>NC_058091.1:237660000-240160000 GCF_020171115.1 Neogale vison
TCCAATTCTCAGTGCTGCAGATATCTAGAAGGCCCCCTCAGAAGGAAAACAAATGGGTGAAAAAGGAAAGGAGATGGGTAATACCAAGATCTCTGCCCCTTCCTATTTCACATGGAGGCCCTATCATTTCACCTCTTCTGTGGACATGTTCACTTGAGAGAATGTGGCCCCAGGAAACCAGAAACTCACAAGAAAGAGGAATAGAAATTGGAGCAGTGTGGGTGTTCAGGGATGTTCAGGAATCACCCATAGGCAGCTGGACTTAGAGGCGGCCAGAGTACTAGGAGTGTTGGGTACTTACATGGCATCCCTCCCTAGCACCTCTACTGAGTTGTGGGGCAGCAGGACTGAAGGCTGCAGCTCCCTGCCCCCCATCCATCCAGTCAGGATGCTGGGGTATGAGAAGAAAGTAGAGGTAGCCAAGTAGGGAGCAGAGAAGGTGAAAGAAGCCTGAGGAAGGAGGGGTGAGGAGAAGGGTGAGTCAGTGGGTGTAGATGTGTATGCCTAGGGCAAGTAGGGAACTTCTTAGGGGCCTGACTGTCAGGTCCTGGGAAGAGAGCACTAGCCCTCACACCCTCCCCATGTTTCCACCTCAGGCAAAGCTGCCTAGTGGGGAGCGACCACCTGAAGTCTCAGAGTCCTGGGAGAATGTGGCGGGGCGGGGGTGTCTCTTGGAAAGGAGCTTCCCAGGTTATCAGGAGTTTCAGCAAATCTTCCCTGGGGAAGGGGGGGTAAGTGAAAGGGGTCCCTTAGGAGCCCTGGCTTTCCTGGACCCAAGCCATGGGCTCTCTCTTGGCCATAGCCCCTAGTGCAGCCAGTTTGGTGTTTGCTTATTTTGGTTATTTTTTGATCAGATATTTTGGCGCTGTGCACACTGCCTCCTGTTGCCATGGCAGCCGTGACAGGGGCTGAGGCACCGTGAGAAAAATACCAAAATTAATGAGTGAGCGAAAGTGCAGCCGAGAGAAAAACAAGGTTAAAAAAAGAGTTAAAACAGTAATGAAAACAGGCTTCCCAGCTCCACGGCAGAGCAGCTGCTGAAGCCTCCCCAGAGCAGCAGCCCCCGCCCAGCCTCTGGCTCCTGGCATCTCCCAGACCTCGAGGCAGACCTTGCTTGCCTTCCCCCACCCAGCCAGCCCCAAGTGCAGCAACATACACTCAGAACCATCCCAAGCACAACAGTCAATCAGCTCCAACAGATCAGTCCCATCTCAGGTTGCATGCTGCCTCCCAGAACAGCATTCCGGGGAACAGCTTCTCGTCTCCTAGGCAACAGAGTTTGGGCTATGGCCCCCACACAACAGTGGTCCAGCCATATTACTAGGAAATGGCCTCCCCGCTACACTTGAGCTTCAGAGCTATGGCTGCAGGCATAACAGCATTCCAGCTAGAATCCTGCACACAGTAACAGCACAGCCACCAGCCTGGGCAACAGCATCTTAGCTATAGCCAATCCCTGGTATGCTGTCATCACAGCTGTTGCTTCAGGACCAATAGCTTCCCAGCTACAGTCGTATACACAACAGTAGCTTTGCTCTTATCCCAGGTAACAGACTTCCTCCCAGGTATAGGCTCCTAGCAACAGCCTCTCATCTCCTAGGACCTAGGCAATGGCTCCAGCTACAGCTCACCTACGTCATATTATCGGAGAACTGCTTCTTTGCTGTAGCCATTCTCAGGGGTGCAAAGCTTACACTTAGAGCTCCAGGCCCAATGGCATTTCAATTCCAGCACTCCCCTCAAAATGCACACATGAACACACACATGTGCATACACGGCTTACAAGAGACTCTTTGGTAATCTGGTTGTTGTTCAGACTACAGCCCGTGCACACCAGCATTGTAGCATTGCAACAGTATTTGAGCTGCCATCAGAAACAATACCCCTTCTGTTACAGTGCCAGGCCCTCCAAGACCCAAGTCCTCTTAGCCAGAGCTCATCCCAGGTACACATGTATCACAGCAAGAGCCTACAGGCATGAGAATACCAACCGCTTCCACACGTAGCATCCCCCAGGTTCCAATCCCTGGCAACAGTCTCAGCTGAAATCTCAGGCAGCATCACTTCCAGGAGCCCCCAGTACACAGTGTTCTACTTGCCAACCAGGTCCCAGTTTGGTATGAGGCCAGGAGCCTGGCTTCTCTCCTCTTCAGATGCCTTCTCCTAGTCTCTGCCCTTTGCCTGCCCTCCTTTTTGGGGAACACAGTACCATTCCTATATCTACATTGCCCCAGGCTTAGGTCCATCCCCCACTCAGAGCCTAGCCTGGCAGCAGGAGTAAGAGGAGATGGGGAGCAGGGAGAAGAGTAGACACACCCTGTGTTGCTCTGGCCCAGTTCTGCTCCTACCACTTGGTGCAGGATTTGGGTTTGATGGTGGTGGAGCAGGGAGGACTGAGGAGAACATCTGGGAAATTAGCATTTCCTGCCCAGCTCTGCGGCTGCCTATCTTGTTCAGTCCTGAGCAAGGAATGAGAACAGAGGAGCCTTTGAATGGCTCCAAGCAAGCCAACTGGGGAGGGTTTGCTGCAATGGGCAGTGGGCACATGCTGGGGGCAGGGAGGATGGGGCAGTTACTCTGTGGAAGATTTCTTCTCTCTGGGCCACTGATTTCTTCCCTGGAGCTGTGCTCAATGATGAGGAGAGTGTGAGTTTTGCAGGGGACAGTGATAGAGAAGCCACTTACATGACAGATGCTCCTTTCACTAATTCACCCCATCTCCCACCCAGAACCTCCCACATGGGCTCCTGGGGTTGAGGGCTGGGAGTAGGGACTAGAACAGGGCCCAGGCCAGAAAGGGAGGCTGATTGAGGGGAGCTGCTCTGTAAGAGATCTTGGGCAGTTCTTGCTTACCCCTTTAGCTGGCCAGAGATCCCATCTAACTCTGAAGAGTGTTTCACAGAGAGATGGGGAGGAGGGGAGAAAAAGGAAAGAGGGAATAAAAGAGCTGTAGGGATGGGATAATGGGGGAGGTCAAGAAAGAGACAGAGGCTATGACAAATACAGGCCCAGCAACCAGTCATCCCGCAATAGGCCTTTCCAGACCCAGTGCCAGGCCTTGCCAGGGATAGTCTTCCTCATTCTTACCACCGAGAACACCCTGGCTAGGCTTATATGTGGCAAAAGGCAGGAGGTCATATTGAAGTGGAGCGTTTTGTAGCCTGGGTTACCAAACCCTGAGCGCAGGAAAGCGAGCTCCCAAGCTGCTCAGAGGCCTCTAGATGGCACCAGAGAGCCAGAGCTGAGCTGGAGAAACTGAGAATCAGAGTGTGAGACACGGCGTGTGACACCGTGTGTGACTCGGTGAGTGTGAGTGTGACAGGGAGCGTGTGGCACTGTGAGGGCGTGTGACACGGGCCGTGACACTGCGCGGCCTCGTGGGGCAGGGGCCCGTGTGAGTCTGTGAATGTGTGTATGTCACCGGTAAATATGTGGGGCCACAGCTCCGTCCCGCCCTGAGGGCAGGTGACAGGGAGACCCTCGAAAAGCCCGAGCTCTGGCGTGTCACCTCATTCTCACTCTTGTATATTCCCCCCAACCTCATTCTAGGGGAGCCACGGCGTCCCATTACCCTCATCCTCCCAAGGCCCCCTCCATAGCCCCACCCCCACGGCTTGCTGCGGCCACCGAGGCTGACCGCTCTGCGGCTTGGGCCAGAGGGGGAGGGGTGGACTTCCCCGGAGCGCAGTGGGAAGGGAGGGCCGCACCGGGTGATCTGGGGGTCTGCGCGGGAAGAAGGTGGATGTGGAGAAGCAGATGCCCTTCAGGGAAGAAGGCACTGGGGAAGACATTTCCCCCGCCCGACTTCCAAAGAGGCAGGCAGGGTAGGGGACAGGTGTTTGAGTGAGGTTAGGAACGGAATTCAAGAGGGGTCCCAGATGGGGCTCGCGTGCGATAAGTGCAAGGTGAAGAGCCAGGGAGGGGAACAGCCTGTGTATCCGGGTCTCGGGTAGTGAGGAGAAAGCGAAGGGGGTCGTGGCTTTGGGGAGCGGTGCTTGGGGTCCCCTCCCAGAGGGACCAGAGCGGTCCCGAGCTCCACCTCCCGGCCGGGGCGGGGGGGTAGGGAGGGCTGGGAGGCGGGAGGGAGGCGGGCAGGCGGGCCAGGAGGGAGGGGGGAGGGAGGGGGCGGGCCGGGCTGTGCGCTCTGCTCGCTGCTGGCTCCGCCGCCACCGCCGCCGCCGCCGCCGCCGCCGCCGCCGCCTCACACACTCGGGGAGCGGGAGCGCGGCGCGGACGCGAAGCCGCCGGGGCTGCTGTGCCCAGAGCCAGCCGGAGCCGGAGCCTGAACCGCAGCGCCAGCCCGAGCCGTGCCGAGCCGCAGCCCGGGCCGGGGCCGGTGGCGGCTCATGGTCAGCAGGGCCGGCGGCCGGCGCTGCCCCGAGGCGGGTAAGGATCCGGTGGCTGTGGAGGCAGCGGCGGCGGCTCCCGCTCGGGAGCGGCCATAGCCGGCGGGAGCTGAGGGAGGGGCGCTCAGCGGAGCGAGGCCACGAGGGCCCGGGCGGTGCTCAGCGCGCTGGGCTGAGGTGGGGGCGGCTGGGAGCTCGGACCGGGGGTGGAGGTCGGGGCATCCTGGCCTCCAAAGTCCGCGGCGAAAAACCGAGCGAGGAGAGGGGTTGCTGAACCGGACCTCTGCCGTGGCGTCCCGCACCCCTGCGCGTTTGAAGCCACGGGGAATAAGGGGACTCTAGGAGCGCGCCGAATGGAGGTGGTTGGGGGAAGCGCGCAACCCCCAGTTTGAGGGGGGGACGAAGCCGGCAAGGACCCTCGTACACAACGCACACACACACTTGTTGGGCGACCAGATCGGATCACTCAGGCGCTTCCAGCTCCCTGCGGGCACCCAGAGGGCCAGACCACGGACATACGTACACGCATACATACATCCGTACATATGTGCATACAGACATACCTCCCGCACACCAGCGCCCACTGGGGCACCATCACTAGCTCAGAATCCGCTTCAGCGTCTGCACACTCAGCAGCACGGACACACAACCCGTGGCCCTAACAGAGCAACAGAACACAACCGAGTGTGACATTTGGCGACAAAGACACACAAACACAATCCCGTGCCCTCATGTATGAGAGTCGCGGCCACAGTTCGCAAATGAACACTCAAAACCTAACCTCGCACGTACATATTCCTTTAAGGAACACACCCTAACATGAATTATGTTACCCACTCCTTGGCCAGAACACAGATGCACAACACAGGTCTCAGTTGCCCCCTCCCCCCCACTGCACCCACATAAACACAACCCCAGTGTCTCAGCACACGCCTTGACAGCACACACCCTAACACAGAAAGTAGAACCTACAGCGGCGCCTCACGGGCGAGAACACAGAATCCACTGCTTCACACATCTTAACATTGGGTGTCACACACCTTACACCAACAGTGTCACATTACACCTTGCAGTCTATACACACAAACACACACGCTTGCTCTCTCTCCCTCGGAGGCCAGATTGCGTTCTGGGAAGATGAGGGGCAGTCGGGCGAGCCCCTAGCGTCCCTTCAGCTTAATCACGACACTGTTATTGTGACTATCAGCTCCGCGGGAACCCTGGGGGCTGGCCGGACCGGCTTCCCCGCCTGCGTGTCTCCCCCACCCCCACTCCGGGGCCGGGCCGGCCGGGTATTCCCGGAACTGGCTGGACTGGCAGGCCGCGCCATCCCGGGTCCGCTGGGCTTCAAGGCCGTGGGTCCCTTTGCAGGGAGTGGAGCCTGAGGCGGTGTTTGCGACCCTCTTCTGGCCATTTAGCTGCGTTCTGCGAGCCACCTGGGGCCCCAGCACACCTGGGTCCCGCACACCTGTATCCCTCACACACCTGGACGCCCCTTCCGCCGGTGCAAGCTGTAGGCCAGAGTCGCGTGCACTGGCAAAGCCCTAGGGCCCGAAGGGAGATCTCGGCTCGCGCTGGAGCAGAATTGGCAGGCTAGGTGGACTCAGCTACCTTTGGGAGCCCAGACTTCTGGCCTCAGTTTACCCAGCAGTGATTGGCGACTGTTTCTTCTAGCTGGAAATATTCGGTGTAGCGTTGAGGTCTTTGAGGTTTGAGTGCGGGGCAAAGACCCCTTTCCGCTAGCCGTGAGAGGGTCGGTTTCTTGAGAATGTCCCCACCCGGCCTGGCTCGCCACGCTTTGTGATTCCGGCGCCGGCTCCCTCCCCACCCCCTCCCGGCGCCCGCCGCTTGGCTCCAGCCGACGCTCGCTTGCTGGGGACCCTAGGCAGTGGGCGGAGATGGGGTGGAGGAGGGATTCCCCGTGGCGGCCCTTGGGGGCAGGAGGCGCAGGGGGCCTACTGGCCGAGGCTCGTTCTCACCGCTCCCCCACCTCGCCTGGAGCTCTGGGAGGCCTGTGTCGCTGGGGTGGGGGTGGGGTGGGGCCGCCCGAGTCCGAGGATGGTGGAGGAACAGTGCCCCCCACACACACACACTACTGCGTCCTCTGGGAGGAGACGCCCACGCTCTGGGTGTGTGCGGGGAGCACCCGCTGACCACAGCGGTGTAGACAGGGGCCTGCCCCAGCCACCACGGAGTCCAGGACACCGTGCTGAAAGACAGAGGGAGCCTACCATTACCTGCTCTGAGCCAACCTTCCGTAGCTGCCAGAAAAGAGAGTGCCCAGAAGATGCTTGTGACAGCCTAGAGGTAGGGGTTATTTTCTTGATGTGGAGGTCTAGGAGGGTTGAAATCTGTAATTACAACTAGACCAGGGCATGGAATGGAATCAGCGAGGAGGGGTGAGAAGGGCCTCTGAAGATAGGCAAGGGTAGTGCAGTAGGGGAGCAGATCTGGTTTCAGTTCTGGTAGCCTTTCGTTTCCCCTCTCCCCCAAGCTGATTCCCAGAGGGACTTCAGCTGGAAGAGGGTGTCTTGCTGGTCTGGCCTCTTCCTGGCAGAGGGACTGCTAGTGTGGCTACTTGGTCAGGGGATCTGGGCTAGAGAGAGACTGTGAGCTAACTGCTGGGAGGAGTGGGCTGGAAGCACCAGGAGAGGGCCTGGTGGTGAGGGTAGGACATGGGGGAGGCCCTTGTGAGATGGTGCGGCTCCCCCTACCCTGAACAAGGATGGCTGGTGCTGCAGGGTGAGATTCTTTCAACAATGTCTTGAGCACCTGCTGGTTCTATCTGCCAGGGCCCATAGTGGGGGGTGAGGATGCCGCACAGTGGTAAGACACACACCACCCTTGTCTTCCAAGGTCTTCCCAACTAGCCGGGGATGGGTTCATTTACTTACTGAACTAGTGAGCACCTACTGTGTGCCCAAGGTGCTGGGAATAAAATTCCCTGTTCATGGGGTGCCTGGGTGGCTCAGTGGGTTAAAGCTTCTGCCTTCAGCTTGGGTCATGATCCCGGGGTCCTGGGATCCAGCCAGGCATCAGGCTCTCTGCTTGGCAGGGAGTCTGCTTCCCCCCCCCCCTCTGCCTACTTGTGATCTCTGTCTGTCAAATAAATAAATTAAATCTTTTTTAAAAATTTTTAAAAATATTTATAAAGAAAAAGCCCTGTTCAGTTATTTTATATATGTACTGGTCCTTTACAATATAATAGATCTGAATGCCACGGCTCTCATCTCCCAAATAACTAACAAGAGGCAGAATTGATTATTTCCATTTCACGATCTGGAAGCAGATTCAGAAAGGTGAAGCCATCTGGCCAAGGTCACATGGCTAGGAAGTGGTGGAGCAAGGGTTTGAACCCCAGCATTCTGACTCGAGCATGCAGGTGCCTAGAAGCCCTGCAGATGCTAATAGAGGGCTGTGCAAGAGCAGGGAGAGGAGCTGAGGGCCATGCACATGTTCACTGTGGGAAGCCTCTGAACAGCTCCACTCCGCACAGCCCCACTCTGCACAGCCCCACTAAGGCTTACCCTGCTCTCCCAGAGGTTGGCTTTGTCCTTTGGTTTTTGTGGCCACGGTGGCAGTGGCTGTTGTGTAACAGTGCGGGGGGGGGGCAGGGGTAAGGGTGTGGGGGGGTTACAGCTGACTTGGTCACTGGGATGCGGATGGCTGCCTCTGGGTATTTTAGCATTCAGCAGAAAGTGGACCCTAGTCCCTGAGGTGGGCTGGAAAAGAAGGTTCCGGGTGAACACTCACTGCTGTCCTCTCCCCGTCTCCAACATGTTGACACAGATGGCGGTTTCCTTGGCCCTCCCTGGACTCTGTCCCCTCACACCTCACTGCTCTCCTCAGGCCTGAGAAGAATGAGTCACTGTGCGAGCTGCAGCTTTGCTTCTCAAGGCCCTGGGTGCCTATGTCACTGGGCAGAGGTGGGGACACACTTGTCAGGAAGGTAACCAGGGCCTGGGCAAGGGCAGATAAAGCTAATGGCTTCAGAAGGTGCCTGAAGACTAATGACTCTCCATAAGCAACCATCCCTGGGCAAAGTTCAGGGATGGTGGGGGCCGGGGTAAGGGAGGGCTGCCTCACTGCTGCTCCTGGCTCCTCTGACTGTGTCCCTGCATCCCCAGGGCCTCTGGGTGGGGGAGGGGACAGCTTCAGGCTGGGGTTGTACAGCCCTTGAACCCTAAGCCCTCTCTCTTTCCTTGCCAGGCAAGTTTGGCAGCCCAGGGATGGGGTGGTGGTGGTGGGGCTACTCAGCCAACATATTCTAGCCTTTGAGAATTCTGTGGATTTTCTTTCCCCCCATCCAGACTTTCCCCCAGACTCTGGATGAGAAGAGGCATTCTTATTTCTCAAATCTTGACTCTGCTTACTCCTTCTGTGACCTGAGACAGTTCATGTTTCTTTCTGAGCCTCAATTTTATCATCTGCACAATGGAGAGCAGTGTAATAATAATAAAGTACCCACTTCGGAGGGTGGGGAGGATTAGAATGGATAGTGTATGTAAATGGAGTAAAATCTCAGGGAGTGTTAGCTGGGATGATGATGACAATGGTGACGGTGATGATGATGGCAAAGGTGACAGTAGAATTTGCACTTCTTTCTCAACTCCAGGGACATAGCACATCTCAGAGTTAGTCTTTTCCTGATAGTGTGTCCTGTTGCCTCCACCCTACTGCCTGGGGGTTTCTCCAGGTCCCTCCCCCAGAATCAGAATTGGTGGGGGCAGATAATGCTCATTTTAAAGGAACGTTCTAGGTGCTTCATGGGCCTTAAACCTTCTTCAACTCTTGCCCTCACTCTGGGTAGCCACCCCTCCAAACCCATGTTCCCCCAAACTCCTACCTCCTGGAAACACCCTCTTCCCCATACATTCCTGGCCTTGGATATTTCTCTGTGGTCCTCTTTCTGACTCCAAGTTGTACACCATAACCCTTTCCTGAGTCCTCTGCTGGCTGGAGGTAAGGGATGTCCTGAGGGTAACAGGGTGAATGAGTGAGACAGAAAAAGAGTGTGTACGGGGTGGGGGGGGCTTCTAGTGTGTGTGCTGCCTGGGAGGCCTGGGGGGTTGGAGCCCTGGGTTGTGACCCTGAGAGGTGGAAGAATGGGCTTAATCTGTAGCTCTTGGAGCTGCTACAAATCAGTCACCCTGACTCTGTCAGACCAAGACCTCTGAATTTACAGCCAAAATTTGTGAGCATTCATTTTTCTTGGAAAAATCTGCCCCATCCTTTCATAAAATTCATAAAGGGGGCTTGATCTAAAAGGATTAAGAATCTGGATTCTGGAGAGAGTGAGGGAGGCAAGCAGTCACTGCCTTATTTCTCCTCTGTGTCAGGTTTAGGGTAATTCCCATAGAGCCCCCACCCTGCCAAGACTTAGGTGTGGAATTGGTGTGTGGAGTGACCCACTCTGTGTGTGCCATGGAGGGAAGGCAGACTAAGGTGCCCAGAAGGGAATGAGGTTCCCTGGAGACCCTCCTCCCGGGGTGTGTTTAGGTTGGAGCTTAGAAGTAAGAGGAGCCTTGTGCTAGATCTGTGTGGGTAGATGGATAGTGGCTGGAGGGTTGGATCCACTTGGAGCATTCGATAAATTCTTCCTTCCTTTAAAGAGATTAAGATTGCAACTAGGAACAAGCACAACACTAATCTGATAACAGCCTCTTATGCATAGGGCACTTTACTGGAAAGGAGAGACCAGGGAGGAGGTGTGGTTTGGGAGTGCTAAGGGAAGAAGTGAAGTGTTCGACTTTGTAAGGAAATCTGCATTCACTGAGCATTTGCTGAGAGTCAACTATGGTCCTAAAGAGAGAAGGATTAAATTTGACGCCAGTAGGTTCTTGATGGAATAAGGGAATTGGGCAAGAAAATAAGCAGTGACCACCCAGAAAGTGCCAGGATAGGCTAAACCTGAGAGCTACCAAGGTCTTTCAGGAACTTTTACTGAGTGCTTACTGTATGCCACGTCCAGAGCAGGGTCCTGAGGCTGTAGGAACAAAGCAGAGGCTCTCATCTCTGCTCAATCTTGTAGGAGAGACAACTGACAAATTATTTCTCATCTAGGGGCGCCTGGGTGGCTCAGTGGGTTAAACCCTCTGCCTTCGGCTCAGGTCATGATCCCAGGTCCTGGGATGGAGCCCCGCATTGGGCTTTCTGCTCCGCAGGGAGCCTGCTTCCCCCTCTCTCTCTGCCCGCCTCTCTGCCTACTTGTGATCTCTGTCAAATAAATAAATAAAATCTTAAAAAAAAAAAAAGTTAAAAAAAAAGTAGAAATTATTTCCCATCTAACAGCTACATAACTTCAATTATAAGTGCTGTGAGGAAGCATCTGTTGAGTACTTAGAGTATGCGCTAGGCGTTTAGCCCACGTGATCTCAAACTCCCTAGGAAATAGGTGGTGTTGTTCCCATTTTACAGATAAGGAAACTGGCCCTAAATCATTGTTCTCCTGCTCAGCATCCAGGAAATGGATAGTCTTATGTCTTCTTCACCCTGATTCCTTCCATGTGCCAAATGACTACAACCAAACAAAAATGACAAATAGTCATTGAGTTCGAACGGTTGTGAAGTCCATGATAGCAGATTGAATCTATCTTGTATGCTGCTGTGTCCCAGTGCCCAGGAGATTGCCTCACACATTGTAAGTGCACAGTAAACATTTGTTGAATGCATGGTGCCCAGCTCTGTGAACGTGCGTGGGTTGGGGCAGGGGAATGAGTAGAGAGAATCTGGCCCTACCTTCAGGAAGTCTGGCATTTGTCTGGAGAGCCAGAGAACACAGGAATAGGTGCACAGTACTGGGGTTGAACAACACTGGCAGGTGGGCGGGGTCCAGGCAGCTCAGTGATTCATTGCCTTGGGACTGGGGTAGACAATAGTGGCTGTGAGTTGGAGAAAGGAGAGGTCACCGCAGGATGGAGAGGCCTGGGAAGGCTTCCTGGGGGATTAGGGGCTGCCTTCAGTGGGGTAGGTGTGGTCTCTAACAAGGATAGGTAGGATCTCCTGGTGGGAGGGGGCCATGTCTGGTATTTCAGGTGCAAGTGGGGAGGTGGGGAAAGGAGAGTGAGCCTGAGCCCTCTGCTGAAAATGCAGGGCCTGACTTTGGATTTAAATAGAGGGGCTGGCCATGGTTTTGTTGGAGAGAAGGAAGGGATCAAGACTGGGACAGCAGCAGGGCTGGCTGGGGTCTGCAGGTGCATTGCCTCAAAGCTGGGGCGGGGGAGATGAGGGAGAAGTGGGTTATTGGGGTGATGAGGGCGCAGCTTGTGGCTGGCTATGGCATAGAGGGCTCCAGTTGGAAGGATGTGGGGGTGGGCACAAAGAAGCCGGTCAGAGATAGGACTGGACACGTCAAAGGGGGAGGGGAAAGGTATGAGACAGGGGCCAGATGTTTACTGAGAGCCTGGGAGCCTGCTTGGAGGGGAGTGGTCAGGAACAGGCTGATGGTGGCATTGGCAGCACCATCCCAGTTAGACCTGCTGGGCTCCCAGTTGCTAAGGACAGGCTAGGGCAGCTCCCAATGCCAATTCCAGGGCGAGTCAGCCCTGACCACAGTCCTGACCCCAATCTTGACCTCTACACTCTTCTTCCACACACCCGTCAGTGTCTCCCTCCCCCTACCCCCCCACTGCTGGTGGGAAGAGGGCAGGAAGGGAGGAGGAGGAGCGCTGGGAACCCAGCTGGGGGTAGAGCTGGGGGCAGTGTGCTTGGTGGGGAGGGGGTGGCTCACTCCTACACTTCAGCTCTGTTTCCAAGCCTTGATGGGTGCCTAGTTGAAGCTGACCCTTCATGGGGGTGGGGGCATTGGGGAATCTGGGTGATTACTTTCAGAAAAGAGGAATTTGACATGTCATATCTCATACACATATACTGACCAGCATCTCAGAAGGAAAAGAAATGAGACGCCTTCCCACTCCCTCCAGCCATCCTGAGTGGCCCTCAGCGTGGGGTCCAGGGAACATAAAGAGTGCCTGTATCTCTTTCCTGTCATGTATGTGGGGGTGCTTAAGGGCTTACCCTTCCACTTGCTGTCTCTCCGTATCTCAGTATCAGGGTAATTACCATGGGTGACTAAGGCAGGATGCTGGTGAGAAGGAGGTGTTGGGCAAAGCACAGGATAGAGAGCAGGGAGGAGGGAGTGTCAGCAGGGTCAGGGCGTTCCATGGGCGGGAGCTCCTCTAGACCTGTTCTGGGCCCTTACCGGCTCCTCCAGCTGGGGCAGACGCTGCTGCTACACCCAGCTGTGAGTGAAACTCAGGGTTCTGGGTTCTGGAATCGGGGCTGAGCTCTCTTCCTGGGATAGTGTAGAGATGGCAGAAGGGGAGTCAGGGCCTGGCTTGGGCAACCCTCAGGGCCAGCTTCCTCTTCCCAGCTGACCTCCTATTTTGCCTCTTCTCCTTGCAGCCCTCCTGATTCTAGATCCTGCCAGGATGGGGCCCCCGAGGCCCAGCCCAGGCCCCGGGGGGCAACGGTTGCTGCTGCCCCCCTTGCTGCTGGCACTGCTGCTTCTGCTGGCGGCATCCCCAGGCCATGCCACTCGGGTGGTGTACAAGGTGCCGGAGGAACAGCCACCCAACACCCTTATTGGGAGCCTTGCTGCGGACTATGGTTTTCCAGACGTGGGCCACCTGTACAAACTAGAGGTAGGCGCCCCATACCTGCGGGTGGATGGCAAGACGGGAGACATCTTCACCACGGAGACGTCTATTGACCGCGAGGGGCTCCGTGAATGCCAGAACCAGCTCCCTGGTGAGCCTTGCATCCTGGAGTTTGAGGTGTCTATTACAGACCTCGTGCAAAACGGCAGTCCCCGGCTGTTAGAGGGCCAGATAGAGGTACAGGACATCAATGACAACACACCCAACTTCGCCTCGCCAGTCATCACGCTCCCCATCCCTGAGAACACCAACATTGGCTCACTCTTCCCCATCCCAGTGGCTTCTGACCGCGACGCCGGCCCCAACGGTGTGGCATCCTACGAGCTGCAGGCCGGGCCTGAGGCCCAGGAGCTGTTTGGGCTTCAGGTGGCAGAGGACCAGGAGGGGAAGCAGCCACAGCTCATCGTGATGGGCAACCTAGACCGGGAGCGCTGGGATTCCTATGACCTCACCATCAAGGTGCAGGATGGCGGCAGCCCCCCACGCGCCAGCAGTGCCCTGCTGCGCGTCACTGTGCTTGATACCAACGACAACGCCCCCAAGTTCGAGCGGCCCTCCTACGAGGCTGAACTGTCCGAGAATAGCCCCATAGGCCACTCGGTCATCCAGGTGAGAGGTCCCTCCATCTAACTGTCAGGATTCCCACCTCAGGAAATGGGGGCCTGGCCATGGCTGGTGAGCGTTCCCTTCACTCAGGGGTAAACTGAGAGGGTACTGTGATCTGGTGAGACCTTCCTATCCCAGCAGATGATACTATTTCCCTCTATCAAGCTACTTAGTGAGGGATGCCTGGGTGGCTCAGTTGGTTAAGTAGCTGCTTTTGGCTCAAGTCATGATCCCAGCGTCCTGGGATCGAGCCCCCTGTTGGGCTCCTTGCTCAGTGTGGAATCTGCTTCTCCCTCTCCCTCTGCCCACAATCCCCACTCAGGTTCATGCTCTCTTGCTCTCTCTCCAATAAATAAATAAAATCTTAAAAAAAAGAGCTACTTGGTGAGAGTGACAGTGTAGGAATAGTAGTCCCCTCATCCCCAAATCAGACTCAAACTGGAGAAACTTCAGAGAAGTGAAACCCCCTCTCAAGTCAAATGACATCCTCCTCTCCAGTCAGGCCAGCCAGGTTGGAACAAGAACACTCTCTCCAGAGATGAGAATATCTTCCCCACCAGCAGCCCCTAAGCCAGACCAGACTTTTCCTGAAGCTAGAGGACAGAGCCTTTCTTTGCTTCTCCCTGACAGTCAGATGAGATTATTTGAGACAAGTGAGCCCTCAGAGTTCTAGAAAACTGCATTCAGATGCCTCTCTGTACACCAGCTTCCTTCCCTAGACAAGGGTGCTCATGAGTATGGGGTGCTTGGCACAGTGGGGGGTCGATTGCCTCTGCTGAAGTTCTCAGCACCCCTCTCCATGGGAACTGCCCCAGGGGCTGGGCAGCTTGGTAGGGCCAGGGCCTGGGAGGGAGCAAAGAAAGCGTCCCTGCAGACAGGTGGGCGTATCTCCCGCTGTCATCTCAACCCTGGCCTCCTGCCAGCCCCAGCTCCTTTCTCCTTCCCCCTGGGCTGAAGCTGTCTGTCTTTGAAGTGAGGGAGCTGAGGAGGGCTCAGCCTGTCCTGTACACCGTTATGGTCCTGGGAAACCCTTCATTCTGTGTCCTCAAACTGAAGCGGGGCGTGGGGAGGAGTTTTAGGCTTTTTTTTAGAGGCTGGTGGACTTGAACATGTAGAAGAGAGTCTGAGGAAGAAAAGGGAGACAGACAGTCGGAGATGGTGAATAATAACAGCCTGGGTGCCAGGCACTGTTCAGAACACATTATGTATATTATGTCATGGAATCCTCACAGTACAAGGTAAGCATTATCCCCATTTCACCGATGGGAAACTGAGCCCACAGAGATTTGGAAATTTGATGCCTGGTCTCCCCAGCTGTTGTGTTCACATCCCACTCTGGCTACGTCCAACAGCCCGGCTTCAAACTCTGAATCCTATGCGTGTAAGGGCTATACCCCCTTCCAGTGGGCCGAAGCAGAAGAGTGGGGGCAGAGATGGGGTTTGAGAAGGGGCAGAAAAGAGAGGATGGGAGAGACACAGAAAGAGCTGAGCAAGGCTGGGAGGGAAACAGGGACAGAAGTGAAGAGTCACAGAGACAAAGGGAGGTAAGATGGTAAGAGAGGTGTGTAAGAAGCCAGGTGAGCAGTCTAGAGACAGGGAGAAGTGGGAATCCCAAGGGAAAGGTAGGTGACAGAGAGATGGACTGGGGACAGGGGGGGTGAGGGGAAGAAACAGTTTGGCTCTCACAGAGGTGAAAAAGGCCCAGAATAGCTAGGATGCCCTGCCCAGATGTCTCCCCTGTTGAACAAGTTCTGGGTCCCAACAGGAAGGAGAGGAGACTAGCAGTGGTATGAGACCCCACTAGACATGGTGCCTAGCACTGTGTTAGCACTGATTTTCAGAGATGGACAGGTGGATGGGTGGATGAAAGGAGGGATAAATGCTCTTTAGGGAGTACTTGCCACATACCAGGCAGTGTTAGGCATTTTTACAAGTATTATTTAATTCTCACCGCAGCCCTATGTAATAGGTTCTATTATTAGCCCATTTTATACATTTGTAGACTGAGGCTTGGGGTGATGGAGTAATTGGCCCAAGCTTACGTAGTTAGGAAGTGGTAGAGCTGGGATTTGAACCCAGAACTCTTCTGCTGTGTTTCTCAAAGATTCTGCCAGGTTATACCTGTCCTGTCCTCCCCATTTCCCCCCCACACACCCGCTTCTCCCTTACCAGTGGTACCTCATGGCCATTCCCACCAGGTTCCCGCTGCCCCATCACCACCCATGTTTGTATAGACTTGGGCCGAGTGTGCGTCGGCGTTGGCGTGGGAGGGCGTGCCCACTGCAAAGGGACAGACAGTTCATTGTTTGATGCTGGGAGCCCAGCCCGCTGCCAGCAGGCTCTGTGGCCCGCACCAGCCCCTCCCTCCCGGCCGCAGGCTCAGCCGCCCAGATTCCTCAAGTTGGTGCCTAGCCAGCACCAGCCAGGGGAGAAGATGCTGAAACCGGTTTCCCTGGTTTGAGGGAGCCATGGCCTTGCCAGCTCCTTCTGACCCATATCCCTATATGACTGCTTTCGAACGAAGCCCCCTCCCCTAGGGCCTCCAGGTGGGCATGTGGGTCTCCACTTGTGTGCAAACACACACATGCACAAACACATACTTTCTCACACATTCACACATACCCCCGTCTCAGAATACATGTACGCGCACACGTGGGTATTGTGCTCACATCAGGCAGACGTGCCACACCTTTCCAGCTCTTTGGAAAGGTTGAAGGCCCGTTTAATTGGGTGGAAGGGCTACCCCAGTTGCTAGCTGGCTTCGGATCCCCAGATTGGGGCACACCAGTACAGGAACAGTAAGCAGAGCTGTCCCATCTCTGCTAGTTTCTTGTAACACAGCAGAAGATTTGCAGGCTACATCTGTGCTCCTTAGGGAATGAGATCAGTACTGTCTGCCCTGTGTCAGGGTTGGGAAAAGGGCAGTTGGTCTATGTGTTGCTTTTGGAAAGGGTGCCACATTAGACGAATCGTATCTGCCATGCTCACTGCAAAGGCAGCACACATGTCCCTTAGTGTGCTATCCCAAGACTAACCCATCCCGGCTTCCCTTGTTTTCCTCTGCTGCCCTGTAGGTGAAGGCCAATGACTCGGACCAAGGCGCCAACGCAGAGATCGACTACACATTCCACCAGGCACCTGAGGTGGTGAGGCGTCTTCTGCGACTGGACAGGAACACTGGACTTATCACTGTGCAGGGCCCCGTGGATCGCGAGGACCTGAGTACCCTGCGCTTCTCTGTGCTCGCCAAGGACCGAGGCACCAACCCCAAGAGTGCCCGTGCCCAAGTGGTGGTGACTGTGAAGGACATGAATGACAACGCCCCCACCATTGAGATCCGGGGCATAGGGTTGGTGACCCATCAAGATGGGATGGCTAATATCTCGGAGGATGTGGCAGAGGAGACAGCCGTGGCCCTGGTGCAGGTATCTGACCGAGATGAGGGAGAGAACGCAGCTGTCACCTGTGTGGTGGCAAATGATGTGCCCTTCCAGCTGCGCCAGGCCAGTGAGACGGGAAGTGACAGCAAAAAGAAGTACTTCTTACAGACCACCACTCCACTCGATTACGAGAAGGTCAAAGACTACACCATAGAGATTGTGGCCGTGGACTCTGGCAACCCCCCACTCTCTAGCACCAACTCCCTCAAGGTGCAGGTGGTAGACGTCAATGACAATGCCCCTGTGTTCACCCAGAGTGTCACTGAGGTTGCCTTCCCAGAAAACAACAAGCCGGGTGAAGTGGTCGCCGAAGTCACTGCCAGCGATGCCGACTCAGGCTCTAATGCGGAGCTGGTTTACTCTCTGGAGCCAGAGCCAGCTGCCAAGGGCCTCTTCACCATCTCTCCTGACACTGGAGAGATCCGGGTGAAGACATCCCTTGATCGGGAACAGCGGGATAGTTATGAGTTAAAGGTGGTGGCAGCTGACCGGGGCAGTCCCAGCCTGCAGGGCACAGCCACCGTCCTTGTCAATGTGCTGGACTGCAACGACAATGACCCCAAGTTTATGCTGAGTGGCTACAACTTCTCAGTGATGGAGAACATGCCGGCACTGAGTCCAGTGGGCATGGTGACCGTCATTGATGGGGACAAAGGGGAGAATGCCCGGGTACAGCTCACAGTGGAGCAGGACAATGGTGATTTCGTTATCCAAAATGGCACAGGCACCATCCTCTCCAGCCTGAGCTTTGATCGGGAGCATCAGAGCACCTATACCTTCCAGCTGAAGGCAGTGGACGGGGGTGTCCCACCTCGCTCAGCGTATGTGGGTGTCACCATCAACGTGCTGGATGAGAATGACAACGCACCCTTCATCACCGCCCCTTCCAACACCTCCCACCAGCTGTTGACCCCACAGACACGTCTTGGTGAGACGGTCAGCCAGGTGACAGCCGAGGACATTGACTCCGGGGTCAATGCGGAGTTGACCTACAGCATCGCTGGTGGCAACCCTTACGGACTCTTCCAGATTGGATCCCATTCAGGGGCCATCACCCTTGAGAAGGAGATTGAGCGGCGCCATCACGGGCTGCACCGCCTGGTGGTGAAAGTCAGTGACCGTGGCAAGCCCCCGCGCTATGGCACAGCCTTGGTCCACCTTTACGTCAATGAGACCTTGGCCAACCGCACCCTTCTGGAGACCCTGCTGGGCCACAGCCTGGACACGCCACTGGACATCGATATTGCTGGGGATCCAGAATATGAGCGCTCCAAGCAACGTGGCAACATCCTCTTTGGAGTGGTGGCCGGTGTGGTGGCCGTGGCCTTGCTCATTGCCCTGGCAGTGCTTGTGCGCTATTGCCGGCAGCGGGAGGCCAAGAGTGGCTACCAGGCTGGCAAGAAGGAAACCAAGGACCTGTATGCCCCCAAGCCCAGCAGTAAAGCCTCCAAGGGAAACAAAGGCAAGGGCAAGAAAAGCAAGTCCCCAAAGCCTGTGAAGCCAGTGGAGGACGAGGATGAGGCTGGGCTGCAGAAATCCCTCAAGTTCAACCTGATGAGTGATGCCCCTGGAGACAGCCCCCGCATCCACCTGCCCCTCAACTACCCGCCCGGCAGCCCTGACCTGGGCCGCCACTACCGCTCGAACTCCCCACTGCCTTCCATCCAGCTGCAGCCCCAGTCACCCTCAGCCTCCAAGAAGCACCAAGTGGTGCAGGACCTGCCACCTGCAAATACATTTGTGGGCACTGGTGACACCACATCCACGGGCTCTGAGCAGTACTCCGACTACAGCTACCGCACCAACCCCCCCAAATACCCCAGCAAGCAGGTAGGCCAGCCCTTGCGGCTCAGCACACCCCGGCCCCTACCCCACCCCTACCATGGGGCCATCTGGACTGAGGTATGGGAGTGACAGGGCAGGTAGATCAGACCTGTGCGCTCCTCAGCCCATAGGGGCCAACGCAAGCCAGTGGTGGGAGGTGGGACCAAAGATCTGGGGATGCTGGGGCCTTGGTGATGACCCTGCTGCCTTGCCCAGGCAGAGGGATAGACTGAGTGAAAATTGAGGGAGGGTGTGTGCTCTGTGTCATTCTTCTCCTTGCCCCCTCCCCACTGGGAGAGGCCTGTGACTGTCAATTCCCAAGACACTAGACGCAGCTGCTGGGTCTTGACAGTGGGGGCTGATGGGCAGATGAGCAGAAGGGGTGGAGAAGGAAGGGGGGAAGGGAAGGGAAGATGAAGTCTACTCCAAAGCTGGGTCTCTAGCTGAGACCACCTATTGGTGCTTCTCTAGAAGGGAAACAGGGAGACCTGGGGTCCTATTGGGTAACTGGGTAGGGACTCTGTCAGGGAGGGGGGCCTCCCTATTTGTGCCTTCTGTGTGTGCTGTGTTAGCCTCTTCCCCACCCCAGGCTCCTGGGACTGGGCCCTGGCTCCCCTTCCCCAGTCCCAAACAATTATCCCTGACAATAAAGTTCTCTATTTTTGGAGTTTTGGTTTCTTATTTTCCTGGAACTGAGAGAAGGAGTGAGAGAGACTGGAAATGGCCCTTTGTCCTTAGGTCCTTACCCAATTTCCCTATCCCTTCTCTTTGCCCCTTCCTGCTTCCCAGACTTGCCCTCTACCCCAGCCCTATCTTCATTTACCATCATCCCATCTGACAATGTGTCCTCTCACTCTGTGTTTGGGAAACCATCTTCCTAGGAACAACATCCTTCTCCAAGAAAGAGCAGGTGCACTCAAGTGAGAGGTACCCAGGTCCCGCTCTTTGTCCACTGGCTGGGACTTCACCCTTCCAATCTGTTCACATTGAGGAGCCCCTGATGGAGCTTGGGCCAGAACACCTGGTAAGGGTGAATTGCAGCCCGCCCACCTCAGGTGAAGACTGAGAAGTCCTTGATTACACCAGCCACCTTCCCTTGGGGCAAAATCTTTCCAAGTCCCTTTCCCAGCTTTTTCATCCCAGCATCTCTCAATGCCCAGCAATTACTGGGTCCTGCCCTGCATGTCCCCGCTATGATCACTAGCCTGGGTTACTGGGAGGGAGGACCCAGGGAGGGGGAGGGAATCCTCAAGTTCTTTGGATTGGCCTGCTCTGGATCCCTACTGGTAGGGTGCTCCCTTCTGACTTTAAGCTGAGGGACCCTAGTCCTGCCCATCCTCCCTTCCCTTCCTTCAGCTCCTTGTTCTAGCTACCCTGGGCTGCTGGCTCTCACTCACTCTCTCTCTCTCCGTCTCTCACTTCTTGCTCTCCTAGGTCTGCCCTGTCTCTGGCTGTGCCTGCAGGGCACTGGGGCTAAAGCCTGGGTGAGAGGCCTCAGGTCCTGGGGGAGTCTCTGAGGCCAGAGGCAACATGTCTCCATGGCGACTGAAGAGGCTTGAGACACTCCCAGGAGGTCCAAGGCGCCAGCTCTCAGATTCCATCCACAAACTCCCCAATGCCCTGGGGGTACCCCCAAAGTAAACAGTCCTGGGGGCTTTGGAGGAGTGGGGCAGGGGCAAGTGAAAACTAGTTGCATCCCATTTCTCCTGGACAAATAAGAATCTCTAGGGGGACCGCCAGCAGCTCCTGACCAATGCTTCTTTTCTCTTCTGTTCCCATCCTTGCTGCCACCAGGTCGCTCTTTCTTCTATTCCTTTCGCCTCTTCATTGCTTTGTCTTTCCCAGGGATTATCCCTTACTCAGCTGCAACCCAACACATCCACGGAGCCACAATGAACACCTCCCTTTGACATTAAGACACAACCAAACCACAACACCATTGTCATCATCAGAACTCCCACTGTGTGATCAGCGTGGTACTAGACCCTAAGGGGACATGGTCATATTCGGAGAGATAACACACGTGAAAAGATGAGGCAATTGAGCCTTTTAAACGTGGAGTGGGAAATGCCTTAGTGAAGTTTCCCAGCTTGTTCCACTGTTCCTTCTGCTACTAGCTGCTACTATTTTTTCATCCTTACACAAGGTGCAGTGTACCATACTCAGCACTTTTTTGTGAATTAGCTCATTCAAAGCTCATAACTCTTGGTGACATAAGTCATTACAATGCTCATTTTCCAGGAGGGAAAACTGGTTAGTGCTGGACTCAGAATTCAAACACAAAGCATCAGGAAATCTGATTTCCAGAGTCTGCTGTTACCCATAATGCTTTACCAGAGGAGTCCTCTAATTAAGTCCGTTTGGGGAGTAAGAGATGCGCTATCACATTAGCCTATTAAAGGCTCTGCAATGCCTGCAACAAAGGTGGGGGACCCGTTAAACTTTGTGTAACTCGGGGTTTTCCAAATTTATTTGATGGTGGTGCCCCTCCCTTTGAGGAACACAGTGTGGGAAAACCCAGGACATGGGAGTGGGTTCCTGGAAGGAAAATGTCAGACTTGAGCCAGCTCTTCAGTGACGAGCAGGAGTTGGGCAGGAGGTTCAGCCGAGTGAGCCGGCTCCTGAGGCAGGAGTGAGCATGGCCAAGTTGGGGACAGGGAGAGGGCAGAAAGGGGAGGGTCAGGGCTGGAGTGGAGGGTATAGGAGAGAGCTGAGAGAGGAGATGGGAAGAACTGGAGGTTGTAGAGTGCACAGATGCCTGGCCGAAAGTTCCTTAACAGGAAACGGGAGCCCCTGAAAGCTCATGAGTTTTGGGTGAACTGAGTTTTAGAAAGTTCACCAGAGCATGTAGTAGCTATAAATGGGGTAGAGGTGAATGTATAGAATTGAAACTCCAAGGTCCAGACAAGGACGGTGGCCGTGGGGACAATGGATGATGGGTGGAATTGGCTAAACTTGGGGAGAAACGACCTCTAGGACTCAAAGGATGATTGGATATTGGGGAATGGGTATGACAGCTCCCAGGATTCCCAGGTGTACATCATTCTTCTGTGTCTGGGTGATGGCATAGTGACGAAATTGTTGCCCATGCACAAGGTGATTGAAGATAAAGAAGAATTGCATTTCAGACTTGTTGAATCTGAAGGGTCAGTAGAGACAGCCAATAGGAAATATACCCAGCAAATGTCTAGAACTTCAGGACCAGCATCAGAGAGATTTTGGATTTAGGCTTTTTAAGATATGATAGTGATAGAATTATAGGGAATGTTTAGAGTTGAGGATGCCCAACCTTCCGTTTTACAGAAAAAAAAAAAAAAATCATAGGAAAAAAGGCCCAAGTGACAAGTTTTGGATGACCAGGTGTAAGTTTTTGGGGAACAGAAGGTCGCTGGCTACCATCTTGGGGAAAACTGGGAAGAGAAGCACTGGACGACTAGTCTGCCTGCAGACCCCTCCTGGAGACTCCTTTACCACATCCCAGCCCCAGGTCAATTGTGGGGACCTCATCTGTCATCACCCTGACTCCTTGGTGTTTTGGATCACAACATGGATCCCGAGAAGGGTTGTCTATTCCTGAAGATGAGGTGGGAGCCAAGTTAGGAAGGCAGTTCTGAGCCACCTTCCCAACAGCTTACCTCAGCTGCCTTGAATGGAATGAAGATTGTGATGGATCAGGAGGTACCAGGAGGATGGGTCTGCAAACCCGGGGTCCCCTTTTCCGGCCTTCTTGATAAGCTCCTACTGAGGGTTTTAGAGTAAAGACAAAGCACCAGTGAAGTCCTAGAGAATTAGAGGGAGACTGGAGACTTAGCAGCAGCAGGGCCTGTGCCTGAGCTGCTCCCATCCCCTGGCTTCTGGGGTCCCTGGGTTTCCGCCCTCCACAACTCCTCATGTCTGGATGGCAGCAAAATCAGTGGCAGTCCCAGGTGGGTGTTTCCGTGGCTGGTTGGTTGTACCAAGTGCCAAGCTGAGGCTGCCAGGTTCTTGGGAGAATCCTTAACCCGAAGCAGGCACCCAGGGCTGCTGGCTAGGAGCAGCCTGTCCCAGTTCCACTACCCCCACCCCAACCCCCCATACAAGCTTCTAAGTCCTGGTTCCACTGAGCCACGGCCCCTCCCAGAAGCTCCTTCCAATTTCCTAGAAGGAGTCTCTCTTTGAGGCCAGCCTTCCTAATTGCTGATGGATGCCAGCCCCTCCCCCTATGCCCAGGTCCTCCTGGGCCCTGCCCTCTACAGTTAATACTCTGTTTCCTGATCTGGAGGATGGGGGAGTTTCCATTGTTCTGCTTCCCCACCCCCAAGGGGCCCCGGTTTGTTATCAGGCTCCCTTTCCTTCTTCCCCTCCCACCTTTTCTACTCCCAGGCCTCTCTAGAGGGGAATGAAGTGGGGACAAAGAGGCTCAAGTGGGAGGGGACGCAGCAGGGAGTCCCGAGGCTGCTTACAGCATCTCAAAGCAGGGGTGGGAACCAAGGATCAGAAAGACACTGGGATCTCTTGGATGGAGGCAATGGAAAGTTAAAGAGCAATGAGACAGGTGAGGAGCTGAAGTTCAGGGGTGCTGTTTGGAAATTAGGGAACTGCACGGGTATTGGTGAGCTCTTTCGGAATGAGGACTCCATACTGCTTTAAGGAAGCTGTTCTGGAAATCCGGAAGCTTGCTCCTGATTGAGGCTATGCTGGAATTAGGGGAGTTGGCTGGTATTGTGCTCTTCTGGCGTGGGCTGTTCTGGAATTAAAGGCTGTGCCGATACTGGGAAGCTGTGCTGTGACGAGTGGTTGTACTGGATTAGGCTTATTGTGGTGGCCTGGGGGCTACAATAACACTGGGGCCTGTGCTGTGGTGGGACTTGCAGTGTGTGGACTTGGCTCTCCTGGGAGCTGTCCCAGAATTCAGGGGCTCCTCCATTGCGATCTGCGCTTTCTTGGGGGCTCTGCTGTGCTAGGGGGCTGGGCCTCTTCTGGATTGCTGCTGAGGCCTGGGGGGCCGGGAGCTCTGGGGAGGGCCTGGATGGGGCTGGGGGTCGCTCTGGTGGTGGGCCCCCCCAGGGCCAGCTGGCCTGCCAGCAGTGACCCTCCTTCTCCCTGCAGTTACCTCACCGACGCGTCACCTTCTCCGCCACCAGTCAGGCCCAAGAACTGCAGGACCCGTCCCAGCACAGTTACTATGACAGTGGCCTGGAGGAATCTGAGACGCCATCCAGCAAGTCATCCTCGGGACCCCGACTTGGTCCCCTGGCTCTGCCCGAGGACCACTATGAGCGCACCACCCCCGATGGCAGCATAGGAGAGATGGAGCACCCCGAGAACGGTGAGGAGCTTCAGCATGGACAGGGCACCCCGGGAATGGGTGGGTAGGAGTGGAGAACAGGGATGAGACTTGGACGATAGCCTCCATTTATTGAGCTCTTGTGTGTTTAGCGGCACTGACTGAGCCAAGTGCTTTCAGCTATATATTCATTTAATCCTCACAACTGCTCTCTGATCTGAGAACTTTACTGTTCTCTTCACAAGTGCAGGGAACGTGAGGCTCGGAGAGGTTGAGTCACTTACCCAAAGTAAGACAGAGGAAGTAACAGAGCCGGCAGGGATGCAAAGGCTACTCTGACTCCGAAGATCTTGCCCTGGGCACCGCAGTGTGCAGCCTTCCTGGGAACAGGGATTCAGGCAGCACTGAGGGAAACTGGAGGGAACCTTGAGGTCATGACAGTCCCTTAATGGGGTCAGACGACCTTGAGAAAAGGAAGGGGCCCTTGGATGCTCCTTGGAGCTCAGAAGAGGGTATGATGATCCCCTGAGGGGAGGAACTAGAGAGGATCTGGCTGAGGGAAGGGAGTGGGGAGGTCTGGGGAGGGGAGAGGCCTGCCTGGGAGGGGTTTGAAGGGTGGGGCAGAAGGAAGGTCTGGGCCAGAGCAGAGGTCAGTGTGGGAATGGATAGTGGGTACACTTTCAAAATGTGTGTGTGTGATGCATATGCGTGTGTGTGTGTGAAGGGATCCATGGTAGCCTCTGGAGGGGGAGAACAAAGAAGCTTCACCTTGGGACTGAAAGACTCTCCAGCTTGGAGCTGTCATTGGGTCTTGCCCTCTCCCTCAGTCCAAACTTCCCCCCCAAAAGATGAAAAGTTCTACTCCCCACCCCTCAGGCACAGGGCCCTTGTCTAACATTCCAGGCCCTAGGTCTCAGAGTGCCCTCCACCCCACCCTGCCCCTCCATGCTCTATCTCATTCCCGTCTCGTCCTTTTTGTGCCCGCGCAGAGCCGGCTGGCCGGAGCAGGCCCTGAGGCAGAGTGCCAGGTATGTGGGAGCTGCTCTGGGGTCTGGGGTCTGTGGGACTTGGCCCAGCACCCAGCCCCGCCTGCCCAGTGACCTTGTTCTGCTCTATGCCATGTTGGGTCCCCCAACCATGGGCTGAAGAGACTTGGTGCTTTGAGGGTTAATGACAGAGCTGTCCCCTCCTCACCTTGCACTGGCAGGAGGCCAAGCCAGGGTGGGTGATACTAGGGGAGCCCCGGCCCCAGGCAGTTCTGCTCAGTCATGTCCCTAAGGGAGGGTCACCGCCTGGTACTGTCCCTGAGCAAGGGCGGGACAGGGACAACTATGACAGGAAATGCTCCTGGCCCAGCCGTTCCCATGGAGACCCCTGCTGCCCAGCAACCACACTGGCTACTGATGTCAGGCGGCCAACTCCTGTTCCCGTGGGTGTTCTGGGCAGGGAGCCGGGGCTAGGCCAGGGGCGGTGGTTGGCATAGGGGGCTGGAGTGCGGTGGGGAGGGGTTGCATGAGTGTGCTTGTGAGGATGCGAGTGTGTGCTTCTTTGTGAACTCCCCACTATCTTCTCCCTGGCTTTAAAGGAGAGCCTCACTGTGCTGGGGTAGGGTGGGGTTCTAGGATAGCTGGGAGCATGGTAAGGCTTGGGAGGGGTTCAGAAGGAAGGTATTTGCCCACCTTCATCTGAGGCTGGAGAAGCCCAGTATAGATTTGTGTGTCGTGTCTATTGAGGTTAGGGGTGTGTGTGTGTGTGTGTGTGTGTGTGTGTGTGTGTGAGAGAGAGAGAGAGAGAGAGAGACAGACAGACAGACAGACAGAGATATTGGACCCTTAAATGAGGATGGGGGTTTCCTCACCCCTAAAGATAGATTTGCTTCTTTAAGCCTGTCTGGAGATAGATGAGGGAGGGTGTAGATGGGCTGTGTGTTTGTGCACCTGTCGGAGGGCAGATTTGGTGGGTGTGTTGATAGGAGAGCTGGAGGGTGGCTGAGGATGGAAGAACGCATTTATTTCAGGGTAGACTGTATGAGAGAGAAGAGCCTGCGGTGGGCGGCAGGAGGCTGTGTGTCTATTTGCGGGTGTGTACGCCTGCCAACTCAGTGGGCAAAAGGGGCGTGCACCCCTGTCCCGAGGCAGGGCGGAGGTGCCCATGGGAAGCCCTGGAAGGGAGCTCTGCAGTGTTACTCTGCCTGAAGACTGTCCTCCCTTTTCTCTTGCGCAGACCTGCGCCCTTTGCCTGATGTTGCCATGACGGGCACATGTACCCAGGAGTGCAGCGAGTTTGGCCACTCTGACACGTGCTGGATGCCGGGCCAGTCATCTCCCAGCCGCCGGACCAAGAGCAGCGCCCTCAAACTCTCCACCTTCGTGCCTTACCAGGACCGAGGAGGGCAGGAGCCTGTGGGTGCCGGCAGCCCCAGCCCCCCGGAAGACCGGAACACCAAAACGGCCCCCGTGCGCCTCCTGCCCTCCTACAGTGCCTTCTCCCACAGTAGCCATGATTCCTGCAAGGACTCGGCCACCTTGGAGGAAATTCCCCTGACCCAGACCTCGGACTTCCCACCTGCAGCCACACCGGCATCTGCCCAGACAGCCAAGCGTGAGATCTACCTGTGAGCCCCCTTTTGGCCGGTGGCCATACCCCACCCCAGCCACCGGCCAGGCCCCAGTTGGGCCCATTCCAGGGTCCTGCTCCTGACCCCCTTCAGCGTGGACTTCCCAGCCAGGACCCCAGGTGGGGTGAGTACTGGCCTCATGACCACGCAGGCCCTTCCCCCAAGCAGGGTCCAGGTTCTCTCTCCTCACTTCATCCCCCAGCCCCTGGGAGCCCTTCTTCCCCTTTATGGGGCTCCCCCCAGCTGGTGCCCAAGAGGGCTCCTCTATAATGACTAGGCTCCCTTCCCTCGACTTCCAGGGAGCACCCCCTTACTTTGGGCAGATGGTGGAGTCAAGGGTGGGCAACACACTTTTAACTCATTGTTTCCCACATGGCCGACCAGGGTGGAGACAGGATGTCCCCATTCCAGCCCTGCTGCAGGGCTGAACTGGGGAGCCCCTCTCCTTGGGAACTCCCAGAGGAAACTCAACCGCCAGGGGCTCCCTGAAGGGCTTTTGTTACCAAAGGTGGGGTGGGGATGGGGTGGGAGTGGGCCGGAGGCCTTGTCTTCCTATACTGCTCCTGGGCTTGCCCACCTGCCTGCCACATGCCCCTGCCTGATCCCATCTGGGCACCCCCCTTCCCTGCTGGTCATGCAGTGTCTGTATATAAGGACCTTGGAATGATGTCCCCATTTCTGCCTGATTTGCAACTTTTCTTGTTGATGTTGTGTTGTCTTGGGGGACCCCTCTGGGTGGGGGGAGGCTGCCCTGTGCCCCCTCCTCCCTGCCGCAGTGCCCCCCACCCCAGGCCTCTACTGTTCCATGTTGTAAATACCCCTGGGGCCGTAGTGGGATGGGGGTGCAGGCCAGGGAAACAGTGGGTGGGTGGGGGTGGGGATGGGGGTAACATTCGCCTATCAGCAGAGCTGGGCTTTTATTTAATTTTTTTTAAAAATACAAATCTCTATTTTTTTGGAACTGTTGCGCTGTGCCCTGGGGGGGGGAATCCCCGCTCAGGCTGGCCCCCCCACATCCAGATGAGCATCACAGAGGGGCCCTGAGGCTGTGGGGGGCAGCTGGACAGGGGTGGGATGACTGTGCCTCTGGCCTGGTTGGGTGAGTTGGGAGCAGGAAGGTTTGCTCAAGGGGTGGCTGGTTGCTGCCTCTAATAGGGGGAACCTGCACCCTGCCCCCTCCCTGCCCCCCAACCCCCAGCCCCTGCCATGACTGACCCGTCAGCCTGTAAAACCACCATTGCCTTGATCTCAGGGGGTGGGAAGGGCTGCCTCAGGGCACCCTGGACTCCAGGCCCCCTTCTTCCAGTTGGGCTTCCCTTTGCCAGGGTCAGGGGTCCCCTGGGGGAGGGGGTGGGGAGATTGGGGGGCAGAGAAGCCCAGTCAGCCATGATGAGGTGGGATTCCTTCCTGCACCTCAGGGGGCCAGGGTGTGATGGGCATCCTATAGAGCCCTCATCTCCCACTGTGGCCATCTCAAAGCCTCAGTCCCTCTTCCTTCCAGAAACCCCCCACTGCCTTGGCCCATACCTCTCCAGCTCTCCAGGGGCCCAGGCTGGGAGGCTGGAGACTCAGGGTATGGCCCTTGCTTGACTTAGTCTAAGCTTGGGGGGTGGCCCAAGGGTGGGAGGGTTGGGTACAGGCTGCTGGGTTGTCTGGTGCCTTTGGGAGCTGTGCTGCTGGGGTCTTGACTCCTGTAACCCCAGACACCCCACTCCACCTCGGGAAAGCCAGGGGCCTGAAGAATCACCCTATTCTCTGCTCCTTGCCCCTAACTTGGCCTGGGGTAACAGTGCTGGGAAGGAGAGCATTGTTAGGCTGGTAGCCTCAGCATACACAGCCCTTCTATTGAGGGCAGAGGGTAGAGTGGGCTGGGGTGGCAGCAACCAGGTCTGGGGGATGGCCAAAGGCTCCTTTCCCTGGGGGAAGCCCAGAAGTGGGCTGCAGGCTTGATAAAGAGCCTCCTTCCCCCTGCACAAACAGGGCAGGTGCAATAGCGGTAGAGTTGGTAACATGGTGTGCCCAGCTGGTGGGGCAGTGGCCTCAAGGGCTGTCCTGTGTCCTGGAGGTCAGGGTTCTGGCAAGAAGATTGTATGAGACCCATTTGCTTGGTGGAGTGGGCAGTCCAGACAGGAAGCATTCCTGGAGTCAGTGGACTCCCCTGGAGGCCCCTGGTAGCCTGGGCACCCTGCCCTGGTCTTGGGGACCCCTGAGCACCGAGTGGAAGGGCGGAGGAGCATTTTGCACAATGGAGAAGCCAGAAGGAAGGGGGTAGCCCAGGTGGCTGGGAGGGCTGAGAAGCACAGAGGAGGAGCCCTTCCTACAGGCAAAGGCAGAGTTCCAGCCCCCTGGTTGGGGTCAGGGCGCTGAGTCTGTCACCCCCTGGGTACTCGAGAGGTGAAACCAAAGGTGGGCAGGGGATGGGTGAAAGCACCAGGGACCACCCCTATTGGTCCTAGGTCTGTGAAGCCCTTCCCCAATGCCTTGTGTCGCGTACAGTTTTATGTACAAATAGGCGACATTTGGCCAGAGGAGACCCCCCTCAAACCCAGCCTGACCCAGTCAGTGTCTTCCTAGAGGGGACCTAATTGGTCCCCAACCCCCTACTTCAGAGCATGTCTCTTGGTAGGGGGAGGGTATATGGGGACATATTTCTCTCCTGGGGTCCCCGAAGCCTGTCTCACATCCCTGGGGGAGGGTCTCTAGGGCATCTCTCCCCTCCCCTCGGCCCTATCCCTTTGGGAGTCTCTGGAGGGACATGTATTCCCTCTGGGGACCATGGGAGCATGTCTCCCCCTACCCAGGCTCTCTGGGGAGCCTGTTTTCCTCCCAGGGTTCCTGGGAGTACTTAAGGCATGTCAGTCTTGGGCCATCTCTCTTCCCAGGGAAGGGGGCTATCTCTGAAGCATGTCTGGGAAGGGATGTTTCTGGCCCTCCCTGCATCTCTCCTCTAGGGACGTCTCTGACCTGCAGCACTTTTGGGATGAGACGGGACAGCTCTGAGTTGTCTTTTCTCCTGGAGGCTCTGGGATACCTCTCTCCTGAGGATCCGGCCGCTGGAGCCATTTCCTCCCTGGATGTGGGCTATCTCCTGGTGTTGGGAAGGCTTATGTTGGCCAAGAGAAAGTCTCTTAGGGGGCGTCTCCACGCGGGACTTCTCTGGGACGGGGGGGGACTGTGTCTCGCCCATGGGGTTCCCGGGCGGGGGTGTCTGCCCGTGGGGAGAGGGAGACTGTGTCTCCTCGGGTTATCTGAGTGGGGAGGGGGGCCGTGTCTCTCTCGTGTGTTGGGGGGTGGGGTTCGGGGAGGGGGGTTTTGGGCTGTCGGGTGCCCACACTGGGGTCGTGTTTCTCTTGGTTCGTGCCACTTCCCACCGCCTCGCTCCTCCCGGGAAGGGCCCCCGCCCCGCCCCCCATTCCCCCCACCCCGCCCCATCCCTGGCGCTGCGAGCACAATCCCGTTGATTTGTAATGATTTCTGTCTCTTTCTGTCTTTCTCTTTCTCTGACCTCCCCCCCTCCCCCGCCGCGAGCATGCGCAGGCACCGCCCCTACCCCCTCCGGTTCGGTTCGTTTCCGGTTTGTTTGCTGAGCTGTCAATGGAAGACCCGTGTAATTATTCCCGAGCTTTACAATAAAAGTGTGAAAACCGGACCCCACCTCACTTCTTCCGGGCCCTCAGGCCTGCGTCCCGGGGAGACTGGGGACTCATTCTGGGACAGAGGCCTTGGAGGGAGCCAGGGGACGCAGCCGAAGAAGAGGGACGGAGACCCATTGGGATTAATCGGTGCCACTCTGGAATGGGAAGCAAAAGGAAGCTGACCGAGGACAGACATCTACTCCATGCATGTCAAAGTGCCTCCCTCCCCCAACCTACGCGCTGTGCGGGACCGGCAGGGCCCCACCCTGAGCTGAGATGCGGGCTAGGGATGGGGTGGGGTAGGGGCGCGATGAGGAGCGCTGGGGAAGGGTACGCTGTGCTGCTCTCTTTTTCCAAGGGGCTGGTATCCTTTCCTATTCCCCCTTCATTTGGCAACAAGTATGGACTGCGGAACTCAAGAGAGAAGGGCGGGAGACAGCTGTTGGTGGCTATCTCCCACGGTCAGGAACCAGGGTTGGAGGTCGATTCATGGGACCTGGAAAGGTCTCATCACGTCTCCGAGTGCTCTCCCCTCCCCCTGCTTCCGGGCCCGAGCGGCCTGGGTCTCCTTCGTCCGGCTCCCGGGTAAACAACGGCTCCAGAAAGGTCGAAGAACAGAGACCGGATCAGCCGGTTTCCCGGCCCCACCTCCCGGGGTGCCCCTCCCCGCTTCGCGTGCTTCCGCTCAGCCCGCGTTCCCCCTCCCCCACCAGCCTGGCTCCTCGACCCTGGGGTCGGTTCAGCGGCTGGGATTAGTCGAGCGCAGGGACTAATCCTGGATGAGCTTCCGTGTAAACCCGGATCGACCGTGGGTATAGGGGAGGTCGCAGGCGCCCCTTCATCCATTCCTATACGCGCGGCTTCGCAGGGCCTGAAGCATCTCCCACCCCGACCCCAGATCCCCTTACTAAATTCAGAGACTAGTGGTTGGGTCTGCCCTGAGGGATGAGCTGGTGGGGGAGAGCGGGGGCGGCGGCGGGGAGGGGGGGGCGGCTGTTGTAAGAAGGAAGAAGCCACCAAAACCAGTCTCCTAGAGCCTGGGGGCTCTGGGAGGCCAAAGAAGGGCTGAGGACTCTTTGGCAGCCTCTGAATCAGGTCAGCCCTCCAGTTCAGTGAGCAACCCAAGGGCCCCCCACCAGTCCTCCAGTTACAGAATCACAAACCCTCCTACCTGACCGGGGTGACCAGTCCCTAATCTTGAGGCCTCGCTTGATCAGAGGAGGCAGGCAATCAAGAGGACCTCACATCAATCCCACTCCAGACTGGGCCGGATAGCTGGGGATAAGGGGCTCCTGTTAAGGCCTAGCCCTGAAAAAGATGTCAGGGGTCAAGAGGCGTAGGTTATCCTGCGCCTGGTTGGTTCATTTGTTCTTTAAACATTTCCTGAGCCTCTCCCTTGTGCCTGCCCAGCAGAGTGTACTGGGACACCCCAAGAATGACACACAGTCTCTCTGGGAAAGGCAGACAGGTAAATAATAACTGTATCAGGTCTTCAGCCCTGCCCTGAGCTGTAAATTTGGGCTGGAGAGCTAAAGGAGATGCCTCCTCCAGTAGAGTCCGGAAGCCTTCCTGGAAGGGGTGGTACCAGAGCTGACTTGCCAAGGACGGATCTGGCCTGAGGCAGTTCTATGTGCAAGGGACTAAGGTAGAAGGAGAAAATGCTGTTCCTCAGGGGGGCAGGTAAAATTGTAGAGTTTGAAGGCAGGGGGGCAGAAGCAGAACTAGAAGGGCTTGCTAGGCAACCTAAGGAGGGAAAGCTGAGCCACTGAAGAGATTTAAGCCTCTGAAAGAAAAGGTCACATTCACGTTCTTCAATCACAGGTTTTAACTGTCCTCCCTGCTTCTCTGCACAGGTTTCTCTGGGGATGCCTAGGTTGGGAGTGAAGACACACCCACAAACAGGAAGGCGAGCCGGGTGCACTGTAGGTTAGGAAAGATGGTCCCCACCTCATTCCCTCATGCCTGGCATCTGAGACCTACATTAGAAATCTGGCTGGACTGCTTCATAGTGGCAGTACCTTGGGCAGGTGACTGCACCTTGTTTCTTCATCTGTAAAATGGGGATAATAATGCTCGCCATCACAGAAGGTTCTTGTGGGGCCTCAGTGAAACAACGTGTCCTTTCTTTGACTGAACCCACGTTTCACACCTACGGTGTGGTAGGCCCTGTGCCAGGTGCTGGCCTTGCAGCCCCGAATTAGACAGGCATGATCCCTACTGTCTCTTGGAACTTCCATTCCAGTAGAGAAGACAGACAATAAACAAACAAACAAATGAGATAATTACAGATTGTGTTAAAGTGCTGTGAAGGAAACAAACAGTGGGACATGAAGGAGGATGACTGGAGGTGGGAGAAAGGAAGGGGCTGCCTTACTCACTGCAGCCTGGGCAGCTTCTCTGACAACACCTGAAGATGTAGAGCTCAGAACAGAGCATTCCAGGTTCAGGAAAGTGGGGCTGCTGAGGCCCTGGGATGGGAGACAAGAAAGGAGTTAGCCTCATTCCTCCGAGATGGTAAACTTACTGAGGGCAGGAACTAGGTCTCTTACCTCTCCCACCCTTCTGGACAAATACAGGGTAAGGTAAATAGAAAAGGAGGGGATTATCCAGTTGTTGGGCCAACCTTCCCCATCAACCCAGGGCCTGCTGTGGTGTTGGGGGGTTGTTGGCCTCATCAGAATGTCCATCTGCACAGCTTAATCTGCACTCCAGCTGTTCTGTATAGGAAAGGCCTGTCTGCCCACCCCTGCTCCTTTCCCAGGGTTCCCAATCCTTTCCTTGGATGGGAGGGGCAGGTTGGGGTCCCTCCAGAATCTGCCAGTCCAGAGCCTGGACTGAACAGAGTTTAGTATCTGACCCTGAAGGGGCTGAGGGAGAAGATGTGTTCCTGATGAATATGGCCCAGTGTTTCAGGATCCTTGGGGCCTTTTAGAGTTTCCCCTTTGGCCTGGGTTTCCCTTTAGGAAGAACTGGAAGAAAGATTTCTTGCACATGGATGCGTTTCACACACAGGCCCTCCCCCCTCCCCTCCCAGTGCTGCAGAGCGTACACAGCTCCTCACACACTCACCATCCAGCTGCACACTGCATCTCCATGGCAACCAGTAGGCCTGGTCCATGGATGTTAGAAATAAGTGCCAGAGGAAGAGAAGAGAGAGGGAGAGACAGAGGAGAAACATCAGAAATAAAGAGACTCAGAAAGACAGCCTCCCAAGGAGGACCCCACTCTTTCCTTGCAAACCCTGCGAGAGAGCCTTGAACAGACTAAAGCCTGAGGATGGAGGGGTTCAAGGTGGGGACTAGAGAATGGGCCAGGGGCTATCTGGACACAGGTAATGTGGACACAGTGGGCAATGAGGGAGGAGCAGAATCAGGGAAATTTGAGTGACAGTCTGGAGTCGCGGGCTAAGAGTATTTGGTCTGGGTAAAAGACAGATGGGGGGGTGGATGGAGGTGGGAGACTTGGGGGAGCTCCTTTCCCTTCTTCCCGGCCTAATTGGCTGTTCAGGCTGAAACCGCCTCTTAGTCACTTAGTCTAATTAGAATTGTTCCGGAGAAGACAGTGGGGGAGGGGAAGGAGAAGCTGGGGTGTGAAGGGGGAAGGGTACGTGGAGAAGGGTGGGAGCTGGGAGTGAGGGGTGGGAAGTAGGAGTTCTTTCTGTGACCTTCCACCCATACCCTCACCATCCAGTGAATGGGCTGTGGTCTAACTGTCCAGGCTGTGGGTCAGTGTCCATCCTGGCCCTCGTCCCCAGTCCTCTCTCAAATGCCCCTGCTTTCTGCTCAGCCCTGTCTCTTGCTCTACCTCTTTCTCTCTCTGGCTCCCCGTCTTTATTTCCTCACCTTCCTTCTCCCCTTTCATCAAGGTGTCCCAATCTCTGGCCAATAATATTTGTCTAATAAACAGGTAAAGTATTTAGGAATTCTGGCTGGGGCTGAATCAGGGGGAGGGGAGCAGGGAGAGGGGATTATACTGAGAGCAGCCTCATCTTCTGGGAGTAAGAGGGAATGGAACAGACACTGCCTAACATGCCTCTCCTCTCTCTCTCTCTCTCTCTCTCTCACACACACACACACACACACCACATACCCTCTCTTCCCACCCCTAGCTAAGGTGAGACCTTCTTGAAGTATGTGGAACCTGGCTTCTGGAGCTGGACTGTTTGGGCTGCCTTAGACAAGTTACTTAACCTAAGCATCAGTTTCTCCACCTATGAAATGGGGATAATAAATCCTAAATTTGTAGTGTGGATTTAAGGCGATGGGGCATGTAACTGGCTTAGCACAATAAATACCAAGTGCTGCTTTTCTCATCACTCCCAGACTCCTTTCCTCTCCCTTCTGGAGCCAGGACATCTGCATCTTCCTCACTCCCTCCTTATTCTGCTTCCCCAAGCTTTCAGGCTCAAAATGACCTCTCAGTTCCTAGACTCACCCTCCTGCCCTGCTCCCAAGGCTACACAGGGTGGGGGATGGGGGGTGAGAAGGCAGGCTTAGATCCTGCCACCTGGCCACAGGGTTAGGACAGACCCTCCTCCAGTCTGGGGTCTGGCCTCCCTTCCTCTCAGTACTCCAGGAGGTGGAAAGTGGACAGCCATAAATGATGTAGGGGAAGTGTACTTGCTGAGGGGGACAATAAGGGATGAGCCATGTCCAGAAACCTAAATATTTCATGGGGCTGCAGCACTGGGAAGGGCAAAGTCCCTGAGCTGTGTTTGTGAATGTGCTTGCCCCTCCACGTGGCTTGGAGCTCTTCCACATGCCCAGCGCCCTCTGCACATGCTCCAACCCTCAAAGTGCTGCACCCACAGAAAATCACCCCCGATGAACCCTTTCCTGGCTGTAATCTTGCCAAACCCCCTCAGCACTTGCAAATTTCACTTCTTACAGCTGTAGCAGTTTTTGCAAGTTAGGCTGTATTGTGACATGGTCATGCTTTTCTTGTCCATGCAGTTTCCCCTTTAGATCCCCCAGGGATGGGAGTCCTTGCCCCTCACCTCCTCAGTGTGATCAGGAAGACCCAGGAGTTGGAAAGAGCTGGTGGCATGCCAGCAGGGGCAGAGTGGGGTGGCAGTGGTGGCCGGGAGGAGGTCTGAGGAGGTTGGCAGAGGAAGGAGATATCTATGAGAGCCAGTGGGAATGGGCAGATAGCAGCAGGGTCTCCTGGCTTCTGTGTCCACTGCTTACAGATGGGCTGGGAGACTGCCTCTGCCAAATCCCTGCCTCCAGGTGGCCCCTGTTCCCCACTCTCTCTGACACTTCTCCTGACTCCATATCTAAGTAGGAGATTAGAAGGTGCCCTTGGAGTCTCTGCCACGCTCCCCAGCTCCCCCTTCGTTCCTTTCCTTGACCTTATCCCAGTCTATCATCATTTATTTGTTTACGTGTTCAATTTCTGTCTCTTCCATTAGAATAAAAGCTTGCAGGGGCAAGAATCTTGTTTAACTTATTTATCACCGCTCAAAATGTTTGCTGAATGAATGAATGAATGAATGAGAGGAAATCTGCTTGGGGATTCTGTAGCAACTGCAAGAAAAGGGCCCAGAGGGTGGGCAGGTGGGCCACAGGTGAGTAGGGATAGAGACTGCAAGCACTGAGTAGCAGGGAGGGGGGAGGAGGTGTGGGGAGTAGGTGGGAAGGGGGATGAGAGAGAGATGGGGCGATGGGGTGGGGCGGAGGGAGAAGAGGTGGGTGTGAGGAGGGAAGCTTGGGATGGAGGTAGATGAGTTAGAGTCAAGGCCCATGGGATTTGGGGGAAGGCATCCAGGCTCCCAGAGGGGCTAGAGGCAGGGACTGTGGGGCAGGAGGAGATAAGGCTTGGAATAGGGAGCCAATGACAGGGTGTGCTCTCAGCAAGGTGATGCTTAGAATTTGGGTCTGGGGCTAGAATGGGTGGAGTGTAGAAAAACCAGAACAGCTGAGCCAGGCAGTTTGCCAGGGCCTGCTGGTGCCATCACTATCCTTCTGACCCACCCCACCCCCAAATCTGGCCTGGACGCCTAGCCTCAGTTCCCTGGGCCATACCCTTCTAGGCCCATAAACAGGAAATGCCCCAGGGTGGGCTGGCCTGTGCTTCCCTCAGAGACCTGAGCCTGGGATACTCCTGAGTGGGGGCAGGGTACACAGGGCCAGCAGAGAGGCCTTAACCCTTTGATAACCTGTGTTATACCCAGGGAGCCCCCTTCAGAATCCTCTGTCTTCCCAAACCAAAGGTGGCAGTAACATTCATTCATGAGCTTTAAGACCCCACAAGAAGCTGGCAATGAAGGAGGAATTCTTTCCCAGGGCTCTGCCTGGTTCCGTGGCCCTCTCCCCAGCCCAGGGGCTTCATGAGAAGGCAAGCAAGAGATAGTGGTGGTAGCAGGAAACTTCCATCAGAATGATAGTGTCTCTCCCAGAGCTGGCCAGAGTGGCTGTGTGTTCCAGGGCGAGTGGAGGAGATTGAAGGTGCACACCTGCAGTGGTTGTCATGGCAACCTGACTTGGATCCCAAGAGGGTGGCCTCTCTCCCAAAGCCCTGTGCAGCCTGGAACTCAAGAGTGGAGACACACACACACTTCTGGGCTTTGCAGAACTCTATTTCTGAGAGAGGCCTCTCAGCTTCCTCTCTTCTCTACTTACCTGGGTGAGGCTGAGTGAGACCAGGGATGGAGCCAAGAGAAAAGGATGTGCTAGGGCTGGAGAGAGGGAGGCCCTTCACAGTGGGAGTGGGTGTGCTCCCAAGTGTGTGCCTGGAGGGCTCTCTGTGGTGTGCCTGGGGTGCAGTCCCAGTGCAGAGGGACAGCAGAGGACATGTGTACACTCAACTGATCCATCCCAGTCCGGAAGCCAGACGGCACAGAAGAGGGATTTGGGAGGGAGATGATTATTAGCAAAGACAACAATAATCACAGTTAACCTTAATTGAGAGCTTATTAAATTCCAGCTCTGTGGCTATGGCGAGCATTTTTATAAATGGAGTCTTATGTGATCCTCACAGCAACTCTATGAGGGATTACCAGCCCCATTTATGGATAAGAAAACTGAGATTCTAAGAGATGAAGTAAACTGCTCTAGGTCCAGGAGCTGGAAAGAGACAGGGCAAGATTCTGCAGGAAGGGAAGAGTCGGGGACAGAGGTGCCAGTGACTGAGGCCACTGGTCCTGCCCCCAGGCTCCACGGGACATTCCTGTCACATGATCCCATGCTCCGCAGCAGGGCAGCTCTGGTACGGTGCCAAGAGGCAGGACCTGGGGACCTCAGACTGTGGTGCCTGCCTGGCCTGAGTTGAGGCACCTGAGGGCACCTGGGAGGGTGTGAGGACACCGAGCAGCGGGCATAGTGATTGGCACAAGCCAGGGGAGCGGCTGGCAGCCTTGTTCCTGGTAAACACGAGGAGAGGTTACTTCACAAGGAAACAGTAATTAACTTTAATTAGCACCTTGCATCTCAGAATATTATTAACATCTCAATTTCTCTAATCAAGGCAGCAGGAGAGGGGCAGCATCTGCCTCGTGGACTCCTTCCTGGCCATGCTCCCTGGCTTGGCAGTGTTCCTGCCAGGTCCCCTCCTGCTGGATGGCACCCAGGAGCACCTCCTCAGAGGCAGGTTGCCAGGGGGAGCTGGGGAGCGAGGGGACCTGGACTGAGAGGACAGAGAGGGCAGGTCCAGGCCAGGTACATGGGAGCCAGTGGTGCCAGCAGCAACAGGGCCAGAGGACAAGGGGCAGGGCTCTTTGTGTGGCCTCCTTACCTTTCCAAGAAGACCATCCACACCAAAAGCAGGGCTAGGCTCATGTACCTTGATCCAGAGAACAGACATGACTGGCTTCTCCAAGCTTCTCCCCTTTCCCTCCCTCTTTGAGCTAGCCTGCCCTCCACCTCCCTCAATGTCTTTCTCTCCCTTTTCTCTAACTCCTTCTTCTTCTCCTTGTTGCAGAAGGGGTGGGAGGGTGCTGGCTTCCACCACTGGGGACACAGCAGTGGGGACAGGATAACTCCTGTCCCCAGGGAGTTTAGAACCCTGTGGAGGAGATAAGGCTTGGGTATAAAAAGCTCTAATTGGGCTCCATACAGATAGGCATCTTAATGGAGCTGGAGATAAAGGGCTGGGGGGGGGCGGTGTTCCCAGGAAGGAGGCAGGAATGGGAGTGTCAGGGGCCCTCAGCAAGGGGGACACAAGCCAGAGAACACCTCCCGCACCACCAGGAAAGCAGGTGGAGATTCTGGGGCCCTGAGGGCACTTGGTGCTGATCAGCCCTTCTCAGCTCTCTTTGGGAGACTGTTATGGAGGGAAGGCCCTGAGGGCGCAGAGGTGATTCTCTCTTCATTACAGCCACCCTCGGTGGCTGTTAGCCCTGCCACGTGTCTCATATTAATAACCGACTATCCTCTTTGGTCTAATTACAGTGGCCTGCTGCTTGCACAATTTGGTATTTCTTCTGCAGCATCCTCGTGGCTGTGGCCCCATCCATCTAATTTGTATTTATTGAGCACCTATTATGTCTTGAGGGCAGGGTCTGCCCTTGAGTGGACTTCAAGTGCCGGAGGAGTTCCTCTCTCTACAGGAACTGGAGGGTCATGGTAGGGCTGCCTACAGGTCTAGATGTGTCAGCAAAACAAGGGCAGTAGTTACAGGGGTTCCCCAATCAGGAAGATACTGGTTCCACATTGGCTTCGTTAGTACCCCTTGCCTGCTGCCGTAGCTGTGTGTACAGGGTCATCTTTGCACATGGCCTTCCGTCTCTATTTTTATACCATCCAGGGGACAGCATCAGAAGACAAAAGTTCAACTGTAAATCTTGTCCAACATTAACTCCAAGGGCAGGTTAAATGTTCAGGGGTGACTCTGATCTGAAACCCACCCAGGTGCGGAGGGCACACATCATTTGATGTTATTCCTTACCTTGGTTCAGAAAACTGACCACATATGCTGTTACCAGGTAGAAGGTGGGACCCATTTTGTTTGACGGCCCAAATGTGGCCCACGGAGCAGGGACAGGTACTGGCTTGTCCTTGGCCAAGACTCTGTTTCACTGAGGCCTATGGGATCTTGGGATCTCATTGGGTTCTTTCAAGAACCTGGAGAAGCAGGAATTAGGATGGCTGTCTTAGAGCAGGGGAAATCAGACAAAAAGGTGAAGCCACACAGCTGGTAAGAAAGTGAAAGGGGAGCAGGACCAGAATCCCTTGGAGGGATCACTTTCTTATTTATGGTTTCCCTCTGTCAGAAGCTGGGGTGCTGGGGGAGGCTAGGGAGGCCCCTAGCCCTCAAGGACAATAAGAGAATGGCCACTTGTCTCTTAGCAGACCCTAGCGAGAATGGCCACTTGTCTCTTAGCAGACCCTAGCTCTACCCGTCCTCCTCTAACTCCCCCTCACACCCACCCTCCAGCTCCCCAGGGCCTGAAGCTGGGCCTCAGTAATTGTAGAGTAGTCCGCACAGGGCGGGGAAGAATCTGACGTTTCCAAAGGCCTTTTTGATGTTGATGATTATGGTGATGATGAGGCTGTCCGTCTCCTACCAAGACTGGGGCCTTTCTTTGTTTCTCTTACCATCAGGGTCTTTCTGTCTCCCTCTCTCCCTCTCTCTGCCCTGAGGACTAGTGTTGTCAGACGACCAGCATTTGATCCTCTTTGGGGGAGGAAGAGGACAGAATGGGCGAAAGTGAAACCTAGGGAATCACACCCACCCTTCACCTTCCCCGAGCTGGGCCCAGGGGTGCGCTGACGTGTCATTAGCATAACATTTGCATAAGGAACAATTGAGGAGATTGGAGTCTCGCCTCAGAGGAAACACCTGCAAGCAACTGTGAATGAAGGCTTCTCCCGCCCCCAGTCTGAGATCCCTCCCACCCCACCACCTCCCGCCAGGATGGGGGAAGTGGCTGGAGCCCACTGTGCCTCTCACTGAGGACAATAGTGATCCCAGCGATCACTCACACAAGGCCTACTTGGTGCCAGGCACTGAAGTGGATGTTCTGTTTCTCTTCATCTTCACAAGCCCCCTTGGTGGTACATTTAATTATTTTATAATATAATTTAGGGAGGAGGATGCTGAGGCTGTGCCACCTGAAAGTCATACAGATTCTGTGAGTGGCAGAGCTAAGCTCTGGAACAGGGTGGTGTGACTCAGTCACCCTCCACCGTTCCGCCACTCGCAGGAGGTGGGGGCACTCTGGGCTCCCCTCAGGCACCCAGATCCAGTCTGATCCAGTCTGATCCAGGGGATCCTGGCAGGCTTTGCACAAGGGCTCCAGGACAGGCTCCTACCCACAGGCCCCCAGGCTTACACAGACACAGGCACAGCCGCTCTGCCCTGCCCCCACCGGTGCTTCTGGAGGCAGAGGAGCTGGGCTGACTTGGCCCATAACCAGGTTAGCCAAGATCCAATTAACTAGTTAGCGAAGGCAGAGCTGGGGGCAGTCAGGGCGCGCAGGAGAGCGGACGGATGGGTTGGGTAATGTGCAGAGACAGCCAGAGACAGCGGCTCCGCTCTAACCTGATAAGCAGCTCCCAGCGTCGCTGCCACCCAGCCTGGCAGGCAGAGTGGCCTCAATCCTGGGTTGCTGGTGGGGTGGTGGGACAGTCTCCAACCCCCATTCCTCCCCTCCTCACACACACCGCCCTCATCCTCTGGCCTCTCCTCACCAAGGCTCACCCCTGCTCAGCCTCCTCTAAGGAGCACTCGAAAAAGGCAGCTCATCCACTATCCGTAGTCATGCACTGAAGGTAAGGGTGAAACAACCACTTCCTCCAGATGGGAGGCCAGGGGTGAGGCAGCTGGGAGAATTCATGAGGAGGGCAGGTGAAAATAATAGTAGCCACCAGTTTTATTTTAAAGATTTTATGTTTAAGTAATCTCTAAACCCAGTGTGGGGCTTAAACTCATGGCCCCGAGATCAAGAGTCACACACTCCACTGAGACAGCCAAGTGCCCCAACAGTAGCCACTGTTTATGGAGTTTGCCATGTGCCAGAGACTCTGCAAACCATTTACAGGTACTCTCTCAAATCACAACACAACCCATTGCTGTAAGTACTATTATAATCCCCATTTTGCAGATGGGAAAACTGAGGCTTAGAGAGGTTAAGAAACCTACCTATCAGAATCTTTCAGGCTTAAAACCACCATCCCTTATAGACCTTGGAAGCAGGTCTAGGGTTAACAACAGTATGACTGATAACAATACTTCTTGCTTTTGTGTATCACTTTAGAATTTACAGGGTGCCTGGATGGCTCAGTTGGTTGGGTGACTGCTTTTGGCTCAGTCATGGTCCCAGAGTCCTGGGACTGAGTCCCACATTGGGCTCCCTGCCCAGGGAGGAGCCTGCTTCTTCCTCTCCCTCTGCCCCTCCCTCTGCTTGTACTCTCTCTTCCTCTCTCTCTCTCTCTTTCTGTCAAAAAAATAAATAAAATCCTAAAAAAAAAAAAAAAGAAATTTACAAAGGCTCTTTGGGTTTACCCTGACAAGTCCACAAGGTCAATGTTTTACTTCCGGCCCCTATTTTACAGATAAATGAGCTTTAGGCTTGGAGGGGCTCCTGCCCTCACAGCTGGTGAGTAAGTCAGAATTTGAACCCTGGTCATTTGAACCCCTGACTCCTAGTCTAATGTTCTTGAGGAGACAATGGAAAAAAATCCCTAAGTCAAGGGTGGGTCCCTCCTCTATTTACTTGTTTGTCACAGCCAGTTGTAAGAGTCTGGGCAGGGCACCATGCTGTGCAGGCCTATTCAGGGCTCCAGAAAGCAAAAGTCTTCCTGCCTTCAAGGAGCAGGTGGAGAGGAAGGCCCTGAAGTTCTGGGTGTCTGGGGACTCTGGGGACTGCCTGGGTCAGGGGACTCCATGAATGAAAGACCAATCTGTTCTGATTTCCTCATGTTTTTTAGAGTTTGCTTCTGAAGCCCAAGAAGTTAAGTGACTATCCAAGGTCACACAGAAACAGGCGGACACAGCAGATCTCCTGACTTGAAGCTTCCTCTCCGGTCCCGGGGCCTCCCATTCATTGCAGGATGGGGACTTACTAACCCTATACACTCTGAGTTGTCTGGCATCCACCCACCACCCACTAGTGAGGGAGCAGATGCTGTGCCAACCATCCCTGGGTAGGGAAGGCGCCCCCATTTCTCTCTGTCTGTGCTCAGGGAGAAGAGAATCTGCTGGATTCTGGCCGCATCAGGCAATCTGGAGCTTTGGGGTCAGGACTCTGGGATGAGTCGTACTGAGCAGGACAGCAGGGACACAGCGTTTGGGCCTTATGTGTAAGATGTATGCACATCTGTTGCTCTCGGCCTTCCAGAATACCAGCACCAGAAGGGTTAAGCTGTCCCCAGCCCTTCCTCATCCCCAGCCCTAGCCTGGGGGCCTGAGGAGTAGTCTGTGCAGGAAGCTGCTCTCCCAGTCCCAGTGGTCTGAGGAGGGGGAGGGGAGCCACTTTCTCAGCTCTTTCCCAGGCTCCTCAGCCTCCCTGGGGATCCAGCTACATGCCGTTGAGGTGACCCTTGACCCATCCCCTCCACAAGCCGGCCCTCCCTTGCCCAGCCAGTAAAGACTCTGCTCCTTGCTCAGGGGCATTGGGAGAATGGGATCCCCCTACTGACTCACCTCATTTCCCCCACCATCTCACATATTCCCCTCAGTGCCTAACTTGGCTTTGCTCCCACAGTCACTATATTCAGACCCCTGAACTTCTTCCCCCATCCTGGCTCTGGGCCCCCAGCATCCCCCCGAATGTGTGTCAGAAGATTCTAAAAATAAAAGCTTGGGATTCAAGTAGGCAACTCCGGAAATATACAGTCCAGCCTCGGCCTCCGCCCCTGTGGGAGAAGGAAGGACCTGTGTATAGAGAAATACCCAGACACAGCCACCCCCTACCCCCTCAGGTAAACACAGGAACCCAGTGTGTTCCTGAAGAGAAAGAAGGCGGAGGAGGCTCCTCTTGGCCTCCCCTGTCTGAAATTGTAAGCGAGTGCACCCCTCCTCCTTTCTCAGCCATTGCTTAGAGAAGCGGTGGGCTGTCTCCCATCAAGGCCAGGCCTGATGTCCTGTCAGGACTGAAGTCCAGGGAAATCCCAGCAGGTTTGGGCCCTCTTCCCTGCTCTGCTTCCTAGGAGTAGGCAGACAGCCACTCTGGGCAACACCATTCAGAGACATCTATTCTTCATCCCTCTGCTTCCTGGCCAGGACAGAAGCCAAGGGGGTCAGGAGCAGCATCATGCGAGAGAGATCCTTTTCTCCTTTCCAGCTGGATGATCAGGTGGCCCGAAGATATCCCTGGGTCATAGGCCAGGGTCCTACAGGGATATTCCAGCCCCTCTGTGGCTGGCCCCAGCCACTTCCTCAGGGTGGCAGAAGGACCAGAACCAAATCATGCCAGATTGGCTAAGATCCACTTCCACCCTGAACTTCCCAGCAGGAATTTGTGTAACTGCTTGACAACAGTACATCTTGGGACCTCATGAACAATGGTAATAATTAGAAGAATAATAGCTAACATTTTTCAAGCCCTTGCTATGTGCCAGACCTGGGCCAAATAGTATACATACATCATTCTCACTTAATCCTGTCAGGAGCCCATTTTTATCATCCTTAACTTGTAGGTGAAGAAACTGAGGCACAGGTTGCTCACAAAGCTGACCCTAGCCTTAGGTCACACTAGTTCTTGGCAAAGCTGAGACGTGAACTCATGAATGGGTGACTCCCTAGCTTTTCCTTTTTGCCTGTGGGTATGGTGCCTGCTAAAGGGGCATTTTCAAGGTGACTGTGGTCTCAAGGCACAGTGGGCACCAGTCTCATCCTGCAGGTAGAGGCCTGCTGGGAGGCCAGGCTTTCTTCCCATCTAGTCTGGACATCCTTTCTGCATGGGACAGAGCCAGAGCCAGACACAGAGGGTTAGATGATCCCTGGCTCATTCCATTCCTGCCACCTTCAGTTCAAGCCTCAGCAAAGCGGCAGAGGCCAGCTTCGGGGATCTGGAGCTTTGTGGCCCCATCAGCTTCATCCTGGGGTCTCGGTGCCCGGCATTCCCACTGCAGGCTCACCGTTGGCGGGCCCTTACTCACCCCAGCCAGGTTGGCTCCTGGGGCAGCCGCTTGGGCAACAGCAGAAATTGTCTGCCTCCATTTCCTTTTGTGAGGGACTGGGTGCTGAGCAGGTTGGCAGCCTGGACTGGGACGCCCACAGTGCAACTGTGAAGGAGACAAAGAGTGACTTGAAAAGCTGTCCCCCTTGTCAGCATCTTAGGACCCTTCCTGGCGGCCTGCTACCCAGCCCCAGTGTGATTCCCCACACCTGGCTTTTACATGTTGGGAACAGTCAGCCCTTCCTCTCAGGCAGAGGGGAGCTGTCCAGCTCTCTGGACACCATTTGTAATCTCCACCCAAGAGCAGGCATTTTGAATTGCAGCCTTTTTGGTTCAGAAAAGATTTATCTGTCACAGGGGAATTAGATGGCGTGCCTGGGAGAATCACACCAGTAAAGTGGGTAACACAGGTCACCAGCCAAAACCCGGCATATATAGAGTGAGTGAACTAGGGGGTCACTCATGGGACCCCTTAGGTGTGTCATTAACCATGATAATAATGACACTATAGCATCACCGACTTACCTGCTACCGTTCATGATCAGTCACAGGCCTGACACTGTGCTAAGCACTTCACACGCATTCTTTTTTTTTTTAAAGTTTATTTATTTATGTAATATGTACAACCAACATGGGGCTTGAACTCACAACCCTGAGATCAAAAGCTGCATGTGCCTCTAACTGAGCCCAGACAGGCATCCCAACACATATTCGTATCTAACATTTGGCTTAGATGCTGCTCATCCTCATTTTATGGATGAGAAGACTCATGATTACTGGCCAAACGAGTTGAACCCAGGTCTGCAGATACGTGGTTTTCTTGTGGTCACTCTGCTCCTGGGTGAATGGCCTTGTGTGTGTTCATATGCTCTTCAGATTACATTGGCAGCACTTCCTGAAATTCTAAAACTGCTCCAAGCAGTTCTGATGGACTAGACATGTCCTGTCACTTAGGTGAGGCTTTGCTTTAAGCCACTAATTGGCTGCTGGCCAGCACTCAGTCTCATACCAAACTCTTTTGATCAATAACTAGTGGATACTTTTATGTGCAGGAAGCACCCACCAAAAGTCCATGTCACTATCACAATTCTTGAAAGCTCCTCCCCAGCAGAGAATCCCTGGGCCCAACTTAATGTTTGTCAGCTGAGCTACTAATTTATATGCCCCATTTGACCTTTTCTTTTAGAGGCTCCCTGATCCTCCCTCCCGCTGTGACCCTAGGGCCTGGGATTAATTCATTCAAACTGCTCCTCCCCATTCCTACCAGTATGGTCTTGATACAAAACTTTAACTCTAGTGCCTCTGTCTGCCCACCCTTAATCTCTTTCTTAATATTTCTCTGGTCACGTCACTCCCGCTCCTCCTTTGACTGTCTCGGTGTCTCTATCACTGCCTCCCTCCCTGGAGCCAAGGCCACGGAGCCGCCCAACATGTGTAAGTGTGACTGCTTGGAAAATGTAACTTTCAAGGAGCCTGAAATTGAGTGACAGTAAACAGAACCTTGGAGACCCGGACATCATCTAGGGTTTACATGGACTCAGCAGCAGGAACTTAGAAATGAGGCAAGAAGGGAGAGAGAGAGGAATGGGGATGATCAAAAGAATAAGCTGGAGGCAGAAATGGGAAATGAGGAGTGATATCGATTCAACCAGGCCAAAAGCATCCTTGACTGTCAGTGTTGGACGGGCCCTTAGAGATCAACCAGTCCAGAGTGGCAAAGGAGTTTCAAGTCACGAGTTAATGCTGAATGATGAGCAGCAGCTGCCTACAGTGTGTCCTGAGAAGAGAGTGCTACTATTGATTAGCAATGTCTGCCATGGGCACTGCATTAGAAATGGTGGCAAGTGTGCCAGAATTTACTTCCCTGATCGAGTTTCAACCTCTTCACTGTGGAGCAGCTAAGGAGGCCTGAGGGCAAGAGAATTGTCCAAGGTTTCCACAGTGCACTGGAGGCAAAGCTCACTCAGGGCCCTCACTGTCTCTTAAACCCCAGGTAAAAGTCGTACAGTTAGATGAGTATGAGAGACCCAGGGAAAGTAGGTCCTCTGTAGAGGACAACCAGTAAGAGAGCAGCTATCTGAAGCTATGAAGGCAGTGATATCATGGTCTTGATGCTGGGTGAAGACTCACTTCTCACTGGGTGACCAGTTGACGGATGTGCCCAGAAGCCATGTTGTGCCTCCTCTGGCCTCTGGTTTCTCCACCATTGCTCTCCCAGGGAGGACAAGGAGGCTCCCTGGAGTGGAAGTCTTAGGTCTGTCTCTCTCTCTAGTCAAAGAGTATCGAAGCAGAAAGAGACAAGAGGAGGGAAAATGGGCTTGGAACAGGGATGGCACCCATTGGGGCAAAGGCACCGATCATGCAGCAGTGGAGAGGGCTGTGAAGTGGCAATTCAGAGGAGCCAGGCAGGAGACAAACACAGAGGCACCTGTGTGCGGGTTTGGTGGGTGGGCCAAAGGAGAAGAAAGAACCTCCAGGTGACGAGGACTGCAGAATGGGGATAATGATACCCTGACAAAGCAGTGGGGGCTTGGAGCCCAGCCCGGTCAGGGTGCTGGCCCAGCTAGCCATGACACACCACTCACAGGCTGGGGGATGTGAGAGAGGAGGAGGGGTGCTGAGGTGCCCATCACCAGCAAAGCCTTGGAAGTTAGCTCTTGAGCTCTTGCCTCTCTCCCTATTGCTCTTCCCTTCTCTTCCTTTCTCTTCCCTCTGTTCCTGCCTTGTCTGTGCACAGAATCTCTACTGGGAGCAGAAATGGGGAAGGGAGGGGTGAGAATGGTGATGACATAAAAGATCTAGGGGCTTCTTTAACCCAGATCACTTCTCCAAGGCCATGAAAAGAAACCAGGCTGTGAGATGTCCAAGAGCAGAGAATCGATCTGGACACCATACCCAGTTTTTCCAGAGAGACAACTAAGAATGAGAGAAGTGAAACCTTCCTCTAAGTCAGTGTCATGTTGATTTGCCATCCCACTCTGCCATCTTCCTTCTGCTGCTAAGCTTGCCCATATTTTCCCTAGATAACCACCCCTTTCCTATCCCTGTCCATGTGGTTTAGGAAGGGCTGACTTTACCTGACCAGCCAAGATCTCAGGGTGGGCTGCAGGATGGAGCTGGCCCATCTGTGCCTTTAATCTTTGGGCCACATGAGTCAGTAAAAATTGATCCAGGATGATAGACACTGAACTACTGGAAAAGGTGTACTTTCTGTGGGGCTTGCCATATTGGTAGGTTTAAGCTTGGAGCTGCTTAAAACACTTGGGGAATAAATGGGGCACCTGGGTGGCTCAGTCAGTTCAGCATCTGACTCTTAGTTTTGGCTCAGCTCATGACTTCAGGGTGGTGAGATCAAGCCCCACCTTGGGCTCCTTGCTCAGTGGGAAGTCTGCTTAAGATTCTCTCCCTCTCCCTCTGCCCCTCTCCTTGCTCATGCATGTGCTCTCTTTCTCTCTCTCTCTCTCTCAAAATAAATAAATAAATCTTAAAACAAAACAAAAAACACTTGAAGAAAAGCTACCAGAGTGTAAATCTAACACAAAGGAGAATAGATCTGGTAGTTGGAGAGAGTTTGAGAGAGACAATGACCAAGTGCCTGGATCCAACTATGTCTGAAATCTACCTCTGGGCTTTTCAGTTATGTGTGCGAAAAAGCTCAAGCCTGGGGAGCCCGGGTGGCCCAGTAGATTAAAGCCTCTGCCTTTGGCTCAGGTCATGATCCCAGGGTCCTGGGATTGAGCCCATCGGGCTCTCTGCTCAGCAGTGAGCCTGTTTCCCTTCCTCTCTCTCTGCCTGCTTCTCTGCCTACTTGTGGTCTCTGTCTGTCAAATAAATAATAAATAAAATCATAAAATCCTTTAAAAAAAAAAAAAAGCTCAAGCCAGTTTGAGTTGGATTTTTATCCAAGAGACTCTAAGTCAGCTTAGAGAAACAAAGAGAGTTAGAAAGACAACTACAGGAATGAGGACCAAGTATGATGGGAGAGCAAAGTTATATGTGTGGGGGGTGGGGGCTGGTGCATCAGGATCATGGAACCTATGTGCAATGGTGAAGCAAGATACCAGAATTTACTGCAGGGAAAACACAGCTGAATTGGATTCTCCATGTGGGCCAATCTGAGGTGGGGTGAAAACTTTTGTCCCATTATATACATTATCTGTGTCATGACAGAAGTCCATCTACCCCCAGCCTACATGGGGTGTGGGTTCACATGGTGTGGGGAGGAAGGCATGGTCAGGTGGAGTTTATCTTGACAGTCAGTGCCCAGTTGCCATGGACGTCCCTTTCAGCTCTTATGATGTAAACCTCATTCCAAGAGAGATATTTAAAGACAATGAAAACATTCAGCCAATCCCTGCTTATCACATGCACTCAGGATCTTCTCAACGTCTTCCTTATCAGATGTCCCCAGATTTCATCTAATTTACAGAAGACTAAACTTTGTGATAAACAAGAGAGAAAAGAGGAACAAAGGCACAAGCTTGACCCGTACATGGTCTGGGGTGCACAAGCCCAGCACAACCCCAGATGACTCCGGCCTTCCTCCTCACCCTTGAGTGGCAAGATGTGTGGAAACCCTACTGGTTACAACCCAAGGAATGATCTTGGGCCTAGTCTGCACCTGCTTGCAGACAGTGCCTGGTGGGGAGGGGATGGGAGGAGAGGAGGAAGCCATGCCCTGCACAGATCCGAAACTCTCTTCTCTTGTCAAAGGCACACTGATGTCTGGGCTGGGGTGAGAGAGGGGACACGGGTTTAAAAAAAGATGGAGAGGGTAGAGGGTCTGATTCCTGGTGCTTGGGAGTTACTTAGCTCTTCACATTTCCTCACCTTTTCCCACATCCCCTTGCTGGGAAGCAGTCAATGCCTTAAGAAGAAAAAACTACACAAACAAGGTACATATATGTAATATATGTGTGTATATACAATACAATGTGCATAACTACATACAGAATTCAAATACTGTGTTTCCCCTCTCTTACCTCTGTTTTTTTTAAGAGAGATTTCCCCATCTGTTCAGTTAAGGACAGCCTTGTCCTTTCTTACAGCTTCATGGTCATTCTGTTTATTTATCTACTCCCTTACTGATGGACATTTAGGTTGTTTTGGATCTTTTTAAGATTTAATATTTTAGGGGCGCCTGGGTGGCTCAGTGGGTTAAGCCTGCTTTCCTCTCTCTCTCTCTGCCTGCCTCTCTGCCTACTTGTGATTTCTCTCTGTCAAATAAATAAATAAATAATCTTAAAAAAAAAAAAAAGATTTAATATTTTAGGGACACTTGGGTGGCTCAGTCTGTTAAGCATCTGCCTTTGGCTCAGGCCATGATCTCAGGGTCCTGGGACAAGTCTCACATTAGGCTCCCCGCGGAGCCTGATCCTCCCTCTGCCTGCTGCTCCCCCTTCTTGTGTGTGCATGCACGCTCTCTCTCTCTCTCGTAAATAAATAAAATACAATCTTAAAAAATATAGTTTATTTTTAAAATTATTTTTTAAGTTTATTTAAGTAATCTCTACACCCAATGTGGGGCTCAAACTCAAAACCCCAAGATCAAGAACTGTCTCCTCCTCCAACAGAGTCAGCCAGGTGCCCCTGTTTTGCATTTTTGCATATCTAATCTAAATATCCAATGAATTTTGTGCAGTGAACCCCTAATATACCTTGTGCACATATATGAGTTTTTCTTTCTTTCTTTCTTTCTTTTTTTTTTTTTTTAGATTTTATTTATTTATTTGACAGAGAGGAGAGTTAGAGAGAACATAAGCAGGGGGAGTGGGAGAGGGAGAAGCAGGCCCCCCGCTGAGCAGGGAGCCTGATGCGGGCTCCATCCCAGGACCCTGGGACTATGACATGATCCAAAGGCAGACGCTTAATGACTGAGCCACCCAGGCACCCCTATATGAGTGTTTCTTGAGGATTCATCCTAGGAGAGAAATTATTGGCTCAAAGTGTATATATGAGTTTTTCACTCTGAAAGATACTGCCAAGTTGGAGTGGAGAACTTTTTCCTGTGAAGGAGCCCTCCCTGGGGCTGAAGCAGAGATCGGAGGTGACTGGGGTGGAAAGAGCATGGGTTTTCAAATCAGACATATTCAGGTTCAAACCTTGGCTCTGCCATCTTCCTGTGTGACCTTGGATAAGTCACTTAACCTATCCGAGCTGCTGTTTCTTTAACTGCAAAGTGGGGTACTATAAGAGCTGCCTCCCGAGGCTGTTGCAAGGATCAAATGGCTTCCTCTAGGTCAAGCCTCTAGCATGGGTGGGGTGTACAGTAAGATCTTGGGCAACGTTAGTGCCCTTTCCCTGCACAGACCTCCCTACATCATTCATCATGGGTGACCGGCTCTGGAGAGAGGCTAAGAGGGTGATTTTTTAGTGAATGTCACACAGAAGTCAGGACTCCATGGTGGCTTCTCCTAAAGGTCACCCAGGCAACACTTGGCACTAGGAACCGGTTCAAGTAGAGCATAAAGATTGGCTTTTGAGCACACAGCCTGGGGGCCATCTGCTGGAGGATCTTTCACTAAATGATCCCTTCACCCAACCACTGCCTTCCAGGTTCTGTCTCTACTGAGGAGCAGGAAGAAAATCCTCCTCAAGAACAAGAGTGAGCTGGCTGGATTTTATTGTAGGGAGTGGCTGGCTTGCCATGTGCACAGAGAACAGAACAAGGACGCATAGAGTGCATGATCTCTGTCTCTGAGAGTCCGGGTGCATGCTTGTGGGAAGCTGCAGTGCTGTCCTGCTGGAGACCCTGGCCCAGAAGGTGACCTTCTGTCTTGGTTCAGGAAAAGGGTGGTTCCAGGAAGGGGTCTGCAAAGCTGGCAGGGGTAGCCATCCTTTGGAGGTCATGGCCAGATTGTGTCCAGAGTCCCAGTCAGATGCCAGCAATCTCAGCGCCCCGGCTACAGGTCGTTGTGCTCTGCTCTCTCGAGGCACCCTCCCCTGAGTTTTCAGGGCCATGAGTTTTCAGGAGACTACATGGGCTGTAGAATCCAGGACTGGGCCACCCTTCCTGGAAGACAATGAGTGTGTGAGCCCAGAGACCACTGCCACAGGGACCGCAGTGGTGACTTTGGCAAAAGCAGTGGAGGTGAGCAGCCTGGTGACAGCAACCATGAAGAGGGCTCCAGGGGATGTAGTCACAAAGAGTGATGTGTCTTGGTTTTGGCTGTGGGGGCCTGGTAAGAACAAGCTCTTTAGGGGCACCTGGGTGGCTCAGTGGGTTGGGCCTTTGCCTTCGGCTCAGGTCATGATCCCAGGGTCCTGGGATGGAGTCCTGCATAGGGCTCTCTGCTCAGCAGGGAGCCTGCTTCCTCCCCTTCTCTGTCTGCCTCTCTGCCTACTTGTGATCTCTCTCTTTGTCAAATAAATAAATAAAATCTTTAAAAAAAAAAAAAATAGAATGAGCTCTGTAACTGGAGTCTGAACACATGGTTTTCAGTTCCAGATCCATCTATCACAAGCTGTGTGGTCTAGGGGAAATGGCTTACCCTTTCTGAAATTTCTTCATCAGTAAAATGGAGACGCTGATATTACCAGTCCTACCTTCCTCAATCTCTCCAACCAGCAGGTGTCTTTAACATGCCAAAGGGTGAGAGAGAATTCAGATGGAGCTACTTTGTGAAAAACAGCTTGGGAGGGGAGAAGATGACTGAGCAGAACTGGTCCCATTATTTCCAGAATGATTTCTTGTGTCCCCTGGAGGCTCCTGTTACCGTGACTATTTCCTGGTTCCCAGTTCGGGGAGCTGGGATCTCTGGCTCTCTCCTCACTTAGCATTTCGCAGTGATGTCCTGGCTTCCTGCCCAGGCCCCACTCACAGATGCTGGTGCCGACCCTGCAGGTCCCCGGCTCCCTCCGTCAGGAGGGAGACAGGGCCCGGGCTCTTTGGAAGGAACTAATGGGAGGCTTGCATGAAAAGCTAAATGTTGTGCATTATAGGAGCTGATTATAGTGGCTGAGGGCTGGGCCGGAACAGACTAACCCAAGGGGGCCAGAGAGTTACAGCTCTCTGCCTAAGCATGATCCTGGCTGAGTGGGTGAGGGATCAGGGATTAGTCAGGGAGATGTGTCCTTCGGGTGGTCCCTTAGTCCATAATGGAAATAGGTTGTAGAGCATGTGGCTTCCCTGCTTTGTCCATGCACTGTGCATGTTCTAGAGAGATGGGCAAAGGACAAAGCATGAGATTCTGTCCAGGAGGACAATCTCCCCACACTGACATAGGAGATGAAGCCCACTCAGTCCCCACCACTGCAAAAAGAATTTTAAAAAAAGAATAGCTTGGCGGGGGAGAGGCTGGCTCACTCAGTTGGAAGAGCATGTGATGCTCAGTCTCAGGGTCATGAGTTTGAGCCCCATGGTGGGTGTGGAGATGACTTAAAAAAAAAAGTGGGGGGGGGAGTAGGATTGACCAGTGCTTGCAGATAAATGGGTGGGGGCAGTGTGGAGGTGATGGTCCTGGTCCTGGCAGGGGAGGGAAAGCAAGCAGACTGACCCTTACTGGGCTCTGAGGAGATGCCAGATACTGCGCCTGCACGGTTTCAGTCACCCTCACGACTGCGCTGTGAGGTGGATGCTATCTCCACAGGTCCATTTAGCAGATGAAGAAACTGAGGGTCTGACATGTTAAGTTGTGCTGCTGGGAAGAGGCTGGCTTGGAATCTAACCCCAGGACTGCCTGTCTGCCTGCTGTCACCTACATTCCCAGGCCTCAGGCCATGCCTCCTGCATATCCCCCTCTCCCAGCCTTGTCTCCATGCCCCAGCCGCCTCCAACCAACCGCTCTATTCCCCAGAGCTCCCTGAATCTCTTCACTCTCTCCTCACTCTGCTTCCTCTTTGGAAACCAGCCACAGGCTTTTTTCTTCCATCTGAGGGATAGAAAATGGTCTCATTCCCCACCCCCAGGTCTTTCCATCCTCTCATCCATCCAAACCTAAGCATCTCTCTCTCCTCCCTTCCCCCTCCCTTGTTGTTTTTTTTTCTTTCTGTTTATCCATCACTAGAATCCACCCCCCCTTCCCTCTTGCCTGTAGGTTCTGTGGCTATAATCAAATCATAACTTTTATTAAATTTAAGATTACTTTTTAATGGAATCAATTTCTTGTGTGGTGCTTCTCTGCCTGCCCACGGGCTCCGCAGGCTCTGGGCTCAGCATCCCCACCCGCACAATTGTCTCCGCCGCTGGCGTTTCTGGCTAAGCTGCCTCGAAAGGAGGGGCAGGTCTGCCATCCCTAAACACACACGGACACACACACACACACACCCCAAAATGCACCTTCCTGTAAAGCCCCAACTGCACAACCTTCAGCCCCAGGCGCCCACATGAAGTGGTGGGGGCGGGGAGGGGGAGCAGGACGAAGGTGGTAGGGGCAGGAGGAGGGAGCCGCACAGAGAAAGACTGAGGGCGCAAAACAAACACGGAGCCAAATAGACATTTCTCAGCCTGTTAATTTCCTACAGCTCTGTTTTCCATCCTCAGAAAGAAACTGGTTTCTGCCAGTCCACCCTCCCCCTGACTGCACTGTACAGCTGGTGAGCAGGGAGGAGGGGGGGTCCCAAGGAGCAGCGAGGAGACTCATGTCTTCCTCTGATTTAGAGAGGTACAGGCAAGATGCAGACAGGCACCTGAAGCTGTGACCAGAACAAAAAGCCCAACTGGGAGATCTGCAGCCTGGACCAGTCAAACCCTACAGGTCTGGAGCTTCAGGAGGAAGGGACACCGGGAGGCGGGTGCCATAGGGAACATTCTAGAGGTAGGAGAGGGTACAGGGAAGAGAGGTGTTAGAGGGTCATTTTGATGGAGGGGTCAGAAGCTGGGGAGAGGGACTGGGGGAATTCTCATGGTGAGCTCGTGGTGGGGGCCTGTGGATGGGTGCCTGCTGACTCAGCAGAGACTTGGCAGCTTCCTTGAGCTGTCTAGGCAGCCCTGGGCTCTGCGCCAGCTTTCCTGGGAGGCTCCCCGGACAGTGGTGGACATGCTCATGGGTGGACAGGTAGATCTGAGGTGACCCCTTGGCTCTTTATACTGTCGTCAGCGCACCTCGTTCTGAGTGTCAGGAGAGATCCTGTCCCTCCAGGGGGGTCGTGCAGATCTTGGGGGGTGAGGGCATAGCTTTTGGCATCAGGGAGGTCTATGACTCCAATGCTTTCTAACTGTGTGACCTTGAACAAGTGACCTGACCTCTCTGAGTGTGTTTCTTCCTCTATAAATAAGGATTTAGTGATGTGACATATATAGAACATCTAGCATAAAGCCTGGCACACAGTAAGAGATCAATACCTAGATGGCGAATATATGTATTACGTCTTCTAGGCACCAACCAAACACAGACATAGAGCTGAGGTGGACTGGGATCTAAGCCGAGGGATAAGCCAGATGGCAGACCGAACCAGGCATCCCTTGGGTCCTGGACACGATCATGCCAGGCCCATAGACCAGGTGTGAGTAATAATTTCAGGACTGGAACCCAGGACACAGCAGGACTCTTCTCCTTGCTTCAGCAGTGGCTAATGTTGGGAAGCCCACAGCACCTTGTCAGGAGGAGAGCAGAGGGACTGATGAGAGCTCGTAGACACTGAAGGCCAAGACCACTCCCCTACCCCTGATTTTCAGGGGCACATGAGCCTGAAGGGGGGACACCTTCTGGGACAGGAATGATGGAGAACTTCCTGCTGCCTCTCCCTGCAGCCTCTGAGAACCACCTGTTGGTTCTGGAGACATTAATGGGCTCTGACTTCTTAGGCAAGGTCCAAACAAGAGGAGTCTGTAAAGATTTAATTAGGCACAATGCGTAAATGAACTTTGCTTCCCACTTCTGTCCTCCAGCCCTGGGGGGGAGGAAGAGACTGGTGGAGAATGTGAACAAGGGGGAGAACTGGGAAAGCCTGGTTCTGTTATGAAATCCTGCTTGTGCTCAGCAGAGGCCCCCATAACCAGGGTCACAGTATTACTGAAATTTGTAGCTAGGCCCATCAGGGTTGCTCTCTGGGGCCTGGCAGCTGCCTTGGAGTGAGAGGCAACTGGGGCCCCTCTCCCCTAGGCAGGAGCTTACCTCCCGCCTTTCCATTAGCTCTAGAAGGAGGCTGGTCCAACCCGTTGAGCATCTTCCTCTGTTTGACCCCTGGTACAAGAATGCTTGATGAGTCCACACCTGGACTTACAGACCTGCATGGTCTTGTCTGGGCCTGGCTGTTCCCATAGGGCCATGCATTGGTCACACATGCAGAGCTTTACTGCTCAAGGGGACTTCTCAAGTATGAATATTACTCACTTCAATTATCCTTTCACTCACAAGGGAACCAAGGGAACGAAGGCCTGGGAGCCTTGGTGGGGGAGTGGGGAGACACATAGAGTAAGGGACAGAGCCCGACCATGGTCTCCTGATTCTTCCACCGCTGCCTTTCATGCTTTCTGGCCCTCGCTGTTGCAGACACAGCTGTAACCCGCATGTACACCTACATCACCCGCCCTTCCCCGGTGTTTCCCATGAGCAGACCCTTTACATGTGTCCCCCATAAGCCCATGAGGCAGGTACTAGTGCAACCTCCATTTTACAGATGGGAGGCGGAGAGGTGAAGTAGCTAAGCTTAGTGATAAGGGGTAGAGCTGGAATTTCAAACCAGAATGTCTAGCCCCAGAATCTGGGCTCTTCACCTACACACGTTTACCTTCACTGTGCCCTTCTCGGGTTCCTTGTTTTTACCATCACTGGTGCCACCACTGCCTCCTTCACAATGCATTGTTTTTCCATTTCTGGACTCTTGGTTTGTTTTTGGCTATGTTTTTTTAATCTCAACACCAAACGTGGAGCTCAAACTCATGACCCAAGATTGAGAGGTGCACGCTCTTCTGACGGAGCCAGACAGATGCCCCCAGTTTTCACATTTCTGATCTCAATCTAAGCCAGATAGTCACCTCGGCCACAAGGGCATGCTCAGCATCATGACCACACTCCCCTTTCTCTGGGTCTTCCCCATCGTATTGCCATGATCATCTTCAACATTATCTCACTATCAGCACCATCTCCACCATCTACAAAATTCTTTCTTTCTTTCTTTGACAGAGAGAGAAATCACAAGTAGGCAGAAGTAGGCAGAGAGGGAAGGAAAAGCAGGCTCCCTGCTGAGCAGAGAGCCTGATGCAGGGCTCGATCCCAGGACCCTGGGATCATGACCTGAGCCAAAGGCAGAGGCTTAACCACTGAACCTCCCAGGCGCCCCCATCTACAAAAATTCTTAATTGCAAATGACTGTGAACTTGGTGAGCAATGCAAATATAACTCTTGCCCTTGGGATGGGAAGAGAGTGCTTACAGTTTGTTTCTAGTCTCCTCCAGCCATATAAAGTCTCCCCCCCCCTTTTTTTGAGAGAGAGAGAAAGCACGCATGTGAGGGGAAGGGGAAGAGAGAGAGAATCCCAAGTAGGCTCCATGCCCAGCATGGAGCCCAACACGGTCTCAATCTCATGTCTCTGAGATCATGACCTGAGCAGAAATCAAGAGTTGGACGCCCAACCAACTGAGTCACCTGGGTGCCCTTGTATATAGTCTCTAAAGTAAAAAGGTACAAAGCCAGTTAATTGGTCTTGCTCTTAGAGACTTTTCTGGAAATAAGAGGAGTGGGGGAGATAAGTTGCAAACAGCCAGAGAGTGTCTGTTGAGGGAAATTAATCAATAGTCAAGGAGATTGCTTGTCATTTTTCAATATCTATAGCAATAACAAGCCTCCAGGGAAGGGGCCGGAGCTCCAAGGGAAAAGAAGATCAGAGGATATTCTGCCCAACCCAATCATCTGAAGAACTACATGGGAAAAATGGAATCATAGGCAGCTCCATCTACTTTGGGTGTTGGCCAATAAATACCCCATCTTCCCAGCACAGTAGCTCTTGCAGTCCCTGGAAGCCGGCAGCAAGCACACTGCCCAGGAGTTTTAAAAATTGATTATGGCTTTGGGTCCAAATTCTACCCACCTCCCAGCCCAAAGAGTCTGCTGGTTGGCTCTCCATGATTGCTGGCTGCCGGGGGTGCCATAGTCCTGCACAAGATCACGGGAAGAGGGGGCAGTGGCTTCCCGGACCAGAGCTTCCACCCAGAATTCCAGCCAAGTCCTCAGAGCTCCCAGGACCTGGAGGAATTTTTCCCCCTGGTTGTGTTTGGAATTGGCTGGTTTTCTGGGCACCAGGCCCAGCTCAGTTTAATTTTTGTTTATTTTTATGTACAGATTCTCTTCTGTTTGGGGAAGAGCTTTGTAAATTATTATTATTTATATGATAAAGAATAAATCACACCAAATAAAAAAACCCACAATCTCTTTTTCTCAATAGAATTACTAAATTAGGGGCTGAAAGGAACAGCCGATATGCTGGGGTTTGGTTTCAGGAAGCCTTTGGACATGGATTCTCACAAAATCTCTTAGTAAATGGGCTCTGTTGTCCTGGATTTGATGCTACTTACAGCCAGCAAAGGCATATGGGGCCTCTCAGGAGGACTGTGGTGGTTTGGGCCTAAGGGTGCTTCTGGTCCTCCGCATGTCCCATTCCTCAGGAGATGAGTAGGGCATTTTAAGTGATGCACTAACTCAGAATGGGAAATAAAGGGGGGGGAAAATAGAGAGTTGGAGTTTCTTGCCAGAAACATGATGAAATGCCCAGAAATGGGATGGGGGGAGGGTACATAGGGGTTACTTGAATAGTGGCATTTTTACATCAGGGGAAAACGAGCCAATCACTTCTTTGCCTATTCATTAAATTTGCATGCTACGAATCTATTGGTTGGAATGAAATGAGTCAGGAGGCAGGGATGCAGATGGGCAAAGGAGGAGCTTGGCCCAGAGAATGTCCCCAAGTGGCCCCCACCAGCCAGGGTAGGGAGAAGACCAATTCAACAGAAGCACCATCTTGGCCACCTCCTTGTACACTCTCAAGTTCCGTCTGGGGACTAGAGAGAGACATACCTAGGGCAAGAAACTACCATGGGGCTAATATGCTAAAGGCCAGGGAGAAGGAAAAGTTGACAAAATCTGGCTTTGTCTTTCTTTCTTTCTCTTTCTTTCTTTCTAATCTCCCAGGATCTCAGGCTACCAGACATTTTCAAAAACAGGCAGACCTGGCAGCAATGCCTACCAGCTTTTGCTCAAGCTGTGTCTTCTTCCTAGAATGGACTATTTGTACCTGCCCACCCAAGTCCTACCTTTGCTTTTGGCAAAGCTATGACCACCATTTGTGGTTAAGAGTAGGAGCTCTGGACTCTCCCCTTGAGCTTGAATATATCCATTCTGCTGTTTAATAGTTGTTGAAAATTTGGGCAAGTTGCTTAACACCCCTACCCCCATCCACCGTCGAGACTTAGTCTTTGCACAATAAGATCAACCCCCCCCCCAGATTTATAGTGAGGATTAAGTGAGAGAATCTATATAAAAAGCACCTAACATAGTAAGTGCTCAATCAGTATGGTTGTTATTTTGAATAATACTCCAATAAGTTATCCCTGAGCTCCCCATCTGGGAATTAACCATGCCCTGTCCCCCTAGTCCATGTGTACTCTGGAAACACAAAGGTTCTTCTTCTTCTTCTTTTTTTTTTTTTTTAAGTAAACGCTACACCCATTGTGGGGCTTGAACTCACAACCCCAAGATCAAGAATCACATGTTCTACCAACTGAGCCAGCCAAGAGCCCCACAAAGCTTCTAAGATTTCTATGATTTTTAAAAATCTCCCTTGAATAAGCTATTATGTATAAATGTGGCAGTCCCTAGCCATGCTTTGCACTTAGTAGGTACTCAGTAAATACTTTTTTTGGTTTATTTTTTATTTTTTGAAATACTATTTATTTATTTGAGGGGGAGAGAGAAAGAGAGAGGGAGAAGCGGAATCCCTGCTGAGCAGGAAGCCCCATGAGGGCTTGATCCCAGGACCCTGGGATCATGACCTGAGCCAAAGGCAGAGGTTTTAACCCACTGAGCCACCCAGGTGCCCCTATCTTATTATTTTTAATAGCACTTTCACAATCTGAAAGCGAATTATTTATTTCTTTGCATATTTACTCTTGTTCTTTCACTAGAAAATAAACTCTGCAGGGGGCAGGAATTTTGTATGTCTTAGTGACTTCAGCATCTGGCATAGAGCTAGCACATAATAGGACCTCAATAAATAAGAAATGAATGCAAGAATGAATCACTGAATGGGGGCCAATATGAAAGGACCTGTGTTTACCCACAAACACACATCTGTAAATGCATAGCTATTTAAGGGTAAGTGCATATGTGTCGGAAGACACACAGAGACATCCTTTGCCTATGTGGTCACCTCACAAGGGGCCTCTTAGACAATTCAGAGTCATGGCCTGTGAAGTTCATTGCACTGCTTCAGCTAATCAATACCTATACTCTCTGGCAGGACGAGGACCTGTGCAAACAGACATGTCTCAGGTCAGCTGTTGGTTAATCAAAGATGAGGGTGGAATTTTAAGTGCCCTACAGGAGGGGGCAGAAGAGAGAGATTGACCATGTGGCTCGGAAGCAGAAGAGTTCCTCATAGTGTCCATCTCATGACTTGTCCTGGTGCCCCACCCACTTCCTATTGCCTCCCCATGTCCTATTCTACTGGGGGGTGGCTTAACCAGGCATTACATGGGAGCTACAACAGAGAAATTCAAATTTAGTGGTGCTTACAGGGCTTGGGAATTTGACCAGATAGGCAACTTTTTTTTTTTAAATTAAATTTATTTTCAGGAAAACAGTATTCATTATTTTTTCACCACACCCAGTGCTCCATGCAATCCGTGCCCTCTATAATACCCACCACCTGGTACCCCAACCTCCCACCCCTCCGGTAGGCAACTTTTTAAACAAGCATTTATTGGGGCACCTGAGTGGCTCAGGTAATTAAGCATCTGCCTTTGGCTCAGGTCATATGATCCTGGGATGGAGCCCCACATCGGGGCTCTCTGCTCAGCGGGGAGCCTGCTTCCTCCTCCCTCTCTGCCTACTTGTGATCTCTGTCTGTCAAATAAATAAATAAAATCTTTTTAAAAAATTAAAAAAAAAATAAAAAAAATAAGATAGGCTAAACAGATAGAGAATGACAGGGCATATAGCTGGAGCTTCTTTAGGCTGTGTGTGCCAGGCAAAGTCCTGAATGATGAAAACAAGTTAGCCTCAGAAACACCTAGGAACAGGGCACCTGGGTGGCTCAGTCAATTAAGTGTCTGCCTTCAGCTCAGGTCATGATCCCAGGATCCTGGGATTGAGCCCAGCATTGGGCTCCCTGCTCAGTAGGGAGTCTACTTCTAACCTCTGTCTCCCCCAAACCCAGCTTGTGCTCATTCTCTCTCTTTCAAATAAATAAGTAAAATCCTTGAAAGAAAGAAAGACAAACCTAGGAACAGAACATCCATGGCAGAGGGAACAGCACCTGCAGAAGCTTAGTAAACCTGCTTGCCACTCTAGAGATCTAAGTCTTTTTTTTTTTTTTTTTAAAGATTTTATTTATTTAGGGCACCTGGGTGGCTCAGTGGGTTAAGCCGCTGTCTTCGGCTCAGGTCATGATCTCAGGGTCCTGGGATCGAGTCCCGCATTGGGCTCCCTGCTCAGCGGGGAGCTTGCTTCCCTTTCTCCCTCTCTGCCTGCCTCTCTGTCTACTTGTGATCTCTCTCTGTCAAATAAATAAATAAAATCTTTAAAAAAAAAACAAAACAGAGCCTGATGCGAGGCTTGACCTGAGCTGAAGGCATAGGCTTTAACCCACTGAGCCACCCAGGCGCCCCTGGATCTATGTCTTTTTGAGGCAAATTTTAATCAGCTCTTATTGCATATACACATTTATGTCTTTCCATTGCTCTTAGAATCGAGTCCAACTCCTCACTGGGGTCTCAGCCTGGCTTCTTTAGTTCCTTGAATGAGACAAACTCCTTCTGGACACAGTGCCTTTGCACAGTCTGTTCCACACCATCTTTGCACAGTCTGTTCCCTATATTCCTTGCTTTCTATCTAAAGCTTATATCCTTTTGATGTCAGGAAGCCTATGGTGGTCCACCCCTCTCCCTTCCACACTAAATCAGATTCCTTTGTTAGATGCTTCCACATTACCAAGTTGCTTTAGTCAGATCCCTTATCTCACTTGGTAATTATGCATTCATTTTTGTGCTTATCTGATGTTAGTATCTGACTTCCCCACCAGAATTACAAGCCTTGGGAGAGCTGGGATCTTGTCTGCATCCCCAGCTGTTAGCACAGTGCCTGGTGCTTGGAAGGTACTTAACAAATATTTATTGAATAAATACTTATGGGTGCTAGGGTCAGCTCAGGGCTCCACCACTAAGAATCTTCAGTGACACACCAGGCAGCACAGAGGAGGAAAATAGGATGGTGAAGAGACTCAAAACTACAGACTAATAGAGCCTGGGGGAAGGGCTCAGGCTTGTTTAGCCCAGGAAAAATAAAGCCTCAGGGGGTTGCAGGGACCGCCTTGAAATTCCAGGAGGCCTGTCACCTGCCTGAGGGAGACCACGTTAATAGGGAACCAGAAGGTGAAGGCCTGGACTGTTATGGGGAGGTGGGTAGGGCTCTTTCCAAGGAAGGTCTTCTAATAGTGAGACTTGTCAGGAGTGGAACAGGTGCCTTAGAAGGCACCTGTCCTCCTATCCTTGGAGGCTCCTGTAAGCAGACTGAGAGGAGAGGGGCCCTGAAGCCTTCATTTCCCTGCCAAGGTACCACACTGAAGGGTCTCCAGTGGGTCAGGCCCCTCAACCCCATGGCTAGGCAGTCCCTTCAGCTGCAAAATAGAGGCCCAAGGCACCAAGGGATACAGCATGAAGTCGGGGGCAGGGCTGTTTGTCATTTCTTCATTCTCGGTGGCTGCTCTTCCCCCTCCTCCCTGCTTTGTTCTAACTGGGCCTGGGAAGGAGAGGTATCGGAGGCTCTTCCTGTACTTTAAGTGGCTCCCCAGCTGGAGCATAGAGCATATTTTAAGCGGAGTTTACAGACAATAGATCTCTCTAGGGCTTGAAGGGGAAGGAAGCTGAAATTCAGGACCATTCTGTGAATTCCCAAGTTCTTTTTGTCCATTGTATGGGGAACAATGCTGTTTGTTCTGCGCATTCACTCAAGGTGGGGGGTGGGGGATAGTTAGGCCCCAGCATTCTGAGGTTTGTGGAGGGGCGGGCTGCCCAGGAATGGGGGACTCTCTCAGGTAAGCGGGAAGCTGAAGAGCCTGGAGAACCTGAAGGTGGGTTTGAGTTCCAGGGAAGCCTCCCAGATAGAAAGAATTGCTTACCTTCCACTCCTCCCCAGCTTTCCCGGGGATTCTAACTTTCCAAGACTTATAATACAGATCTGCTGACCAAAGGCTGCATATGGGGACCCCAGGTGGCTCAGTCATTAAGCATCTGCCTTCAGCTCGGGTCATGATCTCAGGGTCCTGGGATCTAGCCTCGTGTCAGGCTCCCTGCTCTGTGGGAAGCCTGTTTCTCCCTCTCCCATTCCCCCTGCTTAAGTTCCCTCTCTCGCTATCCTCTCTGTCAAATACATAAAAAACTTTAAAAACAACAACAACAAAGGCTGTATATAATGGGCAGTGGGGTAGAGCTGATTATTTACCAAGTAACCATGGATAAGTCATTTCCTCCTTAAGGTCTTACCTCGTCTTGTTTCCAAGGTTCAGGGTTGGGCCCAGATTCAGACACTGCCAATTCAGACATTCCTTGGACCAAAGCTAGTTGACCTCCTCTATTCAGCCCATTGCAAACCTCACCAAGCTTGGGTCCCTCCCTGACCTCCAGATTGTAGCCCAGAGAAGGCTGTGCATCCTCAGAGTGAAGGAAGTGAGAGACGGAGCCCCATGTTCGGTCACAGAACCTCACTAGTAAGAATATCCTTACTTATTACATCTCATGCTGCCTGGCTTCAAAGCCCTGCTCTCCCCCTAGCAGACTCCCCTTAACCTCTCTGAGCCTCAGTTTCCCTTCTGCAGAAGGAACACAGCAATAGTCACATCTCCCTTGGTGAGCCATTCTGAGAATTAAACATCACATCTATAGCACTGTGTCTGGAAGGGATGTAGGGCTCAGAGATGTCCAGCATATACCTGAATATAATTATTATCTCTGCTTTCCAGATAAGGAAATCAAGGCTCAGAGAAGGAAGTATCACGCAGTGAGTAAATTAGGACATTATGATTCAAACCCAGGCCGGTTGATTCTGAGGCTGAGATGCTGACCATGATCAGGACCTCCTGCAGGGATGGGACTGATGCCTGCTAGAAGCAGGCTCCTCCTTACTTTCCAACAGCACCTGCCAAAGCCAGAAAGCCAGGTTTCTTTCTCCCAGCCAAGGCAGCTGCATTGTTTAACCGGGACTGGGGTGTGGGCGACCCCTCTAGCTCTTCTCATAATCACACTGTAAATTAAAATCCCCCTACCCCTCTTGCATTATAAGGCAGTGCCTTATACAGGAGGGGCCCAGGGTCAGCAGCAGCCTTAATGCTCCTGGGCTGAGCTCCAGGGCTGAGCTCCAGTTTGGCTGGTCCTGGAGAGAAAAACCTGAGCCTGGAGGCAGAGACCTGGCACTGTTGTGCTCTAGGGTCTTGAGCTCATCAGGGCACCTGTCTGGGGCCTGGATGGTCGCAGAACTAGAGCTGGCAAGGACACAGGTCCATGAACTGAGACAGAACTGGGAATGGGAGGAGCAGAGGCCCAAGCCTTGGGGACTGAAAGATAGGGGGACAGTGAGCCGAGGCTCCCTCCCATCCCTATCTTAGCTCTCTACCCACTCTAGTCCAGCCCTATTTTCACTGCCACTCAGCATTTCTCTCCTTGGCTCATGGATCTTCACCATAAAGGGGGAGAAAAAGGGAGGAATGGGGGACAGAAAGCTGGGATGAAGCGGTCCACTTTGCCAGGTTAAGCAGTTCTTGTTCTGTGAATGAAGGTGATGTGGGTTCAGGGTGCGGGGAGGCAGGCGGAGGGAAGCACTGGGCAGGGCAGCCTGGGCCCGGGTTGCCATGGGAACAGGAGCCTGTCAGGAGCCCTGCCTTCAAAGCTGAGGTGCGGGTGTTGCAGGTTCCTAGGGGAGGCGGATGGCATGTGCATGTCTGGGGCGGAGGAGCAGTTCTGATGTGAGCCCCCTGGGATTCCAGCTCCTGGATTCCAGATCAAAACCCTAACCTGAGAGGGAAGCGGCGTCTCGCGATGTTTCCTGGCAGACACCCCTCAGCCTCAAGCTCTCTCTTGCTGACTATAAGGCAGGGATGGGGGTGGAATCTGCACTGGGGGAAGGCTGTGTTGCGGGTCCTCTGCCAACGCTACTCTCTCTCGTTTCACATAGGGCAGGAGGGAAGGGAGGGAGGGGGAGTGCTTTGTCATCTGGGCTTGGGTGAGGGGCCAGGCTCCACAATGACACGGTTACCTGAGGCCTCTGGTTCCAGTTCCCCAAAGGGGGCCTGGGAGGCCAGGGGTAGGGCTTAGAGAGAAGCCCAGCGGGCTGTGTGGGATATCTCGGACTGCGAGCTCTCTCCCACCACCCACCACTGTGACCCTCTGGCCACTAGGGGGGGGCCATGGCCCAGCATCCATAGGAAGCGAGGGACAGGTCAGTTCAGAGACCCAAAGTGGCCTTGAGGCAGTGTGACTGAGTTGAGGAGGGCTCAGTGGCATTTGCTTTTCATGGGGTTGGCTCTGCTAATTCAGGCCCCAGCAAAACCTGAGGGTCTTTGGGAGGCACCCCGTGTCCTATATCCGTGCATTCAACCTCGGCCTTCTTAAGTTGGATTCGGAGCTCTCAAAGGCATTTAAAACAGCTCTCAAGCACCTACTACTCACCAGCACCATGCTGGGCATGGTAAGGAGGTTGGGATGAAGGGTGGAGACAGCTGCTCACACGGAGGCTTACATGGCGACACACACAGTGACACACACAGTGGCACACACGGCGGCACATGGAGGTATAGGGCAGCGTAAGGCTGCGTAGGCCCGCGAATCAAAATGACGGCCCTGGAATCACGAACACCGGGGTTTGAGCCTTCCCTTTGTAACTGGGTGACCTTAGGCAACTTACTTCACTTGAGCCCCGGCTTCCTTATCTGTAAAATGGAGATGATAAAGGTACCTAGCTCAGGGAATTGTGGGGAAATTAAATGGGAAAATGGGCATAAAGCCTTTAGTGCGGCATCTGGCCCGAGGAAACCCTCAGTAAAGGCAATTACTGTTATTAGAAGTGAACCACGCAAATGCTAGCGTGGAGCTAGAGGCCAAGTGGCAACGAGTCTTGGAAGAAAGACAAATCAGTCTGGAGAGAGAATCAGGGAGGGCTTCTTGGATGTGGTGCCTAAGGTGAGCCTGAAACAAGGCTAGGATTGCTATAGCTGGGGGAGCCCAGGAAGGCTGTACCAGGTAGAAGGATCTTCAGTGAGGAAAGGCAATTAGAGCTCTTCCTTTATTTTATTTCATCCTTGCAGCACCAACTGGCAGCCCTGGGTCTTGAGCAACTCTCTCCTATATCCCTCCTTCCAGAAGCTCTCCCGCCTACCAGGAATCCTGCCCTGGGGTCCAGCCTCTTGCCTTTCCTGTTCTTTCTTTCTCTCTCACCCCACTATTTCCCGCTTCCTTTTCCCTCCCTCTTCCCCATAGGGAAGCTGGCTCAGAGAGAGTAAGTAGAGTAACTTGTGACCATTGCCCTGGGAGGCTTAGCTCCACCAGGGGCCATTTTGCCCCCATGGGACATCTGGCACTGTCTGGAGGAGACAGGTGGTCACGACGGGGTGACAGGGCCATACTACTAGTTCCTGGTGGGTAGAGGCTGGGGATGTCCCCACAGCACAGAATTGCCTTGTCCCATATGGCGCACGTGCTGAGGCTGAGAAGCCTGGCTCATACCAAGAACTGCAGCTGGGGAGAACCTCTACCCTCTTCCCCACACTCCTGGCATCAAACCTGCAAATCCCCTTCCCACCCCCCTCAACCCCGCCTCCTATCCCTCGTTCATCGTTCCCCTTTATCAAGTCCGCCCCGCAGCACCCTCTGGCCTCCCACTCCCACCACTCCGAGGCCTGTGCCCCTTCCACAGGGGTCGCGCCCCCCTTTTATCCTCTCCGGCGGCAGGGGCTGCGAGGGCCTGTCAGGCAGGAGTCAGCCTGCGGGCTGCACGAGGCTTCGGAGACCGAGCTGCCTGCCGCACTCGGCACTGCCGGCCCCCTGATTGGCCGAGGCTGCTGTTTCCATGGTGATCCCCAGCAAAGCCCAGGGCCCCCCTTGCCGGCCCCCCCACAGGCCCTATTCAGTGGCGAGAGCAGCGACAGGCAGGTTAATAAAACAGGAGCCGCGTGAGGAGCCGGGCTGTGGGCCGAGGTCCCAGCGTGGTGGCCTGCCCAGAGGAGGGAGGGAGGGAGGGGTGGGGGTGGGGAGCCAGGCGCTGGCCTGTCGCCCAGTCAGCACCCTCCCAATGCCAGCCAATCGAGGGACTCTACCCACAGCAGGTTCTGGGGCTGCGCAGGCCCTGGGGTGCAGAGGGTTTAAGCCCCCCTGGGTGCACCTTCCGGCAGCGGCCTCTGGGGGCAGTATCCCTGCGGCCCTTGGGACCACTGCACCCCATATCTGGAATGGGAGGAATCCTGGGGGTGGGGATGGAAAAGGGAAGAGATGGGGATAGGTGAAGGAGAGAAATGGCAGTGAAAGGTTGGTAAGGGAATCAGGAAAGAGATTGGGTGAGATAGGGACGTGGTGGGAGGGAAGTCAGGCTAGGGAAGGATGAAAAAGATGAAGGAAATACGGAACAAGCTGAGGGGGAGGGTAGTGGTGGGAGAGAAGGAAGATGGATGGAATGGAAGGTGGAGTATAGCAGATCATGGGGACAGAGATGAGGGCTGGGATGGGGACAGAGGGGAGCTGGTAGAGGGTGCAGATGGGGTTGCTGGTAGCAGGTGGCAGGGAGAGACTGGGGCAGGAGCAGAGGCTGAAATGACCAAGAATGGAGTGAGAGGAAATGGGCAGGTGCGAAGGGTGAGGTCAGTAGGCTGGGGGTACAGGCACAGTCTCTGGCTCATTCACCATTTATGCCCTCCACAAAGGCTGGCCAGCGTGTGCAGTAAGTAGAGGCTTGTTACACAGTCTCTGATGCTCCCAACTTGTCTGTGGAGTGAGTAGCTGGGGTGGGAACTGGTGGGCCTTGGGTGCTGGGAGTGTGTCTGTCGTGAAATCAATGACAGAAATCAATGGTACCAGTGCCACTGTCAGCTGCCAATATCAACACTGCTTCTCAGACACAATTACCATTTTACAGAGGTTCAGAAAGGTAGAGTAACTTGCCCAAGATCTCACAGCTCTGATCCCTGCCTCACATATGCTGAAGACCTGCTTAGCTTTGAGTCCAGACATGGGCATTTCTGGCCAGAGACCCAAACCATACAGAGTGGTAGCAGGAGAGGACAGGGAGCTCTCTATGGGGGGGGGGGGGCGGCGGCTCAAGGATGCAGTCTGACTGTGACACTGAGCTGGGTGTCAGGCTCCTGGTTTGCCATCCCTGACCCTGTGACTCAATGGCTGCTTCAGTCGGTTTTCCCAGTGGGTGGAGATGCTGGGTTTGCTGCTGCATGGGGGTCCCTCCTTGTGACAGACACACAGAGACCCTGTGATAATTCCTCCAGTGTCATCCCTGAGGTCACCCATTGTGAATAGGGCAGGGAGCCCACCGTGAGTGCCTGGGGTCTGGAGTGAAAACGGCTTTGGGGTAGAACAGAAGAGCTGGGCCCTGCCATCTGTGGTGTGGCCTTGGGTAGATGACTTAACTTCCTCAAGCCTCAGTTTTCCCATCTATAAAATGGAGGAAATAGTACTTCCTAGGGTGGTGATGCAGATTAGAAGATGTGTGTGAGATAATGGACACAGGGCAAGTTCTCTGGAGATGCTGGTTCCCTGCTCCCCAGGCCAGGGTGCCTCTAGGGATGCTTCTGTTTCTCCTAGGAAATGTGAGATCCCTTCCTCCAGGCCTCAGAAGGAAGAAGGGACCTCCTGCCTCCCTAGTTCGTGTGTGTGTGTGTGTGTGTGTGTGTGTGTGGGGTGTGTGTGTGTGCATCTGTCAGAGGACTCAGTGTGAGAGGTAGAAACCAAAGAGGGACAACCGGTAAGCCACATGTGGTCAGGAGATTTTTCATTATTATTATTATTTTTGTCTCCTGAGAAGGGTTTGGTGTATCCAGGCTGAAGGATGAAGAGGGACTCTGCCCATCACTGTCCCCCAACTGTATGGTTGAGGGAGGGAAGGACTCTGAGAGAGGCCAGGCCAAAGGATGAGAGAAGAGAGCCGTCTAGGCCCGTGCTGACCAGCTGCTGCCCCTCCAGCCTGCTTCCAGCCAGTAGGACGGTGGGAGGCACGGCCAGGCCAGCGGCTAGGAACCCAGGCCTGGGAGGGCAGAGGCGGCTGCAGCAACCTGAGCACTCGATAAGCCATTAATTCTTAATAAACGACAGGCTGTGCATTATTTAACAATAATGATACTTTCTGTTCCATTATAGATTAAAACACCGGCCTCTTCTTATTAATCCTGCATTTCAAAAGCTTGTAAATCCTGTGCAGCCGGAGGAGATAAAAGCTGGCTCATCCCCATCCAGGGGCTGACACACTTGCACTGACACAGGGTGGCTCGGTGGCCAGGCTTGTGTGCGCACACGCGCGTGCCCCAGGCCTACCCACCAGCCACCAGCCAACGTCACAGCCAGGGGAGAGAAGCACAGAGGCAGGTGCGGGGGTGGGGGTGGGGTGGGCTCCACTCTCCGAATTGCCTCTCCTTCCTGTCTCTCCCTTTCAGCATTTTTCTTTGATTTTTGTCTGTTTATCTTGCATCTCCCTCTCTCTCTGTACTGCTCTGTTTTCTCTGCCTCCTCTTCCTTTTTCTTCTCCTCTTGCCCTCTTCTACTCCCTCTCCTCCTTCCTCCCTCCTCCCTCCCTCTTCCTCACATTGATCACCTGCCTCTCCCTCCTTTACCTTCACACCTTTCAACTGAACAGATCCACAATAAGCACAGACTCTAGTCCCATATGGTCTTTGCTTTTCTCAGGGGTCCTCTGAGGGGCGGGGTGCGGAGAAGGGACTAGAACTCAGAAAAGGAAAAGAAGGAGTATAGAAAAGAAGGGTGGGGCAGAAAAGCCCCAACACCTCCCCCTCCCCCAATCCCTGCAGCCTGGGCAGGTTCTGACCCTGAGCCCTCCTGACTCACCCTGACCACTGGGAACATCCAGTGCAGTCCAGAGGGATGCTCAGTGCCCCCTCTGTATTGCCTCCAGGCTCTGTGTACACTCCCCTCAGGGACAGAGAACTCACTTTCTCTGGAGGCGGCCTCTTTTATTGCTGCAAAACTCCTATTACTCAAGAGAGCCTTCAGCAGGAGCCCATATTCACTCCAGTCCCCCTCCAGCAAGTGACGGGCCTTCAGGAATCTCAAGCCCACCGTCCCAGTCCCCAGACACCCCCAGTCTCACTGACTGAACATCCTCTAGTCCCCATTGCATCAGTGGGTTGAGTTCCCTCTTCAGCCTGGTTCCCTGGCTCTGTGTGTCAGAGTACTATTAAAGGTGGCCCAAAGCTGACCACAGCCCTTTTTATGGGCAACCAGAACAGAGGTCAGTTAGACCTGCCTCCCAACTGGGGATCACAAACCATAACTGAAGGCGTGGGAAGAAAACTCACTCGGTCTTAAAGGTCTCTCCAAGGTTATTGTAAAAAATGCTATCTGTTATTAGTTACTAAACTTTTACTACACCCTAGGTGTGCCGTTTCTATCCCTTATCTCATTCAATCCTATGACGGCCGTTCTAATGTTAGTCCCATTTTGCAGATTAAGAGACAGGCTTGGAGGTATTACGTTAACTTGGCCACCATCTCACAGTGAAGTAAGAGGTGAAGCCAGAATTTCAGCCAGGTACTGTCTGTCTGTGAAGCATTTAGATTCAGCCAGAGACTAGCCCTAGAGGGCTAGCCTCAGAAGTTCTCCGCAGCTCTTTGGGACTAAGAGTGTCTTCTTGGTCCACTGGGCCCCCGAGTCAGAGAGACTGGTACTCCAGAAGCTAGCCTGTCTCCAGGATTGGACTAAGAGTGTCCCACTGTGGGCTTTCGATGTAGAGACATAGATTAGGCAGAGGATTCCTGAAGGCTCTGCTTGTACACTTTGGACATTTCTTTAGGTCAAGGTGAAAGAGATTGGCCCTAAAACTGACTGACAGCTCCCATGCGAGCCAAGCTTTATCATCTCCTTAATCCTTACTACACTGCTGTGCAAGGGGAGTTAGCCCCATTTTAAAGAGCGGCAAGCTGAGGTTCAGAGCAGTTAAGTTAATGGTATTTGTGCTAACCTCTTGCTCAGCAGTCTTGGAGCTTGACTGTAATGCTTCTTCCTCCCTTTCTTCCTTTTCTTCTTTTAAGTAATCTCTGCACTCAACCTGTGGCTCGAACTCACAACAACCCTGAGATCAGGAGTCACATGCTCTACCAACTGAGTCAGCCAGGTGCCCCATTGTGCAGGTGCATGTGCGTGTGCGTGCATGCGTGCATGCGTTGTGTGTGTGTGTGTGTGTGTGTGTGTGTGTAGAGGGTAAATGAGAGGAACAGGGGTCGGTTTTAAGATACAACGAGCTGGAGAAGGGAGGTGAGCAGCTTTCTTCCTTTTTTGAAATACACAAATGGGAAATTTAACTTGATCCCTTGTGGTTTCTGGGCCAACCCCTGAGTGAAGTCAGATAGCTTTTGCAAAGGAAAATTTTATCCATTTTCTGGTTTTTATGGGGCTTCCTCAATGAGCAAAACCTCTCCTGTTGGTGCTTAGAGAGGATTTCTCTGCGTGCCCCACAGTGACGCTGTGTAATCTCCCAAAAAATATGGTACTAATATTCGCCGGGTTAGGGTTAGTTATTTTTATGTCTTTGTCATTTTGTTTCTCGGCAGCTCTTTCTGCCTCCTGGAAAGGACGCGGCGGACACTTTATTTCCAGAGTCATATTTTTTAATTTGATCAAAGCAAATTTCACTCGTTCTCTGTATAAATTATTTAACTCATTTCTTTTAGGTTAAATGTCTCAATAGGAAGATAGAAAGTCTTTCCATCACATTTTCTTCCAGGATTTTAATCAGCTCCTCTAGATTGTATGAACTTCTTTCTCATCCTCCATCCTTCTCTGTCTTCACGTCTCCCTCCCTCCCTTCCCTGCTCTCTCCCTAAGTATTCCTCCAGGCTCTGCCCCCAACTTCTCCTGGGCCCCCTGGCCCCACCCCTGCTTCTGTTCTGTGACTCTGGGTGGGAGGAATGGTCGGGGGGAGCTTGAGCCAACAGGGCCCTGCAACACAGAGGGAACCCCTCCAGTTGGACAAACTACCAAAAGGCACCTTTCCTCTGGGTGGACCTGGCCCATGAGGCCCAGGTGGCCAGCAGAGGGAGGGCTAAAAATCAAGCCTTGCCTGACCACTGAGCAGGGTCTCCACACAACCACAACTTCTGCTCCCCCAACCTCCCCCTAGACCTGTAGTCTCCTGCAGAATTTCAATGCGAGAGCTTCTCCCCCAAATCCACCTCTGTTTCCTAATGAAAAACTCCATCTTACTCAAATCAATTGCCCCTGGTCACAGGCCAGTTTCCTTGGTATCTTGTTTTTTCTTTCTTTCTTTCTTTTTTTTTTAAAGATTTTATTTATTTATTTGACAGAGAGAGATCACAAGTAGGCAGAGAGAGAGAAAGGGAAGCAGGCTCCCTGCTGAGCAGAGAGCCCGATGCGGGGGGCTCGATCCCAGGACCCTGGGATCATGACCTGAGCTGAAGGCAGCGGCTTAACCCACTGAGCCACCCAGGCGCTCCTCTTTCTTTCTTTTTTTAAAGATTTATTCATCTATTTGAAACTGGGGGAGGGGCAGACGGAAAGATTCTCAAGCAGACTCCCCATTGAGTGGGGAGCAGGGAGCCTAACACGGGGCTCAGTTTCGCAGCCCTGAGATGAGGATCTGAGCTGAAAGCAAGTATTGATGCTCAACTAACTGAGCCACCCAGGTGCCCTTACTCAGCGTCTCATTTCACTTGGGGCTGGTTCCCCCAGCCCGCAGCCTGGTGCCTTCCTCTGTTACTAGTGCAGGGCTGGTGGTAGGGGGCTGCCGCAGAGGTCTGGGGACTGAGAAGGGGTTCTGCTGGGAAGAGAGGGGCTTGGCGCTGCCGGGGGCCAGCCTCACAAAGCAGCCCAATCTCTGGCCCCACACCCTGACAGGGGGAGGACAAACCAGCAGGGCAAAGCTCATTCCCTGCCCCTCCCTGTGCAGACTCTCCCTCCCCTCACATCTCATTGTTTCAGCCCAGAACAAATCTCCGGTGGGAATTCCCTTTTCTCTTACTTTCAAAATATACAGTAATTAACAAACTAATGCTATTAACTGCGACAAGAGGAAATTACAATAAAATCACTGCAGAGTCCACAAGCAGTTGGTGTGGTGGTAGGTCTCAGCTCAGTGTGGAAGGGAGGAGCCCCACCTGGCCCAGGTGCCTTGTCATCTGAGCCCGGTCAGGCTTGGAGTCTGTCTGTGGGGGCTCTGAGTCCTCAGCAGGTCAAGTCAGGGCTCTGGCACTTGCTGCTGCATTTCCTGTGCAGGAAGAGTCAGGATCCCGGCCATTCTTCCAGGCCCGGAGGCTTGCTCTTTTATGAAATCCTTAAATAATAGAGCTGTGGCCTGAAACTGACCTGGACATGTCTGTGAGGACATGGCCCCTGCTCCGGAACAGGCTCAGTGACTTCCTTTCAAGGTCAGACTAGGCTCCAAGAGGTCTCCAGGGGAATGTGGGTTGAAAGAGAACCTGGTTAGGCAAGGATGTGCTGGGCCACCATGGTCCCCTCCTCTGGCCCCCCAGAAGCACCTGCAGGGTTGCCCTGTCCATCCTTTGGCAGGCTGAGTATCTCTGTGCAGGACCCGGGGAAGGAGTGCGCTCGTGGCTGCCTGTCTGGAAGTCTGTTTGCACTTGGACTTGAGACCTCCGTAGGGCAACAGTGTGTCATTTCCTCTGGTGAATTCTTAGCAAGCCTGGTCCATGAATTACAGGGGCCCTTCCCACCCTTATGTCCTATTCTGGGTTTCACCATCTCCCCTGTTGTCCTTTGACTCTCCTTCCCCCATCAGGCAGCTGCGGTGAGCAGGAAGGACAACCTGCTTTTGTTCTCCCTCCCAAGATCTTGTTTTACGGTCTACTGACAAATGTCTGCTTGGAACTTTTAGAATTTCTGTTCAGTCACAGAGATTGTATTATTATTGCCACTTTACAGAAGAAACCAAGGCTCAGAGAGGTTAAGCCACTTGCTTGAGATCACACAGTTGTCAAGACACAGCATCAGGACTCGAGTAGCACGTTTTCCCACAGGACTCTGTCTTCCTCAATGTCTCTTGGTTCTCAGGGGAATGAGTACTCCAGGTGAGAGGACATAAAATCAACTCTCCTTTCTCTCTGGAGAAAGGGCCTGGGGAGGTGAAAAGAAATTAAAAGAGAGCTTGTCTCGATTCCCCCTTACAGGAGCATTATGAGTTAGAGGCTATCATCACACACGTTTTACACTTGGGAAAACTGAGGCTTAGAGAAGTGGAACACTCTGCCCGAGGTCACTGGGCCGTGGGTAATAAAGCCAGGACTTAAAGCAGTCCCGTCCAATTCCAGAGCGGCACCCACCCATCCTCCCTGACCCAAGAGTAAGACAGACTGACTTGAAGTCCTCGACAGTGAGTCCAGCCAGGGTGAGTGGGGAGTCCGAGAACCTCATTAGGCATGAAGCTGCCACACATGTCAAAAACCCCAGCTGCCCAGCCGGCTCCACTCGGCTTCCAGCGCACAGTGTAAACATCCTTACTAATTCACCAAACTCAATCACGTTACTGTGATGGATTTTCCCATCATTACTCCTGAGTGAGTGACAACCTGCTCAGACACTTGCCTTCCCCCGCTGCCTTCCGAGAGTTTCGGAAATCACAATGCTTTGCTCCCTAAGTTGATTTCAACTTGTCCTAAAGTCATTTTAATTGGTGAAGCATCAGAGGCAATTTGGGTAACTTTCTGAGAGCCCCCCCAACCCCGTTCCACCAGCACTGAGCTGGGGGAAGTAGGGAGTCTCAGATGCCACCCTGGCCCCGGGGTGGGGAGGTGGGGGGGCACTTTCCCATCCTCTGATTGGTCAAGAGACTGCACTCCACACTTTATTTTCTTGTTTCTTGCTGAGGTTCCTACCGCTGGTTCCTGAGGATAACAAGATTCATTTTCTCAATGGCTCTGACAGATAGGATTGTTATTGTTATTACACTCATATACCACCTTTCCTCCGAGGAGCTTAAGGCGCTTTACAAATTTGAAAATTATCTAATAATCTTCCAGCAACTCTGGGAGAGGGGGAGAAGTTGCAGCTAGAGGCTCCGCAGTGCGGCCAGAGAACCCCCACACCCACTACTCTGAGGACTGGGGTAGGGCAACTATGTGGCTGCTGCTGGGTTGGGGGGCACTTGCCACCAGAAGCCTCTGAAGGTCTCCTTCCCCCTTCTGAATGAGGAAGAGGAAGATGTCTGGGTGGGAAAAGGGAGAGGGGAAGGAAAAGAGAGGGAGGGAGGCAGGCCCAGCTCCAAAGGACAAAATCAGTTGGGAGGAAGCTCAGGCAAGGAGAGTTTTCTTTAAAGACACAAGAAATGAGAGGAAGCAGGAGGCTCCCAGGGGCTTGCAGGGAAGAGAGCTGAAATTCAAAATGGAAATCTACCAAAGCAGCAACTGGGCTGGTTGCTCGGGCATGAGAACATGGGCAAGAATATCAAGAGAACCCAAACTACAAATTTAGGTAGCTGCTTTTAGGTGGGTGTGGGAAGCCTCTGCGGACCTTTTTTTTTTTTTAACCTGCAAGTTGAGAGGGGTGGCATTAGGTCTCTCCCAGCCTGACATCCTATGATTCTGTCTTCCTTTAAATGTCCTCTTGCCAGAGGTGGCCCCAGTAATTGCAGCACCTTTACTAACCGTGAAGGGAAAGCTACTATCAAAATGATGGCGGGCTCAACTGTATTGCCATTATTTTCTTGAGAAGAGGACATACAGACCCCCCCTCCCTCTTTTGAGGCTGTGTTTTGGGATTTGGGGATGTGTGATGGTGGTTCTAGGCTGTAGCTTCTTGGAGGCCGAGTATAGTATTATGCTGAAGAGCCGGACCCTGAGGTCAGACAGTGTGGTGACCTGGGGCAAATGACATAAGCACACTGAGCCTCAGTTTCCTCATCTGTTCAAAGATAGTGGCGGTGCCTGGCTTTCTGTGGCTGCTTAAGGATGAACTGAGAGGATGTATGTACAGCGCCTGGCACAGTCAGCCATGAGGTTGGCCAAGAGGAGGAGGAGGGGACGAGGATGCTGACCACAGGGTATGGTGTTGTGATTTATAATAAATTCATCTTTGGGCTTTGTCCATTTCTGGCACAGAGTTCCTACCACCCTTGGAATTGCTTAAGTGAGGAGTGCTACACAGGTGTTATTTGTTATGTCAGTAAAATGACTTTTGGAAAGTCCCTAGGTGACCTAAGGATGTGGGCTGGTTGCCAGGGGAACCCATCCTGTTGGGGGTTGGGAGCTTTCTGATTTCTCCCCATCCCCGATCACCCCCCAGCTTTGCGGTAGGGGTAGGGGCTGGAGAATGATTCCAGTCACCAAAGGCCAATGATTTAATCATGCGTTCCTACCTAATGACACCTCCATAAAACCCAAGGACAGGGTTCGGAGAACTTCCTAGTTGGAGAACTCACTGGAGGTGCTGGGGAGTGGCCTGTAAGCTCCACAGCCCCCACGCTCCTGCCCTGTGCCCCTCTTTCACCTGCCTGCTCCTGACCCTTGAACAACATGGCTTTAAATGGCATGAGTCCAGCTATATGCACATTTTTTTCAATAGATACAAGATAGTACTATAAATGTATTTTCCTTATGATTTTCTTAACATTTTTCTTTCTCTAGTTCTCTTTATTGTAAGAATACAGTTTATAATACTTATATAATACATATGACACACAAAATAATGTGTTAATGGCTTGTTTATCTTATCAGTAGAGCTTGTGATTAACAATAGGCTATTAGTAGTTAAGTTTTTGGGGAGTCCAAAGTTAGGCGTGGATTTTCAATTGCAAGGGGCAGGGGTTAGTGCCCCTAACCTCCTGTATTGTTCAAAGATCAACTGTATATCCTTTCATAATAAACCGGTAATCTAGTAAGTAAAATGTTCCTCTGAGTTCTGTGAGCCTCTTTAGCACATTAATCAAACCCAGAGAGGGGGTCATTGGAACCTCCAATCTAGTCCTTTGGTCAGGAGCACAGGGGACAACTTGGACTTGTGATTGGCATCTGAGGTGGGATTGAGGGGCGGGTTGTGGCAGTCTTGTAGCACTGAGGCCTTAACCTGTGGAATGCGATGCTGTCTTCAGCTCAATGCTGTCAGAATTCAGTTGAATTGTTGCACACCCAGTTGTATATGAGAATTGTTGGTGTGAAGAAAGCCCCTTCCTGCGTTGGAATTGGGTTTCGAACCCTATATAAGACTCTGCTTGCCTTGAGTTTCTTTTCTTTTTTTTAAAGATTTATTTATTTGAGAGAGAGAGGAGAGAGAGAGAGAGAATATACGGAGGGTGGGGCAAAGAAAGGGAGAAAGAATCTCAAGCAGACTCCCAAAGGAGTGTGGAGCCAGAGATGGGGTTGGGTGGGACTTGATCTCATGATCCTGAGATCAAGACCTGAGCCAAAATCAAGAGTTGAACCCTTTGGGTGCCTGGGTGGCTCAGTGGGTTAAGGTCTCTGCCTTTGGCTCAGGTCATGATCCCTGCATTGGCAGGCTGAGCAGAGAGCCTGCTTCCCTTCCTCTCTCTCTCTCTCTGCCTGTCTCTCTGCCTACTTGTGATTTCTGTCTGTCAAATAAATAAATAAAATCTTAAAAAAAAAAAAGAAAGAGTTGAACGCTTAACTGATTTAACCCATCCCCCCTTCTTTTTTTTCTTTCTTTCTTCCTTTTTTTTTTTTTAAGATTTTACTTTTAAGTAATCTCTACACCCAGCCTGGGGCTTGAACTCACAACCCTGAGATCCAGAGTTGCATGCTCCAAGGACTGAGACAGCCAGTCACTCCCCGCTTGAGCTTCTTCTAATTCCCAAACACTCAGCCCTCTAAGACACTGTAGAGCTGGCACCTACCATCCATCCATCCATCCATCCCATCTACCATCCATTCATTCAAGTAAATATTGATTAAGCACCAGCTCTATGCCAGACCCAATGCAAGGCATTGTGGGACAGAGATGAACAGAAACACACATGGACCCTGCCCTCCCAGAGTTTAGAGTCCAGCGAGGGACACAGACTTGAAACAGGCAAGCACACAAAAAAAATGATTTCAAAAAAGTGTCTTCTTCATTCCCTTGTGCATTTCACAACATCTGAAAGAGCAAGATTTAGAGGATACTTCTAGATGGCCGGCCAGGGACACCTCTTTGTGGGAAGGCTGGTTCAGGAAAGATGTAAAGGCTGAGTGGGAATTGGCCAGGGGCAGGTTGGGGAGGGAAGGTTCTAAGTAGACCCATGGCCAGAGTCAGCAGGGCCTGGGCTGTGAATGGGAAGTTACTGAAGGAGAGGGATCTAATGTAAGTTTTTAATGACTTCTCTGGCAGTGGACTGAGGAACGAATTAGGGAGAGGGGCGAGAGTACAAGCAGCAAGGAGTGAGCAGGCTACTTCAGGCGCTAACAGGGTAGAGGGCCTCCCTCGATGTCCATCCTCTCCCCACTTAGGATCTAGAGTATGGCAGCTCTTAAGATTCTCTCACCTGGGGAGTTTTAAGAATCCTGGTACCCCAGTTGCATCCCAGACTATCCCAGATGACTTAAATCAGAGTCCCAGAGGGTAGGACCCAGCACGAGTCCTTTGTAAAACATCCCAGGGCATCCCAATGAACTGTTCCAGCACTGTCTCCATCTCCAAGAGGGTGAAGAGAAGCACTCCTGAGCACCTACTATGCCAATTTAGTGCTTACATTCGTTAGTTTAATGCTCACTACAACTGTGAGAGATGGGTATTTCTGCCTCCACTTTACAGAAGGGGAAGCTGAGGCTCAAAAGGATCAAACGTTTTGATTCCCTACTTCCTGGGCTTGAGGAAGTCAGTTAAACTTCTTAGAGCCTGTTTCTGTATAAATTCGGGGTAGTATCTACATAGACTTGTCAGGGGAGTGAAATGTGGCAGGTTTGCCCACATCCGGAATATACTGAGCTCCGTATATCATAACCAGTATTAGCAGAGCCCGAGGCCCAGAGTCAGTAAGCGTAGAGGCAGGATTTGAGCCCTTGAGCTGTTCTACCTCCCATCACTAGAGAGAGGCTGGATTCTGAGGTGCCCTGGTGGGTGTGCTAGGAGGAACCCAGCCCAGGCACAAGGATCAGGGCCGCTGACCAAGCCTGAGAGTCTGCACCACACTCCAGCCAGACTGCTGCCTTCTGACCTGGGTTTCTCTGCAAGGAGAAAGTGGGACGAATACCCACTTTCACAGATATGGGTAAGTAGCTTACCCAATGACACAAACTGAGAGAGAGGGAAGAATGACCCCAGGTCCCATATCTCCCTGCCTAAGGCCTTTTCCTCTTGCACAGGGGAATAGAGGGGAAATGAGGCTGGACTTTGCGGGGACGGGCTGCCTAGAGCTAGTTCTGAGGCACCAAGAAGGATGGGTGGTCTGAGGTGAATACTGAGGTCCAGGGCCCAACTCCTCAGCCCCAGGACTAGTAGGTTCCCTGGCTGACTCTGGCCCACCACCATGAGGACCGCCACCACCATCCTTGGTCCCTGAGAATACCCTAGCTAGAGCTCAGACCCTGCTCACGCTGAGGACCCTGTGGGTTCCCCCAGCCATATCAGTAGAACAGAGCAGCTATGAACACAGGCTCTGAAGTCTTAAATTTCAAGCTTAAATTTCCATCTCAACCCTGCCTCTTACATGCTGTGACAACTTAGGCAAATTTCTTAACTCATCCAAGCCTCAGTTTTCTCATCTGTAAAATGGAAATAAGTTTAAAAAAAAAAAGTAGATCAAATCAATTGATAAAGGAGGTCCAAGATACATTATTCATTGAAAACAAAATTGCAGAACAGAAGAAACCAAGATGCAGAACAGTTCTTGTTTTTGTTTTTTAAGGTAGGCTCTATGCCCAGTGCTGGCCTTGAACTCTCAACCTGAGATCGAGACCTGAGCTAAGATCAAGACTCAGATGCTTAGCCGAGTGAGCTACCCAGGTGCCCCCGGAATGGTTTTAATATAGTATGCATGAAGACAAAGTTTTTAAAAAGGGATATTCACGTACATGAATGCCTGTCATGAATAAATTATATTGGAAAGCCCACAAAACAACGGAAACTGTGCTTCCCCTTTGGGGAGGAGGGCAAGGGATGGGAGTAGCAAGAATAGTTACTTTTCATTGAATACCATTGGTACTATTTGAATTTTGTTTACTTTGGGCAAGTTCTAATTTTTCAATTAAAGGTTTTTTTCTTTTAAAGGGGTTAATCAGATTTACAGGGTTGATTCAAGGATTAAATAAATTAATACATGTCAAGTAGTAGTACAGAGCAAGCACTTGATTATGCACCATGGTGTTTGGTGAGCATGTGGTAGTCTTCACTGGGCCCAATTCTTTACCCCATCTACCATATCCCCAAGCTTGCCATGACCTCAGGTCTTGCTTTGGCAGACGGGGTGCTGACGTGCTTAGCCACGCTCTCTTGCATTTCTATCTTTTGCAAAAGAACATGCCTCAGGTAGCTGCTGGGGGATGGGTCCAAGATTTATACTCAATCTGCAGTTTTTTGTTTTTGTTTTTTCTTAGGTTTCATTTTTAAGTAATCTCTCCATCCAGCATAGGACTCGAACTTACAACCCTGAGATCAAGAGTCACAGTCTCCACTGACTGAGCCAGGCAGTTCCCTGCTCAATTCACAGTTTATTTTATTTTATTTATTATTTTTTTAATAAAGGATGAAGATATGTTTGTGTACATCTTTTTTTTTTTTTTAAGATTTTATTTATTTATTTGACAGAGATAGAGGTCACAAGCAGGCAGAGAGGCAGGCAGATTGGGAAGCAGGATCATCGCCTAGCAGAGAGCTGGATGCAGGGCTCTATCCCAGGACGCTGGGATTATGACCTAAGCCAAAGACAGAGGCTTTAACCCACTAAGCCACCCAGGTGCCCCTATTTTATTTTTTTTAAGATTTTATTTATTTACTTGAGAGAGAGGAGAGAATGAGAGGGAAGACGGTCAGAGGGAGAAGTAGACTCCCCACAGATCTGGGAGTCGGATGCGGGACTTGATCCTGGGACTCTGGGATCACAACTTGAGCTGAAGGCAGTTGCTTAACCAACTGAGCCACCCAGTCACCCTCAATCCACATTTTATTTTATTTTTTTAAAGATTTTACTTATTTATTTGCCAGAGAGAGAGAGAGAGAGCACGCACAGGCAGGCAGAGTGGCAGCAGAGGCAGAGGGAGAAACAGGCTCCCCGCCAAGCAAGGAGCCCGATGTGGGACTCGATCCCAGGATGCTGGGATCATGACCTGAGCGGAAGGCAGCCGCTTAACCAACTGAGCCACCCAGGCGTCCCATCAATCCACATTTTAAAACCAAGATCAGGGACGCCTGGGTGGCGCAGTTGGTTGGACGACTGCCTTCGGCTCAGGGCGTGATCCTGGAGTCCTGGGATCGAGTCCCACATCAGGCTCCCAGCTCCATGGGGAGTCTGCTTCGCTCTCTGACCTTCTCCTCGCTCATGCTCTCTCTCACTGTCTCTCTCTCAAGTAAATAAATAAAATCTTAAAAAAAAAAAAATGGAACAAATCCTTCTCTTATAAAAAAAAAATAATAATAAATAAATAAATAAATAAATAAAACCAAGATCACCTGCACCCAGTGCAGATCAACCAAAATCCAGTCAGCCTGCAAAAAGTACTGTTATATTACCCTGAATTTTGGAGTCATTAATATAAAATATTATTATTTATTTTTTATTTTACTATTATTTTTAAAATATACAACATTATTATGACAAAGACTGATTAACAGAGACTCTGTGCAGGCCCTGTGCTAGGTACAGGGGATGCAGTAGTAAGCAAAACCAGGTACAGTCCCTGGCCTCATGGAGTTTGTACTCTAATGATGAAAGGGCCCTGAAAGCATTTAATGGCAGGGAGGGGAAGAGAATTGGTCTAGGCACAGGGTCAAAGACACTTCCTTGAGGCAGTGACACTTGAATTGAGTCTTGAAAGATGAACAGAAGTTAACTAGGTAAACTTCAGACAGAGGAATGGAATGTGCAAAGGCCTTGAGGCTGGGAGGGACCATGGCTCCTACAAGGGGGCTGTAAGTAGCTAGCTAAGAGAGGGTCAAGTGTGAGATGAGGTAGGAGGTACAGATCGGGAAAGGATATATATTTTTAAAGCAATAGGAAACTTTGGGAAGTTTTAGTGGAAGGTGGAGGAGGACACGAAATTCATTTAGGAGGAGGTCACTTGGACTGAGTTTGTATACAGACTGGAAGTTCTGTTAGTTGAAGTAGTAACTGGAACTATTACAACATCTGTGTCCATCTCCATATCTGTGTCCTTGATTTTGTGTCCAGCCCCAGAAGCTCCAGAATCCCCAGCCCCTTCCCGATTACTGGGGTCCTTAAAAACTTAGGGATCTCTTCATCCATACTACATATGTATACCTCCTGCATTTGCAAAATTCTTGCCCATCTTCTGGGCATCTTGGGTCTCTCTGGGTGTGCTGGGCCCAGGCTGGTATCTCTGGGCCAGCAGACGCTGAGGGCTGCTTCCCAGGCTCCTGAGTCTGAAACCTGATGACTCCTCCCAGATTGGGGGGGAGGTGGCTGGGGTGGAGCAGAAGGCAGAAAAGGCCCTGGCATCTGCAAACCTCCCATCAGTGCAAATCAATGCAAGATTAAAATTCATGATGGTTCCGGGGCACAACTGCAAACAATTTGTTCAGTAAACTTTGCTCTAATTGGCATTCGTAGAATTTCCTGTTAATCAGGCCCCTTGGGCTCTGTGGGGCTGAGATGTTCTGTCTCCCCATGACAGGACAGCAAGTATGTACCGGTAGGCGTGAGAAAAAGGGGGAGGAAGGATGGGTAAATGAGGGTATCTAATTATTTGCCTGGGTTTTCTCACTGTAGGGACTCAAGTATTGGACCAGGTTGTCCACAGATGACCTTGCTTAAGGAGTACTTCTGTTCTACTCCCAGCAGGTCTCTGTGATTTGGGGTGAACCTAGAGTGAATCTGCCTGAGTCAGAGTCTGGGTTCTGCGATGATGTATACCCGTTGGGGGATGGGTCCAGGTGTGGAGGTACATATCTGGTCGTGTATCTAAGTTTTGGTTTTGGTGTCTGCACACAGCTGTCCAGGCGAGGTCTGCAGCAGGTGTCTGAAGTTAGTAAAGTGGGGCTCAGTGTGGAAGCTGCTGGGCCAAGGGGTAGGAGCTGATGGTGATCAAGCTGAGGTTCTGAACTAAGAGGGTCTCCTGCCCATGAGTCCCTGGTCTTTCTATACTAGTTGCCACCAAGAACAGGCTGGGCAGTCCCCGACTCCATCCCCACTCTCGCTTCACCAGGGGCCTCACATGCCTACCCACATACCAGAGCCCCAAGACCCAGGGCCCAAAGGCTTTTGAGGGTTCTGCCGAAAAATACCAAGGACCTCAAATATGAACAGAATTCACATGAAGAGATTGCAAGTAATAAATGCTTAGTTCTCGGTCTACAAAATGTAGCATTGTGCCCCCCACAAAACTGCTCAGCTCACATGGTTACACAGAAATGATATGTAATGTGGGATCTGGCTGTGCCTTCTCGTGTTTGACGTGTAGCCTCCAGGAGGAGGAAGGCCCAAGAAGATCTAGAGACGGCCCTGGCCCGTGGCTTGAGCTCTGGGAGGAGACCCCAGCTCCTCCCCTCCCAGGTCCCCAACTCTGCTTACTTGCCGGAGCCATCTTCTGTCCTTGTTCAGTGATGGGGGTCACATCCGACACGGGAACAGTGGAAAGGTGTAGCTGTGCATGCGTGCGAGTGTGTGTGTATGTGTTACAGGCTTCTGAGCACCACGGCTGCCTGTGGCTTGTGTCTCTGAATGGGTTTATACTCAAACACAGAGAGCAACCGCAGTGCTGGGATAATTGTGTGTAAGGGACTGTGTCTTATGCCCAGATGGTTGTGGTGCTTCTGTATGTGTGTATGTGAGTGTGTGTACACACGCATGCATGCATGCCCAAACACATAACTTGCCTGAACATGAGGGCTTGGGGAGGGGATTGCTGGCTTGAGGGTGGTGGTGTGCGGGTGGCCCCCACCCCAGCATCCCTCACCATCATTATCTCAGCAGGAGCAGCTCTTGCCCTAGGGCCCGCCCTCACTGTTTCCAGCAGCTGCTGCTTTTCCCCAAATTAACCCCTCGGCTCCAGCTTCTCATTTTCCTGCTGGGGGGCCTTGGGCTGGCTGGGGAGGGGTTTTGGGCGGACAGTGCCCCCAGCAGGCAAGCTGATCTTCCACAGACCTCAGCTCCCGCCTCCACACCCCTCCAGTCCACAGGGTTCCTCTTCTTTCTTCTTTCCTGTTGTTGTGAAGGACAGAGATTGTGTGACAGCGTGAGTGTGAGTCTCTGTGTGTGTGTGTGTGTGTGATACACACAAGTAGGGGAGGGGAGAAGGAGGAGCTGGGTCTAGAATGGGAATGGTTGAGAAAGATATGACAGGGCCCTGCCTGGCTGGGTGGGGGAGGGGCTGCTCTCTGGGTCTCTGCCCAGGGGTCCTGAGTCCCTCTGGCAGCAGGGAAGGGCGAAAAGAGTCTGAAGTGCAGAGGGCAGGCCTATGACTTTTCCCAGGTAGGAAAGTCAGGGGTCCACCCTAGGCTTCTCCAAGGGCAACCAGAGATGAAAATAAGAGCCCTCTCTCCCTGCTCAAAGGGTCAAATCCAGGTAAAGGAGACCCAGGATCTCAGCAGAAGTTGCTAAGGAGAGGGAGAAGCAGGGGGACAGATGAGAGAAGGGAGGAGGGAGTTAATCCCAGAGGACCTTGGTTTGAACTGCTCTATCTGCTACCTCCCAGAGGCCAGGGAGGACAGAGTGGGTTCCCGAGATTCCAGATGAAACTGAGGGAAGGTGCAGACAAGGGAGCCCAGGTCTGAGGGAAGTGGATGGGTGTTCTGAGCTCTGGTGTCTGGGTGGAAGGACCCTGTGCCATGACACAGATCTGTAGATCATGCCAGGTGGCAGGGACATCAGCTACCTGCACCTTGACTCTGAACCCAAGACGTTCAAGTTCTACCATATATATGCCCCTGGGACAAAATCGTGAGCAAGACCCAGGTGGGGCCTCATGGAGCTGCAGGCTGCTGGGAACCAAACCAGCACTGGGAAGGGGAAGGAAGCTCAGGGCTGCGGCCATTCAAAAGAAAGCACATCAGCCAGCCTAGGGAAAGCTTCTTGGAGGAGGTCACGTGTCAGCCCAGGCCTGAATGACTGCTTGTAATAATAACATGAATTATTACTTGTGATCCTAGCAACAGACAAGAGCAACCCCGAGCCACTTCCCACATGCCAGGTAGACTTTTCTCGGTTGAACTTTCTAACTTTCTGGTGATTTAGGTACTAGAACCCTCATCGGACAACTGAGGACACAGAGACTCAGAAAGGTGCCCCACCAAAATAGGTAATAAGTGACAGAGCCAAGATTTCAAGTCCACCCAAATCTGAGTATTGGCCTGCTCTGGGGCAAGGCCTCCCTTGGTGCTCGGTGCTCGGTCCCCCTTCCTGACTTCAGCAGCAGTGGTGTAGGCCTCTGAGAACCCCACAGTCCCTTAGAGGTGAGCCTGGGAGCCTGGACCAGGCTCCTGCGGGCCGGAGGCAGGAGCAGTCAGCACAAGGCCGGTGTAGTGCTCCAGGCCCATGTTTGCAGAGACTGACATCTACCTGGCCCTGTTTTCATTTGCTTTTTAGTTGAGAAGGGAAAAGGCCGGTGTTTTTATGACACCAGCTTGTGATTCTATTTTCTGTTTAAATTCTGGGTGAGGGAGAAATAAGAGACATCAGAGAAACCTTCAGAATCTCATTTTGAGAGTCTGAGCTGCAGATAAATGAGCCTCCTGCAGAAATGCTACATCAAAGTGAATTTTCTCAGCTGTATTTTCTTTCTTTTAATAGGGCCATTTACTACATTAATATTCCAGGAAGTCATTTTAATTTCGTGTTTATCATCCATTGGGAAAGTTAAACAGGATCAATATGTAACCAGTGGCGAATTTGGGGATCTTGGGGGAGAAGGGGTGTGTTTGGAGGCTGTGGTGATTCCACCACTGGGAGTCCTTGAGAGGGGAGGGGAGGGGAGGAGGTTGGGGAAGGGAGGACAGGTGGGGATGGGAGGGTGGGAGGGGAGGAGGAGCATGGGGGGAGTTATAAGGTGGTAATTGTCTGAACACGCATCAGAGGAAAAATTACTATGCAGCTACTAGTGTGAGGTGCTGCTCAGGCCTTGTGTTTTTTAATCCTCACAACTCGTGAAGTAGGTACTCTAGGCCCATCATTATATACGGGGAAACTAAGGCTCAGAAAATTTGTCGCATGTCCACAGTCTTCTAAGAGAACTCTGATTCATTGACTGATTCATTCCTTCAATGAATATGTGTCACACACCTGCTATGTGCCAGGCATTTACCTAGCAGCTGGAGGATTTTGGTCAATGAAAGTTAATTTACCAAAAGCCTAAGGCTCCATGTCAAATCCACTGAATGTCTCCTTTAGTGAATTGCCTGCTTCTGGGGAAACAGGTGGGGCCCTGCCCTTGTGGAGGTTACAGTCAAGTGGGATGACAGGTTTTCATTGAGTAATCACCCAAGTCAAGACGAGCTTGCCCCCCTGGTAGAGGTCAGGGCTGGAATGGGAGGCTTCATCTAGAGGGGCAGGTTTCAAGGTTGGGAGCTATGCGGGGTGGAGGGGTGTGCACCCCCTGAGATCTTGAAGAAGCATGGGAAGCAGCTGGCTGACAAGGGAGAGCAGAACCCCATGGCAGGAAGCAGGGCCAGTTCCAGGAAGTGAGAGAAGAGAAAAACAAAGTTGGGAGGACCCAGGAACTTCAGGGCCTGCTGAGGTGGGCAGAAGATATGATAGGACCCCTTAGGCCAAGTAACGACTTGGGGGGCTCTACCCGGCCACGAGGCAGATGTATACTCTGGGTCAACATCGCTGCACTGAGGGTCCTCAAGCAGGGGCTCTGTAAGACCAATTCCCAGGCAGTGCAAAGAGATAGGGGTAGGAAGCAGTGGGCATTAAATAAAGCCCCATGAGCTGAGGGTGTTTCAGGGGACTTGGTAGGATGGTGCTGGACATTAAAGGGGGGAGTGTCTTCAGGGAATTTAGAGACAGAGAAGGCAAAACCCTTGGAATCATCTGTAATTCCGCCCTTCTTCACATGCCTCCGCGTTTGTCCATCAGCTCATCCTGCTGGCTGACTTCTACAATCCATCCCGAATCAGACCTCTTCCCACCGCATCCACTGCCATCTCCCTGAACTAAGCCACCAGCTACGCTCCCTCGGATTATGGCATTCACCTCTACCTCTTGTCTCTGCTTCGGTCCTTGACCACCTATCATGTATTCTCAACACCACAGCCAGAGTAATACCTTTAAAACATAAATCACATCATGCCTAAAACGCCCTGGTGGATTTTTGTCTTACTCAGATAAAAGCTACTTCTTACAAAGGCCCATGAGGCCCTACATACAATCTCCCCATGACGTTGTGGCTCTAATTCCAACTGCTCTACCTTTGCTAACGCCCCTGACTCTGGCCTGCTTGCAAGTGCTGCCTAGGGTCCCACCTCCATGCCTTTACACTTTGTACTCACTGTTCCCTCTCCCTGGAATGCTCTTCCCAACTCTTTGTGCTTGCTCACGCCTTCACTTCCTTCAAGTCTTTGCTCCAAGTCACTATGTCTATGAGGCCTCCTCTGACCACCTGATTTCCACTGCAGTCCTCCCCACTGGCTCCCCTTCTCCCCCACGTTGCTTGCTTGACTTCATGGCATTTCTTGTTTCTTCTTCTTCTTCTTCTTCTTTTTTTTTTTTTTAAAGATTTTATTTATTTATTTGACAGACAGAAATCACAAGCAGGCAGAGAGAGAGAAAGGAGGAAGCAGGCTCCCCACTGAGCAGAGAGCCCAACATGCAGCTCGATCCCAGGACCCCGAGATCATGACCTGAGCCGAAGGCAGAGGCTTTAACCCACTGAGCCACCCAGGCGCCACTTATTTATTTATTTGACACACACACACACAGAGCACAAGGAGGGGGAGCTGCAGGCAGAGGGAGAGGGAGAAGCAGACTCCCCACTGAGCAGGGAGCCTGATGTGGGGCTTGATCTTAGGACCCTGAGATCATGACCTGAACCAAAGGCATATGCTTAATGACTGAGCCACCCAGGCGCCCAGATGACTTGTTCTTGATGTAATTCTTTTAATTTCACTGACTCCCAACAACAGCCCTTCATGGTGATAACTATGTTTGGCAGCATATTATAGATGGGGCAGCTGAGCCTCCACAAGGTAGTAAAGGAGGGGTAGAGTTGGACATCCTGTAGCTCTCAGGACAGGCACTGGTACCTCCATTTACCTTCTACAGGACCTTGGACAAGGTTTTATCCTTTCTGTGCCTCAGTGTCCTCATCTACAAAATGGGTACATTCAAAGTACCTACCACCAGGGGCTGTTAGGAGAATTCAGTGGCATAAGACATGCCCATTCTTTAGCTTGGGGTATGCAGATGGTGCTCAATAATGTTAGCTATTGTTATTCTGAGAGCGACACTGTGTAGCGTGAGGGGGGCCACTGGGTCACTCCCTACTCAGGGATCTCCATCCCATTTCCACAGAGGATCTTGGGTGAGTCCAAGCCTCTGCCTCTAAATGGCAGTGGCCGGTCTTGTTCAGTCCCATTTGTTTAGGTGGAATTTAATTTCTTCCTAAGCTGAGAGTCTTCTGCTCCCTCCTGCCCTCTCTCTTGCTCTCATCAGCAGGAAAATGAGCTCTGGGAGCTTTCCCCCTGGTCCAGAAATCCAAGGTGAAGAATTTCATTAACAATCAAGAGGACATAATCAACATTCTAATAATTCCAGATCGGCACTCCCCCATTTCGCAGCCCCCCCAAAATGCCCCCATCCTCCCTACTCCATCCCATTCCTGGCTCTCTCAGACACACTCACCTTGACCAAGAAATCTCATTTTCTCTCAAGCCAAATTTACTTTGCTATTAAATTCAGCACCTTACCTTCTGCCCTGATGAGGAGATGTGCTCCAGACTTCCTAGACTTCTCCTGCTTCTGAAAGAGATGTGAGTGGGAATAGGGATATCATGAGGGGCTGGCTTCTCTTCCACTTCCAGGAATGTTCCAGAATGGGCCGACACATTTTCCCTTGGGGACTCAGGAACTCCCTACTCCAAGGCCAGGGAAGCAGAACTTCTGGTGGGTGGGGGAAGGAGGAGGGCTCTGGTGATCGCTTCTTCAGTCCTGCCCAGTGATCCCATATCCCAGCACACAGGAAGGTTTAGCCTGTACTATCTTCTGTCTGTATGACCTTGGACAACTTAATCTTTCTGGGCCTCAGTTTCCTTACCTGTAAAACGGGGATGATAGCAGTAATGCTCCTTTCAAGGTCACTGGGGGAATGGATGGAGATATTTATCAGCACAGAGCCTGGTACAGGGTGTGCTCAGGCTCAGTCAGAGCTGCCACTATTATTACAAGCATAGCAGTGGTCATAGTGTCTTTTGTACTGGAATCCTGCAATGTGGTACCCTCCTTCCTTTCTCTCACCTTGTTCGTTCCTTCATCCAGCCGGAATACAAGGCATGCTTATTGATACAGTGGAGTGTGGCTGACGAATATGTTAAACAGACCCAGGACAGGCAAAGTTCCAGGGGCTATGGGAACCCAAAGCGGGTGCCTGTGTGAGATCAGAGGGTCTGGCAGGAGCTGACTTGTGTTGAGAGCTGAGGAATGAGGAGTTTGCCTGGAGATGGTAAGTGGGAGAGACTGAGGGTGAAACTGTCAGGGCAGAGGCCTGGAGGTGAGAGATCCTACTGAGCGGCTGTCAGGAGCAGAAGCCAGCCTGTTGTGGGGTGGGGGTGGGAGGATGCAGGGGACGACCCGACCTTGTGAGCCACGAGGGGTAGTGTGGCTTTTATCCTGAGGGCAACATGGAGCCACTGAAGGACACCAAGGAGAAGAGTGACCTGAGTTTTCTTAGAGAATATCTACCTGGTGGTAGTGTAGGGACCAGACAGGAGTGGGACAAGGGCCCACATGGGGAGATGAGAGAGACTGTGGATGGGGCCTGGGCCAGGGAAGGCTGTGGTGATGGAGAAAAGTGGAAATGTGGCCACATGCATTACAGAGGCAATCCTGCTCAGGGCAGGCACTGAGGGACAGTCAGGGGGTCTGATTGATGGGTGGCTGGAGTGTGGCCTGAGCACCCCTGCCTGCTGGGGAGGGGCTAGGGGGGCTAGTAGAGGCACAAGGACTGAGGGAAGAATGGTGCCTTGCACATCTGGGCCCCAGATAGGGGACTTATGCAGCCCAGGTCCCTAGGTAAGAAGATGCCTGAGGAAGACCAGGTTCAGAGCAGGAGCCCAAGAGTCTCAGGTCACTCTGGCTGGGCCCAGCTCAGTGTTTTATGCAGCTGGGGCCACATGGGTTCCAGGCTCAGCAGAGCCTGCAGCTGAAAGTTTATTTCTCTAATCTCTGAATCCTCTGGAAATCCCTTTGGAGACTCGAGTGGCCCTTAGGCTGGCATCCTAATGGTGGCCCCGTGGCAGGGCTAATGGCGGCTCCCTCATGCTTCACAAACACACACCACACCCTTGAGCCCACGTGTGTGTGCATGTGCACACACCCAGAGACACAAACACATGCAGTGTTCCAGGCTCCAGGATGAGCCCGGTGGGGAGTCGGGGGTGGGGGGGATGGGAGATGGGGGATCAGGGAGAATGGGAGGCAGGGCCCTTGAGTGACCAGAAGAGGAAGAGGCACAGGAGGAAGCAGAGGGAGCAGAGAAGGTCCCCCAGCTTCAGTCTCCCTGACTCAAGCAGAAGAGAATCACCCTAGGAGAGGGGTATGTGGGAAGTGAGAAAACCTTTCTCTCCCCAAGCTACAGCTTGGCATCAAACTTCCAGACACCTTCCCTTCTAACTCCTTCCTAGGGCTCACAGCTCTGGGTGCCTCCCAACTTCTGACTGTCCCCACGAGGGGATGGGCAGCAGGTCTGGTTCTGTGTGTGTATGTGTGTTTGTTTGTTTGTGTGTGTGTGTGTGTGTGTTCTGGGGGAGGGAGGCTATCTGAGGAAAAAGTGGAAGAGGGAGGAAAATCTTGCCTCCTTTGTGCTGGGGAAGGAGAGATTTTTTCCCCCTTGTAGGGGAGGTAAGACAGATGGTTAGGAGCCTCCTGGAAGGTCTCCTGCCTTCACCTCTGGCCCCCAATCTTTCCTCCGTATGGCCGGCATATTATCCTTTGGCTCCAAATCTTTCTACAGCTCCTCAGTGTCCTCAGAGTCAAGTCTGAACTCTCAAGCATGACTGACAGGACATCTGTCTACCCTTCCGGCCTCTACGTTGACCTCCCTCCCCTTAAAGCCTCCAGATTTCCTCCAACTGTTATTCACTCTATTGGTCTAGCCCCACACCCTACCCTTCTTCCTCATTCTTCAGGTCTCTGAAATCCTGAAACCAGCTAGAAAAGATCCCACCTTTGGGCCCCCCCCCCTCCTTGGCTGTGGATCCTCTATCCCAGCTCTGATCACTCTGTATGGTAACTGTCTGGCCCTTCTCCTCTCAAGGCTGTGAGCTCTATGAGGGTGGAAACTTGCCTTTCTAGAATCCTCAATGCCTGGCCCCATGACTAGCATTGATTAGATAACAGTAGAACAAAAACTCCAGGAGTTAGCAAAATGGTACTACCTTTCAGTCTAGAAGGCAGTTTAGAGATCACCAAGATGAACCTCCTATTTTTGAGGCCCAGCCAGAGGAAAGGAGTTGCCCAAGGTCACAGAGAGGGAGTGTCTGAGCCGGGCAAAAGAACTCAGGTGTTCTAACTAATGAGCTCTTGCCCTCCTATGGTGTCTTGGAGCTGGGGGGACTGAGGGGGAGGCAGAGCAGGAACGCACAGGGGCATGCAATAGGGAGAGGGTTCAGTCTGAGGATCCCCCAACAGCAGCACTTATGGGGGGCAGTGTGCTTGAATTGGGGAACCCCTTCCTGCTGGCCCATAATGAGGGGACCCAGGTCCCTAGAGAGGAGTCCACTTAGGACTGGGTGACAGGGATGCTGGAGAGCCGAGCTGGCCAGGCCTTGGACTGGCGATTTACGTCATCTTAAGACCCCCTGGGGAATCTGAGAGTGGGTACCCATGGGGCAAGGCAGGCGCTGGGGAAGCAATCACAGGCTAATAGCCTCCCAGCCTGAGATACAATTAGGGGCAAATTCCTAGGGGACCTGGAGACAGCGGGGTGGGCAGTAGGTTGTTTGGAGTTGGAGGTGCTTGGAGCTCAGGGTCAGAGTAGCCAGGATGAGGACCCATGCTGGGTCAGGAGACCCTCAAATAGAATGAAGGGTAGAGACATAGGTGGGTAGTGAGGCTTGGGGGGGGTCTTGGAGGTGAAACACAATCGTGGAAGATTAAGTGGGGAGGGGTGCTTTCCCAGGACCCCAGACAGAACAGTCAGAGAGCCAAGCTCCATAACTGAATGCCTCAGCCTTCCGGAGGGGCAGTTTCCTTCTCAGTAAGGTAAGAACAGTAACAGAGTCTACCTCAGAGGGATATTGGTTGGGAAAGCTAAGTAAGGAAAAGCCTGTAGTGTGCTTAGCTCAGACCCCAGCCCTTACCCAGAGCTCAGTAAACCACGATGATGGCGACAATGGAGGGAGGTGGTATCCTAGGGGCATGAGCAAACTCGGGCACCACGCAGATCTGGGTTCACATCCCCACCCCTCCACTTACCAGCTCCAGGACTTTAGGCAAAAGACCAAGCTTGTAAACAGAACTAATAGCACTACTTCACCTCAGCCAGGGATGGGTGAGGGGCACGAGGGGAAGCAAACTGCCTGGAAGCAGGTTCTCCCTGAATGGGAGCTCCGCAGGGTGGATGGCGTCACTCCTAGACTCCAGTCATCCCCTTCCCCCTGAATCTTCTGTCCCTGAGATGCCAAGCGGCTCTGTGACCTCAGGGGCTCCGGCAGGGGCCCACTACCTTGCTCTGTCTGAGACTAAAGTCTGCAAAGCTGGCTTCCTCCTGGCACCTTGAGGGGCCAACAGGGATAGGTGACTGGGGTTTGGAGGTGAGTTCTATTTAGAAACTGCCATCAGATACACTGCCCCTGTGAGGCCCTGAGAACCTGCTGGACCAGTTCAGACCTCGAAGAGCTGCAGCCCCAGGCCCAGCTCAGAGCAGAGGGGGAGGGAAGGGTGCAACATTCTCTCCATTCCTCCTGAGTGGCCTTTCCTGAACACTCCATCTAAATCACTTCTAAGTCACTTGGTGTAATCCTCACAACCCCCTTCCACCCCTGCCTTCATCCTTAGTTTGCAAATGGGTGAGCAGAGGACAGAGGGATGAAGCATGGGGCCCAAGACTGCCCACTAGTGAGTGCCAGCCCCAGCATTCGAACTTGGGTTTGTTCCAGAGCCCAGGCTTTGAGGATCAGCCCAGCACTTCTGAACTGGAGGGAAAAAAGGCCACCCCTCCACCCCAGTTCTGGAGCTCTGTAGGAATGTACAGCTTGGCAGTGTTAACAAGCCCTGAATTCCAAAGCTGGTGGTGGGAGGGCCCAGGGGTAAAAGGTCAGGCTGGCTGGCGTGGAGAGCAGTGCCCCGCCTGCCATGAGATTATGGAATGGGCTACAGCTGTGGGTGCCCAAGGTCACGGGATGGCCCACAGCTCTGTGGCCACTTTTCACCTGCTTCCCAGCCAGGGAAAGAGTCCAGGTGCTTTGAGATCAAATAGCCTGACATACCTGGGCCCAAGGTTCTCTTCGGTGGTGGAGACGGTGGAAATCGGCAACCCCCCGGCCCCCTAGATGTAGCCTTTGTGCCAAGGGCTTCCTCCCCAGCTCCAGCACAGGTCCTTCGAGAGGAAGCCGCACTCCATGCCCAGCTGCAGTCCAGAGAGCTGACCCCGTGTGGCAGCAAGAGTGGGGCCCTGAGTGGACCTGAGTTCACATCCCGGTCCTGCCACTTACCCGCTGGGTGGCCTGGGTCCCAGTGTCGTGGCCCGTGAAATGGGAATAATCACACCCACCTCCACACAGATTCATAAGGAACATTTGCAAGGAAAGCACGGGCATTCTACAATTGCTTGTTTCCTTTCCTCCCCAGCTCCCAAGGCTCTCTGGGAACCGAAACCTACCGTTAGCAGCAGAGCCCTCCCAAGATTCCCCTTTTAAAAGGCAAAGAGCGGGGAAGAGAGGGACGGCCGTGAAGTCTGCCTGAGATGAAGAGGAGACTTTCACAGCTGTGGGAGGGAAATGATGATGTTGTCCTTGTTACTGAGTTACTGACACCCGAGACAAGCAGGGCTGGCCAGGCCTTAGAAAGCAGATTCTGGTCCCACAGCCTTCTTTGAAAAAGGGGAAAGGTGGAGACAGGGAGCTGCCGACCCAAGGTCACCCTGAGGGCCAGGGTCTAGTAGAGCCAGACCTCAATCCAGTTTGCCTGTGGCTTTGCTTCCTTCATGTCAGGAGAGCCAGGTCCCGGGAGAGTGGCCCAGGCTATGCCAGGAAGAGCAGGGCCCTGATGCAGAGGGCCACTGTGCTTGGCCACTTCCTAAGCACCCAGAACTGTGCCTGCCACATACTGGACATCCAATAAGTATTTATAGAATTAATGACTGAGTGAATGAATGAATGAATGAATGGGTGGGGTGGTAGGAAGACAGAGGTGCCCCTAGTGTCCCTGTGAGACTCTGGTCACCTTGACAAGGAGCCCTCAGGACACCCCCAGGGCCTGAGTCCACATGTCTCCTAGGCCTGCTGTGCCTCCTGCAGATGGCAACTGTGGGAAGCGGGGAAGGGAGATTCCCCAGGGACAAAGACTGAGGCTGCCACTCGAGGGCTGGAAGTGAGGCAGCAGGAAAGTTAGCTGAAGGAGGCAGGGAGGCTGGGTGGCTTCTGCTGTGGAAGCTCTGGGTAAGGAACAGGTGCTTGGGTTCTGGGGCTGGAGGGGGGCTTGGTGGAAACTTGGGGGGTGGCTGGGGGACCCTGAGTCACATTTGCTCAGAGCCTGGGAAACCTGGGGGACTCTGCAGGCAAAGGCCACTTCCTCTTCTCACAGGTAGACCAAACTCAGCTCTGGCTGCTCAGGATCCTGTTGCCATGGAGATGCAGAAGGCTCCTCGAGAGTCTTAGAGGCTCTGGGTGTGGCCTGTCCTCATCTCCATTTGAAGCCTGGGGTGGGGGTAGGGGTGCCCTTAGGACAGCACTGGGATTTGGCTGAGGCCTGATTGGGCACAACACCCATGGGCATGGTGGCAGCCACCGGGTTTAGAGTTCGCGGCCCTGGGCTAGAATCCCAATTACCAACTGGTGACATTGGACAAGGGACCTCACATGAATGACCTTCAGTTCTATCATCTTTAAAATGGGGTTCTAGTCTCCCTAGGGTGGTGCTGCTGTTCACTTGAGCCTGAACGTGGGAAGCACCGTGGCGACCATAGTGAGACCCAGGAAGCGGTAACTATTAATTCCATAATTGGGATGAGGATTGGGGCTGTGCAGGAGTCCGCCCCGAAGGCAGCAACTCTGGGCCCTAGGCCTGCTCTCCGGGCTCCTGGGTGAGGCTGGAGAGAAGTCTGACTCATTCTCCATAGACGCGGGCGATCAGGAGTCAGGAGTTATGTCATCCTCTGAACATGGGCCTGGAGGCTCTGCCGCAGGCTCATCTGAAAAATAAATAATAACAACTTGAATAATTCACAGAATCTGTGTGAATAATTCACCAGGGCCTCCCAAGCACCAGCCGATTAGTCACCGCAGACCCAGGCTCTAGTCCCGTCTGCCTCAGGCTGCCCCACCCACCCTGGGGAGTGTGGTCTGACCACGGGTACAGGAGGTGGCAGGGCTGAAGGAACGGTTGGAGGTCCCCCACCCCGCATGGCCGCAGGGGTCTGGGGGGGCAGCCAGGGAGGTAGGGTCCATCTCTCCATGATAGAGATCCAGAGGGGACTGTCCTGAATTCCCTGGGCTGGCCAGATCCTGTAACTGGCCATCATTGCTTCCCCACTCTGGGCTGCATTTTGGAGCTGTGGAAGAAGGTGAGCCCCTTCCTATTACCTTTTAGTAACCGGCAGTCAGCCCAGCTCAGCCCCATGTCCACAGGGACCCCCGGCTTCGAGGTCTCTCAGCCCTGAAATCGATCCGGCAAAGCCCACACTGACCTCTCATGTTTCTCCTGGGAGGTGGCACGTGGCAGGGGTTAAATGCCTCTGCTCAGGGCCCAGACAGACCTCAGTTCAACCTCCCTCGTACCTCCTGTGTGTCTTGGCCAAGGGGCTCTAGCCTGCCAGGTCTCCATTTCCTTGTCTGTAAAATGGGTATTAAAAACAGCCATTTCATAACATTGTTATTGTTTTGCCAGTGAAATGATGTCATGAGCATCAATTGCCTAGCACAGTGGCTGGTACATTGTAGGTGCTCAGAAACAGTAGCTGGTATAAGACACTCATGTTCTTTCCCGAGATAGCATGATGGGGGCTTGGAGGAGGCCGACGGCTGCTCAGATGTCACAGATGTTCATACAAAATATGATCGGCAGGCCCAAGAGATGGGCACAGATGGCTGGCCAATCCTGTCTGTCACCGTGTGGGTGGCCCATGGGGTCCTCCAAGTAGATGCTCCACTCACACGCCCACTATCCTGTTTATCTGCTCCACAGCCCTTGTGGCAATTCAGGATTATTTTCTTAGTCACTTACTCACTTTTTGATTGTGTGCCTTCCCCACTAGACTGTGAACTCCATGAGGCCAGGGACCTCATCTGTCTGATTTATCAATATCTCCCCAGGCCCTAGAATACTGCCTGGCACATAGTATGTGCTCAGTAAATATCTGTCCATAAATGAATAGATTCATCAGCCTAGTGGAAGAGAGCCTCCATCACTGGGGGGTCAGATGGGCCTTGGGGGCCAGTAGCTGGGTGTGCAGCTCAGAATGGGGACAACGGTTTGGGGTTGGCCCCTGCCAGATTGGCTGAAGGGGTGAGAACAATGCTTATCTCTCCCTGTCTCCCCCAACCCCCTCCAGATCCGTCTTCCCTAGACCAACAGAATCAGGGACTCTTAACGGTGACACAAGCTCGATGTGCCTTCCCCAGTAATGATTTAATCGCTTGTTTAGAATTTCCTGTGGCATTAATAATTACTCCCCAGGACAGGGGGAATAATTGGCTGTGTTCTCAGCTCCCTATTAGTGGGGAGCTGAGCCTGTTCTTCTGTAATCTTCTTCTCTCACCTGCCTGCCACTCACTCGTAGGGTGATGGAGACGGATGACCTCAGGTGTGCAGAGTGGCTGGGAAGCCACCGGCAGGCTGCAGGGCCTGGCTGGGACTAGGACGCTACAGGGACAGGGGAACACTGAGAAAGAGATGTGCAGGAATGTAGTGGCTGATGGAGAAAGAGCAAGAGCCAAGAGACAGGGAGAGAGAATGATCCTGGGAATCTGCATTCTTGGGACAAGTGATCCCCAGGCTCCTTCAGTGCTCCCAGCTGCCTTGCTCTTGCTGTTTGGCACAAGCTTCTGGGCATGGATGTGTACTGCTCTGTGTGTGCGAGTGTGGACATGTCTAGTGCCGCCATTCTCAAAGACTGCTACTAGGACCAGCAGCAGTGGCGAGAGTGTGCGTTCTAGGTCCCATGTCAGACCTACTGAATCAAAAATCCAGATGTAGCCTAGGACTCCGATGAGTTTTTTGGATGGCTCTGGTGCACCCAAGTGGGGGATACCCTGCTCTAGTGTCGAGAGGGTGTAGAGATGCGTGAATGGGTGCAGGTGCTGTGTGCACCACGGCCACGTGTGTGTATGTGTAAGGTGACATGTGAGCCTTTTGACCACGGTCCCCAGCCAGAGGCTGCTCACTTCCGGGGGTGGGGGATTGCCTCACCACCCTCTGCCTGGGGAAGCTGAGGGGGCTAAGCCAGGCCCACTGTCCCTGCTAAGGCCTCCATAAAGTAGACCTGGGAGCAGGATCTGTGGAGAGTTGCTGGCTTCCGTCCTGATGCCTCAGTGGGGCTCAAAGAAGGACCCTATCCCAGCTCCACGACACTGGGGACTCAGGGGTCCTAGGGAACTTTCCCTGCTCCACCTATTGCTGTCAGGCTTCAAGGAAGTGAATTTTCAGGGATGAAGCAATTTCAGGAGGACTATGCAGAGCTGGGGGGAAATGAATTATCAGCCAAGAGCCAAGAGAGGCAGTACCTACCCGCAGGATCAGCCAGCGACAGGGCACAATTTGGAGCTCTGCCCAAATATTTTATATTTCAGAAAGGAGGAGTGGCAGGGAGGGGGGGAACGCAATCCCTGGAGGTTCTTAGGGTAGCTCTGAGGTGTGAAGGCTTTGCAGGGGGAGGGGAGGGAAAGGATAGGAAGGGAGGGTGAAGATGGGGGTGGGGAAAGACAGGGCATAAGGAAGAATTGGGGAAGCAGAGAGTAGGAAACCATGGGAGGGTGGGCAGACTGAGAGAAGGCAGGAAGGAAGGTCGTGGGGAGGAAGAGGGGGAGGGGCAAGAGAAGAGAAGAGAGACACTCTGATAGAGGAGAGAAGGGAAGGACAAGTGGGGAGGTCTAGGTAGCAGGATAATGAGAGTGGTGATCCCATAGGCATCTATAGGGGGCTGGGTGGAGGAAAGTCACTAAGGACTTGGGGATGCCCAGTGCTCAGGGAGGAGGGGACCTGGGGACATACTCTCCCACCCTAGGCTAACCTGAAGAAAGGGGGTGTAGGCATAAGATCCATTAAGAATCTGAAACAAATGAAAAAGTAAGCTGCTTGTTGAGTTTTGTATTACACAAGGCAAACAAATGGAAGGAGTATGAATAATTAGGAAGTAATGAAGACCTTGTAAAAATAGCTTTTTCTTTAAAAAAAAAAAAAAGGTAACAAAGAAAACAGAAAACCAGAACATATGCATATTGCCCATCTTGGGCAGGTGAGTGAGTCAGCAAGCCAGGACACCCAGCCCCTAACAGCGCAGCTGGGCCTGGGGATGGGGATGGGGAGGTAGAAAGAAGCGGTCAGGGGGAGGAATTGGCTGAGCAGCCAAATCCTGCCAGAGTAAGTTGGGAAGTTGAGATCATGGACCTTCCCCGTGCTTCCCCGCCTGCTGCTGTCTCTGCTGGAGCAGCCGGGACCCATTTGGTGGAGACCATGGCAGTCCCCAGCAGTGATGCTGACCTCACACTTCTAAGCCCGAACCCCAGCATCTCTCACTTCCTTTAATTACCACTGGGGACCCGTCATCCATTAATTCCATGCAACCCTTTCTGAACTCCTTTCTATTTTCAGCTTGCGAAGACCCCTTGAGTGTAACAAATTCCCAAAGTTGGATAGCAGCTGCGACAAGCAGGACTTCCCTTCAGAAATCCTAAATTAAGTAACTCTAACTTCAGAAGGGACCTCCTTGTTCTGGGCTAATGTTTCTTTAGCAGTAACTTGGGAGGTTTAGGTCAACACCACCCACCTCCCACCCCCACCACCAGCTCTTTTGCTCCCACATTCGAAATATTCTGAGCTTTGGGGTCAAACAGACTTGGGTCCAAACAGGGGCTCTACCTCTTTCTAGCTGGGTGACCTTTGAACAAGTCACTTATCTTTCTGTCTTAGTGTTTCCATCTGAAAAATGAGAAATAATTATATTGCCTCTTTCAAAGATCAGGACATGATGGAATAATGTAAGTCATCTAAAACGGTTCCCAGCTGGGGTGCCTGGGTGGCTCAGTTGGTTAATTGTCTGCCTTTGGCTCAGGTCATGATCCCAGGGTCCTGGGATCAAACCCCATGCTGGGCTCTCTGCTCAGTGGGAGCCTGCTTCCCCCTCTTCCTCTCCCTCTCCCCCTGCTTATGCTCTCTCTCTCTCTGTGTATGTGTCAAATAAAAAAAAAATAAAATCTTTAAAACTGTTCCCAGTGCATCGTAAGTGGTAGCTCTGTGCCAGGCGCTGTTCTAGGCCTTAATGGGAAAACAGTGAGCAAGACAGAGGCTGCCACCCTCAGCGAGCCTAACCCCAGGAGGATGTAGGGGGATGACCACAAGCCAGGAGATAAATCATTACAGTGGTTCCAAAGAGTCACGGAGCCCTGAGGACAATAAAGAGGTGATAGAAGGGTGGGGGACAGATGGCTGATCCGGGAAGGCCTCTCTGTTGAAATGACATTTGAGCTGAGAAGAAGCCAAAGAAGTGGATCTGGAGGAGGAAATTGTGTCATTAGTTTCAGGATTTGCAAGTAGCTCAGGGCCACATCTTCTCTATCCTGCGTGGTTTCATAGAATTTGACCCCTTACCCCTCATCCCACTCTGCTTCCTTCTCAGGTTTCCCCCTCTCCGTGCTCAGAGTCCCCCGTGTCTGTTAATGGGTCCCAGGCCTGAGAAGTGGTGGAGGGAGCAGAGGGGCTGAGAGCTGTGCCTCCTCCTTCCCTCACTCCCACGCTGGCCCTCCCCTGCTTCTCTCCCCTTGCTGCCTGCCTGGGGTGATGGATGCCTCCTTCCCAGGGCTGAGTCATGTGCTGCCTCTTACAAGCTCTGGGCCAAGTCTCTGTCACTGCCCTCCTCCAGGCCCCCGTGGGGCGGCAGATTTATAGGGGGCTTCCCTAGGGACCGGCACACATTCTGCTACATTCTGGCTCCAAGGCTCTGAGGCTGCAGGAGACGAGGCCACCATTCTTCTCAGAGCCACTTTCTTGGGTACGCTCAAGCACACTGAGGCCCAGAAGGGAGAAGGTGCTCCTAGGTTGTGCCAGCCCTGGGAGGGCCTGAGCAGGGGTTTGAGGCCAGAGCTGCAGACTCCATGTCCAGTGCTCTTTTTGCTGGCCTCCATTTCGGGTTTTGTCAGGGTGTCTCTTTCTACAAATACTTACTGAGCCCCTTCGATGGCACAGGCGCAGCATGGGGCTCTAGGGATCAATAATAAGTAGAAAGAATATAGAGTCCCCATTCTTCCTGGAGCTCATCGGCTGGTGGGCTAGACAGGGGCTCATCAACCAATCACTCACATGTAACTGAAGAGGAGCATTTCTCATACAACAGCATTCCGGGGGAAGGGAACAGCAGCTACAAAGGTCCTGAGGTAGGGATGAGCTGGGCATGTTTGGGGAAGAGAGAGAAGGTCTGATGGCTGAAGTGACAGTGGGGAATGGAGTGATGGGATGGAGCTGGCTGCACGGTCAGATCATCAGGGTCTCTGTGCCGAGTGTAGACAGGTGTAGGTTGAAGTGAGGAGATAAGCTGATGAGCAAGGGGGTCAACGCCGACTGCCCTTGGGAGTAGGGTCCCAGTGGATAGGACCTGTGCACCCTTTTCATTCAGGGCCTGAATGAAAATCTGCCTGCTCCGTCCTTGCAGCGGAGATAAGGCGGATAATGCCTGTCCCCTGACCATGCACAGTACCTTAAGAGATTTCCCAGACACCCCTACCAGAGGAAAAAATGTGGGCTGTACCTTTCAGGCAGAGTGACGAACAGGTGGTGTTTGGCAGGCGTTTCCGTGACTAGAGGGTGTTTCTGAGTTGGGGGGGGCAGAGCCCCTCTGTCTTGGCCTCGTTTCTGGGGCTCACGCAGCCCCTCCCTAGGGCAGCCAGACTTGGGGGGGGTGGGGCTACAGCAAGTGAGATACAGCAAGGAGCTATTTAAAGCTGCCGGCAGCTCGGCAGCTCGCCCCTTCTGTTCACGGCTCTGCCGCGCTGCCGGGTGGGAGCTGCCGTCGTCACGCACCCACCGGCGCCGCAGGAACACAGCAGCCCAGTGCACCCACACAGAGCCGGGGCGGGGTGGGGGGGCGCAGTGGTCTTTGTGCACTTCCACAGCCTGCCAGGGGGCCTGCCACTTGGAGGACCGGGCTGACCAGACAGAAGTGGACCCTGGCCAGCCCCACACTGACACCCCCCCCCCGGCCCCGCCCGGTTCCCATCCACAGCCCAGGAAGGTAGCCTAAATTTAGGTCACCCCCCCTCCCCCATTGGCTACAAGCATAACCAATTAACGGCTTTCTGAGGGTGTTGGTGGAGGCAGTGGCATCCTGTGGTCCGTTTGGGACGGGAAGGGCTTCTTGCTCTCTGGAAGTCTGTCCCAGGCCTTGGCGGGGAGAGCCATAGCACCCATCTCCATCACTCACACCTCCCAGGGTCGCTCAGCAGGAGCTGTCTCTGGGGGACTCCGCAGGGTCTGCAGGGGTTCAAAGCACACACCGTGGAAATACATGGCCCCGGTGTGAATACAGGCAGATGACTTAACCCAAATGAGCCTCAGTTTCTTTCTCCGGGAAGTGGGGATAAAAATAATGTTCTCCTCATAGATATTTGTGCAGATTTTCTTTGAATTAAAAAGGTACAGAGCTTCTCCATAGGCCAGCATAGAGTGAGCTCCCAATAAGAGATGGTTTTTGCCAATATTACTATCATGCTGTATTTTGAAATTGGCCACCTGTCTCCAAATCCCACAGCAGCCCCCTCCAGGCCCCTGTGGATACAGACATGGGATGAAGGTCCTGGGGAAGAGAAGTGGCTGGCGAATTTGGTCCCATGTTGACTGCATGTGTTCTCTGCGGCTTGGACGCACACAGGTGCTGGGCTCCTCCTAAGGTTCCAGCAAAATGGACTATGATGATCTAGACTCCGCCCCTGCTCTGATCCTCCCCAACAGGGCATGTGGTTTGCAGACTCCAGGGTCAGAAAGTGCTGCAGACTCCTCCGGCAATCTGCTGATTCCACCAGACCTAGGCAAGGGGAGACTGGGGCTCTTCTTTCTGGACCAGACAGACAGGCAGACGGACAGGTCTTTGCAGGGTCAACCCTGAAAATCAGTCTGTCCACACTCAAGGAACAGACCAAAGTGATGAGAGGAGCTATAGGGAAATGTCCTAAATGGAAAGAACCGTTAGCAACTCAAAACTCCTTGAGGGAAGGGGAGATGGGCAAGCCTAGAGACCGAGAGCTGAGGGCTAGAAGCAACAAAGGAGCAAAGGGGGCAGAGAGGTCTGGCAGGGGTGTCAGTGAGGAGACGGGGAGGGGGAGGCAAGGGGAGGCCTCAGGGAGACCCATCCCATGGCCTTTCATAGGATCCAGTTCCTGGTCCATCCCAAAGCCCCTTTACCCACATCTGCCATCCCTGAGTCCTTAGCCAATGTCCTCTAACTCTACCCCAGATCCCCTCCACCCCACCCAGAGTTCCCTTCATGCCCCCCAATACCCTCTTCTCCTATCCCTGCCCTTCACTGAAACTTCTTCCCTTTCACTCCATCCAGTCCACATTATCACATCCGGTGGCCCCCCATCCCTCTCCATTATGCCACCCAGGTCATCTGTGAAACTTCCAGGACACCATCTCCAGCTCAGCTCCCTTTGTCGGGTCCCCATCACCCCCTTCTGTCATTGTGTTCTGCAGCCAGCCGCCCGGGAGCTGAATCAGAGCCATAGAGCTAACATTTGCACACACGTCTCTCCAGATGACAGGCAAGATGGGCCTTCTGCCCTCGGCCCACACACACCCGTGCTCAGGAAGCAGAGAGAGCCAGCGTTGCACTCCACACGGGCTGGGGAAGAGGGCTGGGTTGGTGGGAGGGGGCTTCCCTTCTGGATAACTGGCCTGACCTGGCCCTTTGGGCTTTTGCTCAAGGCTGGGACTCACTGGTTAGGGAGCAGAAAAAAGATGAGATGGAGAAAGATGTTGCAATTGGCAGAGAGAGGCAGCAAGAGAGTTCACATCAGAGACAGGGACAGAGGAGGAAACCTGGGAAGGGAGGCCCAGAGACTGAATGGAAACAGACATCCAAAAGATGGGAAAAAGAAGAGAAATAGAGAAGGACTGAGGAGGGAATGCAGACAGAAGGGAGCAGATGAGTAAGAGGACAGGGAGGCACTACAAGTGGGGGTTGGGAGGAAAGGGGATCCCAAGAAGGTACAGGAGCTGTCGTCCAGGGTCCAGGAGTGAGATCTCAGACGCTGCCAGGAGCCCAAGCAAACCTCAGGGGGATGCCTCAGAGGTGTTGAGGGAAAACAGAGGGGCTTCTGCAGAAGGATCTAGGGCTGTACCTGGAGAGGGGGAGCAGAAGTGATTTCCACTCTGGTACTGGAGGGGAGCTGCTGGTAGGTGAGTCCGAAGATAAAGTGAGGACCACGAAGCCACTTGCCTGGCAGAGCCTAGACTCAGGAGCTCTGCTGGGAAGAGTTGGGCTGATCCCGAGGCAGGCCTCCTAATGCCAGCCTAGCTGTCATTTGATGACAGCATTGCTTCTGCCCGATCATAGTTAGGATAGCCACCATTTGTCTGAGCACCTATTATGCGCCAGATGTTTTCATCCCTTATCCTTTCTAATCCTTTCATGCAAAATGCTTGCAAGGCCAACCCTAGTGGTACTCCCATTTTACAGATGAGAAAACTGAGAAAACTGAGACCCAGAGACGTAAGGGGCCTTGTCCAAATCTGTCTGGCTCCACCACATATTCCACGAGCCCCTGCTTTTCTAGCAGTACCATGCGCTTTCATCTCTGCCCCAGCATTATGTGACTCGCACATGCATGTGGGCGGATCCCAGAAGACACACATGCACAGGTGCTCTCAGGGGGTCCTTGGTCTCTGTCCTTCATCTGCCCCCTTGGTTTCCCCACCCCCAGCCCCAGCATCTCTTGCTTCCCTTCCACAGTATCTCAGATCACCTCCTTCTAGCTCAGCAGCTAAGAACAAGGATGATGTCATTGCTTTTATTTAAAGAAAAGGGCTGAGCTGGAGCTTTAGGATGGGGGTCCACGTGGGAGCAAGAGCAGAGTGACTGGCCATCCCAGCTCTGGCCCAGCCTCTACTGTGCCCCCAGCTGCCATGTGCAGAGCTGCTTCATGACCCGGCCCCATCTGGGAAGCACCCCTGTGAGGGCTCTGCTCAGCGTGGGAGCAGTATGGGAGAGACCAATGGATGGAGGAAAGAAGGTGCCAGAATTCTATGAGGATAGTGCATTTGTTATAGGGTGTTATGGTCAAGGAATGTGCTGCTGTTAAAGCCATATTGCAGGGGAAACTGAGGCTCCAGGACATTAATGGAGTCATCCAAGGTGGTTATCTGTGGATGACATCCCAGTAGGACAGTAGTGGGGAGGAGGGATAATGGGGCACACACACACAGCGGCTAGGTCTGAGCTCTTCCTCTTTCATTTCCAATGGTCTGAGTCTAATCACCTGTTTCTCTCTAGAACACCTGAGGGGGGCATCAGTGAGGAAAGAGCCCAGAAGTGAGATCTGATCAGCTTTCCCTGGGCTCTCAGTTCCTTTCTAGGGTCTGTGCTCCCACCCATGCGGGACCTCCCAGCAGTATCTCTAAACCTTTCTGGCTGCAGTCTTACTCCCTTCTGGGAGGCCTCTTTTTGAGGGGTGTGGAATATCTATGACCTCATTCAAATCTAGCAACATGGCTGAGAGGTTGGTATGACTATTCTCATCCCCATTTAACAGCCAAGGCCACTGGGGCGTGGAAACAGTGAGCAGCCTGCCCCCTTCCCCCAGCTGGGAAGGGGTAGGGCCAGGGTGCAAATCCAGGTTTGTCATGCTCCAAAGCCACTGTCCTCTGCTTCTTGCTATTCTGTCAGCCTCTACCTCGGCTCCCTTGAGAACCCCACAGCTTCCCTGCACACCCCAATCCTCTAAGGAGGCTGAAGAGTTTTGGGAATCTTCAAGCCCCTCCTCTCTGCAACCTTGTCCCAGCAAAAGGCTTCCAGAGCGGAAGATTGGGACTACCATCTTCTGTTCCCCAGTCCAGCCCTGAGGTCCCTAAACTAGGCAATTTTCAGTGAGCTCCTGCCAGAAGCAGGAGATGCTTGTTCTATATTTTATTTAGCCACTAATTGCCTGCATTTAAAAGGCATCGCAGTGCCACAGCCATCCTCTGTTTCATGCCCTGATGCCTGTTTCTGCATGAAGGGACACTGGGGCAGGAGAAGGAGTAGGAGAGGGGCCATGGTCTCCCCAATGACAGCTTTAAAAGCCTGACCCCGGCACTCAGAGCCTGAGGATGTCAGATTGTCACCCTGAGAAGCGAGAGTGGGGCATGCAGGGGCTGGGGCCTCGGCAGAAAGGAAGGGAGAGGTCGGGGCCCTGGCCAGCACCAGGAAGGAGTGGGAGGGGGTGATCCATGTCCCCACTCACCCCTAGGATGAGGCCCAGCTGATGGAGCCCTACCCAGAATGCCTTGGGTCTAGCTCTGTTCATGAAGCCTGAGGACTCTGCAGTAAAGCAGCTGCTTGAAAAAGGACATGGCACAGTCCTCAGTCCCATCTGCTGTGATCAGGAAGGAGACAGTGCATCAGCCTTGCCTTTGCCCAAGAGCAGGAAATGGGAATTAAGGAGGTGAGGCTAAGGATGGGCAGGTGGAGATAAGTAGATGAGGCGGGTGGTCGATAGCAGGTAAATTCTGAGACAGTCCCAGTCTTCCCACTCTGGGTTTTCCACATACTCAAGAAGGATACACATTGGTCAGTGAACAGAAAACTTGGTTCCCACCCTTTCCCAACTTAATCCTGAGCCAAATGTCAACTCTCACACTAACAGCAGACCTGCTGACCACCCACTCGTCTCCAGCCCAAACTCCAGTCCTCAGCCCAACTACAACTTGGTTCCCAATCCTGGTCCCTGGCATCAGCATCAAGCCAAGGCCCATCCCGAATTCTTCCCCTAATGTGGTAACAATCCCAATCCCATTTCCAGCTCCACCCCCTACCTACCTCCACTACCAACCTCCCCACCCCAGGCCTGCCCCATTCGTCCTCACTCTAGTTTCTACCTCCGGGACCGGGACCAGGGTCCCTGCCCCGCCCCACTGCTTTTCCAGTCCTTTCCTCTCATTTCTCCAGCGCAACCTAAGTTGAACTCCTAGCTGCACCTGCTGCCAGCCCCACACCCTGGCACTCCACCTGGCCCCTGGCTTGGTTCTGTAGCATCTGACAAAGTTGCTTGTGGGTTAGAGGACAGCCACCTTGAGCCAAGCCAGCAGGCCAGAGGAACGGTGTGGTGGTGCCTCCCATTTCTCAGAGTGCTCCAGGTCCCAGCTCTGAGTGCCAGAGCCTGTCCCCTCCACCCGCCAACGCCCCACTGTGTTCAGCTCTCAGCACCTGATGACACCAGGACATGGGCAGGGATGTGGCAGTGCCCCTAGATGAGCAGCCTTGCTTCTCCTGAGGAATGGTGAGAAATTAGCACTCGGCGGAGCAGCCCCACCACTGCCACTCCTCACACCTCACTGGGTAATTTCTACACAGCCGAAGACTGAGCCTAATGGGCCACCTGCTTCCAGCCCACTGGACAATCAGGGAGAGCAGTCCCCCAGGGTCTCCTACTGAATGAGGGGCTCTGCGCTCTGCTAAAAAGATGGCATTTCCATCTGGCAGGAGAGAAGGGCACTGTGAAAGCTTGGAATCCTGTAGCCTCTGGGAGACAATGAGCAAGTTAGTTAGAGTGCTCTGCTGAGCCCTCAGAAGCAGAAGAAAATATCCTCTCTGGGGATGAGCATAGAAGTCATCCCTGTCAGGGACTGGAGTGCCAAGAAGCCACCATCCAAGCTCAGCGAATGCAAAGTGATTAAGCCTCTGATGTGCGGAGCCTTCTGAGAAGCCCATCCGGGCACACTTCGTGTACCTGTGCTCTGTTCCCAGGGCCCACTGTCGTCCACCCTCGAGCCTCTGGTGACGAATGCCAGCTGTTGTCACCACATGGACTGGCACCCCACACCACCCCACCCCCAGACCTGCTATCATCTCCCGCCCCTCTTCCCAGGGTCTGTCTGTCTGTCTGCTCAGATGGAGAGCTGGCTGGCCGGGCTGGCAGCCAACTCTACATTTCCTGCCGGCCCCGTGCACCGTGGTTGCTCACCGAACATGAACTGAACGTTTGGTCTGAACTTTCTCCAGCTTCGTTTCCCAGCAACTTCCAATTCCTGAGAAGTGGGATGGTGACTTCCGCTCCGTCTTGCAGAGACGGCAAGACAGGCTAGCCGTTACCAGCTCCTGGTCTCAGATCCAACAGGCGTGCCTTGGTGCTCAGGGCACTTCCAGCCCCACCCTTTGCTAGCTGTGGGTGACCCTGGGCAAGCTGTCCTCACGTGTCTTGGCCTCAGTTTTCTGTTTTGTAAAATGAAGGTCATCACAGCGTTTGTCTCACAGAGCTGCTTTGAAAATGAGGAAGCACACGATATGTGTGTATAAAATGTAGCACGTAGTAGCTGATGGTAGGTCCTTAGTAACACTAACTACAATGACAAACTGCAGATCCTGTGGCCTAAGCTTAAGGCTGGGTCCCAGAGGGAAGGTCTGCTTGGGTCCTTCCCCTGGGGAGAGAATGTTTGATATTTTTTATAGTCCTGTCTGAAGTCCCCCATTCCCCTTCCTCTTCATCCCATCAGACATGCTGCCCCCTCTCCCAGCCTGGGCCAGTCTGCTTACTCATGCCTTCATTCACTCCTTCACACCTTCCTCTAACAAATATTTATAGATGCACTATTCTGGATCAGGCCCCATACTAACAGGCTGGGAGATCGATAAATAGGTCGAAGCCCCTGCCCTCCCAGAGGTCATGGCCAAGACGACAGGGGGTCAGCTTGTCAGCACCACACAACACCCAGTGGGAAGGGAAGTCAGGCTCGTCTACGGCCTGCCGGACACGTAGGAGTTAGTTGGGGAAAGGTGGAGGACACAGACCTGGGGAAGGACTGGGGAGGACGGAACAGGCAGACGTAGGGTTCAGGAGTGTCCAGAGTAGAAGTGGGGCCGGAGGCAAGAAGGCATCACAGGCTGGAGTTTACGTTCTGTCCTCAGAGCTCTTCCTTTGGAAATCGGACCTGAGCTGCTGCTTCCCCCTCTCTCCATCTATGGCCTCCCTCTAGGTCAGGAGACCCATCCTGAGCTTAGGGTTTGGGGAGGCGGGGAGACCCGGGAGAGGAGTTCACACCCTGGCCCCAGAGGGCCATAACCCCAGAGGAGGAAGAGCTCAGCTGGAGAGAATGGGCACAAGAGCCAGCATGACTTAAGCAACAGCTCTGTGTTCTTGCTCAATTTTCCTAACATTACAAAGAGATATCCTTATTGGTTCCATTTCCCAAATGAGGACATTAGGATTTTCAGCAACACGCCCACGTTTCCACACCTACGAATTTGGCCCTGCTGTCAGTCCCCAGGGCCCGTGTGCTTCACAGCCTGGCCGCCCTGGATGTGGGACAGCGCTAGGGCAGGGGACCTGGGACAGGACAGGGCAGGGAATAGAGCGTTCTGGGGGGAGACTGCCCTCGCATCTAGACCAGCCAGTCTCCCAGACACAGACCCTGAGAGCAAGCGCCCACAGGTCCCATGAGGGGACAAAGCCCCCCATTCAGGACTCTGACGATCTCCGCTCCCAGCTGCTCAGCTCCTTGCAAAGCATTTTCCCTTAATAGCCTCCCATTCAACGGGACGGCTGCAGCCCACATCTGCGGAAACCAGGGCACGGCAACTCCTCCTCCCAGACCAGCAAGGCTGCCACGGCCATGGTCACCATGTCCCAAAGTTTCTCCTTCTCCTCTGAGTCAGAAATATTCCTGTCTCTGTCCACTCCACCTGCTCTTTTCAGGACTCTGCCTCCATAGGGGAAAAGAGTTGAGATCCTTTCCCTCAGGCCAGCCTGTTCTTAACTTTTCTCTGCAAAATGTGTCTGAGGAGTGGGGATGGAGAGCGGGAGGAAGAGAAGATCTCCTGGGTCCTAACCCCTCCTCTGTCTCCAACTTGCTGTGGGGCCTTGGGAAAGTCACGTCACCTCTCTGGCGCTGGGGTTTCCTCAACTGTAGAATGGGAAGGTAGACCAGGCGTGGATTCAGACCACCCAGGTTGAAATGCTGGATCCACCGCTAACGAACTGTGTGACCTTTGACATACCTCTCTGAACCTCAGTTTACTGATCTGTATAAATGGGAAGATCTAGCTCAATAGCGGTTGAGAAGATTAAAGGAGTTAATCCACATGAAGCACTTAGCAGTGTCTGGCTCTCAGTCAACAATCAATAAAAGTTGGCTGTAATTATTATTATTACCGTAATACATGTTTTCTAAACTTCTTTAGCTGCAGAATTCTTTCTTTTTGAATACAGTTTTTAGCAGAACCCTGATACTGCTAAAAGGTGAAGAGGGCTAGTCCACCCTGTTTCCCAGATCTTGCCAGCTCTGACCCATAGTGGCCTCTGATTTATCAGGCCTTCCTGGAAGTGTTTTGTTTTGTTTTGTGTGTGTTTTTAAAGATTTTATTTATTTATCTAACAGAGAGAGACACAGCAAGAGAGGGAACACAAGCAGTGGGGAGTGGGAGAGGGAGAAGCAGGCTTCCTGCTAAGCAGGGAGCCTGATGTTGGGCTTGATCCCAGGACCCCGGGATCATGACCTGAGCTGAAGGCCGATGCTTAATGACTGAGCCACGTTTTTTTGTTTTTTTAAGATTTTATTTTTATTTTAGAGACAGAGTGAGCGGTGGGGAAGGAGCAGAGGGAGAGAGACAAGTACACTCCAGGCTGAGCACAGAGCCCACTGCATCGCTCAATCTCACCCTGAGATCATGACCTGAGCTGAAATCAAGAGTTGGACCCTCAGTTGACTAAGCCACTCAGGTGCCCAGTTCCTGGGAGTTTTTTGGTTTGTTTGTTTGTTTGTTTGTTTTTATTTGACAGAGATCACAAGTAGGCAGAGAGGCAGGCAGAGAGAGGAGGAAGCAGGCCCCCTGCTGAGCAGAGAGCCTGATGCAGGGCGATCCCAGCACCCTGGGATCATGACCTGAGCTGAAGCAGAGGCTTTAACCCACTGAGCCACCCAGGCGCCCCTCCTGGGACTTTTTTAAAAACCAGTTTGCCGGGGCGCCTGGGTGGCTCAGTCAGTTGGGCATCTGCTTTTGGCTCAGATCATGATCCCAGAGTCCCAGGATGGAGAACTGTGTTGGACTCTCTGCTCAGTGTGGGAGTCTGCTTTGCCCTTCGCCCCTCTCCCCATTCATATGTGCTCTCTCTCATTCTTGCTCCCGATTACTCTCTCAAATAAATAAATAAAATCTTAAAAAAAAAAAAAAGTTTTTTTGCACCCCAGCAATTCTCATTCAGGAGATGTGGAGTGAGCCCAGACAGTAGATCTAGTAGAATCAGCCCAGTTAGCTCTAAGGTCCTCTCAGGCCCTTAGGTGACACTGAGACTTTGAGTACAAGGACCTCCTCGTCCATTGACCCCCCTGAGACTGACAAACATCCTACACAGGCCAAGCAATTTCTAATTGTCCTCACACCCTCTCTCAGCTCCCAGCCTGTCCCCTGCCTTCATCAAGGTTCCCTTTTGTGGGTTCTTTCTCTTAGAGCCTTGGCCAAAAGTGGCCAGAGGGTAAATGCTCCTTTATCCATTGCCAGGCCCAGCCTTTAGTCACCCTGTGCCTGCCCCTCCTTTCCAGGGCTATTGCTTTTGCTAATAGCGCCTACAGAGCTAGTGAGCAGGTACTATGTGCCAGGCACTGTGCTAAGCTCCTTCTGTTTATCATCTCATTAAAGCCTCACAGAGCCCTATGAGGTATGAATTATCATCACCCCTGTTGGAGAGATGAGACAAACTAAAGCATAGAGAGCTTAGGTGACTCGACCAAAGTCATACGGGTGTAAAGAGTCAAGCCAAAACTGTGCCCTGGGCCTGCCTGACCCCAACACTCATGCTCTTAACCACTCTGCTGACATCCTCCCCTGGGGGACCCCACTCCTATCCTTACTCTGGTGATCTGCACTCCTTGCCTCCCTCATCTGGGATCTGCTGAAGCTTCTCCCAGGAACATGCTCTGGCTGCAGCTCCAATAGCAGGCAGGGAGCACCCCCAGGGCTTGCTCAAGCTGGTGCTTCCAAACGTCTGGGTCCCGAGTCAGGGTAGATGGGCCAGGCATTCCTTTGGGAGATCACAGGGGTGCTGGTGAATCCAGTCACTCCATCCGCGCCTCTTGAGTGGACATCCATCAGACTTTCCATCTGCCACGGGTTAGTCATCCACCCTGCCAGCTCCCAGTGCAGCCTGCCCCCACCAGCCCTAGTCATCTGTCAGTCTTCCTTCTGACATCAGAGGCCACCAGCTGGTCCTTATACACTTCTTGGTTCATCAATCGGTCAATCCCTCTCTCTGGTCCAAGAGCCTTGATTTGCAAGTCCCCAGGGTAGAGCTCCCTGACTCGGGGTCAGTGGGAACAGACCCAGCCACCATCCCAATAGACCGTATCATCACACACCCTAAAAGCCAAGATTTACACAGCAGCCCCCTAGGTCATGATACAGAACAGCTCTCCCCATGGTACTCCCCAACACCTCACCTCCCCTGGGCTCAGGGGGGCCCCCACTGCTGGAGACCTTTCCCTTTGTGACCTGTCTAGGTAATTTGGAAGGTGATTAACAGCAATCACGCTTGAGGTTGACATCCAGGCACGGCTGCTAAATTGAGGCTCACAAAGCCTCCTTGACATCCAATATGTTATATGCTTTTTCCCCTTAATTAGGAGCTAAAGTGGATAAATATGAAGTTGCCATGGCAACAGCCTCCTGGGTTGGTGGAGGGATGCAGCTCAGTTTCTGTCGGCTGGCTGGCTGACATGTTGGCTGATGGACCAAGTCAGCTTCTGGGAAGGGGTAGGAGAGGGCCCTCTCTCACTTTCCTGGGGGTCTGCCTCCCAAGCCTCAGTTCTGGTTATTCTCTCTGTCACTGCTTATCAGACTTCACAGAGTCCTGGGAGGACCCACCTGGATCGCAGACCTTAGTTGGTCTAACCTCCTCATGGAGCAGGTGGGGAAACTGAGGAGGAAGGCTGCTGCCTGAGGACTGAGAGGCAGACAAGACTCAATACACATATCTCCTGACTTCTGGACCAGAGTCCACAGTGGTTCTTAGCCAGTTTGGGGTCATAGATCCCTTGGAGAATCTGTGGAAGGCTATGGATCCCCTCTTGGAATAAACTTCCAGAAGGTTCATGGACCGCTCCCTGCCCCAAGCCCCCAAACCAGTCTGTTTGCCTCACCCAGTGGTTCCTCTGAAGTGTTTACCCACAGAAACTCTTACTCTGTATTTGTGTTGTCTTCACTGATTCATTTCCACTCTCTTCCCTGGGCCAGATTTGTCTGAAATGTCCTTCAACCTCCTTTCCCCGACCCCACCCTTGCCAAGGTGCTTCTGGCTATTCCTCCAACAAGATTCCAAGTGTGTAGCCACCTTTGCCTGGGGGGCAAGGGTGGGATGATAGGGTTGGGGAGCCCTGGGAACTGCAGCCAGTGGCTAGAGGGAACAATTTTTCCAGCTCTGCAGATAGAGGGTGGGCTATACATTTGCTTGGGACTTTGGGGAGCAGTGATGGTGTGAACAAAGCCAGTCAAATCTGAGAAGAAATATTTGTAGCAGGGGCCTGAGAGTAGCCACACAATGGGGTTCAGGCCCTGGACTCGCTCTGCTTTTCACATTTCATTAACTAATAGTTAAGTTCTTTCTGTGTGTATTTTCTCATATCATCTCATTTAATCTTTAGCAATCCTACAGGCAGGCGCTATCATTATCCCTATTTTACAGATTAAGAAAACAGATATCCAGAAAAGTTTAGCCACTTCCTCAATTGTCACACAGCTCGTAAGTGGAGGAGTCAGGACTTGAACTCTGGCCTGTCTGGCTGCAGAGTCCAAGCTCTAACAATTGGATTCTATGGGCACCTGAACTGGCTTTCCCCGACCCAAGGAGAATGACCACAGCAGCTGCTGAGTTTAAGCCTGAGGTCCTTCTTCTGCTGGGGAGGAAGGAACATGGGAGAACTACCCCCTCTCTGCTCCCAGCTCTGCTGCTGTGGTGTGGGGAGGAGAAACTAAGGACTCATGCCTCGTATAAGTCCCCCACTGAGGAAAAGTGGCCCCCAAATACCTAACAGAGGTTGAGATGTTGAAAGAGGAAATGGGTGCATGGAGTGGGGCAGGGGGGCTTCACTCAAAGAGCCCAGGAAAGAAAGCAACCCCCTACCTAAGTCCTCTTTCAGGAGATTCTGTGATGCTGGGAGACCTAACACAGAACCAGGGAAAAGGAAGCAGCACTTCCTCCCCAGCCCCGATCCAGAGTGTGTCCCCTTATCTTATCCATCAGGCCCAGCACCTGTGCTAGCAGGTGACAGAGAGCACAGTCCTTCCTCCCAGAAGAGCTGGGGCTCCTCCCACCTTCCTCCTCCCTCCCCCGCCCCCTGCACCATGTGGTATGGGTGCTGGCAGCAGGAGATGGGGCTGGTGGCTTGGCCCCCGAACTTCCTTTCCTTCCAGTTCTGACTAAAAATAGAGACACAAGGACGCAGCTCGTTCTGTCAGACAGTGTGTTAGGGGGGACGCCTGTGCAGATATAGCTTCCCCCTTCTGGGCACGTGAGACCCAGCGCCCGGTTTCCACCCCCCCATTACACCCTCTGCCTCCCTGGGCCTTCCTCTGCCATGGCAGCCCCGGCCCTGGCCCCAGGTTGAGGTGGAGGGGACTTGTTGCTTTCCCCAAGGCCTCCAAGAACATCCTCATTGGTCTGACTTCAGAGAGGGGTCCACGTCAGGGCTGCAGTGTAGAGGAGAATGCTTGACTTCAGGGGTTTCTGTCTTCTCTTCCTCCAAGTCAGGGAAGGTGTAGGGGACAGGGTATTGGGACTGGGGTCCCTCCAGACCTTTCAATATTGGAATAATGCTCAGAAGCCCAGGCAGGTAAATGGAGCAATCTCGGCCTTAGTGCGGGGTGGGAGTGGGGGTGGGAGCTTGTGTTGTAAGGTCTTGCATTTTTCACGAGGCAGTGGCACCCAGCAGAGAGGCCCTGGAGGGGTCCACAGTCCACAGTATGGGGGGAGGAGCTTGGCATTTTCCCCTCTGTTCCCCTCTGGCACCCCACTCCTCATTCCAGCTGCCCAGTCTGGAGCTCTGTTCAGGGAGAAACACACACACACACACACACACAGGCATTTCCTGAACACCACATGAATTTATAAGTACACACCAGGTCCTGAGGGCATGAAAAGCTGGTGCTGGGCTGGGGACAGGCATGAATAAGATACCTCTACTGCGATTCCCTGTTGTCCAACGAGATGATTTTCTCCTGGGACAGAGACTAAGCCTGAAACCCCTTCTGATCCCCCACCCCCACCCCAATCCCATCTAGGCACACAGAAGACTCTAGATTTTTGCAGATTCAATCACACGGGGGAGGGGGAAGAGTGGGGGAGAGGAAGTAGTTTGCAGTGTATTCCCAGTACCTGGAACAGTGCCTGGCACACAGTAGGTGCTTAGAAATACCTGTGGAAATAGCGCCTGAAAGAATGAATGAACAATTGGCATAGCACGCAGTCAGGACCCAAGACAGGAAGGGAATCATTAAAGCCATCATTATGGTACTTTTGCAACAGGACTGGTCTCATGAATGAAAGAGCCCAGGGCATGCTAATAATCTGGTGCCTCTTCTAACCAACAGTCTTTCAATATTTGTTTAATATTTATTTGGGAGAGAGGCCAGGTAGGGACTGGGCAGGAAGCCCCCACTACTGCGGGGGGGCTCACAGGCCACCGCACTCAGCCTCTCTTCCATCAGCCAAACAGATCAGCTCTGGTCCTAACCTTGCCAGTTCTACTGAGCTACATCGAAATCCTTTGGTTCTCCAGGACTCCTCTCCTCCTAAAGGAGCTTAATGAACGACTGTGTAGTCTGAGCACCCTGTGGGGATCTCACCTCTGTGCCCAGCAGCTTCTGGACGTGTTCCTGCCAACCTCCACCCCCACCCTGGTGCTCAAGCCTGGTAAATACTCTTTTTTTTTCCAACTCGTTAAGTGACCAGTGAGGCTTTAGCGCCCCGTAGAGATGGGTGCCCCGGGCAGCTGCCTGGTAGATCCATTGAATCTCCTCTCCAGATGACTAAGGAGAGGGGAGGCCTGGAGGAGAGTACCCTCTTCAGCTCCTAACCACCTCACACCCCGACACCTGGAGGGAAGGTGGGAAGGTCAGGATGGGGAGGTGGAGCTGTGGGGAGGAGTCGAAACCCGCAGTTTCTAGCTCCAAGGAGGAGGAGGGGAGAGGAGAGTGACCAGTAGGGAGAAGGGATTCCTGCTCCCTTCCAGGGAGCTCCGGGGACAGACCCGCTACTCTCTTGGCCTGCATCCTGGAGCCAGTCAGTGTAAGCAAGCCCGGGTGGATGGCATTGGAGGGGCTGAAGTAATGCCGTCTGACTTACATTCCCTGGGGACGTCTGGGAAAACTAGATGAGGCGATCACCGGAGCAAAGTCTTTAAGTAAATACATAGTCACTCACTTCCTCTTTCTCCCTTCTGCTTGCCCCACCCTCCCCGGCTTTCTGCAACCAGCCCTCACTTCCTACCTCTGCCCTCCTGCCCCCTGGACCACAGTCTCCCTGCAGCTGCCTTCCCAGCCCCCGCCCCCAATCCCAGTTTCTCCATCCTCTCAGCCCCCTGCCATCTGAGCAGTCTAAAAGCAAGCCTTGAACACCTGTGCAGGTGAAGGCATGCTAACAACCTTAGCACTGGCCTTTGAGCACTCACTGTGTGCCTGGCACTGAGGTAATACTTATTTTTTTTTTAAAGATTTTATTTATTTATTTGAGAGAGACAGTGAGAGAGAGCATGAGCGAGGAGAAGGTCAGAGAGCGAAGCAGACTCCCCATGGAGCTGGGAGCCCGATGTGGGACTCGATCCCGGGACTCCAGGATCACGCCCTGAGCCGAAGGCAGTCATCCAACCAACTGCGCCACCCAGGCGTCCCAATACTTATTTTTTTTTAAATTTAGGATTTATTTATTTGAAAGAAAGTGTGCATGAGCAAGCAGGGGTGGGGGGGGCAGGGTGGGGCAGAGGGAGAAGCAGACACCCCGCTGAGGAGGAAGCCCAATGTGGGACTTATCCCAAGACCCTGAGATCATGACCCAGGCACCCCTAAATACTTCTTTATGTATATTACCTCATTTACTCCTCACAGCGACCCTGAGATCTGGGTACAGTACATCATTCAGGATAAGGCTCTGAGATCCGACAGAGTCCCAGTGTTGTTACTTACAAGCTGTGTGACTGCAGAAAAATCACTTAACCTCTCTGAGTCCCTGTTTCTTCATCTGTAAAATGGGGAGATCAACAGTACCTGCTCTATAGGACTGTGTGAGGATATAAAGAAATAAAGTGCTTGGCATATGGTCAGGCTGGCTCACGCCCCCGTTAGTATTATTATTATCTTTTTGGGTGAGGAAACCAGGGTCATGTGCCAGGGTCACATGTGGCTAAACAGGGCAGAGTCTAAGTTTGAACTAAATCTTTCCAGTCCTGTCTGAGGGCCTGCAGACCGGACTGGGTCAGATATCTCCCCTTTCCCCTGACTCTGCCTCCCGCCAGGGTCATAAGTGCCTATTTTTCCTTGCCCATGGAAAAGAAACTAGAGCTGGAGTGAGCCTCCTGGATCCATAGTGACAGCCAAAATCCCACAACGCTCTTGGGAATGTGTGCATACGCCCACCTGCAAGGCCCAGAGGAATCCAGGCTTTAGACTTGAAAGGTAATTCAATCCACCGTGCTTCCTCCCCTCCCTTGCAGCACTGGGTGTTCCTGACAGAGACACAGACCCAGTTTCAGAGGAACAAACCCTCAAGCGCAGAGCCTGTGTGGCCTTGCTCCCAGGCAGCCCCACCCCCACCTCCAACAGGCACAGGTTGCCCTTACTGGAGACAAGCCCGCCCTTGGCCTCTCCACACTTCCTCTGGGCTTTACAGCTCTCTACTCTTCTTCAGTTCCCCATGTTCCTGTCCCTTGCCCTGCCCCCCAGGCCCCAGACCCAGGGTCATGTCCCACTGAAATGGGCAGAGACTGTGTATCCCCTATCACTTACCACCTCTACCTGCCTCTGAGGTCTCATCCCTGCTGCTCTCTGCACTAGAGGTTCAGCTCAGCCCAGGCTGTGAGGCTGGTGCCCAGCACTGGGGACTGGGGCAGGAGGGAGCCTGGAGCCGTTCAGAGCTCCTGTTTAATTACTAATGAGTAATTGGTCAACATGTAATTGACAGCATGCCCTTTGCTCTAGGGACCTGCCCTGGGGGAGTGGGCTGGAGTCCCTCCACACATACCTCTGCCTGCCCCCAGACTCCCATCTCTGGCCAGACTCCCCTCTCACCTGCCCTCTCAGGTTCATCCTTGGTCCTGGGGCGGGCTCTCTGACCCACAGCCCCACTCAGTCAGCCCTCAGGAACTTCCTCACTCAACTGCTGCTCCAACTCCTTGTCCCCTGCGTTCTCCCTTGGGCAGAAGGCTCCCACTCCCTGCAGTCATAGGGGTCCCAAACTGCCCCCAGCCCCACAACTTTGTGAGGGGCCTTGCTAGTCCCCATCCCTACATAGGCCTTGAGTGTTTAGAACAAGAAGTTCCCTCAAAGAATCCACATCTTTCCTGCCTCCTCCATTTGGCTCCTGTATTCTGTCCCCCTCCACTACCATTTTCCCCACGCTCCTCACCCACCCTATAAGGAGACCCTCTGGAGACCCTCCCCATCCCAGGTCCACATCCCTGTCCTCTTCCTCCCAACTCCTGTGAGAGCTTCTTGGGTGATGGGAAGACAGCATCCCTCCCTCTCCCTGCCCTCCACACCCCATCGCAGTGGCTTAGGGAGGAAAGGGTGCCCAGGTTGGTATGTCTTGGGTCCAGTTGGTCTGGAGGTGCAAGTTGCAGAAGGAGAGTCCCGCCCTACTGCCAACCATTAGTGGACACCTCTTTCAGGTTGGGTGCTGCCCACGGTTCCTAGTAGTCTAATTAGCGCTTACAGTGTCGCTAGGGCCCTATGGGGCTGCTTGATCAGTTTCATCCCTGACCCCTCTCCCCAGAACAGTCTTTGATACTTTCATCAGCTCTCCAGATCTCGCACACACTCCACCCACCCCCTCCCACCCAGCACTGGCCAGCAAAGGGCCTGGCACAAAATATCAAGTAACTACAAAAATGACAACAAACAAACTCAACACTTTCTGGAGCCCATCGTGTGCGTGAGGCAAGGGCTTGACAAGCCTTGGCCTGCTCAGTCGCACAGCAGCCCCAAGAGCTGGAGGAAGCTGTCAGCCCCATTTTACAGATGAGGAAACAGAAGAGAAATTAGGTCATTTCCTGGCTCGCCCAGCCAGCGAGGACTGACAGGAGTCTGAATGTAATGCCCAGCTGGATCTTCACCAGGGGATATTTGGCCCTCATTGTTTTTCAGGGAGGACATAAGTAGGCCAAAAGGGGTTTAGGGGCCTGGTAAGGATAAGGCTTGTGCAGGGGTCAGAGGAGTGAAGTTGAAAGGGATGACTAAGCGTCAGGAGCTGGAGAGGGTTCCAGAAAGCCTTGCGTGGAAGGGGCAAGGAGCGCAACAGGAGGCCAGGGGTGCGTCAGGTGTGAGAGAGGGAGTTGTAAGGGCCAGGTGAGGGAAGGAGAGGAGGTGAGGGGTGAAAGGGCAGTGTGAGGATAAAGTAAGAGATGGGGAGAGTGTCAGGTGTGTGTGGGTGTGTGAGGTGGAAGGTGGGGAGGCGTGAGGAGGATGAGGGGTGAAAAAGCAGTACGAGGACAAGGGGGAGGTGGGGGGAGTGTCAGGTGTGCAGGGGTGTAAGAGGCACAAAGTGGTTGAGGCAAAAAGCGAGAAAGGTACAAAAAGGTGTGAGGATTCTGAAGATTCCCAAGGATCCAGAGGACCTGAGCAGGGGAGAGGAGCGGAGGAAGAGGAATATGGGTAGCAAGGGGAGGGGTGGATAGGTCTGAGGGATTTTGACAGTTTGGCTTTTGTTCCCATCCACGTCCCCAGCTGCTGCTGCCCCACCAGACCTGGCCTCACTGCCAGGCTCATTTCAGGGATGGGTGGAAATTTCCATTTCAGCAAAATCCATTTGTAAAACCCTAGAGCTTTGAGCCTCATTCTGCTCTGTCTGCCTAGCTCTGCCTGCTTGGCTCTCGCCTGCCCAACCAGCCCCACTCTCTATCCCATACCTCCCTCTGCTCTCCCTCCCCAGCAGGCAGAGCCTGGGCTCAGGGCCTGACCTCCCCCGAGACTCTGCTCCAAATCCACCACTCTAGGCTACAGAGCCCACCCCTGTTGAGCATCTTGACATCCTGGGGATGCCCCAAGGTGTGGCAGGTGTGGGGAATTGGTCACTGCCTTGCCCTTAGAGTATCATCCGTTTACAGTCTGTCCCCACTGTTCCCTTCTTCAAAGTAATCCTGTTTATAGCTTTTCATTTTATAAATAGGCAAATGGAGGTCCAGCAAGGGAAAGGTACTTATTTGTCCAGAGCCACACTAGCCAACGTTACCCCCTTGCGTAGAGGAGGTACTGTAGGAAAAATAAAGTCACACAAACTTGGGTTCAAATTCTGGCTCTGTTGAAGAGGTGAGCCCCCAGCAAGTGATTTCACTTCTCTGCACCTCAGTTTGCTCATCTACCAAATGGGGCTTATGACCATTCTCCCAGGCTGGTATGAGGATGGTGAGTTGACCACAGCCATATACAGCAAAGTGGTGGTAGGGAGGAAAAGCCAGCAGGCCCTCAAATCCTCAGGGTGGTGGGAGAAAATACCAGTTCTAGATTCTTTGTCTTGGTCCACGCTTTTTCCAGAACCACAGAAACTGCAGGGAACCAGCAGGAATGACATAGCCAGGGACTGAGCTCTGGGGGGAGATGAGCTGTGAGCTTATTGGGTAGAAGGTGACAGACAGCCTGGGTCATCTCCCTCAGTCCTGTTATCGAGGCTTTCTTCCCAGAGTCCCTATGGAGGGGCCACTCTGGACTGAGGTAGGAGGGGCAGATCTCCCAGGTCCAAGCCTGGGGGAAAGGTTGAGCTCTACAGAGAGAGGGGCAGGGTCTGGCTTCCTCACTTCTGTATCCTGGAGTAGCACACGGCAGCAAGGTTATATCCCTGAGGCCTGGCCATGGCTAGAGGTAGCTCAGGACAGATCTTAGTAGTGGGTACAGGGAAGGCCCCAAGAGCCACCCAACCTAGCCTGCCCTCTGCCCCAGTCCCATATCCTGGGCACACCCTGTGGCACATGCCATGGCACATGTTGGAGCCAACTTCAGCTCTAGCACGTGCCCAAGCACACCCTCCAGCTGCCGTCCTCCTCCTCTCAGCCCCCTCCGGAATCTCAAGCCCCATCTGCTCCACTTTTCTGCATCTCCCCTGAACATCTGGACTGCTTCTAAAATCTGGCTCCTGGCTCCATCCAGAGGGAGCTGCTGGAGGAAAGAGGAGACTCCTGGGTCCCATTAGTCTTGAACTGGGGCCAGGGAAGTCTCTGCCTGACCCCCCACTCCCAGCCTGCAGCTGCCAGAATGAACAGGCCTAACAGGATCCTGGACCCTGTCTCCTACTTTCCCTTCCCTTGGGTACCCACTCACCTGTAGGGTTTTAACTTTCCCCTTCTCCCATGTACACATAACACACCCTACACAGCCTCCCTAATGTGTGCCCAAAGGTCACTCCATTCTCTTGAAAAAAATATATAACATGACTATATTTAATACCATTGAACTGTATACTTAAGAATGGTGAAGATGGTAAATTTTATATGTATTTTACCACAATTAAAAAATTGAAAAATATACCCCAAACAATGATCTGCTCATTTGTTTAGCTTTGCACTCTACACACAATGGTTCCCAGAGCTTCCCAGCAAGAGCTTATGCTCCAGAACCCCACACCCCAGAGCACAGGCTAGTCTTTCTTTTCCCATTCTTCTTGATGTAATAGTGGTGGGCCTTTGATCTAGGATAAGAAAATTGGAGTCCCAGTTCAGAGTCAGCCAGTCTAGGATAGCCAGCCTGGAAATGAGCCTCACCTTTGTGCCTTGCCTCACCATTTCTCCCTCACCTCCCCATCACGAGCTCTCCCACCCTCTTCTTTCATTCTGGGAGAAGGCATTGTCTATGAAGGATGCTCTCCATGGTCCTGAATCCCCATGTCTGGGGCAGACTTGCATCTCCTTAGCTTGGAGAAGTGGGTCATTATCTCCAAGGAAAACGGACCCAGGTAAGAAAGGAGGTAACAGTGGAAGAGAAGGCAGTAGAGAGACACAACAGAGACAGAGAGCATGAGACACAGAAGAACAGAGAGAAAAGGATCAACATGAGACTACCAGGAGAAAAAGAAAGTGACTGTTGGAGGTGCCTGGGTGGTTCCATTGGTTAAGGGTCTGCCTTTGGCTCAGGTCATGATCTTGGGTGGGGGGTGGCTCAGCAGGGAGCCTGCTTCTCCTTCTCCCTCTGCCTGCAACTCCCCCTGCTTATGTTATCTCTCTCTGTGTCAAATAAATAAAATCTTTTTTTTTTTTTTTTTTTTTTAAAGGAAGGAAGGAAGGGAGGGTTGGTTGTTTCTTCTAAGGAAGGTAAACTTCCCTCTGGATATTTGGGTGTGGGTCAAGGCCCCTCCACCATCTTATGCAAATGCCAGCTACTTTTTGTTCCTGAAACTCTCCAGCTGTGCCACCTTTCAGTTTCTTCTTACACCCAGTTTCTTGTCCCTCCCTGACTTGAGGTAGCTGTGTATTGGTGACTACTGCTAGCTCTGTCCTAAAAGCTCAGCTCTTGCTGCCTTCTCCTTGAAAGCTGAGCGAGACCTCTCTCCAGATTTCTCTCAACCCCTGCCTCTACAGTAGCAGATCAGAGTACTGAAAACCTGTTCAGTCATCCTAAAATTGCCACCCTCAGTCCCCTCCGAGAAGACGGATACCTGTAGCACTAGGGGTGGGAGGGAGGGCACTTACAGATGGACTTAGCCTGAGACCCCCCGAGGACTGCTCCTGGAAGGAATGAGCTGGGGAAACAGAAAAGAGTGGAAAGTGGTTTCCTGCTCAGTTATGGCTGTTGTTATTTATTTGTTCATGTGTTTTTTATTAAGGAGGAGATGTCAGCCTAATGAGCAAGGAGCCCAGCAGACTCTGAGGGGTGGAGCTGGGGGTAAAGGGGCACTATCCATGCACTCAGTGTTCCCTCTCCAGTTGCAGGGGACCACTTCAATGGCTTGAAGTCCCTAAAAACCTTTCCTCTTCTGGCTCCCTCTTTCTCTGCACTGCACCTCTGCCTCTGCTGGAGAGCCCCTCAGCACACACCCATGCCCCTATCTCAACCCCCTACCATGAACTGAGATGTTTTTCTCTTCCCTCTCCATCCCTACCAGGCTCTGGGCAAGCTAGAACCAGAGATGGAGACTTTGAAGGGATTCTCTTCTGTGGTGAATCTGCTTCCTGCACCTGACCCCTTAATATCCTATACACAGATATCCGCAATTGGCCCCCCAGATCCTTTACAGTTGGTCTGTCAGGACCCAGTTTAGGGTCACACAAGGTATCTGATCATTATGAGCATTAAATTGCTTTAGGTGATGTATTCCCCCTCCTTTTTTTTGCCACTCACCTATGAAAATCCAGATCAGTTTCCCTATAGAATATCCCTCCTTCCAGTTGTCTGGTTACTTCCTTGCACTGGTTTATTTCCTATAAACCAGAAACCAGATCTAAAGCTAGAATAACTCAAGATAAATGTTTTTGGCTACTGCACATGTGAGGTGATGTCATTTACTTCGCTCTGCATCACATCAGAAGACACATAATATTAATCCTTCCACCATTAGAAACACTCAGATGGACACCAGCTGATGACAGTTATGATTTTTTCCTACCTTGATTCTAGAAAATAACATTTGTGGGTTACTCTGGCTCCAAACAAATGTCGATCTCCCTGTCAACTAGTCTCCTAATGCTTTTTAATACTGGTCCATAATCTTTGCCTGATTATGGATTTTTTTTAAGATTTTATTTTTTTATTTGACAGAGAGAGACACAGCGAGAAAGGGAACACAAGCAAGGGGAGTGGGAGAGGGAGAAGCAGGCTTCCTGCTAAGCAGGGAGCCCCATGTGGGGCTCGATCCCAGGACCCTGGGATCATGACCTGAGCCGAAAGCAGACACTTAAAGACTGAGCCACCCAGGCGCCCCCCTGATTATGGATTTTTAAAGATGAAAACCCCGAGACTCAGATTGGGGAATAAAGTCACTCAAGCTCACACAATTAACAAACTAGGAATCTGACTAGGAGTCAAGTTTTTGTCCTCTTTCCCACCATACCGTGTCAGGTGCACATTAGGTGTTTGGTACACATTTAAATACATGAAAAGCGGTGGAAAAGGGGTTTTCCCTCTTTAGAAACTAGTCTGACCAGAGGCAGAAATGTTCCTGGTGAGACCTCACCTGCCTCCATGCTCTTAATGAGAGTGCAGTCAGGCAGCTCTGTGTGTGCTTCGTGGTCACCCACACTAACATTAGCGTCTTTGATTCTCCCAACAAACCTGCAAGATCTGCATTATTACTCCCCCTTGCCCCCTTTTGCAGATGAAGAAAATGAGACCCAGAGAGGTAAAAGTATTTGCCTAAGGCCACATAGCTAGCGATCAATGGAGCCAGGATTAGTTCTCATGACTCCAAATTCTAGGCACTTTATAGTCAACCTGATCTGGCCTCCCAAGCTGGTCTTCCTCCATCCTGAGACTAAAGAGTAAAATAGCAAGAGAATCTTTGGGTCGATCCTCCTGTGGGCTAGTTCTGACACTGTCTGTAGCTCTGTAGCCATCTGTCAGCATTAACCAGGGCAACAGAGGTTTCCCTGGGTCTCCTCTGCTGGCCTCTAGCCACCAAGCAGCTCTCTCCAGTCTGTGAAATTGCTGGACTCCCACCTGCTTCCTCCAGCCTCTGAACCCAGGGAACCCCTTACAAGCTCCATTCCCCCCCCACCTCCATGCCCACCCTGGGGCTCGATTCCCTCATCGCAGCCCTTCACACTGCACAACAACCCACAGTTTAGGAAACACTGCCTTTTTCTCTTTGGAAGCCCACAACTATTTTGTGAAGGGGGCAGGGACTAGGGGGTGCATTTTAGAGATGCAGACATTGAGGCTTAGTGAGGAAAGCTCTGGGCCCAAAGCTGGCTCATTCCTCCATCAATCAGCATTTTTTTTAATCTTTTTTTTTTTTAAGATTTTATTTATTTATTTGACAGACAGAGATCACAAGTAGGCAGAGAAGCCGGCAGAGAGAGGAGAAAACAGTCTCCCCGCCGAGTAGAGACCCCGATGCAGGGCTCGATCCCAGGACCCTGGGATCATGACCCGAGCCGAAGGCAGAAGCTTTAACCCACTGAGCCACCCAGGCGCCCCTTCATCAATGAGCATTTTCAAAGCGGGATCTCGGTCCCCAACCCCACCCCCATGCCAGCACAGGACCAACCTCAGGAAGTGGTACTTTGCTGCTGTTTGGAATGTGAGACTTGTCTCAGGCAGGACTGGGATGGGATGGGATGGGGTGGGGGGCAGTTTGCTGTGGCCTAAATCTATCTGATCCTGGAGAAGGGACCATGGGGTCTGCTCTGTATCCTCAAGCCCCCTCAGGGATCAAGTCTCAGAAATGTCACCAGCACCTAGGCATCCTGGGAAATGTCAACAAATGCTGCTTTAGGTCCCTTAGCACAGGGTGGAGCCAGCCTTTCTCTGCAGAGCCTCCTTCCACCATTTCCTAGGAGCAGAAGGAGCAGAAGCCAAAGGGCCCTTACAGCAAGCCCAACCCCACCACTTTATAGATGAAGGAACTGAGACCCAGACTCACAGAGCAAGCTGGTGGTTTTTTCTCTGCAAACACTGAGGACCCTGATGGATCTCCATGCATCCACCCTATTCCTCCTTCCCTCTCACCTTCTGTCTTCCTCCAAGCCCTGGAGCCTCTACCCCCTTGAGTCAAGACACTGATTTTCCAACAGCCAGGGGAGCAGACGGAGGGCCTGAGGAGCAGCTCCAAGCTGTGGGCTAGGCATTAGGGGCTGCAGGATGGAGAACAGCTTGAGTCAGCACCACGCAGGCCTCTGTCCTCCCCACCCCCTCACTGGACTGACACCTGGACCAGGCTCTTGCAGAAGACAGAAAATAAAGGTCTTGCTGAATGGCAGAGTGTGGGCTGACAGTAGCCTCCATGTGCTCTGGGCACTTGCCAACCTCTCCAGGTCCTGAGTGGCTGGCACTCCTGCCATCTCTCACCTCCTCCGTGGGGGCCCCTTGCTCCATCCTTCCCACACCCTAACCAGGGAGGGCTGCTTCTCACCTCAGCCCAGTCACTGCTACTGAGGCTCTGCCCGTTGGTTTTCACCTCCACTGGCCAGCGAAGGGGCACCCCCTCCCATCCCAGGGACTCTTCCCTGGAGCCCTGGGGAGTCTGGGTTCCCTGTTTTCAGCTGCAGAGTTCACAACGTTGTCTTTTGCAGGCCGGCTCACAGTTGTATCCAGCGAAGGCTGAGTCTTCTCTGTGCTGTGTCTGTCTCTGCTTGCGCTGAGAAGAGTGAAGAGAGGGCCTGTCTGCATTTGTGTGGAACCCCCATGCCTGCCAGATCACAGGTGCACACTGAGGAAATAAATACTGGAGGTCCCAGATCAGGCCTGGGCTTGACTCAATAGTCTGTACTTCTGCCCCAGAACACCTTGCAGGTGATTTTCCCCATGGATTACAAGCTCCTTGAGGGCAGAGATCATATCTTTCTGATTCACTTCTACATCATTAGTGATTAACTCAGGATCTGGCCCACAGTAGGCACTGAATAAATCTTCATGCAAGGGAATATGTAAATGGATGGAGAGACAGATGGACAGATGGATGGTGGGACACGTAAATAAATGAATGATCGAAGCAGGTTATTTTTATCCTCTTGTTATGGAGGGGAAATAAGAAAGAGGATAGAAACCTGGAAGAGGCTTCCCAGACATTAAGTGGTAGAGTCAGGATTTCAATGCAGGGAAAGCTGGCCCAGGTAGCTTGGACGACTGACCAAGCAGTAAGGTGATAAGGGTGGGGTGACAGGCCGGATGGAGAAGCCTCAGGACTGAGGCACAGGCAGAGGGAGCCTCTGCCCAGGAGGAAGGACTTTCCTGGAATTATCTTGCCTCCAGGTGGAGAAGCAGGGAAGCCTAATTGGTTTTCTCAGCTCCCGGAGCTGGGTCCATAAATCATGGCTCCATTTAAGACATGGGTACCTCCTCTCTAGAGACCTAAGTGTGACTTGCTACACATTCCCAGGGACATGGGGGGGGGCTTGCAGCCTCCATGTGCTGGTGCCCGTGCCACTCCCTGCCCAGAAGAAAAGGCCTGGCTCCATGGGGCCTGCCAGTCTGCTGCTGTGTGTGAGGTGTGCAAGCCCATGGGAGGAGCAGGTGGGGGAAGGGGCCCAGGAAAGGGAGGGGGACAGCCGAAGCATATCAGAGGCCCTAACAGCCTTCCTTCAATCCCACCCACCATTTACTGAGTGACTCCCTTGTGCCAGACCCTCTGCTGGGCACTGTGACCCCGGGGATGGCTCCAATGCAGGAGAGGGGGAGGAAGAGGCAGCTACAGAGACAATAATCACAACACGGGTGATAAGTGCTTGAGAGGGATGTACAGAGTGCTTTGGGAACTCAGAGCAGCAGGCCATTCATTCTTCCCTGGTGGGGAAAGATTTTGGAACATGTCACAGAGGAGGAGCTGTTTCAGCTGGATTGGATCTTCTCAGAGGTTGGAACAGGGAGGGAAGTGTATTTTAGGCAGAGGAGTATGTGCAAAGGCAGGGGATACGAGAGTAGGAACCAGAAAACTTCTGTATGACTGGGACAGAGGGGAAGCAGGAGAAGAAACTTGACAGGGAGCCTCAGGCCAGCATTTGCAAGGCCATGAATGGTCTACTAGAGAGTTTGGACTTGATCCAGTCGTGGGCAAAGGGGAGCCATTGAAGAATTTTAAGCAGGGGTGTGACAGGACTAGATTTGTGTTTTAGAAAGCCTTCTTTTGGGGAGATAGAATGAGCCAGGACTGTGGCCAAGGGACAGAAAGAAGGGAATGGATTCTGGAGTTATTTTGGAGGAAAATGAGCAGGACTTTTTCCTTCCTAAGTAATTATTTTGGACCTTCTTGCCTTGCTACCGGGGCCCCATGTTCCCCAGGGGAGGGAGTTGCTCCCTCCTTTCTCTGTGTTCTGGTGCAGACTTATGCATTCACACAGCTGAATTATAGGGTCTGATTGACTGACAAGAACTGAGCAGCAGAACTGGCTCCCAGTGGCTGGGGAGTCCTGCTCTGAGGATAAGCTGGTGACTTCTTTGCAATTCAGTCCACAAGCCCCCGAGCAGGGTGAGGCTTAGCCCAGGCCTCTGGGGAGGGCCCATGACGTCCTCCCCTCCCTCCTTTCCCTTCCATCCCTTTCCTCCCTTATCCTCCTCCCCAGAGCCCAAGCTTTCTTGCTGGGAGGCTCTCTGAGCCAGCAGAGCTGTGGATGAAATGGTTCGGTGGCTCCAGCCCAGCTGCTGCCATGGCAACCAGGCTGCCTGCCAGACCCACAGCCAGGAGCAGACCCAGCATTCCTGCTCTAGAACTACAATTCCCAGAATGCAAAGCACCTTCTCTCTTTGTGAGAGAAACCCATCTCTTAGATGGGTATTTAGTCAGAGGCTTCCAGCTTGAAAGAGGATATATATGGGCAACCACAGAGGAAGACAGTATAGAATATGTGAAACTGGTGGGCCAGAAAGCAAAGCATACTTCTGGGGGAGGCCTGGGAACCAACTCCTCCTTATGGTGGCCTGCTGGACATCTCAAAAGGATACTCCAGGAATATGCAAAGCCTGGGGATGGGTACTAGTCTCAGTTTTGCCACCAGCCTATGGTGTTGCTTGACAATTTTATTTCAAAAACCACCTACTACCTTTGAGCTCCACCAGCGCCTTCATGGTCCGAGCCCAGGTGGCTGCAATGGGCTACTGACTCATCCCTTTGCCTCACCCACAACATCCCCCCTCCTTCTTCATACTGAAGCCTGAGTGACCTTTTCAAAATGCAATTCTGATTATATCACTGCTGCCTGTGCCTGCCCCCCTGCTGTTTAAACTCTTCCGTGTTTAAACCCTTTGCTCTTAGATGAAGAAATAAATTCTTTACCTCACCTGACAAGCCCTGCATGGTCTGGCTTCTGCCAGCTTCCAGGCCTTCCCATTCACACCACAGCTCCAGACCTTCTGTTTTGTTACTTCTTTGTGGAAGACATGCTCCTTTCTGCCACAGGGCCTTCACACACGCTTTTCTCTCTCTCCAGAACACTTTTCTCTGCTGTTGTGCTACACAACCTTCTCCATCTCAGAGAAATGCTACCTTCTCAGGAAATTTCCCTGCCCCATTTAACCAAACCAAATCCCCCTCCTAGGTACCCTTGTCAGCAAGATGAACCTCTACAAATACCTACCACAGTTGGAGAGAGTGATCTGTATGATTATTTGACAACTATCCATCGCTCCAACAGATTGCAGCCTCTGTGAGAGGAGGGAGGGTGCCTTTTGGCCTGCCACCGTATCTTCAGAGTCTAACACTGTGCCTGACACATGACTGATGCTCAGTCTTGAACAAACCGTTCTAAGCCTCAGTCTTCCCAGCTGAGGGCCCACCACAGGCCACATAGCATGAGAGGTTGTACCAGGGACATGGTGGTGGACAAGACACAGAGCTGTGGCCCCTCCTGCCATGGAGCTCACTGTCTAGTACGGAAGACAGAGGCTGAATATGTAATGACAAGGGAGCTGAGTGTTGCAAGCAGGAGAGGATGTTAAGCTGTGGGTAGTGGAAAGCCAGGGGATCAGGAAAGGTCCAGCAAGGAACAGAGATAGGAGTTATCAGATGAGAGGGATGAAAGAGTATCAAAGAGCATTGTAAGCAGAGGGAAGAGCATGAGCAAGGGTGCCACTGAGGCAGAAGAGAGCCTGGAGTACTTGAGGCATGGAGTTAGGCCAGAGTTGCTGGAGCATAGAGTGAATGGAAGGCGGTATTAGTTCCATCGATGTGCTTTGATTTTACTGGAAGGAAGTGACACAGATGAGCTGTCTTTTCAAACTGGTTAGTCCTTGTCTTCCATACCTCCTCCCCCGACTCTCAGGCCCAGGTGGAGGTCCAGCATGAACATATCCAGGCTGTCCCACTGCTCAGGCACGTTGTCCTGTACCTTCAAGCACCTACTGCTGTATTTCAGGTGTCCCGTGTGGGCCACGCCTGTGTCTGGTACGAGGGGACTGTGACATTTGAGATGGGGTGGGCTGGGAGCGAATGCGAGGGTAGCAGTCAATCAATCCTGGAGTATATATTGCTGACAAGTCTGGGGGAGGTCCCCTGAAGAGGCAGGGAGCCTGGCCTGGGGCTTGAGGGTGGTCTGCTCAGCTTGCTTGGGAAATGAGCCATGACTTACCAGCTGCAGAAACATCAATGTGTTAGAGAACAGAGGCCTCTGAGTATGGGACAGGGAGGGGCCCCTCTCCTCCTCACATCTGTTGCCGCCTTCCTCTTCCTCCAGGCTCCTGGGTCAGATGCGGAACTGTCCCCGCTAGGCTCCCCAAAGGAAGGGGAGCTTTTCTTTTGAACTTGTGCGCTCTTGCACAAGTAGCTCCCAGTGTGTGGGTAGAATGAGGTGACAACTGGCTGGAAATAATGGATTTTAACTTCCTCCTTCCCCTGCAGGTATTCCATCAACAATCCTTACACACTCACACACACACACACGCACACACACACACACAGAGCAGCCTAAGCCCCTGGTTCTGCTGAGACCTCTCTGGAGCAGGAGCCTCCAGTTCACCCATTCCCCAGAATAGTGTTTCTGAAAGTGTGAACTTCAGACCCACTGCATCAGATCACGTGGAGTACTTGTGAAGATACAGGTTGCCAGGGGACTCTGAAGCAATGAATCACAGACCGCATTTGGAAAAGCTTTGTTCTGGAGGATACCTAATTCTATCCAAAGAACTAATGATGCATTCCCTTCCCCAGAAATGTGTCCCCCAGTCCAGCCAGTGATGACATCTTTGGCAATACCATCCTGGACCCCTGCCAGGAGGGCAAGCCAGCCTGCCCCTTTAGACCTTCCACCGCACGCAGTCAATAAATATTTAGCAATGACCTACTAGGTGCTAGGTGCTGGGGTGCCATGAGCAGCCATGATTCCTGCCCTATGGGTCTTCTAATTTAGGAGTGAGGACAAATATTTTAAAAGCCAATGAATAAATAAATAAGATAATAGTGGTAAGAGCTCTGAAGATGATAAAAGAGAGCTATCAAAGAAAGCAGTGGGGGACCTGCTTCATTCAGGGGTTCAGGGACGGAGGCCACCTTGGTTCTTGTGGAAAACAGCGTTCTGAAAGTGAAAGAAAAAACCTTTCCTCTCCCTTTGCTACTGTTTTTTCCCCTCTAGTCTTTCTTTTCTTTACCTCTGCTTGGCACTATTTCTCTGGTTTGACTCCCTCTTTGTCTCCTTCATTCTCTCCTCCTCTGCTTCCCTCCCTCCCTCTCCCATTGCCTCCCTCTTCATTGAATCCCACCTCCTGCTCTTCTGCTCCCTCCAGAGAAACTGAAGAAACCAGATCTCCCTGCCTCTCTAGTGAGCCAGCAGTAATTGAGCTGTGGTCTTGCTCAACAGCTGGCCCTGAAACCAGGGCTAGAGGAGGTCAGGGGGAGCTGGAAGTGGAGGGAGAGCCTGGAGCGATGGGAAGCAGGGAAGGGCTTAGGGAGGGAGAGGGCACTCAGAGGGGCTGGAGGTGGCTGCTGAGCCAGGTAATCTAATCAGGGGGTGAGTCGTAAAGATCACTCACTCCCCTGAGCAGGACGGCCTAAGAAATCACATTAATTTGAAGAGGGTGTAAAATCCACGGAGAATTCCCCTTTCTCCACCACACACATGAAGATAAACTGTCTTCAGCTTCCAATATGATCTTACAACAGCTTGTCAGTGACAAAACAGCCTCAAATCCTCCCATTTATCAAACGGCCAATCCTGTTAGCAGCTTAAAAGAGACATAATTACCTGCGGCCTTTTGTGTGATTCTTTATACTAACGCCGCTTCCTTCTTCCTGGCAGCGTTCCAGAACGTGAGCTCAGAATTCATTCCTGGTGACTGGGGAGATCATCAGAGATGCGAAGTTGGGGGACAAGGGCCGATGGTTGGGGTGGGGAGTTCTGCACTGCGGGCAAGTCTCGTCTGGGGCTGTGATGTGAGTTAGCACCACGGACAGAGCCAGAGCCGGGAGCCTGGGAGCAGATTCCTGAATGGTGGGGTAAGCCGGAGCCGAGGCCAGCCCGTGTGGGCAGAAGCCGGTGGGCCAGTCAGGAGCCTGGCATGCATCTCAAGGACTAAGTTTCAGCTGCCTTTACAGAACAGTGGAAACAGCCTATGGCGCATCATTACTGACAGTAGAGACAGGGCACAGAACAGGCTTGGCCTGTAGATTAGTAATTTGGGTAGAATTTTCCACCCTCAGACAGAGCCAGGAGTCCCCTCTTTTGACTCCAATGTGGCTGACACATTTTGAGTTTTTCATGACTTCAGACTCTGCCATGCTGCTACTGGGGAGAATAATAAGGTTCCCAGCTAACATTTACTGAACGCTTGCTGTGGGCCAGGTTCTGTTCTAAGCACCTACTACATGTGATCTTAATTAATATAAACATCATGAGAAATCTGTTCTATTATCCCATTTTATAGATGAGGGACCAGAAGGTGGGTGAGGCTGTCACATGTCCAAGGTTCCCCAGAACTAAATCAGACTCCTGGTCTGTGAGCTCGGCTGCCTACAAGGCAGGCTTTGGCCACGGTGAGAGATCAAGTCTATGGCTCTGGTTTGGTCTCTCTCCCTCTCCACACTTCTTGCTATTTCTCAGCCCAATCAAGGCAGGTTTGGGGAGAGGGATGAGATAACTTCATGACTAATCTTTCCTTCGGTGAGAAATAAAACACCCTGGAAACTGATTTCTCTCTGGCCAGGGCTGCTCAGCAAATTCATACTTTCATTTCCCCAGCCCCGCCCTCTCTCTGCTGGGCCCCCCTCCAGGACTCTCCCTTTTACCCATTTCAAGAGGCCACCTAACCCCATTCCCCCACTGCCTACAGCCAACCTCCTCCTTGCTACTCCCCACACTCTTCTTCATTTTCCAGCAGCCCCAAGGGAATCCTCTACTGGGAGGAAACCATCAGAGTCTGTTGGAAGCCAGATAAAGAGGCAGGCAGTGAGAGAGCCTGCAAGAGATAGCCAAGAGACAGAATGAAAGTGAATTCTGAAGTGCTGCTGAGTTAATGATTGTGGTCAAATACTATTGAAAGACAAAGACCGAATTAGCTATCTGGGGGTATCTTACAGAATTTCTAGGACTCAGCTTTAACTGAGTTGGCTCCCTCTGCCCAACAGCCCTCCATCCTCGCACTGTTCTCTGGAACTGCCTCCCAGGCCAGCAACCTTTCCCTCATCCCAAACAGCCTCAGGGCATTCATCACTTGGGTTAGTGATTTATCAAAGGCTCCGACACAGTCGCTGTTGGCAAAATCGATCTGTGAAGAATGGGACCAACCCAGGGTCCCCAGTTCTCCTGAGCCTCCACCATCAATCTGCCCCAGAGGAACTCCATGGCTCTGATATCAGCCCTGCCCCCACTGCCCCACCATCACCCCAGCTTTGTTTGGGTCTCTGGGATCCTTTCTGTTCTCAGAGAGAAAAGAGAGAGGGAAGGAAGAGGGAGAGAGAGGTGAGTTAGTGCCTTCTCTTAGATGTTTATTTTGTTGTTTTTAAGTGAGAAAGTCCCAGCTCTATTAAACGCAATCAATAGCTGGCCCAAGAGAAGCTTCCCTTCTCTGAGACATTTGAAATCTGGTCAAATCATTTTGCCCCAATACAAAGTAATTTATCAATTTCAAAACCCTTCTAATCAGTGGAGACTCTGGAGTTCCTATTCCTGCTATCTTCTGCTGCATGCAGTGTGTATGTGAGTGTGCACGCATGCGTGCGCACGCACACACACACACACACACACCCCTATGCACAAACTCCTCTATCCTCTCTGCAAACCCCCTTCCCTGCCTCCTTCCTCCTCCCTCTTTGGAGGGACTGCAGAGTGTCTTCCTGCTCTGAGCTCTGCTCAGCCTCCAGGCTGGGTGCGGTCCTCAGTGTCTCTAGCCCAGTCTGTGTGCTCCTGGCCCGGGGAAGCTCCAGGGCCCTCCAGGTCTGTGATGATTAGCCCTAGGGAGCTGGATGTGGGCATGGGCCCAGCCACGTGCTGCTGAGTGCAATTCTCTTCACCCAGGTAAAAAAGCCAAGTTAGGGGGATTTCGGTTCACAGAAGAGGCCAGGACTGGAGCCAGGGGGCTGGAAGGGGCCCAAGGCCACCAAAATCATTCCCTAGGACCTTGGCTTTGGTCTCCAAGGGACAAGCGGGATCAGCTGTCTGCAAAGGGGTTTGCTGGCTGAACCTGGAGATGATGTCACAACACTCTCCTGCCTCTGAAGCTGCTATTTTTGCCTTCGAGGACAGCCTGTGTCTAAAGGGAGAAAGAGACAGCAGTGAAATCACCTTGCAACTCACCCTCAAGCTCCCAGGAAGAGCGGCTGGAGCCTTTGCAGCTCCATTAGATTGGATTCTCAGCAGGTCTTTTGTGGCCACCGGCTGCAGTGACCAGATAGGACACTGACCTTTGGGGAAGGGCCACGTACTGAATGGCTGATTCAGATTCTCTCCCTACAGTGGGTTCTGCCCTGTTGCTCCCTCAGAGAGCAACCGAGGAAATTGCCTGAGGCTGACCCACAAGGGAGCTCAGGAGCACAGATGGCACAGAAGCTAGGAGAGACCTCCAACCACACAACGGTCAGTCCCAGGGCCTGACCTTGAACTTCTGGGCTCCCCATTAAGGAGTTCCTTAAGAGACAGCCTGGGTAAGAAGGACACTCAGACCCTTATCTGTCTCCCTGAAAGCAGGAAATAAATCTCCCACGTGAAAGCTACTCTTTCTGTACCAGGAGGTAAAAAGACTTCTTTACCAAGAGATGGGAAATTTAGACCAGGAAGATTGTATAAACAACCCTTGTTACTTATTACTAACTTACTACCCCCGGTTCCAAATTCCACCGAGAATTCCCTACTAATGGAAACTCCCAAAGTTAAGTTTTCTTTGTCTTATCACTTCCTCACAAATTTATTGTCTTTTTGTCTAAGAAGTATAAAAACTGCCTGCCTTGCTCATTTCTTTAGGTCTCAATTTCATTATTGGGCCTCCATGCACACATAATAAAACTTTGGGGGTTTTTCTCCTGTTACTGTCTCGTGTAAATTTAATCCTTAGCCAGGCTGGAAGACCTTGAGGGTAAAGGAAGAAATTTTCCTTCCTTTTAGTTCAAAGAGGTGAAGTCATTTGTCCCAAAGCACACTGAAAGTGAGGGATAAACCTGGGATCCAAGTTCTCTGAATCCACGTCCCAGAATCTCCTGTCATTCACTCACTCCCCAGACACAAGCAGAACATCTTTCTCACTACAAATGTTATGCTTTTCTTTTTTAAAGATTTTATTTATTTATTTTACAGAGAGAGAGAACAAGCAGGGGGAGCAGCAGAGGGAGAAGGAGAAGCAGACTCCCCGCCGAGTGTGGGGCTCAATCCCAGGACCCTGAGATCACGACCTAAGCCAAAGGCAGATGTTTAACCGACTGAGCCACCCAGGGGCCCCAAATGTTACGCTTTTTTAATGGCAATTGAAAACAAGCTGACATTATCCCCCTTCCTCTGATTGGGAAATAGAGACTCCATGGTGAAGTGAGTTGCCCAAAGTGACAGTATATAGGAGGCAGACGTAGATTAAGCCCAGGCCTTCTGATCTCAAATCAAGAGTCTTCCCCATGGCACTACAACACACATTCACGATGGGCTTGTTATATGCCAAACACTGTCCTGCAATCTTCAGATCTGACATTGTTCTATTAGCACTCCCTTCTTCTTTTTTTTTTTTAAAGACTTTTTTTATTTGAGAGAGAGAGAGAGAAAGCATGTGGTGGGGGACAGCAGGAGGGGGAGGGAAAGAAGCAGACTCCCCACTGAGCAAGGAGCCCTACCTGAGCCTGAACCAGGACCCTGAGATCATGACCTGAGCTGAAGGCAGACACCCAACTGATTGAGTCACCCAGGCGGCCCTAGCAAGCCCTTCTGTACATGAAGAAAACAAAACTTTGAAAAGTCCAGTATCTAGAGACCAAGCTGGATCCAAACGGTTTCTCTGACTGCAGAATTTCAGTCTAGATTATACTGGTTTACTGATCATGATAAAAGCATTCACTACACATCCAAATAACCAATATTTATTGACTGAGTGTTCACGATAGATACAAAGTTCACAGCACTGCTAGGAAGATGAGCTCTAAATTCTGGACATCAGGCTGGCAGCTGGCCCTTGGTCCACCCTATCCCTCCCAACCCACATTTCCTGAGCACTCACTTCGTGGGATGCACTGGGCAGGGCCCCTTGAGTGTACTCTCTCTTCAGATCTACATCATAAACAGAATTTTCCTCATTTGAAGGATGTGGGAACCAAAGCTCAGAGAGATTCCATCACTTGTCCCTGGCCACACAGCCTACTAAAGAGACATCAGTGTAGAGGTGTCATTTCTCTCTTCCACCTTGCAAACCATTTGGGGACAGCACTCCAGTCCTAGCTCCCCTCTAGGTATTGTACATGGGGATTATAAATACCACTTCGAGGGGTGCCTGGGTGGCTCAGTGGGTTGAGCCTCTGCCTTGGGCTCAGGTCATGATCTCAGGGTCCCGGGATCGGGCTCTGTGCTCAGCAGGGAGCCTGCTTCCCCCCACCCCCACCGCCTGCCTCTCTGCCTGCTTGTGATCTCTCTCTCTCTGTCAAATAAATAAATAAAATCTTTTTAAAAAAAAGCTTTAAAAAATAAATATCACTTTGCTGGGAGTTTGAGAAGAGAGGAGGAAAATGACACCAAGGGCCACTGCAGCTGAAGGGAGTGTCCAGTGCTACCGAGAGTAGAGAGGAGCATAGATCTAAGACTAAACCCTGGTGGGAGACATGTGGTAGCTGAGACTCATTGAGGAAGTGATTGAGAGAGCACCTGAGTCTTGGGAACTCCATTGCCATTACTGGCTTGGATCCCCCAACCCCACCTCTCGAAAGCGGACGACTGCCCAAGTCTCCTCCAGAATGGGCCGTTCCCCCACCCAGAGAATGGATGCACCGCGAGCCGGCTCCAGACTTGCCCCGATTGCTTCGCACATTGATGGATGAAAGTGCCTCTGCAAATTGGAAAAATAACTAATGTACTACTCCCAGACCCTGCTGTCTGAGAGTGGAGGGGGCTCTTCTGGGTTAACCCAAGAACTGGGAGGAATCAATCCCCTGAATAACAACCCAAGGCAGCAGCAGGGAGAGGCTCCCAGCCTGGTGGGGGTGGAATTACATTTCCTAAGGGTATTCTCAGTGTCGCCTCTCATCACCATAATATTTACATCAAATGCAAAAGGCCTCTTCGGAATAAAACCCTGAGGTTGTAAATGCCAAATCCAAGAATGTCACCGAATGCAAAAGATCAGGTTCTTTGAGCAGCCTTCTCTCCCTCCCCACCAGGCTAATGCCTGCCACAACCCTTTGGCATGACCGAGTGGGCTCCCGAGCAGTCCTGAACCTCAGCAAAGATCAGGAAAGGTTGGGAGCATGCAAGCAGCTGAAGGGTACCCAGCTCTGGTCCGGAGATGCCAGGCGGCCTCCTCTCTTCCACCTGGCTTCACACAAAGTCTGCGAAAATGTGTCTCCACATACTTCTTATGCAGAAAGGCAGGACAGGTCATCCCATGGACAGACAGACAGGCGGAGTATTCTATGGAGAGAGGCTCACAGCTCAGTGTCCAATGGAGTTTGCAAGCCAGCAGCCAAGTTCTCTGCTCATTGTGCTCCCTTACTCCTCTAACTGCCCCCTTGGGTACCAGGAAAGATTTTCTGAGGTCATTTGTCCATCAAACATTTATTGAGCACTTACTAAGCACCAGGCCCTGAGGATACAACGGTGAATACTTTGAAGGAGCTTATGTTCTGGTGGGCAACACACAAGGAACAGGTTAACATACAAATAACTTCAGATACTAAGTGGAGTAAAGAATAGAAATTGAGATGAAGGGATAGAGAGGGAAAGGGGCAGGCCACTGTTACCCAGGTCATCAGGGAAGGCCTCTCCAAGGAGGTGGCATTTGGCCTGAAGAATGATAAGAAAGCCCTCCATGAAGATTTGGAGGGAAGGTGTCCCAAAAAGGGGGGCAGCAAGTGCAAGAGCTTTGGGAGGAGAATGGACACCTGTGCTAGAGGAACAGAAAGAGGCCTGAAGCAGATTCAGGGGGAATGATGGGAGGGGTGTGAGGGAGGTGAGGTCAGAGGGGCAGGATCTTCCCAGCCGAGGAAAGGAGAAAGTTTTCCTGCAGAAGGCACTAGGAAACCATGGGAGTGATTTAGGCAGGGGAGGGCACTATGTGATTTACATTTTTAAGTTCTGCTCAGATAATGGAAGTCTTGGTTGAGTTCTGGTTTCACAACTCATTCACCATGTGATCTTGGGCCAAGTTCCTGCATTATTAAACCTTCGTTTCCTTAAGAACTTCTCGGGGAAGGGGCGCCTGGGTGGCTCAGTGGGTTAAGCCGCTGCCTTCGGCTCAGGTCATGATCTCGGGGTCCTGGGATCGAGTCCCGCATCGGGCTCTCTGCTCAGCAGGGAGCCTGCTTCCTCCTCTCTCTCTCTCTGCCTACCTCTCTGCCTACTTGTGATCTCTCTCTGTCAAATAAATAAAGAACTTCTCGGGGAGTCAGAGGATGACATGAGCTAACATCCACAGTGTGTCTAGTTCAAGACCTGGTGTCACTAGATGCACAGTTAATGTCCCACACTGTGTCTCTCTTGCTCGGTCTTTCCTCTGGGCCCTAGCATAGGCCCCATCTCTCTGTGGCTGTCCACCCTGTGCGCATCCAGAGCTCAGTGGGGGTCCCACCCCTTTGGTGACAAGACCTCAGACTACACAGGCTCTCCAGGGCTATGGGCTGCCCGTGGATGGCCAGGCTGCCTGGGCACACCTGCATGCAGAAACTGCATTTCCATGTCCTTCACTGTACCTGTAGGGCAGGCAGAGCATCTGGGAGAAAGGTCACCAGTGCCACCCAACTTCATGCTCCTTTCCACTCATTTGCATTCCTCCCCAAGTCCTTTGTGCCTGATCTTTGACCTCAGACGTTGAGGGCAAATGAGAAAAAGCAGCAGGTGGAAGGAACTGGAGAGAGCGAATGATAAGGGCCCTGTTGGGCAGCTTAGAGACCACGCCAGGGCCAAGAGCAGCCAGGGTGACCCCGGCTCCTTCCTGGAGCTGGGCTCACTCACACTGCATGTAGCCCCAAAGTGGGGAGGGGGTGGCAGCTCAGAGACCGAATCCCCCAGCAGCCGCCTGATAGCCACTTGTCCACTTGACTGTCCTCAAGGGACAAGGCGCTTCTCTTCCTCCCCTCCCTTCCTGCACTGTGCTCCACGGAAAGGATGTGATGAGGTTAATTAATTGCTTATAGAAAGTTCTTTAAAAGGAGGAGAAGAAGCAAGGGAGCCATCATGTCTGGGAGCCAGAGTGTTCTTGACACAGTATTGGCAGTCACGTCCTGGTGGCTACAACAGGGGTTGGGGGTGCAGGGAAGCAAAGCGGTTTGTGGGGGGAGGGATGAGGGGAGTTTGTGTCAGTGGCTGCAGGCAGGCCCCGGAGGACAGTGGGGCAGCAGAGGAAAGGGGCATGGGAGAAGTCTCAGAGAACAGCCTCAGGCAAATCCCCAATCCAGGAATGTTTGGGGAGCCCAGGGGAGGAAGGGTTTTGTTGGGCAAGGCTGTGTGGGGGCCAAGGGCTACTGACTGAAGTTCTCAAAGTGAAACTTTGTCTTGTCAATTCCTTGCAAATGTATTGTCTCTTTGTCTAAAAAGTATAAAAACTGCCTGCCTTGCTCATTTCTTTAGGTCTCAATTTCATTATTGGGCCTCTGTGCACATGTGATAAAACTTTGGGTTGTTTTTTTCTCTTGTTAACCTGGCTCATGTAAATTTAATCCTTAGCCCAGCTGGAAGAGCTTCAGGGTAGAGGAGGAATTTTTCCCTTCAGCTGGCAAGGCCCAGGTCGGCTCAGCCCAGTGCCGGAGGCAAGGAGGGGAGAAACACAACCCAAGCCACAGGTACGTCTCCTTCTCTTCCCAGGGGCTGAGCCTGATGGCAGGAACATGGCCACCTTGCCTCCCCTCCATCCCCAGGCCTGAGCCCTGAGCCCTGAGCCTTGGGAGATCCTCTTCCCTCCCTATTTTAGGGATCAGCTTACGACATTATCCATGAGAAGCTCTCCTGCCTGTCCAGCTTCTCAGAAGCTTTGGTAGCCCAACAATATCCTCCAGTTTTACCTGTGGGTCTGCTGGCCTCTGCATCCCCACCCTGCCCGGAAGCATTAACATGGGGCAGGCTGGGGCGCGCCTGGGTGGCTCAGGTCATGATCTCAGGGTTCAGGGATCAAGTCCTGTGTAGGGTTCCCTGCTCAGTGGGGAGCCTGCTTCTCTCTCTCCCTTGTGCTCTCTCTCTCACTCATTCTCTCTCAAATAAATAAATAAAATCTTTAAAAGCAAATGAAAAAACATAGGGGAGGCTGGCAGCAGGCAGAGAAAGTTAATGCTGCAGGAACCCAGAGGTACTGACTCAGGTCCTGAAAAGCTCCAGTTCTTCAACGGAACATTTGCAATTCTCCCTGCACACCCCTTCCACCCATTCCCAACCATACAATCAGCCTGCTTCATCTCCAAGACTTCGCCCTGAATGTGAACCACGTAAGGTCTGGCGAGTCAGGTCACTTACCTCAAGGAGCTCCCTTAGCCTACAAGCTTCCTCCAGAGAGCACCAGCGTCCACCCCTCCCGTCCTGTCCTTAACACTGGCTCCGTCTGTTCTACCAGCCCTGTCAAGGACAGCCCCCCGCAATCTGACCATGGCAGCAGCTGGCAGGGCCCGAGGCTGCACTTGACATCCTGATCCAACCATATTCTCAGAGAGGAAGCAGGTTGAGAGTTCCGCATGCTTGCACACACCTGCACGTACCAGGCGAACACTCCCTCCCTCAATGTCAGCCTAGACGAGAGAATTGGTTCTTAGATTTCCTGGGTCAAAGATCTTCTGGCTTCGATGAAAGCCAGACACCCTCTCCCCTAGGAAGATGCATACATACATGTTTTGCATGTCCTATCAGGAAGGCTTGGAATACTGGTGGCCCTTCCCCTGATTGCTGCTCTCAGTAGCAAGCCTTGTCCACAGCTTGGGGTTCTAGGCAGCTGGGGATTTGGCCAAATCCCTGGGTGACCTTCTATGGGCTGAGTTTTGGGAACTCCCCAGGAGCAGCTCCAGAGGGTTGAGCTAAGGGGCAAGAGAGATCTGAGACACCTCCAAAACCATCTCCAACTCTCAAATGTAAAGACTCCACGGTTCTGTCCACACCCACCTCCCGCTCACCGAGGCAGACCGCACAGTCCTCCCTGTGTGGTCATCTTGGGACACACAAGCTCTGAGCTCCGGATGTCTATCTGAGTCATTACACAGTCTGACCAGGATTTTGCTATCTACAGTGAGCACCAACCATGTGGACAAGGAAGCTGGGCTCTGTCTGGCTTCAAAATTTCCTGAGACAGGGCACAAACCCACTGCTTTGGGTTCAGTGCACACCTGCAAATCATATACACGCACCGGCACGCAAACCACACACACACAGACCAAGACACACACAAACGATGTGAGAGCATGCGGAAACACACAAATCAGAAACAAGAAAAATGCAAAACTCCAAAAAGCATATGCATGAATACGCAAACCATTCCCATACACACAATCACATCCTGCAAACTGCTTGTATACATGCTCATGCTCTAACACATAACTCCCATTCCCATGTCCTAGGGACCATTCCAGCCCAACTGACTTTCTGTTTCTCTCTGCTATGCACGCTCTGTAGTCTGCTCCCCAAGACAGAGTCACTCTTACCTCTTTTCCTCACCTGGCAGATGCCGAGTTAGCCTAGGAAGCCTCTGTATTAGGGTTTTCCTAGGGCTGCCATTAAAAAATGTCACAAACATGGGACGCCTGGGTGGCTCAGTTGGTTGGGCAGCTGCCTTCGGCTCAGGTCATGATCCCGGCGTCCTGGGATCGAGTCCCACGTCGGGATCCTTGCTTGCAGGGAGCCTGCTTCTCCCTCTGCCTCTGCCTGCCTCTCTGTCTGCCTGTGCTCGCTCTCTCTATGACAAATAAATAAATAAAATTAAAAAAAAAAATGTCACAAACTTGGTGGCTTGTAACAACAGAAACACATTCTCTCAACAGTTCTGGAGGCCAAAAGTCCTAAATCAAGGTGTTGCCAGGGTGGTTCCTTTTGGGGGGCTCAAAGAGAAAATCCGTTCCATGACTCTCTCAACTTCTGGTGGTTACAACTCTTGACATCCCTTGGCTTGTAGAGACATCACTCCAATCTCTGTCTCTGTAGTCACCTGGCTTTCTTCCCGTGTGTGTGTCCGAATCTCCCTCTTCTTATAAGAACACTAGGCACTGAATTAGGGCCCACCCTCATCCAGTCTGACCTCATCTTAACTTGCTGATGTCAACAAAGTTTCTATTCCCAAATAAGGTCATATTTGTAGGAATTGGGGATTAGGACTTGAACACATCTTTTCAGGAGACACAATTTAATATTCAACAGACTCTCAGCCAAACATTTCCTTTTTCTTTTTCTTTCTGTTTTTTACGATTTTTATTTTTACATAAGCTACACATTCACGATGGGGCTATAACCCACAGCCCCGAGATCAGCAGTGATACCCTCCACTAAGCCAGCCAGTCACCCCCAAATTTTTCCTTTGTCTATGAGTCCTTCCCCGACCTTCTCCCTAGACTGGCTAAATTTCTCCTTCCATGTGCTGTCCCCATCACAGCACTTAGCTCGTATTATTGTTATTGCTTCTTTAATGGTCTCTCTTCCCAGCTCCGAGGGGCTGGGCAGTCTATCCCTTTACTCGCCACTGTAAATCTAGCACCTGGGATAGTGCCCAGTTGGGACAAGGTCTCAATAAATCCTTGTTGAATGAGTTGAACCATTTATACACATGGCACAAATACGTTAATCATATCCACAGACATAAGCACATACTGTACATATGTGCCCAAACATGTAAGTCAAGCATATACATAGACACATGAAAACTATTTACCCATACAAATCCAGGCCTTGAATGCAGTCCAGCAAGTTCTAATTAGTCAGCCAATCATGGCTGAGTTCCAAAAAAGTCCAACCCTTCTCTAAGTGCACTGGGAGAGGCAAAAAAGGGTCACCTATGGTCTCCTGTCCTCCAGAGACTGACAGACTAATTGGAAAAACAAGACTAATACATGATGAGAGATACTATAGTACTCAGTTCTATTTTGTGAGCTATGAAGGCTCAGAGGAAGGAGCTCTTGTGGGCTGGAGTAGTTAAGGGAGGCTCCCTGGGAGCAGGTGAAGGTCGAGCTTGGCCCTCCTGTGTGGGCAGGATTTAGAAAGACAGGAGAGAGAGAAGAAGAGATAGCATGTATAAAGGCCCAGGGGCTAGCTCATAGACCCATGGTGAAGGGAGGAACCCACTCTAGTAGCTGGAGTATTGATGGGAGATCTGGTTGCCGAGGCTACCAATGCCAGGCTAAGGATTTCTGGCTTCTTCTGGCACCATCAGTCTCTTCCTGCCAGGGTCAGGGAGTCATTTCTCCAGAGTCCTGTGATCCGGGCTTCAGGGAGCTGGGAGCAGACAGGGATAAGGTAGCTGTATATCTTAAACCATGAGAACATGGGGCAGTCCCTGGCAGGGCTCCTCTCTTCCGTCAGAAGCCGTGGGTAGCAGCAGCACCTGCTGGAAGAACAGGGTCAGGCTGAATGACTTGTCCCTCCACCCACTCCTTCCCTGGGAGAGGTTAGTGACAAGGTGGCAGAAAGCTTCAGTGATACCTTTGTTGGCAAAGCAGTCCCTGTTAGCCACCGATGACAGGGTGGGGGCAGGTGGCCAAGGGGTGGAGAGAAAGCCTCGCAAAGCTTCCTCCCCGGCCCTGAGCCCTGGCACCAAAAGTCTCCTAAGGGACAGGCCTCGCAGTAATGAGAGGGGCAGCAAGGAAGAGGGGCCACTGGGTCTGCTCTCACCAGGGAGGCTGGAGAGATAGTGAGCTCTTCCTTTTGGTACTGGAAGAAGTGAGAGTTTGTTCTAGCAAACTGCAGAGACACAGAAGGGCTGAGTCTGGGGCTTGAGAAGCAAATACAACGCTTCTATTGTCTGACAGGTCCCCTCTCTCCCTTTGAAATTGTCCATTTCCTAGGGTCATGGAACCAAAAGTAGTAGTTGTCATGGGAGTATGGAGAAACTACTAAAAAAAAGAGTGGAGACTGCCAGGAAGAGGAGAGGAGCTAGGGGTTCAAGGATGGGAAATCTGGTCTGAGCACCTTTTTACCAAGGGACACTCTATCCCTGTCCCTTCATAGGAGAGGAGGAAAGAGTAAGGCCCCCGTCTTCGTGAAGGTGAAATGGTTTTCTTTTTTTTTTTTTTAAAGATTTTATTTATTTATTTGACAGAGCGAGATCACAAGCAGGCAGAGAGGCAGGCAGAGAGAGAGGAGGAAGCAGGCTCCCTGCTGAGCAGAGAGCCCGATGTGGGCCTCGATCCCAGGACCCTGAGATCATGACCTGAGCCGAAGGCAGCAGCTTAACCACTGAGCCACCCAGGCGCCCTGAAATGGTTTTCTTAAACCTGTAGGATAGGGTTCTAGAAATCTGTTCCCTAGGGGCACCTGGGTCAGTCACTAGGGAGCATCTGTGCTATCAGGTGGAGTTGGAACCAGGAGCCAGGGAAGGACTGAATCACTCACGGGCTCCCAGACATCACTGGGGAAGGGCGGGGGGCTGCTTGCTCTGCAGTGACACTGGTCGTGGCCCTCATGCAGCAAATAAGAACAGGGTACGCATAACTCTGGAGAGCCAAGCTCCTAGGTTCTCCCAGAGTTCCCCACAAGCCTGGGAGTGTTAGAGCCCACTGTGTACCTTCTCCTCCTCTCTAGAGAACCACTCTCCCAAGTCGTGACTTAGACAGTGAGATTGATAAGGGAGGGGTCGAGGTCGTCCTAAGTGTCACCTTCTCTACTCTTCCTCTTTGTCTGGCCCCTGATCGCCTCCTGGCTCCCCTCATGGCTGCTGGGCCCCATAAGCTTCTGTGAAACCCCATTTCCTTTCCATTCAATGACACAGTCCCTCCCTCAGACTCTGACTTTTGTCCCACATCCTGAGCATTTCTAGGCCAAAACCTCTAGCCACGAGGATCACAGAAGCCTGCTGGCCCAGCAGCTCCAAGTAGGGAGGAACGCTAATTGGCATTAACAGAGCCCAGGCCAGCAGCTCACAAAAGATCCTCTCTTCCTGACCAGAGTCATGCCTGGGGCACAGCCAGCTTCTGGTGTCTGCTCATGGGGGGAGGGGCTCCTTTGGATAGTGGTCAACAAAGAGAGGGGGTGCCCCACTGGGACTCTCCTGCTGGGGCTCCACAAGAACCTGGCCCTTCTTGCTGTCCCTCAATGCAACCCATCAGGTAGCCCAGAGCACACTAGGGACTCGGTCACCTCAAAGCCTACCTTATATGCTCCAGAATGCCTGAGTTCCAGTACCACATGTAACACGTGTGGACAGAGACCAAAAACAGTGCCTTTGTTTTCTTGTCTGTGAAAAGGGAATAATACCACCTATCTCCCTGGGTTGTCATAAGATGAAGGGCTATCCATTAAAAGCTCCTAGCATGGTCCCCAGCATGCAGTGAGCACTCATTCCATAAACGGGAATTGCAGCTATATGATTAGGATTATTATTTCTTGGACCCACTTCCTTTTGTTGGAGGAAGTTCCCATTTCAGGACTTCAACACTGAGCAGACAGAATGAAACATGCACCCCAGGGAAATCTGTTGAACAGATGGAAGGAAAAGAGAGAGAGGAGGGCAGGAGAAAGGAAAGCGGTTGTTTTTGCCACAGGTAAAACACGTTTTGTGGGTGGACAAGAAAGACTCCCCTTCCAACAAGCTTCCATCTAACAGACTGTCATTGCCTAGAATTTCATCAGTGTTGATTCATTCCTTTGAGTAAAGCACTGCCCTCTTCCCACGCCCGGGTCTCCTTTAAGATGCAAACAATCACACTTTAGTTTGAATGAATTAGAAGACTGACCAATGAGAAGAGGTGGTTTGAAGACCTAGAGCCTTTGTGGGGAGGAAGAGAATTTTCACGTGGAAAGTGCCGAAAAGGGATCATACAATTTTGCAGGAGGCTGGCTCTAAGAAAATTGAGTGCAGGACACTGCAATTTCCCTTCGTAACAGTTCAGATCTGACAGAACCTCATAGGCAAGAATGTCTTCCTTGTCTCTGTCCCAAATCCTTCACGCTATGGATTGTAGAACAAAATAATCATCTATTTCTCGTTGTCGGCCCAACACAGAATGTATGGCTGCATTTGTTCCTGAAGATTTTCTTTTTCTCGAGGTATGAGCTATCGACATGCAATCTCAATCCTAAAGCGATTTTCATTTACCGGGGAAATTTTAACACTGTCTCTTGCCAGTCTGAGGTTAAACACAGAGGAAAATTTAAATGCAATTTTCCTGTTTGAGAAGCAGTTACAATATTTTTAAGCAATTGAAGCTTCAAAATTTCAAATTCAACACGCAGTTAGGCCTCCACCCCAGGAACTAGGAATTTGCAAAGTTTACAAAACAGTGGAATATCTCCAAGGCTTTTCCCAAGTGCTGAGTCTTTGAGTGTTTCACAAATGAAGATGTTCTGGGAGACAAGGTGCAGTTTTACGGGCATTTGGTGTTTGGCTGGGGCCTTTTAAAGCAAATGTTACATGGGGGAAACAGTAGAAGAAAGACTCTATAACGAAGTATCAGAACAATAATACATTTTAATAGCATTATTTATCAACATTTATCGGCATTTGGAATTAACGAACACTCCAGTCCATCCCCATCGAGCGTTTGCAATAAATTTAAAGGGCTTGTCTTGCCTTTGGCACAGAGAAGATGACCCAGCTAGGATCCTTGTGTGATTTTGCAGGGGCAGATTTTGGATGCAGGGATAGAGAGCACAGACACAGAGACCGTAGCCAGCACCCCCCCGCCCGTTTTCCCTGGTCTGCTCCCCAGGCCTGGAGAACCCAGTCTCCTTTAGGAGCTCCCCATAGTCCTCTTCATGAACCATACCCACTACAGCAAGCAGACAGAGGCCCCTGAAGACCCGTGAATCACACTGTCCCTTCTGCCCACGAAGGCAACCAGAGGGGCAGCATAGGGGTCCTATCTCCATAGCCACAGCTGATAGGACCACTACCAGCATGGGGTAGATGACCCCCCGGCCAGGAATCTCTGCTGGGGTCTGGTGGCAGGAAAAAGGTGACTCAGGTAAATCAAATTTTCTCTGCAGGGACTCTAAAGAGACAGGCGTAAGGACTATGATGGGTGTGTGTCGTTTTTCGCCAGTGTAGCCTCATGTCACATTTTCTGGTCATAGCACCCCCATACTCCTTAGGGAGCAGCTCTGGAGTTAAGGTGATCTGGTTCCGCCCCCACATTCGGGGGTATAGCCGCAATCCTAGGTCTGGCCAGTCAGCAGATTTTATTCTCTGACCACAGCGATGCGTTTCAGGGGGGGAAGTGAATTAATTAAGGTTTTGGTCTGGCTACGGTAACAAAGAAACTCAGAGCAGTGGCTTCAACAGGACAAAAGTTTATCTCTTGCTCATATAAAAGTCCAAGTGGATGAAGTAGTCTGCTTCATGAAAATCCTTAGGAGCCCCTGGTCTTCTATCTTGTTACTCTGCCCTGCTGGCCTTATTCTCGTCACACCATGAGTGTGTTCCCGCCAGTCAGGAGGCAGAAAAATGGAAGGGGGAATTTGGGCTTTCCTTTTAAGGGAACAATGCAGAAGTGACACGTATCGCTTTTGCTTATAACCTATTAGCCAGAATTTAGTCCCAAACCACACCTAGTTGCAAGGGAGGCTGTACGGCCAGTTCGAAACTTCCATCACGCTAGAGGAAGAGGAGAATGGTGATGACGGGACAACCAGGGGCATCATCACCGTGTCTGGAGAGCGCGTTCAAAGATAGAGTTAACAGTGTGGAGAGACAGATGACAGATGGCAAGGACGTCATGGAGGCCGGCAGTCCAGCCATGCCGAAAGGCAGTTCTAGTCTATTTTTGATTTTTCAGTTATACCAGCCAAAAAATTCCTTTCTTTTTACCTATTATTATTATTATTATTACTACTATTATTTTGCTTAAACTAGTTGAGTTTGGGTTTCTAGCTCTCTCAAACCTAAAGAGTTCTGCCAATTCATGGCAAGATCAGAAGGCAAAAGATGATAAGGGAGGAAGAGGGCAAGGTACCATGAAGGGGAAGCCAACATCATGAGGAAATGGGACCCTCAAGACAGAGAAAAGTAAAAACCAGAAGACATGGAGAAGGTATAGTCAGTGAGGGTGGTGACAAGGCAAGAGGTGAACACAGAGAGAGGCTAAGCTGCCTAAGCTACCCCTCCTCCTGCAAGGGACCCTCCTGCCAAGTCACTTTGAGGTTCGAATTACCTTCTAACTCAGTTACAAGGTATGGAGATATATATATATATATATATATATATACACACACACACATATATATATATGTATATATATATTAACATATAATGTATTATTTGTTTCAGGGGTAAGTTATATATATATTTTAAAGATTTTATCTATTTTAGAGAGAGAGAGAGAGTGACAGAGAGAACACAAACAGGGGGGAGCATCAGAGGGAGAGGCAGGCTCCCCACTGAGCAGGGAGCCCACCACAGGAGATCCCAGGACCCCAAGATCATGACCTGAGCTAAAGGCAGATGCTTAACTGACTGAGACACCCAGTTGCCCTGTAAGGTTGTATTATTCTTCAAAATATTTGTCCTCCCTCTTTTGGGTGCCTTTTTAAAAGGAGGGCATTGATGTCAGGCTTGGCATAGGATTTGCATTGACCAATAAGTTATGAAGGGAAGGGCACCTGGGTGGCTCAGTATCTGCCTTCGGCTCAGGTCATGATCTCAGGGTCCTGGGATCGAGCCCCACTTCAGGCTGCCTGCTCAGCAGGAAGTCTGCTTCTCCCTCTCCCACTCCCCCTGCTTCTGTTCCCTCTCTTGCTGTCTTTCTCTTTGTCAAATAAATAAATAAAATCTTTAAAAAAAAAAAAGATATGAAGGGAAGCTTTAAGACCTAGTGTGCTCCTTTGTCAGCCTGGGCTCCCAAGTGAAGAAAACACAGAACAGGGCTGCAGCAGGCCCATGGCACACATGTGACATGAGGGAGAAATAAACATTTGTCACAGGCCTCTGAGATTTGGGAATTGTTTGTTACTGCGGCATAACTTAATGTAAGCCAACTGATACCAGGTCTGTGTTTACTGCAGTTCATACTGATCTTGAAACATGATAGCTCATCATTTCCTGGATTTTAAGGCACATACTGCTTGTATACACTTTTTTCTCTCCTGACAACCAAGAGTTCTATCAATGAAGCCAGGAATGACAGACCTACATTCCATGATCAGGTACTCCTCTTTACTAAGTCTTCTCCAGTTCTTATTCCCCAATAGTTCCTGTAGCCCAGAGAGGACGTGGAATAGATCTGATTATTATAAAACTGGGTAAATGCATAATATAAGTAATTTCATATTTGCAAACTTTACCAAACGTTTGTAATACAAAATGAGCAGTAGATCATTATAAAGATGTTGACTTCTCAAACTTAAGGACATTGTGGGTTAGGGTACATGCTGCACTGGCAATGATAATGACTATGGTGACAAGAAATCGTGCGGTACTTTCCCGTTTCCAAAGTGTGTCACGTATTTGCTTGCTTTAAATTCACAATAGCCTATAGATATTATCCCCATTTTACATACAGGGAGACTGGGGGTGAGAAAGTCGAAGGGATTGAACAAATTATGGAGCTGATACTGCCTCTCCCAGCTCCTTGTCCCGCCCCTTCTCCCCTGCCTGTTGCCTTAGGCACAGCAGACACCCCCTGGAGAGGAAGAGGGCACCCACCTCCGTGACAGGTGCTTGGGGAGGGCAATCAGGAACCCCGTGATTTGAATAAATAAGTGAATATATGACTAAATGGATGGATGGATGATGAATAAATGGATGTTGGATTGATGGGCAGATAAATAGACGGATAGGTAGATGGGTGATGGTAAGATAAATGGCTGGCTGGATCGCTTTTGTATGAATAGACTGGTGGGCGGATGGAGGGAGTTATATGGTCTGAGAGAAAAGGCAGTGGAGTTCTCCCAGCGTCTGGAAAGCATGCACACACACTCCCAGTACTCTACCACCCAGAATGCCCTATCCTTGGCCAATATCTTACCCTTGCCTGTCCAAGTATTTCCCTCACCCCCAAGATTAGAATGTGTTTCACCCACAAGATTGTCTATTGCTGCTCTACAGCTGATTGGCCGTGTTCACGTTATCTCTCCATGCCTCAGTTTCCTCCTAAGTAAAATGGAGATGAAAAGAGCACCTCCTTAGGGTTGTTGTGGAAATACATAATATATGAGATCATTTAGTAGAGTGCCTAACATATCAAAAGTTCTCTATAAATAATAACTATTATAATTATGATTCCCTGAAGTTTAGGATGATTGCCTGTGGCGATTAAGGTAAGTCCCCAGTAAGCACACCATATTGTGATTAGGGTCTTTAGCCCTTTTTCATTAGTGGTAGAATCCATAATAATACAATAACCTTTATTTTATTACACAGCCCTTGGAAATTGAGGGTTTCATCCATGTCAATTAATTCCTTCGCAGCCCACATTGGCAGTGACAATCAGAATGTCAAAATGTCTCAGAGGATTCCTAGGAAATCTGAGGCACTTCACGATGAGGCTGCCCGGGTGAGAGACCAGCCCGAGTGAATCCTTAATGCAGTTCACAGGAAGGGGGACTCTCCTGAAATGCTAATACAATCAACCTGAAAGGCAAACTTCCAGCTTCCTGCTCTATGATCAGACCTGCGCTCCCAGAGCTGAGGTCCACGGATGAGGCCAGAGGCCCTGCTCCCTCACCTACCCTGCTGAGAGCAGCAACCAGTCCTCAGTCCTCAGCACTATCAGGCCCTTCCTGTCACCCAGATGGACTCTGGCCACCCGAACCGAGGTCTGTTCCGCAACAGGAGGAAGCTCGGCCAAGAAACTGCCAGGAAGTAAAAAAGGGAGCTCTCTGGGTCAAAGAGGGACTGCCTAACTCCCAGCGTTTGCTTCTGGGACCCAGTTTGTAACACCCTCCGGAGCCAGACTGCTTCGGTCCAAACCCTGATTCCCTCACTTCCTAGCTGCCTGGCCTTGGGTACGTTACTCAGCTTTGCATGCCTCACTTTTCTCGTTTGTAAAGTGCATATGATAATACCTGCCTCTGGGGGTTGCATGAGGATTTAATGACTTAATAAATATAAAGCACTTAGAACAATGCTTGATGCAGAGAAAGCACTGTATACATGTTTACTCTTACTATCCATTCTTAATTCCTTCATTCATGCATACCTTACTTCTTCCACCCATCCATTTATTTCTGAGCTCATGCGTACATCCAGCTAACATCCCTATGTGAACCTCTGATGAGGTCATGTTAAAAATAAAAATGAATGATAAATATCAAAGTTAGGTTTGAGACACAAAGAACTACTAATGGGGAGCCTGGGGAAGTTTTCCTAGACCTCCACTGTATGCAGGCAACCTTCTACAAGATCTGCAACTGTACGGAAGAATTAATTGTGTTAAAATGTCCATATTACCCCAAACAGTCTACAGATGCAATGCAATCCTTATCAAAATACAAACAACATTTTTCACAGAACTAAAACAAATAATACAGAAATTTGTATGGAAACACAAAAGACCCCAAATAGCCAAAGCAATCTTCAGAAGGAAGAACAAAGCTGAAGATGTCATAATTTGGGGTTTCAAGATATGTTACGAAGTTGTAGTAATCAAAATAGTATGACCCTGGCACAAAAAGAGTCACATAGATCAATGGAACAGAATAAAGATCCCAAAGACAAACCCATGCTTATAGGGTCCATTGAACTACAATAAAGGAAGCAAGAATATACATCAGAGGGGCACCTTGGTGGCTCAGTTGGTTAAGTGTCTTCCTTTGGCTCTTGGGTCATGGTCCCAGGGTCCTGAGATCGAGCCCCAAATCCAAATCTGGCTCCTTTCTCAGCAGGGAGCCTGATTCTTCTGTTCCCTCTACTGTTTCCCCATTTGTATTCTTTGGCTCTCTCTCTGTCAAATAAATAAAATCTAAAAAAGAAAAAAAAGAATATACATTGGAAAAAAAGACCGGCTCTTCAATAAATGGTGCCGGGAAAACTGGACCACTTCCTTACACCATACACAAAAATAAACTCAAAATGGATTAAAGACTTAAATATGAGACCTGAAACCCTAAAACTCCTAAAAGATAACACAGGCAGTAATCTCTCTGACATTGGCCTTGGTAACATTTTTCTAGATCTGTTTGCTCAGGCAAGGGAATAAAAGTAAAAACAATCTATTGGGACAGCACCAAAATAACAAGGAAAGGAAATTAAAAGTGAAGAAAGCCATCAACCAAGTGAAAAGGTAACCGACTAAATGAGAGAAGATATATGCAAATGCCATATCTGAGAAAGGATTAATATACAAAATATGCGAGGAACTTACACAACTCAACACCAAAATAAACAAACATTCCGATTTTAAAAATGGGCAGGGAACCTGAATAGAATAGAATAGAATTTTTTTCAAGGACATCCAGATGGCCAACAGACACATGAAAAGATGCTCAACATCACTGGTCGTCAGGGAAATGCAAATCAAAACCATGATGAGATACCACCTCACACCTGTCAGAAGGACTAGAATCAGAAAGACAAGAAATAACAAGTGTTGGCGAGGATGCAGGAAAAAAAAGAATGCTTGTGAACTGCTGGTGGGAATGCAAACTGACACAACCACTATGGAAAACAGTCTGGAGGTTTCTCAAAAAGTTAAAAATAGAAATATCATACGATCCAGTAATCCCACTACTGAGTATTAAGCCAAGGAAAATAAAAGCACTAATTCAAAAAGATCCATGCTTTCCTATGTTTATTGCAGCATAGATGTGGAAGCAACCCAAGTGTCCAATGATACATGAAAGAAAATGTATACAAATATACATACAAATATATATAATATATGTATTTTGTTGTTTTGTTTCAAATTTTTATTTAAGTTCTAGTTAGGGCGCCTGGGTGGCTCAGTGGGTTAAAGCCTCTACGTTCAGCTCAGGTCACGATCTCAGGGTCCTGGGATGGAGCCCTGCATCGGGCTCTCTGCTCAGCGGGGAGCCTGCTTCCCTTCCTCTCTCTCTGCCTGCCTCTCTGCGTACTTGTGATCTCTGTCTGTCAAATAAATAAAATCTTAAAAAAAAAATTCTAGTTAGTCAACCTATAGTGTAATAGTGTTTTCAGAAGTGGAATTCATTACTTTCATTACTTTCAGAAGTGGATTCATTACTTATGTATAACACCCAGGGCTCATCATAAGTGCCTTCCTTAATGTCTATCCCCCATTTAGTACATCCCCCTGCCCTCCTCCCCTCCAGCAACCCTCAGTTTGTTCTCTATGTTAAGAGCCTCTTATGGTTTGCTTCCTTTTCTTTCTTTCTTTTTTTTTTTGCCTTCCCATATGTTCATCTGTTTTGTTTCTTAAATTCCACATATGAATGAAATCATATGGTGTTTGTCTTTTTCTGACTTATTTCACTTAGTCTAATACACTCTAGCTCCATCCATGTCATTGCAAATTCCAAGAGTTCATTCTTTTTGATGGCTGACTAATACAACAGTATATATACCAGGATGTATATGCATATATATATATATATATATATATATGAATGATGTGGGAGATACATATATATCTCTCCCACATCTTCTTTATCCATTCATCAGTTGATGGACATTTGGGCTCTTTCCATATTTTAGCTATTGTTTTTGTTATTGTGGTGGTGGTTATTGTTGTTGTTTTTGAGACAGGGAGAGAGAGAGAGCACAAACGGGGGGAGGATCAGAGGAATAGGGAGAAGCAGACTCCCCACCAAGCAAGGAGTCTGATTTGGGGCTCAATCCCAGGACCCTGAGATCACAATCTGAGCCGAAGATCAGTGACTAAGCCATCCAGGCACTCTTTAGTTTAGCTATTGATAATGCTGCTGTAAACATCGAGGTGAATATGCCCCTTCAAATCTTTTTGTATTTTTGCATCCTTTGGGTAAAAACTTAGTAGTGCAATTGTTGGGTCATAGGGTAGCTCTATTTTAACTTTTTGAGGAACCGCTATACTGTTTTCCAGAGTGGCTGCATTCCCACCAACAGTGTAAGAGGGCTCCCCTTTTCTCTGCATCCTTGCCAACATCTGTAAAGAACTTATCAAACTCAACACTCAAAAAACAAATAATCCAGTTAGGTAACAGGCAGAAGACACGAACAGACATTTTTCCAAAGAAGACATCAGATGGCCAGCAGACACATGAAACGATGCTCAACATCACTCATCATCAGGGAAATGCAAATCAAAACCAAGATGAGATACCACCTCACCCCTGCCAGAATGGCTAAAATTAACAATATAATGTATATTTTTATATACACACACAATGGAATATTACTCAGCCATAAAAAACAATGAGATCCTGCCATTTGTGGCAAGATAGATGAACCTATAGGTATAATACTAAGTGAAATTAGAAAAATAAAGACAAATACCATATGATTTCACTTATATGTGGAATCTAAAAAACAAAACAAAACAAACGAAAAAACAAGATTACTCAATACAGACAGTAGATTGGTGGTGGCCAGAGGGGAGGGGTTAGGAAGATGGGTAAAATAGGTGAAGGGGATTAGGAGGTACAAATTTCCAGTTATAAAATAAATAAGTCACAGAGATGAAAAGTACAGCATAGGGAATAGAGTCAATAATATTGTAATAACGTTATACAGTGACAGATGGTCACTACCCTTATTGTGGTGAGCACTGAATAATGTATAGAAGATGTTGTACACCTGAAACTAATATAACATTATATTTTAATTATACTTCAATTAAAAAAAGTCTTGGACCGTATGCCTTTGCTCACGGAATTTTCTCTTTGGAGGCTTCTCTCTCTCCTTTCCTCTTGGAAATCTCTTACACATCCTTCAAGGCCCAGGGAGAAGGCTACCTCCCAGGTGAAACTTTTGTAACTACCAGTCATAACTGTTTTCCATCTCTTTCTTTTTTAAAAAAAGATTTATTTATTTATTTATTTGACAGAAAGAGAGAGAGAGCGGATAAGCAGGCAGAGAAGCAGGTAAAGGGAGAAGGAGAAGCAGGCTTCCTGCCAAGCAAGGGGCCTGATGTGGGACTCGATCCCAGGACCCTGGGATCATGACCCGAGCCGAAGGGAGATGCTTCACTGATGAGGCCCCCAGGCACCCCTGTTTTCCGTTTCCTTAATGAATGTTTGTTTTAATGAGTAACAGGTTTATTAAGTAATAAAGGCCCCAATGCTCTTTGTTCATATTAATATTCTAGCCTGTGTCACCTTGTATTATAATTAGCTACTTGTTGTCTTCCTTTTACCTAGAACAATCTTTCCCTGCCAAGTAGGCCATTTCTACTTATAATTCAGGTCTTGGGTTAGAAGTCACTTCCTCCAGGAAGCCTTCTTTGACTTCCCAAATGTCATCTTGGGGCCTCTCCTGCAAGCTGTCACAGCTCCTGCTCCTCCTGTCTCACCACACTGGCAGGTAATCTCTGGTTCATCTGACCATCACCCCTGTGGACCACATCTTCTGTAAGGTTAAGGACCAGGTTGGGCGTCCCCAGCATCCAGTAACATGTCAGGTGCACGTGTCCACGGTAGGAACAGGCCCTCAGAGAGGTGTGGGCTACACAAGCATGTACCGCAATCCTGCCCTGGAATGGTGCCCGACCCAGAGTAATATTTGGCAGTAGATATTTGGCAAAGCTCAGCCATCCTCAGGTCTCTGTGCCCTCTGTCTCCCTGTTGCCACTCCAGGCCCCACCCAGATGGGGCTAAGTTGTCACAGACCCCCTCCTTCCTCTTGCAGAAGCTGTCCTGTGTTTGAGAGGTCCCAGACCCCTGGAGGTAAGTGGATGATGAAATGGAATGGGATGGAAAGAGGTGGGTTCCATGAGCCAGACACCAGTGAGGCTGCTGCTTTCATCTTGATAACAGGGAACTCTGAGTGCTTTCTGGGGATAATGTAGGCCTCACTCTCCTCTCCCTCCAGCTCTGCCAAAGCTATCTGAAGCCCCGCCTTCTCAAAATATTTAGGCATTGCAGGACTGATCCCACAGAAGGCGGTGTAGAGGAGTGGTTAAGAGTAGACCACATTTTGGGGCGCCTGGGTGGCTCAGTGGGTTAAGCCGCTGCCTTCGGCTCAGGTCATGATCTCAGGGTCCTGGGATCGAGCCCCGCATCGGGCTCTCTGCTCGGTGGGGAGCCTGCTTCCTCCTCTCTCTGCCTGCCTCTCTGCCTACATGTAATCTGTCTGTCAAATAAATAAACAAAATCTTAAAAAAAAAAAATAAAAGAGTAGACCACATTTCTAATTCCAGACCACTTTTTATGGCCTAAAGCTGTGTGGCTTTAGGCAGGTTGCTCACCTTTTCTGAGCTTCACTCTTGTCTGTTTAAGAATAATACCTCACAGGAGAGGTGTGAGGGTTAAAGGTGAGGATTCTGTGAGCACACAGAATATGCCTGAGTAAACGCTCCATAATGTTTGCTAATATCATTGTTATTTTGTTATTAATCATCTTACCGGAGCCAGGTAGGAGCTCAGAACAGATGCACAGTGTGGCGTGGATCCATCCCCACCTCAGTACAGCCCCTCACCGAGGCCCAGAGGAAAACGGGGATTTGTCAGAACCGCATTTGGCAGCACAACCAAAACATTCACGTCACACCTCACATCCATGTTCTTGCCTCTCCGTGGTCTGCAAAATATCACTGCTGAGTGGGAACTCGTGTCATTCCTTTCCCTGTTGTTCGGAGGCTACGTATGTAGTGGAGGCTGAGATTGGCTTCCGGACTGAAACTCTGTTTCTTTAGCACCTACCAGTCCCGTGAGCTTAGGTGAGTCGCTTGGTCCCCCTGAGCGTCAGTGTTCTCATCTCTAGGATGGGAGTAATCATAGGAGTTCCTGCCTTAATGTGAAGCATCAGTAAGATAATCAGGATATGAGAGGAGAGCACTTAGTACGCCGCCTGGCTCAGAGTAACAGAGCAATAACTGTTCATTCTTATCACCTTATTTTATTAGCAAATCTTAGGATACATGACTATTGGGAGAGGGAGAATTTAAGCTATGTCCTTGATGGAGGCTTTTACTCTTCCTGGAATCCGGGCTCTGGTGCTCCTGATAAGTCACACCCCCTTTCCATCTCAAGCCTGGGGCCCCCCAGGATTACTTCCCCACTCCCTCCCACATTGTCCCTCCAACTCCACCCAGGCAAGCTGTGGCCTTTCTTCCCCTTCCTGGTGAGCCCACTGGGGGTCATTAACCTCATGGCACTCTCTCCAGCATTCCAGCGTCTGTGAGATACAATTCTTACCAGACGCCACATGCCAGAGGAACCAGGGAACTCTGGGGTGGGGCTGGCTGCCGGGGCTTGCTGAGTCTCCCATGACAGACAGAGCCTGTGCTGACCATGTGAGCCGACAGCACACTGCTGCAGGGGGTGCTCCTCTGTGCTCTGTTCCACCTGTCTGCAGCTGGAGCTGGGGGTTGGTCCTTGGGGATGGCCAACTGGTCTGGGGTTGGTTGCCAAGTCGGCATCACCATCTTCATTCCAGTGTCATCCAAAGAGCTGTTTGTCTTTGTAGGTCCCAGAGCACCTGGCTGTATGGGGGTCCCTTGACTCTGTCCTACCTGGGAGGTGGAGTCCCAGAACTGGGGGTTATCTGGGCAGGGAGGACCCTTGGCCCCACCCCTGGCCCTCGCATCTCCCATCAGCTTCCTTTCTGGGAGCAGATCCAGGGCCCCCACTTCCAGGTGCCCAGAGGGCTGGGGAGTTGTCGAGACCATTGAACCTGACATGTGTAACCGTAGGAGATGCCAGCCGTTTCTTCCAGATGCAGGCTAAAAATACAGAGGAGCGAGGGCCCTCGGTAATGGAGACTGTAAGAGCCTGTGACATGCGGCGACGGCTGTGCGGCCGCTAATGAGCTCAGAGCATTCAGTGCCCGCGCCCTGAGTGAGCGCGTGGGCTGAGAGCATGGAGCGGGGTGTCACTCAGCATTTGTCCATCCTGGCTCAGAAATCTGGAATGTTGGTGTGGGCCAGGTGGTGGGGGACCAGCTCAAGCGACCCTCTGACATCCAGGTGGGGAGACTGAGGCCAAGTGACTGCAGGTGGGGAGACATACCAGGGAGAGGCAGAGACTTCAAGGGACCTCTGCCTCTCTGGCTCCCCGTCTTGCCCCCAGCCCTGCACCCCCAAAGCCCAACATGAAACCTGCTCTGGGAGACCCTGGTGAATGGGTGATAATTGACCTAATAAATGAACAGATGAATGAGTGAATGACAACCATCTTCCTCACTGCAGCATGAGCCTTCCTGATTGATGGGGACCGTAACTCAGTCACTGCTGCTCCGAGAGAGCAGGGCACAGAGGACGCCCGCAAACACTGCTTGCTGAATGAATGACCACCTGATCTGCTTCTTGATCTAACCCCTTCCTGAGTGTGGAGACAAGGTAGCCTATGAAAATCGTGCTGGGGGGTCTCTCACTCCTGTCCCATGACTCAAAGAGCCACGAGAGAGAATAAATAACAACTGCAGCACAGCAGACTTCCCTTAAACTTAATTGGCTCAGTCCTAAGAACTCTGAACAAACTCATTCGGGCCTCTCATCCAACCTTACAAGCTGAATTCTATGTTTTCCCCTATTTTACACAGAAGTAAACTGAAGGGCTCGGAGAGGTGAGACTTGCCCTGGGTCACCCTCCAGGAATAGGTGGGGTCAGTATTCAAACCTGGGTGCACCTGCTCCCTTCCCTCTTTAACCACTGAGTTACCTCACCTTCCCCAGAGCACAGCAGCAGTGGAGGGGAGATTCGTGGGCCAGAGAAAGCCACGCATAACGGAGGCAGAAAAATAGCTGCAGGGCCCATAAAGTGTTTGATAAATTCCAGGAGAAGAATAGGAAGAAATAATGAGCATTTGTCAGAGCCTTTTATAGCATATAAGACGCTTTTGCCTGCATTCTCTCATTTGATCTTCACCACAGGCCTGGGAGGAAGGTATTATCATTATCTACATTTTATTGGTGAGGAAAGTGAGGCTCCCACACCTCCCAGCTCGGGTGTGGATCGTGGTGCCCTGATGGGGACTTGCTTCTCATTACCTGCAGGTTGTCGTAACCTCTCCCCAAATTGTCATTGACTCAAAGCCTAAATCCAAGCCAGGGGCCGTATGACATTTCTGGGCTCCCTGTAATCACGGGGAAAGGCCAGCAGGGGGTTGAGTCCAGCCCGAATGCCACCTCCTCCAAGGAGCCTGCCTGGACCTGCCAGCCTTGTGAATCTCGCTCTTCTTGAACTGTCTATCTCGTGCATTCCTATGGAAGCCCCCCACAAAATAGGGCGGGGCTTATTATCCGCATCGCCGCCTCAGGTACTAACCCACGACGACTAGCCACCCCAGGCAGTGGGAAACTAAACGTGTGCTGAGGCACTGGTTGGTGATGGTTTAAGGACAGAGGTATGTGTGGAATGAAACCAGAGCCTCTTGCCCTATCTAGGGCCTTTCTGGCTCTCCAGCTCCTTCCTTAATGCTCCCCTGGAGAAAGGCAATTCAGATCGAACACAATGGAGGACCAGTGTGGGGCTCCTGGCCTATTCCCAGCTGCACTAAATTTGCACTGCTGGAAAGGGGATGGGGGTATCAGGAAGGGATGCCCTGTGATCATTTGGAACGTTCTCAGTTCAGCATAGAGCCAGTTGTGTACAGATCAGTCTTACCATCTTTACTTTTTGTGTCAATTCAGGTGGATGGAAAAATATAGTTTCCTACTAACCCCGCAAAAATGAGAACCCAGATTTTATGTAATTGAATTTTTTGTACTCCAGTTAATACCTACAGTGCGGTTTTGAAGTCCTTGTAATGGAAAAGGGGGAGCCAGAGCAGGAATGTGCCCAAACAGGATTCAGGTAAGCATTCACCAGACGTATCTGGAGCCTCTCCTGTGTGCCAGGCACCGTTTGAGACTTGGAGGCCACAGTGGTGAACCAGGCAGATGCTCCCTATTGCCAGAAGTTTCCAGATCAACAGAGGACAGGCAAGCAAACTTGAGAGCGTGGTAAATACTGATAGGGGGTGGAAAGAAAGATGTTGTTTAGCCAGAAAGCCACGAAAGCTCACAGGACTCTCCTGACCCAATCAAGGAAAGAGTAAGCCCCCAGAAGGAGGTGGACCCTTGACGGCATCCTTAAAGGACGTACAGGAGGCAGATGGTTCCTGAGCTGGAACCTGGCTCTGCTGCTTCCAGCTGGTGACCTTGGGCAAGTCACTATACCGCTCCATGCCTCAGTTTCCTTATGCGTAAAATAGGGATTGTAATCCTAATTGACCCTATGGGGTTGTAAGGATTAAGTGAGTTAATACATGTAAAGTACTTGGAACAGTGCCTGGCAAATGGTGGGCATCTACTACCTGTCAACTGTGATTATTTTTCCTCATCACTGTTGTGAGGATTAAACAAGATAACATTCGAGAAGCACTTAGCACAGAGTAAGTGCTCAATAAATGTAAAGTGCTATTATTTTTGTTATTAAGTAGGCATTTACCAGTAGTAGCCGGGTGGTTGGGAGGGGTGAGGAGGAGAGGAATCCAAGGCAGAGACAACAGCACAGGCAAAGGCCTGGAGGCCAGAGAGAGACTGGTGCATGCAGCAAAGTTTAGAAGTTCAGTGAGCCTGCCACAGAACCTGGGTTTGGGAGAGATGCAGGATGGGTCTGGAGAGAGGCGGGGCAGGGGCTGGATCTGGGCTCTGGGACTAATGAGCGCCCTCCCCTCTCAGACAGCTCAGCTGAGGATGCCTAGGCTGATGCAGGCTGGCCAGGGGGAGGGAGGACAGGGCAGGGGGAGGGTGGGCTGCTCTGCCCCATCCCCCACCCTGCCCTGTGCTCCTCCTGGAGCTGTAGGCTGTCAATTAGGCAGCCTCACGCAAAAGGTTCTCTTTCCTCATGCGATACATGTCACATCCGGGAACGATCAAAACAGCTTTGCTTTGGCAAAACGTCTTGTGCTACGTGTTTGTTCTTTGGTGTCTGAGCGTAACTCCTGTTGTTTCTGAGACACCTGTGATTTGCTGGTCCCTGACAGCCATTACCCACTCAAAGTCTCTGCCTACCACACAGCCCGCCTGGCGGTACCCCCGTTCCGTTCTCTGACGTTCCCAGAGCATTCACTGCCTCTCCAGGCCACAGGGGTGGAGGCTGGCACTGGATCAGACACCACCGGCAAGGATGGCCAATTTTAGAAATCACCGTTACCATTTGGGAATACCTACTGTGTGTTAGGTGCTTTGAAAGCCTTATTCATCTGCCCAGTCACCCCACAGTTGGGCCTGGTGATCTCTATTTGACAGAGGCACAGTAAGGCTGTGGAGCTCGCTCAAGTCCACCCAACCGGTGAGTGTCAGAGGGAACACTGTCCTCAGCACCTCAGCCGTCCCCAGGTGACTGACTACACGAGGCTGCCTCTCTCCTGCCCCCTGATCCGGAGGGAGGGACTTGGGGATGGTAGGGAGGCAACATATGCAGGTCAGCAGATGAGAAGTCAGCTCACCTGACCCCAGGACCCCTTGGCCCCTGAAAACAGGTCTTTCAGGGAAACCGGGCCCCCAGGGTTGACTTCCAGGGCTCTAGCCATGAGGAGCAACTCCTGCAGGCAGCCCCTTTCCTTTCTTCCAGATCCTGCACTCACCCTTTGGCCTCTGCCGCCTACCTACCAGATCTCCCTTTGAGTTCATACATGTCAAGCATTCCATCTGAGCTAACGTATTATTATTATGGGTGCTATCATAGCCTATGTGAGGTTTGAGGATCCTTCCCTGTTCCCTGCCATGCTTCCCCCCATCCTACAGCTTCCCCACTTTCTGGGACCTCTGAGAGAGCGGGAGCTGAAGGAGGTAGAGATCCTGTGTTTTATGATAAGCTCCTTGAGGGCAGAGCCCTACCTATTCAGCCTTGTTTCCCCGGTGCCTTGAATTATAGCAGGTATTCAGAAAATAGCTGTTGAATAATCATATCCACAGCCGCTATTACTGAGCTGCATGGAGCACGTCACTTCGTGACCCTATCTAGTTGTGGTGGTGACCATATAAAGGGGGGATTATTTTCCCCACAGATGGCAAAACAGAGACTCTGAAAGATGTTTCATGGACCCCATCGAAGAGGATGTAGAGCCGGGATTGCAAACTCAGCGTTGCCTGACTCCAGGCCTGTGTTTCTTAACCTCCTCCCCCATCTTAGACTCTCCCTTCATGTGATCAGTCAAATCAGTCAGTGACTTGATGGAGGAGTATCACACGCGCTCCGCCCCCAGCTGCACCGGGTCTGACCCTCCCACAGTGTCCCAGGACACTGGAACCCTCTGCCCATCCTGTCCCCTCCCCTGACAGGCCCAGGGCAAAGCATCTCCCAACAAGGCTTGTTGTTTCTAATCTTAGGTGAGAAGCCTCAGTTCAAAGGCATTTCAATTCCATTCGAGTCAAGGAACAGTTCTCACTTTGCCTCTCTGACCCCCTAGTACCCCCCACCTCCTCCTCCAACTGGCGCCAATAACACAAGATAAATCTTTCCTCAGAAATATAATAGTTGTTCTTCCTCTTCCCGTTGAAGCCTCTGCCAGGTAATTAGCATACGCTGACACCTTGATAGACGAAAAGAAAGGCATGAGATAATTCCCTTTTTCTTTAACCATTATAGTATGAAGAAGCCTTTCAATTTGCCAGTTACCCAATCCAGCATTCCTGAACGCAGCCCACCGTGTGACATGTTATTCTAGCTGATCCTACCATCTCTGGTATTCATCACCCACCCCGGGTCACACTTGAGAGAGCAAATTCTCCCTTTTCACACTGACACTTCTCTGGTAGGAGGGGCAGCTGTGGGGGGCAGGGGGTGGGGGTGTTCAGTTGGTCTGGAAGTTGTGGGGATGATGTGGTCATGCTTGGTTGGGCGCCTCAGCTGGCAGGATGAGGTCTTGCAAGGGCCTTGTACCTCTCTGGGGTCCCTTCAGAATCCCTCCTCACTTCCTCTTTCCTGCTCTCCAAGAGAAGCAGGCCTTTAACCAGGGCTCTGGGAGTCCCTGCATTTGATGCGGCAGGAACCTCAGCTTGCAACTGGTGGTTTTCTCTCTACACACACACATGTAACACCACACACAAACACACACTGTGTGAGCTCATCATGGATTTTGTAGCCTGGAGTTGTGCCCAACCTCTTTAGAGGTACTCCATGGCCCTATCTATGCTCACATATATGTTTTTTTCCTTGTCCTTTTCAGGTGTGAGTGGTAGGGGAATTAATGCCTTCATTCACTTAATTCCTTCATTTTACAAATAATTTATTAAGTGTCTACTACGTGCTAGGCACTGTTCTAGGTATTGAAGAGAGAGCATGATGGACAAGACAGGCTAGGGTCACAGCCTCACAGAGTTTATAACCAGTCCAAGGAGACATACAAGGAATTATTATTATTAATAGATCTGTGACAGATATGATTTCAGATGGTAACACATGCTTTCTAGGGAAACAAAACAAGTGAGTGCTGGGGAGGGAGTGGGAGGACTACCTGAGACAAGCTAGCCAGAGAGGGCCTGAGATTTGAACTGATGAATGGATGAAGGCTTACACACTGGCTAGGGTTGAGGTGGGGGGAAACATTCCTTGAAGTGGGAACAAGTAATCACAATTCACAAACCAGTCTGAGAAACAACAGTTGGAGCCAACACTTTGGAGGGGTCTGTCCCATCCTGACATAGTTCTGACTTTCCCTAGCACTAGGGAAGGTGGAGCAGGGTGGCCCAAGCAGCTGCTCCTCTGTTGGGTGAGGGGAGAAGTAGCTGCCTGGGTCTACCAGTCAGCCGGCCCTTTGCAAGGCTGGTGACCAGGCCCTGCTCACCAGAGCAGAAACCAAATCCCGATCAACCGTGTCATCCTGCCAAAGGCTGGCCAAGGGAATGTTCTGCGCAACACCCTCCGACCTCAGTTCCTCAACCCTCTTCCACTCTGGACGAAGGCTCCACTCCTCCAGTCTTTCCCTCCCCTGTTTGCTCACCTACTCTTTCTCTTGGCTGGGACAGGTTCCTGATACCCTTACTGGGCCCAGGGGCTGGGGTTTGGGGAATCGGGTTTCTGCCCCATCACCCAGGATTTGCCCTCTCTGTCCCTTGCCTAAGGATTACCATGATTCTCTCATTTGGCTAGTGGAGGCAGGAAGAGGGACATCCAGGAGTCCCTGAACACTACCAGATCTCCAAGCTACCCTGGGGGCTTTCTGCTCACAGACCTCTGACCAAACCCCAATCTTGGCTCTTGCTCCCCTTTCCCCTCAATCCAGGATCCGGCCAAATCCCTTCTCCGAACAGCCTCTGACAGCTCAGGCTGCTCTGTTCTCTCCCCTCCCTGACCACCCACTGCATATATTGACTGCATCGTGCTTTCTGGCATTTGCTTTGACCTCGGCTGGCATTTGCTTCTGTTCTACTGCAGGTTCTCATCTCACTTGCCTGTCAGATCTCCCCCAATGGACTTTTAATAATAATAATAATAATAATAATAATAATAATAATGCTCCTTCATATATGGGAAACCACTGGATACTCCTACAAAGGGCTTATATTTCTTTTATCTCTGTCTCCACAATCACCCTAGAAAGTAGAAAGTGGGGATGTAGAATCCTTCCCATTCTACAAATAAGGCAACTGAGGTTCAGAGAGGCTTACATCAGAAACTCCTCACCCCAACCTGCTTTCCCTGTCCCAGCTTAGTCATGGGTACCACAGGTCACCAAGATCCCTAGACCAAAAATTGGGCAACATCACTGTCCTTCACTGCATCCTTTCTCTCACAGCCGGACAGTCCCCAGACTCAACAGACACCTAAGTGTCTTCCCAGACCACTCACTGCTTTCCAGCTCTACTACCTAGGCCCAAGGGAACTGTCTATCAGCCTTTCCTGGGGCAAGTGCAAAGTTTTCCCTTCCTGCCCGCACTACTGCCCCCCACCCCCCCCACCCCATCCATTCCATACTCTGCATCACAGTGGTCTTTCTCTGATGCATTCATTCATTCATTCATTCATTTATTCATTCATTCATTCAACAGACAGTCATTGAGAGCTTACCACACGCCATGCCCAGGGCCCAGCAATGAACAAGACAAAGCCCTTGCCTTCATGGAACTTCTATTCCAGCAGGGAGGTGGAGAACCAATAAGAAATAATTAAGTCAATATATAATATCTAGAGAGTGGTAACTGTCATGGAAAGAAAAAAGCAGAGGAAGGAAATAAAGAGTGCTCAGGCAGGAGAGAGGCCTTCAAGATGAGGGGGGAGCCCTCACTGAGCAACATCTGAAGGGAGTGAGGGAGGAGCCCTTGCTGACTTATACGCAGGGCTTGAGCTTCCAGGCAGATGGAACAGCAAGTGCAAAATCCTCAGCTGGGACTGTGCTTGGCAAGTTTATGTTTGAGGAAGTGCACAGAGACCAGCAAAGCTGGAGGAGTAAGAGAAGAGGGAGAGACTTGGCAGGAGGCCACACCTTGCAGGGTTTGTAGGCCATATTAAAAACTTTGGCTTTGACTCTGAGCGCAGTGTGGAGCCATTGGAGGGTTTGAGCAGAGGAGTGACACAATTTGATTTGCATTTTAACAGGATCCCTCTAGCTGCTTCGAAGTGAACTGACTGTAGGGGGATAAGGAGAGGAGGAGGGAGACCAGTTAGGAAGCCATTGGAACAGAAATCAAAAACTGGATCAACGGGCGCCTGGGTGGCTCAGTGGGTTAAGCCGCTGCCTTCGGCTCAGGTCATGATCTCAGAGTCCTGGGATCGAGTCCCACATCGGGCTCTCTGCTCAGCAGGGAGCCTGCTTCCCTCTCTCTCTCTCTGCCTGCCTCTCTGTCTACTTGTGATCTCTGTCTGTCAAATAAACAAATAAAATCTTAAAAAAAAAAAAAAAACTGGATCAACCGTGTCATCCCGCCAGTGGCTGCCCAAGGGAACCTCCAGCCCCCCATTCCTCAACCCTCTTCCACTCTGGGTGGGAGGCTCAGCTGCCCCAATCTTTCCTTCCCCTGTTGTCCCATCTACTCTGTCTCTTGGCTGGAGCAAGTTCCTGATAACTTTGTTGGGCAAATCCTTAGATAAGGGACAGAGAGAGCAAATCCTGGGTGATGGGGCAGAAACCCCACTCCTCAAACCACAGCCCCTGGACCCAATTATTATTTTTAATTATTTTATAGTAATTATAATTAATACCTTACTAGGAATATACCCATTTTATAGGTTAGGAAACTGAGGCACAGAGAGGTTGAGTAATGTAACCGAGGTCACACAGCAGGTAAATAGCAGACCGAGGATTTGAATCCAGGCATCTGATCCCAAAGCTGTTTCTTTCACCATGAGGGACTGAAATTTCAGTTCCACAACCAGCCATGAACTCATTCTCTTAACCTCCGTGCCTTTCAACAGGCAGTTCCACACGCCTAGAAATTCTCCCTCCCATCCTTCACACATCCTCAGCCCCACCCCCTACTCCTTTGGCTAAACAGCCTTCCTCTGGGAAGCCAGTTAGGGAGAAGTACCTCTGTTCCAAGCTTCCACGGCTGCCTGATCTGGCGGTATAAGTCTGCCCACCCTGCCACCAGAGAGCCTATCTAGGGACCTAATCTCCTCTACTAGATACAAACTCTCTGTGCACGGAGGCCAGGCCTGCCTGTCTCACCACTGTGACCACAGGGTGGAAAAGTACGCTTGGGACCCAGGCATTCAACAATTACCTGTTGAGGGATGGAGGGGACACAGTTCAGCTAGGTCTCTGCCCCACTGCTTTGCCTTCTTACAGCCCCTACTCTGCTGCCTCCGTGATAGATAATAATACCAGCATTAAATGCTTGCTTTGTACCAGGCACAGTACTAAGCACTTCACACCTACGATCTCATTTTCCTCTCCATTTCACAGGTGAGGAAACTTCACCTCTCCAAGTTTCATGACCCAGGGTCAAAAGGTGGCCCCGGGATGCTACACTAATAGTTGATGAAGGGAACTGAGGACACTGGAATGAACCCGTGCCTGCTTTCTCTGTACCCACAGCTTTCAGCACAAGGCCAGGTGCAGAGCTGATGAGCAAATCCGCAGTCCAGCTCTCAGGCCAGAGAGGAAGGCTTCCTCCTTTCCCTGAGAGCTTCTCTCCCCTGCTTCATCTCCCCCCTCACACCCTTCATAAAGGCCCTGAGAGGGGCCGATTAAAGGGTGTGATTTCCTCGGGAGAGTGGCAGCATTTACATGGGGACATTCAAACAGGAACAGAATTCTTCCACGGGGGCATGGGCTCCAGAAGACAGCTGTGGACGGAGAGCTGTTGTTGGAGGAGGAGGAGGGGGGTCAGGGAATGGGGAAATGATCTTTTATTTATTTATTTCCCTCTCCGAGCCCTCACCTTTCATTAAAACAGCCTCCGGATGTAGGTGCAATCAAACATTCATTAGACAGGCAAGGTGCATTAAAAAAAAGAAGAAGAAAGAAAAGAAAACCAACCAACAACGCCCCGAGGAACACACACACGCGCGCGCACACACACAGCAATAATCAATCTGTGAAAAGAAACTGGTCCTTCAGGCAGGAAAAGCGGAATGTGTTCCTCCGCACCGAGCTCCCTGGGCCCAGCGGCTGTCCGTAGGGACCGTGACTCTCTCTCCGGCCCCCTGCGAGCGCCCCGTCACTTAGTTGATCATCCAGGAGCTATGACCCCGAGATCTGGCCCCTGCGTGCTGCAGGGTGTGCGCAGGAGTCGTCCCAGCCGGCGCGCCTGACACAAGGGGGTCCTTCCAGGTCCTCCCAGTCTCCGCCTCGGCAGGTTTGCCCACAGGACTGAAGCACACACAGAGTTCTCCCTTGCATCTGTTCGCACATCCTGTCTGGAGGCTCAAACTCTGGCCCTGGGGATCGTCGTCTGCACAAGGCAGCGGGCATTTTCCCAAAGCCCGGTGGTTGTGGGGAGTGAGGAGTGGAAGGCGGTTGTCCCGCGCGACGTCGGCCCTCCTCCATCCCTCAATCACGACCAGCTTCCCGGAGGAGGGGACGAAGCCGAAGCCGGGGAACGGGGGCAAGGAAGTGGCTCGACAGATGGGGAGTGGGAGGCTCTTCCAGCATATGGGGCCGCGTGGGCGGAAGGAGTCTGGGCCCGGCGAGGGGGAGGGGGCGGAGGGCTGCGGAGACGGTCCCCGGAGCAGGCACGCGCGCGGGTATTGGGGTGGGCGTGTGAATGGGATGGAGGGGGGAGGAGGTAACCCTCCAAGGTGGGGGCCGAAGACCTGGGGGCGGCTTGGTAGCCGTCACCCCGGAGCCTACGGAGGGCGCAGCACTCCGAGCGCCTTGCACAAGGGCGCCCCCTGATGGCGCCTCACGTGTCAGACACATTTTCCATTTTTCTGTTCGGTTTAACAATCCTTATTTCGCCCTTCCTGGGAGCCCGGGGCTGGGTTGGATCGTTGGAGGATACTGCTGTGTCCATTTTTCAGCCAAGGAGACGGGGGCCCAGCGAGATCATACACCAATGCATGGTAAGAGCCAGGTTCCAACCCAGGCGTTCATTTACTCAACAGTTAAGAAGCCCCTACCTACGGTGTGCTGGGGGTTGGGGATACTGCCCTACATAAGACCGACAGGTCCCTGGCGTCCTGGGGGCTTACAGTCTAGGTGAGGAGACAGCACACAAGTAAACAAATGAGCAAAGTGATTTCAGTGCTGTGGAGGAAATAAACCAGGGTGCGGAGCTAGGCAGCGACTGTGCTCTCTCCAGCTTCCCCCAGCCTGCCTCCCCCTCACTGCTCCCTGGGGGGACTGGGATTTGTCAGCTTTGGCTTCAAGGCAGGCAGCAAAGGTGGCTCTGAGGGTGAAACCAAGGCGGGGAGGGAGGGGCAGATTCCAAGGCCAGGAGCTGCTCCCACCCTGGCACCCCTCACGGCGTACCACCAGCGGCCTCAGGCTTTCCCACTGTGGCCAACCAGCTGAATTATTTCCTTATCTCAACCCAATGAGTTTTTAATCTGTCTTTATACAGAAGCCTGACTGCCTGCACAGGGATTATTACCGAGTTCTCTGCACATCGATCCTGCCTCCCCTGTCTATTCTGACCAAGTGAGGCTCTGAGATGGAGGCAGGAGGGGGTCTCTGCCCTGGAAAGATTTAGAGAGCACTGGTGCTTGCCATGAGCTGGGCAGAGGGGGTGGGGAGGGGGGCCTGCAGCCTTCAGGCCCAGATGCTCAGGATTTCTGGAAGACTGTCCTGCAAGGGGATGGGGTCTGGCTTCGGTGTGAGGGAAGGGGTAGGAAAGGGTGAAGCCCTCCACTGAGCTCTGGAGATGAGGCTGTTCCAGCATGACCAGGTCACTGTCTGCTCGGGAAGACTTAAGCAACAAGAGGAGAAATGAAAGGAGACAGGAGAGGCTGGGACGGCCTGGGACAGGAACAGATCAGAAGAGGGTTCTGGTCTCAATTTTGCTCTTTACATGCTGTGTGCCTTTGGACAATGACCTCATCTTCTGTGAAATGGGGTGGTCACTGAGGCTTTTTAGTGAGGTGGTTTATGCACATGGTCTTCACATGGTTAAACACTCAATAGTGTCAGCTCTTGTTATTAATACCATTATCTGTAAAATGGGAGTAGGAGTCCTGGTTTGGCTTCCTGGATAGATCTCTTGAGAGACTCAAAGGGACAGAGGTGCCAGGCCCATGTGAGGACTACTGTCGACCCACAGCTAGCTCACCAATGCTAAAGGGGTGAGGAGGCGTGAGGCAGACATACAGGTTACTCCCTCACTGGGTCAGTGACAGACACAGTCTGATAGCCCTTTAGACGTGCAGCCTGGATACACCCTCCCCTGTCTGTACACCTGACCTGAGAGCAGGGAATGTGGGACAGAAGCTCCCACTTGTGACTTTCCATCTGCCCTGGTGCCATGGGATACTGGAGCGTGGCCTTTCAAGCATGCAAATCTAAGCATCTCATTTACTGCCCTGGGACAAGCCCCAAATGCCCCATATGTCCCCAAGGGAGTCTTCTGTTGCTGCCTTGCCTCCCACTTCTCCTGGCTGCTGCATCCAGAGCCCCCTGGGGTGCAGGCCATGGTGTCCTCAGCCCCTCGTGCCTCTGCCTTCGCCGATGCAGTTCCTTCCTCCTGGGAGACTTTTCTCTGCAAACTCTAAACCCTTGAGGACAGAGACTTGGTGTCTTGGTTCTGCAAAAGTAGCTGACCTATAACTATTTGTTGAATTCAACTGATTCTGTCCCCATCCTGGCCAACTCTTTTTGGCCTCAGCTCAAACCTCACTGGTGAGGAAAGGACTTCTGCTATTGGGGCTGCAAGGAGCCTGTCAGTTTCCCCTTCTAAAGCCTGTTGCTCTTCCCCTTGGGAAAGGCCCATGCTTGGCGTCCATCTCCTTTGCTAGCCTAACCCCCCAAAGTCAAGATAGCTCTGTCTTCTTTATTACTCTGTCTTCAGTTATCCGGCATATAGGAGGTGTTCAAGATGGATTTTTGGATGAGTAAATAAATGAATGGATGTCACTAGGAGTCCATCCTCCTGCTTTAGTCCCTCCCACTGACCCTCCTTCCCTGTCTTCAGAGGCATGACTTCTGGCATCTCAGGGCCAGGTCTTTGCTTTCCAGCCTGTCTTTTATCTCATCTGTCCACAGCCATCCACTCCCAGATCAGGCCCTATGAGGGACATCGCTCTGGCTGGGCCCTTACAGGCTTGCTGCCTCTCACAGATGAAGAGTTGGGCCTGCTCTGAGCTCCTGGGAGCTGGTCTGGCCCTAGGCAGCCTGGACCCACCCTCCTTGCCACTCTCCAAAGAGCACAGCTCTGGATCTGCAAACACCGGGAAGCCGGGCACCTCTTTCCTCGCCAGCCAGCCAGGCCTGGCAAATGCCGAGTCATTGCCAGCTGCTGCCTGCCTCCAGATCCTCTAGCTCCTCCAGCCTAAGGAGCCACCAGGAGCAAACCCAAGGGGTTTCTTCTCCCTTCCTGCAGACTCCCACCTCCGCAACAGTGCACAGAGGCCCTAGAACCAGGAATTAGGCTTGGGATGGAAAAACCAATGCCATGCCATCTCAGTGCCACCTCCCCACACTCTGCCCTCTACCACCAAGGGCCTTTGAACACATGCTGACAGCCCAGCCTCAGTTTCTCTACAGGGCCCCTCTTTTACCAAGGGGCTGCCAAGGGAACATTTACAGGCCTGAGCCAAAGCTTCGGGGCCTGTGAGTACGGACTAATAATTAAGTCCCTACAAATTGCCTATAGATAAGCATAATCCCTTGCGTTTATAAAATCCTGAACATGTTTCAGTGCTTTTTTCACATATATTATCTCATATGATCTCCCACGGTAATCCTATTGGGTAGTTACTGGAAGGGAAATTAATGTCCTTATTTTGTAGAGGGGAAACCCAAGACTCAGAGAGGGAAGCATCTTGTCTGAGGTCACACAGCCCCCAATACAGGTTCCTCTTAATCATCCCTTGGCCCAGGATCCTGGAGGAGCTTCTGGAGCCCACCCCTTCAGCTCTTCTGCCTAGTCTGCTTTTCAACAGCAGCACCAACAACAGATAGCTGTTGAGTGTATATATGCCACTTGAATTGGGTTATCCCATTTAATTCCCAACACAACCTCATGATATTGGCGATTTTATCAGCCCCCACATTACAGATGATGTGGCCAAAGCTCAGAGAAGCTATTCACATCCAGGGCATAATGCTGATCTGTTTGAACAATCTGATTTTAACCCCATTCTTAGGCTCTCCCTGGCTTAACTGAGGCTCCTTCTCCAGAACCTCCAATATCTCCTCTCTGGGATCTGGGATTCTTAGGGGCATCTGTATTTTCTATGGTTCTATACACTCCCAGGTCACTCAGTCATTCATTCACACTTTCACTTGATAAACATTCATTGAGGCTTTCCTGTGTGTGTGGCATTAGGAAAGCCACAGTTGTCAGTGGCTCATCTCCTGCTCTGGAGGAGCTACCCCAGCTAGAGAAACCTGAGAAGGCTTCCTGGAGGAAGGGGAACCCAAAAAGAATCTTGAGAGATGAGTAACGGGCAGGCAGCAGAGAGAGAAGGAAGAATGTTCCAAGCAGAAAGAGCCAGGGGCAAGAGAAAGCAGCACCTGTTCAGGGACCCCATAAGTGAGAGGGCTTGGCTGGAGGAGAGAGGTGAGGTGAGGCCGTTGCTTTGCTGGATGGGGGCATGTGACAGGGCAGGGATCTGACCAGACTTGTGTTAAGTATGCTGTGGAGGCCATGCGGACAATGGGTCTGGCACTGGGGATAGGGTCCACTCTTGTGTGAGATCTTTTACAGTCACTTTTTGTCCTAGATACTTGGAGCCAGCTCTGCAGGCTGTGGGAATGTGGGAGGGCAGGCTTCTAGAGTGCCCTTGGCTGAGCTTGGGAGAGACTGTGGAGGCCAGGGTAGGGAGACAGTTTGTGGATGGGGTAAGATATGAGAACCAAAGCTTCCCCACAGTGGTCCTCAATGAGGTACCCATGTGAGAGCAAGCATAAGGAAGGGCATTCTAGACAATGGGAGCAGCTTTGCAAAGACCCAAAGGCAAAATGCCCAAGACCAGCTGTAGAGAAAGAGTTCTTCAATATGGCTGAAGCCATGGTCTGGGCTGGGTGGAACCACTTCTGTGCAATAGGAGAGAACTCAGGCCTTAACCAATAAGAGTCCAGAGGCTCTGCAGATGGGACACTGAGCTGCAAATCCCAGCTCCTACCAGCTGTATATGTCCTTGGGCAAATTACTTAATTTCTCTGGTTCTTAGTTTTCTCCTCTATAAAATGGGATTGTGAGGATTATACAAAATAAACCACAAAGCCCTTAGCATATAATAAACAATAAATACAAACTAAATTATCATCCTTACTATTATTAACAGTTCTGCAGTGGGAAATCTAAGGGGGAGTACCACTTTGTAAGGGAGGAATTTCATTTTAAAAAGTAAAAACAAGCTGCAACGTGTGCTTATCTATAATCTCCACATTCACAGATATGTGTGAAATTTCATCTGCAACTGTTTTCTCAGGGTGGCATCCCATCCCAAATCAAATGATGATGTTGGATGCTGGATGCCCTCACAGGAATGACAGGGGCATCGCAGCAGCAGACAGCAGGCTCAAGGCTTGGGACGGGTGCAGAGGAGGGGAGAGGGGGCCTCTCTCCATCCGCGGAGGGAGTGACAAATCCCACAGTTTTCAGCCAGGATGGTGGGGGGCACTTTGGGGCTTGGGAATGTCCCTCCCCAGTTGAGAGTTAGAATCAGCCAGGTTATTCTGGAGTGAATGTGGTGAGTAAAGAGTGTGGGACACAGCTTCTGCCTCCAGAAGTTTATAGTCTTCTAGGCTATAAATGAATCACTTAGAATCTGAATTGTTTAAACTCCAGGATTAAGATTTTCAGGTGTTAACCACGAGAGGCATAGATCCAACATGGTCGAACAGGCAAGCTAGGACCAAGAAGGCCCTGCTCCTGAGTCCTACCTGATTGGAATCCCACCTCCATCTTTGTAACTGGGAGCATTAGACAAGCTACTTCCCTAAGTTTGGGTTTTCTTGTTATGCTGGACTGAGTATTAGAACTCGCTCAAGGGTTGTGTAAGATTCCATGAAATAATGTATGTAGAGTGCTTGACACTTGGGGCCTGGCAGGTGATCAGAGCTCAAAAACGAGTAGTGGTCATTGCTGATAGGAGGTCTTTCTCCTTTCAGGAAGTTTGATAGCCATTCTCATGACTCCATAGAGGAAGGTGAGTCAGGGGCCTCTTGCCTGGGGATGACAAATGTCTCGACCAGATTCCTGTCCCATTAGGCAATGGCAGTGGGGGTCCGGGCCCAGAAAGAGCACTGTGCCCATGGGGGCACAGGACAGGGTGAGATGTGCATCAGGGGAGCTGGTATATGGTCTGGGTGGAGACAGGGAATGAGGCCAGTCATTTTCCAGGCCTTCTGAAACTCAGAAACATGAAGTTTTAAAAAACAGCACATACACAAAGAAATGGTTTTTTTGCAGCTGTTTTGGCAGTTGGGGAGTAATTTACCAACTTCAAGTTCAACTTAATGAATTTGGGGGTAGGCAGCTTCCCTGGGAATTCTGCTTCCTAGTAATCTGTGGTTGCCCAGACGGCAAAGAGGGCCGGGCAGGTGGTCGGTGGGGAGCATTAACAGTAACACGTTGTGTATTTGTCATCAGAATGGAGCCCCCGGGCACAAGGGTAGTGCCCAAGGCTGCTCAATGGTGTATTTGTCATGTGGCCACTGACACAATCAATTGACCCCCTTACACACCGGTGTTTATTAGCCATTGTATAAATATTTCACCCCTCCCCGGCTGACACATAATCTCTTCTTTGCTGCCTCTGACAAATGAACATTTCTCTGTAGACTCTTAAATGAGTATGTGTCACAGCTATGTCACTGATTAATTTTTTTTACCACCACGAACAACGATGCATAGAAATGTAACTTATATTCATTTCCCGGCTTGAGCCCAGCTGTCTAAAAAATTCCACCACCAGCTACAACTGACAGACAGCTATCCCAGCACTTGGGCGGGCCGACATGTGGTTGTGTGAGTGTCAGCTTGTTAATTACGGGCTTTTTCTTCCGGCCTGGCTGCCGAGTAACCAGCCACAAGGACCTTAATCACTGCTGGGGCTGTGAAGGGCCTGCTTCAGAGGGCTCCAGGGGCTGGCTCCCCAACCCAGCCTAACCACGCACGTTTTTTTCCTCCAAACATTGGTCACCTTTTCCTCTGGGCCTTGGTTTGGGGACACCCCTGAGGGCACCCCGGTAGCACTCATAGCCACCTTAAACTCTTTAAAAAAAAAAAAAGATTTTATTTATTTATTTGACAAGGGGAGACACAGCAAGAGAGGGAACACAAGCAAGGGGAGTGGGAGAGGGAGAAGCAGGCCTCCTGCGGAGCAGGGAGCCCGATGTGGGGGCTCTATCCCCCTGGGATCATGACCTGAGCTGAAGGCAGACACAACCTACTGAGCCACCCAGGCACCCCATTCACTTTGAACTCTTTACCCCCTGATCTGTGAGACCAGGAGGGAAGAGGAGGGTCTTCTTGGCTAAGCATAAGTGGATGCTCCAGAAATATCTGCTGATATGAAAACAGCTAAGGTGCTGTTACTGACCAACGACGTACCGGGCCGATTGACATGTATTGTTTGCTTCATCTTTTCAATGAATATTCTTGGAGCCCCTACGCTGCATGTCTGAGAAAAGGTGACCATTGCTTTGAGAAATGAGTATGTGGTTAGACGGGGGTGGGATGCCGGCCTCTGGAGCCTTCTGAAACTGGCCCAACAGTGATTCAGGTCCCTGTGGCTCGTTTCTTGGCAGTTAGGCAAGAAGGAAGCTTAGGTTCTGGTGGTAGAGAACTGGAAGTTCTTGGGGTACACACTCGTTGTGCCCTGGTCTGCAGCTGAGGAAACTAAAGGACCATTCTTGCCAGGGGAGTCATCTCACCCCAGAACCAGCACACTGAACCATTTTCTGGCAACCACCCTGACCCCATTGTCCTTCCCCCATGGGCTGCCTCAGTTTCTCCTCCACTACAGCTCCCCTCCCCTCCCTTCCTTTTTTCTCCTTCACACTTGCCTCTTCCTGGCAGATTCTCGAGTCACCTTGGGCTTCAGAGCCGACTCAGCATCCCTGCTCCCACCCCGACCCTGTCCATCTGCTGCTTCCCCCTCTCCACCCACCTACCCACTGGCATAGGACTGAACCTTCAGCAGGTGTCTAGGCTGCCCCCAGCCTGCCCCCTACCTCCGTGCACCTGTGTCCCGTGCACCTGTGTCCCCTCCCTGATGCCATGTAACCACTGGCTGGGAGCCAAGTGTATGACACCTGGGGACATTTCCAGTATATTAACTAGCTTACACCAGCTCTGACATTGCCCACAGGGCTCTCCAGAGACTGACCCAAGAAATAGAGAACCTCCCCCCCGCACCTTCAGGGAACTGATACTCCCTAATGCCATGCCCAGGGAGTCTACATGAATGGGTTAAAACTACTGATAGGTGTGGCAAGGCAGAGAGCATGGAATGGGAGTCCGCCTGCCTCCCAGCTCTTCTGTTTACCCACTGTGCGTCCTTGGGCATGTCACTCATTTTCTTCTTGTTTCATGCACTGGGGACGCTAGTGGTGATTTCACAGGACAGCTGGGAAGGTGAAAAGAGCTGCACCCAGCACGGTAGCTGGCACATCCCAGGGGCACAGTCAATGGCAGTTTCCTTTCAAAGAAAGAACTCTCAACTCTGTCCCATCTTGACCAATATTTCCCTGTGAGAGAAGAAGAGCTGGCTGAACCGGTCTCCTGAGACACAGGTATGACATCCCAACCCACGCCCAACCTAGGAGGTGGCCCTCTGAGACCCCGTGTAGCAGGTGACACTGTCACCTTCCTTCCCTCCCAGCCTGAGGACTGGGAAGGAGGGGCAGCTCCAGGCAAGGGGATAAAACTGCTAGGGGTGGGGCTGCCCAGATGTTGTGCCCTGACTTTGATAAGCATCAGCCAAAATGATGGCCACGTATGAACGTAAAGGACATATTTATTTATTTGTCTATTTATTTATTTGGCAGAGAGAGAGAGCAAGAGAGGGAACACTAACTGGAGGAGTGGGAGAAGGAGAAGCAGGCTTCCCACCGACCAGGGAGCCTGACGCGGGGCTCAGACTTGGGACCCTGGGATCATGACCTGAGCAGAAAGCAGACACCCAACGACTGAGCCATGCAGGCGTCCCTAAAGGACATGTTTATGTGCATTATCTCACTGGAAAGACACAGAAACACTCTGAGTTCGGTAAGACTCACCTTGTTTCACTGGTGAAGAAACTGAGACCCAGAGGTTAAGGAAACTACCAAAGGTCACACAAAACCAGGACTTAACTGATCTGGAGCCTACTACCTGCTTGCCCACCAGACCTCCTTCCCCACTATGCTCACCAAGCCCTAGGGTCATGCTCCCGGGAGCCAGCAGCACCTGCTCCATGATGTCATCGAGGGCTTACCCTATGACGTCAAGGACTCTTCCCTTGGGGACTTGGCGGCGTTTAGGGCAAGGTCAGAGGAAGGAAAAGCCTAGATGACAGAGCTGGGTTGGGACCAGCTGGGGAGGGGGTTGGTGCAAGAAAGGGCCCACACAAAGAGCTTCGGTTGGAGGCTTGGCTGTGCCATCCCCCATAGATTTCCTTGTTCGAAATGGAGCATGGAGCCCCGGAAATCAGGACAAAAGCACCACCCACAGCTCTGGTCTCGATGAGTCAGATTCCACCTCCCACAGCCTCCTCCTGTGTGTGTTTCTGAATGTGTGTGTACCCGCACATGTGCCTTGCCAGTGCGTGAGGCTGTCAGCTGTGCACGCGTGAACGCACATGCATGCACACGGATGAGGCCACATGGGCACACGCCTGAGCCGTGTCCATCTGTATCCTTGTCTCCAAACTTGAGCCCCGAGAATAGGATAACCAGCGGGGTTGGTGATAATCACAATGTAAAGAGCTAATGTTCAAAGACAGTGTGGTAAGCACCTCACACATAGCATTGTGTGGAATCTTTACAACAGCCTTATGAAGGGAATACTATCATTATTCCCATTCTACTGATGATGAAACTGAGGCTCAGAGAGATTAAGCTGTTTTTCCAAGGCCACACAGGCAGGAAATTTTCAGATGGCAAAGTGTGTGCTCCTTAAGATGTGGTTCCCTCCTTGCCCCCTCTAGAGAGTTTGGAGACAAGACCCCAAGGGTCCTTTGTAACCAGAAGCCCCCAGGGTCCCTGAAGGAAAGGGGGCCAGAAGCCAGCTTTGGAAGAGAAGAGGGGTAAATAGCAGATAGATGCCTGAGCAGGAGGGGGCAGGGCAGCTGTCTCTCAGAACAGGTGTCAGAGAAGCTGTGACAGCCACTTAGAACCACAGTGGCAAGCCTCCTTTACATGGCGATTTGCATATATTTGCATGTATTTGCATCACCAAATCTGTGGAAACGGCCTTAATGGTCCCTGCCTCAGAAGACAGGCAGAAGCTGAGAGGGTGGGAGTGACAGGGAGGGCCTGGGGAATTCTGGAAGGGAACGGAGGGAAGAGGCAGTGCTGTGGAGGCACTGGGAGGTGCTGGGCACTGCTCAATTTGTAGGAGAAAGCAGGAAGATTCTCTCCCAGGTGTCCTGCGAAGCCTCCTCGCCTTGAGTCCATCCCTTGAGGGCGGCAGGGAAAGGGGTGGGAGATTAGAGAGCGGGGAGAGCAGAGGAGGATTTGGACCTGGGTCGGTGGGCAGCGCTCGCGAGAAAGGCCGAGGCTCAGACCTGGGTGGGAACCCCCAACGCCGGGTCCTGGGAAGGCTGGCCAGGAGAGAGGGAGGGCCTTGCTCTGTGTCTCTCCGCTGGGGGGCCGCCCACTCGGCGGTCCGAGCTCTGTGGCTCGGTGTTGGGGCGCCATCTAGTGGACATGGTCAGGAAAGGAACCTCTTCTTGCCTGCTCCGGCGCGGCCCCTTCCTTTGGGTACCTGGGCCGAACGTGTTTGGGCTTTGCCAGTGCTGAGAAGGGGCATGGTTGCTGAAGTAGAGGCTCCATTTCAGAAAGGCCCCCTCTCTGCTGTTTTACTGCCAGGTCCCATTTACTCATGTTTCATATTTTGCCTCTGAATAAGCCAAAGAAGCTATGCTTCCACTTCAAGGGGGAAGAAGGTTAATTGTTCTCTGAGTTTTGTCCTAGATCCCCACACACCTGCTAACACCTAAGAAGAGCCAGATCCCAAACACATTCTAGGACATTACCTTCAAACAAACCTCAGCTGGTGCTGGCTACCTTTGGTAAGTTCTGAAATAACGCCACGTGTTCACCTGACACTCGCCTTTGATTGGACCCCGCCACGAACTCCTGAAGAAACAGGTACACCAGACCTTCTTCAGTATCAACAAACCCCTACCCCGAGCAATGACAAAACTCATTCCTCTCTCCAGACACTCCGCCTGCTCTCCTCTGTCACTCACACTATTCCGTAAACTCGGTTTTCACTTTCTCTGGCTCACATTTGATTTCTCTCCTCCGGTCAGTCTCTTGCCTGACACTGTGGGATCCTCCTCTGGGCCCTTGGACCCAGCCTGCCTGCATCAGTGCAGGCTGGTCCTGCAGCCCACATATGAGTGGGATTTTGATTTTGTGGAAGATCGCTCTCAGGGAGCCTTCCTGGGGGCTCAGGCCAGGCTAAGTTGGGTGGATACAGCTGAGAGGTTGAGAGCTCGGGCCTTAAAATTGGGAAAACACAGCTGTGCTGGTTACTAACAGTATGACTTTGGCGAATGAACCTTGGGATCAGTTATCTAATCTGTAAAAGGGGGTGGTAGTATTTACTTGTGAGAATGAATAGAGAAACATGTTAAGAGTTTATCGGTCAGGTCAGGACTAGAGAAAAGCAAGTGACTGGAACCCAAAATTTAAGGGACTTGGCACTTGTATGACACTGAGAACTTCTTAAAATTTGCACCCTAAGCTCCTCATTCTTTTCACCCTAGTGCTGGCCCTGCTTATCAGCACACTGCCTGGCACAAGAAGAGTGCCCATCAACAGGGGTTATTGTTGACGCTGTTATCATGTGGTTGCTGAGTGAGGATGTTAAGGCCTTGGGAAGGCAGCACCCTACCCCAAGACCCAGGAGGAAGTAGCACACTAGGTCCTGTCTAGCCTGGTCTGGCAAGGACGTGAAGCAAGACTGGAGGCCAGGTGGTGAGGGACCTGTTCCCAGTGAGTCAGGATTAGAGAGGAAGTTGTGGGCAGATAGGAATGGAGGGGGATATTGGGCCCTAAAGCTTGTGTCCCTTCTCAGATGACAAGAAAGGGACTCACAGATGGTCTGTGTGGTATACTGGTGGGGTTTGAGGTGGACTGGTGCCCCATCACGGCCCTCTGAGGGGTGACCCTAAAGGACAGTGGCGAAGAGAAGTTCCACCCAGTGTGCAAAACCTTGAGCAGTAAGCTCGGTTATCAGCTTCATCTAGAAGGTGAGGTGGTCTGAGATGTGGATATTCTCTAATTCTAGAGAAGTAGGGAATGGTTTGGCTCACTGGTCAGGAGCCTGGAAGGAACAAAACCAAGATCACTGACAAAGAGTACTAGGGAAAGGTAGATGGACAGACTTCCGGAAGTGGGTACCAAATGTGCAAGCTTCTGGGTCTCCAAACCCTACAGAGCACCTGCAGCCAGATGCAGACAGAATGATTCCTGAGGTGAGCGCCCCTCTTCCTGTCCACCCCAAATCTGTGCACAATAGCTTTTGAACACAGTGGCCATGGTGCCAGGATTGGGGGCAATACCTGGGCCCAATACCTTGGACTCCCCCTCATCAAGACTGAGCCAGTTCCTACACTCTGAGGGCTCCATCTTTCTAAAGCAAGGTCCACGCCAAGCAGCAGGTGGAGTTCTCCTTGTCAGAAGATCAGCAGAGCTCCTGGTGGCAGGTGGATTGCCCTGAATCCCTTCCTTCCATCCTGGAGAGCACAGTAATTCATCCTTACTAGAACCAGTGTGTGCTTAGGGTTCCAGATTGTCTTCCTTGTCCACTGTGCTTCCACGAAGAAGGCACTGTAATGAGGTCACCTCAGACTTATGCACTTTCAGCTCTTATATTCAGATTGTGACCCATTTTGAGTTAATTTGTCATATGCTATGATGTAATAATGACATGGTGATCCATGCAACAGATCCATTGGTCTTACTTAGTTGTGCCTTACCGCCCAGAAGCACGGGGCCTTGCAGAACAGTGGGGTAGCCTGTTGGAATGCTCAGAAGTCACCAGCAGCAACATGACACATGTGGGTGTGGGCCCTGAACTCCTGGGCATGGTGTTTGTTTCGAATAGTACCGTGTCCCCCACACCTAGAAATTACAGGTCTCAGAATCAATGTGGAAGTAGAAGTGGCCCATCTCACTCTTGGATCTGCACAATTTTTTGCTTCTTGTTCCCAAAACAGTGGGCTTTGCCAGTTAGAGGTCCTAATTCCCACCAAGGCAGAACTGTACTAGGGAACACGGTAACGTCTGCACTAAACAGGAAGTTGTGGCTTCCACCTGGCCCCTTTATGCTTCTCATGTGGGGGGCACCAAACAGCCAAAAAGGACATTCAATTCTTCATTACCATACCAGTCAAGGTCATTCATCCTGGGGACCATGAGACACAAGAGCTGTGGGTGGAATGCATGTAGATGCAAAAAGGGCAGGGAAGGGTTTGCCTGCACCCAGCCAGGAGATTCACTGGGCATCTCCTAGAACCTTCCACCCAGTTGTAACTGGCAATGGGCAGCCTCACCAAGGACAGTCCCCAAAGGGAAGGCAACCAAGGCATCAGAGCTCTCAGAGATGAAAACCTGTATCATCTCTCTTGGCAAGTAGTTGAGCTCTGCAGAGGGTTAACTGGGGGAAGGAGGAGGGAGACCATATCAGTTACAGAGTCCGGACCAGCTACAGCAGTGAGGACAATGCTTTCTTCATTAACCCTCTTGTCTTTATTTTCCTTGATTCACATCTAGCGTCACCTCGAAGGGACCTTGTTTACAGTGGATTATACCTTCCTTTCTGGGGAAAAAGTAATGACAACTTTGTTAACATGGACAAAAATGGAGGCCCCATGTTGTAGTAGGGAAGTCTGATGTAATGCAGGGGTGTGAATGGATCTTAGTGGCACAAGGGTTAGATTGTACTGAGACACAAACCTTTCTTCTACAATGCCTTGACTACTTCCCTGTTCTCTCTGACGTTGCCTCTCACCTTCGAGTGTAGATGAAAGGCCATGCTATGTACTGTGGGACCTGGTTTCTGAGTGCTGCCAAAATTGGTTGACAGAACCCAGAAGATTGGGGTGAACACTGACCCATGGGGATAGGATATGGTTGGAAGCTGTGGGCTACTCCAAGGTATGCTTCCTCTTTATGGTCTTCTAGAGGAGTCTGACCACAAACTGAGTATACACACTCTGGCTAAGCAACCTGCAGTGTCTCTCTTTGGCCCATATGAAGCAAGACAACACAGTAAGGCATTGAACCCCCCTGTCTCGTGTCTTCCCTGCCCAAATTTTCCTCTTCCTCTCCCTCAGCCCCATGGGCTTTCACCTGAATCCTGGCCACATGCTCTGTTCCTAGAGGACCTAGACAAGGGGTTTCCAAGAGCTTTCTCCCCTCTGTGTGACCCACATTGGGGTCAGTCCCAGAGCTGGCGTCTGACCACTCCAACGCTGCTGCTGAAACCAGAAGAATAGAGAGACCCTGTGGGGGAAGGAACTGACCAACTTCTTTACAGATGGGGGGCAGAGGGGTGGACATCTGAGAAAAAAAGGAGGGGAGGGTGGGCAAGAACAGCAAGGAGGGAGAGGAGAGCAGAAGGTGGAAAAGTTAAGTCCCAATGAAGGTTGTCCCCTGTAAATGGGTCTGTGTAAGAAGTTTTCTGGGAAGAAGTGGCTGGATCCAGCAACACAAGGGAAGACAATATTCTTTCTCCACAATGAGAGGACACACCCATCCATGTCGGGCAGGGGGTGAGTTTCTCTGAGCCCCCCAGACCTCCATATTCCTGGGTGGGGACAGGTTCTGACTCTCAGATGATCTGGAAAAACAGTAAAAACATCAGGACTGAGCGGGGGGCGCCGGGGGTGGGAGGAGGTAGCTGCAGGAAGAAGGTCCCGAGCAGCACACAGTGATTGCTCCCTTTTCCAGTGCAAGGAGGCCACAAGGGGCTGGACGGGAGTCCAGGGACCCACCCTCTAGGCTTAGGTCTCCCACCCTCTGACTACTCCAAATCCCTCAGTTCATAAACACTGTGGAGCCCATGGCACAATCCCATCTCCAGAGCAGAGCCTCACATTCCAATGGAGTTGTAAGCTGCAAGAGGAACCGGCCCAGTGGCATTTGGGTGGGTGGAAGCAGGGCAGGAGGAAGTTCAGGTCAATACCGAGAGAATCTCCTCTTACCCCTGCACCCAGCCCTTCACTACCTGGCCTTTCTTTAGATATATGGGGAGTGCCCCAGGCTAGGGGCAAAAAACTAGGCTTACACCTGTGGTCTGTTAGTTCCTGGGACATCCCAGACATTCTACCTCCAGGCAAGGACCCACTTTTCCTGCGTTTTTGAGCAGAAAGAAGGGCAGAGTAGAAGGATCTGAGCTCCAGCCAGTCAGCTGTGCTTGCCTGGGATACAGAAATGGGACCAGAGGGGCCCATCTCTGATAGAGCACGTAGATATTTTTCTAAGGAGGAGTCCATAACTGTCATCAGATTTTCATAAAAGTTTATGATCTGCCCGTGCTGTCCAGTATGGCAGCCACTAGCTACATGGGGCTATTTAAGGATAGATTAAAAATAAAATAAAGTAATCCAGCTCTTGTGGCTCACCAGCTGCTTGTCAGTGTCTTCATGACCATAGGAAGCTAGTGGCTACCATGTTGGACAGAACAGATGCAGAACATGTTCCTCAGTAAGAAAGTTCTATTGGACAGTGCTGCTCATTACAAAAAAATTTTTTCCCACTTTACTGAGGTATAATTGCTCAATAAATTGTATGACTTTAAAGTATACAACTTGATGATTTTATTTATATATATATATATATATTAGGAAGTGATTACCACAATGAAGTTAGTTAACACATCAGTCCAATCACATATGTACCGTTTTGCAAGTATCTATAGTCAGAACATTTAAGATCCACTGCCTTACCAAATTCCAAGTATACAATACAGTATTGTTAACTATAGCCACTGTCTGGAACTTTAGATCCCACTCCAGTAAACTTGCACAGGGAAACTGAGACCTCAAGAGGGGGTCAGCTGCCCAAGGCCCCAGTGGAAGTCAGTGGTAGTGGCAAGATGAGATGCCCTTCATAAAATGTAAGATTGCATAAAAACATCTTCTTACACCTACGGCTCACTGTTCCACAACAGTCTGGGATGGTAGGAGACAGGGCTCTGGTTGGGGCTCTAGATGGGGGGAAGGGCGAGGTACTGAGTTTATTTCTCCCCTCCCCCCTCCCTGTGTTGGGGGTTGCCCTAGCCCTTTAGGATAAAGAAGGCTTAGAGGACTGGGACTTCCTCCCCTCCCCCATGATGACCTCATCCTCACAAAAATGTGAGAAGGGCAATGGGGAGGGGCTTCATGGAGAGCAGCTGGAGAAGGGGGGGTGTGAGTGGGGGAGGTGGTGCAGTCCTCAGGCCAGAGAAATTGGAGGTGGGGAGAGCTGTGCTGATCCTAACATTCTCCCTGCAGGCATATGCCTAAAGTCCAAGTCTGTACCTATCACCCCATGCTTACACTCTTCTTGGAATGGAGACCAAATCCCACCCAAGGACTACAAGGGTCTACATGGCCTGGCCCCTGAGGTCTCACCCTGAATCTCAGGTGGCCTCAAACTTCCATCTCTTTGCTCTGTCTCTATTACTAGGTTTGCTCCCACCTCAGGACCTTTGCACTTGTGGTTCCTTGGCCTATGACATTCTCTTCCCACCCCCAGTTAACCCATCTTTCTGATCTGAGCTTAATTAAACACGGCTTCTAGGATAGGCCTTCCCAGACCCCCCAGACTAGATCAGCTTCCTCTGATGTATATTCTTATACTGCTCACCTTTGTAACATTCATCTTGCTTTGTAATGACTCTACACATTTATTTGGGGGTTCTTTGGTAAATGTCTCACTCCCGTAGTAGACCAAGCTCCCCACAGTCTATTTCTGCTCATTGTTATATCTCTAAACCCTTGAACCGTGGTTAGTCCAGAAGAGATGCTCAATAAAAATCTGAGAAATAAATGAAATGATTGCATGGAAGTGTTCCTTCCTACAAGAAACATGCTCCTCAAAGTCCATGCCCACTCCAATTGGCCCATCTCATTAGGGCCCAGCGAGGGTGATCATGTGCCCTCTACCGCCCAACAGGAAAGCAGGAGACCCAATGAGCCCTGGAGGCCTCTGGAGACAGTTGAGGTGATCAGGAGTGCAGGGGTGCTGGGATGCTGGGTGAGGTGTAACACAAGAGGTGGAATCGATAAGATGACGACCTTGGGAGGTGGGAGAAGCATGATGAGAACAATGTGGTCCAATGTGGCAAAAGGGTGGTCGATGAAAATAAGATCCTGGCATGTACCAGAACGAGGGAGTGATAGGTAAGCTGGTTTTAATCCAGAGCCACTGTGGAAGTGACGTGCAAACAGAAATAAGGAATGGGAAACATTCACTGAGTGCTTAGAGTGAGTGTATCACACCCTTTCCATGTACCTGTATATTTCCACAGACGAATCTTTCCAACAACCCTGTGATAGGCACTACTTTAACCTCTCCATTTTGCAGAAAAGGAAACCAAGGTGCAGAGAGATTAAGTAACTTGCTCAGGTCACACAGCAGGTAGAGGTGGGTCAGGAAGGGACTCTGGAGCTGTCCTTACCTGCGTCATTGTACCATCCCCTTTTGGGGAACAAAACGACCTCTAAAGCGATTGCGGCTGTAGTGGACCATGATTTGGATGCGGAGGTGGAAGAGCAAAGAGAGAACTGGAAAGTCCCTTCCCCAATCCCCACTGCTTGGTTCTGCCCTTCTTCTGCTCACTGGCACCCCTTTTGTTCCATGCGTCAGTCACATTTATTCTTACTCCTCCTTCCCTGCAAAATGCCAGCGAGGCTGAATCAAACTGCACAGTAAAGAGTATGAGTAAGAGGAAGACTGTGCTGGCCAAGGGGAGGACTTTAGGGAGGTGGGGTGTAGCTGAGGGAGAAGTCCCAGACCACTGAGATTTATGACCAACACAGAAGGGTTGCTGTAGGTTGTCAGATCTTTTGAGAGATGAAACACTGAGAACCTGTTCTTTTTTTTTTTTTTTTTTTGGTTTCTGGGCTGTCCCTTATTTTTAAACTGTGGCTCCATGCATATACTGGGTCACATGAGCACTGCGATTGTCATTTGGATTAGACCAGGGCAGGCAGATCGGATGGTGAGGGTCAATAATGGCGTTTCTCTTGCCAGGGCGAACTGGTGGGAGTCCAGGATTAAGGTTTGGAGAGGGTCCTTTCCTATCATCCTGAGCCCAGCAGGCCCTGAAGGACTCACAGGCGATATCCCAAAAGGGAATGGCAGTTCAGCCCAGATTCCCAGCCATGGCAGTAAAGTGAGTAAAGTGAGTTCCCTGGCTCAGCCTGGCATTGCTGATCTTGCTGTAGTAAACCCCTTGGACAATGAGGATGATGGAGGTCTGGCTAAAGGGCAGGGATCCACGACAACCTCTCAAAGATGCAGCCCCTCCAAGGGACACTAGCCACCCACGCGGTCTCAGTCTCACTCCTATGAACTAGTTCACCTCTCACACGACCATTCTTCTATTCTCTTTTCCTAGGTGACTTCAGCTCTTTTAGGACATTCTGTGACCACTCTCTGTCCCCATCTTTCTTAGACCAACAGTCCTCCCCTCATCTAAATCTTCTTGGAAGGCAATATACCACCGCAAGGGAAACAGTTGACTTGCTTGCTCTACCCCACTCAGGAAAGATCAACCCAGAACTCTGTGCTCCTCTTCCTTGAGCCTACTGAGCTCCCTTCTGCCCACTCACTGGGGACCAGGGCAAACATCTGCTGCTGGCTTAACCTCTGAGTCCCTGAGCCTGCACACCAGACCTGGTCAGTACTTTCCCTTTCTCTGCCCAGGCACAGAGGAGGGCAGAAGATAGCCTTGACATCAGGATTCCTGGGAGTTTGGAGAAAGAAACACTGTATCCAAGCTCAGAGTCACAGAAGCTTTAGCTCTTACCTTCCAAAGCCTGAAATGTTTCCATTCACTGCCTTCATTCTCACTCATCTCTATCTTGGCCTGTTTCTGCCCTGAAGGAGGTTGAGAACGGAAGAGGGAGTGGGGAAGGAAGACCCTTGCCTCTGGAGCCAGAGCTGCAGGTCCAGAGATACACCCTCTTCTAGTTCTCAAGGACCCTAGAGTTGGCATTGTCTTTGCCCCACTGGGCTCAGGCTACAGCAATCCTTTGAATTTGCTCTGTTCCCTCAGTGACAGATTAAGGGGACAAAGAGAGAGGCACAGACACAGATAGAGGTACAGAGAGAGAAAAGGCAGAGAGATGGACACACAGAGAAGAACCATTAGAAGATTCAGAATGAAGAAAGAAATGTATTCAAAGGAAGACAGAAAAACAAAAAAAGAGACAGAAGTAATAGAAACAGAGAAACAGATATGAGAGGTGCATGGTAGAGAGAGACAGAGACAAACAGAAAGAGAGCCAGGGAGAAAGAGGGAAGGGGGGTAAACCCAGGGTTCAGAGTCGTCACCCACCCCCAAAGGGTTGAACCAGACAGGGAGCCTGGGTCTCAGGAGAGAGCTGGGTCTCCCTCTCTGCAGCTCAGCCCTGACACTCTTAACTCAGGTATCCTTAATGTGGAGTCACTAAACTTGGATGGGAAAAAAATTATATTATTTTCACTAATCTCTAGCTGAAATTTAGCATTTCTTTCAATTATGACAGTAGCCACAAACCAGTCATATTAGCCATAATTATGGCTTTGCCACCAATAAAAATCACTTATATTTTTGTATCCTATTACAGTATTGCAGATATTTTGAAATATCATTTATGCTTCTCACAGCTTCAAAATTATGTGAGGTATCAACCCATTGCTAGATTTTATTTAAAGCATTAATAAAGAGGCACATATATTACGGTATCACATTAAAATAGTTTTACAACTGTATTACAATATAATTGGTTTCCTTTGTAATCCTACATATTTCATTTTATGCATTTTAAAGCATTATTCTGAGACTGGATACCTAGGTTTTACCAGATTGCCACAGCAGAACTTGACACACAAAAGGTTCAGAACTCCTGCATTTAGCTCCTGATCAGGACCCCCAAAACCTATCCCTCCCAAATCCCTGTGCCCCATAGTAATTTACCTGATTCCTTTCTTTTGTGGAGTTACAGGGAAATGTGGGAGAGGAAGAGAGCCAGGGGCTGGGAGAGGGATGGAGAGAGTGAAGGAAGGAAGGTTGGGAGGAAGCATCCCAGACCCCTATGCAGTAGAAGGAAAGTTCATCAAGGGCACAGGGGGGACTCTTGAGTCAAAGTCAGCTGTCAGAGGAGTCCCATTATTTTCCAGGAATGGGCCTACCTTAGGATCTCTACTGAGTTTGGTCACTGGCTGGAGACAGCCCTGTGGGATGCTGGGCTTAAACCAGGAGAGAATGGATTTCAGAGAGAAGCAGCTGAGGCCTTTTTCATTGAGGTCAATTTTCAGTCTTTAGAGTAGGAGGTGGGTGAAGAGCATTCTCCTGGCCCCACAGTTGCCCATCCAGAAAAATGTCTCCTTATCTGCAAAATGGAGGTGATAAAATCCCCTATCTTAAGAGTTGTGAGAATTAATGGAAACTTGCAAAGCAGTATTTGCACAGGGCCTGGGACAGAGTCAGCTCTCTGTCAGTGGTAGCCATTACCATGGCCATTTTAGTGATTAATTATTATTATCACTCTCTTTCTCAGAGAGAAGAGCTCCAGGAGGCTGAAGATGGCACATCCTCTCCAAGCTGGAGCAGCTGGGAGAGGTGGGGACCACTTGCCCACACTCCCTTTACCTTCTGCTGAGGCAGGGGTCTTCCCCTAGCTACTGACAGCTCCTGTGTCTGCTGACTCACAGCCAACTTCCTCTCATACAAACAGGAAAACACAGCCAGACAACGGTGCTCGCCTCCTCCCCCCTAACCCCAGAGCTAAGCCAGTCCAGCTGTGAGGGGGAAGTGCTCAGGTTCTGGGGGACAGACTGGGGCTGGGGCTCCAAGCAAGATTTGGGAAGAGGAGAGGATCCATTTCTCTTCAGACAACAAAACCCCCCACCCCCACCCCCACCCCAATTGCTGTAAGAGAATGAGAAGGGGTTTCTCCCAAGGAAGAAAAGAGTGCTTACTGGGTCACTGTGTTTGCAAGGCACCAGGCTTGTCATCAAAAGGGCAAGCCCTGGTTTGGGAGTAGGAGTGTGGCCTTGCTGTCGTTCACCTCTTGAGAAGAGACTTAGGCATGGCCCTTGGGGAGAGAGAAGCCGATAGGGACGCCTCGGCTGGGCATCTGCCCCTGTCCCCCACCTCAAATCGCTGGGCGGCCGCTGAAGGAGTCCCCAGCTTGGAAGGCTATGGCTCTTGGAAACTTCTGGATGCTTGCTCCCGTCCTCCCATTTTCAGGGTGCCAGGGTCCAGCCACCGTGCTGGGCGTGGGAGACAGCCTGCCACTCGGGAGTCTTAGGGCCAACCCCTTGGCCTCCTCTTTTGGCACGACGGGGAGGGAACAGCAGATGGGACGCAAAGCCATGCTCCACACAGTGCCCTCCTTTTTGCGCTGGTTCTACCCCTGTCCCACCTCCATTCTGGGCTCTGCCCCTTTGTCCCTGTCTCTAAGCCTGTCTTGGCCTCCAGCCCTGTTCCGGTCCCTTTCTCGGCCCCTGAGAGGTTAGAGCTGGGCAGGCACCGAGATAAGCGCCGCGGTTGGGTAAGGAGGCCGGACCTTTTGAAGGCCGGCGCTTGCACAAGGAGCGGTGGGGGGCCCGGGGAGGGAACCGGCCGGCGGGGCGGGGCCCGGCCCGTCGGGGGAGGGCTGAGGGGAGGCGGGGCCGGCGCGGCGCGGCCGGAGACTCGGACGGCGCAACAGGCACTGCGAGCAGACGGCGGCCGCGTAGTGAGGTGAGGACCCCCGCGTCCACGGGCCCCTGCTTCCCAGACTCCTCCCCGTCCCCTCCTCGAGGGCTCCCTCCGCGCCGGCGGCCCTCCCCTGCCCCCTCCCCGCCACGACCCGCCCCTCCCTCCGGTGGCCCGGCCTCTGCCCCCTCCCTCTTTGCCCCCTCCCCTGTCTCAATCCGCACAGCCCCGCGCTGCCCGGCCCGCCCCCGCCACTGCTGCCCCGGGGCACCTCTCGGTTCCCGGTCCCGTGCCCTCGGATGGGTCTGAGTCACTGGGAAACTGGGCTCTGAGTCAGGCCCTAACAAGCTTGGGGATGGGGCCCGACCGCGGAGAGGCAGAGAGGCCAGAACTGATGCTGGGGGCGACAGGCCGTCCTAGTCAGGACCCCACAGAGAGCAACAGGGAGGGAGCCTAACAGGCAAGAGGCGGAGAGACAGAAGCCTGGATTCACGTACATCTAAAGGTCTAGTTACAATTGGAGACTGAGGCAAGGAGAGGCTTAATGATACAGAGCAAAAGAAGGAGAGGAACGAAGATGGATTTAGGTAGAGGTGGGGACAGATGTAGTGCTGTAGAGACAGGGACAGGCAGAGAGAACACTCCAGGGAGACAGAATTTGAGTCGAGTCCAGAGAATAGACCAGGGGCAGGGGCAGTTTGGCAGAATGGGACAGAGCCTCAGAGACCTGAGCTCAAGGGCAGGTGCAGGGAACGGGAAGGTTCTGGAGAGGAAGACTTGGAGAAAGCAGAGGCAGAAGGATGTCATTTCGCACTTTTGAGTCCCTACAGAAGGGTGCTCACATGTGCATACACATGTGTGAACGTGCTGCAGGTTGGTGGAGAGGGAAGACTCTGGAGGACCCCTGGCTTCCTGTCTGCCTCTCTCTGACCCCATTCCCCACCCTAGCTTCACTCCAAGTGGTCTCTGCCTCGGGCCAGGACCCTACTTGCTGGGGGACTTAGGGCTCTCTGGGCAGCCTGACCAAGGCAGACAGGATGTGGGGGCGGCCAGGGCCAGAGGGACAGGAAGGAAGTCTGAGCAGAGACAATAGGTGGAAGGGGAGGAGGAACTGGGAATGACCAGGTTTAGGATGGCCGAGAGCCTGGACCTCGGTTCTGGAAACCAGGGGGAGTGGGAGCTGCACCTCCTCCCTCCTTCCTTCTGCCATGCTACAGCTGCCCCTGTCCCCACTTATACCACATCATGGGGCCCCTCCTCCCCACCGTCCCACTTCATTTTGCCCCTGCAGTCTTCTCTCCTCTTGCCCTGTGCTTATGTGGTTGAGTGTGCAGGCAAGCGGAGGCAGACCTACGATGGGCAGGAGCTTGGGGGTCAACACTTCCACCAGCTCCTTGTGAGCCTGGTGCAAGCCTCTTCCCTTCTCTGGGCCTCAGTGTCCTCACCTGCAAACGAAGGACTTCTCCTGTAATAAGAAAGCCCCTTCTGATGTTCTGGGATGGCTCTTCCTCCAGATTGCCGGCCACTGGTTATTTTTCTTTGGAGGAAGACTGAAGTCTGGTACCCACCCCGTCCAGACCTCAGACTTTGGGACAGGGAGGGGGAATCTCAGCCTGAGCCCTCCCTTCACCCTGCCGCTCCCCCCAGCAATGGCCTGAGCCCCCATGGCTGCCCCTCAGGACCTGGACATCGCTGTGTGGCTGGCCACGGTGCACCTGGAGCAGTATGCAGACACGTTCCGGCGGCATGGCCTGGCCACAGCGGCTGCAGCCCGGGGCCTGGGCCACGACGAGCTGAGGCAGTTGGGCATCAGCGCCACAGGGCACCGGAAACGCATTCTGCGCCTGCTGCAGGCAGGTGCTGCAGAGGGCTCCCTGGGTCCCCAGTCGGACAGTGCCATGGAGCCATCCCCTAGCCTAGCGCCCCAAGCCCAGCCCCCCAAGCCTGTGCCCAAGCCCAGGACGGTATTTGGTGGGCTTAGTGGCCCTACTGCCACCCAAAGGCCTGGAGTGAGCCCAGCCCTCTGGAGACCTGAAGTGTCCAGGAGCCCAGAGTCCAGCCCCAAGTCCCCGCTTCTCCCCACCTCCTCCTCCGAGCAAATTTCAGCCTTGAATACTATGGAGATGATGCCCAACGCCATCTACTTTGGCCTGGACTTAAGAGGCGGGGCCCAGACAGCTCAGGACATGTGAGTGGGGTTGGCTCCCTTGGGAGTGGGTGCTGGGTGGGGGCCGGAGGAGCAGGACATGAGGGCTAGTCCTGTCTCCTCTCTCCCTTAATGATCACTAGACCTCTTCCCTCAGGGCCCCAGATAGCTCCCAGGCAGCTGCCCCCACCCCTGCCCTCAGGCCCACAGCAGGCACAGGTAGGTGGGTTAGCATGGATTTGGGGGAGAGGAACAAGGCCCTTCAGGACTGCAGACACTCCCATCTGACCTCTTCCCTGTCTCCCCCATTCCTCTCCCTGCCAGTACACATCATGGACCCTGGCTGCCTGTACTATGGTGTCCAGCCTGTGGGCGCCCCAGGGCCCGTGGACAGGAGAGAAGGCAGAGGTGTCTGTCAGGACAGGGCTGAACAAAGGTGAGTGGTCAGTAGGGTGGTGACGGCAGGAAGAGGGACGCTTGAGGAGCAGTTGGCGGTGCTGTGTACCCATTATTCATTAAGTGTGTGTTGTGTGTCCACTGTGTGTCAGCCGGGTACTCTAGATACAGCAGGATTAGGAAAGACCCAGTCTCCTCCTCAGGCAGCTTATGATTCAGTGGGCCAGACAGGAAAGGAAGCAAGCAGACAAACAAATGGATATATGATTTAAAATAGGGAGAAGTGGTTTTCATGCTTTTGTTGTTATACTTTTGTTTTTGTTTTTTAAGATTTTATGTATTTATTTGATGGAAAGACAGCGAGAGAGGGAACACAGTAGGAAGTGGTGAGAGAGGGAGAAGTAGGCCTCCCATAGAGCAGGGAGCCTGATGCCGCTCAATCCCAGGACCCCAGGATCATGACCTGTGCCAAAGGCAGATGCTCAATGACTGAGCCAACCAGGTACCCCTTCATGCTTTTACTTAAGACATCTTTACTGAGCACATACTGCATGCCAGATATTGTAGATACTTGGGATAGATCAGAAATCCCAGCCCCTGTGGGCAGATAGTCAAATAACAATAGATACAATAAGTAAGTCATTTCATATGTTAAAAGATGGTGAATGCGATGGAAAAAAATAGAGCTGGGTAAGAAGGCCAGGATGGACTGAGGGGGATACACCCTGCAGTTTTTCATTAAGAATTGCCAGAGTATGGGCGCCTGGGTAGCTCAGTGGGTTAAGTCTCTGCCTTAGGTCAGGTCATGATCTCAGTGTTCTGGGATCAAGCCCCTGGGATCAGGCTGTCTGCTCAGAACCTGCTTCCCCCTCTCTCTCTGTCTGCCTCTCTGCCTATTTGTGATCTCTCTCTCTCTGTCAAATAAATAAATAAAAATCTTAAAAAAAAAAAAAGAAAAAAAGAATTGCCAGATTGTTATTTGAGCAAAATGAAGAGGGTGAAAGAGTTAGTTGTGATAGTATCTGGGAGAAGAGTGTCCCAAGGCAGGGGGCAGTGGCCAGAATAGAGAATTTCAGGGGACTCAAGAGTGGTGACAAAGCCAGCAGGGCTGGGGCAGAGTGGCCAGAGCAGGAAGACTGGGAGAAGATGACGACACAGAGTTCAAAGGGGCCAAAGGTAGGACCTTGTAAGAACTTTCGCTTTGACTCAAAGTGAAAGGGAACCCTTTGAGAGGGTTTTGCCTTACATTTTAAGAACCCCTCTGGTCGCTGTGTTGGGAATGGTCTGTAGGGGGCAAAAGCAGAAGCAGAGAGACCAAGTGAGGAGGTGGCTCCCGTAATCTAGGTGAGACACTGCCAGCGAGTGTCACAGTAGTGAAGATGGTGAGAAGTGGCTAGATTTGGGTTATATTTTGAAGGCAAACTGTCCCAAGAAGTTGGGGTGTGAGGAAAAAGAGCAGTCAAGAATTACTTCAGAGGTTTCAGACTGAGCCTACCCTGTCCAGCGTGGTAGCCACTAACCACATGTGATTACTGAATACATGAAATGTGGCTAGTCTGGAGTAAGATGCATTGGAACTCTACAACTACCAAATTTCAGAGACTTAGTATGAACAAAGTAATACTGGGTGTGTGTAACAGAAGTAGACATAAATTATCTTACTTTTTATACAGATGATATAATAAAATGTTAATATTTTGGGTATGTTAAATAAAATATATTATTACAATTATTTTCACATGTTTCTTTTTATTTTTTAATGTGGCTGCTAGAAAATCGAAAATCACAAGTGTGGTTCTCACATTGAGTTCTGTTGGATAGTGCCATTTGAGCAACTGAAAGTTCCTGGAATTGCTCTACTCTGAAATGGGGAAGACGGTGTACGAAGCCAGGGGTTGGGGGAAGATCAGGAGTTCCATTTTGGGCGTGCTGAATTTGAGGTATATGTTACAAGCCTGAGAAGAGATAACAAATAGGCCATTGGATATCCAAGTCTGGAGTTCAGGGGAGAGGTCTGAACTGGAGATCTAGATTTGTGGGTTGTCTGCCTCTAGGTCAGTGTATGTAGCTGTGAGTGCGTGTCACTAGAGCAGAGGGCCAAGATCAGAGTCCTGGCACACTCCAGTATCAAGAGGTTTGGAAGAAGAGGAAGAACCAGCAAAACAGACTGAAAAGGAATGGCTGGTGAAGGAAAAGGAAGACTGGGAGAATGTGGCATCCTAGGAGCTAAGGGAAGAAAGGATGAGGGGGAGGTCGGTGGTATCCAATGCTGCTGAGATCAAGGAAGATGAGGACTGAGAATTGGCCTCTGGCATTGACAACATGGAGGTCACTGAGGACCTTGATAAGGGGTAGAGGTGAAAGCTGCCTCAGAATGGTCTCAGGAGGTAACAGAAGAAGTTGGAATGTATAAACAACATTTTTGAGGAGTTTTTCTGCAGAGAAGGGCAGAGAGTTGAGTGGTTGTCGATAGTGGAAATGGAGCCAGGAAATGATTTTTGTAGGATGGACTGTTATATATGTTTATAGGTGGACTGGGAGAGAGGGATCTGGGAGGGAGGGAAAATTAGCTGCTGTAGGGGAGAGAAAGGGGAGAAAGTCTGGAGCAATGTCCTTGTGTAGGTGAGAGGACAGTGCTCAGAGGAGGGACTGACTTCAGACAGGGATGTTTATGATGGTGGCAGAAGGAATGCAAAGTATGTGTGAGACACTGGGAATCTGTGGGGTTCTTGTCTGATTGCTTCAATTTCTCAGTGAAGTAGAAAACAAAGAGGGGAGAGAGGTGGTTCTCAACCTTAGCTGTGCTATAGCTGGGGGAACTTTCAGAGCTAGAGATGCCTGGGCCCCACTCCCAGAAGATCAAACTCAAGGGTCTAGTTGGGGGCCCACATACCCGTATTTTAAGGTTTTGCAAGTGATTTTGTGCTACTGAGGTAAGGACTACTGGAAAGTGACAGAATAATAGAGGACTTTCTGGGAAGATGGTGTAAGCAAAGACCTAAAAGATGGGGAAAAGCAGACTGGGGAAGCATGTTCTAGCAGAGGCAGCCACATGTGCAAAGATTCTGAAAGAGAAGAGAATGTGGCTGAACGGTAGAAAGCAAAGGCGAGGGTGATGCAAGAAGAGGGCAGGGGATTGGCCGAGGGTCTCATGGTACAAGATCTTGCAGCCTGTGGTGAGGAATTTGGATTTATCCTAATTGCAAATGGGAAGTTATTGCAGGATTTCATGCAGGAGGGAGTGAAATGATCTCACTTGCATTTTTGAAAGAGCATTCTGGGGCTGGTAGAAAAACGGGTGTTGGAGGGAGGCCCTGAGGGGAAGCGAGTGACAGTCAGGTAGTTCACAGCACCCTACTGAGAATCGGCCAGAACTTGGTCCAGGGAGGGAAGGTCAATCCCTTTTTGGAGAAAGGACTGAGAAGACTTCCTGATCAGATACCAGCATCTGTGACAGAGTGAGATACGCAGCCCTTCCCCACGTTTTCTACCAAGTAACACTAATGGCAGAGGAGAGGGACTGAAATTGCTCTAACCAAAAATCTAAGTGTGCTCAGGGAAGAAACTCTAGGCTAATCTTTTCCCAAACTCCCTATTTCCAGGACCTGCCAGGCATCTTACGAAGCACCGCAGGTGAGAATGGCCGGGGAACTGGGTCTAACGTGTGTTTCTGTCTTGCCCCATATTAAGGCTCAGCCGGCACGATCTGGAGGCACGGGAGGATGCGGGCTATGCCAGTCTTGAGCTGCCTGGGGATTCCAACCTCTCACTGCCCACCCTGGACGTGGAAACCAACGATGACCTCATTTCACCCTATGCCAGCTTCTCCTCCACAGCAGACCGCCCCTCACCCCTTCTCAGTGGCTGGCTAGACAAGCTCTCCCCTCAGGGGTGGGCTGCTAGGGAGGGAAAGGGAGGGAGGGGAGGGAGGAGAGGGAAGGGTGAGGCTGGGGTGGGGTAGGGGTCAGGTCTCCAGTGCTCCCAGACCCTAGGAGCCCCCCAGGATACAGCCTCCACCGCTCACTCATCTTGGCCCCTCCTGTCCCCAGAAACTACGTTTTCCAGAGGCGCTTTGTGCAGTTCAACGGAAGGAGTCTCATGTACTTTGGCAGTGACAAGGTCGGGGTCTGGCGAGAGGCTGGGTCGGGGCTAGGGAAAGGGTGGGGGCTGAGGACAGGAGGATGGGAAGCCCGTGATGCGCGGGTACAATATGACTGATGTCAGCATCTAAAGTAGCTAACCTAGCGGCCGTACCCCACTGCCTGTGACATGAGTGCTGACCTCATTAAAAAAGTGGGTGCTGGCTCCCAGGTCAGCACACATGGCTAAGTTTCTGTCCCTCTGTGCCCCTGGACTGTCTCTGTAGGATCCCTTCCCCAAGGGGGTGATCCCTCTCACTGCCATTGAGATGACCCGCAGCAGCAAGGACAACAAGTTCCAGGTCATCACTGGCCAGAGGGTATTTGTGTTTCGCACAGAGAGCGAGGGTGAGAATCAGGGCCTGCTGTGTGCCCCCCGGTTTGGGGCAAGAAGGCCGTGTGAGGACACGGCCTGCTGGCTCACCGGCCTCTCTGTCCCCCACCAGCCCAGCGGGACACATGGTGTTCCACTCTGCAATCCTGCTTGAGGGAGCAGCGCCTCCTGGGCAACCCCCGGCCCCCTCAGCCACCCCGACCCCTCCGCACAGGCATGCTGGAGCTTCGAGGACACAAGGCAAAGGTTTTTGCTGCTTTGAGCCCTGGAGAGCTGGCGCTGTACAAGAGTGAGCAGGTCAGAAGGGCCGGGCCGGGGCCAAGGAGCCTGGCCTAATGCTTTCTGGCACCTCACTGTCCCTGCTCCAATGCTGCACCTTCCCCCCCATCCTCACCAGGCCTTTTCTTTGGGCATCGGGATCTGCTTCATTGAACTGCAAGGCTGCAGCGTCCGGGAGACCAAGAGCCGCAGCTTTGATTTGCTCACCCCCCATCGCTGCTTCAGGTGGGGCCCAGACTGGCAGGAGGCAGGGCTGGGGGAGAGACTTGGGCAGGCGGCACAGGGCCGGCAGAGGACTGAGGCCTCTTCAGTAGGATGTCAGTGGGTGTGCTCTCATAGGAGTCCAGTGAACAGGGTCAAGGTCTCAGGAGGGTCTAGACTGGCCCAGCTGTGGCCAGTGGTGGCTCCTGCAGGAACGGCCAGTGGGATGGGACAGGTTGGAGGGGGTCTCCATGCCCACAGACTGGCTGTCCACCCCTCAGCTTCACAGCCGAGTCTGGGGGGGCTCGGCAGAGCTGGGCGGCCGCTCTGCAGGAAGCAGTAACCGAGACCCTGTCTGACTACGAGGTGGCTGAGAAAATCTGGTCCAATCGGGCAAACCGGCACTGTGCGGACTGTGGGGCCTCCCGCCCAGACTGGGCTGCTGTCAACCTGGGGGTGGTCATCTGCAAGCAGTGCGCAGGTGAGGGCTGGGGCCTTTGGCTGAAACAGTGGGGGGGGGTGGCTAGGTCGGGGGCTCTGAGCATCCATGCCACATACCCTCCATATCCTAACAGGTCAGCACCGGGCCCTGGGTTCTGGGATCTCCAAGGTACAGAGCCTGAAGCTGGACACAAGTGTTTGGAGTAATGAAATAGTGCAGGTGAGGAGTCTGAAGAGGGAGAAAGTGGGGATGAGGGAAGAAGAGCATCCCAAAACGGCCTTGGGCCCAGCTTGGGGGCAGAAATGTCTGAGACCCTTGAGTTCCTCTTACTTGCATCTGCCCCTTGTCATCCTGCAGTTGTTCATTGTCCTGGGAAATGATCGTGCCAACCGCTTCTGGGCAGGGGCACTACCCCTAGGCGAGGGGCTGCATCCAGACACAAGCCCAGGCCCCCGGGGAGAGTTCATCTCTCGGAAGTACCGCCTAGGTCTCTACCGGAAGCCCCACCCTCAGTATCCAGATCATAGTCAGCTTCTCCAGGTAGGAGCTGATGGGGAGGAGGGTGGTCTCTAAGTTAAAATGCCTAGACTTGGGGTGGTAGGGGCTGTTTTTGATGACTGGATGACTGTCCCCGTGCTCTCAGGTTGGATCTTGGCACTGACAGAGGCCCTTCCCCCCTGCAGGCACTGTGTGCCGCTGTGGCAGGACCCAACCTGCTGAAGAACATGACCCAGCTCCTCTGTGTTGAGGCCTCTGAGGGCGAGGAGCCCTGGTCCCCGGCAGCCCTCGATGGCAGCTTCCCCAGTCTCCAGCTCCCAGGTAATTCCCACAAGGGTCCCCTTTCTCACCCTCCAAGAATTCTCAGCCCTGACCTGTGCCTTGATTGTTCCAGGAAGCCCCAAATATCCTCTTCCTCAGGCCATCACAATAGCCCAGTCTGGGCAGTTTCCCAAACTTCTAGATCCCCTAGGGTCTATTTCCTGATGTCATGCAATGCCCAATGGTGGCCACTGCCTGGGGTGGATTTGGACATTTGAGGTGTTAGTGCTGGTCTACCCCTGACAAGGTGAATCCATAAGTGAGGTCTCATCTCCCTGGGAGAAGTCTGATGATAGAAGTGGTCATCTAAAGAGGCTTTGCTCCAGTGGTTAGGGCAGAGGGGCTGAGACACTTACAAGATGGTCCACGCTCAGAGGCCCCCACCCCTGGGCTGACTGGCTGGTGGGCTCACTGGTGGGGACAAGAATGGGCAAGGGCTGGAGTCTCACTTCCTGTCACCCTCTTTTCTAATGTGGGAGGTGAGGAGTCTGGCTCCACTGGGCTTGACTTGGCCATGCTGCCAGTGGAATCAGGTCCCACTGTCTTCCTCAATCTGATCCTTTTCCCCAGGGGGCTCAGGCCATCACCCAAACTGACAACTTCTTCCCCTTGCAGACCCTTCCCCTGGTGTATACAATGAGGTGGTGGTGCCCGCCACTTACAGCAGCTTCCTGTACTGTGGTCCCATCAGCAACAAAGCTGGACCACCACCTCCTCGCAGGGGCCGGGATGGTGAGAGGGGAGCCGAGGGTGGGAGGAGATGGGGCAGAAACTGGGATGAGCAAGAGTGTACCACAGAAGGCTGGGAAGGGCAAGCAGGGCCACGTCCTGGCATGGGCTGGGTGCTGGGAATAACAGGGGGACCATACTCAGTGGCAGCATTGGGTGAGAGCTGAGAGCCCGTGCTGTGAAGTCAGACTGCCTGGGCCAAATCATAGTTCTGCTACCTCCTATTTGTGTGCTTTGGGCAAGCTACTCAAACTCTGGGCCTCAGTTTCCCCATGGGCAAAAGAGAATTGAAAGTGATGCCTACCTCATAGAATTGTGAAGATCACATGAGAGCATACATAGGCAGAGGGTATGGCATGATTGTCTGGCAAAAGGGAATTATCATAGTAGGGACAGAGGTGCTTTGCCTGTTGACCATCAGCCTCCTCCTTAGCTCCCCCCAGACTATGGTGTGTGCTGAGAGCGGCTCTGGAAATGTTTGCGTCGGAAAGCAGCCCTGAACCCCTCAGCCTCATCCAGCCCCAGGATGTTGTATGTTTGGGTGTGAGTCCTCCACCCACAGACCCAGGTGACCTCGACAGGTAACTGCACCCGGCGCTCCCTGCACCCCCACTTTGGCCTTCCTGATCCTGAGCCTGCCAGCCCCGTATTGGTCCCCTTTCTCCTCCTTGACCTCACTTTCTCTCTAGATTCCCCTTTTCCTTTGAGCTCATCCTAACCGGGGGAAGGATCCAGCATTTTGGCACAGATGGAGCTGACAGTCTGGAGGCCTGGACCAGTGCTGTGGGCAAGGTGAGCCAGCCAAGAACCCTCCCCGACAGTTCGTGGTTTTCCTGTCCCCCAGAATGGCTACCCCATTCTGCCCTCTCTTGTTCCTATAACCACTCCCACCACTGTCCATTGACAACTAAGATTAACTGCTGTGCTATGACCAGTGTGAGGTTCTACCCACTCAATATCTCAATTAACTCTCACAGCAACCCTCAGATGAAAGGATTATCAATATTTGACGTATAGGGAAACAGAGTCACTGAGGTTATGAAGTCACTTGGTCAAGGTCACAGAGCTAGGAGACAGCAGCCAAGATCGAAAACAGACTTCTGTCTCCAAAGGTCATGGCCCAAACCTGACTGTGCAGGGCCTCTGCCCCAGGAAAGGCTGCCTCTAACTCCTTCTTCCCCCTCCCTCAAGATCTCCCAGTCCAGAGGGAAGGCTGCATTTACATGCCCAGCATCTCCATTCCCAGGCAAGCCAGTCTCTCTGTCCTGCACCCTCTCGCTGGAATTAAACATTCACACCCTAGAATTAGACATGCTGGGATCTGAGTCCTTCAACTTTCAGCCTCATGAGCTTTTCCCCAGGGATAGAGTGGGTATACAAGACATGCCCCTCGGGGTCGAGGATTAAGTAACATGTGAGGCCCTTGCTGCCTGGCGCACACAGGCCCTCCATCTGTGGGTGATGAGGATGCCAGTCGCTCCCATCCCTACCCAGTTTCTCTCTCAGCCCTGCTCTACCGTCAGCTCATCACACTGCCTCCCGACAGCCTGGCAGAAGGCTGTGCGCCCTGGCAGGATTGCACTTCCTCCTTAGCCCCTTGTGGCTGCCGCTGCACCACCTCTGCCAGACTTCTGAGCGGCCACGCTGTGGGGTGCCTAGTGACTTCCCATTACCAAAGCCCAAGGGTCTCCTCCTGGCCTTACCTGGTTGGCTCTGCAGCCCGTGACACTCCTCTGTGGGAAATGCTCACCTGCTCTCTGGCCTCTGACCCCACTGTCCCCCACTCTGCTTAGAGGAGTAGAACTCCTGCCAGCCAAGAAGTGGTCTGTGTGTCCTTTCAGGGCTGTGTCATGGGCCTTGTGGCCTCCAGGCTACCTCCTCTGATTGTCACCTGCACTTTCCAAAAATGTAGCTCATCCTTAAAGGCCGTGCTACCCAAAGCGCAGTCTGCAGCCTGGGACTCCACACTGGCTCATTCTTTGTCATGGACTCTGGCAGAATAAGAACAGAACTTGAGAGGGAGCATTCCGAATCTTTCTTAGCAGTGAAACAAAGTGATTTTAGGTGTAGAATCTAATTTCTTAAAGTGGGGGCTTATATTTTACATTTCCTTTTTCATTTCACTTTGCTAGTAGTTCTTCCTTTCTTCTTCTTTTTTTTTTCTTTTTTAAATGAAAGTTCTGGGGGTGCCTGGGTGGCTCAGTGGGGTTAAACCCTCTGCCTTCGGCTCAGGTCATGATCCCAGGGTCCTGGGATCGAGCCCCGCATCGGGCTCTCTGCTTAGCAGGGAGCCTGCTTCCTCCTCTCTCTCTGCCTGTCTCTCTGCCTCCTTGTGATCTCTGTCTGTCAAATAAATAAATAAAATCTTTTAAAAAAATAAATGAAAGTTCTGGTTAGTAACAGATTGCAATTTTGAACAATAACAACAAAAAGAAGAACCCCGTGTTCCTTCCCCACAGGTGGTTGGGAAAGCACTCCTTTGGGACCACCTCAAACCCTTGTTTCTCTATGAAGCCTCTCTGGCCCCTTAGGATGCTGGGATTTCCCAGGGCATTGTGACTCTTCAGTTATAGCATTTTGGCTCCCTATTCCTTCTGGCCTCGATACCCTGCAAAGGACAGGAGGCTGCCCTGTGTTCGCTAGAGCAAATTAAATTGAACTGAATTTCTTTCCTTTCTCCATCCATCTCCTGTCTCCTCGGGTCTTTCTTCTGCTCTCTCTAATCCCTTTTCATTCCTCTCTTTCTTTTGCTTTCTCTTCATATCATTCCCTATCCTTCTCACTCTTATTTCTCTCCCCTACGTCTTGTCTCTTTCCTCACCCTCTTTGTTCCCCATGTCCTCCTCTTGCCTCACAGTGGTTCTCCCCGCTGAGCTGCCACCAGCTGTTGGGCCCCGGGCTGCTGAGGCTGGGCCGCCTGTGGCTGCGCTCTCCCACCCATTCAGCCTTGGCCCCTGGCCTCTGGCTGTCAGGGTTCGGACTTCTTCGTGGTGATCTCCTCTTCCTGTGTCCAGCATCGGGCCCTGGCCCTCCAGCCCCTGAGGACATGGTGCATCTGCGGCGGCTACAGGAAATCAGTGAGCAGGGGTGGGGACGGGGATGAAAGGTGGCCATTAAGTAGCGGGCAGTGAACATTCATCTGTTTGGGGTCACTATGGGAAAGAGAAGAACATGGTAGATTCAGGCACAAGCTCTGGAGTCAGACTGCCCAGATACAGAACCCCATCTCCATCACTTCCTAGCTATGTGACCTTGGACAAGTTACTTAACCTTTCTGTGCCTTAGTCTCTGCATCTTTACAATGGGCATGATACAAGAGTTGTTAAGTTTCAAATAAAGCAATGCATTTAAAACACTTACCAAAGAGCCTGGCAGAAGGCATCTTATTAGTGTTTAATAAGTGTTATATGTTATTAATGTTACAGTTAGTATTACTTGGAGTTGCTTGCTGGTTGGGGAGTAGGAGAGGGGACTGGATACTTTCACTTCTTCCTCAAAGAGGAACAGTGTGGGATATCGGAGGGCTTTAGAGACAAGAGACCTGAGTTTAAGCCTAGATTTGCCATTTTATAACAAGTAAAGAGACAAGAAACTTTTTTTTTTTTTAAGATTATTTATTTATTTATTTGACAGAGAGAGATCACAAGTAGGCAGAGAGGCAGGCAGAGAGAGAGAGGAGGAAGCAGGCTCCCTGCCGAGCAGAGTGCCCGATGCGGGACTCGATCCCAGGACCCTGAGATCATGACCTGAGCCGAAGGCAGCGGCTTAACCCACTGAGCCACCCAGGCGCCCAAGAGACAAGAAACTTAATGTCTCTGAGCTTTAATGTGTCACCTGTAAAATGGGGATAATAGTATGTAACTTACAGGATTTAATGCAACATTCTTTGAAGACTGCTAGTCTGGCATCAAGATACCTTGAATACTTAGTGACTTATTGGTCAATAAGATGAAGAAATTTTGATAATAATGTCTGATGATTCTTCTCCAGGTGTGGTTTCAGCAGCTGACACCCCAGACAAGAAGGAGCATTTGGTCCTGGTGGAGACAGGAAGGTAAGTGTTACCCCTATCCTTGACCCCACATCCCTCTCTCAAGAGCCCAGCCCCAACCTTCTACCCTGGTCTGCTGGATCATGCCCACTTCCTCAAATTTGCCTGCCTACTGGGCACCTGGGTGGTTCAGTCGGTTGGGAGTCTGACTTGAGCTTGTGTCTTGGTCTTGGGGTCCTGGAATTGAGCCATGTGTGGGGTCTCTGTACTCTACAGGGGTCCACTTGTCCCTCTCCCTCTGCCCCCCCCGTCCCCCGCATGTGCATGCTCTCTTTCTCCCTCTCTCTCAAATAAATAGATTAAATCTTTTTTTTTTTTTTTTTTTTTAAAAAGGAAAACCTTAAAAAAAAAAAAAAAGAAAAATTCACCTTCAGGGACCCCATCTGGTTTGAATGTTGCTGCCCCCTGCTGGTGGCCCTGGGAGGTCTGGTCCTTGTGATCCCGGGCCTCTTAGTTTAAAGGACCCTCTGGGGCTGGCTCTGACTCAGGCATCTCGGGTCTCAGGACCCTGTATCTGCAGGGGGAGGGCCGGCTGGATTTCTCAGCATGGAACACAGCCATTGAGGGGGCGGCTGGTGGGGGCGGCACAGCGCTGCAGGAGCAGCAGATGAGCCGGGGTGACATCCCTATCATCGTGGATGCCTGCATCAGTTTTGTCACCCAACACGGTGAGTGGGTACTGGCCAATACTGAGCCAGCAGGGGATGGGGGACATGGGCACAGCCAGAGGGTGTGGTCTGCCTGTATGTAAGAGCTTTGTCTCCAGAGACTACAGCCTAACAGCAATCCACTGTATCTCTGTTGGGAAGCTGCTTTACCTGCCTGAGCCTCAGCTCCCCCATCTGTAGAATGGGGCTACTAACAGTCCTCATTTTCTAGTATAGTTGTGATAGCAAGATAACATATGGAAAGCTTTTAGTGCAGCTCCTGGCAGCTAGTCAGTGTTCAAGGTAGTTGTTGGTGGGGGCATGGGTGTGAAGGAAGAGGAGCACTGAAATAGGACTAGAGAGCCATATAACAAAGAGAGGGCAGATACAAGGCAAGAGCCAAGCTGTGCAGCAAAACACTTGAAGGTCTGAGCAGAATTTGTCCATGCAGGAGTTTTTCCAGGCACAAAGGATCAGCTCTGAAAGTGGTTCCCAGAATTCTTTGTGACTTTTTGACCTTTGCTTTTTTTCTCCTGCCCAAGGAAGGACTAAGTAGAATCTAGCTTCTTAGCAAACCTCCTTTTTAGAAGTCTGGACTCTTGAGAAGGAAAATTCATAGAAAACCAAGAAAGGCAGTAAAGGGCAAAAAAGGCACATCTATGAACTACAAATAGCATGGAGAGTGGAGAGTTGGTGGCTAGAGACATTCTCCATACCTTGGCAGTAGCCTCAGGCAGTGACTTCCCCACTCCCTAGATCCCATCGTCTCTCTGTCTCCCTCATGTTCAAAAGAAGAATATGGGTGTTCATACCCACACTGCAGTTCTTCATTCAGCAGATGCTTACTGAGCAGCTCCCGTGTGCCAGACACTGGAGATATAGCAGTGAAGAGGGAAGGTTCTGGAAGCTCAGGGACTAGTGCGAGAGATGGGTGATAAGTAAGAGAAATACAGTCAGTGCTCGTTATTCACGGTAGTTTTGTTCTACGAAGTTACTGCAAACACTGAATTAGTGAATCCTAAATCATTGCCCCAGTGGAAATACAGAGTCAGGTTCCTGGGAATCTCTGGTTACCTTTAATCAAATGATCAACACGTAAAACTCGTTTGAAGTGTGTTTCTGTTTAAAGACACTTTATTTAACATATACTTGTGTTCTGTTAACTTTGAACTCACAGCCAGCAGCAGTGTAACTCACACAGGGGCAAAGCTTATCTGATTCACATATTCTCTCCATAAGGCACACACAGCCTTCCTGCGCTTAGCAACACTACACAGCCCTTCAGCACTTCACTTGGGGGCCATTTTAAATAGTGAAACCAACCAAAAAAAGCAGAAGAATGCAAAAAATGTGATTCTATATATATACCTTGAAAACTACACTTGTTTACCATATGAGAGCTTAGCTGGGAATGTATCCAACAGGCAACTCAAATTCTTCTCCACTCGGTGCATGTTCACAAATGACTGGAAAAGTGCACCGAGTATTGATTTGGGGGTTACAATAAATTTTAGCAAATAGATGAATTCACAATGTGGAATTTGTGAATAGGGAGGATCAACTGTAATGTAATTTGGGAGTGCTATCTCAAAATCAAAACAGTGAGGAGACAGAGAGTGATGGAGGCTAGGTGGAAAGTCATGGTTAGGGAAGAACCTTCTGAGCAGGACTTAAGCAGGGTCTTGAGAATCAAGATCCTGGAGGCAGACTTCCTCCTCTCTGGGCCCCTTACCCCAATAACGATACAGCATGTCAGTGGCGGGTGGGAGGATCAGAGATACTGGATACTGGGTGGGTAGTTGGGTCTCTGGGCAGTGGTGAGCAGAGATGCTCAGTGGGTGAGTGGAGATGCTGGCTGTTCTCAGGGCTCCAGCTGGAGGGCATATACCGGAAAGGAGGTGCCCGTGCCCGTAGCCTTCGGCTCCTGGCTGAATTCCGGCGGGATGCCCGGTCAGTGAAGCTCCGGCCAGGAGAGCACTTTGTGGAAGATGTCACTGATACACTCAAACGCTTCTTTCGAGAGCTCGATGACCCTGTGACCTCTGCACGGCTGTTGCCTCGCTGGAGGGAGGCTGCCGGTACTCCCAAGATCCCTAAGAACTCCTCGCAGGCGACCAAGGGGTGACCTGGAACTCCACCGGCCCCCATCAAATCCCTGAGGCTCTTTTGTGGGATTTGGCAGCCTTCTTCCCCATTGCTCCCCTCCCTCATTCTCACTCCCCAGGATCACTCAGGGACACAGCTTAGGTCAAGGTGGGAAGGGGGCAGAGAGACATCTATTCTGGGGTTGTTTCTCTAAAATTCCCTCCTTGCTCCCTTCCCTGATCCTCTCCACCACCACCCCCAACTCCATCCCAGAGCTACCCCAGAAGAATCAACGCCTGGAGAAATACAAAGAAGTAATTGGCTGCTTGCCCCAGGTCAACCGCCGCACGCTTGCTACCCTCATCGGGCATCTCTATCGGTTAGTATGGCCAGACCCCCTGCAGGCTCCTCACTGACCCTTTATCACCGTTGTCCGACTCCTTCCACCACCCTACTCCCACTGCCTTACATTTATTCATTAAGTGAAATTGTCAGTTAAGTGAACTGCAAACAGTTAAGTGAAAGTGTCATAGCACAAAGGTTCTGAGTGTGGACTTTTTGGGGTCAAGCAGATCTAGGCTGTACTCTGGCTCCACCATTCTAGTGTGTGACTTTGGGTAAGTTATTTGCACTCTCTGAGCCTTAGTTTCCTCGTTTATAAAAGGAAGATGGCGTAATGAATAGTGTCCACCTCCTAGATGATGGGAGTTAATTGAGATAATCCTTATAAAAATCTTACTACATCTCCTGGCATGTAGGTAGTAAGTATTCAGAAATGGTGAGCAACCAATGTTATTTTGTTCTATTATTCATACCAGGCAAAGAGCTGGAGGTAGGAGACACAAAGAACAATAAGATGCAGATCTACCTTGATCAGCCTATTGGGGAGACAGGTTTTTAAGGGATTCCAAGGTGAACCCTGGCTGTGTTGTACGGATTACTCTCTATCACAGGGATGGGCCAACTATGGTGCATGCGCTATATCCATGCAACTGTCTGTTTTTCTAAGTAAAGTTTTATACAGTTAAGCACCTGACTCTCGATTTCAGCTCATGTCATGATATCAGGGACGTGAGATTGAGCCCTGCATCGGACTCCCTGCTCAAGGGGGCGTCTGCTTGAGATTCTCTCTCTCTTCATCTCCCTCTGCCCCTCCCCACTGTGCGCTTGCTCTCTCTCTCAAATAAGTAAACAAATCCTTAAAATAAATAAAGTCTTGTACACAAAGTGTGAAGGCACACCCATTCACTCATGCAGTGTCTGTAGCCTCTCATTCTACAACAGTGGAACTGACAAACTGGACCAAAGAATGTATGACCCACAAGCCTAAAATATTTACCATATGTCCCTTTCCAAAAAAAGTTTGTTGCCCCATACCAGAGTTATAATCACGCATTCCTCACTTGTCTCTGCCTTACACTGGGATCTCCTTGAGGCCAGTGTTGTGTCTTTCAACTGCATCCCAAGTGTTTAGCCCAGGACTTGGCATACTGACTCTAAGGATTTCCTGAATGAATGGATGCATGGGCAAACAGGTGAGCTCAAGCTGCATCCCTTATGACCTGTGTTGCACCACTCTGCAGGGTACAAAAGTGTGCCGCTCTAAACCAGATGTGCACGCGGAACCTGGCCCTGCTGTTCGCACCCAGTGTGTTCCAGACGGACGGGCGGGGGGAGCATGAGGTGCGGGTGCTGCAGGAACTCATCGATGGCTACGTCTCTGTCTTTGATGTAAGCTCTCCTTACCCCTGACTATAGTCCTTTTTCCTGGATTCTGGATCCTCGCCCCCCACAAAATCCCCAGCCCAGAGCTCTAAGGCCCTCTGCATCAAGAATCACCTCCCATTGGCCTGGACCCCTCTATCCCATAACCATACTCCAAGTGCCCTTGCCCCCTTGTTTTTTAGCTCTTCTTGCCTCTAATGCTCTCATACAGGTCTTCTGGTCTTACAAACTCTTCCTGTTTCCCTCTTTTCCTAGCACCCTGCCTCCTCACCCCTCAGTCCCCCACAACCCGGCCTCCTCCCTCCCGCCCCCACCTGTCCCACAATACACATGCTCCTTTTTGGCCCTTCCACAGATTGACTCTGACCAGGTAGCTCAGATTGACTTGGAGGTCAGTCTTATCACCACCTGGAAGGATGTACAGGTAACCTGTCCTGCCCTTAGACTCATGAGTGGGACGGAAGGGGCTTTCAAGATAGGAAGGTGCCCTTCTGCTGCTGGACATTGGCCCTCAGCTTTCTGAGACACAGGAGAAACCCAAGAAAGGGAGTGCTTTGGGGAGAGGGGTTTGGTTTAGGATTGGCTCTATTTATTCCACCATGAGGATCCTTCATTGCAAAATGATGACAGCACACTTGGGTTCCGCCTGTAAGAGATCCAAGGAAGAGTTAGCTGAGGTAGACAAAGTGGTGAGCATAACAGCAGTAAATATGATAGCAAACAGCTAAGCACTTATCTTCCAAGCACCTGTGATCTTGCTGTAGTATCACACAACTCCATGAGGCAGACAATACCATTTTTTTCAAATAAAGAAACAGAGGCCTTAAGGGTCCCTTATTCAAAGTCCTACTATATCGAGTGTCAGAGTTGGAACCCAGAGAGTCTGACCTTAGACCTGTCCTTCCAAGCATATGCTGCACTGCCTTGAGAAGTACCCACACAGCCTGAAGATGCTGTTCTACCTCTCCTTGGGTTCTCCCTTTTAAGGGCCTGAGCCACACTGGGGATGAGGGGTAGGAGGAGACTTTTGTGCCCAGGGCGGCAAGGGTGGGTAGGTGGAGATAAGAGCTTAGGAGGCAACAGAGGGAGTCCTCTGATCTTGATTTTTTGCATCCTCTTCTGTCCTCCTGACTTCATTATGCCTTCCCCTCAGCTGTCCCAGGCTGGAGACCTCATCATGGAGGTTTATATAGAACAGCAGCTCCCAGACAACTGTGTCACCCTAAAGGTCAGTCCTGAGGGGACAGGAGGGGAGATGAGAGGATTGGGGGGACTGGGTCAGTGGACTGACCGGCATGGGTCCTCTGCTCTTGCTCTGACCCCAGGTGTCTCCAACACTGACTGCCGAGGAGCTAACCAATCAGGTATTGGAGATGCGGGGGACAGAGGCTGGGATGGACTTGTGGATGACATTTGAGATCCGTGAGCATGGGGAACTCGGTGAGCCTGCCATGCGTGTGTGCTTGCATGTGTGATGGGGGGGTCAAAGTTACCAATGCTTTCTGGGTTACCAAATACAGTGACACTGTCCTTGTGCACATGCAGGGACATTCCCCACTGTTGACCACTCCCTCTTTCTCAGTACTCTCTTTTTTCTTGACTTGTGTGGACCCCACAAGTCCTTGTTTTCCCTTTCTCCCCAAAGAAGGCTTTTCTTCCTCCTTTGCCTACATTCCGAATATTGGAAGGACCCAGAATTCAACCCCAGACCTTTTCCTTTCCCTATCTTCATTTCTCCTTGGATGACTCATCCATTCTAGTGGCTTTAAATGCTGTTAATAAGCTGGATTCTCTGTATCATGATCGGAGCTGAAATCAAGACTTGGATGCCTAACCGACTGAGCCACACAGGCACCCCAAGCATCTCTAACTTTTTTTAAATATTTTATTTATTTATTTGACAGAGAGATCACAAGTAGGCAGAGAGGCAGGCAGAGAGAGAGAGGGGGAAGCAGGCTCCCCCAAGCAGAGAGGCCGTTGCGGGGCTCGATCCCAGGACCCTGAGATCATGACCTGAGCTGAAGGCAGAGGCTTAACCCACTAAGCCATCCAGGCGCCCCCCAAGCATCTCTAATTTTAAACATGCAAGACTGAACTCAATTCCCAGACCTTTCACCTAACAAAAAGCCTAGGCCATTTCCTAGTTTTCCCTAACTCAGTCAGTGGCCCCTCCATTCACCCAGTTATCAAGACCAGAAACCTGATTGTCCTCCCTTTCCTTCAACTTCCCACCTAATCCAACTAAGGAGTCCTGCTGATTCTATTAGAATCTGTTGCTTCTACCCATTTCCGCCATTACCACCAGCCAGGGTGAAGTCACCACTAGCCTTCTGCACCCAACATTAACCACTAACCCCAGAAAAGGAATAGCTGGCCTGCATTTCTGTCTTGCCTCCCGACATTCCATTTTCCACATAGCGGTCAACATGCATTTCAAACATAAATCAGATCATACCATTACCTTCAATGGCTTCCCACTGAACTTCAAATAGAATTCAAGGTCCTTATTATGGTCCACAGACCCTGACTGTCTGGCCCTTGCCTATTTCTCGGACCTCATCTCACATAACTCATTCTTGGTGCTTGAGCCATGCCAGCTGTTTTTCAAACACATCTTTCTTGACAAAGAGCCTTTATTCTGGAGCTGTGTCCTGCCTGAAATCTTCTTCCCCTGATTTTAGCATGGTTTGTTCTTCCTCCTCCTCTAAGCCCCAATCTCAGCTTCAAATGCCCCCTTCTCCAAGACCTTGCCCGGTCATCACTCTGTCCCAGTAGCTGTCCTCCTCCTTTCTCTCAGCTTCTTATTGTTTCTTTCAAAGCATTTAATTATTTGCAATTTTTTGGTCTACTTACCTGTATACTGTCTTCTCACTCACTTTGCTGTGGGTTCTGTGCTAACCATTATATCCCTAGGGCCAGCAATGCCTGGCAGAGAGCTGGCTCTTAAATAAATACCTGTGGCTGGGCTGTGGAATGGACACACTAAAGTGACTGGTGGAAAGGAGCTGGAGGTCCAGGGCATGGATGGATATTCTGGTTGATACCTGCTCCTACTTTACTCCTCAGAGCGGCCACTTCACCCCAAGGAGAGGGTCCTAGAGCAGGCCCTTCAATGGTGCCAGCTGCCAGAGCCCTGCTCGGCCTCCTTGCTCTTGAGAAAAGTCTCCTTGGCCCAGGCTGGCTGCCTCTTCACAGGTGAACCTCCTCCTTCAGCCCAGCATCCCCACATCCACGCCTCTCCCCCAGGACCCTCCTATGAGTATCATCTGTTCGTGCCCAGGTATCCGGCGCGAGAGCCCGAGGGTGGGTCTGTTGCGGTGTCGGGAGGAGCCACCCCGCTTACTGGGCAACCGCTTCCAGGAGAGGTTCTTTCTGCTGCGGGGCCGCTGCTTGCTGCTGCTCAAGGAAAAGAAGGTGAGGTGCTGGGGGGAGCGGGGATGGATGCTGGAAGCCCCTGAGGAGCAGCTATGCCTGCATCAACCTTCTCGCTCCATTTCCTGTGTGCTTATCCATCTCAGTGCTGCCCTGGTTCTTTGAGCTCTGTGATCCTGTGAGCACATAACCCCAGTGCTTCCATGACTTCTTGACCTGACTGTAATCCTTCTCTCACCTCTTGACCTCACTGACTGCCTTCTTGTTCTCAGAGCTCTAAACCAGAACGAGAGTGGCCCTTGGAAGGTTCCAAAGTCTACCTGGGAATCCGAAAGAAGTTTAAGCCTCCAACACCGTGAGTTTTCTTCCCCAGCCCACTTTTCTAGGACCTTCCTGCCATCACTCTTCCGGCATTTCTTTTTCTTTCTTTCTTTCTTTCTTTTTTTTTTTTTTTTTAAGATTTTATTTATTTGACAGAAATCACAAGTAGGCAGAGAGGCAAAGGGGGAGGCAGGCTCCCCGCCAAACAGAGAGCCCGATGCAGGGCTCGATCCCAGGACCCTGGGATGATGACCTGAGCTGAAGACAGAGGCTTTAGCCCACTGAGCCCCCCTCTTCTGGCCTTTCTAATCGCCCATCTCTTTTGTCCTTTGCTCCTAGGTGGGGCTTCACGCTGATATTGGAGAAGATGCAGCTGTGAGTACCTCTCGGCCTGGCTTCTACCCTGGCCCAGCCCTGCACCCTGTCCTCTTCCTCTCTACTTTTTCTATTCTCCATTGCTATAGCTACAACCCCTCCTCTCCAGCTAATTCCCTTCTGACCATCCCCAGATACCTGTCCTGCACTAATGAGGATGAGATGTGGGACTGGACCACCAGCATCCTCAAAGCCCAGGTGAGGGGATGAAAAAAGCTGAGGGTGAGGTCCGAGGTCCTAGCTGTAGTCCCACACCCACTGTGCCAACTCCTTACTTTCCCTGCAGCACGATGACCAGCAGCCAGTGGTCTTACGACGCCATTCCTCCTCTGACCTTGCCCGTCAGAAGTTTGGCACCATGCCTTTGCTGCCCATCAGAGGAGATGACAGTGGGGCCACCCTCCTCTCTGCCAACCAGACTCTGGTGAGGTCCCCCTGGCCTGCTTCTGTGCCCTCCTGAATCCTGCCTGTGTCCTTGCTGCCCTGCAGGTGGGAGTGGTGTGCCTGCCTGTCTGGTGCCCACCTCTGCCTTCTCTTGTCCCCATACCCCACCCTTGCCTTCTGTTGCCAGACCTCACTGTGTCTCTGTGTCTCTCCTTCCCCTCATCCCCATCCCACCTGTGCCCAGAGGCGACTTCACAACCGGAGGACCCTGTCCATGTTCTTTGTGAGTACTGTACCTGTCTCAGCTTTGTGCTCCTCGGCCCCGTGTTCCTCTGCTGCCTGAATCCATGTGCCCTCTGTATTTGTTTGATGCAGGGCCATCTGTGTGTGTTTTTGCGTGTGTGTGTGTGTGTGTGTGTGCATGAGACAGAGAGAGAGTATTGTGAGGGGCCAGAAGGAATGAGGAAAATGAGGCATGGGAGGATATGATAAGGAAAAGGGAAAGTGGTCACAGGCTCTGAGAAACAGAAGGAAAGTGGTTAAGTGAACACATCTTGGAGTCAGATAGACCTGGGCTGAAGCCTCAGTTCTTCCATTTACTCACTGTGTGATCTTGGGCAACTTACTTCACCCCTCTGTACCTCGCTTCACTCACCAGCAGTGTAATCCGTTGTACAGAGTTGGTTTGATAGCACACATGAAAAGTATTTTACTGCATCTGGCCCAGAGGAAGGGCTCAATAAATGTTAACAATTACTAACCAGGAACTCTAACTCTGTGCCTGCATCATGCTGCCCCATTCACATCCAGCCGATGAAGTCATCCCAGGGATCTGTGGAGGAGCAGGAGGAACTGGAGGAGCCTGTCTATGAGGAGCCGGTGTATGAAGAAGTGGGGGCCTTTCCTGAGCTGACCAAGGACACCTCTACCTCCTTCTCCACGATGAGAGAAAAGACAGCCAACCCAGAGACCCCTCTCATCAGCCAGAGGTCCTTTGACAAACCCCCTTTCCCCAAGGCAGGTGGCCTGGGCCCAGAGCAGAGGCCACCTGAGCCCCCTCCTGGCCCCCCTTCAAAGAGCAGCCCCCAGGCACATGGGTCCCTAGAGGAGCAGCTGCTCCAGGAGCTTAGCAGCCTCATCCTGAGGAAAGGAGAGACTGCCATAGGCCTGGGCAGCCCCCCGCAGCCCTCCAGCCCCCAGTCCCCAAACTCCAATGGCCTTCTGACACAAACACCTGACTTTCCCACCCAACCTTCCAGTTCACCCTCCAGCCAGCCCCTCACATGACCCTCAGACAAGTAGTCTGAAGGGTAGGGTAGCCAGAAGACCCAAGTTCTCACATGGCAGACACTGCCGGGAGCCTCCTCTGCTCTGGCTGGAAAGGCTCCAGAAGCCAGTGTGGTGCTATGGAACGAGCACAGGATTGAGGGCTCTGGACTCTCCTGCCTAGAGAGGGTCAGACTATGGCCCCTCACTGAACCTCCATTCACTTATATGTACCATGAAGTCACTGAAATAAGGAGCCAGGGAACATCTAACTGTTTCTTAGAGCTGTAAGCCCCACATAACTTCCCTCAACAAGTTGAGGGAACTCCTGCTTTATATATATGATATGCAGGAGTTCTGTAAGAGGTTTGGGGTTTGAAAGGAATAGTTTTTACTGCACTAAAGAAAAAAAAAAAGATTTGGAAGCCAGAAAGCTGAATGATCTCCAAGTCTATCTAACCCCAATTCCTACATTTGGGTACTATGCTGAAGACCTAGAGGGTAGAGGTTGATTGGGGTTGGGAGCTGGGGTGAAGAGGAGCCAAAAAGAACGTGTCACTGTTAATAAATCTTGGAACCAGAAGGCTATTATTGTTTATTTCATTCATTCATTCATTCATTCAACAAATATGTAGTGAGCACCTAAGTAGGTGTCAGGTCTTCAGGGTAAAGTTTGTCTGGGTGGCTCAGTTGGTTAAGCGTTTGGCTCAGGTCATAATCCCAGGGTCCTGGGTTTGAGCCCTGCAGCCCCGAATTGGGCTCCCTGTGGAGCCTTTTTCTCCCTCTCTCTCTGCTGTTCCCCCTGCTCGTGCACTCGCACGCGCACTCTCTCTCTCCGTGTCAAATAAAAAACCTTTTTTAAAAAGATTTTATTTATTTATTTGAGACAGAGAACAAGCTGAGGGAAAAGTCAGAGGGAGAGGGAGAAGCAGCCTTCCCGCTGAGTAGCGAGCCTGATGTGGGGTTCGATCCCAGGACCCTGGGAGCATGCCCTGAACTGAAGGCAGATCTTATCTGACTGAACCACCCAGGCTCCCCAAGCAAATAAAATGTTAAAAAAAAAAAAGATGGGTCTTGCTTTTATGGAGCTCCCACTCTAGCGGGGGAACAGAAAATACACAAATGAATGCAGTGTTGTGAAGAAATCAAACCAAAGCGATGTGCCTGTGGTGATGGCCTTTAGGCTGGGAAGATGGGGAAGGCTGCTGTGAAGAGTTAAAGAAGCCAGACATGTGAAGTACTGAGAGAAGGAGCACTCCAGAAGAAGAGGGAAAGTGTCAGGCATGAAGGCTCTGCAGTGGGAAGAGGCTTGGCCTGTTGGGGAAACAGAAAGGAGGCTGGAGTGGCTGAAGCACAGTGAGTGGGGAGACAGAGAAGAGTATGGGCTAAAGGGGGAAAGACCGGCAGGGGCCCAATAATGCATAGCCTTATAGGCCATGCTAGGGTGTTTGGATTTTATTCTGAAGCAATTGAGTAGTTTGAAGGGAGAGAATGATGAGATCTTATTTCCTTTTTTTAAAAAAAAATCCATCACTCTGGCTGTTTTGTGAGCAGTGGATTATTGAGGTGGTGGTGGTGGGGAATGAGAGACCAGATATTAGACAGGCGACTGATACTGGGGCTTGGACTAGGTTGGTGGTTTTGGAAATTGAAGAAAGGTGATTAATAAGAGATCTTTCAGAAATAGAACCTAGGGGGACACCTGGGTGGCGCAGTTGGTTGAACGACTGCCTCCGGCTCAGGGCGTGATCCTGGAGTCCCGGGATCGAGTCCCACATCAGGCTCCCAGCTCCATGGGGAGTCTGCTTCGCTCTCTGACCTTCTCCTCGCTCATTCTCTCTCTCACTGTCTCTCTCTCTCAAATAAATAAAATAAAATCTTTAAAAAAAAAAAAAGAAATAGAACCTAGGGTGCCTGGGTGGCTCAGTGGTTTAAGCTGCTGCCTTTGGCTCAGGTCATGATCTCGGGGTCCTGACCTGGGATCGAGTCCCGCATCGGGCTCTCTGCTCAGCGGGGAGCCTGCTCCCTCCTCTCTCTCTCTGCCTACTTGTGATCTCTTTCTCTGTCAAATAAGTAAATAAAATCTTAAAAAAAAAAAAAAAGAAAGAAATAGAACCTACAGGACTTGCTGATGGAAGATGTGTGGGATAGGAGAAAGGGCACAGTGACTCTGGGTTTCAGACTTTCCAAACCAGATGAAGAGAGGTACCATTTAGTGTTTTGTCTGGGGAAGATAACTGGAGAAGGATCAGGTAGAAAGAGCGGATTTAAAAATTTGAGGTACTTGTTAGATCTACAAGTTGGAGGTGTCAATGGGCTGTTGGAAACGTGAATCTGGGGTTTGGGGCCACAGATAACTGCTTTTCCAAGTCGGGGTGTGGGCCAGGGATAGGTGAGGGGAATGAAGAAAGGGTGTGGGGATCCTCAGAAAGTAGGGATTGCGCTGGTAGAACCTGGGGCAGAGAGCCCGAAAGGCAGACCCTAATGGTGACAGGGCTTCCTGGGGCGCCAGGCCTTACACCCATCTCCCTAATTACATCCATTCACAGGTATCATTTAATTTCCACTGGCCCCTGACATACCTTTCTTCCTCTGGGACTGGCTTCCTCCTGGCGGCAATCTTCTCATCAACACTCACTGGCTTTTCCAGTTCTGTGGGAATTTGGGAAAGGTCAGAGAGCAACCCTGTTTCCCTTGTCAGAAGCATCTTTGCTCAGGCATCCAATGACAAATTGGTCACAAATTGAGTTCCTCCTCTTCAGGCGTCACCCTTCGCGCCTGAGGGAGGACAAGAGGACCAGAGATCTGCATATGTAAATGAGTGATTCGTAGTAATTACGGGCTGAGTCAGTGGCTCCACTAGAAATAGAACCCAGGCGTCTTGACTCAGAAACTTGGGGTTCCCCTACAGCGCAGCGGACGCCGCGTCCACTCGGCGGTCCCGACCCTTTCCGGGGCTTCCACAGCACCAACAGAAGTTTCTTTGGTTTCTCCGCGGCACCTTCGCGCTTCGCAGCCCTGCGCGTAGCCGGACCAGGCGTGGGCGGGACGGGGGCGGAGCTGGGCCAGGTCCGGGGCGGGGCTTTGGCGTGGGCGGGGCTTCCTCGAGTTCCGGAGTCGAGTCGCTTCCCTTGGCCGGAGCGGAGATGCAGCCGCCGCCCCGAAAAGTGAGCTTGGCCTGGGAATGGGGTCTCCTGGTGGGCTGGGGGAATGGTGGGAGTTGAGGGGGGCACCGGACCCGCAGTGGGGGACCGGGGCCTAACCCTGAAGTAACCCAGGAAACACCCCAGTCCCTCCCCGGTCCCGCCCCCTCACCGCTCCCTGCGCGGAGTGTTTTTCTGGACCCGGCGCCAGGGGTCTTCAACCTCATGTTACCCCGGCAGGTGAAGCCGGCCCAGGAGGTGAAGCTTCGCTTCTTGGAGCAGCTGAACATCCTTCAGACCCGGCAGCAGAGGGAGGCGGATCTGCTGGAGGACATCAGGTAGCTTCTGATCCCTTCCACCATACCCCGACCTTTGCCGTTGCGCGCCCCTCCTCTCCTCGAACAGACCTCGGTCAGAGCTGGCCTGGGGCGGGGAAAGCAGGGGGTGAAGGGTTCTCCAAGATGCCCATTCCCGGCCCTCACTGTCGGCCTGGCTCTCCAGATACCGGTAGGGCTTATCCTTCCTCCTAACCCAACACACAGAAACACACAGGGACACTCTCTCAAACCCATTAACTCCACACCCCTCCCTCTGTCCCACAATCAAGCTTGGGGCAGAATCTCCCCTCCCTCTTCCAGACCTGTTGGAAGGCTGGAATGTATCCAGGCCCCCATTCGTCCTCACCTCCAAGTCCAAAGATGGTTCTCCAGAGGTGGGGAGGATCCTGCTGAGGCTCTGAACAATGAGGTGAGGTTGTTCTGGGTTGCGGCTGCCTGAGGTGATCTCAAGGACTCTCTCTCCAGTCTCATTCCTTCCTGATGTACTCACACTTTAGGTCTGGCTCCCCTCTTCTTCCTGCCCAGGCTGAGGAGACGATTGAGGGTGGGAGAACAGGACCAAACAGTGACACCATCCTGCCCCTTTAATCTTCATAGGTCCTACAGCAAGCAGAGGGCAGCCATTGAACGAGAATATGGACAGGTATGGGACTCCTTTTCCTGGACTTTCTCTTTTGTTGTGGCATTCTTTGCACATGGCATTCTTTTTCTGCACATACTCCTCTTCTGGCCCACAGCAATGGCCTTGAGTTAGGCAGACTGGTGTCAGATCTCTCTTGCTACTTGTTGGCTGTGTGACCTTGGACAAGGTGCTTAGCCTTTCTTGGCCTCAATTTCTTTCTCTGTAGAATGGAATAATAATTATAACTTTATATAGGATTGTTGTAAGGATTAAATAGGTAAGTCACTTAGCAAAGTGAGTGGCACATAATATGCGTCTGATGAATAGCGTTTATTATACCTGGATTTCATGTTCTCCCAGTTGTTGAGAGTCTTTGAAAGGTAACTGAGTCTGTCATGACTTTCCCACCAGGCACTTCAGAAACTGGCAGGGCCATTCCTGAAGAGAGAAGGGCACCGGAGTGGGGAGATGGACAGCAGGTGCGTCCCATGGATGGGGATAGTTCAGGGGATCTAGAAGGGGTGAGGAGCCCAACCCCTTTTTTTTGGGAATAAAGGGCCAGTGAGGGGAGAGGGCATGTGAGCTGCAGGTAGAGCTGACACAGCAGCCTGAGAGGAGCTGACCCAGCAAGGACACTGTGGGTGCAGGCGGAGGGCATGAGTGATCCTTGTGGCTGAGCTAATGTGCTGATCGATTGATAGGCTCCCAGACAAGGGGGAAGGGAAAGCACTGTGTCTCCTATGGTGTTGGGTTTGGTCGTGGGGGGGGGGAGTGTCTCATGAAGCTTTGGAGTGCTCTCCTCCTCAACACAGACCTTCTCTGGGGAGAGGCAGGATGGTGTTTGGTGCCTGGCGCTGCCTGCTGGATGCCACCGTGGCTGGAGGCCAAGCCCGGCTCCAGGCGTCTGACCGATACCGTGACCTGGCAGGGGGCACAGGGCGGAGTGCCAAGGAGCAGGTGCTCAGGAAGGTATGGCTCAGTGGATGGGATGAAGGAAGAGCTGGCTTGGGGTAGAAAGTGGTCTGGGTCAGGACTCTGTGTGTACACGCCCTTAGGGAGCAGAGAACCTCCAGAGGGCGCAAGCAGAGGTGCTGCAGTCTGTCCGGGAGCTGAGCCGAAGTCGGAAGCTGTATGGGCAGCGGGAACGTGTGTGGGCCTTGGCACAGGAGAAGGCGGCTGATGTCCAGGCTAGGTGGGGTCATGGGGAGTTGGGAAGCCTGACTGGGAGACGGGAGCCAAGGCACCACAGCTGAGCCTAACCTTGACTCCTCTCCCTTGCTTGCACAGACTGAACCGAAGTGACCATGGGCTCTTCCACACTCGGGCCAGTCTCCAGAAACTCAGCACCAAGGTTTGGGGGGACGTGGACATGAGTGGAGGTGGGAAAGAGGTGGGCAGAGTAGTCTAGCGGTTTGGAACCCAAGGGCATAAATCTGAGAGACTGAGATGAATCCAGGCTTCCCTACATCCTCAATGTGTGACCCTGGTTAACTTGGTCTCTTAGAGTTTCATGTTCTTCATCTGTAATGTGGAAATAGTACATTTCTTTTTTATTCCTTTACCATGCATTTAATGAGGACTCTGTGCCTTCAGAGTCTGGTGAGGGGCAGATAGATAGTAAGTAAAGAAACAAATAATCAGATTAAGTGAAAACAAAACAAGGTGCATGGTAAAGGGTTAATAGGGTGTAATTTAGAAAGAAAAGCTATCTGAACACATGGCCTGAATGGCAAGAAGCAGCCAGCCATGCAAAGATCTAGGGGAAGAACATTCCAGGGAGAGGAAACGGTGGCTCTGAGGAAGCAGAGGCTCTGAGGTGGGAATAGCTTTGAGGGCTTTGAGAAATATAAAGAAGGTCAATGTGCCTGGAGCACTCTGAGCAGGGGGACAGGCACTGTGAAAACAGGTCAGAGAGATTGCAGGGGCCAGCTCTTGTTGCACCTGGCAAGCTACAGTAAGGAGCAGTGGGATTTTATTTTAAATGGACATAGATGCCACTAGAGCATTTCAAGCTGGAGTTGTTGAGTGTGCAATATGTTTAGTGTAGCACCAGGTGCACAGTAAGCACTCAATAATATGAGAATCCATGCTGGATCTGGGTTGGCCTTGGAAGGACCCCACGGGTCCAGGGCTTCCTGTTGACACCTGTTTTCTCCTCCTAGCTCTCTGCCCAGTCAGCCCAGTACTCCCAGCAGCTGAGAGCAGCCCGCAATGAGTACCTGCTCAACTTGGTGGCCACCAATGCCCACCTTGACCACTACTACCAGGAGGAGTTGCCAGCCCTGCTCAAGGCCAGTCCCAACCCAGATAGTCCTGCCTCTTGGCACAAGGGGTGAGGGGGTGTTGTGTGGGAGAGCCTCTCCTTGATTCCTACCACCGTCAGGCTAGGTGGTGCTAAGGTCCCAGCCTGCTTTGAGTGGCTAGAAGTTACATCCTTTAGTTACATCTCCTCTTCTGGTTTGGGTTTGTCTTCTAGCTGGCTACATGACACTCTGAACACCTAGTTGCCTCATTAGGGACAATTTTTGTTCTGCCTACTTTATAAGACTAATGGGGCTCAGGCGAGAGAATGGACATGAAAATGCTTTTTAGACTGTTAAGGTCTATGCATACATGAGGGCCTATTATTAGAAGCAGTAAAATGTCTCATTTCTTCCCTCTTTCCAATTCCTCATGCCCATCACCCATCTGAACCTGGGCAGAGAGCTTGCTTTGCAGTAGATGCTGGGGTAAGGGTGGAGTCACGATCTTGGGGTTCTCTCCAGGCCCTGGTCAGCGAGCTGTTGGAACACTTGAGGGACCCCTTGACCTTGCTAAGCCGCACTGAGCTGGAAGCTGCAGAGATGGCCCTGGAGCATGCCCGCCGTGGAGGGCAGGCAACCTCCCAGGTGAGGGCCGTTCCCTATATGAGCTCCTCAGGGATCTCCTTCACCCTGCTCTTCAGTACAGACCACCCACTGTGTATCTGTCCCTTTGATTTTCACCTGTCCTTTTTCCAAGAGGGGCTGGGGATAGGCTTGGAGGGGTAACCCGTGAGTGACCAGTTTGACCTTTTCTAACCCCCAGGTAAGCTGGGAGGAGGATCTGAAGCTCTTTCTTCAGGAACCTGGAGTATTTTCCCCCACACCACCTCAGGAGTTTCAGCCTGCAGGGACTGATCAGGTGAGACTTCTCTCTTCATTGGAAGCCAACCACCTGTAAAGGGGACTGTGGTTTAGGCCTACTCCCTCATCACCCTTGTCCTGATTAGTGACTGTTAAACTGTGGAGAAGGGGTTTCAGAACTCTAGTTCCTCTTCCTTCTTCCTCTTTCCCATTTTGGGGACTCTCTGTGTGTCTCTGTCCACAGGAATGCACACCTGTGCCCTCACCTCTTTGTCCCTGTTGCTGGAGAAGGTTAGGACAGGGAGAAGGAAACAAGAAGGGACTGTAGAGAAGGAGCAACATCAGTTCCTCCTCTCAGCATCTGTGTACACTCTTCACATAGGTTTGCACCCTGGAGCTGGAGGGGGATGCAGGAGGCATGATGGGGGACCGTAGCCTGGAGAAAGAGGTTCAGCGCTGGACGAGCCGAGCTGCCCGAGACTACAAGATCCAGAACCATGGGCATCGGGTGAGGTGGGGGGTGCAGGTGTTGTGGGTGGGTGGGAAGCGCTGAGAGATGAGGACTCCGGAGTCAGTGGGGGGCTGCATGAAGGAGAGGAAGGAAAGGGATTTTAGCGCCATAGTGTGGCACAGTGGTTAAGAGCCCAGTTTTCAGAGCTATACCCACCTGGGTTCGAATCCTGCTCGCTTGTTTTCTCATTATGAAACCCTGAGTAAGGGAGTGACTTAACCTCTCTGGACTTCAGTTTCCGTATTGTGAAGTGAAGGCTAATAACAGTCCCCACTGCATGAGGATGATTAAATGACATAATACATGCAAAGCAAGTAGCAAAGTGCCAGTCCATAGTAAGTTGTCTGCATAGTGTTTCCACCCACCCCTGTTCTCTGCCTTTCCAACCAGGTGCTGCAGCGGCTGGAGCAGAGGCGACAGCAGGCCCCAGGGCGGGAGGCACCAGGTCTAGAACAGAGGCTGCAGGAAGTGAGGGAGAGCATCCGGCGGGCACAGGTGAGCCATAGCCCTGTTCCTGGGACCCCTGAGATTCCACCTGCTCACACAACACCTTCCTCCTGTCTAGCTACGTGGTGGGGAGCAGGGAGGTGGGAGGTAGAAGGTCACATGTTTGGGGTGGCTCCACTTACGGCCCAAAGGCAGGCCCATCCATGACCTTGGTTGATCTCTCTTCCCCATGCCAGGTGAGCCAGGTGAAGGGGGCTGCCCGGCTGGCCCTGCTCCAAGGAGCTGGCCTGGATGTGCAGCGCTGGCTGAAGCCAGCCATGACCCAGGCGCAGGATGAGGTAGAGCAGGAGCGACGGCTCAGTGAGGCCCGGCTGTCCCAGAGGGACCTCTCTCCCACGGTGAGTACCCTTTGCTCCCTACCCCTCTACACCCGGGAGGGTAAAGGGTAGATCTCCCCAGAGGAGGGCAGACACTATAAAATGGGCATCCCAATAGTACTGAAGTCAAAGAGGTTGTTATGAGGCTGGAATGAAGAATGTATACTTTTTTGCATAGTTTGTAGCACAGAGTGCTCTCAGTGAACTTTTATTGTGACTATAGGATAGCAGCTATGAACTAAGGTTCTGAGTATGGACTCTAAGTGGCTTACGCGCCAGCCACTCCACTTACTACTAGTTGTGTGGTCTTGGAAAGTGACTTAACATTTCTGAGCCTCAGTTTTCTTACAAGTAAAATGAAGTAGGTGGCTTGGTCAGTTAAGGGTCTGAGTCTTGATTTCAGCTTAGGTCATGATCTTAGGGTTGTGAGATTAAGCCCTGCATCAGGCTCCATGCTCAGTATGGAGTCGGCTTTCCTCTCTCCTTCTCCCCCTGCCCTGCCCCCCAGTGCATGTGCACATACATGTGTGTACCCTTTCTCTCAATTAAATAAAATCTTTTTAAAACAGTTGAAAAGTAGGTAAAATGAGATGATATAGTTATGCAAAATATCAGCGGGTTATTGTGGAGTTGCGATGAGGTGCTATACATAAGATGTTAAGTGTTGTTCCTGGCCCATGGTAGGCACTCAGTACTGGAATTCTGCAATTGTTGTTGGTGTTACCCTGCTCTGTGGTGATTTTGTTTGTGATACATGGTGGACAGATGGGTACTATCTTGGGTAGTGATCTATCGGTGTTCTTTAAGGGTAGAATGGAGGAGTGGGATTAAAATGGGTACTTGAGAATGGGCCCCCCAGTGATGTCTGTTCTCTGTCCCCCAGGCTGAGGATGCTGAGCTCTCTGACTTTGAGGAATGTGAGGAGACAGGGGAGCTCTTTGAGGAGCCTGCCCCTGTAGCCTTGGCCACCAGGCCCCTCCCCTGCCCAGCACATGTGGTGTTCAGCTATCAGGTATCAGGTGGGCATGGGGTTGAGGACCTCAGAGAAGTGGGGATGGGAGACAGCCATGTCCTGAATTCTTCCTTGTGGGGCCCAGGCAGGGCATGAGGATGAGCTGACCATCACAGAGGGCGAGTGGCTGGAGGTCATAGAAGAGGGAGATGCTGATGAATGGGTCAAGGTGGGTATGGACCATAGGTTCTGACCTTGGCGGTGGCGGGGGGGGGGTGCGGCAGTGGGAAGAACTTCTCTGTGGCTTGCAAGGACCCAGCCAGACAAAGCTAGAAGCCTGAGGAGGAGGGCTAGGGCCATGGGCTGCTGAGTCAAGTCTGCTCTCTGTTCACATTGTTGCGTGAATAGGCTCGAAACCAGCACGGCGAGGTAGGCTTTGTCCCTGAGCGGTATCTCAACTTCCCGGACCTCTCCTTCCCTGAGAGTGGCCATGACAGTGACAATCCCTCAGGGGTAGAGCCCACAGGTAAGAATGGGAAATTCTGGGTCAGGGGACCTTGAGTCGTGGTGGCCCTGAGGTGTCATGACCCAGGGAACTACTCCCCATCAACTCCCCTCACCACCTCTCCTGGGCTTCTGCAGCCTTCCTGGCCCGTGCCCTATACAGCTACACAGGACAGAGTGCGGAGGAGCTAAGCTTTCCAGAGGGGGCGCTTATCCGCCTGCTGCCCCGGGCCCAGGATGGAGTGGATGATGGCTTCTGGAGAGGAGAATTCGGGGGCCATGTGGGGGTTTTCCCCTCCCTGTTAGTGGAGGAGCTGCTTGGCCCCCCAGAACCCCCTGAACTCTCAGACCCTGGACAGGTGAGGCTTCCTTCTCCCTGGGTCCCCAGGCTTCTCTGAGTTGAGCCCCCCACTCCAATGAGGCCCCATATTCATTTTAATGCCCCCTTCCTTCTCCCGGTTTACTTTGTACATTGGCTTGGACCTCCCAATCTCCTTTGGCTGGGCAGAGAAGAGGGAAACTTAGGCAGTTTTCCCTAAGAGTTTGGTGGTCCTACTTTAGCGCTAGATCTGAGTTTAGATTCATACTGCATTGCCTTGGGCAGTGATATAAGCTTGGTGCTTACTTGTCATCTGGGAAAACTGGGGTAATAATACCTACTTCAGCAGCCCAACCCTCGTGTCTAGAGATATGGAGGTAAAGCCCTTAGCACAGTGACCCAGAGGAGGTCGTTTAATATATGGTACCTACTCTTACAGCAGGAAGAGCCTAGGAGAGGGAGTCAGGAGAGCTGGGTTCTAGTTGGGACTCTACAACTAACAGGCTCCATGCTTTTCAATAGATGGCTTAACCTGAGTCTCATCTCTACAAGAAATCATACAACAAAACTCCCTACTTCATGGGATGATGTAAGGAATTAATTAGTGAGCATATATGAAGTGCTAACAGAATGTCTGGGACATAGTACCTATTGGCTATGGAAGTGTGTATCAGCTAAAGCCCCCAGGTGTGTAGAAGCATTTGGCCGCTGTCCAAATCAAGGAGAATGGGACAGGAATTGTAGATGAGATGAGAGGAAAAGGTGATGAAACCTTCCTGTGTGCCAGGAATAACCCGGTGTGCCCCTTGTTCCCAGATGCTGCCATCCCCTTCTCCTCCTAGCTTCTCACCTCCTGTGCCCACCTCTGCCTTGGAGGGAGCCCCTGCATCTGCGCTGCCTGTGGGTGAGTAGAGGGCACTGGGGGCCCTGGGAGGGAAAGAGACAGGCAGGAGGAGAAAGGTTGCCCTTGGCTTCTCTGCCTGCCCTCAGGAACCTCCTCCATCAGGCTCACAGAATCAGGATGGTGAGAAGAGCTTGGGCTTTGGAGGGGAGGCAAGTGCATCATTGAGACTTTGCATATGACTTCCCAATGTGTGGTTTGGGGCGGAATATTTAACCTGCCTGGGCCTTTACAGGGTGAGGAGAAAGGTCCCTACTTTACTGAGTTGTTGTGAGGGTTAGGAGGATGGGCCTAGGGGTGCTTGGGTGGCTCGGTTGTTAAGCGTTGGCCTTCTGCTCAGGTCATGATCCCAGAGTCCTGAGATCAAGCCCCGCATCAGGCTACCTGCTGAGGCTGCGTCTCCCTCTCCCACTCCCCCTGCTTGTGTTCCCTCTCTAGCTATCTCTTTGTCAAATAAATAAATAAATAAAATCTTAAAAAAAAAAAAAAAAAAAAAGGATGGGCCGCATTGTGCCTGGCACATAGTATGCATGCCTGCAGTAGCTGTTTCCTCATGAAGGTTATTTTACAAATCAGCCAGCTTTTCCCACTACGCATCCTCTGCCTTTATGTTCTTGAATCCTGTAAACACTTTGGTTTGTGTCATCATTTTCCTTCTTGGAATGCCCACCTTTTCTAAAACCTTCTCGTACTTCTACTTTCTTCACAGAGCCTCCCTTCCTGTGACCATTTTCTGTATCCCCTGCTCCAGCCCCTATAGTTCACTTTGAATGATTTAGCACAATCATTCATTGTGTTTGTTGGTTTTTCACTACTGGGTTCCTGACAGCCACTGGGAATGGGGGTGCTGTGAATCCCATTGCCCCCTCTCAGCAGGTGCCAAGTAAGTGCTGAGGATGGATAGATCAATGGATCTTGTGGCTCCAAGACTAGGGACTATTCGTTAATTCATCAAATATTTACAGTGTTCCACTGTTCTAAGTGCTGGAGATGCAGCAATGAACAAAACAAAGCCTGAAGACTGACTTGTGGCTCTTGTTTGCAGACCAAGATCTGGACTGCCCTGGACCCCTGGACATGATGGTACCTCGACTCAGGCCGGTACGGGTTCCTCCCTTGGAGGAGATTGTGTCATTCCAATGTGTCCTGTTTTGTCTGCGGGGCTGAGGGAATGGACAGGGATGTCCCCAAGGGAGGGTTCTGGAGCTCTGATTCTGTGTTCTCTACAGATGCGTCCACCACCTCCCCCACCAGCTAAAGCCCCAGATCCTGGCCACCCAGATTCTCTCACCTGAAGCCAGGGGGATTGCTGTCCCCCAGTGAAGCTGCTGTCCCTATACCCAAGATGTCAGAGAACACCCCCCTCTATGATCTGGAGTAATAACACAGCCAAAAGCTGGAGTTTCCCCCATTTCCACTCTTACCTCCAGGGGTAGAAACTTTCCCTCTCCCCATTTCCAGAGCTGGAACTCACTCCTTTCCCCCCATCACACTTCTGCTATCTCTAGGGCTGGAACTATCCCTCTTTCTTCTGCCACCCCCCCCATCTCTAGGGTGGTAAAATGGATTGTGAAATCTCTGGGGCTGGAACCCATCTTCCAAAGTCTTGAGTGGCTCCAGCCCATCTGTGTCTCCACCCTGACTCTGTGATGCAGTCCACTGGGTCTGTGACCCATGGCCACTGGGGTTGGGGGCTGGGACAGGAGCAGGCCTGTCAAAAGGAGCTGGAGCCAGTATGCAACACAGCTGTAATGGTCTGAGCGGATTTATTGACAGTGAATAAAGGGCACTAAGCCCAAGCCAGGGCCTGGACCTCTTTTGCCAAGAGGGCAGGGGGCCTAAGGTGCTATTGCTTTAGGGGCCCACCAAGGGCAGGGGCCTGCTCCCAGCTGCCACGCTCTAGCAAATGGAGCGAGGTAATGGGGAAGGGGTCAGGCGGCCTGTTGGCAGGCAGGGGAAGTGAAAGAGACTGAGGGATGGGGTTGAGACTTCTCCCGAGGTCCCCCAGCCTGAGGCCATGCAACTCCAGATGGAAGTAGAGCTGGTTCCTCAGGTGGGGGGCAGTGCTGTCCAGTGGGGAGGAGGGCCTTCATGCCCACCCACCCCCTGGCCCTGCCAGCTGGTAGTCCATCAGCACAATGAAGAAGGAGGCTTGGAGGAGAGGAAGGGTAACAGTGTTGCTTTCTATTCAGGATGTGTCTCAGCTTTTCCCCTGGGGGCTGCAGGACCTTCCCTGTCTGCTGGAGCACATGCCCGCTCCCCACCACTAAACCAAAGAATTTGCAGCAAAGGCCATCCTGGGGAGTACAGTGAGCTAATGGGCTTAGGTGGTGTAATTAGAGGGTAGGAAGATGAGATTATCTGATTTGGGGCCCAGGCAGACTCACCTCACACACCCCCTGCTCCCCGTGGTGGGGACACCTGTGAGAGAGAAGTGGTCAATAATGGGAGAACAGGATGTGGGTCCAATCAGTGCTACCTCCCCCTGCCCCCAGGGTAGGAGGCAATAAGAGCTGAGACCACCATAGCCATGCCCATGCCTTCATACCTGGTGATCTGAGGTGTCCAGTTTGCTTGACTGTCCAATTGCCTCTCGACTGGCCAGTCCTGGGCTTGGGCCCTTCTCTCCAGCCCCAGGAATGGGCTCTGCGGAGGCTCTAGGGTTCCCCTCAAGTGCACAAGGGACTAGGCTGCCATCCCTGAGTCCTCCATTCTGCACTGGGGGACTGGCAAGGCCCGGGGGCTGTGGCCTTTCAGGGGGCACACTCTCAATGGCAGGTGTCCCTGCCCTGGGCTGCCCTCCCCCAGACCCCTGACTACCCGCTGTGTCCTGCCCTCCACCAGACCCCCAGCTCCTGTCCGTGGGAGAGCCATCACGATGCTCATGTAGCCCATAGCGCTTCTCAATGTGTGTCACCCGGAACCTGGGAAGGGAGGGAACACTGGGTCTTAAGACCACAACTCAGAGACTGCTAGGCTTCCCCCGAACCAGGAACATCTGGGTTTCATGGTCACTTCCCTCTGGCCTGGGGGGAGGGGGGAGACTTCCCCAGATTATGGGGCATATGTACAGCCCAACTTCTGCTGTAGCTCACTGTCTAGGAGAACAGAGCTGGGGCCCACCTTTGGAGTCAGGTGCCTGATCACTGGGGCTCCCACCTCAAACTCCCTTTCTCTAGGGCTTTCTGTCCTCACCTGCCCACAGAGAACACGGTGGTCTCTCCAGGCCGGGGGCGGCTCTTTCCTTCCTTGGAGCGTCCCTGACGAACAAGCGGGGGCCTCTTGTTGCGGCTGCAGTGGATACAAGGGGCTGCAGAGCCCAGATGCACTGTGTGATGATGGGAAGGGGCTCCATCTTGCAGGCTGGAGGTGGCATCCACGCTGGACGATAGGGAAGAAGGGAGCACAAGTGACACTACCATTTCCTTTCCTTTTCCATTTGTGTCTGTTCTTTCAGCTTCTTAAACCCCCAGATGCCTCGCTTTCCCCAGGCCCCAGCACTCTTGTATTTATCTAATAAACACAATATTCAGATTTTAGTCATCATGTGTTCTCGTTCCCAGGGTTGTTTGCTAAAAAGAGGGCAATGTTTAACCCAAAGGAATGGCACAAGGGATAAATGTCAGGCTTGATGATATCCAGATGGGAAGTATGGTTTGAAGGACTCAGATTTCTAGAAAACTTCTTTCTTTTTATAGGCTAGCCAGCTTTGCCTCCCTCCCGGCCCCCCAGACATGCGAGGACATTGGGAAAGGATTGTGCTGGAGGAGAGGGTACTCTCCAAGGCAAGCTAAGTCATGCTGGCCCTTGTTTCCAGCTCACCTGGACAGCTGCACTGTCCCTTCTCCTTCACTGTCCCCCAGCATCTCCTTCAAGGCCTCAGCATTGGCTGAGGGGAGAAGGAAAAGAGGGAGTCAGTGGAGGTGGAGGTCAGGGCAAGAGAAAGTTGAGCAGGGGTCAGGGGCGGGGAGAGTAAATGGCCAGTCTACACCCACCTTCATTTTGGATGATGCAGCGAACAATCCTCTCTACGGTGTCCTCATTCATGTCATCGTCTTCAGCTGAAGGATGAGAGGTTGGCAAGGAAGCAGGAAGTGAGTCAGCTTTGGGTGGACATTACCTGGTGACTTCTGTGGCTTACTGCTCAAGACCTACCCCTTTGTCTATTTGCCATCATGCTGGATGTTAGCATTTGGGGGCCAGGGCAGAAAAGATGGGAAAGTCAGTGGGAGTCCAAGACTATCAACAGTGGGCCCTTCCCACCCATGCTGCCTTTCCTAGGCTTGCTTTCAGGGTGGTGTCATCCCAGTTAATGACTCAAGAAAGCATCATTAAGCCTCCTTAAGGCTTGGTCAGGATTTGGCCTGGGTCTTTCGATCAGGAAGTCAGAAAGAGGTATGGGGTGAAGGAAATGGGAGGAAGGTGACTGAGCCGGGTTCTAGGCTCCTCACTCACGGGGCTGGAGCTGGGCATCGTCGGGCTCCGAGCCCCTCGACGTGCGGCAGCGGTAGCCCTTCTTCTTGAGCACGTGGCAGATCATGAAGCCTACGAGGCCCATGAGGAAGAAGACCAGCACAAGCAGGAAGAGCATGTATAGCCCATGTTGGGGCGGCTCCAGGTCAGGCTGTGGTTCCGACATGAGGCCCTGGGGGGCGAGCGCGGGCCAGGGCGCCTCCTGGGGGTAGGGGGCTGCAGCTAGGGACTGGGGGAGGGATAGGAATTCGGTCCTCAGGACCCGAAACCGACGAGCCTCTGAGGTCCGGCCCCACCCCCCTACCCAACCAAGGAGCTGTCCGTGCCAGGGGTGCTGGTCCGGGGCAGGGGTGCCAGACGGTGGCTGCGCAAGCCCTCTTCCACGACCCTGATCCTGCTTCCCCGACGCCCAGAGCGTTCCCCTTTCCAGCTTGTCCTGAGCTTCCGTCCCTCCCAAGGACACTGCAGAGCGAGATGGGACGGAATTCTCAGGCGGCCGGCGCAAGAATCGCGCCTGAGTCAGCGTCCGCACCTCCTCCGCGTCGGCCTGAGCCAGGCCTCTGCAACCCCCTCCCCTGCCTGTATTCCCGCACAACGCCACCCCTTTCGGTTCCTCCCATCCTGACCACTTGGCCCACTCGGTACCGGTGGCTTGATTCTGGCTCCGGCTCCGGCTCGGGTTCCGGCTCCAGGGACGTCCTAGTCCGGCTTAGGGCCCCCGACGCCCTCCCGGCGCTCATCCCTTGCTTCCTCCCCCTCCCCCCCTCGCCGCCTCACCGGCTCCGGGCTCTGGCTGCAGATACCGGTGCCGCGGCAGGCGGGGGGAGGGAAGGATGAAGAGGGATGCGGGCTGGTTGGGAGCGGCAGCTGGCTCCGGACAACTCCGGCTGTGGGAAGGGGAAGGAAATGGGGATTGGGGGGGCGCCGCCGCAGCCGCCCTAGGTTCCCAAATGCCTTCTCCAGTCGCCAGCCCGGGACCAGGGGGCGGAGCGCAGGTGTGCGGGGCGGGGAGAGAGAGAGCCTTGCGTGCTTGTGAGCGCAAGTGTGGGGCGCGCGTGACTGCGCCGCCCCCCTCCGCCCCCCCCGGGGGGAGTGTGCGGCGCCGAGTCAGAGTTCGGGTGGGGAGGACAGGCAGTCAGAACAAAGTGCTCTCCACTGTTCTATCCCGCATGCTTGGCTTATCTCCTGCCCTCAGATGCCTCGATCTGGTGGATAGCCAGGAATCTTCCCAGCGGACCACGGGAAGCTGGCTTTCTGCACCGGAGAGGGACGGAGTGGCGGTTCTCCGGAGTCTCCTAGACTGGTGACAATGGCCTGCGCCCCGTTTGGGGCAGCTGGCTGGACGAGATGTCTCGGATTCCCGAGGATCTGACCCCTACCCCGGAGGAGATGACCCTCGCATCCTAGAACCGATGCTACCGGTCCTCCGCAAAGCGCAGATGCTAACGCTCTGGAACCTAGAAGGGCAAAGCCAAGCGAGGGGCGGAACTCCGCAGGGGGCGTGGTCTGGGAGGCGGGGCCTGGACTTCCCGGTTCCGCAGAGGCAGGCTGCGTGCTTACGCAGCACGTAGGAGCGGGGGTGGGGCAGGCGGCCGGGCGGGCGGCGGAGGCGCGGGGCCTGCTCCCGCCGGTACCATGGCCAAGACCGTGGCCTATTTCTACGACCCAGACGTGGGCAACTTCCACTACGGTGAGGGAGCAAGGCTGTACGCGAGGGGCTTCGGGACGCGGAGGTTTCGAGGCGGGGGCTAAAACTCCAGCGACGGGAACTGACGAACTCTCTTCTCCAACCTCCAGGGGCAGGGCACCCTATGAAGCCCCATCGCTTGGCATTGACCCATAGTTTGGTCTTGCACTACGGTCTCTATAAGAAGATGATCGTGAGTCTCCCCATCGCTGCTGGATTTTGAGGGTGCGGGCGAGCTCTGTGGCCATAGGATTGGTGGTCTGCCCTGAATGCACCAAGTGCGACCCACCCTTGGGGTGGGGGGCGGGGTGGATGGAAGCAGCCAGGATCACCCGCCATCAGCAGAGTGTTGGTGGGTGGGTCCACCGACTTAATGGAAATTATTTTTTTACCTTAGGTCGGCCACCCTTTGACCTCAGGTAGATCAACCTCGGGCCTATGGTTAGGGTGTAGTGGGGGGTGGTTTGAAGAGAGAAAGTGTTTCCTCCCCAGCGTCTTAGGAGGTGGGCAGTGCTGTGGCTTCAGGAGAGAGGGGATGGATCGCTCTTTCTGGATGTGGGATGTTCCCACCGCAGTTCTCACCCTTTCTCTGCCGCCTCTAGCCATCTCCAAGGAGCTAGAGCTCCAGGGAGGACTCTGTAGCCCTGTGTGCAAATGTGTATGTGTGTGTGGAAGAGAGCGGGAAATGTCCTGGGTACTTCCCTACCAACTTAGAATATTGCTACCCAATCCTCCATCTCCCAGATACATACATGGGGGTGGACAATCCCCAACTTGGAATTTATAGTTGTGATAGGGGATTGTAACAGTTAAGCTCAGCCCTCATGCGTCACAAGGGGAATTAGTCAACAATATGAATGAGTGTTGTCCACTGTTTGTGCTGAGGCACAGACAAGTGAATTAGCTACAGAAAAGACTGAGGTGATGTTAGTGCATGAATCTATGACTCCCTTGAAATTGTTTGCTGGTATGTACCCCTGTGCATTTTCTGGGGAGAGAAGCTTTTTTTCTTGCCCAGTTTCTGAAGAAGTGTGTGAAATTCCCCAAAAGGTAGTAAGTCTCTAGCTTAGCACTGTGGCTCTCCTGGGTTTTGATTAAAAGGTTGTCATATATCCCATATTATTTAACTCTAAAATTAAGAATTCAGAGAAGAGAGAGGATGGAATCAGAGGCAGGGTGAGGAGATGAGTATGGAAAGAATAAAAAATAGATGGATAAAGGCTTAAGGTTGAGAAAAGGTGGGAAAGATTGGGCTGGAAGTGGGAAGGAGAAGGCAAGAGCACTGATCTTTAGGAGGCTTGATCATAGTACCCCAGCTGGCTCATCAGAGCCTCTCTTCTTCTCTGACCTTTGCTTCAAAGAATAACAAAGATTGGAGGGGTAAGGGGACTGCTGATATGTGTGGGTGTGGACAGTCCACGGGGCTGGGTTCAGTATGGGCAGTCTCAACCTAATTAATGGGGCTGAACTCGTTGGGGTTCACCTTATGTTTCCATCCCGAGGTCTTCAAGCCATACCAGGCCTCCCAGCATGACATGTGCCGCTTTCACTCTGAGGACTACATCGACTTCTTGCAGAGAGTCAGCCCCACCAATATGCAAGGCTTCACCAAGAGCCTTAATGCCTTCAACGTGGGCGATGACTGGTGAGGGGAGAACTGGGATTTTTAATGCCAGCCATTTCAAGGAGAACATTTGAGTGAGGTCTTGTGGCAGCAGTGGGAACATATGAAGGGGGTCTGTTTGTCAGTGTGAATCATCATTTACTCATTTGTTTATTCAACAAATAATGGCCGTTTGCTCTAGGCCAGTCCCTGTGCTAATTGCTAACAATGCAGTGATACATAACAACAAAATTTAATATTACAGTTGTGCTAAGTCCTGTGAAGGAGAGCTATGTGGCTGACTGAGAGTGTATACGCAGGAGAATTACCCATCTTAGGAGTGGGCTGGTCACTAGAGGCTGGAGGAAGTAATGGAGGTTGATGGGAGATCTGAAGAAAGAGCAGGAGATAATTAGATGAAAGGTAGTTGGGCACATAGGTGGTGAGGGCAGAAATATTGTGGGAATTAGGGACAGCATGTGTTGAGGGTCTGTGAGAGGTTGGTGTGTTCCTCGTTTGAGGAACAGAAAAAAGGTCATTCACTGAATATGAAAAGAAAAATGATCTGAATCGAGGCTAAAGAGATGGGCAGGGCCTTTAAAAATTAAACAGCTTTGTGATGAATTGGGGCTCTTATCCCTAGAGGAGAGAGAAATTATCAAAGTGTTCTAAAAGCAAGAGAGTGATTTACATTGAGGGAGGTTTACACTGAGCTGAATCATATGAGAAAGTCTCAGAGTTGGGCCCTCTGGGGAAGGGAACAGATAACAAAGATAAGCCATTATCCTTGCTTACATTCTCATATATATTCATGAAAACATAGCAGTCATAACAGCTAAATAAGGCCCATACTTTGTATTTGGTTGATACATCTCTTAAGGTTTTTAAATCTCCAATGTTTCCTTCTCTAACTTGAATTTCTTCCTTTTTTTTTTTTTAAAGATTTTATTTATTTATATGAGATACAGATAGTGGGTGAGAGAGAGAGAATGCGCAGCGGAAGGAGGGGCAGAGGGAGAGGGAAAAGCAGACTCCCCTTGAGCAGGGTGCCTAATGTGGGGCTTAATCCCCAAGCCCTGGGGTCATGACATGAGCCAAAGGCAGATGTTTAATTGACTGAGCCACCCACGTGCCCCTGTACCTTTAATTTATTTCTTGAAGAAACCAGGTTGTTGGTCCTATAGAATTTCCTATAACAGCTACTGCTGAGTGCTTACTCTTTTGTGCTGAGGTTTGCTGGTATATCCACTTCATTCTTACAAAACAGTGAGATGTAATAGTCCTTTGCCTTAATTTAGGCATAAAACCAAAATTTGAGGAAATTTAGGTAACTAACCAGAGTTAACAAAACTGATCAGTCAAGTTGGCAGGATTCAGATCCAGAGACCTCGTTTTTATTTATTTTGAATTTATTCTATTTATTTCAGTTTTTAAAAAAATTTATTTATTTGACAGAGCAAGAGCACACAAGCAGGGGGAATGGCAGAGGGAGGGGGAGAAGCAGGCTCCCCGCTAAGCAGGGAACCCCATGTGGGGCTTGATCCCAGGACTCTGGGATTAGGACTTAGGCCAAAGGCAGTTGTCTAACCAACTGAGCCACTCAGGCACCCCCAGAGCCTTGGTTTTTAAACACTACACTGTTTCCCTGAAAGATCCTACTGATGGAAGCGCTTTGAGCTGAAAGATAGAAGGCTGGCATTGAGCACCTCCCCAGGCTTATCCATAACTACACCCTTGTTTTCACAGAATGCCTTCCTGGAATGCCCTTTGTTCCTCATTCAACCTCTCCAAGGCCTTCCTGGCCTTCACACCACCTTCAAGATTCACACCACTGAAACTTTTTTTTTTTTTTTAAATTAAGGTTTTTATTTATTTATTTGACAGAGAGAGAGATTATTTGACAGAGAGAAAGATCAAGTAAGCAGAGAGGCAGGCAAAAAGAGAGGGGGAGGCAGGCTCCCTGCTGAGCAGAGAACCTGATGTGGGTCTCTATCCCAGGACCCTGAGATCATGACCTGAGCCGAAAGCAGAGGCTTAACCCACTGAGCCACCCAGGCACCCCCCACTGAACCTTTCTTGACCACACCAGGCGCAGAGATCTGTCCTGTACACATTGCACTAGTCATTTGGTGTTTAGTTGCATGCTGTCTTAGGAGATTTCTTTTTTTTTGTTATTGCTGCTACTGTTGTTTCTGAGCTCACTTTGCAGGTGTGGGAATGCAGAGTCAGCCCTAAGGCCCCAGCTGGGGCTCTATAAGTGCTCTGTGCATTTGGGGAATACTACCACTCAGTCCTTGGCACCGCATCAGTTGTACTGTTCGACTTAAGCTACAGTCATGGTTATCTCTCTATTTCAGATGAGAATCAGGGATTTTCCCTTTTATTTTTGATTGTGTTCAAATTAACCTAATATAAAAAGCCCAATTATACTGTAGGGCTTTCAGTGGGGGAAAAAAAGTCCCAGATCTGTGCCTCCCACTCATAAATCCCTCTCCCAAGGGGCAGCCACTTTCAGCTCATTTAGCTATTTCTTCTGGTATTTATCTTTGGGTTTCAAAGCAATGATACTAATCTGCTGTTACAAATAATCTGTAATATTTAAGTAATGCCTACTCTGTGTCAGGTAGCATTTTAAATGCTTCAGAGGCATTATGTCATTCAAGCTCATCAATCTCTGTGAATCAGGGTCTCTAACTGCCTCCTTTGACAGATGAGGACACTTAGGCACAGAAACTATAAACAGCTTATCTAGTCTCATTATCATTGGTAGGTGTTAAAAAGTCAGACTTGAGCGGTACTTGGGTGGCTCAGTTGTTATGTGGTTACGTTTGGCTTGGGTCTTGGGATTGATTCCCGTATTGGGCTCCCTCCTTGGTGAGGAGCCTGCTTCTCCCTCTGTCTGCTGCTTCCCCTCCTTGTGTTCTCTCTCTCTCTGTCAGATAAATAAAATCTTAAAAAAAAAAAAAAAAAAAAGAGCCATGCTTGAGCTTAGGTAGTCTGGCTCTAGAATCTGGGCTCTTAAATCAAGCTGCCATATTATCCTGTCTCTTACAATATGCTTGTGTTGCTATTTTTCCACTTTTCAACTTCAATCATTGCCTATAAAGCCCTTAGTATGGGAAATTAGCATTTAGTCTCCTCATACTATCACCCTGGCTTGCCCTCCTATCCCAGCTTCACAATATAGTTAGATCACAATTTTTATTAAATAATCATTCTATGTTTACATTGTTAGAATCTTGAAAAATTCACTTACTATAGAGTCTAATAGTATACTGTGGTTTAATCTTACTTCCTGTATATCTTTTTGTTTTTCCTAGAGTTGATAATTGCATTGTTTTTTCATTTGCTTAGTTTTCTAGGTATTAATCATTAATTCTTCCCAGAACCTTTGAGAAACTATAAAACTCTGTATAGCTTTCTTTATCACATGGTCAAATGTGTCAGCTGCACCATTTTCTATTTTTGAGACTTAAAAATCTTTTAAGCTTTTCCTTTTTTATAAGTTAAGTTTTTGAAGGTATAATTTGCATGCAGTAAAATTCACCCGTTTTAGGTGTGCAGTTTGAGAGGTTTTTTTTTTTAAAGATTTGTGCAGTTTGAGAGTTTTTTTTTTTTTTAAGATTTTATTTTATTTATTTGAGAGAAAGAGACAGTGAGAGAGAGAATGAGCGAGGAGAAGGTCAGAGAGCGAAGCAGACTCCCCATGGAGCTGGGAGCCTGATGTGGGACTCGATCCCGGGACTCCAGGATCACGCCCTGAGCCGGAGGCAGTCGTCCAACCAACTGCGCCACCCAGGCGTCCCGAGAGTTTTTTTTTTTTAAAGATTTTATTTATTTATTTGACAGACAGAGATCACAGGTAGGCAGAGAGGCAAACAGAGAGAGACAAGGAAGCAGGCTCCCTGCTGAGCAGAGAGCCCGGCTCAGGGCTCTATCCCAGGACCCTGGGATCATGACCTGAGCCGAAGGCAGAGGCTTTAACCCACTGAGCCACCCAGGCGCCCCCGAGAGTTTTGATAGTATGTATCAAAGTATAGATTATTTCCATTTTCCCACAGAGGACTCTTCTGCCCTTTTATAGTCAATGTCTTCTCTTCAGCTTACCTCTAGGTGACAACTGATCTAGATCTGTCTCTATATTTTGCCTTTTCCAGAGTTTATATAAATGGAGCTTTATAGTATATAATCTTTGTATCTGGCTTCAGGCCTCTCCTTTTTATAAAAAAGAAGATGGTAATAATTATGATTAATATTTATTGATGTGTAGAATACTAGGTACCACACACTGTTTTAACTGTGTTCAAGGCTTTCTGTGGATTATCATTATTACTATTTCAGGTATATAGGAATGCAGCTCTTGCTTAAAAATGTGACTCTTTTTTAAAAAATATATATATATTTATTTGACACATAGAGAGAGCAAGCGTGCACAAGCAGTGTGTGTGGGGAGTGGCAGGCAAAGGGAGAGGGAGAAGTAGGCTCCGTGCTGAGCAAGGAGCCTGATGTGGGGCTTGATCCCAGGAGCTTGGGATCATGACCTGAGCTGAAGGCAGACACTTAACCAACTGAGCCACCCAGTCACCCCAAAAATGTGTGACTCTGAAAGAATGTTATTGAACATTGTGTTAAAATATGAAATACATAAAAGAACATTGAAAGAGAAACAAAGTTTATGTTCCCTCTCAAATTATTTCTTTTATGGCATGTGTTCTTAAGTACCTAGAAGCTGCCTACTTTTCTTTGCAACCAGGATACAAACCCCCTGACAGAGTGAAATGCTTTTTTACTTCCCATCCAGTGCCTTACACAAGGGCTTGGTATACAGTCCAAAATATTTGTTGAATAAATTTGCAGATATCTTAGGTATATAGGGGCTGGGAGTTTATTGAACAATGGAGGTTGGAGGGGTTTGGACTCAGGGGAGAGGTGTAGGAAGGGTCTAGACAGGTAAAGGGCTCTGACTTGCTTCTCTTCCCTGCAGCCCAGTGTTTCCCGGGCTGTTTGAGTTCTGTTCCCGTTACACAGGTGCATCTCTGCAAGGAGCAACCCAGCTGAACAACAAGGTGACTGTGGCCCCGAGTCCTGTTCTCCCTTTGGGGTTGGTCCTTCTAACCGAAGGCCTTAACCCTGACCCTGAGCTTCCAGCTTTGTGGGTGGGCAAGGAGGACTGTGAGAGTTGGGTGTTTGTTTTTCAGATCTGTGATATTGCCATTAACTGGGCTGGTGGTTTGCACCATGCCAAGAAGTTTGAGGTAAGTGAGGAATTGATGGGGGAGACAATGACTGCCCTAGAGTAGGTGGTCAGGCTGACACCAGGGGGCAGCTGGGGAGAGGAATCGTTATTGCATTGTAAGATCACTGTCTCACCACAGGCCTCTGGCTTCTGCTATGTCAATGACATTGTGATTGGCATCCTGGAGCTGCTCAAGTAAGTAGCCTGGGAGGAGATGGAGGGACTTATGAAACCCATGGCCGAGGTGGTATCTCACACCGTGCTGGCCGTGACCTGTTCCTCCAGCTCCACACTAACTTCTCCACCGTTCTTAATGCTTTACTCAGACTACTTTCCCATGCCCTGCTGCACACTCCCTCCTGCCTGCTCACATTTCAGTCTTGTCTACACATCCCTCTCCTGTCCCTGCCTCCAGGCTGGAGTCCAGAGTTGACCGTAGGGAACTGGTGGTAGTAGGTTTCAGGTGACTTGGGCTTCATAATTCCAAACCTTGTTTTGGGAGTTGGGGGTTGGGGGTTTTCTTGCTGGGGTTCCCCTCTACCTCAGACTCTGGCTTGGGTCTCATCCCAGGTACCACCCTCGAGTGCTCTACATTGATATCGACATCCACCATGGTGATGGAGTTCAGGAAGCCTTCTACCTCACTGACCGGGTGATGACAGTTTCCTTCCACAAATACGGAAACTACTTCTTTCCTGGCACAGGTATGGGAGTAGGGATGATCATCCCCTTCACACCCTCAGCTCTTTGCTACGACAGCCTCCTGCTTAGCCTTCAGGTCTTGGCTCAAGTGGCTTCTCCTCAGGGAAGTCCATCCTGACCACTGCAGTTAAAGTAATTCCTCCTTCCCTATTACTCTGTCATGTCACTATGCTTACTTTTCTCAGAGCACTCACTGCTGTTTGTGTATATGGCAGTGTTTTGTTCTGTTTCCTGTCTCCCTTATCATGCCCATCCCCCAGGAGTATAAGCTTGGTGGGATTTCATTCATTTCATTAGTTCTCTCTAATGCTCTAGCCCCAGTGCCTGATGCACAGGTTGGCTCATAGTAGGCCCTCAAAAATTATTTGCTGAATGAATGCAAACCACAAGAGATGAAGTGTCTCTAGAGAGTGTGTGGTGGAGGTACACAGATCTAGTGAGATGTCCTCAGTGTACAGATTGAAGTTGAAGCAGGTGGGTTGTGGGTGTCCCCTGTGTATAGCTCCTACCCCCTACTCTCCACTTCCCTATAGGTGATATGTATGAAGTTGGAGCAGAGAGTGGTCGCTACTACTGTCTCAATGTGCCTTTGCGGGATGGCATTGATGACCAGAGTAAGTATCGAGGTCATTTCCCTGTTTACTAGGCCCCTTCTTCCTCCTTGAATTAACGTCTTCTGCCTGGTATTGTCTACTGTTGGGCCAGGTGTCCTTAAGGATGAATGGCCTTCAAAGGGACCATGAACCTCCCGGAAATTGTATGCAACATATTTATGTATATGTGCATTTTTTCTGGGAAATGGGTCATTAGCTTCCATCAGTCACTCAAAGTGGTCTGGGACCCCATCCCAGAACCCATCCTTAGAACCAATGATTGGTTCTTTGGGTTGCCCCTTTTCCTGGGCTACATGCTCTCTCAACCCCTTTTTTCCTTTTGTTCCCTGTCTCCCCATCCCCTTGGGGTGCCAGGTGCCCATCTTTGGCCCTCTCCCAGGTTACAAGCACCTTTTCCAGCCGGTTATCAACCAGGTGGTGGACTTCTACCAACCCACATGCATTGTGCTCCAGGTAATACTGCTGGTGCTTTTTCAAGAGGGCTCTGCCTGGGCTTAGGGGAATAGAGCAGGGAGGAAGATAGCCCCTGCGTTTGTCGGGGAACAGAAGTGAAGGACATCTGGGTCTTTCTGATCAGTCATCTCACTGCAGCTCTGGGGTTTTGCTTTTCACAGTGTGGAGCTGACTCCCTAGGCTGTGATCGTTTGGGCTGCTTCAACCTCAGCATTCGAGGACATGGGTGAGACCTGCTCTTTTCTGTCCCTGGTTTTCAAGTGGCTTTGGGCCTCAGTACGTGGAGTGGGGGTAGTTGGGGAATGGGCCATAGGAAGACTAGAGAGAGTCACTCCCAAGCAATGAGAAGGGTCCATGCGGAGGAATTGAGACAGGAAAGAGCTGGTATAGCCAGCTAGGAGATGAAGTCAGAGTGGGGAGGCAAGATCACAAGGAGCAGCCTGGAGGTTGTTTGATGGGAGGCCCAAGAGATCGGCAGTGGTGAGGTCATGCAGAGCCCTTAAACCCTGGTGAGAAGTCTGGATTGAATTTCAAATATGATGGGAAACTGTGGGAAGGTTTTAAACAGGGAAATGAGGGACGCCTGGGTGGCGCAGTTGGTTGGACGACTGCCTTCGGCTCAGGGCGTGATCCTGGAGTCCCGGGATCGAGTCCCACATCAGGCTCCCAGCTCCATGGGGAGTCTGCTTCGCTCTCTGACCTTCTCCTTGCTCACGCTCTCTCTCACTGTCTCTCTCAAATAAATAAATAAAATCTTAAAAAAAAAAAAAAATAAACAGGGAAATGACATGATCCAATTGATATATATAGTTTTTTAAGATCTTATTTATTTGAGAGAAAGAGAATGAGAGAGAGAGATTGAGAGGGGAAAGGTCAGAGGGAGATGCAGACTTCTGCCTATCAGGGAGCCTGATGCGGGACTTGATCCCAGGACTCCAGGATCATGACCTGAGCCAAAGGCAGTTGCTTAACCAACTGAGCCACTCAGGTGCCCCCCAATTGATGTTTTAAAGTGACTGCTCTGACTGCTGAAAGGAGGAAGGCTTGGGGGTGGGGTGGGGGGCAGAAGTGGAAGTGTAAGGCCAGTTAGGAAGGTGTTGGTATTGCCCAGGCGGCAGATGTTGTGCCTGGGCCTAGGTTGAGGAGGTGGCCAGTGAGAAGTAGGTGATGGGAGTTGTATTGTGGAGGCTGGAACTGACAGTACTTGCTGGTACTTTGATGAAAGTAGTTGATTAACAGATGAGGTGCCAGGATGGGTGTTGAGCTGGAGAGAGGTGGGAACGCCCTGTGTGTTTCAGTTTTTACTGAGACACACCATATAGAGAATAAAGTACACATATCTCAAGGGTATAACTCGGTGAATTTCAATACCTAGATCAAGATTATGGAAGCTTCTCTAGTTCCCTTCTGCCTTTTTGAGGCAATACCTAGAGACGGTATACTTTGCCTTTTGATTACTTCCTCCAGCCATTCCTCTGGTTCCTTCTAACAGGGAATGTGTCGAATATGTCAAGAGCTTCAATATCCCTCTACTGGTGCTAGGTGGTGGTGGCTATACTGTCCGAAATGTTGCCCGCTGCTGGTGAGCATGCTCCCTGGTTTTCCTTCTCCCCCTCGTGCTATGTGAGTTGGTGAGTTGGGGACTCCCTGAGAGGGCTGGAGGGCCCACTTGCTCAGCCTAGCCCACTCTGCTGTTTGGTTTCAGGACATATGAAACGTCACTGCTGGTAGAAGAAGCCATTAGTGAGGAGCTTCCCTATAGTGGTAAGGATCACTCTCTGATAACCCACAGCAAGAGGCATTCTCAGAAGACCCCCAGAATGGCGTAATTTCAAGGCAGATGGGAATTTAAAAATTTTTCTTTTTATTACAGATAGGAAATTTGACACTCAAGGAGCCCTGCAGACTAAATCGCTGAGTTCAGAGCAGGGAAGATTAGGCAGCTATTATGCAGGGGTTTTGGATGGGAAGGAAATAGATTGGGAAGTCTTGGGACCTGGTTGTCTCTGTCTGAGCCATGCCTTCTCTTCTAATCTCCCTTTCCCCATTTAGAGTACTTCGAGTACTTTGCCCCAGACTTTACGCTCCATCCAGATGTCAGCACGCGCATCGAGAATCAGAACTCACGCCAGGTAGCTGCTGAACCCAAAGAGATGAACCCAGGGGTGGGGAGGGCCTAGGAAGAGGTTCAGGATGTGGGGAAATTGGAGAAACCAGAGAAGAGAAAAAAGTTCTCAGCTACCACTGTCATTGTTAAAACCAAGACACAGCCCAGGTTAAAGTAGAGGCAATCGGACTGGGGGGAGTAGAACTAGGATCGTAGGGCTGGGAGTCAGCTAGAAGGGTGGATGCTCTGGGAATCACTCACTCCGTATTCCAAATCCCCAACCAGTATTTGGACCAGATCCGCCAGACAATCTTTGAAAACCTGAAGATGCTGAACCATGCACCCAGCGTCCAGATTCATGATGTGCCTGCAGACCTCCTGACCTATGACAGGACTGACGAGGCTGATGCAGAGGAGAGGGGTCCTGAGGAGAACTACACCAGGTCTGGGGCAGTGACTTGAGAGCAGGGGTTTCCAGCAGTCTTGTCGGGGAAGTTAAGAGGGAAAAAGTACATTAGAAGGCATTAGCTTAATCATCCCTGGCTTACTTCCTTTGGGATGCCTGTTCTTTGCTCTTTTGTAATTCCCCACTCTTTCTGTATGTGTGATTGTGGCATAAATAAGTAACATATTTATTGTCAGAATTTTAAACAGCACCAAAATAATGTTAAGCTTGCATTCACAGGATCCTAGACCAGTTCCACAAAGTAACCACTATTAATAGTTTGATTTATATCTTTTCAAATAGACTTTTTCAATAGGGTTTAAGTATACTATCCAGTATGCGCAAAGGAACACAAATATACATACACATGCATTCTTAGAGCTTGTGCATCTTTTTCTTTAAAATGCTGTTTGGATCTATACTGGGTGCTCTACAATTTACAACTTTTTTTTTTTTTTTTAAGATTTCTTTATTTGACACAGAGAGAGAGATCACAGGTAGGCAGAGAGGCAGGCAGAGAGAGAGGGGAAAGCAGGCTCCCTGCTGAGCAGAGAGCCCAATATGGGGATAGATCCCAGGACTCTGAGATTGTGACCTGAGCCGAAGGCAGAGGCTTAACTCACTGAGCCACCCAGGCGACCCTGGTTCTTTCTTTTTAAACAGTGTATTTTTCCATGTCATTATATATAGATCTGCTTCATTATTTTATCAGCTGCATAATATTCCGTCGTGTGGCTGTAGCATAATTTAACTAAGTACCATAGATGGCATTTGTATTCCCATTTTTTCGTCATAACAAAGATGTGGCCCCGAACCCCCTTCCATATATATATATATATATATGTCTGCATGCTTGTGTGAGTGAGTTAGATTCCCAGAATTGTTTCTGCTTAGGTCAAAGGCTGCGTGCACTTAAATTTTTGGTATCTGCTGCCAAATTGCCTTCCAAACAATCTGTAAGGATTTATAATCTTTCCAGCATTTTACTGGCTCCTTCCAGGTTTGGAGCTCTATAAGTCACTGCTCACATACTGCTGTTTAAGGCCCTTTGATTTCTTTCCTCTGTTCATTTTTTTCAGATATAATAATTACATTACAGGTTTTTTTTTTAATCTTTATTTTTCTGAGATATATACTAAAATACAGTTGCATTGAATTAGGAAAAAAAGAGATTCGGGTAGAGGTGGTTTTTTTTTTTTTTTTTAATCCCAGAATAGGTTTTTCTGAAAAATGAAGGGAAAAGACAGCAGAACACAGAAGTGGAGAAACAGATGCACTTAATGGAGAACAGATACCCTTACGTGGCTGAGGGATAACCACAGCTGGACACTTGCACCTCCCACGCACTGTTAGAGGTCTGAGCTGACTCTGCTACAGAGTCACATGGCCTTCCCAGACCCTTCCAGAATCTGCTTCTCTGTATTAGAGGTCAGCTTCCATATCTCTCCTTTAGGCCTGAGTTTTATTGCTTGGACCTTCGGGACTAGTCCACTCCTTCTTCTCCACGAACACCGCCTTATTCCCACTCCTGGTTGAGGAAGTATCTGAACATCTGGCCTCAGGATTCCTTTTTAATGTCTCACCGCCTGGTCTCCTCTTTGTCAACTTCTCCAGATCTCTGAAGCTTGACTTCTAGAAATTGATTTTCTTAAAAACCTGCTTTAAGTTACTCCTTTTGGTTGAGTTTGGCTTTTTCATCTCTGGTTCTGGGCTGGAATCTGGGCCTAATGTCTGTACGATACCACCCTCTCTCAACAGCCAGCAGCAGCTCAGGCCTTTTCCTGCCCTAAGCCCTCCCTGCCTGTCAGACCACCCACCAAGTTCCTGTTCTTTGATGCCTATAGCTCCAACTTGTGTATCACTTGCAGAGTAGTAATAAGAGGAGTTAACGACTTTCTGTGGGTTTGCTAAGAACCAGACTCAGTACTAAATGCTTTATATTAAAACGTACATACCATCTTGTCATCATTCTGCTGTCATCAGACAACCCTGAGAGGTGGCTGTTAACGTTCAGTTACCAGAGGAGGAATCTAAGGCTCAGAGAGGTTAAGTAACTTGCCAGACATCCTAAGGCTAATTAAATACCAGGGGCTGAGAGTCAAACCTGAGCCTCTGACTCAACACCTCCGCACCTGAGGCACTCAGAAGTAACTGAGACATTGCTTACCAGGCAGATAGGGCCTTTCCTGACTTTGTTCTCCAGCTTCTCTTTGATGAATTTCTCCCTTCTTTCTTAGTTATCAGCTGTGGGCAAGGTAATTCGGTTTTCTGTGTTCTCCCAGAGAGGAGTTTTCCAAAAAGAAAGAAATGAGTATTGAGTACTTACTGGGCCCTGTGTTGCTTTCACATCCCTTCACTCGCTTCTCTGCTTACAACTCTCCTTTCCATTGCTCTTAGAACAAAACCCCATTCTCTGATCATGGCTTTAAAGACGTGCTGGTGCTTACCTATGTCTGTGGTCTCATCTGTAACCAGTCTCCTCCCTGCACACGGCTCCACGCCATCCTAGCCTTATGCTCTTCCTAGAATACATCAGTCTCCCTCCACCTGATAACTCTGCATTTGGCTTTCTTTGCAGCTCGGAATGGGCTTCCTGAGATCTCTGCCTGGCCAGCCCCTTCTCAGACTTGAAGTCTTTCTTACCTTCCTAGAACAGCTGTCTCTAATAATTCTGCCTGGAATGTGCCCCCCTCCCCCCGCCTTCACTCTTCATCACATCCCTTTATTTCATTGTGTCAGAGCACTTGCCAAGATGGGAAATTATAATCTTTATTTATTGACTCTATTAGTTGTCTTGTTTATTCAGTCAGTTTATTGAGGATAGGCAGACATTTTATCCAGCTTATTATCTACCATATCGCTGTGGCTTATGATGGTGGCTGGCATGGAGGGTCTCTCCATAAATGTCTATTTAGACTGCATGAATGGAGGGGATGGATAGTGACCAGTATCTGCCAATAGGAGAAGAGTGGTTCCTGTATGAAAGGGGCCTAGGAAGTGGTTCCAGAGAGGGTAGCTGTGTGGGAGAAGGTGAGAACCTGGAGAATAGGACCCTGATTTGTCTCCCTTGCTTTGCAGGCCAGAGGCACCCAACGAGTTCTATGATGGAGACCATGACAATGACAAGGAAAGCGACGTGGAGATTTAAGAGCAGCTGGGCTTGCTTTGTCCTGAGGAATTCCTTTTTACCTCTTGTTTGGGCAGGAGGGAAAAGATGTGGCACCTCCAGCTCTGATGGTCACCTTCTGGGCTTTTACCAGTGCTGGAAGAGGGTTTGGAGACCACATCTGGTATTTGAACCAATGTCCCCTTTCCTCTTCTTCCCAAGGCCTGACAATGGTACTTATTAGGGATCAGACAGGGACAAGGATCAGACAGGGACTTCCTCTAGGATATCCTGGGAAGTGGGCCCTAAAGAGGCCAGTCCCTGCCATTTTGGCCCCCTTACTCCTTCCCTGCTTCCCTCCAATCCAGAGACTTTTAGGGATGAAGGTGTAGACAGGACTGATGTTGCCTCTGACTTTCTTCTTCCCTGGGTTCTCGTATTGCAGGCCTTGTTTCCAGTGCAGGTGAAGAGTGACAGATTTTAGTGGGCTCTGCCTCCCTAACATCTTAACCCCAGATGATGGGAAGTACAGTTTTGAGTCGGTGGAGGATGTGAAAATGTCCTGTTCTAACTTTTGGCTTTATGTCCATTTTACCACTGTTTTTATCCAATAAACCAAGTTGGTATTTTTTGTAACTTTTGCCTTCCTGGGAATATTCTTAATTCTTGCTAGCTGACTGTGTGTGAAAGGGGCGGGGGTGATGATGTATATAATAAAAATTGTAGTTAACATTCATTCAGCACTTATGTTAGACCCTGTGTGTGCATTCTACATGGATTGTGTTACTCATATATAAGGAGTTAATAGAGCATTGTAATTATCAGTTAGATAAACGTGGGCAGATTACTGGCTTAAGAGTAGGAGTAGAAGATGAGTTCAGGTTTTTGAACCTGGGTGTTTGAAATGGTGTGATGCTAGTTGGTGAACATCTACTGGGATAAAAAATGTCAAGTGCTTATCACTGTGCCTGACATAAGTAGTTTCTCATTATTTTAATGTCTGTGTAAGAGCGATGGTAGATACTACAGTAGCCACAAATGTGGACCTTTCCTAGAGCAGTCTACAATCCAGTAAGGAGTGAGATAAGTGTTATAGCAGATGTTGACAGTGGTATGAGAAGGAAGAGTGATAGATGGATCACTCCTTCCATGCTTTGATCCTGTCTGTCTGTCAGTACTCTAGCTAGAAAGTACTTAGTTTTTGAGCTGTTTTGGACAAACTGAGTTTGAAGGGTGGGCTCCACGGTTCTTTGCAATCGCCCCCAGGCAATTAGAAAGTGGAATGCAAGAGATGAAGGCCGGCTTTCTGAGCCAGCCAGCATTGGAGAGTCCCTGTAATATCCCAGGCTCTAGCCTGAGCACCAGGGTCTCAAGAGTTGTTGAGTCACTGACTCTGCCCTCCAGGAACATATATTTAAAATTTTTCCAGCTGCAGGTAAGATAATTAAGTCAATACTTTGAGGGCCTTCTGGGTGCCACATAACTACACAAGAGGAAGAGATGTAGCTGGGAGAATGGATGAAATGAGGGAGAAGGCAAGCTGGTCAATCAAAGAATACTCTTAGAGAACATCTGCTCTCTTCACTCAGGTTTGGTTTATGTCAGTAAGAAATCCTGGTCAAACAGGACTTCGCAGACTAACCTGGATTTAAATTTTTGCCCTTTATATGTCCTTGGGCAAGTCACTGTAACTCTGAGAAGTCCAAATTTTCTATCTGTAAAATGGTGAGACTAGAGGAATCAATCACATGACAATGTGAGGATTCAGTGAGGAAAAACAGATTTTTGTTTTTTAAGATTTTATTTATTGAGGGAACACAAGCAGGAGGAGTGGGGGAGGGAGAAGCAGGCTTCCTGCTGAGCAGGGAGCCCAACAAGGGACTGGATCCCAGGACCCTGTAATCATGACCAGAGCCAAAGGCAGATGCTTAATGACTGAGCCACCCAGACACCGCCCCCCGCCAAAAAAAGTTTTACATAGTTCTGGGTTTAGAGCAAGTGCTTGGTAAATGGTAATTACTGTGTAGTCACATGTTGGCAATAGTTTTTCAGATTAAAAAACAACTAGAAAATAGTAGACGTGCGATTCAAAAGTAGGTAATGTAACTTCAGGACTAGTTGAGTTCCAGTCTAGCACTTGCTCTGGACCAAGCTCTGTTTTTGGCACATAGCTTTCAATAAATGATAATTTTTTTATGTGCTCCACTGATAGTGCACACATAAAAACTGTATCATCCCTGAAACACCGGCACTGGATTTTCCGCCGAGATGACACTCTCTCTTACTTGATTTTTGGTTCAGATTCTATCCTGTTCTAGGGTGTGAGAGGGTCTGGGCGTTACAGCCACGTGGGCACTGCGTGGGAGCGGGAAGGCTTGCGCCGTGCAGACCGCCAGGTGGCGCCATCCCGGGTTGAGGCCGCAGAGTTGCACCGCCCATACAGCCCCCCCCACACACGTGGGTCCGAATGGTTAGGCCCGCCGGGCAGGTAGCTTGCTTCCGCGACTTCCCTCCACCCCCTCCCCCCATTGGTAGGAGCTGCGGGTCCGGGCGGAAGTGGGGCAGGCGGGCGGGAGCGAGGCGTCGCCGTTGTATATTCATGAGGCGCGCGCAGCCCGGCATACTAATGAGGCGGGGCGCGGCGGCGGGCTGAGGAGCAGCTGGGCGGCGGCGGCAGCGGCGGCGGCAGCGGCAGCGGCAGGTCGGGAGGTGCCGGGCGGTAGCGGCGTTGGCGCGGGGTCATCTACCAGCGCGAACCTGGACATGGACCCCCTTGGCGGGGGCCAGGGCCCCGGCCGCGGGCCCCGGGACAAGAAGAAGGGCCGGAGCCCGGACGAGCTGCATGCGGCGGGCGGCGACGGCGGCAAATCCAAGAAATTTGTGAGTGTCCCTCCCACCCGGTTCCCTCAGCCTGGCCCCGTAACCGCCCTCCGGTCCACGGAGACCCCCACAGCCGGCCCCTGGGTTGCACGCCTGTCTCTAGGGAGCCGCCCCCGCGCTTCTCTTTCTGGGTTTACTGGGTCCCGGGCTCCACAGTCCGACATCCTACCTCTCCCGGAGGGACCTCGGGAAACCCCAGAGTCCTACACCGCTCTCGCCCTGGCAGCCTCGGGGCTTTCTTCACACCTTCCCGTCCCCCCTTCCTTCGCCCGCAAGCCAGCTGGGCCCTCCGCCCCCATAGCCTGACGGGTCTTAGCCCCATCCCTTCCCTCTTAGCCCCACTTCCTTTCTTCTTCTCTGTTACCCGCACCCGCCTCTGTCTTGTTCTCTGTGCTTTTCTGGGTCCATTTTCCCTCTTACTCCCCCCCCCCCTTTTTTTGTATCCTCTTAATTTGCTTCTCCTAAAGGTCACTTCCTTCTCAAGATTGATCCCTTTCACCTGCTAACTTTCCTCCTCCCTAGCCCCAGCTCTGGGCCCTCAGCCTGGTGTCACCTGATAATCCTTCCCCTCTGGAATTTTACCTGACTTGGGCCCTACCTTCCCTCCTCCCTTACATGTTTGTCCTTATGATTGCAGGAATGGGTTCCTGCCCAGGTCCATCCATGGTCATTGGGCATGACGTTAATTTGGTTCCCGGGATAGCTCCATCCAGAAAACCTGTCTCTTTGCCTTGTTGCTTATCACTTTTCAGGGAATTAGAACTTCTCATTATAATGATGTGCCCCTCTTGACCTAGGTTGGTGATTTAAACCTCTCCCGTATGGAGGAAGTTACCCTCCAAGTCGAAGAAGTTTCTGAGTAATTCAGCTGCTTTTTGTACCTTTCCCATGATAACCATCTCAGCCCATCTGCCACCCGCTGTGTGACAGCCTAGTGACATTCCTTTTCTGACCTGTAGAAGAGTATGGCTTTCCTCAGGTGCCAGTGACTTCCAATCCGAGTCTGAAGGAATACTGATAATCATGTAACACTATCATATTTCATTACCTTTGCTTGCACTAAATCTTTTTTACTCCTTTCTCCAGGGAGCTGTTTGTTTTTTACTATAAAAGCTTTGAGAGATAATGGGGCACTATCCAAGAGAGGGAATCTGGAATCTTAGTAATCATTTGCTAGTGTAAATGTAGTTAGTCTTGTCTTCCAAGTAATTATGCCCTCATCCCAGGATCTCTTTGTACTAATCAACTGGGTTCTGACTCTTCGCTCTTTCTCTTTTCTCTTATCCCCAACCTTTAGTGTTCTGACCCAACTCCACAAGTTTGGGTAGAAAACTGATAAAATCATGGAAACAGGAAGAAAATGTTTCTTTGGGACCTAGAGGATTGAGATGTGGAGAGCACTAAGCAGAATTAAAATAGTGACTCATCTCTTCCTACCTATTTCTAGCAAGGCAGGTGCTTCTGGACTGCCCTTTCCAGTGACTTATGGGCTGTCAGTAACTGCCTGTTTTTCATGTGAACATCTTTTTTTTCCAGAAGTGTTGGGTTAGTGGTAGTGATGACCCTTCCCCTGTGGCAATTAAAGCAACATTTCCTTATGTTTCTTTAGGATAGGAATTGACACTCAGAGAGCTTTCCTTCTAAGACTTAAGTTCTGGGGCCCATATTCCTTTTTTATTTCTGCATATATATGTTATTTTTGTTTTGCTTTTGTTTCCATGGGTACTGTTTGACCTTCCTCACCCGAGTTCCAGTTATTCCTCCTAATATATAGTGAACTCTGTGACTTTTGTAAATGTTTTTCAAGTCCTTTAAATAGAGTTTTATTTGTTTTTGTTTTATCTAACACTTGTGTGTTTCACAAGTGAAATTGTAGAAATCTAAGTGCATGGTGCTGAAAGTTGAGATACATGAGGAAACTTAACTTTTCACCTGTGTTTTGGAATGCCCATGGAGTCTTGTATATGCTGAGTGGATTTGGCTCAGAGTTTGGTATTTGCTTTACAGAGGGTGGAGCCAAACCAAGTTCTCTTTTTCTTTCTGAGGTGTTGGTTTTAACTCTTAGCCTGCTGAATTGTTTAAAAAAAAAAATACAGAGAACAGGTAGTGAGAATTGCATTCAGAGCTAGAGGATTGGAAAGTTTTCTTGAAAAGTAGTGCTACTTAACTCCTTTCTTGCCAACGGTAACTTACCTCAAGGCATGGGAATTTTCTTTCTCATTGTTCTTTTTATGAGAAGTCTGTGGCAATGAGAGACTAGGCGAAGCATTGCAATGCACTTCTCTTTGTGTCTGTATGTGTGTGTGGGTGGGTGGAAGGGGAGAGATTGCTGGTGTGCTTTTGTTACCCATGGCTTAATTTTCTGAACTACAGGCTAAAAGCAAATTGAAAGCTGTTTTAGCTGTTCCACCTTTGCTAGAGTGTGTCCTCTGGAATTCCGTCAAGAAGGTACTTTATAAAGCTGCACTGGTTTAGACCTTGTGTGCCTGAAGGTTATTTGTTTGCTTCTGCAGAATTTTTTGTCGCTTCTGCTCTGTACCTTTCCAAGCTTATACAGGTTCTAAGTTGTATCAACTGAATGGGACACAGAGCTTACTTGTTGCCGAAGATGCGCTCTTAACTCTGATGCATCTTGGGTGGAAAGCACATGGAGTCGAAGTTTGAAAAAGTGGTTGGGAATCATCTTTTAAAAACATTTGGTTGTTAGAGATGCTTATGTGTGTGGCTCAAGCCAGATTGCCTGGTGTTCCCCCTTGATTTTTCAGGAGTCTTTCTCCTCCTGGGCCTTAAGCATATCCCTTCTCCAGCATTGTTGCACTTTGTTTCACAGGTCCTTAGGGTGAAAGAAAATAAAAATTGGGAACAAACAGAATGCATTCTGATTTTTCAGCAGCGATGAATGTGGGTGTCAAGTAGACTGCTGGCTGAAATACGTGTAAAGGTAGTAATTACAACCAGAGTGTTAGGAGGATGCAGAGTATTCCTGCATTTTTTAAACTACATGCCTTATACAATCAAGAAGTGGTTGCATTCTAAGAAAGAATATTGCTTCCTGAATCAGCTAGGGGCATGATTTTGTAAAACATGAGCTTTAGCATGAGATTAGAGAGAATAGAATATACATAATTTTTAAGATCTTATTTGATTTTGGATGTGTATATTGAATTTTCACCAAGGGGTAGTTTCATGCCCTTCTAAAAGCAGAGTGATAATGAAAGTATAAATGTTTGGTTGTAGACCCCTGTCCATCCAAAAAGAACAGTCAAAGATAAAAGATGTCAGAGAACTTTATACAAGTCATGTGGGTTTTTTTTGAAAGATGATAAACACGGAGATTGCTTGGTTTAAAAAGAGAGGGGAGCCTACAGGAATGTTTCTGAGTTTTACGATGACAGAATGATACTTTAAAATTGCTGCTCTTTTTCCTGCCTTGTCTTTGAAGAGGTAACACAGGGATCTATTTGGTCATGTTATATTTACTGGTCTCAAAGGAAATCCTCCTTTGCAAGAGGTCAAACTGAGGGAATGCCTCAGAATTAAAATCTCTGCCTTTGGAGAGTTGATAAACATTGGGATACTTTTATTTCAAAAAGACCTGAAAATTTTATGACTTGTGAATTATGTTTATTATAAAACCTGAGAAAATAGTAATAAGAGAGAAGTGGTTTAAGTTTGTTGCTGGGCATATGGGTCAGAATAGACTAGTTTTATTTCCTGTATGATAGAATAACCTTTTGCTATCCCATGGGGCCCTCTGTATTTTATAAATAGATTGCCAAGTTATTCCTGGACAGTTATATTTTCTGTGATATATAATGGAGGCTTAAAAGATAAAGTTTTACCACATATGATTTAGAAGAACAAGTTAGTCATGTTTATTAACAAGAAATGGTAGGTATTATAAAGAAGAAAAGGTTTGTATATGCAGATGGTTTTTCTCCCATTTTATGTCTCAGTTGAAGTCATTCCTGACTGCAGAAAGCATTTCTATTTGAAACAAACCATGAATTACCTGTTTTTCTTTATTATGTTGAGCCTCCTCTTCCCACTCACTCTTGTTTGAAAGCAGTAGGAAAAAAATGTACCTCTTACTAATGAGCAAAGCAACATTTGGTGTTTGCCCCTACTTAGGGTTGTATGACACAAAGCCAACCCTCTCCCCTTGCCCAGCTACTATCATTCCCTCTGTCTTTGTTTTTATTCCCTGTCTGCTTCTCTGAGGGCTGGTCCCAGTCCCATTGGCAGCTAGTCCTTTTGAGGAATCAGGAATGGTAAAAGCGGTTGATACTAAAGTTTCTTAAGCTTCAAAGCTAAAATTGAAAAATAAAGAATGTTTAAAGACTGGAAACATATTTTACCTTCTTTTCCACTTCTCTTTTACTCTTTCTTTTTTCAGGCAAACATTTTATTAGAGGATTCCTTTTTAATAAAGTAAAAGAATTACTGAAGGAAAAGAGAAGTGTTGGGACCAGTATTTTTATGAATTTTACCACTGATTATCATTGTTCTTTCAGCTTTGAGATTCTTCCATTCATTATTAAAGCTTGCTGTGAATGGTAGCTTTAAAATTTTAGTGTTGTAAGGGGCTTTAAATGTCATCAAGCCCAAACACCCACTCAGTGTAGCAATCTTTTCTTACATTTGGAGTTTGGAAACATCGGGGGCTATGGGGTGGATTTGGATAAATGAATGGAGGAATAGAAGCTAAAATTTTGGATCCTGCATTTCCTTTAGTAAATTTCAAGATCTTGGAATAGCTAGAATAGTAGAAAGAGGTTATATAAGAGGAATGGATACACTAGAAGCTATGTGACTGAGAGGGAAAAGATTGAAGAAACTGGCTCTGTGTTACTTGGCTCACTGGCAATCACAGAGTTTCAGTTTGTCCTATAAATATTTGCTTAAATTTCTTCCCTCTCTAAGAAGGGAGATGGAACGATAAAGGAGAGACAAACGAAAGTTAGTATAATGAAACTGAATTAAGAGAAACACATGGCATTCTTATGTGGAATAAGTATGTGAGGAGGGAGAGAACCTCAAGCAGGCTCCATGACCAACATGGAGCCCAGTGCAGTTCTTGATTTCACGACTCTGAGATCATGACCTGAACCAAAATCAGGGGTTGGACACTTAACTGACTGAGACACCCAGGTGCCCCTATAGAAGTGTTCTTAATATGGAAGATAGGAGATTCCATCAATGGTGGTAGTTATAAGTGGTCCTTAGGTGGTAGTGACTTTGGCATTTTGTTATGGTAGCAGATAGAGGTGGAGTTTATGGTGTCCTGGATTATTTTTCTGGATTTTTTTTTTTTTTAAGGAATTTCTATTAAACCATGCAAGGCCTGGATGAATTTTAATTTAACAAATTTTTTTTAAAGATTTTATTTATTTAAGATAGAGTGAGAGTGAGACAGAGCACACAAGGTGGGGGGGGCGGTGATGCAGAGAGAGAGGGAGAAGCAGGCTCTCCACTGTGCAGTGAGCAGGATGGAGCCTAGGACCCTGGGATCATGAGCTGAGCCACCCAGGCACCCCTCTGGATTTCTGATTGTGTGATTTATTCCCTATTTTAGAAATACTGCTGTGTAAAAACATAGAATTTGCCATTTCCTTTTAAGATTTAATATACCTTAAGGATCCTGATTTATAAACTCACTTTGATCCTGAAGGTCATAGAAAACCAAGAAGTATACTTTGGTATTGACCTTAAATCTCAGGTAAAGCTGCCTTTTTTTTTTTTTTTTTTTGGTAGGGCTCTGTTTAACTTTCTAAAAAATTGCCAAACTATTTTCCAGGGTGACTACCATTTTCTGTTCCCACAAACAATATATGAGTTCCAGTTCCTTGCTAACTCTTACTATGATGACCCTTAAATTTTATCCATTCTAGTGGGTATGTAGTGGTATTTCATTGTGGCTTTTATTTGCATTTGTGTAGTGTTGAGCATCTTTTACTTTGTTTATTTACTATCTGTATATCTTTGCTGAAGTGTCTGTTCAAAATTTTAGTCTCTTAAGTTATTTTATGGTTAGTCTAAATGCAAGTCATTTGTTGGATATGTGTTTTAAAAATATTTTCTTTCTCCTGTGATTTGCCTTTTCATTTTTTTAACACTGTGGAATGAAGAACAAAGGTGTTTAATTTTGAGGTCCACTTTTTTTTTTACTTTTTGCTGTTTGTGTCGTATTTCAAAAATCTCTGCTAAAATCACAGCTCCTAAGATTTTCTCCTTCTGTTTTAAGAAGTTTTTTATAGATGAAGCTCTGAAGTTCTCTGCTTTTCTGCTGTGGATGTGTTAGTTCTATTCCAGTCATGCTGTTTGGGGTGTAAATTTTGACCTATAGGCAAAGACAGAACATTTCTGATACTTGGAATTGGGGAACCTTTGAGATTCAATTTGTCCTGATGGCATTTTCATCTTAATATGTGGTGTTAGAAGCATTTTGTTCTGTGTACTCTGTGTGTTACTGTATAATGCTGGTCTTCCTATCTATAAATGTTAATGTATGTTCAGCATCTTGATAGATAGGAAGATGAATTCATCCAAGACCGGAAGGACAGGGAGTAGTAGTAACAGCAGCAGTAGTAAGAACGTTTGTTTGTTGCATACTTATTATGGCCCTAGGACTCTGCTAAAGAGCTTTCCATTCATTATCTCGTTAATTTCTACCTCAGTCTTATAGGCACTATTGTAATTCCCATTTTATAGGTAATTGAACTGAGACTCAGTGAGATCAAGCAGCATGCTTTAGCTCGTAGAACTGGGATTCAAACTGAGATCTAGCTGATTAAAAAAAAAAAATCTTATTCACTACATTGTACTGACATTTTACAAGCGTCCAGTTTTTGCACGTGGAGTATAAAAGAGTATTCACTGCTAGGAATTCCATAGAAAATTTTGATGTCATCTGTTAAGTCATTTGATGACTGTGGTCAATTAAAACTGGGTTGTCCTCCAATTCATTTGGTGGCAAAGAAGTTTGGGTCTAGATGGACAAAGTGCAGTGGTTAAATGGCTAACTGCTTTTTGCATTTAGTCATGTAGACTTTGGAGTCTGCAAGAATTATAATTAAACCTTTCTTAGGCATGAACAGGTAGCTATTTCAGTGTATCAAAACCAGTCTTTCCTTTGGCTCATGAGTTATTAAGAAGTTGCCAATTACTATTTTTATTTATTTATTTATTTATTTTTTAAAAAGATTTTATTTATTTATTTGACAGAGATCACAAGTAGGCAGAGAGGCAGGCAGAGAGAGAGGAGGAAGCAGGCTCCCTGCTGAGCAGAGAGCCCGATGCGGGACTCGATCCCAGGACCCTGAGATCATGACCTGAGCCGAAGGCAGGCACCCCCAATTACTATTTTTAAAAATGCAACCTTATCTTCTTTGTAAATGAAACACCTCTAATAACATCACCTGTCAGTTGTTTTAGTGTTTAAACTGATGAGAGCAGCAAGCAGTGATGACAAATGAGGAGGAAGTTGTTGTTAGACCACCTCTAACAGTTATCTTTTTGTATTTTATCATTTTTTAATAGATTTTATTTATTTATTTGACAGAGATCACAAGGCCACCAGAGAGAGGGGGGAGGAAGCAGACACCCTGCTGAGCAAAGAGCCTGATGCGGGGCTGATCCCAGGACATCGAGATCATGACCCAAGCTGAAGGCAAAGGCTTTAACCCACTGAGGCACCCAGTGCTCCTTTTTTCTGTTTTTTAGAAGTGGCATATGGTATCTTTAAAATCCTCTCGTTGTGGCCTTGAAACTTGACTCTAAGGATTGTGAATGGTTAATAACTCCAGGGTCTCTTCTGAGTCTGGGGCCTACTGATGTTTGTTCTTTAGACCTTCAGTTATTTGCCTGTGGTTAATAATTAAGACATTGCCATAGAGATCTGGGTACCCGGAACTAGGATTTTTCTCTATGACTAGTGGCAGAGAGTAGAGAGTAGAGTTTTTCCTGTCTGAATCCACATGGATCCAAAAGGCTAAAGATCAGGAAGTCATGTGGTTGTCTTATCACGTGTCCTGTTCAGCCCTTGCTTTTTAATACATTGTCATCTCAGTCATGTCAGTAGGAGAATGGGTAGGAAAAGCTCAGAGGCTATGGACACAGAGGGTGAAAGCTGTAGAATTTCAGAGAAGTGAAGGAATTAAGTGGAATGAGTACCGGACTGTGAGTCAGAAGAACTAAGTTTCAGAATCTTAGAATGCTGCAAGTTTAAAGGATGCTAAAAATTATTTCATTCAGACCCTTTATTTAGAAATGTGGGTCTAGGAAAGTTGTCTGTCTACATTTATAGCTAGACCTAGGAGTAGAACTCTTATCTTCCATTCCCACTGAAGTATTCTTTCCAAATATTGCTGTTTAGTCAGACTCTGCTGCTGATTAACCATTTGAGCTCTGGGCAAGTCATTCCACTTTTCTTGGTCTTTTCTTGTAATATTAGAGATTCAGCATGAATGATTTCAAAGGCCTGTCCTTATGTCCCAAATTCGATAAAAGATCTAGGATATAATTGTGGACAGTTATAATTAATTTCATAGAAGATGTGGAATATGTCTGCCCTTGGAGGGAAATACAGGGGTTGGCAGAGAAGAAGGGAAGGGATTTCATGGTGTGGGGAGCGGTGTGAACAGAGGATCAGAGATAAGAATGTGTGGCTGTGGTAAAGAAAATGGCCCAGTTATAGCAGTCAAGAGGATTTATATGGGAGATTCGTCATTTAAGAAAGGTGAAGCCACTTCATAGGGATTTATTTTTTTAAGATTTTATTTATTTATTTGACAGAGACACAGTGAGAGAAGGAATACAAGTAGGAACAGTGGGAGAGGGAGAAACAGGCTCCCTGCTATCCCAGGACCCTGGGATCATGACCTGAGCCAAAGGCAGATGCTTATGACTGAGCCACACAGGCACCCCCATAGAGATTATTTTATTCCTGTTAAGGGCTTTTAGGTTCTCTTTCTGTAGAAACATGCAGACAGCAGGACTGAAAATTAGTGTTTTGTAGCATGTCATGGTGCATGTTGATGAGCAGTTTCTGGCCATGTGAATGTGTGGTGGTGACAGTAAATCAGCATATCCAAGAACAGAATAGATAAGTGTTAACGTTTCAGCAGATCATTTCTAATACCTAGATGGAATTTAGATTGTTAAGTTTTTTTGATTTACAATCCATATCAATTTTAACACACCCATCTTTTCAGACTTTGAGCGATAAATTTAGATTTTGAAAATATGACTCTGGCTGGCTCTCAAAACTGGATAGCCAAATTTTTGGGCTCAGGTGGGAAATCCCACCATGGGGACAATCAGAACTTATCTTTGGGCTGTATTATTTCTTCTTAAAAGTTTCCTATAATGCCATATGGGTTTTTATTGCTTGCTCTTTGAAGTGTTCTTTAATCTTTTGTGAATGAAAAATACCCCACATATGTATTATATATAATATATATAGAGAGGGAAGAGGCAGCTTTTGGGGGGGATCTTATTTCTCATCTTGCTTGTGAGGTGCTTAAGCCCATTGGTGGTGTTTTGCTCACATTAGCAACATCCTCTTATGTATTTTAGTTTTAATGTTAGTCTTGGGAGTCTTGAGATGATTTTCAAGGTCCTCCATTTCTATGGTCTAATGTAAGAGATTGGCAGTTTAAAAACAATAGTCCTCTCTGACCAAGGGAACTGAGGTGAAGAGAACCACTAATGTTAACTGTATCTGACCAGAAGAACTCTGTTGAGAAAAGTTTATTATTCTTTAGAGATAGTATGTTCTAGTTTTGTGTTTAATGGCAGAAACTGTCTGTAGGATTAAAAATCTCTGCATTATTTTAGATAGTTCTGCCAACTTTCAAACCATCATTTTGAAAGGAAGGGTTTAAGGGCTGCCAACTTTCAACATTATGAATGAGAGCAGTATTTTTTTTTTTTTAAAGATTTTATTTATTTATTTGACAGAGAGAGTGAGCACAGACAGATAGAGTGACAGGCAGAGGCAGAGGGAGAAGCAGGCTCCCCGCTGAGCAAGGAGCCCGATGTGGGACTCGATCCCAGGAGGCTGGAATCATGACCTGAGCCGAAGGCAGCTGCCTAACCAACTGAGCCACTCAGGCGTCCCTGAGAGCAGTATTTGACCCAGTTCTGTAGGATTGTTAGCATACATGTAAAGTGAATAATTGGTAAGTCCCCATATTATTTTAATCTCTTGGTATCATGGTCTTTTAGGGCTGTCTAAAGGTTTACATAGAATATTAGATAAAGAAGACAAGGATGAGTCTCCCAAGTCTTCAGGATATGTCTAGGTCTCCACAGAAGGTGCTAGTGACCTTTTTTCCCCCTTCTAAAAACTTATACTCCTACCCATAGCTAATCTTCAATTTCTTCATTTGGTCATAGAAGCAAAGTAGAGTGAGACTGTTCTAAAATTCTCTCATCATGTCTGCATGCATGGAACCTACAGAGATATTTTTAGTTCTGTTAGTTTTTCTGAAAGATGTGTATTAGGCTCCCCAGGGATAAAGTTTCTAGTGATTTCTTGATTCTTGTATTTTAGAAAGATGGGAGTTGGCTTTAGTTGGCAGCTCTTTACATCCGCCAGGGCTTGTTCGTTACTTACTTCTAGGCCCATGGGTGACGTCTGTTTCCTGTGATTGAAACCACAAGAAGAAGTGGTGAGAAGCCACTGTAGGATATGCACTATCAGGCAAACAGCAGGCATTGGGCTACCCTCAAAAAGAGCAGTAGTAAACTAAGCACAGTTTTTAAGGGCCTCTCAAGAGACCATAGAAATGATCTGATCCAGCTTCCTCTTCTTAATATGAGGAGGCCACTGAGGCCTGGAAGTACTAATTTGCTTAAGGTCATGTATTTAGGTGAACTAGCTTTTAGACTATTCATTATTATTTAAAAAAAAGATTTTATTTATTTGAGATAGAAAGTGTTAGAGAGAGAGAGTGCACAAGCAGGTGGCAGAGGCAGAGGGAGAAGCAGACGTCCTGCTGAGCAGGGAGCCCCATGCAGGGCTTGATCCCAGGACCCCGAGATCATGACCTGAGCTGAAGGCAGACTCTTTTTTTTTTTTTTTTAAAGATTTTATTTATTTATTTGAGAGAGAGAGAGACAGTGAGAGAGAGCATGAGCGAGGAGAAGGTAAGAGAGCGAAGCAGACTCCCCATGGAGCTGGGAGCCTGATGTGGGACTTGATCCCGGGACTCCAGGATCACGCCCTGAGCCGAAGGCAGTCGTCCAACCAACTGAGCCACCCAGGCGTCCCTGAAGGCAGACTCTTAACTGACTGAGCCACTCAGGCGCCCCTCATTATTCTTTCTTGCATTGCTTTGTTACCCCTAATTTTCCTAACTGTGCCCTGCCAGAGTGTTTCCTTAAGCAGAGTACCACTGGAGAAGAGTAAATACTAGTGGGCATTTTAAATATGGGAATTGGATAATGTTGCTTTGCTTTTAGGTGTTGTGCCATGATTTTTTTAACGCTTTTTTTTTTTTTAAATCATATACATATATATATATTTTTTTTTCATATACATATATTTTTAAAATAACAGTACCTAGACCCCAAATTTCTACTTTTCATTTTTTATTTCACTTAGTGTGTGAATATTTTAGTCATTATGTCTGCGCACGTTTTTACAGAGTTGCAATTATAGCTTACACAAGTTTTTTGCTTTTAAAACAATGTATCATAAAAATTTTCTAGCTTTCTAATCTTTGAAAAGTGCTACTTTTGTTATAAATGGAAATGTATTTTTTATTATAAAAGTGAAACACCTATTTATAAGAAAATATAGATGCAGGGGTTGCTGGGTGGCTCAGTTGTTAGGTGTCTGCCTTTGGCTCAGGTCATGATTCCAGGGTCCTGGGATCAAGCCCCTCATCAGGCTCTCTCCTCCGGGGAGGGTCTGCTTCTCCCTCTCCCATAGGCCTGCTTGTGTTCCTCTCTAGCTGTCACTCTCTCTCTGTCAAATGAATAAATAAAATCTTAAAAAAAAACACAGGTGTGTATGTAAATAAAACAGTCCCCTACCTTGCTTTCCATTTGTTATTTATTTTTATGTTTACATTTTGTAGCCTAAGGACTTTGGCCCGAAATTGTATGTTTGTGTTAAAACAGACTTTTAGCAGTTGTAGTGTGGAACTATCAGCAACACCGTATTTTAACTTAGCAGTTGTATTTCTGGTGATAGAGGAATAATAAGATTTCACCTCATGCTCTCCTGCTTCTCTCCCCTGCAAGATTTTCTCAAAATCAGATCTTATTCTAGATTTAAAGAAAATGTTTTCATATGATCATGTCTGTGTAATGTAATTTTTGGATCAGTTAAGCTGTTATCAGTAGGCTATGATTATTTCTGGGTGTTTAGGAATGATGTGTGGATAGGAAAAAAGGAGGTGTAACCATCATTTCGAAATGAAGGGTTTGAGAATGGATTTAAAATAAAGTGGCCTCATTGGTCCCTGTATGTAGAAGTAATATCAGCTGCAGGAACTTCCTGTCAGCCAGGCCTTGGGTGTGTCATACATGTGCTAACCCTTGAGGAAGAGTAGATGTCCTGCTACTCACATCACAGCAAGGGAGGAGAAAACAGTTGCTACGGAGATTGGGAAACAGCATTCCTGAGTCACTGACTGTTTCCAAATGAGTGGACAACACCCCCTTTTTAAAGGAGCAATTACATTCTAAGCTCAGGCAATAGAGAGAAAGGCCCACACTAAGAAAGTGAAGAACAAGGATCGGTATTTGCAACTGGAGAAATGTGCCAAAATTTTGGGAAAATAGGTTAACATTATTTATTGTTTTCTATACAGGCCCCCGCCCCATCTGATGTTCCTATGAAATCTTTCATAAACCAAAATGACATAAAGCAAAGAAGCACTTTGCTTTATATTTTTTTATATGGAAACATTTTCGAGCATTCCTAAAAATAACCTCTCAGGCTTTTCTGGTAACTTAGGCCACATCGCTAACAGAGGCACAGAACAAATGGAGATAAAGCACAGATGCTTACAGATAGACTTCAAATTTACGGTGGCCTGATGCTGAGATGCTGAGCGTAGCCCTGCTCAGGGTGTGCACTGCCTCTCACATAACAGTTCCCTGCAAAACAAATGATGGATGCTATTTTTGCTTTTCACCCCTCCCCCCCTTTTTTTTAATAAAAGTGAAAATCTTTTAAGGATTTCTTAGAGTTAGCAAAAACAGGTAGTGATACAGGCTTCAAAAAAGCAAAGTGGCTTAACATGAACGGTTGACAAGTGGGGGATACTGCTGTGTGCTCAAAAGTTTTATCAGAACCTTAGGATGTTTGAAAGGAAGTTTTGCTTACTGATCTCTCACCAGATGACAGAATATATGTGCACTTCCTTCCTGACAGCAGAAGAGATGGTCATGTCTGCCACATCTTGTGATACTTGATAGGAAACTAGGACTTCCAGAATATGAACACTTTCTCTATTGACAGCTTGTTGTCCCAATCCATGGGTGGTTCATAGTGCAGGGGGCTGGCAGTTAGTTTGGATGGACTTGTAGGGGGAATGCAATGTTCCCAGCCTGGTTTCCACCTGCTCTCCTGAGCTAGAGTAGTGAAACCTGAGTGGACTTCCCTTCTTTTCTCTAGGCTATCAGCTATCTGGGATGCAGGCTGTGCCAGTCCCGGGCCTTAAAATGAGCTGGGCGGTAGGCAAAATGTTACCTTCTCCTTTTCCCTAAGAGGCTTGCCTTCTTGAACAGAGGACTATTAGAATGTATTTTGACCTGTCAGATGATTGACTCTTAATGTTAAGAGCTTTCCTTCATTTTAATCATAGCTGGGAAATGTGGTTTATTTGAAAGCAGACTCTCACCAACTGATTTAGACAGTTGTATGGAAATTGAGTTTGTTCCTTTGCATTTCTAAGTAAATTGTTTCAGATTTACAACTAAATTACTGAAACAGGTAATGATTAATTACCTAATGTTCTTTGTAGGACATTTGTAACTCATACTTGACAAACACCACTGCCTGGAATCTCTCAAGGCATCCTGGGTGGGATCAGTAAAAAGATACTGGCTCTGGAAGGCAGGGGTAGATTCAAAGAACCCTCTTAATTAGGGTTCTTTTTTTTTTTTTTTTTAGGTTTATTTATTTATTTGACAGGGAGAGACAAAGCACAAGCACAGGGAGCAGGAGAGGGAAAAGCCTACCTGGGGCTCGATCCCAGGACCCTGAGATCGTGAGCTGAGCCGAAGGCAGACCCTTAACTGACTGAGCCACCCAAGGTGCCCCAAGAACTCTCTTAATTAGGTTTAAGAGCTCTTGGACTCTCCTCTACTGTGTTCCTTTCTTTTCTTATATGAATTTTAACAAGCTAACTGTCTAGTTCTGAGTTGAGCTTTGGGGCTGCTAAGGCAGCATGAAACTTAAATGGATGAGCTGTGAAGGTCTGACTCCTTTAGCAGTTTTCCCATAGTGATCATATTGAGCATGAGTGAGCCATTTCCGTTTCTGGGGACCGCTCTATAATCTTCAGGTTTCTTTCTCTTAAACCCATTTAACTTAGTAATCTAAGTTAGCTTTATAGTTGATGTTTCTCAGTTCCTGGTCATTTTTGTGCCTTTCATTTAGTAGTCTTCCTTTTTCTTGGAGATACCCGTTTTCTCTTCTTTTCCTCCCCTCCCTTCCCATCTCTTTTCTTTCCTTTCTGCAAGTGGGTACTCCAGTTCTGCACAACTCTTAGGTTTAGGCTTTTGACACCATTAAGTTGTGATGTCAGAATCTATCTAGTCTGTTTCTCTGCAAATGGTAGATGAAATACTGACTTAATTCAGTGTCATCCTTGGGCCATTCTTTGAAAATGGAAGGGAAAGTTCTCTACATTTGAAGTTCTCTACATTAGAAGTTACCTGTTATTTTTTCTTTCTAGTTATAATTGACTAGTTATAAATGAGGAGTGGGAATTGAAGAAGGGACGCTGAAAAGTGTTATAGGTTCCATCATCATATATTATTTAATTTTTACAAAGCACTTTGCAATACAAAGTGCTTTCCATCCATTTTATTACTTTTCATACCAGCCTTATAAAATGATACAGTCTTCAAGAGTGCAACTGTGATAAAAAGAAAAACTCAGCCTGCCCTTGCTGTCGCCCAATGGAGTTGTGACAAATTTTTTGTCTGAGCTGGAATGGGATTCATTGGTAATTGAATTCAAGTGTACATGATAACTTCCTGTTGCCTAAAGAACTATCCTAAGGAACTGAATGTCATTACTGTGATAGAATAAAGAGACGAATCAGAGCCAGACCATGCTCTCTGCTCTGTATGATTCTGAATGACACATACCTTACCTGGTCCTTCCTGAGGATTTGAAAGAAGATTGTTGTTGGATTTCCATTTTACCTATAGGTAGCCTGTGTCTTAGGGTTTACTGCTTTTCCAAGGATGTGGAAGACTCCCTAGGTGACCTGTGTCCCATAGTTGGATATTTTCCTCAAGGCCAACTCAAAGTGTGTCAAGTACCAGTGAGCATCCCCTGTTCTCATGTATAGGGAAAGACATGACTCTTCAAGGTGTGGTCTCATGGTTGACTGACCTGTCCATAACAGTCACATTGTCACAGACTTTAACTTAAGGAATTTCCTAGGTTTGCCTAATTTGAGTAAAGGAATTAATGAATGAATATACTATGCTTAGGATTATGCTCTTAAACCTATACTGATGCTAATTTTTAAAAATATTTATTAAATAGTGGCCACATCAAATGAACAAGACATGGGTTCCTGCCCCTAAGCAACTTACAGTCTGATCCCCAGAAGCAGTTACAATAAACAGTCTGATAAAAGATATTGAGAGCCTGCCCTTGGTACGTTCTTTAGTTCTTTTTGCAAAATGACTGACTATGGCTAAATGTATAGTTGATAGATGAATAGTTTTTTTCCTTTTGTTGTTGGAGCACAATGTCAACTAGTCCACTCTTCAGGTGTGTATTTTAAAACAAGTCTTTATGTAGTAATAACATTGCAGTTACCTTACAGAATGATCTCTTACCACTCCACTTCATGATCTCATGAAGTGAATTCCCAGGAGATGTGTGTGTCTGCTTTGGCTTTGTTTTTAATAAATAAGGGAACCGAAGCATGAAGAATTAGTGATTTGCCTAGAGGAGAACATAGGCAGTAATCTCTTCGATATCAGCCACAGCAACTTCTTTCAAGATACGTCTCCAAAGGCAAAGGAAACAAAAGTGAAAATAAACTTTTGGGACTTCATCAAAATCAAAAGCTTCTGCACAGCAAAGGAAACAGTCAAAAAAACAAAGAGGCAACCCACGGAATGGGAGAAGATATTTGCAAATGACAGTACAGACAAAAGGTTGATATCCAGGATCTATAATGAACTCCTCAAACTCAACACACACGAAACAGGCAAACATATCAAAAAATGGGCAGAAGATATGAACAGACACTTCTCCAATCAAGACATACAAATGGCTATCAGACACATGAAAAAATGTTCATCATCATTAGCCCTCAGGGAGATTCAAATTAAAACAACATTGAGATATCACCTTACACCAGTTAGAATGGCCAAAATTAACAAAACAGGAAACAACATATGTTGGAGGGGATGTGGAGAAAGGGGAACACTCTTCCACTGTTGGTGGGAATGCAAGTTGGTGCAGCCTCTTTGGAGAACAGTGTGGAGATTCCTCAAGAAATTAAAAATAGAGCTTCCCTATGACCCTGCAATTGCACTCCTGGGTATTTACCCCAAAGACACAGATGTCGTGAAAAGAAGGGCCATCTGTACCCCAATGTTTATAGCAGCAATGGCCACGGTCGCCAAACTATGGAAAGAACCAAGATGCCCTTCAATGGACAAATGGATAAGGAAGATGTGGTCCATATACACTATGGAGTATTATGCCTCCATCAGAAAGGATGAATACCCAACTTTTGTAGCAACATGGATGGGACTGGAAGAGATTATGCTGAGTGAAATAAGTCAAGCAGAGAGAGTCAATTATATGGTTTCACTTATTTGTGGAGCATAACAAATAGCATGGAGGACAAGGGGTGTTAGAGAGGAGAAGGGAGTTGGGGTAAATTGGAAGGGAGGTGAACCACGAGAGACTATGGACTCTGAAAAACAATCTGAGGGGTTTGAAGTGGCGGGGGGGGTGTGGGAGGTTGGGGTACCAGGTGGTGGGTATTATAGAGGGCACGGATTGCATGGAGCACTGGGTGTGGTGAAAAAATAATACTGTTTTTCTGAAAATAAATAAATTGGAAAAAAAAAAGAATTAGTGATTTGCTCAAAATTGTACCTGTAGTTTTTTAGGATACCATAAATAAATAAACAAGGAGTCATAGTCTTTTTCCTTTACCCAAAGTTCTAGGTAAATTGTAATTTTGTCAGTTTGTTTAATGTATTAGTTTCCTCCTGCTACATAAGAAACTCAACAGCTTAAAGCAAAACCCACTTATTAGCTCATAGTTCCATTAGTCAGAAGTCCAGCATGAGTAGTGTGGCTGCATTCTCAAGAGTTGTCAGAGGCCAGTTCTGATCTGGAGTCACTTGGGGAGAATCTGCCTCCAAGCTCATTCAGTATTGGCTGAGTTCGGTTCTTGCCATTTGGAGCCCTTTCATGCTCAAGTCAGAAATGACATACTGAGTTCTAGTGTCTCTAACATCTCACTTCAGACTTAAAGGGCAAGTGTGATCGGTTCAGGCCCATGCAGATTATTTCCTTTTCTTAAAAGTCAATTGTGCCGAGTAATAGAACCTAATCACAGGAGTGGTATCCTGTCATACAGTCATGGTAATTATACAGGATGCATATGTCAGCTAGGAATCTTGGGGAACATCTTAGAATTTTATCTACCACTCTAAACATGTCCCTTATTCTAGATTAGAAAGCCCTTGAGCAAGGATGGATGCCAGAGAGGGAGAGGTATGAGTTGACCATCCTGAGGCAGTTAGTGAATTGCTTTGTGATTATAGGTGTTTTAAGAAAACCTGTAGTTCCAAGGAAGCCTGGGCCTCTGGGCCTCTTGGAATTTTCTGGTGGTAGTCATTTAGCCAAGAGCTCTGATATGTGTGGTATTAGCCTGAACAATAATTTTTTTAAAAGGTGGAAGAAGAATAGTGGAGGAATGAGCAAAAGAAATGGGTGAAGGAGATTATGAATTTGCAGTTACAAACTAAGTCATGGGGATAAAAAATACAGCATAAGGAATATAGTAATACCGTAATACCTTGGTGAGCATTTGATAACATATGTAGTTGTTGAGTCACTGTGTTGTACACCTGAAACATACTGTATATCAACTCTACTTCAGTTACAATTTTTAAAAAGATTAAATATGTTAGCCTGAACAAAATATTTGGAAAGTACTGAGATACAGGCTTGCAACTGGAGATTTATATTGTCTGTGCCTGAGCCACATGTTTCATAGGATTATCATCCATGATTAACTGTTCTTGTGAAGCACCATGGTGGAATTGGAAACACTTTTTACTATGTAATATCCTCTGTTTAAAGTAAAGTTTAATCATATTCTCTTATTAGATCCCTGCCAACCTCTCTGCTGCTAAGGATACTACGTAACTACTTTTTGTTTGGCTATGTGAACATCTTGTGCCAAGAGACCATCCTTAATTGTTAGAGAATTCTGTCCTGTTTTCCTGCTGAGTGGGAAAAGTTAAAGATTCAGGGAATTGGGTAGAGGTGAGTCAGTCTCTGGAATGATTTTCTTATAGCCTTGAGTTTAAAAATTTGCCAGTTTCGTTGCTAGGCAAACAAACAGAGGGAACCTGTATCCAAAAGACTGCCATGTTTAGTCCCATCTACTTAATTTTAAAAGATTTATTTATTTAGGAAGAGAGACAGCATGTGTGGGCATGGAGGGGAAGGGTAGAGTGCTAGGAGGGGGAGTCCAGACTACTTGCTGAGCACGCAGCCTAACATGGGACTCAATCCCACTACCATGAAATCATGACCCAAGCAGAAACCAAGAGTTGGACACTCAACTGAATGTGCCACCCAGGGACCCCATTACCTAGTCACTTTTTAAAAGCTGAAGTGTTAATAGGTTTAACCACCACCACCACAAATTCAGTATGGAAGAGAAGTTTTATAAATCATTTGCATTTATTATGGTAATAATCAGGGTGTGTTTCATAGTCATTAAGTCATGATTAGTTTTGCCTCACAAGGCATACCTTGGGGTCTTTGGACTTTTTTATTTTTGGTTTCTTGTAGAAGCCAAACTGTGAAGTGTCTAGGAAGTTTATTTCCTGTAGACGGTAACCAAAAGATTTATCTTACCACATATTACATTAGGATGTGGTGAGTGAATCAGAGCCTTGAATTGTTCTCTGGAAGGGGGACTGAGGGAACTGCTTTTCATTTTTATGGTGATGGTGGATGGTCTTAATGCGGAGCAGTACCCAGCCAAATATATTTTGTTTTATTTTTAAAGTGTATTTATTTTTGATCATGTTACTTTTTTAAAAGAGTTATTTATTTGAGAGAGAGAGTGGGGGCAGGGTAGGGGCAGAGGGAGAAGGAGAGAGAAACTCAAGTAGACTCCTTGTTGAGTGCAGAGCCTGACTTGGGGCTTGATCTTATGACCGCAAGATCAGAACTGAGCTGAAACCAAGAGTGTACCCTTAACTGAATGGGGCACCCCATTTGATGCTGTTACTTTTTTTTTTTTTTTTTAGATTTTGTTTATTTATTTGACAGGCAGAGATCACAAGTAGGCAGAGAGACAGAGAGAGAGGAAGAAGCAGGCTCCCTGCTGAGCAGAGAGCCGGATGTGGGGCTCGATCCCAGGACCCTGGGATCATGACCTGAGCCGAAGGAAGAGGCTTAACCCACTGAGCCACTCAGGCGCCTCGATGCTGTTACTTTCGATGCGGTGCAGCTTTGAGCAATTTCTGTTCATTTGAATAAGATTTGATAACACAGAGCATCTTTTGGAAAAGATGAAGGTCATTTTGGTAAATACCATTTTGTTGAGCTCTTTTCTGGTCCAGCTCATTTCTAATGACCTTTAGAAATAAATTTTTTTTTTTACTATATAGTTTACTATTTAATATATTTTATATTTATATACTATTTAATATATTTTACTATATATATAAATATACATATTTACTATATATATCTATTTACTATATTTATTTAAGTAATCTCTACACCTAATTTGGGGCTCAAACTTACAACCCCGGGATCAAGAGTCACTATAGTTGAGTATCTGGCAAGGCTATAGTGAGGGTCAAGTACTAGGAATCCCAAGAAGAATATGGTCAGAGGAGTTATACTGCTTTATACTTTCTTTTTCTAAGCTTACCATGGCCAATCGTAGTTCTTCTGGATAAGTCAAACTAGAAAAACTCTGTGGGGTGGAGTTGAGTGTCCTTGAGGTTCAGGCAGTAGACCAAGGAAGGAAGGGAAGAAATTATTAACATATGTTTCCAATAAGCCAAGAATCTGTCTGGGTCAGACTTACCAGGTATTACCAATTTAAAAGCCCAGAACAAAAGTGGATGATGGTGGTGACAGTATGGGGAGTCAGGTCCCACAGTTCCCTTCTAATTGTGTTCTCTGGCAAAGAACAGTCTTCTTTAGCTCTTTCAGGCGTTAGGTCTCCTGTTGCTGTGTTTCAAGTCCTTTACTTCTTGGCTTGCTCCCTCATTTTGGTGGAGCATATCCTATAGTAGCTTTCTGAGGTGCATGGGAATAAATTTTTGAAAGCTTAAGTTTCTGAAAATGCTTATACTGAACTCAACATTTGATTGTTTTGTTGGATATAGAATCCTAGGTTTGAAATTATATTTTTCATATTTTTAAAAGCCTTGTTCTGGAGGGTGCCTAGGTAGCTCAGTCATTGTCTGCCTTTGGCTCAAATCATGATCCAGGATCCTGGGATTGAGCCCCACATCAGGCTTCCTGCTCAGCGGGAAGCCTACTTCTCCCTCTCCCACTCCCCCTGCTTGTGTTCCCTCTCTGTCAAATAAATTTTAAAAAATCTTAAATAAATAAAAGGCTTGTTCTGTTGTCATCTATCTTTTGGTGTATTGTTAAAAAACCCAAATTTGTTCTTGTTACTTTGTATAGGACCAATATCTCTCCCTTCTGTCAAATCTTGTAGAATTTTCTTTGTATTCAGTGTTTTGAAATTTCATCATAATATGCCTCTGTGTGGTCTATTTTTATCCATTCTGCTGGAGACTTACCCTTTGGTATTGGGAAATATTCTTGGATTATTTCTTTGGTAACTTTCTCCCCTGTTTTCTCCTATTTGTGTATTGAACCATCTTTTCTTATCTTTTCTCTCTTATTTTTCCATCTTTGTGTTTTCTGCTTTTTGGAAGATTTCCTCAATTCTTAACTTCTAGTCTTTCTATTGAGCTTTCTCTTGAGTTTCTGTTCTCTTACCTTCAACTTCTACAGGTTCTTTTTTGTCTGAATGTTTCTTTTTAAAATGGAATTATGTTCCCTTTTGTGGATATTAGTGATTTTGAAAATCTTTTAGCATAGTCTGAATGACAGACCCCCCCCCAATCTTACGTTAGTCTAGGCGTTTTTCAAATGTCTGATAAACTGGGTTGTCTGCTAATATTTAAGAATGAGGGCCTAGGGGCGCCTGGGTGGCTCAGTGGGTTAAGCCGCTGCCTTCGGCTCAGGTCATGATCTCAGAGTCCTGGGATCGAGTCCCGCATCGGGCTCTCTGCTCAGCAGGGAGCCTGCTTCCCTCTCTCTCTCTCTGCCTGCCTCTCTGCCTACTTGTGATTTCTCTCTGTCAAATAAATAAATAAAATCTTTAAAAAAAAAAAAAAAAAAAAAAGAATGAGGGCCTAACAAGAGGGGCCTGGGTGGCTCAGTTGGTTAAGAATTTGGCCTTTGATCTCAGTGCATATCTTGATCTCAGGGTCATGAGTTCAAGCCCCATGTTGGATGCCATGCTGGGCATGGAGCCTACTTTAAGAGGGAAAAAAAAAGTAAGGGACTAACTGATTGGAAACTCAAGATGCACAGGTAAAGTATGTTAACCATGCACTTTACTATAGAATAGACCTGTATAGTAGATATATAATGTGAGTCCCATATGTAATTTCAGATTTTCTGGCAGCCACAGAAAAAGGCAAAAAGAAAAAAGCAAAAAGAAACGTGAAATTAATTTTAATAATACTAATTTAGGTAATCCAATATATAACAAGATTTTAGTATGGAATACATATAACAGCATTAATGGAATGTTTTATATTGTTCTTAACACTAAGTTGGACTCTAGTGTATGTTTTACATTTATAGCACATCTCAATATATATGCTCAATTTTTGTTAAAAAATAGTTGGGGTAAAGATTTTATTTATTTTAAAGAGAATATGAGTGCATGGGGAAGGAGTTGGGTGGGGAGTTGAGGAGGGACAGAGGCAGAGGAGGAGGAAGGAGCAGGCTCCACACTGAGCTGTACACACAGCCCTACATGGTGCTCCATCTGACAACCCTGAGGTGACCTGAGCTGGAACTGAGAGTTGGACGCTTAACTGACCGAGTTACCCAGGCGCCCAAAGTTGAAGTATATTTAGATTTGATAAAATTTACGGGTGAAAGTAGATTCGCATATCCAGGATATTCCAAACATACTTAAGTTTAATAATAATAATATAATATTAGTTTGTAAATTTAAATTTATTTAATATTAAGTAAAATTTGGGGCACGTGGGTGGCTCAGTCAGTTAAGTGTCTGACTCTTGATCTTGGCTTGGGTCCTGATCCCAGGGTCCTGAAATTGAGCTCCACCCAGTGTAGGAACTGCTTCTTAAACAGCTGCCAGCCAGTCTTCTTATTTTTAGGCTCCTCCTCCTTCCAGCCCCCATTTCCATAGGTACCTCATGCTGCTAATTCTTGTGCCTTTCGATAGTCTTTAAATATAATTATAATTGGTTATTGTGTTTTCAGCTTTCTTAGGTCTTTTGGGTTTACCACTAGTCTATTTCCCAGCTTCAAAATTTGGTTGAAGTTGTGCTGTTCTTACTCTTCCCAACCTGATAGTCTCCTTCCTTCCATCATTGTTTTCTTTGCAAAAAGAATTTTTTCTGTAGATTTAGAAGGCTTTCAAAAGGGGAGAAATTAGGTGCTTTGATCAGTCTACTGTCTTTTATCTAATAGTTACTATTAATCTGTATTCATGAGCAGATTTTGATATTTTTAAAAAGATTTCGTTTAGTATGTATGCTTCTTTCAGTATCTATAGTTAAAGGTTTTAGAGGAAGACTCAGTAGGAGCAACAGGAAGATGAAGTATTTAGTCCCAGCAGGTTAGGAGAGGAAGGGTTTGGTTTGGGGTTTGGGGGCAGAAGAAAATTGACAGCAGGCAAGGAGATTGGTGAGAGTAGAAGCATTAAGAGACAGGTAGGGTGATGAAAGAAAATGACAAAAGCTTGGGCATCTGGGGGGTGAGGCACAAATACAGCTCCAGGAGCATTTATCTTCCTGGATACCACTATTTTTAGTCATTTATACGTTTTATGATCTGGGAATTCTTGTTCTTTATCAGAATTCCACAGCACAACTAAGGATATAATTAAAATACTGAGTAAAGCTTACTGTTTGCAAGCATAGTATACAGAGGATCTATAAGAAAAACGCATAATAGTAAGTAAACAATACACCCTCAGTACACTCTAGCAGCAGTTTACATTTCAGTAATTGAATTGAGCTTGCTCTTGGGGCGTTTTGTTGGGTTTTGAAACAGACTTTTGCCTATAGGGTGATTCGCTTTGCTGGTAGTTGCTGCCCTCTGTTGGACATTTTGGGAAAGTTCAACTTTGATCCTGTAGGCATCATTTTTGCTGTCCATACTCAAAACTGAGTGCTAAAGTGTGGATAATTTTGTTAAAGTAATTAAATCTGTTTTTAGTAATGCACCAAAGAAAGCAAGAGAATGTGGTATCTTCCTTATTATGAAAATATATATTCACTTTTGTTTCTAAAGGCAAGAGTATGGGCCTTAAATGGGAACAAGGCAGAAGAATTTGGGGAATGCAAAGATTTTAGGCTTTGGAATCTGAAGACTAGAGTTCATACCCAGCTTGTTTCTGATCACATGACCTCAGTGATTTACTCTACCTGTCTAGGCTTCAGTTTTTTTCATTGACACAATGAATTGATTTCAGAGTTTTTTCAGGGCTCTTGGCAGTTTAGGAAAGCAGCCCCAGATTATGGTATCTGTTTGTAGGAAATACAATAACTAAGTCTCAGGCTCTGCTGTGAAGGAACTTAGTCTGGAAAGGAGCAGAGGAGGCGGACAGTCAAAAAACAACTGTAATCCACAACCAGTGCCACAAGACAGACAAGCACCTATTACGGTGGAAACATAAGGAGAGGTATTTGTCCAATTAGAGTTGGTATCCTACTGCAGGGCCTGTTGTAGTTAGCCTTGAAAGCAAAGTCTAGACTGAGGGAAGGAGCAGCCTAAGGAAAGTCTGAGGTGGTGAGACAGCAAGATCTGTTTGTGGACCTGCAGCTCGTTCAGGATGCCCAGAAGATAGAGTTTGAAGTAGAGGGTTTGTGACAGTTGGGAGCCATTGAAAGGTTTTAAATGAGGAAATACTGTGGACATTGTGGCATTTTAGAAAGATTACCCGTGGATACAGTATGGAGAATGGATTGGTGTAAGGTAGACCGGACTGGAGGCAGGGAGATTAGTTAAGAAGCTTTTGCAGTAAGTTGAGCAGGAGATAATAATGGCAAAAGCTTACGTAGTGGTAGTAGGGATGAACAGAAGAGAAATGAAACTGTAGGCAGAAGGAACCGGTTGCTGGTTTCCTTTTCTTTAACCTAGCCTGCAGCTGTGAGCAATCCAACTGGCACTGATTCATTAGCCCCAGGTTCTGTTCTGTGTGTTATATCCATCCCAGAATTGTTAGGGTTGTTGCTTGGTTATGAAGGAACATTTTGAGTTTGGAGTACAAGTTTCTGGAAGCAGTTACTCTAGGTGCACTTAAGTTTAATCTTGGCAGTGGTTAAATTGTACATACTCATCCTTTTTGTACCTTGTTTCACCTGTGAATAAGGATGGTGACAAAAGGGACGCCTGGGTGGCTCAGTTGGTTGGAAGTGTTAGTCTCCTTCAGTGTTGCCGCCTGCCTCACCATCCTTCTGCCTTCTCTCCCCAGTAAGCGGCACACACAAAGTAACTGTAAATTCTGTTGATGCTGAGCAAGGTTCTTAAAGCTTCAGGTTTGTGATTAGTCCTCAGTCAGTGGAAGCTTGACCTCCTCTGGACCATGGAGAGAAAAGTTGATTCATTATTTAACCAGATATAATTAAAGTCTGACGTGGGGAACGTGAACATAATGGTAGAGATTTTTTCTTATCCAGCTAGTAAAATAGCTCTGTGGCAGGGTGAGAGCTATTTTTCTTTCTTTCTTTTCTTCTTTTTTTTTGGTGGGGGAGAATTTTTTTTAAAAAATATTTTATTTATTTATTTGACAGAGATGACAAGTAGGCAGAGAGGCAGGCAGAGAGAGAAGAGGAAGCAGGCCCCCTGCTAAGCAGAGAGCCCAGTATGGGGCTCGATCCCAGGACCCTGGGATCATGACCTGAGCTGAAGGCAGAGGCTTAACCCACTGAGCCACCCAGGTGCCCCCCACCTTTTTTAAAGATTTTACTTATTTATTTGACACAGAGAGAGAGAGAGACAGCAAGAGAGGGAACACAAGCAGGGGGAGTGGGAGAGGGAGAATCAGGCTTCCTGCTGAGCAGGGAGCCTGATTCACGGCTCCATCCCAAGACTCTGGGACCATGACCTGAGCCGAAGGCAGTTGCTTAATGACTGAGCCACCCAGGCGCCCCTAGTTTTTCATTAGTTGAGGAAGGTTAGTCAAGAGGCCTTTACTATATATATTCTTGTAAAAACATGAAGATAAAGAAATACGGTTTAAAATTAGGTATTAGGACAAAGAATTCCTGCTTTATCATCCCTGCTATTTTTTTTAAGTATAGCATTATATGGAAGAGAACATAGAACACAGAATTATTAAACTAAACACCCATGTAACAATCATCTGTGTCAAAAAATAAAATATTGTGAGCACCTCAGAAGCCCCTTTGTCCCCTTATGCAGTCACAACTTGTCCACTCAGCCCAACTAAGCATGGTTTTGACATTTGTGATAATCATTCATTTATAATTTTACCTCCTAAATAATAATATAGTTGACATGTTTTTAAGCTGAATATAAAAGACATAACTCATTTAGTGTTAATGTTTGTGAGTTCATTTAATTTCTCTGTGTAATTGTTCCCCATTGTACATGGTACCAGGTTACCCATTCTATTCTTGATGGCTCTTTGGCTTGTTCTCTGTTTTAGATATTGTTACAGTGTTACTGTGATCATTCTTGTTACATACATCCTGGTACATACATGCAAGTTTCTGCAGGATAGATTTATTGAAATTGATGTATTGAGTTGTATGTGTGTGTATTTAACTTTATTAGATAATGCCATGCTGTTTTCCACAGTGGCCATAGCAATTTACATTACTGCTGACTGTGTGAGAGCTCCCGCTTCTCTCCATTCAGACAGACAAGAAAATGTTTGCCATCTGTGAGAGTGTGAAGCGATATCTCACTGTGGTTTTAGTTTGCATTCCCTTGTTTACTGATGAAGTTAAGCATGTTTCATATATATAGTGGTCATCTTAGAGTCCTTGCGGTTCTCTATTTGTTTTCCCCGCCAAAGAGTCATATGTTAGTGACCTTGAAACTCCTTCATGCCCCTTACATGGGAGAATGTGGTAAGGAATAGTTTGCTGAAATCTTTAGGTTGTAGAAAGTACCTTAGATCCTTTCAGCTTACTCTTTTTCTCCCCCCAACCCATTTGGTGTTGGGGAATTCCACTGATCTATCTTCTTTTTCTTTTCCCTCCTTTTTCTTGTTTCCTAGACTCTGTAGCAGCTCATGGCAGACAGTGTTGGGGAATTCCACTGATCTATCTTCTTTTTCTTTTCCCTTCTTTTTCTTGTTTCTTAGACTCTGAAGCGGCTCATGGCAGATGAGGTAAGGAAATTTTGTTCAGCATGTGCATGTCCCAGCTCATTTCCTCCACTGTGATATTTACCACTTGTCATAACTTTGACTTTCTATAACTTGAAATGGTGATGTTGGTTCTATTCTCAGAACCTCCCCAAATTTTTTCTGAACTCTTTGCTCTGTGTTTGGTCCATTGCATGCATCCCCCTGGGACATTTCATTGGCTTCCGAGGGTAGCCACATTCTTTAAACTCATAACTGACTTGCAGTCTGCCATCCAAGTACTAACCAGGCCCGACCCTGCTTAGCTTCCGAGATCAGACGAGATCGGGCGCGTTCAGGGTGGTATGGCCGTAGACCTGACTTGCAGTCTGAATGCTACTCCCATCGCTTGAAATCCCACAATGCTTGAAGATACTTACTGTTATTTTCAAACAGGTAGAGCTAATAAACTTCAGCTTATTGGTGGCTCTTTGGTTTGAGCATCTGTACTTGAGGTTTGGGGAATGGGTCATGAGTCTTGGGTTGGCAGAGAGACAGCATATATACCCCTGAAGTACACTGTATTCTTTACAAAGGGGATTTTGAAGACCGTATATTGAACTTTTGCTGCCTCTATAACACAGGGGCTTTGGAGTGTACAGAAGAAATGTACATGAAATGTACAGAAAGTAATGGTTCCTGGTTTTAAGGCATTTACTTGTTTATTCTTTATGACCTATACCTACTAAAATCTGTGTTCATACTCAGCTCTGGAAGGGAGGGACCCTCTGAAGGAAACAAATGGCATTTTAGCATTTTACTGAGCTAACTCTATACGTGAGGTGTTTTCAGTTCTGTATTGCTGAAGGGCTTAGAAATGACCAGAGAACTCAAGAACAAGGTATTCTCTTTGTAGAGAGGTTTCAAATCTTAATACTTCAGTCCTCTTACTTTTGGATGAAGATGGGAATACAGAATGAGTATACTAAATTAGGTAAGAGATTTCTTGTTTTAATGTTAGAAGAATCTTAAAGTGCCCACAAACCAGAGGAACCATGCACGTATAAGAAGTTAGAGAGTTGACTACTTCATGTGTGGTATGTTGTGTGAATGAAAATGGATCGCTAATAATTTTTTCTCTTTCTCAGCTGGAGAGATTTACCAGCATGAGAATTAAGAAGGAGAAGGAAAAGCCCAATTCTGCTCATAGAAATTCTTCTGCTTCATACGGGGATGATCCCACAGCACAGTCATTGCAAGATGTTTCAGATGAGCAAGTTCTAGTACTCTTTGAACAGATGCTGGTAAGTTTTCCACCCCAAAACTGCTTTTTTTCTGAAAATGCATTTATGGGCCTGGTGGGCACTCTTTTGGACATGATCCCCCTTAATTAGCCCTTACTTACAAAGAATTTCAGGTTTAACAGAGAATGTCTTAATAGTCCTATTAACAAAGGGACTAAATATACAAGCACCAGTCCATAGATGGAAATCGATGAGTTAGACTTGGACATATCTAATGGATGCCCACCTTGTTAATGTCCTTCGGCACAACTATATGTTAACCACAAAGACCTTAGGCAAGTGGACCAACTCATGTGGTGGTGTGGAGACCACTTTTGGGTTAGCCAGGGTGGATAAAGTTTTAAAGCATTTGCAATCAATTCTATATGAAAGGAGACTGAGGCACGGAAAGTCATCATTTACCCACGGTCTTCTATTTAGTGGTGAATCTGGAGAGGTAATTCTGATGCTGTAATTCCTAGAAGACCTTTAAAGATTGTGGATGAAGTCAGTTGAGTAATGAAATGTACAGGGATGTGACTTGATTTCATGTCCTCCGTGAGGGGCACTGAGTGAGCAGGACATTCAGCGAATGCACAGTAGTCCTAATAGGTCTGGGAAAGTTGTGAGTACATGGTTCTGAGGTTTCCTATGACCTATATATTCCCTTGATAGATGGTCTCAGATTCAAACAGAGTCTAGTGGCAGGCCTAACTTAATAAAAGCATGGCCATAAAATTCTTAACACTGGGCCTGGTATATAATAAACACTCAGCCAGTACTATTATTCTTTTTCACTATAGCTTTCAGTTTGTCTCTCAGTCCAAGTGCTGTGAGAGCCTAAGACCATCTTTTGGGCTTGAATTACAAATGTACATGTTTTCAGGGCCAAGAAGGCAGAAACAATAAGTTAAGCCAGATAGTGAGTGATGAAAAGGAGGAGGGACTGTGGTCAAATGCAGAAGGACTTGAGGTGTTTTTGGTAAGAGGGCCAGCCACAGTTCAATGCCAGTAACTTCTGTAGCACTCCAGTTGGAGATGCCCAGTAGTACTGGATATTTCTGTTTTTCTAAAGAAGTTAGAAATCTTCAATTCTTGATAAACAGTAATTGTTTAATAGTATCAACTATTATACTTAGCATTCAGATTTTACCAGTTGGTCATTTTCTTTAAAAAACTGTTCATTCAGGGGTGCCTGAGTGGCTCAGTGGGTTAAAGCTTCTGCCTTTGGCTCGGGTCATGATCCCAGGGTCCTGGAATCGGGCCCCCATCTGGTGCTCTGCCCAGCAGGGAGCCTGCTTCCTCCTCTCTCTCTCTGCCTGCTTCTCTGCCTACTTGTGATCTCTGTCAAATGAATAAAAATAAAATAAAACTGTTCATTCAAATACAATTCCACATAAAGTCTCTTGTACTAATGTTCTTTTAAGTTTTATTTCATCATAGGTTTTTGTCTGTCTCTTTTATCCTTGCTATCACTATAAAAAATTGGTGGAGGAAACTGATCCATAGAGTTATGCAGAAATCTGAAGTTTGATGATTGCATCCTTTATATAAAGTCTCCCAGATTTAAAATGTTGAACTAGCTAAGCAAAACATACTGTGTCTTTGGGTGTGATTCAGCCTGAAGGCCCCCACTTTGCAACTTCTGTGTTCAGTATATATGTAAAAGGAGGAAAAAAGCAGCAGGAATTGAGTCAGAAAAACATCACATTTGTTTTACTATTTAGGGACAATGTTTCCTTCTCTTTTTCTCTCACACACATACAGCTGGAGACAGAGAAGAACTGGAATTTATCTGTTTTTCCCCTACCCTTTCCCCATTTCAAATAATATTTTGGACTTACTGGGTTAAATTTGTGCTCACTGAGGCAGTGGGCTCAGACACATGGCCGTTCACGTAACAGGCTCAAGTTGAGCCTTTTGCTCAATACCATATCCAAGTTACATCTATTTGAAGGGCTTTATTACAGGGTTTCTAGTTCTTTCTTCGTGGGAAAGGAGTTTGTACAAAGACTGAGTTAATCAATGCTAATGAGTGTTTACACTCTAGAGTGGTGCAGATCTTAAGGGTTTGGAAGATACTGGTCATCCAGAAGAGATTCTTAAGACCATTCCAAGTACAAAAAACACAATGTGTCCTTTTATTTCAGTAATAAAAAATAGAATTTTCATCTAGCTTAAGAGTATATATTTGTTAGGAAAAACATTGTGTATAAAAGTGTCTGTAGGAATTTAGGCTAGAGTGTTAACCATTAACATCCCTGAGGAATTTTCATAATCTGTAATAGCTTAAATCTCAAGTGATCAGGAAAATTTACTGATTCAGTAAGGATTTAATGTGTTTAACTCTTGACTAAATATACTAAATATTAAACACTGAAAACTTGTAAGGAATTTGATGCAGTTTTATTTTCTTCCTTTTTTCCCCCCTCTGTCTACTAGTTGGATATGAACCTGAATGAGGAGAAACAGCAGCCTTTGAGGGAGAAGGACATAATCATCAAGAGGGAGATGGTGTCCCAATACTTGCACACGTCTAAGGCTGTGAGTCCTGGGGCAGCTACCCATGTCATGGGAGACTCTGCCCTTATCTTGGACCTGTTTCTTTTACCAGTGTTGTAGAACATTTTATGTCTGCATCAGTCTTATTTTATTCTGTTATACACTCATGTTTTACTGTCATTCAAGTTACTGTTATTAAGATACTTTTTACCTCATTCAGTCCTCATGAAGTGTGTGTGGGGAATGAGATGGGAAATTCTGAGTCCCACAGAATTTGGTGCTGTGTATAATGTGTGTCTGGCTTGATATTCAAAAGGTAATGACTAATGCTAGTCCAGTTTATGACTGCGTCCAGTATTGACTGATCTTCCCATATGTTCCTGTCTAGGGCATGAGCCAGAAGGAGAGCTCTAGGTCTGCTATGATGTACATTCAGGAGTTGAGGTCAGGCTTGCGGGATATGCCTCTGCTCACCTGCCTGGAATCCCTTCGTGTCTCCCTCAACAACAACCCTGTCAGGTGAGGATTCTGAGGTGGTAACAAGAGTGAGATCCCAGGGTTAGGATTTATTGGTGGGTATTGAAGATCAGAGGAGTGAGGATGTTTGAGAGTTCTGGATTGGGGGTAAAGAGTTGCTTGGGTGGATAAATATTGATTTAATATTGCATTGTCTCTGTCGACTCCTTACAGCTGGGTGCAAACATTTGGTGCTGAGGGCCTGGCCTCTTTATTGGATATCCTTAAACGACTCCATGATGAGAGAGAGGAGACTCCTGGGTGAGGACTTCCAACTTCTGACATATTTTCGGTGGAGGGTAGTAGGGAACTTGGCTGTTTGCTCTATAGGAGAAAATGCCACTAAAATGAGAAATTGTAGACTAGGAGAATATGCTGTTAGTTGCAAAGAGGGTTTGTCTTTGGGCAAACTAGAGGATGAGTGATTACAGATATAGCAAAGGGAAGAGGAACACAGTGGATAACATAGGCTGTGGACCACATAAGATTGTGGATCTGCCAGCTTAGGTTCTTACCCAATCTGGAAGTGGAGTCAACATTCGTTCAGAGCTCCCTTGGGACCCATTCTGGGTTATATCCCATTCAAAAGTCTTAAAATATTCTTGATAAATTTGGGACTAATTTCCTGACAGTCTTCAGGGTTGGAATAGTTCTTGGGATATCTTGGACTGTCTTAGGCTACCTTGAAGTCAGCCTGACCCATAGCGACTTCTCTACTTCTTATGATCTTTCCAAAACCAAACATAGGGCCCCTACCTCCTGAATGGACAGGCTTGAAGCCTTTGACTTAGTGAGGCAGGCAGTAATAGATGGGATATACTCCTGATCGAATTTAGCACTTAGAAACCTAAAGGGAGGGGCGCCTGGGTGGCTCAGTGGATTAAGCTTCTGCCTTGGCTCAGGTCATGATCTCAGGGTCCTGGGATCGAGTTCCGCATCAGGCTCTCTGCTCAGCAGGGAGCCTGCTTCCTCCTCTCTCTCTGCCTGCCTCTCTGCCTACTTGTGATCTCTGTCTGTCAAATAAATAAATAAATAAATATTTTTTTTCTTTAAAGATTTTATTTGTTTATTTGACAGAGAGAGATCACAAGTAGGCAGAGAGGCAGGCAGAGAGAGAGGAAGGGAAGCAGGCTCCCTGCTGAGCAGAGAGGCCAATGCGGGACTCGATCCCAGGACCCTGAGATCATGACCTGAGCCGAAGGCAGCGGCTTAACCCACTGAGCCACCCATGCGCCCCAATAAATAAAAATTAAAAAAAAAGAAAGAAAGAAAGAAAGAAAGAAAGAAATCTAAAGGGAGTTAAAAGATTTTAATGTAGTACTAAATTTTTGGATTACGAGAAGATTAACCAGAGGTCTGATGGTGGCAGTTCCTCTCAACCTGTTTTTGTCAGTGTTTCAAGGCAAATTGCTGTGTCCTAGAATTTACTCAGCTCCTAGTTGGGGATGGATGTTCCAAAGACCTGTGTGTTCAAGACTGAAAAGTCAAATGGGAGAGGGGTATACAATAAAGGGAACTAATGAAGTATGTCTTCTACACACAGAAGCTACGATAGCCGTAACAAGCATGAGATCATCCGTTGCTTGAAAGCGTTTATGAACAATAAGGTGAGATTTTTCCCATTCTCATTCCAACCGTCATCATAACCCTTGTTCTTTTCTATTGGTAAACTCTAAAAAGGACCTAGGAATATAAAGTTCAAGACTGTTAGCTTTTCCTTTTAGTATTACAGCTTTTTGATGGCCACATATGTATGTTTCTGTGGACCTTTTTTTCCCAGTTCTGATGTCTGTTTCAGAAGGTAGGCTCATTTTCTTTCCTCTTTTTATACTTTGTTTTGCTAATTCTTGAATTTCCTAATCTGTATTTATTATTTTTGGAAGATTTATTTTTTGTTTGTTTGTTTTCCGTACTCTTCCTACTATAGAATCAAGCTACCTTACCCTTCTTCCTTCCCTGCTTCTTTTCTTTCATTTGTTCTTTCCTTCCTTCTTTCCCTCCTTCCTTTCTCCCATTTAAACTCTGGGATCTCACAGGTGTTTGCTCCAGAGTGCAGATCTGTCTTCCTCATTATTTAATTTTGTTAAATTTACTTAACCCCATTGGATGCAAGAGGCATTTAAAAGAAATATAAGAATCAAAGTTTTTTTTTTTTTTTGAAGACATGGAATTGTGTTGTATCTAATATAAAATTGTATTGTTTCTCAGCCTTTTGGCTAAGATCAAGTGTAGTATCTAATATAAAATTGTGTTGTATTTATATCCCTATTTAGCTATGCTGGGAAGAGGTCTCCTCCTGTATTAGTTTGCTGTGGCTGTTATAACAAAGCACTACAAACTGTGTATTAAACAATAGAAATTTATTGTCTCACAATTCTTGGAGGCCCTAAATCCAAGTATTTAGGTATTTGGTAGTACTGAGTCCTTCCGAAGGCTGTGAGGGAGAGTGTATGTTCCATGCCTCTCTTCTGGCTTCTGGTAGCTTGCTGTAAGTCTTTGGCATTCCATGGCTTTTAGATGCTTCACCCCAGGGTCTGCCTTTGTGTTCACAAGGTGGTGGTCTACTGTGCATATCTGTGTTGACATGTTTCCTGGTTATGGGGACCACAGTCATACTGGATTAAGGGTCTACCGTACTCTAGTATGAGCTTGTTGTAACTTACCTAATCACATCTGCCAGTGACCCTTTTTCCAAATAAGGTCATATTCTGAGGTATTGGGGCTTAGGACTTCAACATAAGAATTTAGGGGGACATCATTGAATCTATAACCACCCCTAACTTAGTCCTTGGTCAAATGCTGTCATCATTAAGCCTCCCTTCTCTATTCTTATCCTTCCAGTTTGGAATCAAGACCATGCTGGAAACAGAAGAAGGAATCCTGCTGCTGGTCAGAGCCATGGATCCAGCTGTTCCCAACATGATGATTGATGCAGCTAAGCTGCTCTCTGCTCTTTGTATCTTACCACAGCCAGAGGACATGTATGTAACTGGGTTATAGCTCTTCTCTATTCTCTCTCTCTTTTTTTTTTTTAAAGATGTATTTATTTGACAGAGAGACAGCAAGAGAAGGAACACAAGCAAGGGGAGTGAGAGAGGGAGAAGCAGGCTTCCCACTGAGCAGGGAGCCTGATGTGGGGCTCGATCCCAGGACCCTGGGATCATGACCTTGAACCGAAGGCAGATGGTTAATGACTGAGCCACCCAGGCTCCACCAGGCCCCCTCCATTCTCTTTATGACCACCTTCCCTAGTCTAGAGGAAAATTGAGTTGATTGGGTGTCCACTTTATCTTAAATACTAGGTAAGACCAAGGCATGAACACTGAATCATAATGTTTAAGAAGGACTATGAGGTATTTGGCGCCGTCCTCAGCATACTGGTGGTTATCAGAGGGGTGATCTGCAAGGTGTCTGTTACTATCTCTATCGCCTAAGGCAGGGGTTACGTTTACTTTTTTTTTTTTTAATTCGGAAGTAACACAACTTTATTTTTTTAATTCAAACAGAAAAGAAACATATAAAGTGAAATTTAATAGCCTCATCCCTTCAGTAAATCCTTTCCTGCAGAGGCAACCAGTGTTAATGGCTTCAGTATAGTCTTACAGATTTTTTTTTCCCTAGCGCAAATAAATTGTATTTCTTGGATTCCAAGATGTTTTCTGTCACTCCAAAAGATAGAATGTTAGAATTAAGGAATGATGGCTTATGCCTATAAAACAAATCACATGTAAAGAATGGATTTATATTGCTATGGAACAGTTTGGTTTAATAAAACTAAATCATAGCATTCATTTCTTTGCACCTTTTCTTTCTTTCTTTCTTTCTTTCTTTCTTTTTTTTTTTTTGTTAATTTAACGGTTGATCTTAAACATCTTTCTATGTTGGTACTTAAAGATCTACCTTAACTTTACTGGCTGTTTAGCATTCCATAGTATGTATGTCCCATAATTTATTTAACAGTTTCCATGTTGCTAGACATTTTAGGTGAAAAATGTTTTTTTTCTTAGCAGATTCTGGCCCTTGCTCTAGGTGATAAGAAGTTTTACTGCTACAAATAATGCCATAATGAACATCTTTGTACATACATTATTTCACATTTATGCATTTATGTTGGATAGGTTTCTAGAAGTATGCCAAAAGTTATGTGCACTTAAAATTGATACTCTTATCTACCCTTCCAAAAGTTATCCTAGTTTATACTCCATAGAACAGGTGTTCTAATTTGGTATCCATAGATAAGAGTCTAGGAATGGGTTTTAGGAAATAAATTTTTCTGAGGAGATTGTCCTTAGCTTTCACCAGATTCTGACCCCTGCCCTAGGTGACAAGGAGAATAATGGAAGTCTGGACAGTTGATAATGTTCTATTTTCTAACTGATCTGTGCCCCTGTATAATTTACTTACTATGCCTGTCTGTGCCAGGGCACTTAGACATTTCTCTCCCTTTCCTTTCTCCTGGGCAGGAATGAAAGGGTTTTGACGGCGATGACAGAAAGAGCTGAGATGGATGAGGTGGAACGCTTCCAGCCATTGTTGGATGGATTAAAAAGTGGGACCTCCATTGCACTCAAGGCAAGTATATCCTCCAAAACTGTCCAAGAATAGAACTCAAGATGGAAGGACTTAGGTTCATTTGACCTTTTAATAGAACACATGGAATGGTTCCCAGCTACAGGCATTCCTTGGAGATACTGCAGATTAGCTTCCAGAACATTAAAATAAAACCAGTATCTCAGTAAAGTGAGTTACATGAATTTTTGGGTTTCCTAGTTTCATGCATGTAAAAGTTATGTTTACTCTATACCATGGTTTATTAAGTGTAAATAACATTATGTCTACAACAATGTAGCCACCTTAATTAAATATTTTATTGCTTAAAAACGGTAACTATCATATGAGCATTCAGTATGTCATAATCACAGATCACAGATGATCATGACAAATAATAATGAAAAGTTTGAAATATTCTGAGAATTACTAAACTACGACACAGAGACAAGAGTGAGTGAATAAGTGCTGTTGGAAAATTAGCACTGATAAACTTGCTTGACACAGGGTTGCCACAGACTTTCAATTTGTAAAAAAAACAAAAAAACAAAAAAACAAAACCATACTATATAGTGCAGTGGGATAAAGTGAAATGCAATGAAATGAGTTGCATCTGTATATGTTTTATATTTCAGGATTTGTTCTGAAGGGAAAATGATTATCCTTCTCTCCAAGAAGGCTGAGAAAGAGCAGCTTTCCTTATTATGAGATGGGGGAAAAGGCATTCTCTCTATTTATATGCTAGGAAAGCCAAGGCTGAGAACAAAGTCTCCCATCAAATCCTTGGAAGCATTTAGACCTCTGAGCACTCCACACCTGGGCTCAAATCAGGTCTTACTGCTCTAATAAGAAGCTATTCTTACCGTTTTGTACTGCATCTTCTACATATGCATGTAAAGAGAATGGAATCTTGGTCCCTAGGAATCAGCAATGACATGCTTTTGAATTTTCTTACTTTAGGTGGGCTGTCTGCAGCTGATCAATGCTCTTATCACACCAGCTGAAGAACTTGACTTTCGAGTGCACATCCGAAGTGAACTGATGCGCCTGGGGCTGTATCAGGTGTTGCAGGTGAGCCACAGCTCTCCATTAGGACAGCCACGCTTCGCTGCCGGCTCTCATGACCCCATCATCTCTAGTGTCACTTTGGCTTTCTGTTTAAGAACCAGGTTGAAAGGCTTGGGTTTCTAGCCAGCAGAGGACACTTCTGGGTTCCCTGACTTGTACTTTGGTTGTTGACAGGACCTTCGAGAGATTGAAAACGATGATATGAGAGTGCAATTAAATGTGTTTGATGAGCAAGGAGAAGAAGATTCCTATGACCTGAAGGGACGGCTGGATGACATTCGAATGGAGATGGAATATCCTTTTATGAACTGGGTTCAGGACACATGAGACATTCAGTGTAGATCCCTGTATTGGAATGGTGTGGGGTGATGACTCAGAATAGGGCATCAGCCTGCGTTTCTTCTCAGTAGATGAGGCAGGTGTCTTTTGATTGCTGTGGGCTTTATTTCCCTCAGCATGGACCAGAGATCTGTGGGTTCCTTGAAATTGAAGTAGCTATCAAAATAAGTATGGACCTCCTAGAATATGAAATCTTAGCTTACTGTGGTGTAGAGCTGGTCTTTGGAGAATATGCATAAGCCGGGGGCGGGCTTGTAATTTTGCTTTCTTCTCTGTGTCCCTGAGACTGACAGAGGGAATGGTTTGGCTGCATACTGCTTTTTTCCACAAGTGACTTGTGTGCAGTTACCTTTTCACTTCTGCCTACTGCTTCATCTCCAGGCCAAGTACTGGGAATCCTTTATCTTTGTGTATACCACCACCCAGCTCACTGGTCCTTCAGCCTAAGGAAGCTTATGGAGCTTAAAATTTGGGATAATTTACAGGAGAGGCAGCTGTTAGAATAGAGTTGGCATCTTGTGACTTTTGCCAAGAGCAGGGCAGTCCACCTGTCAAACATGGTTTCTAAATATATGCTTTCCTTAGCTTCTTCCCCTTTTTCACCGACTTCAGTGATGTCTTCCAGATTCTCTTAAACACAGTGAAGGATTCAAAGGCAGAGCCACACTTCTTGTCCATCCTGCAGCACCTGCTCTTGGTCCGAAATGACTATGAGGCCAGGTAAGATGGTATACCTGTGAGAAGTATTGAATTTGAGCCTAGGTAAGAGAGAGCAAAATCCTTAAATTCAAAGACTGTCTGTAAAGGGAAAAAGAAGAGACAAAGGCAGGGATTACAGTTCATTTTTAGTCAAAGATATAAAAGGAGTTGTTAGTTGTCCTTTTAATCTGACTGAAAAGCATTCTTATGGAGGAGGTCAGACTATATAAGTAAAATGTCCTTTTTTTGGAGAGAGGAGAGGTGAGGTGGGGTGATGATGATAGCAAAGGGAGGTACCCATTTCAGGTTCTTTGATGTTGCCTAGAAGTAGAGGTTCAGGGGTAGTGCTGTCTGTTACAGAAAGGCTTGAGCCTGAGTTTTAGATGGGAAATGATTGGCACCAGGAGGTAGATAGCAACAGGTTTTGATTATCTGAAGAAGATGGGTAGCTGTTGTACAATAGTGAGTTTCCTAACATGGCAGTGGATGTCTGCTAGTTTTATGAAAAGGTCTTTTCAGGAACACATCCCCTCAGGTCTCTCTCTTATCAAAGCAGTTAACTTTTCCTGATCCTGAATGCTTCAGAAAATTGTATTTTGGTTTTCCTCTGATAGCCTTCTTCTCTTCTTCCATAGGCCACAGTACTATAAGTTGATTGAAGAATGTATTTCTCAAATAGTTTTGCACAAGAATGGGGCTGATCCTGACTTCAAGTGCCGGCATCTTCAGATTGATATTGAGGGGTTGATTGGTAAGTATGTTCCTCTGATCTGTCTCCTTAAAACATTGCTCTGCCTTTCATGTTTTCTCTTTCTTCCAGTGAAATTTTCAGGAAAGGTATCTTTCTAGTCTCCAGGTATTTCCATTTTTGTCTTTAGGTGATAACCAACTTCTGTGCTAGGAATAAAGAGACCTTTAGTTTATTGTTCTATAAATCTAAAATTTACCCATACTCAAACATCACCCTGCCTTTTGAAGGGACTTTACCTATTATCTGTGATTCCTGCTGGTCTCACAGATTGTTAAGTATCACTTGTGGGTGGGCACTCTCCAGGCCATCCAGCACAGTGGCCTTACTGTATAACAAACACTCAGAAATTGCCTGTTGAACTTAACTGAAAGATCCATTTCTTTGTCTAGAGCAGAACGTTAAGAAGAATAATAAAAAAAAAGCAAATGGACAAAACATTGTCCTTTGGTTATATTGAAGGATGGAGGTAGTAAGAGGGAAAGACAAGAGAACTGGGAGCTTCACTTACTTGACTCTTTCTTTTCAGATCAAATGATTGATAAAACAAAGGTGGAGAAATCTGAAGCCAAAGCTACAGAACTGGAAAAGAAGGTGTGTGTGTGTGAGAGATCAAACAATTGAGGGCCTTTCTTTTTTCTTTTCTTCTTTTTTTCTTTTTAAGGATTATGATATTTTTTTCTGACATGTGAAACTGTTACCTGTGATATTTCACAGGCATTCAGCACCCAGTAGCAGTTCCTGGGGGAACCTTTCTGGCATAGGTTCACCCCTGGAGAAACTAACGTGGATGAGATGCGGAGGAGTTAGTGGTCCGCAGTTCAGGAGCCCCTGGGTAGGACAGGAACGACAGATGACTCTCATGTATAACCATTCCTGGGGTTTTGCTGGCATCTCAGGCCACTTACCCCAGAACAACAGGGATTGGAGTATGTCTCAATTCCTTTTTTCTCTTCAGTTGTTAGGACTTCTGTTGTGGTTGATGGGGTTTTGCTCCTAGAAGCAGTTGGGATTATACACCATAGCTGCTCTGGTGTAAATGTCTTAACAATGTTAAAAATTTTTTTAAAAATTTTGGGTTTGTTCATGTTGTTTTTGCCACACACACCCCCTTTTATTTTAAGCAAGCGCAGGGGGCGGTGTGGGGAGGAGCATAGGGAGAGGAAGAGAATCTTAAGCAGACTCCATGCTGAGTGCAGAGCCTGACACAGGGCTCAATCTCACAATTCTGAGATCATGACCTGAGATACAATCGAGTCGGATGCTTGACTGACCGAGCCACCCAGGCGCCCTGTTTGTTTGTTTTTTAATTGAAATACAGTTGACACACAATGTTAGGTTAGTTGTAGGTGCACAACATAGTGATTTGACAAGTCTATACATTATACCGTGCTCTGCATAAGAGTAGCTGCCGTCTGTCACCACACAACACTCTTATGATACGGTTCACTATATTCCCTCTGCTGTACCTTTCATTCCTGTGACTTACTCCATTTCTGGAAGCCTCTACCTTCACCCATTTTGCCCACCCCCATCCCCATTCCGTCTGGCAAACACCTCTTTTTTCTCTGTTTATCAGCTCATTTCTGCTTGTTTTTGTTCGTTCATTTGTTTTTTAAATTCCATGTATAAGCAAAATTGCACAATATTTGTCTTAGGTTGTTTTATGTTTGTTTTTAGAACTCCCAAGTTAGAGAGACTGGAAATAATCTCTGGTTCCCTCTTCTTTAACCCTGATTTTGAATTCAAAATTATAGTGGCCTTTTTTCCCAGTCCTTTCCTGGGAAAGTGAGCTCTGTAAAGGATTGGGACAAAACAGTGAATTTTGGGGAATAACACTCTGCTTCTTCCTGGACAGTTTACTAGGACCCTAATTCCTTTCTCCTTTAGTTGGACTCAGAGTTAACAGCCCGACATGAGCTACAGGTAGAAATGAAAAAGATGGAAAGCGACTTTGAGCAGAAGCTCCAGGATCTTCAGGGAGAAAAGGATGTCTTGAATTCTGAAAAGCAGCAGATTGCCACAGAGAAACAGGACTTGGAAGCAGAGGTGTCTCAGCTCACAGGAGAGGTAATGTCTGAGCAGGGAAGGCAGAGTGACCTGTGTGCCGTCAGCAGCCTCAGGATGGGCCTGTCTTGGAGCAGGAGTCAGTCATCTTACTCCTAGGGAAGGTTTAGTTACCAATAGGTGATCTAGTTAGATGATGCGTCTTTTAAAAATCATTTAAAAATCATCTTTACCAATAGGTGATTGCATCTTTTAAAAATCATTTACTGTAACACACAAGATAGAAAATTTGGAAAATAAATAATATAGAGAATAAAAGGAGTCATAGAACTACCCAGAAATAAAACTAAAAGTCATCTCATAAATTCAGGAGTAAAATCCCAAAAAACTAAATATGTTTGCTAATTTTCCCTTATTTAAACTATTTCTGGGCAGATTAATGCCCACACTCTTTGCAGTTACAGTTTTTTAAATGATACGTGATACCTGATAACTTGATCACTTATGTGCCTATCTCACCAGAATATTTGATTTACTTGAACGTTGCATTTTCTAATTAAAGGGAGAATTTAACATAAAGATTAAAGTTGCTTTTTGAATGCAAAGCATGCTGAACTAAGAACTTGAAGACCTGAATTCTAAATATCTATGTGACTTTAGGTGAATCATTTCATCTGTCTGACTCCTTTCAGTGTCTTCATGATTAAAAAGAGAACTCTGGATTAAGTAATTTTTAGGTCCTTTCCAACCCCAGTGGTCCCTGAAGTGGAGTGAAGAGTTCTTCCATTGATGTTCCTCTAGGTTGCCAAGCTGTCCAAGGAACTGGAAGATGCCAAAAAAGAAATGGCTTCTCTCTCTGCTGCAGTTACTGCTGTAACCCCTCCTAGCAGTGCTACTGTTCCCCTTGCTCCTGGCACTGTTACTCCACCCCCAGCCCCTCCTTTACCAAGAGAGCTTAGCATACCTCCACCACCTCCTCTTCCTGGAGGTGATACCATTCCTCCTCCACCACCTCCCCCTCCTTTGCCTGGGCATGCTTATATCCCCCCGCCCCCTCCTTTGCCTGGAAGTGTTGGCTCCTCTGTACCAACTCTTTTGCCTGGGGGTGCTGGCATCCCTCCACCCCCTCCTTTGCCTGGGGGTGCTAGCATCCCCCCACCCTCTCCTTTGCCTGGGGGTGCTAGCATCCCCCCACCCCCTCCTTTGCCTGGGGGTGCTAGCATCCCCCCACCCCCTCCTTTGCCTGGGAGTACTGGTATCCCCCCACCCCCTCCTTTGCCTGGGAGTGCTGGTATCCCCCCACCTCCTCCTCCCTTGCCTGGAGGAGCAGGAATGCCACCTCCCCCTCCACCTCTTCCTGGTGGTCCTGGAATCCCTCCACCCCCTCCATTTCCTGGAGGTCCTGGAATTCCTCCACCTCCACCTGGAATGGGTATGCCTCCACCTCCCCCTTTTGGATTTGGAGTTCCTGCAGCCCCAGTTCTGCCATTTGGATTGACCCCAAAGAAGCTTTATAAGCCAGAGGTGCAACTCCGAAGGCCAAACTGGTCCAAGGTGAGAATTTCTGTCCATTTTTTCTTCAATAGATCTTAAGAAACCAATTTAGTTTTCTGCTTTGTATTTTGTGCCCAGGTGGGCTTCCGTTTCTTATGGTTGGCAACTTTCTATCTTTAGGTTTCACTCTTGGCCTATGTTTATTCAGCACATACTAGGCATCTTCTGTGTGCCAGACATCACTTTGGAGAATTCTTTGGGCCTTTTACTCTGCTACAAAACCTAAACATATCCTTAAGTTAATGTTTTTGGCCTTTTCTTTGAGGATATGAGTGCCATGGTTATCCACAGTTTGATAATAGTCATTTCACCAGGCTGTAAGCTGCTGATAAAGGTGCTGATCTGAGAGCTGTGGATTGATGGATACGCTCTGCTATCTCTTCCCCGTAAATGAGCTATAGAGGACATGTGTTCATGGAACATCTTCAGATTGATATTTCCTCTCTATGTTCGAGGCTCCTATGATTCTGCTTCAGCCTTCTCTTCCAGAAACCAAATAAAAGGAGCTTAGGGGTTTACTTATAAAATGAACAAGTATGTCATAGTTAGCCAAATTGATGGGGAGAATATAATGTAGAATAAGGGAAGATGTGAAACACAGCCTCAGTACTTTTCAGTTTAGAGGATTTGAGGTTAGAAGGAGGATAAGCAGCACAAGTGAACCTAGCTCTTGAATGAACTGGAAGCACTATGTCCTTCCATGTGGAGCACAGTTCTTCTGTGTCTCCAGTTGGTCACTCTAGTAAGACATTACTTAGAGCCACCACCCACCTCACCCGCATCTTTCTAGGATGGAAAGTACAGGGCTCCACTTAGTAACACTTAACACCCTCCCCATATCTACAGTTTGTTGCTGAGGACCTGTCCCAGGACTGCTTCTGGACAAAGGTGAAAGAGGACCGCTTTGAGAACAATGAACTTTTCGCCAAACTTACTCTGACCTTTTCTGCCCAGACCAAGAGTGAGTACCTTCCTCTTTCATGCACAGGTCCGGTATAGGACTTTGAGTATCCTTTAAGTCAGTCTCCCATTCCTTCCCTTCCCTGGGTGAGGATTGAAGAGAGGTGATTTTTCCCATTCAGAAGAAATTAAGATATTTTTGTATTATGGGGACACTGGGGTTGGGAAAGAAAACTTGTGTTTTCGTATTTTTCTTCCCCAAGGTTTTTCACATGTAAGTATTTTTTATCAGTATAACATGTTGGGGATATGAGATTAAGGTGACATAAAGCTCATTATGGGGCCCATTTTGATAATACTTTTGAACGGATTCTGGGACTATCTTTAAGGTACCATCCCAGGCCTACAAACGTAGTTAATAAGGGTTGGGCCAGTCTTTAACAGGTTAGGTAATTGAGTGACTGTCTACAATAACAACCATGTGTGATTCTTTTTCTTTTCTTCCATTTCTTTTCAATATCTGATGCTTTCATCTTCCTGGCCCTTTGTTCTTCCAGCTTCAAAAGGTAAGAATACAGAAGAGCCTTTTAATTGGGTATCTTGAACATTAGAGACAAGATGTAACAGATGTAAAGGAATTTCTCTTTAGAAAACTGAGATGAGGTAAGTCGAAGCTGCCATGTAGTTGTTCTTTCTTCAGAAAGCGAGGGACTCCTTAAGTACTAATACCATCAACTTACATTACTGTTTTGTTTTATAGTCTTCCAAGTGCTTTAACACATACTATTTCTTGGACCTGCCCAGAAATCTTAAGAAATAAGCAGGTTGTGTATTATCTCCATTCTGTAGGATGTTTGAAATGAATGTATGTATCTTGTCCAAGGTCAAATGACCAGATCCAGTGATCTTGTCTTTTGGTCCATGGTTTTTTGCATAAATTCTTGCTTTTCTTTTTCACCTTCATATCTTCCCCTTTGTTCTAGAAGAGCTGATCTGTTTTGCCCTCTTCTTTCTTCACTTCCTAATTCTAGTGGTTTTGTGCTGCCTTGTGACAGGGCACTTGTAGTTATTTCCCCTGAGAGACTCAGTGTTTGAATTTAATGACAGTTATAGCCTAATAATTTTGTATTTCCACCTTACAATTTTTTTGTTTCCTTAGAGGTATATTTTGACCCTGGTGATGAAAATTAAGTGCAACTTTTGAGCATTTCCCCCTCTTCTCTCTGCCACCCCCACCCTGCCCCCAGTAAATAAGCATTTAGTATTGTTTTTTCCTTAAGTGATCTGATGGAACCAGCCTGCACTTTGTTCTATGAAGGAGCCTAACACTGCTAGATGCCCTTGGTGGCCCCTAGTTAGGTGTGTCTATCTGAGAGTATAAGATTGCTGGGCTCAGGTGTGACCTCTTGCCTTTCACTCAGGGCAAAGTGGCCTTGTACTTTAGAAGAGCTGTCATCCGCTGAACTAAAGTGCAGCCAAGGGGTTGACTTCCACCTGCTTAGTGAAAAATCCAGGGATAATGACTATTTAGGCTATTCTAGTATATCAGCGAAGACTAATTGGACAGAGAAACTCAACATCAAATGATATCCTAATTTGTAAGTTCACAGAATCTACCCCTGCGTTGGCCTCTGGTATAAGTCCCTTTCTCACACATGTGCTCTGAGCACCACTGCACCTGTATGCTGTCTGGGCCCCTTTCCTCCCACCTCGGCCACCCCCTTCTTCTGTACATTTGTATTACTAGTGATTATAGTGAGGTTTTCTGCACTTTCATGGTTTTCCTGGGCATTTTATTTTCACTGGTAGTGTTTTAAAAATTGATAGTGTTTTAATTGATAGTGTTTTAAAAATACTCCAGCAACGGGCACCTGGGTAGCTCAGTTGGTTAAGCAACTGCCTTCGGCTCAGTTCATGATCCTGGAGTCCTGGGATTGAGTCCTGCATTGGGCTCCCAGCTCCACGGGGAGTCTGCTTTTCCCTCTGACCTTCTCTCTTTTCATGCTCTCTCTCACTGTCTCTCTCTCAAATAAATAAATAAAATCTTAAACAAAACAAAACCCCAGCAAGACCCTATCTTATCTTTTCTCATTTTCAGCCATGTAACCACATTTTTTTTTTAAAGATTTTATTTATTTGACACACAGAGAGAGATTACAAGCCAGCAGAGAGGCAGGCAGAGAGAGAGAGAGGGAAGCAGGCTCCCTGCTGAGCAGAGAGTTCGATGTGGAGCTCAATCCCAGGACCCTGGGATCATGACCTGAGCCGAAGGCAGCATTTTAATCCACTGAGCCACCCAGGCGCCCCTGTAACTACTATTTTTTAATGCTCTTTCAGCTTTCAGATTCTGCCCTAGACTACTTTTTTTTTCATTGAAGGTTTTAACTTTCTACCAGCCTTGTCTCTTTTTTCCCCCAAAAAATCATTGTTAGAAAATTTTATATCTTAATCTGGGAAAAAAAAATGAATATGACTTGGTTGATTTAGTTTAATGGAGTATTGATTTTCAGATAGTAGTAATCCACGCTACTAGATTACTGCTCTTGTGATGAAGGAAATTCCTAGCTAGTCTTTAAATGTCCTTAGCTTTTTGGGCACCTGGATGGCTCAGTTGTTTAGGTGGCTGCCTTTGGCTTGGGTCATGATCCCGAAGTCCCAGCTAGGATCAAGTCCTGCATTCAGCTCTGCTCGGCAGGGTGTCTGCTTCTCCCTCTGACACCCACCCCCCATGCGCGCGCTCTCTCTCTCTCTTTCATAAAATAAATAAAAAAATTTTTTAAGTTAAAAAATGAATATCTTTAGCTTCAGTTAGCACTTTCAGGTGTTAAATTGGCACTCTGTCTTAATTTCCTCGTTTTTCCATTAGGAAACACTAGGGGATATGTTCTCGAAAATTAAATCATGAGTTTTCCAGACATTCTAAATCTTAATGATGTAATTTTCCTGTCAGATACAATCCTGAGTGTTTACTGTTTACCTACTGAGTGACCCACAACACTCAGACACAGTAGAACTTCCCTGCTGCTCATCACCCTTGCTGTTTCTGTTATCATTCATTTCCCCCAAATAAGAACACCTCCCCTTTTAAAAATTCTTTCTTCTTTGGATTTTTAATGTTGTCTGATTTATTTTTTCCTTCTCTGTTTACCTGCTCTCTTTTCCTTTGCATTAATCTGTAAATCTGTGATGATGCAAGAGGTATTAGAGTGTTGGGGTGTGTTGAACGTGTCTCTTGGGAACAAAATAGGTGCTTTAATACCATTTTCAGCTAGCAGCCAGAAGTGCTGTAGGGACCCCATGCCATGTGTAACTCCCACTGTGATCGTGCTGACTAATTTGGCTTTGCCTTTCCTGATACGATTTTGAATAACTTGTCTTGGTGCTCAGGCTGGCAAACTTGGTTTAGACTTCCCAATAGTCCCCTTGCTCACAACAACCCAGAAACACTTAGTGAAAAAAGGCTTTGGTTTCTTAGTTAAAGTTTTTCTCAGCAAAGGAAAATCAAGCTTCAGCACCTTCAGAGGTGAGTGCTTAGAGGACCCACATCTCCTCGGTATGAAAGCAAGGTTTCTTTTGCTTCTGGTACTTTAAACATGTCCAGTATAAAATTTCAGATCTTTATCCTTAATCCCGTCTTTTAAAATAGGTAGCCAGTTTCAGTTTCCAAGTCTCTTATTCATAGTCTATTGATGATACAGTTAAATGATCGATGAATACTCATTACCACTCCATAAATATTCTGTCCTTCAGATAAAGAATTAGAGACACAGCTTGAATAACTTTTCCTAGGCTATATCGTAAGTGCCAGAGACCAGATTCAGACTCCGGGGTGTGTGACTTCTGTTTCCCAGAAGCCTATGTCCTTGTCCTAAGAACTTCTGGAAGTTCAGAACCAGATAAAAGATGAAAGAAGGGGATTTGCTGGATTTTGCCACCACTTCATTCATTCAGACACTTCTCTTTAGTCCTTGAACTGGCAGGTGACTCTTAGTACAAAAAAGGAGCAACAGATTAGGGAAAGTAGGTGAAATGCTGGATATTTAGGGGTGAAAAAGAGGAAACATGTTCTGTTTCTAGTATATTCAACTGTAACAAAATGAATCCAATTGGAGAAATAAGGCCTGCTTATCTAGTCCAATGGAAGCCCTACTTAGATGATTTTAGGCCATTGATTACCAGATTTGATGAGGAAGTTATTTGTACATGAAGTTTTCATAATACTGCATTATTTCCTCTTTCACTTGATAAACACAGGTCACTGTTATTTGTCAGACATGGCTGTATCCCTTTTATATTTTACTGATAGCCAAAACTTCCTGTATACTCTAGGAATAGACATTAACAAGAACACCCGCCTCACTCTTTACACCTGCCTCCTGTGGTCAGGGATCTCCAGTCACTGCATCATTATGGTTCAGGAAGATGTGAGCCTTTGTATTCAGAGAAGAAACCAGAGAGGCGAGCCAGTCTTCTATGTATACTACATTTTCTCAAACAAGATTAGTCTCTTGTTTTTGAACTCTTGACTTCCTATAAATCATAGATTTACTCAGTCTGTTTATTCTTTGTCAGGGAATATTATGAATTCAGAGCTGATAGGCAGTACTATAAAACTTTGAGTTCTTTGCACTTTCTCACCATCCTTATGGTGATCAGTGAAGAGTGTTTTATTGTAGTCTCTTTGTTGACTCTCTTGAATTCCTTGGGAACGTGTTCAGTAGTTAAACTTTTTTTTTCCCCCTAACTTTTTCGGGGGAGCATTTTCATCACTGTGGTGACCGAGGTCATTATTTGTATGAATGAGATAACTAGTTTTTCATTCAGCTTTCTCTCTTTTATTCTCTTTTGTTGATGACATGATCCCATGAAAAATAGTATGTGTTGAAACTGTGGGAAGTGCTAACTGATGTCCTAAGTACAGTGGCAGTTTCCTGTTTAGGTTTATTCCTTTCTTCCAAAAACCTTTGGAGCTCCTAAGGTCCATAAGCTAGTTACCCTCGGTAGGTGTGCATTGGTCAATATGTAGTGTTAGACCCCCTCCCTGTTAAAGTATGAGGTGCACTGTGGGAATTTTGAGCATCAGAACAGTTCTCCAGGTGGTTTTCAGCAGTAATTTAGAAAGAACTCTGGTAAAAAGGAAGATCTTGACCGGGAGCTAAGAATTTTATAAACAATAACTGTATTCTAGTTAGGATTTGACTCTGTCAAACCCAATGCAGACTTCCCGATAGCCTGCAAGAGCCCAGGGTTTGTGCTCTTGTCTCACAAGTCACAACTGTTTGGCAACAATAGTCTCTTGCTCTCCCAGAGCTTTGTTGGTTCAGTCTTCAAGAACAGCCTGTGGTGAGGAAGCAATCCCTTCTCTCTCTTGAGATTGAAGGGTCTTTTTTCTTTTCCCTGTAATCGTGTTCTTTTTCTTTTCTTTTCTTTTAAGATTTTATTTATTAATTTGACAGAGAAAGACATGGCGAGAGAGGGAACACAGCATGGGGAGTGGGAGAGGGAGAAGCAGGCTTCCTGCTGAGCAGGGAGCCTGATGTGGGACTCCATTCCAGGAGTCTGGAATCATGACTTGAACCTAACTAAAGGCAGGTGCCCAGGCACCCCATCCCTGTGATCCTGTTCTGTCCACTAGGTGGCACTCCTTCAGTTGGATCTCTATCAGGAAATGTCCAAGTGAATCTTTAGTTTCTGCAACTTTAACCCCTTGAAACAAGATTTTGTTAGAGCTCAACATGCTCCATCTTATCAGTGAGTCTCTTCACAGAAAGATGTCTGTTCTATCAGTTCCTTATTCCTCTCAAGTGTATAGAATAAGGACTCGTGCTATTTAAGTGAGTATTTGTTGGGATTGTTGTCCTTCAATTACTAATATTCTTGGGTTCTGAGTAGGATCAGACTGTTAGTGCAAAGTGTTTGGGAAGTTCCATTATATCAAATGGTACTTCCTTGTGATTTAAAAAAATATGGGGCATCTGGTTTCCTCAGTCATTTAAGCATCCAACTCTTGATTTCAGCTCAGATCATGATCTCAGGGTTATGAGATCAAGCCCCATGTCAGACTCTGTGCCAAGCATAGAGCCTGCTTAAGATTCTCTCTCTGCCTCTCCCTTTGTCCCTCCCCCCCACCAATCTTCTGCTTGCACGAGTATAGGTGTGCACTCTCTCTCTCTCTAAAAAAGAAAATAATAATAAAAGACCTGAATCTATTTCTGTCACCTAGGGTTATGATGAGTCCTGCACATTTGGATTGTCCTCTCTCATCAGGAACATAAAAAAATAAACTACCCCCTCTTACATACCTCTTTCTACTCCCAACCTTTCCATCACTATTTACCTTGAATTTCATTGTATCTAATACTAGCTTGTTTATCTTGGTTTATATTACTTCCTATAGGGAGCTCCAGACTTCCAGGGCACCCTCACCTCCCATATTCGAATCGCAGGAAGGCTCTTTATATCTCCTGTTCAGTTTCCTCCTCTGATCATCCCTGAGTACCTGAAACCCATTCTTTGTGCCCTCTGGAATGCGTGTTCTATTACTAAAAAAAGCTCCTCTGACATCAGCTTCACCTTGGTGATCTAACAGAGACCTGGCTTTCCCTCAACACTGCTTTCCTTCTTGCCCCCACATGTGGTGGGTTTTTCCTCCCATAAACCTCATCCCAGTGGACATGGACCCAGAGATGGTGTAGATGTCTTCTTTGTTGTTTATTGCCACTTTCAGATTATGCCACCATTTTCTTTGCCAGAACCCCATAATTTTGAATCTCATGACATCAACCAATTCCTCTCTCAGCGCCAGTCATCTACGAACATCCCAAGTTACTCCTTATTTCTTAGCCGGGTTGGCTGTTCCCGCTCTTGGCGGTACTTCCTGGCCACTTCCATCTTAGTTCTTAGCAGTTGTACACAAACGGGTTGTGATCCTACCAATATGCTGGCTTCACAGTTCCTTGAATTGTTCTTTTCCAGTGATCTTGTCCTCTACCTTACCCTACCCATTCAGCCGCAGTCTTTCTCCAGTCTTAACTCAATGCCACCCATGTTCTAGCTTTTTTCATCTCTCTCTTTAGGACCAGGACTGCCACAGTCCTCTAGCCCCACTGGGACGTCCAGTCCATTTGTCCTACCCCCTTTCACTGTGTTTCTGCTCCTTGATGACTTCACTCTCCTCCTCAGCTAAAATTCTGTGGCTAATCATTATAATAATGACTGTCTTTGATGTTTCCCCCTTCCATTACCTCTTTCTGATTTCATCATAGTTGATTGGCAAAACAAGTCTCTCTTTCTCCACCCTGCACAGGTAGTACAAGTGAATGTGACTGAAAAAAAAAAACCAAACACCTGGTCCTCCTAGATAGACTTTGTCCCCTTGGCTTTCAGGAGAGCAGACGCTCTTACTCTCCTGCCTCCCTGACTATTCATTCTTCTGGCTCCTGTCTCCTCAGTTTGCATTGTTGCATGCCCCCTTGGTCCTGCCGGGCAATTGAATATTAAATACTTTGAGTTCGTTCAACTTCCCATTCTCTTAAATGATTATTTCACTTTTTCTGTCTTCAGAGACCCAACACCCCCATTTTCATTCTCAGTTGAGCATGTTTTTCTTCCTGCTTCACTGAGAAAACTGAAGCCGTTGGAAGAGGCACTTCTGTGGACATACACCATTACTGTACCCATTCTCTGTCTTCCTCTCTGTTACCATGGTCCTTTCTAAAGCCAGTCCTGTACTTCATTTCAACAAATGCAGAGAGTACACTAAAAAATTTAAAAATCTCCCTCTCCTTTGCTGGAGTGACCGTGGTTAACCTGCCTTTCACCTGCATGTGTTACTCTAATAAAGGAACGAATGAAATCCTTTTCTTTTGTAGCTCAGGTGGGGGAAATATGGGAAATTTTCATAGAAGTTTGCCAGAAATTTAAGGGGCAGGGAAACTGAAGATAAAATTACATAAATATGAGCATATACACATTTTTAATGTAATCTTGTGATCCCATGTGGTAGATACTGTTTTGCATTTTGCTTAATATGATTCAGCACCTCTTGATATCATTACACAGAGATGCACCTCATTATTTCTAATAGATAGTTGTATTCTTTTTTTTCTTTTAAGATTTATTTATTTCAGAGAGAGAAAAAGTGAGCACAGTTCGGATGCAGGGGAAGATAGAGGGAGATGGAGAGAGAATCTCAAGCAAACTCCCTGCCAAGTGCAGAGCCCCATGTGGGGCTTGATCCCAGGACCCTGAGATCATGACCTAAGCTGAAATCAAGAATCAGTTGGTTGACTGACTGAACCACTTGGATGGATAGTTGTATTTTGTGAAATGCAATATAAATTTGTACAGCTGATCCATTAGTGAGAAGTGACCAGTTTTAATATTATAAGTAGTACTGTAGGAAAAATCATATTTATCTGTGTGTTCTTGCATTTCTGCACAGTGAATTCTTTTTTAAAAGATTTTATTTATTTGTTTGTCAGAGAGAGAGGGAGAGAGAGCGAGCACAGGCAGACAGAATGGCAGGCAGAGGCAGAGGGAGAAGCAGGCTACCTGCCGAGCAAGGAGCCCGATGTGGGACTTGATCCCAGGACGCTGGGATCATGACCCGAGCTGAAGGCAGCTGCTTAGCCAGCTGAGCCACCCAGGCGTCCCAGCACAGTGAATTCTTAAAAATAAAATTTGGGGGCACATACTGCTGGGTGTAGGTACAATCCTATACCCAGCAGTGTATACCCCCAAATTTTATTTTTTTTACCCTTCCATTAAAAATAAGAAACTACTTACTGTAACATCTGATAAGGGAAACTGATACCTCGTTTTAATCTGATCATTAACAAGATTGCACCAGAAATTTTCCTTCATATATTGACTCTTTGTTTTCTCATCTGTAAAATGAGTCAGATAAACCTAAAGATATTTCGTAGTTTGAAACTTCTGGGCTTGTTGTGTTTTTTTCTTCTTTCTGCTTGCATAAGCTGTCTTTGGTGTTGCCTGCTCATCAACTGAAACTCCTTTGTATCCTAAAAATGCTTGTAGTGTTTTCTTTGTTTTAATATATGTTTCATTCTTTTTTGCTGCACTGAAGTTGGGCATTAGAAATTGCTGCTTGTTAAAGAGCTACACTGATGCAAAACTGTGAAACCTTTGCATGAAGGTTGCTGGTTTAGTTTCCGCAGAAGACTTACTGGTGGAGATTTAGGTGTCATCAGATAAAGATAATCAAACTTTAATTCTTTCTAAACTGTAGGAATTTGATACATCTGCAGTGTGCAGTGTGCACTTTCTCCTTTTCACCACCAGATGGCACATGGATCGCTTCTGTTTTGGATGTGTCATTGTTATGTCTGGGAGTGATGCAATCACGTTAGAGAGAGCCGACCTCTGTTGGTTTCAAATACCAACTGCGTGGTATGCTGCCCTCTATCCGTCAGGAAATTCATTTGGAGGACTGATCAGTAAATTACAACAGGAAGCTGTTAACTTGCTGTTTTACAAAAGGGTCCTCCCCCCTTGCAGCTAGCTGCTATCTTTTATAGGAGCAACATTGTATTTTTTGGAGGGCACAGAGGCTGGAGAATATTTTCGGTTTTGTTTCAGTCTGGTGACTTTGTGAAAGCATAGCCTTCCTTTTAAAGTGCTAAAAGAGAAAATTGTTTTTTACCAGCTTGGTAGTTAGTTATGTACATATTTGTGGCCCCATGATATACATATTCCTAATCCCATCTCTGTCTACCCTGAATAGTTACTTGAAGCACATAATACAACTCGCTGCTTATTATATACTCATAATTTCCCAGAGACTATATGCTGTATTTGTTTCCTTGACAGAACTCCTTGGCCTACTTTGGGGAGAGTTTGCTGGTGCAGAAAGGTTTTTACTGTCAACCTCTTTGTTAACTCCTAATTATCCCAAGATGAACCCAGTTTTAGAGCCTCTTTCTAGCTATTCGAACTTCAGTGTGTGCCTCTAGTACTCTTCTTGACACACATGGACTGAAGCTATATCTTTTAAACCCATGGCATCATCCAGCATTATCTGCAGATTTCAGATTTGATGTTTGATAAAGTGTCTTTTTACATGGTCTGAGGCTTCAGCCAAACAGTAAGGGTATCAGTATTGTGTAAACTTCTGTCATCTTGAAGTCAGTCTCTACACTTATGTGTCTGTTTCTGTCAGTAATTCCCAGCTTCAGTGTGTGTAAGGATTACATAAGGAGCTTGTTTGTTAAAGATACGAATTCTTGGGCTGTTCCTCCAGAGTCAAAGTTGCAGGGACTATAGGAAGAGAAGTTTCTAATAAACACCTCAGGTAAGTTTGTGGTGGTAGTTGCAGTAACCTGACTGGATCCACGGCTTACGTTTTTATTTAGTTTCCATTTTCCAGAAAAAGCTGCTCTGCTTTTTCTCATGATAATGTTTTGATGTCTTTCTGAGAATTGGATAAGTATTACCCTTGTTTTTATGGAGATCCTACAGATCAGTTAGTGGGCAAGCTGAGATTTTTTGTGGACTGCTAACATTTTGGAGGCTCTACTTCAGGGGCACTTGTTTTTACAAAATTTTTCTCTTGCCATCTTCTTGGCCAGATCTCTCATTAGGCATCTTTGAAGGATGTTTTGAAGAGGTTCTCTGAGTCTGTGAAGTAGCTAGGAACCACTGAGAGACTGGGGAGGCTGAAGGACAGATGATGGGAGATCTCTTGGGTTGTATAACAAAGATGGAGTTGTGTCAGCTCAGGATGTCCAGACCAGGATGAAGTGGCTGCAGCTATGCAGATATAACTCTTGTTCTTATTCAGTTAGTCCCTCACCATGCAGAGTAGGGATCGGAGATGCATGGAGGAGGAGAAGTGGGATCTAGGAAATGGCAAGAGCAGAGGTGGGCTTTGGGATAAGCAGGAGAGTGAGTGACCCAGTGTTCTCAGGCTGCTACTTGGTAGAGCCCAAAGCAGCTGCCTCAAGGGAACAGCACTGTTCTCAGCATCCCTTACATGCTTCAGGAATTGTTGGATATGGCTTACTTTTCTGTAAATATGGGACTAGTCTCCCTGCAAACATGAGATTAGAGACAGACCAGTTTTCAGAACTTACTCAGCATATCTCCAACTGGGGGTAATTCCTCTGAGGCTTTTTTGTTTCTGTTACTTGTTTTTCTGCATAGGTAATCTAGGTAGTTGCGAAGTCAAGATAAAGTATAAAGAACTCTCATTGCCACCCTAGTGTTAACCCATCTCAGCCCTCCCCTCCCTACCCTTAGAAGTCATTGTTTTTCTTACTTTTTTAAAAATATGCAATTGTAAACAATTGTAATTGTTTTTTAGAAATGCAATTGTAAACAAATACTGATCAAGATTCTTATCCTCCTTCCCTTTACCAAAAGATAACGTACTATCTGTATTTTTCTGGACCATCTATATCTTGGGGATTTTTCATATCAGTACATAGAGATCTTCCTTATTTTAAAAAAATCATAAATTTTCAATAAGCATGCATAGCTTTTCTAATGAAACTAGGATAAAACCAAATATATGGTAATGGAGCAATTCGTCCCTTTTTTGAAATGCTAGCTGCAACAACTTAGCATGCCTGTATTTCCTGTTGTTCTCCCTGCAAACTCTGTTATGGAATAAATGATTAAACACAACAACTCTAAATGTATGGCAGTTCCTACCGGTTGGAGCCTTCCAGCCATTGTGTTGTGGAGAAGAGACACTTGAAAAGTTCTGCCCTGGGCCCTTCCGGGCACCTGGCCTCCCTCTGGAGCATTATATTCCTGAGCAGGAGCAGAGGTTTATCTCACTAGCATAGGGGTGCTACTCCATAGAGGGTTACGGTCTTCAAAGGAGAGGGATGACCTACTTCATTCTTTTCTTACTTCCTTCTCCAGTTTTTGTTCTGGAGATAATCACTCTGGAACTTAGTACACTGTAACTGTTGTGTTTATAATTCTTGACTTCACAGCATTTGAAGTGTACTTCACTTGCAAGTGTACTTCAAATGCTGAGGATTGAGTGTTAGGCAGGAAAAGCAGGATACTATTATGTACAACCCTCATCATAACTGTGTTTTATAGAAAAAGTGCAGAAGTAGAAGATTGGAAGGGAATATACCAGAATACGCTTAACAGAGTTTGTTAGGGTGCTTGATTTCTTTTCCTTCAGTTTCTCTAGACTGTTGCCATCTTTTTTTTTTTTTTTAAGATTTTTATTTATTTATTTGACACAGAGAGAGAGAGAACCAGAGAGCACAAGTGAGGGGAATGGCAGAGGGAGAGGGAGAAGCGGACTCCCCACTGAGCAGGGAGCCTTACCTGGGGCTCAATCTCAGGACCCTGGGATCATAACCTGAGCTGAAGGCAGACATCATCTTATTCTTTTAATGGGAAGAACAAAAGGGTTAAGAAGAAAGTTTGCCAGTGGCCAAGATGCTTTAAAAAGGGGCTTTTAGAAGCGCTTGGACCTAAGAAATGAATATTTACAAAGCAGAATGCTAATATCCAGTTCTACAAAGCCGGTAACAGTCTCTGTACTTGACTTCTCATGATGATTCTAGCCTGCCTGTCCTCGAAAAATCAGATTCCAATTTAAAAAGCTATTTGTTCTTCTCTCGGCATCCTTGGATAAGGGAACCCCAGTTATATGAGAGAAGGGCTTTGGTAACCCCACATATGATGCAGGATGGGATGGAATCTTTTGCTCCTTCCTGATCCTATGGTGATCCCAACTCTGTTCTTAGAGTCTGTAATTGTTTCATTATCTCTTAGATTAGAATATAAGATTGTGTGTGTGTGTGTTTAAATTTCCTCTTGGAAAGAAGGAAGACTGACGACCCCTTTTCCTCTTCTGCTTGCATTCCTATTCTGCTTGCATTTTTCTTTTCAGCCACGGGGTGTGCGCAGTTGAGCTGTTTTGGCTCAGATTTCAGATTGTGAGGTCAGAGACTAGGGATTGGCGGAGAGTATCAGGTGACTTTCAGTTAACAGTGATGACGGTCTTGCCCTCCCCCCCACCCTTTCCCCACCCTTTCCTGGCTTCCACCTTAGGAACAAAGAAGGGAAAAAAACCAGCAGTATGACGAAGAAAACCAGCTGCTGCCATTGCAGACTCAGGCTGGGGGCTGGGTATTTATTCCATCTGTTCTCTTTGTTAGGCTCTTACCATGTTACTTCCCCTCCCAAAACCCTGGCTAAATTGGAGGGTGTTTCTAGGATCCTTTGTTACTGAAAATAGCTTAAGAAATGTGCAGTTTACTCAGGATTTAGGTGAGACCCAGCAAAGATTAAAACTGCTCCGAGTCCCTAGAAAAAGATGAAGGTATTTTTCTTTCTCAGTCTGATTTAGGAATACGTATTTGATGTCAGATGCTCAGTGGTAGGAGGTCATAATCTGTTCTTTCCAATTATTGGAACAGTGCTGCCTAATAGGTGGTATCTTCGTATTATAACTGAGAAATTGAAAGTATGGAATTAATATGTACTTTGTTTATTAAGATTTCATAGCAAGTAAATACCATGTTAGAATTTAATCCCAGATCTGTTAGGTTCAGAATCTAGCATTTAGGGGAAGGGAGTGGCACGGAGGCAGGCATTTCAGAGGTGCCTGCTTCTAGGAGCTGTTGCCCTACAGGGCCAGCACTCTTTGCATTTCCCCAGTGACCAGTCCTAATTTCTTTAACAAATAAATCTCCAGGAGAAAAATGAGATGAGGAATATATAGGTTAAAAGAGAATTTTAAAATGTCAGCCAGTTGTAATGTGTGGATCTTAGTTAATATCTTTAAAGAAAAGCAAAAATTTTATACCAAGTGCCACGTTTGGATGCCTTTTCTCCTGTCCTCTGGCTTTAGTGTCCCCTGTCCCCTGTCTGTCCTTCCAGTCCACCTAAAACCACATCCCTGAGGGTGATCTCCTCCTGAGCACTCCTGTACTGAGTCACCTTCCTGGGTATGCTGGGAAAGTGTCTGTGAGAAACTCACTGACTTCTTGTCTGAGTGATCAAATGTTTTGAGAAGAGCCCAGATTTCTCCTACTGCTTTTCTGTCATCCTTTCAGACTCTATTTGCTCCCTTTTTCCTAACTCTTAGCACTTGGTTTTTGTGCTTTGGAATTCAGTCCAGCTTTGTTCTTGTCCTTCAGGTTTATCTGTCTCTGCCAGTTTGTTTCATCTCCTTGCACATCCATGGTGGCCTAGTTCTGGGGCCTTTGCAGATGGGTATTTGGTTTGGTCAGGAGGTCAGTGATAGGAATCTGGTTTTCCCTGCTATGGTGTATACCTACATATGGCTTCAAGGTGATGAATTTTTTCCTCATGTATGTTATAGCTGTGGAGAATATAAAGTAGAAATCCTCCACTTAGGCATTTTCTTAAATTAGCACATGGTAGGGCCTTCTTGCTTTGGCCTTTCCTCAGAATCCAAGAGCTCATGTAGAGCTTAATGGACATGGCTTAGTGTATGCTGGGAGGACTTGGTGATGCCCTAGCTATGTTACCTTCACAGGTTTGTTGTTATTTCCTGGGGGTCTTACTGATAAGTGTTCAAATCTTTTTTTAGATAAGCTAGGCAGATCTAAGACTCTTCCCCAAAAGCCATGTTTTATCAGAGGGAACTATACTGGTCCAAAGTCCACTTTTTTTTTTTTTTTTTTTTTTTTTAATTTCCTATTGTGGTTCTGTGCTCACATAGATTGTATGCCCTGCCTTTGTCTCTCTTCACGGATGCTGGATAAGCTCGTGCTTTCGTGAGTCAGTGGAAGGTGCCCATGACTTGGATCCACAGAGGTCTCAGCATGTTTCCACTTTGTTCACCTTTCTCATGTGTTTTTTCTTACTCAGAAAGTACTCTCTTACTCAAGGGAAGGATAGCATGAGATTATGGAGGGTGTTCCTTGTAGCATAGGGACAAATGCCTCAGGCTTCATCTCAGGCTGGGCAAGGAGTATGTGGGCCTGAGTCAGTGAGAATGAAGATTAGGTGGAGTGGAGTATAACGCAGTAGAACTCAGCCGAAATCTTTCAGCCCTACAGAATCTTAAAGTCCTGCAGGCTTTAGAAGTCAGTCTGTGTTCTCTACAGTATTTTCCCAAAGTCCTTTTTCCTAGCTCACTTACTCACTCCCACCTGCAGTTCTTAAGAACCTAGTTTCCAGGATGTTGGGCAACTCCCTTCTCCATTTCCTGTTTGTGGTCTTCATTGAGAGAAGCCTGTGACAGGAATTCCTAGGGAAGTGATGGCTGCAGCTGCGGGACTCCAGGGGGTCATTAGCTCATTACTGCAGTTGAGGAATACTCTGCTACATAGTGGGACCTCCCTTCCGTTCTGGGGGTCCCGAACTCAGTGGTCACGGGGACTTGGGCTGCTGACGTTGTGCCTTGCCTCTTATCTTCAGAGACTAGAAATTATCTTCCCTTCTTGTGCCTCAATCTGCTTAAATTTTAGAATTCAACATAATCAAGATTCAAGACAAAATTAGCTTGGACTTTGTAGGATGGATTCTTTAAACATATGCAAAATAATCAAAAAAAAATAGGGTCCTTCTGTTGGACAGCAGGGGGTGCCCTTTCCCTTTGCTTTATTGCCTGGCACTCCCTACCGCATTCAGCCATTTTAGACAAATTGTTTTTGCTCTTAGCTAACTCCATTTTGTGTTTGTGACGCAGGAAAAAAAGAATTGGGCAAGGGAGGAGCCCGACTGGGGGAGGAGTGAGACAGGCCGAGGCGCAATCAGCAGACTCTGTTACTCAGCCCTTGTTCATCAGGGACTTACCTTGCTGCAGGCTGCCTGCATTCTGAGACAGATTCAGCTGGTCCCTACCCTGTGAGCCAAGAACAGAGGGGTGCTGGCTACTGGACACCTAACTGTGACAGAGTGTGCTGGCTTTTGAGACAAAAGGCATTGCATCCCTTCTCCCTCTTCAAGAATCTGAACCGAGTTTAGGTGGTTTTTTCCTTACAGAGATGTTGAAGGTTTTCTCAATTATAGATCAGCTCAGAGGAATAGGTACCCTTTTCACTCAGTTGGCCTGAGAAGAATCTGATGCCCTAATGATCCCAGGGAAGCAGCCGGACTTAAAAACACACACAAAACATTAGTATTTGAAAAAGTAAAGAACAAAACACATATGCATATGTAATACATAAATGCATACACACATATGTATGTGAAGAGAAGATTATGAAAACTGTCTCCATCACCCAGTTTATCTTATTATTTTTTTAAAGATTTAATTTATTTGAGAGAGCATGCACAAGTAGGGGGAGCAGTAGAGGGATAGGGAGAAGCTAACTCCCTGCTCAGTGGGGAGCCCGACTTGGGGTTTAATCCAGGACCCTGAGTTCGGTGATCTGAGCTGAAGTCAGATGCTTAACCCTGTGAGCCACCCAGGCACCACATAACCCAGTTTAAAAACTCAGGGTTTATCTTGTTTTATCTATCAACATCAACCTCCTTTTTGCCATACCGGTTATTTAAACTGTATCCTGATTAGTTATATCATTAGGCCTTAAGTAAGTAGTTCAGAATGTATATCAAAAAATGAGGACTTTAAAAAAAAGAACTGTATTAACTTTGTCACATCTAAAAAGTACTTTAACATCATCAGATATCCACTCATTGTTTCTCAAATTATCTTACAGGGTTTTTTTTTTGTTTCTGGTTTTTTTAGATTTTTATATATTTATTTATTTGACAGACAGAAATCACAAGTAGGCAGAGAGGCAGGCAGAGAGAGGCGGGGAAGCAGGCTCCCCGCTGAGCAGAGAGCCTGATTTGGGGCTCCATCCCAGGACCCTGAGACCATGACCTGAGCTGAAGGCAGAGGTTTAACCCACTGAGCCACCCAGGCGCCCACAGGGTCTTTTTTTTAATAGTTTGTTAATATGAATCAGAGCCATAAAAAGTCCATGCATTACAATTGATTGATGTCTCGGTAGTTTCCCTCTTCAGCTTGTACTGGCTTTTACTTTTTTATCTTACAATTTGTTTCTAGACCTGATTTCTTAGGAAAGAGGGAGGATCCCTCAGGTTGGGACTGGGAAAGTACAGAGCCAGAATTCTTTTCACAGAGCACAGCTTCCCATCTTCAGGACATCCTCCAGAAGTGATGGGAGAAGTAAAGGGGGGATGCCCTGCAACCTTCAGAGAAAGGGCTGGAATATCTTACTAGGGGAGTGGCTTATTTCTTCTGATGTGATAGCTTGTTACCCAAAGTCTTAAGAAAAGTTTCAGACTGCTCTCAACAGAGTGGACCATGCTCTTTCCTAGGAATTAAAGGAGCGCTTTTAACCTCTGATATATGGGATTTATCTGCTGTGTGATAGCTTATATCCCTAGGGTGATTTCAGATGCTCAGCTTTATCTCCCAGTCACCTTGCTTTTTTTTTTCAGTGGCAGCCTTTCTCCCTGACCGGACCTAATGAGTTAGCAGTACTTCAGAGACGGTGTCACAGAAAGAAAAGTCCTGTGGTGTGTTGGGGACAGGGACATGTGAAAATTCTTTTCATGGCTTCAGCACTGTCACCTCCCTGCTCTGCCCCATGACCTTTTTGAAGATTGTCTTTGTGATTTCGATGAGGAGGTGAAAGCTTTTGCTTGATGCTCTTTCTCTCCTTTCTGAAATAGGGCAGTGCCTGACTGACAGCAGCTGGAGCAGGCAGTCTGTTCCCTTGCTTTGGGGGAGAACATAGGTTACAGAAGGGAAGTTACAGGGTCTGACTTGGCGAGGCTGGCATGGCACTCGGCAAGTTTGGTCCATAGAGACTAGGTTGGCCACGCGCCTCGTTTGGAAGCTGTAGTTCCCATTAGCACAAGTGCCTAGAATCTGTGAAAGAGGTCAGGGTTGCTGCAGCTGGAGTCCTGGATGCTGGCGCTGACAATGCTCTTTTGCTTAAGAGTCGGCTGAGTGATAGGCGTTTCTTTTTGCTCTTGTCAGCAGAGAGGCACAGTCATTTGCCAATAAAATTCTCTTTCCCTGGGGTGCCTGGGTGGCTCAGTTGCTTAAGCAGCTGCTTTTTGCTTAGGTCATGATCAGGGTCCTGAGATCGAGCCCCACATCAGGATCCTTGCTGGGCAGGGAGCCTGCTTCTCCTTCTCCCTCTGCCTGCCTGCCTGCCTGCTGTTCCCCCTGCTTGTACTCTCTCTCTCTCTCTTTCTCTGTGTCAAAAAAATATAGCCTTAAAAAGGAAAAAGATTCTCCTTCGTTCTCTGCTAAGGCGTGCTGTATGTACTCGATGCTTTTGACATGAATGAATTTCATACAATTCTACAAACTGAAATTACTCAGCTCTTGATGTCATTTTTAGTGTGAGACATGGTATGAGGCCTTTTCTCTGGGCTTCTTGTCCTTGGGCTGGCAAAATGAGGGGTAGAGCCCAAGCATTGGTAAGTTTACATGTTGAATGCTATAATATTTTTATACTGAATCAATACACCGTTCCAGCAACAGGGCTGGGAAGGCTGTTAATGGGAGTATCCTATCACTTCTACATTGTGATTTTTTTATCTTCATTTTTAACTTTAAATTTTCATGTAAAAAATTTAAAGTTAAAAATGAAGAAAGATTGAATAAAGATTGAATAAAGATTCAGTAATCTCTATGCCCAGCATGACACTCAAGCTCATGAGCCCAGGATCAAGAGTTGTATGCTCTACTGACCGAGCCAGCCAGGCACCCCTTGACTTTTTATCTTTACTGCTGGTTGTCTGTGAGTCTCCCTCAACCTACCTACCCGGTGTCAAAGCTGAACTAGGGTCAACTCTCTAAGGATATGAAAATATTATCGGTGGTATCCAGACTCATTCCTGTCTTACCTGTCTCACAGTTTGCTGGTGGGTGACAATATTAAAAATGTACATGCTGGATAATGTAACGACATTAACACAGCATACCATTTTAGTTTTGTCCGTGCTGCTTGTAGTCTTTGCCTATACTGTATATGTAGCATTTATCTTCTTGTCATCAGAGGGTGTATGTATATCGCTTTTCTTATTTAAAGTATACAAAGCAGATGTGTATGGGTTAGTGAATTGTCACAAAATTCCACATGAAGTTTATATCCATGTAATGAACACTCAGATTAAGAAAACAGAACATTACTAAGACCTGGAAATTCCTTGTACTCCCTTCAGGTTTTAGCTGATTGCTTACTCCTTTCACCCTGGCCCAGAGTAACCACTATTCTGAGTTCTCGAACCACTTCTCTTATCTGGCTCCTTCTTCCGCAGTATATTTACAGTACCTCAGACCCGCTCACTCATACCACTTTGCAACTCACATCTGCTAACGAAGAGATCATACCTGTTTATGTCAAGCCTGTTTGCCTCTGTTTATAAGTCTAAAATCCATCAATTGCTTTCTACCTTCAGCCCCACCGTAACTGGGCCATGCCTTCATTTCTTATCTGAAATACTAAACCCTCCTCTTTTTAAAAGTTTTTATCTATCTCATTGACAGTCATTTTGTGTTGTACAGTAATACTTGAAATAATATGGCCTCTTTTGGGGCCTCTTTTTCTTGATTTATAAATGGAAGACTTTATCTTTTTCCTCTCCTCCAAATTGTAATTATCTGCTTTTTAGGTATTTTAATGTTTATACTTTTTATTGTTAAATATAAGACAAATATGGAAGGCTACATAAAACAGATGTACAACTTAAGGAATTTTAATTATAAAATGAATGCCTTTGTAAATGCCACATGTCTGGAGATACACACTTCTCAGGGGGATCCTAGGAACCTCCATGTGCTTCTTTCTCACTAAGAGAAACAATTATCCTGACTGGTATGGTAATCACTTTTTGTAATCATATAAGTTTATATTTCTGAACACTATAGTTAAGTTTTGCCTGTATTTTTAAATGTCTTTGTCTCTCTTTATCTCTACCTTTCTCCCTTTTTTCTTTATCTTTCATTTGTTATAAGTTCAATTATTGTAAGAACTGCATTATTTGTCCTGTGGAATTTCTCATAATACAGGTTTTTGTGATTTTATTATCATAGTGTAGTTCCTGTGTTTCTGTCCCCTGTATTTGCTGTAAATGGATAAAATTTATCTAGAAGCTTAATCAGAATCAGGATCTATTTGTGTCTTGCCAAGACTTCTTCATAATGTTAGGTTCCTCTTCAGACAACATAAAATGTCCGGCCATCCCTTCTGTGATGTTAGCAGCCGTCAGTTCTCAGTGCATAGACCTGTTAGCTCAGGAGGGTTGCAAAATGGACATAGTTCAAATAAAAGGAATAGCTTATATATTCTAGATACTAATCCTTTGTTACTTAGGTTTATCACAAACATCTCTGACTCTGTGGCCTGTCTTTTCACTTTCTTCACTGTCTTATTGACTAGTTCCTTATGTAAAGTGCTTAGATTTATCAGGCTTTTTCTTTATGGCTAATACATATTGTGTCTTGTGTAAGAAATCCTTTAGTCATTGTAGTTTTGCCTTTCACATTGAGCTTTTTAATTGATTTGTAATTGATTTATTTGCCTATGGATGCAACTTAGTTTTTTCATGTGACAATTCCAGTCCAATCTTTTGTGAATTCTGTCCTTTTCCCAGTCGTCTGACATGGCCAGTCTGTTCCCTCAAGCGCTCTTCTATGCATGGGTCTGTCTTCTGGACTCTGCTCTTTGCTGTTGATCATTTTGCCTATCCAGGTGCCAATACCACATGATTTTGGTTTTCAATTTTATGATACATTGATACCACCTATCTTTTGTTGCTTCTTAAAGAAATGTCCTCCTTTGGAGTGCCTGGGTGGCTCAGTGGGTTAAAGCCTCTGCCTTCAGCTCAGGTCATGATCCCAGGGTCCTGGGATCGAGCCCTGCATCAGGCTCTCTTCTCAGTGGAGAGCCTGCTTCCCTTCCTCTTCTTCCTCTGCCTGCCTCTCTGCCTACTTGTGATCTGTCTGTCAAATAAATAAAACGAAACAAAACAAAAAGAATGTCTTACCTTTGACAGCTAGTATTTCCATATATATTTTAGAAACCACTTAGCAACTTAAAAAGAGAAACCTGTTAGGATTCTTATTCTACTGACTCTATAAATCAATCTGGGAAGAATTCACATCTTAACTTTATTGTCCTTTAATCTATGTATCTATAAACCTGTAAAACATTTTAATGTTTTTCATAGTGTCATATAGTTTGTCCATAGAGGTCTTGTACAGCTTAAATTTATTCCTTGATATTTCATATTTTTATATTTTTAATTTCATTTTTGCTTGCTCATAGTTTATAGGTTCTTTTGGATTTTTTTATGTTGACAGTTATCTTCAAATGAGTGTGTTATATTCAGTATCTTGAATAAATTGCTCTATTTTGATACTTAAAAAAAGAAAAACAAATGAGAGTGTTCTTTCTTTCTAATCCTTAGAATTCTTGTTTCCTTTTCTTTCGTTATTACTACACTGGTTCAGAAACCCAGCCAGTGTTGTTGAATGAAGCGATGATAATGAATATTCTTGTGCCCCCGCACTCCCACTTCTGTCATCACATCTCTTCTCTAACTTGACCTTCCTCCCTCCCTCTTATAACGATCCTTATAATTACATTGGATCCATCCAAATAATCCTGAATAGTCCTCTTCTCTCAGTATCCTTACTTATGGTACCTGCATTGTACCTTTTGTATGCAAAGTGGTTTTTCATAGATTCTAGGAATTAGATTGTGGATTTCTTTGAGAAGCCATTCTACTGTCTACACAGTGAGTTTTCAGGATTTTTTAAATTTCTTACTCATTTCTAGCTAATGGCATTTCAGTCGGTGCTCTTGCAATTTCGGTCTTTAAAAATTTGTAGAGGAGTACCAGGATGGCTCAGTCAGTTAAGTGTCTGCCTTCAGCTCAGGTCATGATCCTGAGGTCCTGGGATTGGAGCATCATCATCAGGCTCCCTGCTCAGCGGGGAGCCTGCTTCTCCCTCTCCCTCTGCTGCTTTCCCAGCTTGTGCTTTCTTGCTCGCTCACTCTCCCTCTCAAATAAATAATAAATAAAAATTTTTTAAAAAGGAAAGAAATTGATAGATTTGGCTCTGAATATTAAATATTATAAATATTCTGTATGCACTTAAGCATATATGTGTTCTTCAGTTTCATAAGGTGTTCTGTATATCTTCATTAGTTCCTTTTTATTAATTGTATTTAAATTTTTTATATTCTTGGGACACCTGGCTGTCTCAGTCAGGGGCGCGGGAGCATGTGACCCTTGATCTTGGAGTTGTGGTTTTCAGTCCACATTCAGTGGACTCAAAGATCACTTAAAAATAAATATATTTTCAGGCGCCTGGGTGGGCACCTCAGTGGGTTAAGCCACTGCCTTTGTCTCAGGTCATGATCTCTTGGTCCTGGGATCGAGTCCCGCATCAGGCTCTCTGCTCAGCAGGGAGCCTGCTTCCCTTCCTCTCTCTCTGTCTGCCTCTTGCCTACTTGTGATCTCTCTCTGTCAAATAAATAAATAAAATCTTTATACGTAAATAAATACATTTTCTGGGGGCGCCTGGGTGGCTCAGTGGGTTAAAGCCTCTGCCTTCGGCTCAGATCATGATCCCGGGGTCCTAGGATTGAGCCCTGCATCGGGCTCTCTGCTCCGCGGGGAGCCTGCTTCGTCCCCCACCCTCTGCCTGCCTCTCTGCCTGCTTGTGATCTCTGTCAAATAAATGAATAAAATCTTAAAAAAAAACGAAATAAAAAAATTAAATACATTTTCTGTATTCTTTTTGTTTGTTTCATCAGTTACTGACGGAAATGGTTTAAAAACATGTCACTTTGTGGATTTAGCATTGCAGCTCTGTCAATTTTACTTCCTTTTTGTCTTTATTGGTTGGTTTGTTTGAAGTAGGCTTCATATCTAGTGTGGGGCTTGAACTGACCATCCTGAGCTTAAGAGTCACATGCTGTACTGACTGAGCCAGTCAGGTACCCCATCTTTTTGAAAAGCTTTTGATAATTGATATAATTTCAGAGTTATGGAAGAGTTGCTAGAATAATACAAAAAATTTCCTGTACGTACTTCATCACATTTTTGAGATGTTAACATATTACCACCTTTGCCTGTATAATGTTTGTATGTATATGTGTGTATCATTTTTTGGAATAAGTATACGTGTGTGTATATGGATCATTTTTTTCTGAAGATTTGAGAAGTTACAGGCATGATGTCTCTAACCTTTGGTGTACATTTCCTAATAACAGATCCATAGCTACAGTAAATTTATCAAATTAGGAAATACATATTAAAATAATTCTGTCATCTAATATGACCTTCAGATTATACCAGTTGTTACAATTATGTCTTTTACAGAAAAAATCCTGGATCATGCGTTATATTCAGTTATTCTGTAATCTTCTTTAATTGGAAATAATTCCTGTTACAGTCACCTGCAAAGGCAGATGGATCCCTGCTCAAAATTGGGTTTGAATGTCAAGATTAATGATGCCCTACACACACCAAGAGTGTATGAGAAGATATTATTAACTTAACTAATTGAGGCCTTTGGAAAGAGCAGGGCAGTCCTCTCAAGCAGGTTTGAAATGGCTGACAGGGCAAGAAAAGGAGACTGGCACGGGTTTTAACTGAGGTTAGGATGTTGAGCCAGGGTGAGCTTCTGGCCCAGGTCAGTACCTTGTAATCTGCTGCCAGCACCAAGATGCGGGGCACAAGGGCAGAGGGGACAGGGGAGCCTTAACAGCTGTCCATGAACAACAAAAAATGGAGTCAGCCTCCTCATTATAGTTCCTCAATCCTTATCATGACCTTGACAGTTTTTTGATCACCATACTTTCTGTTAATTATTTACACATGCTTATATTTAGTTCTTTTTTTTTAAATTAGTGTTTACATTAGTGTTAGTTGTACATTAGTGTTGGTTGTACAACATAGTGGAACCCCCAGCTCTGCAGTTAGGCTTGCAGTCAGTGTAGCTGTCCTCTGTCACCGTACAGTGCTGTTAAAGCATCACTGACGATATCCCTGTACCATACCTTTTGTCCTCAGGACTTACTTCCAAACTGGAGGCCTGTACCTCCCATCTCTTGCACCCGTTTTGCCCATCCTTCCACCCTCCTCCCCTTTGGCAGCCATCAGTTCTCTGCATATATGAGTCTCTTTCTGCTTTTTGTTTATTTGTTGTTTTAGATTCTACGTGTAAGTGTAATGAAAAGATATTTGTCTTTCTTTTACTTAGTTCGTTTAGCATAATACCCTCCAGGTCCATACATCTTGTCACAGGTGACAAGATCTCTCTTTTTTTTTTTTTTTCTTTTTTTAAGGATTTTATTTATTTGAGAGTTGGGAGGGAGAGCATGAGCCAGGGGAGGAGCTGAGGAACAAGCAGACACCCTGGAGTGGGGAGCCTGACACAGGACACAGGGCTCCATCCCAGAACCCTGAGATCTTGACCTGAGCTGAAGTCAGACACTTAACCAACTTAGCCACCCAGGTGTTCCCCACATTTAGGTCTTTGATCCAGTTCATTTTTGTGTCTGGTGTTCAGAAATTGATCCAGTTTCGTTCTTGTGCATGTGGTTGTCCAGCTTTCCCAACGTCATTTATTGATGAGACTGTCTTTTCACTGTTGTATATTCTGGCTTCCTTTTGTTGTAGATTAATGTACCCTATAGACCTGTGTTTATTTCTGGGCTCTCTGTTGTGTTCCATTCATCAATGTGTCTAATTTTGTGCCAAAACTATACTGTTTTGATTATTAGAGCTTTGTACTATATCTTGAAATCTGGGATTGGGATACCTAAAGCTTTGTTCTTCTTTCTGAAAATGGCTTTGGCTATTCAAGGTCTTTTGTGGCTTCATACAAATTTTAGGATTGTTGATTCTACTTGTGAAAAATACTGTTAGTATTTTTTTTTTTTTAGATTTTTTTATTTATTCATTTGACAGAGAGCAGGAACACAAGCAGGGGGAGTGGGAGAGGGAGAAGTAGGCTCTCCCACGGAGCAGGGAGCCTGATGTGGGACTCAGTCCCAGGACCCCAGGACCCCAGGATCATGACCTGAGCCAAAGGTAGACGCTTAACAGCTGAGCCACCCCGGCACCCCTACTTGTTAGTATTTTGATAGAAATTGCATTGACTCTGTAGATTGCTTTGGGTGGTATGGGTGTTCTAACAGGATTAATTGTTCCAGCCATCAATTGTTCCATCCAACAGTGACACATTGTTTGTGTCAACCTTGACATTATTGAAGAGTACATACCTGTGAGCTTGTAGAATGTCCCTCAGTCTGTCTAATGTGTCCTCATGATTAGTTTCAGATTATTCATTTTTGGGCTTTATGTATTTTAATATATAAATGTATAATGTTACTGGGTACTTAGAAATTCAGAATTCTTATATTTCGCTGATAAACTAAGCTTTTTTATTTTGCTGATAAACTTTTATCATTGTGATGTGTCCTTATTTATGTTCTATATGATTTTTGTTGCCTAAAAGACTGTTTTGTTAAAATTGATGGAATTTCATCAACTTTTTTTTAAAGATTTTATTTATTTATTTGAGAGAGAGTGTATGAGCTGGGAGGAGGGGCAGGGGGAAAGAGAGAAGCAGACTCCCTGCTGAGTGGGGAACCCAGCACGGGGCTCCACCCCGGACCTGGAAATCACAGCCCAAGCCAAAGGCAGATGCTTAACTGCGTGAGCCACAAAGGTGCCCTAAGCTTTTAGTTAGAATTTGCCTAGTATAACTTTATACTTTTCATCCTTCCTGTAGTCTTAATTCTAGATGTTTCCTTCATAGAACAGCATATACTTGGACCATTTTTTGTCTTTTTCACTCCAGTTGACAATATTGGTTTTAATGAGTGTATATAATCCATTTACTTTAACATAATTACTGAAATACTTGAGTTTCAATCTGCCATCTTACTTTGCCCTTTCTGTTCATTCCATCTATTCTGTTATATGCTGATTTCATTCTGTTTAAAATATTTTCTAATTTCTATTGTGATTTCTTACCTAACTTCAGAGTTATTTGGTTATTTATTTGATATGAAATAGTTGGGGATTTTCTAGTTACCTTTTTTACTGATTTCCAAGTTGTGGTCAAAGAACATACTTTGAATGATTTTTACCCTTTGAAATTTGTTGAGGCTTTTTGGTGCAGCATGTGGTGGGTGAATTTGGTACATGTACTGTGTGTGTATATGAAAAAAAGTATAGTTTTTCATTGTTGGATGCATTGTTCTAATATAGCAATTAGGTCAAGTTTGTGAGGTGTGTTCGCATTTTCTATATACTTTGCAACTTTTTGTTGGCTTGTTTTAGTTTCTGTACAAAAGGTATTAATTCTTCCACAGTGGTTGTAGAATTGCCCTTCTTTTGGTTTAGTCAGTTTTTACTTTATATATTTTGAAACTAAATTATTAGATGTATTTAGATTTAGAATTGTTTTCCTTGCGGATTGACCTTTTATGATTATTAAATGTGTGTTCAAACCAGTAGCATTATTAGAGAAGAATTTTTAATTTGATATTAATATAACTACAACAGCTTTCTTTTGTTCAGTATACCTTTCCCATTATTTACCCTTAACATTCGTGTCTTTATTCAAAGCGTGTCCCTTGTAAGCAGCACATATTTAGTGTGTATGTTTTGTAAATCCAATCTGATGATCTTAGTCTTTTGTTGCAAAGTATTTAATTCATTTGAATTCATATATACCATATTGCTCTTTGATTTAATTTTTTTCCACTTTGTCTTTTTCTGTTCTTAATCTTCTCACAAATTCATTTAGAACTTTATATTTTTTAAAGATTTTATTTATTTATTTGACAGAGAGAGAGAGAGAGATCACAAGTAGGCAAAGAGGCAAGCTGAGAGAGAGGGGGAAACAGTCATCCGCCGAGCAGAGAGCCCAGTGCAGGGCTTGATCTCAGGACCCTGAGATCATGACCTGAGCTGAAGGCAGAGGCTTAATCCACTGAGCCCCCCAGGTGCCCCTAGAACTTTATTTTTAGTTATACATTTTTTCACTTTTTACAGATACCTTAGAAATTACACATGCATCCTTGATCTATTACAATCTAATACAAATTATAACTCTTACCACCTTCCAGACAATGCTAGAACTTACATAATTTTAGCTCTATTTACAGTGTACCTTTTTGACCCACTGATGTCATGTATTTTAGTTCTACATGTTTTAGATCACATAAGCATTTTTACTATTATTTTGTAATGTCAGTATTAACTTAAAAACGCTTTTCTAGTGTTCTTTAACCAATGTATATTTCTGTATTTCCTTTTGTGACAATTTTTCATCTTCTGCCTGAATAATTATTCCCCTTAATATTTAATTTATTAGTTCCCGTATACTGGTAATAAGCACTGTTTTGTGTGGATATATCTTTGTTTCACCTATGTTCTTGAAAGATATTTTTTGTTTTCCCTTTTTTGTTAACACAACTTCAGTGTCAGTGTTACTGTAGTTCCTTGGAGGTAATTATGTTCTACCCACTGCTACTCGGAGAATTTTACTCTGATTTTTAGCAGTTTTATGGTGATGGTGTGCCATGATGTGGTTCTTGTATTATTCTTGGGGATTCTCTGAGCTTCTTGATTCTTTGTGTTGATATCCTTCATCACTTTTGGAAAATTCACAGCTATTTTTCCTTCAAGTATTCCATTTTTAATTTTCTTTCTTTTTTAATACTTTTTTTAAAAAGATTTTATTTATTTATTTGAGAGAGAGAGTGAGAGCAAATGGGGTGGGGGCAGAGGAAGAAGGAGAAGCAGGCTTGCTGAATGATGGGCTTGACCCCAGGACACTTAGATAATGACTTGACCTGAACATAGCCACTTAACTGACTGTGGCACCCAGGTACCCTTTTTTTTGGCACTTTCTGCTTTCATGTTCAGTGCCAGTGAATATCACATTTAGCCCTCCATTTTATGTGTTGTATGTGTATGGTGTTTGTTTGTTTTCATTACTTCTAGTATTTTTCTCTCTGCATTTATTCACCATGTTCCTAAAGTTCAGGCTTTCTAGGGCTTTCACCTGTGGACTTGTTGTTGAACTTTACACAGGATCTAGCCTTTTGTTCCCAGCTACTGAGGAGAGAGCCTCATATGACACTCTCCACATAGCCAGAAACTGAAGCTTGATCTTCTCCACCCTTGCCACAGAAAACCATCAAACACGTATGGGAACAGTGTGCCGGTGCTGTGGTTACCTTTCCGGAGCAGTTCATCACCATCTTACCACTTCTTCCATGTTTTCAAGGTGGTTTTTTAAACACTATATCGGCATTTTTAGATGATTTTCATGGGAGACTTGGCATCGTTATTGGAAATGGAAGTTTTCATTTCTTCTCATATTTTACATGGTAATTTTCACCACATTGAGAAATGAAAATATTACTTAATGAAACCAGTCTTTATAGCATCTTGTTTATTCAAAATTATGTTCTTCTATTTTTAACATTTACTGTTTAATATGTCTCAAATTTATTTTTGGGAGCAGCATGAAATTAGGATCTATTTCCCTTCAAAGGGGAGAGCTGGTTGTTCCAGCACTATTGGTTAGACCAGATGTCAGCAAGCTATCCTTGACCCATTTTTGTTAATAAAGTTGTTGGAACATAGCTATGCTCATTTGATGACACTATCTTTGTCTTCTTCCATATTATACTAGCAGAGTTGAGTAATTGAAATACAAACTGTATGGCGCACAGAGCCTCAAGTATCTACTTCCAGTCACTTAAGAAAAAAGTGTATCATAGACCATCCTTTTTTCATTGATTTGAGTTTCTACTTTGGCATATGCTATGTGTTTCTATTTCTCATTCTTTATTCACCTCAGATGTTGTTTGTCACTTTGTTACAATTATTACAGCCTTATACTACTCTATTTTTATTGGCCTTGAAGATGTTATTTGTTCAAATAGACAGGTTTGTTGAGGTATAAGATGCATATAGTAAAATTTATTCTTTGTATGTGTACAGTTCTATGAATTTTGACAAATATATATAGCCATGTAACCACCACACTCAAGAATATTTTCATCATTCCAAAAAGTTCCCTCCTGCCCATTTGTCCATTCACTGCCAGGCCCTAGCAGCCACTGATGTGATTTCTGTCCGCAGTTTTATCTTTTCCAGAATAGTCATAATAAATGGAATCAAACTTTAAGTAACCTTTTAAACTGAGATTCTTTCACCCAGCATAATATATCTGAGATTTGTCCATGTTGTTGCATACAGAGATACTCCTCTCCAGTGCTGAGTAATAGTCCATTATATCCATTTCCTGGTTGATGGACATTTGGATTGAATCCAGTTTGGGGCAGTTAAGAGTAAAGCCAGTAGAAACATTTACATGCAAGATTTTGTTTGGATGTATGTTTTCATTTTTCTCGGAAAAATATCTAGGAACGGGATCGTTAGGTCATATGTTACTAATGTATGTCTAACTGTATAAGAAACTGCCAAACTGTTTTCCAAAGTGGCGGTACCATTTTTTTTTTTTCCCATTTCCACCAGCAGATGCTTTGCATCCTTACCAGCACTTAGTTGGATCAGTTTTGTTTTTTTAGTGAATCTTGTGGGTTAGACATTGCAGCGTTTGGGTTTTTTAAGTAATCTCTACATCCAGTGTGAGGCTCAAACTGAACAACCCTACGATCAAGAGTTGCATGCTTTACCAAGTGGGCCTGCCAGGCACCCCCTTAGGCATTGTAGTTTTAATTTCTTTCTTTCCTTCCTTTTTTTTTTTAAGATTTTATTTTTTTATTTATTTGACAGAGACAAAGCAAGAGAGGGAACATAAGCAGGGGGAGTGGGAGAGGGAGAAGCAGGCTTCCTGCTGAGCAGGGAGCCTGATGCAGGGCTGGATCTCAGGATCCTGGGATCGTGACCTGAGGCAAAGGCAGATGCTTAACACTGAGCCACCCAGGTGCTCCTGTAGTTTTGATTTCTAATTAAATTAATTACTAGTACATATTCCTATAACTTAATGATGGTGTGCATCTTTTCCTTTGCTTACTGAAACCTGTATAACTTCCTTGGTGAAGTATCTGTCCAAATCTTTTACCCATTTGAAAAAATGTGTTGTTTTCTTAGGATTAAATAATGAGAATTTTTTTTATATGTTGTAGATACTAGTCCTATATTAAGATCTGTGTTTTTTAAGTATTTTTTCCCAGACTTACCATTTTGTTCCTTAATGGTACCTTTGAAAGTACAGAAGATTTTTATTTTTATTCATTTTTTAAGATTTTATTTATTTATTTGACAGAGAGACACACAGTGAAAGAGGGAACACAAACCAGGAGAGTTAGAGAGGGAGAAGCAGGCTCCCTGCTGAGCAGGGAACCTGACTGGGGGCTCAATCCCTGGACCGTGGGATCATGGCCTGAGCCAAAGGCAGATGCTTAATGCCTGAGCCACCCACGGACCTCAGAAGTTTTTAATTTTGATGAAGTCTGCTTCATCAATATTTTTTCTTTTATGTTTTGTATTGTTTTCTATTGCTTTGTAACAAATTCCCACAAAATTAAAACAGCATAGATTTATTATTCTGTAGTTTCTGTGGGTCTGGAATCTATGTTGAGCGTCACACCAACCTAAAGGTTTTGGCTGGATTTCCTTGCTTTCTGGAACTCATTGTCCTCTTCCAGGCTTATGTGCTATTTGGCTGAATCCAGTTCCTTATAATTGTAGGACATAGATAACTGTTTTCTTGCTGATCATCAGCTAAGGGCTGTTGTCAGCTTCTAGAGGCTACTTATTATTTCCTGCCACATGGCCTTCTCCACAACCTGGTAGTTACTTCTATAAGGACAGCAAGGAGAAGGGTTATACAGGGTATGTGCACTTTCTGCCCATCACCTGGTTTGTTGTTAAAAATCTTTGCCTACCCCAAAGTTGGAAGATTTTTCTGGTTTTCTCTAGAAGTTAATAGTTTTAGGTTTTATGTATTTGTATGTATTGAGATGTAACTCATATAACATAAGATTAACCCTTAAAGCAAGAAATAAATTTTAATCTGTATTAAAAGAAAAAAAATCTGGCTTAGAATCAGTATACATGTAAGTATACTCTGTACACTTGTAAGTAAGTCTGCTCTTACATCAAATGGTCACCTCCCAGATGCAAGATGGGCTAGGAAATGTGGTCCCTACCTGCACCTTCATTTCCCAGGACAGAAACTCCTCATCATGGAAAGGGAGCAGATTCCGTGGTCGACAACTTCTCTGGGCCACAGCCCAGACTGACCGAGGGATTTTTTTGTCCCCAAACCATTTGTTACAGAGACTGTCATTTTTCCACTGGAAATTCTTTACTGCTTTATCAAAGATGAGTTGACCATATAGTTTTAGGTCCATTTCTGGGCTTTCTATTCTGTCTCTTTTTTGTCTTATGTGTCTCTTTTTGTCTCGATGATTATAGCCTTGCAGTATAGCTTGACATCCAGAATTGTGATGCCTTTAGTTTTGTTTTTCTTTTTCAGGATTGCTTTGGCTATTTGGGATCTTTTGTACTTCCATACAAATTTTAGGATTGTTTTTCTAGCTCTGTGAAAAATGCTGGTATTTTTATAGGAATTGCCTTAAATGTGCAGATTGCTTTGGGTAGACATTTCAACAATGTTTGTTTCTCCGATCCGTGATCATGGAATGTTTTTCCATTTCTTTGTGTCCTCTTCAATTTCTTTTTTAAGTGTTCTGTAATTTTCAGAATAGATCTTTTACCTCTTTAGTTAGGTTTATTGCTAGGTATTCTGTTTTTGGAGCAATTGCAAAAGGGACTGATTCCTTGATTTTTTTTCTGCTGCTTTGTTACTGGTGTATAGAAATGCATCAATTTCTGCACGTTGATTTTATATCCTGTTACTGAGTTAATGAATTAGTTCTAGCAATGTTTTGGTGGAGTCTATTTTGTTGATTTTTTTTTTTAAGCAGCTTTTTGAGTGATTGGATTTTCTCTATTTTCATTTTCATTGATTTCTGCTCATAAATTCTTTATTTCCTTCCTTCTGGTTGCTTTGGGTTTGTTTTGCTCTTCTTTTTCTGGCTCCTTGAGATAGAAAATTGGACTACTGACCTGAGGTCTTTCTAATTTTCTAATGTAAACTTGGTGCTGTTAGTTTCACTGTCAGCACTGCTATAGCTGCATCCCGTATATTTTGATGTATTGTACTTTCCTTTTCATCCAGTTCTGTGTATCTTAAAATATTCTGAGACTTCCTCTTTGAGTCACAAATTATTTAGAAGTGGTTCTTTGGTTTCCAAATGTTTGGGTATCTTCCTGTTCTCTTTTGGTTATTGATTTGTTGTTTGATTCCATTATGGTTAGAGAACATGCTCTGATTTCAGTCCTTTAAATATATTGGGATTTTTTTGGTTTTTCTTTTTAAGATTTTATTTATTAGAGAGCACACACAAGTTGGGGAGAGGCAGAAGGTGGTAACCTGACACAGGGCTTGATCCCAGGACCCTGGGATCAGAATCTGAGCCGAAGGCAGACCCTTAACTGATAGAGCCACCCAGATGCCCTGATGATACTGGTCAACCAGTTCAAGTAAGCATAGAGATTTTATTTTCCTTTTAGGTCCCTTTACCCTCCCCAGTTTTTAAATACAGTTGTATTTCCTCTACATGAGGCTACTCCATTTTGGTGGAGCTGAGAAGTCCATATTGTGGTGTCTGTCTCTATTGGAGGGGCCTCTTAAATGTAGGGCAAGGATCGGGTGGAAGCCAGTGGGCCGGCAGTGAAAGGACTCACCTGAGGCAGAACAAAGGCAAGAGTTTATTGAATGTGCTGCTAGGGAGCTGCTGGCAGGACTGCAGAGGAGAGGCTGTCTACTATGAGGCAGTGAGTGCGGGATGTTTTTAAAGAGGGAAGGTGAGGAGGTATAATGACATATGGCATTTTCCCTGTTTCGGTAACTGTGTCTGGTTGTTAATAGCCCGTTGGTATTTTGAGGTGGGTCACCTGAAGGCCTGTCTGTGTTCAGTCAGGAGGTTGCCCATAGGCTCTTTCTCTACTCCATGGCTCCTATCGCTCCAGCCTGTGCTCTAAAAGTGGCCTCTCCACAGATAATTGTCTTTTCTCTGTAGCCCTCCTGAGTTACTAGTTCTGGTAGTTCTTCATTGGTCTTTTGGTTGTTGTGAATTGCTATATGGAATTACATCTTCCACAAAAATGACCTTGTTATCCCTTTCTTTCTTGTATTTGTACTTTATTTTTGTTTTACTGCCAAGCAAAAAAGTTGAGTCTGGTTTTTTTCTTTTTCAACATCAGCAGTGAATACGTAACTTTCTGTTTTGCCTGTGTAAAATGAGAGCTTTACTTACAACTTTTCTCCTCCCCTTTTTTCTAAGTTTTCGTAATACAGTCTGGATATCTTAATTCTCCATTTTTATCTGGCCACCCATAAGTTTCATTTTGTTACATAATCTGTCTTTAGTACCTCTCTGACTTTTCCTGACCTCCCCTCACTCTGTGCAGGTGTAATTAGCTTTTTGCTTTTCTTTGAGCTCACCGGGCATGCTCCTTTCTCAGGCCTTTGTATTGGTCTTTCCCTTCCTGAAATGCATGCCCCTCGCCCTGAAGATACTCACTTAGCTTGTGCTCTCGCTTTCTAAAAGGTCTTTTCTCAAAAATTACATTCTAAGACTTTCCCTCATCCCCCTAAAGGTATAATCCATCGCCCATTAAGTGTCTCTGTTTCTTCCCTACTTCATTTTCTTTTCACAGAACTATGACTCGCTAATACAGTATTTTATGTATTAACTGATTGTCCTTTCTCTTGATTAGAATATGAGTTCCATGAAGGCAGGAGGAATCTTTCTCTGTTCTGTGCACTATTTTGTGTGTGTGTGTGTGTGTGTGTGTGTGTGTTTTAAGATTTTAAAGTAATCTTCATGTATTTAACATTTTCCTTTAAGTCTGCACTGACAGGCCAAAGGATAAGTTTTTTTGTTAGTTGTTGACACTTTTTGCCATTAACTCTCTTTTTTGTTTGCTTTATTTCTTATTTATTTTTACCAGGTAATATTTTTTGTGGGGTTTAAAATTCAACCAGTATGGCTGCCTGGGTGGCTTAGTCTCACATCAGGTGCAAGGGGGGGGTCTGCTTGCAGTCTCTCCCTCTGCCCCTCACCCTGCTTGCACACGCACACACGCATGCACACTCAGTTGCTCTCTATAATAAATGGATCACTAAAAAAAAAGAAAAATTTTATAGACAACTCGTATTCAAGATGGAGCTTGAAAGAAAACAGGATTTTTTAAAAAAGATTTTCTTTATTTATTTGTCAGAGAGAAAGAGATTAAGAGAGGCAGGCAGAGGGAAAAGCAGGCTCCCTGCTGAGCAAGGAGCTCAGTGTGGGACTTGATCCCACGGTTCTGGGATCATGACCTGAGCAGAAGACAGATGCTTAACTGAATGTGTCACCCAGGCATCCAAGAAAACAGGATTTTATAATAGTTACAAAAGGATAACATGGTGAAAGGCTCCAGTACTAGGTTGGCAGACTACACCCCTCAGGCTGACTATCCATTCATTTATGTATCATCTTTGCTTTCATGCTGTAGTGGCAGTGTTGAGTAGTTGAGATAGATCATGTAGTCTGAAAAACCTGAAATACTTATTATCTGGTCCTTCAGAGAAGGATCTGCAAGCAAATGATAGCATATAGGTGGAAAGGCATTATTGATAACAGTTAAAGAAATGCGAATGAAATGTTGACTATAGTTGAGGGTGGGTGTCAACAATAGAAGGGTGGCCAGTTAAAGAGAAGGAATACAATAGGGAAACCATTGTTAATAGGAAGTGAGGAGGCATTCCAGGCTGGCTTATACAGTGGTTCAGTAAGACTGCAGTGTGGCTTGTCCATAATCCTGCTTTTCTCATCTTTCCCTTACTAGCCAAGAAGGATCAGGAAGGTGGAGAAGAAAAGAAATCTGTACAAAAGAAAAAAGTAAAAGAGTTAAAGGTGTTGGACTCAAAGACTGCCCAGAATCTCTGTGAGTATTCTCTGTGATCCCAACTATTTGAAATAGGAAGGGGTTCTTTTAAAAGCTTAATTTTGGTAGATCCAGGGTTTCTTGATTTGTTGAGTTCCTCATGCATGCCAGGCATTAGAGTGTGAACTTCCAGTATCTTGTTTAATTCCTCAGTAGCACTGCAGGTTTGTTTCTTTGCTATAAAACTAGATGCTAACAGCGGACTAGGTGAATTCCTATGATGCTAACAGTAGTTAAGAGTTTTAGGAACTTGCCTAGTTCCATAGGTGTAGTGAGAAACAGGTATGGGATTTGAACCTCAGATTTTTTTTTATTTCAAAGCCATTACTGTTTCCGTTGGCTCCACAGGATAGTTTAGCCACTGTGCATTTCCTTCTTTCTTTAAGTACTACTTTTAAATGCAGGCAGTGGATTGACTTCACTTAAATCTAGGATAATTTTGTGGCTTAGAATAAATAATATAAATCCTGCACTTCTCAAATTCGGATCAGAAACTTCTCTGCAAAGATGTTACAGGTGGTACTTATTTGATGATCAGGGTGAATGTTCATTTTCTGTTTGTTTGGCTGTTGATCTCCTTTATGCTGAGTAATAGAGATTTAAACTTTTCCTCAACAAATATTTGAGGTTCTGCCATGTTGCAGTCTCTGTTAGGCCCATACGAGACATGTGTTCCAGAGATGAAAGGGTATGTATTCCATGAAGCCCTCTCACTATCTTACGGTGTGGCTGTCATCCCCATTTTTCCAAATGAGAAGACTAAAGTTTAGATATTGTGACTTGGCCGAGGTCACCAAAGGAAACGATTACACATACCCATAAGTAAAATCGGGAATAGAGTGAGAACAGTAAACCTTTACATTATTCTTTGCTGTATAGGCCTTGATCATGGACAACAAATACTACAAATGTTGTCTGTGGGTAAGTCTTTTTATGGAGATCAAAGTAATGTGAGGTGGTTTCTCTTCTCAAGCTTCTCTCTTGGGAACAGGAAACATGTGTAACTTTTATTTGAGGAAGTGATACCAGACTGTGGTTAGTACATGGTTCTTTCCAGCTGGCTGATAAAAGAGTACAGAAAACAGAACTCACAGAGAGAATGAGATTTGTTTAGAGGAGGATGGCCTAGGAGATGTAATGTAGTGATTCAGAAATTATTAAGTTCCTCTTATGTACGAGGGACACTAAGCTGAATAAAGCACAGTCCCGGTCCTGTGGAAAGAGGCAGAGGCACAAGAGCCCTGGGAAAGGGGCATCTGAATCACGTGTGGGCAGTACTGGAGGGAGCATGTCATTCGAAAGGAGGTACTGCTCACCAGGAGTTGAAAGAACGATGAGTCAGGAGTGAAGAGAAGGGTAAGGGCTGGCTTGTTTCCAGCAGAGGAATCAACACGTATGAAGACGCAGACACAGGGAGTGGCAGTGCAGTTGGCACACTGTAAAGGCCATATGTGGGGGAGGAGTGGCAGGAGAGCTTTCAAGAAACAGATAGAAGCTAGACTATCAAGAATTCTGACAGGCTTAGGCTAAGAAGTATCTGTGTTATCCTGAAGGCCTTGGAATTTCTTAAAAGGATTTTAATCAGGAAAATGAATGATAGACCCTGTGTAATTCAGGGGAAGGCTACTGGGGGAAGGACACAGGCTGGATTGCTAGGGTCTGGGAAGACTGCAGGCAGAGAGATGAGTTACGTTCTCACTTTAAACTAGGCGAGAAGGAATCAGGGCCTGAAACTAAAGTAGTGAGAATGAGTTGGAAGGCAGAAGATACTAAGGAGATAGAAATAATGGAATCTAGTGACTGGCTGAGGGAATGAAGGAGATGTTTTCTTCAGTTTACATCACTCTGTAGAGAATGATACCATTTACTGAACTAGGAAGATCCAACCAGCAGTAAAATGTCTTTTTGGGGAAGAGTGGTGGGTACTGGACATGAAGGAGAGGTGGCAGGGTGGTGAGTAGAAATGATGACTTGTAGGATAGAGTTTAAGGTGCGCTGGGACGCCTCCAGAAGGATGGGTGTATTAGGCATTTGGGCGTAGAAATCAGGAGTAAGGTTTGACTGGAGGTAGGAATTTAAGAGACAGCATATTAGTCATAGCTAAAGCCATGAGTTTGTTTTGAAGGTCACTAATATTTTGGGGGCAGGTAGAAGGGGGAGAAGGGCAGGGAACTCAAAGGCTGGAAAGGAGCAACAAGAAAAATGGTATGAAATAGTCCTAAGAAGTGGGAGTAGTCAGCAGTGTCAGATGAAGACCGGAGAGCAGTAAAATCAGGACAGGGCAGGTATCCATCTGGCATGAGGAAAGTCTGTAGCCTCAGCAGGAATTTCAGTATAGCATAGAGGTAAGGACAGAGCCTCCTGTAGTATATCATGCTTCCAACCCATACTGGCAGTGTAGGGGTTTGAGTAGCTTACCTTTAAGTATTAGTTTCCTTTTCTGTCAAGTGGGGCTAATAATACAAACATACAAGTATACCACCAACAGGGTTAAATGAGATCAGGTATGTAGATTACGTTTAAGATCCATCTGTGATCTCAGTAAGTAATTGTGGTCTTTTCATTGACTGGAGACAGGAGAGTAGATAAGAGCTGTGGAAGTGGAAGAGAATAGATTGTTGTATTTTTAGAACATGGTAAAGTGATTGAAAGAAGTTAGTAATTAAGAATACCAGGTAAGGGTTTGGGGTTGTTTTTAAGATAGTAGAAACTTGGTTATGTGCATATGCTGAAGGAAAAGGTCCTCAGGGCCACCTGTTCTACTGAAATATAAGAAAAGGATGAGTACGTGGGTATAGTTGCTGATAACTTACACAAGTGTTGGCAGAAGTTTTCTTCTAGATAATTCCAGATAGTCCTTATCCAAGCTTGGCTCCAGCTAAGAACCCCCAGTGAATACTAGAATACTTAGCAAGTAATTTGACTAGTGGCTTCATTTTTTCTTTTTCACTGAAGAGGAACAAGAATTTTTTTTAAAAAAATGGGAAGTAGTGGGACAGTTGGGAGAATGGGGATACTTTGGAAGAGCTTCTAAGAGGGCCTAGTGTAGAATCACTGTTGCTGGTGCCTCTTCAGTGAACTGTGCTCTGCAGAGTCTTTGCTAGCGGTATTCATCAGCCTAGGTGCAAGGTGGGAGATGACAGGGCTCAACTGACCAGAAATTGGAAGGAGAAGGAGACAGGAATAGGAGCAGTAGTAACAGAGCTGGCAGTAATAGTAGAGACTGGCGAAGCTATAGATTGTAGGGTCTAGGTGAAGGAGAGAAGGCAAAGTGGAACTCGTACTTTCGGAGAAAATGGAATGGTGACCGCTTGCTCTGATGAGGTTGAAGGGTCACTGCAGAGGCTAGTTAGAGAGCTGGAAGACAGAAAGTGTTTGTTGGGGAACAGGATATGGCAATTTAAGAATCTGAGCATTTGAAGGCAGTGGCAGCTTTGAGGATGGAGTCATGGGCGTGGGAAACTGAAAATAGAGTGGGATGAGTATCTTGGATGTGTATATAGAGAGAAGATCAAAATCTTTCTGTGTGAGCAAAGGCCAGGAGCCACAGTGTTTGTAGAATGTGGTGCTTGGAACAGGGTAGCTGGCATTTGATATGAATGTGGGAGTTCACGAGAAACCTGGGAGGTGGGAACCTTAGACGTTGGACTCAGGAACTTGGATTTTAACTACCCAGGCAGTGGAGAGCTGGTAGAGGTTTCTGATAGTGACTTTAAAAGAAAACTCTTTGGCAGATAGTCCAGCAGAGGTTTGTAGAATAGGCTGGAAGGGAGAGGAAACTGAGAAGAATGTCTTGATATCTCATTTTCTGGCAGCCATCTTTCTGGGTTCCTTCCGCATGGCCTACCAGGAGATTAAGAATGTTATCCTGGAGGTGAACGAGAGTGTTCTGACGGAGTCTATGATCCAGGTAAGGAGCAAGATTGTTGTCTGGGGAGCTGGCTCTTCACGTCGTGGTGCACTAGCCTCCTCTGTTTAGAGGGTGAGGTCTTTAGCACTGGCACTTTACAGAATGCTGGCTTTGGGTCAGCGTCCATCTCTCCATTGGTTAGATTATTTCTGGTATAGTTTTCAAAAATCCTGCCATCTCACTAGCTGCCCCAGCCCCTAGCCTGTTTTCTTCTTTGTGGTCCTTAGGCAGAGTGGGGGACTGAAAGGCTCAAGCTAATCGCTTTGAGACCATCCCTTCTCTCTTTCAGAACCTCATTAAGCAGATGCCAGAGCCTGAGCAGTTAAAAATGCTGTCTGAGCTAAAGGATGAATACGATGATCTGGCCGAGTCGGAACAGTTCGGCGTGGTGGTGAGTGAGGCCTGTGGCAAGAAGCTCTTCTTGGACTCCTTGCTCCCTTCCTCCCCTAGAGCAGCTGGGCCACTTGCTTCTCGCCTCTTGTCTATTTTGAACCTATCTTCCTCTCTGTTCGGTGCTCTGAAACTCATAGCCTCCCACACGAGGCTCATGCCTTGATGTTTTTCTGACTTGCTCTCTCCCTGTTGGCTATACTGGAACTGCTTGTCTTCCCCACCAGATGGGCACGGTGCCCCGTCTGCGGCCTCGCCTCAACGCCATCCTCTTCAAGCTACAGTTTAGTGAGCAAGTGGAGAATATTAAACCAGAGATTGTTTCTGTGACTGCCGCGTGTGAGGAGTTAAGAAAGAGTGAGAGCTTCTCTAGCCTCCTGGAGATTACCTTGCTTGTCGGAAACTACATGAATGCTGGCTCCAGGAATGCTGGTGCTTTCGGCTTCAACATCAGCTTCCTTTGTAAGGTGAGCCAGGTGGTTAGAGCACAATGGAGAGGGGAAGGCCGCTGGCCTCTGTGGGCAGCATGTGGCAAACTGCTGTTGGCCTTAGGGGGTCTTGGGCGGGTCAGGACTAACACATTTCTCCTCTTTCCCCAAGCTTCGAGACACCAAGTCCACAGATCAGAAGATGACATTGTTGCACTTCTTGGCTGAGTTGTGTGAGAATGACTATCCCGATGTCCTGAAGTTTCCAGATGAGCTTGCCCATGTGGAGAAAGCCAGCCGAGGTAGGGCAGGTTGAGGTGCAGCTAGAAGGCTGTTCCAGGCCCCCAAAATCTCTGCATTGGGACGGAAATTCTCACTTGCCTATCTTAGGTGGGAAAGGGAGCGGGTGGAGGCACGTGTCTAGGCCACAGCAAAGAGGATTATCAGGCACAAGGGAGGTCTTCGGGTACAGTAGTGGGAAGCATTCTTTCCCTTCCTAGGGAAACACCAAATACTAAAAAAAAACAACGGAAGAAAGGCAAGTGTTTTTAGTCTAGGTCAGTGGTTCTTTTTATTGAGAAAGCATGGACTAGATTGGCAAAAATCAGGCCTCACCGTCTTGGAACGAGGCATAGAAAAAGCAGCACTCAGTAGAAATGGGAACAGATTTCTGCCCTTCCTCTGTATTGCTGTGTATAGCTCCTTCCTCCCAAACTCTCTCTAAAATGAATGAGACCAAGATCCCGGGGGCTTTCCCCGGTTCCTGTTAAATTAAATGAAGCTTCTCTTCTTAAGGCTGGAGGTTCAGGCATCGAGTAACCTACAGTTTAAGTGGAAAGATAAAGAATATGATGTGTGGAACCCCTGGAGGAGGGGACCTGAGAGTGGCAGCTCACCATGCGCACTGACACGGCGCCCTGACGACCAGAGGCTGAGGCTCGGGGGACTGGCAATAACTCTTGCTTTCTCTTTTTTCTCCTTTAGTTTCTGCTGAAAACTTGCAAAAGAACCTAGATCAGATGAAGAAACAAATTTCTGATGTGGAACGTGATGTTCAGAATTTCCCAGCTGCCACAGATGAGAAAGACAAGTTTGTTGAAAAAATGACTATATCCTTTCTTACGAGAGGAAGGAGTTCCTAGGATGCTTGCTGGAAAGGGAAGGAAGACTTCCCAGAGGGAGGACAGCTGGAGAGACCTGGGGGTAGAGATATTTTCCTTCTTAAAAAAAAAAAAAAACTCTTAAAATTCTTTTCATTATATACATAGTTCTTGAGAGCATTCTCATTGTTGTGGTAGGCACACCACCAAAATTCCTCCCTGACCCCTTGCCCTCTGCCCGGTTTCCACTGCTCGCACGCACGTATTCTCTTTTCTCGCTCCTTCCTAACCACTGCCACTGGACTCCTCATTTTCAGCTCAGGAGTGTATTCTAAACAAAAACTGTGTTGTGTTGTATTGCTTTTTGCACCTCCTGGCTCTCGGCCCTGACCCCACGGCAGCATGTGCAGAGCCATATTACTGCCACCTCTGCTGTAGGTGAGCCATGGTTTACAGTTTTCCATTCCTGTTCTGGATATTTCGATTGCTTCTTGCCTTTGCTCTTACAAGCAGTGTCGTGTTGAACATCCTTGTGCATGCCAGCATGCATCTCTGCGTGCTCCTCGGGGCCAGAGCAGTGGGTCTGCTTCCTGGTCTTGGTCCTTGACTCCCTGGCTGCACAGCTTCGTGAAGGACGCACAGGAGCAATATAACAAGCTACGCCTGATGCACTGTAACATGGAGGCCCTCTATAAGGAGCTGGGAGACTACTTCCTCTTTGACCCCAAGAAAGTGTCGGTGGAAGAATTCTTCATGGATCTGCACAACTTCAAGAATATGTTTGTGGTGAGCCAGGGATACTGCTGACTGAATCTTTCGTGGACATTTCTCGCTTTCCACATGGCTTGCTTGGGGGGTGGGCTTATGTGGAAGTACACACATGCCCACGTGTTTCGTTTTGTTTTCCTCCACAGCAAGCAGTCAAGGAAAACCAGAAGCGGCGGGAGACAGAGGAAAAGATGCGGCGAGCAAAACTAGCCAAGGAGAAGGCAGAGAAGGAGCGGCTTGAGAAGCAGCAGAAGAGAGAGCAACTCATAGACATGAATGCAGGTAAGAAGCGAAGAGAAGGGTCGATGGGCTGAAAAAGGAACATTTGCAGGGCTTCTCTGCCTAGAATCTCAAGGCCAGAGGGAACAGCTCATGTCTGAGCTCAGCTCCTGGCAAAAGATTGTTGGCAGCCTTTTACCTCCAAGAGCCTGACACTGGACTTGAACCTCAGCTTTCCTGCATGTACATTCCAGTGCTCCATGCTCACCCCACCCCCACCCCCCCGCCTTTGCTAGTTCCTGTGTTATGTCTCATCTCCCAGTGGGTTTAGTATTGCTGTAACGTGTACTTTTCTGCCTGGCCACATGGTCTTCTGGCCCATTTTTGTTCCATCTACTACATCTTTCTTTTCCCCAAAATGTTTTCCTGGCTTTGCTCCTGTCTTTCACTGATGGCTTGTCCTCCTGCCTGCTTATTTGCACTCAGTACTGTGTGCTCAGTACCTCCGCACAGTCGTACACACTATGTACAAGCATAACTGCGCATACCTATGAGGTTATAAAAGGACTAAACTTCTGGATAAGGGGGCATGGGAGCTGGCTACTCTCTTTTCTTCAGCAGAATGTTTCACTACCAGAAGCATGTCTTTGTTGAAACATATGGGCTCAATTACTGGCCTGTTTCCTGTCTCTGCTGCCTTCCTGCTGTTGATGCCCTGCCCCCCTCAGCTCCTTCTCTGGGTAGCAAGAATCTAGCATACATTGTGCATGGCACTGAGCTGAGGCCACCGTTCTTGAACCAGAGGAACTACGAGCTATCTAAGTAAAGGGCAGGGGAGGTGGGATAGCTGGGTGATGGGCAGTAAGGAGGGCACATGATGTCATGAGCACTGGGTGTTCTGTGCAGCTGATGAATCACTGAACTCCACTTCTGAAACTAATGATGTACTATATGTGGGCTAATTGAATTTATATATAAAAAAAATAAAGGGTTCTAAGGCTGCCAAGTCTGGCAAGAATCAAAGTGCTTTGCTGAGCACTAGAGGCCAGAGCTGCTCTTGCACCTCTTGCTCCCAAGGATATTGCTTTGGCAGCTCCCATTGTGGTAAAACTAGTGACCTAAAGGAGCTGAACAGGCTCCCTTTTTTTCTTTTCTTGAAACTTTGCTGGGATCTAGTTATATAGAAGCCACAGATTTGTTCTATTACTAATGCTTTTGAAGCCCACACCTAGTGTCCTTTCCCTTCCCCATTCTCCCTGGTGGCCAGTGTCTGTCCTCAGGTACTGTCTAGGATGCATCAGGCGAAGGTGGAGTCCAGCGGAGATGCAGGATGAGGGCTGCACCCCCTTATCTGGTGATGCAGCAAGCCCTGGCCCTGGTCCCCAAGGCAAGCAAATGAGGTCGGAATGTAGGTCAGCTGCACTGGTGATGTTCAGCCAGCAGGTGGCGCCGGGAGCTGTGAGCCCAGCCCAGTAGCTTCCAGCCTGCAGGCTTCTTGGGATTTCAGTTTCAGATTTCACCACCCAGAGCTGTTGCCATGGAAACAGAGCCAGGCTGGAACAGAGAATCTACATTAACTCTTTATATTCTAGCCAGGTTGCTTCTCCTACATGCTGAGCTGGCTTCTGGAAGATGCAGCCACAAGGGGCAGTACTTAAGTAAAATTCAGCTGTGGGGTGGGTGTCTTCTTTTTCCTCAGCCCTGCTCTGAAACTAGAACCGGGCTGTCCCTGATGTGTTTATAGGAATTAGAGGGAAACACTTTAGGATAAAGAGCAAGTGATATGGTTGCATATTAATTTCATATCCCAGTCTTTGTACTTATACTGGAATTAGAGTTGGGCAGTTCTGCAATTCTCTGTGCTAGTCCCCAGGGGGTTGGGAAAGAACATACTTCAAGAAAATATTCCAAGGTTTACATTGATTAGTAGTCAGTGAAACCTTTTCTTTTAACCACTGTCCAACAGATGCAATTAAACATGGGCTGTGAGGCTTGAGATTTAGTCCTCAGCCACTGTGGGCCAAGGGTAAGCCAGGCAACAGTCATAGAGTTGGCATGGGACTTAACACACTGTATGCCGCTCAGGCTGAAGAGCTTACATCTCCGTCTTTGTTTGTGACAGAGGGTGATGAGACCGGTGTGATGGACAGTCTTCTGGAAGCTCTGCAGACGGGCGCAGCATTCCGACGGAAGAGAGGACCCCGTCAGGGTAAGTAAGCAGATGGAGCCCAGCCTGGGTGTGTGGAAGGGATGAGGTCTCTCTGCTCCTGGTCCTGCTTGCCTTGGGCTGAAGAACAGGTAAAGATGTTCTGAGGGTTTAGGAACTTCCTCATGATAGTCCCTGCATCAAGAGTGGGTTGTCCAGTCCTCTACCTCCCATGATAGAAAGCATGGACTTGGAGAACTGGGTCTTCAGATCTGTTAGCAGATCTATTATAGCTGATGATGACTATACTTCTCCCCATTCTTGAAGCAGAAACTTGGAACAAGTGAACCATGGTGCAGGACACAGATTTGGGTGGGTGTTTGCAGGTATGAACAAAAACTGAGTTAAAAGTGTAAATTAGATGTAGGAAATAAAAAGTCAAGAGCCCTTAAAAAAAAAAAAAAAAAAAGTCAAGAGCCCTTACTCTCAACTTCACAAGCAGAAAAGATAGAGGAGATTATCTGAGATTATCCTCAGATGTAATAATACAGAGGAGCAGTCCAATGGAAGAAACTGTCTCTGTCCGAGAATTACCCTCTCCTTGGGTGCAGTTAGCCTGCAGTGCGTTTTATCTTCCCCACTGACTTCCCCACAGCCTCCTCTCCCAACCATCTGAAGATTTCAGTGGATTGAGTTGAGTCAGAGCCTTTAAGAATTATGGGGATAAGAAGACAAGTGATCCAGGCATTAGTGTGGGGAAGGATCAGTGGATAAGCTTCCTTAGAAGGAAGCACACAGTGGCCAAGAGACTGTTCCAGGAAAAGGTACTACAACCAACACTATCCCTTGGGTGGGTGAGGGCACTGTTGTATCTGGTGAGGGCCCTTCTGGACTAGGAGAGATAGATAGCTTCTTTCCTGGGTTGAAGGGTGGGAATAACAGAAAGGGCAGTCATGAATGGTTTCTACTTTCGAGAGAGTGAAAGCTGTGTTCCCGTTGCTTGCCTGGGCTGTTCTGTAGATCTCTTTGATAAGAGCTTTAAGGTTCTTGGAAGGAGGAATAATGTAGCTTGTTTTGGCCTCTGTAGGGCTTCCAATACCTGTCATAGCCTGGACAGGGATCCTCTGGATCAAGCGTGTAGAGCATGCTAACCCCCATAAACTTAATGTCCCAAAGGTCGCTATCTTTTTCAGCCCATACTCTGCCGTCCTTCTGACGGCTCTTCTGCGTGACTTCCGAACTTTCCCTAAATAGGAGAATCCCTAGTTATAAGTCCTCCCCATTTCCTCTTGGCAGGCTTTGTAGTGGGAGGAGAGGTGCTTATAATGGACTTAGAATTTCCTGGCATAGTGCATTAAATCCTATAGGTTAGTGTTTGGGTAGAGAGTGCAGCTAGTAGTATTTGTTTAGTTTTTTTTTTTTTTTTTTTTTTAAAGACTTTATTTTTTATTTTTTTTTTTATTTTTTATTTTTTTAAAGATTTTATTTATTTATTTGAGAGAGACAGTGAGAGAGAGCATGAGCGAGGAGAAGGTCAGAGAGCGAAGCAGACTCCCCATGGAGCTGGGAGCCTGATGTGGGACTCGATCCCAGGACTCCAGGATCACGCCCTGAGCCGAAGGCAGTCGTCCAACCAACTGCGCCACCCAGGCGTCCCTAGTATTTGTTTAGTTTTTAAAGGTTCTTATGAGATGCTTTCAACCCCCTGCCAATGTGGCCTTACATTAGGCATTTCCAGACAAATGAAAGTATATTGCATCTCACTGTTGACTCTCTCAGCTAAATGCCAACCTGCATCTGACTGTTGGTGGGGAATTCCCTTTTTAAGCCTCTTCCTCTGAAACTGGACTAGAATCCCAGATGCTTCCTGTACACAGGCAGCCAGACATCAATGGCTCTCCTCTGTGGGGAGGCCCCATTTTCTGCTTCTTCCCAAGTAGGGAACCAGGACTCACAGGCAGAGGAAGCAGGGACTTTGTTGGAACATAACCTTTCAGCAGAAGATCTAAATTAGTCAAAGTGCTGTTCTCAATGCAAGAAGGAATAGGAGATGGATACTAGGAAATACTAAGAGAAGCAGAGAAGTGCATACTTTTTAAATTGGTTCCATCCTGTAATCTAATCTTTCTGGGCTGTAGGTTCACAGAACAGGGATGAACGTATCTGAAAGCATCTCCCCAGGAAGACCTTTCTGGTTACTCTGGTATGCTGCTGAGGTGGTACATTCACATGCTATGAAGTGACATGGCCTCATGCTTTTAAATGTAAAAACTCTACCACAATCTGGAGAGCATTGGGCTAGGTAGAGACCAAAGGACCCCAAGTCAAGTCTAACTCTGGTGCTGTCTAGGGTACCTCAGACAAGTTTTGGGGACTGAGTTTCTTCATGAGTTGGACTAAAATGGTCTCTTGAGTCTTTTCTAGCCTTAATTTTATTTTTGACCAGAGACAGTAGAATTAAGACAGGAAAGAGGCTGGACAAAGAAGGCCTTATTCTCACTGTAAAGGCTGCAGGTTTCCCTCAGTGGCTACTGGACTTAGCTGGTCCACTCCTTCCTTCACCAACTCTGACTCTCCCCTATGGCCGATTGCCTTGAGCCAAAAAACTGAAGCGCTAGCGAGCAGATATGTCTCACAGCCCTCCTCAGTCCCTGGGAAGCAGCTGTCCCTGCCTCAAAGACACTGGCCTTTTCCATAGGACTTAAAGTCATGTTTAAAAAAAAAGTCTTCCGGTCTCTGGAGACCTGAGGGAGTGTAGACAGAGTACAGAGTATACAAAGCACCATTGATGCGCTGGAAGAGGAGAGTTACTATCAGGGCTGGTTCACTAAAAGTGACATGTTAAGCTGCTGTGATCTGCAGGGTGTGGGAGAACAATGGTTTGAGTGTCAAAGAGAAGAATCCATGTGATTGTATCGCAGCTACTATTTCAAGCTGATGATTGAGTCAGCGTGTGGTTTTAATGACTCAACTTTATCTCCGTGTCTGAATTGTGGCCTCTTATACATAGGCCATCTGCTCACTGAGATAAAAGTCAAGGGAAGAAATTGGTCATTCTCTTCCTTTCCTTCCCTCTAAGCTCCACCTCCACTAACAGAACCTTAGAGTCTGGAGAATGTCTGAAGACCTCCAGTGATTAGCATCTGACCGCTGCATAGAGGAAAGCAGTTAAGACCCAGAGAAACTCTGGCTGGCTCAGCTCTATACAGCTGGCCGATGCTAGAGCGAGGAACTTTGTCCCCCCTTTTGTGATTCCAAGTCCAGGGCTGTGGCCACTAAGCCTCCTTGATGGACAGGACAGTGACCCCTCTGTGGAGGCCAGAGGTATTCTTTCCTACCTTCGAGCAGAGAGAGCACTGGACATGGTACAGTTGCTCCAGTGAGTTTCTGATGACTACCTGTCTATAGAAGGGGAAGAATGTTTCCTAGACCACTACCTCTTCTCCCTCTGCTTCTGTGAAAATAGGACAGAAATTATAATTAGGTGACTTTAGACAGTAATGAGTTCTTAAGGACAGTAATGACTGCCCCATCTGTCCTAGTTTCCTCTCCCCTAAGGAAGCTTATTAACAAGAACACTTCCTCTTTGGGAGCAGTTTCTAGCCTCTGTTTTATAAATGTCTTTTTCTAAATCATTAACCTTTTTCTGATTCATCTGTACTGGTGTTATATATGGTTGGTAGATTTTGCTGGTGTTTTTATTGTAGCCCACCCTAGAACGTCTAGGAATCTGGCTTCAGAGAGCTTTGACCAGTGTCTCAGGATGGTTCCCTTTTCCCCACTAGACTATGACATCATTCTCTTGTGAGTTAATAATCCTCCCTGATCTAATACAGTCAAATTATGTATCTGCTTCTGTGGCTATTTTTCAGTAGTCTCAAGTACCTAAGCTAGGGAAAGAAGGGGAAGAGTCACTTTCTCTGGATTTTTCAAACTGTTGAGTATAACTGTGGCCCTGAAGACAAAGTAGAAACCGGAATTCTTCCATCCTGTTGATTCTCTTCCCAATTCCAGCTAAGAGCTTTCCCATTTCTGGTTCTAACCTTAGGCCACATCATGGCCATCCCTAGGCTTAAAAGCTAAGTTTTGGTCTTCTCCCCACCTACCATCCACTCTTAGTCTTGGTAATGCATCAAAATCTTTTGGAATCTAGAAAATGTAGAAAAAGTACTTGATGAGGTACAACTGGTGTCCTGTTAAAGGAAGAAATCAAAGAGAAACACCACAGGAATGCCACACTTGAACTCTGACTTTTCCCATGTTGCCCAGAACAGGTGTCTCTCAAGACCTGGTGTTCTTTTCCTTCTGGGGTCTGGAATCAGGAATTCTTTCAGCCTAAACAACACTCCTTCAGTCACACACGAGTAGTTGGCAGTATTTTCTCAACTGCTAGAGACTGAATACACAGGAGCACCAAAGTGACACCAAGCCACTGCCTTTCTGGACATGAGAAGTAGGGTCCTAGAGAAGGGAGTCCTTCAGAAAAGAGCTGAAACTAAGTGACTTTCTAGGTGCAGGCAATGTAAATGCAGGGTGCAAGCCATGTGCTTGCTTTCCTGTGTGGAAACTGCACAGGTTTGGCTCCAGACTTGGCTGGAGAGACTAAGAAGATAGAAGCATCTACCTGTAGATCTTCCAGTGGGGGCTCCTTTTCCTCTCCTTTCAGTCACTGAGGCCAGAGCATGTGTTCATAATCCAAGGAGTGGTTTGTGTGAACGGCTTGGAGTCTGGGTCCCATTCCTTCCCCTTGGAACCAGATGATGAGCCCCTGTGCTGGTTGGTCAGGGCCTTCACTCTGTCTTCTCCTCTTGTTAGACAGTCCATTGTGCCCCTGGGAGGAGGAGTTGCAGGAGGAGGAGACCCAGACATTGGTAACCTGTGGGCATGCCGAGTGCTCCCTGAGCTGCAGGCAGCCTCTCATGTGTGCACACAGTGGTGCTGCGTTCCACTTCTGGGGAAACTGGCAGCCCTGCTGAGAAGCTGACCCTGTTTGGCTTCCACCCGCCATGAGCTGCTTGCTGGTCTAAACAAGGCGCAGGCGTTCCAGGTGCTTTGTTGACCGCCTCCTCTGGACCTTGCCTTCCTGTGCATGTCCTGAGGCTGCCCCCGTCCTGCCCTCTTCCTTGGGGAGGGCTAGGCTCATTTCACCAGTCCCTGCTTCTTTAATGCTTAGGTGCTGCTTTCTTCATTCATCTTTCCCATGACCCAGCAAGCAGGGTTTTTTGAGGTATAAATCAAATGCTTAAAATTCACTCTTTTTAAAGTATTTACTTCAGTGGTCTTTGGTATAGCTACAGGTTTTTGCAAACATCACCACTAATTCCAGAATAATATCTAATTCCCAGAAAGAAACCCCATCCCCATGAGCAGTCATTCCCCCAGTCCCTGGCCCTCATGAATCTACTGTCTCCCTGGATGTGCTCCTTCTAGACATTTCATAGAAATGGAATCCTAGCACATGTGGCCTTTGCGTCTGGTTTCTTTCATCCCAGGCAGGCGGTTCTTGGTGTACATGTGGTCTCTCTGTGCTGTTTGTAGGGCATGGGAAGAGGCAGAGAGCATGAGCTGGGCAGTCCCAAGAAACTGCCTTCGTGTTGAAGACACTGGTGCCATAACTCTGCATCCCATAAATTAATGGGAGAGTCTTAGAGGTGGCTCCCAGAAGTTAGACCAGAAACTCATGAATTGATTGGTTCTTCTCTTCCTGTTTAAGATGACAACTGGAGCTTCATAATCCCTTAGCCCACTGGGCTGAGATTTCTTTGTAGGGGCCCATCCTTGACCCTAGCTCTGCCTTCCCTGACATACCCTTCCTGACCCACCCACCTCACAGCCACATACATACCTCATAGGGCCCTTAAAGAGGTGGGAAAGAGCTAGGCGTGTGGGTGCAGGGAGAGGGATGGAGGGCTGGTGGGACATCTGGGAGCCTGACGTGCATGCGGGGTCACTGCATGGCTGTTGCTCTGCTCCTCGCTGCAGGAGTTGCCCCAAGCAGCCTGAGGAAGGCCTTCCTCTGCTTGGGACAGCCCTCCCCAGGGTTCACTCCAAATGGTTTGGGCCTAGGAGATTCCTGGAAAACTGCCAAGAAAACAAAAATAATACTCTACCAAGCCTGGGTCTATTTAATTTCAGCAACCCAGTGATGAGTAAACCCATTTTGAGTACTTGATTTCACCTTAAATTTTACACAAACTTCAACCACATATGTCTGTCTCAGTATACTCAAACCTATGCAGCTTCCACACAGGAAAGCAAGCACACATCTTGCACTACATTGTCTGCACCTAGAGAGTCTATTCCATGTGTTCTTGAATCTCTGCTCCTCCTCTAAAGTATTGGCTTCTCTGAACCAGATCGTGCAGCCCCTTTTGCATGGCCTTGGGCTGAATGTCTGCTACAGAGAAGGAAAGGGATTAGAAATTGGGCCTTCTGTGGACAAGCTCTCTCATGTCTTCTCTTTGCAGCCAACCGGAAGGCCGGGTGTGCAGTCACATCTTTGCTAGCCTCAGAGCTAACGAAGGATGACGCCATGACTGCTGTTCCTTCTAAGATGGCCAAGAATAATGAGGGAGTCTCCACAATCCTGGAGGAAACCAAGGAGTTGGTTGGCCGTGCAAACTAAGCCGGGACCTGTGGCCATAGCAGCCCCCCGGGGCACTCCAGACTGTCTTGCCCTGGAGCCTGTGCCTAAAGGGTCATGGAAGTATTCTTCTGCGGTGGCTGCTCCCACTATCCTGACCCTTTTTCTCTGGCCTGCCGCTCTCTGTACATCACACAAGCTTCAGCTGCCTGGAGGCCAGCAGGAAAGGGCACTGGGGGTCCGGGGGAGGCCGGAGCCCGACCCAGCCAGCCCTGGCTGTTGTATTACCAAAGCAGGCTCCTTGTTTGCTGCCTTAACCCCAAGTGTCTCCTCTCTGTCACCGAGGCCTTGTCTCAGACCAGGCCCCACCTGCTTTTCCAGCCCCTGCTTTTCCAGTGGGCTTTCACCTGGGTCAGTCTTGCTGGGTGTTTTTCTTTTGTGGTTTCTCCAGCCCTGAGAACAGCATGGGGCTTGTGAACCTTTGGGCTCTATCCCCCCCTTTCATTGCTGTTACCTCTGCTTTGCTCTTCCCTCTCCTGGTTATTATTTATTACTTGTGGTATGACAGTGGGAGCCATGCCTAGAGAAGTGGGGAGCAAACCCCATCCTTACCACACCTTCTGCGGAAAGGCGTCCCAGAACAAAAAGGACCTGAACCACTTGATCTGTTCCACCGTGGCCAAGGGCCTGTGGGGAGGCAAGGTACAGAGACATTGTGGGACCTATCCCCAGCCTGCTGCCATGTTTGAGGACCCTGCCTCTGTGAACCCTCTACCCCTGCCCCCGGCGACCGAGCCACAGTCACTCCTCACACCTTCCCCAGAGCTGTGGTGCATCTCATCTGGAGTATGGGCTGTACTGTGACCATCCCAACACCTCACCCTCTGTCTCCAAGGAAATGGGAGGTGGAGCCTCCTGGCTGAGAAATTGTATTGCAAATGGATCTATTTTTATATGAGATTTTTTTTTTTTTTTTAAGAAAATATTCCTTCCCCCTTTCCCCTTCATAATGTAAGAGGCTCTGATGGCAGGACCCAGCGACCCTGGGATTTCTCACCACAGGCCTCAATCCTAAGCAACCCTCAATCCTGGACTGCCACGTCAGCCCTAAAGCCTTCTGGGCCCTTGAGGCCAGTGCAGATTCTCTCTCCCATTATCCAGTTTTGGGGCAGGAGGAAGCTCTTCCCTGACAGAGCTGGACCAGGCCTAAGAATAGTGGGAGCTCTGAGACCACAGAGTTTTTATAAATGTAATATATTTATCAAGCCAAATGTGCAAATGCTAACTGGACACTGGGCAAGGAAGCACAGGTGTGTGGCCACATGGCATCCCCCGCTCCCTTCTGAACAGCAGGCAGGCCAACACTGTTCAGTAGCCCTTGCTCCAGGAAGCTCAGATTCTCTGGCTCAAGGTGACACTTGACCCTCCTTGTGCTTTTAGCTTCCCATCACAGGTAAGGAGAGAACATGACACGGTTAGGGCTTGACCCAGAGTAAGAGTTGTTGGAGCAAAGGGGGGACTTACATGATCTAAGGGTTCCTGCAGGGAGGCCTTCAGGCCAGGAACCAGGGTGCTGGTTGCTACAGCTGCCTGTGTGTGAAGGGGCAAGAGCAGCTCCTTTGAGCTCTTCCCTGGAAGGTGGGGGTAGGGAGGAGGCTGCCTCCCTGGGTTCCTTCCTCCTCCCTGCTGATATCTGGGGCTTTGACCCTATCTTTTTTATTCTACTTTTGCTAGGATGCATTTAATAAAAAAAAAAAAAAAGGCAAACCTATTTCCCTTGCCTTTTGGGCTTCTGGGATGTCATCACCTCCAGGTTATTGGGTTTGTTTCCAACTGTTAATAAAGCATTGAAACAGTACTACCTTACTGCCTCTTTTGTGAGTTTAAGCTGTTTTCCAAAGCCCTTTTTGACCTGACAAAAGTTGAAGGTGCCAGGGCGCCTGGGTGGGTCAGTTGTTAAGCAACCGCCTTTAGCACAGGTCATGATTCCAGGGTCTTGGGATAGAGTCCTGCATCAGGCTCTCTGCTCTGCGGGAAGCCTGCTTCTCCCTCTCCCACTCCCCCTGCTTGTGTTCCCTCTCAAATAGATAAAATCTTAAAAAAAAAAAAAAAGGTGATGGTGCCTAACATGTGCCAGACAACACCCTGCTTGGGCTTCTGCCCTTACATTTGCTGGACCTAAAGAAATGGGATCCAGTTCTGCCCCATCCCCCTTCCACATTGCTGCCTGGGGGCTTGGCCCTTTTCTTGAACTCAGTTCTAGCTCCCCCCACCTCCTCATGCCCCCAGTACCTGCAATACCTGTGCCTCTTTTTACTGAGGGAACCATTCTCCCATCTCCCCTCTTCTATCCCTGTCCTCCCACTCCCCACTCCCCCCTTTTTGGTGACCACAGACTAGAGGAACTTACACTGGGGTAGAAACCTGAGCCTGCCAGCAGAGGTCAGAAGCCAGAGGTCATGCTCCAGAGGACTTGCTGCTCAGATGTGCACATTGTGACCTGCACAAAGGAACCTCACAAGCTATGAGCAGACCCAGAATTGAGAGCAGAGGCGGAAGAGGACCACAAAACCATTCAGACAAGCTCTAGAATTGGAAATAAAATCCTTTTAAATAGCCCTGGAGCCTGGGCAGCTGCCTCCCAGTCATGGCAGGGGATGTGGGGGTGGGCTGCCTTCCTCCTCCTCCCCCACCGGAGGCCACGTGTTCCTGGCTCAGAGCTTTACAGGCGCACATACCAATTAGGGACCAACCGCAGCTGCTCACAGGCTCTGCCAGTCTACTGCCCTGCCTGGAATAGAACCCAGGCAGCCAGCACCCCGCCCTCTGCAGCCTGGCTCTCAGAAACAAAACCCTGCTTCCATCTCAAACCGTGCACCACCACCCTTCCTCCCACGCAAGAAAGTCGCCTCCAGATGCTTCGTTGGAAGGCTTGGTTTCCATGACAACAGGCCGGGAGCTGGCAGAACATGTGACCCGGCTCTGACAGAGCCAATGCGCAGAGGAAGCCCAGAGACAGCCTCCTTCCAGCCTGCGGTTAGGCATCCCCTCACAGAATCCCACCGCCCTCCGCCCCAGATAACCCCAGTGGGTCTGCGTTTCTGTCCTTCCGCTCCGCCTTCTCTCCTCTGTACTTCCAGCAGCTCCTCTGACTGCAGCAACCTTGAATCTCACTGTGCTTCAAGGGAGCAGGCAGAGGAGGCAGGGAGGGGAGGACTACCAACTGAAGAGTGAACGGAAAAGCGGGGTGGGGGGGGACGATCTGCGTCTGCGGGCAATCTCATTTCCTGCACACTTTTCAATCCCGACACCATTGCCGCCTCCCCAGCAACTGGGATGAACCTTCCAATTTCCTTGGTTTTGCTGCGGCGAGTGGGAAGGTGAATCCCAAATGGGTAAACTGAGGCCCAGCCTAGTATAGACTGAGAACCGCCTCCGGCACGCCCTCCCAATTCCACAGTGTTCCCAAACTCACTAGGCAGCGAGCGTGGAGGGGAATGGGCAAAGGGGCATCCTCCCTCCTCTGGAGAAGCCCCCTGAGAGCACTCTGGGGTATTCATTTCGGCAGGGAAGAGGTGGGAACTAAGGAAACATCCACCAACACCACCACCAGATTTCCAGCCTGCTCCAACTCACTCCCGCCCCCGTCCCGGCCCCCGAGTGTCCTCTTCTGCCTGGAGACAGGCGCCTAGAACCGTAGCGGAGATGGCGCAAGCACACTGACACCGCACACCGACGGGCTGTGCCCCGAAATCCCCGCCTCCGCCACAGACCCAGAAGCCGATTACACACAATGGAACACAATCACAGCTGTACACTGTGACGTCTGTCTAACAGGACTGCAAGCATACACAGCCACACCTGACAGCCAGAGACAGTCTCACGGGTAGGGACACAAAACCAATAAGCAAACGCAATCATCGCCTTGCGAGCCCACCCTTCTCCCAACACACGCCGCTTAGCTCGCCGCTTCATCCACACATGCCCAGAGCCTCCATCCCTTACACAGAACCATTCAACCTTTCAGAAGAAACCTTTTAATTTTTTTTTCAAAGAAAAAAAGCCATATAAATATTAGAGTATAAAACTTGCGTGAGACACAGGAAAGGGAGTGGGTGGGGAAGCTACGTGACTATGCGAAGAAAAGCACTTATAGGAGTCAGTACAGGGGAGGGGTCGCCGCAGCGCGTGGACACAGCACAAAACACAGCACGGGCCGCCGCAGGCGGATTCAAGGACAGACGGCTGCACGGAGCCCTCCGCCCGCCCACCCGCCACCACGGAAAAGCACACCGCACTACACTATTGGCTATTCTACACCAGCCGAAAGAGGGAGGGGGCTCTACACTACTGTTAGGGTTGGGGTGGGGTTCTTGCACAGCCCCGCTGAAGGGACGGGACTGGGGGGGGGGCATGGGCAAATGGGGGTGGGCAGAGAAAGGTCTATGCACAAGGAGGCACTGGGAGACTTTAACCAGGCTCTGGCCACTAGAGGGCAGACGGGGGTGGGCGCGCCTGGGCAGTGGCCATCACAGAAAAGAAATGGCACCTGGCAAAATGAAGGAACAGAGGCTTGGGGAGTTCAGAGGCCCTGTGGAGAAGCTCTGATCTGGGGCTGAGACTTCCTGTTCACTTGGTCCCAGCTCTAGCTCCATGCCTCCCCAACCCAAGGACCAAGAATGGCCCAGCTGACCCTCCCTTGCTGCTGGAGCCACAGTGACTCTTCTAACAGTGGCACCTCTGGGGTACCCAGCACCCACAGAGGGCCCTCTGACCTCTCCAGAGGACCTGGTCCTAAACATCCTCAAACCTTCCCTGGACTGTAATGCCACTTGAAATCCACTGATGCTAAAAGCTCAGCCCAAAGTTTACTGCCTTTATGTGGTAAATGAGGGTCCAGCCTGGTACTTGGTTTATGGCTAGAACTGGGGATCTGGCCAGTACCCTAGGGACATACAGAGCCTTCTACAAGACCCTGATAACCAGTAAGTCAAGCTTTGTCCATCCCCACACCCTTCCCTTCTTTATCTTACCACCCCATACTGTCTTGGAACATGCAGTGGAGTCTCTTGTTTGGGGAGGGGGAAGTCAACAGCATGCAGTGGGAACACCAAACAATGAGAAAGAGAACAAAAGACTGGTCCCAAGGGCTTTGGGAAGAGGCATGGTAGCAAAGTGCCCTCCCTAAATCCAGCAAGCATCTGTACCATGGGAATGGTGACCATGTCTCCCAAAACTTGAGCTTGGTCCTGGGGCTCTGGAAGGAGATGAAAGGACTGGCACCAAACCATGCTTTGGGGGAAGTCTGAGAATTGTAAAGGCCTAAAGGTTATGATGCCCTTCCAACTCTTCAGATCTATGAGCCTTTTTAGGTCACCAGGTACCTCAACACCCCAACCACCTTACTCGAGAAAAAGGGGCTGCTGAGGGAGTGGGGTGGGATGGGTAGGAGGAAAGCAGGGGATGGTAGATGGGCCTGATTAAATTTGGAAGATGGCAAAGTTCAGCTGTAACTAAAGGGGGTGTGATAAATGGTGTCTACACGAACCCCACTACCCCCATGGGCACAGCAAGTGATTGGATGGGGGTTCCCAGCAGAACTCCCTTTGCATATTCAATCCCTTGGGGGCAGAGAGGGGGGTGTTGACTGGGCACTTGTTTCTGTTTCCCAAGGGGAGCATGGCCTGGATCCCTACCAGTATCCTGGGGGGGTGAGCCCTGAAAATCCGAGGCCTGGGTACAAGTTAGGAGAGACTGGGCTGGTTGGGGCGGGAAGCTGCCCTGTGGCTCCAAGCCCGGCCTCCAGATTACTTCTTCTCCTTTTTGCCAGACTTCTTCTTGTTGCCGTTGCCACCTGCAGGAGTCTTGCCATCTCGCTTGCCAGCTGCATTGGTCAGTGTGGCATTACTGCCCGGGATGTAGACATTCTGTCGATAGTCGGGCACGTGCTGCAGGGTAAACTGAGGCCCATAGCGGGCACTTAAGCCCATGGTGCCAGCACCTCCTCCCAGGGTGGAGCTCCCATCAGCGGCTTCTGCAAGAGACAAAGGAAGGTCAAGAGCTAAACTCTGGGTCGGCAACAGTCACTCTGTTAGAGCACAACCAGTTAATGAAGGCCTGCAAAGCACCTGGCCCTGATCCTGCTGAGTCCCGGGAACGACCTCTCTATTCACAAGGGGCTGAGGAAAGTGAGACATGCTAGATCTGATGCCCAGCTCTTACCTACTGATTTGGGGCAAGTCTACCTGGACTCCCCTATGTCTCTTCAGTCTTCTGATCTGTGAAACTGGTTAAAAACAGCATCCACCAGGGCACCTGGGTGGCTCAGTTGGTTGGGCGTCTGTCTTTGGCTCAGGTCATGGTTTTGGGGTCCTGGGATCGAGCCCTGCATCAGGGTCCCTGCTCAGTGGGGAACCTGCTTCTCCCTCTCCTCCCCTACTCGTGCTCTCACTACCTCTGCTGCTGTCTTTCTCTCTAAGAAATGAATAAAATCTTGGGGCACCTGGGTGGCTCAGTGGGCTAAGCCTCTGCCTTTGGCTCAGGTCATGATCTCAGGGTCTTGGGATTGAGCCTGCATGAGGGTCTCTGCTCAGTGGGGAGCCTGCTTCCTCCTCTCTCTCTCTCTGCCTGCCTCTCTGCCTACTTGTGATCTCTGTCAAATAAACAAATAAAATCTTAAAAAAAAAAAAAGAAATGAATAAAATCTTAAAAAAGAAGGCATTTTCAGGTTTTGGTTAAGGCTGACCAAGATTATGATGTACACAAAGCACCTAGAAGAGTGACTATTATGTGGTAAGGACTTAAAACATACTAGCTGTTACTCTTCTCAGGGCTGAGTTAAAAGCTCTCAAATCCTTGCCCTTAAGCCTTCTCTGGTGACCATACTGGATCATGAGCTCCTGGGGGACTGCAGCCAGGCCCTGTTGGTCCTTCTCTCCTTGGACCAGCGCCCACAGCGCCAGTATTGAGCAGTTCTGTTGTTTGTGTGGGGAGAGGACAGTTCCCAGGCATTCAGTTTGGAATAGTACCAGCAGCTGACACCTATTCCTCACCAGGCACTCTGCTAGAGAGCACTCAGGCTCAAAGGCCTTCACTTCCACAAAGCAACCCATCGAGACATGTGGGATTTACCCTACTTCACTGGTGAGGACAGCAAGATCCAGAGAAGCTAGCTCAAAGCCACAGCAGCCAGCATGGGTTAAAGCCGGGGTGTATCTAAGCACCCACTCTGGGGCAGAGTCCCCACCACCCCCAGCAGTGTGGGTGGGTCCCTCCCTCATCCCTCTGCTGGGAGCTGCGCTGGAGAGAAGACAGGGCTGAGCAGGGTTCTAGGAGGCTAAGAAGGTGACCAGGGAGCAGACAGTGGAGGGAGGGATGATGCAGACAGAGGCTCAAAGTATGAGCTGGGTGACACTGGAGAACACCTCAAGCCCAGCTTCCCACCCGGCACAAGAAGAAATGGGGTCTAGGGAAGTATAGATGGGGGCCCCAGTTCTGCATCACCCTGGGTGCTTGTTGGAAACGAGACTCAGAATCTGCACCTTAACAAGATTTCCAAGTGATTTTGATGCACACTGAAGGTAGAGAAGCACAAAAACCTCACTGGGTTTTTGTGAGGCTTCAATAGGACAATGCTTTGTGCAGTACCCAGGCCAGGCCTCAGTGCTCCGTGTGAGGTGCGGCCGCACCCCCCTCACCGCCAAACGCCTTGTGAGCGACTTCTACTCTACACACCCCCTGACCAGGCCAGCAGGGAAAACCACGAGCTGCCACACCTCAGACCCAGTTCACCAGGGCTTCCGCGGGACTCCTCTGGCAGCAGGAGGGTTAAAGCCCCGGGAAGTCCCAGCCCAGCTGGCAGATGAGTCGTCGTCCCCCCCCCCCCCCCCCCCCCCCCCCCCGCTTTACTCCACCCTCGACCCTGGGAGTGGGTAGAGAAGGTGACTAAAGCCAGAGAGAGGCTGACTAATCCTGGGACACTAACCAGGGATTGAGAAACAGACCGGAACTATTTTCTAGACCAGCACTAGAAGGGGAGGGGAGAGGAGTAGTGAACAGAGACCGGAAAGAGGAGCCCCAGCCTTTCTCAGCCTTTCTGCCTCCCTGCTCCCACTCCGGGCGCTCAGGTTTCTACAACCTCCATTTCAAGTCCCAAATCTCAGGATGTGAGGGCTTTGAGGGTGTGTGTGAAAGAAAGGTCGGGTGGGAGGGAGCAGCTGTCCACTTCCTTCTTTCCTCAGGCTGGTGCCCTCCCCCAGCCCTTTCATTCCACAGACTTTCCGCAGTTTCCCTAAGTAACCCCAGGAGGGAGCCAAGCTCACCCTTCCCTCCCCTCCAGCATCCCCCATCCAGCCTGGGAAGGGAGGGAAGGGGGAGGAGACGCAGAGTCGGCTTCAAAAAGCTAGGATTCCGGAGTGATTTAGGGTCTAAAGGGAAGACTTCAGAGGCGCCAGAGAGGGAGAGTGAGGGATGGACAGACACACACACACACACACACACACACACAGAGGCACACACAAGAAAGGGAAATAAATGGGGAGAAACACGAAGAAGGGAGGCAGGAACAGAGGGGCACAAAGGGCTTGACTGGGTAACCGAAGGCCAGGCCCACCCACATCCTGCATGCACCCTAGATCTCTGAGGAGCACCCAAGGGGGTGGAAATGACAAAGCCAGTTGTTGTCACCTCTTAACAGAAGCAAAGGCCTGACATTGGCCCAAGGTCCCATGGGGGGTGGGGTGGGCACTGAGGTTGGGCTGGAAGGAGAAGGGAGAGGATGTGCGAACCCAGAGCCCAAGACAAAAAGGCTGACACAGGAGTTCCTTTCGGTCAGCTGTGCCACTAAAAAAACTAGGTGACCCTGGCAGAGGCCCTGCATGATTCAAGCCTCTGTTTCCCCATCTATAAATCTGAGGGGGAGAAGGTAGACTGTGGACAGATTCTACAGAAGGCGTCTACCTTCTGTAGGTCAATGCCTTCTGTAGAATCAATTCTTCAACAGCCCCTCCTTCTACTTCTCTGACACACAGTGAGCAGGGACCAAGATCTTTTCTATTCCCAAGAGAAACATTCTTTAAAAGGCAGCAACAAAGGGGTGTGTGGCTGGCTCAGTCACTGGAGCACGTGATTCCCGATCTCGGGGTTGGGTGTTTGAGCCCTGTGTTGGGTGTAGAAATTACTTAAGGGTAAAGTCTTCAAACAAAACAAAAGAGCTCAGGCCTGAAGGTGGGAGCAGCATGGGCCTCCTCTCCAGATCCTGGCACCCAACCTCCCTCCCGCCTTTGCCCTTCCCACCCCAACCAGGGCTGAGACAACTCCAGACAAGGAGGCCTCATCAAGCTAGACTAGGGCCAGTTGAACCACAAACCAGAGCCTCCTTGAAAACACACTTCCCCCAAAATGTTTATTTAAAAAGCCTCCCAAGTGTACTTACTTTCCTTCTTACTTACTTCCCCTCAGCAGTGCCTGGCTGGGCTGGACTCCAGAAGCCTCTTGGCTTCAGGGCAGGGAAGTGGGTGTGAAAGTGAGAGTAGGGCCTGACCCTGCCACTTCAACCCTCTGGATCATTCCCCATGGCCCACAGTGGGATCAGGTCAGCCGCTGTGTGGGCCCAGGAGGGCGGAGCCCTGGCAGGGGAGCCAGCCTGCAGTGACCCAGGAAAGTTGTGGGCCATAAATACTGATTCCATTTCTGTTTTTTAAATCTGGATTCAGGCCAAAAAGCCTGCTTCCTGGCCTTAATGTTAAAAACCACAACAGTTAAATATACCTGTTTACTTTCCTCAAGAACCTGACTTGGCATCTCCCAGACCCACCTGCCTGCCTCAATACTCACTAATGAGCCTCTCCAGGAGTACAGCACCCCAGGCCTGGGCCAACTCTGTCCCAGAAGACTGGCCTCCCCTGTCACCTCCCTCCGACCCCTGCAACCCTGCACCTACCATGGGCCTGACTTCACTCAGCCTCATAGACATCTGGGAGAGGCTTGTCAGTTTTAACCAAAAAATTGCAGTGTGCTTGATTAAATTTCAAGTTCAGATAAAAAAAAAATGAGCCATTTTTCATATAGTACATCCCAATACTAATGTTGGGGGGCCTACTTATGCTAAAATACTATTTGTTGTTTACATGAACTTAAAATTAACTGGGCATCCTGTATTTTATCTGGCACCTCCCGTGTCCTGTAAAGCAGGACAGTAAGAGGAGTTCAGCCTCTGCTCCAACTCAGCTAAAAGGGAAAATGTAGGCTGCATCTAAAGGCAGATGTGGTCACTACAGAAGAAAAAGCATGAACCTGGGAGTCTGACTGTGTTAGAATGACCCATCTGCAGCTCTAAATAGGGACCCTGGGATTTCTCAGTTCTCTCATTTGTCAGATATAAGTAAGCAATCACAGATCAGCCTTGCAGAGCTGGTAAGAAGATTAACTGATGTGAGGCCCATCAAGCTTGCCAAGCATGCACCCGGGACAGTATGTAGGTGTGCTTTCAGTCAATGCTGTCCTGATTCTACCTGGTTCTCTACCAGCCCTCCAAGCGTGCTACAGGACACGCCTTCCACTCCACTATGTAAGCCCAGTGCCCTCAACCTCTGACAGCCTCCAAGGAAGCCTAGGATTTGCGGTTTCTGCAATGAGTCCTTATTTTTTTTTATTTTATTTTTTTTAAATTTATTTGACAGACAGAGATCACAAGTAGGCAAAGAGGCAGGCAGAGAGGAGGAAGCAGACTCCCTGCTGAGCAGAGAGCCCGATGCGGGGCTCCATCCCAGGACCCTGAGATCATGACCTGAGCTGAAAGCAGAGGCTTCAACCCACTGAGCCACCCAGGTGCCCCCAGTGAGTCCTTATTAATAGGCGTTATTCTAAATCTGCCTTCTATGGGTCAATAAGGGCAAGAATTAATCAACTTCAGCCACTGCGTATTGTGCCCTTACTCCGTCATTCCTGGGCTGAGGCCTGACATTTGGCCCTCACCACACCACAGTAAGACCTGTCAAAGTGCTTGATTTATAGTCAGTGAAACTGAGGCCCCCAGGGGCTGAGTACCTTCCTTGAGGACTCACAACCAAACGTGAGTGCCAGGATTTGAATCCAGGGTGGCTGCCTCCAAAGTCTGTGCCCCTAAGTACAAATATCATTCTGTTGTTCTGTTTCCCCAGCTCAGGACCCAGGACCATTTTGACTCTTCGGGGACAAAATCCCTCCGCAGAATCTCTATTGCATGGGAAGTTCTCTGTTAGCCTTCTAGGAAAACCCAGCTACAGGTGGGGTCAACAAAAAAGAGAAGGGCTCTCTCAGGTCCATATGCATTCTCTCACGCCCACTTGTACGGACGGAAGGCTTGTATGTGCCAGGCCCGTGGTTTTGTGCTCTCATTTCATCCTCATGACAACCCGTGGAGGCCACAGCCTCCATTTTCTGGGCTGAAGAAGGCTTAGGGAGATGAAGCCAACAGATCAAATTCCCCGAGAGCGTAAGTGGCAGAATGAGGCTCTGACCTATGCTGTCCCCCGCTGAAGCTGGACTCTTAATACTTCTGCCTACACCCCCTCAAGAAACCTTTCCTTTTCAGCTCCCCTCGAGGCATCTCAGGAGCCTTAGCTCTTTCTCTTTCTGGCTCTTTGTCAGGAATGAGGAGTCCCCTCAGAACAGCTAAACAATCCAGAGGCGCCATGCAGATGGATGGCCAGTCTTGAGGCCTGGCCGCTCGAGGACCGCCCCGAACCCCACACGCAGAGCTGAGCAACTCACCACTGGCAGAGGCCAGGATCATGGCCTGCAGCATCTCCGTATCAAACTGGTTGTTGGGCCATGTGCCAGTCTCATCCCCATTCTGGGAGCTGCGGAAGAGAGAGTGGGGTGGTGAGGACAGGCTCCCAGACCAGCACAGGCCATGCCCCTCCTGTCCTCTCCCAGGGAACCCAGATCTAGCACCCGGTGTCCCTGTCCCAGTCCCACACCAAAAGAGGGCCCACAGGATCAAAACATGCAATGTTTGCAAGTCCTTTGGGGAAAAAAATCCCTCTGCCGAGCACACTTGCTGGTCTTGCACCATCTATACATAGCAATCCTTTTCTGAGGCATTTCCCTAATTCCTCAAGCTCCCTTCACAGCAAATCCAGTGCAGGCAGTGTTTTCTAGACCACCAGTTCCCAATCTCTGCTTTGGTAACATAAATAAAATTTGTCAGAGGGGATGCCTGAAGCCCACCCAGACAGCCCAGCACCTCCTTGGGGCAGCCCCAGTGGCCCTGTTCCTGCTGCCATGGCTGTGTGCAGGGGGCAATGCCTGCCTGCCTCCCACTGAAGCACCCAGTTACCACCTTGAGATACTCCGAGCACTGAGGAAAACATGAGATGCTTGACAATCGTTAACAATGCTAACCTATAAAGGACCCAAAGGAATGCCAACACCACTTGGATTTTTCCCACAGTGACTATCTCCCTGCTTTGTTGGAATCTGGAAGTATGACATTATTTCTGTTTTTGAGCGGGTGTGGGGGGTACACCCTGACACAGACACAGTCCATCAGGTGATCCTTGGCACCCTCTGGCACACCAGAGTTCCTCAACAAACTGCCTGGATGGATGGGAAAAAAAAAGTCCATGGAGAGAGTTAGGTTACTATGAGGGAGGGATGGGGCGCTAAGGGACCAGCTGCAGGGAGACAGGAAGAAAGAGGGAGGGAGGGAGCACAAGAGAGTGAGTGCAAGCCAGAGCCAATCACAGTCAGTGCATTCCATCACAGTGGGTGAGCACAGCCAAGAACTGCTTTACAATTTTTCCAAGTTCTGTCCCAGCTTATGATTTCCCCTGATCTGGGATTCCCCATCTCCAGGAAGGTGGACTTAGTCTTGGGCTTAGATCAGAGCAAAGGTGCAGTGTGTGACCTCTACACCATCACATCCAACAGAGAGTTAGGGTTGGAGAGGAAAGTAGAAGGCTCATTTCTCTTTCTTCAGAGGGAGAAGAGATGGAATTCTGTGTCCATTTATTCCACCAACATTTACTGAGCAATGACCATGCACCAGACCCTGCGCTAGGTACTGGGGTTATAGTTGGGAACATGTCCAAACTAGTTTAGCTCTATGATGCTCACAGTCCATACTGAGAGGCTGACATTAAGTTAAGTACACAATTATTCAATCATGACTGTGACAAGGGCCGTGGGGGCAAAGAGCAGGGTGGAGAGGGAAGTCTTCATTTAGTAGGAGGCTAGGGAGCTCAATCAGTCCAGGTTTCCTTGAGGAAAAGGGAAATTTCCTTGAGGAAAAAGGAAATTTAAATTAGAAATTTCCAGGTGATTTGCAGGACAATTCTAGTTAAACAAAAGTATGAGGAGTGACAGAAAATCACCACCTTCTAACCAGTCATCAGTGAATACTAAAATATTAAAAGTGGAAGTTTGCTGCACAGTCTCAAATATCCCTCAGAGTACTTATTAATCAATTCTTTAAAAGTAGCTTTGTGGGCGCCTGGATGGCTCAGTGGGTTAAGCCGCTGCCTTCGGCTCAGGTCATGATCTCAGCGTCCTGGGATCGAGTCCCGCATCGGGCTCTCTGCTCAGCAGGGAGCCTGCTTCCCTCTCTCTCTCTCTGCCTGCCTCTCTGTCTACTTGTGATTTCTCTCTGTCAAATAAATAAATAAAATCTTTAAAAAAAAAAAAAGTAGCTTTGTAATGGAGAGATAGGGAGACCACTTACTTAAGTGAACAAAGTGAGTATCACCAACACCTGGACAGACAGACACGAAAGCATCTCCCAGGTAATGCAGTGGGAGGCTGCACAGTGTCGTACAGGCAGTATTTCTAACAAAACTGTTAACCTAATTTCACTGTAAGAAAATGCAAGGCCAGATTGTGGGACATTTTAAAAGACAACTGGCTTGGACTCTAAAAAAGGTCTGTCACGAAAAACAAACAAAGTAAGGAGGCTGTTGTACATTAAAGGGGATGAGAGAGATATGGCAAGCAAATGAGATTCATGCTCTGACTGAATCCTAGATTTAAAAAACAAACACAAAAACAAAAAAACCAGGGGTGTGGCTGGCTCAGGCGGTGGTAGAGCACACAAGCTGAGAGCATGAATTCAAGCCCCACTTTGGGTGCAGAGCTTACTTTAAGAAACAAACAAACAAAAACACCAAACAGGTTAAAAGACATTTCAAGAATGTTTATGAAAATCTGCCAGTGAACTATATATTATTACTGCATTAATGTTAAATTTCTCAAACGTGATCATTCTTTTATGGTTTATAGGTGAATGCTACTATTGTTAGGGGTTCTATACTGAAGTTTTTCAAATGTTATGATGTCTGCCACTCTCAAATAGTTAAAAAAAAAGTTTAGTGTGTGTGTGTGTGTGTGTGTGTGTGTGTAGAGAGAGAGATAAATGTGCAAAATATTAACCATTGATTAATCTAGGTAAAAACAGTATTCCCATGTCCATCACACTATTTTTGACAAGTCAACTTTTTGACAACTTTTTTACTTTTAAAGTAAAAAACTGAGAAGTAAAGTGAAGTATCTAAGAGAAGGTGTAGTGCTCGGGGAGAGCGCTTTCCAGGTAGAGAGAGTAACATGTCCCAAGCCTCTGAGGCTTGAAGAAGATTGGCCACTTCGATGGGCTAAGGGAAGCCAGTGTGGCTGCCCCAAGGGGAGAGGGTGTGAGGGGCTGAGGATGTAGAAAAATGGACACTAAAGATTTCTGGTCTCATTCTAAGAGCTCTGGCAAGTCACTCAGGTGTTTAAAGTGGGGTGGGGGGGTGTCACTGTGAGATTTAAGTATTTAAAGATCCCTCTTGCTCCTGGGAAAGGACCAAGGGTTAAGGGTATCTTTGGGAGGACAGGAGCCCAGTGGTGGGGCCTCGGCCAGCTCTGTCTCTGTGGAACTTCAGGGGTCTTAACTTGAAGCCCTGCTGAGCTGTCACTGGGCCTGTTAGAGGGCACAAGGCTGAGGCAGATGGGCTCATGCCTAGGTGAAGAGACTGACTGGGATAGAGTGGGGAGAACAAAGGTCAAGGAGGGGAAGCAGGAGAAGGGCTCCAGGGTGAACAACAGGGTGAGACACCAGGTTAGGAAGATACCATGTGGGGAATGGATAATGCTGTTGAGGGAATAAAGGTGAGGGAGGGGCTGGGTCTGGAACCATGATGGGCTGGGCTATGGGGAGGATTCTTGGACAATGGCTGAATACTGGAGGCTAAGAAGATGAGCCGGCTGCCAACTCTGTGAAGCTGGGCACGAGGTAAGTACAGGGGGAGAGATTTCTTTTTGAACAATTTGCTGAGAACCCTATTCTCTGGGTTCTGGGCTGACTAAATTACATAGAATTTAGTTTTATATATATTTATATATGCATTATATATATGTATATATATACATAATGTGGTTATATATATAATGTGGTTATATATATTTAGTTTATATACAGTTTATATTTATATTTTATATTTAGTTATTTTATAGTAGCTATCGCTCAGTTAGCTTGCCTATTTGAGCCTCAGAACCACCTGCAGCTAAGTATTACTATGATTCTCTCTTTTCTAGCAGATAAATCCAGGGCTCAGAGGGGTTGAGAGCTGAGAGACTCCTGAAGCCACACAGCTGCTAACTGGCAGAGCTGCAACCTGGAAAAGGCCTGGTAGGACTCTAGCCCATGCTCCTCTACACAACACCACACTGGGCTTCCCCATGGAGGCCCCCTGGAAGCGGGGATAGGGGGCTCTTCCAGGAATTAGGAGATGGTGGAAAGTAAAAATGGAGGAGATGGACTATCTCTAACTGACCACTTTCCAAGCATCCATGATGTGTCAGCACCCGTGGCAGGCCAGAAAACGTAAGAGCGGAGGGACGGAGTTCTTGCCCTAAGGAGACTGGATTGCGGTGTGCTAGATATGTGTGTGGGGAGTGGGTTAACAGCCCACACAGGCTGGGCTGTGAAAAAATGCTCCCTGCAGGAGGAGGCAAAAAGGGAGAAATCTGGGCACGTGACCTCTGATAACAGCCTGGATTTAACTGTGTTAAAATATAAACACATATGTATTTTTTGACATAGTAAAAGCCTGTCAGCCTATTAAAACAGACATTCTGGGGCACCTGGGTGGCTCAGTGGGTTGAGCCTCTGCCTCTGGCTCAGGTCATGATCCCAGGGTCCTGGGACTGAGCCCCACAACAGGCTCTCTGCTCAGCAGGGAGCCTGCTTCCCCCTGTCTGCCTACTTGTGATCTCTGTCAGATAAATAAATAAAATCTTGAAAAAAAAAATATACTATGTCCAGATGAGGAGCTATTAGGCAACAATTAACTTCTGAAAATTTTGTTCCTGCCATGGGGAAATTCTCGTGGCATACTGCAAAGAGAACACGAAGAGGTGATAATGCTGATGGAACTCAATTACTAGAGGAAAAAATGGTGAGAAATATCCCACCTCCCTGGGAGTAAGAGTTCATACTATTTTGTGAAGAAGTCTGTGAACAATTTAGGTGAATCAGACTTAAAAAAAAAAAAAAAAAGAAAGAAAAGAAAAGACACCTGTGCAGGTTGTTTGAGTGCACATAAAAAAAATGGTTTAGAAATACACATATGAAAATGTTAAAGAGCTTAAGAGATTTGAGACACTGAACCAAATACAAAATGTGGGCCCTTAATTTGGGTAAGTGTACAAATGAGTTAACAGACATATAATTGGGGAAATGTCTATATAGACTGGATATCTGATACTAGTTTATTAGTATTACTTAGTATTAACATATTATTTTATTAATATTATTTTGAGTGCTTATGTGTTAAAAAAAAAATAACTATCTGTTAAAGACAGTGAAGACTCAGATGAAACGACAGGAAGGCTGAGATCTGTCTCAAAGTAATTCAAGGGGGTAACAGGGTAGAGACCCAAGTGAAACAAAGCAGGGCATTAGCTGGAGCTGGACAGTGGATTAGAGAGGTTCATGATACCATACTCCTTGTCTTCGGATTGGAAAATTTCCATATTCAAAAAATGTCAGTAGCGGGGGATCTCTGGGTTGTGAAATTTGAGTGCTTTCTCTTTTAAAATTTTCCTATATTTCTCATGCTTCTATAATGAGCCTGTATTTTTTTTTTTTTATAAGCAGTCAAAAATAAGATGCTACTTGCCTGCTGAGTGACGGCTTAAATTGAGGGGGAGCAGGGCGAGTGTCTCACCAAGGAGAGGGAAGGGAAGGGTAGGGAGAAGCCATCAAGGGAGAACAGAGTGGAGTGCAGGAGAAGCTAAATGGAGACTCTCCTTCTGTGCAGAGACTGGGAAGAGCTACAGGGTGGGGCCTGGGTTACAGCCTGAGAAGGGGCAAGTGGTTTGCTGGGTTCCGCACCTGAGGTAACAGCCGCTGAGGTAAGAAGCTAGAAGGGTGACCTGAGAAGGGATACTGGCTGAAAGGAGGGGCACCTGGCAAGAAGGGACTTCACAACTTGGCTTTTTCCCTTTGGTCTAGGCAATGTGACCCAGTGCTGACTTGAGTTAGGTTTCCCAGAGAACCCAACAGCAGCCCTGCTTTGAAAGTGGTGTGCCAGTAATCAAGATGGCAGGGAGGTCATGGAGCAGAGAGGCAGCGGAGGGCCGGAACCACGGTTAGACTGAATGAGAAAAACCTCCCCTCTTCATCCTCTCACTCCAATTTACTCACCAGAATGGCAGCAAAGAAAGAATTCATCAGTCTGCTGACCCTGAGAGGCCTTACCACAAGGCCTTTGCTCTTCCCTCCCTCTTTCAGATGGTTAATTCCTACTTAGCCTTCAGATCTCCGCAACAACTCATCTCCTCTCAGATGACCTCCAGTTCCCCCACCAGATCAAATCCCTATTTTATGCTCTCACCACCAGGTACTACTCTTCATAGCACTTGGGATAACTGCAATCTTACATTTATTTTTTATTTTTGGTCAATATCTGTCTCACTCAACATGAGGTAAACTCCTCGAGGTCAGGGAGCAGGCCTATTGTATTACCTCCCACACTCGGACTCCGACCTGGCCTCCAGGAGATGCTTACTATGGAATGAATGAAGGAGAAAAGTTTCATTTCGGATCTCAATCAGGAATATCCACCTCAAGTTAACTAAAGGAAGGGAGCTTTCTCTTACATCTCCCCAAGAGGTTCTATGTGTATTTCAGGCTACCAAGTCTCATTCGATGAAAAGGGACATGAGGCAGGGGTAAGGCGCTCAACCCGGAGGGCATATCACAAGCAGTCTGTGGGCCCTCCAGGTGCAGCCGGCAATTCTGCTTTACGATCAGTACACAGCCACAAGCTGACCAGTGTCCCTCACCACTTTATCCCGTTTCCCCCTGGAGGCTTGCTCTATACTCACATGACCCTCTTCTTCACAGAACTTGCTATGATTCGTAACTAGACATTTGTTTAGTGTGATTTGTTGTCAGTTTTCTGTCTCACCTGTTGGCTTGGAAGTCTATCAGTTCAAAGATGATGTCTGCTTGTTCATTCTTGCAGGACAGTGTTTAGAACAGGGACTACCTCATAGTAGAGGCCTAATAAATAAGTGATGAATGAATGAACACCTGAGTGAGCACATGAATGACCTAACAGGTCAGTGATAGAAAGGCTGGCAGGGCCACTGGGGAAAAACAAGACAGACGGGGTCAAGGGAGGGGCAAGGGCAGTCCAAGCCATCTGGCTTGGTGCCTCCTAGGGGCCTTCTAGGAAGTGTCCCGGGCTCCCGATACACTTGAAGGACTGTGGGAGGCGAAGGCTCTACCGTATACTACCAAGGTCCCCTGGGTCCTGGGGCAGGGCAGGCTCACCATCTGCAGCATGCGGGGATATGTGGGCCATAAGGACCTGACCAGCAAGGAGGCAGGGAAGGGTGCCTAAGTTCTGCCCACCTCCCCACTCCCCCAACCCCCCCATCCCCCCAATCCCCCCACCCTCGTCTCCTGGGTTCCTTGGACTCCTGAGGCTCCTGACTTCTAACAGGGAGACCTGGCCCCAAGCCCATCCCACTCCTCTCAGACCAACTTTAGGTCTTTCTATAGCTTCCTTCCCCACCACCCGCAGGGGGTTCCTGTCTCAGCAGGAATTCATACTGGATTGAAATGAGCAGCTGGGGCAGCCGGGATGGGAGGGTGTGTGGTGGTAAACACTGATCAAAGACTCTGTGTGTGAGGAGTAGGAGGAGGGAGGGGGGCACGTGTGTGCTGGCTTGCCCACAAGCACAAAGAAATAAGAGACAGGATAAAAGGAAGACAAAGAGAGATAAAGAAAGAGTAACAGACTGAGGCTCAGGGATGCAGAGAGAGACAGACTAGACACTTAGAGAGACATTCAGAGAGGGGGAGAGACAAGGCAAGAGAGACAGGCTGAGAACAGAGAGGAAAGCAGAAATAGCAAGAGATTAAGAAACCAAGAGACTGGAGGCAGAGGAACACAAGGACACTAAACAAGGGGGAGAAACAGAAAAGAGGTCAAGGAAATAGGGAAGCAGAAACAGAGATTAGACTAACGGAGAGTCCGATTTATTTATGCAGTCAAATGCTCTACCACTGAGCTATACCCCCTAGAGTCCGATTTATTTATGAACTGCACCAATTCCTGAGCACCCAGCATGGCGGGGCGGGGTGGTGGTGGTGGCGGGGGACACAGGCACAGTTCCATGCAGGCACACACAAATGGTAGGGACTAAGATGCAGCTCTAAAGACAGAAACTAAACTAAACTAAACTAAAATAAATAAAGACAGAAACTGAAGCAGAGGCAGAAAGAGAGGGAGAGGCAGAGACTACAAACTGAGACTGAGGGCAGGGCAAAGAGGTAAGAAAGAGCGGCAGAGACCACAGGCCTATGCTTAGAGAGGCAGGATCAGGTGTGGGCTCTAGGGCAGCCTGGAGCCAGGACCAGAGAAACCTGCCCCTTGAGCTTCCTGCCCCCTCAGTCCTCCCTCCAGCCACACAGTTTCCACCTTCCTCCACCCTCCTCCACAGCTGCCTGGCCGCCCTCACCTCTGGCCCTGCTCTTTCTTGCTGGCTCTGGAGGAGGCTCTGACTGCTGACAGCACCTCCCCTCCTCCTCCTGTCCCCTGAGTCTGCGTGAACCCCAGCCCAACCTGGAGCAGGGAGACAGGGGAATTAGATGGGTACAGAACACTTCCTTTCTCCCCAGAGACCACCTGAAGATCAGGAGATAGGAAAAGGTTCACAGGGGGAGAAGGCAGGGGCTGAGTGTGTGGAATGAGCTTTCAAAAGAGCCAGAGTAGAAGCCTCTTCCTTCTGGGGTCTGTGTACCAGCCCCCAATACACTAAAACCTCCCTGAAATCTGGAACTGAGGGAAGAAGCCATTTGTAGCCAATGCTGAGCCCTCCCCCACCTCCTCCTACGTCATCACTGAGAAAATGCCGCAGAGAAGAGGGTGGGCTGGAGAGGCAGTCACCTACCCGCTGGTGCCGGGTCTCTGGGCCTGAGAGAATCGCCAGTCCGTGTTGGGCGGGGCTTGCTGTGGAGAAAACAGAGGGAAAGGGGCTGAGTACTCACAAGCAGTCAGAATGTCACCAGAGCTGGGGCTGGGCAGAGAAGAAAGACGGGCAGGGACACAGAGAAGAAAAGAGGATAAGAGGAGGGAGGGGTAGACTCATCTTCAAAGACGAAGCATACCCCAGGTCTCAGAGGTCTGAGGTACCCGAGGCAAAGAGATAAAATAATATTGATCTGACCATATCGAGGAGCAAACCCAGAAAGAGCCCATTCCTCCAAGCCCACTGACTCAGAACCGCTGAGCTGAGGTTCATGGGCAGAAAGTATCTTCTGTGGAACTCAAGGGAGGGGCCCAAAGAGTCACTCCCCTGCAGGAGATTTTCATGAGAATTCCACCGGCCCTAGAAAGAATCTATTCAGCACCTCAGCTGGGAACAAAGCATCCTTGCAGCAAAATGGCTGCTGCTCCTGGTAACCCTTTTTGTGCCAGGTTGTGCTGTAACATATTCAGAGGGATGCCTCCTCCAGGCCCTTGGCTCTCGACGATCCCTTCCCACAGCTAAACACATTATTAATTTAGGAGTCATGCCAGACTGATTCTTTGCAGGGCATCCAAGCCCCAGGACACCTCTCACCCCCAGAACTCTGCCAGACAATGGCCGTGACTGAGGAGGAGAGAACAAGGCTGCTCTGTCTGGGATACAGAAAACTGCTGGGATGGAGCCCAGCAGAGATCAAGCTCCCACAGCCTCCAAGCAGAGCCAGCTCAGTCTCCACGGCTCCTAAGGGACTGATCTGTAGTCATGTCCCACCTGGAGGAAGGGGTGGGACTTTGGCCAGATGCTTCACTCCTGAGTCCAGAGAGTACAGTACCCCGTCACAACACAAACGCGTGCGTGCGCGCACACAGATACACACACACGGGACACTCTGAGAGCCGTCTCCTTACCGGTTCTGAGGTGTGCTGGTAATCAACTCTCACGTTCACTCCCAGAAGCAGAGGAGACATGTGAGCATCTCTGATTACACTGGGGAGAAGACAGACCCAAGGCTGCCAAATGACTCACCCTAAGGCTCACAGGTGGCAGGGATCTGAGCAGAACCCAGAAATTTACCAGCACCAGTCCTGGGCCACTGTGGGAAAGGCACTGGGATGCCTACCCCTCAGCCTTAGCCACAAGAGAATCTACACAGAGATACAAGAACGACGACAGACTGGAAGAGAGTTGCTGGGCAAAACTCACAACCTACATAAGGATGGCGGGTCCAAAGCATGTTCAGTGAGGGCTGCTGAGATAAGGAGCCCCAGAAAACTTTTCTCCAACATATAAAGCCATAAAAGAAAAGAATCGCATCTGTGCCCCAACCCAGCAGATGCAGACTACCCTCCTGTCCTCCAGCTTTACAACTGCTAATGACTCAAAGTACAAATTCTGGAGTTAGACCTGAGCCAGAGTTTTCCCTACCACTTCCCCTGCAAACTTGAGCAACTCATATGACCGCTGTGAAATTCAGTCATAGGTGAGGAAGTTAGTATCTGTCCAACAAGAATGTTGGGAAGAACGAGTACGATGTGGTACAGTAAGGCTCTCTCAATCATCTCTCACATAGGGGTGTTGCTTCAAACTAGAATTCTGATTCGTTAGGGGCAGGGAGGAACATAACTGTAGTTTAAATAAAAGCTCCTGAGATTGTGCCAACTTGTGCCTTTTACTACTATAGATGCCAAACATATGAGGGCTCCCTGGCATCTGGCAGAGGCTGGGCTTTCTATCAGGCCAAGAAGGAAGGACGTGACAGAAGATACTTTGATCTCTCCCGAAGCCCTGACCCTAAACTGCAGGAACACATCAAGATTACGATGGAGCCAAAATCCTATCTCTGAGTGTCCAGGGTCCAGGTGCTCCATGTTCCCACTTCCTGCGTTAGGGCAGGCAGTGACTGTCACTGAAGTCCCAGGCTGCCTATCTATCCAACCCTTGGGCCACAGGGTAGCTCAGCCAGCCCCTGAGGCTTCTGGGCTGGAGGCAATACTGACCTCTGCTTGGAGCCCCAGCAGGATAGAGCAGCCCACCCTGGCCCTAGAGTTCCCAGACTCATATCCTCTTGTACAGAGGTGACCTGGTCTAGCCCCAGGTGGAGGCAGGAAAAGGCTCCTGAGTCCTTGCAGGCCCTCGGAAACCATGCCATGGGATCCTCAACAGTGTATGATCAGTCAGCAGTGAGTACCTCTGAGGCCAGCTGCCAGGTGGTTTGGAAGCTATGAGGGGTCTGGGGACAGCCAGTGCATGTGAACTTGACAGCAAGCACTGGCAGTTAAAGGCGGTGTGCATGTAAGTTCAAGTGTAGGTAGGTGTGTGTGCATGTGTATGTGTGCATGCAAATGAGGTGAGGCAAGCCCACTGGTCCATGTGGCCAGTGGCTGTGTTCTGCAGGGAGGATATGCGTGAAGCCTGGGTGTACCCCTACCCTGTCTACAGATGTGTTTGTTTGATGGGGGGATAGGGAGAGTTGAGATTAACAGTGAAGTCACCCACCAAGGGAGTGGAAAGTGGAAACCTAAAGACTGGCAGAGCAAGCTGGCTCAGGATTCAAGGAGGCTGGGTGCTGGTGTAGATTCATAACTGATTCTACCCAGGAGCAGGCCCCCACCCAACCCCAGCCATCAAAGATGACTGGACCCCAGCCTTTCCTGTATGTGGGCGGCAGGGATTGGTTCTACTTCCCCTCACCTACAACCACCACCACCTCCTGGTACTCCGAGTCCTATCCCCACCTTAGTGTTCCACACAATCAGTCCAAATGGCCCCAAAAGTCAGGCAGAGTACGCTGAGCTCCATGCCCTCCTCCACCCCTACACCCCCACCCTCTCCCCAAGAGGAGTAAATGCAGAAAGTCCCTTTTGTGGCCGGGCTACTTCTCCACTGCAGCCCATGGGGGTCAGTCGCCCTGAGCAGTAGTGAGCCCCTCACCTGGCTCCGTTCCCGCAGTGTATTAGAGCGGGACCGGTAGGCATCAGGCTCCAGCACCAGAGCTGAGGGCTGGTGGACACTGAGGGGCCTTAGAAAAGTGAAGTCACTGCCATCCGAGGCTGGTGAGAAGCACGTCCTGTAGCAGTGGCCCTGCGAGTCCGAAGGCCGCAGCGTCACCTCCATGTACTTGAGTGTGCCGTCTGAGCTCACCTGCAGGTTGGGACTAGACTGCTTATAGAAGTCCCGAGAGGGGGAGTCCTGGCGCCTGCAGCACTGGCTCCCACCCCCATCTGCATCTCTGTGCCCCCAAAGGCACTTAGCTGACAGGAAGGTGAAGGTGACTAAGGATAAGAGACTGATGGCTGCAAGAGCCACAATGAGGTAAAGGGTAAGGTCTGCATGCTCAGGAGGGTTTGAGAGGAAATCGCTGGACTTGGGCATCTCCTCGGGATCCTCATCCTCCAGAACCAGCAGCACCGTAGCTGTAGAGGAGAGTGAAGGGTCACCGTTGTCCCTCACTAGGACCACAACCTGCTGGGTGTCAGAGTCATCCTCCCGTAAGGCCCGGGCTGTGCGCACCTCGCCAGTATGTGAAGACACCAGGAACAGTCCCGGAGCCGTGGACTGTGGCAACAGCGAATAGGAAAGCCACGCGTTGTGGCCTGCATCAGCATCCACAGCTGTCACTTTGGTGACCAAGGAGCCAGGAGGAGCAGAACGAGGGAGGCGCTGGGGGACTGAGAGTTCCCACCCGGGTCTTGGGTGCAGCACAGTCGGCGCATTATCATTCTGGTCCAGGACAAACACATGCAGAGATGTGTTAGAATGCAATGGGGGAGAGCCAGAGTCTCGAACCCCCACCATGATCTGCAGCATTTGCAGCAATTCATAGTCAAAGGTGCGCTGGGCAAAGACTCGCCCATCCTCAGGGTTGACATATACGAAGGAGGAAGCTGGGGCTCCCTGAATCTGATTCCCTACGATGGAGTAGGTGAGGTGAGCATTATCCCCAGTATCTGGATCCAAAGCAGCCACAATGCAGAGAAGAGAACCTGGAGGCCGATTTTCTGGGATGTAAGCGGTATAGAGCTGCTGAGTAAAGTAGGGGGCGTTGTCGTTAACATCTGAAATGTTGAGCCTGATGGTGAGATGGGCGTGCAGGGGAGGTGAGCCTGCATCACTGGCCAAAAGCTCAATGGTATAGTGGGATATGGTCTCCCGGTCCAAAGGCTGGCTGGTCAGCAGTGAGTAGTGGTTCTCAGAAGGCTTAATCTGAAATGGCAGGTCTGGGGAGATATCAAGGCTCACTTCACCATTTCTACCTGAGTCTCGGTCCCGCACATTGAACAAGCCCACTACTGTGCCCACTGGTGTGCTCTCCAGGATAGGGTTGACCAAAGAGGCCAGAAGTACCTCTGGGGCATTGTCATTGGCATCTCCCACATCCACTTGAATCATACAGTGGCCTTCCATGGCTGGCTGTCCCTGGTCACGGGCTCTCGCATGAATTTCATAGAAACTCGACTCCTCAAAGTCTATGGGACCCAACACATGGATTGCTCCACTGCTAGGGTCTAGGCCAAAAAGATTACGCACTACATCAGATGTATGGTCCCCGAAAGAATAGTCTAGTTGGCCATTGGTGCCCTCGTCTGGGTCAGTGGCATTGAGGCGAAGCAGCAGTGTACCCACAGGTGCATTCTCAGGGAGCCCCACGCGAAGAACTGAGGACTGGAAGGTGGGGGCATTATCATTGACGTCCAGCACCGTGACAGAGATAAGGGTGGTCCCTGAGCGGGCTGGGACACCCCCGTCCACAGCAGTGAGCACGAGCTGATGTCTCGCCTGGGCTTCACGGTCCAGCTGCTGCTCCAGCACCAGCTCTGGGAATAGCTTCCCATCTTTTAGGGTCTTCACCTTCAGAGAGAAGTGGCTGCTGGAGCTTAGAGTGTAGAAGCTCACAGTATTGGTACCCACATCCGGATCCTGGGCACTATCCAGTGGGAATCGTGCCCCAAGTGCAGCTGATTCTGAGATGCGTATCTCCCGCTCTGAAGTGGCAAAGCTAGGAGAGTTGTCATTGAGATCCAGGATCTCTACCTCTACGCGCATTAATTCCAAGGGATGTTCAGTCACCACCTGCACGGGCAGCAGGCAGCTCATACTGGCTCCACACAGGCTCTCTCGGTCAATCTTCTTATTCACTGCCAGAGCACCACTCATCAAGCTCAGGGAAAAATAGTGGCCATTCTCCTCAGACCCCAACCGTAGTCGGCGGCTCAACAGATCTGTCACCTTTAAGCCAAGATCCTGAGCAACATTCCCCACCAGCGTCCCCGGCTCTGACTCCTCCACCACTGAGTACCGAAGCTGCCCGGATGCCCAGCCCCAGCAGCACAAGGACAACATGCAGAGCACCTGCCATTTCCCAGCGAGTTGTGGGGGTGTCTCGGGCCCCATGACCCAGAAGGCCCTTCCTGGACACTGACTCTGTGCTGTCCTGTCTCCAAGGTAGACCCAGGTCTTGGAATGTAGCAGCTGAAATCTCTTCTGTCTCCTTCCAGCCTCTTAAAAACTGCTCCGAGGTCTGTCTGCCTGCAGCAGTTCTTCTTAGTCACCAAATGGCGGGGGTGGGTGGAGGGGGGATGGGAACTGAATCTGAGTGGAGCTGGGGAACAGGGGGAGGAGAGGTGGGCAGGAAGAGCAGATCCCCCACCTCTGCTCTGAGTCTGATTGGCCAAAAAGTCTGTCTGCTCTCAACCAATTATGAAGTCTCCTCCAGTCCTGGAAACCTTAGGAACAGGCAAATCTGTGTCAATGAAGCCTCCTACCTACCCACTCATTTCAGGCTGCAGGTTGATTCAGCCCCCTTGGCAGCAAAGTTTGACAGCTCAGATGGTGCTCAACGGGGAAGACAAAGTGGTACAAAACTTCTCAGGGTTCTACCCCAGCAACTTCCCTCAGGACTTTAGAAGCTCCCACTACTTTTCTTCAACCAACAAAATTGTGTCCTTTCAGGGGAGGCAAAGCCCCTGTGAACCTCTCCTCCCCCATCCTGCCAAAGGCTGCTAAGATGAGAGAAAAGTTCTGTTAGGATCCTGTAAAGCCTTGCTCTGAGTAGCCATCAATGCTTTGAGGAATCTCAATGCCAGCTGATGGTTCTAGGGCTCTGCTTTTCTGAGATCCCTGACTTGAGCTATGGAATGAGCACAACAGCTTGTGGTAGGGGGAACGTTCCTGCGACTGATCCACGTCCCCCAGGAGAGTGACTAGAAACTAGAAACTAGGCATGGTTTCTAGGATTTATGGCTTCACCAATTCAGAACTCTACTTAAAGACTCCCAGAGTGGCTGTCTCTGAGTTCCTCAGCTGTAAACCAGTTTTCTGACATTAAGTGATTTCACTTACACTGCTCTTCCCGCCAAATAAATGATGCTCCCCTGCCCCCATTCTCCTGCATCCAGCTCAAACCTCAGTGGGGACCTGACTGGGATTCCTGAAGACTTGGACTGAAAGATCTCTGCATCCACTTTGATGCCTCCCTGACCCTTCAGTTCTCTCCTCTTTGTGCTTCCTGCTGTTTCAAGCAGAGAATTCTCTCTATGGTGGGTTAGGGAGTACCCCATACCATGGGGAAAATATATTAGTCCCCCTCAATTCACTGGGAAATGGTAGCCTAGAGTTAAGGTAGTCCAGAACCTGGCCTCCCCAATCAAGAAGAGAAAGCAACCTCGTGGGTTTAGGTGACTGCCTGGTCTACCTTACCCTTGTGCCGTAGAGTCTTCTATGCTCCTATATTCTGACAGCAGGCTTCTACAATACCCTGACTCTTGATCATTACCTTCATTTCTTACCCTCAGATAAGGGCATAACCCACCCCAAGTACTCATCCATTATTCACAAAACACTTCTAAAGCACACCATCTACCACATAGTTACCATGCACTATGGGCTCTTGCAGAGAGACCAACAGTCGATGGGATGTGACCCAGCCATATGCCTACATCAGCATAACCTCAAGCATTGGCTGAGCCTGCAAAGGTCTCACCTCTAGCCCATACAGAAGATCAGAGGGTGGGCAGCTTGGGCGAACAGGCTCCCCTGCCATGGGTGCACTGGGTGACTTCACCATCATGAAGCTATCACTCCGAGTGGGTGCAGAAGCCAAAGGTGTACAGCCATGAGAGTGGCCGCCCACATCAACAAACTTGATAGGATCATCTGACCCTAGCTGGATTCGCAGGATCCCATTGGAAGGAGGAAGCCCCTCCCTCCTTCGAGATCGGGTGAGACAGGCACAGGTGCCAGCAGGAAAGCAGGTCACTCCACAGGCAGCCCCACGCAGACACTTTGAGAGCAGTGCCACGAATGAGCCAAAGGACACAAAGCAAATTGCCACTAGCGATACAGCCAAATAGAGGGTCAGGCGGGATTCTCCTTCCCTTGGAGCTGAAGATTCTCGAAGATCAGGGACAACTGGATGAGTATCTTCCTCCAAGGACACTAGTAAAGTGACAGAGGTAGACAGTGGGGGGCTACCACTATCCTTTACCACAATGACCAGCTTCTGTGGTGGGAGATCAGCTGGGATGGGAACTGCCGTCCGTACCTCCCCAGCATAGCGAGAGACTGCAAACAGGCTGGGGTCTGGGGCCTCCAGGAGCTGATAGGAAACCCAAGCATTGTAACCTGAATCCAAGTCCACAGCAGTCACCTTTGTGACGAGGTGGCCAGCACCAACTGATGGAGGCAGTGCTTGAGGACACAAGGAACCAGGCCGTGCCCTAGGGCGGAGCACAGCTGGGGCATTGTCATTGAGGTCCAGCACAAACAGACGAACTGTCACAGTGCTGCTGAGAGGTGGGTTGCCCCGATCCCGGGCCTGCACCTCAAACTGCAATGTCTGTGTTTGCTCATAATCAAAGGATCGAGTAGCATGAACAGCTCCTGTCTGGGGATTCAGAGAAATAAAGGAAGAAGCTGAAACATCTCGATTTCTGGGCTCCAGGAGAGAGTAGGAGATAAGTGCATTCAAGCCAGAGTCTGGATCAGAGGCTGCAAGGGAACAAAGCAAGTCCCCTGGGCGATTGTTCTCAGGAACAAACACCTCATGTGACCTCTGGAAGAAAGAGGGTGGGTTATCATTCACATCTGAAATATTGAGGAAAATAGTCCTCTGGGTACTCAGAGGAGGATTCCCAGCATCAGAAGCAGTGACCATGATGTCATAGCTGGATTTGGCCTCTCGGTCCAAGGGCCCAGCAGTCACCAGGGAGAACTGGTTCCTGAAGGCAGACTTGAGGGCAAATGGCAGGTGGTCAGGAATACGGAGGCTCACATCTCCATTCGACCCTGAGTCAGGGTCCTGCACACTGATGAGTGCCACTACAGTGCCAGGTTCTGCGCTCTCTGGAAGAGTCCCAAGCTCCGAGGTCACTGTGATGTGTGGGGCATTGTCATTTACATCTAGGAGATCCACCCGAAGGCTGCAATGTTGCTCCATGGCTGGAGAACCCCCATCGCGAGCCCGAATATCAAATTCATAGTAATTCTCGCTCTCAAAGTCTAGGGGCCCCTGAAGGGTAAGCTTTCCAGTAGTCGGGTGAAGGCTAAAGAGGTTTCTCACACGATCAGGGGTGTGACCACTGAAAGAAAAGGTGACGTTACCACTGGGACCCAAGTCTGGGTCAGAGGCATTGAGCTGGATGAGCAGCATGCCGGCTGGGGCACTCTCCAACACGCTAATCCTATAGCTGGATTGCTGGAAGGCTGGGGCGTTGTCATTCACGTCCAGCACAGATACTCGGAGCTCTGCGGTGCCAGATCTCGGGGGGTTCCCTCCATCCACAGCAGTCAGCACCAGGCGGTAGTCTGATTGCTTCTCCCGATCCAAAGGCTTCTCTAGGAGCAGCTCTGGGACCAGGCTGCCGTCGCTGCGCTTCTTGACATCAAGTGCAAAGTGTTCATTGGAGCTTAGTCTATAGCTGCTGATAGAATTGCTCCCCACATCTGCGTCCTGAGCCTTTTCCAAGGGGAAACGCTGTCCTGGAGGAGCTGCCTCCCCAATTTCCAAGTCCAGCTGCTGCCGAGGAAATCGAGGGGCGTGATCATTCACATCCACAATTTCTACCTCCGCTCGGTACATTTCCAAAGGCCCTTCGGTTACAAACTCCAGGGGCACGATGCAGCTGGCACTGAGTCCACACAGTGCCTCCCGATCAATTGGATTCTTGATGAGCAGGGCTCCGCTGTCCAAATCCACACGGAAGTGTCTTTGGTTCACCTCTCCAGCAACCTGCAGCCTACGAGCTGACAGACTCTCTGTATCCAGCAGGAAATCTTGGGCGACATTCCCTACAAAAGTCCCCTCTTGTGACTCCTCTGGGACCGGGTAGCGGATCTGCCCACAAACGTAACCCAGGTGGCAAATGAGGAACAAAAGGGTAGCCCCCCAGCAGATTTCTACCCAGCTTCCCACCTTGCGGAGCATTGCTGCTTCCCGCTAGTCCTCTACCTGGTCCTGAGAAGCAGAAGAAGCCGACCCGCCCCAAACGGCAACAGCAGCTGGAGACACCTATCTCTCTTTCGTGGCGCCAGCTCTAGCACGGCTGGGCCGGCGCCGCAAGGGTTACGCGCCGTTTTTTTGCTGGTGGCGGGGTAGATTTGTCTGCCTTCCGCCACCCGATTGGCAGAAGGCAGCTCTTGGGCTCAGCCAATAGGCTGAGCCGAGAACATCCCAATAGCAGCAGGGTTAATGCGTCGCAGCACTGGAGGAAAAAAAAACCCCAAAACAAAAACCACCTATCTTTTCGCCTTCCTCCCACTCAACAGCATTTCTTTCTATAGGTTTATTATCTCCAGGAGAGACGGACAACATGTATATATGTTCTTCCCCCCCCCAACACATCTACTTCCCCCGCCCCTTTTCAGCGGGGAGGCGGGGAGTGAGGGACAGAGAGCCAGAGCCCTAGCAACCTGCAGCCCAAAGAGAAGTAGCCATTTGAGACTGGTCACTTTGTTCAAGCCCGTGTTGTCATCCACCAATATTCTAAATGGGTAGTTTCTGCCTCAGTCTGATGTATTAGAGCAACAACTAATTAGAAGCAGGGCTACAGACTCAAAACTCTGCCCCTCTGCAGATTATTCAGAAACATATCCATCTCTTTGCAGAAAGAATTACACATTAATGTAGCCAATTAAATTTATGCAGTGCACGTTTTTGTTGTAACAGGAGGTGCAGCAGAAACCGAATCTCTCTTATTCAGACACTAGCTAGAATTACCATTCATTGATTTCAAGGACAGTATAGAAGGAGATGAAGCAAGGTAGAGGGAGAGGTTCCAAATCAGTAAAGAATCAGTGTGCCTGTGAGGCGCTAAGGACTAGATCTCATTACCTGGCAGAATGCTAATGTTCACAGATTTAATAGCTTCCTTGAATGACTGAGATCAGCCACTAACAGCACTGTGCCTACAAATCCCCTTTATTTGACACCATGGCATGCTTGATTTGTTAATTACCAAGAGAGACAGTTTCAAATGAGCAAGCTTTTCACTTGGTGCCATGGGGCCTCTTGGAGCTGGAGACTGGATTCACTTTACTCCCACCCTGATCTAGACCCTCCCAGGAGCCTGGCTACCACCTCTCACACACAGAAACACAGATCATCCCACACTGTAGTTACCTGCAAACTATAATCCTAGTGACACATCGGAGCACAGAGAGACAAATCCAGCCTGATCTGGACATAAGATTTCTTTACTCATCTGAATCCTCACCTAGGTCACCACAGGCTGCAAAAACCACCTGCAAAACCCCGATTTCTTATCCTCCCCAGATTTTTAACCAAACCTGTAATCCTCAGGAATATCCTTTTGACTGTGGTGAAGCCAACAACCTACATTCTGGTCTCAAACAGAGGGATCTGGCTTTCTGTGTTCTTTTACCATAAAACAGCTAAACCTCCTCACATAGGAGTAATGGAGGTATCAATCAGAAGGTTTCAATCAGTCTCACCTATGAGGTGTTTGGGGTGGGATTCACTAGCACAGGGGAATGGCACCACCAACAACCCACCATGAATATTTTATACAATTCATTCATTTAAAATCCACAATTTGGGGCACCTGGGTGGCCCAGTGGGTTAAAGCCTCTGCCTTTGGCTCAGGTCATGATCCCAGGGTCCTGGGATCAAGCCCTGCATCGGGCTCTCTGCTCAGCAGGGAGCCTGCTTCCTCCTCTCTCTCTCTGCCTGCCTCTCTGCCTACTTGTGATCTCTGTCTGTCAAATAAATAAATAAAATCTTTAAAAAATAAAATCCACAATTTGATGGTTTTTAGTATATTCACATATGTTAAAAGGATTCAACCATCACCACAATCTAATCATAGAATATTTCTGTCATCCCTCAAAGAGGTTGCATACCTCAGTTCCATACTGACCAGCTCTAGACTTTTTAAGAACAGCTGGCCAGATGCTAGTGGTTTAGGAAGATTTCTCTTTAGATGACTAAAGCATCCTCTTATGTCTTCCCTACATTGCTCCTCTAGAGCTATCCCAAATACATTTGTATTTTTAAAACACAATTATTTCTGGGACGCCTGGGTGGCGCAGTTGGTTGGACGACTGCCTCCGGCTCAGGGCGTGATCCTGGAGTCCCGGGATCGAGTCCCACATCAGGCTCCCAGCTCCATGGGGAGTCTGCTTCGCTCTCTGACCTTCTCCTCGCTCATTCTCTCTCTCACTGTCTCTCTCTCTCAAATAAATAAAATAAAATCTTTAAAAAAAAAATAAAATAAAACACAATTATTTCTGTATTTGGGTATAGTTGACATACACTGTTACATTAGTTTCATGTGTACAACACAGCAATTCAACAAGTTTATAGAGCTATTCTATAGAATATTTTAAGGCTGGAACTAACAGAATTTTCTAAGTTCAGCCTGGCCCAGTAAGTCTGGTTCTATGAACACCAAAATAACACCTGGCTTCATAAATGTGTTAATTCATAGACTGATAGATTTTAGAGCAGTAGTTTTCAAACTAGTCTGTACATTAGAATCACTTGGGGACCTTCAAAAAATACTGATCCCTGTGTCTCACCCCCAGACATTGTGCTTTAATTGGCCTGGGTGTGGCTCAGGCTTCAGAATTTTTAAGGGGTCCCCAGGTAATGCTGGTATGCAACCAAGTCTGACAGCTGTCATCTTTCCTTAGCACCTTTCCATTTGTGTCTCTACTATGTCATTTTTGGCTGCCTCCAGATTTTCTCATTTCCAAGGTGTGTTTAAGATTGGGGGTGGGTAGGGGTGCCTGGGTGGCTCAGTGGGTTAAGCCTCTGCCTTTGGCTTGGTCCTGATCCCAGGGTCCTGGGATCGAACCCTGCATCAAGCCCCGAATAGAGCTCTATGCTCAGCAGGGAGCCTGCTTCCCCCTCTCTCTCTGCCTGCCTCTCTGCCTACTTGTGATCTCTCTCTCTCAAATAAATAAAATCTTTAAAAAAAAAAAGATAGGGGTGGGTAAAGAATAAACATGATAATAATAATAACAGAATTTTTTAACACTTAGGATACACCAGGCTCTGAGATTATCTTGGCCAAGGACTCACAGGTGCTAAGTAGTGAAGCCTCATCTGTCTAACTGACAAACCCAAGGGTTAGTAACAATAATATACTTATTAGTATACTAATATACTTTATTGATCATAAAATAACAGTGGTTCTCCTACAACTGGAAGTGTGTATAGGCTTCACTCCAAGACAAAAGCCTCGTAGTTACCTGTACACCAGCCTGAATAAATGAAAGCTTTACCTTTCTCAAGTTACAAATTCCCTACCTCTTACATTGTGTGCATACTTAAGAAAAATAATGCTGGAAGGGAATAACACTGGGGGTACAAAAGAACTTTCAATTTGTACCATATGTTCTTTTGGATTGTCTGGATTTATTTATAAGGTAAATGATTACTTTTACTTCTATAATTATGGTGGCTACATCTTTAAATTTGGGGATTCATGTTAGTTACAATTATTTCTCCATATTTTTCTCTCTTTTCTACATTTTCTATAATACACATGCATTACTACTATGCCACTAAAATATTTTGTAAGTAATATACACATTATTTCCAGCAGTGTACTTGAATTAAAACTTGAAGGATGTCTAGAATTTTCTTTCTTTCATAGAAAATCACCTGAGAACAAGGTCCAGGATCTGTGTAGGCAAAGGAACATTATCAGGGGTGCCTCGATGGCTCAGAGGGTTAAGCGTCTGCCTTTGGCTCAGGTCATGATCCCAGGACCCCGCATCAGGCTCTCTGCTCAGCGGGGAGCCTGCTTCCCCCTCTCTCTCTGCCTACTAGTGATCTCTGTCAAATAAATAAATAAATAATCTTAAAGGAAAAAAGGAACATTATCAGTACACCATTAGTTTTAATGAAGATGCAGCAATCAAATGAAAGATGGACAAATGGAATATTTGCTATATTCCAAGCATCTGTCACTGGTTAGAGATATCTAGCAGCTTGTTCTTAATGCAAATGACACCAAGCTAAGTTCTGAGTGCTGAGATCTTGGCTTATAATTTAATGCCCCCTTAGCAAGATTGGTTAGTTGTGATGGCAAGTGAATGCTGAGTGTGGGAATTGGGGCCACACATGAGTCAATCAAATCCACATTGTGTGGGTTCACAAACCACACTCTAGTCAGGCCATCCCTTTCACAAAGGCATGATGCTTGATCTAGGCAGGGCAAGGTGAAAATGTGGATGTATCATTAGGAAATCATGCTCATCATTCAAAAAAGCACTCCATTCCTTCCTGAACCTGGTGCAGACATCAAAAAGTATTAATATTGTTCTGGGATGCTAACTCTTACCTGTCCGGGAGGGGAGCTCTCTGCACCCAACACTTGCCTATAGAACACTGGATCACAGCTCCGCAGCGTGTTCTGGCGGCTGGCCAGTGGGCTGGCAGCACCAGTTTTCTTCAGCAGCAGGTCGCTGCGGCGTGAGTCGGTGGTGAGGTACACCTGATGGTAAAGGTGCGGTGGCATCAGGCCACCCCGCACAGCGTCTGCATGCAGAGAGGACCCTGGTGTTCGGTACAGGGAGCTCACTGGGGCTCGGTACAGGTCCCTGGACTGCTTCCACTTGTAAACTTTGAATATAATCACTCCCAGTACTGTGACTGCGAACCCCACAGAAACCAGGATTAGAGAGAGGAGTAGATAAAAGGTGAGATTTTTATTCTGCTCCCGAGGGGCAGAGCCAGAGGGGAACTCAGCCCGGGCTTCAGGAGAATCCTCAGTTACTGACACAGTCAGGGTTGCCGTGGTAGACAGTGATGGCTCCCCATTGTCTTTGATCAAGACCATAAGAGTCTGCCTGGGCACATCTGTGTCCTGGACTGCGCGTGAAGTGCTGACTTGACCTGTGTGAAGCCCCACAGCAAAAAGGCTCTGGTTGGAGGCCCCCAAAAGGCTGTAGGAGAGCCAGGCATTGTGCCCTGCATCAGGGTCCCAGCCTACCACCCGTGTGACCACATGGCCAGGAGCGGTAGCTCTGGGTAGCATCTCCACTGAGCTCCGGCCAGGCCGAGGGTATAAGACCTGTGGGGCATTGTCATTACGGTCAGTGACAAATATATTCACGCTGATGTTGGTGGTCAGGACCGGAATGCCCCCATCACTGACATGAGCTGTTATTTCGAACTCTCGCCGATCTTCATAATCCAGGGACACTAAGGAAGACACGATGCCACTGTCACGATTTATTGTGAAATAGCGGCCCACTAGCCCAGTTTCAGCTCCTTGCTCCAAGAGGAAGAAGGAAAGGTGAGAATTCTGTGGGGCATCTGGGTCCCAGACACTTAGATTTAGTATTGGAACCCCAGGGATGTTATTTTCCTCAACATAAACATCATAGGAGGACTGGGAAGACTGTGGAGGGTTGTCGTTGATATCAGAGACTTGTACTTGCACAACTGTAAGAGCTGAGAGGGAAGGGACTCCCGAGTCTTGAGCAGTGATGCTGAGGTTGTATTCTGGGACAGTCTCACGATCCAGGGCTGCACTGGTTTTCAAAGTAAAGTAATTCTTGAGGGAAGAAGTTAGGCTGAATGGGAGACCTGGAGGAATCTCACAAGTCACCAATCCATTCTCCCCAGCATCCAGATCGATTACGCTGAGCAAAGCAATGACAGTTCCAAGAGGAGCATCCTCAGGGACTGGGCTGTATACGGAGGTGACTGTGATCTCTGGGGCATTGTCATTCACGTCCAGAACCTCTACCAAAACTTTGCAATGTGCTCCTTCCGGAGTGGCACCTTTGTCTTTGGCCTGTATGTAAATCTCGTGGAGTTTTGTGTCTTCGAAGTCCAGGCGACCCTTGATTGTCAACACCCCAGTAACAGGATCTAAGGAGAAGAGATCTCGCATACTGGCACGGTTGTGGCTGCCAAAAGAGTAAATGATTTCACCATTGGGGCCTTCATCCAGATCAGTTGCATGAACTTGCACAACTAGAGTGCCAGGGGGTGCATCCTCCAGGACACGCGCACGGTACAAAGACTGATTGAAGGTGGGTGCATTGTCATTCGCGTCCAGCACGGTGATGCGAATGGGAAGTGTGGCCGAACGAGCTGGAGTTCCTCCATCCAAAGCCGTCAGCACCAACTGGAGACTTGGCTCTCGCTCCCAATCAAGGGCGCGCTCCAGCACCAGCTCCGCGTACTTGGTGCTGTCCTCCCGCGTCTGAACGCGAAGCGCAAAGTACTCATTAAGGCTCAGCTCATAGGTTTGTAAAGAGTTGCTTCCTACATCGGGATCGTGCGCGCTCTCCAGCGGGAAGCGCGTGCCTGGCGCCACGGCCTCGCTAATCTCCAATTTCATTTCCCGGGTAGGGAAAGAGGGATTGTTGTCGTTGATATCCTGGATCACCACCTCTGCGCTGAAGAGCTCTAGTGGGGTTTCCACTACCAGCTCCAGAGTTACGGTGCAGGAGGGCAGTGTCCCACAAAGCTCCTCTCTATCCAGGCGGTCATTCACGAACATCTCTCCTGACTCCCGATTCACCTCAAAGAACCTTCGGCTAGTCCCGGACAACACCCGCAGCCTTCGGGCTGACAGGCTGCCGAGATCCAAGCCAAGGTCCGTGACCACGTTGCCCACCGCAAAACCTCTCTCTCTTTCCTCCAGGATCTCATAGCGAACCACGGCAGAAGCCTTGTGCAAAGCACCAAGCAGAAACAAAACTCCCACCACTCTCCCGGTGCTTACCAGTCCACTCCTCCAGGCCTCTGGGACCATCTCACTCAAAGGCAGTTCTTCTTAGCGGGGTCCAGATTTTTCCGGCTATTTCGCTGAGAAACTTTCAGCGGGTTAGCGCTTGAGCGCTGGGCGCGGAGTCAGACATGGCTTTCTGGATGCCGCTGATTTGCTCGCCGGCTGTTCACTCTCTGCCTCATCCCGGGGCTCCGAGTGGGGACGGGCCGGGCCCGATCTGCAGCGTCTTCATTGGCCGACAGCGGCACGCAGAGTCCCAGCCAATAACTGCACGAAGAATGCGCTAGCGCCGGGCTCTCTGAGCGGGACAAACACTACAGACAGGAACTTCACTTTCCTTTGGCTTCTTTCCAGAGTTTAGGGCCAAAGCGCCTTGGCAGTTATCTGTACCTCGGAAACCCACCTTAGCCTGGAAAGCCAACTGCACAGCGATGAAGCTGGCTGTTCTGCAAGTTTTCAAACCAAACCAAAGCCTATTGTATATTTTAATCACTGTCTTTAGTAATCACAAGAAGGGAGAATCAAACCAAACTGAGAACCATACAACACTGTCTGGAAAAACACAAAACTGGTTTGTTGGAGGGCTGAGTAAATCCTATCCAGCTGGACTCCACATGTAAGGGGGCATTTAGCATTTCCGTGGAAATGTGAATAATTTCAGCTTTATCTCTTACCAAATGAGAGTGTACAATTTTATTACTTCTTCAGTAGAGTAAATCAACAGGAGCCACTCTCTGTTTGGTTTAACTGTGTTTTATGAAATTTAAAATTCAGGTTTCTTTTAAAACTGGTGTTGTTCTTTAGCTCTCATTTCTTTTTTTTTTTTTTTTTAAGATTTTATTTATTTATCCAGTAGGCAGAGAGGCAGGCAGAGAGAGAGAGAGGAGGAAGCAGGCTTCCTGCTGAGCAGAGATCCCAATGCGATTCGGGGCTTGATCCCAGGACCCTGAGATCATGATCTGAGCCGAAGGCAGCGAATTAACCCACTGAGCCTCCCAGGCGCCCCTAGCTCTCATTTCTTAAGAACCAGGGAGCAATGTGACATTTCCTTACCCCATCTTTCCCAACATAACCTCAATCATAAGGCATAATCTCATATACTTCCTTTTACACTGTCAATCCATTTCCCAAGATCTTGTGTTCATATGCCGCAAAGAGAAGATGCATTGCTAAAAAAGGATAATATCCCTCCCCCCTCCAAAACAGAAAAATCCAGGCCTATTTATCACCTTTATAACATGACTGAGAAATGCAGCAAAGCCCCATAGTCTTTAGAGAATACAAAGCCTTTAACCCATAGAAGAAAGATCCTCAGGTTTTCTGCATTTAAGATTATAATTCAAGAAACAAACAAAATGGTAATGATTAGGATAATGAATTAGACAATCAGGTATGAAATAAACTGGCTAAGTTGTACACCTTGGGCAAGAAACTACCTTTACAGGGTTTCTGGTTTCCTTATCTTATAAAATGCCAGGCAGGTAAAATGCCTGGCATAGAGTAAGCCTCAATTACTGATGCAAATCACCCTATTAAATATGAGACATAAAGTTTCAGAGCCTCATACTATTTCTGTATACTTGTCTTGGACATCACTTTGACTGCATACAGTACTTTCTGGAGTGTAAATGAACTCTGAAGCAGGGAGATAGTCAAACAGGTTAAATAAGTAGATAAGTATGTAAGTATAAAGAGGATATTTACTGAAGAGATGAAAATCCCTTTTGGACCTGTTTCTCCATGTCCTCAATACTTCATTTTAAACCCCTAGGTTTTTTTCTTATGAGTGACACAAGTGGGAAAGTTTATTAAAGCTCAAGTATACTGTCCAGATGTTAGAGCAGTTAGCCTGAAGAGAGAGCTGCACATGAACTGGACATGAGCAGACACTTCTCCAAAGAAGACAGCCAAATGGCCAACAGTCACATGAAAAAATGTTCTACATCACCTGCCATCAGGGAAATACAAATCAAAATACAATAAAAAACCACAAAATACAAATACAAATCAAATCAAAATACAAATCAAAACCACAATGAGATACCACCTTACACCAGGCAAAATGGCTAAAATTAACAAGACAGAGAACAACAAACGTTGGCGAAAATGTAAACCCCATAAGTTTTAATTTTTTTAAAATATTTTATTTATTTATTTGAAAGACAGAGATCACAAGCAGGCAGAGAGACAGACAGAGGGAGAGGTAGGGAAGCAGGCTCCCTGCCGAGCAGAGAGCCCGATGATGTGGGGGGCTTGATCACAGGACCCTGGGATCATGACCTGAGCCGAAAGCAGAGGCTTTAACCCACTGAGCCACCTAGGCGCAAAGAAACCCCCTAGTTTTAAATACTGTTTGACAACGGATCAGACCACCGAGAAGGCTGATGGGTATTTAAACACTGAAAATATTCTATAGAGTATATTTAGAATATAGAATATAGCCTAGTCACTTGCTACTCAAAGTGTGAGCCAAGAACCAAGGGCATTAGGCATCACCTAGGAGCTTGTTAGAAATGCAGAAATCCTCTACTTTGTACCTCCTGATGAGATACTGATTTAACAAAATATCTGTGTGATTTGAATGAATATTAGGGTTTGAGAAATACTGATCCATGGTTTATTCAAAATAATGATTTATCAATCTTTTTATTTTCCATTCACCATCACTTAATTACAACATGGCTTTTGAAAACTAGCTTCTAAAAGGTGAGATGGTTTTCCCATTTGCAGTAAGGCCCATAGTTTTCTTAAGACGTCTTCATAAGCCAGCCCACCCTCTTGGATCCATTTTCCATAGTAGCCACAATGATTTCTTTAAAAAATTTTTTTAAATATTTTATTTATTGAGAGATACCGCACAAGCAGGGGGAGGTACAAAGGGAGAGAATCTCAAGCAAATTCTGTGCTGAACATGGAGCCCAACTCGGGGCTTTATCCCACAACCCCAAGGTCATGACCTGAGCTGAAACCAAGAGTTGGACACTAAGCTACTGAGCCACCCAGGCACCTTTGATCATTGTAAATTTTAATTAGATCAGGGAGCCTGGGTAGCTCAGTCATTAACGCCTGCCCTCAGCTCAGGTCGTGATCCCAGGGTCCTGAGATACAGCCCTCTGTTGAGCTCCCTAATGAGCAGGAGATCTGATTCTCCCTGTCCCTCTGCCCCACTCCCGTTCATGTTCTCTCTCCTCTCTCTAATAAATAAGTAAAATTTTTTAAAAAGTATAATTGGCAAATAAAATTGTAAAAATTAAAGGTATAAACATGATGATTTACTATACTATAAAATAATTACAACATAGTTAACACATCCATCACGTCTGTTAGTTACCAATATGCATGTATGCGTGTGCACATGTACGTATGTGTGGTGAGAATAATTAAGATACAGTCTCTCAGCAAATTTCAAGTATATCCTGCAGTACTGTTAACTACAGTCAACATACTGCACATCAGAGTCCTAAAATGTATTCATTTTGTAACTGTAAGTTTGTACCCTCTGACCAACATCTCTCTACATTTAATGATTATTAATATAGCAATTTTTGTGCCAATAGCCTAGTAATCATAAAATGCACTAAGGATTATATAGAGTCAATTATATGTTTCCATTTTCCCTAGGTGTAAGAATTTTGGAAGATACGGTCACTCTTTCAAGCTACCAGTGGACCTAATGAAACTATTCCTTAACCTAATGATTTGAAAAATACAGTTTGCTAAAGAGGCAAAGAAGGTGTGGTAATACAACTTACACTGTGGGGGAAGTGGGAGGAAAGGGAAACACCAGTGTTACAGGAACAGCACAATTTTTCGGTCTCTATGAAGATAGAGACTTTCCTTTCTGTTCTGTAATTTCTTTTTTTTTTCTTTAAAGATTTTATTTATTTATTTGACAGAGAGATCACAAGGAGGCAGAGAGGCAGGCAGAGAGAGATGGAGGAAGCAGGCTCCCTGCTGAGCAGAGACCCTGATGTGGGGCACGATCCCAGGACCCTGAAACCATGACCTGAGATGAAGGCAGAGGCTTTAACCCACTGAGCCACCCAGGCACCCCTCTGTTCTGTAATTTCAAGAGAGCCTCTCATCAATGAGATATATAGCAAAGACAATTTTGACATAGAGAGTAAATGTGTTACAGGTGTCCAGCATGAAGCCTTAGGGTCAGAAAGACGTGAGCTCCCGTACTGAGTATTACACTTAGTAGCTATGTAACCATAAAGTTTATTTTTAACTTCTCTTTCATTTTCTTTCTCTTTAAAATGGGAATAATTACTGCCCCCCTTGATTTAACCAAGCATCTCAATCTGTTATTTTTAAACAGCTTTATACTCACCACAGAGTTCACCTAGATAATCAAGCATTTTTAGTAAATTTAAAACCATAATCCAGTTTTACTATATTCCCATCATCCCAAAAGTCCCTTAATCCTGTCTGCTGTCAATCCTTGCTCCTAACCCCAGCCTAAGGCAAACACTGAGTTAAAACTCCCATGTCCACCGTGCCTGGCTGGCTCTGTCAGTAGAACATGCAACTCTTGATCTCCGGGTTTTGACTTCGAGCACCCACACCAAGCTTAGAGATTACTTACAAATAAAATCTTTAAAAAAAATTCCCAAGTCATTCTTAACATCTTTTTCTACATTTCCACATTCAATTAATTCCAAGTACATGCAAATGCTTACTACCTCCAATATGTATTTTGAATCTATCAATTACTTTCCCTCTCTACTGCCACTTCCTGAGTCAAATGTTATCTTATGACTGGCTACCCAATTGGTATGGCCAATAAAAATAGGGGGCTTCTTGTTTAAAAATTAAGAATTTCAAGATAATAACAGCAGGGCACTAGCCCAAATTCAGGGCCCTTCTAAGAAAGGGGACCAATGTGACTGTACAGATCACATGCTCATGAAGCTGTCCTTGCTGGCACAGAGGAACCTCTCCAAAAATATGTCCTAATATCATTTTCATATATTAGGTGACTATATCATAAAATTATTTATTCTCAGGGTATCCAGTAATATCAGAAAATCCTGCTCATGGTACTGTTAAATTATTACATTCAAGGAAAAAGTATATGTATTACCCCTTTAAAGCCCAAAATATCATCTATTAATCTTCCAATTAACTTAATTTGCCTATTTGAGAAATATTCCAAGGTCAAATTAAGAGATCATTTGAGGAGAACAATATAAAAACAGATAACCAAGAGATTAATCAAACATATACCACAATTTTTACACCGGTGGGAGATTCAAGGATTTGGTGAATAACCTTAAGAGTTTAGTCTTAATATTTACATGAAAAAATATCTTGCATACTTTTTTTTGGGAAAAAGATCTATTTGAAAAGACCTATGAATGGGGTGCCTGGGTGGCTCAGTGGGTTAAGGCCTCTGCCTTTGGCTCAGGTCGTGATCCCAGGGTCCTGGGATCGAGCCCCTCATCAGGCTCTCTGCTCAGCAGAAAGCCTGCTTCCTCCTATCTCTCTGCTTGTCTCTCTGCCTACTTGTGATCTCTCTGTCAAAAAAATAAATAAAATCTTAAAAAAAAAGAAAAGACCTATGAATCTTAAAAATAAGTTTTATACCCATTCCCTCTCCTCTCAGAACAGAAGAAATTATCTCATCAATAAGAAACAAAATAGAGGATTACAGGGGAAGGGAGGGGAAAATTAAGTAAGATGAAATCAGAGAGGGAGACAAAACATAAAAGATTCTTAACTATAAGAAACTGAGGGTTGCTGAAGGGGAGGTGGGTAGGAGGATGGGTAACTGGGTGATGGGCATTAGGAGGGCACTTGATGGAATGAGCACTGGGTGTTTTATACAACTGATGATCACTAAATTCCACCTCTGAAACTAATACAATATATGCTAATTAACTAAATTTAAACTTTAAAAATATTTTGAAACTACAGGGGCACTGGGTTGCTCAGTCAGTTGAGCTGAGCATCTGACTTCTGGTTTTGCATCAGATCTTGATCTCAGGGTCATGAGACTGAGCCCTGCGTTGAGCTCTGTGTTCAGCAGAGTCTGCTTAAGATTCTTTCTCCCTCCCTCTCCCTCCAACCCTTGCCTTCCTCCTGCTCATGCATATGTGTGTCCTCTCTCTCTCTAAAATAAATAAATATATTTTTAAAATATTTTGAAACAAATCAGTGATTTTGAAGATCAAAAGTTTGGGGCACCTGGGTGGCTCAGTGGGTTAAGCAGCTGCCTTCGGCTCAGGTCATGATCCCAGCGTCCTGGGATCGAGTCCCACATCGGGCTCCTTGCTCAGCAGGGAGCCTGCTTCTCCCTCTGCCTCTGCCTGCCATTCTGTCTGCCTGTGCTTGCTCTCTCCCCATCTCTCTCTCTCTGATAAATAAATAAAATCTTTTTAAAAATTAAAAAAAATAAAGATCAAAAGTTTAAGAAAAAAGATGTTTTTACCTCTTCACCTATTTGAATGGTATTCTCATCTAGTCCTGATCACATTAGTACTCTCTTACTATTTATTAAATCAGAAACTCAAATATGCCAGGAAACTACCTGAAAAATACTAATTTCCCACTTGAAAATCTTCCAAGAGACCTAAATTCTCCTTAGATTAAATTTGTTCAATTTCCCCCAGCATACTATTATATTTTTATCTAAATTATCAGTTCTCACCAAATGAATAACTATGTGTGGTTAAATTGTTTATTTTTTAATCAAATAATGCACTTCATAATATGTTGATAAGTTTGAGTGAGAAGAAAGTGTAACTTTCTGATCTTTAAGCCTTCTATCAATATAATGATGCTATCTCAAATCACTGAGACAAAGATTAAGTTTTTAATAAACAGTACTGAGACAACTGGACAGGGGGAAAAATATAAAATTAGATCCATATCTCAGCACACAGAAGAATAAAACCCATACAGATTAAGGATCCAAATGTAAAAAAAAAATCATATAAGAACTAGAAGAAAACTGATGAATATTTCTGTAACCTCAGTGTGGGGCAAGGCTTTCTAAGCATGACTCAAAACCTAAATGTAATATAAGAAAAAAATTATTAATTTGATTACATAAAAACATAAAAAAAAGATTGAACTGCAAAAAACACTCTAAACAAAGCTGAAAGACAAATGATATACTGAGAAAAAATATTTGCAACTTACATCTTGGGCAATGACCTAATATCTCTAAATAAATGAGTAACTTTTATAAAATTTTAGGTCAAGACACTAAAAATCATTCAGTAAAATGAACATAAGACATGAACAATTTTTAAAAAAGATTTTATTTATTTATTTATTTGACAGACAGAGATCATAAGTAGGCAGAGAGGCAGAGAGAGAGGAAGGAAGCAGACTCCCTGCTGAGCAGAGAGCCTGATGCAGGGCTTGATCCCAGGACCCTGGAATCATGACCTGAGCCGAAGGCAGAGGCTTTAACCCACTGAGCCACCCAGGCGCCCCCAAGACATGAACAATTTTTAAGAAGATATAAACAGGCTCAAATATGTGAAAAGATCTTTAAATTTAATCACAGTGAGAGAAGCTCTAATCAAAACTATTTTGAGGGGCACCTGGGTGGCTCAGTGGGTTAGAGCCTCTGCCTTCAGCTGGGGTCATGATCCCAGGATCCTGGGATCAAGCCCTGCATCAGGCTCTCTGCTCGGTGGGGAGCCTGATTTTCCCTCTCTCTCTGCCTGCCTCTCTGCCTGCTTGTGATCTCTGTCTGTCAAATAAATAAATAAAATCTTTGAAAAAAAACTATTTTCAAATTTTTTAAATAATCACATTAGCAAAAATTCAAAATCTTGACAACATACTCTATAGAGGAGGCTCTGGGAAAATAAGCTTTCTCATCTACTGGTAGGAATGCAAAACAGTACAATTTATATAGAGGGAAACAGTTATATCTAACAAACCTATATATGCATTTGCCCTATGATTTAGTAATCACACTTCTAAAATTTTTAAAATTTCTTTTCAGTGTTCCAGAATTCATTTGTTTATGCACCACATCCAGTACTCCATGCAATATGTGCCCTCCATAATACCACTGCCAGGCTCACCCAATCTCCCACCCCTTACCCCTCCAAAATCCTCAGATTGTTTGTCAGAGTCTACAGTCTCTCATGGTTTGTCTCCCACTCCAGTTTCCCCCAACTCCCTTCTCTTCTCCATCTCCCATGTCCTCCATGTTATGTCTTATGCTCCACAAATAAGTGAAACCATATGATAATTGACTCTCTCTGCATGACTTATTTCACTCAGCATAAACTCTTCCAGTCCCATCCATGTTGATACAAAAGTTGGGTATTCATCCTTTCTGATGGAGGCATACTACTCGATCAGGTATATGGACCACATCTTCCTTATCCATTCATCCACTGAAGGGCATTTTGGTTCTTTCCACGGTTTGGTGACTGTGTCCATTGCTGTTATGAACATTGGGGTACAGATGGCCCTTCTTTTCACTACATCTGTATCTTTGGAGTAAGTACCCAGTAGTGCAATTGCAGGGTCATAGGGAAGCTCTATTTTTCATTTCTTAAGAAATCTCCACACTGTTTTCCAAAGGGGCTGCACCAACTTGCATTCCCACCAACAGTGTAAGAGGGTTCCCCTTCCTCCACATTCACTCCAACACATGTTGTTTACGGTCTTGTTAATTTTGGCCATTCTAACTGGTGTCAGGTGGTATCTCAATGTGGTTTTGATTTGAATCTCCCTGATAGCTAATGATGATGCACATTTTTTCATCATGTCTGTTAGCCATTTGTATGTCTTCATTGGAGAAGTGTCTGCTCATGTCTTCTGCCCATTTTTTGACATGGTTATCTGTTGTGTGTGTGTTGAGTTTGAGGAGTTCTTTATAGATTCTGGATATCAGCCCTTTGTCTGTACTGTCATTTGTGAATATCTTCTCCCATTCTGTGGGTTGCCTCTCTGTTTTGTTGACTGTTTCCTTTGCTGTGCAGAAGTTTTTATCTTAATGAAGTCCCAAAAATTCATTTTCACTTTGTATTTCCTTTGTCTTTGGAGATATATCTTGAGAGAAGTTCCTGTGGCCAGTGTCGAAGAGGTTACTGCCTATGTTCTCCTCTAGGATTCCGAAGGATTCCTACCTCACGATGAGATCTTTTATCCATTTCAAGTTTATCTTTGTGTATGGTGTAAGTAACTACATTTTTAGGAATATATGCTTATGACACACCTCAAAAATTATGAAAATACCTATGTACCAGATTATTCATTACAGCATTATTTATAATTGCAAAAAGATTAGAAACTACCCAAACGGCAAACTATAGATTGACTGAATAAACTATGATATAATAGAGTTTTAGAAAGCTATAAAAAAATAAACATCTCTATAAATTAATATACAATGATTCACAGGACACAATGTTAGTACAAAAAGCAAAGGGATAACTTTTACTTCTGCTCATGTGGAAGGAACTGTACCATTATAAGCAACCTTGAACACTGATGAAAATACGTGGAAAATACTCTTAGACAATGGTTTAAAAGGAGTGTGAGACCAAGAGAAGGGAAACAAATAAAGTGAGTTCTAGGATCTCTAGTATTTTGCCTGGAGGTAATTTTCAGACCATGGGGCAAAAAAGGAGACACCCAAGAACAAAAAAGTGATCTTGCTGAATTCAGGAGTAGAAATGAGGAGTTTGGGGAGACTGAAGCATCTAGAATTTGTGGAACAGAGAATGGAGCTACGTAAAGAACTCCAGAAGTCTGGATAACGATCCCAAGTCTCTGTATGAACAACAGTTGAGCACATATAGACTGATAACTCTCCAGACGCTGAACAAAGAACAAGGGAGCTATAAGCTGAAGAATTCTGAAGCTCACACAGGGATGGTAAATATTTGGGTTTCATTTAGCAGAATATAAAAATCATTATGAACAGCCAAAAAAAGATCACAACTTAGTAGCAGCGCTAATTAGTCCAATGCAAAGGTTTCTAAAGACCTGTCCAAACAAAATTAAAAACAAGTCATGAAAAGATCAACCAAATCAGCAAATAACTGCCCTCCCAAACTAATTTCAATACTTTTAAAAGAAAGACAACAAACCCCAAACATTCAACAATGTAGCATTTACAATATCTACCATCCAATGAAAACATTACTAGGCATGCAAATAATCAGCAAATTGTGACTTAAAACCAGGGAGAAAATCATCGCAAGAAATAACAAAGGTAGTTAAATTAGCAGACAATGACTTTAAAACAGCTATTGTAAATACTCTCAAAGATTTAAAGGAAAACATGGAGACAATGAGAGAAAGGAAAGAATGAAATGGAATTTCTAGAAATGAAAAAGAACATATATGAAATGAAAACTTCACTAGTTTAACAGCAGCCTAGACACTAAAGAAGATCACTCAACTTGAAAACATAGTAACAGAAACTATCCAGAAACACACAGAGAAGAAATGTGGGAAAATATCAATTTGTCTAACATAAGTAAAACTGGAGCTCCATAATTGCGTATGTGTGTGTAATAATATTTGAATATAGCTCAAAACTTTCTAAAGACTTTCTAAAAACTTTCTATACTTTTAGATCCACAAACTCAAGACACTCAACAAGTCCCAAGAAGGATAAATATCAAGAAAAATGCACTATGGTCCATCATAATCAAGTTTCATAGATAAAGAGAAAAATTCAAAAGCAGTCAGAGGAAAAGAAACATTAAATACAAAGGAACAAAAAAGAAAGACTATAAAATTCTCATTAGAAACAACACAAAGCAGAACAGCGAGGAGTAACAACTTCAAAGAACTGAAAGAAAAAAAGTATCAGTCTAGAATTCTATATCCAGCAAAAGTACCTTTCAACAATGAAGGTGAAATAATATTTTTTTCAAACAAAAAACAAAAACAATGTAACCAGAAGATCTGTACTGCAAGAAACATTAAAGGAAGTTCTTCAGTCTGAAGGAAAATGACAACAGATGGAAACCTAGATCTATGTAAAGTGACGGAAATTACAAATACATAGGTTACATATGAAAAACTTCTCACCTTCTAGTCTCTTTAAAAGATAATTGCTTGTTTAAAGCAAAAATAACAACATAATGTGAGGCTAAAAATATTGCAGAAGTAAAATGTGAGGCAACAATAGCACAAACACACAAAAGGAGAAAAATGGAAGTATAAAGTGTACCTGCATTATATGAGAAGTGGTATAATATTATTTTTATTATATTTATGTTGATAAATTAAAGGTGCATAGTATAAACCCCAGAACAACCACTTAAAAATTAAAGAGGATATGTAATAAATATCAGAAATAAAATGGAATACCAAACAATACTCAATTTAAAAGAAGGCATGAAAAGTTGAATGAAGAAATAAACAACGGTTGGGATAAGAAGAAAACAAAGAGTAAGATGGTAGACATATTACATTAAATGTAAGGTGATCTGAAAATTCTAATTAAAAGAGAGGGATTTAAAAAAAGCAAGACCCAATAATATCCTTTCTACAGAAAATGTACTTTATATACAAAGATGGGAAAATATATACCATGCAAACACTAATTATAAGAAAGCTGCAGTGGCTCTATCAATATCAGAATAAGTAGGCCTTAAGAAGATAGACTAGGAGAGATAAAGAGAAACATTTCAAAACAACAAAAAGGTCAATTTATCCAGTAAGAATATTTAACAATTTTTTAAAAAGATTTTATTTTATTAGAGAGAGAGAGAGAGAGAGAGCATGAGAGGGGAGAAGTCAGAGGGAGAAGCAGATGAGCAGGGATCCTGATGTGGGACTCGATCCTGGGACTCCAGGATCATGCTTTGAACTGAAGGCAGTTGCTTAACCAACTGAGCCAACCAGGCACCCCAATATTTAACAATCTTAAATGTCTATTTACCCAAAGAAAATTACAAGAGACAACGAAGGGCTTTGTATAATGATAAAAGGGTCAATTCTCTAGGAAGACATAGCCATCTTAAATGTGTACATACAAAACAAGAGCACTTCAAAATACATGAAGCAAAATCTGACATAACTTAAATGTAAAATAGACAGATCCATCATTAAAGTTGGAGACATCGACAATCTAACAACAACTGACAGAACTAACAACAAAGGCACTGAAGAAATGAACAATCAATTAAACTCTTTTTCAACAACTGACAAAATTACTAAGTAGAATACAGAAAAAGTAAACAATGCCATTAACTAACAGGGCCTAACTGACACTTACAGAACATTCCACCTGAGAGCAGAATATATACTCTTCTCAAGCACCCATGGACCATTCTGATCTTATCCAGGGTAAAAAAAAAAATCACAGAAAATTTTAAAAAAACAAACAAACAGAACATATGCTTTGACCATACTGGAATTAAACTGAAAATCAGTAACAGAAAAGTTAACATGAAAATCTCCAAACACTTGGAAATAAAACGACACAGTTCTAAGTAATCCATGGGTCAATGAGAAAGTTTCAAAGGAAATTTAACAATATGCTAAACTGAATGAAAATGAAAATACAATTATCAAAATCTGTGGGATGCAACTAAAGTAGTTCTGACAGGGAAATATAACACTAAAGGTAAAAGTTCTCCCATCAGTCAACTACATTCCCACCTCAAGAAACTAGATAAAAGGGGCACCTGGGTGGCTCAGTGGGTTAAAGCCTCTGCCTTCGGCTCAGGTGATGATCCCAGGGTCCTGCATTAGGCTCTCTGCTCCTTGGGGAACTTGCTTCTCCCTCTGCCTCTGCCTCTCTCTCTCTCTCTTTCTGTCTCTCATGAATAAATGAATCAATAAAATCTTAAAACAAATACAAGGTCATAAATCAATGAAACTGAATTCCTAGGTATATACCCAGGGGAAATTAAAACACATGTTCATACAAAGACTGCAGCAAATGTTCATAGCTATATTTTTCATAATAGATATATAGGTTGATTCCAGTTTATGGCTATCAAAAGGCACATGGAGAAACAAAATGCGGTATAGCCCTACGATGAAATACTATTCAACAGCAAAACCAATGAAGGGCTGATACATGCTACGGTAAGGATGAATCTCAACAATGCTGTGCCAAGTGAAGGAAGCCAACATAAAAACTACATATTGTATGACTCCATTAGTATGAAATTTCTACAAAAGAAAAAAAATATACAAACTGAAAGCTGTTCAGTGGTTGCCTGGGGCTGGGGCTGGAAACTGACCACAGACACAAAGGAAATCTATGGAGTGAAGAAAATGTTCTTAAACTGGATAGTGGGGATGGTCGCACAAGTAAATGAATTTATTAAAATTTGTCTATCTGTATCTTAAAATAGGTAAAGTTCATGACATGTAAATTATACCACAATTTATCTATTTTAAAACAAATATATAAATCAATAAAAACAAAACAGAAAAAATCAATGGCACAAAAAACTGGTGCTTTGAAAACTACTAAAATTAGTAAATTCATTAACTGACAAACTCTATCAAGATGGACAATCCAGGGACACCTGGGTGGCTCAGTCAGTTAAAAGGTCAACTTTGGTTTTGGCTTTGGTCATGATCTCAGGCTTGTAGGATGGAGCCCCATGTTGGGCTGCACATTCAGGGAGGGGTCTGCTTGAGAATCTCTCCCTCTGTCCCTCTCCCCCACTCAAGCACACACACTCTAAAATAAATAAATCTTTAAAAAAAAAAAGATGGCCAATCTGATATTCACAGTGAAATGAGTTATCACTACAGATTCCTGAGGCATTAAAAGGAATATAAGGGGATATTATGAACAACTTTACACATGTGAACTCAACAATTTTTTTTGAAGAATTCTTTTTTTTAAAGATTTTATTTATTTATTTGACAGAGAGAGAGAGATCACAAGTAGGAAGAGAGGCAAGCAGAGAGAGAGAAGGAAGCAGGATCCCTGCCAAGGCAGAGAGCCCGATGCAGGACTCAATCCCAGAACCCTGAGATCATGACCTGAGCCAAAGGCAGAGGCTTAACCCACTGAACCACCCAAGCACCCTGAACTCAACAATTTAAATAAAGTGGACCAACTGCTGAAAAACAATTACTACAATACTGACCCAACATGAAATGGATAATCTATATAGTCCTATAGCTAGCAGACAAATTGAATTCATAGTTTAAAAATTCCCAAAAAGAAGTTTCCAGGCCTACACTCTTTCACTGGAAAATTCTTTCAAATTTTTAAAGAAGAATTAACATCAATTATATGCAATCTCTTCTAGGAAATGCTTTTTTTAAAAAAGAAAGATCGATTTATTTGACAGAGAAAGAGAGCACAAGTGGAGGAGAGGCAGAGGGAGAGAAGCACACTCCTCACTGAGCAGAGAGACCAACACAGGACTCAATCTCACAACCCTGAGTTCATGACATAAGCTGAGTCCAAGAGTAGGACCTAAGAGATTAAGGAACCATGAGAAAACACTCCCTAATTCATTTTATGAAGCCAATTTTACTGATACCAAAGCAGAAGAAGGCAGCACAAAAAACTACAAACCAATATCCCTCATAAATATAAATTTAAAAATCCTGAATAAAATAGGAGTAAATGGAATTCAGCAACATGTAAAAAGAATTACACACCAAAACTAGTGGACTTGATTCCGGGGGTGCAAGGCTGGTTCAATATTTGAAAAGTAATTAGCATTAATTCACAGTATCAACAAGCTAAAGAAGAAAAATTACACAATCATATACCATGCTGCAGAAAAAGCATTTGACAAAATTCAAGACCCATTCATGATTAAAAAAAAAAAACTTAGGGGGCACCTGGGTGGCTCAGTAGGTTAAAGCCTCTGCCTTCAGCTCAGGTCATGATCTCAGGGTCCTGGGATCGAGCCCCACATCAGGCTCTCTGCTTGGCGCGGAGCCTGCTTCCTTCTCTCTCCCTGCCTACTGTGGTCTCTGTCTGTCAAATAAATAAATAAAATCTTAAAAAAAAAAGAAACTTAGAAAACTAAGAACAGAGGAGATCTTTCTCAATTTAATAAAGTGCATCCACACAAACTTACAGTAAACGATACTTCAGATTGCAAGACTAAACTACCCGCCCCCCCATTAGATCAAGAACAAAGGAAAGACGTCTATTCTCACTATTCTTTTTTTTTTAAGATTTCATTTATTTATTTGACAGAGAGAGATCACAAGTAGGCAGAGAGGCAGGCAGAGAGAGAGGAAGGGAAGCAGGCCCCCTGCTAAGCAGAGAGCCCGATGCAGGACTCGATTCCAGGACCCCGAGGTCATGACCTGAGCCAAAGGCAGTGGCTTAACCCACTAAGCCACCCAGGCGCCCTATTCTCACTATTCTTAGTCAACATAGGATTAGAAGTTCTAGCCAGTGCAATAAGGCCAGAAAAAGAAAGAAAATGCATAGAGATTAAAAGGAAGAAACACTACTGTCCCTATTTGCAAATATGCAAATTATGTACAAAGAAAATTCCACAAGAATCTGTAAGAAAACTGGTAGAACTATTAAGTGACTTCAGCAAGGTCACAGGATACAACAAATGAAAATCTATTTTATTTCTATATAATATGATTGTTAGAAACTGAAATTTAGATTGTAGAAAACTGAAATTTCATGTAGAAACTGAAATTAAAAACTTGATGCCAAAAAAAAAGACTCAGTGCCATTCACAATTGCTCAAAAAATGAAAATCTAAAAGTATAACAAAAATATGCACACAACTTACAGACTGAAACTTCAAAAATTCTGATGAAAGATACAAAAGAATATCTAAGTAAATGGAGAGAGAAACATAATATTTGTGGCACGGAAGACTCAACATAGTAAAGATGTCAATTCCTTCCCACCTCCACTTTCATCTCTAGGTTTAACACAATTCCTCAAAATATGATCATGCAAGGTATTTTTTCATACTACTAACAAGTTTATTCTAACATATACATGTAAAGGCACAGACCCTAGAATAGCTAAAACAATACTGAAAACGAAGAATAAAGTGGGAGGACTTACTTCAACCAATTTCATCATATAGTTATAGTAAACTACAGAATGTGCTATTAGAAGAGAGATACACACATAGTTCAACAAACCAGAATAAGGAACCCAGAAACAGACCCACACAAGTATGGACAACTTATTTTTTAAAGCCATAAAGAAGATTTATTGGCTTACATAACTGAAGTCCAGAAGTAAGCAGGCATCATTAGTTTGACCCGGGGTCATAAATATGTCACCAAGGACCTGATTTCTTTCCTTTTATTTATTGAACATACAATGGTATTCTTCATGGGCACCTCAATGGCTCAGTCAGTTAAGTGTCTGACTCTTGATCTCAGCTCTGGTTACGATCTTAGGGTTGTTAGATTAAGCCCCATTGTGGGCTCTGAACTAGATGCGGAGCATGCCTAAGACTCTCTCTCTCCCTCCGACTCTCCCCTTCCCTCAAAAAAAATTGTATTCATCATGGTATAACTTCATGCTAAGGCAAACTTCCTCCTCTTATGGTCTCACCATGACTGGCACCAACTCCTACATATTTCCATGCCCTGTAGAATACAAAAGCATTTTCCTCAAATCTCCAATACACCCTTTCCTACAGCTTTGTTTGCTAACTGATTTTGACAAAGATACAAATATAATTCAGAAGAGGAAGGTTAGCCTTTTTCAACAAATGGTACTGAAACCACTGGTCATCCATAGACAAAAAATTGATTCTCAACCTAAACCCTACACCTTATAGAAAAATTAACTCAAAATGAACCACAGATGCCAACATAAAACTTAAAGCAAAAAAACTTTTAGAAGATAGAGGAGAAAAATCTTCAGGACTTAGGGCATGTGGACAGTTCTTAGATATGATGCCAAACCATGATCCATAAAAGAAAAAATTCATAAATTGTACTTCACTGAAAATTAAAAGCTTTTAAGAATATCCTGTCCAGAGGATAAAAAGAAAAATGGCAGGGCGCCTGGGTGGCTCGGTGGGTTAAGCCTCTGTGAGCTTCGGCTCAGGTCAGGATCTCAGGGTCCTGGGATCGAGTTCCACATGGGGCTCTCTGCTCTGCAGGGAGCATGCTTCCTCCTCTCTCTCTCTCTGCCTGCCTCTCTGCCCTCTTGTGATCTCTCTCTGTCAAATAAATAAAGAAAATCTTTAAAAAAAGACAAACAGCAGACTAAAGACAGTATTTCCAAACTACGTGTCCAACAAAGGACACCTACCTAAAATATATAAAGAACTCTCAAAATGCGAAAGTAATTAAAAATCCATTTAGAAAATGGGCAAAACACTAAATTTCTCTCACTGAAAAAGGTATATGGATGGCAAATAAGCATGTGAAAGTACGTTCAACATCATTAGTCATTACAGAACTGCAAATTAAAACAAAAACAAGTTATCATAGAACTATTAGAATAGGTGAAATAAGAAATCATGACAGTATGAAATACTGGTGAGAATATGGAAAAACTGGATCTCTCATAAACTGCTGCTGAGAATACAAAATGGTAGAGTCCTTTGGAAAAGTTTGGTAGTTTCTTATAAAAATAAAAACACACTTGCCATATGATACAGAAATTACATTCCTGGATATATATGCCAGAAAAATGTAAATTTAAATCACAGAAACTTCTACATGATGTTCACAGCAACTTTATGTGTAATAGTCCCAAACCAGAAACAACCCAAAAGTCTTCCAAGAGGTGAATGGCTAAACTAACTCTTATATATTCATAAAATAAACTACTACTCTCAGTAATTAAAAAAACCTATTTTTTAAAGATTTTATTTATTTATAAGTAATTAAATCTTTTAAAAAAAGATTTTATTTACTTAACAGAGAGTGAGAGAGTCCTCACACAAGCATGGGGAGCCGGAGAGAGAGGAGCAGACTCCCCACTGAGCAGGGAGCCCAATGCAGGGCTCAATCCCCCAACCCTGAGATCATGACCTGAGCTGAAGACAGATGCTTAACTGAATGAGCCAGCCAGGGGCCTCAAAAAGGAACTGTCTAGAGCAATCTACACTTTTAATGCCATTCCGATCAAAATTCCACCGGCATTCTTCAAAGAGCTGGAGCAAATAATCCTAAAATTTGTATGGAATCAGAAGAGACCCCGAATCGCTAAGGAAATGTTGAAAAACAAAAATAAAGCTGGCGGCATCACCTTACCTGATTTCAAGCTTTATTACAAAGCTGTGATCACCAAGACAGCATGGTACTGGCATAAAAACAGACACACAGACCAGTGGAACAGAGTAGAGAGCCCAGATATGGACCCTCAACTCTATGGTCAATTAATCTTTGACAAAACAGGAAAAAATATACAGTGGAAAAAAGGCAGTCTCTTCAATAAATGGTGCTGGGAAAACTGGGCAGCTATATGTAGAAGAATGAAACTCGACCATTCTCTTACACTGTACACAAAGATCAACTCAAAATGGATAAAAGACCTCAACGTGAGACAGGAATCCATCAGAATCTTAGAGGAGAACATAGGCAGTAATCTCTTTGATATCAGCCACAGCAACTTCTTTCAAGATACGTCTCCAAAGGCAAAGGAAACAAAAGCAAAAATAAACTTCTGGGACTTCATCAAAATCAAAAGCTTCTGCACAGCAAAGGAACAAATTCTTGATACCAACAACAACTCTGATGGATCTCAAGAGCATTATGCTGAATGAAAAAAATGGCCATAATGAAATATTATGAAGTATAGGGTACCATACATACAACTTTTCCAAAATGACAAAACTATAGCAATGGTGGACAGACAGGTGATTGCCAGGGTCTAGGGCCATAAGAGGAAGTTTTTTGTGGTGATGAAATAGTTCTGTATTTAACTATGGTGAGGGTTATACAAATCTATGCAGATGATAAAGTTGTACAGCACTAGTCATACACACAAGTGAGTGCATGTATAAACTGTTGAAATTTGAGTAAGGTGAGATCTTTGGATTGTAGCAATGTCAATTTCCTGGTTTTGATCTTATACTACATTTATGTAAGATCTTATTATTGGGGAGAAGCTGGTGATGGATACGTGGGACCTTTCTGTTTTGTTTTTAACAACTCTCAGTGTATCTATAATGATTTTAAAATGAAAATTTAAAAAGGAAGTACATGTACTTTCTAATACAGCTTAATATATGAAACAATATATATATTATAAATATATGATACAAAAATTGATATAACAAAAGGTAGAAAGAAAAATCCATATTTGTAGTTAGAAATTTCAACTCTGCTCTGTCAGTGACTGAAAGAACTAGTAGACAAAGCATAAGTTAAGATACCAAGGCCTCAACAACACTATCAACCAACAAGACCTAGTTTACAATTATTAAACACAACAATCACTAACAATAAAAACTGTTTTCAGGTATGCAAGGAACATTTGCCAAGACAGACCATATCCTGTGCCATAAAACAAATTTTAACAAATTTAAAAGAAAAAGAAACAATACAAAGTATGCTTTTGTACTGCAAAAAATTGAATTAATAATCAATGACTAAAGAAATTTGGGTAAAACTCAAATATGTGGAAAATAACCAACATACTTTTTTTTAAGATTTTTTATTTATTTATTTGACAGAGAGATGACAAGCAGGCAGAGAGGCAGGCAGAGAGAGAGGAGAAGCAGGCTACCCGCTGATCAGAGAGCCCGACGCAGGGCTTGATCCCAGGACCCGGGATCACGACCCCAGCCGAAGGCAGGAGCTTAACCCACTGAGCCACCCAGGCGCCCCCCAACATACTTTTTAAATAATCCATAATTCATAGGTCAAGGAAGAAATTACAAGGTGTATAAGGAAACATTTTGTATTGTCTTTATTTTTAATGTTTTTATTTTAATTTTATTTTAATAATTTTAATGGAAACATAATATCAGAAATTAGTACAATGTGTCTGAAGCTCAGAGAATAATTGATTTAACTACTTACATCAGAAAATAAGAGAAAGGTATAAAATCAATAATCTAAGCTATAACCATGAAAATTTAGAAAAAGAAGAGTAAAACCCAGAGTAGGTGGAAGGAAATGATAAAGATAAGAGTGGAAACTAATGAGATGAAAAATGGACAGTAGTGCCTAGGTGGCTCAGGTGGTTAAGCAACCAAATCTTGATTTTGGCTCAGGTCATGATCTCAGGATCCTGGGACTAAGCTCTATATGGGGCTCTCCATTGAGCAGGGAGTCTGCTTGACATTCTCTCTCCCTTTGTCCCCTCCCCTACAAGCACCGCCATATGCCCATGTGCTCACACTCTCTCTAAAATAAATATATCTTTTTTTAAAATGGACAAATAGGGGCACCTGGGTGGCTCAGTGGGTTAAGCCTCTGCCTTCAGCTCAGGTCATGATCCCAGGGTCCTGGGATTGAGCCCCACAGTGGGCTCTCTGCTCAGCAGGGAGCCTGCTTCCCCCTCTCTCTCTGCCTGCCTCTCTGCCTACTTGTGATCTCTCTCTCTCTGTCAAATAAATAAATAAAATATACTTTTTTTAAAAATTGGGACATACCTATACAATGCATTACCACTCAGCAATTTAACAAGCTAATATGTGCAACAAGGTGAATCAAGTTCAAAACCATGCAGAACAAAAGAAAACACACACAAAAGAGTAGTGTTGTAGGATTCAGTTTACATAAAATTCTGGAAAAGACAAACTAATTTATGGTGACAGAAAGTAGACTGTAGTTGCCTAGAGCCAGGGATATGAGGAAGTGATTGTAAAGGGGCATGAAAAAGCTTTTGAAAGTTACAAAATTATTTTATATTTTGACTGCAGAAATGGTTACAAGGTGCAAATATTTGTCTTTTTTTAATTGTTTAACATTTAAAGATGCATCTTATTGCATATAAATTTTACCATAGCAAAACTGATTAAAATTGTTTTTAAAAAATGCAAAAAAGCATATACAGGCATTCCTTACTTAGCACAGTAGTGCAGGACTGTAAAAACGACTATGCAAACTGAAGCTGTGCAAAGTGATCTTAACAATCAATGGGGTAAATTAGAATTGTTCTGCGACCTTTAAAAGAGTTTATGAAAACATTAAGCATTCTTACATGGAAGTACAAAAATAGCAAAACTATAATGTGAGAAATTAGAACAGCTGAGAATTAAAGGATTGGCTTCTTCTCATCCTGTAACTTATAATACAGAGCAAACATCTTTTCTGTGCCTTGGAAAATTGTGATACCTTTTTGTAAGTTTGGATCAACTTCCAATATATTATGTACCCTTTGACTTTTAACATCCCAAGGTATCTCTGAGAGTTCCTCTAATGTGAAGCATTTCTGCTGGTGTCATTTTTTACTGGGACATCTTTATCCTTTTCACCACAACTTTCCTAACTTACGCCAGTAAGTTTTCCTTCACAAAGCTCCTTTGGCTACATGTCTAGAAACTCTCGAAGGCAGCAGTGTTAACATTCCTAGTGTCAGCTATCTTTCCTATAATTCCATTATTTTTAAAAATCCATTATATCTTTTATTTTATTTTTTTAGTCAACATACAGTACATAATTCCATTTTTTAAATTAAAAAAAAATTTTTAAGGATTGTATTTATTTATTTGACAGAGAAAGATCACAAGTAGGCAGAGAGGCAGGCAGAGAGAGAAGGGGAAGCAGGCTTCCTGCTGAGCAGAGAGCCCAATGCAATGCAGGGCTCATCCCAGGACCCTGAGATCATGACCTGAGGCAAGGGCAGAGGCTTAACCCACCTACCTACCCAGGTGCCCCCATAATTCCATTTTAAAAGAGATTTTATTTTTAAGTAACCTCTACACCCAATGTAGGGCTCAAACTCACAATTCTGAGATCGAGTCGCATGCTCTACTGTCTGAACTGTCCACCTACCCCTCTAATTCCACTTTTATTTCATCTGAATTTCACTGACTGCATTATCACTTTTCTTTGCTGCACTTATATCTTTGTTGGTTGGCTCCCTCTATAAATTTTTATAAAATGATATGTGGGTTTATCTCTGGGAGATAAGAAAGGAACACAACTACATGCTCTGTATCTGTGCATAACTAAGTGACTGTACTGTAACCTCTAACTGATGGAAAGAGGTCATGTGATTGGTTACAAATTATGGCACATATCAGTCACATGCAAAACAGTTTGTGGACTACAGGGCTAACAGAGACATTTATACTTTAAGCAATTACTCAATGAAAATGCTATCATAACTGAATTTTGAATTGTTTTTAGGGGACTAGTATTATTTAAACTGTGGTAACTAAATGCATGTATACTGTAACCTTTCAAAGAAAGGACTGTCTCCATAGTAAGACTGCTTCCATGTGTAAGAAAGAACAAGTAAGATAATATAAATATATGTAGTTACTTTTTGCAAAAGAAAACACAGGAAGGATAAACTAGAAACTGATAAAATTGATTATCTACAGTGCGTGGGGTGAATAAGACAAAAAGGGATAGGCAAGGAGTGACTACTTTCTGTGTATACTTCTTTTTTTTCCTTTTTTTAAAAAAATATTTTATTTATTCACTTGACAGAAAGAGATCACATGTAGGCAGAGAGGCAGACAGAGAGAGGGGAAGCAGCTCCCCGCTGAACAGAGAGCCCAATGCGGAGCTCGATCCCAGGACCCTGGGACCATGACCCAAGCCGAAGGCAGAGGCTTTAACCCACTGAGCCACCCAGGTGCCCCTCCATGTATACTTCTTAAAAGCAGTTTTAACTTTAATTATGTTAATGTTTTATACATTCAAAAAGAATACCATCAACACTTGGGGCATCTGCCTAGCTCAGTCAGTTAAGTGTCTGACTAAGGCTCAGGTCATGATCTCAGGGTCCTGGGACTGAGCCCCAAGTTGGGCTTCCCGCTCAGCGGAGAGCATGCTTGTCCCTCTGCCCCTCCCCATTGCCCACCCCCTTCCCCACTCTTGCTCTCGCTCTCAAATAAATATACCTTTTAAAGAAAGCATACTATCAACACTCTAATCAATTTCAGAGTGTGGAAAAACTCCAAAATTACATACAAAAGAAATGAATAAAGTTAACTATACTAAAAGTAGCTTTGAACACAATACTTTTTTTTAAGATTTTATTTATTTATTTGACAGACAGAGATCACAAGTTGGCACAAGTTGGCAGAGAGGCAGGCAGAGAGAGCACGCTGGGGAAGCAGGCTCCCCGCTGAGCAGAGAGCCTGATCGGGGCTCTATCCCAGGACTCCCAGATCATGACCTGAGCCGAAGACAGAGGCCTTAACCCACTGAGCCACCCAGACACCCCTGAACACAATACTTTTGACTATATAACCTGAGTTTAATAAGCCAGGCAAATCTTGAACTCCACAGGTTTTTCTCTTTGGTATGGGAGTAATAATTTTGAAGCTACTTTTTGTGCACTTTAGAATTAAGTAAATATATTCATAATTTTGAGAACCAGAGTTCTCACTTTTGGAAAAGAAAAATATGAAAGTAGAAAGGGGGAAGGCTAAGAAGACTTTGAACTGCAGGAATTAATTAGAACTCATGATTTTGGGGATGCCTGGGTGGCTCAGTGGGTTAAGCCGCTGCCTTCGGCTCAGGTCATGATCCCAGGGTTCTGGGATCGAGTCCCACATCGGGCTCCTTGCTCGGCAGGGAGCCTGCTTCTCCCTCTGCCTCTGCCTGCCTGTCTGCCTGTGCTCACTCACTCTCTCTCCTTCTGTCTCTGACAAATAAATAAATAAAATCTTTAAAAAAAAAAAGAACTCATGATTTTGAAGGTATGTGTATCTAGCTTTATGTTTGCATGTGTGGCGTATGTGCGTTTCCTTTCTCTATCTGCTAAAAACGTCTTGAAATAGACAGCCCATTAGCAATAAGCACACCTACCACTAGATCTTAATTTTTAATTAATACTTTCTAATAAAAAAGAAGCAGGGATAAATGGTTCATCTCATGACTGGAACAGAGAAAGTGTGCAAAATAATTCTATAACATCTTATTGTGTCAGAAAGTAAGAAAGTGCTTAAGAAGATGATAGGGGTGGGGTGCCTGGATGGATCAGTGGGTTAAAGCCTCTGTTTTCAGCTCAGGTCATGATCCCAGGGTCCTGGGATGGAGCCCCACATCGGATTCTCTGCTCAGCAGGGAGCCTGCCTCCCCTGCCCTCTGCCTGCCTCTCTGCCTACTTGTGATCTCTGTCAAATAAATAAAATCTTTTTAAAAAATGATAGGGGTATGGTGAAAAGACACAAAATCCAGCTTGAAAAGGTCGTTGCTGGCAAAATAATCTGGGATCAAAATAAATCACAATCTAAAATAAAATATATCCAGAACAATTTGGGATCAAAATCAATAATGGTAATAATGCAATATAACTCACTGAAAAAGGAACCATGAACCATAACTTGAAAAATAAAACAGAAGGGAAAGCTCTTCCTTACAGTCTAATGTCAACTAATAAATGTAGAAGAAATTACTATAAATGCAGTTAGAAAATTATACCCCTTGAGAGTGGGCTGCACTTATCGACACACTTGCTTTTTTTTCTTTTTTTTTTTTTTTTAGAGAGGGGAGGCGCAGAAGGAGAGGGAGAGAATCTTTTTTTTTTTTAAGATTTTATTTACTTATTTGACAGATAGATCACAAGTAGGCAGAGAGGCAGGCAGAGAGAGGAAGGGAAGCAGGCTCCCTGCTGAGCAGAGAACCCAATGCGGGGCTCGATCCCAGAACCCTGGGACCATGACCTGAGCCAAAAGCAGAGGCTTTAACCCACTGAGCCACCCGGGTGCCCCGAGGGAGAGAATCTTAAGCAGCCTCCATTCCCAGTGCAGACCCCAGGAGGGCCTCAATCTCCCAACCATGAGAACATGACCTAAGCCAAAATCAAGAGTCAGATGCTTACCCAACTGAGCCACCCAGGCACCCCAAGAAACCTGCATCTAATGAAGTGAATATAGCAAAAGTTATGGTATGTCATTTTCAAAATTAGGTTTACAAAAACGTTGTGACCTCTATCATGTTTGCCCTCTCTGGCCCTCTCCATTACTTGCTCTGACAGAAGCCACATGTTATATTTTAAGCTGCCCTATGGTGAACTCCACATGGCAAAGAGCAGAGGTAAGACTCTAGCAGATAGTGAGCAAAACAATGGGGCCCTCAGTCCAATGATCCATGAGGAACAGAATTCTCTCTAATAACTATGTAAGAGAGATTAGAAGTGGATCCTCCCTTTGCTGAACCTTCAGATAAGAAGGCTGACACCTTATTTGTAGCCTTATGAGAAACTTTGAACAGAAGCACCCAACAAAACCATACCCAGAATCCAGATCCACACAACATGAGATAATAAAAGTCTGTTGTCACTAAATCTTGAGTTAATTTTTTTCAGCCTTTTATTTTTTTTCTTCAATTTATTTATTTTCAGAAAAACAGTATTCATTATTTTTTCAGCATAACAGTATTCATTGTTTTTGCACCACACCCAGTGCTCCATGCAATACATGCCCTCTGTAATACCCACCACCTGGTACCCCAACCTCCCACCCCCCCGTCACTTCAAACCCCTCAGATTGTTTTTTCAGAGTCCATAGTTTCTCGTGGTTCACCTCCCCTTCCAATTTACCCAAATTCCTTCTCCTCTCTAACGCCCCTTGTCCTCCATGCTATTTGTTATGCTCCACAAATAAGTGAAACCATATGATAATTGACTTTCTCTGCTTGACTTATTTCACTCAGCATAATCTCTTCCAGTCCCGTCCATGTTGCTACAAAAGTTGGGTATTCATCCTTTCTGATGGAGGCATAATAGTGTATATGGACCACATCTTCCTTATCCATTCATCCGTTGAAGGGCATCTTGGTTCTTTCCATAGTTTGGCGACCGTGGCCATTGCTGCTATAAACATTGGGGTACAGATGGCCCTTCTTTTCACGACATCTGTGTCTTTGGGGTAAATACCCAGGAGTGCAATTGCAGGGTCATAGGGAAGCTCTATTTTTAATTTCTGGAGGAATCTCCACACTGTTCTCCAAAGGGGCTGCACCAACTTGCATTCCCACCAACAGTGGAAGAGGGTTCTCCTTTCTCCACATCCCCTCCAACACATGTTGTTTCCTGTCTTGTTAATTTTGGCCATTCTAACTGGTGTAGGGTGATATCTCAATGTGGTTTTAATTTGAATCTCCCTGATGGCTAGTGATGATGAACATTTTTTCATGTGTCTGATAGCCATTTGTATGTCTTCGTTGGAGAAGTCTGTGTTCATATCTTCTGCCCATTTTTTGATATGCTTGTCTGTTTTGTGTGTGTTGAGTTTGAGGAGTTCATTATAGATCCTGGCTATCAAACTGTCATTTGCAAATATCTTCTCCCATTCCGTGGGTTGCCTCTTTGTTTTTTTGACTGTTTCCTTTGCTGTGCAGAAGCTTTTGATATTGATGAAGCCCCAAAAGTTTATTTTCGCTTTTGTTTCCTTTGCCTTTGGAGACGTATCTTGAAAGAAGTTGCTGTGGCTGATATCAAAGAGATTACTGCCTATGTTCTCCTCTAAGATTCTGATGGATTCCTGTCTCACGTTGAGGTCTTTTATCCATTTTGAGTTGATCTTTGTGTATGGTGTAAGAGAATGGTCGAGTTTCATTCTTCTACATATAGCTGCCCAGTTTTCCCAGCACCATTTATTGAAGAGACTGTCTTTTTTCTACTGTACATTTTTTACTGTTTTGTCGAAGATTATTTGCCCACAGAGTTGAGGGTCCATATCTGGGCTCTCTACTCTGTTCCACTGGTCTATGTGTCTGTTTTTATGCCAGTACTATGCTGTCTTGGTGATCACAGATTTGTAATAAAGCTTGAAATCAGGTAAGGTGATGCCGCCAGTTTTATTTTTGTTTTTCAACATTTCCTTAGCCATTCGGGGTCTCTTCTGATTCCATACAAATTTTTGGATTATTTGCTCCAGCTCTTTGAAGAATACCGGTGAAATTTTGATCGGAATGGCATTAAAAGTATAGATTGCTCTAGGCAGTATAGACATTTTAACAATGTTTATTCTTCCGACCCAAGAGCATGGAATGGTCTTCCATCTTTTTGTGTTTTCTTCAATTTCTTTTCCTTTTAATTTTTCTTCTTTCCTTTTTCAACCAACTTCTTATCTTACCAACTCCTTTCTTAAAATCTTTTTAAATTTTGGGGCACCTGGGTGGCTCAGTGGGTTAAGGCTCTGCCTTCAGCTCAGGTCATGATCTCAGGGTCCTGGAATCAAGGTCATGATCTCAGGGTCCTGCAATCAAGTCTCTGCTTGGCAGGGAGCCTGCTTCCCCCTCTCCCTCTGCCTGTCTCTCTGCCTACTTGAGATCTCTCTCTCCCTGTTAAATAAATAAAATATTTTTTAAAAATATTTTTTAATTTTAATTTTTACAGTTATAGTCTATCCATTCATTGCCTCTAACCTTATTTTCTGTGTATATATATATATATATATTTTTTTTTTCCTTCTTTCTTTAAAATTCTGGGATGAAGTTTCTTCTAACAGACCAAAATATATCCAAAATCTAGTGAATGGCTCTATTCTATTCACCTGCCTGATCACACACTTTTTCCTTTCTTTTTTCAACCAACTTCTTATCAATTCCTTTTTTAAATTATTTTTTCAGCATAACAGTATTCATTGTTTTTGCACCACACCCAGTGCTCCATGCAATCCATGCCCTCTCCAATACCCACCACCTGGTTCCCCCAACCTCCCACCCCCACCCCTTCAAAACCTTCAGATTGTTTTCAGAGTCCATAGTCTCTCATGGTTCACCTCCCCTTCCAATTTCCCTCAATTCCTTTTTTTATATCAATTTCTTTTTTTAAAACCTTTTTTAATTTTCATTTTTATAGTCATATTCTATGATTTCATTGTATTTAATCTTAATATATATATTCTGTTCTATTCACAAGTCTTATCATATCTATTCTGATTTGTTTAGTTTATATTTCTCTGGGGTCATTGTTACCTTTTAGCATTCTGTTCCCTTGTTCATCTATTTCTCTCTGAACAAAATGACAAAACAGAAAAACTCACTTTGAAAAAAAGAACAAAAGGCAGTACTGATTGCCAGGCACCTAATCAATATGACATTAGTAAGATGTCAGAACTAGAGTTCACAATAATGATTATAAGATACTAGCTGGGCTTGAAAAAATATATAGAATCAATGCACAGAATAAAGCATAGAAGACACCAGAGAATTCCTTTATGAAGAAACAAAATCTAATCAAGTTGAAATAAAAAAGGCTATTAGTGAGGTGCACTAAAAAACAGAGGCTCAGGGCACCTGGGTGGCTCAGTGGGTTAAGCTTCTACCTTTGGCTCAGGTCATGATCTCAGGGTCCTGGGATCGAGCCCCACATCAGGCTCTCTACTCACCAGGGAGCCTGCTTCTCCCTCTCTCTCTATGCCTGCCTCTCTGCCTACTTGTGATCTCTCTCTGTCAAATAAATAAATAAAATCTTTAAAATCTTTAAAAAAAATGGAGGCTCTAACTCTTAGGATAAATGAGGCAAAAGAGAGAATTAGTGATATAGAAGACCAAATGATGGAGAATAAAGAAGCTGAGAAAAAAAGATAAACAACTACTGGATAACAAGGGGGAGAATTCAAGAGATAAGTGATACCATAAAATGAAACAATATTAGAATAACTGGAAACCCTGGAGAAGAGAAGAGGGCAGAAGGTACATTGGAGCAAATTATAGGGGAGAGCTTCCTTAATCTGGGGAAGGAAACAGGCATCAAAACCCAGAAGGCACAGAAAATACTCCCACAAAATCAATTAAAATAGGTGAACACCGTGACATATATAGTAAAACTTACAAGTCTCCGAGACAAAGAAAATACTGAGAGCAGCTTGGGACAGAGGACTGTAACATACAATAGCAGAAGCATTAGATTGGTAGCAGAACTACCCACAGAGACCTGGCAGGCCAGAAAACACTGGCATGATATATTCAGAGCACTAAATGAGAAAGATATAGAGCCAAGAATACCATATCCAGCTAGGCTGTCACTGACAATAGAGGAGTGACAAAAAGCTTCCAGGACAAACAAAAACTAAAAGAATTTGCAAACACCAAACCAACCCTCTAAGCAAAGAGAGAGTCCAAAGGTAACCAAAGACCAGAAAGGAAAAGAGACAACATACAATAACAGTCACCTTACAGGCAATACAATGGCACTAAATTCCTATCTTTCAATAGTTACCCTGAATGTAAATGGATTAAATGACCCAATCAAGAGACACAGGGTATCATTTTGGATAAAAAAGCAAGACTCATTGGAATGCTGTCTGCAGGAAACTCTCTTTAGACCCAAAGACACCTCCAGATTTAAAGTGAGGGAGTGGAAGACAATTTACCATGTTAAGGGACATCAAAAGAAAGCTGGGGTGATAATCCTTATATCAAACAAATCAGATTTTAAACCAAAGACTATAATAAAAGGGCGTCTGGGTGGCTCAGTTGGTTGAGTGACTGCCTTCGGCTCAGGTTATAATCCCAGAGTCCCCAAATCGAGTCCCACATCGGGCTCCAAGCTCCACAGGGAGTCTGCTTCTCCCTCTGATCTTCTCCCCTCTCATGCACTCTCTCTCTCTCTGAAATAAATAAATAAAATCTTTTAAAAATACTATAAGAAACGAGGAAGGACTCTATATCAACTTAAAGGGTCTGTACAACAAGATCTAACAATTGTAAGTATTTATGCCCCTAACATGGGAGCAGCCAATCATATAAACCAATTAATAACAAAATCAAAGGGGCGCCTGGGTGGCTCAGTGGGTTAAGCCGCTGCCTTCGGCTCAGGTCATGATCTCAGGGTCCTGGGATCGAGTCCCACATCAGGCTCTCTGCTCAGCGGGGAGCCTGCTTTCCTCTCTCTCTCTGCCTGCCTCTCCATCTACTTGTGATTTCATTCTGTCAAATAAATAAATAAAATCTTTAAAAATCAAAGAAACACATTGACAATTAATACAGTAATAGTAGGGGACTTTAACATTCCCCTCACTGAAATGGACAGATCATCTAAGCAAAAGATCTACAAGGAAATAAGTGCTTTAAATGACACACTGGACAGATGGACTTCACAGATATATTCAGAATATTCCATCCCAAAGCCACAGAATACACATTTTTCTCTAACACACATGGAACATTCTCCAGGATAGATCACATCCTGGGTCACAAATCAGATCTCAACCATTTTTGGACCATAGTGGTTTGAAACTGGAACTCAACCACAAGAGGAAAGTTGGAAAGAACTCAAATACATGGAGGCTAAAGAGCATCCTACTAAAGAATTAATGGGTCAACCAGGGAATTAAAGAAGAATTGAATTGAAAAAATTCATGGGAACAAATGAAAATCAAACCACAACTGCTCAGAATCTGGGATGCAGCAAAGGTGGTCCTAAGAGGAAAGTATATAGCAAGACAAGCCTTTCTCAAGAAACAAGGAAGGTCTCAAATACACAACCTAACCCTCCACCTAAAGGAGCTGGAGAAAGAACACCAAACAAAGCCTAAACCCAGTAGGAGAAGAGAAATGATAAAGATCAGAGCAGAAATCAATGAAATAGAAATCAAAAGAACAGTAGAACAGATCAATGAAACTAGGACCTAGTTCTCTGAAAGAATTAATAAGATTTATAAATCCCTGACCAGACTTATCAAAAAGAAAAGAGAAAGGACCCAAATTAATAAAATCAGGAATGAAAGAGAAAAGATCACAACCAAAATGGAAGAAATGCAAACAATTACAAGAACATATTATGAGCAACTACACGCCAGCAAATTAGACAATCTGGAAGAAATGGATATGTTCCTAGGGATGTATAAACTACCAAAACTGAATTAGGATGAAAATTTTAAAAACCTGAATAGACCCATAACCAGCAAGGAAATTGATGCAGTAATCAAAAATCTCCCCAAAAAACAAGAGTTCAGGGCCAGGTGGCTTCACAGGGGAATACTACCAAACATTTAAAGAAGAACTAATACCTATTCTTCTGAAACTGTTCCAAAAAATAGAAATGGAAGGAAAACTTCCTAACTCACTTTACGAGGCCAGCATTACCTTGATCCTGAAAGTAGACCGAGACCCCATCAAAAAGGAGAATTGCAGACAAATATCCCTGGTGAACATAGATACAAAAATTCTCACCAAAATATTAGCTAATAGGATCCAACAAACAGTACATTAAAAGGAGCATTCACCACAACCAAGTAGGATTTATTCCTGGATTGAAAGGAAGGAAGTGCAAGGTTGGTTCAACATCTGCAAATCCATCAATGTGATACACTATATTAATAAAATAAAGAACAACCATATGATCCTCTCAAGGGATGCAGAAAAAGCATTTGACAAAGTACAGAATCCTTTTTTGAACAAAACTCTTTGCAGTGTAGGGATAAAGGGTACATACCTCAATACCATAAAAGCCATCTGTAAAAAAGCCACAGTGAGTATTATTCTCCATGGTGAAAAACTGAGAACTTTTCCCGTAAGGTTAGGAACATGGCAAGGAAGTCCTCTATCACTGGTGCTATTCTACACAGTACTAGAAGTCCTAGCAATCAGACAACAAAAAGAAATAAAAGGCATCCAAATCAGCAAAGAAGAAGTCAAACTCTCATTCTTTGTAGATATGATACTTCGTGTGGAAAACCCCAAAGAGGGGCACCTGGGTGGCTCAGTGGGTTAAAACCTCTGCCTTCGGCTCGGGTCATGATCCCAGGGTCCTGGGATCGAGCCCCGCATCGGGCTCTCTGCTCAGCGGGGAGTCTGCTTCCTCCTCTCTCTCTGCCTGCCTCTCTGCCTACTTGTGATCTCTGTCTGTCAAATAAATAAGTAAATAAATCTTAAAAAAAAAGAAAATCCAAAAGACTCCACTCCAAAACTGAACTCATTCAGGAATTCAACAAAGTGTCAGGATATAAAATCAATGCACAGAAATCAGTTGCATTTCTATACGCCAACAACGAGACAGAAGAAAGAGAAATCAAGGAGTCAATCCCATTTACAACTGCACCCAAAACCATAATATATCTAGGAATAAACCTAACCAAAGAGACAAAGAATCTGTACTCAGAAAACTACAGAATACTCATGAAAGAAATTGAGGAAGACACAAAGAAATGGAAAAACGTTCCATGCTCATGGATTGGAACAAATATTGTGAAAATGTCTATGTTACCTAGAGCAATCTACACATCCAATGCAGCCCTTTTCAATAATAGTTTTTTCCAAATAAATGGTACAAATAATCCTAAAATTTATATGGAACCAGAAAAGAACCCAAATAGCCAGAGGAATATTGAAAAAGAAAACCAAAGCTGGCATCATCATAATTCCGGGCTTTAAGCTCTATTACAAAGCTGTAATCATCAAGACAGTACGGTACTTGCACAAAAACAGACACATAGATCAATGAAACAGAACATAGAGCCCAAAAATGGACCTTCAACTCTATGGTCAAGTAATCTTCAACAAAGCAGGAAACAATGTCCAATGGAAAAAAAAGACAGTCTCTTCAACAAATGGTGTTGGACAGCCATACACAGAAGAATGAAACTGGACCGTTTCTTTACACCATACACAAAAATAGACTCAAAGTGGATGAAAGACCTCAATATGAGACAGGAATCCATCAAAATCCCTGAGGAGAACACATGCAGCAACCTCTTCGACCTCAGCTGCAGCAACTTCTTCCTAGAAACACTGCCAAAGGCAAGGGAAGCAAGGGCAAAAATGAACTATTGGGACTTCCTTAAGATAAAAAGCCTCTGCACAGCAAAGGAAGTAGTCAACGAAACCAAAAGACCACCGACAGAATGGGAGAAGATATTTGCAAATGACATATCAGATAAAGGGCTAATATCTAAAATCGATAAAGAACTTATCAAACTCAATACCCAAAGAACAAACAATCATATCAAAAAATGGGCAGAAGAAATTAACAGACATTTCAGTAAAGAAGACATTCAAATGACTAACAGACACACAAAAAAGTGCTCCACATCACTCGGCATCAGGGAAATACAAATCAAAACCACAGTGAGACACCACCTCACACCAGTCAGAATAGCTAAAATTAACAAGTCAGGAAATGACAGGTGTTAGCGAGGATGCGTATAAAGGGAAACCTTCCTACACTGTTGGAGGGAATGCAAGCTGGTGAAGCCACTCTAGAAAATATGTAGGTTCCTCAAGAAGTCAAAAATAGAGCTACCCTACAGATGTTCATCAACAGATGAATGGATAAAGAAGATGTGGTATGTATCTGTGTGTGTGCTCATGTGCACACGCACACACGCACACAGGAATATTATGCAGCCATCAAAAAATGATATCTTGCCATTGCAATGACATGGATGGAACTAGGGGGTATTATGCTAAGCGAAATAAGTCAATCAGAGAAAGACAATTATCATATGATCTCATTGATATGTGGAATTTGAGAAACAAGGCAGAGGATCACAGGGGAAGAGAGGAAAAAATGAAACAAGATGAAACCAGAGGGGCGCCTGGGTGGCTCAGTGGGTTAAAGCCTCTGCCTTCAGCTCGGGTCATGATCCCAGGGTCCTGGGATCGAGCCCCACATCAGGCTCTCTGCTCCACGGGGAGCCTGCTTCCTCCTCTCTCTCTCTCTCTGCCTGACTCTCTGCCTACTTGTGATCTCTGTCTGTCAAATAAATAAATGAAATCTTTAAAAAAAAAAGATGAAACCAGAGAGGGAGACAAATCATAAGATACTCTTAATCTCAGGAAACAAACTCCTCAGTTGCTAGAGTGGAGGGGAGTGGGAGGGATGGGGTGGCTGGGTGATGGGCATTGGGGAGGGTATGTGTTATGGAGGGTGCTGTGAATTGTGTAAGACTGATAAATCACAGACCTGTACCCTTAATACATTATATGTTAATAATAAAAAATACAAAAGAAAAGAAAACTTACTCTGAAGGCACCTATCAACATTATAAACCTATTTACTCTTTGACTCAGCAATTCTACCTTTGGGAATTCATCCCACATATATACTGCACATGCACAAAATAATATAAGCACAAGACTATTCAATGAAGTTGTCTGTGATACTCAAAGACTAGAAACATCCCAAGTATTAATTTATTTACCAGGATAATAATAAATAGCACAATGGAATACCAAGCATCTGTTTTTTAAAAAAACCTCTCCTATATATTAATATGGAAAGATTTTTAAAGGATACATTGTGGAGTCATGAACTCAAGATAGAAAACAGTATAACTCGGGACACCTGGGTGGCTCGTTGGTTAAGCAGCTGCCTTCGGCTCAGGTCATGATCCCAGTGTCCTGGGATTGAGTCCCACATCGGGCTCCTTGCTCAGCGGGGAGCCTGCTTCTCCCTCTGCCTCTGCCTGCCACTCTGTCTGCTTGTGCTCGCTCTCTCCCTCTCTCTCTCTGATAAATAAATAAAATCTTAAAAAAAAAAAGAAAACAGTATAACTTTTTTGCAAGAAACCTGGAAAAAATATACATCCATACTTGCCCCTATCTGTATAAAGAAATGCTGAAAGGATACTTAAGAAACTAATAAAATACATGGGAGTAAGAAGAAACAGCAGTAGAAGAAGAAGTCCAGAATCAGAATAAGACAATATATACCTATTATACAACCTTTTGATTTTTGAACCATGTAAATGTGTTTCTTATCACAAAATAAATGAAAATTACTCAGATTGAGGTAGATGGCAAACCTAAAAGGACTCAAATGAAAAGGTGTTGGTAATATTATTAACTGGGAAGAGCAAGTTGCAGAACAGTATACTTAGTATATAAAATGATCCCTGTTATGCAAAAACACACACACATACATACATATACCCCAAAAATGCCCGAAAGTACACATAATCAAATATTAACAGCAATGACCTCTTGGGGGTGAGTCTGGAAACAACAGTGTGTGGGGGGAATGTGATGTTTTATTTATCTCTTTTTAAATTGAAGCATGGTTTATATACAGTGAAGAGCAAGTATCTTGAGTTCAGTGAATTTGGGCAAATATATACACCCATATAATCCACACCTCTATCAAAATAGAAAATTTCTATCACCTTAGGGAAAGAAGTTGTTTTACCATCATTAAGACTATTGGTTTCAACTTAAAATGATAAATTACCATTAATTTATTCATGAAATATTCCTTTAGAGTTTAACAATGTCAAGCACTGTTACAGGCCTTAAAAATACATCATGAAAAAAAATAAATACTTGCCATGTAGGAGCTTATATTCTTGTTAGGGAGAGAAAGAGAACACAGTGAGGAAGAAGCAAATATATGTCAGATGAAAGTAACAGAACAAAAATTATCTTTCAATCATGGTTACTAAGGACTGTAAAGAGTGCCTAAGGTATGTGCTGATATATCTTCCAAGTGTATTAGTAATATTAAAATCCAACAATTATATTATTATTGCTATGTATCCCTTTCCTAAACATTCCTTATACAAAATTTTGCTGTTTGTAAGCCAGCAATAGATGGTGAAAAGATACTAGGCTTAAAAATTCGCATGAAAAATATACAATCAAGTGAAAAAAATTAGGCAACAACCAATTAAAACAGCCTGGTAAATTATAATCCAAACAAATTCCAGAGGCAGAAAAGAAATGGACACCAGAACTAGTCTGAAAAGTAGGGTGAGCATGAATTAAATACTGAGGTTCTCTGGGTAACAGAAGTCTCTAATAATGAAAAAGTGATCAGGAAGAAAAATAAAGCACAGGGCTAACATTGTGATGAGCCCCAAAACATACCAGTGTAGAGCTATCAGGAATCTTATCATGCTCAGCCTGGTAAGGATCTACTCCCCTGAATGAATTATCACAATGGAAGGAATCAATGTAAAAGAATGGTTACCGTATGTCCAACCACACTTTTAATATCTGCACTTGGATATTTCACATAATCTCAAATAACTTGTTTACAACTCCTAATTTCTCTGTAATCTACCCTTCACTAGTCTTCCACAACTCACAAATGGTACCTTTGTCCATCCAGTTCCTTAGTTCACAAATCTGGAAATGATTCTTTTTTTTTTTAAAGATTTTATTTATTTATCTGACAGAGAGAAAGATCACAAGTAGGCAGAGAGGCAGGCAGAGAAAGAGGGGGAAGCAGGCTCCCGACTGAGCAGAGAGGCCGATGCGAGGCTCGATCCCAGGACCCCGAAATCACGACCCGAGCTGAAGGCAGAAGCCCAACCCACTGAGCCACCCAGACGCCCCTGGAAATGATTCTTAATCCCCCCTTTCATCACTGTATTTACGCAGTCAACAATATCTAATTGTGAATCTACCAGTGGCCAGGCAATGATCTTTCCAGATTTTGAGTAATAAAGAAAATAGTCCCTGACCTTAAGGAGTTTACATTCCACCACTCTACTACTGTCTTATTGTGTCTATTTCCTAAATATATCTCCAATCCATCCATTTGTTTCTACATCCACTGCCTTCCTTTAATCCAATTCGGCACCATTTCTTAACAGAACACTGCCATAGTCTCCCATCTGTTATCCCTACTTCCGTTTATTACCCTCATAAATCAATCTGCCACAAAGCAAACCAAAGAATCTTTTTAAAAATTCAAATCATATCTTGTCACTGCCTTGTTTAAAAACCATTCAAAAACTCCTAAGTATGAAAGTACTTGGAATAAAATGCAGAATCTTTAACATGGGGGCGCCTGGGTGGCTCAGTGGGTTAAAGCCTCTGCCTTCGGCTCAGGTCATGATCCCAGCATCCTGGGATGGAGCCCTCATCGGGCTTTCTGCTCCACAGGGAGCCTGCTTCCCCCTCTCTCTCTGCCTGCCTCTCTGTCTACTTGTGATCTCTGTCAAATAAATAAATAAAATCTTTTTTTAAAAAAAGAATCTTTAACATGGTTTACAGAACTCTGCCTTATAATGTACCTCATGTCTACTTATTTAACCTTTTTAGCCTCCCTAGACTTTTCCAATTGCTCACCTTTTTTAAAAGGATCTTTACACCCATGATTTGCTCTGCCAATTTCTCCTTTAATCTCTTTGTTACCTACCTAACTTCTACTCATCTTTCACATCTCATGCTAACTTTATAACTTCTTGAAAGAACCTCTCCCTGATCCTCCCAGACGAGGGGAAGATCCCTATTACAAGCTCTCTTAGCATCCTTATTTTTTTCTCTGGCATTTATCAGACTTATTAAAGACCATACCTTAGAAAGGAACCCATTAAGTCAAGAATCGTATTTGCCTTGTTCATTGGTGCATCCTTGGAACCTAGGACAGTGTTTTGCATGTAGCAGGCACTTAATAAATATTTGTTAATAAATGAATGAATGATCCAACCACTGCTAGACTTGGGGAAGACACTAGTGTTTACTTTGTTTTTGGACGGGCTCTTCCAACCTATATATTTCAAAGAATGGATGCCTGAGCTTAAGTAGAGGTGGTTTAAGATTATACTATACTCTTGGGGCACCTGCGTGGCTCAGTGGGTTGGGCCTCTGCCTTCAGCGCAGGTCATGGTCTCAGGGTCCTGGGATCGAGCCCCACATTGGGCTCTCTGCTCGGCGGGGAGCTTGCTCCCACCTCTCTCTCTGCCTGCTTCTCTGCCTACTCATGATCTCTCTCTCTCTCTCTCTCTCTGTCAAATAAGTAAATAAAATCTTAGAAAAAAAGATTCTCTTCCTAAAAAAAAATTATATTATACTCTTTTACATTATATTCTCACACAGTATGAGAACAGAGTACATTGCACTTCTTGTTTTTCAAAACCATAGAAGTATTCAAAATTCATGTTTTTCTGTAAGCCATCAACAATCAGAAAATGAAATTAAAATATATTTTATAATAACATCCAAAACAATAAAATACATAGGAATAATCTAATGAAAGATATATAATACCTCTATACTTAAAATTCGGAAAACACTGCTAAGAGAAGGTAAAGATCTAAATAGATGGAAATACAATACCATTTTCATAGGTTCCAAGTCTCAATGTTGTTCAGATGACCTCTCTCCCAAAAGATCTATAGATTCAGTGCAATCCCATATGAACCCCTTGCAAGCTTTTTCTTTCTCCAGAAAGAAAGAAAATGACTTTTATTTGGAAAGAGAAAGGATCATAAGTAGTCAAAACAACATGGAAAAACAACAACAAAAAGATGGATTTACCTACCTGACTTCAAGACTTACTATAAAGCTACAATAATATAGACAATGTGGTTGTGGCAAAAGAACAAAGAGATCCATGGCACATGACAAGGAGTCAAGAAATAAACCCATTTGTATCAAATGATTTTCAACAAGGATGCCAAAGCAATTCAATAGGAAAATGACATCCTTTCAACAAATGATACTGGAAAAACGGGGCATCATATGGGAAAAAAACCTTGATTCCTACCTCAATGAGTTGCTACCTCATACCACATCCAAAAATCAGTTCAAAACAAGGCAAATAGAAGAGTCAACAGATATCAAGTGCCCTTTGCTCACCAGGAAAATTCAGGGCCTTCCCTAACACACTGGTAGAGAAAATACTACACAAGTTAACATAGCTTAAACAACAGAATCCACACCAATAAGGAATCCTACCACAACTAACCAATCAGATACAATTTTATACATCTTACTAGTTTTCTTTATCTTGACTTACCAGTAATTTTCTTTTCACTCTTTTCAGCTTCCTCATTACCCACTTTTCCTATATGTACTTTCTAACAGATATTTCTTTTTCCTTTTATATTTTATATTTATGTAACTTTATATATTTATATCTCCTTGTTATATTTTAGACTGTAATCTTCCAAGCCACTGACAGTGATATATAATAGGGAATTTTATATGCAAATGTTATTCTGTAATTTTTCAAGTGTTTGTAAACTGTAAGTTGAGTGAAAGCCATGCTAACATTATTCAGATCCACCTGACTACATGCAACTGTCCCAACCCAGCATTCTGCTCCAGCTCAAATTCACTTAAAGTACCCAAATTGGCCACAAGGGAGTAAGAGATACTGCCTTGGGTCCAGGTCAGGATCTTAGGTGCAGACTTGGGCAATGGAGGTTCTGTGAGGGCTACTCTTGGCCATTTGGACCCCCAGGAGGCCTGGTGGAAAACTGGCCTGTTGATGTCACCAACATGCAGGGTGGCATTTCTATTGGAGGAGAGAGGTGACTTGTTTTTCTGTGGCCATGATGGTAACATCGGTAGGCTCCCAGTCCAGGGCCCCATCTGTTGCAAATATGTAGTTATTATCAGTAGAAGATTCAATTCTGAATCTATACCAGACATGAGACCTTCCTTTTTCTGCCAAATCTGGATCCTGTGTTTTAAACAGAGTCATTACCATTGAAGGTGCAGAATCTTCAGGAATCATTGTGGAAAAAGAAGTAAAAATCAGGGGTGTCTGGTGGCTCAGTGGGTTAAGCCTCTGCCTTCGGCTCAGGTCATGATCTCAGGGTCCTGGGATGGAGACCCGAATCGCACTCTCTGCTTGGCAGGGAGCCTGCTTCCTCCTCTCTCTCTCTGCCTGCCTCTCTGCCTACCTGGGATCTCTCTCTGTGAAATAAATAAAATCTTCAAAAAAAAAAAAAACCAAGAAGTAAAAATCAGCTCTGGGACTTTGTCATTATCATCCAGAATTTTGACCTCAACTATACTAGGCAACCAGTTCTCCCCCACTTCCATCATTCCTTCCTTACCAAACCACAGAACATTTTTTAATCTCATCAAAGTCCACCATACTTTAAGTTTTTATCTCACTACAATTGTGATCAAGATTAAACTGGACACTATAAAGGGCTATAAAGACATATATGATATCCACACTGCTACTTTCATATGGGTCAGTGACCTTCATCCTCACCATGGAGATGTCCAGGAGGCATGTATAGCTGCCTCAACTACAAGGGTGGGGACCTGAGCAGTACTGCTTCAGGGCCATCTTTGCCATCTAAGGCTATCAGGACTAAACCCCATGAGTTTCGCTTTTCCTAGTCTAGTGGCTTCTCTAACACAGGCTTAACATATTTGTTTCCACTTTGGTCTCTTTTACTTGAAAGACAAAGTGTTGCTGCTAAGCTGGCAATTTTGTAAAGTAATTGTTTCCAACATCAGTATCTTCTGTAGGTTCTATTATAAATCTTTTTTTTAATCTTTATTTTTTTTTCCAATTTATTTATTTTCAGAAAAACAGTATTCATTATTTTTTCACCACACCCAGTGCTCCATGCAAGCCGTGCCCTCTATAATACCCACCACCTGGTACCCCAACCTCCCACCCCCCCCGCCATTTCAAACCCCTCAGACTGTTATTCAGAGTCCATAGTCTCTCATTCACCCAAATTCCCTACTCCTCTCTTAACGCCCCTTGTCCTCCATGCTATTTGTTATGCTCCACAAATAAGTGAAACCATATGATAATTGACTTTCTCTGCTTGACTTATTTCACTCAGCATAATCTCTTCCAGTCCCGTCCATGTTGCTACAAAAGTTGGGTATTCATCCTTTCTGATGGAGGCATAATACTCCATAGTGTATATGGACCACATCTTCCTTATCCATTCATCCGTTGAAGGGCATCTTGGTTCTTTCCATAGTTTGGCGACCGTGGCCATTGCTGCTATAAACATTGGGGTACAGATGGCCCTTCTTTTCACGACATCTGTGTCTTTGGGGTAAATACCCAGGAGTGCAATTGCAGGGTCATAGGGAAGCTCTATTTTTAATTTCTGGAGGAATCTCCACACTGTTCTCCAAAGGGGCTGCACCAACTTGCATTCCCACCAACAGTGGAAGAGGGTTCTCCTTTCTCCACATCCCCTCCAACACATGTTGTTTCCTGTCTTGTTAATTTTGGCCATTCTAACTGGTGTAGGGTGATATCTCAATGTGGTTTTAATTTGAATCTCCCTGATGGCTAGTGATGATGAACATTTTTTCATGTGTCTGATAGCCATTTGTATGTCTTCGTTGGAGAAGTCTGTGTTCATATCTTCTGCCCATTTTTTGATATGCTTGTCTGTTTTGTGTGTGTTGAGTTTGAGGAGTTCATTATAGATCCTGGCTATCAAACTGTCATTTGCAAATATCTTCTCCCATTCCGTGGGTTGCCTCTTTGTTTTTTTGACTGTTTCCTTTGCTGTGCAGAAGCTTTTGATATTGATGAAGCCCCAAAAGTTTATTTTCGCTTTTGTTTCCTTTGCCTTTGGAGACGTATCTTGAAAGAAGTTGCTGTGGCTGATATCAAAGAGATTACTGCCTATGTTCTCCTCTAAGATTCTGATGGATTCCTGTCTCACGTTGAGGTCTTTTATCCATTTTGAGTTGATCTTTGTGTATGGTGTAAGAGAATGGTCGAGTTTCATTCTTCTACATATAGCTGTCCAGTTTTCCCAGCACCATTTATTGAAGAGACTGTCTATTATAAATCTTGCCCCAAGCTGGGTCAATTCAGATATTTGAGTATTACCATTGGCACCTTGCACATCTATATTAAGGTGGAAAACATTTAAAGGATTTTCAACTACCAGTTCCAAACATTTGATACAAACTATGGTATATGGCTTTATATGTTCCAGGTCCATCCTGTTACAAGTGTCTACTTTCTTCACTCAGAGTGAACTATTCCTTTTCCACATTAATCCACAGCTTCTGAACAAGCAAGTCCTGGACACCCAGGCCTCATATCTTTGACAAGGTCCCATGAGGAAAGTCATCCAGCAAGAGCCTTTATAGATCTCCTTATTAATCCCTATTTTCATAATGACTCACAGTAGTGCTCTGAGTCCCTGCCTTAGGACTACAACCTGAAGTAAGGAGAGCTCAGTGTTTTGGAGAGTTGAAACAAAGAGAAAGAAGTTTCTCAATGGAATTTGCAGGCTGAAAGGGAGTATACTGTACAGGCTTATTCTTCCAATTAAATATTCCTGGGAATTCATATTCTTAGTAATTCCACCATATGAGGTCAAAGTTATGACTGCTTTTTATATTTTCTTGATACTTAAGATAATTTTTAGGCTATCCTTTAAAAAATTCTTTTTTGTACAGAAGCTTTATTTTTTTCATATAACACAGATTCAGGATGAACTACTGGCTGGATCTTCAGCTGCAAATATATAGGAAGCTTCTAAGAAGTTACACAATAAAAAAATAAGTTACACAATATGAAAAGCTTATGCATTAAGGCAATTAATTATTTTTTGTATTCTTTGTAAATACCTAGTACTGCCATTGCTGGACCATAGAGAAGTTCTATTTTTAACTTTTTGATGATCCTCCATACTGTTTTCCAGAATGGCTGCACCAGTTTGCATTCTTACCAATAATATAAGAGGGTTCCCCTTTCTCTGCATCCTCACCGACATCTGTTGTTTCCTGTATTAATTTTAGCCATTCTGCCAGGTGTAAGATGATATCTCATTGTGGTTTTGATTTGTATTTCCCTGATGATGAGTAATGAACAACTTTTCATGTGCCTGTTAGCACATCTAGATGTATTCTTTCTGGATGTCTGTTCATGTCTTCTGCCCATTTCTTAACTGGATTATTCGTTTTGGGGGCAAAGAACTTGATAAGTTCTTTATAGATTTTGGATAACCACCCCCCGCTTTTAAAAAATATTTATTTATTTATATTTCTTTAAGATTTTATTTATTTATTTGAGAGAGAGAGAGAGAGAACATGAGAGGGGAGGAGGCCAGAGGGAGAAGCACACCCCCCCAGAGCTGGGAGCCGGATGCAAGACTCGACCCAGGACTCCAGGACCATGACCTGAGCCGAAGGCAGAGGCTTAAAAAACTGAGCCACGTAGGCGCCCCTGGATACTAGCCCTTGATCTGATATGTCAGTGCAAATATCTTCTCTCATTACATTGGTTGTCTTTTAGTTTCATAAATGGTTTCCTTCACTGGAAGGAAAGCTTTTTATCTTGATGAAGTCCCAATAGTTCGTTTGCTTTTATTTCCCTTGCCTCTGGCAACATGTCTAGTAAGAAGCTGCTGCAGTCGAGGTCAAAGAGGTTGCTGCCTGTGTTCTCCTCTAGGATTTTGATGGTTTCCTGTCAAATGTAGGTCTTTCATCCATTTTGAATTTATTTTTGTGTATGGTGTAAGAAAGCGGTCCAGTTTCATTCTCTTGCATGCTGTTGTCCAGTTTTCCCAATAGCATTTGTTGAAGAGACTTGTCTTTTTTCCATTGGATATTCTTTCCTGCTTTGTCAAAGATGACCATTTGGTTGTGGGTCCATTTCTGGGTTTTCTATTCCACTCCACTGATCTATGTTAAAGACCACTTTCTAATCACTGAACTGAAGCCTTTTAGTGAATATTTAGAAGAGGTATAAATCATTGTGTGAAATGCTTCAGAGACTTAAAGATAAACTAAGATGGATAAAGGACAATGGGGAGAGGATATGCTATGGTGAGTGCTGTGAAGTGTGTAAACCTGACAATTCACAGACCTGTATCCCTGGGGCTAATAATACATTATATGTTAATAAAAAATTAAAAATTAAATGAAAAAAGATGAACAAAGAAATTATGTTTGTCATTAATGACATACATAGATTTTTTTATGACTTCTCTAACAGAAATTGCAGAAGTATTGAGTCAGTGATTTATCTGATGACAATTTCTTCACACCTTCGTGAACCAGAACTCTTCCCATTTTGTATTAAGGAAATTCTTCCTCTATCAAAGATCTTTTTCAATCACCTTTGCCATAGGCTATCTCTTCCTATGAATATTTTAAGAGTCCCAAACAATAGGGGCATCTGGGTGGCTCAGTGGGTTAAAGCCTCTGACTTCAGCTCAGGTCATGATCCCAGGGTCCTGGGATCGAACCCCACATCGGGCTCTCTGCTCAGCAGGGAGCCTGCTTCCTCCTCTTTCTGACTGCCTCCCTGCCTACTTGTAATCTCTGTCTGTCAAATAAATAAATAAAATCTTTTTAAAAAAAGAATCCCAAACAATATATTCTTTTTAAAAAGATTTTTAAATTGTTGGACAGAGAGAGAGATCACAAGTAGGCAGAGCAGCAGGCAGAGAGAGAGGGGGGAGCAGGCAGAGCGCCTGATGCAGGGGTGGATCCCAGGACCCTGAGATCATGACCTGAGCCGAAGGCAGAGATTTAACCCACTGAGCCACCAGGCACCCCTTAAACAATATATTCTTTTATTGATAACTTTTCATTATACATGGTTTCCTAAAGATGAACTCATACGTTTAACTCAGGAGAGTCGATCTCTTTCCTAATATATATACTCACTACTTTGATCAATATCCCTTCACAGTTTGCTTAAAAAAATTTTAAAGTAGTTTTATTGAGGTATAGCTGATACACAAAGAACTACACATATTTAATGTGGAGGTGTTTAATTTTTAGAACTTGGTATCTTGCATGAAAAAAAGCAGGTTTTTCACCAGAAAAATTCAATTCATGATCACAGCTATACTGTTACATGTAACTGAGAAAACGGATACAGTCCTCTCATTTATCTTTAGCCTTCTAATTCATTTTAAAATGATCTATGGGTTGCACAGTCTCAACAAGTTGTGCAGTCTCACCAAGGATCCTAGCCTATTTCTGCTTCAAACAGCACAATATCTCTTCTAGAATGAATATGGGGGAAGAATATGTGTTGAAAGATTACATTTTAACTTTAGATGCTAAGAAATAGTGAAGCTGCAACTTTTAAATTATACCTGAACACTTTAACTTATTAGATTAAGTGAATGTAAACCCACCATTCTTAACATATAGGAAGATAAGCCCAGTTCTCAATGTAATTTCATTACTGGAACCAGCACAAAAATAAACAACTAAAACCATTGCCTACTCTAAAAAAATCAACAAAGATCCTAATCATCAATCCTAAGTTATCAACAAATATCATTAAATACATTATGTTAGGGGTGCCTGGGTGGCTCAGGTAATGATCCTGGGGTCCTGGGTCGAGACCTGCTTTGGTCTCCCTGCTCAATGGGGTGTCGTCTTCTTCCTCTCCCCCTGCTTGTACACACACACACTCTCTCTCTAGTAAATAAATATCTTAAAAATAATACATGATATTAACTTAAACTCTCATGTGGCCAAAACTAAGTAACTCCAGCTTTCAGTTTTTGATGCTCTATTCTCCAGTTAAATCATTCTAGCAATCCTAATGGAGTAAATAGGTCATTTAAATAAGAAATTTCATAGGACCCTTGTTTAGGTTTCACTATGGTTCAGAAAGAGAAAAAGAGGGGTGCCTGGGTGACTCAGTTGGTTAAATGTCTGTCTTCAGCTCAGGTCATAGTCCCAGAGTTCCAAGATAGAGCCCTGTATAAGGCTCCCTGCTCTCCTTCTTCCCCTCACCCCACTCATGTGCACACTCTCTCTCTCAAATAAATACATAAAATCCTGTTTAAAACTTTCCCACATCATTTTAAGCCATTAAAAAAAGAAAGAAAAATTAAAATTAACACTCATAAAACTGTCCCATCAAAACAATGGTTCTCCCATCTTTTAAGACCCCAAACGGGTTTCTCAATCAATAATGTGCCTAGGAAGATCTTCTGCCCCTTCTGCCATGTGAGGACACAGCCAAAAATCTGTGATCTACAAGAAAGCCCTCATCTGACCATCCTGGCACCTTTATCTCAGAATTCTAGCCTTCCAAACAGTAAGCAATACATTTCTGCTGTTTATAAATTACCTATCACCTAATCCCCCTAGGTGAGGGGAACAATTGATACAAATCAGTTACAAAGTAAGTCATGGGGATGTAATACACAGAAAAGGGAATACAGTCAATAATACTGTAATGACTCTGTGTGGTGACAGACAGTAACTAGATCTATCGAGGTGATCATTTCATAATGTATAAAAATAATGAGGGGCTCCTGGGTGGCTCAGGTCATGATCTCGGAGTCATGGGTTTTGCACTAAGCAGAGTCCACTAGAAATTACTTCCCTCTCCCTCTGCTCCCCCCTCGATCACGTGCTCTCTCTCTAAAATTTAAAAAAAAAAACTTTTTAAAAAATTTTTAAAAAGATTTTATTTATTTGACAGAAAGAGATCACAAGTAGGCAGAGAGGCAGGCAGAGAGGGAGGAAAGGAAGCAGGGTCCCTGCCAAGCAGAGAGCCTGACGTGGGGCTCCATCCCAGGACCCTGGGATCATGACCTGAGCCCAAGGCAGAGGCTTTAACCCACCGAGCCACCCAGGTGCTCCTAAAAAAAAACTTTTTAAAAAATACTGAATCACTATGTCATGCACCTGAAGCTAACATAATATTGTTTCGATTATAATTCAATTTTTAAACAAGTTTAAAAAAGAATGTACCTAAGGACTTTTTTAAAGATTATTTACTTAAGAGAGACAATGAGCAAAAGAAAGAGTACATAAGCAGGGGCAGAGGGTGAGGGAGAAGCAGACTCTCCTACTGGAAAGGGAGCCCAACACTGGGCTCATGGGGCTTGACCCCAGGACTGCAGGACCATAACCTGAACATAAGCCACCCAGGCACCCCTAAGCTTTTAAAATTAGCTTTCATAAAAACTTTAGAATGATTTTTTAAAATTTTATTTATTTGAGAGAGAGAGAGAGTGTGAGACTGGAGAGGTCAGAGGAAGAGCAGACTCCCCGCCGAACAGGGAGCCCGATGCGGGACTCAATCCCAGGACTCCAGGATCACGACCTGAGCCGAAGGCAGTTGCTCAACCAACTAAGCCACTCAGGCACCCCAAAAACTTTAGAATAGTTTTATTTCCACTCACAGGTCAACCCATAAGACAACCAGGAGAACACACAAAGTAATACTTTTCCCAACAGAATATCAAGTGTGCTGACACTAAAAGCTTTTTATAGCAACAGTGTAAAAAAATGGCTACCATTAAGTACCTATTATGAACCCCGTGGTTTATATGTTATCACTAGTCCCCCACCACAATCTTTCAAATTACGCATTATTGTCCCAATTTTGCTGAACCTGACAGACATGAAGTAACTTGTCAAAGGTCACAAAATTAGTAGTACCTCATTTTAAAGCTGCCACTTTTATCAAACTACATCTTAGAATACCAATAGCAGGTAATCCCTAGAGCACACACATTTGTTCTTTCACTCACTCAACAAATGAGTGAAGCAAATTTAGCCCACCTAGAAGCATTAGTTGTGATCACGGATTCTTGAGATTCAGCTTAAGGGTCATGATCATTCATTGCCCTAACTTTCAATGATTTGTCACTAAATCAGGTAAAGTGAATAGAAGTCAGCAGGTTACCCAAATAATTTCTATTGTACATTATGTCTTTCATTTTGAATTGACCACCATGTGTGAACTGGTCTTCTGATAAACATTTTGATAGCTTGTACAAAACAGGAATCAAATTGCCCTCCAATTCCATTGACATCATTTAGAAAGCTCTACTTATTACGTTCCATTTGGAACTACATGTCAATACAAAATTTGAATTTTCAGGTAGACTCAAAAACTTCCTTTTAAATATATCAGACAAACAGAACCATACTATGTTTCCTTTTTTTTTTTTTGTACTGGTTGTCACAAAGCATAAAGTGACGTGCCAATTCATTAACAGTAACTGTCACATTTTAGGACCATTTAATTGCCTTTCTTTCCCAAATGATTTCAATCTCTTTTACAATTCTAGATACTAACTTTTGTATTTTTGAAAGGAGACAGGTAACAAAGAGAAACTAATAAGGATGCTATGATTCCCTACTCCTTTACGGAACTCACCCAAAGATCCAGACATCTTTTTTTTTTAATTTTAATTATTTATTTGACAGAGAGAGAGATCACAAGTAGGCAGAGAGGCAGGCAGAGAGAGAGGAGGAAGCAGGCTCCCTGCTGAGCATAGCCCAATGTGGGATTCGATCCCAGGACCCTGAGATCATGACCTAAGCCGAAGGCAGAGGCTTTAACCCACTGAGCCACTCAGGCACCCCCAAAGATCCAGATTTCTTTACAGGTTCCAGCAATGCTTTCCCAAGAATAATATGTATTAGTATTCAATTTAGGTTCAACGTTATACAATAAGCGTTAGGTTCTCAAAAAACACTTAGAAGCTGAGCACTTTCCAGAATTTTTTCCATGTGTCAAAGTTATGGAAACTTACAAAAGAAGACTACTGAAAATGCACCACATTACCAACAATGCACTCAAAACACAATTTGTTAACTTGACTGCTTCACAAAGTCATCATCAAGATCATCAGTGTGGATAAACTAAGGAAATAGCTTGCCTGGAAACACATACATACATTGCATTCCCAAAATCTGCAATTGGGATGAAAAATAATCTCTTCAGTTTTTCTTCAGGACAACACTTACACTGTTTGCATATATATATATATATTTTTTTAAAGATTTTATTTATTTATTTGACAGAGAGAAATCACAAGTAGGCAGAGAGGCAGGCAGAGAGAGAGAGAGAGAGAGGAGGAAGCAGGCTCCCTGCTGAGCAGAGAGCCCAATGCGGGACTCGATCCCAGGACCCTGAGATCATGACCTGAGCCGAAGGCAGCGGCTTAACCCACTGAGCCACGCAGGCGCCCCACATATATTTTTTTAAGATTTTACGTTTAGGCAATCTCTACACCCAACATGGGGCTTGAACTCACACCCCCAGATCAAGAGTAGCATGCTCTACTATGCCAGTGGCTACCTCTGTTTGGATAATACAATGACAAAGTTTTAAGTATGTAGGAAATAAACTGGGTATATCTGGAAGCTCAAGAATTGTGTGAAACCATGAAATGATTTAGCACCTAAGAAAGTATAAACGCATGCGTCCCTAATGACCAGAACTACTTCACTTTAAAAGAAACTAAATGCAGCTTATGAATTTGTTAGCAACTTCATGTGTACTTAGAAACCCCTCTACTCGGGGTGCCTGGGTGGCTCAGTGGGTTAAGCCTCCGCCTTTGGCCCAGGTCATGATCCCAGGGTCCTGGGATAGAGCCCTGCATGGGGCTCTCTGCTCAGTGGGGAGCCTGCTTCCCCCTCTCTCTCTGCCTGCCTCTCTGCCTACTTGTGAGCTCTATCTGTCAAATAAATAAATAAAATCTTAAAAAAAAAGAAAAGAAACCCCTCTACTCATAAAAGTTTATTTCAAATTGCATTTATACTTTTCACAAATTAGAATGACTCCCTCTACAAGAATTTGGGTTTTTAACGGATAAATTGGCATCAGATGTTCAACATAAAAGTGCTACACGTCCAAAGGTAAATAAAAAGACCAGTTAAAAGAAGGTATAGCTGGTTAATTAAATTAGAAAAAGTTTGAGTATTTAAAATGTACCAAGGTGGTTATAAATTTATACATATATAGATAAATAATACATGAACACTGTTATAAATAAGGCATAAGAGAAGGCGTGAAGGAAGGCCTCAGAGAACGCCTCCAAGTTGTCCTTGGTATCCACCACGCATATATAAATTTTTTGGTGTCTACTTTCTAAATTCGAAATACACACTACCCACACTAAGAGATATTTTGTTCAGAACCTACAGAATATTTGATAGGTACTCACCTGAATTAATGCATTACTGTCTTTAGAAAACTCTGAACTACCTGACAGCAAAAGAGGCTCGCTTTTCCCATAGCTCTCCTGGCTGATGAGCGTGCCCGCATAGTTGGGCTGGGGGAAGATCAGGTGACTCTTGCGCGAGTCCGCGGTGAGGGACACCTCGTGAGAATAGGTCTGCAGGAAAGCCCGCACCCCGTCCACGCCCACGAAGTGCGAGGCCGGCACGCCCACCAGCCCGCCTCCTGAAGCCTGGAGCACGCGCGACGCGTGCCAGCGCCTCAGCCTGAGCGCCAGCAGCACGATGACGAAGGCGAGGAAGACGCAGGAGACGGCCGCCACCGCCACCACCAGATAGAGCGTGAGGTCCGCATCGTCTGGGTCGGCGGGGGTCCCGATGCTGCCCAGGTCCGCCAGGACGTCGGGGATGCTGTCGGCCACGGCTACGGTGAGCCACGGTGAGCGTGATGGTGGCCGACAGAGGGGGCTGCCCGTGATCCTGCACCGCCACCACCAGGCTCTGCTTGAGCGCGTCTCTGTCCAGCAGGGCCCGCGCTGTGCGCACCTCGCCTGTGTGCAGCCCCACCGCGAAGAGCCCTGGCTCGCTGGCCTTGAGCAGGCGGTAGGACAGCCAGGCGTTCTGGCCAGAGTCTCTGTCCACCGCCACCACCTTGGTGACCAGGTACCCGGGCTCTGCAGCGCGGGGTGCCAGCTCCACATCTGTTGAGCCATCGGTGGGGAGGGTGGGGTACAGAATCTCTGTCACGTTGTCGTTTTGGTCCAGCACCAATAGGCTCAGAGATACGTTGCTGCTGAGCGGAGGGTCACTGCTGTCATGAGCCATCACTTGTAGACACAAGTCTTGGAATCGTTCATAGTCGAAGGAACACAGGGCATATAGAATGTCAGTGTCAGAGTTGATGGAGATGTAAGAGGATATGGGTGTTCCGAGAAGGGCGTTCTCCACCAGTGAGTGAGTGAGTGACCTGGGCGTTCTTTCCATAGTCGGAGTCATAGATAGTCACAGACACTATGCAGGCTCCTCTAGGGTTGTTCTTCATGATATAGGCAGTGTAGAAAGCATCAGAGAAGGCAGGCGGGTTGTCATTGGTGTCTGCTACTTTCAGTGAGATGTGAGTTTCTGTGGACAGGGACAGACTTCCTCTGTCACTGGCGGTCATGGTGATGATGTAGCTAGGAACCTGTTCTGGATCTAGGAGTGTGTCTGTCACTAAACTGTAGTAATTTCCATAAGACTTTTCTAATTTATTTTTTTTAAAGATTATATTTATTTATTTGACAGAGAGAAATCACAAGTAGACGGAGAGGCAGACAGAGAGAGAGAGGGAGGCAGGCTCCCTGCTGAGCAGAGAGCCCGATGCAGGACTCCATCCCAGACCCTGAGATCATGACCTGAGCCGAAGGCAGCGGCCTAACCCACTGAGCCACCCAGGCGCCCTAAGACTTTTCTAATTTAAATGGCAGATTCTCTCAGACGAAACAGATCACTTGTCCATTTCCCCCAGAGTCTTCATCATTTACATTTAAAAAGGCAATTAGTGTCCCTCTGGGAGAGTTTTCCAAAATAGAGCTGGAGAGAGAGGTGACAACTACTTCAGGGGCGTTATCATTCACATCCAGTACTGTGATCAAGACTCCGGCTTGTGCAGAATATCCTGCATTATCCACAGCTTGCACTTCCATCTCACTGAATCCTCAATTCCTTGTGGTTCAGCTCCCCTATTGTTGAAATCGTCCCTAAATTAGCATCTAGTTTGAAAACTTGTGCTGCCTTCTTGTCCACATAACAGAAGGAATACATCACTTCAGCATTGGCTCCTTCATCAGGGTCATCAGCATTGGCTCCTTCATCATGGTCCTCCATCGTGGTGCTTACACAAAGCAGCTTAGTGCCAGTGACACATTCTCTGGAACACTCATGTGGTTCAGACTGTGCAAATACTGGTACGTTGTCATTCACATCAACTACCATCACACGGATGCGCACAGTGCCTGTGCGGATTGGGTCACCCCCACCAGAGGCGATGAAAACAAGGTAATGAATAGCCTTCTGCTCCTGGTCCAAGGCGTGCTCCAAAACCAATTCTGGGTACGTGTTACTATCTGCTCCACTTTGCACGTCCAGAAAGATGTCAGTATTACTACTGAGTCCGTAGCTCTGGAGACAGTTCTTCCCGATATCCAGATCCCAAGCGTGGGAAAGAGAGAACCACAACCCAGTGGCTGCGTTTTCACTCAGTTTTATTTCTAATTCATCTTCCCGGAAATAGGGGACATTACTGTTAATGTCTCTCACTTCTACCACAACCCCGTATATTTTTACTTTATCCTCCAGCAAAACCTCCAGATTTAATTGACACTTTAAGAGCCCCATGCAGAGTTCTTCCCAGTCTACCCTGCCTGCAAAGATAAGGCTGCCGCTTTGAAGGTTTGGAGTGAAAAGTTGAGTCGTACCTCTGGAGGCTATACCGACTCCATGCTCCTCTAGTTTCTGGGGCTCCAACCCCAGGTCCTTGGCGATGTTTCCCATCCTAGAGCCTTTCTCCAGCTCTTCAGGAAGTGAATAGTGAATTTGGGCACACCCAGTTTCCCATAGATTCCCCAGGAGAACTCCCAGCAGGACAAGCCCTTTTCAGTCCTGATGCTGCCGCTCAGAAATCATTATCACTTTCCTGGAGGTTATTAGTTCCAATTTGTCCCTAGACCACCCAAGTCAGGACCAGTTTTTCCCATCTACAGAATCCAACATTTTCTTCATAGTTCCGGAGATGATTAGTTTCTATCTGGGCTTTGTGCTACAGGTGCCTGCAGGGCAAGCAGGAGGCAAGCATGATCTCTGTTTTTCTCTCCCTGATTGGTGAACAGTGGTGCTCAGAGTCCTAACCAATTACTGCACAATCTTCAACTCCAGGAAGGATCTTTGGTTTTTGTACCTCAAATAGCTCCACCTACTGTTCCTCAAGTAGGGATGTAAGTGGAGCCAACTAAAAAATTACAGTCCTCCTTTTACTAGGAATTTCAGTCAACTTCTTTGTATTTCTCTAAAATTTTTTATATAGAGCTGCTTTCTTGAGATTATTTTCTGTAGTTGTATTGTTTTTCCAATAACCTTTCAAATGAATTTGAAGTTTCTATACAAAGTAATTTTAACCGTATAACTTTAGTGCACCTAGTTTGATATCACCACTCCCAAAAAACACCTATTATGGGACATCTTCCTAGGTGTTTCCTGTTTTGAGAAATCATAGAATAAATTAAACTTTCTCACTCGGCAGTGATAAGGGGCAGATTTTTACAGGTATTAAATATACTTAGAGAAGCTATTTTAAAAGGTTGCCAATATTTAATATTTAGAAATCAAAATTACACAATATGGAGACCTAAAAATAGGAAACACAATTGTATATATTATCAGAAGCACATGGACAAAAAGTCAAGTGAATAAGACACATTAACATTTTTAGGATAGAATGGAAGCATTTCAACTTGCATTTACTGGAAGTAAGGGTAGTATTTTACAATGTACTAACACATTTTATTTCAAAACCATGTTTGAGAAAATTAGCAATCCAAAGAATAGTAAAAACTTACCTTTTTCTGAGTAACTAACCCAATTCCATTTACTGAAAATGACTGGTAATACATTTGAAAGCCCATCAAAATTAAGGGAAAAAATCCCACTATTCTGCTTTCATGAATGTAAATGTTTGGATTCTGAGGATAAGCATATTTGGCAGGCCTACCACAACATATCTTTAAAGCTGGAAGGAAATCTACAGATAGTTCTGAGAACATACTGGGAATAAAATTGGCCTATTCAGTGGGATTCAAAGAATCCTTAGCAAATGTAATGAACTGTTATTAAAATACTACTCTGTCCTTTAGGGAAAAAAAAGCCTTTCATGGTGCCTGGGTGGCTCAGTCAGTTAAGCCTCTGCTATCTGTTAAGCATCTGCCTTCAAATCAGGTCATTATCCCAGAGTTCTGAGATGGAAGCCTGGGTCTGGCTCCCTGATCAGCAGGGAGTCTGTTTCTCCCTCTGCTTCTGCCTCTCCCTAGCTAGTGCTCTATCTCTTGAATAAATAAAATCTTTAAAAGATTTTTTAAAACTTTTCTTATACATTTTACTCACTTTGTGATTATGAAGAAAAAGGCTTATATACTCAAAATATTGATGTTCTGAGAAAGAGAAACACCCACAGAAAGAAAACATTTATGCTTCAGTTACAAATATTTCTGTGGCAATGGCATCATAAGATCCATTTGTCACAGTAAAGGAGATAGAGCCTGTAGGTGGATAAAGACCATCTCAGGTGAAATTGTCAAAGTATTTCAAAATACTTGAGGGCTAATAATGAAGTCACTGGCTGACACAGAAAGGAAAAGAAAATATTGAGAGTGGGTAAGCAAACAAAGAGATAGTAGATATGATCTGTTTAAGATTTTTTGCCAAAATATTATTTGAAAATTAAACCAAACCTGTTTATTGACACTCACGTGAGCAGAAGCATCAGTGTTAAGAGTTTAATTTGTTATTCTCTTCAGTGGCACTTACTACAAACAAAGCTTCAGTAGAGAGATCTTGTAAGGGTCCCATTTCTGACGTCATAGTGAGTAAATTAAGCCTTGCTTTCTGGGAATCCGAGGCAACGTACATATTGTAGGAATAAGGCAAAGTCCCTTCACTGTAGTTGGGAGGAACCATAGGTCCTGACTTGACACACAGACCAGGCTGAAAACAGCCCAAGGAGGCAGAGCTGGAGGAGCTTCGCAGGCGCAGAGCAACTGCCAGAATCACCGCGAGGAGGAACAACACCGAAATCAAGGCCAAAGCCACCACCAGGTAAAACTGCAGCTCCGCCTGGGGATCAGAGGGCTCAGGGCGGTCGCTGACATCCGGCAGCACCTCTTGTAAGCTGTCGGCGAAAACCAGGAGCAGCGTAGCCGTGGCCGAGAGCGGCGGCGGTCCTCCATCCCGCACAGCGACCAGCAGGCGCTGGCGGGCTGCGTCCCGGTCGCCCAAAGCACGCGCCGTGCGCACCTCGCCAGTGCGCAGCCCCAGGCTGAAGAGTCCCGGCTCGCTGGCCTGCAGCACATGGTACGAGAGCCAGGCATTGTGTCCCGAGTTGGCGTCCACCTCCACAATCTTAGTGACCAGGTAGCCGGGCTGCGCGGCGCGCGGCACCGTGTCGAACAGCGCCGAGCCGTTGAGCCCCAGCGCCGGGTACAGCACCTGCGGCGCGTTGTCGTTGCGGTCGCCCACCAACACGCGCAGGCTCACGTTGGCGCTGAGCGCGGGCGAGCCCTGGTCGCGCGCCTGCAGGGTCAGCTCGAAGGCGCGCAGCTGCTCGTGGTCGAAGGCGCGCTGCGCGAACACCACCCCGCTCTGCGCGCTCACGGACACGTAGGACGCCAGCGCCCGTGGCTCCAGGTCGCTGGCGACGATGGAGTAGGAGACGCGACCGTTGGACCCCAGGTCCGGGTCAGAGGCGCTGACTTGGGTGATGGAGGTTCCAGGAGGGTTGTTCTCCGCAATGTGGACCAAATAGAAAGCCTGTTCGAAAACTGGTGCATTGTCATTCACATCTACGATGTGCAGAATGATACTAGAACTGGAGGAAAGTGGTGGCTTTCCCCTGTCTGTGGCTGTGATGGTGACATTGTATGAAGGAGTCTTCTCCCTGTCCAGAGACCCATCTGTTAAAAGCCTGTAGCAATTATTTTCAGAAGATTCAATTCTAAAAGGAACTTTTTCTTTTATGAGGCATGTGACTTCTCCATTTTCGCTTGAATCTTTGTCATGTGTTTTGAACAGAGCAATCACCATCCCGTGTTCTGCGTCCTCGGTTATGGAATTAGACACTGAAGTGAAAATAACCTCTGGGGCATTGTCATTCTCATCTAAAATTTCTATTATAATTTTACATTCAGTGGCCATGCCTCCACCATCCTTGGCTTCTATGCTCATGGTATAGCAACTACTGATTTCCAAGTCTGTAGGACCTTTGGATTTAATTTCTCCATTTTGAATATCTAGCATAAACATATTTCCAAAATCTCTTAGTGTTTTGAAGGAGTAGGTGATCTCTGCATTGATGCCCTCATCCTGATCAATGGCTGTCACCTTTAGCACAGAGGTGCCCAAGGGCAAGTTCTCTGGAAGGCTAACTTTGTACACATCCTGACTGAACACTGGGGGATTATCGTTGGCATCAGTGATCTCAATCCTGATTTGAATGGTGCCACTTCGGACTGGGTCACCCCCATCCAGTGCGGTCAGAACCAGAAGATGGGAGCTCTGGTGTTCCCGGTCCAGGTGCTTCTCCAAAATTAATTCTGGGGCATTCTTGCCTTCAGTCTTATCCTTCACCATCAGAGAGAAATCCTCAATATAGCTGAGTTGGTAACTCTGGAGTGAATTAGGTCCTACATCTGCATCTATAGCAGATTCTAGACCAAAATGAGTTCCTGGAATTGCAAGTTCATTGATCTGTAAACTGGTGTTTAGCGTTGTAAACACAATGTAACATTGTAAATGTAACATTGTAAAACAATGCTATTTTGGGGGAAATACGGTGGATTATCATTTATATCTTCTATCCTCACTGTTATGTGAAAAACATTTAGAGGATTCTCTGCCACGATCTCTAGGGGCACCACACACAGGGTGCTTTGGGAACAGAGCGACTCCCTATCTATTCTGTCACTGACAAGTATGTTGCCATTCTGTGTTTATTGTAAAGTATTGCTTCTCTGCACTAACTCTCAGGTTGCGGTTCAGTAAATCCTGTACATGCAGCCCCAGGTCTTCAGAAAGATTCCCTACCACTGAGCCCCTGGCCATTTCTTCAGGAATAGAGTAGCGGATCTGCTCAGAGAGCCCCCCCCCCACAGAACAAAGGCAGCAGGAAGGGAAAGAGTACTTGCCGCTGCCCCATAAGGCTCCTCTGCTTCGCCCTAGTTCCCATCCTTTCTTCGTGGCTGCAGCTTCAGATGTTATGAGAAGATGCTTTACAAATTGTGTTTTAAATATTTACTGCTACTGCGTAGAAATCTCAACGCTGTTTCAAGGTATCCCATTCCGTATTCCAGAATCATGTGCTGAGAAGAGTGCCCGTATCTGGGCTTTATCTCCTTTCAGAATCGCTTCCGTGATTGCGCAGAAAGTCACTTAGGTAGCGCACTGGCCAACAGCGGCGATCCGATCGGAGTCTACTTAGAAAACTGCAGTCGGAAGCCTTGCAAATAATGACATCAGCTATTCTGACAGATTTGTTGGACTGACGTATAGGGAATGAGGCAATAAACAAGTTTTGGATGTGTCTATTTTCTAGTGTTTACTACCAAAGGAAGTTCTTTAAAGATCTGATTCCACAGAAGCGTCATTAACCCAGTATGAGAAAAGTTTATCTTTTTCTAATGAGAGGCGGTGCACCTACTGAAGGAACAAAGCAAACTTCTCTTCAGACTTAGAACAAATACCACATGGTAAAGTAGCCTCACCAAGTGATATGGGGAAATTTTTACAGCCATGAAATAATAGCCAGTATTATCTTCAATCTTATGTGCAGATAACTTTCCTTCTCCTTTTTTCAGAGCAAACAGCGGTGGAGCGGGGGAGCTCAGATGCATACTCAGGATAAAGATGACCAATGGCATATAGTCTTCCTTGCTTCCTTGCTACTTATGAAAAAGATTTATGGGATACCTGGTGGCTCAGTCAGTTAAGCAGCTTCCTTTGGCTTAGGCCCTGATCCCAGGGTCTTGGGAACTAGTCCCACCTCGGGCTCCTAGCTCAGTGGGGGAGCCTGTTTCTCCCTATGACTGCCACTTCCCTTGCTTGTGCATGCGCTCTCTCTCTGACATAAAATCTTTTTTAAAAAGATCTGTTCTCAGTCTTTTGTCTAAGATCAAGTAAAATCTCTTAAAGATATTTATGAAATTTATGAAAGATTTATGAAAAGGATTATCAACTATTGTACACTTTCACCACAAACAATACCCTAGTAGGTTACCATAGGAATTTATTGACATGCAAAAATGTGAGGGTGTTTTATTTTTATCCTTCTCTCTCTTTTTAAAAGATTTTATTTATTTGACCGACACAGAGAGAAGTAACACAAGCAAGGGGAGTGGGAGAGGGAAAAGCAGGCTTCCTGCTGAACAGAGAGTTGGATGTGGGGCTCAATCCCAGGACCCTGGGATCATGACCTTGAGCGGAAGGCAGATGCTTAACGACTGAGCCACCCAGATGCCCCTATCCTTCTCTTTAACTGGACCACATGTTGTACCATAACAGAACTTTATCACTACCTCTGAGTCAAAAATAACTACCTGAACCTCAAGTTTCAGAGCTAATCTTTCGGGGTGCCTGAAAGATTGTTAAAGCCTCTGCCTTCAGTTAAAGCCTCTGCCTTCAGCTCAGGTCATGATCCCAGGGTCCTGGGATGGAGCACCACATCAGGCTCTCTGCTCAGGAGGGAGCCTGCTTCCCCGCACATCCCACCCCCAACGCTGCCTACTTGTGATCTCTGTCTGTCAAAGGATAAATAAATAAAGTCTTTTTTTTTTTTAAAGTTAATCTTTTGGTTTTTTTTCTCCAAGATTTTGGTTGCCAGCTAAATGTTCAGATGATGTTTTAAATATATATATATATATCTAATATACATATTACATAATATATACATTATGATATATAAGATAAATAAATATATACAAATATATATGGAACAACCTCCTTCTCCCAGCAATACCTCATATCCTTTTTATTCATATAATTTCAATTCAAGTAAAATACCTTTTTTTTTTTTGTTTGGAATTCTATAAGCATAAAATTTATCCCTACATGGTCAAGACACTCTGACATTTTTCTTGACATCAGGACAAATTTAGGCACCTGTTGCAGGACTTCCCTTTCCTACAGTTGAAATTCTTTTTGCCCAAACATCACTCAATTATAGCTAAATATATTAAGGTCAGTACCTAAATGAGAGAGAAAAACTTGGAGGGAAACTGAATATGTAAACAATCTGGGCCAAACATTTCAAAGAGGTATGAAGAGTGCTAAGCTGAACTGATTATGGAGATGATTCCTGTGATCAAATATCCTCAAAAAGTCTCCTTTCCTCACTTGACATTCTTTGACATTGTTTCAGATAACATAGAGGTCATTAGGTAACTACCAGCGCTTCAATAACAAGTTGGTTCTGAATATAAGGATTGAATATACTTACATATGATACGAAATGAATTTTCAAGGGAAATAAAGGAATCCATGGCTCATGGGCACATTGAAAAAAAAACCCACAACAATAAAAAAAGGAAATACCAAATAGTAATACCAGCTAAATCAGTCTCATAAGGTCCAAATAAGGTCCAAATAACTACTGCATCTCTTATATTTACAAACTAGTCCACATCAGTAAATCTGAAAAATGTAAGCATGTTTAGCCAATTTGTAAGTAACTTTGAGAAGCACTGGATCAAAATTATTTCTGCAGATGAAATGACCACATCAAAAAATCTCGAACACACACACACTAAAGTGCAAGTAAAAGAATAAAAGGAATACCCATTCAACAATTCAACTACTCAGAACAATCAAATGACTCCTCTGTAGAAACAGATAAGAGGTCTAGAACTTGAGAGGGAAAAAAGTGTACTCTACATTTCCTCTCCCAAGAGATTCTAGTAGTAAAAAGGCAGTCAATATATCTGTTTTGGTAGTAAAAATAAAAGAGGGAAACTTGAAATAATTAACATAATTTAAACGTATCACCACCCATCAAAGACCAAAATAGAATTGTTTCATGCTTAGAGAAAAGCTTACATTTGTAAACTCCTACATGTGTGTGTATATGTGTGTATAGATAAGGAAAAGAGCTACAGAGTGCATCCCACTGAACCAAGAGGGTCAAATTTGAACATTAGAAATAAAGCAAATAATGGTAGAATATAATTATAAATTAGGGGAGGCAATGTGACGTTGTAATAGAGAAATAAAAACTGTGAATCATAATTTGAATCCTAACCAGTTTACATTGATAGTCACAGACACTGATGATAGAAAAATATTACTAAAATTTAACTTATTATAAAGCAAGCCATAATAGCTGAAGTAGACCTTCAGAATCAAAAGAGAATATGCCAGGGGGGAGAGAAAAAACAAACTTTCTTGAAAAATGATGTTAATTTGTTAAAAGATAAAGTACAGGAACTTACATGTATTGCTCTAAATATATACACAATGAATACGTCCCCCTCCAAAAAAGTATTGATTTTGATTTTTGGTTTTGTTTTGAAAAAGCCATTTAAAAGACTTGTGCAGAGATACTAGCAACTCGGAGGCAGGTAATAAATCTCACCTGATTGTTCGTGGAGTCAAGATTGCCTAAACCAGCAGCTGAATCTTCAGTTAACAACAGTGGCTCGCTTTTCCCACAGCTCTCCTGACTGATGAGCGTGTCCGCGTAGTTGGGCTGGGGGAAGATCAGGTGACTCTTGCGCGAGTCCGCTGTGAGGGACACCTCGTGCGAGTAGGTCTGCAGGAAAGCCCGCACCCCGTCCACGCCCACGAAGTGCGAGGCCGGCACGCCCACCAGCCCGCCTCCTGAAGCCTGGAGCACGCGCGACGCGTGCCAGCGCCTCAGCCTGAGCGCCAGCAGCACGATGACAAAGGCGAGGAAGACGCAGGAGACAGCCGCCACCGCCACCACCAGATAGAGCGTGAGGTCCGCATCGTCTGGGTCGGCGGGGGTCCCGATGCTGCCCAGGTCCGCCAGGACGTCGGGGATGCTGTCGGCCACGGCCACGGTGAGCGTGACGGTGGCCGACAGAGGGGGCTGCCCGTGATCCTGCACCGCCACCACCAGGCTCTGCTTGAGCGCGTCTCTGTCCAGCAGTGCCCGCGCTGTGCGCACCTCGCCCGTGTGCAGCCCCACCGCGAAGAGCCCTGGCTCGCTGGCCTTGAGCAGGCGGTAGGACAGCCAGGCGTTCTGGCCAGAGTCTCTGTCCACCGCCACCACCTTGGTGACCAGGTAGCCAGGCGCTGCGGAGCGAGGAGCCAGCTCCACGCCTGTGGAACCATCAGTGGGGAGAGTGGGGTACAGGATTTCAGGGGCATTGTCATTCTGGTCCAGAACAAATATGTTAACAGACACATTGCTGCTGAGTGGCGGCTTTCCACTGTCCTGCGCCGTCACACACAGTTGCAGGTCACGGAACTGTTCATAGTCAAAGGAGCGCAGTGCATATAAGGTGCCAGTGTTGGAGTTGATGGAGATGTAGGTGGATAAAGGTGCTCCCTGGAGGGTATCTTCCACCAAGGAATAAGTGATCTGGGAGTTCTCACTGCTGTCCAGATCCACTGCCATCACTGAGAAGAAGGAGGCTCCTCTGGCATTGTTTTCAGGAATGTAGATGGAATAAGATGAGTCAGCAAATGTGGGTGGGTTATCATTGTCATCTGCTATGTTTAGTGAAATGTGAGTTTCTGTAGACAAGGGTGGAAATCCCTGATCTGTGGCTATCAGGGTTATATTATAGCGGTGGACCTGCTCCCTGTCCAGCATTCTGGTTGTTATCAACTTGTAATAATTTTCGTAAGTCTTTTCCAACTTAAAAGGCAGACTGTTAGGAACAAAACATGAAACTCGACCATTTTCCCCAGAATCTTGATCTTGCACATTTAGAAGAGCAATAACTGTACCTGGAGGAGAGTTTTCCAGAACTGAATTAGTGGAAGATGTGATAGTTATTTCTGGAGCATTATCATTCACATCCACAACAGTGATCAATATCTTAGCAGTAGTGGAGAGACCACCACCATCTTGGGCTTGAATTTCCATCTCATAGAATCTATGTTTCTCAAAATCCAGAGCCCCTCGTATTAAGACTTCTCCAGTTTGAGAATCCAACTGGAATATTTCAGAACTTTTGCTTTCTGTATTCCGGAATGAATAGACCACTTCCCCATTGATTCCCTCATCTGGATCAGTTGCATTTACTATGAGCACCCGAGTTCCAGACCTGAGATTCTCAGGAATACTCACTCGATATACAGACTGTGTAAACTTTGGTACATGGTCATTTACGTCGAGGACCACCACACGAATGGCAACAGCACCCTGGTGGATGGGATCTCCTCCATCGAAGGCTGTGAGGAGGAGGTGGTGAGCAGACTCTTTCTCTCGGTCCAGACTCCCTTCCAGCACTAGTTCAGGATTCTTGGCCCCATCCGTTCCGCCTCTCATTTGTAATGAAAAGTAACTATTAGGATTGAGCTCATAGCGCTGGAGGGAGTTCATTCCGACATCTGGATCCCTAGCGCTAGGAAGGGGAAATCTGGATCCCAGAGTTGAGTGCTCACTGACTTTTATCTCTATTTCCGCCTCCTGGAAGCTGGGAGCATTATCATTAACATCCATTATTTCCACCTCCACTCCGTAAATCTTCAGGGTATCTTCCACAAGTATCTCTATATTTAAAAAACAGGATGACAGTGTCTCACAGAGCTCCTCCCGGTCTAACCTACCTGCAGTGATCAAGCTGCCACTTCTCAGATTCAGAGCGAAAAGCTGCATCCTATCTCTGGAGATGATGCGGACTCCACGCTCCGACAGCTCCCAGGGTTCCAGCTCCAGGTCCTTGGAAATATTGCCCACGAAGAAGCCTTTGTCTGTCTCTTCGGGCACCGAGTATTGGATATGTCCTGCCCCAGACTCCTGTAGCGTCCTCAGGAAAAGGTGTAGGAGGACCAGCCCGCAGCGGTCCAGGCGCAGTGGCGGATTCCCCATAGCAGTAAGCTGAGCCTATATTCCCTGATTTCTTGAACTGTTTTGTTCTGAATCAGCTTATGTATCTACGAAGTTCCGGAATGAGTGCATCCAAAATATATTAGGGAGCGAACTATTTAAGTTTCCAGCATCAGGATCTGTGAGTATCCGTATTACTCGGCTTTGTGTTGTAGAGATGGGGGAGGGAGGGACTGCCGCTCGCAGCTTCCCATTCCCCGATTGGTGAAGAGCGGCGCCTAGAGCCGAATCTTATTATTGCAAGGAGTAAGAAACCCAACTGATGTGTTTTTTTCCAGATGTTATTACACACTTCAAGAATTACACATATTTGTAACACGGAAAATTGCACACAATAGAGAACTGTATAATGTGATATTAAAGGTTTATCAAGATCACTTAATAAAAGGACTATTAAAAGGGCTTAATTTAAAAAAATATTTTCAAATACTATTGGAACTGAAAATTTGCAGGTTGGATTTGCTTCCTATTGATTTTTACTGACTGAAGGGAATAGCATTTGTGGATTTGGAACTAGCATGGTTAGAAAAAATATGAGCTCATGACTATAATTCCCACCAATATTTCTTTACTGAATAACATAAAGATGAAACATTTGAGAAAATTTGGATGGGAATAAGGTTATTAGTTAAAATACCATGACATAGAACTGAAATTGTGTTCCATATTCTTAGATTAAGAAGCATTCTATTTTGGGGCTCCTGGGTGGCTCAGTGGGTTAAACCTCTACCTTCAGTTCAGGTCATGAGCCCAGGGTCCTGGGATGGAAGCCCGCATCAGGCTCTCTGCTCAGCAGGGAGGCTGCTTCCCCATCTCTCTGCCTACTTGTGATCTCTCTCTCTGTCAAATAAATAAAATCGTTTTTTAAAAAAAGAATTATTCTATTTCATGAAAAATTTGCCAGAGATTTCTATATATTTTTTACTTTAAATTTCATAACAGAAGGACTGCAGCATTGTAAACTTCAATCTAAACAGTTATATCATTAGGTTTGACCTAGGTTTACTTTAAGGAACTTTATCAAGAGATCGACTCTAGAATCATTATTTTTATATATTTATTTTTAAGTAAGCTCTATGCCGAAGTGGGGCTTGATTCATAACCCTGAGATCAAGAGTCACATGCTCCATCAACTGAGCCATCCAGGCACCCCTGAATCTAGAAATCTTTAAACAACAATGCTATAGGGGCGCCTGGGTGGCTCAGTCCCCCACTGCACTAATGCTGTTAAGTGTCTGCCTTCCGCTCTGGTCTCCAGCTGGGGGTCCTGGGATGGAGCCCCCGAATCTGCACTCCCTGCTCAGCAGGAAGTCTGCTTCTCCCTCTGCCCCCCCCCATGCACTCTCACTCTCTCACTAGTGGTTTCTCTCTCTAATAAATATTTAAAATACCAGTACTACATTGGAATATTTTGGCATATTATAATATAAAAAGCATTATTTTAAATACTTACCTGTTCAAAAGTCGTCTTATCTGCTTCAACGTTAGGTATTAAAATGCTAGCCAACAGCCCTGCAGGGCTATCTTTGTTAAGAGTATCTTGTGTGGCTGGAAAATGATCAGCAGATGTGAGAAATTTAAATTCTGGATTAGTCTGATCCCCTGGCACACATAAATTATAGGCATAGGGCAATGTTCCCTCACTGTAGTTGGGAGTAATCTCAGGGCCAGAGTTGGAGCAGAGAGCAGACCCAAAGAAACCCCTTGCGGCGGGGCTGGAGGAGCTTCGAAGGCGAAGGGCAATGGCCAGAGTCAATGCGAGAAGGAAGAGTACCGAGATGAAGGCCAAAGCCACCACCAGGTAAAACTGCAACTCAGCCTGGGGATCAGAGGGCTCCGGGTGGTCGCTGACATCCGGCAGCACCTCCTGCAAGCTGTCGGCGAAAACCAGGAGCAGCGTGGCAGTGGCCGAGAGCGGCGGCTGTCCCCCATCCCGCACAGCGACCAGCAGGCGCTGGCGGGCCGCGTCCCGGTCGCCCAAAGCACGCGCCGTGCGCACCTCGCCCGTGCGCAGCCCCAGGCTGAAGAGTCCCGGCTCGCTGGCCTGCAGCACGTGGTACGACAGCCAGGCATTGTGTCCCGAGTCGGCGTCCACCGCCACCACCTTGGTGACCAGGTAGCCGGGCTGCGCGGCGCGCGGCACCGTGTCGAACAGCGCCGAGCCGTCGGGCCCCAGCGCCGGGTACAGCACCTGCGGCGCGTTGTCGTTGCGGTCGCCCACCAACACGCGCAGGCTCACGTTGGCGCTGAGCGCGGGCGAGCCCTGGTCGCGCGCCTGCAAGGTCAGCTCGAAGGCGCGCAGCTGCTCGTAGTCGAAGGCGCGCTGCGCGAACACCACCCCGCTCTGCGCGCTCACGGACACGTAGGACGCCAGCGCCCGTGGCTCCAGGTCGCTGGCGACGATGGAGTAGGAGACGCGACCGTTGGGCCCCAGGTCGGGGTCGGAGGCGCTGACTTGGGCAATCGAGGCGCCTGGAGGATTGTTCTCTGCCACGTGGACCACGTAGGAGGCCTGGTGGAAAACCGGCGCGTTGTCGTTGACATCGGTAATGTGCAGAGTGATGGTAGTACTGGAGGAGAGAGGCGGCTTTCCCCTGTCAGTGGCTGTTATGGTGACATTGTATTCTGGAGTCCGTTCTCGGTCTAGGGCTCCATCTGTCACCAGCTTGTAGTAATTATTAGATGAAGAATGAATCTTAAATGGAGTATCTCTACTTAAACTACATGTAACTTCTCCATTTTCCCCAGAATCCTGGTCCTGTGTTTTGAAGAGAGCCACAACCATTCCTGGAAGGGAATCCTCCAAAATCTGATCAGAGAAAGAAGTAATGACTATTTCAGGGTTGTTGTCATTTTCGTCCAGAACTTCTACAATTACTTTACACCGAGTAGAGAGGGATCCTCGATCCTTGGCTTCTACATCCATGGTATATCTTTCTACTTCTTCAAAATCCAAGGGTTGATGCGTTATAATGTCTCCTGTAGCAGAATCCAGAAAGAACACGTGCTGGGCTTTATTAGCTACACCAAGGAATGAGTACCTGATCTCAGCATTGAAGCCTTCATCTTGGTCAGTGGCGCTCACCTTCACCACCAAAGTGCCTGGGGGTACACCTTCAGGAAGACCGACCCTGTATATATCTTGGCTGAACACTGGGGGGTTATCATTGGCGTCTACCACCAGGATTTGGATTTGAGCCGTGCTGAATAGTGGTGGATCCCCACTGTCGAAGGCTGTCAGCACCAGATGATGAGAGCTTTGTGTTTCTCGGTCCAGGGTCTTCTTCAGTACTAATTCTGGGTATTTGCTACCATCAGGACTGTCTTTCACCACCAAGGAGAAATACTCATTAGGACTTAACTGGTATTTGCTCAGTGAATTCATACTAATATCAGGATCTTCTGCAGACTCAAGAATTGCTCCGGTCCCCAGGGGAACAGATTCACTGATTTCTAAATTTATTTCATCCTTATGGAACTGAGGGGCATGGTCATTAATATCCTCAATAGCCACAATGATATGAAAAATATTTAGAGGATTTTCCACCACGGCTTCCACCTGCAACTCACATCTTCTTCTCTCTTTGCATATCTGCTCACGGTCTATTCGGTCGTTCACGAGTAAGTCCCCGCTCTCTGGGTCTACCCTGAAAAGCAGCTTCTCCGTGCTAACTCGCAGCTTCCGAGCCGACACGTCCACGACGCTGAGCCCGAGATCCTTGGCGAGGTTCCCCACCACCGAGCCCTTGGCCAGTTCCTCGGGAATGGAGTAGCGGATCTGCTCGCAGAGCGCGGGGTAGAGCAAAGGTAGCAGGAAGGGAAACAGTACCTGCAGCCTGCCGGCTGGGCGCCTCTGAAAACAGCTCCCTCCCATCGCTCGCTCTGGTTCTCGCGGAGTCCCAGTCTCTCCAGCTGGAGAGAGTGCACGCTATCGCACTGGTAGCTTTCGACCCTAGAACATACAGAGCCTCCAGTTTGGGAATCTTTGTGTACTGGAGAGAGTCTGCGCAGCACTTAACCCGGTGTGGAAGCGGGTTCTTTTTCTTTATGTTGTTGCCTGCACGGGAAAACCCAGGCTACAATCTTGAGGAATTCCGGGCGACTGCGCTTGCCCTGTACTGGCCGACAGCGGCGCCCAGAGGCTTTGTGTGGAACCGCAATCTAGTTTTTCGGTATTTCAGAAATCTTTTTATTTTTCATTTTTTAATTTTTAAAAATATTTTATTTTCAGTAATCTCTTCACCCGACGTGGGTTCACCCGAACCCACAACCCCAAGGTCAAAAGTTGCATGGTCTACCGACTGAGCCAGCGAGGCGCCCCAGGAAATCTTTTTAAAATGTAAGGTGATAGCTAAAAATATTGAATCTTATTTCTGATTGATTTCATTTTCATCATGAAACATGTTTCACATGGTCAAAACTGCCATATGTTTTATATGTTAAAAATTTACATAAACTTTGAACAAGTAAAAGGATTTTTCAAAATTCAAAAACAAAAAGCACAGAGGAATATAGAGTGGAAAGTAGGTCTTCTATCTCATGGCTCATTGCTCTCCAATTCTTCCATCCAGAGGTAATCACTGTTTTTCCTTTTAAAAGTAATTATCCACAAAGGCAAGTACTGAAGATAAGCAAAAAACCTTTTTCGTCTTCAATCCTAGCTTATATTTAGCTAGAAAGTATTAACCCATTCCCCATATTTAGGAACTAGAAGGCAGTCATTCCCTTACTCATTACAATCATCTAGAGTGTTCTGTACTGCCTTTAAATAATAGTATTTTAAAACACTTGGTTACAATAGCTACCATGTCAAAAGACTTTGTTTTAAAAATCTGTATTTTTCAGATTACATAGATGCATAATTTTGACTCCCAAAGTCAGAAATTTAAAATGTCTCTTTCCATGATTTAAGCTAATAACTATGACCCAAAAGGATGTGCTCTCCTTCCACAGACCTACTGTTCAACAACTGTGAATGACATGAGAAAAGTCATGGTCTTATAAGTATTTTGAGACACATTAGGGCATTCTTTGACTTTCCTCTACCATATTAGTCCAGAAGAATGTTAGTACCAAACCAAATACATCACCGTTTTCACTAAAGTAAATGGGTTCACCAGTAACTCTACTGATCACTTGTTTAGAATAATTTTGTGACAGATAGCTCTGTTGCACAATGGATGGCATATTGGACTTCTAGAATAATTTTGTGTATTTCTCTGCTTATTTCAGATCTCCCACAGAAGTGATCTTTCTTTCTTGACTTTAAGTTTATTGTGACTCTTAATTTCAGAGTTTTCAGATATTCATGTGGGTCTCTGTTCTTCTACATTAAAGAGCCACTGAAATACTGTTGGCACACATCTTTTGCTTTTGCTTTCATTTAACCTTCTGTAGGTTCTATAGAATGCCTACTGGGCAAGGAAAGTCAAATTAAAATGCTATGTCTTCCACATAACAGTTTGAAATTAGAATCACAAGCAAAGAGGATGCTTCATTGTTACCAGTTATGATTACACTTGGAAAAATTTAAGCACATATTGTTATCAATTGTTAAGAAAATATTAATGAAAAATTCAAATTTCTCTAGGAAGGATATTCAACTGTTACTGTCGTACGTGGTATAGTTGGAAAAATATAACCACAAAAGTACTGAGAAGTGATGTTGCTCTTCTCCTTGGGAAGAACAACATTGAGGGGACTTGTTTTGGCATTGTTTCCAGTGAAGCTAATGCATTTGTTTCTGATATGCACCTATTACCCTACTGCCTTGAAAACAAGAACTAGAGTTGCCTAAGGGGCCAGGTTTCAGCACGTGGCCAAGAGAAGTGCATGTAAATTGAGAGACACTTCTGTATTGAAGTACTCTCAGGAACTGTCATACTGTATTCAACAGATATGTAAAATAGAAGGTTCTCCAAGGCAAATCATAATAGCCTATGACCACAGGCCTTCATTGGGATTAGGTGAATACTGACCAGAAAGTAAAAATATACCAACCTCAATAACCACTAAGTTCTACTCCTCGTTATTTTAGCAAGAGATAAATATCATTAAACCGGAGAAAAGAAGTGAAAAAATAAAGATCGGAAATTTCTATCATTATTATATAATTATAATATTATAATATATAATAAATAAATATAATATTATAATAATATCATATTATAATAATTATGCTAAACCTAAAAGTAATGCCAATTATAATTCTTTAAAGGAGAGTAAAACTAGAACTCACTGGAACCAAAGGGGTATCTTCTACAGGAAACTTCGAATCATCTAACAAAGACAAAGGATCCTTTTTCTCACAGCTTTCTTGACTGATGAGCGTGTCCGCATAGTTGGGCTGGGGGAAGATCAGGTGACTCTTGCGCGAGTCCGCGGTGAGGGACACCTCGTGCGAGTAGGTCTGCAGGAAAGCGCGCACCCCGTCCACGCCCACAAAGTGCGAGGCCGGCACGCCCACCAGACCGCCTCCTGACGCCTGGAGCACGCGCGACGCGTGCCAGCGCCTCAGCCTGAGCGCCAGCAGCACGATGACGAAGGCGAGGAAGACGCAGGAGACTGCGGCCACCGCTACCACCAAGTACAGCGTGAGGCTTGAAGCTTGGGAGTCAAGGGGGACTTCCAGGCTGCCCAGGTCAGCCAATACATCTGGAATGCTATCTGCAATGGCTACAGTGAGTGTGACGGTGGCAGAGAGCGGGGGCTGGCCGTGGTCCTGGATGGTCACCACTAGACTCTGCTTGAGCGCATCTCTGTCCAGCAGGGCCCGCGCTGTGCGCACCTCGCCTGTGTGCAGCCCCACCGCGAAGAGCCCTGGCTCGCTGGCCTTGAGCAGGCGGTAGGACAGCCAGGCGTTCTGGCCAGAGTCTCTGTCCACCGCCACCACCTTGGTGACCAGGTAGCCGGGCTCCGCAGAACGAGGGGCCAGTTCCACGCCTGTTGAGCCATCAGTGGGGAGGGTTGGGTACAGGATCTCCGGTGCATTGTCATTCTGGTCCAGCACGAATATATTCAGTGACACATTGCTGCTGAGTGGTGGGTCCCCACTGTCAGTGGCAATCACCTGAATCTGTAAATCACGAAACTGTTCATAGTCAAAGGATCGAAGTGCATACAGGACTCCTGTGTCAGAGTTTATGGAGATGTAGGAGGATAGAGGTGCTTCCTGGAAAGTGTCTTCAACTAAGGAGTAAATAATCTGAGCATTCTCTTTGCTGTCTGGGTCTAGTGCAGTCACAGAGAAGATGGAGGCACCTCTAGGATTGTTCTCCAGGATATAGGTGAAGTAGGAGATGTGGGAAAAGGTGGGTGGGTTATCATTAATATCTGCCACTTGCAGGGTAAAGTGAGTTTCCGTTAACAGGGGTGGATTTCCTCCATCTGTGGCCGTCACTGTAATATTGTAAGAGGATACCTGTTCCCTGTCAAGGGTTCTGTGTGTCACCAGTCTATAATAACCATCGATGGATTTTTCTAATTTAAATGGTAGATTCTCTGATATGGAACAGGTGACCTGTCCATTCTGCCCAGAGTCTGGATCATGAACGTTTAAAAGGGCTATAACAGTTCCTAGAGGTGAGTCTTCCATCAGGGGACTAAACAGAGATGTAATGGTCACCTCTGGACTGTTGTCATTTACATCTTCTACTGTAATCAATACTTTTGCCATTGCAAGATATGCTCCTCCATCTTCTGCTTGTATTTCTAATTCATAGAAATCTGTTTCTTCATAATCTAGATTTTCTGATAATTTTATTTCCCCAGTATTTTTGTTTAGTTGGAATTTCAACAATTGCGTGTCAGGTGATTTTCGGAACGAATATGTTACTTCTCCATTGGCTCCTTCATCCTTGTCTGTGGCAGTGACTGTCAGCAGCTGTGTGCCCACAGGCAAGTTCTCCAGAACACTCACTCGGTATTCTGGCAATGTGAAGACTGGCGCGTTGTCATTTGTATCGAAGACAGTCACACTGATAAGAACCGTACCAGATAGGAGGGGGTCACCCCCATCCCAGGCAGTGAGGACAAGGTGGTGCACTGCCTCTTCCTCCCTATCCAGGGCATGCTCCAGCACCAGCTCCGGGTATTTGACTCCATTGCCATGACTCTGAACCGCTAAGGAGAAGTGCTTATTGGAGCTAAGCTGGTAACTTTGGAGGGAGTTCATACCCACATCCGGATCAACCGCCTCCACGAGAGGAAATCGCATTCCTGTAGCCACGTTTTCATTAATTTTTACGTCTACATTTTCTGCTTGGAATTTTGGGGCATTATCGTTGATATCAGTTACTTCTATTTCTACCCCAAAAAGTTTCACCCTATCTTCTACAAGAATGTTAAAATTCACCAGACACCGCGCGCTCTGAGCGCAGAGCTCCTCCCGGTCTATTCTGCCCGCAGTGACCAAACTGCCGCTTCGCGGGTTCAGAGCGAAAAGCTGCGACCTACCTCTGGAGACAATGCGGACTCCGCGCTCCGCCAGCTCGCGGGGCTCCAGCCCCAGGTCCTTGGAGATGTTGCCCACGAAGGAGCCTTTCTCCAGCTCCTCAGGAACGGAGTAGCGGATCTGCCGGGCTTCAGCCTCCCATGATAGACCGAGAAAAAGACCGACCAGAACCAGCGCTGTGCGGTAGGAGCGGGTCCTTTTAGCAGCCATTGTTGTCTAATCAAGGAATTCTCACCAAGTACTCATTGCGCGCTTTGTGTGTTTGGGCCGATTCCTTTTTCTTTCTCTGGCTTCAGGGACCTCTGTAGCCTAGGCACCTTAAATTCTGGAATGAGTTTTGCTGCAGCTCTGCAGCCCGTTGGTAGGAACTGAGGAGCTTTGTATGGTCGGAGCCCTGAGAATCCGGATTGAGCGCAGGCTGCATTTCTCTCCCAGTAGGCGAACAGCGGCGCTCAGAGTCCTCAGAAGTTACTGCACCCGCTATGTATGCAGTGGACAACAAACCATATTCTTTGTTGGACATTTTATTTTATTTTACCATACTTCTTTGGTTTCTCAAGTGATATCCCTTAAGCTAACTACTATTTGTAGGTTTCTTAGTAGGATAAATGGCATGAAAGTACTATAAAATATTAAATGAAAATAACTGGTCAAGTGTACACTTGTAACACTTATTTTCTCAGCAGAAATGTACCCACTTTAGAAGGTTAAGTAATGGGGCGCCTGGGTGGCTCAGTGGGTTAAAGCCGCTGCCTTCGGCTCAGGTCATGATCCCAGGGTCCTGGGATGGAGCCCCACATCGGGCTCTCTGCTCAGCAGGGAGCCTGCTTCTTCCTCTCTCTGCCTGCCTCTCTGCCTACTTGTGATCTCTGCCTGTCAAATAAATAAATAAAATCTTTAAAAAAAAATAAAAGGTTAAGTAATACCTCTTTTATTTCATATAAGCTGTCTAACTAAATTCACAAAAGTTTTACAGTCTTATTTGAAATTTTGATTGAAATGGTTCCATTATGTTTAATAGGCATTCATTTAGAGACTATATGAGATACATCCCTTATAACTCACTTATAGTTTTTATTTTAGCTTTAACTAATCAACAATTAAATTCGTTTAGCAATAATATTGTGGAAAATGTTTTCAAAATATTCTTCTAAAATATTCTTTCTAAAATAGTTTTATTGAGCCTTTGTGAATTTTTCTGGAAAAAAAAGTCTATTGTAGGCATATAAAATTAGAAGTCAATTTGCCCTATTTAAATGAATTGAGCAAGTAACCACAAACTAAAAAAAAAAAATAACATGCCTGTGTTGTAATGCAAAGAAAAATATCCATAAGAATTTCAAGCTACAATTACAAAGACAAAGTTGGAATTGTATATGTATGTTTTAAAAATAAATAAATATTTACTCAAATGACCTCTTTTCACCAGAGCATTGATGCCAACATAAACAATCTCTTCTTTCAGCATTTTGTATGAAAGCCCAAAGTAAAGTGGTTCACACATCTTCAATGGTATGTGCCAGTCAACCCAGCAGCAGTTCTCTCCTCAATGGTGAGGAGTTGAGAGATTCACATCTTTTTAAAAAAGATTTCATTTACTTATTTGAGAGAGAGTGAATGAGCAAGCAAGCGAGAGCATGAGCAGGGGGAGGAGCAGAGGGAGAGGGAGACTAGCAGACTCCCCGATGAGAAGGGAACCTAACTCCCCGCTCAATCCCAGGATACTGGGATCATGACCTGAGCTGAAGGCAGATGCTTAACCGACTGAGCCACCCAGGTGCCTACAGATTCACATCTTTTATTCAGAGAACAAGTTCAGAACTGTTTATGTAACTACTCTTCAAAGATTTTATATTTTGTCTTCGAAGGTTTTATATCAGACAATGAGAGATAGAGACTGAGTACAAAAGGCAATGACATTTCATTTGCTTTCTTGGAAATTTGTTATCTTGCAATATAGAAGAAAAAAATTAGGAAAGAGTGCAATTTAAACTCCAAGAAAAGATAAATATAAGAAAACAACTAGAAAAACCAAGAGTAGAAGAGAAAATTTCTTCTAAGGTAGTTAGTATTAAGTTCTGGGGACTGTAGAAACCTTGGCAATAGAAAACAAGTTCTGACTCTATCCAAGGAAAATACATATATCTGTAACTTCCACAGAATTTCAGAGACTTGTGGATCTGCTCATCAAATCCACTCAAATGTTTAGTTTTTTAAACTATTAAAATAAATGAAGAAAGATACCTAAATGTACCCAGGATATTATTTGCAATAAATGTTTCATTGAAACAAGCACTTGCTTTGATACTTAATGAATAGCTAAATATTATTAAACTCAAAACATATAAGTAGGATATGGAAAATTCATCCTAAATCTTACCAGATTTGAATAATTACCTATTAATTTATTTGGAAAAACACTGCCTGTTTTGCTAAATCTGAACTTGACTAGATTTCTCCAATTTAGTGACATTATTTCTGAATTATAGAGCAACTTACGAACCAAGCAAATCTTGAAAAATATAATCAGCAAAGAGTAAACACCGAGAAAACAAAAAGGTTATTAGTTACGGATTTTTAAAGTATGATTTTATATATAGAAATGCACTACTATGCCTGAAAGAGAAACTAGTAGAATATATCAGAAGACACAAAAGTGGAACTCACCGGTGTGAGAGTCTCAGGTTGTGCAGTCAAATCATGCCCACCCTGAAGTGGAATTAAGGCCCCAGATGAATCACCGCAAAGTAGTATATCTTGTCCTGAACTCAACTGCTCATTGCACTTTAGAAAATTAAACTCTGTCTTTCCAGTATGGGCAACGCACAAATTGTAGGAATAAGGCAAAGTCCCTTCACTGTAGTTGGGAGGAACCATAGGTCCCGACTTGACACACAGACCAGGCTGAAAACAGCCCCAGGAGGCAGAGCTGGAGGAGCTTCGCAGGCGCAGAGCAACCGCCAGAATCACCGCGAGGAGAAACAACACCGAAATCAAGGCCAAAGCCACCACCAGGTAAAACTGCAGCTCCGCCTGGGGATCAGAGGGCTCAGGGCGGTCGCTGACATCCGGCAGCACCTCTTGTAAGCTGTCGGCGAAAACCAGGAGCAGCGTAGCCGTGGCCGAGAGCGGCGGCTGTCCCCCATCCCGCACAGCGACCAGCAGGCGCTGGCGGGCCGCGTCCCGGTCGCCCAAAGCACGCGCCGTGCGCACCTCGCCCGTGCGCAGCCCCAGGCTGAAGAGTCCCGGCTCGCTGGCCTGCAGCACGTGGTACGACAGCCAGGCATTGTGTCCCGAGTCGGCGTCCACCGCCACCACCTTGGTGACCAGGTAGCCGGGCTGCGCGGCGCGCGGCACCGTGTCGAACAGCGCCGAGCCGTCGGGCCCCAGCGCCGGGTACAGCACCTGCGGCGCGTTGTCGTTGCGGTCGCCCACCAACACGCGCAGGCTCACGTTGGCGCTGAGCGCGGGCGAGCCCTGGTCGCGCGCCTGCAAGGTCAGCTCGAAGGCGCGCAGCTGCTCATGGTCGAAGGCGCGCTGCGCGAAACACCACCCCGCTCTGCGCGCTCACGGACACGTAGGACGCCAGCGCCCGTGGCTCCAGGTCGCTGGCGACGATGGAGTAGGAGACGCGACCGTTGGGCCCCAGGTCGGGGTCGGAGGCGCTGACTTGGGCAATCGAGGTGCCTGGAGGATTGTTCTCTGCCACGTGGACCACGTACGAGGCCTGGTGGAAAACCGGCGCGTTGTCGTTGACATCGGTAATGTGCAGAGTGATGGTAGTACTGGAGGAGAGGGGCGGCCTGCCCCTGTCAGTGGCTGTTATGGTGACATTGTACTCCGGAGTCCGTTCTCGGTCTAGGGCTCCATCTGTCACCAGCTTGTAGTAATTCTTAGAAGAGGAATAAACCTTGAAAGGAATATGCCTTCCTATGTTACACACAACTTCTCCATTTTCTCCAGAATCTTTGTCCCGTGTTTTGAAAAGTGCCACCACCATTCCTGGAAGAGTGTCCTCCAAAATTTCATCAGAGAGAGAAGTGATGGCTATTTCAGGGTTGTTGTCGTTTTCATCTAGGATTTCTATGATGACTTTACATTGAGTAGAGAGACCACCTCCATCCCTTGCTTCCACTTCCATGCTGTATCTTTCTGTATCCTCAAAATCCAGTGACTGGTTATTCTTAATCATACCTGTTTTCTCATCTAGTGAGAACATGTGCCTTGTATTCTGAGCAGTGCTCCTGAAGTAGTAGTTGACTTCTGAATTGACCCCCTCATCTTTGTCAGTGGCTGTCACCTGCAGCACGGAGGATCCGGCGGGCAGATTTTCACTAACACTGACTCTATATTCATCTTTGCTGAACACTGGGAAGTTGTCATTGGCATCCCTGACAAATATTTCTATTTGAGCGGTGGCACTTCGTGGTGGGTCTCCCCCGTCCAAGGCAGTTAATATCAAGCGATGAGAACGTTGCTCTTCCCGGTCTAGGAGTTTCTCCAAAGATAACTCTGGATATTTACCACCATCAGAATTAATTCTCAATATTAATGAGAAATAAGGGTTTGGATTTATCTGATAATCTTTAACTGAGTTCATATTTATATCAGGGTCAGTGGCAGGGTCAAGGGATATTCGTGTACCTTCGGATACAGATTCAATTATTTCTACATTGATTTCATCCTTATGGAACTGAGGAGCATGGTCATTAATATCCTCAATAGCCACAATGATATGAAAAATATTTAGAGGATTTTCCACCACGGCTTCCACCTGCAACTCACATCTTCTTCTCTCTTTGCATATCTGCTCACGGTCTATTCGGTCGTTCACGAGTAAGTCCCCGCTCTCTGGGTCTACCCTGAAAAGCAGCTTCTCCGTGCTAACTCGCAGCTTCCGAGCCGACACGTCCACGACGCTGAGCCCGAGATCCTTGGCGAGGTTCCCCACCACCGAGCCCTTGGCCAGTTCCTCGGGAATGGAGTAGCGGATCAGCTCGCAGAGCGCGGGGTAGAGCAAAGATAGCAGGAAGGGAAACAGTACCTGCAGCCTGCCGGCTGGGCGCCTCTGAAAACAGCTCCCTCCCATCGCTCTCTCTAGTTCTCGCGGGGTCCTAGTCTTTCCGGAAGGCTGAAGAAACTGCAGTATACGGGGTCACTGGAAGAACATTCCAACCATGACAGGAGGAGCTGGGAATCCGTGTCTCTTGACAAAGTCTGAGCAGCCAGGAGCCTCAGTGTGTGAACACGGTTTCCTTCCGTTTGTGTTGGTGACTGCGCAGGAAAGCCAAGACTGGAGGCTGAGGAATCCCGGGCGACTGCGCTTGCCCTGTACTGGCCGACAGCGGCGCCCAGAGGCCCCGTGTGGTACCGCAGCCTGACATTTTCTTCTTCAATCCACTTTTTCTCTAGAGTATCTCTAGAATATAAATATTGCTCTTTGAAACTTATGTACATATTTCTATAAATTCTCTGTACTCTGAGAAGTGCTCCCGAAGTAGTAGTTAGTTTGCTTCTGCATTTACCCCTTCGTCCTAGGCAACAGAGAGGACCTGGGGCCAATTGTATATATATAGAAATATATATAGAGAGAAATATGTATAAGGGAAATATATAGAGATATATATATATATATTTATGATATATTTTTCTCTATATACATAGAATATGTGTACATTGCTCTTTGATTCTTAAATTTTTTTAAAGATTTATTTATTTATTTGACAAAGAGATAACAAGTAGGCAGAGAGAGAGGAGGAAGCAGGCTCCCTGCTGAGCAGAGATCCCGATGGGGGACTCGATCCCAGGATCCTGAGATCATGACCTGAGCCAAAGGCAGAGGCTTAACCCACTGAGCCACCCAGGTGCCCCAATTTGAAAATGCACTTATATAAGAACCCAAAATTTTAGTTTTTCTAAAGTATTGCAGTTGTATGTACTTAGTGTTTTAAAGAAATTCATTACAGAAAAATTTCAAACTTATACAAAAGCAGAGAGTATTATTATTGAATCATCATATAATCCTCACCCAATGGCATTAATGATCAACACAAGTCCATCTTCATTCGATATATATTGTACTCCCTCATTATTTTGAAGCATATCCAAGATATTTTAACTCTTCTCTTAAGATGAAACATTAAGATAAATGTTACCAATTTAAATGTTAATAAAATGTTACCAATGTAGAAGTCCTATCTTGTTTGAGAAAAGTAGAATTCAACATTTTCCCCACTCTGCCCAGTTATCCACGCAGTGTGCTTGCAAACGATATTATTAATGGTAGAGAACAGTAGTAAGCTATCATTATATACTAGCCTTCATCAATATCTATGCTATTTTTTCCCAAATTAATGCATATTTAGTATTTTTGAATACCAAGTACCAATGGTTACTTCCCAGGACAGAAACTTCAAGTAACAGTTTCCCTGTTGCACATTTAAAAATATGACCCTGAAGGATGCTTTAATTTTTTTCTTAGTAGCTTAGAAATAGAGAATTTGAAATAATTATAATGTCTGTATGTCATAATGGCTTTCCAGACCTGCTAACCCTATAACCAGCGCATTTAGAATAGAAGTTTGAATCGACTTCAAAGCTCATTTTTAAAGTCTCCTAGAGTGGTGCCTGGGTGGCTTAGTCAGTTAAGCCTCCAGGCTCAGGTCATGATCTCAGCATCATGATATCCAGCCCCTCTTCAGGCTCTCCACTGAGCACAGAGTCTGCTTAAGATTCTCTACCCCCCTTTGTCCTTCCCCCTTCACTCTCTCTCTCAAAAACTAAATAATAAAAAAATAAAGTCTCTGAGAATGTCATTTTTACTTGAAAAGATGCTTTGTTTAAAATAAAATAAAATAAAAGTTTTTCTTATAGCTAAAAGTCAGTAAAATATTTTTAGAAACTTCTCCAGCAGTTCCTGGGAATATTTTCCTAACTTGTCTCTTTTACCCAGATTTATTTTGAGCCTGTAGATTGGAGAATTGAGCCATAAATAACAGACAGTTGAGGAATAATGTTTATCTCCCTCGTTTTGTCCTCTCTCGGTGTTCATTCTCAGAAACCCCTCTAGGTGAAGTGTCATTCTTCCTCAAAAGTGATCTTTAAATTCAAACTATCTCTACAAACATGTGATCTGAAAACCATAACTTCAAATGGGTATTGTCCTATCATAGAAGCAGGAAAGCAGAAGCAGAAAAGTCTGGGCTTTTAGTTTCTTCAGGAAGAACAGATGTGTTTTATCATTAATTTACCTTACAAAATCTGTATCAGATGTAGTTATGTTTCAGCAGTATGTAAGAAGTTCAAAGATATGTAAGAAATTCACAATGGGGCCATAGATCATAACAACAATAATGTTTCAGGAATGGAAAACCACCCCTAAGAATTAGTGGTGAACTGATAACCAACCAAGCAAACACACCCAAATAGTCCATATCAATGACCAATAATGAGACCAGCCCCATGATTTCCATTGACCCTAGGTTAATTTAATTAAGAGAAAGTGAAAATTTTATCAGTTATGTAACCAATAAATGCCTCCTATATATGTTAGAGCAAAAATTAGGCCAAGTGAAAACTTGAATGGTGTGAAATATGTTACCATCAGCGTATCATACCTTAAGTGCAAACCTTAGAGAAAAAAAAAACAATTATAATAGAAAATAAAGGAAAAATGGAACTCACTGGAACCAAAGAGGTGTTTTCTATAGGAAACCTAGAATCATCTTAAACACACAAAGGGTCATCTTTCTGACAGTGCTCCTGGCTAATCAGCATGTTGTCATAGTTGGGCTGGGGAAAGATCACACTACTCTCCAAGAAGTCAGTCATGGGTGAGGTTTCCTGGGAAGAAGACTGCAGAAAAAACACCACCCCATAACGCCCACCGAGTGAGAAGTAGGCACACCAGCTAATCCAACCCCCACAGCCTGGAGTAGATGTGAGGTGTGCCAGCACCATAACATGAGCACCAGCAACACAATGACAAAGGTGAGGAAGATGCAGAAGACTGTAGTTACTGCTACCACTAAGTCTAAGGTGAGGTCTGAGGTCTCTGGGTATGTGGGGACCTCCAGACTGTTGAAGTCAGCCAGCACATCTGGAATGCTGTCAGCCAAGGCCATGGTGAGTGTGACAGTGGACAAGAGAGGTGGTCCTGGACCACCACCATCACCAGGCTCTGCTGGAGCATGTCTGTGTCTGCAGGGCCTGCACTGAGAAGGGCCCAGGCTCACTGGCCTTGAGCAGGTAGTAGGACAGCCAGGTATTCTGACCTGAGTGTCTATAGCTACCGGCTTGGTTACCAAGTAGCCAGGCTCTGTGGAGTGCACACCAATGGAAACATCAGTGGGGGAGAGTGGGGTACAGGATTTCTAATGCACTGTTCTTCTGGTCCAGCCCAAACAAGTTAGCGACACGTTGTTGCGACATGGTTAGTTCCCACTGCCACTAGCCCTCATCTGCATACGAAGATCATGAAACTGCTCAAAGTTGAGCTCAAACTATCTAGAGCACAGCATGTATACCACGCCAGTGTCAAAGTTGATGGAGACATAGGAAAGAGGCAACCCTTGGACAGTGTCTTCAACCAAGGTGTAAACAATACCTGGGTGTTCTAGTCTCTCTTGGGGTCATGGACTGACACTAAGAAGATGGGGATGCCTCTGTGATTGTTCTCAGGGAGGCAGACTGAGTAGGACTTTTCCAGAGAAGCTGGGTTATTATTGATGTCTCTGGTGTAGGTTGATGTAAATTTCTGTGTGTGGGGGTGCATTCCTCTGTTGCTGTCACTGTGACGTTATATTCAGAGGTTTTCTTCTCTGTCGAGAATTTGGACTGTCAACAACTCTAATAATTACCTACTGATTTTTCTTTTCTTTTTTTTTTAAGATTTTATTCATTTATTTGACAGACAGAGATCACAAGTAGGCAGACAGGCTGGCAGAGAGAGAGGAGGAAGCAGGCTCCCCGCTGAGCAGAGAGCCCGATGCAGGGCTTGATCCCAGGACCCTGGGATCATGACCTGAGCCGAAGGCAGAGGCTTTAACCCACTGAGCCACCCAGGTGACCTACTGATTTTTCTAATTGAAAAGGTAAATTATGAGGTGTGTTAAAGACAACTTGACCATTCTTCCCAGAATCTCGGTCATGCACATTCAAGAAGGCAACTACCGTTCCAGGAAGAGTATTTTCCAAGACTGGGTTAAACAGAGAGGCAATGATCACTTCCGGTCTATTGTCATTCACATCTTCCACTGAAATGAGCACTTGGTCCTCCCCAAAAGTGCCCCCACATCTTCAGCTTGTATTTCCATTTCATAAAATGCACATTCTTCATAGTCTAGACTCTCTGCTGTCAATATTTCCCCAGTATTTTCATTAAGCTGGAATAATGGGGATTATTCTTCACTATTTTTCCAGAATCTATAGGCTACCTCTCCGTTGGCTCCCTCATCTGGGTCGCTAGCGCTCGCAGTAAGCAGCCGGGTGCCCAGGGGCACGTTCTCTGGGACTTGCACTCGGTAAATCAGTAGAGCAAAAACCAGGGCATTGTCGTTTGTATCCAGCACTGTCCATCCAGCACTGTGGATGTGCACTGTGCTGGAGTGATGCAAATCACCGCCATCTAAGGCGATGAGGACCAGGTGGTGAGCAGCCTCTTCCTCATGGTCCAGGGCCTGCTCCAGCACCAGCTCTGGGTGTAGAGTTCCGTCATCTCCAGTTTGCACTTCCAGAGAGAAGTGGTGATTGGGGCTAAGCTGGTAGCTATGCAGGGAATTCATGCCCACGATGGGGTCAACAGTGTCTGGGAGCAGATAATGTGTTCCAGGCGCAGCGATTTCATTACTTTTAACTTCCGGATTCTCAGTGTGGAATTCTGGAGCACTGTCATTTATATCAGTTACTTCTACTTCCATTCAACAGGACTTCAAATTTAAAGAGACACTGTGTGCTCTGAGCACAGAGCTCCTCTCGGTCTATACTGTCCTTGGTGACCAAACTACCACTTAGTGGGTTTAGAGCAAAAAGCTGTGTCTTACCTTTGGAGACGATGCGGCCTCCGCCCTCTGCCAGCTCCCTGGGCTCCAGCCACAGGTCCTTGGAGATAGATATTCTCCCACATACAGTCCTTCTCTGTCTCTTCAGGCAACAAATAGGGAACAGTGTATCTGGCTGGCCCCGGGCTCGTATAGCCTGCCCAGGAAAAGGAACAGCAGAACCAGTCCTTCGCAGTGCGAGGTTCCATGGAATGGCTATCGTTGCTTCGCTGCGGATATTTATTTTTTTTCCAGGATGCTTTCTATGCAAATTGACTCCTTAGGTTCTTTTTTTCCTCCAGCAAATTATGATGATCTTTTTCCTTAGGAGAAACCGAGGTGCCCCAGGTTTAGAGGGTGAGTTTTGAGGCAGCTTTTGCTGCAGTTTGTGGGATCTGTGAGGCTTTGTGAAGTTGCAGATCCTAATGTTGGGATGAGATAGAGAGCTGACTGAGCTTTTCTTAGAGCTGGCGAACAGCGCCCTTAGAGTCCTAATCTGTCACTACACCCACTGAGATAATACTTGATTACAGAGGGTTAAAAAAGATAACACTCTTTGAACCATGACTTATGAAGACTCGTCTCACTGCTTCTTGCGTTCTCATTTCAAAAGCAATAACCATTGCTGGATGTGTTAGTTGAAAATGAAGTGGAATGAAACTTCTATTAAGTGTACTGTTAAATTGACATTTAACATTTTTTTTCTTTTTCTTTTTAAGATTTTATTTATTTGACAGAGATACAAGTAGGCAGAGGGACAGGCAAAGAGAGAAAGGGAGAAGGAGGCTCCCCGCCGAGCAGAGAGCCCAACACAGGGCTCGATCCCAGGACCCTGGGATCATGACCCAAGCTCAAGGCAGAGGCTTTAAACCCACTGAGCCACCCTGGCACCCGCTTTTTCTTTTGTTTAAGTAGGCTCCACACCCAGCACAGAGCTCAATGTGAGGCTTGAACTTACCACCCTGAGATCAAGAAATGAGCTGAGATCAAGAGTCATATGCTTAACTGACTGAGCCACCCACATGTCCCTCACCATTTTTTCTTAATAAAATTAACTTATTCCTGGTAAAATTTTGCTCTCCATTTACATATGTAAATTATTCTAGTTCCCTTTTTATAATGTTTCAAAACTTTTCTATATTATTTTCTGATGTAACTACAATGTATAATCCTCTTTGGAAATACATTCACATTTTTCTTAATTTTATACATTATATATATTACATAATTACATTGAGTGAATATATGGATTATTCACTTTGAAATTATTTTATAAGGTTAATTTATGCAGATAGTAAATTTGCTGGAGTAAGATGTCCTTAAAATTTCATTCACAAAAAAATTTTAATTAGGCAACAGTAATAGATTTTCTCACCTAATATTGCTAATTTTGAAAGGATTCATTTCCTAAAGTTGCATATTTTTGAATGTTACACTTTAATGTTATTTCAATTCTTTAACATTTTCTATGTGACTATATAATGCATAAACTGATTATGGCATTTGGAATATTGAAATAAACACACAATGAAAAGCATTTCCATTTCAATCCTTCCATAAAGAAATTATGCAGTTTTAAAGTAGTCAAACTTCATATTGTAAAGGTCACTTAAACCTCTGTGATAATTACAGAAAAAGAATACAAGATGTAGAACAAATTATTGTCATTAAAAAACAAAAAGTACCATTACAATAAATTCTTTCAGGGGAACCTGGCTGACTCCATCAGGTGAGCATGTGACTCTAGATCTCAGCGTAATGAGTTCAAGCCCTGCACTGGACAAACTTATGTTAAAAAAAATTCTTTCAGCAATTTGAAAACATACCATTTACTGAAGCAGTTACCAAGGAAGACCAAGCAAAAGGCTGATTCTTAAGAAATAGCAAACTTTTGGGCATAAAATTAGTAATTTTTGCCATAAAATAAAAAATTCAGGATTCTCCTTTCCTCCTATAGATACAAGGATGATCAGCAAACCTCTAATCACTAATGTTTAGAGTTCCAAACAATAAGAAAATCCATTGACTTTCCCCTCTTTCTTCAAAAAATACAGGTAAGGAATGACAGCAAGTGATAGAAACAATAGCATTTCCTTTTCTTGTGTCAAGTGTCTTCTATTAACTATGGGAGGAAGACAAGGATTTTGCATTCAAAAAAATTTGAAGGAATTTAGGGGCGCCTGGGTGGCTCAGTGGGTTAAGCCGCTGCCTTCGGCTCAGGTCATGATCTCAGGGTCCTGGGATCGAGTCCCGCATCGGGCTCTTTGCTCAGCAGGGAGCCTGCTTCCCTCTACCTCTCTCTCTGCCTGCCTCTCTGTCTACTTGTGATCTCTCTCTGTCAAATTAAAAAAAAAATTTGAAGGAATTTAGATAATGATTGGAACTTCTGATGAATTCAATGAGTCTCTCTCCCCCTCTCCTCCCTTCCACACTGTTTTTCTTACAATTTTCAAGTATTCAAATAGTCATGACTAAGTACATACAAGGAACTAGACATGAGGAATAAACATTTAAAAAGATGGAAACTCTACTACTGAAATCAGTGAAGAAAGAAGGCTAGTAGCAGTTTCTTTGTTTTAAAGGATGACAAACGATTGCCTACATTAATGTTTAGTTACATGTAAAAAAAACTCTAAATGAGGCAAACTGGGTAAATTTCATTAACTATGAAAAAAGATATAAGAAGCAGATATAATACTTTTTATGTGAAGCAAGGAGGAAACTCACTACTTCATAAACCTGAACGTGGTGTCATAATGTTATTATATGTGACATAACTACTCCCGGCTCACCACTCTACTTAAAAAATGGAAGTATAGCTTTCTGATGGGCTATGATGTCCTTAAGACAACTTATTACTCTTAGAAATGAAATATATTTTCATATAAATACGAAAAAATGGATAGATGAGGAAAAGAAGTAGATACTTAAATAGAACTCACCGGCTTTAGAGTTTCAGGATGGGAAGTCGACTCACTGGAATTACAAAGTGGAAATAAGGCCCCGGATGAGTCACCGCAAAGCAGTATATCTTGTCCTGAACTCAACTGCTCATTGCACTTTAGAAAATTAAACTCTGTCTTTCCAGTATGGGCAACGCACAAATTGTAGGAATAAGGCAAAGTCCCTTCACTGTAGTTGGGAGGGACCACAGGTCCTGACTTGACACACAGACCAGGCTGAAAACAGCCCCAGGAGGCAGAGCTGGAGGAGCTTCGCAGGCGCAGAGCAACCGCCAGAATCACCGCGAGGAGGAACAACACAGAAATCAAGGCCAAAGCCACCACCAGGTAAAACTGCAGCTCCGCCTGGGGATCAGAGGGCTCAGGGCGGTCGCTGACATCCGGCAGCACCTCCTGCAAGCTGTCGGCGAAAACCAGGAGCAGCGTGGCAGTGGCCGAGAGCGGCGGCTGTCCCCCATCCCGCACAGCGACCAGCAGGCGCTGGCGGGCCGCGTCCCGGTCGCCCAAAGCACGCGCCGTGCGCACCTCGCCCGTGCGCAGCCCCAAGCTGAAGAGTCCCGGCTCGCTGGCCTGCAGCACGTGGTACGACAGCCAGGCATTGTGTCCCGAGTCGGCGTCCACCGCCACCACCTTGGTGACCAGGTAGCCGGGCTGCGCGGCGCGCGGCACCGTGTCGAACAGCGCCGAGCCGTCGGGCCCCAGCGCCGGGTACAGCACCCGCGGCGCGTTGTCGTTGCGGTCGCCCACCAACACGCGCAGGCTCACGTTGGCGCTGAGCGCGGGCGAGCCCTGGTCGCGCGCCTGCAAGGTCAGCTCGAAGGCGCGCAGCTGCTCGTGGTCGAAGGCGCGCTGCGCGAACACCACCCCGCTCTGCGCGCTCACGGACACGTAGGACGCCAGCGCCCGTGGCTCCAGGTCGCTGGCGACGATGGAGTAGGAGACGCGACCGTTGGGCCCCAGGTCGGGGTCGGAGGCGCTGACTTGGGCAATAGAAGCTCCAGGAGAGTTGTTCTCCATCACATGAACCACGTAGGAGGCCTGGTGAAAAACTGGAGCGTTGTCATTGACATCAGTGATGATCAAAGTGACACTTGTGGTCGCTGAGAGGGGCGGCCTGCCCCTGTCAGTGGCTGTTATGGTGACATTGTATTCTGGGGTCTGTTCTCGGTCCAGAGCCCCGTCTATTACTAACTTATATGAATTTCTGGATGAAGAGATTATCTGAAAAGGAACTTCACCCTCTAATCGACAATTAACCTCCCCATTTTCCCCGGAATCTCGGTCATATATTTTGATCAAAGCAATTAGTGTTCCTGGCGGTGCGTTTTCCAGAATCATTTCCGCTAGAGAATGGAATGTAATTTCTGGACTGTTATCATTTTCATCTTGAATGTTAATTTCAACTGTACATTGTGCAGCCAGTCCTCCACCATCCCTCCCTTCCACCACTATAGAATATTCCTTGACTTCTTCGAAATCCAGCATCTTTAGAGTTGTAATTTCCCCGCTCTTTGAATTCAGACTGAAAACTTGCCCGGTCCTGTAGAACGAGTAAGTGATTTCAGAGTTGATGCCCTCGTCTTGGTCAGTGGCTGACACCTGTATCACTGCGGTGCCTGGGGGCACGTTTTCTCGAAGGCTTACTCTGTATATGTCCTGCTTGAATACAGGGGAGTTATCATTGGCATCAGTGACCTGGATCCGGAGCTCAATGGTACCGCTGAGTGGCGGATCTCCACCATCCAAGGCAGTCAGGACTAAACGATAGTAACTCTGTTGTTCTCGGTCTAAACGTTTCTCCAATGCCAGTTCTGGGTATTTACTACCATCTTGTTTCTCCTTACTTATCAATGAGAAAATAGGGCTATGAGAGAGTTTATAAATCTGAAGGGCATTTAAGCCAATATCTGCATCTTCCGCTGTTTCTAATATAAACCGAGTGCCTGGCACAGTAGACTCACTTATTTGCAGGTCAAAGGAAGTTTGGGTGAACTTGGGGGTATGGTCATTAATATCTTCGATGTCCACACTCACGTGATAAAAGTTCAACGGATTCTCAGCAACAGCCTCAAATTCCAGAGTACAGGCTGTCTTCTTCCCACATATCTGCTCCCGGTCTAGCCTGCTGCCCACAAGTAGCTCCCCGCTCTTGGCGCTCACGGTGAAGTAAGCCTTCTCCGAACTGACGCGCAGTTGTCGAGTCGGTAACTCATGCACGCTCAGTCCCAAATCCTTGGCGAGGTTCCCCACCACCGAGCCCTCGGGCATTTCCTCGGGAATCCCGTAGCGGATCTGCTCAGACAGCGCCGGCCAGAACAAAGACAGCAGGAAGGGAAAGAGCACCGGCCGCCTCTCAGCCCAGCCCCTCTCCGCAGCGCCGCTCCCCATCCCTCTTGCTCCCTTCAGGTTGCTCACCGGCCTGGAGACGCCGGATCACAAATAATCTCTGCGCTGCAGACGTCCAGAGCTCCGAACGGCCTGTAAGTCCTGTGTGAGGGTCAGGGTTTCTTCTTTTCCACAGGAGGAAGTGGTGTAAAGGCTCGGGCTAACGAGTCGGCTAGGGAAAGTGCGCTGCGGCTGCGCGAAGAGATCGCCAGTGCCCAAGCTCTCCATTTTGGCCAACAGCGGCGCCCACAGTCCGCACTAGGACACTGCAGCCTCTGCTGCTTCAGTTTAACCAGCTACAATAATGACAACCCTGAGCATAACTGAACAAGCCACGTTTTTATATTAATATATTTAATATCTTAAATTACAAAGCCTTTTAAAGGTGTTTTTTCTCTTGTTTCCAATTTATTAGAAATATGTTGAGTTTTTATAGAAACCTACAGATACTGCTCCATCCATTTCACCCTACTACATACATACATTGAACTGTTGCCTTGTGCTAAGTATTGCCCTTGTCAGTAGCAATATAAAAATGAGTAAAACAGGGCGCCTGGGTGGCTCAGTGGGTTAAGCCGCTGCCTTCGGCTCGGGTCATGATCTCAGGGTCCTGGGATCGAGTCCCGCATCGGGCTCTCTGCTCAGCAGGGAGCCTGCTTCCTCCTCTCTCTCTGCCTGCCTCTCTGCCTACTTGTGATCTGTCTCTGTCAAATAAATAAATAAAATCTTTTTTAAAAATGAGAAAAACAGAGGTATTGACTTCAGAGAGCTTATCACCTACTGACTTCACAGAATTATTTTATTAGATATAATATGTGAAACAATTTTAATCTTCTTTCATTGATACCTAAAATGTTTTCCCCCAACATTTGTACATTATTGATGCGGTTTCATGTTACATATATTAGAGAATACTAACACTGTTGGAAATTATTCTGTAAAGTTGTGCAATTTCATACATCCTCAAACATCTTCTGATAATATTAACACTCTCTTTTAGAAATAATTTCTCGGGGCGCCTGGATGGCTCAGTGGGTTGAGCCTCTGCCTTCGGCTCAGGTCCTGATCAGGTCCTGAGATCGAGGCCTGAATCAGGCTCTCTGCTTGGCGGGGAGCCTGCTTCCTCCTCTCTCTCTGCCTGCCTCTCTGCCTACTTGTGATCTCTCTCTCTCTCTCTCTCTCTCTGTGTTAAATAAATAAATAAAATCTTTTTTAAAAGTATTAAATAATTTCTCTTTACTCTTTTGACTATCTAAGGAAGTATTCATTCAAAGAAAAAAAAACCTCTCTCCCTATGATGTAGCCAAGAGATGATTTACTCTACCTTCTTCTTCATGTCTAAAAATTACTTGGATTATGTCATACCCAATATAGTATATTAATTCATTCTTAAAGGTCGCTGGGGAAATGTTTTTCTGTTCTTCAATACACAGTCACAAAAGGATATTTCAGTAGATCACATTACTTTCTTATCTATGTATCTATGTTATACTGAAGTAATGACTTTAGAATTGAATTTATGGTAAGTTTATTCATATAAATTTCCCAGGAAAATGACATTTGTTCTATTTTACTCCATGTGTTGAAGTTTTTTTTTTAATAATCAGAGAATGTTTTGAATAAGTACTTTTGTCAGGACAAGCTTCCAAACACTTTTAAAAATTGTGAAGTATGAATAATATAGTTCTCCCCTCAAATGTCTGTGCATCCAAACACTACAGAAAATATAAAGTTAAATCCCACCCACAGTATGTACAAAATAGGAGGAAACACTACAGAGCCCTTGGGAAATGCACATTTTATAACTAACAAATGCTTTATTGTGTTCTTCATTCTCATGTAATAACAAATCAAGAGTTAGCACTGTTAAAATGCTATAACAAGGAATACAGAAGTTATATAATCCAGATAGAATCATTTTTAATTAAACTGATCAGCTTGTTTAGAATCTATTTATAAATGAAACTTTTTAAAATCAACATTCTCAAACTCTCTCTCCATGTGAACACAGCACATTTCACATGGCTGTTCAACAGAACAATTCATTGGAACTTACCGAAAACATCTTTTGTATTTTACAAAATGACATTTTATTTCAAATATGATCTTGTTGTCTGTATTTTGGGGGGGGTGATGGAAATTTTAGATTTTAGATTCTATGTCTTCTTTAGTATGAGCTCTTGGAGACAACTGACACATAAGGGAACTAGTTTCACCTACTACCAATATAGTATATTAATTCATTCTTAAAAGTCACTGGGGAAATGTTTTTCTATTCTTCAATACACAGTCACAAAAGGATATTTCAGTAGATCACATTACTTTCTTATCTATGTATCTATGTTATACTGAAGTAATGACTTTAGAATTGAACTTATGGTAAGTTTCAAATGTATTTATGTTCCCTTTCAAATGTATTTATGTTCTTTTTTTTTAAGATTTTATTTATTTGACAGAGATTACAAGTAGGCAGAGAGGCAGGCAGAGAGAGAGAGAGGAGGAAGCAGGCTTCCTGCTGAGAAGAGAGCCTGCTGTGGAGCTTGATCCCAGACTCTGGGATCATGACCTGAGCGGAAGGCAGAGGCTTTAACCCACTGAGCCACCCAGCCGCCCCTGTATTTATGTTCTGAAATATAATAAGAAGTATCACAGTTTTAAAGGGTACTGATGCAAATACAAAGCTCATAAAAGGGGTTTAAAGTGAAAAATCTCCAAAAGCCTAGAAAACTTCACATCTTCAAGACCCTAACCCTAAAAGAATCCCAAAATTGTAAGATGTATTTTACGTTTACTAAGATAATACAAGGATTTAAAAGTCTCATTTATTTTTATCTCAACTCTAATTAGGAATATCTATTTCCCAAATAGAAAACAAACTTACCATATGTGGTTGGGTATCTAATTCTTTTTTAAAAGATTTTTATTTATTTATTTTACAGACAGAGATCACAAGTAGGCAGAGAGGCACGCAGAGAGAGAGGAAAGGAAACAGGCTCTCCTCCCCGCTGAGCAGAGAGCCTGGTGGTAGCCTCCATCACAGGACCCTGAGATCATGGCCTGAGCCAAAGGCAGAGGCTTTAACCCACTGAGCTACCCACGTGCCCCAGGGTAACTAATTCTTAAGTCAATGAGTGATTAAGTGATAATTATAGTAACATATGGAAAATAAAAACTTATTATTATGTTTTTCTTCTTTTAAAAAAAGATTATTTATTTGAGAAAAAGAGTGTGAGCATGAGCAGAGAGAGGTGCACAGGGAGAGAATCATCAAGCAGAGTCTCCACTGATCCAAGAGCCCCATCCCTGCTTGATCTTTACAACCCCTGAGATCACTACCCAAGCAGAAACCAAGAGTCAGAGGCCAAACAACCAAGCCACCCAGGTACTCTAATTTTTTGTATATATTTAAAAGATTTTATTTATTTGTCAGAAAGAGAGAGAGAGGGAACACAAGCAGGGAGGAACTGCAGGCAAAGCAGGCAGAGGGAGAATCAGGCTCCCCACTGGGCAAGGAACCCCAACCAAACTCGATTCCAGGAAGCTGGGATCATGACCCAGCTGAAGGCAGACACTTAACAGACTGAGCCATTTAGGCATCTATATAGATAGATCGATATATATATATATATATATATATATATATATATATATATATTTTTTTTTTTTTAAGTAATCTCTACACCCAAAGTGGAATTCACTACTCTGAGATCAAAAATCCCATGCTTTATTGACTGAGCCAGCCAGGTGCTCCACAAATGGAAAACTGTTAAAATATTGAGAGTTGACATTTAAACAATCTTGTCCAAGTCTTTGGAAAGCAAATGATCACGATTAGAGCTCAATTTTATAGTACCAGCACTAAAACCAAAAACTTTGTGTTTCACTTTTAAAAACCTTTTTAAACCATCTCCACAATGTGTGTTTTAAAACATAAATTTATAAAAAATATAATTCCTCTCAGAATTAAACGTGAACAAAGAACTGAACTCACCTGAACAGAAGCAGCTTCATCCTTACATTGAGGAAAATCTACCGATGTTAACAAGGAATCATTTTTCTCACAGCTCTCCAGACTGATTAGCGTGTCCACGTAGTTGGGCTGGGGGAAGATCAGGTGACTCTTGCGCGAGTCCGCGGTGAGGGACACCTCGTGCGAGTAGGTCTGCAGGAAAGCCCGCACCCCGTCCACGCCCACGAAGTGCGAGGCCGGCACGCCCACCAGCCCGCCTCCTGAAGCCTGGAGCACGCGCGACGCGTGCCAGCGCCTCAGCCTGAGCGCCAGCAGCACGATGACGAAGGCGAGGAAGACGCAGGAGACGGCCGCCACCGCCACCACCAGATAGAGCGTGAGGTCCGCATCGTCTGGGTCGGCGGGGGTCCCGATGCTGCCCAGGTCCGCCAGGACGTCGGGGATGCTGTCGGCCACGGCCACGGTGAGCGTGACGGTGGCCGACAGAGGGGGCTGCCCGTGATCCTGCACCGCCACCACCAGGCTCTGCTTGAGCGCGTCTCTGTCCAGCAGGGCCCGCGCTGTGCGCACCTCGCCCGTGTGCAGCCCCACCGCGAAGAGCCCTGGCTCGCTGGCCTTGAGCAGGCGGTAGGACAGCCAGGCGTTCTGGCCAGAGTCTCTGTCCACTGCCACCACCTTGGTGACCAGGTAGCCGGGCTCTGCGGATCTGGGCGCCAGCTCCACGCCTGTGGAACCATCAGTGGGGAAGGTGGGGTACAGAATTTCTGGTGTGTTGTCGTTCTGATCCAGCACAAACAAGATCAGTGATACGTTACTGCTGAGTGGAGGGTCCCCGCCATCGCTAGCAGTCACCAGTAACTGCAAGTCTCGTATATGCTCATAGTCAAAGGAGCACAGAGCATATAGGATGCCTGTGTCTGAGTTGATGGAGACGTAGGAGGAGAGAGGGCTCCCCATGATGATGTCCTCGGTCACAGAGTAAGTCACCTGGGCATTTTTGCCACTGTCGGGGTCGTGAGCCATCACAGTGAAGACAGAGGCACCTCTAGGGTTGTTCTCTGGGATATAGGCTGAATAGGAGACGTGAGGAAAAGTGGGTGGATTGTCATTGATATCAGCCACATACAGGGTGATATGAGTTTCAGTAGATAGAGAAGGAGTGCCCAGATCTGAGGCCATCACTGTGATATTGTACATAGAGATTTTTTCTCGGTCCAGATAGTTATATGTCACCAATCTATAATAATTATCTATTGATTTTTCTAGTTGAAAAGGTAAATTATCAGGTGTGTTACAGACAACTTGACCATTCTTCCCGGAATCTCGGTCATGCACATTCAAGAAGGCAACCACTGTTCCAGGAAGAGTATTTTCCAAGACTGGGCTAAACAGAGAGGTAATGATCACTTCCGGTCTATTGTCATTCACATCTTCCACTGAAATGAGCACTTTGGTCCTCCCCAAAAGTGCCCCCACATCTTCAGCTTGTATTTCCATTTCATAAAATGCACATTCTTCATAGTCTAGACTCTCTGCTGTCGATATTTCCCCAGTATTTTCATTAAGCTGGAATAATGGGGATTGTTTTTCACTAATTTTCCAGAATCTATAGACTACCTCTCCGTTGGCTCCCTCATCCGGGTCGCTAGCACTCACAGTAAGCAGCCGGGTGCCCGGGGGTACGTTCTCTGGGACTTGCACTCGGTAAATTGGTAGAGCAAAAACCGGGGCATTGTCGTTTGTATCCAGCACTGTTACGTGGATGTGCACTGTGCTGGAGCGACGCGGCTCACCGCCGTCTGAGGCGATGAGGACCAGGTGGTGAGCAGCCTCTTCCTCGCGGTCCAGGGCCTGCTCCAGCACCAGCTCTGGGTGTAGAGTTCCGTCATCTCCAGTTTGCACGTCCAGGGAGAAGTGGTGACTGGGACTGAGCTGGTAGCTCTGTAGGGAATTCATGCCCACGTCGGGGTCAACAGCCTCTGGGAGAGGATAACGTGTTCCAGGCGCAGCGATTTCATTAATTTTCATTTCCAGATTCTCAGTCTGGAATTTTGGGTTATTATCATTGATATCGGTGATTTCTACTTCTATCCCAAAAAGTTTTCCTCTGCCCTCAGCCAGGATGTTGATATTTACTAGACACTGTGTGCTCTGAGCACAAAGCTCCTCCCGATCTATCCTGCCCGCGGTGAGCATGCTGCCAGTTTTCCGGTTCAGAGCAAAAAGCTGCGTCCTACCTCTGGAGACGATGCGGACTCCGTGCTTCGCCAGTTCTTGTGACTCCAGATTCAGGTCCTTAGAGATATTACCCACAAAGGATCCTTTGTCGCTCTCTTCTGGCACCGAATAGTGGATCTGTCCTCTCCCGATTTCCCACAGCGTGCCCATGAACACGCACAGCAGGACCAGCCTGCCGCGTTTCCGGTAATTCTTTGGAGCGGCCATTGTTCTTTCACTACTGAATCCACTCAGCATCCTCATTGGGCATATGCGTCTTGTTTACCTTTTTGCTGCAGCTGTGGAGATCATCTTACAGAAAACTGGAGTGTCTCAGATGTAAGGGCAGAGTTCCGCTGCAGCCCTGCAGCTGGTTTGTGGGATCTGCCGGTCTTTCCGAGATCTGAGCCTTTAGTAACCGGATGGCATTTGGTTACATTTATCTCCAAATAGGTGAACAGCGGCGCTTAGAGTCCTAAGCAGTTACTGCACCCACTTAGATATGTATTAGTGTATGTTGGATTATTGAGGGAGGAAAAAAAATACTTGCCTTTTATAGCATGTTTTGAATTTATTTGTCTCTGAAATCATATTTTAAAAGTTGTTGCCAAGAAGCATGGGATTAAGTAGGGTTAAAGTTTTACAAAGGATTATTAAATGATCCCCAAAGATTTATGGGATTGTCTCATATTACTCAAATTTCTGGAATATGTTTACTCTTAAAATGTAAATCATTAACATTTCATTTCTTACTATTCACTGAGCTTTATTGTAAATCTGTTATCGAATAAATAAGGCCTCTAGTTGTCACTGGCAATAAATTCATTTTTAGACTAAAGTAGAACTACTGAACATGATTCACTCAGAAGGTGTTGTATTTGATGTAAACCAATTAATCATTATAGTAAGCCTTCAGTAGAGTTGTTGCTTTTTTTAAATTTTCTTTTTAAAATGCGATTTTAATTACATATTGATATGTTGACAAATATTGTTAAATGTTAACAGGATTAATGCTTTCACTTTTAAGTTTCATCAGAGATTATATTATTTTGCTATTTCACTTATTTATTTAAGTAATCTCTATACCCAGGCGGGGCTTAAACTCACAACCCCGAGATCCAGAATTCTTTTTTTTTTAAAGATTTTATTTATTTATTTGACAGAGAGAAATCACAAGTAGACAGAGAGGCAGGCAGAGAGAGAGAGAGGGAAGCAGCCTCCCTGCTGAGCAGAGAGCCTGATGCGGGACTCGATCACAGGTCCCTGAGATCATGACCTGAGCCGAAGGCAGCAGCTTAACCCACTGAGCCACCCAGGCGCCCCAAGATTCAGAATTCTATGTTTTACCAACTGAGACAGCCAGGCACTCTTGTTTTGTTTTGTTCTAAGATTTTATTTTATTTTATTTTAGAGAGAATGCGAGTGGCTGGAGGAATAGAGGAGGAAGGAGAGGGACAAGCAGACTCCCTGATATGCATGGAGACCAGTGTGCAGTTTGATCCCAAGACCCTGAGATCACAACCTGAGTTGAAGGCAGACCCTTAACCAACTGAGTCACCCAGGTGTCCCACGCAACCTTGATTTGCTACTTCATTTAAATTCTGTATTTTTTCTATTTGAATAGAAAATATTTTTAAAAATACAAATGAATACAAAATGAAAAGCAAATCTCCATCCTACTGTTCCACAAATGAGAGATGATTGCATTTTAAAGCAGACTCAATTAACTTTGCGAAAAACACATGTATTCTAAAGTTAATTTTGCCTTAATTAGTATTTTTTTTCCTATAGAGAATCTCTGCTGAGTGTGGAGCTCGATCTCAGGATCCTGAGATCATAACCTGAGTCAAAACCAAGAATCAGATGCTTAACTGACTGAGCCACCCAGGCGCCCCCTTAAGTAGTATTTTGATCAAGAGAACCACAAAGAGGGAACACATAATTATCATCAAGCAATCAAAAAGTGTCACTACAAAAAATTATGTCTCTTTTCTTCAGTTTGTAAAGTGGTCAGTGACTGAGCATCTGCTAACACATCTAGCTAAAGATGAAAAATGTATTATCATATCTATATAGATATCATATACTAGTATGATAGTATATATACTAGTATGTACATCAGATTGGCAATTTTGTCTAAAACTTGAAGAATTCAAGACTCCATTTTCCTCCTAGAGATAGCAGAATGCCTAGAAGTCTTCTGGCTATATGTGGGCTGCAAAAAAAAGACAATTTAAAATTATACAGGAATGTGTGAAAAACCAATGCTGCAAGATAAAGAAAATGCTTTTGTATTCTAGTGAGCATACTGGTCTTACTGGTAAGTAAAATGCTTTTAAACACCCACACAGTTCATTGCATACAACTGGAATGTGCCATCTACATTAAAATCCAGGTTAAGATACTTTATTCTAGGTGGCTTTGAAGCAAAAGGAAGTAAATAGAAGAAACAAAATGGTAAAATCAGTTATGAAAATATCTAATATTAGCTTTTTGTTTTTGTTTTAAAGGTTTTTTAAATGATTGCCCACTTTTACATTTATACTATATCCAGCTAAAAAAGTATATTAGGTAATAGGAAGAAAAACTTAGAAAAAAATCTCATTAGCTTTTAGGAGATGGCCTATAACACTGATTCCCTTCCTAGATAAAATTACAATCTCACTGCTCCATAGATCTGAGCCTGTCAAGGCATCCCTAAAAGAGACATTACTGTTCCGAATTTAACTTCCCTTGAAGAATGGCATGATAGTTTTACTTTTTAGAGAAACTTTTAGATCTACAAAGTGTATATTTTTCCATGAAAAATAAATAATTGGGTAGATCATAAGAAGCAGGTTATGCTTAAAAGAAACTCACCAGATGGGATGTTGACTCACTGGATTTGCAAAGTGGAAATAAGTTCCCAGATGAATCCCCGCAAAGTATGTCTTGTTCTGAACTCAACTGCTCGTTGCACTTTAGAAAATTAAACTCCGTCTTTCCAGTGTGGGCAACGCACAAATTGTAGGAATAAGGCAAAGTCCCTTCACTGTAGGTGGGAGGGACCACAGGTCCTGACTTGACACACAGACCAGGCTGAAAGCAGCCCAAGGTGGTGAGGCTGGAGGAGCGACGAAGGTGTAAGGCGATGGCCAGAGTCACAGCCAGGAGGAAAAGTACTGAGATCAAGGCCAACGCTACGACCAGGTAAAACTGCAGCTCAGCCTGGGGATCAGAGGGCTCAGGGCGATCGCTGACATCCGGCAGCACCTCTTGTAAGCTGTCGGCGAAAACCAGGAGCAGCGTAGCCGTGGCCGAGAGCGGCGGCTGTCCCCCATCCCGCACAGCGACCAGCAGGCGCTGGCGGGCCGCGTCCCGGTCGCCCAAAGCACGCGCCGTGCGCACCTCGCCCGTGCGCAGCCCCAAGCTGAAGAGTCCCGGCTCGCTGGCCTGCAGCACGTGGTACGACAGCCAGGCATTGTGTCCCGAGTCGGCGTCCACCGCCACCACCTTGGTGACCAGGTAGCCGGGCTGCGCGGCGCGCGGCACCGTGTCGAACAGCGCCGAGCCGTCGGGCCCCAGCGCCGGGTACAGCACCCGCGGCGCGTTGTCGTTGCGGTCGCCCACCAACACGCGCAGGCTCACGTTGGCGCTGAGCGCGGGCGAGCCCTGGTCGCGCGCCTGCAAGGTCAGCTCGAAGGCGCGCAGCTGCTCGTGGTCGAAGGCGCGCTGCGCGAACACCACCCCGCTCTGCGCGCTCACGGACACATAGGACGCCAGCGCCCGTGGCTCCAGGTCGCTGGCGACGATGGAGTAGGAGACGCGACCGTTGGGCCCCAGGTCGGGGTCGGAGGCGCTGACTTGGGCAATCGAGGCGCCTGGAGGATTGTTCTCTGCCACATGAACGACATACGAAGGCTGTTGGAAAACCGGCGCGTTGTCGTTGATATCGCCAATGTGTAGGGTGATGCTTGAGCTAGAGGAAAGGGGGGGCTTGCCCCTGTCGGTGGCTGTGATAGTGACATTATACTCAGGAGTCTGCTCACGGTCTAGAACTCCATCTGTCACTAATTTATAGGAGTTTATCGAAGAAGAGACTATTTTAAATGGAACATCACCTTCTAATTTACAAACAACTTCTCCGTTGTGTCCAGAATCCTTGTCACGGATTTTAAGCAAAGCAACGTGTGTTCCCAGCTTGGTGTCCTCCATAACGATATCCCGCAGAGATTGGAATACCATTTCTGGGAAATTGTCATTTATGTCTTGGACCTCTATCTCCACGGTACATTGGGCAATCATTCCTCCACCATCCCTTGCTTCCAAAACTATGGAATATTCTTTGACCTCCTCAAAATCTAACGTATGTAGAATAGTAATTTCCCCCGTAATAGAATTTAGGTCAAACTGGGTGATCTGGCCTGCTTCCGTGAAAGAGAAAGTGATCTGGGCATTGACACCCTCATCCTGGTCAGTGGCCATCACTCGAAGCACAAGGGTGCCCGGAAGAACGTTTTCCGGAACAGCCACCCTGTATAGCTCTTGGCTAAACACTGGAGGGTTATCATTGGCATCAGTCACTAGGACCTGTATCTGGGCAGTACTACTAAGGGATGGATCCCCGCCGTCCAATGCCGTCAAGATCAACTGGTAGGATTTCTGCTCTTCCCGGTCTAAAGGCACCTTCAGTACCAGCTCAGGGTATTTACTGCCATCTAATTTTTCTTTATTCACGAGTGAGAAATGATCATTGGGGCTGAGCTGGTAATTCTGTAGTGAGTTGGTACCAATATCTGCATCATGGGCAGATCCTAAAATAAATCGTGCCCCGAGCTTTGTAGACTCACTTATTTGCAGGTCAAAGGAAGTTTGGGTGAACTTGGGGGTATGGTCATTAATATCTTCGATGTCCACACTCACGTGATAAAAGTTCAACGGATTCTCAGCAACAGCCTCAAATTCCAGAGTACAGGCTGTCTTCTTCCCACATATCTGCTCCCGGTCTAGCCTGCTGCCCACAAGTAGCTCCCCGCTCTTGGCGCTCACGGTGAAGTAAGCCTTCTCCGAACTGACGCGCAGTTGTCGAGTCGGTAACTCATGCACGCTCAGTCCCAAATCCTTGGCGAGGTTCCCCACCACCGAGCCCTCGGGCATTTCCTCGGGAATCCCGTAGCGGATCTGCTCAGACAGCGCCGGCCAGAACAAAGACAGCAGGAAGGGAAAGAGCACCGGCCGCCTCTCAGCCCAGCCCCTCTCCGCAGCGCCGCTCCCCATCCCTCTTGCTCCCTTCAGGTTGCTCACCGGCCTGGAGACGCCGGATCACAAATAATCTCTGCGCTGCAGACGTCCAGAGCTCCGAACGGCCTGTAAGTCCTGTGTGAGGGTCAGGGTTTCTTCTTTTCCACAGGAGGAAGTGGTGTAAAGGCTCGGGCTAACGAGTCGGCTAGGGAAAGTGCGCTGCGGCTGCGCGAAGAGATCGCCAGTGCCCAAGCTCTCCATTTTGGCCAACAGCGGCGCCCACAGTCCGCACTAGGACACTGCAGCCTCTGCTGCTTCAGTTTAACCAGCTACAATAATGACAACCCTGAGCATTACTGTACAAATTATTTTTATATATCTATATATTTAATGACGATTGATTCATATTCTTAGCTACAGAAACATACCAAATTCCTAGGTTTTCAGGGTAATCCATATGTTGACATAATTATTCCTCCATCTTCAAATCCACACTTTAATAGATGACTATCACACAGAGTAGGTCTAAAGGATTTCAGAGTACAGTAATTTTGAATACTTACCAATTAGCAGTATATGAATAAAGTTTTGTTCTTCTTTCCTTGTTTCTCTTTATCTTGATTTCTTTCCTTTTTGGGTATCTCTATGTTGATTCATTTCAACTTTTCAGAAAGCATCAGTAATGCTGAAATTGCCTTTAAAAGGTCACAATTTATACTTACCTCTAAACCTTTATTTCAAAATAGTTTCAATAATTTCTTTATAGTAATATTATCTGATGTACACTTCTATCAGTGAAGGAAATGATAGCCGGAAAAAACTTTAGCCTATTCCCTCTCCTTTGCATTGCACAATTATTTTCCTGGTTATAAAATATAACATCAACCTTCAAAGATACCAGAGAGATATATTTTGCCTTCAAACACAAAGTAGCTAACCTTGATCTATTGCAATGAGGTACTGGTTCTCACTTTTGTGCTTAAATACAATATCCCATGATGACCTCAGTTGATGAAACAGTCCTTAGAATATTCATTCGCAATAGCATACTGGGTTTAACAGTTGTTTCTCTCCTTTGTTTAAAAATGTTTTTAAGTATCAAATGAATCTGGCTGGGGGAGTCTCCTTATCAAAATACCTGATAATCATATTTCTGCCCAACAAAGTGTCAGTAATATTGTCTTTTCCCCAAGCTTTTTATACATCTGAACCCTATGAAATATATGAAACCCACTTCCACACTATTGTACATCCCCTTTTATCCAAAATACCACCAATGCTATGTTCCCCCCAAAAATCCTTCTATTTAACTGGAAAGTGTAAACATAGCCAGGAAAACTTAGCCTATCATCCTCCTTCCTATTGCACAGTTATTTTCCCAGTTACAAAATGTAACATAAATCTTCAAAGTTACAAGGGGAATAATATTTTTGCATAGTTACTAGTAAAGAAGTAAATCCAAGTAAACAAGATTACTTGTCATCAACCACTTCTAGCTGCTGCTAGTCAACTGAAATGCTGGCCTTCACTGAAATGTCATATAACAAATATAAAAGTAGTTAACCCCAGACTGGGTTATTAGTAACTAAATTTTTCAGCAGATCCAATAAAATGAACCATTTTCTGGTCTAGGATCTGAGTATTTGGTTATTTCATAAAGCAAGCATCCCCAATCTCCCACTAGGAGAGACAAACACACTTCACATGGCTGTACCACTAAAATAGTGCAATAGAGTTTTGTTTTAAAACATCTAACTGCTTACTTCACAAGTGCCACTTGAAATGATATTTTATGTCATATTTTTTGGTTTCAGACAATAACCTTTATTGTTGCATTAGATGCATATCATTGATAAGATCTCAGCAAAGCTTGAAGCATACATTTCATTCTTTTAAGATTTTATTTATTTGAAAAAGCAAGAGAGAAATAAAGCATGGTGGGGAGGTGGAAGGGCAGGGGCAGAGGGAGAGGGAAAAGCAGACTCCCCGCTGAACATGAGGCCCCACTCAGGGCTCCATCCCAGTACTCTGAGATCATGACCTGAGCCAAAGGGACTGAGCCACCCAGGTGCCTCACAGATTTCAATCGTTAGGCATTAGTCTAGTCTTCTAGTAGAAGCCAACTTTAATAGACTATTACGCTTTAAATACATCAGGAAGTGAAATATCACTTCCCACCTGTCAGAATGGCTAAAATAAAAAACATAAGAAATGACAAGTGTTGGTGAGGATGTGGAGAAAAAGCAGCCTTCTTACGCTATTGGTGGGAATGTAAACTGGTGCAGTCACTGTGGAAAACAATATGGAGGCTCCTCAAAAAGTTAAAAATGGAACCATCCTATGGTCCAGTAATGGTGCTAATAGGTATTTACCAAGATACAAAAACACTATTTTTTTTAAAAGATTTTATTTATTTATTTGACAGAGAGAGATCACAAGCAGGCAGAGAGGCAGGCAGAGAGAGAGAGAAGGAAGCAGGCTCCCAGCTGAGCAGAGAGCCCGATGTGGGGCTCGATCCCAGGACCCTGAGACCATGACCTGAGCCAAAGGCAGCGGCTTAACCCACTGAGCCACCCAGGTGCCCCCAAAAACACTAATTTAAAGGGATACACCCACCCCTATGTTTATAGCATCATTATTTAAACTAGCCAAATTATGGAAACAGCCTAAGTATCCATTGACTAATGAACGGATAAAGAAAATGTGTGATTATTCAGCCATAAAAAGAATGAAATCTTGCCATTTGCAATGACATGGATGGAGCTAGAGTTTTTAATACTAGGTGAAATAAATCAGAGAAAGACAAATTCCATATGATATCACTCATATGTGAATTTAAGAAATGAACAAATGAGCAAGGAAAAAGAGAGAAACAAGCCAAGAAACAGACTCTTTTCTCTTTTTAAAGTTGGATCCATGCCCACATGAAGCCCAGCTCAGGGCAGGACTTCAACTAACCACCTTGAGATCAAGAAGCTGAATTGAGACCAACAGTTGGTTGCTGTACCCACTGAGGTACCCAAGTACTCCCAAGAAACGGACTCTTAACTATTAAGAACAAACTGATGGTTACCAGAGTGGAGGTGGATAACCTAGTGGGTAACCTCTTTGATAACCTAGGGCAATGGGAAAGATATAACAATTCATTCTCATTTATAGAACACATGAATTAAGAACACTGAGTGGAAAATAGATGGAAGGTATAAAAATGTGGTAGTCCACTTATTCACAATCTTGTCCACAGGTTTTCACTATGGAAAGGACACCAAAACCTATACCAACAAGTATTCTGTATTAAAGTATCACCACTGAAATAAATCGTTGAACTTGGTTTACCTCTTTAAAGGTTTTTCACTACACCTTCAGAACACTTGTTTCACAAAACAATCAAGAAAATTACACAAAATAATTTCTTGAGGATATAAAATAATTAGTGAACTCACCTGAATATTTTCGGCTTCATCCTTACATTCACGAAAATCTGTGGAGGTTAATAAGGAATCTTTTTTCTCACAGCTCTCCAAACTGAGGAGCATATCCGCATAGTTGGGCTGGGGGAAGATCAGGTGACTCTTGCGCGAGTCCGCGGTGAGGGACACCTCCTGCGAGTAGGTCTGCAGGAAAGCCCGCACCCCGTCCACGCCCACGAAGTGCGAGGCCGGCACGCCCACCAGCCCGCCTCCTGAAGCCTGGAGCACGCGCGACGCGTGCCAGCGCCTCAGCCTGAGCGCCAGCAGCACGATGACGAAGGCGAGGAAGACGCAGGAGACGGCCGCCACCGCCACCACCAGATAGAGCGTGAGGTCCGCATCGTCTGGGTCGGCGGGGGTCCCGATGCTGCCCAGGTCCGCCAGGACGTCGGGGATGCTGTCGGCCACGGCCACGGTGAGCGTGACGGTGGCCGACAGAGGGGGCTGCCCGTGATCCTGCACCGCCACCACCAGGCTCTGCTTGAGCGCGTCTCTGTCCAGCAGGGCCCGCGCTGTGCGCACCTCGCCCGTGTGCAGCCCCACCGCGAAGAGCCCTGGCTCGCTGGCCTTGAGCAGGCGGTAGGACAGCCAGGCGTTCTGGCCAGAGTCTCTGTCCACCGCCACCACCTTGGTGACCAGGTAGCCGGGCTCTGCGGATCTGGGCGCCAGCTCCACGCCTGTGGAACCGTCAGTGGGGAGAGCCGGGTACAGGATCTCTGGTATGTTGTCGTTCTGGTCCACAATGAATATACTCAAGGACACATTGCTGCTGAGTGGTGGGTCTCCGCTGTCCTGCGCAGTCACGCTCAACTGCAGGTCACGGAACTGCTCATAGTCGAAGGAGTGCAAGGCATACAGGATGCCTGTGTCAGAGTTGATGGACACATAGGAGGAGAGGGAAGCCCCCTGGAGAGTGTCTTCAAACAGGGAGTAAGTGACTCGAGCATTCTCCTGGCTGTCCGGGTCGGATGCAGTCACACAGAAGATGGAGGCACCTCTGGGATTGTTTTCAGGGATGTAGATAGAATAGGAGGACTGAGGGAAGGCAGGCGGATTGTCGTTGGTATCTGCCACGTTCATGGAGATGTGAGTTTCTGAGGACAAGGGTGGGGTTCCACCATCTGTGGCTATCAGTGTGATGTTATACACAGAGCATTTTTCCCGGTCTAGGTTTTTCGCTGTCATCAACCTATAGTAATTGTCTATTGATCTTTCTAATTTAAAAGGTAGATTTTCTGAAATAGTGCAGGTTACCTCACCATTCTTGCCGGAATCTCTATCTTGAAGGTAGAAAAGAGCAACTACAGTTCCAGGAGGAGTGTTTTCAGGGACTGAGTTGCTTACAGATGTTACAGTCACTTCTGGGGCATTGTCATTCACATCTAAAATTGTGATCATTACTTTAGCCCTTGTTATACTACCAGGACCGTCCTGAGCCTGAACTTCCATTTCATAGTAGCTGGACTCTTCATAATCTAGGCCTTCTAAAGTTGATAATTCTCCTGTATGAGGGTTCAGCTGGAATATCTGCAGAATCTTCTGAGTTATTTTCCGGAAAGAATATGTCACTTCCCCATTGACTCCCTCATCCAGGTCAACGGCATGCACCATTAGCAATCTCGTACCCACCGGCACATTCTCGGGGACAGTTGCTTGGTACTGAGGCAAAGAGAAGACTGGAGCGTGATCGTTCACATCTACCACTGTTACTTGGATGTGGGCGGTCTGGGATCGGGGTGGGTCGCCACCATCAGAGGCTGTCAGGAGTAGGTGGTGAACCGCCTCTTCCTCTCGATCCAGCACCCTTTCCAGCACTAATTCTGGATATTTACCTCCATCGTCTCCAGTCTGCACTGCCAGGGAGAAGTGATGATTGGGGTTGAGCTGGTAGCTCTGGAGAGAGTTCGTGCCCACATCTGGATCCCGAGCCTCATTTAACGGAAACCGCACCCCAGGAGCTGTGTTCTCCGTTATTTTCACAGTCATTTCTTCTGTCAAGAATCTGGGAGCGTTGTCATTAACATCTATTATTTCCACTTCTACTGGGTGCAGATCCATTTTATCCATCAGGATGTTAAAGTTCACTAGGCACCGCGCACTCTGAGCACAGAGCTCCTCCCGGTCTATCCTGTCCGCGGTGATCAAGCTGCCACTTCGCGGATTCAGAGCGAAAAGCTGCGTCCTACCTCTGGAGACGATGCGGACTCCACGCTCCTCCAGTTCCCCGGGCTCCAGACCCAGATCCTTAGCGATATTACCCACAAAAGATCCTTTGTCTGTCTCCTCTGGCACAGAGTAGAGAATATGTCCTGCCCAAGCTTCCTTCTGGGTTCCCAGGAGGATGGAGAGCAGGATGAATCTTCTGTATTCCCCACCCCTCTGCGGAGCCGCCATTGTTGTGCTGATCTTGTTTAGACGCTGGGCTGTCTCCTGTTGTGCTTCTGGATTCCAGTGTGTCAGCGTGGAATCTTTTGTATTCGTAAAAGAAGCGCAGTATCTAGTATAAGAGACCTGAGTTTGATGAATCTTGGAAGAGAGTTTGTCTCAATCTGGTGTTTCTTTGTATTATAAAGCTCAGTAGTTCTGGCAGATCTCTCGCACCATTTTCCCCCTGGTTGGTGAACAGCGGCGCTCAGAGTCCTTACTAAGTTACTGCACCATATTGAAGCAAAATAACTGATTTTTCAGAAAGTTGTTCTATCCTTCAAAATCCTTCCATTTATATTTCTTTGATCTATATATCTTTGATATTATTTAAAAATATATTTAAAGAAGATGAATTAATGCAACGATGTTCATGATGGGTGCTTACTAATTCGAGCTAATTTTTAAAGTTTTTTTGTTTTGCATTTCAACTTTGAAATGATGTCGGGTACTGCCTCAGACTTCATAGAACCCAGTGAAATCAGTGTTTACAGGCAAAAAAGTGTGATTTATTTTGAAAAGGTATGTGTGTATATATATATAAGAAAAACGTTATATAGAAACAGTTTACATCAGAGTATAATAAAATTAACTCAATAATTCTGAACACAAACTATGTTCTACACACCACCATGTAAGACTCAGAGAGTCAAAATTTTCTTTAGAATACAGAGAGGTAATTTAATAAAGTTTTTGATTGGAGGGACTCTTAGAGATGATTTAGTCCATTACCTTCATTTTAATAATTTTAAAAATGAGAGAGAATTGCCTTGTCCTTGACTATATAATAGTAAAACCATTGTTGGAATACAAATATTCTCACTTCCAGTGTTCTGAGAAGAAAAAGGGAAATCATTTACCTTGGCTGATGCTTTATGCTCAAAATGTGCCTTTAGAGAGGAGGTAAGAACCCTAGCAGCAACGGAACAGCTATAGAACACAACTCGTTTTGCATAGGAGGCAGGAATATGCAGATTCTACCGCCCATGGATCCATAAGAAAGTGGGTGTTGACTGCTTCTTTCATTGTGCAATTCAAACAGCCATCCTACCCAATTCTAGAATAACTGAAAAAAGGCAGGCCTTTGAGCATACACTGTCCTGAGAAGCTCCTTAGTGGTACCAATTGTTCCAATGATGTTAATTAAGTAAAACTGAACTGTTGATAGATCTGAGGCTACTCTTAGCTGACAAAAATAAAATTCTTTCCACAGAGCTGCAGGAGAAAAGAGTTACCAGTCCTGAAATGACGACCTGGCAAAAAATAAATTTACCTTATGGGGTGCCTGGCTGACTTAGTCAGAAGAGCACACAGCTCTTGAGTTCAGGGTTGTAAGTTCAGGCCCCATGTTTGGTGTAAAGATTACTTATGTAAATAAATAAACTTTAAAAGAAAGAAATAACCTTGCTTTGTAAATTATTTTAACCCCTAGGGGAATAGATAACAGCACTAGGAGGAGGAGGAGGAGGAGGAGGAGGAGGAGAAGAAAGCAGAAGTAACTTTGAAAAATGCTTCTTAGCAGGGCAGCTGGGTGGCTCAGTGGGTTAAAGCTTCTACCCTTTGGCTCAGGTCATGATCCCAGGGTCTTGGGATCAAGCCCTGCATTGGGCTCTCTGCTCAGCAGGGAGCCTGCTTCCTCTTCTCTCTCAGTCTGTCTGTCTGCCTCACCGACTACTTGTGATCTTTGTCTGTCAAATAAATAAATAATCTTAAAAAGAGAAAAAATGCTTCCTAGCTTAGTTGCTGAGGATTTCCTAAGTAATCGATTTCTGTTCTTTGATGGCACTGTTCCAAAATATAGGCAATTCTTTGAATGAACAGCTGTTTCAATCTATCTATCAATTTATAGCCATATTTGCTTTCACCAAGTAGATAGAATAACTTTTTGTTCAAAGGAGCCAACATGAGCATTACAGATTAATTCCATAAGTAGAAATTAAACACTATTTGTTTAGTAGTGATTTTGAATTTTCTGTTGACATAAACAAAGTCATTAAAGATCATGAGTACTGCAGACATTTTCCAACAAAATTTGGAGTCTAGATGTTATGGTTCCCAATGTTCTGATCTTTTTCTACCTAACACTTCAAAATTCATAGGGTCATCTCACATTTGTTTCCTATTCTACTATTTTTAAAAAGTCTCAGTTAATTTATTACTTCTGGATAACTTCTTTGGAGCTAATTAACTGAGATCTAGATAAATAAGATTATGAACATACTCTGAATATAAAGCATACTTCAGGAAGTACCTTGGCTGTATTATCTCTAGTAATCAAATTTCCTTAAGTTACTCTACAACATAAATTTAAATATTAAAGATTCTGCTGGACCACTAAGATACATTAAATATAACATAAGCCCACTATATACAATGGAAATAAGTTTACAGTTTTAAAAGAAGTATGTTATTACTGATTGACTTACTGGGAAGAATTGACCTTAAGAATCGACCTTCATTTTTATACTTGCATTAAAAAATTCTATGGAAAAAATTCTGTGGGAAGTAATTGACTTCTGAGACATTAAGTTACTCATCTTCCCTTTCTTTTTATTTTTAAAGGTTTTAGTTATTTATTTGACAGAGAGACACAGCGAGAGAGGGAAAACAAGCACGGGGAGAGGGTGAAGGAAAAGCAGACTTCCAGCAGAGTGGGGAGCCTGATGTGGGGCTTGATCCCAGGACCCTGGGAGCATGACCTGAGCCAAAGGCAGACGCTTAACGACTGAGCCACCCAGGCACCCCTCTTCTTTCTTTTCTCCTTTTTTTAAAGATTTTATTTATTTATTTGAGAGAGAGAGATCACAAGCAGGGGGAGTGGCAGGCAGAGGGTGAGGAAGAAGCAGGCTCCCCTGCTGAGCACAGAGTCAGACAAGGGACTCTATCCCAGGATCCTGAGCTAAAGCTGCTTAACTGCTTAACTGAATGACCCACCCACGTGCCCCAATCTTCTCTCCTTTCTTTATGGAACTTTTTTCTAATGGGAAAACATTTGTTTAGAGCTCTGTTTGGGTTTCCATTCCCAGGCAAATATGCAGGTATTATTTTCTATTTCTCTCTTAAATTTTACTCCTTCCCTTTGACAGCTGCTACCTCAACAGAAGCTTGATCAGACGGGTTGTTTTCACAATGATAAACTAGCCCAATAATTTGGTAGGCTTTTCCCCCTGATGCTTCAAAATTCAGTATATACTCAAAATCTCAGACTGTTTATCTTATTAACAATGATCTGTATGTATGTAAGTCAGAGAGCCTCAGTTAGCCAGAATTTAGCAAATTCCATGACTGCTAGGATTTAACACTTGGTCAGTCTGCATGAATGAATGATTATTACTGAGAGTAAAATCTGATAGCTTCCCCAATAAAATATTTTATTTATTTAAATGAAATGGTCATAGGTAATTCAGATAAAAGAATAAAATAAACCATCCTATACTACCCCAGTTAGTGATGTGAGCAGTTAAGAGAATAAAATAAACCAGCCTACTATCCATAAAACAGTCAGTGAGCTTTGCTTATAAATGGATATAGTTTGCTTTGTTTCCTTTTTCAAGATGTTTTAAATAATCCAGAATTGTTGATATAAAAAATAGCATTTACATTCTCAGATCATATGAAACAAAGCTTAATACATGTATGAGAAAATGACTCCCATGACAAATATTCAAGATTCAAGTTCTTGCAAATTATTTACTATTAAGTTCTTTTTTTTAAAAGATTTTATTTATTTATTTGATAGAGATCACAAGTAGGCAGAGAGGCAGGCAGAGAGAGAGAGAGAGAGAGGAGGAAGCAGACTCTCACTGATCAGAGAGCCCAATGTGGGTCTCGATCCCAGGACCCTGAGATCATGACCTGCACCAAAAGCAGAGGCTTAACCCTCTGAGCCACCCTGGCACCCCTATTAAGTTCTTTTTTGAAAAGATTCAATTTATTTATTTATTTGAGAGTGAGTGTGCACACATGGGGTAAGGGACAAAGGGATGGGGGGAGAGAGTCTTCAGCAGACTCTGCAATAAGTGTGGGGTTCAACTTGGGGATTGGCCTCAAGACCCTGAGATCTCTGCCTGAGCTGAAACCAAGAGTCAGATGCTTAACTGACTGCACCTGTGACACTCAAATATCTTATTCACTATTAAATTTTGATTAAAACCATCAAAGGATAGTATCACAAACATACAAACAAATCAGATTTGAAAATGTGTGTGACTGGAACCTCCTAGTCATATACATTCAGAATCTTGAAATAAATAATTCTACAATAACTGCTTATGTAAATATCCCAATATTGATTTAGAGAAATATATATTACCTTTAGTAACTAATTTAAGCATATCAACTCAATATTACCTTAAAAAAGACTGACAATTTCAGGTTACAGAAGAGGTTCTCATTTATTTTCAAGAGATCTTTTTCAACTCTTTATGTTACAAGTGCATAGCAAATTCAGAAGCATAAGTGGCTTTTGCATTATCAGGTCATATCATCCTCCACCTCAGGATTGGCAAAGACCTTGGCTATCATATACTTCAACAACTCATCAAATTCTATTATCCTCTGTATTCTGTTAACTCCAGGGCCATCAACTTACTTTTGGAAAGAGCTAATAATAGAACCTCCCACTTCCTAGGCAATCCATTTTCCATTAGAACAACTTCAGCAACAACTACAAAAAAAGAACAACTCAAAATTTTGGTTTTTTTCTACTCACCAAGCCAGTTTCATCCACACCTTTGGGCCATGATGACTTAAACTAAGTATTCTTGTAACAACAACCTCCTTTCCTTAAATATTTGAATAGAGTTTCTACATGACAGAAGCCTTATTTTTATCTGGGTTAAATATGCTAAATTATTTAAATTTTCATTTGAACACTGTGAATCCTGCATTCTCCCATTCACTATTCAGTCCTCTATTTTTTAGGGGTATGGCCTTGTAAGTCGACCGTAATAAGCATATTTAAAAATTCACTTTCATTTTAAAATATTATCAAAAGCACATAGATTGCAGAAGACATTGTAGTAGGCAAGCAGCATCAGGTGCTTACATTTGTTAAAAATCAAAATTATAATACTGGTGATGTCAACAAATACTTGTTTATGGCTTTACAGTTGAAAAAACATTAATAAAATCATTTTATTATATTTTCTCAGAATTTGTGTGAGGTAGGTAAGTCTTTTTAATTTACATGTTAATTTAAAAACTGTGACTCCCCAAGATGAATAACAGATAATTCCAGCAATATTATTCAGGTTTTCTAACACCAAAGATCAGATCTTCTCTGCTACAGACATCAATTACTTTTATCTTCCATAAAAATAATTTTTTTAAAGATTTTATTTATTTATTTGAGAGAGATTTATTGAGAGAGATCACAAGCAGGCAGAGAGAGGAGGAAGCAGGCTCCCTGCTGAGCAGAGATCCCGATGCGGGCCTTGATCCCAGGATTCCGAGTTCATGACCTGAGCCGAAGGCAGCGGCTTAACCCGCTGAGCCACCCAGGTGCCCCCAAAATAATTTTTGATTCCTAAGTAGTAAAGATCACAGATCTCCATTATTTTAGAAAACACTTGCTTTTAGTTAACATTGGTGAAAAACTGAGATCTTGATCTTTAACAGAGGCTGCAATTTTTTTTTTACATTAGAAAGAGTATCCTTTTTATAAAAGAGTTTATTTATTTTGGAGAGAGAGAAGAGACAGAGCACACGTATCAGGAACTGGCAGGGGGAAAGAGAGGGAGAATCTTAAGCAGACTCTGGGCAGAGTGCAGAACCCTGGGCTCATTCTCAGGACCCTGAGATGAGGACCCTGAGATTATGACCTGAGCCTAAATCTGAGTTTAACCCACTGGGCCACCAGGTACTCCCATTAGGAAAAGAATCTTACAGATGTCACAATTCAGGGAGGAAAAAAAACAACAAAAGAGATATATGTAACCCAAAGCATGAAGATCTTGCCAGCAGGAGAAAAGCAAGGAAAATCTACAGTATACACAAGTAAGCATTTTTTTTCATGAAATTAGAATACTAAGAGTATTAAGATTTAATAGAGCTCTATTGATTAAAAAAAAGAAACTTCTGAAAATTGGCTCAATGCAAAGACTAATAAAACTAAGCAGTTATCAAAGAAAATTTTAAACTTTCCTGTTCAAATAAAACTAATAAAAGGAATAATCTCACCTGAACAAGGGAGTCTTCCTCTTTACAAAAACCTGAATCTTCCTGAATCAAAAGAGGCTCGCTTTTCCCACAGCTCTCCTGGCTGATGAGTGTGTCCGCATAGTTGGGCTGGGGGAAGATCAGGTGACTCTTGCGCGAGTCCGCGGTGAGGGACACCTCCTGCGAGTAGGTCTGCAGGAAAGCCCGCACCCCGTCCACGCCCACGAAGTGCGAGGCCGGCACGCCCACCAGCCCGCCTCCTGAAGCCTGGAGCACGCGCGACGCGTGCCAGCGCCTCAGCCTGAGCGCCAGCAGCACGATGACGAAGGCGAGGAAGACGCAGGAGACGGCCGCCACCGCCACCACCAGATAGAGCGTGAGGTCCGCATCGTCTGGGTCGGCGGGGGTCCCGATGCTGCCCAGGTCCGCCAGGACGTCGGGGATGCTGTCGGCCACGGCCACGGTGAGCGTGACGGTGGCCGACAGAGGGGGCTGCCCGTGATCCTGCACCGCCACCACCAGGCTCTGCTTGAGCGCGTCTCTGTCCAGCAGGGCCCGCGCTGTGCGCACCTCGCCCGTGTGCAGCCCCACCGCGAAGAGCCCTGGCTCGCTGGCCTTGAGCAGGCGGTAGGAAAGCCAGGCGTTCTGGCCAGAATCTCTGTCCACTGCCACCACCTTGGTGACCAGGTAGCCGGGCTCTGCGGATCTGGGCGCCAGCTCCACGCCTGTGGAACCGTCAGTGGGGAGAGCCGGGTACAGGATCTCTGGTATGTTGTCGTTCTGGTCCACAATGAATATACTCAAGGACACATTGCTGCTGAGTGGTGGGTCTCCGCTGTCCTGCGCAGTCACGCTCAACTGCAGGTCACGGAACTGCTCATAGTCGAAGGAGTGCAAGGCATACAGGATGCCTGTGTCAGAGTTGATGGACACATAGGAGGAGAGGGAAGCCCCCTGGAGAGTGTCTTCAAACAGGGAGTAAGTGACTCGAGCATTCTCCTGGCTGTCCGGGTCGGATGCAGTCACACAGAAGATGGAGGCACCTCTGGGGTTGTTTTCAGGGATGTAGACAGAATAGGAGGACTGAGGGAAGGCAGGTGGATTGTCGTTGATATCTGCCACATTTAGGTAGATAAGTGTTTCTGTAGACAAAGGTGGAATTCCTTTGTCTGTAGCTCTTATAGTGATGTTGTACAAGGATATCTGTTCTCGATCTAGTACTGTATTGGTCACTAATTGATAATAATTGTCTACTGATTTTTCCAGTTCAAATGGCAGACTTCTTGAGATGGAACAGGTTACCAGGCCATTCAGGCCAGAGTCTCGATCATATACTTGAAAAAGAGCAATTACTGTTCCTGGAGGCGTACTTTCAGCAACTGATCTACTTCCAGATGTAACTACCACTTCTGGTACATTATCATTTACATCCAAGATAGTTATTACGACTTTTGCTCTGTCGACTAGACCTGGCCGATCCCTGGCTTCAACATCCAACTCATAAAAGCTTGAGTCCTCATAGTCTAGATTTGCAGAAGTTGCTATTTCTCCAGTGGAAACATTCAAGCAGAAAATCTTTGAGATCTTTTCTGTTACCCTTAGGAAGGAGTATGTTACTTCTGCGTGGACTCCTTCATCCTGGTCAGTAGCATTTACCAGCAATACTGGTGTACCTACTGGCAGATTTTCAGGAAGACTCACACGGTAGATAGGCTGAGTAAACACTGGAGCATTGTCATTCACGTCTAGGACAATCACCAGAATTCGTGCAGTGCCTGAGCGAACAGGGTCACCGCCATCCACAGCAGTAAGGACCAGGTGGTGAATGGCCTCTCCCTCCCGATCCAGGGCGCGCTCCAGCACCAGCTCTGGATATTTGGGCCTATTGGCTTCGCTCCACACGTCCACTGAGAAGTGACTGTTCTCGCTGAGTCTGAATCCCTGAAGAGAGTTCATTCCCACATCCAGGTCATAGACCTCCATTAGTGGAAAACGAGAGGATGGGACTGCATTTTCCAGAATTTTCACTTCTAATTCTTCCCTGAAGAATCGGGGTGTATTGTCATTAATATCCACTATTTCCACTTCTATGGGATAAAGATTCAGTTTATCCTCAATAAGGATGTTAAAACTGACCAGACACGGTGCAGTCTGGGCACAGAGCTCCTCCCGGTCTATCCTGCCCGCGGTGACCAAGCTGCCGCTTCGCAGGTTCAGAGTGAAAAGCTGCGACCTACCTCTGGAGACGATGCGGACCCCACGCTCCGCCAGCTCCTGGGGATCCAGCCCCAGATCGTGGGCTATGTTTCCCACGAAGGAACCTTTGTCCAGCTCCTCAGGAATGGAATATCGGATCTGCCTGGCCCCGGCCTCCCACAGAGTCCCCAGAAGAATGAAGAGCACCACCATCCCGCTGCGGCGCTGGCGCTTTTGCAGAGCAGCCATTACTGGCTCCTTAAGGACTTCCTTGGGATTTTGAGTAGCGAGAACAGGTTTGCAATCACTTTTGTGCTTCTCAGAATTGGAAGTCAAGCTCCGTAAACAAGTAGATCAGTTGAGAAGCGTTTTAAATTAGAATTTCTGCGCAGCTGGAGAGCTATCCTGTCTGATCTGCTTTTTTGCTGGGGATATAACCCCAGTTCTCGGTGTTTTCCTTGCCCGGGTTAGTGAACAGCGACACTTAGAGTCCTAACTTAATACTGCACCGTCTTTGTGAAACCATCATACAGAGAATCTTATTTTGGCTAGATCTTGCTTAGGTGTCACTGGTAACATTTCTCTCCCCAAAAGAATAAAAAAGAATATTTTGAATAATTTTAGATGTTCCCTGGAATTTGCCACTCATTTTTGTGTTATAGCTCTTAGGGCCTTGGAGAACAGAAATAAGATTACACTTTTATGTAAATCTTGAATTTTCACATTCCACCATAATTTGTATTTGCCCCATTTGCATTTTTTATTATTTAAGTTTTTATTTAAATTCTAATTATTTAACATATAGTGTAATATTAGTTTCAGGAATAAAATTCAGTGATTCATCACTTACATATAACAAACACCCAGTGTTCATCACAAGTGCCCTCCTTAATATCCATCATCCATTTAGTCCATCCCCCTGGCCATCTCCCCTCCAGCAACCCTCAATTTGTCCTCTATAGTTAAAAGTCTTTCTTATTTGTCCCATTTCCAATAATGGCACCAGCAACAACACATTTAGAACCAATCCACCTACTGCCAGTTACAAGTATTGCCATTTTTAGATGTCACTATTTTATTAACACATAGAATAAATAACCTTAGGCAATATTTCTGTATACCTTTTAAAAAATGAAAGGGGGTGCTTGGCTGGCGCAGTTGGAGGAGACTGCAACTAATCTTAAGATTATTTTTTTCTAACTATATTATTTATTCACTTGAGAGGGAGCATGAAAGAGGGGAAGGGCAGAGGGAGAAACAGACTCCTCACTGAGCAGGGAGCATAACCCAGGGCTCAATCCCAGGACCCAGAGATCATGAGTTGAGCTGAAGGCAGATGCTTAACCAACTGATTCACCCAGGTGCCCCAGAGACTGCAACTCTTGATCTTGGGGTTGTGAGTTTGAGCTTCCTGTTGGGTGTAGAGAGGACTTAAATGAATTTTTAAAAGTTTTAAAAAATAAAAACATGAAAAAAATGTGAAAATATATTGACTACAATGACAAAAATTTATATATTATATACAAAACAGTTTAGGATTAACTGCACTGAGACTAAGTAAACCACTTGATTACCTACATTTGTGTTTAATTATATATTTATAATATGTTTCCCAATGACAATATGATACTAAGGTATCAAAAATGTTTAAGGATATATGGCTTTATATTTAATAAAAATTTCAAGACCATCACAAGGCCACTTCCCATGAAAGACTGCAACACAGATAAATGAACAAAAAATCTAACAATCCCCCCATGTGATGCCCAGAAAAATCAATAAAACACAATAAAATCAGGGCATACTTAACCTGTATACATTTTACTTCTATCATAATTTTTGATCTATAGTTACAATTATGGAAAGAAAGGGTTTTGAAGCAACTCACCTGTTGCAAACTGACTGAATTAGAATTCATTTGGGTATCTGCATTACTGGTACTTTCAAACCAAGCGGCTTCATTACACAGAAGATCTTGTGGTGGAGTATTTTCAGGCTTTATATTGAGAAATTTAAACTCGGTCTTTGAAGAATGTGAGGCAGCACATAAATTGTAAGAATAAGGCAAAGTCCCTTCGCTGAAGTTGGGGAGAACCCCAGATTCGGTCTTGGAGCAGACATTAGTCTGAAAGCAGCCCCAGGAGGCAGGGCTGGAGGAGCGGCACAGGCTCAGGGCAACCGCCAAAATCACCGCGAGGAGGAACAACACCGAAATCAAGGCCAAAGCCACCACCAGGTAAAACTGCAGCTCCGCCTGGGGATCAGAGGGCTCAGGGCGGTCGCTGACATCCGGCAGCACCTCCTGCAAGCTGTCGGCGAAAACCAGGAGCAGCGTGGCAGTGGCCGAGAGCGGCGGCTGTCCCCCATCCCGCACAGCGACCAGCAGGCGCTGGCGGGCCGCGTCCCGGTCGCCCAAAGCACGCGCCGTGCGCACCTCGCCCGTGCGCAGCCCCAGGCTGAAGAGTCCCGGCTCGCTGGCCTGCAGCACGTGGTACGACAGCCAGGCATTGTGTCCCGAGTCGGCGTCCACCGCCACCACCTTGGTGACCAGGTAGCCGGGCTGCGCGGCGCGCGGCACCGTGTCGAACAGCGCCGAGCCGTCGGGCCCCAGCGCCGGGTACAGCACCCGCGGCGCGTTGTCGTTGCGGTCGCCCACCAACACGCGCAGGCTCACGTTGGCGCTGAGCGCGGGCGAGCCCTGGTCGCGCGCCTGCAGGGTCAGCTCGAAGGCGCGCAGCTGCTCGTGGTCGAAGGCACGCTGCGCGAACACCACCCCGCTCTGCGCGCTCACGGACACGTAGGATTCCAGCGCCCGTGGCTCCAGGTCGCTGGCGATGATAGAGTAGGAGACGCGACCGTTGGGCCCCAGATCCGGGTCAAAGGCGCTGACTTGGGCGATGGAGGCTCCAGGAAGGTTGTTCTCGGCAATGTGAACCAAATAGAAAGGCTGTTGGAAAACTGGTGCGTTGTCGTTGACATCAATTATGTTCAAGGTGACACTTCCGTTGGAGGAGAGAGGCGGCTTTCCTCTGTCTGTGACTGTGATGGTGATATTGTATTTTGGAGTCTGTTCTCGATCTAGGGCTCCATCTGTGACCAACTTGTATGTATTTTGTGTATCTTGAACTATCTTAAATGGGAACTTTCCTTTTAGTTGGCAGAAAACTTCCCCATTAAATCCAGAATCTAGGTCACGTGTTTTGATCAGGGCAACAACAGTCCCCAGCTCAGCATCTTCTTGAATATGTTTAGATTCAGAATCCAAGGTTACCTGAGGAGCATTGTCATTTTCATCCAAAATATCTATTTGAATTTTACAGTGTGCAGTGTGTCGTCCACCATCCTTTGCTTCCACCCCAATTGTGTAGCTCTCTCTCTCTTCAAAGTCCAGTTCTCCACCAGTGGTGAGTTCCCCTGTTTTACTGTCCAGCTTGAACAGCTGTCTCACTACAGTGCCAGTGTTGATGAAAGCATATGTAATCTCAGCATTGACCCCCTCATCCAAGTCAGTGGCCATCACACTTAGTACAGAGGAGCCCGTGGGCAGGTTCTCTTGAACAGTGGCCCTATACACATCCTGGGTGAACACTGGTGGGTTGTCATTTGCATCTGCCACAACCACAATTACCTGGGTAGTGCAGCTTCTTGCTGGGTCCCCCCCATCCACAGCGGTGAGGACCAGGTGGTGGCAGGACTGCTCTTCCCTGTCCAGGGGAGTCTTCACTACCAGTTCTGGGTACCTACTGCCATCTGGGTTCTCCTTCTGAATCAAAGAGAAGTGCGGATTGGGGCTGAGGTAGTACTGCTGCAGGGAATTGACACCTACATCTAAATCTTGAGCGGATTCCAGGGAAAAAGTGGCTCCAGTTAGGGCCAGTTCACTGATTTCCAGTTCAGTGATATTTTGGCTAAAGGTCGGTGGGTTATCATTGATATCCTGAATTACCACACTTATATGAAAGAAGTTCAAAGGCTTTTCCGCGACGATTTCGAATTCTAGAACACACGTTGACTTCTTGCCACAAATCTGCTCTCGGTCTATACGGTCGCTCACAAGTAAGTCCCCGTTCTCAGTACTCACTGTAAAGAATTTCTTCTGTGCACTAATCCGCAGGTTTCGGGTAGGCAAATCTCGCATGCCAAGCCCCAGATCCTTGGCGAGGTTCCCCACCAGTGAGCCCATGGCCAGCTCCTCGGGAATAGTGTAGCGGACCTGCTCTGGGAGCACCGGACAGAACAAAGACAGCAAAAAGAGAAATGGCATTCGTCTCCGCCCAGCCGGGCCCTTCTGTCCCAAGCGGTCTCCCATCCCAATTTCTGCGACGTTGCCTTTCTGATTCCGAAGAGCTACGATCGCTAAATGATCCCAAGAACTCTCTGAGCAGGAGTAACTCCTTGATTTGTCTTGGCAGGCAGACTCTCCGACAGATATCTCGGCGGCAGAGAACCAGAGAGTGAGTGTCCAGTTACCGCGGTTCCGCCTTGGGGAGGCGATTGCTTTGCGTCGGGAGAAGCTGATACTACGCTCAGTACTAGCCAACAGCGGCACCCCGCGTCCCGGCTGCAGAACTGCAGTAGTGGTTACTAAAGGAGCTCCAAATCAGGAGTGGGTTAAAAGAAAATTCTACTGTATCCTTATACAGATACTCATTCTTCCAATTTTACAAGGATTTTTAACATCTTAAATATTTACTATATCTCCGATCTGGCGGTCATTTTATTTGAATTTGAACTTTTCCCATCTAAATCAATTGAGTTTTACTCTTCAAAGAGCAGAGGCAAATTGCTTGAAGATGTTTACTGACATCGTCGTGGTTTTTGTTTCCGTTTTCATAAAATGGTCATAATAACTTCTTCCCTGTGTTCCTTAGTAAAACTGAAGACCAAATGAAATGATATGCAGAAAATGACACAAATGAAAGTACTGGTGGTGGTGAGGGCAGAAAATGTAATATGAAAATTCTTGAAATATCAGCTTGATAGTAAGATTATTCCACTTGTTTCTTTTCTTCTAACGTACAAACGTTACAAATCTCATAGCTTTTAGTTTTAGCCTATGTTTCACTTCCTTCAATATTATCATTACCACGTTACCCCCAAACTAGACAGGTAAGCAGAGATTGGTTGTCCTTACAAAATACAAGTGTGGTAAGAAGCAAGAAACTCTCAAAAAAAAAAGAAGCAAGAAACTCTTTTCCTTAGTTTCCAAGTGTCTATGTTTAACTGACCATGATTTTATTTATTTTTTTTATAATTTAAAGATTTTATTTATTTATTTGTGAGAGAGAGAGGGAGAGAGAGCGAGCACAGGCAGACAGAGAGGCAGGCAGAGGCAGAGGGAGAAGCAGGCTCTCTGCTGAGCAAGGAGCCCGATGTGGGACTCGATCCCAGGACGCTGGGTTCATGACCTGAGCTGAAGGCAGCTGCTTAACCAACTGAGCCACCCAGGCGTCCCCTGACCATGATTTTAAAACTATCCACCGATTTTTATTTTTTCCACACTACACTACCATTGTCTTTAACTGTACTGTTTCTTCTCAAGTCACTTAGCAATGGTGAGCCATTTGAAATTTGGGAATGAAGTATGAGTCCTTATAATTATATATTCTAAAGAAAGAATCTATGTTGTCCCCAGATCACGATCAGATCATCCTAACTCTTTGTACTGACATTCTTTCCATGTCAATTTTCATGTTCCTGATAGGTGTCTTCAGGTTTTTTTAAAAAGATTTGATTTGTCAGAGAAAAACAGACAGAGAGCACACAAACAGGGGGAGCAACAGAGAGAAGGAGAAGCAGATGCCCCACTGAGCATGGAACCAGATACAGGAGGGATCATGATCAGAGCTGAAGGCAGATGCTTAACCGAATGAGCCACTCAGGTGTCCTGAGGCCTTACTGTTTTAATTCAATTTCTAAACTAGAATCTTCATAAAGACATTTTTTAAACCTATACATTGTAATTCTACAACTTAGCAGTAGGTAGCAATGTTGAACTCATAGTGGAATAGCATTAGACATCTTAAACTACTCATTGTATTCATGATTCTAGACAGAAACTCACCCACATATCTACTTCATACAAACATAAAAAACATAGACTCAAGACTTTGCTCCAAAACATGACTGAAGAAGTGTCTTTCCAGCATGTTATGAACACTTGAAGGAGAGCTATCTTTTCAGAGCACATATGAAACTAAAGATTCAAATATGTAAACAATTATATAGTATATATAGCATATATGCTCAGAGAGTTATAGCAAGCATTTTATTACCTAAAGTCTATTGAAGTTTATAGAGGTTTAAGAGGTATTTTCCATTGCATGAAAAAGTTAACATAGGACACATATCCAAAATGTATAACCTTTTCTTTAAACTGTAATGAAAAAACTATTTGTTATAAAATATAAGGGAAAAGTGAGTTTTCATGTAGGAGGGAATGATCTCAGTCTCCATCATACAGATTCTCATTACTCTTTGGATGCATTCACTATTCAGTGAAACTGCACATTTTAATCAGCTATATCCATATATAAATATATATGGATCTCCTTCAGTATATAAATATTGGATCCCCTTGAAGTAATTATTTAAAAAACAAAAATTAGGTGCTCATAGGTTCCCACATCTAACAACAAACCCTTGTTTGGTCAGGTAATGTAGCCTACCATCCCACCATAGTATTTTATTGCTATTTCTTCCATTTAGTCCACTTTGCAGCTGACGAGGTTGTTGAAAGCACAATATTTGAAAGATTAAAAATCTTAAGGAGAAACATCTGAAAATCATCTTCAGTAAAATCAGATGTGAAAATGAAGAGGGCAGTTCCTCCATTACACAACAAACACTCAAGAATTTGAAACCCATAGACCTGCATTTCATTAAGAAAAATTAAGAAAAGCCTATCCCTGAGAAATGAATTTTAAAATTTCAATTTTTAATGTGAATTGATTTTCCAAGTACAAATCTTAAGACTCTACTAATAAAGCAGAATTGTACTGACACATGCATAGATGCAAACATTCAAGTAGATACTGATTCTGAAAAATGAAGAGGTTATCTCTAACCAGAAGTGCCAGGTGTAGAGCATTTAATGAATATAGCAGAATCTAATTCTTTGGAGATTTTAAACTATCACAGAATAAAGTGGAGTTTTTAAGATTTATTTATTTTTAGAGAGAGCTTGTGGGGGCGAGGGTGTGAGGAGCAGATGGATAGAGAGAGAAATCTCAAGCAGACTCCCTACTGAGCCAGGAGACCCACGCAGGACTCGGATCCCATGAAGCCAAGGTCCATGACCTGAGCACAAATCAAAAGTCCCACACTTAACTGACTGAGCCACCGAGTGCCCCAAATAAAGTACAGTTTTAAGGTTCCTTCTCACCGATCTCTTATCTCAACAAATATACATGTAATTATAGTAATTACACGGGTTAACCCCAAATTCCCAGACTTGAGAATGCCACAGATTATAAATTTAATCTGTTTTTCTGATTTTTTACCATGTTGAAGTTTTCTATATTCTTCCATTGACTTATTAAAATAGTCTAAATTATTTCCTTATGCAAACAGCAGGTATACTAAAATATCAGTGTTGTATACTATCCTTTCCAAAACATATTCACTATTGGTGTTCACACAAATATCCAAAAGAGAACATTGTATCTAACAACTTGGATTAATCAAACAACTCTTCTATTAACACAGTAACAGTTCTAGTATAAGAAAATTTTGACTAAAGTGATTATGATTACTTTCTTTTAAGCCTATGGATATCAACTAGACTGTCTTGAAATTCACGTACTGAAAAAAGATATTAAACACAAAATATAACTTGAAAACAAATGGAGACAGGATCATCCAATTAAGTCCGTATCTAAATGAAACGTACAATGATTCAGTATTTACATAATTAACCGATTTTGAATGTGGCAGATAAATGATTAAGGAAACAAATGAAAAAAAGCTACAAGCAACCATACTGCAAAAGAAATCTCACCTGCACAGCTCCTAGTTCTTCACTTACATTTATCTTCTCAGATACCAGAAGAGGCTCGCTTTTCCCACAGCTCTCCTGGCTGATGAGCGTGTCCGCATAGTTGGGCTGGGGGAAGATCAGGTGACTCTTGCGCGAGTCCGCGGTGAGGGACACCTCGTGCGAGTAGGTCTGCAGGAAAGCCCGCACCCCGTCCACGCCCACGAAGTGCGAGGCCGGCACGCCCACCAGCCCGCCTCCTGAAGCCTGGAGCACGCGCGACGCGTGCCAGCGCCTCAGCCTGAGCGCCAGCAGCACGATGATGAAGGCGAGGAAGACGCAGGAGACGGCCGCCACCGCCACCACCAGATAGAGCGTGAGGTCCGCATCGTCTGGGTCGGCGGGGGTCCCGATGCTGCCCAGGTCCGCCAGGACGTCGGGGATGCTGTCGGCCACGGCCACGGTGAGCGTGACGGTGGCCGACAGAGGGGGCTGCCCGTGATCCTGCACCGCCACCACCAGGCTCTGCTTGAGCGCGTCTCTGTCCAGCAGGGCCCGCGCTGTGCGCACCTCGCCCGTGTGCAGCCCCACCGCGAAGAGCCCTGGCTCGCTGGCCTTGAGCAGGCGGTAGGACAGCCAGGCGTTCTGGCCAGAGTCTCTGTCCACTGCCACCACCTTGGTGACCAGGTAGCCGGGCTCTGCAGAGCGGGGCGCCAGCTCCACCCCTGTGGAGCCATCCGTGGGAATGCTGGGGTACAAGATTTCGGGGGCATTGTCATTCTGATCCAGGACAAGCAATCTCAGTGACATGTTGCTACTAAGTGGAGGGTCTCCACTGTCACTGGCCATTACCCGCAGCTGCAGGTCTTTAATCTGCTCATAGTCAAAGGAGCCAAGAGCATACAGGATGCCTGTGTTGGAATTAATGGAGACATAGGAGGATACAGGCATTCCTTGAAAGGTGTCCTCAGTCAAAGAGTAAGTGACCTTGGCATTGTTGCCACTATCAGGGTCATGCGCAGTCACAGATAAGATTGAGATGCCTCTGGGATTGTTTTCCAGGATATAGGTGGAGTATGAGGTGTGAGGGAAGATGGGAGGGTTGTCATTGATGTCTGCCACAGTCAGGGAGATCTGGGTTTCTGTAGACAAGGGTGGGTTTCCAAGGTCACTGACAGTGACTGTGATGTTATAATCTGAGATCTCTTCTCTGTCCAAGGCTTTTGTTGTCAATAAGTGATAGTAATTATCAACTGACTTTTCCAGTTTAAAGGGCAAATTCCTGGGGATAGAACACAGAATCTCACCATTTTCTCCAGAATCAGCATCGTGTACACTAAACAGTGCAATTACTGTTCCAGGAGGACAGTCTTCAGAGATGGAACTAGCAAGAGAGGTGAGGATCACTTCTGGGGCATTGTCATTCACGTCCTGTACTGTGATCAGCACCTTAGCGCTCGCCAGAAGAGCCCCCCCATCCTGAGCTACCACTTCCATGAGGTAGAAACTGGATTCTTCATGATCCAGTGATTGCAGAGTTGAGATTTCACCCAGGTTTGAGTCTAGTTTGAAAGTCTCTGAAATTTTGTCTTCTTCATTGCGAAAAGAGTACGTTAATTCCCCATTTATTCCCTCATCTGGATCTGTGGCGGTTAGCGTAAGCAGCTGAGTGCCTACGGGTATGTTCTCTGGTACACTCACAGTGTACTCGGATCGAGTGAACAAGGGCGCGTTATCGTTTGCGTCAAGAACCATCACATGTATGTGCATAGTACTAGAGAGTATGGGGTCTCCGCCATCTAAAGCTGTAAGGAGGAGGTCGTGGACAGCTACTTTCTCGCGGTCTAAGGGCCGTTCCAGTACAAGCTCCGGATATTTTTGTCCATCAGCTCCACTTTTCTCCTCCAGAGAGAAATGCATATTGCGGCTGAGCTGGTAACTCTGGAGGGAGTTCACACTCACATCAGCATCTCGAGCGAAGGGAAGCACTAATCGCGTTCCAGGAGCCGCATTTTCATTAACTTTTACTTTTATTTCCTCATCCCGGAAACGTGGGAAGTTATCATTAATATCTATTATTTCTATTTCTACTCCGTACATCTTCATGTTATTCTCAACTAAGATATTAAAACTCACCAGACACGGGGTGCGCTGAGCGCAGAGCTCCTCTCGGTCTATCCTGTCCGCGGTAACCAAGCTGCCGCTTCGCGGGTTCAGAGCAAAAAGCTGCGTCCTACCTCTGGAGACGATGCGGACTCTGCGCTCCGCCAGCTCCCGGGGCTCCAGTCCCAGGTCCTTGGCGATGTTTCCCACGAATGAGCCTTTGTCCAGCTCCTCCTGCACGGAGTAGCGTATCTGCTCAGCTCTGGCTCCCCATAGCGTCTCCAGGAGCAGAAAGAGCAGGAGCGGCTCTATGCAGCCCCAACCCCTCAGTGGATCCGCCATTGCTTTCTCTCCGACCAGTTTTCTTAGTCCCAATTCCAGCCTGCTGTTTCCTTACTTCTTTCAAGCCAAAGGGAACATGTTACTTGACAGAAATGCAAGCCTATTTCCTAAAACTTCTCCGGTCTGTGTTTGGTGAGGAAGGAGCAGGGAGTCAGGTCGTAATGCAACCAGCTTTTCCACTTTGGTGAACAGCGACGCCCAGAGTCCTAACCAGTTACTACACCAATTCTGTTTTATTTCATAAATGTTTAATTATTTTGTATTTCTAATAATTTTGCTGTATCTTTAACCCATTACCAAGTGACATTGTTTATATTTAATTCTGAAATAGCAAGTCTTCAACAAACCTTGAGATCAACATAATTATTAGATTTTTTTTCCCTTAGGAAATTTTTAATTAAGTGCCACTGAGCCCATGTCCTTTACTTACCTCTTACCTATATTAAGTCTGTTAAATCTGGATATTGGAATTCTTAATTTTGTAGGTTTTAAAATGTCATCTTTTTATTAGGATATATTTATTAAAATGTGTCCACTATGCAGAAAAATGTCAAGAAAACAAACCTAGCTCCCATTGCAGTTTTGCAAAAATGCCTACTGATTCAAGAAAATTGTATTATATGTCATAAAAGAAAAAATAAAGGGGCATTTTGTTACTTGTGAACAATTTGAGAAAGTTCCCAGATTTTCACACCAAGCATTTGGCAGCTACACTCTATCAGACTAAGAATTTGAGCTGGGTTAACTACACATTATCTACATTTTTCAAATACCATGTCTAAATTGGAGTTAGGCATTTTACAGTGACAGACTCTTAGGGAAATCAGTATAGTGACTGAAGGAAAGGGCTTTAGTTCATCACCTATGCAGAGAAACATGTCCAGATACTTAGTGAGAAGGCACCGAGTGGCCTTCCTATATTGGGAAAGATATTTAATGTTATCACCTTCAAATGGTTGCAGGAGAAAAAATGTCTCATGATTGGGAAAAGAGAACATTACAGAGAGTCAATTAAGTGAGAAAAGCAATTTTTACCCAATGACATCTTCATAGGAAAAGAAAGAAAATGAAGACATTTTATATCTATAATTAGGAAATTCCAAAAAGGTTTTAAGTAAACAATGTGAGTACAGTTTGCAAAATTTTTTCAATGTACAATTTTTCATAAAAGCAATCTGTTACTATGAATGAGAAAGATTTCTCCCATTTAATAAATACACTCATAAAACAGACACTACAGACCTCAAAAGTTGCCCTTCCTTTAAAAACAGATCTGAGATATCAAGACACTTAGCTTGAAAAGACACTTAGAATGCTGGTCTACAATTCATTTCTACCCATGCCCTGACGATGGCAAGCCATGACATTGAGTAAATTCTTTTTCTTTTTTTGGTTCCCAGTTTTCCCAAACTAGCAACACAGATCTCTTCACTATGAAGTGCTATAATTCTAAGAGGAAGTAAAACTAAAACTGGAGTAATAAAGACCCTGAAGGTGAAAGGAATAGCTTAATTCCTACAGTAATGGTATTTCAGAGGAAAGGAATATAAAGATGAGAAAGATAAGTATTTCATGTAATACAGGCCTGTAGTTATGGACAGATAAATCTCCTGTATCAGACAAAAACATATGTTAGGGGGGCGCCTGGGTGGCTCAGTGGGTTAAGCCGCTGCCTTCGGCTCAGGTCATGATCTCAGAGTCCTAGGATCGAGTCCCACATCGGGCTCTCTGCTCAGCAGGGAGCCTGCTTCCTCCTCTCTCTGTGCCTGCCTCTCTGCCTGCTTCTGATCTCTCTCTGTCAAGTAAATAAAAAAAAAATCTAAAAAAAACACATATGTTAGGGATTTAGTTAGATACAACTAAGATAATTAAGGCAGAAAACTGCTTATTGAATCCACAAGACAAAATATGAAGTTGAGACTTAAACCCCAGTTCAGTGATTTGTTAACAAACACTGACACCCAAAGTGCAAATAAGTCAAGTAAATTAAAGCTCACCTTTAAAATAACATCTGATGCAAACGGGACACCAGCGCCTTCATGATTTGTGTTTGGTACCCAAGAGACATCTTCACAGAGGAGATCCTGAGAGGGAGTCACTTCTGGGGTGACAGTAAGAAAATTAAACTCTGTCTTAGCTGATTGTGAGGCAACGCACAGATTGTAGGAATAAGGCAAAGTCCCTTCACTGTAGGTGGGAGGAACCACAGGTCCTGACTTGACACACAGACCAGGCTGAAAGCAGCCCCAGGAGGCAGGGCTGGAGGAGCGGCGCAGGCTCAGGGCAACTGCCAGAATCACCGCAAGGAGGAACAACACCGAAATCAAGGCCAAAGCCACCACCAGGTAAAACTGCAGCTCGGCCTGGGGATCAGAGGGCTCAGGGCGGTCGCTGACATCCGGCAGCACCTCTTGTAAGCTGTCGGCGAAAAGCAGGAGCAGCGTAGCCGTGGCCGAGAGCGGCGGCTGTCCCCCATCCCGCACAGCGACCAGCAGGCGCTGGCGGGCCGCGTCCCGGTCGCCCAAAGCACGCGCCGTGCGCACCTCGCCCGTGCGCAGCCCCAGGCTGAAGAGTCCCGGCTCGCTGGCCTGCAGCACGTGGTACGACAGCCAGGCATTGTGTCCCGAGTCGGCGTCCACCGCCACCACCTTGGTGACCAGGTAGCCGGGCTGCGCGGCGCGCGGCACCGTGTCGAACAGCGCCGAGCCGTCGGGCCCCAGCGCCGGGTACAGCACCCGCGGCGCGTTGTCGTTGCGGTCGCCCACCAACACGCGCAGGCTCACGTTGGCGCTGAGCGCGGGCGAGCCCTGGTCGCGCGCCTGCAGGGTTAGCTCGAAGGCGCGCAGCTGCTCGTGGTCGAAGGCGCGCTGCGCGAACACCATCCCGCTCTGCGCGCTCACGGACACGTAGGACGCCAGCGCCCGTGGCTCCAGGTCGCTGGCGACGATGGAGTAAGAGACGCGACCGTTGGGCCCCAGGTCGGGGTCGGAGGCACTGACTTGGGCAATTGAGGCGCCTGGAGGATTGTTCTCTGCCACATGAATGACGTACGAAGGCTGTTGGAAAACCGGCGCGTTGTCGTTGACATCTGCGATGTGCAGGGTGATGTTAGTCCTGGAGGAGAGGGGCGGCTTTCCCCTGTCGGTGGCCAATACAATGATGTTGTATTCTGGAATCTCCTCCCGGTCCAGAGGCCCATGTGTCACTAGCTTGTAATAGTTCTTCGAGTAAGATTTCAGCATAAAGTCGGCCTTTCCCAAGATTTGGCAGTAAACTTCTCCATTTTCTCCAGAGTCTCTATCCCTTGTTTTTATTAAGGCAATCACTGTTCCTGGTGGTGAATCTTCTGGCAGGGGCGTAAACACTGAAGTGATAATCACTTCAGGTGCACAATCATTCTCATCGACAATTTCAACTTGGACACTGCAGTGTGCCGCTAGATCTCCAGGATCTTTTGCTTCTACACTGAAAGTGTAACTATTAGCAATTTCAAAATCAAAATCATCCTTTGTCGTGATTTCGCCTGTTATTTTATCTAAGTTAAAGAACCGTTCCACTAGTTCGTCCACATTATGAAAGGAGTAGGTGATCTCTGCATTGACACCCTCGTCCTGGTCAGTAGCTGTTACTTGAAGCACGGAAAAGCCTTGGGGCACACCTTCCTGCAAGCTGACCTTGTATATGTCCTGGATGAACACTGGGGGGTTATCGTTAGCATCAGTCACTTGGATTTGGATCTGAGCGGTGCCACTTTGGGGTGGGTCCCCACCGTCCACAGCTATTAGAACCAATTGATGGAAATTCTGTTCTTCTCTGTCTAAAGAATGTTTCAGAACCAACTCAGGATATTTACGTCCATCTGCAGTCTGTTTCTCTGTGAGCTCAAAGTGCCCATTGTCATTAAGATGGTATCTTTGCAGTGAATTTGGACCAACATCTGAATCCAGGGCCGGATCCAGTGGAAACGTTTTACCTGGCTTGGTGGATTCTACAATTTTTAATTCAATCTTATTCTGTTTGAATAGCGGGGTGTTGTCATTTATATCCTGCACTATTACTGCTACATGGAAAATATTTAGTGGGTTCTCAGCGACAGTATCGAAATCCAGAATACACAGAGGCTTCTTTCCGCATATCTGCTCTCGGTCTATTCTGTTACTCACAAGTAAGTCCCCACTCTTAGGGTTTACAGTGAAATATTCTTTCTCCGCGCTAACCCGCAGCTTCCGGGCTGGCAAGTCCTGGACACTGAGCCCCAGATCCTTGGCGAGATTTCCTACCACTGAGTTTTGGGCCAGCTCTTCCGGAATTGAATACCGGATTTGATTCGGGAGAGCCCCGCGGAACAAAGACAGCAGGAAAGCCAACAATACCTGCCGCCACAGCGCTGGGCCGCTCCTCTCTGTGCTCTGCCTCATCCTGTCTCTCTCCACGGTGGCTCTGCTTTTTGGTCGGGAGGAGAAATAAGTCCTCTTTGGATGGCAAAGCCCAAATAGGGTCTCTCTTCCTGCTTTTGTTTTCTGTATCTGAATCTTTACTGGTCTCCTCTAAGCTGCTGGTTAGAGCAGGAAGTTACCCTCTAAGAGGCTCCCAAGAGCTTCTTCTCTCACTTTTTTGACCTACAGCGACACCCAGAGGTTTTCCGTGGAACCGTACCAATTGCTAGTAAACGTTTTGCAAATATATTTCTTTTCTGAATTTACAGAGACTATTTGTTTTTAAAATGGTATATATTCACATAGCTCCAAACTGAAAAGGTACTTACAACATACTGTCCTCCTCTCTGCTTTCAACAGTACATTTCTCCCAAGAGAAATAAGTGTTATGTTTATTTGTGTGTACCATTCTGGAAATGTTTGTACAGTGCAGATTTTTACAAATGTTATCCTCCCTTCAATATGTAAATATACAATATAATGTGTTTTGCATCTTGCTTTTTTCACTCATTATATCTTGAAGTTATTTCGTATCAGTAGATAAAGAGCTTTTCCATTTATTTCTTCCATTATATTGTTGTACAATAAGTTACTTAACCAGAAATACTAGTTTCTAAAAGAAACCCAGTGCCCATTCAAACAAAAATACATTTTCAGTGTGAAATTAGGGTAAAAATTATCTACTTCTCTCTTAGACATTTAAAGTATGTTTCACTCTGATTCTGGAATGTATTCGTAATGCCACCATCCAAATATGCTTGACACAGTTTCAGGTCAATCGATATTTCCAAATTTTATTTTAAAGTTTCAGTATTTTAAATAATCTCCCCAGAATCTTTCTCAATATTATCTCCTCTCTCCTTTCCCCATGCCAGCTAACTGCATCACATGATGATCTGTTTTTCTATGTATCACAACACAGTTTCCCACAAAGACAAAAGCATTTAGAAACTAAAATGCTCCTTTTGAATGAACTGAGGCATTGTCCACAATCTACTGCTACAATTCCCTGCTATCTAACACAATCTACTGCTATAATTACCTGCTATCTAAAGAGCACTAATTTGTGTGGCCCTAGACATTCATGAATTCTTAGTTAATTCACAGAACTTAAGGAAGGCACAAGGAAGAAAAGTGTTGCATATCCCTCCCACACAAAATAGTTCCCTGATATCAGATCATCCCAGAGATATCTCAGGGCTAACCGAGAGTAATTTTTAGGAACAGGGATGAGGCCTACTTAATAAGTAGGATAAATCATATCAATTCAGAATCCAAGTTACCTAAACTTTATAAGTGACTCTCGTGATGAAAAAGGAAAGTTGTTTTTTTTTCTCAAAGATTTTATTTATTTATTTGACAGAGAGAAATCACAAGTAGATGGAGAGGCAGGCAGAGAGAGAGAGAGAGAGGGAAGCAGGCTCCCTGCGGAGCAGAGAGCCCGATGCGGGACTCGATCCCAGGACCCTGAGATCATGACCTGAGCCGAAGGCAGCGGCTTAACCCACTGAGCCACCCAGGCGCCCGAAAAAGGAAAGTTTTGAAAGTTATGTTTTCCTTAGAAATCGAGAAGGATCTCATAGTGATGCCATAATAGAAAATTTAGAAATTATTAAAATTACTCCTTCAGTCTACTTGAAGATGAATGAAATAAAAATGGGCAATATTTTTGATAATCACAGAAATGCACAAAGGAATCATACATAGTGACTGCTGATGCATCTCAGAAACTGCAACAACAAAATACTTGAAATACGTCAATCCAATTGAGCAGCTATCCCCATTAAAATTATATCTAAAAGTTAATATTTTCTCCAGTATTTATAAGTTGCCACTGTTTAATTATATAGCTTTTTAAGATTTTACTTATTTATTTGACAGAGAGAGATCACAAGTAGGCAGAGAGGCAAGAAGAGAGAGAGGAGGAAGCAGGCTCCCCGCTGAGCAGAGAGCCTGATGTGGGGCTCAATCCCAGGGCCTGGAGACCACAACCCCAGTCAAAGGCAGAGGCTTAACCCACTGAGCCACCCAGGCGCCCCTGCCACTGTTTAAATGTAATGGAAAATACCCTTTCAAGGAAATAAAGAAAACTTAAACCCAAGTGTAAAAAAGAGTAAATTTAAAAATAGTCTAGAATCAATAACAGCTTCATAGAATACTTCACTATGCTTTTACACAATTGCCTTTCATTTCTGTTCTTCTTTTTTTTAAAGATTTTATTCATTTATTTGACAGAGAGATCACAAGTAGGCAGGGTGGGGCGGAAGCAGGTTCCCCGCTGAGCAGAGAGCCCAATGGAGGGGGGGTTATCCCAGGACCCTGAGAACATGACCTGAGCCAAAGGCAGAGGCTTAACCCACTGAGCCACCCAAGCGCCCCTCTTTTTTTCTTTTTTGAAGGTCATTCTCTAGGGTGCCTGGGTGGCTCAGTTGGTTAAGCATCTGACTCTTGACTTCAGCTCTGGTCTTGTCCTCAGGATTGTGAGTTCTAGCCCTGCCTTGAGCTTCACGCTGGGTTTGGCACCTACTTAAAAAAATAAAAAATAAAAGCTATCTCACCATCCAACATGGGGGCTCAAACTCATGACCCAAAGATCAAGAGTCCCACGGTCTACCTACTGAGCAAATGCCCTGCATTTCACAGTTCCATTCTATCCTTTCACTAATGCCTAAATGAAAAATGGCACTTAAAGAAGAGAGGCTGAGGTATACAATTAAGATACTGTTCCTGAAACTGTAACTAAATGAAGACTACAAATATTAAGTAATGAACTTTAAGTAGTAATTACTATTGATTATTCTTGAGGGATCATCTGCCGCTTCCTTTTATTTTGATTTATTCATTTTTATAGATGAAAGAGAGCATGCACAAGCAGAGCGAGCAGCAGGCTCCCAGTGGAGTGAGAGCCTGAGGTGGGGCTCCCTCCCAGACCCTGGGATCATGACCTGAGCCAAAAGCAGACTTAACCAACTGAGACACCCAGGCGCCCCATGCCCCTCCCCTTTAAAGTAATAGAATACTAAAAAAGAAGTGTTTTTACTTCACATATTACATAATATGTCTATTACCTTATACAACTGGAGACGTTTATATAGCTCTCTGGCTGTGTTTTGTGTGGCAAGATTGACTCACCTGTTGAAGAATAGGATCTCCTTTTGTTTCAAGTAAATCCTGAGTTACCAGAAGAGGCTCGCTTTTCCCACAGCTCTCCTGGCTGATGAGCGTGTCCGCATAGTTGGGCTGGGGGAAGATCAGGTGACTCTTGCGCGAGTCCGCGGTGAGGGACACCTCGTGCGAATAGGTCTGCAGGAAAGCCCGCACCCCGTCCACGCCCACGAAGTGCGAGGCCGGCACGCCCACCAGCCCGCCTCCTGAAGCCTGGAGCACGCGCGACGCGTGCCAGCGCCTCAGCCTGAGCGCCAGCAGCACGATGACGAAGGCGAGGAAGACGCAGGAGACGGCCGCCACCGCCACCACCAGATAGAGCGTGAGGTCCGCATCGTCTGGGTCGGCGGGGGTCCCGATGCTGCCCAGGTCCGCCAGGACGTCGGGGATGCTGTCGGCCACGGCCACGGTGAGCGTGACGGTGGCCGACAGAGGGGGCTGCCCGTGATCCTGCACCGCCACCACCAGGCTCTGCTTGAGCGCGTCTCTGTCCAGCAGGGCCCGCGCTGTGCGCACCTCGCCTGTGTGCAGCCCCACCACGAAGAGCCCTGGCTCGCTGGCCTTGAGCAGGCGGTAGGCCAGCCAGGCATTCTGGCCAGAGTCTCTGTCCACCGCCACCACCTTGGTGACCAGGTAGCCAGGCTCTGCGGATCGGGGCGCCAGCTCCACACCTGTGGAACCGTCAGTGGGGAGAGAGGGGTACAGGATTTCAGGGACATTGTCATTCTGGTCCACAATGAAAATATGCAAGGACACATTGCTGCTGAGTGGAGGGTTCCCACTGTCGCTCGCTCTCACCAATAGTTGCAGGTCTTTAACCTGCTCAAAGTCGAAGGAGCACAGTGCATACAGGACACCAGTATCAGAGTTGATGGAAACATAGGAAGACAGAGACAGCCCATGGAGTGTGTCTTCAGCCAAGGAGTATGTGACTCTGGCATTCTCAATGCTGTCAGGGTCTTGGGCAGACATGGATAAAATGGAGGCTCCTCGGGGGTTGTTTTCAGGAATGTAGGCAGAATAGGAAGCATGAGGGAAAGCAGGTGGGTTGTCATTGATGTCTGCCACCTGCAGTGAGATGTGAGTTTCTGTAGAAAGTGGTGGCATTCCATGATCAGTGGCAGTTACCGTGATATTATATTCTGAAACTTCTTCTCTATCCAGTGTTCTGCATGTCAATAGCCGATGATAATTTCCATAGGTCTTTTCAAGTGTGAATGGCAGATTATCCAGAATAGAACATGTGACAAAGCCATTCTCTCCTGAATCACTATCGTGCACATTGAAAAGTGCAATTACTGTACCTGGCGGAGAAGTTTCTTGGACAGAGTTGGCAAGAGATGTAACAGTGACTTCTGGAGCATTGTCATTTACATCCAAAACTGTCACCAGTACCTTACTTCTGGCTCGGAGACCAGGTCCATCATGGGCTTCTACATCTATATCATAGAATCCAGAGTCTTCATAATCTAGATCCCCCAATACTGTTATGTCCCCAGTCAAAGAATTCAACTGGAATAGTTGGGACATTTTATCTCTCACTTTACGGAAAGAATAGGTTACTTCTCCATTGGCTCCTTCATCTGGATCAGTGGCTTTTACAGTGAGTAGCCGGTAGCCCACTGGCACGTTCTCTGGAACCTTCACGTGGTATTCTGGCTGAGTGAATACGGGAGCATTGTCGTTGGTATCCACAAGTGTTACATGAATCTTGACAGTACCAGAGTGAGCCAGGTTACCCCCGTCAAAGGCGGTGAGAAGGAGGTGGTGAACCGCCTCCTCTTCTCTGTCTAGAGCAAGCTCCAGCACCAGCTCAGGGTACTTAATGCCGTCTGCTCCACTTTGCACGTCTAGGGAGAAGTGAACATTGGAGCTGAGCTGGTAACCCTGCAGGGAGTTTACCCCAACATCTGGATCAAAAGCTTCAGGAAGAGGAAATCTTGTCCCAGGACTTTCATTTTCAGCCACTTTTATTTCCCTTTGCTCTGTCCCAAAGTTGGGCGCGTTATCATTAACATCGATGATCTCCACTTCTACTCCAAAAATCTTTACTTTGTCCTCCAGAAGAATCTCCAGGCTTACTACACACTTTGGAGATCTATCACACAGCTCTTCCCGGTCTATCCTACCTGCGGTGACCAAGCTGCCGATTCGCGGGTTCAGAGCAAAGAGCTGTGTCTTACCTCTGGAGATGATGCGGACTCCGCGCTCTGACAGTTCCAGAGTCTCCAGTCCCAGGTCCTTGGCGATACTGCCCACGTAAGAGCCTTCCTCCAACTCCTCAGGCACTGAGTAGCGGATCTGTTCGGCCTGGATTTTCCACAGGGCCCCCAGAAGAACGCAGATCCCGACCAGCCGGCTGCATTTGGGGCGATAAGGAGGAGCCGCCATTACCGCCCCTCCTCAGAGCAGCTTCCGCTTGGGCGTTTCCTCAGTGGAGACCGGAGAAGCCCCAGGATATTCAAGGTCCAAGATTTTGTGCTTTCACTGTTGAACGTTAGAGTTCGGGGGTCCAGTCTTTAGCTTTCCTTGAGCCGCAGGGCTAATGCTTTGTGATGCAAAGATCTTGTGGTTTGGCTTAAATTCCTGGTTATCTGTTTCCCCTGGTTGGTGAACAGCGACACTCAGAGTCCTAACCTGTTACTACAACCTATTCTTGGTGAAGAAAAGCACTACCTGTTTATACCATTTCTTTCCCATAACATATTTGTCCCCCCAAAAATAAAATTCAAGCTCCTGTTGTTTTTATTTTTGCAATGAAAATCCAGGCACGATCCAAAGCTTACTGTACAATAAATCTTCCAAACCAATTTACTTATTTTCAAATAAAATATGGTGATTTTTCTAAGAATTTTTTCTCTTTTAAAACTTTTTAAGTTTTTCCATTATTTTTGTTCCTAGTCCATTTTCAGTGCAATGCATTGTGTGAGGGGCACATTTATCCTTTCCAGAAGCAAGGATGAACTTGAAGAATGAAAGAATAGGTGAAAAAACAGTGTCAGGTCAGGGAGGTTGGAGGTCTGAGATCTAGGTCTCTAGGTCCTTACCTATGCAGAAACAAGTTTCCTCACATGAGTTGACCCTTTAGAATCTGGGACAACTTTTCAATTCTTTTGTAAGAAAATATCTACTGTTCAAGAGCTAGTCTTTCTCCTGTGCAAATGAGCTTAGCAAATATGATAATGATTTGGGGAAGCTAATTTGTTCAATAATTTTGTATACACAAGATTTTAGGTCACAGGCTATGTTTGTGATTATTATGTTCACAATGTATTCTCAAACTTTAGAACAGCATCTTTCATAGAGTAGATACTCAAACAGTTTTTCAGTGTTTAATGAGTGCATTACTAATATAACTGCAAAGCCCTAAATCAATGGATAATTAACTCTGATGTTAAAAATAAATAATAAAGAAGACAGAAGAGTTAAACTGAAGCTTTGTCTGTAAAAAGGAGACAATATTCAGTATCTTTTCATATAAGGACAATCCTGAATTTATTATTTTATTATCATTTATTAGTTTACTTTAGGTGTGATTTTAGAAAGAACAACTAAAAGGAAAAATTTTAGTAGTTGTATATATATTATTACTGCATGTTTAAGATTTCTTACACATGAGTACTTTCAGTGATTAACTAATCTTAGAAAATTTAATATAAAGCAGAAAGTAGCCAGTTCTTTAGATTACTCCTCACATAATAATTAGCTTCTAGAAGTTACTTATAAATTTTAATCAGACAAGAAAGCCCAGTATTTATTCAGAATTGTAAAATCATCAGACTTTGGAGAGCAGAGGAAAAGGTAATTTTCACAATCCTCAAAGGAGTCACAAATTGCTGGGGACTGGGAGGTAAATGAGATGTTGTGAAAAAATTTGATTCGCTTCTCAGAAACCTATACTTAAAAAAAAAAGAAACATGGAAGAGGCTTTATATACAAAAGTTTCAATACATTCCTTATTATTACAGTCAAAAAGTGGAAAGAGTAAAAAATTATTTCAGAATGGTTAAGATTATTTGTTCAAAGATTTTATTTTTTGTAAAGATTGTATTTATTTGACAGAGAGAGAGAGAGAAAGAGCACAAGTAGATAGAGCAGTAGACAGGAGAGGGAGAAGCAGGTGCCCACCCCCCAGCAGAGAGCTGGACACCATGCTCAATCCCAGGATTCTGGGATCATGACCTGAACAGAAGGCAGACGCCAAACCAACTGAGTCACCCAGGTGTCCCTAGAGATCTTATTTTTAAGCAATCTTCATACCCAACATGGGGTTCGAACCCACAACCTGGAGATCAAGACTCACATGCTCTACTGAGCCAGCCAGATGCCCAGAAGATTACTTTTGAATGAGATAATAGAGTGCGAATAAAACTGACCCAAATTAGTGATCCAAATCAGTCTTTGCTACATGTGATAAGCAAAGAAATGCTGAGACTTAATTCCTAAAGTCTTAATTAAAAATACATATTGCAGCAAAAAGATGAAAAAAACCTATATTTGATGAAGATGAACATTAACTTAAGCAGAAAGAACTGTCAGTAAATTCATAGAGAATAAAGCTTGAAGTTCTCCCTTTGGTAGCACCTATACTAAGAATAAAGCTTGAAAAAAAATAGTATCACACATCAGCTAACACAGGCAGTGTTATTACTAAAGGTAGTGGGATCCAAGAACAAGCTCTCTTTAGCAATATTTTCTGAACATACAAAATCGTCAACAGTACAAATTGAGAAGTTCTAATCAGCTAACTACCAAGACTACTGAGCAATCAAGACACCAATCTCCACCCATCCAATACACCTCTCCTACTACTAACATCACTAGGAAAATGAACAATAAAAATAATTATGCACGACTGAGAATAAACGCAGGTTTGCAGAAACTCACGTGAGGCGCAAAAGACGAGTCAGAAACGATTTGGGGGTCTTCACTGCTGACACATACATCCATAGAAGTATCGTCACAAAGGAGATCCCGAGAAGGAACCATGTCTGGTTTCAGGTTGGAAAAAGTAAACTCTGTCTTAGCTAATCGTGAGGCCACGCACAGATTGTAGGAATAAGGCAAAGTCCCTTCACTGTAACTGGGGAGAGCTCCAGGTCCGGACTTGGAACTGAGATCCTGCGGAAAGCAGCTCCAGACAGCCGGGCTGGAGGAGCGGCGTAGGCACAGAGCAACCGCCAGAATCACCGCGAGGAGGAACAACACCGAAATCAAGGCCAAAGCCACCACCAGGTAAAACTGCAACTCAGCCTGGGCGTCAGAGGGCTCAGGGCGGTCGCTGACATCCGGCAGCACCTCTTGTAAGCTGTCGGCGAAAACCAGGAGCAGCGTAGCCGTGGCCGAGAGCGGCGGCTGTCCCCCATCCCGCACAGCGACCAGCAGGCGCTGGCGGGCCGCGTCCCGGTCGCCCAAAGTACGCGCCGTGCGCACCTCGCCCGTGCGCAGCCCCAGGCTGAAGAGTCCCGGCTCGCTGGCCTGCAGCACGTGGTACGACAGCCAGGCATTGTGTCCCGAGTCGGCGTCCACCGCCACCACCTTGGTGACCAGGTAGCCGGGCTGCGCGGCGCGCGGCACCGTGTCGAACAGCGCCGAGCCGTCGGGCCCCAGCGCCGGGTACAGCACCCGCGGCGCGTTGTCGTTGCGGTCGCCCACCAACACGCGCAGGCTCACGTTGGCGCTGAGCGCGGGCGAGCCCTGGTCGCGCGCCTGCAGGGTCAGCTCGAAGGCGCGCAGCTGCTCGTGGTCGAAGGCGCGCTGCGCGACCACCACCCCGCTCTGCGCGCTCACGGACACGTAGGACGCCAGCGCCCGTGGCTCCAGGTCGCTGGCGACGATGGAGTAGGAGACGCGACCGTTGGGCCCCAGATCCGGGTCAAAGGCGCTGACTTGTGCAATAGAGGCGCCAGGAGGATTGTTCTCTGCCACGTGGACCAAGTAGGAGGCCTGGTGGAAAATGGGCGCGTTGTCGTTGATATCGCTGATCTGTAGGGTGACGCTTGTACTGGAGAATAGGGAGGGCTTGCCCTTGTCAGTGGCGGTGATAGTGACATTGTACTCGGCCATCTGCTCCCTATCTAGGGCACTGTCAATCACCAGCTTGTAATAATTCTTGGAGGTGGATTCTAATTTGAAAGGAACATCTTCCTGAATATAGCAGGTCACCAGACCGTTTTGCCCAGAGTCACGGTCTCTCACTTTAAAGAGGGCTACTACAGTTCCAAGGTCTGAGTCCTCAGGAATCTGGTTAGAATAGGACATCAGTGTGACTTCTGGGGCATTGTCATTCTCATCAACAATTTCAATCTGAACATTACAGTGAGCTGTGTGCACCCCTCCATTCTTGGCTTCTATAACCAACATGTATCTATTTGTCTTTTCAAAGTCCAATGTACCATTGGTTGTAATGTCACCAGTATTTGGATTGAGATTGAAGAGGAGGCTGGTACTTGTTGGGGCACTGAGAAAGGCATAGGTGATCTCTGCATTATCACCCTCGTCCTGGTCGGCAGCCATCACTTGGAGCACAGAGGTCCCCGTGGGCACATTTTCTTGGAGGCTAACTCTGTATGTGTCCTGGCTGAACACTGGAGCATTATCATTGGCATCAGTGACCTGAATCCGGATCTGGGTGGTGCCGCTTAGTGGAGGGTCTCCACCGTCCATGGCGGTCAGGATTAACTGGTGGGAGCTCTGCTGTTCTCTGTCCAGAGGTTTTTCCAGAAGTAATTCTGGGTATTTACTTCCATCAGGACTTTCCTTCGTTGTCACAGAGAAGTGTTCGTTGGAGTTGATAGTGTATATCTTTAGTGAGTTACTTTCTACATCTTCATCTTGTGCAGAATCCAGAGGGAATTTTACACCTGGTAAGGCTGACTCACAGATTTCCAAGTCAATGACTTTTGCAGTGAAACGTGGTGCATTGTCGTTAATATCTTGGATTGCAACAATCACGTGGAAAACATTCATTGGATTTTCAGCAACCATTTCAAATTCTAGTGCACACTCGGATTTCCTTCCGCAGATTTCCTCTCGATCTATTCTACCGTTCACTAACAAATCCCCACTCTCTGCATTCACACTGAATAAATTCTCTGCACTAACCCGCAGTTTTCGAGCTGGCAGTTCCTGGACATTGAGCTTCAGGTCCTTGGCAAGATTCCCCACCGGCAAGCCCTTGGCCAGCTCCTCCGGAATAACGTACTGGATCTGCTGGGAGATAGCCCCCCACAACAAAGAGAGCAGGAAGAGAAACAGTACCTGAATTTTCATTGGTTCAGCTTTTCTGGAGCTTCTTTGCATTTTTTGAACTCCCTGGGAAGCTTCTTTTCAGAATGTCTCTGGGATGTTTAAAAAAAAAAAAAGCAGTGACAGCACCTGGACTTTTGTAATTTGAGGGTAGGACTTCAGTTGGTGGGTGTACAGGCGCTGCCTCCGCGTTCTGATGTTCGCAGGACAAAGCCAGAAAACGCTGCCTAACTCTCCCGCAGAATTGAGAACCTTTCTTCCCTTTGGTCAACAGCGGCGCCTGGAGGTTGTCTGGAAGAACTGCATATTGTTCAGCCATTTACCCTCAACGTGTAAGCTCTTGAATCTGTATGTGTCTTGTCTATTTGTTGGAAAAACCAAGTATTTATATTTCCCTCTAAATTTGGTATGTTCTAGTTTTCATCACTTCATAAGCAATACTATAATTTTACATTCTTTTTTTCATTAAAAAACTTCACAAGGCTTACACTCATTTTTTTTTCGGTTTTGGGGGCAAAAATATCTTCACTTACTTATTTCACTGTATTTACAAACACTGGCATGAGTAGTATAGATTTAACCAAATAAGTTACTGACTTTTTATCCACATTTTAGTGAACTATGATCCTTACGTTTTTGTAAAATCCATAATCTTTTTTACATAGTGTTTTAACTCTCTCCATACTTTACCATTCAGTAATACTTTCCAAAGATACAGTCTTTGCAAAAAAGAGTGAGTCAAGCCCTAGACTTATTTTAATGTACTGCTCATTTTTTTATAGCATAGGCAATCTTCACATTAAGTACAGCACAGCCTGATATTTTAAGTGACCAGTTTAGTACACATGCTTTTATACAGCACAATCTTGTGAATGCCATATTTATTTTTATAAAATCAATGATTTTTTACTATATGAATGTAAATGCAATACTCCATGGTAAATCAGCTCCAGCTGATTTATACCATTAATAAGTATAATGAATTTACCCTGATCACTGGTAAATCCTGGAGAGGTGCTGAGAGTCCTTAGACATTCCATTTTTGAAACCTACCCTGTAATCCTTGAACTCACCTTGGGTGACTAATACAAATACCTTTATTTCAAATGCACTACCAAATTAGATACCAATATAGTGATTTACTCTACTGTTTTGCAGTTTTAATACACACTCACATTACACTCCAGTCAGAACAGACTATTATCTATTTTTCTAGGACATTATTTTCATTGCTTTCCCTACTTCGTGACTTTATATTTTCTGTTTCTTTTGCTGTTCCCTTTTCTGTTATAATGAATTCTTCCCCCCTCCTTAAGAAAATCCTTTTAGTGAAATGGAATGTCTGAGACCTTTCATTACCTACAAAAATAGATGAAAATTGTACTCTCTGTACACTTTCACAACATTTATGTAGGCTTTGTTTTATACAAGATTCTTAGAAAATTTGCTTTGAGCATCTAAAGTTCCCTTGGCATTACCTATTTAGTAATTTTTCCCATTATGAGGAAAGTCATACTAATATCACTTTATCACACTATAAAGATTTTCCCTTAAAAAAGACATTTAGAAGATCACATGCCTTTTTTTTCTGAGATGTATTTGTATGTTTGAGTGAAAATACACTTTTCCCTGTTCTCAGTTATTTTGTTCAGGCCCTGCATCTCACACTCTTGAATACTAATATATTGAGGGAGAGAGATGTTCCTTTATTTGAAATCTAAAGAAATATATTTTGGTCTCATTTTGGATGACTCTCTGAGGTGATTTCATGGGTGAAAGTAATTTCATAAATTTCTGACTCAAGAAAGTTGCAGGACTCTATTCTATTGTTGGAATAGCTGGTCTGGAAATGTCCTGCTGAGATGAGACATATCTCCTTGCATTTTTAAAGATCCTTCTCAAGGACAAGAAATGTCCCTCCAAGACTCATAACAGTTTAGGCAACTGACCTCCCCACCTTCAGACAAAAGGCTGAAATCAATATGAATGCACACATACACCCACACATACTTTAGGTATACACAGTAAGGAATATGGGCCAGGTAAAACCACTTGATCAAGCTGTACATTTTTTTTTACTCAACAGTTTCTATGTCATTGAGATGAAAAGAGTATGCCCTGGTGTGGAAAGAGCAAGCATCATTTTACAGGCACCTAAGATACCTAGTACTTATATTTTTGTTTGTATCAGTCAGGATAAGCTAAGTAGGTTGGAGTGACAGACTTCAAATCACAGGAAGTTAAAATGAAAAAAAGTCTATTTATCACACGTATACACACCAATTTTGACAACCACAGAGATCTTCTCTTGGTATAGTTATTCAAGCACTCAAACCAAAGAAACAGTCACAATTTCAAAAAATAGCACAGAGATCTAGAAATTCTTACAATGCCAACAGGAGCTTCCTCCAGACAGAGGCACATATTACTTCCATTTACAGTATATTGGCCAGAATTCGATACCTAGGCTCACTCAGTCATAACCAGGTCAGGAAGATCAGATACTTAGGCAACATAAGGACGATCACATTGTTTTATTTTCAAATAAATGTGCATTAAATCTATATATTAGCTACACGGTCAAAACTGTTCTTTATAGTGTTCCAAGAAAGAAATAAACTTACCTGAAGTAGGTTGGGGTCTCCTTTCATTTCTAGTAAATCTTGAGATACCAGGAAGGACTCGCTTTTCCCACAGCTCTCCTGGCTGATGAGCGTGTCCGCATAGTTGGGCTGGGGGAAGATCAGGTGACTCTTGCGCGAGTCCGCGGTGAGGGACACCTCGTGAGAATAGGTCTGCAGGAAAGCCCGCACCCCGTCCACGCCCACGAAGTGCGAGGCCGGCACGCCCACCAGCCCGCCTCCTGAAGCCTGGAGCACGCGCGACGCGTGCCAGCGCCTCAGCCTGAGCGCCAGCAGCACGATGACGAAGGCGAGGAAGACGCAGGAGACGGCCGCCACCGCCACCACCAGATAGAGCGTGAGGTCCGCATCGTCTGGGTCGGCGGGGGTCCCGATGCTGCCCAGGTCCGCCAGGACGTCGGGGATGCTGTCGGCCACGGCCACGGTGAGCGTGACGGTGGCCGACAGAGGGGGCTGCCCGTGATCCTGCACCGCCACCACCAGGCTCTGCTTGAGCGCGTCTCTGTCCAGCAGGGCCCGCGCTGTGCGCACCTCGCCCGTGTGCAGCCCCACCGCGAAGAGCCCTGGCTCGCTGGCCTTGAGCAGGCGGTAGGAAAGCCAGGCGTTCTGGCCAGAGTCTCTGTCCACCGCCACCACTTTGGTGACCAGGTAGCCGGGCTCTGCGGATCGGGGCGCCAGCTCCACGCCTGTGGAACCGTCAGTGGGGAGAGCGGGGTACAGGATTTCGGGGACATTGTCGTTCTGGTCCAGCACAAATATGCTAAGTATCACATTGCTGCTGAGTGGAGGGTTCCCACTGTCGCTGGCTGTCACCAATAGCTGTAGGTCTCTAACCTGCTCATAGTCAAAGGAACGGAGAGCATACAGGACACCAGTGTCAGAATTGATGGAGACATAGGTGGAGAGAGGCGCTCCCTGGATAGTATCCTCAGTCAGTGCATAAATGATGTGGGCATTGTGGATGCTGTCAGGATCCTGGGCGATCACACAGAAGATGGAAGCTCCTCTGGGGTTGTTTTCAGGAATATAGGCAGAGTAGGAGGACTGATTGAAGGCAGGTGGGTTGTCATTGATGTCTTCAACATGCAGAGTGATATGAGTGCTCGTGGACAGTGGGGGATTTCCCCCATCTGTGGCTCTGAGAGTGATGTTATATTCAGACACCTGTTCACGGTCTAGAGATCTGGCTGTCACTAAGCGGTAATATTGGTCTATTGATTTTTCTAAATTAAATGGCATATTTCCCAGGACAGAAACTGTGACTTGCCCATTTTGCCCAGAATCCTGATCGTGCACATTGATAAGGGCAATTTCTCTTCCAGCAGGAGCCTCTTCTGGGACTGACCCAGTAAGAGAAGTGATTGCAATTTCTGGGGCATTGTCATTCACATCCAGAACTGTGACTAAAATCTTAGCTCTTGAAAGGAGACCAGGTCCATCTTGTGCTTCAATTTTAATTTCATAGAATGTAGCATCCTCATAATCTAGACTTTTTAAAATTGATATATCTCCAGTCACTGAATTGAGATCAAACATCTGAGCGACTTTCCCAGGCATTTTATCTAGAATATAGGACACTTGAGCATTGAATCCTTCATCAGGGTCAGTGGCATTCACTGTGAGCAGTGTGGTACCCAATGGCAAGTTCTCTGGAATACTTACTTGATATTCAGGTTGAGTAAATACTGGTGGGTTGTCATTTGCATCCAGAACTACCACTTGGATGTACAAGTTGCCAGAGCGGACAGGGTTTCCACCATCAGAAGCAATGAGGACAAGCTGGTGAACTTTCTTTTGCTCACGGTCCAGAGCCCTTTCTAGTACCAGCTCTGGGTACTTGGCCCCATCAGAGACATGCTTCATAGCCAGGGAGAAGTAGTCACTGGGGCTGAGGTGGTAGTTCTGAAGGGAGTTCATGCCCACATCTGGGTCAAATGCAGTCTTAAGTGGAAATCGAGTTCCAGAAACTGTTAGTTCACCAATTTTTATTTCCAATTCCTCTGTTAGAAAATCAGGAGCATTATCATTAATGTCTTTAATTTCTATTTCTACTTCAAAAATTTTCAATTTGTCTTCAACCAGGATGTTAAATTTCACCAGACACAACGTGCTCTGAGCGCAGAGCTCCTCCCGGTCTATCCTACCTGCTGTGACCAAGCTGCCGCTTTGCAGGTTCAGAGCAAAGAGCTGCGTCCTACCTCTGGAGACGATGCGGACTCCATGCTCCGCCAGCTCCCAGGGCTCGAGTCCCAGGTTCTCAGAGATGTTGCCCACAAAGGAGCCTTTGTCCAGCTCCTCCTGCACTGAGTAGTGGATCTGCCCGGATCCAGTCTTGCACAGCGTCCCCAGAAGCACGCTCAGCAGGGTCAGTCCTTTGCAGTGTTTGTATGTCAGGTATTTGATCATTTTCTCTTTGGTGAATTATTTTCTGTGAAATAGATTCCAATTGCCCACGATGGACTCAAATATCATTTTTTCTCAAGGAATTAAGCCTTTTATGGTCCTAATTTAGGAGTCACAGAGCTGGTTGACTGACAAGGTGAGCTTTGTAGCAGCCTCCGATCTTCGGCAGTCTGATTGACTCGTTCTTTGCTTTTTATGAACAAGGAAATGGTGGACTAGCGCTCCAGCTCCGTTTTCCTCCTTGAGTGGTCAACAGCGACACTCAGAGGCCTATTGGTTTACTGCACCCTCTCAGACAAACCCAAGTAAGTCATTTTTAAGTTTTCCAACACCAGCAATCCTCTTTATCAGAGGTAATGGGATTGGTGTCTATTCACACACTCGAATTGCTATAAATTAAAGTATGTAACTTCAAGTTCCTGGGGAAGCCATGCTCTAACCTTAACACCACCAATATTGCTTCAAACACGCTGGAGTTACTGTTTTGAAATGTTCAAAGTTTAAAAACCACAAGAAAAAATAAGCCATATTTATAATTATACTTGTTGAAGTTTGTCCTTGATAGCATGACACCTTAGATTCAATATTTATAATTTAACACATTCATTAAACAAACATAAAATTGGATGTTAGACGATATGTGGGGATTTAAGGTAAATGATATGAACATAACCACTTCCCTCCCCTGAAAAGCTATGAAGATAAAATCAAACAAGGAATTCCAGTGCATTGATAAAACTAACAAAATGGAAGAAGCCAAAGGTGATGGGAGGGCCTCCAACCTGATCTTGGAGATTAGCAAAGACTCTCTCAAGAAACATGACAGGAGGGGTGCCCAGGTGGCTCAGTCAGATAAGCGACTGCCTTCAGATCAGGTCATGATCCTTGGGTCCTGGGATCAAGCCCCACATTGGGCTCCCTGTTCAGCGAAGAGCCTGCTTCTCCCTCTCCCTCTGCCTGCTGCTCTTGTGCTAACTCTCTGCCAAAAACAAACAAACAAAACAAAACACACACACAAAAATAACAGGAATGGATCAGGGAAAAGGCCTGGATGTGAGAGAACAGTATGGCAATGTCTAGATGTGAGAGAGAAATCAAAGAACTTCAGGGCACCAGAAGTAATTCACTTTGTCTAAATCTAGGGTGAGGGTGTTTTTCAAAGACCCAAACTAAAACTAGTAGAAATAAACTTTTGTGTTATGTTCCAGACATGCTCTCTCCGTATTTGTTTTCCTCTCCAAGCACAGAAATAGAAATACATTTGTCATTTAAAGCATGTACTATTATAAATTTATCCATAAGGCATTTATTCTTGTGAAGAGATAACATAAACACTATAAGGAACTGTCTTTAATTTTTCTCGTTTATACTTTATTTATTACCTAGAAGTAAAGGTGTTATAATGTATTATTCCACAATAAGTTTCAGTTTTATCTCCTAGAGAATTACATAATAGTAATAAAACATAAGAGGCACATTGGTTTAGATCAGCTCTCTTCAAATGCCTTTAAGTATAATTAAAAATCACAGTACCTTGAAAGATGATAATACCATTAAACACAAGATTCGGTTAGTACATGATTAATTCCAAATCAAAATTTAAAATGATCTCAGTTACAGAGAATATTACTGTAGTCGTTGTTCTTCATTATTAAAAGCAAAACGAACATACTAAACGCTGACATGGAAAGAGGAATGAGGAAGAAAGACAGTGGTTGTGAGGAAGACTAAGGTTAGGTGAGGAACTGGAAATATTTTTAACACTGCTGTGAGTAGGAATCTTTGAGAGGAGAAATGTATAAGGAGGATTTTTTAGGGGCAATTACTTTATCTGGCCTTTGAATCCCTTGAGGATGCATATTATTCTTAATGATAGAAAGTAAATGTGGTTTCCAGATATGAGAAAATAAAAACATCAAAGAGAAACGCATTTACTCTTAAACTACCCATTTATTATAGAGCAAACAATAATTATATCATTTTGTTAAGCAACAACTACTTTATTTTTTTAAAGATTTTATTTATTTATTTATTTATTTATTTATTTATTTATTTGAGAGGGAATACAAGCAGAGGGAGTAGGAGAGGGAAATACAGGTGCCCCACAGAGCATGGAACTCCAATGTGGGGCTCAATCCCAGGATTCCGGGATCACGATCTGAGCCAAACGTAGACGCTTAACAACTGAGCCACCCAGGTGCCCCCAACACTACTTTAGAAAATAGTAGGATTTTTAACTAAGCTGAGATACCATGACATACTTTCCTAAAATACAGTGAAGCATATATATTTCTAAATTTCCACTTTTTAAAAAGAGAAGGTCATACAAATCAAATAAAATGAAGAACCTCAGTGCCAAACTGAAGGAAAATTATTAAAATTCAGTGTGAAGAAACTACAGCATTTCATTACTCATAGATCAAAATATAAAACAAAACCCATGACTTTTAATACACTTGCATAAACATAAAATTCAACTTTCATTTTTAAAAATTATGTTTTTATTTTATTTTTTTAAAAGTAAACTCTACCGCCAACATAGGGCTCAAACTAATGACCACCACATCAAGACTCACATGGTTCACCAACTGAGCCAGCCAGGGGCCCCTCAACCTCCATATTTTTAAGAGAGAAAGAATTATTGACCCAGATAGATGAGATGATTTGTCCAGGGATGGGAAAGAAAGTATGAAAAACCAGATATACCAGTTCTTAATGGAATGCTCTTTGATAACCTAAATATAATATTAACCTGATACTAACTCCTGATTTATATTCATGATAAATGATTCTAACCCCCCTTCCCCTTAGTGAACACTTAGAGCTATTGAGATATAATTCGCCAAGACTAATTTCATAAGAACTGATATATTCACAAGGAAATATGAAAAATAGAAAAGATGTGGTAAACAAAGGAGGCAGCTAAGTAAATAAATACATGTTTATTTTAGCAATAGCTTGTAAGTATATTGTGAAGGGAATTTACCTGGGGAACTGTTTCTTCTCCTTTATCTTCAAGTAAAGCCTGAGATGCTGATAGAAAATCCTTTTTCTCACAGCTCTCCTGACTGATGAGCGTGTCCGCATAGTTGGGCTGGGGGAAGATCAGGTGACTCTTGCGCGAGTCCGCGGTGAGGGACACCTCCTGCGAGTAGGTCTGCAGGAAAGCCCGCACCCCGTCCACGCCCACGAAGTGCGAGGCCGGCACGCCCACCAGCCCGCCTCCTGAAGCCTGGAGCACGCGCGACGCGTGCCAGCGCCTCAGCCTGAGCGCCAGCAGCACGATGACGAAGGCGAGGAAGACGCAGGAGACGGCCGCCACCGCCACCACCAGATAGAGCGTGAGGTCCGCATCGTCTGGGTCGGCGGGGGTCCCGATGCTGCCCAGGTCCGCCAGGACGTCGGGGATGCTGTCGGCCACGGCCACGGTGAGCGTGACGGTGGCCGACAGAGGGGGCTGCCCGTGATCCTGCACCGCCACCACCAGGCTCTGCTTGAGCGCGTCTCTGTCCAGCAGGGCCCGCGCTGTGCGCACCTCGCCCGTGTGCAGCCCCACCGCGAAGAGCCCTGGCTCGCTGGCCTTGAGCAGGCGGTAGGAAAGCCAGGCGTTCTGGCCAGAGTCTCTGTCCACCGCCACCACTTTGGTGACCAGGTAGCCGGGCTCTGCGGATCGGGGCGCCAGCTCCACGCCTGTGGAACCGTCAGTGGGGAGGGCCGGGTACAGGATTTCGGGGACATTGTCGTTCTGGTCCAGCACGAATATGTTCAATGACACGTTGCTGCTGAGGGGTGGGTTCCCATTATCACATGCAGTCAACCACAGTTGCAAATCCTGGAACTGCTCATAGTCAAAGGAGCGCAACGCATACACGATGCCGGTGTCAGAGTTGATGGAGATGTAAGAGGAGAGGGGAGTACCCTCAAGAGTGTCTTCGGTCAAAGAATAAGTTACATGGGCATTGTCATCACTGTCAGGGTCATGAGCCGACACAGAAATGATAGAGGCACCTCTGGGATTGTTTTCAGGAATATAGGCAGAGTAGGACAGGTGAGGGAAGGTGGGTGGGTTGTCATTGATGTCTGCCACCTGCAGCAAAATGTAAGCATCCGAGGACAGAGATGGTTTCCCTCCATCTTTAGCAGTCACAGTGATGTTGTAAAAGGAAAACTGTTCCCTGTCAAGGGCTCTGGTTGTAACCAGTCGGTGGTAATTGTCCACTGATCTTTCTAACTTGAAAGGAAGGTTCTCAGGGAGTGAACATGTGATAAATGCATTCATCCCAGAGTCTCTGTCATGTACATTGAAAAGTGCAATTATGGTTCCTGGGGGTGAGTCTTCAGGAATTGAGCTAGTAACAGATGTCATGTAAAATTCTGGGGCATTGTCATTCACATCCAGAACTGTCACAATAACCTTTGTCCTGGTCAGAAGGCCTGGACCATCCTGAGCTTCAATATCAATTTCATGGACTTTGGCATCCTCAAAATCTAGACTCTTTGTGATTGTTATCTCTCCAGACGTTGACTCAAGCTCAAATACCTGTGAGGTTTCTCCTGGATTTTTCTCTTGATAATATGCCACTTGGGCATTGTATCCCTCATCTGTGTCAGTGGCAGTCACTGTGAGTATCCGAGTGCCCACGGGAATATTCTCAGGAACACTTACACGGTACTCGGGCTGTGTAAATACAGGCGCATTGTCATTCACATCTAGGACGGTCACGCGGATGCGGGAGGTGCCCGATCGGACTGGGCTGCCCCCATCCAAAGCCACAAGGACAAGGTGGTGAATGGCCTTCTCCTCTCGGTCCAGGGCAAGCTCCAGCACCAACTCAGGGTGCTTGTTCCCATCCACTCCGCTTCGCACATCCAGGGAGAAGTGGTCATTTGGGTTCAGTTCGTACTTCTGAAGTGTGTTTTCTCCTACGTCTGCATCATGCGCACTCTTTAGGGGAATTCGGAATCCCGGGGCGGTCGTTTCACTTATTTTTAGCTCTAGTTCCTCTACTCCAAAGCGAGGGGCATTATCATTAATATCTGTTATTTCCACTTCTACTGAGTAAATATTTAATTTGTCTTCCAGGAGTATGTTAAAATTCACCAGGCACTGCACACTCTGAGCACAGAGCTCCTCTCGGTCTATCCTGTCCTTGGTGACCAAACTGCCACTTCGCGGGTTCAGAGCAAAAAGCTGTGTCCTACCTCTGGAGACGATGCGGACTCCACGCTCTGCCAGTGCCAGGGGCTCCAGCCCCAAGTCCTTGGCGATGTCACCCACAAAGGCGCCTTTGTCGGTCTCTTCTGGCACAGAATAGTGCATCTGCCCAGCTCCGACTTCCCACAAGACAGCCACAAGAAAGCAGAGCAGGGTAAGCCTTCCACATTGTGGCAATTTTTGCAGAGCCGCCATTTCTTCTGCTGCAATCTTTTCTCCCACGAAACTTCCAGCACCCAGTGTGAGATTCTGGAAGTCTTTATTCCTCAGGGTCTGAGGGAACTAGGATTCACAGGACCCAGGTCACTGTAGAGAGAACTTTCAGCTGCTGGACTGATTTTTCTCCCCCGTCCGGAAGCTTGGGGGCCAAGCGCCCAGCCCTTTTTGTTGTGGGAGCAGTAATGTTGGACTGGGTGTCTTGCAGGCTTTTACTTCTAAGGTGGTCAACAGCGACGCTCAGAGGCCTAAGTAATTTCTGCATCCTCTAAGGCAAACCCAAAGTTACTTCTTGCTTGCTAGCTTTGTGACTTTCAAGTTGCTTTGAAGAATCTTAGTTTTAAGATACCTTAGAAGTAGCTCTTTCAAGTCAGGAGTCTTTTTCTCAGAATTAATAAGAATGTGTAAACAAATGTGACCTTGATAGTAGTTGCTAGGGAAGTGTTACTACTGAACACTCAAGGCATCCATCAAGGCTGCTTCTGCCCTTGCTCCAAACATCTCCAACTTCTTATTTTATATTCAAAGACCGTAAGATCAACTTTAGAACATTAGCTACATTATCTTCTAAGGCCATATATTTTGGATTTCTGTGCTTGATGCCTTAAAATTAAACTTCAACATCTGTATTTTAAAAAGTGAATTATCCAACACTTAATTGGGTGACTGTTGTATACCTGGCAATTTGCCTGTTTGTTGCCTATTTGTTCATTAAGAAATGATGAACCTGATGAACACGGTCCTTGCTCTCAGGAAGCTTACAGTATAGGGGAGGACACAGAAAACTAAATGGAATATTTTAATAGAATATGTTAACTGCTACAAAGGTGGGAAACACTGAGCAATGGAAAGGGGTACATAAGAAAGGTATCCAACCTAGATCTCGGGGTCAAAAATTTCCCAAGACATTACTGAAGATGTCATAAACGGTAGGAACAAGGTAGGAATGGGTGAAGAGGCTGGAATAGTGTTCTAGACCCTCAGTACAAATGCTTGGAGGTGGAAGGTCGCAAGGAATGTTAAGGAAAGTGAAGGGGATTTTTCTATGTTCTTCTTTTTCTTTTTAAAGATTTCTTTAAGAGAGAGCACAAATAAAGGGGAAAGTCAGAGGGAGAAGGCAATTAGACTCCCCACTGAGTGGAAAGCCTGACCTGGGGACCCTAGGACCCTGAGAACACAACCTGAGCCGAAGGCAGACGCTTAACTCACTGAGCCACCCAGGGGCCCTGTTCTTTTTCAAGATTGTTTTGGCTATTTGAGGTTCCTTGCTACTTCATATGAATTTTAGATTTTTTTCTATTTCTGCAAAAAAAAAATCACTGGGATTTTGATAGGGATTGCACTGAATCTGTAGATTGCTTTGGGTAGTCCTCTAAGTTTTTGTAAGTACTCTATCAGGTTAAAGATGTTTCCTTCAATTCCTATTTTGCTAAACAATTTTAATCATGTGTTGAATATTCTCAAGAGCTTTATTATGCCTCTATTTAAATGAATATGTGGTTTTTTATCTTTAATTTATTAATATGGAGTTTTCCATTATTAGATTTTCTTACATTAGAATATCCTTGCATCCTTAAAATAAACTCTATTTAGTCATAATTATAATATTATTTTTTAGTATATGGTAGATTGGGTTTGATACTGTCTTAATTAAAATTTTGAATCAACTTCTTAAATGAGATTGCCCACTTCTGATCTCACTTCAGTCTGTTTATCTTTTGGTTTCTTCCTTGTTGAACTTTTTTCATTTTTATTTTTATCCATTCCTCTGAGAATGGAAAAAATGGAAACCAGTGATATTGACTCACCTTGTTTTCTAGTAGGGCCTCTACTTTTTTAGATTTTTAAAATCTTTTCATCAACATTGTTTTGATGTTTTCAGTACTCATTGAATAACTGTTCAACATCCCTTACTGCAGTTCTCTAAAGAATTACTGTTTTACGGTGCTTTGGTGGCTCAGTTGGTTAAGCGACTGCCTTGGGCTCAGGTCATGATCCTAGAGTCCTTGGATGGAGTCCCGCATCGGGCTCCCTGCTCAACAGGGAGTCTGCTTCTCCTTCTGACACTCTCCTCTCTCACTCTCTCTCTCAGATAAATAAAATTTTAACAACCTTTAAAAAAAGGAATTATCTGTTCTTGGTCTTTGGCAATAGCTGTTTTTACTCTGATATTATTTCCCACTCATTCTTCTTGCTTTGAATCAAATTGTTTTATTTTCCCCCAGTCTCTCCTGCTTTCCTTTCTCCTTTTCCAAGTCTTTGTTTTTAATCAGAATTTAGGGTTTTCTTTTAGAATCCTTAAAAACAATTTTTTAGTAGGCCGTCTGCCTACTCTATATTAGTCCTAGCACGGGACTTCACAGAATTTTAATTTTAATTTTAATTTTAATTTTAATTTCTCCCCACTGGTATGACTTTTACTGTCTGCTTCTATTGCTTTATCATCAGAATTCTTTCTTGTTTGTATATTAATAAGTTATACTCTAAGCATTGTTTTTTCCCTATTATTTTCTTAAAGTTTATGCTGATACAATCTTTCTTGTTTGCCTTGTTTCTTGGTGTCTTGCTAAACTCACTTATTTTAAATAATTTGTTTTGCTTTTAGTTATTTTATTTGTCTATAAATTTACCCCTAGGTACTCTTTCAGCTGTATTCCACAATTTAATTTAATTTAATTTTAAATATGCTCCACATCCAACATGGGGCTCAAACGCATGACCCTGAGATCAAGAGTTGCATGTTCAACTGATTGAGCCAACCAGGTGTCCCTGTATTCCACAGTTTTAAATAATATTTTAATTTTTTTCCTTTGTTTAAAAGATTTTATTTATTAATTTACAGACAGAAATCACAAGTAGGCAGAGAAGCAGGCGGGGGGGGGGAGGGGGGAGCAGGCTCCCTGCTGAGTGAGAAGCCCCATGCAGGGCTCAATCCCAGGACCCTGGGATCATGACCTGAGCTGGAGGCAGATGCTTAACCATCTGAACCACCCAGGCGCCCCTAATTTTTGTTCCTTTCTAAATAGTTCTTATTTCCATTGTGGTTTTTTAAAATCCAAGAGTAATTTAGGGGTATAGATTTAAGTGTCCAAACTTTTTTTGTTTCCTTTTTACTATTGTTAAATATTTGCTTTGTAATTTTCCAGTTTTATTGAGGTACAATTAATAAATAAAATTGTAAGATATTTAAAGTGTACAACGTAATGATATCATATATGTATACATCGTGAAAGGATTCCCCTTATTGATTTAATTAACACATCCATCACCTCAAATATTTACTTCTTTATATGTGTGAGAACACTTAAGTTCTCTCTGAAAAAATTTCTATTATACAACAAAATTTAATATTATCAACTGTAGTCTCCATGTTATATAATAGATACTCAGGCCTTATTCTTTTCTTTTAAAGATTTTATTTGTTTATTTGACACAGAGAGAGAGTGTGTGTGTGAGCACAAGCAGGGGGAGCGGCAGGCAAAGGTAGAGGAAGAAGCAGGCTCACCACACAGGAAGACCGAAGCAGGACTCGATCCCAGCACCATGGGATCATGACCTGAGCTGAAGGCAGATGCTTAAGGACTGAGCCACCCAGGAGCCCCAGGCCTTATTCATCTTACAACTGTAAGTTTGTACCCTTTTACCTACCTGTCTCTATTTTCTCCACCCTAGCCTTATGGATTAAGTACATGTTATAAGGTACATATATTATTGATACTTTGAAATTTACTCTTTTTTATGACTATGTAGTAAATTGCTGTAGATTCCATATGTTCATGTAAAGAATGGCTATTCTGTATTTGTTGTACATAGGATTCTATACAGATTTATTAGATCAAGCTTATAGATTCTATTGTTCAAATTTTCTGTATGCTTAGTAATTTTGTCCCTGTTGGGTATATTATTTCTTATGACACTGAGTTTAAATCTCCTGGTATTCTTTTCAAAGCTATATTGCTCAGTGATGGGGGCTTATATTTTTTATATCTTTTTGTTTGTCTGGTTTTTCGTAATTATGAGCAGTTCATTAAAAAAAAAACCACCATTGGGGCACCTGGGTGGCTCAGTTATTAAGTGTCTGCCTTCGCTCCAGTCATGATTCCAGGGTCCTAGGATCAAGCCCCACATCGGACTCCCTTCTCAGCGGGAAGCCTGCTTCTCCCTCTCCCACTCCACCTGCTTGTGTTCCCTTTCTTGCTGTGTCTCTCTCTGTCAAATAAATAAATAAAATCTTTTAAAAAATCACCATTAATGTTTGTTGTCTTAAACACTACTTGCTGTTATATTAAAACTGACATGACTGCTTTCTTTGTGTGTCCACATATATATTTGTATTTTCACTATTTTAGTAGAATTTGCTTTAAGTATGTATCTTATTGGCAGAATATATATGGGTTTTAAAAATCATCCAGCTTCATAATTTCTGTATTTTAATAGCTAAATTTAGCTAACTTATATACATATAAAATAAAAAATTTTAAATTAACAGGAGCTGAGAAAATCCAGAATTGAAATAACTAATGTAACTTTTTTTTAATGTCACTTTTTAAAAAGATTTATTTATTTGAGAGAGAGAGAGAAAAGTGCGTGCACATGGGGAGGGCCAGAGGAGCAGAGTCAAGCTGACTCCCCGCTGAGCATGGAGCTCACTGGAGGGATCCATCCCAGGACCCTGAGGTCATGACCTGAGCTGAAACCAAGAATAAGATACTTATGGGCGCCTGGGTGGCTCAGTGGGTTAAGCCGATGCCTTCGGCTCAGGTCATGATCTCAGGGTCCTGGGATCGAGTCCCGCATTGGGCTCTCTGCTCGGCAGGGAGCCTGCTTCCTCCTCTCCCTCTGCCTGCCTCTCTGCCTACTTGTGATCTCTCTCTGTCAAATAAATAAATAAAATCTTTTAAAAAAAATAAAGAATAAGATACTTAGCCAATTGAGCCACCCAGGTGCCCCATGAAATAACTTATGTTATTGAGAGTGTACTCCAAACAGAAAATAAAAATAAAAATCAACGCTTAGACATATAGAAGGATGAGAGAATTTTTTAAAAAGCCATTAGACAGAAAACAGAGATACCTTAAAAATAACGACAATTTGTTGAAAGTATCTCACTAGCAACAATAACTCCAGAAGATGATGTTTCAAGATTTTGGTTTGTAGATTTATTGATTTATTGTCAGAGAGAGTGAGCACAGGCAGACAGAGTGGCAGGCAGAGGCAGAGGGAGAAGCAGGCTTCCTGCTGAGCAAGAAGCCCGATGTGGGACTCGATCCCAGAACACTGGGATCATGACCTGAGCTGAAGGCAGCAGTCCAACCGAGCCACCCAGGTGTCCCTGGTTTGTAGATTTATTTTAAGTGGAAGAGTTTCTTAATTGCTCTCTCTCTTCTATTTTCTCTCCCACTCTCCCTCCCTCCTGGGTTCAGGGTTTTGTCTCTTATAGTTTTAAAATTGTTTAGTTTTAAAATTGTTTTTATTCCAGGTCCCAGGACACAAGTAGGTCTTTTAATGGTGTGCAGCAGTAGTAGTGTGAATATTACAGCTCATGTCTAAGAAACTTGGTGTTCATCTTCTGAAGCTAGCACTTCAGAAGTGTATCCACTTTTCACCTTTGGTCTGCAGGTTGCAAAAAGTCATGACCACAGGAATTGGTAGGCAGCATTTTCATGCAGTTTCTCCCTGTTTTAGGTAGTTGAGGGGCCGAACTGCTTATTTTGGATTCTAGTAGTAAGTCTGTAGTAAGTCTGGCTTAGGTTCCTTGTTTAGCCTGAAGCACTCTGTCCCTGTAACATTGCTGGAACCACCTCCTGATCTTATGCTTGTATCTAAGCCAAGATGAGAATTCCCATAGCTTTAGTGTGGCTCACTACTTTCTGTTCCATCTCTGACCCATATATATATTTATCTTTTATTTATGCCTTACCAAGCTTTTGATTTTTTATTTTTATAGTTTGTTTAGCTCTTTAATTTATTGGAGCAGAGTAAGTTTATCAAAGCATGGACTTACTCCCCTATGAAACATTTCTTGAGAAGAGTTAACACACACATTAAAACGGAATATATACTTGGTTTTTGTTAGTCACTTCCATTATAGGCATAATATACAAGTCAGGAGGCTTCAAAACAACTTCTCAAGTTGCATAGTAAATTTCCTGTCATTCACTTTATTACCTCATTTCATAAGTTCTTAAACATCTAATATATTCCTCAGAATACATGAATTATCTCAAAATAAAAGATGAAACAAAGGGCTAAGATATTCCACAAAAATTCCCAACATATATATATATATACACATATATATTCCTATAACTTAATCCTAACACAACTAAAAATAATATTTTAGACAACCTTTACCTTTTCAAATGTCCCCAAATAAAAGAGGACTTGTCAGATGACATTTATTCTAAGTTTAGGGATAAATTAGTATTTATAACTGAGAGAAATTTAAAGCATTGTTAGTCACATAAATATTGGTGGATCTTTTCTAGTCAAACCCTATCCTTTCCAGATAAGAGAATGGTAAAACAAGAAAAATTAAATTATTTGACCAGAGGAAAGCAAGAAAATATTAGAAGTTGTATTTTCTTGTTTCTGATGCAATGCTCTTCATTTTAAAAATATTTTATTTATGTATTTGAAAGAGAGATCACATGTAGGCAGAGAGGCAGGCAGAGAGGGAGGAAGCTGGCCTCCCGCTGAGCAGAGAAACCGAGGTGGGGCTCGATCCAGGACTCTGGGATCATGACCTGAGCCAAAGGCAGAGGCTTAACCCACTGAGCCACTCAGGTGCCCCTGGATATAAACATTTAATAATAATTTCCCAGAATCTGTAAATAGAAATCTACAAAAATATGAGGGTAACAGAACTGTTAATAGTAAAGAGTGACAGTAAATAAACTCAGTAATTATTTTTACCTAGAAAAGTTTAGTAGAAGTTTACCTGAGAAAATGTTTCCTTTTTGTCTTCAAGTAAATCCTGAGTTACCAGAAGAGGCTCGCTTTTCCCACAGCTCTCCTGGCTGATGAGCGTGTCCGCGTAGTTGGGCTGGGGGAAGATCAGGTGACTCTTGCGCGAGTCCGCTGTGAGGGACACCTCGTGCGAGTAGGTCTGCAGGAAAGCCCGCACCCCGTCCACGCCCACGAAGTGCGAGGCCGGCACGCCCACCAGCCCGCCTCCTGAAGCCTGGAGCACGCGCGACGCGCGCCAGCGCCTCAGCCTGAGCGCCAGCAGCACGATGACGAAGGCGAGGAAGACGCAGGAGACGGCCGCCACCGCCACCACCAGATAGAGCGTGAGGTCCGCATCGTCTGGGTCGACGGGGGTCCCGATGCTGCCCAGGTCCGCCAGGACGTCCGGAATGCTGTCGGCCACGGCCACGGTGAACGTGACGGTGGCCGACAGAGGGGGCTGCCCGTGATCCTGCACCGCCACCACCAGGCTCTGCTTGAGCGCGTCTCTGTCCAGCAGGGCCCGCGCTGTGCGCACCTCGCCTGTGTGCAGCCCCACCGCGAAGAGCCCTGGCTCGCTGGCCTTGAGCAGGCGGTAGGACAGCCAGGCGTTCTGGCCAGAGTCTCTGTCCACCGCCACCACCTTGGTGACCAGGTAGCCGGGCTCTGCGGATCGGGGCGCCAGCTCCACACCTGTGGAATCATCAGTGGGGAGAGCGGGGTAAAGAATTTCCGGTGTGTTGTCATTCTGGTCCAGTATGAATAGGCTCAATGACACATTGCTGCTGAGCGGCGGGTCGCCACTGTCACATGCTACCACTCTCAATTGCAAGTCCCGTAACTGTTCATAGTCGAAGGATCTCAGGGCATATAAGACTCCAGTGTCTGAGTTGATGGAAACATACGAGGACAAAGGCACTCCCTGGATGGTGTCCTCCACCAAGGAGTAAGTGACTAGTGCATTCTCATTGCTGTCAGCATCATGGGCTGTTGCAGAAAAGAGGGAGGCACCTCGAGGATTGTTTTCTAGAATGAAGGTAGAGTAGGAGTCCTGGGGAAAAACAGGAGGGTTGTCATTGATATCTGTCACTTGCAGTGAAATGTGAGTTTCAGTAGATAGAGCTGGAGTTCCCTGATCTGTTGCTGTTACTGTGATGTTGTACCTAGAGGTAAGTTCTCTGTCCAGTGTTCTTTCTGTCACTAAATGGTAAAAATTATCATCCAACTTTTCTAATTTAAAGGGTAGATTTCCAGGAATGGAACAGGTAGTATCACCGTTGTCTCCAGAGTCCTGGTCATGCACACTGATAAGAGCAATTATAGCTCCAGGAGGAAAGTTTTCTGGGACTGAAGTGGTGACAGAGGTCATGGTCACCTCTGGGGCATTATCATTTATGTCCAGAACTTTGACCAGCACCTTAGCTCTGGCCATGAGGCCTGCCCCATCCTGAGCCTGAATTTCCATTGAATAAATTTTGTATTCTTCAAAATCCAAGGCTTCCTTATTTGATATTTCTCCAGTGTAAGAATCCAGCTGAAATATCTGGGCTATTTTGTGGTCTATATTGTGAAATGAGTATGCTACTTCCCCATTGACTCCTTCATCTGGGTCAGTAGCTTTTACTGTAAGCAGCCGAGTGCCCAGTGGCACATTCTCTGGGACACTCGTGTGGTACTGTGCTTGAGTAAATGCTGGAGGGTTGTCATTTGCATCTACCACCTGAACATGAATGCGGAGGGTTCCTGAAAGGACTGGGTTGCCCCCATCAGAGGCCGTGAGGAGGAGGTGGTGCACAACTTCTTCTTCCCTATCCAGGGGACTCTGCAGCACCATCTCTGGGAGTTGGGATCCATCAGCTCCCTGTTGCACATCCAGGGAGAAATGAGGATTGGAGCTGAGCTGGTAGCTCTGCAGTGAATTCATACCCACATCAAGATCTTGCCCCAAAGGTAGAGGGATCCTGGTACCTGGAGTAGTTATTTCATTCATTTTAAATTCCACGTCCTCTAACTGAAACTGGGGAGTGTTGTCATTAATATCAATTATTTCCACTTCAACAGGGAAAAGCTTCATTTTATCCTCTACCAAGATGTTAAAACTCACCAGACACTGCACACTCTGTGCACAGAGCTCCTCCCGGTCTATCCTGCCCGCTGTGACCAAGCTGCCACTTCGAGGGTTCAGAGCAAAAAGCTGCGTCCTACCTCTAGAGATGATGCGAACTCTGCGCTCTGTGAGCTCCTGAGGTTGCAGCCCCAGGTCTTCAGCGATGTTGCCCACGAAGAAAGCTTTGTCTGTCTCTTCTGGCACCATGTATCGGATCTTTCCAGCCCAAGCTTCCCACGACAGTCCCAGAAAAAGGCATAGCAGGAACAGCTCACTGCAGCTGAGCTGCTTCCCCCGAATCACCATTGCTCTCTCGCTTCGTAGTTTACTCCCAGTCCGGTACCGAGAGTATTGTTTCTCTATTCTTCTGAGCCTAAATTAACCGAATTTTCAGAAGATTTCAGAGCGGAAAGTGGTCCAGAAGTAGGGTCTGGGAAGCTTCAGGGAGACTGTTTTCAATCTGACGATGATGGAGGTTCTAAGAAGCTCTTTTTTTTCTTTTTCCTTTGGGGGTGAGAGTGCGCACGCGCAGCCTTTATCTCCCAGACTGGTGAACAGCGGCGCCCAGAGTCCTCACCAGTTACTACACTCCTAGATAATACTGAAACTTACCTTTGTTAACCTCATCTATCTTTCCTTAAGTCTTGGTTTATTGTCAAGGAAGTAGTTATTGATTATAATATAATATAATATAATATAATATAATAATGAAAATGAGAAACTATTATGTTTATTTAATCATATCTAACTGTTACTAAATTGCAATATACAGTAAATCTCAATATACCTAAGCTATCTGCTTTCCCTATTTGCTATTCAGGTAATATCATCACAAGGAACAAAAATCATACCTCCACTTCTCTAGTATATCTTGACCACTTGACAGTTTCTCAGGCTACACAGAAGAGCAACTACCCTTTGGTGAATCAAATAAAAACTAGAGGATAAATAAATTTTTAAAATGTAAGCTAGACTTTTAAAAATTGGACTGTCCATTTTCTTTCCATTGTGCTTTGAATATTTATCAGAAACCATTGAATTTTGAAGGATGTGTTTTAACGATTTCTTATTTTTCAAAACTCGTTTCTGAAGTGTCTATGTATTATGTGGATTTTAAAAGACCTTTAATTCACTCAAAGGCAATATATTTTGAATAGAATTTCACTGGAAAATGTCATATGAGTATCTAATTTAGACTTCAAATTTAAGAGACACAAGAGGTAGTGATATTATTCTTCAAAACTGAGAAGAAAATGGCCACATCTTTATTTTTAGACAAGCCCTTAAATAATATGTGTTCTCCTAAAATCACACTTAATATTTTCTCCAAGAGAAACTGGTTTTATTAATAGAAATTTTTTTTAAAGATTTTATTTATTTATTTGACAGACAGAGATCACAAGTAGGCAGAGAGGCAGTCAGAGAAAGAAGGGGAAGCAGGCTCTCCACTGAGCAGAGAGCCTGACGTGGGGCTCGATCCCAGGACCCTGGGATCATGACCCGAGCAGAAGGCAGAGGCTTTAACCCACTGAGCCACCCAGGCGCCCCAATAGCAAAATTTTTAAAGTAGATTGCCTTCCTTCTTTTACTCATTGCAAAATTAGTAAAAGTTTACTAAGTAAAATGCCTTGAGGCTTTGAGTGATTTATCTTTACCCAAAAGTTAGGGAAGAATGTTCTCTGCATCCCAGAGGTTAACATTTTAGGAACAAATTGGGCCAGATACTGGCAGTCAACCTATGGATATGACTGAAAAGAGTAGAGAAAATAAAGCAATAAAGGAAACAAAGGTCACAAGAATAGTTTTTGGAAAGAGAATATTCATTCCTGTATAACCAAATGTATGGTTTCTCAGCTTCTCAAAACAAGCATATGGAGTCCAAAGGCAGTAACTTAAATATTCAGTGAACCTCTTTAACTAATGCAAGGAGAGGGCTTTTTTTACCAGAAAATGTAAGTTTTTAGAATGTGCACTAATAGGCACAAACTTTTCACCAACACGACTGTCTGGACAAATGAAAGAAATTTAAAAACACACAGCAACTAGAAAGTGAATTTGTAGAGCTTCTCTTCCTCCAACAACAGCAAAAAAAACAAGCAGAGTTGATTTAGAACAGGATATTTACAAAATAAAAGTGTTAAAACTCACAGGTAGATATTTCAATCCAATGTAATATTGAAGGTTGCAGTGCAGGCACCAAAGAGAACATACACTTAAAAGATGTTTCTTGAGTGAAAGAAATAAAATTAAAATTTAGCAAAATATCCGAAGCCACAAAAGGACTGCAGAAATAGGGCAAATCTCACTTGCTGAAGTAAAAGCGACTCCAAATCTAGGCTTGGACCAAAGACCAGACTGAAAGTAGGGCTGGCGGAGCCTCACAGGACCAGGGTGATGGCCAAAGTCACTGTGAGGAGAAGAGCATGGATACAAAGGACAAGGCCACAACCAGGTAAAACTGTGGCTCTGTCTGCCTGCCAGCAGGTACCGGGCCATTGCTGGGTTCTGGAAGCAATTCCTCTAAACTGTAGGCAAAGACTAGCTGTAGGATGATGACTGTTGGTATTATGTGCAGTGACCAGCAAGCCCTATAGAGCAGCGTCTCTGCTGCTCACAGGACCGGAGTGCTAATCTCACTCTTGTGCCTCCCCAGGTTGAAGAATCATATTAGCTGGTCTGAAGCATGTAATAGGATAGCCAGGCAAGGCTCTTCACTTGACGTCCACCTTAGTGACCAGGTAGCCAGTTGCACTGTACATGGTGCCACATCCAAGAGGGCATGATTTCTGGCTGCAGCTCCTGGCACAGTGCTGCCTGTGCATTTTCATTGTGGTGGCCCACCATCACAAGGAGCCTGCAGTGAACATCATCGTGCTCTGCACTAAGACACAATGGATGATGATGCACACGGTACTGGGTTGCTGGTCAGGAAGAAATAGGCACATAGGGCCCCGCATCTGGGTAAGAAGCACTAAAGTGTGCAATGGAGGCTTTGAGCAGGCATTCCCATTCTCTTGGGCCATATAAGAGGTCTGCTGGAAAACAAAAGCATTTTTGTTGATGGGGGTGATTTGCAGGGTGATGTTTGTGCTGGAGGAGAGAATAGCTTATCCTTGGTGGCTCGGGTGGTGACACTGTACTTCAAGTACTGTTCCCAGTTTAGAATTCCTTCTGCCTGTATCTAGAAAGAATTACAAAGTAATTCTTATAGGTGAATTGCTTGTTTATTACTTTCTACAATATCTTTTATCTCTGCACTGTTTTGGCTTGGGCAACCAGAGTTCTTGCCTTGCCTACACAGCCAGCTGAAAGTCATCTGCACAGCATTATAGTTCTCAACCTCCACTTCAATCAGGATTCTGAAATGGACCCTTAAACTGCCTCCAATCTTCTCTTCTACTAAATGTTGCAACTGTCATGTTCCAAAATCAAAGATGGCACTGTTATTACTGGATGACAGATATTTGCTATATTCCCTGGGAGACTGTGTAGTAAGTGTAGGGGAACTCTACCTTAAGGGTGTCACCTAGGTCAGTGGGGAACCACCTGACGAATGCAGATGATGTGGTAGAGGGCAGGTGAACTGTGCTGTACTCCTTGTGGCTCAGTATGGGAGGACTGGCATTAGCCTCCATCTCTTATATCTTGTCATGAGCTGCTTCTACTGCTCCCCACCATGAAGTGGTGGCAGCTCTGTTCTTTGGTCCATTCCTGCCCTACTCATCTCTTTTACTTGTGGGGACTACGGAGATGGGTATTGAAATTAATGTGATAAATTCATAGAGAATTACTTGCAGGATCCAAACATACTGGGGTTTAAGAATGAATATGCTACTATTAAGATGTTTCCTACAATTTTCAAAACAAAATGTATTAAAAGCCACAAATTATTTATATCCAGGGCGAATATATTTATATGAAAAGCATTTATGGGATTTCCAAAGGAGGGTTTCAGATTCAAGATCCCAAAGACTTCCTTTAGCATACCTGCTAGATCTAGCCTGTCATTCTCCAGTTCCTCCCTGCTGTCCTTGCTGGCGCTGGCAGTAAAAAGAGGCTTCCCAGCACTCACCCGTAGTTCCAGTCACCAAGACGCATATCTTTGCCCAGTTTCTCCACTTTTAAACCACTGGCTTTTCTTCTGGACTCTCACAGCGCACCTGATGTGTAGTTCACTAGACAGAACAAAGACGCCAGTAAGGGAAACCGCTTCCTGCCCGCCAAGCATCTTCCCGGTGGGGGTCTTCTTATCTATTCTTGATGCTCCTTCTCAGATCTTAATATACCTTGCCATGGTGGCTTCCAGATTACAAAGGTGTGCTGGAAAGAAAAGGCAGCACTTCACTCTGGTTCATTAAACATCCTGGCATTTCTGATCCAGATATTTGGAAAAGATGGTGGTAGAGAAGGCATTTGGAATCCACGCCAGACGCATTTCACAAGTCGGCGGGGATCACTGGGTCAGAATGCTAACGGATTGCTTTGTTTCACTCTATCCACGGATTAGGAGACAGCGGCACCCAGAGGCCTGGTACTATATCTACTGCATGTAATTTCTCAATCAGGTGACTGTATTTGCTTTATTTCCAGGGCTTATTTTAGACAAAGGCTGTAAGTCGTTATTTATTTTTGACAAAATATTAAAAAATGGAATTTTCACAAAACTTAAACCAAGCACTTTTATTAAAATTCATCAACTTAAAATAATTCATATAGAATTTTCCCTCTTGGTATGAGGACGATAAAGAAGAAGCTTCTTTTCCTTAAAAAAATTTTTGCTCAAAAAATTATCCATTGTGGGCGCCTGGGTGGCTCAGTGGGTTAAGCCTCTGCCTTCGGCTCGGGTCATGATCTCAGGGTCCTGGGATCGAGTCCCGCATCGGGCTCTCTGCTCAGAGGGGATCCTGCTTCCTCCTCTCTCTCTGCCTGCCTCTCTGCCTACTTGTAATCTCTCTCTGTCAAATAAATAAATAAAAATCTTTAAAAAAAATTATCCATTGTAAAAAGAATTTTTCATTATGAAAAGATACTCTCACTGTAAATTCTATAATAAAAATTTTTACTATACAAAAATAGAAAATACTCATAAAAATTTAAAATCACCAGTAATTATATAATTATTATATCGTATTTGATGACTACTCATACTTCGTTAATACATAATACTTTTTCTTTGTTTTGTGGTAATATACACATAATATAAAACTTAACATTTTAACCATTTTTCAAACAATTTTAAGTGCACAGTTCAGTGGTATTAAAATACATTCATAATGTTGTGCAACCATTACCACCATCCATCTCCAGAACACTTTTCATCTTGTAAAACTGAAACCCATACCCATTACTTAATAACTCTTCATTCTCCCTTCTCTCCAGCCCCTGGCAAACACCATCTATTTTCTATGATTTTGGCTACTCTAAATACCTCACACAAGTGGGATCAAGCAGTATTTATTGTCTTATGACTGGCATATTTCCATAGCATAATATCCTTGAAGTTCATCTGTGATGTAGCAACTGTCAAAAGTTCCTTCCTTTTTAAGGCTGAACAATATTCCACTGTATGTACAGACCACATTTTGCTTATCCATTCATTTGATAGACACTTGCGTTACTTCCAAATTTCAGCTGCTGTGAATAATATTGCTATGAGGATAGGTGGGCAAATGTCCCTTTGAGGGGCACCTGGGTGGCTCAGTGGGTTAGCCCTCTGCTTTCGGCTTCAGTCATGATCTCAGGGTCCTGGGATTGACCCCCCACATCAGGCTTTCTGCTCAGCAGGGAGCCTGCTTCCTCCTCTCTGCCTGCCTCTCTGCATACTTGTGATCTCTCTCTCTGTCAAATAATAAAAAAAATCTCAAATGTCCCTTTGAGTCTCTGCTTTCAATTCTCTTGGGTATATACAGAGAAGTAAAATTGCTAGATCACATGGTAATACTATTTTTAATTTTTTGAGGAAATTCTACAGTTTTTTACAGTGGCTGTGCCATTTTACATTTCCACCAACAATGCACAAGGTTTCAAATATTTTAATACTTGCTAACATTTATGTATTTTTTTTATAGTAGCCATCATAATGGGTGTAAGGTGGTATCTCATTGTTTTGATTGGCATTTCCCTAACCATTAGTGATGCTGAGCATCTTTTCATGGGCTTACCGTCCACTTGTATCTTTTTTGGAATGACACATATACCATTACAACCCCCAAATGATCAGTTCTTTCAATGATACTACTAGTAGCTTATATAGACTGGTATTTGTGTCCCCTCAAAATTCTTATGTTGAAACTCAATTCCCAGTGTGATGGTATTTGGAGGTAGGGCTTTGGGGAGGTGATTAGCTCAGGAGGGTGCAGTCTCATGAATGGCATTAGTGCTTTGTAAAAGAGGCTGCAGAGAACTCCCTCACCCCTTGTACCATGTGAGGCTACAGTAAAAAGGCTGCTGTTTATGGAGCCAGAAGTTTGCCCTCACCCAGACACCAAATCTGCTGGCACCTTTATCTCCCAACTTCTCAAGCCCCAGAACTAAGAAATAAATTTCTGTTGTTTACAAACCACTCAGTTTATGGTATTTTGTTATAGTAGCTCAAATGGATGAAGACATTATCCATGCCCCTTGCCCTCTTCTGACATTTCCTTTTTTAGTTTAGAGGCCCATCCTCTGAAACAGGAAGCTAAACCTATTCATAGTTGTAATAGGTTCTGATAGATCTAAGCCAATAATGATAGTCTCATTCTTCTTGTCATTGTTTACTTAGGAATATAGACTTAATATGATGACTAACCATGGCACTATTTTGGGCCAGATAACTCTGTTGTGGGGAAGAAAGCTGTTCTGATATTTAGTAGCATTCTTGGCCTCTACTCGCTAGATACCAGTAGACCCACTCCCATAGTTGTGACTATCAAAAATATCTCCAAAAAAAATCTCCAGATATTATCAAATGTCACCTCCTCCCCACCATACTGAAAATGGTATAGCTCAGGGTATTCTGGTGATTATTCTGGTGATTATTACTATTACTAGGCCTATTATTATAGGCATAGGTACATGACCTAAATTGGTCTAATCAGATTGAAAGATGAACTTTGGCTGGGGGAGCCACTCTTTGAACTTACCACAGACAAGGAGGGAACTCCCCTGGTTACTGCTAGCAGATTTCTTGTGACCACAGACTTTAGAAGTCTCAAGATGAGGGCAAAGCTAAAAGAATAACAGAAAAAGTATAAATAAATAATCGTTCTCCAAAATGAGGAAGAGGAAAACAGTTTGTGCCAGGTCATGATTCTGTCAAGCCCAGAGGGAGCCATATTTGAATGGCACTGTTCAATACAGTAACCACCAGCTATATGTGGCCCCTGAGCATTTGAAATAGGGCTACTCCAAATTGAGATGTGCTGTGAGTGTAAACTATGTACAAGGTTTTGAAGATTTAGTACAAAGTAAAAATGTAAAATATATCATTAATAATTACTACATTGATTACATGTGGAAATGGTAGTTTGGACTAAGGTAAATAAAATTATTGAAATTAATTTTACGTTTCTTTCTTTTTTTAAATTTTATGTTTCTTTTTACCACTTTAATGTGCTTACTAGATAATTTAAGATCACATCAGTGGCTTTAATCTGTGGCTCAGAGTATATTTCTAACTGTACAGAGCTGCTCTAGACTATCTGGTTTTTAAGGTAACAGATTTTCTAATTGTTTAAATCAGTATCAATTTAGGTTGATCTTTTTTTTCTATAGAAAACATCCTAATTGGGGTGTCCCGGTGGCTCAGTTGGTTAAGCGTCTGCTTCTGGTTCAGGTCATGATCCTGGGACTCTGAGATCAAGCCCTGTATCAGGATCCCAAACCCTCCCTCAGCTCATGCTTGCTCTCTCTCTCTCTCTCTCTCTCTCAAATAAATAAATAAAATCCCAAAATAACATTCTACTTGACACAGGATACTGCTATATTTTACCTAAGCTTGCCCTCTTATTTCTCTCTCAATAAATGAAATCTTTAAAAAAACATTCTGCTTGATACAGGAGACTGCTACATTTTAGTTAACCTGGTTTTTTTTCCAAGATTTTATTTTCTTGTTTTACTTATTTAAGTAATCTCTCTCTATACCTAATGTGGGGCTCAAAATCATAACCCCATGATCAAGAGTTGGATGCTCCTCCAACTGAACCAGCCAGGAGCCCCTCTAAGATTTTTATATTTAAGTAATCTCCCCACACAATGTGGGACTCAAACTTACAACCCCAAGATCAAGAGTCACATGCTTTACCTACTAAGCCAGGCAGGCACCCCTGATAACCTGTTTTTTTTTTTTACTGTTTATATAATGATATGCCAATATATAAGTGTACTTTTTTGGGATATCTGCAATTTCCTCACCCCTATAATTTTTGATCTCTAAAATATAAGCAGGGATACTTCCATCACTCATGATTTTTTAGATTTTTTTTTTAATTTGACAGACAGAGATCACAAGTAGGCAGAGAGGCAGGCAGAGACAGAGAGAGGGGGAAGCAGGCTCCCCACCGAGCAGAGAGCCCCATGCGGGGCTGGATCCCAGGACCCCGGGATCATGACCTGAGCCGAAGGCAGAGGCTTTAACCCACTGAGCCACCCAGGCACCCCATCACTTGTAATTTTTTAATCTCCACAACATAAGGAACTTAAGAGTTTATTAAAGGGAATTTCCAAACACACAGCATAAGCCTGATTGTGCTACTCCTTTATTATAGGAAGGAAGTCTTTGGAGGACTTGTTACCTCACTGGGGAATTTTTTCCTCTCCCCAAATCTTTGGTTTGCTAGTATCCCAGGTATTTCATGGAACAACTACAGAAGTGTAATTCCTTCATCAATTTATAGTGTTTCTGTAGGCCTAATGGGCTTGATTTAAAAAAACAAACCTGGATTGGGGCACCTCAGTGGCTCAGTGGGTTAAACCTCTGCCTTCAGCTCAGGTCATGATCTCAGGGTCCTGGGATCAAGTCCTGAATCAGGCTCTCTGTTCAGCAGGGAGACTGCTCCACCCCCAACTCTCTGCCTGCTTATGATCTCTGTCTGTCAAATAAATAAATAAAATCTTAAAAATTTAAAAAATTAAAAACCTGGATTTTTCAATAGACATTAGGGTAATGGGTGATGTGCCAGAGCCCTTAGTTTTAGGATCAATGTAATTTTCCCTCAAAAAAACAGCATTTGCAAAATATGTTAAGATCATAAGCAGAAAATATGTTTCAGGACTGAAGGAGGTATTTACTTTAGAGGAAACTTCAGTTAATCCTTTTTATTAAAAGGTTTAAAAATATTCCATTTAAAGGTTAGTAACCAAAATATATCATAATTTTGGCAGGTCAGAATTACATAGAATTTATCTTAAGCTATTTTCTGTGACAAGGCTATTTGAGCATCATAAAACTCTGGCAATTAAAATGCAAAGAAATATTTGGATTATTCTCATTTATAGGCATGTCCTTACATCTTATATGGTTAAATAAAGTACTATGCAGAGGCCAGCAGATATCCTGTTATATGTATAAAATAAGTAAAACCAGGTATAATTAAGGGACAGCACAGTGAAAAAAGTTCACCTTCAAAAAGAAAATAAATGATTTTGGAAATTATTGTTAAATCCGCTAACATTCTTCAACACATTATAGAACAAGAAGGACTAATGTAGTTATCTGAAAGAATGTAATTTCTCCTTCAAACTTAACAACAACAACAAAACGAACTGGTGTCAGGCCATTTTAATTTCCTCCCATAACACACAGTATCAGAGTCTACCTAAACCAAAGAAGACACATTCACACACACTTTTACCAAACCTCTCCACTCACAATTGGCACTGTTCTTGGCTAGAGAGAAAATGTGTCTAAAGTGGATCTATCTCATTCTAAGGTAACATAAAACCCATTTTCTCTCACAAATCATTATGGGAATTAGACTATATTTATGCCATTTTCTCTTATGTCATGGATCAATTATTTCCTTCAATTGGCAATATTTCTTGTGTGTCTCCCATGTTTTGGTACTAGGCACTGGGACACAATGAACATGGGAAACAACAAACTCCTGACTATCACAGAGCTTCCAATTTGGGGCAAGAGAGTAAGTGCCTAAACAAATAAAGCAAATTTTGAAAGTATTAATCACATTTCAGGTGAGCTCTTTCAAATTTATATGCAGTTCGTATTTTAGAAGATAGAAATAAAATTTTAATGAGTTTGATGCTTACCAAACTGATCCTACTAAAAAATGAATGTAAATGAATAGGTGCAAGTGGAAACTGTTACGTATTTAGGCCTTAATACTACAAAACATGCAAATGAATACCTCATTACCCATAGAAGAAACAAGCATAAACAGTTTTAAAATAGTAGACGTGGAACAAAAAAAAATTCCTAACTTAAAAATTACAGGCAAAAGCATGATAGGGAGTAATACTTCCAATTTTATTCTACTTCAATCAGACCATTCGTTAGACAGCTCTGTCCTAAACGAATATGTGCCTCCAGAAGAACACTTACTTCCCTGTTGACATTTATATCTACATCAAACACATTAAAAAGAGGAATCACCATGTTCCCTTGGGGTCCTTCAAAACAGTAACAGTCCCTAAGTCATGGGTCCCCTCAGGGCATTTTCATCATCAACAAAACATAGAATTATATAGTGGTCAGCATGTCCTTCTCACTCCACTGATTTGGGTACTTTACAATCCACTATATGGTTAAGTATAATTTTTTGTATCTGCTCCAGATTTGGATATACCGTGTGGAGCATCCGAGATGTTTCCAAAGGCAAAGACGCTTTCCGCACGGATGCCCTATCTCCAGCAATCACACAGAAGCCTAGGAGCCATCCGGACCCACGGCGACCGGTAAAGGTTCTGCCTTAAAAAAGCAGGAAAGGTGAGCTTGAAGGTCTGTGTTTTTCCTGCAAGCATTGCCTTTAAATATTTTCAAAACCGGTAGCTCTTTAAGAAACATTAGCTTTTTCTCGCGTTAAGTCAAATTCTCGCGAGAGGACAAGTCCCCGGATAGCGTAATTGCGCCTGCGCGCGCTGGAGCAGCCCCCACTTCCGCTTTAGGCGTGCTGTCAGTCACAGCGCTTCTTTTGCCCGGCGGTGTTACGTAGCGCTTTCCTTGCTGGGTCTGCAGCTCCGGAGTGAGAGTGGCGGTGTGGCTGAGCTGCCGAGACGGGCGCTGCGAGCTGCAGATCTCGGCGAGATTTCGTACTGCCTGTCCTCGGCGTTTCGTTGATAAGCAGATCACTTTCCTGAGATCCGGGCGGAACAAAGGAATAAAGAAGGAGACGCGCGGCTCCCGGCCGTGTTGCTTGGTTTCCTTTTCCGCTTGCTTCTGTTCGGAGAAGCTGGGTTTGTAATCATCACCGGATTGTAAGTACCTAAGGCGAAGAAATCGCACTGCGTCCTGCTTTTTGAATACCTTTGTTCCGGGAGAGATTGTGGATTGGGAGAGTCTACTGGGCCTTTCATTTTTGTGTCGAAAATCATTCCGCTGAAGCCGCCATTTGCTTTCCTGCTAGCTAGCTCTGTCTGCATTGTCCGGCAGCGACATCTGGAGGTCGGAACTTGCATTGCAGCCAGTAGATTTAAGTGGACCCAACTGATAAGTGTCTCTAACGACTGGTATTCAGGCACAACATATTTCTAAAGACTTGGACCTTAATTCAAAATTAAGACAAAATAGACGCCTTGCCCCTATTCTGATTAAAACTTTTTATAATTAAGGATTTCGAATCGTAACAAACTGGTCTAACTGCTTGCAGTAGCTGCAACTTTTAGTGCAACAAGTGGTTGTTAGAAAAGTGAGCCTCAAAGAAGTAAAGATGAGTAAGAGCAAAGATGATGCTCCTCACGAGCTAGAGAGCCAGTTTATCTTACGGCTGCCTCCGGAATATGCCTCTACTGTGAGGCGGGCGGTACAGTCTGGTCACGTCAACCTGAAGGACAGATTGACAATTGAGTTACACCCTGATGGACGTCACGGAATCGTCAGAGTGGACCGGGTCCCACTGGCCTCAAAATTGGTAGATCTGCCCTGTGTTATGGAAAGTTTGAAGACCATTGATAAAAAAACCTTTTACAAGACAGCTGATATATGTCAGATGCTTGTCTCCACAGTTGATGGTGATCTCTATCCTCCTGTGGAGGAACCAGTTGCTACTACTGATCCCAAAGCAAGCAAGAAAAAGGATAAGGACAAAGAGAAAAAGTTTATATGGAACCATGGAATTACTCTGCCTCTAAAAAATGTGAGAAAGAGAAGGTTCCGGAAGACAGCAAAAAAGAAGTATATTGAATCTCCAGATGTGGAGAAGGAAGTGAAGAGGTTGCTAAGTACAGATGCTGAAGCTGTGAGTACTCGTTGGGAGATAATTGCTGAAGATGAAACCAAAGAAACAGAAAATCAGGGCCTTGATATCTCTTCTCCAGGTATGTCTGGTCACAGGCAGGGCCACGACTCTTTAGAACATGATGAGCTTCGGGAGATATTCAACGACCTCAGCAGCAGCAGTGAAGATGAAGATGAGACGCAGCATCAAGATGAAGAGGATATAAACATCATCGACACTGAGGAAGATCTGGAAAGACAGCTACAGGACAAACTGAATGAATCAGATGAACAGCACCAAGAAAATGAGGGAACCAACCAGCTGGTTATGGGAATTCAGAAACAGATTGATAATATGAAAGGCAAACTCCAAGAGACACAGGATAGGGCAAAACGACAGGAGGATCTCATCATGAAAGTGGAAAACCTGGCTCTCAAGAACAGATTTCAGGCTGTGCTGGATGAACTCAAACAAAAGGAAGACCGAGAAAAGGAGCAGCTCAGCTCTTTGCAAGAAGAGCTAGAATCACTCCTAGAGAAGTGAAAAGAGCTCTCATACTTAGTTTCATTCCTTAGAGTGTTCAGCATTGAAAGAAGAATCTTGGCTTCATCACCTGGACTAAATAGAACTGTGCAGTAGTTCATATTTTCTCCACTGTCTTCTACTGAATTTGTCTTACAGACAAATACACATGTGAATTGCTATCTCATTTTCTGTCAGAACCACTTTGCTGTTTATCTTGTAGGAAGTAGTAATGTATAGACAGATAAATGATTGTAGGAAAATTGCAGGATTAGTGGAATAAACAGTTCAGCCTTAGTAATCACAGCTTCAGGGCAGGACTTCACTGCTATTTCTTCATTTGCCATAAATGGCTGTTGATTCTCTGTGATGCCATCCGAGATCAGTAAGCAGAGTCTAGTCTGTAGGCAGTGAAGCTAGTTTGTGTGTTTTCCCATGAAGTGATAGCTATTTTCCCAGCTATTCAAAGCATTCTTACATATGTAGGGTTGGAAATCATTTCATAAAGCTGTTTTAACACAATAAAAGCAACTAATTTTCACCTCACTATGTGTCTTGTTGCTTTTTTATGGGTAGTGGGGATATCAGGTTCTCCTGCAAGGTGGTTTCTTGGTGTGGTTTAATAACTGACTGATTTGATCCTGTTTTGTAGGGAAAGAAGCAGTTATGTTGGGTTTTAAGAAAACACAGTAGGGTCAAAGAAATTGGGAAATGTCATCTTTGTGCCCTACTTGAAGTTTCCAAACCACCTGTTTCATTTGCAGGTTAAACACTAGGTACAGAACCTACCTAAATGATCCTTAAGTTTTGTACATGAAGGTCTATTTTTTTTTTTAAGCACTACGCTCATCTGGCTAATACAGTAGAAAAATGGCTATCATATCAAGTACTGTTCACTGGATCAATCCAGTGGTTTGGATTAGTTGGATTTCTAAATATTTTCAACTTCAATTACTGCAATTATTTAATACTATTCTCAGAACTCAAGTTGATATGTCCATATTGAATCAAAATTGTTCAAAAAGAAGTCATTGCTATAGTGGGATATTTCAAATTTTCTTAAACCATTTTTGTGTGTTCTTAGGATTCTAATATAATGGCTTTACACTTGAGCTGTTTTTGAAAACAAAAAATTTACAAAATGCAGTTGCATGCAATTCACTTTGGACAGTTCGGGATTAAAGGTTGGTTTGAAAATTGGCCTCATGAAACATTTAAAGCCCACCTTAATTTTGTATTTCACAGAAAACAGCAGTGGTGAAATGTTAAAATTGTCCAGACCTCTTAAGTATAAAATCATATGCTAATGTTTGGACATCTCACAAAACTAATTTTTCTCTCATGTGATCTAATCATTTTTACCAAAATGTTGTTAGACTGTTAAGATTTCAGTATAGTACAGGCTTAAGTTTTCTCTGAGTGTCAAACTTTGGATTATTTCTTGATTTGGCAAATAATAAGTTTTCTTACTGCATTAGTATGGTAGGTAGTTAGTTATGTTTTAGAACATTAAGTATTTTGCTACACTTACAGCCTTGATACCTGAAAAGCTCCACAAATTTGCCTTTTACAGTGAATCATTTAACAAAATACTGTTTTCTTACGAAGGTGTCAACACCAGTGATGGCTGAGTTCCATCTATAATAGGAAGGAAAGACACTGCATACAGTAACAGAATGGTCTAGTGATTGTGAGACCACAGTTTCAATTACTAGGACTATGCTGATGCTCAAATCCTTATTTCTAAGCCGGATTATTTCAGAGTTCAGATTTAGTATATTCACCTGTGTACTGGAAACCCTTGTATGTATCCCTCAGGCAACTCAACTCCAAATGTTAAATGGAACTTTCACTTCCTCCTTTTCCTTGAAATCTTGCTCTTCCTCTTTTTAAAACTTAAGTGAACTAAACAGCCTACCACCCATCCTCATTAATGAAGCTAAAAGGTTAAGCCATAACCTTTGACTACTCACCCTTGAACTACTGAGTCTACTTCCTAAAAAGCTCTTCAATCACTACTTCATCCTCCTGCCACTGCCCTAGTTCAAGTCATTATTATCTCTTGCCTAGCAAATGGCAATAACTTTCTAACCAGTTGTGTGTGTGTGTGTGTGTGTGTGTGTTTGTGGCTGTGTGTATAAACACTTTTTTTCTTACCATGTAATTTAGGTTTTTTTGACTTGGTCATCAAAGTGATCGTCCTAAGATATATTTGATCATGTAATTCCCATGCTTAAAACCCTTGAATGGTACACCATTGCTTTCAGGACCAAGTTTATAATTTTAAAAAGATAGAAGATTAGTAGGAGTGCTCCAGTTAACCTTTTCAGCCTCATCTCACCACATCCTCTCGCTTAATTTTGGTCCACATCTAGAAGACTTTCCTCTTTATTTGGCCAAATTGTACTAACTCTCAGACCTCAAACTAAATATCACTAACTCCAGGGGTACCTGGGTGGCTCAGTGGGTTAAAGCCTCTGCCTTCAGCTCAGGTCATGATCCCAGGGTCCTGGGATCGAGCAACGCATCAGGCTCTCTGCTGAGTGGGGAGTCTGCTTCCCTCCCTTTCTCTCTGCTTGCCTCTCTGCCTACTTGTGGTCTCTGTCAAATAAATAAATAAAATCTTAAAAAAAATAAATATCACTAACTCCAGGAGGCTTTCTTGATCTCCATCCAGAGCAATTCAGTTACGGGTTTACCTCTACTCTGTGTTTCCGTTTTATTCTACAAATACTTACTGTGCTATACAGTACCAAACACTGGATATGACGTACTGAACTAAAACATTTAGTGTCTGTTATAATTTCATGCACTCTAGTGGATGCTAGGGATAGTATTTTTTTTTTAAGATTTTATTTATGTCTTAGAGAACACAAGCAGGGGGAGAGGGAGAAGCAGGATTCCCAGTGAGCAGGGAGCCCGATGCCAGGCTGGATCCTGGGATCATGACCTGAGCTGAAGGCAGGTGCTTAACCAACTGAGTCACTATGTTCCCCTGCTGGGATAAATAGTCTTATGCATTTATCATACTAGAGTATAAACTACCTACAGCTCATCCCCCACTAGGCTGCAAATTCACTGAAAGTAGGCATTTTGGCTTGTTAGTCACTTACTAAAGAATAGTAAAGAGATGAAGATCTCAAGGTCAAGAGGTGCAGTGCGTGGGTTTATATACTAGCTTAGTGACCTTTGGTTGTGTGCTTCTTGCCCAAGTAACTTAATCTGTTTTTCCTACTGTTCTCATCACTAAAATGAAGGTGATAACACTACATACCTCATAGGACTGTTGAGTTGTTGGATCTTGGCTCTTGAGTTGGTACAAATAAAGGACTTAGAACAATGCCTGAAATTTAGTAAGTTAATAAAAGCAGGCACCTGTGTTATTAACAGTAAAAGCAAACTACTACTGTCTGAACATAAGTGGGATGAAATAATTACTTGAATTCAAAAGTGATCAAAAAGAAAAGTATAAATAAAGCCATTTTAAGTGGATGATTTCAAATCAAAGAATCTAATTACAACTGAAACAATTTCTCCAAATACACCTATACTGTAAACAAACTGACCCAGCTAACTACAACAACTTTTTTACTTGATTAAGTAATAGTTTGGCTTTGTATTAATACTGAGAACTCCGTAAGAGTAATTAATCTCTTATATAAACATCAAAAGAGAAAAAGAAGATTGGGATCCATTTTCCTTAAAATAAGTCCTGTGTTACCAAAAGGACTCATTTTGCTCACAGTTCCTTGGCTAATGAGTATGGTGTGTAGTTGGGCTAGTTTTTAACGTTAAACAGTGCAGAGATTTTAAAAAGACAAAAAGTAAAGTCCCTTTCACACCAACTTCCTAAAGTAATCTGTTAACATTTTGAGATCTATCATTCCAGGCCTTTCTTTGGTATAAATTTAATTATATACGTTTATGCAGTTTTGAAAAGCAAAAAAATATATGATTTTGTTGTAGGCACAAATAAAAAATTTTATGACTCAAAAATGTAAGGATCCTTCCATATTAGGATATATAGATTTACTGCTTCTGTTCAAGATACAGATTTTTTTATTTTTTTATTTTTCTTCTTTTTAGGTTTTATTTCTTTATTTGTCAGAGAGTACAACAGCTGGAGAGTGGCAAGCAAAGAAAGGGAGAAGCTGGCTCCCCACTGAGCAAGAAGCCAGATGCTGGGACTCCAACCCAGGACCCTGGATCATGACCTGAGGCAAAGGCAGACACTTAACTGACTGAGCCACCCAGTCATTCCATGATACAGATTTTTTTTTTTTAGATTTTATTTATTTGACACACAAAGAGAGAGAGATCACAACTAGGCAGAGCAGCAGGCAGAGACAAAGGGGGAAGAAGGCTCCCTGCTGAGCAATGAGGCTGATGTAGGACTCCATCCCAGGACCCTGAGATCATGACCTGAGCCAAAGGCAGAGGCTTAACCCATTGAGCCACCCAGGCACCCCCTGATACAGATTTTTTAAAAACATTTTATCCACTCCCCTATTGCTGATCGCTCAGGTTGTTCCCTTTAAAATTTTTTTATTATAGCAAATATTGCAGAAAAATCCCTATCAACATCCAATTTTTGGCGGCATTCATCTTGTCAGTGGTAGTGGTCTTCAATGAAAAGCTGGAAATTCCAGGGGCTTGGGTGTCTCAGTCATTAGGCCTCTGCCTTCTGCTGAGGTCATGATTCCAGGGTCCTCAGGGGGCCCCTACAATGGATCCCCCCTCATCAAGCCCCACATCAGGCTCCCTGCTCATCAGGAAGCCTGCTTCTCTCTCTCCCATTGCCCCTGCTTGTGTTCCCTCTCTCACGGTGTCTCTCTCTGTTGAATAAGCAAATAGAATATTTTTTAAAAATCTGGAAATTCTTTGCCATTGTGTTCTGGCCTTGAGAAGACGTACTTCAGTTTAAAACAAGAAGCATTATCATTTTGGTTAGGATAAAAAAGATTTCAGTTGCTTACCTATTATCTAGGGCAGTGATACAATACATGCTGGAATTTCTTCTCTCCAAGTCCAGCAGTTTAGTTAAAATCATAGAACTTGATCTTAATCTCTACTATTTATGCAATTATGTCTGGCAATTTAAGGTATAGACCATTTCCCTATTAATGCCCTTGTGATCCCTGGCCCGGATCACTAATTTGGCTTCTCCAAAACATATGTGTGAACTTAATGCAAAAGCAGTTTATGATTTATTGCAGTTTCCTGTATGTCTTGTGTTTGTAAAAACTCAGTATGTGTTTTTTAAATAAACAATGAACGAGATGTAACTAATTGACAATCAGTGGTTGTTGAACTATTGAAAACACTTCTAGATAACTTGATAGGGCCTCCACAATAAATATTAAAATGCTTTTTTTTCTTCTTGACTTTCCTGAGGGTAATATCAAAACAAAACAAAATCTCTCAGGGAACCTGGCTGGCTCAGTCATAGAGCATGCAACCCCTGATCTTGGGCTGGTGAGGTCTAACCCCAATTGGAGGTAAAGTTTACTTAAAAAAGTATAATGATTTTTTAAAAAACCCTCAACTATGGGGGCGCCTGGGTGGCTCAGTGGGTTGGGCCACTGCCTTCGGCTCAGGTCATGATCCCAGGGTTCTGGGATCGAGCCCTGCGTCGGGCTCTCTGCTCAGCAGGGAGCCTGCTTCCTCCTCTCTCTCTGCCTACCTCTCAGCCTACTTGTGATCTCTGCCTGTCAAATAAATAAAATCTTAAAAAAAAACCCTCAACTATGAACTATTCCTCAACATGAAGAATTTTAAAATCTTTTTCTAGTGTAAAATGGCAGTGTTCTCACACAGCTCTTTTTTTCTGTCAAAAAGTTTACCAAGATAACAAAAAAAAAAATCTCAAAGTCAAAAAGAATAAGAGATGAGCCAGTGAATGAAGAATGTCATCCTATTTTCAGAAGGCCAAAGCAGAGGAATGACTGACAAATTAACTCAGGGATCAGAGAAAGTTACATGCTAAATGTCTGAAAAGTAGTATACCAAAGAAAGAAAAACCCACTTGATATAGAACCTGTGAAAAACTCAGTGTTTGCATTTAGAAGTTTCCAAGGAAGGGAGAAAGGTACCTGGCTGGACATATGGGATTCATTGAAGTACATGCAGAGCTGTTGGATGTCCAGGATCCCTAGCCCTCCCTAGGATGACTCTGCCTTCCCCATTCCACAGATGTTTATTTTCTAAGTAAATTAAACTAAAGGCTCAAATTAAGAGAAAGCAGGCACAGATAAAGGAATGTATGGGATCAAACAAGAAAATTATGTGAAAATCTATATACTTTACTGTAGTAATCTCACCCCTCTTCCCCCATTCTCAATCTCATTAAATCAGTATCTAGGCCTTACACCACACACAAAGAGTTAAGATTTCAAGATTATTCTCTGAAAAAAACATGGGTTGCAGAGAAAAGAAATCAAATACTGACATTTGGGCATTCTTTGAGGAAAAGGCCAGGTAACTGTCTACTATGATGAAGTCTACCTGTTGGCAAATTATCCACGCACCATCTGCTTTTCAGTGCCTCACTTTTATATATCAATTGACAGCCAAAGATAATCAAACAAGGAAAGCTTTCCGAAGGGAGAATCATTTCAGCCTACCTCCTGCCCCCTCCGTTTTATTTTTACCCTCAAAGTAAAACACCGACGCAGCTTTAGAATGGAAACCTTAAGAGAATTCGAACTAACGCTGGGATTATGAGCATTATCTGGAAAGGAAAAGTGTGTCCTGACAGGTATATCCTCAAGCTAATGTCCAAAACCCCAACTTGCTTTGGAAGCTGGGCCTGTTGTCATTTATATCCCCATCTTTCGCGGCGGCCTCAGGCTCTAAGACTCCTCAAGAACCTCAAAACTTACGCCAGTAGAGGGCGCTGGAGCCACACAGCTCTTTCCTTAGAGACTTCAAAAAATAACCTGTTTTACACGCCAATTGTAAAACGCCACGTCCTAACTCTAGAAATGATGAGGGCTAGGGCCACCAGCTCCCAGGGCTCCAACTCCAGATCCTTGGCGATGTGGCCGCGAAAGTAGCCATTCACCAGGCACCACAGGCAGAGCGGAGCGGATCTGAGGGTCTCAGGCTCCACTCTTCTCCCGCACCTCCCCCAACCCCGCAGCGTCGCTGGGCGGGTGAAGAGCCGCTGCAGAACTGGCATTGCTGTCCTAGAGACTTTAAGGGTTTTCCGATCAAAAGCAGCCCCAATTGTTATGTAAATATCACTCCCGGCCCAGCAGTTTGTCTTACCTGTCTTAAATCTGTTGCTGTATATTTGACCTTTGACCCCAGGCTGGCTCCACTAGGAGCTTATCCCCTTTTGTTTTGCCTAGTGAGAAACCTGGGGAGAGGGCGGGGGCTAGCCGAAAAAGGAAGCGTTTCTGTCCCGGCTTGTTAACAGTGGTGTCTCTTGTAATTACAAGAATTATAATTCTTGTAATTACAAGAATTTACCGAACAGCTTTCAATCGCTGTATTATAATTCATTAAAAGTGTGTACTTACGCGGCGCCTGGGTGGCTCAGTCTGTTAAGCAATGGACTCTTGTGGAGCTCAGCTTCGGTCTCCATCTCACTGTCGTCAGTTCAAGAGTTCAAACCGGCGTTGGGCTCCAGCGTGGAGTCAACTTAATTAAAAAAAAAAAAAAGAAAGAAAGAAAGAAAAAAAGAAATAAAGAAAAGTGTGTACTCAGCGGGTGTCCCGGGTCGGCAGGAGCCGGGAGGGCCGGGCGGCAGCGGCGGCGGGCGGCAGGGCGCGCTGGAGGCCCCGCGTGAGCCCGCCAGCTGGAGGTTATTTCAGTGCGCGGGGAGAGCGGCCCGAGACCTAGCGTGGGGTTAAGCGGCTTCTCCCGCCGAGGAGGGAGAGTCGAGAACCGGCGGCTGGGGTGTGACACCTGCCTGGGGCTCCAGAGAGCTGCCTCCCCCAGACAGCAGCCGGATAGTGTGAGGGAACATGAAGTCCAATCCTGCCATCCAGGCCGCCATCGACCTGACAGCGGGCGCGGTAGGGGGCACGGCCTGTGTCCTGACCGGGCAGCCTTTCGACACAGTGAAAGTGAAGATGCAGACGTTCCCTGGCCTGTACAAGGGTCTCGCCGACTGCTGCCTGCAAACGTACTCCCAGGTGGGCCTGCGGGGCTTCTACAAGGGAACCGGCCCTGCGCTGATGGCCTACGTCGCCGAGAACTCTGTCCTCTTCATGTGCTACGGCTTCTGCCAAGAGCTCGTGAGGAAAGTGGTTGGACTGGACAGGCAGGCGAAGCTGAGTGATCTGCAGAGGGCCACTGCGGGGTCCTTCGCCTCCGCCTTTGCTGCACTGGCCCTGTGCCCCACTGAGCTTGTAAAGTGCCGACTACAGACCATGTACGAAATGGAGAGGTCGGGGAAAATAGCAAAAAGCCACAATACAATCTGGTCCGTCGTGAAAGGTATCCTCAGAAAGGAAGGCCCGTTGGGCTTCTACCAAGGACTCTCCAGCACTCTCCTTCAAGAAGTTCCAGGCTATTTCTTCTTCTTCGGGGGCTATGAACTGAGTAGATCGTTTTTTGCCTCAGGCAGATCAAAAGATGAACTAGGCCCTGTCCCCTTGATGTTAAGTGGTGGAATTGCTGGAATTTGTCTTTGGCTTGTCATCTACCCAGTGGATTGTATCAAATCCAGAATTCAGGTTCTTTCCATGTCTGGAAAACAGGCTGGGTTTCTGGGAACTCTTGTAAGTATTGTGAAAAATGAAGGAATAGCAGCATTATATTCTGGACTGACCGCTACTATGATTAGAGCGCTCCCTGCCAATGGGTCACTATTTCTGGCTTATGAATATAGCAGGAGAATGATGATGAGCCAGATTGAGGCATACTGAAGCATGTCTCTATGAAGGCATGTCTTGGTGAACTGGATCCACGTAAATGCCTTAGAGGACTAGTTTAACTCGGGTTTCATGGAGCCCTGGACCACTGTGGAATTATTTTTTGCTTCATGGGAATTTTTTGTCTTCCCTTCTTCTAAACTTTACAGAAGAACTATTTTACATCATATGATTTCCAACCATAATTGTATTAAATAGAAATATAGCTGCTCTTGTGTTTGGTGGGATAGACGTAGTGAGCAGGTGGCCTATGACCCTGATCTGAAATGACAAATATAGTTCCATCATGGCTCTTGTATAAACCTGTACAGGTACATGCAGTTTAGTCAGTTATCTGTTGTGAGTAAAATAGTTTGGTTTCATGCCTAATCCATATCACCAGAGAGACGGAGTTAACCATGTTTCATGAAGATGGTCATAAATGACGGCTTTACCCATTTGAGATGTAGGTCTCTAAAACTCTGCCTAACATGTTCACTATACTAGGCAATTAAAGTTTTAAAAAAGGTTTTGTGTGGTACTTGAAAACTGAAATACCCATATATATTTTTTAAGAGGACAGTATACCTGTGTACTGGTGTGGCTTCCACATTCTTGAGTTAAAATTTCAGAATAAGCATCCTGCATTTTCCCAAGATGCGTGGGCTCTCTCTCTCTCTCTCTCTCTCTATATATATATATATATATATAAAATACATTTATATATACATTTTTTTAGAATTATGTTTTTATTATTATGTTCAGTTAGCCAACATACAGTACATCATTAGTTTTTAATGTAGTGTTCAATGATTCATTGGCTGTATATAGCACCCAGTGCTCATCACAATACATACCGTCCTTAATACCCGTGACCCGGTTACCCCGCCCCCCCCCACCCCTCTCCCTTCTGTAACCCTGTTTTGTTTCCCAGAGTCCAGAATCTCTCATGGTTTGTCTCCCTCTCTCATATCTTCCCATTCAGTTTTCTCTCCCTTCCCCTGTGGTCCATGCTATTCGTTATGTTCTACATATGAGTGAAACTGTATAATTGTCTTTCTCTGCTTGACTTATTTCACTCAGCATAATCCCCTCCAATCCCATTTATGTCGATGCAGATTGTATTCTTCCTTTCTGATGGCTATATATATGTTCATATGTATTTTTAGATATATTTAGAAAGCATCTTTTTTGTTTTTTTTTTAAAAGATTTTATTTATTTATTTGACAGAGAGAGAGATCACAGTAGGCAGAGAGGCAGGCAGAGAGAGGGGAAGGGAAGCAGGCCCCCTGCTGAGCAGAGAGCCCGATGCGGGACTCAATCCCAGGACCCTGAGATCATGACCTGAGCCGAAGGCAGCAGCTTAACCCACTGAGCCACCCAGGCGCCCTCTTTTTTGGGTTTTATTTAAACTCAACTTAGCTGACATATTGTGCATTATTCATTTTAGGATAGATTCATCAGTTCAAGATGCTCTTCTCTTTCTGTCATTCATTTTCAAAGTGGGACCATATTCTGCACTGTTAGTTAGGTGTGGCCTAAAGCATCAGGCCTTTGGGAAGTAGCACAGCCTTCATCTGTACCAACTTTCCCTCTTCTTCCCTTCCAAAGAGCTTCTCCTCTGCTGGGCTTTATTTTTTTAAAGATTTTATTTATAATTTAAGAGAGAGAGAGAGAGAGAGCAGGAGTGAGGGCAGAAGCAGGGGTGAGGGTCATTGGGAGAGGGAGAAGCAGACTCCTCACAGAGCAGGGAACCTGACATGCGGACTCGATCTCAGGATGTGAGGTTCGTGACCTGAGCCGAAGGCAGACGCTCAACAGACAAGCCACCCAGGTATGCCATCTACTGGGTTTTAGGGTGAGGAATGGACGAATGGGATGGGGCTGTTGATGCATTTTGGGTTATTCATGTCTTCTCTGCCACCCACTGGTCAGAAACCCTTCCAGGGCAACAGAAAATGCCGAAGCCAAGAGAACTTTTGTTCACTGTTTGGTGGTTAATGACAGTACTCAGACATGAAACACCCTCCTCTCAGGCTGAACTAGACAGAACTTAGTACTTGCACTCCACAGTGAATAGGACTGACCAATCCTGAAATTTACCTCAGGGTCTATAACTCCTTGTCAGTCTTTTACAATGTTTGACCCTTCTAAATTTGGTATTGGCCATCAGGGAATTTTACTGATGAGTGTGTATGAAGTGTGACTATATAAAGCAATGAAACATAAGAAAAGCAATTTTATTAAACCATATCATATGTATATGTTAAGCACTGAAGAAAAAACCCAGAAAACAAAAACAAACAAAAAACCATGGTTCATCTGATCCCCACATGCTTGGAGTTGAATACCTGTTCTTCAGCCATCTGGAATAGAGGGTCATTCTGGTTACAACTAAAGTAAGCCTCATTATTCCTTGCTGCTCCAAGACTGGCAGAATTTCTCTCAATAAAATGTCGTTCTTAAGAAGCCTATAAAGCTGGAGCACCTGGGTGGCTCAGTGGATTAAGCCACTGCCTTCAGCTCAGGTCATGGTCTCGGGGTCCTGGGGTCGAGCCCTACATCGGGCTCTCTGCTCAGCAGGGAGCCTGCTTCCCTTCCTCTCTCTCTGCCTGCCTCTCTGCCTACTTGTGATCTCTGTCTGTCAAATAAATAAATAAAGGCTTGTGATCTCTCTCTGTCAAATAAATGAATAAAATCTTTTTTTTAAAGATTTATTTGACAGACAGAGATCACAAGTAGGCAGAGAGGCAGGCAGAGAGACAGGAAGGGAAGCAGGCTCCCTGCTGAGCAGAGAGCCTGATGCAGAGCTCGACCCCAGGACCCCAAGACCATGACCTGAGCTGAAGGCAGCGGCTTATTCCATTGAGCCACCCAGGCGCCCCAATAAATAAAATCTTTTAAAAAATAAATAAATATTTTATTTACTTATTAGAGAGAGAGAGGGAGCTCATGAGCAGGGGGAGCAGCAGAAGGAGAGGGAGAAACAGACTCCCCACTGAGCAGGGAACATGAGATGGGGCTCAATCCCAAGACCTTGAGATCATGACTTGAGCCAAAGGCAGACACTAAACAGAGTGAGCCACCCAGATACACCCCTTTTCTTTTTTAAAGCTTTATTTATTTATCAGCTAGAGAGAGAGAGAGAGCCCACTAGCATAGGGGCAGAGAGAGTCTTAAGCAGATTCCACTCTGAGCTTAGAGCCCAATGTAGGGCTTGATCTCACAACCCCGAGATCAATACAAGAGCCTAAACCAAGAATGCAACTCCCCAGGGCAGGTTTCTTCTTCCTGTTCTTTTTTCTTTTTAATAGCTTCCTAGCTATTATTGACTTTTATTCTTTCATACAAATTTCTAAGTAATGTCACAGTAATGTTATAATGTTTAAAGTAATGCCTTGGGGGAGAAGAAAATTGATAACTTTAAAATATTCAGTCTTCTGATTCACAAATATTATATATTTTTCCATTTATGTAAGTCATCTTAATATCTCTTTATAAAATTATGTAATTTCCCCAATATAGGTCTTACACTTCATCAGTTATACTTATTCCTAGCTACTTGATTTTTTGTGATTGTAAAGCACATCTCGATTTAAAATGTCAATTTCTTTTTGTTCCATTTGTAAAATACACTAATTTGGTATTGATTTTTCAAATTCTGCAACCCTACTAAACTATTTTTAACTATAACATTTTATCTGCAGGTACTTTGGATTCTCTGTGTACTCCTTAACATCACATGCAAATAATAACAACTTTGCTTCTTCCTCTGCTATCCACATGACTTGTATTTCTTTGACTTACAATGCTAGCCAAAACCTACAGTACAATATTAAGTAGATACTAAAGTGGGCTTTTGTCTTGTTTCTAATTTTAGAGGAAATATTTTAACATCTTACAAGTAAGTGTTTTGCCGTAAATGTTTTCACATCATTTAAAGCTTTTTATTATTTTTGTTTATTTACTGAGAGAGAACACGTGTATGTGGGTGTGTGCACATGCACTTGCACATGTCAGCAGGGCTGGGGAGGTGGGGAAGGGAGAAAGGGAGAGAGAGAATCTTAAGCAGGCTCCATGCCCAGCACAGAGCCTAATATGGGGCTTGATTTCCCCAACCTGAGATTATGACTTGAGCCACAATCAGGAGTCAGAGTCTTAACAGACTGAGCCACCCAGATGCCCTATATCATTTAAAGATTAAGAAAATTTCCTTTTGGGGTGCCTGGGTGGCTCAGTGGGTTAAGCCTCTGCCTTCAGCTGAGGTCATGAACGCCTGCTTCCTCCTCTCTGTCTGCCTACCTCTGCCTACTTGTGATCTCTCTCTCTCTGTGTCAAATAAATAAATAAAATCTTTTTTTAAAAAAAGAAAATTTGGGGCGCCTGGGTGGCTCAGTGGGTTAAAGCCTCTGCCTTCGGCTCAGGTCATGATCCCAGGGTCCTGGGATCAAGCCCCGAATTAGGCTCTCTGCTCAGCGGGGAGCCTTGCTTTCCTCTCTCTCTCTGCCTGCCTCTCTGCCTACTTGTGATCTCTGTCTGTCAAATAAATAAATAAAATCTTTAAAAAAAAAGAAAGAAAATTTCCTTTTATTCCTAGTTTAAGGAGATTTTTACTCCATAATAAAAAAAATTTAACAAATTTTTTTCTGTATCTATAAAGACAATGGTGAGATTTTTCTCCCTCTAATTTACGTCAATGAGTGATATTGCCTTTTAGTTTTCCTTTCTTGATATCGGAGTCATGCTAAACATATGACATTTTTATGGAGTGTTCTTTCCTTTCTAGTCTTTAGAAGTGTTTGTTTAAGACTGTAATTATTTTTTCCTTGAATTTTTGGTAGTACTCATGGCCAGCTGATGATAAAATATTCAACTTATTTAATAGGTAACGTACTCTCCAGTTTTTTCTAATCTTGATGAATCAGCTTAATTAACTTATATTTCTCCCTATGTTGAAACTGGCTATTCAGAACCTTAAAAGAGCTGGCGTCAGTGAAGTGGGATTTGCTAGATTGGTCCTGGCTCACAGAAACATGTGGTTTTAGAAGAGAAAGGATGAAAAGGTGAGGGATGAAGAACCTTTGATTCCTGTGTGGCCACACAGTCACCCATGGTCTAGAGCAGCAGTTGCCCTATAGTCAGGGGCTAAAGGTAAAAGATGCCAATGGAATTTAGTGATGGATCCAACTTCTGAAGAGCTGGTTCACTGAATACAACAAAACTAATAAGGAAAAAGGCAAAATATTCAATCCCTTGGATTAAAGGAAAACCAGAGACCAAAAATGGAGTCACTTGTGCTAAGTCAAGTCACCAAATGGGGTTTAATACCTAACCTAATTGCAGTTTCAATCTCTCCCAGATACATAGCCTTAATAGTCAGTCAGAATTTTTTGGTCAGTACCAATGAGGTAATCTATCACCGGGCCTCTCCATCCTCCAAAGGAAGATGAGGTAATCTACCTATTAAGATCACCGACTCTGGGGTGCTTGGGTGTCTCAGTCGGTTAAGTGTCTGCCTTTGGCTTGAGTCATGATCCCAGGGTCCTGGGATGGAGTTCCATATCTGCCTCCCTGCTCAGTGGGGAGTCTGCTTCTCCCTCTGCCTCTGCTTGTTCTCTCTCTCTCTCTCAAATAAATAAATAAAATCTTTTAAAAATAAACAACCAAAGAAAATGTCATGAGTAGCGAGTAAGAGTAAGAAGCAGGCAGAGGGGCAAGAGAACAGTATCAGCAAGTTTTGGGAAAAAAATAAAAAGATCTTTTGCTCTTTCCCCTAAGAGATGGTGACTTTGCCTGAAATAATCCTTTCTTTATTTTCTTTTTTTTTTTTTTTTTGCTGATTGCCCCTCCCCACTTATTCCTATAAAATCCTTCCATTTTATACAGCTTTTCAGAGCTCCTATCTATTTGCTAGATAATGAATCATTGCATAAAGCCAATTAGATCCTAAAATTTACTCAGTTGAATTTTGTTTTTTAACTCTTGGTTATTGTTATTTGTAACTGCTAAACTGAAAAGAGAAGAGAGCAATTCTGGGTCAGACATTGATGCTAGACCAAAGTCATTTCATTGAGTCTGAGTTTGGGCCACCAGCTTCGGAGCTGCCCAACTACACCCACCCCAGGACAAAAAAATTGTTCAGGAACAAAAGAAAAGTCCCTTTAGGACATCTAATCATCAACAAAATAGTCAAAGTTGGAGTCAGAAAAACCAGGAAACCATTGGAACCAGGGGGCATAGTGTGAAGGAACTGTTTTATCTTGTAGTTTGGTATCATCAGCTTCCTTAAAAACCTTCTACTTGAACGGATTGTGAGAATAACTCCTCTAGGGGCTACATTTTTCATTTTGAATGCTGCAGAATGGAAGAGCACGTTTGGGTTGATACAGGACCCACAGCTCACTATGGAACAATTACAGATGGCAGATGATCGAGATGTACTGGGGGTTACTCTTGAGGGAACAGTTAGCCTGGTGGACTGAGTAAAGGCCACTGTAAAGTCTGTTTACCCTAGAAAGATGGATTATCCATTTCCCTCTAGATATGCCAAGTGGAACACCCAAGGTGAGGCTGCTGATATGCTTCATATGCAAGTTGTGTAGGATTGGCTTTATGAAGACCATAAGATTCACCCACTGAATATGCCCATCACTTAGGTCACAGTAAATGCTGTGTTTAGGGCGTGCTCTTTTACATGGGCCTTCCATATAACCTTAAATTGTTGCAAAAGCAAAAAGCGGGTTGGGAAGCCTCTTCTTTTTTTTTTTTTAAGATTTTATTTATTTATTTGACAGAGAGAGAGATCACAAGTAGGCAGAGAAGCAGGCAGAGAGAGAGGAGGAAGCAGGCTCCCTGCTGAGCAGAGAGCCGGATGTGGGACTCAATCCCACCCTGAGATCATGACCTGAGCCGAAGGCAGCAGCTTAATCCATTGAGCCACCCAGGCGCCCCGGGAATCCTCTTCTAATTTTCTCTCTCAACTTTCCCCGTGAGTCTCGCAGATGCTAATAAAAGCATAAAGTTAATTAACAAGAGACTGGGGAGAGGCGAAAGGGAGAGACAAAGTATTCTTTGCAAAAAATAGAAAATTTTAAATGGTTATTAAGGAATAAAGTTAATAGAATGGATATTGATAGGAACAAAATAAAGAGGGGGGAAAGGGAAAGCCACAAAATTTGTCTCAACAGGGTGGAAATCTTTAGATGGTTACTTAAAAATGAGATTAATAAAACAGATATCAATGGGGTTAAACAAAGGTTTTAATACAGTACTACCTAAGGTTGGGCAGTCCAAAGGCACCCCCTCACTGGCCCCCAAACATTAAAGGATCCCCAAACAAGTCCTGCTCTATTTTAACCCTATTTGGAGAAAGGTGAAAAGCCAGAAGATAAAGATAACATGAGAAACCTAACCAGCAATAGCTTGGGAACTGTGGTTAGGTAGATTATTTGAGACAAAAATTGACCAAAGGCCAGGGTCCCATGGCTTGACCTCTCACTGGGGACTCAAAGCCTTTTGCACAAGAGTGGTTAAAATGGCCAGGGGTTGGGGAAGAGAAGTTTCCACGATTCCTCAGTATGGGAGTCCCACATAATGTGATACCAAAGCCCATGGGTGAAGCCCTGATTTGGGCTACAATTGGGTTGAGATAACCTAAAACTGTAATGGTTGATAGGATTATGAAAGATACAATGTTTAATCACGTATTATGTAAAGAAGTTCTCTCAACTTGACTGAATGTTTTATATGAGAATTGACATTCTGTATGGGTGGGGAACACTTCCCTACCTCATATTATAAAATCAAAACCTGTGGATAAATCCTAATAGAGACTATAGTTAGGAACATATGAGTTGATGAATTATGGTAAAACTTTATAGAACTGGTATGCTTGAATAAGCTTTATGTGAAGTGGGTTTGTCTTTTTAAACTGATTATATTTGGGCAGTAGACATTGTACCTGACTGAGGAACATCTCCCTTAGTATTGTAAAACAGAAGACACGTAAATCAGTCCTGCAGGTAAGGTTAATTGGACATCCTAAATGAGAACCAGTACAATTGCCTGAGCCATGCAGTGTGGAATGGAAGGTAGAGGGCTGGTAGGGACAAATTCTGTGTTGAGTGCCCTGTGTGGAGCCAAGGATAGGACTTAGAACAAAAGCCTGAAGTGCTTCCCTGCAATGCCTACTGGGACTTTGGCCAAGAGAATTTCCATTTGAAAGGTATTTACTGCTTTGTTATTAGATGTTAATGGAAGCTATCCTGGTGATTGAAGGACATAAAATGATGCTGAAAGCAGAAATACCCATAACATCTAGAGTAATATTGGTGAAATACTCTAATAAGGATGGAAATGCCCCGAAAATTTCATAATAAAATGGAAATGGTTTACTTGGGATCCTGCCGCCTGGGAAGTGCAAGGAAATACAAGGAGGAGCCTCTTTTCCCATAGGATTGACTTTGGAACTGCATAGGGCCTTGCTGGATTCTATTGTCACATGGGCAGTGCCCTATAAAGAGCCCTCAACTGCTTGGTTTATGGATGACAGTTCCAAGGTGAATGGACCATATCTTGTTTGGAAGGCTACCACCCTGATGGAAGGCAGTCACCTACGTCCATGAAATAAATAAACATTGGGGGCAGTTTAGAGATAGGCTGAATCTGGACATAGTCCTCTTGCACCCACTGAGGCACAAAATGCCAATACAAAGTGTTCTAACTCATGTGCCTAGGGGGCCCCATCGGTTAAGCAGCAGACTCTTGATTTTGGTTCAGGTCATGATCTTGAGATCCTGAAGTTTAGCCCCATATTGGGCTCTGCACTCAGCAGGAAGTCTGCTTCAGGATTCTCTCTCTCCCTCTGCCTCCCCACCCCCACATTCCCGATCTCTCTATCTCTCTAAAATAAAAAAAAATCTTTTCCAAAAACCATTCTATCTGTCAACAAAAGACACAGAGACTACAGGTTCTCTGCTGGGAAAGACTTGAACATAACTGGCAAGTCAAGCTGATACTGGCAGCTCCATCGGTTACAAACAGATGCTCACAGGAGTAGCCATGGACTCTGGACTAGGCTTGGCTTATCTGGTGGTAGAGGCAAATGATCAAAGCGCTAGGAAAGAACTGGAAAAGAAGATACTACACTAATTGAGATAGCTGACTGTCATTTCTTCAGACCAACAAAATCTGTTTATAGCCCATAATGTCTAGCAATGGGCAGAGAGATATCATCCTAAGAGCAGTATTTTGATAGAAAATTGGAACAGATCATTAAAACACTGGCTGGCTAAGAGAGGGTGAGATAAAAGCAGGAAGGCCGGGCTTACATGCCTTCATGAGTCTTTGCTCACACGCAAAAAGAGGAAGGCTAAAGGAGTGTCCCCACTGGATTGATTTCTCTTGCTTCTCTGGTGGGCCTGGGGAAGAGGGAGTGCGGAATTTGCTGGTATACTTTCTTCCCCATATCACCTCACCTTTTCTTCCCCTGCTTCATGCAGTACCTCAGAATACAAAGGTAATCAAGTTAAACTGAGGTCCTTAGGATGGGCCCTAATCCAGTACGGCTGATGTCCTCCTGAAAAGGTGAAATTTGGACACAGGCACACACTGGAGTGAAGACTATGTGAAGAGACACAGGGAGAAGAATGCTACCTACAATCCCAGGAAAGAGACCTAGAACAGATTCTTCCCCCCAGCCTTCATAAGAAACCAACTCTGCTAACAGCTTGATTTTAGACCTCTAACTTCCAAAACTGTGAGATGATAAATTTCCATTATGGTACTTTCAGCATAGCAGTCCCTAGAAAACTAATTCAAATGCAAATCTATACCTCTGGCCATCCTTCTTTCTAGGAAACAATCAGGTGTACCATTCAAAGTTCTTTCCCATCAGGAGTTTCCTTCCTTTCTAGGCCAGTCCTGCAGGATGCAATTCTCTAGGAGTTCTCTTCTGACTTGTGCCAGATTTCTGTGTGGAAATATTGCTACACTAGGCTCAAATTTCCCATCTTCAGTAATTTGATCCCAGGGAATTCCCACTGAGGCCATAGATGTAGGTTGAAAGAGAGGTTATAAATGCAGGAACAGCAGGAGCCCTGCCAGTCTAAACCATCCACTCATGAAATGTATTTATATTCTCTAGACCTTGTCATGGATGATCTTGTATTATTACTTCCACTTGAAGATGGAGAACTGCTACACATGATACCCATTTTATGGTTTGATGAATGAGCTAATATCTAGTAAGTTATAGGTATCTCAGATCACATGTGCATTTGGTATTCCACAGTCAGGCTCAGTCTCTACCATGGTCCAATAGCCATCTGGGAGCTGTGTTACTAAGTTGGGATCTCTAGGAAGGAGACATTGAGACTTAAGAGCGTGGGGTGTTTGCTAAGGAGTTCTTTGGGATTAACAGCTATGGAAATGAGGTGATGGAAGCAGGATTCAGCAGACAGAGAATTGGGGAGGTCTGGAGTTAAAATGACCCTTTAGAGGTGTGCTGTGTTAGATTGAAATAGCCAGGTCTATATATTTCCACCTTGATCAGTAATTGGACATGGCTCACTCTGTTACTGGTGGGACAGTTGAAGGATGGCCAATGATCACTCTCCTGGCACGCCCAGAAACAAGTCCTTCATTGGAAGAGAACCTGGGTGATTCATCTCCATGTCCCTACAACCCACCTGCTTTGCCACTCAGATCCTCTTCATATGTATTTAGGAGGCAGCTCCTTCATGGTTCTTCTGGGCCTCTTCCTGAGGGAAAACTTGGAAGAGAAAGTTTAATAGGATGACCTACAGCTCCTACTAGTGAAACTGGTCTCAGGGCTAATACTGGTAATTATCTCCCTCCCACACTGCCCACTTCAGGCTTCTTCTAGCCCTCCACTAGAACGTCTGCTTGTGTCACCAACTTACATGGTCGTGTAAACCAGACTTTTTTCCTGAGAGATCTGAGCCTTGTCATCATGCTTTTCCCCATCTGGGATTGTTGCATATACCCAATTTCTGAAGTAATTGGGCAAATGTGTACCACGAAGCACTCAAGTAAGTCCTCTGGGTACCAAACACATTTTCCTTGCCCCCAGGGTATAATAGCAGCCCTATTTCCTCCTGATGATTGGAGTCAAGCTGGATCACTTCTCTTCTTGTCTGCTGGAACCCAGAAGACTGAGGTTACTGCTTTAGCCTATATTATATTGGGGATCTTGCTATGTTCCCTGGTGGAATGTTTTCCCTTTAGGGATAAGGGCTTCTAACTCTGCAGAGTCCATATTTCAGAAAAGGGGAAGCACAAATTCCCCAAGTGGGCTATTGAAAGCAATGGTAACTGAAGCCATTCCTGCCATATAAATAGTTTAGTGTTATCTCAGTTACTGGCAGGTTAGACTTTGGCTGTGGAAGCAGTAGGATGTACCTTGGTCAGAGAGGCAGAGACACTTCAGTCTTTGCCACTGTGGCCTCTTTGTTCCTATGCTCATCATGCTAGCAGTGTCCTGGCTAATGAAAGAGGCTGTCTAAAGTTAAACAGATATGTAATTTTGTCTATTTCAATTTTTAATGACTCTTCTTGGTGGGATGCCCTTTAGTGATCATTAACTTAGCACATAAAGATTTTCACACTTTATCTTCACTCCTATATGTCCATCAACATGCCTCTAACTCAGAGCTCCTAATACTCAATCTTCCAACTTTTCAGGACCCCAAGATTTTGTCCTCTAACACCTTTATTCAATGAAAAGAAACCAGAGCTCTTTGTAAGGACAGTTGAGTACATGTCTGGATAAGCAATAAAAAAGAATAACTTTGTGACCTCTTGCTATGGCCAGATAGCAAGGATCCTTTCAATATAATGAGTTGGGTCAAAATCCCAGAGAGGCCAGTTTAAGGAGTTTTCCTGTCAGTGAAGTTGTGATAATTAATAAAAATGGACCAAAGATACATACTTGATTAAATATAGTCCATAAGCACCAAAGAAGTCCATAAACACCAGTATATAGGATACTGATAAAAATGTTAATTTTCCAGGATGCCTGGGTGGCTCAGTGGGTTAAAGCCTCTGCCTTCGGCTCAGGTCATGATCCCGGGATCCTGGGATCAAGCCCCGAATTGGGCTCTCTGCTCAGCAGGGAGCCTGCTTCCTCCTCTCTCTCTGCCTGCCTCTCTGCCTACTTGTGATTTTTGTCTGTCAAATAAATAAATAAATCTTTAAAAAACTGTTGATTTTCTCTTCAAATAATTAGTATTACACTCAATTTGATTTTTAGTTTATTGATGATCCTTTTGCCAATACTTCACCATCTTGATTATGGCAGCTATGCAAGACGTCTTGCAAATATGTTTGTCACTTGCCGATTTCTACGAAAAAATTGGTTGGAATTTCATTGGGATTGCATCTCTATAGAGATCAATTTGGTGGTAATGGACATCTTAATCATTTTGAGTCTTCCAATCTATGAATGTGGCATATTTCTTCATTTATTTAAATCTTCTCAACTTCTCTTTGCAATGTTTTACAATTTTCAGTGTAGAAGTCTTGCACATCTTTAGTTACTAAATCTATTCCTATTTATTTCTTGATGCTATTGTGAATGGTAGTTTTTAACTTTTTTTCTTCATTTGTTGCAGTTATATGGAAATATTATCAACTTTTACAAATCAGTCTTATAACCTCAACCCTGCTAAATCCACTCTAGGTTCTTTAGGATTTTCAACACATGCAATTATGTTATCTGTAAATAAAAACGATTTTTTTTATCTGATAGAGATCCCAGGGCCCTGGGATCATGACTGAGCCAAAGGCAGAGGCTTTAACCCACTCAGCCACCCAGGCGCCCCAAAAACAAATATTTTAAGTACCTGTGTCATTTATTTATTTTTCTTGCATTTTTACATTGACCAGACCCTACTTTATATATTGAACAGGACAGTGATTACTTTCAAGCCTTGTCTCTAGTATTATGGGGAAGCATTCAATATTTCACCATTAAGTATGATATTAGTAATAGGACTTTTTTTAGTAGTAGGATTTTTATAGATATTCTTTACCACATTGAGATTGTTCCCATCTTCTAGAGTGTTGAAAATTTTCACAAAGTGCATTGTGAATTTTTCAAAGACTTCCTATGAATTAAGATGATCACATAAATGTTCTCCTTCATGTTGTTAATATGATGGATTACACTGATTGGTTGTTTTAACTTAACACGTACTATGTTTATCATTTAGGATTTTATTCAGTTTTGAGTGACATAAAATTCTCATAGCATGACCCACAGATTAGCAAGGTGCTTATTTCTCTCTTGGAAGAGTCCAGAAACAGGCAGTACAGAGATAGTGTGGCCACTTAACAATGCAAAAGGGGAACAAAGTTACATATTTGTTTATATTGTATATATATATTTGTTTATATATTATAGGTGCTCACTATTGAAATTACACTTTTCACAATGTGGAGAAAAGGGAATCAGAGTTTTGAAGAAAATCTCTAATCATGATATCCTGAAACAGCAGTGAGAATAGGCGGGTTTGACTGTGTAGAAAATTCAAACAGTTGTGCACATCTAGCCACCAAAGTAGGACCATGATGGGTGAGCTCATGGAGGTGTTTGTGGAAGCTGCCATCTCTGAGGGAATTAAAATTACATGCTTAGTGATTGGCTTAGGGCTGATGTTCAACAAAGCCAATAGTTAGGAAGTCAAGGTTGAAGTCTGGAACTCCTGAACAGTTCTAGATCTGTCAATCTGCTACTTCCACATTCTTTTGAGGTTAATGGCTTCTTCATTTTGCATTCCAAATTTCATGCAGGTTACTCTTGTCCAATTCTAGCAACCATACAGCAGAGAAGAGTCTGGAAAATGTGGTTCTAAGTCTCATTTAACACAATACAGCACAATCATCATTCCCCCTAGCTTTCACTCTCATGGTTACAAGGGCTCTCTCTTCAACTTGAAGTATTGTGTCCAACTTGGAGGAGCAAAGCACAAAAGGTGAAATTACCAAGTCTAATGAAACTATCCTTTTTGATAACTTTGCACATTTTTTTACTTATATCAACTACTTATTGACCAAAGCAACTGGTTTTACACTACATTAGCTACAAAAATGCTGCAGATCTCTCAACACTAAAGATAAATAACTTACCCAACAAATACCAGAGTCAATATTATAATGACCACATGTATTACATCTGGGAATGGGAATTAATTATAAACAGTAACAAAATTAATTTCAAATACACTTACATACTAAAAACACTTTATTTAAGTCTAAGGAGACTTCACAATGGAAATTATACAATACATATTAATGAACCATAATGAAAATAAGATATCAGAAGTTGTATGATATAGCTACAAGGACATCAGGAGCAACATTTATATTATAAAGGCTTATATTAGAAAACACAAAGCAGAAATTATGAGTTAGGAGTCACTTCAAAGACAAGACACTGATAAAGCAATTCCGTATTTACAATATTTTAAAGATTTCTCCTCCAGTGTGAATTTCCTCAAGCATAATAAAAGATTAGATGCACCTGAAGGCTTTCCCACATTGATTACATTCATTGGCTTTCTCTCCAACTTGACTTCTCCCATCTTTGAAAGCATGAAGATATAAGCCAAAGGATTTTCCATTCTTCACAGGTGTATACCACAGTATGAGTTCTCACTAGCTGACTAAGGAATGAGAAAGACACAACAGATTTTCCACATTCATTATATATTTTCTCTTCAGTGTGTATGTTCTCAAATAAGTGCTGAAGTGTTAGGAAATACACTTTCCCACATTTCTTACACTTGTATGCTTTCTCTCCAATGTGAATTTTCACAAGTTTTTGAAGGAATTACATACAAGTTCAGACTTTCCTACTCTCCAGATAGTAATATGACTTCTCACTAGTATGAGTTCTCATGACCTAAGAGCTGAGAAGGCAGAAGTTACTGCATTCCATATAGTCACAGTGTTTCTTTTCCAATGTGCATTATCACATATACAGTAAAATATGAAAAATGAAAGGATTTGTCACATTGTTTACCATTATAAGGCCAGTGCTTGTGGTTATTAAAGGTAGAGGGAAACCTATAGCCTTTCCCACATTTCTTATATGTATACAGATCCTTTTCTTTTATGTTTTCTTACTTGTAGAGTAAGCTTTCAGGAATAAGTGAAGGTTTTCCTGTATTTCTTACATTTGTAAGGCTTCACCTCAATGTGAATCTTACATGTACAGTAAGGGATATAGGAGAAATAAAGACCTTCTCATACTCTTCAACAGCCAAAGGAGATACTTTCAATATGAGTTCTCACATGTGCCTAAAGCATGAGGGACAACTGAGGATTTTTCCACATTTTTTACAATCACAGTATTTCTCATCAGTGAGATTTTTTCTACATTTTTCTAAAAGATAAAAGAATGGAAGTGTTTTTTTCCCAAATTTTTCACATTACATGAAATAATGCTTATCTCAACTATGAGTATCACATGTACAACAATAAATGGAGAACGAATAGTGGTTTTCCCACATTTTGTATTTTATTTTCCAATGTGAATTTTCACGTGAGTCCTACAATACATAAAACAGTTGAAGGGCTCTCTACTGTCTCTTAGATTGATAGGGTTTGTGTCAGTGTGTGCTCCCATGTGTGTTTTAACAAATGAAAGATTACTATTTTCTCACATGTGCTGAATTCACAGCATTTCTCTTCAGTATAAGTTCTTTTATGCACATTTAAATTTGAAATCTGGCTGAAGTTTTTCTTGTTTTCATTATATTTCTCTCTAGCATGGAATATCTTCTACCCATTACATATTAAGATATTTTACAAATATTTTCCAATTTCATTCTATTCATAGAGGTTTTTCACCATAGGAATTCTTAAATACCTCTCCTACGTCTTGTGCTGATCTTCTGTGTCATGACAGAAAAAGATGAGAAATACCTAACAGGAAGTTTTTCCACATTGTGGTGAAGTGACATAATATTAATTTAAGGTAGACTGTTTTAAGAAAGGCTGTGTATGCTTATCCTTAGATAAAATACCCCCCAAAATGTTATGCATAAAAAGTCAATTTAGTATAAAAGTAGAATACCAAAAAAATACACAATTAAGCAAAAACAAACAAAAGCCAAATCCAGGGGTCCCTGGGTGGCTCAGTGGGTTAAGCCTCTGCCTTCGGCTCAGGTCATGATCTCAGATTCCTGGGATCGAGCCCTGCATTGGGCTCTCTGCTCAGCAGGGAGACTTCTTCTCCCCCTCTCTCTCTGCCTGCCTCTCTGACTACCTGTGATCTCTGTTTGTCAAATAAATAAATAAAATATTTTTTAAAAAGCCAAATCCAGTGAATAAGAGACAAAGGAATGAAAATAGATGGTACCAAAAAATTATAATAGGGGCACCTGCCTGGCTCAGTTGGTGGAACATATGACTTTTGATATAGAAACTCTGAGTTTGAGCCCCTCTTTGGATATAGAGATTACTTAAAAATAAAATATTTTTTTAAATTGCCATAAAGACAATCATATAAATAATTATATTCAATATAAATGGAATAAAGTCTCCAATTAAATGGCAGAAATGACAAAACTGGATAAAAACCAAAATCCAACTCTTTAGTTTACATAAGATATATCTAAAATATAAAGTCAGGATGAGACAGTTAAAGGAGGAAAAAAGATATTAAATGAACCCTAAGGATAAGAAATATAGGGTGGTTTTATCATCAGACTAACAGTATTACTAGAGAATGTCTCGAGTAATATGCTTCATAATGCTTCATAATAATTATTGTCAATTCATCAAGAAGATAAAATAATCTTACCTATGTGTACATCACAGAGCTTCAAAATAAATGAAGTTTAAAAAAGTGCTACACCTGAAGGGAGAGAAAGATGAATTCATGATCATAATTTAAGAATTTAACATTTTATTTCAGTAATTGATAGAACAAGTAGGAAAAAATGGTAAGAATAAAGAAAACTTAAAATTATCAAGCAATGTGGTATAATTGGTATTTATAGAATACTATACATACATTTATTTCAAGTACACATGAGAAACTCATAAAGATCAAACATATGTTGGATAACAACAAAACCCAATAAATTTTAAAAGACTGAAATCATACAGAGTTATGTTCTTAGACCAAAACAGAGTTATTTTGAATGTGAAAATGTTATCTCTGGATATTTGGAAATGAAGCAACATACTTCTAGTTAACCAATAGATCAAATAAATCAACAGGGAAATTATAAGTAAACTCAAACTCAATGGTAAAAAAAATCCCACCATTTATCAAAATTCATGAAATATAGCTTGAGTAATGCGTAGAGAGAAATGTATAGCTTTAATTTATATATTTATATATTTTAATCTATACAAAAAAGTCTAGTGTCAGTGATCCAAACCTTCAGAGAAACAGAAAAAGAGAAAACTAAATCTAAAGTAGGTATAGATGGGTCACCTGGGTGGCTCAGTAGGGTGAGCGACTGCCTTCGGCTCAGGTCATGATCCTGGAGTCTCAGGATCAAGTCCCACATCAGGCTCCCTGCTCTGCGGTAAGTCTGCTTCTCCCTCTGACCCTCCCCCTCTTTCATGCTCTGTCTCTTTCATTCTCTCTCTCAAATGATAAATAAATAAAATCTTAAAAAAAATAAAGTAGGTATAGAAAAATAAATTAAAATATGAGTGGAAATCAATGAAACAGAAAACAGGAATATGAAGAGGACAAAGATTTTTTTAAAGATTAATAAAATTGATACTGATAAAGCAATATTGATAAAGACAAAAGGAGAGAATATATATTTTACCAATACCAGAAAGAAAGAGGTACATCACTATTGATCCTAAATATATTGAGAAGATGAAAAAGGAGTATTATCAATAACTTCATGTCAATACATCTAACATCTTAGATAAAATGGACAAATTGTTTAAAAAACATGTTACCAACACAAGAAGAAACAGAAAACCAGAATTGTAGGATATCTACTTAGGCAATTTATTTTGCAATTCAAATTTTTCCACAAAGAAGATGTTAGCCACAGATGTCATCTGTGGTAAATTCTATCAAATACATAGAGGAAATAATAAAAATCTTACACAATTCTCTCATTAAAAAAGGAGGAAATAATTGCCAAATCATGTTATGAGACCAGTATAATCCTGAAACTAAACCTGCTAAGAGTATAACATGAAAAAATGCATAGATCAATATCCCTCATGAACACAAATGCAAAACACTCAACAACATTCTTAGCAAATTTAATCTACCTAATTAGATATCACATTTTTCACACAGCTGCATGCCACCTGGAAGAAAAACTTAAACATTCTGCCTGGTTAATTATGGCCATAGAGATGCTCTTCTCCTCCCACTCTGCAGGACTCCAGTTCATTGGATCTCATGGGATACCTTTGTATTTTTCTACTGTTGCTGCCACTATCCCATATTCAGAATGGAGGGAGACTTGATTCAGATTTTGGAGCTCAGATTCCAGTTGTGATGGCATCACTAGTACTGCAATGGCCACTTGAACTTGCAAGTTGGAAACAATCAATAGGACCAGGACTAGGGTAAGGTTAGTGTCTCAGAATCAAAATTAATGGGTCTCCCCAAAACTTGGTATTAAAGATAGATACTGTTTAATGCAATATTCTAAAAAAATCAAACTTTATGAAAATAATACATTATGAATAAAATACCCAAATATTAGATAAAGAAAGGATCTAGGGGCACCTGGGTGGCTCAGTGGGTTAAGCCTCTGCCTTTGGCTCAGGTTGTGATTTCAGGGTCCTGGGACAGAGCCCCACTCATCATGCTCAGTGGGAACCTGCTTCCCCCATCTCTCTCTGTCTGCCTCTCTGCCTACTTGTGATCTGTCAAATAAATAAATAAAATCTTAAAAAAAATTTTTTTTTGGCCCTGCTACTTCCCTGACTGAGAAGGAAATCAGTTCTGGATTACTTCATAAACATCATAGTCATTTTGTCAGCACATCACTCCTGTAGGTTTAAAGAGTAGCTTATCTGTTCACCTTCTCACTCTATTCTTCACAACTCAACTTTTGGGGTGGTACTAGCCAGGAATATTCCTTTCCAAGTTCAGTTGTTTGTGTATGTTTGTATTAGCCAAATTGAAAAATGACTGAATAAAGATACAAAGTCAGCCACAGTAGATCAGAGTAGACATCTCAGGGTTGCAAGCTGGCTGCTTCAACTCAAGGCTTATTCTCCAATATCCAGGCCAGTTATGAAAAAGGAAATGGCCAAAAAGACCCCAGGACCATGCCACCTCAGACTAGCCCTTTGAAAAATATTTGCCTTAATTATACCCAAATTAAAAGCTTTTGCACAGCAAAGGAAACCATCATTAACAACGAAAAAAGCAACCTACTAAATGGGAGAAGATATTTGCAAATGATACAACCGATAAGGGGTTAATATTCAAAATACCTAAAGAACTTACACAACTCAGGGCACCTGGGTGGCTCAGGTGGTTAAGCCTCTGACTCTAGATTTCAGCTCAGGTCGTGATCTCAGGATTGTTAGATGGAGCCCTGGGTCAGGCTCTTGCACCTGTGCAAGCTCTCTTTCTCTCTCTCTCAAAAAAAAACCCCATACAACTTAACACCAAAAGCCAAATAATCCAATTTAAAAATGGGCAGAGATGGGGCACCTGTGAGGCTCAGTGGGTTAAAGCCTCTGCCTTCGGCTCAGGTCAGGATCTCGGGGTCCTGGGATCGGCCCCGCATTGGGCTCTCTGTTCAGCGGGGAGTCTGCTTCCTCCTCTCTCTCTGCCTGCCTCTCTGCCTGCTTGTGATCTCTGTCAAATAAATAAGTAAAATCTTTTTTAAAAAATGGGCAGAGGACTTCGACATCTTTTCAAAGAAGACATACAAATGAAAATACACCCATGAAAAGATGCTTGACATCACCAATCATCAGAGAAATGCAAACCAAAACCACAATGAGATATCACTTTATACCTCAGAAAGGTTGGCATCGAAAAGACAAGAAATAGCAAGTGTTGGCAAGGATGTGGAGAAAAGGAATTTTCCTGCACTACTGGTAGAAATGTAACTTGGTGCAATCACTGTGGACAACAGTACAGTGTCTCCTCAAAAAATTAAAAATAGAAATACCATACAGGGGCACTTGGGCGGCTCAGTCGATTAAGTGTCTGACTTCAGCTCAGGTCATGATGTCAGGGGCCTGGGTCAAGCCTTGCATGAGGCTCTGCACTCAATGGGGAGTCTGCTTCTCCCTCTTCCTTTGCCCCTCCCCCAACACTGCGTGATCTCTCTCTCTCTCTCAAATAACTACAATCTTTAAAAAAGGGAATACCAGGGGCACCTGGGTGGCTCAGTGGGTTTAAGCCTCTGCCCTCAGCTCGGGTCATGATCTCAGGGTCCTGGGATCGGGCCCCGCATTGGGCTCTCTGTTCAGCGGGGAGCCTGCTTCCCTCCTCCGCCTCTGCCTGCCTCCCTGCTTACTTGTGATCACTCTCTCTGTCTGTCAAATAAATAAATAAAATATTTTTTTAAAATGGAATATACCATACAATCCAGTAATTACACATTGGTTATTTACCCAAAGAAAACAAAAACACTATTTCAAAAAGATACATGCACCTCTATGTTTACTGCAGCATTATTTATAATAGACAAGGTTATAGAAGCAACCTAAGGGTCCACCAATAGTTGAATGGACAAAGAAGATAGGATACAAATATACAGTAGACTATTAATTGGCCATAAAAAAGAATGAGATATCACCATTTACAACAACGTGGATGGACCTAAGAGTATTAAGCTAAGTGAAATAAGACAGACAGAATCAAATACCATATGATTTCACTTACATGTAAATCTAAAAAAAAACCCAACCCTGAATAAACAAACACCTCCCCCCCCACAAACAAGAAGAGACCCACAAATACAAGGAACAAACTGGTGTTTTCCAGAGGGAAGGGATAGGGGGATGAGCAGAACGGATAAAGAAGAGTGGGGAGTGGGAGATACAGGCTTCCAGTTATGGAATGTGTCATTCAGGTGGATGAAAGGTACAGCATAAGGAATATAGTGGAATATGGTTTTGTAATAGCATTGTGTGGTGAGAGATGGTAATTACACCTGTGATTAGTAAAGCCTAATGCATAGAGTTATTAAATCACTATGTTGTACACCTAAAACTAATTTAACATTGTGTATCAACTATACTTCAATTTAAAAAGGAAAAGAGAAAGGGTGCCTGGGTGGCTCAGTGGGTTAAAGCCTCTGCCTTCAGCTCAGGTCATGATCTCAGGGTCCTGGGATAAAGCCCCACATTGGGCTTTCTGCTCAGCAGGGAGCCTGCTTCCCCCCCATCTCTCTGCCTACTGGTGATCTCTGTCTGTCAAATAAATAAATAAAAATCTTTTAAAAAATAAAAAGGAAAAAATAAGAAAAAAATTCTCTTAAGCATGATGCCCCAATTTCACTTTTAAACCACTAGCAATAGCTGAGTACTAGGATACGGTTACCTGCAAGAGATTATGGGAATGTGAATATTCTGGTCTAGAGTAGGGGAAGGCAAAGAAAAATGGACTCAGAAATGGCTTTTTAAGGGATGCTTAGGTGGCTCAGTCACTAGGCATCTGCCTTTGGCTTGGGTCAAGATCCCAGGATTCTGGGATGCAGGCCTGCATCAGGCTCCCTGCTCAAAAGGGAGTCTGCTTCTCTCTCTCTCCTGCCCACATTCCCGCTGCTTGTGTTCCCTCTCTCTTTCTCTCTGTCAAATAAATAAAATCCTAAAAAAAAAAGAAATGGCTTTTTTAGAAATCATTGCTGTAATAAATTACCACAAACGTTGTGGCTTAAAAACGCTAGTTTATCTTATAGCTCTAGAGGTCAGAAGTCTAAAATGGGTCTCACTGGGTTACATTTAAGGTAGGGCTGCATTTCCTTCTGGAGGCCCTAATGGGGAATTATTTTTGCCTCTCTAGCTTCTAGGAATGCCTGCATTCCTTCACTGAAGGCTCCCTTCCATATTCAAAATCAGTAAAGGCTGGTGGAATCTTCTGTAAAACATCACTCTGACACTGATTCTTCTGCTTCTACCACCTCTTACTAAGTAAGGGCTCTTGTGATTACATTGGACTGGCCTGCATAATCTAGGGTAATCTCTTTATTTTAAGGTCAGCAGATTGTCAACCTTTTTTCTATCCACAACTCCAATTTCTCTTTGCCACATAACAAATGATACAGTTACAGAGATTAGGACACTAATACTTTATGGGGCCATTATTTTCCTTACTGAAGTCCACTTTCTGACCCCCAAAGATTTATATCCATCCCATGTAAAAATAAATATATATTTAAGGTCTGAAGAGATCTCATCTCATTAAAGTTATCAACTCGGTGCATAATTTCACTTAAATTTCACCAACTCAAAAACTCAAAATTTCATACATCATCTAAATTAGGTATGAGTGAGACTCTAGAACTACTCACCCTGGGCATAATTCCTCTCCATCTGTGGACCAGTGAAACTAAACAAATTATTGGCTCTCTAAACTGTATTATGATAGAACAGGCATAGGATTACAGTTAACAGCCATTCCAGTTCAAAAATAGAAAGTGGAAAGTAGAAACAGTCAGTCATATGCCCCAAGAAACATCAAAATCCATCCAGTAAGCCTCTAATGCTTCTCAAGGCCTGGGTTTGGAACTCCACCCTCTGGGCTCCAGGCTCTCTCCTATCAACCATCCTTCCTTTTTCATGAAAGAGTAGTATATGTTTTTAGCTACTAGTTTTTCCAATAATTTCTTGCTTATAGAATTGTGCAGTATAATAGGCTTCTTCCAACTCAAGCTAATACTTCTGGTGGTATAACATTCTCAAGAACTTTTTGATCCCATGTGTATAACAGGGATTTTCTCTCCTAGACCATGAGCTGCTTCTCAGTTATTGCCTGGGTATTCTCATCTCTATCTCTGACTTCTGCTGGAATGGATGGGCTTTCCATGAATCACAGTCCTAACCTCTTTCAAGAACTTGCTGTGTGACTGAATGCTCTTATCTTTTAATCCTTTCAAGGCACTAGCAAAAGATTGCCCTGTGACCTCTTGACTTTTTATCTAGAATATACTTTCCTAATTTGAGCCCTGTGTACAATCTGATTAGTCTTAGAATTTACCACATTAACAAATTCTAGTCCCTTTTAAAAGCTTAACAGTTCTTCCCTCCATCCATCTCATTCATCAAACATTATAAGCAACAAGAAGAAACTGGGCTGGACCTCATTTCTGTCTGATCTCTCACCACCAGTGATGTTAACATCCATATTTCTATCATCATTATCTTTACAATGATTTAGGTAATTTTTTGAGAGAAAGAGAGAGAGAGAGTGAAAGGGTGGGAGGAAGGGTGGAGAGACAGAGTGCCAGCACTGGAAAGTGAGGGGAGGAGGCAGAGGAAAAGAAAGAGAGAGAATCTTAAGTAGCCTCCAAATTCAGCATGGAGCCAGATGTAGGGCTTGATCTCATGACCCTGAGGTCATGACCTGAGTCAAAATCAAGAGTCAGACACTTAACTTACTTAACCAGGCACCCTGATTTATGTATTATATATGGCAACATATGTTTTCTCCATCATGTTCCTTACTTCCTTCTGAGACTTTGATAGCAAAGTTGTTAAACTATCCAAAGCAATGTAGGCTTTTTCCATGCTTTTCAAACTTCTTCCAGCTTCTACCTACCTTCCAGTTCCAAAACAACTTCTATGATTTTAGTAATTTGTTACAGCAGTACTCCACTTCCATGTACCAAAATCTGTATCATTTGGGGTTCAACCAGGAAAACAGAATCAGCAGGAGATATGTAATGAGAGATTTGTTGCAAGAAAGTGACTTACTCAATTGTGGGAGATAGCTAGGCAAGTCCAATATCTGTAGGACAGGCAATTAAAGGGCTGGCTGGAACTTTGGGACACAAGCTGAAGCCCCTGCCCACAGGCAGAATTTCCTCTGCATCTCAGGGAAGAATCGGATCGGCTCTGCTCTTAAGGGCTTTTAGCTGATCAATCAGGCCCACACGGAGCATCTGGGATAGTCTCCTTATTTACAGGTTAACTAATTAACAACCTTAATTCCATCTGAACCTTAATTCCCCTTTACAATAAAGCTTAACATTTTACAAGTTCCAGGAATTAGGATGTAGAGGTCTTTATGGAGCCATTATTCTGCCTACCACACCATTCTATAGCATCTGCAAAATTAGGAGGCTTCCTGGAGCTAGAGGAGTCCTGACAACACAGTTGATTATTTCTGTAAATCATTCAACACCCCCACCAATGTATTATTTAATAAGTTTTCCTTGGTTAACTAATATTAAACATGTAATGTATTTTCTTTCAAATCCCTTAACAATGTCATCATCCAAAGGCATCCAAAGGCAAGTGGATGTTGTGCCATCAAAAGCTCCTCTTGGCCCAGAACTTGGAAGTCACATGAGAATTACTCTGCAATCATAGCAGATAATTGCAAGCAATGCCCTACCTGGCACTAGAGCCGTTAGAGTATACAGATACACCTTAAACACAACCTAAGCATCAGTAAATATGTCTAGGACTTTTATCAGGATCGTAAGTTAAATGTAAGAACTCAAATGTTTTTTCAACATGAATTTCTCAGAAAGAAGGCATGATAAAGATTTATTTTCATGATGTGATATATGTATTTCATAGTGAAAATCTAATGCTTACAACTGTGACTTTTTGAAATAAGTAGCACGGAAACATACACATTGCTGTCTATTTGTAAAACAAAAATCCAGAAAGAGCTTGGAAAAACTGGACATGGGTAAATACAAATCGATTCCACCCCAAACACATCAAGGGTTATGCAAAAGTCATAGCTATGTTATTTATAAAACCTAAAAGCCTTCCAGTAATTTAAAAATGAAGTATGTAAACAAAGAATCAGACATTCCTCTTTTTTTTTTTAAGTAGGCTCCATTCCCAGCATGGAGCCCAAGACAGGTTTTGAGCTCATGACCCTGAGATCAAGGCCTGAGGTGAGATCAAAAGTCAGATGCTGGGTGGCTCAGTGGGTTAAGCCGCTGCCTTCCGCGCAGGTCATGATCATAGGGTCCTGGGATCGAATCCCACATCGGGCTCTCTGCTCAGCAGGGAGCCTGCTTCCTCCTCTCTCTCTCTGCCTGCCTCTCTGCCTACTTGTAATCTCTCTCTGTCAAAAAAAAAAAAAAAAAGTCAGATGCTTAACCAACTGAGCCACCCAGGCACTCCAGTACTGTCATATAGTTAGTAAAATACTTTGAAAATCAGAATTGTATATTGTGAGAGGTTAATTTTCATATTATCCTTTAGGAATGAGTATAAAAATTTTAAACAGAGATATTAATTTCCTGATATAGAATGTCTACTAATAATACCTGGAAAAATCATCATAGGATAATCAGGCCAACAAAAACAAAGAGTAAATTTACTATGGAAAAAGAGGGTGAAAGTACAATTAAAATTACTACTGGATTAAAAAATGAAACAGAAAGGTGAAGGAGACAAAACGAACAGAAAAGTGAACAGGAAAGTTTCAGATATCTAAGCTATTCCGGAAGGTTGGATTTGGCTCTGACTTACTCCTAAGGTCTTGGTTCAGAATATTGGGGAAGATAGGCTTCAAGAATTTGAACTCATTGCTCCCAGATCCTTCCGTCAGACACACGTCATACTGGTAGCTGTGGGACAGGGTCCCCGCGCCGCTGACGTCCACCAGGTGGCCCGGAAACGGACCCTCGGGCACCGAGCAGCCGCCCCCCGACGCCGCCCGCCTCCTCCTGCACAGCCGCACCGCCACGAACACCAGCACCGAGAACAGGAAGAGCGACGACACGGACGCCAAGGCCACCACCAGGTAGACGGTGAGCGGGTCGGCGCGGGCCTCGGCCGCCGCCGCGTCCGGCAGCGGCAGGTAGGGCTGCGAGAAGCCGTCCACCAGCAGCACGTGCAGCGTGACGCTGGCCGACAGCGGCGGCTCGCCGTGGTCCCGGACCAGCACCAGCAGCCTGTGCTTGACCGCGTCGCGCTCGCTCAGCGGCCGCGCCGTGCGCACCTCGCCGTTGTGCGCCCACACGCCGAACAGCCCGGGCTCCGTGGCCTTGAGCAGCTGGTACGACAGCCAGGCGTTCTGGCCCGAGTCGCCGTCCACCGCCACCACCTTGGCCACCAGGTAGCCCGCCTCGGCCGCCCGCGGCACCAGCTCGGTGCAGGGCGCCGAGCCGTTCTGCAGCGGGTACAGCACGAACGGCGCGTTGTCGTTGGCGTCCGCCACCAGCACGCGCACCAGCGCCTGGCTGCTGAGCGCCGGCGAGCCGCGGTCGGCCGCGCCCACGCGGAACTCGAACGCCTGCAGCGCCTCGAAATCCAGCGACCTGAGCGCGAACAGCTGCCCGTTGTCCGCGTTGATGGACACCAGCGAGCCCAGCGGCAGCTGCGGGTCGTGGGGCGGCAGCAGCGAGTAGGTGACCTGGGCGTTGGCGCCCGAGTCTCTGTCGGTGGCGCTCACGCTGCCGATGTGCAGGGCGGGGCTGTTGTTCTCGCGGACGCGCAGGGTGTAGGTCGTCTGGCTGAAGGCCGGGGCGTTGTCGTTGACGTCGGACACGGTCACCGTGAGGTTGTGCTGGGTTTTCAGCCTGGGGGTCCCCAGGTCGGTGACGGTGATGGTGATGTTGTACGCAGCCTGGCTCTCCCTGTCTAGGGCCCCATCTGTTACCAGGGTATAGAAATTCCCTTCTGATGGTTTCAAGACGAAGGGGAGATCATCCTGGATGGAGCAAGTCATCCTTCCGTTGTCCCCTGTGTCTCGGTCTCGAATTCTAAACAGGGCCACCTCTGTCTCAGGAGAATTTTCAGGAATGGGGCTGGTGAGTGATGAAATAGTTATTTCTGGGAAGTTATCGTTAACATCCACCACCTCAATGGAGACAGAGCACCTTCCCGAAAGCCCCCCACCATCAGACGCCTCTATTTCCAGCTCATACGAAGATATTGTCTCAAAATCCAATTTTTTAATTAGTCGAACTTCTCCTGAAAGGCTGTTTAGCTCAAAAGTTGTGCTAATCACTTGGGAACTATAAAAATAGGAGTATGATACTTCCCCATTTGTTCCAGTGTCTAAATCTCTAGCAGAGACCTTGACAACTAGCATGCCTACAGGGCTGTTCTCTGGAACCTGCACCTGGTAGAGTATCTTTGCAAACTCAGGGGCATTGTCATTGACGTCCAATACCAAGATGTGAACCTGAGCAGTGCCAGACCGGGGTGGAGAGCCGCCATCCAGTGCTGTGAGGGTTAATCGGAGCTCAGCCTGCTCCTCACGATCCAGCTCTTTGTCAAGTACCAGTTCTGGGTATTTCCTACCATCCCCCCGGGTACGGGTAGAAACATGGAAATGAGAGTTCGGACTGATACTATAACTTTGGATGTTGTTGGTGCCCACGTCCAAATCCTGGGCTTTTTTCAGAGGAAACATGGTCCCCAGAGGGCTAGCCTCCAGGATTTTCAGAGTCATTTCTCTTTCAGGAAACTCTGGAGAATGATCATTTATGTCTCTCACCAGTAGCTCAGCTCGAAATACTCCCAGTGGTTTTTTCAGCAACACTTGGAAATGCATTACACATGGATCTGTGGGGCCACACATCTCCTCCCGATCCAGTTTCTCGTTTAATATCAACTCCCCGGTCTGCAGATCAAGCTGCAAGTGGGGTTTGTTATCCTCGGAGACTACCCGGGCTCCCCGCGCTGCTAGCTCCCCCACTCCCAGTCCCAAGTCCTTGGCCAGATTGGCCACAGAGGAACCACTCTCGGTTTCCTCCATCACGGAATAGCGACGAGATTCCCAGCCTGCCAGAGCCACTCCCAACACGAGAAAGAGAATCAGGACTTGCCTTTGTTTGGGAAAGCACTCCCCTCCGGCCTCCATCTTTACTTCCAAAAACACCTGTCCAGGAACAGGGCCCAGCTCTACCTTAGGGACAGTGGTGGATCTCTCAGTTGATAACCTGTCCGGAAATGTTGGTGAGTAGCATGATGTACTGGTTCGGAACTCTGCGTACCGGCTTTATCTTCAGCAATAGATCGGAAGTCGGGTTTGTAGCTGTTCCTGTTCTTTTTTTTTTTTTTTTAAGTTTTAAACCTTAGCTTGCAGCGCCACCATGTGTTGTCTTCCAGAGGAATCGCTACAATTGTATTCTCTCATAATCCAGTGTGCTATTAGGAGTTTGGAAATGATTTGAAGGAGGCAGTGTAATTGGAAAACCATATAATTATAATTACTCATTCCTTCCTTCAAAGAAGTATTATTAGCTTTCTATGTACTAACTTCTGATAGATCAATGAACAACCTAAACATGGTCCCTACTTTTTCCAACCTGTAGTTGGCCTGAGGGGCTAGGAAAATTGAGAAGTCAAAGACAACAGTGATAAATCATGTGAAAATAACAGTATATACCTATGTGATTTCTTAAAATTCTCTCAGCAAAGAGGATGAATTCGTTTAGATTTTCTTCCATATTCTAGGTAGTGTATGTGACAGAACAGTTGTTCCCATTGGTTGAATCACATTAAAAAAACAACAACAACAGTGAATTCAGTTTATTACAAGAGATGATACCATTTTGACATAAGGTCAGAGAACTATGGTTTTAAAACTTTCAAAATATGGGAAAATGCATATGAGGACACTTTCTATATCTCTTACCTGGCTTTACCTCCTTCACATTTATCTGATATAGCATAGATGTACATATTTAATTTTTTTCTTTTCTGTGACTTTCTTGTGCTTGAGATCTTTGTTTTGTTCATATCTACATCTCCCAACATCTAGAACAGTCCGTAGCACATGGTAGATGCTCAACCGATATTCAATAGGTCAATCAATAAATCACAATTTTAAAATTTTGATAGATGGACTCTCCTCCTAACATAGAAGCCCCCTTTTTTTCTGCTGGAATCCTAGTACATTATATGAGCTGGACAAACAAAACACCATGTTCCCTAGTAGCCACTGTATATGCTCTTTAGAAAAGTAATTTGCAGGGCGCCTGGTGGCTCAGTGGGTTAAGCCGCTGCCTTGGCTCAGGTCATGATCTCGGGGTCAGGGGTCCTGGGATGGAGTCCCGCATTGGGCTCTCTGCTCATCAGGGAGCCTGCTTCCTCCTCTCTCTCTGCCTGCCTCTCTGCCTACTTGTGATCTCTCTCTGTCAAATAAATAAATAAAATTTAAAAAAAAAGAAAAGTAATTTGCAGTGCTTCAGAATGATCTAAATGTTTTTCATTAAATGTCAAAATTCTCTGGCATCCCATATGTAATGGAATAGATTCTAAAAAACAAAACAAAACAAAACAAAAAAAACAGAACAAAACTACCAGGCTATAAATATCCTACAAATATGGTATACATCGCTTTTAAAACACATTTTACATTGTCAATATTATTATGACAGTAATAATATTTAAAACTTTTTTACATATGAGAATTTTCAAAGAATTTCCATAAGACACACCAAACACTGTGAAATTTTAAAATAGCCATCAGTTCTTCTCAAAATCATATGTTAACCAGAGTTTGTGCTTGTCCTTTACAGACTACTAATATTCCACAAACTTTTGATCCCAAATATTATTATATTAATATAAAAACACAATAAAAAATCTCCAATGAAGAGTAAATTTCAAACCATGCAAGAATCTAGATATGCTTCTGACAAGGGAGAAATCCACATAGATATCATAATTAAAGGGACATTTCTTAAAAGTGCATATACTTGTTTCCAAAAGCCAAGGGAGAAAGCAGACTTGGGAGGGACTGGAAAATCCATAATGTTACCTTTTAGGCATTTCCTTTCTTCTTCTCTGTAAATGCACTGACCTTCTGTTTTTTTCTTTCTATTTATTTAGCCAACATGATATCATTTTCTTGTTAAATTCCTAACAGAAACTATTTTAGATTTGCTTTCTTTGGATTTGCTTTGTTGTTTTAAACAAATGAGATTTACAAAGCTTGGATTAGCAACACCAACTTGTCTGATTGTCTGAAGACGGAAATGGATCAAATAAAATAAACATGGCTGCAACCATACACTTCTACTGGAGAGAAGTTTCCTGAAAATGATGGGGTGGGCTAGACAGATACCACAAGGGATCTATCATTTAAATATCTTTTTTAAAAAAGATTTTATTGGGACGCCTGGGTGGCTCAGTTGGTTAAGCAGCTGCCTTCAGCTCAGGTCATGATCCCAACGTCCTGGGATCGAGTCCCACATCAGGCTCCTTGCTCTGCAGGGAGCCTGCTTCTCCCTCTGCTTCTCCCTGCCATTCTGTCTGCCTGTGCTCACTCTCTCTCCCTCTTCTCTCTGGCAAATAAATAAAATCTTTTAAAAAAGAATAAAATTGGACCCTTATAAAAAAAAGATTTTATTTATTTGATAGAGATCACAGTAGACAGAGAGAGAGAGAGAGAGGGAAGCAGGCTCCCCCACTGAGCGGAGCGCCATCCCAGGACCCTGGGATCATGACCCACTGAGCCACCCAGGTGCCCCTAAATATCTTTATATAAACTAACAATCTTTTGATATTATTCATATAGCTGATATACTGAAGGTTGATATAGAGGTAAAGCGCTTAAGTATGGGAGAAATTGTAGCCTTTCTATTTAATACTACTTATTGTGAAACAAAAACATGCAATTTTTGCAGACATTTCTCCATTTAAAAATTTAAGACAATGGGGCGCCTAGGTGGCTCAGTGGGTTAAAGCCCTCTGCCTTCCACTCAGGTCATGATTTTAGGGTCCTGGGATCCAGGCCCTGCAGCGGGCTCTCTGCTCAGCGGGGAGCCTGCTTCCCTTCCTCTCTCTCTCTACCTGCCTCTCTACCTACTTGTGATCTCTGTCAAATAAATAAAAAATCTTTAAAAAAAATTAAGACAAGTAGGCTTAATATCAGATTAAACAGAAGCTATACTGATACTTGATTATATTAATATCATAATGCTTTCTAAGTAACCACAATGTAAGAAAATTTTAGAGTTTCCATATAATAATCAAAGAGAGGATGGAACTGGGGTCATCTTCAAATCAACACTGCTTGATAATGAAAGTTGATAAATTCAACACATGTTCATGACTTTTCGGTAATGCAATAAAGTTGAAAATTCTTAGTCTCTATCAAAATAGAAATTATATAAAGAGTAAATATGAGTATATACTCAAAAAGAATATTTCAAGTCCCCTTAATAGGAATATGGAATCAGCAAATCACCCAAGAAATTCTATACGGACCAAAACAGTAAGGGAGACCGATCATATTTCAAAAGAACCCAAATTCCTTAACCGAAATTTCTAATTGAATCCAAAACCATTCACAAATTTGTCTTTTCCTCCATATCCTTCACAGACCTCTGTTGCGTGGAGATAACAAACTTCCAAAACTTAAATTCCCTGGTCCCAGATTCTCCCCAAACACACGTCATACTGGTAGCTGTGGGACAGGGTCCCCGCGCCGCTGACGTCCACCAGGTGGCCCGGAAACGGACCCTCGGGCACCGAGCAGCCGCCCCCCGACGCCGCCCGCCTCCTCCTGCACAGCCGCACCGCCACGAACACCAGCACCGAGAACAGGAAGAGCGACGACACGGACGCCAAGGCCACCACCAGGTAGACGGTGAGCGGGTCGGCGCGGGCCTCGGCCACCGCCGCGTCCGGCAGCGGCAGGTAGGGCTGCGAGAAGCCGTCCACCAGCAGCACGTGCAGCGTGACGCTGGCCGACAGCGGCGGCTCGCCGTGGTCCCGGACCAGCACCAGCAGCCTGTGCTTGACGGCGTCGCGCTCGCTCAGCGGCCGCGCCGTGCGCACCTCGCCGTTGTGCGCCCACACGCCGAACAGCCCGGGCTCCGTGGCCTTGAGCAGCTGGTACGACAGCCAGGCGTTCTGGCCCGAGTCGCCGTCCACCGCCACCACCTTGGCCACCAGGTAGCCCGCCTCGGCCGCCCGCGGCACCAGCTCGGTGCAGGGCGCCGAGCCGTTCTGCAGCGGGTACAGCACGAACGGCGCGTTGTCGTTGGCGTCCGCCACCAGCACGCGCACCAGCGCCTGGCTGCTGAGCGCCGGCGAGCCGCGGTCGGCCGCGCCCACGCGGAACTCGAACGCCTGCAGCGCCTCGAAATCCAGCGACCTGAGCGCGAACAGCTGCCCGTTGTCCGCGTTGATGGACACCAGCGAGCCCAGCGGCAGCTGCGGGTCGTGGGGCGGCAGCAGCGAGTAGGTGACCTGGGCGTTGGCGCCCGAGTCTCTGTCGGTGGCGCTCACGCTGCCGATGTGCAGGGCGGGGCTGTTGTTCTCGCGGACGCGCAGGGTGTAGGTCGTCTGGCTGAAGGTCGGGGCGTTGTCGTTGACGTCGGACACGGTCACCGTGAGGTTGTGCTGGGTTTTCAGCCTGGGGGTCCCCAGGTCGGTGACGGTGATGGTGATGTTATACTCGGCCTGGCTCTCTCTGTCTAGCTCTCCTTCTGTTACTAGCTTGTAGAAATTCTCAACGGAAGGTTTCAGAGTGAACGGAACATCTTCTTGGATGGAACAAACCATCCTCCCATTGTCCCCAGAATCTCGGTCTTGAATACTGAAAAGAGCTATCGTGGTCTCAGGGGAATTTTCTGGGATGGAGCTTATAAGTGAAGCTACTGTCAGTTCTGGGGTGTTGTCATTTATATCCACCACCTCTATTATGACAGTGCATTTTCCAGAAAGACCTGCCCCATCAGAGGCCTTAATATCCAGCTCATATGACATAATTTTTTCAAAATCTAGTGTCCTAATTATTTTAATTTCTCCTGTGAGTTCATCAAGTGCAAATGTCCTACTAATCTCTTCATCGCCATAAAAAAATGAATAGAATACTTCACCATTTGTTCCTGTGTCTAAATCTCTAGCTGAAACAGTGACAATAACTGATCCCAGAGGACTGTTTTCCATGATCTGTACACAATAGAGTGGCTGCGCAAACTCAGGGGCATTGTCATTGATGTCCAAGATATCAATGAGGACCAAGGCAGTCCCAGTTTTAGGAGGAGCTCCACCATCTACTGCCAGGAGAGTTAACCTAAGCTCAGGCTGCTCCTCTCGATCTAGCACTTTGTCCAGAACCAGTTCCGGGTATTTTCTGCCTTCACCGCTATTGTGGGTAAGAACATGGAAATGGGAGTTGGGATAAATGGTGTAGTTTTGGATATTATTGATACCTACATCCAAATCTTGTGCATTTTTCAGGGGAAACGCAGTCCCTGGAAGAGTATTTTCCATGATTTTCAAAATCATTTCTGCTTCTGGGAACACAGGGGAATTGTCATTTATGTCAGTGACCAAAAGCTTATACCTATAGACCTCTAAAGGTTCTTCCAGTAACACTTGGAATTGCAGTACACAAGGCTCCATGGGGCCACACAGTTCCTCCCGATCCAGTTTCTCATTTACTTGTAAATCCCCCGTCTGAAGGTTCAGCTCAAAATATTTTTTGTCATTTGTAAAAATGATCCGAGCCCTCCGCCAAGACAGCTCTCTTACCGCTAGCCCTATGTCCTTTGCTAGATTGGCCACAAAAGAGCCACGCTCTGTTTCTTCTGCGATACGGTAATCTTCCTGCTCCGCCCAAGTGTGAGACAGCAAAACAAAGAGAAGAACTTGCCTTAGTCTAGGAAAGCGCTCCTTTGCAGCTTCCATTTCTCCAACGCCAAAAGTATTTAGAATCGGAGTGCCTGTTTGGTCTTTAGGCAGTCCGCTCCAGGAGTCAGTCCCTTGCCGCAAGGTAATTCCGTAAAGAACTATCTTCTCTTAAGATGTGTGTGACTGCCTGCACCGTAACCATCCGCAAGTCTGTTTTCCCACAACCTTAGGTTACAGCGCCACCCTGTGTTGTACTTTAACCTAGTTCGCTGAAATTGCTACAAAACATATCACCCTTACTTTGATTAATGCACACACAAAAGCAAACCACAGATTAAATATGGGATGGTTTATAAATAAAATGATAACTTCTGTTTTCCTATGGGATTATGAATGTGGAAAGAGTGACAGACACCACTGTGAAAGGATGCAGAAATAAAGCCAACTGTATTTGTTAATTCAACAAATGCTAATCAATTCCTTGTTATATGTCACGCCCTGTAAAGTGCTGGAAATACAAACACCCTCTCTGACCTCATGGAGTTTACAGTATAATGTCTACGATGTTGTCTAATCTCTGTTTTCCAGGGAAATTAACTAGAAAACAATGTGGGCATCAGTCCATTCCTAAACAAAGAATATACACAATTAAACTCTTAACTCACTACTGCCAGCACAGTAGATGAAAAGATTCATTCAGTTTCAGGAATACAAACTTAAGTGACAGACCAGCTAGAGCTAGTTTATTATGCAAACTCAATAGAAAGCTTAAGGAATTGTGGATGACTTATTTGTAGATATTGTCTAAGGAGAATGTCTCTGTACTTCTGTGAGAACATTGTATAGACTTGTTCCATTGTCCAAAAGATTATATAAAGACATCTATATCTATTCCTAAAATTAAGATACTCACATGTTGAAGCAGAGATTCAATGAGATCTTGAAAAGTAGGATAGTCAAAATAAAGGGCTGAAGTTTAATAAAAATAAAGTACAGAAGAAAATAAGTTGGATTCATCTGAAAGAGCAGGGAAAAGTTACATCAGGTAAGGAAGATCGCCATTCATTTATAGCAAGCAACTCACTTATCCCTTGTGGATCACTTGAGATTCTGGCACCCTACCATGAAACTGAAGTTCTTTTACTCCTATCTATGGGGAAAAATAGTCTGTAGTAGGGGTCCTGGGTCTCCCCAGTTGCATCAAACTTCAGCCAATATTTTAATAATGTTTAAATAATAGACACTATCATGTATTTTGGCACACTAATACCAAGCTAACTGGGGAAACAGCATGGGCCAAGTATAAAAACTGATTGCATATTAGTTCAACTCTATTAAAGGTAAAAAGCACTCAAACCAATATTCTATTTTAGAATGTTTTCCCCTACACAGAAAAACAAATTTGATTATGTAAACTCAAAATATGAGAACATGTTGACAGTTAAAATCTTTTTTTTCCAATTTATTTAGTTTCAGAAAAACAGTATTCATTATTTTTTCACCACACCCAGTGCTCCATGCAAGCTGTGCCCTCTATAATACCCACCACCTGGTACCCCAACCTCCCACACACACCCCCCCCCGCCACTTCAAACCCCTCAGACTGTTTTTCAGAGTCCATAGTCCCTCATGGTTCACCTCCCCTTCCAATTTACCCAAATTCCCTACTCCTCTCTAACGCCCCTTGTCCTCCATGCTATTTGTTATGCTCCACAAATAAGTGAAACCATATGATAATTGACTCTCTCTGCTTGACTTATTTCACTCAGCATAATCTCTTCCAGTCCCGTCCATGTTGCTACAAAAGTTGGGTATTCATCCTTTCTGATGGAGGCATAATACTCCATAGTGTATATGGACCACATCTTCCTTATCCATTCATCCGTTGAAGGGTATCTTGGTTCTTTCCATAGTTTGGCAACTGTGGCCATTGCTGCTATAAACATTGGGGTACAGATGGCCCTTCTTTTCACGACATCTGTATCTTTGGGGTAAATACCCAGGAGTGCAATTGCAGGGTCATAGGGAAGCTCTATTTTTAATTTCTTGAGGAATCTCCACACTGTTCTCCAAAGAGGCTGCACCAACTTGCATTCCCACCAACAGTGTAAGAGGGTTCCCCTTTCTCCACATCCTCTCCAACACATGCTGTTTCCTGTTTTGTTAATTTTGGCCATTCTAACTGGTGTAAGGTGATATCTCAATGTGGTTTTAATTTGAATCTCCCTGAGGGCTAATGATGATGAGCATTTTTTCATGTGTCTGATAGCCATTTGTATGTCTTGATTGGAGAAGTGTCTGTTCATATCTTCTGCCCATTTTTTGATGTGTTTGTCTGTTTCGTGTGGGTTGAGTTTGAGGAGTTCATTATAGATCCTGGATATCAACCTTTTGTCTGTACATTGACAGTTAAAATCTAATAGATATCTTCCTTATAGAAAGATCTTGGTCATGGACCAGACTCTTTATTATGAAATCATATGTCCAAGAAAATGTGCCCTTAATGTCCATGCATTTTTAAAAATATTAATAGAAACTGGTACCTATGTCAGTAAGTGAATGGATCAAAATTAGTTTTTTATTCCCAACTGCGTCTCTCAGGTAATTTTCTCTTTATTTTCTCTTCTAAGGAGAAAATTTTAAGCCCATATACTTGGCAGGAAGCTTGAATTTTTTTTCTGAGTGTTCTAGTAATAGAGTATGTGTCAATCAAATTACTATTAATGAAATCATGAATTAACACATATGATCTATAAATTGGATTATGTATAGGTCCTGAAGATTTTACATTAGATGACGAAATAATTCTGCTCACATTGAACTCAGTTATTTTTAAAAGAAAGAGATGATAAGGAAGGTATGATGTATAGACATCCAAACAATAACAATTTCAGTGTTACTTTTTAAAACTAATCCTGGAGAACATAAAATAAATGGATGGAAACCTGATAACAAAATATTCCATTCCATAAAATCTTTTGTAGCATCTTTCTGTTGAAAGAGCTTATAAATAATTTATAAAATTAAGTTTCATAACAAAATTTTCTAGTATAGATTAGTTCTCTCTGAGCTTGTACATTTTTATTCCATTTATTACATTAATTTAAAAGCAAAATAAAATTAAATTAAAAGCAAAAGACCTAGGTTTTATGGTAAGAAGTCTAATTGAGTACTCAAGATAGCATGTATCTTTTCTTTCTCTTTTGGTTTCAAGAAATCCACTCTCCCCAAGATAGGTTAAATAAAGGGAGTTTTATTATTAGGTAACTAGAGTTTTACTGTAGAGCACAAGGAAAATTAGACAAAGGGGACTTAGGAACACTGAAATCAGGAACTGACGAGTCTAAAACCAAGCAATTCTTAGTCTCTTCTGTTTCTTGGGCTTCTGCTTCTACCACTCCCTTATTCCTTCTCACTTTCCTTCCAATCCTCCTTTCCTTCCTCCCTCTCTACATGCCATTCTGTTCTGCCAACCTATGCAAGTATACTACCTCAGCCCATACTTAATATTTCCTAGTTACTAGAAATCAAGAAAAACAATAGATGAAATACATCATAATTACAAACTCAGGGACTTGGAGAATGTGACTGTTCCTACTTTAATTAGGAGACTGTAACTGGACCAATAAAAAATGACCAAGAGAGGTAAAAAAAAGTATAACAAACAGCTCATTAGTTATGACTCCCTCCGGAAGTCCCAGGAAGTTCTCAGACAAGAAGAGTGGTCTGGATAGATATCTTAATCCAAACAAGATTAAAATTTATTTTAATATAACATCTACCAGATTAAAATTTATTTTAATATAACATCTGTAACATCTACATCTAAAATTTATTTTAATATAACATCTATTTTAATATAACATCTATAAACTCAAGATGTTTACAAAGAAAAATACCTAAGTGCAGAAAAATTACTCTGAAATATTTGGCAGAAAGGTAGAACGGAAAGATTATGCTTTTTTAAAAAAAACTAAACATCTTAGAAGCCATGGATGGTTTTTATTTATACCATGCGTTTTCCTCTATCAAACACAGATTTCAGTGAGAGGATCTAGAGCTCAGAACAGCCAAAGAATATGGCTGAGCCCAGAGTTACATTAATCTTGAAGGGGAAATGCTATATATTTGAATAAATTTTTGAGGTTGCATTTTGGAAGACCAAGTAAATACTAGCTTCCTTAGTATTTTCGACAATTAAGATGAAAAAGAGCAGAAAACAGACAAATCACTAAAACGTCTGAAAACTCTTAAGTAAAATGAAGTTACCCAAAACAAAGAATTTTACATTACAATGAATACATTTTACAAAGAAATAGCACTCATTATAAAAGTTCTGCACAATAATCAAATTCCTAAATGAACTCAAAACCTTTCAGGAAAGTGTGGCTTTCGTCCGTTCTAAGATCCGGGGGAGGGAGGTTGGGGAGAGCTGGTTTAAGGAACTTGAACTCAGTGGTCCCAGATCCTCCCGTCAGACACACGTCATACTGGTAGCTGTGGGACAGGGTCCCCGCGCCGCTGACGTCCACCAGGTGGCCCGGAAACGGACCCTCGGGCACCGAGCAGCCGCCCCCCGACGCCGCCCGCCTCCTCCTGCACAGCCGCACCGCCACGAACACCAGCACCGAGAACAGGAAGAGCGACGACACGGACGCCAAGGCCACCACCAGGTAGACGGTGAGCGGGTCGGCGCGGGCCTCGGCCGCCGCCGCGTCCGGCAGCGGCAGGTAGGGCTGCGAGAAGCCGTCCACCAGCAGCACGTGCAGCGTGACGCTGGCCGACAGCGGCGGCTCGCCGTGGTCCCGGACCAGCACCAGCAGCCTGTGCTTGACGGCGTCGCGCTCGCTCAGCGGCCGCGCCGTGCGCACCTCGCCGTTGTGCGCCCACACGCCGAACAGCCCGGGCTCCGTGGCCTTGAGCAGCTGGTACGACAGCCAGGCGTTCTGGCCCGAGTCGCCGTCCACCGCCACCACCTTGGCCACCAGGTAGCCCGCCTCGGCCGCCCGCGGCACCAGCTCGGTGCAGGGCGCCGAGCCGTTCTGCAGCGGGTACAGCACGAACGGCGCGTTGTCGTTGGCGTCCGCCACCAGCACGCGCACCAGCGCCTGGCTGCTGAGCGCCGGCGAGCCGCGGTCGGCCGCGCCCACGCGGAACTCGAACGCCTGCAGCGCCTCGAAATCCAGCGACCTGAGCGCGAACAGCTGCCCGTTGTCCGCGTTGATGGACACCAGCGAGCCCAGCGGCAGCTGCGGGTCGTGGGGCGGCAGCAGCGAGTAGGTGACCTGGGCGTTGGCGCCCGAGTCTCTGTCGGTGGCGCTCACGCTGCCGATGTGCAGGGCGGGGCTGTTGTTCTCGCGGACGCGCAGGGTGTAGGTCGTCTGGCTGAAGGTCGGGGCGTTGTCGTTGACGTCGGACACGGTCACCGTGAGGTTGTGCTGGGTTTTCAGCCTGGGGGTCCCCAGGTCGGTGACGGTGATGGTGATGTTGTACTCGGCCTGGCTCTCTCTATCGAGGGGGCTCTCTGTTACCAGGGTGTAGAAATTCTTAAAAGTAGGCTTCAAGAAAAAAGGAAGGTCATCCTGAATGGAGCACACCATCCTCCCGTTGTCCCCAGCATCTAGGTCTCGTACACTAAAAACAGCGACCACCATTTCAGGTGACGAATTTTCAGGTATGGGGCTAGTCAGAGATGTCATGACTATTTCTGGTGCGTTGTCGTTCACATCCACAACCCGAACTAAAATTGCTGATTTTCCGGAAAGGCTACCCCCATCAATGGCCTGGATATTTATTGTATATGACTGAATTAACTCGAAATCCAGAAGCGCTTTTAAATAGATTTCACCAGAAACTGGATGGATTTCAAATGTTTTCCGAATGTCTGTGGAGACGTGAGAAAATGAGTAGGATAATTGTCCATATATTCCCGCATCCAAATCTGTAGCAGACACCCTGACGACCAAGGAGTCCACAGGGCTGTTTTCTAGTACCTGAACCTCATAGACAGGCCTTTCGAACTCTGGAGCATTGTCATTGATATCTAAAACCAAAACACGAACCAGTGTAGTTCCAGACCTGGGCGGAGATCCACCATCTAAGGCTGTTAGCGTTAATCTAAACTCGGGCTCCTTTTCCCGATCCAGAGATTGGTCCAGTAACAGCTCTGGGAATTTTCTGCCATCATCACTGTCTTGTAATTCAAGGTGGAAATAAGGATTGGGACTTAATGTGTAGTTTTGGACACCATTCTTTCCTACATCCAAGTCCTGAGCACTGTCCATTTGGAATGAGGTTCCTGGAGCAGTAGCTTCTGAGATTTTCAGAATTATTTGCTTGTCTAGGAAAGCAGGGGTATGATCATTTATGTCTTTAACCCAAAGTTCAGCCTGAAAAAATTGTAAAGGATTTTCAAATAATACCTGGAAATGCAATATACATGGCTCTGTGAAATGGCAAAGTGCCTCCCGGTCCAGTTCCTCATTTAAGAGCAAGTTGCCAGTCTGTGGATCCAACTGTAAATACGGTTTATAGTCGTCAAAGATGACTCTAGCCCCCCGTGCAACCAAGTCTTCCACAGCCAAACCTATTTCTTTCACCACATTGGCTATAACGGAGCCGATCTCCATTTCCTCTGCCACAGAATAGTGCCAGGGCTCTGAACACACCAAAGACCCTCCCAGGAAAACAAAGAAAAGCAGCACTTGCCTTATCTGCCGAGGGTGCCTCTCTCCTGGTTCCATGGTTCCTTAGCCAAATGTGTTTCTGCAGAAATGTTTCAACTCAGTAGCCAAACAGCTCCTAAATTGCGCCTCTCATCTATTAGGCTGGACCACTGGGAATCTTTAGTCTTGCAATCCTGTCACGGATTACGGGGTGTTGTTGGCTCCCTAGCTTTCTCTTGAAAGCCTCTTTTCCCCTTCCTGCTTCTCCTGTGCTCTCAGTTACACTGATTAATGGAGACCAGAGCATTGGATGGTACGAAAAAGTCCCCATCTTATCCTGCAGCGCCACCATGCGACTCTGCTGCATCTCAGGTTTTAAACAGTCAGATAAATTTGAGACAAAATACTAATTTACGTTGTGTTTGTTGATTAACTTAAATTACACTCTCTCCTATATTCTTATTTTCTGAGTTACATTCTCAGTAATATGTGACGCTATTATTATTCAGTCTTTAACACAATAAATCACAACCTGTTAGAGCTGTGGTGAATATAAAAATCATGTTTAAGATATAGCCCTAAGTTTAAATAAATTATGATCTCTCTTTGAAGACCATATATAAAACTAAAAATACTTAAAGGAACTCTTTCATGTAATTGACGTTATGAGCAAAATATTACCAGGAAATTGGAAAAGGGAACCAGAGATTTTAGTCTTCTCTAGCTATCAGCAAATACTCCTAGAAAAGACAATAAGGTCATGCACTTTTAACTGAACCCAGTATATGAATATAGTTGTTTTGGGGTGACTGGACATTTCAAGCTGAGTAAATGGTACCATTTACTTAAGGACGCTCCATGGGAGACTTACCTGGCAGAAATAGAAAGTAAATGCTCAATAGTAGTGAATAAAACAAGATATGTCCAGAAAACGGAACAAAAACAAACTAGATCCCAGTTTAGTTGTGGAAAAGAAATCTATTTTGCAGACCCAGGCCTTCCAGAGGCAACATCATAAATATTTTATTCGTCCACTCATTACCAGTCTAGCAAATATTTATTGATCATATACTTTGTGTTAGGAATGGTAGTGTTAGGGATAGAGTGGTAAGCAGTTTCTGTCCTGAGAGATGGAGGCAGAAAAGGGATTACATATTTTAAAATAGAACACAATGAGGGGTGCCTGGATGCCTCAGTCAGTTAAGCATACAACTCTGGATTTTGGCTCAGGACAGGATCTCAGGGTCATGAGATCCAACCCCGCGTCTGCTGTGCATGGAGCTTGCTTAAGATTCTCTCCCTCCCTCCTCCCTTGCCCCTGCCCCCTAAAAATAAAAATAAATTAAAACTTTAAAAAATGGAACATAATTAATACTATGATAGCAAAAGATCATGCTATTCTAAGAGCATAGATAAGGGTCATCTAACCAGAATTTGGAAGTACAGAAAAGACTTTTCTGGAACAAAAACTGGGTGTTGAAAAAAAAAACTGGGTGTTGGGAAAAATTTCCAGATAATCCCAAAATATGATTGTGAAAATTTGAGATGAGAGAAGTGTTTTTGGAAGAACTGAAATAGGAAAAATATGGCTGAGTCATAGAACAAGAGGAAAGAAATAAGAACTGGGATTGGAGAGATAAGCAAATAATTAAGGCCTTCCAAGGCATTTGGGACTCTACTTCAATGAAAATGCAAGACGATTAAAGGCTTTTAGATAGAAAAGGAGATGACATTGACCTCAACTAGAAATGCAATAATAAGCTTATATTAAAATGATAAAGATACAGGATGTGATGACAGATTAGACATGGAGGGAGTGGAATAAGAAGTGAAAAGAGGGGCACCTGGGTGGCTTGGTCATTGGCCATCTGCCTTCATGATCCCCGGGTCCCGTGATGGAGCTCTGCATCGAGCTCTGCATCGAGCCCCGCATTGAGCCCAGCACTGAGCCCTGCATCTGGCTCCCTGCTCAGCGGGAAGCCTGCTTCTCCCTGTACCACTCCTCCTGCTTGTGTCTACTTGTTTCTCCTCTCTTTCTGACTCTCTCTGTGTCAAATAAATAAAATCTTTAAAAGGAGGAGGAGAAGGGGAAAGAAGAAGAGGGGGAAAATGTACCTTTTTTCAGGATTAGGGAACGGAGTGAGTGTTGGTGCTATTATCTGATAGAGGAAACAGGAAAAGGAGAAGAGAAGGGCAGGTATAGAGCAGGAAAGATGTTTCATTTTAAGGAATGGGCAATTTAAATTTAAAACATGTCGAGTTTGAATTGTCCATAGAGTGTCCCATATAAATAGTTATATAAATGATCTCCCATTACATAAACGAAGTTGAGAAAAGAGCTTTGAGCTGCAGAGACAAATTTGAGATTTATTGGTATAAATGGTGGTTGAAGCTCTTCAAGAAAGAAGGTAAGTTGTAAATTAAAAGGAGTCTGCTTGATTTTGTGATTTCAGAGATGACGTAGCTCTGAAAGACTACCACCTCCAGAAAGTGGCCAGAGTCCTAGGTGACTAAGACTAGAGTCTAAGTGAATGTCACCAGAGATGAAGAAGGCTAGAAACAGAGATAAGTCAAACTCCTAGACTCAAATTGTGGCAAGAGATAGACAGAGTAAAAATGTATAGGAAGTTATAGGGGTACCTGGGTGACTCGGTGGGTTAAGCCTCTGCCTTTGGCTCAGATCATGATATCAGGGTCCCGGGATCCAGCCCCACATGGGCCTCTGCTCAGCAGGGAGCCTGTTTCCCCCTCTCTCTCTGCCTGCCTCTCTGCCTGCTTGTGATCTCTCTCTCTGTGTCAAATAAATAAATAAAATCTTTAAGAAAGAAGTTATATTTGAGAAATCAAATGTCTTCATACCACTTCTCTCCTATGATCTTAATTTAAAAAGCCAAACTGATATCTATCATCTGATTCTCTCATTTGACACTCTTGCAAAGACTATTTAGGAAGGAAGATCTTCTAATTTCTTTTAGCATATCGAGGAAGATATCTTCTAATGTCCAGTGCTACTGTTGAGAAATTCATATGGAACATAGCTGTTTGTCTAACTGCCATGTGTTTCAAGATTACATGTCTTTTTCCTATGTCTTTTCATTTAAAAAATATGTTTTTCTTTGTTTTTGGCTTTTTGAAACTACACAATGATGTTTCCAAGCATGGTTATCTTTTATTTATCACACACACACACACACACACACGTATTTTTTAAGTAGGCTCCACACCCAACATGGGCTTGAATTCATGACCCTAAGAGTAAGAGTCACATGCTCCACCAACTGAGCTAGCCCAGTGACACTCCAATATTTTTCTTTTTTTAAAATTATTTATTTATTTGACAGAGATCACAAGTAGGCAGAGAGGCAGGCAGAGAGAGAGAGAGAGAGGAGGAAGCAGGCTCCCTGCTGAGCAGAGAGCTGATGTGGGGCTCAATCCCAGGACCCTGGGATCATGACCTGAGAGGAAGGCAGAGACTTCAGCCCACTGAGCCACCCAGGCGCCCCCACTCCAATATTTTTCAAATATTGCTGCGGATCCTGTCTTAAATTTTTTACTCTGTTCTGTTTCTAAACTTCTATTCCATATTTTTCACCTTCCAAACTCTCTGAGCTGTATGCTAGATAAATTACATTCTGACCTTTCACTTCACAAATTATTTATTCAGTTATACCTACTTTCCTATTAAACTTATTATTCAATTTTGATTAAATTTAAATTATGTTTATATTTTTTAGTTCCAGGAGTTCTATTTGGTTCTTTAATAATCTATCACATTTCTTATTCTCTTTACATCTTTAAGCATAACTTTTATTTCAATTAAAGTGTTTAGCATATTATTAGATTATCTCTACTAATTAAAATATTTGAAGTATATTTCTGTATTCTGTTTTTTTCTGCTGGCTCTCACTCATGGTGTCATGTTTCCTTATGTGTGCAGTTATCTTTGTGTTCAAGTTAAGAATATAAAACTTACTTACATGAATATTTTTAGCCTTAGGATGAACTTTCTTTTATAGAATGTCTGCATTTGGTTCCATCAGCATCTGGAACCACTGCTTGGTCAACAACCATGTTAGATCAAGTTCTGTGCTAAAAAAATCAAATTCAGAGCTGAAATTCCACATAAGGGTTTGTCCATTTCCCACTTACTTTCACCTTAAAGGTGTAGTTCTTAGGAATCCATGTTTATTAGTGCAAGGGTCTTCTATGAATTTTACTTTGTTATGCTTTGATTTCCTCCCTTATTATAAAAACCATCAAAATAGAGGTTTACACTTCACAGGTCTCCAAATATTCCAGGGAAAAAGTAGATTTTTTAAAAAGATTTTATGTATTTATTTGACAGAGAGAAATCACAAGTAGATGGAGAGGCAGGCAGAGAGAGAGAGGGAAGCAGGCTCCCTGCTGAGCAGAGAGCCCGATGCAAGACTCAATCCCAGGACCCTGAGATCATGACCTGAGCCGAAGGCAGCGGCTTAACCCACTGAGCCACCCAGGCGCCCGGGGAAAAAGTAGATTTTAAGATCATTTGTCTCTCTGGGTTACCATCCGACATTAACTGTAACCTGATAATATATTAGTCTCTTATTAGCTAATTGTTTTCAGTGGAAGCATTGGTCTACATAATCTGTACCATCTTTACTAAAAATAAGACTCAATGGCACTTGTCTCAAAATTACAAGTAAACTTTTAGCTTCCTGGAGTATGGGCAATTGACCTCAAGAAGACAGATAAATAATATGCGTTTTTTACCAACCTGAACTGATCAATACTAAATCAATCCTTATAATGCTGCAGTCAACTTAATCTCTTGGAAGAGACAATTTCTGTCATTGACATAGGTATAGCTCACACTTCTCTCTGCATTCTTTATCCCCTATATATAAACACATCTTCTTTCCTACATCTGTTCCTTCTTCTCTCCTTCCAATATGTTTATTTATACAGTTGTACAAATATATTGTGTATTATATGGACATATATAGCACTGTACTATAAATCTCAGTATCTTTTGACCATTTAGGATTTATCCATGTTGTTTTATATACACCTAGTTCATGCCTTTTGTTAATACTTCATAATATGCCTTCAGAAATATTTTCCACATTTGAGTTATCGGTTGCTTTACTGATGGATATGTGGGGTTGACTCCTATTTTTTGCTTTGCCAAGATGAACATTCTTATGCATATCATTTGTGAAAGAAACTTTTTGGCTTACACACTTGAAACTAATATAACATTGTGTGTCAATTATACTTCAATTAAAAAAAAAAAAGAATTTTCTGGCTTATATATCCCGAAGTAGAATTGCTGGATTACAGGGTATGTTCACTCTAAATTTCACTAAATACCATTAAAAATCTCTCAAAGGGCTGTACAGGTTATTTCCTACTGTTCCCCTTGATATTATGCAAATTTTCATCTCTACGAATGCTATGGGTATAAAGTAGTGTCTTATTTTAGTATGTTTTTCACCAACTAATGAGGTCAATCATCATTTTATGTTCTTCCCAGACTTCATGTCCCCCTTTTTTGAATTTCCTTTCCTTTTTATCCTTTAAAAAAAACCTTACTGGCTCTCTGACTTTTTTATTTTTGTTAATCTGCTGCAGTTACTTGAATAATCTGAATATTAATCCCTCTCAGGCAACTGCTGCAAGTAGCTTCTCCCTGCCTTTTGGCTTGCCTGTGCTATCTTCAGGTTTTGATGTAGTACTACTTGTCAATTTTTATTTATTGTTTCTATTTTTAAAGACTTGTTTAAGAAATTCAAACTGATTGGGGCGCCTGGGTGGCTCAGTTGGTTAAGCAACTGCCCTGGGCTCAGGTCATGATCCTGGAGTCCTGGGATCTAGTCCCACATCAGGCTCCCTGCTCAGCAGGTAGTCTGCTTCTCCCCCTGACCTCTCTCCTCTCGTGCTCTCTCTCTCTGTCTCCCAAATAAATAAATAAAATCTTCAAAGAAAAAGAAATTCAAACTGATAGTAAGTTTATAAAGATATTTTTACCTAGGTTTTCTCAATTAAAATACTTGAACTTCACCTGGTAGATCCATAGAAAGTTTCCTGGTAACATTTGCTAAGTGATATGTCTTGCCCCTAAGCCCGGTGATTTTGATACCTCCTCTATTACAACCACATTCTCTTATATAAGAGATTAGATCTTGTAGACTTACAAATCTCTTCTTAAATTATTCAAATAGGATATTCTATTTTTATCTATTCTTTTCTGAAAAGGTTTATTTTAGAGAGCTAGAACAAGTATGGAGGGGCTGAGGGAGAAAGGGGAGAGGGAGAGAGATAGAATATTCAAGCAGATATCCTACTGAGCATGGAGCCTGACATGGGGCTTCATCCCTGGACCCTGAGATCATGAGCTGAACTGAAATCAAGAGTCTGAGGCCCAACCAACTGTGCTACCCAGGTGCCCCCCATCATTATTCTTCTTCCTCCTCCTCCTCCTCCTTCTTTTTTAAGATTTTTAAATTTATTTGACAGAGAGAGATCACAAGTAAACAGGGAGAGAGGCAGAGAAAGAGAGGGGAAGCAGGTTCCCCACTGAACAGAGAGATGCAGGGCTCCATCCCAAGACCCTGAGATCATGACCTGAGCTAAAAGCAGAGGTTTAGCTCAGGTCAGAGGCCCACCCAGGGGCCCCAGTGCCCCCTGTTCTTACCTATTCTTATTAGTGCATAAGAAGTGTAAGATTTACTTCTCATGAGTCTGAGGGATTAAGAGAGCCCAAACATTCTTTTTCAAGATTTTGTTGTATAAAAAACTATTTATATGAAATTCTCACAGCCAGTAAATATCTACTGCAACACAAAATAAAACCAGTAAAAATTTCATGAAGGAAAGAGAAAAGATTCCTAGGGAAATTGGAATTTGCCGCACTCATTTCTCAATGTCAAATTCTATTTTATTATACCATCTGGCCTATAACATCTAATTTTATGATGAAAAATTACAAAAATGTAAGGCGCACTAGCTTTATATCCACACTACATAATAACTCTGAAAATCTCTACCTATAATCTTCCATCAAACTCTTTACTTATATATTAGAGACATGATCTGTAACACTATAAGACATCTATAAACCATAAATACAGACCCATTCCCTTTTTTGGATATCAGAGAGAGGACACAAAGTATTAAGAATTATAAATAAATGCAAAAGTGAACCTAATTCATTTCTTTAACATTTTTGAATTTTCATTTCAATTTAAGAAGTTTTTATATGTACTCTTCTGATGGAAAGTTATTTTACTCAGAATGACACCAGGAACTGCATTCTAGTTAAGTCATGAACAATATAAAATAATAGAAATTTAAACTAGCAGACATGGTATTGAGGAAAACAAAACAGCCATATCTAGGTCCACAGCATCACAAAGCTCCTTCCCCACAAAGCGGGACAACAACGACAAAGGAAAATTACTTAAGAAATCAATAATTTTTGATGTGATCACTTGTATTCACTTGTACACTTTGATGTGATCACTTGTATTCAGAAAGTTAATTTCTGAAAAACACTACAAGGCCAAAAGTGAGCAAATATGGTATCCTAGTACTAAATAGAGAGAGGTATCTTTTCTTCACTTTACGATGAAAGTGTGTGAAGTGAGTAGTGCAAAAAAATCCAATATACTTCCAACCAGATCCAACAACATTTATTTTTGCTTTCTGCTTTGATAAAATACCTAGAAGTAAGTTACATATATTGTGGAATTAGCTCTTAATACCTCAGTTTGTAACTCCAAATAATTAGTAACATTGTCTTGCATAACAATGCCATTATCACAAAAAAATTAGCAACAACTCTGTTAATATAACATTTTTGACCAAACAATCTAAAAAAAAAAAAAAACAGACAACACACAGATTATATTTCCACTTCATCAGGGCCTCTAATAAAGATTTATGAGAAGAGCTTGAGAAATGATAATGCATGCAACTATACTACAGCCTAATATCCATTACAGATTGGCAAAAAAGTATCCGCACGTTGTCAAGAATAACAAAAGATTCAAAGTTTAAATGAATTAGTTTATTGACTGTTGAATCCAAAACTGTTCCTAAAGTTCTCATTTCCCTCTATATTTCTACCAGTGTCAGGGACTGGAAGTCTGGGGATAATCGGCTTCAAGAACTTGAACTCACCGGTCGCTGAACCTCCCGTCAGACACACCTCATACTGGTAGCTGTGGGACAGGGTCCCCGCGCCGCTGACGTCCACCAGGTGGCCCGGAAACGGACCCTCGGGCACCGAGCAGCCGCCCCCCGACGCCGCCCGCCTCCTCCTGCACAGCCGCACCGCCACGAACACCAGCACCGAGAACAGGAAGAGCGACGACACGGACGCCAAGGCCACCACCAGGTAGACGGTGAGCGGGTCGGCGCGGGCCTCGGCCGCCGCCGCGTCCGGCAGCGGCAGGTAGGGCTGCGAGAAGCCGTCCACCAGCAGCACGTGCAGCGTGACGCTGGCCGACAGCGGCGGCTCGCCGTGGTCCCGGACCAGCACCAGCAGCCTGTGCTTGACGGCGTCGCGCTCGCTCAGCGGCCGCGCCGTGCGCACCTCGCCGTTGTGCGCCCACACGCCGAACAGCCCGGGCTCCGTGGCCTTGAGCAGCTGGTACGACAGCCAGGCGTTCTGGCCCGAGTCGCCGTCCACCGCCACCACCTTGGCCACCAGGTAGCCCGCCTCGGCCGCCCGCGGCACCAGCTCGGTGCAGGGCGCCGAGCCGTTCTGCAGCGGGTACAGCACGAACGGCGCGTTGTCGTTGGCGTCCGCCACCAGCACGCGCACCAGCGCCTGGCTGCTGAGCGCCGGCGAGCCGCGGTCGGCCGCGCCCACGCGGAACTCGAACGCCTGCAGCTCCTCGAAATCCAGCGACCTGAGCGCGAACAGCTGCCCGTTGTCCGCGTTGATGGACACCAGCGAGCCCAGCGGCAGCTGCGGGTCGTGGGGCGGCAGCAGCGAGTAGGTGACCTGGGCGTTGGCGCCCGAGTCTCTGTCGGTGGCGCTCACGCTGCCGATGTGCAGGGCGGGGCTGTTGTTCTCGCGGACGCGCAGGGTGTAGGTCGTCTGGCTGAAGGTCGGGGCGTTGTCGTTGACGTCGGACACGGTCACCGTGAGGTTGTGCTGGGTTTTCAGCCTGGGGGTCCCCAGGTCGGTGACGGTAATGGTGATGTTGTACTCGGATCTTATCTCTCTGTCCAGTGCTTTTTCCGAAACTAGAGTGAAAAAGTTCTTGAAGGTTGGTTTCAGATAAAAGGGGAGGTCATCCTGAATGGAGCACACCATTCTCCCGTTATCCCCAGAGTCTTGGTCTCGGACACTAAAAAGAGCAACCAGAGTCTCTGAGGCATTTTCTGGAATTGACTTTGTAAATGATGAGATGGTCACTTCTGGCGGATTATCATTTATATCTATTACTTTAACCAGAAGAGTACATTCTTCTGAAAGACCCCCACCATCTGTTGCCTGAATACGTATAGTGTAGAACTGTATCACTTCAAAATCCAGACATGATCTCAAATGAACTTCCCCGGATACTGGATTGATTTCAAATGTTTTACGAATATCTTCTGATGCATGCAAAAATGTGTATGATATTTTCCCATAATTTCCTGTATCCAAATCGTTAGCAAAAATGGTAATAATCCAGGAACCAATGGGTGTGTCCTCCAGAACTTGCACTTCATAGAGCTTCTGAGCAAACTGAGGGGCATTGTCATTGATGTCCAGGACCTTGATGAGAACCAAAGTTGTCCCAGACCTGGGTGGCGATCCACCATCCAGTGCTGTGAGTGTTAATGAGAGCTCAGACTCCTCCTCATGATCTAATGCTCTGTCCAGGACCAGTTCTGGGTATAACTTTCCATCACCGCTGTCTTGGATTTTAATGTAGAAATGATAATTGGGGCTAATTGTGTAGTTTTGAAGACTGTTGGTTCCTACATCCAAATCTTGGGCACTCTCCATTAGGAATGTGGTTCCAATGCTGGTACTTTCTGATATTTTAATAAGTATTTGCTTGTCTAGAAACATAGGGGAGTGATCATTTATGTCTGTGACTTGCAGTTCAGCCCTAAAGAACTGTAAAGGGTTTTCTAATACCATCTGAAAATGCAGCACACAGGGCTCGGTGGAGCCACAGAGCTCTTCTCGGTCCAGTTTCTCATTTAGGAGCAAATCCCCCGTCCGTAAATCAAGTTGTAAGTGCTTTTCGTTATCATCTGACACTACCCGGGCCTCCCGTGATGATAGCTCCTCCACCCCAAGCCCTAGATCCCTTGCAAGATTGGCCACAAAAGAACCAACTTCTGTTTCCTCTGCCACAGAATATCGCACAGATTCAGTACCTGCCTCAGATAATTCCAGCAAAACAAAGAGAATCAGGACTTGCCTTTTCCGCAGAGCGAGCTCCCCTTTGATCTCCATGACTCCTTCCAGCAACTTCTTTTGCAGAAAAATCTTTCAGCCCTAATTTTGGAAGTTGAAGCTCAATTTTTTAAAAAATAAGAACCCCCCTGGAGGGTATACAGCATTCGGCAGCTGTAGTAGATGAAACTCCTTTACTACCTCTCTTTTCAGTGACTTGGATTGGTCTCTGTTACGAAGAATAAAGCAGCCCACAGCGTCCTCCATGCGCTAATTTCATCTTATCCTACAGCGCCACCATGTGTTTCTATGAATTTTTTCCAGTAAAAATTTTCTCTTTGAACAAATAATTCATGAATACAGCTGGAATTTTTTAAAACAAATCCCAGACATCATATATCTTTACCTCTAAATACTTCACCAAGTATCTCTAATAGAGAATGACTTTAAAATATAATGATACCACTATTACAATCAACAAAGTTAGCAATAATTCCTTGATAGAACTTAGACCCAGTCTGTATTTGGTTTTCTTCATTTTTCTCTAAAATATGTTTACTGTTTGTTTGTTTGAATCAGGACCCAAACAAGATCTATACAGAGCATGTAATTAGTGTGGTTTTGAATGCTGACAGGACTCTATTAAGATGTCCTGAACCAAAGAGTTTTTTTGGGGGGGTGGGGAACAGATGTCCTGAATGGAAGAAGTATGTCCTGAACTGAAGAATTAATATTTTTAGTGGCACCTGGGTGGCTCAGTCCTTAAGTGGCTGCCTTCAGCTCAGGTCATGATCCCAGGGTCCTGAGATCAAGCACTGCGTTGGGCTCACTGCTAGGCGGGCAGCCTGCTTCTCCCTCTCCCACTTCCCCCGCTTGTGCTCCCTCTCTGTCAAATAAATAAATAAACTCTAAAAAAATAATATTTTAGAACACTTTTAAATTAACTTAAAAAATATTTTTATTTATTTATTTGGGAGAGAGATCAAAGAAGGAGAGGGAGAAGCAGACTCACCACTGAGCAGAGAGCTGAGGTAGGGTTGGATGGCTAGACCCTGGGATCATGACCTGAGCCAAAGGTAGACGCTTAACCGCTTAACCGACTGAGCCACCCAGGTGCCTCTAGGCCATTTCTTGAGATTTTCAAATATATGCTCTCCTTCACTCTTGTAAATACTTTTGAATTCAATTATAGTTACTAATGTCATTACTTTTTTCACTGACATATTTTGAAATACATGTATTTTTAAATTCTTACACATTTTTACACATGTAAGAATATGAAATAGATAAGATAGACTTAATCCTTGCCTTTATGGAGTTCACTGGCTAAAAATTTGGAAGACAAGTAATTGAAATATTTCACACTGTATGCATTAGCAAAGAGTAATACAGAAAAATCTTTAAAAAAGAGAAATATATAGAAGAGCCACTTGTATCATAAATTAAAATGTTTATTTTGTAGGCAACTAAAATACAATGTAGGATTTTAAACATTTGATTAAATGATTACATCTGCATCTTTTTGAAAAAAATCAGTTTAGAAGAAGTGAAGAGACTCAATTGCAGAAGGAATGACTGGAATCAGAGGCACCAGTTAGGAGATAATGGCAGCCCAGTTAAGGGTATTGCTGGTGTGGATGGAGAGAAGAGGGATGATTAATTAGAAAGATATTTAGTATCTGGTGACTGGTGGGTTTTATGGGGAGAAAAAGAGGAAAGATGCGAGGATGATTAACAGACCTCTGGATAGGACAACTAGATGGATAGTCATGTCATTCTCTAAGACCAGGAACACTGAGGAACAGAAAAGATTGAAGTGAAAAAAGATGAAGTCATTTTGGATATGCTGATATTGAGGTAAGTGCCTTTGGGGTATATGTGTGTGTGTTCACACATGTATTTGCTTATGTAGTGTTGTATATAGGTACATACATAACTGAAGCATAGGATACAAACTGGGGTAGAAATGGACTTTGGGTTTCACCAACATATATATGATGATTGAAACTCTGAGAACTCGTAAAACAACGAAGCAAAAGTATGTCAGGTTAACAGTTGAAGAGGCTCAGCATTGATCTCTGAAAAAAACGCCTTCATTAGAGAAGAGAGGAAATAAAGTATCTTTAAAAAGATAAAGAAGGAAAAAAAAAAGATGAAGGGCCTTGGTCAGAATCATGAAACCAAAAGCAAATATTTCAAGGAGGTGAGGAAGATCAATGGTAGCAAATGCTTTCGAAACTACCACCTCAAAAATGAATGTTAAAATGGTCCATTGGATTAACTTGGTCATTGTGGAGGGCTCTAATAGATATCTGCCAAAATCTGTTCCTTTATAGTAAGAGCACTACTATATAATAGTATGCAGGCACATGACTACTCGTAGAATGCCTGTCCCAGTCTCCTTTGTAGTTAGGTATGGCCAATTGAATTAAGTTCTCACTAATATTGTGAACAGAATTTTTGTTTGCCATTCCTAGGTCTAGAATAGAAGACATCTGGGTGGGTTTCCTCCCTCCCTGCCAGCTAGAACCTGGTTATAGCAGTGAGGTGGCTACAGTCACACAGATTATGACACTGCAGTAGGGAATGTAGGAGCAATTACTTACAACGAAATTTGGTTCTGGAAGGATTGTGATGAGCAAAGCTAGCTCATCTACACAGTCATTTACATTTGAACTGTTAGAAGGAGATAACACACTTTTACAAGCCACTGGGTAGTTACACTGCTTTTTTGGGCAATATAACCTTATCTGACTTTTATAGAAAACTTCAGTCACCTTTACCATAATAGTTTGAGTGGTCACAGTGAAAATCAGATTGCACTTGGTTGAAAAGCAAGAGAGATAAGGAAGTAAAATCGACAACCCTTTCAAATTTCGCTGGAAAAGAAAAGAAACTGATGGTATCTGCAGGGAAATTGAGACTCCATGGGTTTTTTTTAAACCTAGGGAAATTTGAACTTAATTAAAATGATGATTTGTAATATTCAACAGAGATACCAAAAGTGAGATACCAAAAAGAGGATTAATTCAATGCGAAGCCTCTAGGAGGTGGGTAAAGAGACCTGGAAAATAAATGAAGAGATTGGACTTGGGTAGAAAGTGACCTCAGCAAAGGTCATTATAAGTACACACACTATTCAGGGTGTGGATTTGGGGATGGAAAATTGAGAGAAATTCCATTTGATAGATTTTATTTTCTCAGCAAGGTATTAAGCAAATTCATCTGCTGAAGGGTGGGAAATTGAAAGTAAGATAACTAGGTTTGAAGTAGTTGTTATAGAGAGCAGAATAGAAAGCTGATTAGGAAAATACAGAACAATTTATTGGTCTTAAATTCCAATTAAGTTTTGATGTGATAAACAGTGTCAAAACAGTGTTGATGATTTCTAAGTTTTGCCTTATAGAGTGAAGCATCAGTGACATAACAGAAGTGGAAGGAGACAATTACATTCATCTGGAGTGGAGTTTCAGTGGGTGGTTTCAGTGAAGGAGAACTGAACAAGGGAATGCAGAATATGGACATGAGGAGTAGACCAGGGAATTAGCTGAATAGGGGAGAAATTAGAACACTAGGGTGTTGAGATAGAGAAGCAGTATCATGCAGTGGAGGTCCTAATGAAGTCAAAGTGATAGGAGTAGCCAACGAGAGGATTAAAGGCATAGATTGTATTCTGAGAGAGAGAGAGAGAGAGATATCTGAAATTATTATTTCTTAGGAAAAACCATTTCAGGTGGTGAAAAACTACAGCATGTAGTACAGGGACTAAAGACTGAGCTGGGGGACAGGTGAATACCTAGGGACTGAGAAGCCCTGTTGTTTATCAGTGGGACTGGAAGTGGCAGCAGGGCTTGAGGTAGGAAGGAGATGAAGGGAACAAAGTGTTGTAAGCTAAAATGTCTTTATGTCCTTTCTCCTGGGAGATTCCAACCAAAACTATTACTTGGTTTTTACTGGTAATGTTTCAAGTAAATCCTCTCTGGGAGGCTGGGCCATTTCTCACATCTCCATTTTGTAAGTGACCTTTCCCCACATTGGCTTAAATTTAACTTGAAGTGAGGTATTCGAAGCATAAAAACAAAATTTGGTTTTTGCAATACTTTTTTTTAAAGATTTTATTTATTTATTTGACAGAGAGAGATCACAAGTAGGCAGAGAGGCAGGCAGAGAGAAAGAGAGAGAGAGAGAGGAGGAAGCAGGCTCTCCACTGAGCAGAAAGCCTGATGTGGGACTCGATCCCAGGACCCTGAGATCATGACCTGAGCCGAAGGCAGAGGCTTAACCCACTGAGCCACCCAGGTGCCCCTAGCAATACTTTTGAAGAGAATTGTTAGTTACTTCTGTCTGGGCACCTGAGCTCCTGAAATCCTGGCACTCTCCATTAGAGTCAGGAAACAGTTCTTTCTATAAATAAATACCAAGTCCTCTTGTTCAGATAATCCGGAAAAACTTGAAGCAACAGAACCTGGTCCTTTTCTCTGCTGTTGCACCTGATAGAGTTTCTGCCTGAGCTGTTTGAACCGCTCTTTCCCCCCTCCCCTATAACAAGAGAAGACCCATCTTACTTGGGACACAGGCTGCTAGAACCATTCCCACCAATATTTTTAATGGCATTATTGAGATATCACTTACGTACCATAAAGTTTTCCCATTTAAAGTGTAAAGTACAGGGGCACCTGGGTGGCTCAGTGGGTTAAAGCCTCTGCCTTGGGCTCAGGTCATGATTCCAGGGTCCTGGGATCAAGCCCCAAATCAGACTCTCTGCTTAGCAGGGAGCCTGCTTCCCTTCCTCTCTCTCTGCCTGCCTCTCTACCTACTTGTGATCTCTGTCAAATAAATAAATAAAATCTCAAAAAAAAAGTAAGTGCCCCCAGGGCAGAAAACACATGACTCCCGTGCCCAGCATGTGAACACACTCAGTGAACTCACTTACCGCTTTAAAAAAAGTGTAAAGTACAAGGTGCAAATGGGTGGCTCAGTTGGCTAAGAATCTGACTCTTGAATTTGGCTCAGGTCATGATCTCCAGCATCATGAGACTGAGCTCAGCATTGGACTCCATCCTTGTGCAGAGTCTGCTTGAGATTCTCTCCCTCTCCCTTGGCCTCTCCACCCATTTATTTATTAAAATAAATAAAATCTTTAAAAAATGAAGTCCACAGGGGTGCCTGGGTGGCTCAGTGGGTTAAGCCTCTGCCTTCGGCTCAGTCATGATTTCAGGGTCCTGGGATCAAGCCCCACTTCAGGCTCTCTGCTCAGCGGGGAGCCTGCTTCCTCTCCACACCCCCTTCTCTGCCTACTTGTGATCTCTGTCAAATAAATGAAAATAAAAAATCTTTTTTAAAAAAGTATACAATGTAACGTAACAGGTTTTAGTATATTTCCAGATTTGTGCAATTATCACCCCAGTCTTATTTCAGAACATCATGCCAAAAAGAAACCTCTTACCCTGTAGCCATTCTCCAACCCTATCCTCCTACAGCTGTAGGCAATCACTAATCTACTTTCTGTCCCTATAGATTTGCCTGTTCAGGACATTTCATATAAATGGGATCATAAAATGTCAGATATTTTGCAACTGGTTTCTTTCACTCAGAGTAATGATTTTGAGGTTTGTCCATGTTGTAGTCTGTATCAGTACTTCATTCCACTTTGGTGTTGAATAATAACAACCCCACTGTACGGAGATAACATATTTTGTTTATCCATTCATCAGTTGATGAACATTTGGGGTGTCTCCACTTTTGGCAATATTATCAATAATGCTACTATGAACATGCATTAATGTATACAGTTTTTGTGCATGTGTGAACATACACTCTTATTTCTTTTGCATAGATACACAGGAGTTGAGTTTCTGTATCATAAGGTAACTATATGTTTAACATTTTGAGGAACTGCCAAACTTTTCAAATAAATGCACCACTTCACATTCTTTCCAACAGGTCGGCAATATCTCTACATCCTTTCCAACAGTTACTGTCTTTTTTTTAATATTTTATTTATTTATTTGACAGAGAGAGAGGTCACAAGTAGACAGAGAGGCAGGCAGAAAGAGAGAGAGAGAGAGAGAGAGAGAGAGAGAGAAGCAGGCTCCCTGCTGAGCAGAGAGCTTGATGTGGGACTTGATCCCAGGACCCTGAGATCATGACCTGAGCCGAAGGCAGCGGCTTAACCCACTGAGCCACCCAGGCGTCCCAATTACTGTCTTTTTGATTATGGATATTCTGGTGTGCTTGACATGGCCATTTTTATTCTTCATCTTCAGTAGTCTATGTACCTTGTCTAGCATGCTAAGATGCTATAATGCTTTTTATCTTTTTAAGCTAGTGATTGTACATATTTTCCCTACTAAGTGCAGTAAAGACAGCAGGTAACCTTAATACTTTACTTTGAATTATGGAATTTGTATGAATTTTCATTCTCTGAAAGCCAGCTTCTCACTTGGGGGGGGGACTTTTTCCTAGGTCCACTTCTAAAAACAGAAAAATTAGAATTTAATTAGCCTGCGTGGACAAACTTCCATTCCCTTCATTTTCCTTGAATTGAAAGAATAATTAATCACTCCATGTAGTTCAGAAGAACTGGTAGTGAAATCTCAGCTTTAAGAAAATGTGAACATAGGATTATTTGGAATATACTAGAGCAAGAGATTCTACTTCCCAACATTAGTAACTAACTAATACCTAGCCCTGCTACAATGTTAAGATAAAGTTTTAAAATATATTGAAGAGGCACTTTCTGGCATTGATTCTAGTCTGTGGTACTAGAGGCAAAAGAGTCATCATGTTCCTTATTCTCACCCATTTCGTCTTTCATGTGCTACTCTCTCACACACATAATTTCTTTCCTCTATACCCTCACTCATTTTGTTTCTCTACAGTTTCCTTCCACAAAATACAGACTTTGAGCTTATGATGAGATTCACTGGAATCTCATCATGAAGGCTTTTTCTTCTGTAATGTAGTCAGATCACTAAAGTCAAGAGTAGTTGGTTGGTGCCCATGCTACATGAGGCAAAACTTCCTTACAATGGTTTGAAATTTTCTTAAAAATATATTAAAACCTTAAAGGATTATCTCTTGATATTTCTCAGTGCCCTACATATATCTACATAAATCTCTGGGAAAAGCGGTTTTTCAGTCTTGGATTGCTACCCATTGGTAGGGTCATGAAATCACTTTAGTGGACCATAACAACACTTGAAAATTAAAAAGAATGTCGTAATATGGGCAATTTTAGATTTTGTCCCCCAAAAGCTAGGAATTGTTTACAAAACATTCCTATAATGTTCATATATTACATAATATGTACAACATCATTTTTCTGGTGACTTTTTTAAGGTTTTTGCTTTGTTTTGTTTTTAAGAGAGAGAGGAGGAGAGAGTATGTGTGAGGCAGGAGGGGGAGAAGGAGAGAGAGAACTCCAAGCAAGCTCCATGCTCAGTATGGAGCCCAACATAGGGCTCAATATCACAACCCCGGATCATGACCTGAGCCAAAAATCAAGGTCAGATGCTTAATTTACCGAACCATCCAAGCACCCCTTAGGTTTGAAATTAGTGTCCACTGAACACTATATACATGTATTTATATATACATGTGTATGTATTATATACATATATAACTGTATATAATTAAATAAATATATAATTATTAAATAAATAAATAAAAATAATATACTATATACTTTATATATATGTATATATACAATTCTGGGAGAACACAGAAGGTAAAAGTTATAAACATTAGCACACTGGTCCATTTTATGCTATACAAATTATTATTCAGGTGGATTGCATTACAGCTTTGTAATATCAACAAGAAATCTGAAAAATTATAACTTCATATTCTAAGACTTTCTGGGTAGCCACAATATTGATGTGCCTTCACAATCACTCTCCAGGTTGAATATGTAAGAGTTGTTAACAAAAGTGCCTACTGACCCTTTCAAACAAGGTGGTTACACTTACAGTTCTATTATACGACATGATTTTTCAGGGCTTTTCAACAATAAACATGTTAAAGTGTTAATAAAAATGCAGTGAATTTAAAGGAAGAAAAATGACATTTCTGAATAGCAGCCATTACTACACAAGAAAAACTGCAAGAAAAAAATGAAATGAAGAAATACTTGAACACTGGAAATAATTTGAAAGTGGTCTGCTTTATTTTTACCAAAAGCATAATTATGGGTGAAAGTGTAACTGGAGAGAGGGCTGTGGACAAAAGTGATTTATTTGGTCTTCTTCCTTAAAAAGGCAAACTACCCATTAAGACCTGGATTACAGAATAAAGTACCATCTAATTACAACCACAAATAAAGAAAACATTCACTTAAAAGTAAAGATGGGTACAATTTGTGAAAATATAAAAGTACCCCGGATAAATTTAAAATACACACAAATTGGGGGAAATAACATTGATCTGGAAGTGGCACGAAAAAAGTGGCACATATATAATATGAAACTTAATTGTGGTCTCTATATATTGAACCCAAAGCTATTGTGGAAGGTAGGATTTTCTTCCGTCTCTTTCCCAGAGTGCTGGGGTGGGAAGTTGGGGATAATCGGCTTCAAGAACTTGAACTCACCGGTCGCTGAACCTCCCGTCAGACACACCTCATACTGGTAGCTGTGGGACAGGGTCCCCGCGCCGCTGACGTCCACCAGGTGGCCCGGAAACGGACCCTCGGGCACCGAGCAGCCGCCCCCCGACGCCGCCCGCCTCCTCCTGCACAGCCGCACCGCCACGAACACCAGCACCGAGAACAGGAAGAGCGACGACACGGACGCCAAGGCCACCACCAGGTAGACGGTGAGCGGGTCGGCGCGGGCCTCGGCCGCCACCGCGTCCGGCAGCGGCAGGTAGGGCTGCGAGAAGCCGTCCACCAGCAGCACGTGCAGCGTGACGCTGGCCGACAGCGGCGGCTCGCCGTGGTCCCGGACCAGCACCAGCAGCCTGTGCTTGACGGCGTCGCGCTCGCTCAGCGGCCGCGCCGTGCGCACCTCGCCGTTGTGCGCCCACACGCCGAACAGCCCGGGCTCCGTGGCCTTGAGCAGCTGGTACGACAGCCAGGCGTTCTGGCCCGAGTCGCCGTCCACCGCCACCACCTTGGCCACCAGGTAGCCCGCCTCGGCCGCCCGCGGCACCAGCTCGGTGCAGGGCGCCGAGCCGTTCTGCAGCGGGTACAGCACGAACGGCGCGTTGTCGTTGGCGTCCGCCACCAGCACGCGCACCAGCGCCTGGCTGCTGAGCGCCGGCGAGCCGCGGTCGGCCGCGCCCACGCGGAACTCGAACGCCTGCAGCGCCTCGAAATCCAGCGACCTGAGCGCGAACAGCTGCCCGTTGTCCGCGTTGATGGACACCAGCGAGCCCAGCGGCAGCTGCGGGTCGTGGGGCGGCAGCAGCGAGTAGGTGACCTGGGCGTTGGCGCCCGAGTCTCTGTCGGTGGCGCTCACGCTGCCGATGTGCAGGGCGGGGCTGTTGTTCTCGCGGACGCGCAGGGTGTAGGTCGTCTGGCTGAAGGCCGGGGCGTTGTCGTTGACGTCGGACACGGTCACCGTGAGGTTGTGCTGGGTTTTCAGCCTGGGGGTCCCCAGGTCGGTGACGGTGATGGTGATGTTGTACTCGGCCTGGCTCTCTCTGTCCAACATTTCCTCCGTTTCCAGTGTGTAGTAATTCTCAACGGAAGATTTTAGTATGAAAGGGAGGTCTTCTGGGATAGAACAAATCATCTTCCCATTGTCCCCAGAGTCTCTGTCTCGAATGCTAAAAACCATAACCACAGCCTCCGGCAAATTTTCTGGGACTGGACTGGTAATTGATGACACAGCGATTTCAGGAGCATTGTCATTCACATCCATCACCTGAATTCTGACTGTTGATTTTCCAAAGAGGCCGCCCCCATCTGTGGCTTGAATGATTATTGAGTATGATTCAGTTGTTTCAAAATCCATGGGTGTGGCTAAAATGACTTCTCCGGACTTTTGATTAATTTCAAATGTCTTGCGAATATCTTCTGAGGCATGGGAAAAAGAATATGATATTTCTCCATTTTTTCCGGAGTCTAAATCCGAAGCTGAGACAGTGACAATGAGTGACCCTAATAGGCTATTCTCTGGAATCTTCACCTCATAAAATGGCTGCTCAAACTCAGGGGAGTTGTCATTAATGTCCACAACCACGACCCTAACCGTGGCAGTCCCGGACCTGGGCGGAGACCCGCCATCCATAGCAGTGAGGATGAAACTGAGCTCGGACTGCTCTTCATAATCCAGTGCCTTGTCCAGAACCAACTCCGGATATTTCCTATTGTCTGGATTGACTCTCATTTTAATGTGGAAATAAGAGTTGGGGCTTATTGTGTAGTTCTTTAGAGCGTTGATTCCTACATCTAAATCCTTCGCGCTTTCTAGTAAGAACACAGCACCAACAGGACTATTCTCTGGGATTTCTAGGAGCATTTCTTTTTCTAAGAAGGCAGGAGAGTGGTCATTTATATCCCTGACCTGTAGCTCAATTCGTAAAAACTGCAAAGGGTTTTTCATTAATACCTGGAAATGCAACACACAGGGCTCCGTGGAGCCACAGAGCTCCTCCCGGTCTAGTGATTGGCTTAAGAGCAAATCTCCGGTGTTTATGTCCAGCTGCAAACGCCTTTTGTTATCATTAGAGACCACCTGAGCCCCCCTTGAGAGCAGCTCACCCACTTCTAGTCCCAGGTCCTTTGCCAAATTGCCTACAAAGCTCCCGCTCTGCATTTCCTCTGCCACCGAAAAGCGCCCAGATTCCGAACGCGCCTGAGACATTCCTAGCAAAACAAAAAGAAGCAGGACTTGCCTTATCTGCAGAGCTTCTGCCCTTCCGTTCTCCATAGCTCCTTTAAGGAAATCTTCCTGCAGAATCGCTTCAGCTTCTCTTCGCAGTTTTGGGAAACGTGTCTCTGCTAACGTCCACCGAATCTTAGGAGGCCTAAGGATTTTAACCCTGCTGAGTAGCTTGTAGTTCGCACCTTGAAGGCGTGTTCTGCCTTCCCACCACTCTGAGCGCACCGGGTGGGTAACCGAGTCAAGAACAACGTCCAGTTCAGTGTTTTTACACCGCCGATGTTATCCTGCAGCGCCACCATGCGTCTCTATAGAGATTTTCAGTTTCACGAAAGCTACCTAATTCCATTAATATCAATGTCCTTTAGAAACAAATGTTGTTTTACTCATTGTGTTTAAGTGATCACAAATATATTCTATCTTCCATAAGAACTGTTTTATACTCTTTAAAGTTCCTGGTGCTGTTAGTATTGTTTTGAGTACAAGATGTGATTCCTGGCCCCCAGGAGTTTGTAATCTTTTGAGAAGATTGAAAACCTGAAACAAGATTGCATCACTACTTGGCCTTCTTTCAGTTGTACTGGAAAGGAAAGTATACATGAGTCACTTTGGGAGTTCTCTCAGAGGATATGAATTGGCTAAACCGTGAGATGAAACACAAATAGATAGTTGTTACAGGGCAAGAAGTTATGTCTGCAGGTTTCCTTCACAGCAGTGAACTGTGAACTGGGAGAAAATGAAGTAAAATACTGGGGTGGAACACATTAGATAAAGTCACAATTTAGTTCTAGTTTCTCATAATTTACCAAAGTATTTATTTATTTTGGTGCTGAAATCCGGGATACCTAAAGTATTTAATAAGTACACAAACACAAATATGTTTACTTTCATTTAAATCAGGCTAAGTCCTAAAACCAACTTCCCTCAGGTTCATGAGATTTACTCGGCTACAACTATGGTCACCTGTTTTATCTTTCTGCCCCCAAAGAGTGACATTCTCTTTCCCAATCATAGCAAAAACTTAGTTTTACTGACTAATCAATTAAGATCATACACTTGCTTTTGAAACAATCATTATTTCAAAAGGTATAGAGGTATATAATTATAGGGGGAGATTTTAGTGTCAGAATCTGAAGACCCATCTTTGGCCTTTGCTTTGTTTTAAAACTGCTGGGACTTTTTAAGTTTTAGGTGGTTTGAGTCCTAGCCAAAGTGCAAGGTTGAGGGAAATTGTTTGAAATAGATGCTAGAAGCTCACCAATGATATGAAGTCTCAGTAGTGCTCTCAAGAACGGATTGAGGAGGTATCTCAACATTTTTCACTTAAAAATGATAAGTTCAGGGGCGCCTGGGTGGCTCAGTGGGTTAAAGCCTCTGCCTTCGGCTCAGGTCATAGTCCCAGGGTCCTGGGATCAAGCCCAACATCCGGCTCTCTGCTGGGTGGGGAGCCTGCTTCCTCCTCTCTCTCTGCCTGCCTCTCTGCCTACTTGTGATCTACAAATAAATAAATAAATAAATAAATATGATAAGTTCAGGGGCGCCTGGGTGGCTCAGGTGTTCAGGTCAGCCTTCAGCTTAGACTGTGATCCCAGGGTCCTGGGATCGAGCCCCACATCAGACTCCCTGCTCAGCATGAAGCCTGCTTCTCCCTCTCCTACACCCCCTGTTTGTGTTCCCTCTCTCACTGTCTCGCTCTCTGTCAAATAAATGAAAAATCTTAAAATTGATCACTACCAAAGGAGAGAAATTGAAAAATAGGTGGGTTGACTACAATCATAAAGTGCAAATAAATACTAAGAATGCGCAAGTGAACACCCATAATTTTGAAGACAGAAAATAGAAAAAAGAGCAATTGAATTAGCAGTTCCAAAAAACATATAAAGTTCCTGCATTGGAGATATTCACACAAGACTAATGGGTTTGTTCTATAATATCTCATTTAGGTACAAGATTTGGAAAGCCAGGGTGCCTGGGTGGCTCAGTCATTGGGCTTCCACCTTCTGTTCAGGTCATGATCCCAGTGGGGTCCTGGGATGGAGCCCGCATGGGGCTCCCTGTTCAGCAGGAAGCCTGCTTCTCCTTCTCCCACTCCCCCTGCTTGTGTTCCCTCTTTTCGCATGTCTCTCTGTCAAATAAATAAATAAAATCTTCAAAAAAAGATTTGGAAGAGCGAGCCTTGATGGCTCAGTGGGTTAAGCCTCTGCTTTCTGCTCGGGTCATGATCTCAGGGTCCTGGGATCAAGTCCCACATTGGGCTCTCTGCTGGGCAGGGAGCCTGCTTCCTCCTCTCTCTCTCTGCCTGCCTCTCTGCCTACTTGTGATCTCTCTCTCTCTGTCAAATAAATAAATAAAAATCTTAAAAAGAAAGATTTGGAAGAGCCAAGTGTCAGTTAAGAACTGAAAAAGAAATTATCAGGTGACAGTATGTAAATGGGAGAGTTGAATACCCTGATCCTCTCACCATTCTACACAGACAGGAAAGTATCTCAGAGGCAGAGAATGGGAAGTTAGTTCCTTGGAGAAATTAAATGGGACTATCCCTAGTTTTGGAGGCCTTAGGCAGAGCTGAATGCAAGTTGAGGTGCAAAACTTAAAGAGGGAAGTTAAGCAAAATTTTGCATCCTGAATGATGAGATTTCCAGATTACCCTTACCATGTGATACTCTCTGGTTGTAGGACACAAGGTTTACACCTGACCTTCTCTCTAACTTTCCTTCCCACAGAAGATACTGTAGAATTTCAACCTGGATAATATGAAAAGCTCAGATAAAGACTTACACACTGATATTTGGAGGGGGCCTCCCAAGTTAATAGCCCTACCCTACCCTGGTTACATTAGAATGAATTTCTACCATCAATACATCTCACTCATGTCTTCATAAAGAGCTGACAGGAGGGTGTCTCACCATTTTTCAATATGAGAAGATTTCCCAGGACAACAGGACATTTGAGGAAATGCCAGTAACGTGACTGGAAAGGTCAAACCACCATCACCAAAAAGACAAAACAAAAAGGAACAGGAAGAAACAGATATAATAAACAGAAGAAAGTCTTTAAAAATGTCTGATTTAAAAAAAATTAAAATGTCTGATTAATATCTTCAGAATAGTAAAGTCTAAGCAGAGCTAATACTTACTGAGAATTATTATGTGATACTCATTGTACTAAGTGACACATAGGTGTTTACTCACTTAACAGTAACTGCATGCAGTATGTATTCTTATTATAAGATTGAGAATTAGGGCTTAAGTGTCCCTTACTAGCTATATAACCTTGGATACGTTCTTTTTAAAAAAGATTTTATTTTTATTTCACAGACAGAGATCACAAGTAGGCAGAGAGAGGGTGGGGGGAAGCAGGCTCCCTGCTGAGCAGAGAGCCCGATGTGGGGCTCTATGGGGCTCCCAGGACCCTGGGATCATGACCTGAGCCGAAGGCAGAGGCTTTAACCCACTGAGCCACCCAGGTCCCCCAACCTTGGATAAGTTCTTCTTAACTTCCACATAACTCACTCTCATTTTACTAATGGTATAACAGTAGTTTTTTACGGAATAATGCTATTTTGTATAGTGTATTTTTGAAAAATAAACTAATTATAGATGAGGGAAGATAACACATTGACATATCTATAACAGAATAATATGGAAAACACTCAGAGAACCAAAAAGGACTCTTAAAAATAAATATTGTCTGTCAGAAAGAACAACTTAAATACAAAGGCTGGATGATAAAATGAATTGTCCAAAAAGTAGAGCAAGAGAGCAGAAAATAAGAAAGGAAAAAAAAATTAGTGTTTTAGCATATCAATCCAAGAGATCCAATATTTAAATAATGAAATTCTGGTTAAAGTGAGAATGTAGAAAATTCAAGTGAGAAATTATGATAAAAATATAACAAAAAAATTTCTCAGAACGGAAACTGAGAGTTTAAATGTTAAAGGGTATACCCTTGAGACTAGATAGATGAATAGATAAATAACTGATACTCAGATATTTTCATACTTCCAGAATGAAAAAAAATGGGGGTGACGTTAAAAGAGCTAAGAATCAGAAGGGAAGGGGACCTGTGTGGCTCAGTCAGTTAAGCTTTTAACTCAGTTTTGGCTCAGGTCATGATCTCAGAAGTTGTGAAACTGAGCCCAGCTCAGCAGGAAGTCGTTTGAAGATTCTCTCCCTCTGCTCCTTCCCACCCTCATGTGCTCTGTCTGTCTCTCTCAAAATAAATAATCTTTTTAAAGAAAGAATAAGGAGGGAATCAGTCTTCTGAACAGCAACTCTATATGCAATTGGTAAAACTAACACTGCTTTCAAAATCTGATGGAAAATTATTTTCGAGCTTGAATTTTATAGCCAAACTATCAATCACATGAAAAGAAAAACAAGAGACCTATACTAAGCAAGTTTTCAAAAATTTTCACCTCCTCTGAATCATCTTTATGAAACTATTGAGAGATGGATGTCAGTTAAATAAGGGAGTAAACTAACAAAAAGAGTAGATTGGATTCTTGTAAATCAACACAAGAAAGTATTGAAGGAAAAAGTCCCAGGGTGACAGCCTATAGAACAACCAGTGTTGGAAACAATCAATGAAACTAAAAGGCAACCTTGTGGGATGGGAGAAGTTATTTGCAAATTACATATCTAATAAAGACTTAGTATCCAACGAGTGGCTGGGTGGCTCATTTGGTTAAGAGTCTGCCTTCAGCTCAGGTAATGATCCCAGGGTCCTGGAATTGCATCTGCATCTGTCATTTCTTGAGCTCCCTACCCAGGAGAGAGTCTGCTTCTCCCTCTCCCTCTGACCCTCCCCTCCTCGTGCTCTCAAAGGCTTTCTCTCTCTCTCTCACATGAATAAATAAATGAGTTAGTATCCAAAATATATATATATATTTTAAAAAGTACACAAGCATGTTTTGGTGGCTCAGTCAGTAAGTATCTGCCTTCAGCTCAGATCATGATCCTGGGGTCCTGGGATGGAGCCCCACACCGGGCTCCCTGCTCAGCGGGAAGCCTGCTTCTCCCTCTCCCACTCCCCCTGCTTGTGTTCCCTCTCTTGCTCTGTCAAATAAATCTTTTTAAAAAGTATACAACTCAATATCCCAAAACAAATAATCCAGCTTAAAAATGGGCAGAAGACATAATTGACATTTTTCCATAGAAGACATAGAGATGGCCAATATACACATGAAAAGGTGCTCAACATCACTCATCATCAGGGAAATACAAATCAACACTACAATGACATATCACCTCACACCTGTCAGAATGGCTAAAAGAGCTAAGAACACAACAACACAAGAAATAACAGGTGTTGGCAAGGATTCAGGAAAAGGGGAACCCTCTGTTGGCGGAAATGCAAGCTGGGGCAGCCACTCTGGAAAACAGTATGGAAGTTCCTCAAAAAGTTAAAAATAGAACCACCTTATGATCTAGCAATTGCACTACTAGGTATTTACCCAAAGAATACAAAAATACTAATTTGAAGGGATACATGCACCCTGCTGTTTATAACAGCATTATCAACCACAGACAAATTATGGAAAGAACCCAAATGTCCATCAACTGATGAATAGATAAAAATAAGATGTGGTATACATACATATATAGATAGATAGATATAGATATCTATATATACATCTATTCTATCTTACTTTATCTATATCTATCTATATATCTATATCTATATAGATATAGATATATGTAAAGAGAGAGTGAAATATTACTCAGCCATAAAAAGAATGATTCCTTGGAGCGCCTAGGTGGCTCAATGGGTTAAAGCCTCTGCCTTCGGCTCAGGTCATGATCCCAGGGTCCTGGGATCGAGTCCTGCATCAGACTCTCTGCTTCAGCAGGGAGCCTGCTTCTGCCCCCACCCTCCATCTGCCTCTCTGCCTACTTGTGATCTCTGTCTGCCAAATAAATAAAATCTTTAAAAAAAAAAAGAATGAAATCTTGCCTTTTGCAACCTCAAAGAGTATACATAATACAAAGAGTATTATGCTAAGCAAGTCAATCAAAGGAAGACAAATACCATATGGTTTCACTCATATGTGGAATTTAAGAAACAAAACAAACGATCATAAGGGGAAAAAAGAGAGAGGAAAACGAAACATACTGTTTTTTAAAAAGACTTACTTACTTATTTTATCGAGAAAGTTCGAGGGGTGGAATGCAGAGAGAAAGGAAGAGAAGGAATCCCAAGGAGACTCTGACCGGAGAGTCTGAATTAAGGCAGGATCTCAGGACCCCGAGATCATGACACTGAGATGATGACCTGAGCCAAAACCTAGAGTTAGATGCTTAACCAACTGAGCCACCCAGATGCCCCACGAACTCTATAGAGAACACAATGATGGTTGCCAGAACGCAGGTGGGTTAGGGGATGGTGAAATGGGTGATGAGGATTAAGGAGGGCACTTACTTCAATGAGCACTGGGCATTGTATGGTAGTGCTGAATCACTAAATTTTTCACCTGAAACTGATATTACATTGTATGTTAACGAACTGGAATTTAAACAAAAACCAAAAGAAAAGAAAAAGAACAACCAGTGCCAATGAATCAAGACATACAAAAGGATCTGGGTGAAGATCTGAAATAAATTTATATGTACATGACTTTTTTAATATTTACAAGAAATACTTCTCATTCAAATGAGAGTATAAAAAATCAATAATAGTAAAAAGAAAATGATGTAAGTGAAAACAATGATCAACCCTCAGAATGAAGTTTTTCAAGAAAGGAAATGTAATCATATTAAACTAATGTGTATTTTGAAGTAATCTTGGTAATATAGACAAAAGCTACTTGTTTAACTTAAAAAAATCACATCTCTATTGGGAGAATAGGAGAGAAGGCACATGCAATGTTCTGATGTGCTTTAGTTGGAAAGTAAGAAATTGAAATCCTTTTTTATCACAGGAATAAGTGATTTAAGTATAAAAGTCAATATTATGATACACTGGTATAAAATATTACTTAGAAATATGGAGAGCAATTCTAGATAAACTACTCTGAAGGAGGGGCATGGAGACTGAAGAATTTATTGTTTTTCTTCATGATTTTTAGTTCATCTTGATTATAAATTTTCTTTTTTAAAAATATTTTATTTCTTTGACAGAAAGAGACAGCAAGAGAAGGAAGACAAGCAGGGGGAGTGGGAGAGGGAGAAGCAGACTCTGCTAGAGCAGGGAGCAAAATTCAGTGCTCCATCCTAAAACCCTTGGATCATGACCTGAGCTAGAGGCAGACGCTTTATGAATGAGCCCCTCAGGCACCCCTGATTTTAAATTTTCTTAACAACTAAAATAAATTTACAGAATGAAATGAAAAGTGATTAGCTTTCCAACAATCCACCAATATTCTCACAAAATTTTTCAAAATGTTTTTATTTTCATTTTCATGCAGATTATTACATTTCCTTGGAATTGTAAGACATGACCTATTTTTACATGTGTCAGCAAAAGTCAACACTAGAAAACTGTAAGAGTAGTGTGTTTAAGGAAAATGAAATAATAATATGACTACAAGATATCTTATGAGCCCAATATCACTCACACAATGACCTCACTGTGTCATGAGCAGAGTAATAGAGAAATATTTCTTTTTAAATGCTAGATGACATGGTTTTTAAAAATGTGATTAAATAGAATGTTAGAAAGGTCAGAAGTGAAGGTATGTCTTCTTACATGAAGGAGGTACAAAATGAATAGGATCAAGAGGTTAGTCTATGAAATATACTAGGAGAAAAATAAAAACTTGTTCTCTAGCTAAGAAATAATAACTAAATCCTTGCACATTTTGAAATAATTAAACCTTAAAACTATGATTTAGAAAAGGATGCTAATTAAAGCTAGCTATTGATTAAGGGGAAGAAGGACGAAATGACATTGTAAAACAGATAGATAGTACTTAAAATTAGTCTTGAACCGGCACAATAACTAGGAGTTTTGAAACTAAACTAATAGGGATATTATAGTACAACACTTAAAAGTAAATGAAAATATAAAAAGAATTTTTACTGAAAATTAAATCCAAAGCTATTTCGAAAGGTGGGATTTTCTTCACTATTCCTCCCACAGCTCTGTGCCCGGATATTGGGGATAATGGGTTTGAGGAACTTGAACTCGCTGGTCCCAGATCCTCCCGTCAGACACACCTCATACTGGTAGCTGTGGGACAGGGTCCCCGCGCCGCTGACGTCCACCAGGTGGCCCGGAAACGGACCCTCGGGCACCGAGCAGCCGCCCCCCGACGCCGCCCGCCTCCTCCTGCACAGCCGCACCGCCACGAACACCAGCACCGAGAACAGGAAGAGCGACGACACGGACGCCAAGGCCACCACCAGGTAGACGGTGAGCGGGTCGGCGCGGGCCTCGGCCACCGCCGCGTCCGGCAGCGGCAGGTAGGGCTGCGAGAAGCCGTCCACCAGCAGCACGTGCAGCGTGACGCTGGCAGACAGCGGCGGCTCGCCGTGGTCCCGGACCAGCACCAGCAGCCTGTGCTTGACGGCGTCGCGCTCGCTCAGCGGCCGCGCCGTGCGCACCTCGCCGTTGTGCGCCCACACGCCGAACAGCCCGGGCTCCGTGGCCTTGAGCAGCTGGTACGACAGCCAGGCGTTCTGGCCCGAGTCGCCGTCCACCGCCACCACCTTGGCCACCAGGTAGCCCGCCTCGGCCGCCCGCGGCACCAGCTCGGTGCAGGGCGCCGAGCCGTTCTGCAGCGGGTACAGCACGAACGGCGCGTTGTCGTTGGCGTCCGCCACCAGCACGCGCACCAGCGCCTGGCTGCTGAGCGCCGGCGAGCCGCGGTCGGCCGCGCCCACGCGGAACTCGAACGCCTGCAGCGCCTCGAAATCCAGCGACCTGAGCGCGAACAGCTGCCCGTTGTCCGCGTTGATGGACACCAGCGAGCCCAGCGGCAGCTGCGGGTCGTGGGGCGGCAGCAGCGAGTAGGTGACCTGGGCGTTGGCGCCCGAGTCTCTGTCGGTGGCGCTCACACTGCCGATGTGCAGGGCGGGGCTGTTGTTCTCGCGGACGCGCAGGGTGTAGGTCGTCTGGCTGAAGGCCGGGGCGTTGTCGTTGACGTCGGACACGGTCACCGTGAGGTTGTGCTGGGTTTTCAGCCTGGGGGTCCCCAGGTCGGTGACGGTGATGGTGATGTTGTATTCGGCCTGACTCTCTCTGTCCAGCCCTCCTTCTGTCATTAGGATGTAGAAATTTTCCACAGAGGGTTTTAGAAGGAATGGCAGATTATCTTGAATGTAGCAAAGCATCTTTCCATTTTCTCCAGAATCTCTGTCTTTAATTCTAAAAACAGCGAGTACCGCCTCAGGAGAGTTCTCAGCAACATAGTTGGAAAGTGATGATATGATCAGTTCAGGGGGATTGTCATTGACGTCTAATACCTCCACCAAAACTGTACATGTTGCAGTAAGGCCCCCTCCATCCATTGCCTGTATACTTATTTTGTAAGACTTTATTAGCTCATAATCAAGCAACACTATGAGAATAATTTCCCCAGAAAAAGGATTGACTTGAAAGGTTGTTCGTGTATCTTCGGAAGCATCAAAAAATGAATAGGATATGTCTGCATTGACTCCAGAATCTATATCTCCTGCAGAGACTTTTGCAATAAGAGATCCTACTGCGCTGTTCTCTGGGGTCTGGGTCTCATAGATTGTCTGAGAAAACTGGGGGGCATTATCATTGATGTCCAGGATCACAATTCGTATTGTCGTGGTCCCAGACCTGGGTGGAGTCCCACCATCCAGTGCTGTGAGAGTTAAACTGAGCTCATGCTGCTTCTCCCGATCCAGTGCCTTATCCAACACTAGCTCTGGATATATCATGCCTTCATCACTGTCACTAATTTTAATATGGAAAAAAGGGTTTAGGTTGATGGTGTAGCTTTGGATACCGTTAAGTCCTCCATCTGCATCTTCTGCTCTTTCTAGTCGAAATGCTGTTCCTTCAGCTGTACTTTCTAATATTTTTAAGACTGTCTCTTGGTCCCGAAACATTGGTGAATGATCATTTATGTCCCTGACCCTCAGTTCAGCCCGGTAAATCTGAAAGGGCTTATCCATTAAAATTTGGAAATATAGCATACAGGGTTCCGTGAGGCCACACAGCTTCTCTCGGTCCAGTTTCTCATTTGTAAGCAAATGTCCAGTCTGAGAATCCAGGAGCAGGTGTTGTTTGTTGTCATCAGAGACCACCCGGGCTCCCCTTGCAACCAACTCCTGGTCCCCTAGCCCCAGATCTTTTGCCAGATTGGCAACAAATGATCCTCTCTCTGTTTCCTCTGTTACCGAATATCGTCCAAACCCAGAACCTGCCAAGGATACTCCCCCAAACAGAAAAAGAAATAGGACTTGCCTTTGTCTTGGGCAGCACAACGTTCCAGCCTCCATTGTTTCTTCAGAACACCTCTTTTGTCAATGTTGGTCACAGTCAAGCTCCCAGCATAAAGAACCAGCAGTAGCAACTACCAGACCTACGCCATGCGGGGGTCTGGGGTTTTTTTTCCTTTCCCAGTCTAGGGCCACTACAGGTTTTCTCCCAGCTTATGGGGCCTGATCCTCCTTTTCTGTTAATGACTTCCGCAGCGTTCCCAGTTCAGGGTGGGTGTGTTTTTGGGTTTTTTTTTTTTTCCTTTTTTCTCTTTAGCCTGCAGCGCCACCGCGTGGTCTCCAAGACTCAAATAGCTATACCCAATGTGTATGTGCATATTTGGAATTTTTTTCTTTAGTGACTCATTTAAATATTTTGTTTTTCTTCTCTTTTTGTTAGTTTTTTAGAAAACAATGTTGAGCTGCAGTACTATTCACATTGTTGAGATTTTTCACTGCTTCATAGGAAGAGTTAAAAACTCAACACTTGGAGTTGGCAGTTTCTAGCTGCTAACTGTCCACCTCATCATTCAACCTTTAGCTCTGTAGAAGTCTTTCACTCCTGACACTATTCCCATGCAATGTCATGAACCAAAGGGAAAATAGTGGTGATGTCTAGGACCACCAAAATAGCAGATTTTACTTTTCTAAAAGCATATGACATAAAACAACAGATTTTACTGTTCCAAAAACATTGACCAAAACTGACAAAACAAACTTGTTTCACACATTCTTCAACAATTTTTTTCAAAATCTAATTACATTGCCTAAATAGATTCATTCATAAGAAGAATTTAGACTGTCCCTCCTCTGTGCTCCTATAAAAACTTGTATAATTTGCCCTGTGAATATTATTGCTTTCTTTTTCATTTCAATCTGCCCCTTCTTCAGGCCAATCTGTCCTTATGTAAGGAAGGAAACTTTGTCTTAGTCATCTTAGGTTTGCAAATCAGACACCCGGTGCTTGCTGTATTAAGACATGGGTAAATAAACTCTATTTAGTAGGCTATGAAACAACTTTCAGTGCCTTAAATTCTAACCATTTGAAAACTATTCTTTCACTCATTCTTAGGAATTTATGTTTCCTTTCTTTTATATGTCTTTGTTTTTCTGGTATTAGCTTTAAAATTACTTACAGAATTAAAGAAGGACTGATCTTTATTTTAAGGTCCCTCTTAATTAAAGTCTGGTGGGATCTAATTTCTTTGTGTCAAATATAAGGGAGGAGAAAAAGAAACCACCCTAACACCTATCTGAACACTACTGGAAGAACAGCATGGTAACATCTGCCTCATAGAGAATTTTATTCAAAGGCCTAATATCTAGAAAGAAGCTCTACTTTTCCCATAATAAGCTAGGGATACAGCTTAAATTAAGGGGTATTGTACAGGGAAAGGGCTAAATACTGCCAAAATCTCTAATCGCTGAACATAAAAGCCACGCCATACAAAACTCTGATGACTTATTGTTTTTTTTTCCCCCCAACTGAATGGGACCCTGTTGTTAGCCATTAAAAACTTAACAGAGGGGGCGTCTGGGTGGCTCAGTGAGTTAAAGCCTCTGCCTTCGCTCAGGACATGATCTCAGCGTCCTGGATTCCAGCCCCAAATTGGGCTCTCTGCTCTCTCTCTCTGCCTACTTGTGATCTCTGTCTGTCAAATAAATAAATAAAATCTTAAAAAAAAAGTTAACAGGGATCACTGGTATTTTCCCTCCAGAATTTAAAACAAAAAAATATTAAATATTTGTACACGATGCTATAGAACACCTAAACTTTGCTTTTTTGTCTCCAAACTTAAACATATACACACACTCATCTTACAGAGGTGTTTCTTATTTTAGAAAAGACATATTAGAGGTTTATGTATCATATCACACAACAGAAATATTTTAAATATGCAGGTACCAATACAGGGAAAATAGAACTTAAAAAAATAATATAGGTCTTAAAATTTGCTATAATAAAAACTGAGGTCGATAAACAAAAAAAAAAGTTTTAAAGGAAAAGAGAATACCAAATAATACATAGATCACAGGCAGATTATTTTAATAACTAAACAAGTCCTAGGAAAACTAAAATGAAAAACAAGTATGAGTCAATAAAAATATTTATAAAGTGGAAAAGTGTTAATGATGCCATCTTTGAAGGTAGAGCCTATTTCACTTATTGGGATTACACTGAAAAATATTTCAATGGCTAAAAATATGAAGGAAAGGAAATTTGTGAAGGTAGGCACAAAACTGGAAGTTGAAGATGAGCCAAATAGAGAAAATTAACGCCTTATTGGTGGTGGTGAGCATAACCGATTTAGTTAATCAAGAAAAAAATATTAGAAGTTAATGTGTGTATTAAATAGGTTCCCAGCAATAATTATATCCCAAAACTATCTCGGAAGGAGGAATTTTCTTCCACTTCCCTTCCTGTGCTCTGAAACTGCAGATTAGGGATAATGGGCTTGAGGAACTTGAATTCACCGGTCCCAGAGCCTCCCCTCAGACACACCTCATACTGGTAGCTGTGGGACAGGGTCCCCGCGCCGCTGACGTCCACCAGGTGGCCCGGAAACGGACCCTCGGGCACCGAGCAGCCGCCCCCCGACGCCGCCCGCCTCCTCCTGCACAGCCGCACCGCCACGAACACCAGCACCGAGAACAGGAAGAGCGACGACACGGACGCCAAGGCCACCACCAGGTAGACGGTGAGCGGGTCGGCGCGGGCCTCGGCCGCCGCCGCGTCCGGCAGCGGCAGGTAGGGCTGCGAGAAGCCGTCCACCAGCAGCACGTGCAGCGTGACGCTGGCCGACAGCGGCGGCTCGCCGTGGTCCCGGACCAGCACCAGCAGCCTGTGCTTGACGGCGTCGCGCTCGCTCAGCGGCCGCGCCGTGCGCACCTCGCCGTTGTGCGCCCACACGCCGAACAGCCCGGGCTCCGTGGCCTTGAGCAGCTGGTACGACAGCCAGGCGTTCTGGCCCGAGTCGCCGTCCACCGCCACCACCTTGGCCACCAGGTAGCCCGCCTCGGCCGCCCGCGGCACCAGCTCGGTGCAGGGCGCCGAGCCGTTCTGCAGCGGGTACAGCACGAACGGCGCGTTGTCGTTGGCGTCCGCCACCAGCACGCGCACCAGCGCCTGGCTGCTGAGCGCCGGCGAGCCGCGGTCGGCCGCGCCCACGCGGAACTCGAACGCCTGCAGCGCCTCGAAATCCAGCGACCTGAGCGCGAACAGCTGCCCGTTGTCCGCGTTGATGGACACCAGCGAGCCCAGCGGCAGCTGCGGGTCGTGGGGCGGCAGCAGCGAGTAGGTGACCTGGGCGTTGGCGCCCGAGTCTCTGTCGGTGGCGCTCACGCTGCCGATGTGCAGGGCGGGGCTGTTGTTCTCGCGGACGCGCAGGGTGTAGGTCGTCTGGCTGAAGGCCGGGGCGTTGTCATTGACGTCGGACACCGTTACCGTGAGGTTGTGCTGGGTTTTCAGCCTGGGGGTCCCCAGGTCGGTGACGGTGATGGTGATGTTGTACTCGGTTCTTTCTTCTCTGTCTAGTGCTCTCTCTGTTACCAAGGTGTAAAAGTTCTTGACTGAAGGTTTTAGAAGAAAAGGAAGGTCATCCTGGATGGAGGTAATGGTCTTTCCGTTGTCCCCAGAGTCAGGATCTGAAACACTGAAAACAGCAACTACAATCTCGGGTGAATTCTCTGGGATGGGGCTCGTAAGTGCAGACAGTGTCACTTCTGGAGGATTATCATTCACATCCACCACCTGGAGGAGAAGAGTGCATTTTCCTGAAAGGCCGCCCCCATCAGTGGCCTTGATGTCTACTTCATAAGATACAACTGTCTCGAAATCTACTTTTTTTTTCAGTCGAATTTCTCCTGTTACAGGATTTACTTCCAAAGTTTTGCTAATATCTTCTGAAGGCTGGAAGAGTGTGTAGGATATTTTTCCATAGACTCCGCTGTCTAAGTCGCTGGCAGAAACAGTGACAACCAGGGAGCCTACAGGACTGTTCTCAGGAATATGCACCTTGTAGATGGGCTGCCCAAACTCAGGGGCGTTATCGTTGCTGTCCACCACTTCAACGCGCACCTGCGCAATCCCATACCGAGGTGGAGAGCCGCCATCCAGCGCCGTCAAGGTTAATACGATTTCAGGCTCTTCCTCCCTGTCCAGCTCTTCTTTCAACACCAGCTCAGGGTACATTCTGCCATCACTGAGTTTGCGGGTTAGAACCTCAAAATGGGAGTTGGGGCTGATTTTATAGTTTTGGACACTGTTGCTTCCTACATCCAAGTCCAGAGCATTACTCAGAGGGAATGTAATTTCTAAAGGACTGCTTTCCGGTATTTTTAGAATCATTTCTCTTTCAGTGAACACAGGAGAATGGTCATTTATGTCTTCCACCCTCAGTTCAGCCTGAAATATCTCTAAGGGTTTTTCCATTAACAGTTGGAAATACAGTAAGCAAGGCTCAGTTGGACCGCATAGCTCCTCTCGATCTAGTTTCTCATTTATGACCAAATCCCCAGTCTGAACCTTGAGCTGCAAATACTCTTTGTTGCCTTGAGAAATGATCCGAGCTCCGCGGGTGGACAGCTCTGTCAATCCTAACCCCAGATCTTTTCCTAGATTTGCCACAAAGGACCCTCTCTCCATTTCTTCTGCTACTGAATAGGGCTCTAACTCGGCACCCACCCGAGACATACTCAGCAAAACAAAGAAAACAAGGACTTGCCTTTGTCTCAGAAAATGCAACCATCCAATCTCCATTGCTCTTCATGAAAATTTGGTTCAGAGAAGCTTCCTAGATGCCTGGGATCTTGGTAGCCTGGTACTGCAGTCCAGATATCAAGACTTTGCCACTAAACAGAGTTTTAAAGAGATTTCAGATTCACTTCTGCTGTAGCTAAGAAAACCATTCTTAGCTTCCAGGCAGTGTGAATTGTTTGGCTGGATACTGGAGCTGCACAGGCAATTCTGTTTTCCATTATTTAACCTGCAGCGCCACCATGTGTTCTCACTGAATCTTATTTTCTATGGAATTCTCCTAAATGTACCGAATAAGCTGTGTAAAATGTGTTCTGTAACATAAAACAATGACTTCTATTTTCAGGTGGTTTTTGTGTGTGTATTCAGGTAGAGCTCTGTGTTGTTGCACAGGAGGAATACAAGAGCAAATTATCACTTAGGTTACCATTTAAAACTGTTGAGATTTAATGATTGAATAAAATAATTAACATTTAAGTTGAAAAGAATATACATTTAGGAGCAAATGTTTTTAAAGTAACATGGGAAGAGTTTCACGAGTACATTGTTTTCATGGTACATATTATAGAATTGCAAATGAGTAGAGACTGCAAAATTGCAATTAGTGTCAGTTCTAAAGAGAGTATTTAACCAATGCCTTATTAAAATCACACACTTCCTCTTTACAACACCTAAGCCTGAGAGCTGTGAGTTTCTGCCATTTCCAACTCATTGGAAAATTACTTCCCAAATAGGTAATGGATAGATTGCAAGGTTGGGTCTGTCATTCTTTTGGATGATTCTTCTTCTTCTTCTTCTTCTTCTTCTTCTTCTTCTGGATTGGATTCATTTTTTAAAAAATGACAAGAATAATTTGTTATATTCCTTTTTAAAAAGCTTTAATGAGATATAATTCACATACCATACATTTCATTCATTTAAAGTGTACAATTCAGTGGCTTTTAGTGTATTCAGGGTAGTATATCCATCATCATGGTCAATTTTATTTTTTTAAAAGATTTTATTTATTTGAGAGCGAGCACACATAAGCGGGGGTGAGTGGGGTTGGGAGGGGCAGAGGGAGAAGCAGGGTCCCTGCTGGGCTCCATCCCAGGACTCTGGGGTCATGACCTGAGCCAAAGGCTTATGCTTAACCAGCTGAGCTACCCCTGCAACACACCAGAGTCAATTTTAGAACACTTTCATCACCCCACAAAATCCATATGCTTTAACTAACCCCCTATTCCACTATCCCTCCTGTGCTAAGCCCTAATCAACAATTAATTGTCCTTCAGAGACCGAGGCCTGAGCCGTAATCAATAACTTTTGTAGACTTCCTTATTCTGGACTTTCATATGAATGGAATAATATGTGAAGTTTTGTTACCAGTTTCTTTCATTTAGCATGTTTTCAAGGTTCATCCAAGTTATAGCAAGTATCAGAACTTCATTCCTTTCTATGGATGAATAATATTCCATTGTATAATATATCACATTTTGATTATCCATTCATCTTTTGATCAATATTTGGGTTGTTTCCACCTTTGGGTTCTTCAGAGTAAAACTGCTAGGATCATATACAAATGTTTGCATGGACATAAATTTTCATTTCTCTGGGAGTATAACTGCTAATTCATATGGTAGCTCTGTATTTTCCGAAGCGGCTGTACCATTTTTATTCCCACCAATAATCTATCAGCATTCCAGTTTTTCCACATCCTCCCAACACTTGTTATCTGACTTGTTTAAAAAGATTTTAGTTATTTGTTTGTTTGTTTAGAGACAGCACACACATGCACACGTGTGCATGAGCCAGGGCAAGGGCAGAAGGAGAGGGAGAGAGAGAATCACAAGCAACTCCGCTGAGTTTGGAGCCTGAGCAGGGCTCCATCTCACCACCCTGAGATCATGACCTGAGCTGAAATCAAGAGTCTGATGCTCTACTAACCAAACCACCCAGGCAGTCCATCTGACTGATCCACCAAGGCACCCCATGTCTTTTTGATTCTAGTGGGTATGAAGTAGTATCTCATTATAATTTTTTTTAAAGATTTTATTTATTTATTTGACAGAGAGAGATCACAAGCAGACAGAGAGGCAGGCAGAGAGAGAGAGAGGGAAACAGGTCCCTGCTGAGCAGAGAGCCCGACGCGGGACTCGATCCCAGGACCCTGAGATCATGACCTGAGCCGAAGGCAGCGGCTTAACCCACTGAGCCACCCAGGCACCCTCTCATTATGATTTTTATTTGCATTTCTCTGATGACTACTGGTATTGAACTTATTGTCCATTTGCATCTCTTCCTTAGAGAGACATTTATTCAGATATTTGTCCACTTTAAAACTGGGCTATTTGCATTTTCATAATTGAGTTGTAAGAATTCTTTTGTATATTCTAGATACAAGTCCTTCAAGAATGCACTCATTTGCTCAGGTTTTACATTTTTATAATTTGGATCTAACTGCAGTAAGGTTCATATCTTTCAATGCAGTATTTTTCTTAATGTTAAATTCTTTGGGTTTAAAGCATCTAATCAATGAACCCTAACCTCCTGTTATAAAGGCTTTATTTGTCTTCCTTTGGCCACCAGTGGTACTGCTAGACTAGATAATTTTCTCCCAAGCAGACAATCTGTGGTAGGGAAGAATAATGGCCATCCACCCAGACATCCTAATTCCCCAGATCTGTAAATATGTATCTTACATGGCAAAAGAGCATTAATAGATGTAATTAAGTAGATGATCTTATGAAGGGAAGATTATCATCTGGGTGAGACAAATTTTGCTGGCTATGGTCAGAGGGAATTATGAATACGGAAGAATTGGTTTAAGAGAAACAACGTTGGGTGCCTGGATGGCTCAGTTGACCTTCAGATCAGGTCATGATCCCAGGGTCCTGGGATTGAGCCCCACTTCAGGCTCCATTTCTCCCTTTCTCTCTGCCACTTCCCCTCTTGTGGTCTTCTGGGCTCTCTTTTGTCAAAATATAGACATAAAAATACATAGAATATTTTTTTAAGTGAGAGAGATACAATGTTGTTGACTTTGAGGATGGATGAAAGGGGCTATGAGCAAAGTAATGCAGGCAGCATATATAAGCTGGAAAAGAAAAAATGGATTCTTGTCTTGAGCCACCAGAAAGATACGCACTCTTGCCAATACTTTGATTTAAACCAGTAACACCCATATCAGACACCTAAAAAACTGTAAGGTAATACATTTTTTTTGTTGTTTTAAGCAACTATGTTTAGTAATTTTTATAGCAGCAATGGGAAACTAACACACACACAACAATGGATATCCATGCATCCAACAGCTGTCTCTACAACAATTTATCACTCTACACTCCCATATCAGACACCTAAAAAACTGTAAGGTAATACATTTTTTTGTTGTTTTAAGCAACTATGTTTGTAGTAATTTTTATAGCAGCAATGGGAAACTAACACATACACAAGAATGGATATCCATGCATCCAACAGCTGTCTCTACAAAAATTTATCACTCTACAGGAATATTACTATCGCAGCATTTGCTGGAAAAATGTCTGATTCAGCCTTGGTGAATCATCCTTTCAGAATAAAGTCATTAATGACCCCCTAAATCTCTTTCCAACATAATTTTTGAGGAGTTGCCAAAGACATGTGGTTAATTTTAACAGAAAGTAGCTAAAGCCTATCCATTTCATTCCTACTAAATTCCCAGATTCTCTGAATTATTTAGTGAAAAAATTCCTCCACACCATTGCCTGTACTTTTCTGAAAGTAGTCTTTTCACTTAAAATTAATACTAGAAATATCAATTGCTTCCAAACAATAGTGTGCTAAAATGAATACAGTATATTTAATTTGAATAAGGTACTTAGAAAAAAATGTATATAGTAAAGTGAATTTCCACTTCCTAAGGAAAATGAAAAATTAGGATTGACAGAAAACAGACTGAAGACATAGTACAAGAAATTCAAGAAATATAACCATAGATTAATTCTATTCCTCATTCAGGGCATTCATATCTGCAATAATGACTGTGATATGCTGAAAAGATAAAGGAAAATGATCAGACTGTTTTGCTCCTAATGAAGATTAATTGTGTTGTCTGACCCAGCTTATTTAAGTCAGTGCTTCTTTTTTTTTTTAAAGATTTTATTTATTTATTTGACAGAGAGAGATTACAAGTAGGCAGAGAGGCAGGCAGAGAGAGAGGAGGAAGCAGGCTCCCTGCTGAGCAGAGAGCCCAATGCGAGACTCGATCCCAGGACCCTGAGATCATGACCTGAGCCGAAGGCAGTGGCTTAACCCACTGAGCCACCCAGGCACCCTAAGTCAGTGCTTCTATAAGAAGTTTGGATCTACTGGTCCAGAGTAATGTTTTGCTCTAGAGTAAAGGAACAAGTGCAAATTATGCACTCAAAGTTACATTTCTGCATAGGAGTTCAGTTCATGGAATAAATGAATTTCATTTTCCTTAGTTAAAAAGACAATGCTACCTGCCTGCCATTATAACACATGAATTAAGAACTGAAGTGTTATATTCAAATAGAATATATTTCAAATTTTTTCCTTTCATTACTTTAGAATTGTTAGCAAGTTACTAACCTTTCTAAACTTCAGTTTTCTCATGTGTAAAAGAGGGTACTATGCCAACTCCCCTGGCATAGAATTAAATAATGAAAATAAAGCACTGTACTCTACTACTTTTTCTGTACTCTACTTTTAACTAATTTAGAAACCAAGAACAAGAGCTTGAAATGATCAGTTCTATCAAACTATACACTTAATATCTGTGCATTTTACTATATTGAATAACATTTTAATAAAAAAATCTTACTGTTAAAGCTTTAGGATTGGACTCCACTAGAGGTATCTCAAAATCTAAAATGATGGTGGGTTAATGAGATAGAAGTTCCTTTATTTCTCAAGTAAAAAAAAAAAAAGCTCAGAAGTACGTACTCAGGGATGATATGATGACTCCATAATACCAGAGATCCTCATCTCTTTTAAGTTTATTCTATACTGACTTGTCTTTGTACATTATTTCCATCCTTAGTATTGCTTTATGGTCCAACAAGGCTAATTGTGTTCCAGCTACGACTTACACATTCCTGGCTATAAGGGGCAGTTAGAGAAGGACTTCTCTAACTGAATAGCCTTCTTGGAAGTCTCCTACAACATATGTATATACATTCCTTTGGCAATAAACTAGTCAAATACTCCATTCCACTGCCAAGGTAAGAAAACGTATTCTTTTGAATAAATATACTAATGCCCTACATGAAATTTGGGACCTGTTATTAAGGACGAAAGATCAATGGATTTGGGTGGCCACTGCATTTTCTTTCACACATGCTCAATGTTTCTCAGAAAAAGTCAATTGTACTACTATGCTATTTCATGTCACTGGATAAATATAATGTAGATACTTCTCCTGTTAACAGCAACGACACTAAATGGAAGGCAATAAAATAATTACATTAAATTAACACTAGTATATTAATGAAAGGAAGCACAATTAGTATTTTTAAAAGAAAACAATTATCAGAGTGAAGAGCTATGAGAGCAGAATAAAGCAAGAACCAGATTCTCACTGTACCAGGTATCTCCTTGCCCATTAGGCATACTTCGTGTTAGTGTCTTACTGCTCTTATTACCCAACGATTTAAAATAAAAATTTAAGGAAATACAATTGATCACATAGAATTAATTTTCCGCTTCTTTCCTAATCTATTCCAAAGCTATTCCACAAGAATATGTACAACTACTGACTTCATTAGTGTCTTGAGAGCAAAATTAGGACCATGCATCTTCTTATACTAATGAAAAAAGGATACTTTAAAAAAAGGGGGGGTAATATAAGAAAATTTGCAGGCAGTGAGATTTAAAAATTCTTAATAGGTTGACAGAAAATTCATACCTTGAATTTACCAATTTTAAATATCTGTAATAGGAAAAAAAATACAGTCACTGAATACTAAAACCAAAGTTGGGGTTTTCTTCTGCTGGCCCAGAAGAGTGGCCCTGGAAATTGGGCATGATCGGCTTGAGGAACTTGAATTCACCGGTCCCAGAGCCTCCCCTCAGACACACCTCATACTGGTAGCTGTGGGACAGGGTCCCCGCGCCGCTGAAGTCCACCAGGTGGCCCGGAAACGGACCCTCGGGCACCGAGCAGCCGCCCCCCGACGCCGCCCGCCTCCTCCTGCACAGCTGCACCGCCACGAACACCAGCACCGAGAACAGGAAGAGCGACGACACGGACGCCAAGGCCACCACCAGGTAGACGGTGAGCGGGTCGGCGCGGGCCTCGGCCACCGCCGCGTCCGGCAGCGGCAGGTAGGGCTGCGAGAAGCCGTCCACCAGCAGCACGTGCAGCGTGACGCTGGCAGACAGCGGCGGCTCGCCGTGGTCCCGGACCAGCACCAGCAGCCTGTGCTTGACGGCGTCGCGCTCGCTCAGCGGCCGCGCCGTGCGCACCTCGCCGTTGTGCGCCCACACGCCGAACAGCCCGGGCTCCGTGGCCTTGAGCAGCTGGTACGACAGCCAGGCGTTCTGGCCCGAGTCGCCGTCCACCGCCACCACCTTGGCCACCAGGTAGCCCGCCTCGGCCGCCCGCGGCACCAGCTCGGTGCAGGGCGCCGAGCCGTTCTGCAGCGGGTACAGCACGAACGGCGCGTTGTCGTTGGCGTCCGCCACCAGCACGCGCACCAGCGCCTGGCTGCTGAGCGCCGGCGAGCCGCGGTCGGCCGCGCCCACGCGGAACTCGAACGCCTGCAGCGCCTCGAAATCCAGCGACCTGAGCGCGAACAGCTGCCCGTTGTCCGCGTTGATGGACACCAGCGAGCCCAGCGGCAGCTGCGGGTCGTGGGGCGGCAGCAGCGAGTAGGTGACCTGGGCGTTGGCGCCCGAGTCTCTGTCGGTGGCGCTCACGCTGCCGATGTGCAGGGCGGGGCTGTTGTTCTCGCGGACGCGCAGGGTGTAGGTCGTCTGGCTGAAGGCCGGGGCGTTGTCGTTGACGTCGGACACGGTCACCGTTATGTTGAGCTGGGTTTTCAGCCTGGGGGTCCCCAAGTCAGTGAACGTGATGGTGATGTTGTATTCTGCTCTGCTCTCTCTGTCCAGCGGTCCCTCTGTTACAAGGGTGTAAAAATTTTCCAAGGAAGATTTCAGTAGAAAGGGTAGATCGTCCTGAATAGAGCAATTTATTTTCCCGTTTTCTTCTGAATCAAGGTCTGAAACACTGAGAACTGCAACGACAGCTTCCGGCGAGTTCTCAGGTATGTGTCTAGTAAACGCAGACAGGGTGACTTCTGGGACATTGTCGTTCACATCTGTAACTTGAATCAAAACGGTGCATTTTCCAGAAAGGCTGCCGCCATCTCTGGCTTCTATATTGACCTCATAGAACTGTATTCTTTCGAAATCAAGTTGTTTTTTCAATCGAATTTCTCCTGTCTCAGGGTGGATCTCAAAGGTTTCGCAAATCTCCTCAGAAGCTTGGAAAAGTGAATAGAAAATTTCTCCATTGACTCCTGTGTCTACATCTGTAGCAGAGACTGTGACAATCAGGAAGCCAAAGGGACTGTCCTCAGGAATCTGCACCCTGTATAGAGGCTGCTCAAATTCAGGGGCATTATCGTTGATGTCCACGACTTCGATGTAGATCTGAGCGATGCCAGACCTGGGTGGAGAGCCACCATCCTGAGCTGTAAGGGTTAACCTGAGCTCAGGTTCCTGCTCCCGATCTAGCACTTTGTCCAGCACCAGTTCAGGATATTTGCTGCCATCGCTGCGATTGCGGGTAAGGACCCGAAAGTAGGAATTGGGGCTAATTACATAGTTCTTAATATTATTTCGGCCCACGTCCACATCCTGAGCGTTCTTCAGTGGAAATGTAGTTCCAGGTGGACTGCTCTCTGGTATTTTTAGCAACATATCTCTGTCTATGAATACTGGGGAATGGTCATTGATATCTATTACTTGTAACTCCGCTTGAAAAAACTCTAAGGGATTTTCTAGCAATACCTGGAAACGCAGCACACACGGGTCTGTGTGACCGCACAATTCCTCCCGGTCCAGTTTTTCACTTAGCAACAAATCTCCAGTTTCCCGATCAAGAAGCAAATGTAGTTTGTTCCCTTTGGAAATGGCCCTAGCTCCCCGCTTGGAGAGATCCCTCTGACCCAGACCCAGGTCCTTTGCTAAATTGGTTACAAATGATCGCCCTTCAGTTTCCTCCACCACAGAATAGCGCCTAGGTTCCAAACCCGCCTGAGATAAGCCCAAAAGGAGAGAGAATAAAAGGACTTGCCTTTGTCTGCAAATGAGCTTCCCGCTGGTCTCCATTGTTCTTGTCTTGTAAAGCCTCCCAGGAGGGTGGTTCTGCAGAACTGTAAAGACTTCAGAATCCAAGATTGTGGCTCTTTCCCAAGATACCTCGGAAATATTCCAGGAAGTGGTCCTATCAGAGGACCCAGTCCTCCCAGCCCTCCTCCCGTGGCCTCCAAGCTTCCCGTGGCTCGTGGCCTCCAAGCTTCCCGTGGGTTTCCAGGTTCCGCTGCGTAGTTTTGCCTGTTAATGGAGCTTGCAGCTGCAGTGCTGGTTTGTACCTTCTTATCCTGCAGCGCCACCAGGCGTCGTCATAGGATCTTACATTTTCTGGGATGAAAACGGATGCAGTATTCCTAACTCTTGCCTGTGTATACTATATGGAGCCTTACCTTTACTATCCCCATACTTTATGGTGTAGACAATTGTCTGAGGGCCACACAGGAGAAAAAAAGCACTACTAGGGACTTTCTACTTTTCTCCTTTCAGCAAAAAGGAAATATCTATGTAACAGCCTACCTGAGAAAATATTTTCAGAAAATTCTTTAAAATATACAGTTGGAGTCATATAAAAAACTTCCAGAGTTACATACTTTTATTGCCATGAACTATGGGAATAATTAGTAGCTATGAACTTTGGACAAATTAACCTCTGTCTCAATTTCCTTATCTGTAAGGTGGACATATCCACCACATTAGGCTACAGTGAGTTTCCCCACCTTACAGATGAGGAACAGAGACAGATATTAACCTTGTGCATGCACACACACACACACACACACACACACACACACACCAGGCATGTACATTTGATGCCCTCAGGTAGCAGAGTTTACGTGCATCCATTGCCATGACTGGAACACCCAAGATTCATGTGGTAGAATGCATGGGCAGGATTATTCAGATAGAAGTTATCGTGTCAAATGATGAAACAAGGAAAGGTTGGAGAGTTTTTTAATAGAACTATCATCTCTAACTGCAGTGGTGATTCTGTATCTCAGAAGGACGTCCTAATTTTGTTTACTCCTCTTCTTACAGTGTCATTTGTAAAAAAAAAAAAATTGTTATTATGAGAAATCCAAAAGAAGAATAGTATGATGAATCTCCAGATACTCATAACTAGCTTCAACAATTACCAATATTATGCCATAATTGCCCACTTTATCTGTCCATCATTTTCCCAACTCAAACTAAGTTTTCACCCATAAATACTTCATTATACATCTCCAACTTTTAATGATTTAAAATCCCAACTACAATGTCATTCCCCAAACCAAGAAATTAGGTTAACATTATTTAATATCCACCTAGATTCAAATTTCTCCAGTTCTTTCAAAGTTGTTATGGTTGTTTGAATAAAGACCCAAACAAGAACCAAGCATTACATTTGCTTGGTATGTGTCTTAATTTCTTTCATCGTGTAAAATTCCCTCCTCACTTTTCCCCTTTCATTGATTTATTGGAAAAACTGGATAATTTTATCTTGACACTATGAAAACAATTTAAGATTTTACTTTAAGATTTTACTATGAGGGTTTTTTCTTTTGCCCTGAGACTATATCCCAATAGTAATCCACAGTAGTAGTACTATTTTAAGAGTTACTAGTACTTTACTTATAATACATTCAGAATACAGTTATATAAAAACTATTTGGATAACTGTTAAAGAAAAAGCAGTGACAGATTATTATAACAAACAAAGCTTCTCCTGAACTCTTCAGAATCTCTAAGCAATTTGATAATTTGTTTCTTTAATATGACACATTTAAACTATTCTTTTCTTATACCTTCTTGATTGAGCACTGCAGTATATTGAATAGGAAAGTTTTTAAAGATAAACTTTACAATTAAGGAAGGAAAATATGTTTCAATAGTAGGTAGGGTCCACTGTAGAAGAATTACTGCAATGTGAGAAAAAAATAAACTAATAAAGCAATCAAAATTATGTATTGTTTCTATTAAGGACCATTAAATTTTCTGTGAAATGAAGGTCATGTGTTCATATAACAAGGAGAAAGCACAGATTGATCTTCCAATAGCTTCTTACTTTAGTTTTGGTCAGATCACAGATTTAATAATAATAGTTGAATAATGGATCAAGGAAAGCTGGATTGTTGGTTTATAATAACATATAACCACAGACCACTACATACATTATTATTTTCAAAAGCAGGAAAGACTGAACAGGAATATTAACATGATAAGATTTCCTCTCCTTAATCAGGAAGAAACTTGCCAGGTAATATCTAATGACAGAAAACAATATAGCATCATAGCAAGTTCTCAGAGTCAGACAGATCTAGGAGAGTTGCTTAGCTCTAACATTTATTAGTTGGTGACCCTAATGAATTCACTGGACCTCTCCATAGAAGTCTATTTGTTCATTTCTTTTTTTATTTTTTATTTTTTTAAAAAGATTTTATTTATTTACTTGATAGACAGAGATCACAAGTAGGCAGAGAGGCAGGCAGAGAGAGAGAGAGAGAGAGAGAGAGGAGGAAACCGGCTCCCCGATGAGCAGAGAGCCCGATGTGGGGCTTGATTCCAGGACCCTGGGATCATTACCTGGGCTGAAGGCAGAGGTTTTAACCCACTGAGTCACCAAGGTGCCCCTATTTGCTCATTTCTAAAAATACCCCATAGGTTTACTTCTAAGATTAAAAGAGTTAACATAGTGTATGATGCACAAAAGTGCTTCTTTAAAAACTTTAAAAGATACTTTACAAACTATACTTCTATTTTTAAAAGATTTTTTAAAAAAATTATTTGTCTGGGAACTCAAGCAGGGGAATCGGCAGGCAGAGAGAGAAACAGGCTCCCCACTAAGCAAGAAGCCCAATTCCAGGTTCGATTCCAGGACCCTGGGATCATGACCTGAGCCAAAGGCAAACGCTTAACCAACTGAGCCACCCAGGCAACCTAACAACCTATGGTTCTAAAACTAAGAATAGGTATAGTACAGCATTCCAACTCAAAAAAAATGAGTAGCAATAAACTTTAAAGACAAAACCAACTTAAAAGATCTCAAACAATATTTATCATGTAATACATTGCAAACAATGCATAATTGTTTGAGATAAACTACAAAACATACATTCCATGCTTTGTGGAAGCTTCCTAGGGCTAAGGCAGGATCCGTTTCTCTGCGAAAAAAAATTGTTCTAGGGCTTTAACGATGTTAGAAATAATATGAAAGCAATTCTGTACAGGTAACTCAGGATGAATTTCATAATTAAAATATACTTAAAGACACAATATGGGCATTTATTTTTCATCCTTTATCAGAAACCCAAATCATTCTGACGTGACGAATATTCTTCCACTTCCCTTCCTATGCTCTGAAACTGCAGATTAGGGATAATGGGCTTGAGGAACTTGAAGTCGCCAGTCCCAGAGCCTCCCCTCAGACACACCTCATACTGGTAGCTGTGGGACAGGGTCCCCGCGCCGCTGACGTCCACCAGGTGGCCCGGAAACGGACCCTCGGGCACCGAGCAGCCGCCCCCCGACGCCGCCCGCCTCCTCCTGCACAGCCGCACCGCCACGAACACCAGCACCGAGAACAGGAAGAGCGACGACACGGACGCCAAGGCCACCACCAGGTAGACGGTGAGCGGGTCGGCGCGGGCCTCGGCCGCCGCCGCGTCCGGCAGCGGCAGGTAGGGCTGCGAGAAGCCGTCCACCAGCAGCACGTGCAGCGTGACGCTGGCCGACAGCGGCGGCTCGCCGTGGTCCCGGACCAGCACCAGCAGCCTGTGCTTGACGGCGTCGCGCTCGCTCAGCGGCCGCGCCGTGCGCACCTCGCCGTTGTGCGCCCACACGCCGAACAGCCCGGGCTCCGTGGCCTTGAGCAGCTGGTACGACAGCCAGGCGTTCTGGCCCGAGTCGCCGTCCACCGCCACCACCTTGGCCACCAGGTAGCCCGCCTCGGCCGCCCGCGGCACCAGCTCGGTGCAGGGCGCCGAGCCGTTCTGCAGCGGGTACAGCACGAACGGCGCGTTGTCGTTGGCGTCCGCCACCAGCACGCGCACCAGCGCCTGGCTGCTGAGCGCCGGCGAGCCGCGGTCGGCCGCGCCCACGCGGAACTCGAACGCCTGCAGCGCCTCGAAATCCAGCGACCTGAGCGCGAACAGCTGCCCGTTGTCCGCGTTGATGGACACCAGCGAGCCCAGCGGCAGCTGCGGGTCGTGGGGCGGCAGCAGCGAGTAGGTGACCTGGGCGTTGGCGCCCGAGTCTCTGTCGGTGGCGCTCACGCTGCCGATGTGCAGGGCGGGGCTGTTGTTCTCGCGGACGCGCAGGGTGTAGGTCGTCTGGCTGAAGGTCGGGGCGTTGTCGTTGACGTCGGACACGGTCACCGTGAGGTTGTGCTGGGTTTTCAGCCTGGGGGTCCCCAGGTCGGTGACGGTGATGGTGATGTTGTACTCGGTTCTTTCTTCTCTGTCTAGTGCTCTCTCTGTTACCAAGGTGTAGAAATTCTCTACTGATGGCTTCAGGACGAAGGGGAGATGGTCTTGGATGGAGCACACCATCTTTGCATTGTTCCCTGAATCTCTGTCTCTAATCCTAAAAACAGCGACTACTGTCTCTGGTGAGTTTTCTGGGATTGGGCTAGTAAGTGATGACATGAGCAGTTCTGGTGGATTATCGTTTATATCTGTTACATGGACCACCACAGTACATTTTCCAGAAAGCCCTCCACCATCTTTGGCCTGAATAGTTAATGTATAAGTTTGTATTGCCTCGTAGTTCAATTCGGCTTTAAGATGAAGATTGCCAGATGTTGAATTGATTCGAAACGTTTTGAGAGTTCTTTCAGTAGCGTAAAAAAATGCATAGACGATTTCTCCATTACTTCCGGTATCTAAATCTCTAGCTGACACAGTGACAACCAGGGAACCAACAGGGCTGTTCTCAGGCACCTGGACCTTGTAAAGCGACTCTACAAATTCAGGGACGTTGTCATTTATGTCCAAAACCAGGATGCGTATGAGGGTGGTTCCGGATCTGGGCGGAGAACCGCCATCCAAGGCGGTGAGGGTTAAACGCAGCTCAGGAACCTCTTCACGATCCAGCACTTTATCTAGTACCAATTCGGAATAAACATTCCCTTCCCCGTTATCATGGACATTAATATGGAAATAAACATTGGAGCTGATGGTGTAGTTTCTCAGGTTGTTGATTCCAACATCTGAATCATGTGCACTTTCTAGGAGAAATGTTGCCCCTGGAGTGGTACTTTCTAATATGTTCAAGGTAATCTCTCTATCTAGAAATACTGGAGAATGATCGTTGATGTCTCTGACCCATAGTTCAGCACGGAAAATCTGAAAAGGCTTTTCAAGTAACAACTGGAAAGGCAACACACATGGCTCTGTGGGGCCACACAGTTCCTCTCGGTCTAATTTCTCATTTAGAAGTAAATCACCAGTAAGCGGATTGAGGAGTAAAAATCCTATGGTCTCATCTGAAACAATTCTACATCCCCGAGCTGACAGTTCCTCCACCCCTAACCCCAGATCAATTGCTAGGTTGGCCAGAAAGGTCCCTCTCTCCGTTTCCTCTGCCACAAAATACCGAAGAGGTTCTGCGCCAGCCCAAGACACTCCCAGAAACACACAAAGAAGTGACACTTGCCTTTTCTGCAATGCGTGCACCACTCTGGCCTCCATTCTTTGTTTAAGCAATCTTCCAAAACCACGTTCACTCGGCCTCAAGCAGCTGTCAGAAATGGCAGAAACCGAATCCTTAGAAATGATCTGGATAATAGCAATGGTCGTGGGGAGGAGTCCCACTTTTTCCTAACCCCATCACCAGCGTCTCCTTTCCTCTACTTTTCTGGTCTGGCCAGCTTTTCCTCTGAACATTGTAATTTGTAACGTCCTTTGTGCGGGTGTTTCCCCCTCTTTTTAGCCAGCAGCGCCACCTTGCGTTTTGTGGATGTTATTCACGTTTTCAAGAATAGAACAAAAAGATGGCCGGTTAAAGAAACTGCAACAGGAGTGATTTTTTTTTCTTACCCCCAAGGGTCTTTGCGGTTTTATTACATCTTTTCCCTCAAACGGTCAAGGTAATGTTAGTAGTTTACATTCGTTTTTCCCTCTGAATATTTCATTGGTGCATATTATACAAAGATCCTCTCCATTTTAAGGGATACCCCAGGGCTACACCCACCCCCCCCACACACGCGCGCACGTACACACACACACACACACACATATACACACATATATAAATGTTTATACAGTATATATTAAGAAACATAAAGATGCTCTCTCTCCCCAACTCCAGGAAAATATATAGAAGCCCCCCTGATGTCAAGTAGAGCAAAAGAAAAAGAAAAGATGTCTGGGAAATTGTAGCTACAGATTGGTCCTCATGTGTGTTTACATTTTTGATATGCATATGTTGAGTTGTGAGAAACATCCACCTTGGTTTGCAGTGGTTCCCTACTGATTTATAGCAATTCAAGGGTCCTAGCTGAAACCAATGAAAATACATTATGAAGAATGAAACAAGCAACCTAGGCTTTGAGGACATCCTACAAATAAAAGTTCAAGGGCAGTCAACCATATGAGTCACACAAAGAAACAAAGATAACATGCATGAGAATAATACAGCCGAAACAGACCAACACAAACTTCAGCTTTTGAAACTTCAGATTTAAAACCAATTATGTTTACCATACATAAGTAAATAAATGACATGCTTGAACACTTGCATAAACAGACTGAAAAGGTACACTGACTTTAAAACGTAAAAGGTCTAGGGGCTCAGTCCGGTAAGTGTCTGCCTACAGCTAGGGTCATGATCCTGGGATCTTGGGATGGAGCACCCTGTAGGGCTCCCTGCTCAATGAGGAGCCTGCTTCTCCTTCCCTCTTCCTCTGCCGCTCCCCCTGCTTGTGCTGTCTCTCTCTCAAATTAATTAAAACTTTACAAAAATAAAAGGTCTAAACAATTACGAGTATTATCCTTTAAAATACACAGTAAATACTATAAACATTGATAAAGTATTATATATAACAAAAAGCATAAAGTAAAGTGAAGAGAGGATGGAGGATGTCTAAGAATGTTTCTTTGCTCATTTTTAAAAAAGATTTTTATTTATTTGACAGAGAGAGAGAGATCACAAGTAGGCAGAGAGAGTGGGGGGAAGCAGGCACCCCATTGAGCAGAGAGCCCAATGCGATGGGGGACTCAATTCCAGAGCTCGATCCCAGGACCCTGAGATCATGACTGGAGCTGAAGGCAGAGGCTTAATCCACTAAGTCACCCAGGGGCCCCTCTTTGCTCATTTTTTAGCAAGAAGTTAACTGATGCTAATATCTTAATATGCATCAATTCTTTTTTTTTTACCTTATAGGAATTATTTATCTAAGCTTAAGCAAGATCTATAGTTTCATATAATTTTGCTTTACTACATTCAAGTAAAACATGACAGTTTTAACTATGAATCTACCAATTTATTACAGATCCATTTTATGAAATTATTTTCACTTATTAACTTATTCTTGTATTCATTCATAGAAATATTTTAAGGATATTGACTTAAAAATTATTTGAGTGCTGAAATAATGATGTAAATTTCCCATGTTTTCTAGTATGGAGTTTCCTCAAAAAGTTAAAAATAGAACTACCCTTGGGTCCACCACTGCACTACTGGCATTTACCCAAAGCATACAAAAATATAGTTTTGAAGAGGTACATGCCCGCAGTGTTTGTAGCATCAATAGGCAAACTATGGAATGAGCCCAAATGTGCAGCAGCTGATGAATGGATAAAGAAGATGTAGACTATATTTAGAGTGGACTATTACTCAGTCATCAAAAAGAATGAATTCTTGCCATTTGCAACGATGTGGATGGAGCTAGAGTGTATTATTCTAAGTGAAATAAGTCAGAGAAAGACAAATACCATATGATTTTTCTCATATATGGAATTTAAGAAACAAAACAGATGAACATATGAGAGGGGGAAAAGAGAGGGAAACAAACCATAAAAGTCTCTTCATGATAGAGGAGGTGGGTGAGGGATAGGCTAAATGGGAGATGGGCATTAAGGACGGCACTTGTTATGATGAGCACTGGGTGTTATATGTAAGTGATGAATCACTAAATTCTTCAAAAAACAATATTGTATGTTAACTAACTAGACTTAATTTTTTTAAGATTGTATTTATTTAGTTGACACAGAGAGAGAGATCACATGTAGGCAGAGCAGCAGGCAGAGATAGAGGAGGAAGCAGGCTTCCCACTGAGCAGAGAGCCTAATGTAGGGTCTGAGATCATGACCTGAACTGAAGGCAAAGGCTTAACCCACTGAGCCACCCAGGCTCCCCAACTAACTAGACTTTAAATAAAAATTTGAAAAAGAAAAAAAATACTTTGTTTTCTGTTCACATTGAATGTATTTGAATCATGTGACTATATTATATATATATTAAAAGAATGAGAATCATAATTTACATACCCAAGCCATTTGTTATGAAAAAGTAATCACCAGTCTACTAATATCTTTTCTACTTTTTCTATTTAACAGGGATTGAATTCTTTTTTTTTTAAATTTTTGAGCACTCCTGAAATGAAACTTTTTTTTTAAGATTTTATTTTATTTATTTGACAGAGAGAGAGATCACAAGTAGGCAGAGAGGCAGGCAGAGAGGGGGAAGCAGGCTCCCCACTGAGAAGAGAGCTTGATGTGGGGCTTGATCCCAGGACCCTGTGATCATGACCTGACCCGAAGGCAGAGGCTTAACCCACTGAGCCTCGCAGGCGCCCCTCAAAGATACTAATTTTTAAAGAAAATGCTCAACTTAGAAAACATCCACATAAAATACTAGTTCCTTTGAGGAAAGATTATAGTGTTTTCAAAACAACATTAGAGAAATCCAACCATTTCCAAGGTAACAAAAATTGTTGTATAAATGAGAAGTATTTTAAAAATTGAAAGCCACCAGTTACAGGACATTATGCTGATAATAAAAAAACACAATTCTCGTGGTCCTAAGAAGCTATCAGTGAACAAGCTCAAACATCAGGAATCTGAAAATATTTCCTGACCCCCTAAACTGAGAAACACCATTTCTCCACTATTGTATGAACATGCAAAATGTGACTTGGCTAAAAACTGCAACAGCAAAAACAACAAACACCTGGAGATTCAGAATGTAAAATACTTCAACAAGCTGAAATAACTGTAAATACAATAATTATTAATGTATGAAAAAGTAGCTCTTTATGTGAATGAACCAGTTAGGAACTAATAATGCATTAGTTAATATTATCATTTATCTCCTCTTAAAGTCAGATGCCTAACTGAACCCAAAATGATTTCTCAAGTGAGAGTTTTCCTCCGTGCCCCTATCAGCCCCTTCACCCACGAAGTTGGGGATAATGGGTTTGAGGAACTTGAATTCACCGGTCCCAGAGCCTCCCGTCAGACACACCTCATACTGGTAGCTGTGGGACAGGGTCCCCGCGCCGCTGACGTCCACCAGGTGGCCCGGAAACGGACCCTCGGGCACCGAGCAGCCGCCCCCCGACGCCGCCCGCCTCCTCCTGCACAGCCGCACCGCCACGAACACCAGCACCGAGAACAGGAAGAGCGACGACACGGACGCCAAGGCCACCACCAGGTAGACGGTGAGCGGGTCGGCGCGGGCCTCGGCCGCCGCCGCGTCCGGCAGCGGCAGGTAGGGCTGCGAGAAGCCGTCCACCAGCAGCACGTGCAGCGTGACGCTGGCCGACAGCGGCGGCTCGCCGTGGTCCCGGACCAGCACCAGCAGCCTGTGCTTGACGGCGTCGCGCTCGCTCAGCGGCCGCGCCGTGCGCACCTCGCCGTTGTGCGCCCACACGCCGAACAGCCCGGGCTCCGTGGCCTTGAGCAGCTGGTACGACAGCCAGGCGTTCTGGCCCGAGTCGCCGTCCACCGCCACCACCTTGGCCACCAGGTAGCCCGCCTCGGCCGCCCGCGGCACCAGCTCGGTGCAGGGCGCCGAGCCGTTCTGCAGCGGGTACAGCACGAACGGCGCGTTGTCGTTGGCGTCCGCCACCAGCACGCGCACCAGCGCCTGGCTGCTGAGCGCCGGCGAGCCGCGGTCGGCCGCGCCCACGCGGAACTCGAACGCCTGCAGCGCCTCGAAATCCAGCGACCTGAGCGCGAACAGCTGCCCGTTGTCCGCGTTGATGGACACCAGCGAGCCCAGCGGCAGCTGCGGGTCGTGGGGCGGCAGCAGCGAGTAGGTGACCTGGGCGTTGGCGCCCGAGTCTCTGTCGGTGGCGCTCACGCTGCCGATGTGCAGGGCGGGGCTGTTGTTCTCGCGGACGCGCAGGGTGTAGGTCGTCTGGCTGAAGGTCGGGGCGTTGTCGTTGACGTCGGACACGGTCACCGTGAGGTTGTGCTGGGTTTTCAGCCTGGGGGTCCCCAGGTCGGTGACGGTGATGGTGATGTTGTACTCGGATCTTGTCTCTCTGTCCAGTGCTCCTTCAGTTACTAAGGTGTAGAAATTTTCTACAGTAAGTTTCAGAAGGAAGGGGAGATGGTCTTGGATGGAACACTTCGTTTTGCCATTTTCCCCAGAGTCTGGATCTGAAATTCCAAAAATAGCCACCACCGTGTCAGGGGTGTTTTCTGGGATGTCACTGGTGAATACTGACATAGTCAGTTCCGGAGTGTTGTCGTTTACATCCATCACTTCTACGGCTATAGAGCATTTTCCTGATAGTCCCCCGCCATCTGAGGCCTCAATTTCCATATGATAAGATTGAATTTCTTCAAAATCCAACATTTTTTTTAATCGAATTTCCCCTGTGACTGAGTTTATTTCAAAGGCCTGAATCACTTGATTTGAGGATTGGAAAAATGAGTAGGAGAGTTCTCCGTGGGTTCCAGCATCTAAATCTCTAGCAGTCACAGTGATGACAAGGGAGCCTATAGGGCTGTTTTCTGGCAATTGCACCTCATAGAGCAGCTGGGCAAATTCAGGAGCATTATCATTTATGTCCAAGATTAGGATGAGAACCTGAGAAGTCCCAGTCCTAGGCGGTGACCCACCATCCAGGGCCGTGAGCGTTAACCTGAGCTCTGACTGCTCCTCCCGGTCCAGCGCTTTGTCCAGCACCAGCTCAGGGTATCTCCTGCCATCGCTGTGATTTCGAGTGAAAAGATGAAAATGGGAGTTGGTGCTAATGGTGTAGTTCTGAACTGTGTTACTCCCCACGTCTAAATCTTGAGCTATTTTCAAAGGAAATGCAGTCCCTGGATGACTGCTTTCTGAGATTTTCAGGAGGATTTCATTTTCCAGGAATTCTGGAGCATGGTCATTTACATCTTGTAGTTGTAGTTCACCTTGAATAAACCGCACTGGGCTTTTTAGTAATACCTGGAAATGCAGTATACATGGATCTGTGTCACCGCACAACTCTTCCCGGTCCAATTTTTCTTTTAACAGCAAATTCCCACTCTTCTGCTCCAGCTGCAAATACTGTTGATTCCCTTTGGAAAGAATTCGAGCACCCCGCGCGGCCAGCTCCCCTAAGCTAAGCCCCAGATCTTTAGCGAGGTTGGTCACAAAGGAGCCGCTTTCCCTCTCCTCTAGAACTGAATACTTAATGGTCGTACTCCCCACTTCCCACAGTGTTAACAGTATTAGGATAATAATGGCGGTCACTTGCCTTTTCTGTGGCGCTTTGGGTAGCGGTGACTCCATTGTTCCTCAGGGTCCAAAAGATGCAGTAGTTAATCACAAAATAATTACTGTGCAGCCAACTCTGCTATCTTGAGTCAATAATCTTGAGTTAGCTCCTAACATTGACAGACATGGGGATAGTGACCTCCCTGTAACCTACTATCCCCCAATAGTGTAAAACGTTTCCTTTTCAAGTAGCTAGAAACCGCTGTTACCAAGTCTGCAGAGATAGTTTTTCACTTTCTTAGCCTGCAGCGCCACCAAGCGTCCTGCCTTACAACTTCAGTTTTTGGTTTTTTGGTTGGGGGTTTTGTTTTTCATTTCAAAGCATCAAGCAACAGTTAAAACAAATAGGAAGCCTTTTGGATTGTAAACTCTCTTCCACTCCATTGTGCAGTATTCTTCAGGTAACTAACAATATTTGTGAGAGCAACAGTAATACTTACCTATCCATATCTATATTCATCTTCCTTAAAGGTACAAGTTCAGTAAACAAAACTTTGCCCAAGACAAATTCATTTATTCATTTAACCAGTATTTCTCTATGCAGACATTTTTTTAGCTTCTGGGGATAAAATGGTAAGTTAAACACAAAATTCTTGCTCTTGCGTCCCTACACTGAATTACAAAAATACTAACACACTTCTAACACACTTCTACTGTGTTAGAAGTTAAGAATTTTAAAATCCACTTTCTACTCCCAAATTGCCATGTGCCTGTAACTCCTGAAAAAAACTTAAAATGTGATTTTTTTGGTCTCTGGGCTAGATAGCCTTTGGCAATTTTTTCTTCATAAATTCACTCTGTACCATGCTCAGTAAGACTAAGAGGAAATGGCCATTTGTTTGTTAGAAATCAATGTGAGTTCAGAATTCAGACAGTGTCTTTTCTACAAACATGTAGAGATAAAAAATGGACTCAAAGATATACTTTCTCGGGAAGGGTTCTACCTCTCAACATTGGACAGTGGCCCATCCTAGTGTACATCTGGCACTATGGAAATGGATATATTGAAAAACAGCACAGAACTGACTGAAGTCAAGTGGTAGCAATGACACTAGCAGGAAAATTAGTTTCCCCCAAAGAAGAATGCTTTTCCAAGGTGTGGGGGGGGATAAGTATCTAAGAATAAAAAACAGTAAGTAAGTGTCCTCTCTACTCATTATACCAACTGGTAATCATTTATGACAGTTCACTTATTTGGACACAAACCTCAGCCAAATATAATTTAGTTAAGCCTAGTTCCCCTTTAATGAAGGATAAAAATAAAATATTCACTCAGCTATCAGTTTATTATAAATTGCCCAACTGATGGAGAGTTGAAATGAGAAATTGTTCTTAAAGTACTACAAATAAAACCATCACAAGACAAATATAACCTAAACTGTGAAAGTGAATGATTTTATGATTAATTTAGTTGATACTTATACAACACTCTATTTATGATGTTACCTAATAACCTGCCATTAATTACTTACATAGTTCTTGGCAGGTATCACACATATAAAAGCTTGAGAGACTAGGAGGAAGAGTTTGGAAAAAAATGATTTGGATTTTATTAAATAATGCATTTTAAGGACACCTGGGTGGCTCATCTGTTTAGTGTCTGCCTTCAGCTCAGGTCCTAATCCCAGGGTCCTGGGATCAAAACCTATAGCCTACTTCTTCCTTTCCCTCTTGTTGCTTCTCTCTCTCCCTCTGCCTGCCACTCCCCCCTGCTTGTGCTCTCTCTCCCTCTCAAATAAATAAATAAAATCTTTAAAAAGATACATTTGAATTTTCAGATTGGTAGACAAAGACAAGGAGATAAAATGTACTCTCAACACTTTATATTCTGTAATAGAGTTTATGATGTGTGAAGGGTAGTTTGTTTAGAAAGAAAGTAAAAGAATGATTTTAATTACACTTATTAACAAAGGTATTGCATTGTGAAGAGAATATTAACATTTTTCTGTATTCCTTGAAAATTAATTTTTAAAATTCACTGTTGGAATGTTATTAACATTCATAAAATATTATGCATTTATATTTGGCTTGGAATTATTAAAAATACTATCATACACTTACATGAAGCTCACAAACTGGATTTTAATTTATTGACACTTTGCCAAGTTTATATGTATAGAAAAATGTATTGACTACTGTGGTATATTGAAATACACATACATATAAATGGTTATCTTAGCATTTAGCCTTCTTTAGTATTTACCTTTAACTATTCACATTGTAGCCATTCCCCAAAATGAGACTTACACTGCAGATTACGTAACATCAAACACTCCCATTTTATTCTTTTTTTTTTAAGTAGGCTGTATGCCCAGTATGGGGCTTGAATTCACCAATGAGATCAAGAGTCACATTCTCTACCAATGAGATAGCCAGGCACCCCAAAACACTCACACTTTAAGAATTTCCCTTCATAGTCAGGATGCCTGGGTGGCTCAATTGGTTAAAGAGCTGCCTTTGGCTCAGGTCATGAGCCCAGCGTCCTGGGATCGAATCCCACATCGGGCTCCTTGCTAGGCAGGGAGCCTCCTTCTCCCTCTGCCTCTGCCTGCCATTCTGTCTGCCTGTGTTCGCTCTCATTCCCTCTCTCTCTCTCTGATAAATAAATAAAAATATTTTAAAAATTAAAAAAAAATTTTAAAAAAACGAATTTCCCTTCATAGTAATAGTGCTGACAGTTGTCATCAATAGTTAGATACACAGTCTTACTTAAGGGCTTTGTATTACAATTTTTCTAAAATGAATAGATGATTGAATTTCAAAATTTTTTAATTATGCAAATAAAATTTACTTTTTACTCAGATTGTCAAATATAGTTGACAGTAATACAAATCTACTAAGCATGATATAGGGAAAGCACTGTGTATAACGAGTATCTGATTTTTTTCAACTTCAAGTGTAGTAAAATAATTAAAGAACTGACTATCATAACATGTAACTAAGTTAAAAGAGATTTTCAAACTTATTAAGTAGGGCTTAATAGGATAATCCAATACTTAACTGAATAGGAAACTATCCCGAACTGTGGGATTTTCCACCATTTCCTTTCCAGTGCCCTGGGGAGGGAAGTTGGGGATGATGGGCTTGAGGAACTTGAAGTCGCCGGTCCCAGAGCCTCCCGTCAGACACACCTCATACTGGTAGCTGTGGGACAGGGTCCCCGCGCCGCTGACGTCCACCAGGTGGCCCGGAAACGGACCCTCGGGCACCGAGCAGCCGCCCCCCGACGCCGCCCGCCTCCTCCTGCACAGCCGCACCGCCACGAACACCAGCACCGAGAACAGGAAGAGCGACGACACGGACGCCAAGGCCACCACCAGGTAGACGGTGAGCGGGTCGGCGCGGGCCTCGGCCGCCGCCGCGTCCGGCAGCGGCAGGTAGGGCTGCGAGAAGCCGTCCACCAGCAGCACGTGCAGCGTGACGCTGGCCGACAGCGGCGGCTCGCCGTGGTCCCGGACCAGCACCAGCAGCCTGTGCTTGACCGCGTCGCGCTCGCTCAGCGGCCGCGCCGTGCGCACCTCGCCGTTGTGCGCCCACACGCCGAACAGCCCGGGCTCCGTGGCCTTGAGCAGCTGGTACGACAGCCAGGCGTTCTGGCCCGAGTCGCCGTCCACCGCCACCACCTTGGCCACCAGGTAGCCCGCCTCGGCCGCCCGCGGCACCAGCTCGGTGCAGGGCGCCGAGCCGTTCTGCAGCGGGTACAGCACGAACGGCGCGTTGTCGTTGGCGTCCGCCACCAGCACGCGCACCAGCGCCTGGCTGCTGAGCGCCGGCGAGCCGCGGTCGGCCGCGCCCACGCGGAACTCGAACGCCTGCAGCGCCTCGAAATCCAGCGACCTGAGCGCGAACAGCTGCCCGTTGTCCGCGTTGATGGACACCAGCGAGCCCAGCGGCAGCTGCGGGTCGTGGGGCGGCAGCAGCGAGTAGGTGACCTGGGCGTTGGCGCCCGAGTCTCTGTCGGTGGCGCTCACGCTGCCGATGTGCAGGGCGGGGCTGTTGTTCTCGCGGACGCGCAGGGTGTAGGTCGTCTGGCTGAAGGCCGGGGCGTTGTCATTGACGTCGGACACCGTTACCGTGAGGTTGTGCTGGGTTTTCAGCCTGGGGGTCCCCAGGTCGGTGACGGTGATGGTGATGTTGTACTCGGCCTGGCTCTCTCTATCCAGCGCTCCTTCAGTTACTAAGGTGTAGAAGTTTTCGACTGATGGTCTTAGAAGAAAGGGCATATTGTCATCTATAGAACAAATAACCTGTTGATTTTGTCCGGAATCTGCATCTGACACACTGAAAACTGCTACTATGATTTCTGGCAGGTTTTCAGGAATGGGACTAAGGAGTGAGGACATGGTCAATTGAGGAGGGTTGTCATTTACGTCCAGAACCTTGATGACTAAAGAACATTTTCCTGATAGTCCCCCGCCATCTGTAGCCTCAATATCCAAATGATAAGATTGAAATTCCTCAAAATCCAGAGTCTTTCTCAGTCGAATTTCTCCTGTAATTGCGTTTATTTCGAAGGGTTGATTAATGTCATCTACCTGAAATAGGGCATAAGATACCTCCCCAAAGGATCCTGCATCTAAATCTCTTGCTGAGACGGTGATAATCAGAGAGCCCAGGGAATTGTTTTCAGGGATTTGTGTCTCATAGAGCTCCTGAGCAAACTCTGGAGCGTTGTCATTGATGTCCAAGACCAGGATCTGAATCTCCGTGGTCCCAGACTGGGGCGGAGACCCACCATCCAGCGCTGTGAGGGTAAGCCTAAACTCGGGCTGCTCCTCGCGGTCTAGGGCTTTGTCTAGCACCAGCTCCGGGAACTTCCTGCCATCGCTGCGATTGCGAGTGAGAACGTGGAAATGAGGATTGGAGCTGATCATGTAGCTCTGAAGACTGTTGCTACCCACGTCTAAATCCTGTGCCATTTTCAAAGGAAAGAGCTTTCCTGGTGCAGTAATTTCTGATATTTTTAGTAGCATTTCTCTGGCTGGGAACTCTGGGGCGTGGTCATTTATATCTGTGACTCGTAAAGCAGCCTGAAAAAACTGCAAGGGATTTTCCAGTAACACTTGGAAAGGTAGCACGCATGGCTCAGTGGAGCCGCACAGCTCTTCCCGGTCCAGTTTCTCATTTAGCCGTAAATCATAGGTCTTTGGGTCAAGCTGCAAGTACTGTCTGTTCCCTTTGAAAACAACCTGGGCACCCCGTGCAGCCAATTCTCCTCTCCTGAGTCCCAGGTCCTTTGTCAAATTGGCCACAAATGTGCCAGTTTCTGACTCCTCCAATACAGAATATTGAATCGATTCTGAACCGGCTTCCCACAAAAGCATCCATATAATGAAAATTGCCACTTGCCTTTTCTTGCGATGTACTTTTGTTTGCGCCATCCCCATTATGTCTGATCCCAGAGAAGAAAATCCTTTTCCAGTCCCCATCAGCACGTCCACCATCGACCCTCCAAAATGTCTTTGCTGTTGAATTTCGAATTTGTCTTATAACTTGTGTGGTGACGAGTGCCTTCCTGAATACTTCTGCCTTAGCTTTAGCTGTAAATGTGTTCTTTATTGGGGGGTGGGGGGCTTCTGAGTAAAATGGAGTCCACTGAATCTGCAGAGCTCTTATTCACTCTCTTAGCCTGCACTGCCACCACGCGTTCAAATTAGTAACTTCAGGAGGTGCATACAGGCAATAGCAGTTTCGAAATCTGAGCCTTATAAAGACTTTCAGGTGGAGTCAGTGTTTCTCAAATTGTAGTATGTGAACTATATGCATAAGTAATTACTTGGGAGTTGTTTTCAAGGTTGATTCCTGGGTTTCCCTCCAGACCTTGAATGAAATTCTATGGTGGAGCTAAAGGCTGAAAATCTGCACTTGAATCTAAGTGATTCTCATGCTTACGAATGTTTAAGAATCATACCCTCAGGTAATGTAAACTTGCTATAATCAATTTTTATTCTTTGGCAGTGAAATTTATCTCTGTTGAGTAGTGTGACTTGTGAATCCAAGAAGTACCCTGTTTAATTGTCCCAGCAAGTCAATAAACTATACAAAATGTAAAATTTGGTTAGCAATACCAATTATAAACAATTACTTCTGTAAGTTATATGGCTCATAAAATGGCATCAACAACAGACTTAATTTATTTTGTGGTTATACCTGCACAGTAAGGGAACAATAAGGCTATTAGGAAGAAATTTGAAGCCAACAAATACTTGTAAGTATCTTATCAGTTAAGTTATTTAAAAGAGGAACTAGTGGGGCACCTGGGTGATGCAGTCGGCTAAGCCTGGGACTCAGTTTCAGCTCATGTTATGATCTCGAGGTTGTGAGACAGAGCCCTGAGATGGCTCTGAGCTCCCTGTGAGTCTGCTTAAGACTCTTTCCCTCTTCCACTGTCCCTCACTGCTGCACTCTCTCTCAAATAAATATGTCTTTTAAAAAAGATTTTTGACAGACAAAGATCACAAGTAGGCAGAGAGACAGGCAGAGGGGGCAGGAGATACAGGCTCCCTGCAGAGCAGGGAGCCCCATGCGGGGCTTGATCCCAGGACCCCAAGATCACCACCCAAGAGGAAGGCAGAGGCTTTAACCCTCTGAGCCACCCAGGTGCCCCATCAAATAAATAAATCTTTAAAATAGGAACTAGCAACAATCCATCTGTCATAAGTAGGCATTTTAGGATTTTACTTCATTTAGTATGGGTAGAATTAGTCATGATTTTATTAGGTTTGTTCATTTTATTATAACTTTTAAATCAAATTTCCCTCCTATATTAATCAAGTCCTAAATACATTATCATGTTGTAAAGACATAATGAAATGCAGAGAACATTCAAGAATCACCTCTACTACCCTCTCACAACAAGGTGTTCACTAGTTGCTCTAAATAAACACCAAATAGGGTAGTGAATTACATTTGGTGGAATTCCACAGAATTCAGTAATGGTTCATCATGGCTACACTCATTTCTATCACCACTTTCTGCTCAGATAAATAGGAAAATATGTCTTTAAATATCAGAATACATGAATGGGTCAGTGCACAGATAAGAACACAAAATATGTCAAACATAATCTCACTTCAGATTTATTTCATATTTCTTTTTTTTAAGATTTTATTTATTTATTTGACAGAGAGAAATTACAAGTAGATGGAGAGGCAGGCAGAGAGAGAGAGGGAAGCAGGCTCCCCGCTGAGCAGAGAGCCCGATGCGGGACTCGATCCCAGGACCCTGAGATCATGACCTGAGCCGAAGGCAGCAGCTTAACCCACTGAGCCACCCAGGCGCCCCTATTTCATATTTCTTGAAAGGTGAAATCAATTGAGTTCAACCAAAGTTCACTTTAGGTAAGAGCCCAAATGGTGGAAGATTAAAAATGAAGATTTTTTAAAAAGACTTTATTTATTTGAGAGAGAGAGAGACAGCGAAAGAGAGCAGGAATAGGGGTAGAGGGAGAAGCAGGCTCCCTACTCAGCTTGATCCCAGGACCCTGAGTTCATGACCCCAGCTGAAGGCAGATGCTTAACCAACAGAGCCACCTAGGCTCCCCTAAAAATGAAGATATTTTTCAAGATGTTTCAATTCTAGGTAAAACAAGTAAAGCTAAATAAAGTCTAAACTCTGAACAGGTGAAATAATTTTGCAGTTAAAAAACATTTCTATCAACCCAGAAGGATAAAAATAAGATCACTGTGACCAGCCTGCATGGTCACTTGATAAATGTTACTGAGAATAGACTTCCTTAAGAGTATAACAAAAATAAACTGATGAAGTAAAACCAGCAATCGTAAACATATTAGATGGGTTTAGTTTCTTCTTTGAAACAAAGTTATTTCCAACTCAATCCTAAGTGCTTCCTTCCTTCTGTGGGCATTCCGATTCCAGCTTGATGGCATCCCTGGCATCTGTGTAGTCTTTTGTGCATTCTCTTTGCCTGCAGGGCCACCAGGCATCTTCACATATAGCTTACTGAATTATTTTTCATTTTAAAGCAAATTTTACTAGCAGTACTGTATAGGTGAAACTCAATTTAGATCATTGAAATTTCTTTGAGAACATTGCTTGTTATGAGAGAAAAAAAATGATATCTTAATGTATCATCCAAGTATTATTGGTTGGTATTTGAAGACACTGCCTTTGTATGGAAATGGATTACTTCAGATTCTTTCAGGAGAATGCTTCTCTGTTTTATTCTCTTTTGCTTTCCTTTGCTAGAATAGAACTGAATTGACATTTATAACTTGTCTCACAAGTAATAACTCACTAACATTTGTGGGAAAAGTTCAACACATTCAAAGAAAACAGTGTAACTTCCATGTACACATTACCCAGCTTCATATCTTGCCTTTTTTCATCTATACCTTCCCCTCCACTCTCCACTTCCCACTCAATGTTTGTTTTTGTATAGGTCTTTTCTTAAGGTAATGTTTACACAACTTGAAATGTGCCAATCTTAATAGTACAAATGGATCCATCCATGTAACCCACACCTATTTCAAGATATAGAATATTTCCATCATTCACTGGGAATCTTTAATCATATTTTCCAACTTAATTTTAATAATTAGGTGGCCAAATCTTGGTCTCCTTTGGATACAACATGGAAAGGTAAACGATGTAAAAAAAAAAACACCCCACCATGCCTTATGCTCATTATGCTCATGTATGCTTATGTGAAGTGACAGCTCATTAAGATTAATTTAACTGATTATTACCAGTGAGCTGAAATAATACTTTGATGAAACATTGTAAAGTATATTAACCTCAATTTTATTTAGTTACCTTACAATTATTGCATAGCTGATCAAGCTGGTTCCCATTTTTATGCTACAAATGTTTGTTTTATTTACATTCCATTATAAATTTTTAAAATTCTTCAAGTTCTGAATGTGAGAATCCATCAAAATCCTAGAGGAGAATACAGGAGGACCTCTTGGACCTCAGCTGCAACAATTTCTTGCAAGACATGTCTCCAAAGGTAAGGGAAACAAAAGCCAACTATTGGAACTTCTTCAAGATAAAAAACTTTTTGCATAGGAAAGGAAATAGTGGACAAAACCAAAAGACAGCCTACACAATGGGAGAAGAAGTTTGCAAAGTCTTATCAGATAAAGGGTTAGTATCCAACATCTATAAGGAACTTATCAAACTCAACACCCAAAAAATAAATAATGCAGTCAAGAAATGGGCAGAAGACATGAACAGACATTTCTCCAAAGAAAACATACAAATGGCCACTAGACACATGAAAAAATGTTCAACATCCCTCAGCATCAGGGAAATACAGATCAAAACCACAATGAGATACCACATCACACCAGTCAGAATGGCTAAAATTAACAAGTCAGGAAATAACAAATGTTAGCAAGGATGTGAAGAAAGGGGAACCTTCTTACACTGTTGGTGAAAATGCAAGCTGGTGCAGTCACTCTGGAGAACAGTATGGAGGTTCCTCAAAAAGTTGAAAATAGAGCTACCCTATGACACAGCAATTGCACTACCAGGTATTTACCCTAAAGATACAAACACAGCATCCAAAGGGGCACCTGCACCCTAAAGTTTATAGCAGCAGTGTCCATAACAGCCAAACTATGGAACTATGGAAAGAACCCAGATGTCCATCGACAGATGAATGGAAGATGTAGAATATATATATACAATGGAATATTACTCAGCCATCAAAAAATGAAATCTTACCGTTTACAATGATGCAAATGGAATTAGAGGGCATTATGCTAAGTGAAATCAGTCAAATTAGAGAAAGAAACTTTCATATGACTTCACTTATATGTGAAATTTAAGAAATAAAACAGGATCAATCATAAGGAAGGGAGAGAAAGATAAGATAAAGACAAAATCAGAGAGGGACATGAACCATACAAAACTTTTAACTACAGGAAACAAACTGAGGGTTGCAGATAGGGGGGAGGGTGGGGGATGGGGTAACTAGGTGATGGACATTAAGGAGGGCACATGATGTAATGAGCACTGGGTGTTATAGGCAACTGATAAATAACTGAACTCTACCTATGATACTAATAATACACTACAAGTTAATTAATTGAATTTAAATAAAATAAAATTTAAAACAAAAATGAAAAACATAAAAATTCTTCAAGTTTACTAAAAATGAAAAAGACTAATCTTCAAGATTAATCTCCCAAATCTTTAATTTTGTTATGCATCTCTTTAAAACCTTATTTAATTTAGCTGTATCCAAAGAAAAACACTAATTCAGGACCAAGATGGAAATATGTAAGCAATCACTTAACCCTCTGAATTGATGGGAGAAATAATGCAGAAAAGTTTGAAAATATAAAGGATTTGAGGGGCTTCTAGTTGGCTCAGGTAGTTAAGCTTCCAACTCTTGATTTCAGTTGAGCTCATGGTCTCAGGGTTGTGAGATCACTGAGCCCTGTGGCTCTGTGCTGGACATGTAGCCTGCTTAAGATTCTCTCTCTCTCTCTCTCTCTTTCTCTCTTTCCCCCTCTAAAAAAAACAACAAAGAACCAGCTTTTTATTTCATTGATTTTCTCTATTTTTATTTTTATTTTGGATTTTGTTTGTTTCTTCTATTATTTTTATTTATTTTCTTCCTTCCTCCTGTTTCCCCTGCTTATTCTGGGTGTATTTTACTGTTCTTTTTCTAGATTCTTGAGGTGGGAGACTAGATAATTGATTTGAGGCTTTTTCTCTTTTCTAATGTATGCATTTAGTGTTATAGATATATAACACTCATAAACCCTCTCTGCACTGCTTTAGCTTTGTTGTCTTTTCCTTTTCTTCTTTTAAAAAAAAGATTTTATTTATTTGACAGAAAGCACAAGCAGGGGGGTGGCAGGCAGAGGGAGAGGGAGAAGTAGGCTCCCTACTGAGCAGGAAGCCTGATGTGGGGGCTCAATGCCAGGACCCCAGGATCATGACCTGAGCCAAAGGCAGACACTTAACCACAACTGAGCCACACAGGCAATCCTGTCTTTTCATTTTCTATTCAGCTTGATATAGTTTTTATATCTTTTGAGACTTTGTCTTTGATACAGGAATTAATTAGAAGTGTGTTGTTTAGTTTCATGTGTTTGAAGATTTTCCTGTATTTTTATGTTATTGCTTTTTTAGTTTGATTCCATTGTGACTGGAGAACCCGCACTGTATTAATTCTTTTAAATTGGTTGAAGTTTGTGTTATGGCCCTGCTTATGTAGTTTATCTTGTATATTTTCTGGAAGCATTTGGAAAGAATGCACATTCTAGTGTTTTTGGCTAGGAATTTCATAAATACACATTAGATTCTCTTGGTTGATGGTGTTGTTTAGTTCTGAGTTCTTGCTGATTTTCTGTCTAAGTTGTTCTATCACTTGTTAAGAGAGGGTGCTGAAATATCCAACTTTGATTGTAGATCTATTTTTCCTTCCACTTCTGCCAATTTTTGCTTCACAAAATTTGCAGCTTTGTTACTTGGTGTATACATACTAAATATATATGGAATACATAGGAATGCTTTGTCTTCTTCTATTGTTATATAATGTCCTAGTTTGTCACTTTCTGGTAATTTTCTTCCCTCTCATGTCTACTTTATCTGACATTATTATGGTCACTCTTGATATATTTTTATTAAACTTTGCATAAACACATTTCCCACCTTTCTCATTCAATCTGCCTATATCATACTTGAAGTGAAGTTTCTTGTAGACAGCATACAGTTGGGCAATTTTTAATCAATCTCTTTGCTTTAATTGGTGTGTTTACACCATTTACATGTAATGTAATAACTGATGTTAGAGCATAAGCCTAACATTTTTTTTGTTTTCTATTTGTTCTTTAGGAGTTTTTTTTGTTTCTCTCTTTTCTTTTTCCTAACTTCCTGTGTGTTATTAGAACATTTTTTAGAGTTCCACTTTGATATATCTGTAGTGTTTTTTAAAACTGTTATCACATTGTATAGTTTTTATTGTGGTTGCTCCATACATAACTTATTACAGTTTACTGGTATTGTCAATTTACCAGTTCAAGAGCAGGGTGGAAAACTTACCTCCCTTTACATCCCTTTACCATCCCCATTTATAACTGTCTTAAAATTTTCCTCTCTATATACTTAGAACTATATCAGACATAATCAGATATAATTTGGGATTCAACCATTAAACATAATTTAGGAAACTCAAGAGAAGGAAAGCCTATCATATTTACCCATATTTTTGTTTATTGTGTTTTTCTTCTTTACTGATGTCCCAAGATTCCTTTTTTTAAAAAAGTGGGATCCATGCCCAACATGGGGTCGAACTTAAAACCCTGAAATCAAGAGTCGCATGCTCTCATTGAGTCCCAAGATTCTCTTCATTTTAATTGATTCCTTCCATTTGGAGAACTTCCATCAGCCATTCTTTTAGGGTAGGTGTACTGGAAACAAATTCTCTTCCTGAAGGATATTTCACTGGATATAGGATTCTGAGTTAACATTTCTTTTCTCTCAGCACTTGAAAAATATGTATCCTTCTTTCTGACCTCTATGGTTTTTGATGAGAAGTCTACTGTCCTTCAAATTGTTATTGCTCTATGAATAATGTGTCATTTCTCTTTTACTGCTTTCAAGATTTTTTCCTTGCCTTTAGTCTTCAAGAACTTTGACTATGATGTCTTTTGGTGTGGATTACCAATTACGATGCCATGAGGTTTTCCCCCATGTTTTCAGCATGTTGCTCCTCTGCTGTGAAGTTGCAAGGATCTCCCTGATTCCTGTAGCAACATATATCAACACTTCTCCTAGGGAAGAAATATAAATACTCAAAATAAAGTGAGGCACTCACTTTAAAAAAGGATGGAGAAGAAAAACCAAAGATATAAAATAAAAGATTAATATAAGAAACATAGAGAAATAATTGAGAATATTCAATATCTGACAAACAAAGTCCCAGAGGAAAAAACAGACAAAATTAGGAATACAGCTATTAAGGCAATAATAGTAGAGATGAAATATCTCCAGATATGAAAAATCATAAATTGTTAGAACATAAAAGACATTAAATGACATATAATATACAACATATCAATTAAGTGTAAGAGAATACTAAATGCATTTTCAGACATGTGGAGACAAGAGTTTATTTTTCATGTACTGTCTCAGGAATCCACTTGAGGATCTACTGTAGCAAAGAGAGGGACTTTTTTTTTTAAAAGGAGATAAGTAATCTATCAATGGACTTAACTAGGAGAGGTGTATGACAACAAGATGATAGTTTTGTTCACACTTAGAGATCATTTAGCCCAGGAAGAACCAGAAAGATAGGGGGCTTTAGGTAAGAATGATGGCAACCTGAATTATTGATTTAAAGATATTTGAAGATCGGGGCACCTGGGTGGCTCAGTGGGTAAGCCTCTGCCTTCGGCTCAGGTCATGATCTCAGGGTCCTGGGATCGAGCCCTGCATCGGGCTCTCTGCTCAGTGAGAAAACTGCTTTCTCCTCTCTCTCTGCCTGCTTCTCTGTCTAGTTGTAATCTCTGTCTGTCAAATAAATAAATAAATAAATCTTCAAAAAATTATATTTGAAGATATGGTAAAACCAACTGATGGAGTCTAAAATGGTGAATCTATTTGATCTTGATTCTAGGAACACTATTTTCAATGACACAGGAAACACAATAATAGATCAAAGGAGCAAAAAACACAGTCTTTACCACTAAGTAATATGGTTCTGCAATGAATAATGTATGTTAAAAATATAACATAAAATTTAACATCATAACCATTGTTCAGTGTACAGGTCAGCAGTGTTAAGTATATTCACACTGCTATGAAACAGATCTTCAGAACATTTTCATTTTGCAAATCTGAAACTCTATAGCCATTAAACAAAACTCCCCTTTTCCTCCTCCCCCTATCCCTGGTAACCACCATTCTACTTTCTGTTTGTATGAATTTAACAACTTTAGAAACATGATTTAAGTGGAATCATACAGTATTTCCTTTTTGTGATTATCTTATTTCACTTAGAATATTGTCCTCAAAGTTCATCCATGCTATCACATGTGATAGGCTTGCCTTCCTTTTTTAAGGCTGAATAATAGTCCACTCTTTACACACACACACACACACACACACACACAAAATCACATTTTGTTTATTCATTCATCCATATGTGGGTATTTGGGTTGCTTCCATCTCTTATCAGTTGTGAATACTGCTGCTATGAATATGGGTGCACGAATATCTCTTTGAGACCCTGCTTTCAATTCCTGTAGATACACACCCAGGAATGAAATTGCTGGATCATATAGAAGTTCTCTTTTAAATGTTTTGTCCTGGCTTATTATGAGTGAATACTGGTTTAAAAAAATATTTACAGGGGTGCCTGGGTTGCTCAGTGGGTTAAAGCCTCTGCCTTTGGCTCAGGTCATGATCCCAGGGTCCTGGGATTGAGCCCCACATCAGGCTCTCTGCTCCGCAGGGAGCCTGCTTTCCTTCCTCTCTCTCTGCCTGCTTGTGATCTCTGTCTATCAAATAAATAAATAAAATCTTTTAAAAAGTATTTACAGCTTTAACCTCACTTTCTTTTTCTCATCTCCTAAATAAAATTCAGTAAGAGCTCTAAATGGAATTACTGCCATTCACCAAAAGTATCCAATCCAGGGCTACTTCCTTGAACCCTATGCAAAATCACCTAACACAAGCCCAAAATCTATAGCTCCTTAAAAAAAAAGATTTTAGGGGCACCTGGGTGGCTCAGTGGGTTAAGCCTCTGCCTTCAGCTCAGGTCATGATCTCAGGGTCCTGGGATTGAGCCCCACATCAGGCTCTCTGCTCCATGGGGAGCCTGCTTCCCCATCTCTCTCTGCCTGCCTCTCTGCCTACTTGTGATCTCTCCCTGTCAAATGAATAAATAAAATCTTTGTTAAAAAAAGATAAAAAAGATTTTATTTATTCATTTGACAAAAAAAGAAAGAGATGCAGTGAGAGAGGGAACTCAAGCAGGGGGAGTGGGAGAGGGAGAAGAAGTAGGCTTCCCACTGAGCAGGGAGTCCAATGCAGGGCTCCATTCTAGGACCCTGAGAACCAGGACCTGAGCCAAAGGCAGAGGCTTAAAGACTGAGCCACCCAGGTGCCCCTCTATAGCTCCTTTTAAGGTGCTATTCCTAAGGTGACTCATGCTTTCCCAGAATGTGTAGTTTCCCTCATTACCAGTCAATAAACCCAACTTTGTTCTGAATCAGTGTGTCCCTGGTGATTTTTGGATGCAGGGCATTCATAATTTATATGTCATTAAAGGTGAATTTTTAATGTTGATTTTCAGAAAACAGGTGTACATACAAAAGGGGGAATTCTTAGCTATGGCTATGGAGTAAAAAAATGTCATCAACCTTGACAAAAGTAAAAGTTAATCTGACAGAGATCTGAAAGTGCAAGGGAGAAAGAAGGTAAGAGAGAAAAAATAAGAATTATATTCTTCTGTCATACAAATAAATGCAAAGGAACTGTTGTTAGTGGAACAATAAATGTTAGTGAAATAATAAATAAAAGGTTTCAGTTTGTGCAGGGAAGTACTGGAAAACAGTGACACAGCCATATGTGAAGAATGGGTGAGAGAAGTTTTAAATGTGCTAGGTACTAAACAACAGCAGGAAATTGAGGAAATTTTTAAAAGTTTATGAAAAAGTTACAAACACATTCTTTAATAATATAGAAATGAATATAAAAAGAACTAGAAATAAAAGGTTTAAAAGTACTTTCAATGGGATAAAATGAAAAACAAATAATACCAAGCATTGGCAAAAATGTGGAGGAACTGGTATATCCAGACTGTACTGACAGCAGTGTAAACTGGTAGAATCAGTTTGGAAAACTATTTGGAAGTATCTACTAAACGTGACCATGTACTTTGTAAATGAGCAGGAATTTCACTCATGAGTATATACCAACAGAAAGGCATATACATGTTGGCCAAAGGACATGTATGAGAATGTTCAAAGCATTATTATCCAAACAGTCAAATGTTGCACCAACCCAAATATCCATCTACAGAAGGATGGGCAATAAATTGTGGAATATTCACATAATGGAATACTATAGAGAAATGAGAATAAAAAACTAAAATTAAAAGCAGTATCTTAGACAAATATCATAAACACAATGTTCAGTGAAAGCAGACAGACACACAAGCGGTTCATACTCTACTATTCCATTGATATAAATTCAAAATAGGCAAAAACTAAAACATACTTTTGGCAGTCAGCATATTTGTTATACTTGGGCTGGTAGTGACTTTAAGAGATGATTTGTGTGACACCTGAAATGCCAGCAATGTTTCATTTCTTCATCAAGATACTGGTACCAAGTATGCTCGCTTTCTGAAAACACACTGAGCTGATGTTAGGGTTTGTTCCCTTTTCTGTATGTATAATTCAATAAAAAATGTTTTTTTTAAAGTTTTCCAGTGTGGATCAGGGCTCTGAAAGAAAAGTAGAAGATTGTTGCCTTTAAAAAAAACATTTACTATTTGAGAGAGAGAGAGCAGGTGGGTGGGAAGGGCAGAGAGAGAGAGAATTTCAGATTGACTCCTGTTGAGCCCAGAGCCCCATGCAGGAGGATTCCTACCCAGAGATCAAGACCTGAGCCAAAATCAAGAGTCCGAATTCTTAACCATAGGAGCTACCCAGGTGCCCAGGATATTGTTGCCTTTTGTCAGGTGTTAGAAAACCTGACACATTACACATTCTAACACATTACATTTGTTATCATCTGCATTTATTCCTTTGAAAACAAAATATAATTATGTAAAAACTTTTATTTTTGCTATTTAGCATCAAAAACACTGGGAGTGTGATGAAACAATGGATAGAATACAGAGAAAAACAATATTTGATTTCGTTAAAATAGCGCACCCTGACAAATACCATCAGGAGCAAACATCTGAGAAAAAAGCATGCATAGATTTCAGGTGGCACTGTGTAAATAGATGCAATGACATGGAATTCAACTTTTCAAAACCAGACAAAATAAAGTTCAAAGAATAAATTCACTACAAAAGGGAAATCATACCTGAAGGAGGGGTTTTTCTCCATGACGTGCTGAAACTCGGCCTTTGGGGACATTAGAGATAAATGACAAAACACAAGGCATTATGATCACATCCCTAACTGAATCCAAAGCTATTCCAGAAGGTGGCATTTTCCTCTATTTCTTCCCCAGCGCCATTCGATGTAAATTTGGGAATAATTGGCTTCAAGAACTTGAAGTCGCCGGTCTCAGATCCTCCTCTCAGACACACCTCATACTGGTAGCTGTGGGACAGGGTCCCCGCGCCGCTGAAGTCCACCAGGTGGCCCGGAAACGGACCCTCGGGCACCGAGCAGCCGCCCCCCGACGCCGCCCGCCTCCTCCTGCACAGCCGCACCGCCACGAACACCAGCACCGAGAACAGGAAGAGCGACGACACGGACGCCAAGGCCACCACCAGGTAGACGGTGAGCGGGTCGGCGCGGGCCTCGGCCGCCGCCGCGTCCGGCAGCGGCAGGTAGGGCTGCGAGAAGCCGTCCACCAGCAGCACGTGCAGCGTGACGCTGGCCGACAGCGGCGGCTCGCCGTGGTCCCGGACCAGCACCAGCAGCCTGTGCTTGACCGCGTCGCGCTCGCTCAGCGGCCGCGCCGTGCGCACCTCGCCGTTGTGCGCCCACACGCCGAACAGCCCGGGCTCCGTGGCCTTGAGCAGCTGGTACGACAGCCAGGCGTTCTGGCCCGAGTCGCCGTCCACCGCCACCACCTTGGCCACCAGGTAGCCCGCCTCGGCCGCCCGCGGCACCAGCTCGGTGCAGGGCGCCGAGCCGTTCTGCAGCGGGTACAGCACGAACGGCGCGTTGTCGTTGGCGTCCGCCACCAGCACGCGCACCAGCGCCTGGCTGCTGAGCGCCGGCGAGCCGCGGTCGGCCGCGCCCACGCGGAACTCGAACGCCTGCAGCGCCTCGAAATCCAGCGACCTGAGCGCGAACAGCTGCCCGTTGTCCGCGTTGATGGACACCAGCGAGCCCAGCGGCAGCTGCGGGTCGTGGGGCGGCAGCAGCGAGTAGGTGACCTGGGCGTTGGCGCCCGAGTCTCTGTCGGTGGCGCTCACGCTGCCGATGTGCAGGGCGGGGCTGTTGTTCTCGCGGACGCGCAGGGTGTAGGTCGTCTGGCTGAAGGCCGGGGCGTTGTCGTTGACGTCGGACACGGTCACCGTGAGGTTGTGCTGGGTTTTCAGCCTGGGGGTCCCCAGGTCGGTGACGGTGATGGTGATGTTGTACTCGGCCTGGCTCTCTCTGTCCAGTGGTCTCTCCGTAACTAGTGTGTAGAAGTTCTTGAACGTAGGTTTCAGGAGAAAGGGGAGATCGTTCTGGATGGAGCAAACCACTCTACCGTTGTCCCCCGAGTCTGGATCAGTAACACTGAAAACAGCCACTATGGTCTCTGGTGAGTTTTCTGGGGTAGAGCTTGAGAGCGTCGACATGGTAAGTTCAGGGGCATTGTCATTCACATCCACAACCTCTATAGCTACAGTACACTTTCCTGAAAGCCCCCCGCCATCTGTGCCTGCAATTTCCACGGAATAGTATTGAGTTGCCTCGAAATCCAATGCCTTTTTCAAACGAATTTCTCCTGTAATTTCATCTATTACAAATGGTTGAGTAACTTCATCGCCTTGGAAGAGAGTGTAGACTACATTCCCATATGTTCCTGCATCTAAATCTTGGGCAGAGACAGCGACAACCAAGGAGTTTAGGGGGCTGTTTTCGGGGACCTGTACCTCATAGAGCGACTGTAAAAACTGAGGGGCATTATCATTGATGTCCACGACTTCAATACGGACTGCAGTGGTCCCGGACCTGGGCGGAGTCCCACCATCCAGCGCTGTGAGAGTTAAACTGAGCTCAGACTGCTCCTCCCGATCCAGGGATTTGTCCAGTACGAGCTCTGGGTATTTTCGGCCATCTCCGCGATTACGAGTGACAGCGTGAAAATGGGAGTTGGGGCTGATTGTGTAGTTCTGCACAGTGTTGATACCTATGTCCAAGTCCTGAGCTATTTTCAAAGGAAATATGGTCCCTGGTTGAACACTTTCTGGGATTTTTAGGAGCATTTCCTTGTCTAGGAATTCTGGGGAATGGTCATTTATATCCGTAAGCTGCAGCTCAGCCTGAAAAAACTGCACTGGGTTTTCCAGTAATAACTGGAAATAGAGTATACAGGGATCTGTCACCCCACACAGCACCTCCCGGTCTAGTTTTTCATACAGCAGCAAATTCCCGGTTTCTATATCCAGCTGCAAGACCTGTTTGTTTCCTTTGTAATGGATTCGCGCACCCCGAGTAGCTAGCTCCCCAACCCTGAGCCCCAGGTCTTTTGCCAAGTTGGCCACAAAGGAGCCACTTTCTGTTTCTTCTGGCATGTAATACCTAACTGCATCAGAACCAGCCTCCCAAAAAAGCAACAATATAGCAAGAAAGATAACTTGCCTTTTCTGTGGCGTTTTTGCTAGCGCAATCTCCATTGTTCAGATCCAATTCAAGAAGGTGCAGTTTCTTCAGCTCTGTATACAGTCAACCCAGATGATTTGGTTGAATAATCTCGATTTATTTACTTCTGACTGACTTGCCCTAGAATAATGTCCTCTCTGAAAACATCTGCCCTAGATCTTACTAAAATGCTTCCTTCTCTTAGGAAGCACTCATTGTTCTGATTCCTAGCTTAATGGCGTCCGGGATATCCACAGAACCTTTCATTCATAGCGCTAGCCTGCAGCGCCACCAGGCGTCCTTATTTACTATAGCTATAGTATTTGCCATTTCATTCCAAATTATAACTGGTATACTATCAAAGCCCTTTTAAGTCCTTTTAAGTGTGCCGAATGGTATCTCCAGTTCTCAGGTATTGGAAATTCTTTTTTTTTAAAGATTTTATTCATTTATTTGACACACACACACACACACACATCACAAAGTAGGCAGAGAGGCAGAAAGAGAGAGGGGGAAGCAGGATCCGCGTGGAGCAGAGAGCCTGATACTGCCTGGATCCTAGGACTGGGAGATCATGACCAGAGCCGAAGGAAGAGGCTTAACCCACTGAGCCACCCAGGCGCCTCAGGTATTGGAAATTCTAAAGAAACATTTGTTAAGTTAACTTTCAGTGCAATAGTACTTTTCAGAACAAACTAAATGACATATTAGTGTTCTTCATAAAATACATTTTAAGAAACTTTCTCTTGCTGTGTTTCTTATTTGATTACATTCAAGAAATAAGTGATAACTGATGTTTAGAAAAGTACAATTTTACAGAAGTTGTTTTTATTTTGAAATATATGAGAAAGGGTACAAGTGATAAGTGTACAACTCAATACATTTTTCAGGAAGTAAACACACTCCTATAGGTAGAAACTAAACTAAAACTAAAATTTTACCAAACCCCTAGAAGCTCCCTTCTCTTTTTGCTTGGTCATTACTCTCTCTCCTAAAGGTGAGCACACTTGTATTATCATAGATTTTTCCCCCTTTTTTGAACTTTTATACAAATACTTATGTAGTATTTCTCTTTTATTTTTGGCTTCTTTTACTCAACATTATATTTTAAAAATCCATCTGTTATATATTGTCCTAATTTCTCAGTGCTCTATATTTTTCTATTGTTTGGACTACTATTCACCTGCTTTCCAGCTGATGCACATTGGGGTTTTCCAGTTTGGGGATATTTTGGTTAGTGCTGCTACCAACATTCTTGTACATGTCTTTTTGTGTCTATGTGAGCATTTATGTTGACTGTATTCCCAGAAGGTAGACTTCTGTGTGTGAAGATGTGCACATATATTTAGCTTTAATAGACTTTGCAAAAAGTTTACAATTGTGGTTTTACTGAAACCAGCAAAAAATAACAGTTCTAGTTGCTCCATGTCCTTGTCAACATTTAATACTGTCTTTTAATTTTAACCACTCTGATGAGTGTGTAATGATACCATACTGTAACTTTAATTAGCATCTCCCTGATTAGTCAACTTGAGCACTTTTTTCACATGTTTAATAGCCATTGGGGTACATTCTTGTGAAGTACTTGTCTTTTGTCTCTTTCTATTTATGGCATTTGCCTTTTTTCTTATCAATCATTAGAAGTTCCTTATATATTCTGAGTGTAAGTACTTTTTCAGAAGTATGTATTGCAAATATCTTCTCCCATTCTATGGTTTGTTTTTCAGCTCCTTGTGCTATCTTTGATGAACAAAACTTCTATTAGTCTAATTTAACAATATTTTTCATTTATGGTTAGGTCTTGTGTTCCCTTTAAACTTTTGCATATATCCCAAGATCATGAAAATATTCTTGTATATTTTTAAAAATCAACCGTTTTATTTTTCACATTTAGAGAAATAATCTTCCTGAATTTGATTTTTTTTCATATAAATGAGATTAGGGTCACATTTTTTTTTTCAGAAAAATAGCCAAATGGCTTTGCACTATCTATTGAAAAGAAGATCTATTCCCTACTGTTTCTGAAGTGTCATTTTGTTATAAATCAGGTGACCATAGGTCTGTTCAAGACTCTTTCCATTTTTCTCTTCATTTGTCCTGCAATACCATATTATCTTAATAACTGTATCTTTATAATAAGGTATATTATATCTGAAGGTATAATATATCTGAAAGGTAAATCCTCCACTTTACGAATACCCCACATCTGTGATCCTCTCCAGCCAGAAGTTCTTTGAAACAATGTCCGCCTTGGATGGGGGACGGAGGATGGGGTCATCTGGCTCACACATCCTGCGAATGGCCCCACAGTGTAGGTTTTAAACTGGCTGTTGAACCTGCCAGTCACCTTCTCAACCTGGCCTCGTCCATCTGCATAAACACGTGGTCCTTGGCGCCCACGATGTAGTTGCTGGCGGAGCATTTCCACCGTACACACAGGTCCATAAACTTGCCGGCATCGTTCTGCACGTTGAGAGCAGGCCAGTTGCCACTGCCAGGGGAGTGGGCACAGAAAGAAGTCCTCCACTTTTTCTTCAGGTTGGTTTTGGTTCTTATTGTCCCTTTGTATTTCTATATAAACTTTAGATTTGGCTTGTCAATTTTCACAAAGAAATCTTCAGAAATTTTGCTTAGGATTTTATGCCATCTATAGATTGCTTAAGGAGAATTGACATATTACCAACACGAGTCTTCCAGTTATTGAAAATTATATATCCCTCTACTTTAGATCTTTAACTTTTCTCAATGTTTTATAGCTTTTCAGTATATAAGTCATGCGTTGTTAGATTTGTTTCTAGATATTTGGTACTTTTAAGCTATTGTAAATGATACTCAAAATCTTAAATTTTATGATCTTTTGTTATAAGAAATACAACTTATATTTGTATGCTACCTTATATCCAGTGGAATTGCCGACTTAATTTATTAATCCTAATCATCAATAGATTCTTTGTGACTTTTTATATATACAATCATGTCATTCGAAAAAAAGACATTCTTATTTCTCCCCTTTCAATCATTGCACCTTTTATTATTTCTTGCCTTATTCCACTGGTTAGGACCTATGGTATAATACTGAAGTGAAATAGTAAGGGCGGGCATCCTTGTCTCATTCTTCTTTTTTTAAGATTTTATTTATTTGACAGACAGTGATCACAAGTAGTCAGAGAGGCAGGCAGAGGGTGAGGGAGAAGCAGGCTCCCCGCTGAGCAGAGAGCTGGATGTGGGGCTTGATCCCAGGACCCTGAGATCATGATCTGAGCCAAAGGCAGAGGCTTAACCCACTGAGCCACCCAGCCCCCCCAGTTATATTTTTATTTTGTCTTAATTCCACTGTCAAAAAGCATACTATGGGGCGCCTGGGTGGCTCAGTGGGTTGGGCCGCTGCCTTCGGCTCAGGTCATGATCTCAGGGTCCTGGGATCGAGTCCCACATCGGGCTCTCTGCTCAGCAGGGAGCCTGCTTCCCTCTCTCTCTCTGCCTGCCTCTCCATCTATTTGTGATTTCTCTCTGTCAAATAAATAAATAAAATAAAATAAAATTTAAAAAAGCATACTATGAGGGGTGCCTGGGTGGCTCAGTCGTTAAGCATCTGCCTTCAGCTCAGTTCATGATCCCAGAGGCTCAGGTGATGTTCCCAGGATCCTGGGATCAAGCCTACACCAGGCTCCCTGCTCCTAGGGGAGCCTGATTCTCCCTCCCTTGTGTTCCCTCTCTCGCCATGTCTCTGTCTCTCAAATAAATAAGTAAAATCTTTTTTTAAAAATAGCGTACTATGAATCATTTCAATTCTTCTATGAGTACAGCTACACTAGTTTATTTCAGCTAGTGTATTATATCGTTTCTTATTTTTTTTAACTGTCAACTTTTTGTTGTAGCTCACACAAACACATTTATATGATAGCATATGCAATAGTTGAACTTTTCTTACACATAGTCTGAAAATTTTTGGTTGTTTAATGGGATCATTTAATCTAACTACAATTAAAGTAATATTTGATAATGATCCATTTATATTTACCATCTTTTTTTACTTGTCCCTAAAGTTTCATTCTTTTTTGGATTACTCAGAAATTTGTTATTTTTCATTTCCCTTCAATTAATGTTTTAATTAATCCTATAATTATCCTTCAGATTAAAGCATCTTTGAGCAATAAGAATCTAACACAAAGTTTTTAATTTTACTACTTCCACGATAATGCTTAGAATTCATTAATTGTATTTATACCATCTTCCTTTTACATTATCATTGTCATGAACTTAAATTTTATATACATTTTAGGGGCGCCTCTGTGGCACATTTGTTAAGCGTCTGTCTTCGGCTCAGGTCATGATCCCAGGATCCTGGGATTGAGCCTCACATCAAGCTCCACATCAAGCCCACATCCGGCTCCTTGCTTGGAGGGAAGCCTGCTTCTCCCTCTTCCACCCCCCCTGCTTGTGTTCCAGCTCTTGCTATCTCTCTCTGTCAAATAAATAGAGAAAATTTAAAAATCTTAAAAGATTTTTATACACATTTTAAATCCTTCAAGAAACTTTTTGCCTTCTATAGTCAATATTAATTTATATTTACCCTTCCTGTTGCTCATTTCTTCCTGCAAGTCTGATTCCTTTAGGATTGTTTCCCCTCTGCCCAATGAATTCCACTAAAAGTATTTCTTTTAGTGCAGATGTGACTATGATTAATGCTTTGGGTTTTTATTTGTTTGAAAATTGTATTTTTGAAATATATATTTCCTGGTAATATAAGAATGCTAGTCTGTTTTTTCCCCCATCATTTCTTTGTCTTTTGGTTTCATGATTTATGTGAAAGTCAGCTCTTCATTTTATTGTTCCTTTACTGCTCCTTTAAGAGTAATGTGCCATTTTTGGTAGTTGCTTTTAAGGTTTTCTCTTTGACTCTGGTCTTCAGCATCTTTCCTATTATATTTCTAGGTGTACTTTGTATTTTATTTTTCTTGATTGGGTTTCCCCAAGCATCTTGAGTGGTGAAGGATTTTCACAAATTTTGGAAAATTCTTGGTCATTATCTCTTCAAACGTTGCTTCCTCCCTGGAATGTCCCTGAGTTTGACAAGTATCTTGAGGGGGAAAATTGGCCATGAGCTTGAATCTTACAGTCTGCCAAAGGCCACGGAAGTTGCTCTAGACCACGGCAGGAGCCTTTTGTCTGTTCTAAGACTTAACAAAGTTCTGCAAGGGAAACTGACTGAAGAAGTCAGTTCAGAACTACAAGAAATCTTAGCCCTTTGAGTTCTTGTTGTATCATCAGCTGTCTGTTGCTTCAAACAGGTAATTTCTGAATTTTAACAAGTTTTTATGGTTGTTTCTTCTGTTAGGTAATCCATCCATTCTATCTGAAGTAGACTTCCACCAAATAACTGCATAACTTTTAACCTCAGCCTGCTTAAAATCTGTATTTTGTTAACTTTCAGTAGTAAAGGAAGAGGCGGGTTTTGAAGTGATGTGGGCCTTACGGTGCCTTCAGTAAAAGTTCTGCCCCCCCAAACAGCATAGGTAAAACTCACTAAGTGTTGTGCCTATAATAATAAAGGAATTATAAAAGATGTATAGATAAGATGGTTGTTAGCTAAACCTATTGTGTATGGTAGTCATTTCACAATATATGTAATTCAAAGCATCATGCTGCACTTCTTAAATTTACAGTGATATATTTCTAGTATTTTTCACTAAAATTGGGAAATAAATTGTACATATAACAGAAGCATGTGAGAAAACATAGGATTGAAATGAGTATTATTATCAAGATAGTTGGCTTCAATTCTTTATTTTTGTTTGGCAACAATAGAACTGGCTTATTTTTCTTAAAGTATGCATTCTGTGGAAGTTATTTGGATCACATTTACTACTAAATTCTAATTATTGAACTTCAAAATATTGATCCATTCTACACCAAAGTCTGGTATACAGAATGATCCATGCATTATGGTAAGGGATGATCTGTGCTTTATGAATACACACAGTAATCAATAAAATAATGCACAAAGTAATTCACAAATTTACACAGAAATTCATAAAGGTGGGTTTGGGTGTTTATTTCGCCAGTCTCATTTGGGCAGTTATACAAATTGGACTTTTCTGACATAAACAACAAAAAAGGGGAACTTGGAAATGTTGAAGTATATTGGTGAAAATTTCAATCAGATTTCTCATCATAGATAAAAAGCTATTCATTTAAACAGCTAGGAAGTGAAGTAGTCATTAAGGTTGACTACCATATTTATATCTATATATACTTGTATTTAATTTTGTTCTCATTTTTATCACTTTCTCATTTCAATTTTTAGACTGGATGAAGGCTAAAAGTTATGTTTCAAGTCTAACTTAGCCAGTAATTTTCCTTTTTAATGTATTATTATATCCTTAGGGGAAAAAAGTAATTCAGGGATAAGTATAAGTAATTAAATCCAGTAGGATGGCCCTTGAGATTTAAAAATAAAATTTTAGGGGCGCCTGGGTGGCTCAGTGGGTTAAAGCCTCTGCCTTCAGCTCAGATCATGATCTCAGGGTCCTGAGATCCAGCCTGCTTAGGATTTGGGCTCTCTGCTCCGCAGGGAGCCTGCTTCCTCCCTCTCTCTGCCTGCTTCAGGGCCTACTTGTGATCTCTGTCTGTCAAATAAATAAATAAAATATTTTTTAAAATAAAATTTTAGATTATAAAATTTTAATTGCTCACATTATGTCAAAAGTTCCACTAAGAGGTTTTACACTTATATCCATATAAGTTTAGCTGGAAACCACATGATCAGCTTACTTGCTTAAATGAACACAACATAAAACAACTGTAATTCAGATAAGTTCACTCCTTATTTACTTCCTATTTCTATTCTGTTGTCCAAAATGACAAAATAATGCTTATTTCTTATAAATGAAAGTTTAACATAATTGATAAAGTAAATTTGCATAAAATGCCTCAAAGCTATACTGAACAGAAGATAACTGGGACAACAAAAATAAAACATTATTTTGTTGATGCAGGATGTTCATGTCTGTAAAGTAATTTAAAGTGAAAATCTCCTATCACCCAATAACCTTGAAAAGGCCTGAATAGAATAGTCAAAACTCAGAAAAAATTTTCTGACTCTTTTGAAAGGTGGGGAGAAGCTGCAAGAAAACCAAAACAAACGTATACACTAAATTTCACTTGAACTTCTATTTATAGAGCAAGATCAAGGACAAGGAAGATATGATGTTCTTCATATCTTTAATCCTATGAAATGATTTAAGGTTTATTTAAGGTTCCGAAATTGTTTCAAAGGAATTTACCAAGCAGTGACTTAGTTTTTGTTACTGAGCATGGTGCCAAATTACAGAAGATTTTCAGAAAATTACTTATAAATCATAATAATTTTAAATTTAGTATTAGTATTTACAGAACACATACAGTGTGCTAGGTAAGTAGCAATCAAATAAATTTTTAAAATCCTAGTACGTATGGGTGTTCCAAATAGGAAGTCACAATTTTGGTGTTTTAATGTCTCACTCAAAGTGCATGTTTATGTACAATTTCAGAGAAACAAGTAAGTTAAGTTATATGCTCATGGTTTTTCAGTGGGCATAGCCTGGAGAACAGTCAAAAAGGCCTAGGTAGCTAAAAGAATTTCAAACACTCTAAAGACAAAGCTAATGGTAAAGACGAATACCACAAATATATAGAAATGCACAATTTTCTTTAAGACAGTAAGGAGTTGATTTAAATAAAAAAATTCTTCTTAAACTATTTGAGTTAATTCATAGTCATGGAAAGATTATTCACTGAGAGAAAGTCAAATATGGAGAATATACATACTCCATAACCAGTATAACTGAAAATGCTAAGTTCAATAAATATTAATAAAAGGAGGAAGATTTAGTACAATCAGGGACATGATTAGTTTGGAATAGAGATATTATACAAATTTAGACAACAAAATTTCTTAGAAGAAAGGCATTGCAATGGAAGTTAGGTTTGCCAAAATTAAGGAGAGTCTGACTTGACCAAATACACTCATTAACTGAATACAAAGCTATTCCTGCAGTTGGGGTTGTCTTGAATTTCTCTCTCAGTGTCCTCAATCAAGATGTTGGGAAATATTGGCTTCAAGAACTTGAACTCACCGGTCCCAGAGCCTCCCGTCAGACACACCTCATACTGGTAGCTGTGGGACAGGGTCCCCGCGCCGCTGACGTCCACCAGGTGGCCCGGAAACGGACCCTCGGGCACCGAGCAGCCGCCCCCCGACGCCGCCCGCCTCCTCCTGCACAGCCGCACCGCCACGAACACCAGCACCGAGAACAGGAAGAGCGACGACACGGACGCCAAGGCCACCACCAGGTAGACGGTGAGCGGGTCGGCGCGGGCCTCGGCCGCCGCCGCGTCCGGCAGCGGCAGGTAGGGCTGCGAGAAGCCGTCCACCAGCAGCACGTGCAGCGTGACGCTGGCCGACAGCGGCGGCTCGCCGTGGTCCCGGACCAGCACCAGCAGCCTGTGCTTGACCGCGTCGCGCTCGCTCAGCGGCCGCGCCGTGCGCACCTCGCCGTTGTGCGCCCACACGCCGAACAGCCCGGGCTCCGTGGCCTTGAGCAGCTGGTACGACAGCCAGGCGTTCTGGCCCGAGTCGCCGTCCACCGCCACCACCTTGGCCACCAGGTAGCCCGCCTCGGCCGCCCGCGGCACCAGCTCGGTGCAGGGCGCCGAGCCGTTCTGCAGCGGGTACAGCACGAACGGCGCGTTGTCGTTGGCGTCCGCCACCAGCACGCGCACCAGCGCCTGGCTGCTGAGCGCCGGCGAGCCGCGGTCGGCCGCGCCCCACGCGGAACTCGAACGCCTGCAGCGCCTCGAAATCCAGCGACCTGAGCGCGAACAGCTGCCCGTTGTCCGCGTTGATGGACACCAGCGAGCCCAGCGGCAGCTGCGGGTCGTGGGGCGGCAGCAGCGAGTAGGTGACCTGGGCGTTGGCGCCCGAGTCTCTGTCGGTGGCGCTCACGCTGCCGATGTGCAGGGCGGGGCTGTTGTTCTCGCGGACGCGCAGGGTGTAGGTCGTCTGGCTGAAGGTCGGGGCGTTGTCGTTGACGTCGGACACGGTCACCGTGAGGTTGTGCTGGGTTTTCAGCCTGGGGGTCCCCAGGTCGGTGACGGTAATGGTGATGTTGTATTCGGCCTGACTTTCTCTGTCGAGAGGACTCTGTGTTACTAGGGTGTAGAAATTCTTGAAAGTCGGTTTCAGAAGGAACGGCAGATCATCTGGAATAGAGCAGATCATCTTCCCATTGTCTCCAGAGTCTCGATCCCGAATTCGGAAGACAGAGACTACAGTCTCAGGCGCATTTTCTGGGACGGAGTTGGTGAAGGAAGTTATGGTAAGTTCAGGGGCGTTGTCGTTCACATCCACCACGTCTATGACTACAGAGCCTTTTCCAGAAAGGCCTCCTCCGTCTATAGCCTCAATTTCCACGTGGTAAGATTTTATTTGTTCAAAATCCAGTTTCTTTGTCAATCGGATTTCTCCTGTGACTTCATTTATTAAGAAAGTTTGTTTAATTTCATCTGATGCTTGGAACAAGCTATATGAAACACTCCCGAAGTTTCCAGCATCTATATCTCTAGCTGAGACACTAAGTACTGGGGAGCCTAGGGGGCTGTTTTCCAAGACCTGCACCTCATATGGGGTGTGCACAAACTCTGGAGCATTGTCATTGACGTCTATGATCAGGATTCGCACTGTCATGGTGCCAGACTTAGGCGGAGACCCACCATCCAGTGTCTTGAGGGTTAAGCTGAACTCAGACTGCTCCTCTCGATCCAGCGCTTTGTCCTGCACCAAATCTGGGTATTTCTTGCCCTCACTATGATTTCGAGTTAGTACATGAAAATGAGAATTGGGGCTGAGAGTGTATTTTTGAAGACCATTGCTGCCCACATCCAAATCCTGAGCTGGTTTCAAGGGAAACAGAGTACCTGGCTGGCTGTTTTCAAGTATTTTCAAGAGCATTTCCCTAGTCGGGAACACTGGGGAGTGGTCATTTACGTCCTGGATTGATAACTCTCCTTCAAAAAACTGAACCGGCGTTTCTAAGAACACTTGGAAATGCAGTACACACGGTTCAACAGGGCCACATAACCCTTCCCGGTCTAGTTTCTCCCTCAAAAGCAAATCTCCAGTCTGACGATCCAGCTGCAAGCGCTGCTTGTCATCGTCAGACACCACCCGGGCCGACCGGGCGGCCAGTTCCCCAATTCCCAGGCCCAGATCTTTGGTCAGATGGGCTACAAAGGAGCCACTCTCTGTTTCTTCCATCACAGAATAACGCATAGGCTCGGCGCGAGCCTGAGACAAGAACACCATCAAAATAAAGGCCATCACTTGCCTGTTTGGTTGAATTCTCTCTAGCGTCTCCATGTTGGAGACCGGTGCTTAGATCCAATCCCTCCTAGGAACCACGAAGACTGGAGATCTTAAATTCTGACTTCTTGTTTGGTGGAGTCCGCACAAAGTTGCCTTTAATCTTAAATTCGTTTAGTATATTGCATCCCAAACTCGCTGGTAAACCAGCACGGCTGGCAAAGCCTCTCGCGTGTATTTTGATTCCTTTTTGTAACAAAGGAATACGGGAGCTTTTTAGGGCTCTTTATTCACAATCTTAGCCTGCAGCGCCACCCTGCGTCTTGATTGAGGAATTAATATTCTCTAGTCAAAGCATATTTTGGAAGTGTCCAAATGCAAGTTATTTTTTAAAGTGTATAGAACTTTACAAACTTTTTTCCCCATTAAATTGCATAATTTGTAAGGTTACACTATTATATTGAATGAGCTAGAGTATTTGTGAGCACAAAACAAGAGGATACCCTGGTTTCCCCACACTCTAATCAGTGAACTTCAAAGAACTCTATTCCCCCTTTATGTAATCTAACCAGGGGAGATAAATTCTTATAAAATTATAATTCATAATAGTTAATCCTTGCTTATTTCCAAGTATGTGGGGGAATTTATAATCATGCAAAAGTTTGTTACGGTGTATGGTGTCACGTGGTCTCAGGGAGACATTATTTTTCAAAGGAAAGTTTCTATGTCCCTATGCTGCTGTAAAAATGGTATAGTTGAAGAGGCATCTTGCTTTGTTGAGTCCTTTCACAGTGTGAACTCACATTAAATTTAAAAGGAAATAAAACAGTATTAGAGTCAGAATCTTAGGTCTGGATAAGAAATGAAAGGGGTTTTACAGATAAGGAAACTGAAGGCCAGAGGGTGACAAGACTTGATTACTTGACTATTTTCAGAATAATATAGAGACAAAATCAAGTGAGTAAAAAAATAAAAAAATTTTGTTATGGTAAAGGCTTTAAGCTTAAACCTATTTAGCTAGATAGATATCTCTATTCTATAATGAATTTACTTCTTACTACATTCCTCCTTTGTATCCCAGATACCATATTCTTCCACCTGCTGATTTGGGCCAAATTAAGAAGCCCTGATTTAAAGCATTTTAATCTTTGAGCAAGGGGTGCCTCAGGCCTTGTCTAGTCACATATCATAAAGAGGAGAGACTTATTTATAAAAAGAATTCCAGCACAGTGTGCTGCTTTTGTGAGTTCCCTGATATAGTAAGTTAACTGAGATATACTTAAGCAGTTTATCGGTTACAGTTAGTATACTGAGTGGAGTACCATTTATCTTGGCACATACGGGATTTTCCCTCCATAAATATCTTGCCATTTTATTTAATTACTTAATTAACCCAATAAATTAGAATTCATGTTGAATGAATTATTTTAAAAGCATGTTAATACTTAAGCTCTGAGAGTGACAGAAAGGATTAGAAAAAATTCTTGAAAGGAGCTTAGATTACGGTACTCATTCAAAAATGTCAAATGAATAAATAAATTAACCCATTCTAATGATCATGTTTCCATTTCTATAAGAAGATTATGCCCAGATCATATGTTCAGGCATAAACATGTCTGAAAATAGACAAAGAATTCTCAAAGAGTATGACACGTGCCAAGTACTATGCAATTAAATTTACTTTGATTCTAGTTCTAGCAATGGCAATAGTAACATTAATACACTTTAGAATTCTTTTAATTTAAGGCAAATCAGAGGAGAATATGATATATATGACTAGTAAATGAAATTTTAAAATAATAAAAGAAAAAGGCAAAAATATTTTAGATATAATGGAAAACAAATACCCTGGACAAAACAAAGAGCAACTGTTTACAATATAATAACCAAACTCTAGTTAGATTCAAGTTAAAGTGTTCGGAACAAAACTCAAGCTATATTTTGTTTACTTATTCCTGTATGTTGACATTGAAATAGTGTTGCATATCAGCTCTTTTCAGTTCTTTGTCAATCCAAAGCAAATGAAATTTAGGTAATATTAACACATAGTGCAACTACATGCTAGATAATTATTTTAAGCATTTACACATATTAATTCATTTTATGCCTCAACAATCCTACATGGTGGACACTCTTATTAGCCACATTTTATAGATGAAGAAATTGAGGCATAGAGAGTTTAAATCACCAGCCCATAATCACTCACCATATGAAATGGCAGAGCTATGATTCACATTGTTACAGTTTGGCTCCAGAATCTATTCTCTTATCCACATAAGTGGAACTGGGGAAGTGATAATTTTTTAGATAATTTAGATAATTTTTACGAGACCAGTGCTCTAACCCCTGAGCTATGGAGCCAATAATTTAGATAATTTTTAGATAATTTAGATTTTTTAAGATAATTTAGATCCAAACTTCAGCCTTGTCTTGGTTCCAGAGATATCATAGGTGATGTATTTGTGTTCAAGTTTGCAATTAATATAAGAATCTTTAAAATGGTCTGTCTTCCTTTAGCAATAGATGCCAGCAAAAAGAGGTGCTTACAAAACTTAGAAAGTAGAAGGGAAACGAGTAGTGTTTTGTTGAGATCATTAATTGGTTAAAAAAAAAAAGAGTGACATATGCTATGAATTCCCTGTAGCCTTGATTATTGGAGAAAAAGATATCTATGTATAGATCTTTTGAAATGTTATTAGGGTATAAAGTTAAAAGCAAGAAAGACAACCTAAGAGGGAAGTCTTACCTCATGAATTATTCCCCCCCCAAAACTGCTAAACTTAGAAAAAAAATCTATTATGTTTTATCTGCATGGAGGAGGAGTTAATGATATCAAGGATAATAACCTGAAAAACCATTCTATTCCAGTCAGGAGAGTTGCATTATTCATTCTGAAGGATTCATATTACAACAATTTACACAATTTTCACCAGAGCTGAAACATGACATTTAAAGTGTTCTTTCCATGTTGAATATACAAAGAGAAAGAAGAAGTTTTGATTCCTCTCTGATAAGAGTACAGAACTTTAAATTTCCTTGAAGAAAAGATAAAAATCACTTTAAAGGAATTTGAATACAAGTAGGCCGAAAGTTCAAAATACAAAATCCATACTCTGAAGTTTGGAATACTCTCACTTGTTTAGAAAAAAGTGAGGGAATCTTTTTTTAAAACTTCATGATGACTTGAGAGCTGTTTTGTTCTTAACGTGAAGGAGAAGAGTAGAAGGAATTAAACATTAATTGTTGAGAGAGATTAATTGGTAAAATAGGAATTAGATTTTAACTAGTATTTTTAGTTCCTTAAATCACACTTTAGTAGTATTATCTCAAAATATTAAGCTAACACTATGGGACGCCTGGGTGGCACAGTTGGTTGGACGACTGCCTTCGGCTCAGGGCGTGATCCTGGAGTCCCGGGATTGAGTCCCACATCAGGCTCCCAGCTCCATGGGGAGTCTGCTTCACTCTCTGACCTTCTCCTCGCTCATGCTCTCTCTCACACTCTCTCTCTCTCAAATAAATAAATAAAATCTTAAAAAAAATATTAAGCTAACACTAATAATTGGTTACTATTGATGGTTTATGGATTTTGTTAAAAATTCTTACACATTTTGAGATCTTCTACTAGATAGATAAATTAGGTACTTCAGGCTGGCCATTTGAGTGAAATAACTATAAAGCAAACAATACTGCTCACTGGTAAAAGCAAACTAAAATTTAGGGCGCCTGGGTGGCTCAGTGGGTTAAGCCGCTGCCTTCGGCTCGGGTCCTGATCTCAGGGTCCTGGGATTGAGGCCCGCATCGGGCTCTCTGCTCAGCGGGGAGCCTGCTTCCTCCTCTCTCTCTGCCTGCTTGTGATCTCTCTATGTCAAATAAATAAATAAAATCTTAAAAAAAAAGCAAGCAAACTAAAATTTAATATCAGTTAAAATTCCAAACTAAATCTTGAAGATATTTTTAAAAATCACATTTATTGGGGCACATGGGTGGCTCAGTTGGTAAGCATCCAACTCTTGATTTTGGCTCCTGTCCTGATCTCAGGGTCTGAGATTGAGCCCAGCACTGGGCTCCATGCTGAGGGTGCAGCCGGTTTAAGATTCTCTCCACCCCCTTCCTCTCTCCCTCTGCCCTTCCCCTGTCACAGTCACATGCTCTCTCTCAAATAAATAAATAAGCAAATAAAATCACATTTATTGAAATGTAATTTTTGAAAGGAGATAATCTGAATAATGAGAATTTGGCTTGAGAAATTTATGATGGAATCTAAGATAATTTCTGTTAATTCCTTTTAGTATGTACTAAATAAAAAGATAGTATTTGTATGTTTAATGTACCAAATTGTTCAAAATCTAATGTCTAACTTATAATACATCTTTCAACTCAGGAAGTATGAGTCTTCTAACTCTATTGTCCTTTTTCAAGATTGTTTTTGCTCTTCAGAGTCCCTTGCATTTCCATATGAATTTTAAGGTCAATTTACCAATTTCTGAAAAACAACAACAACAACAAAAAGCCTGCTGGGATTCTGATAAGGATTGCATTGAACCAGTAGACCAATTTGGGAGGCATCACCATCTTAGCAATAGAGTCTTCCAATCCATGAACACTTTTCATTTACTTAGGTCTTCTTTAATTTTTTTCAGTGCTGTTTTGTTGTGCCAAGTGTAAAGTCTTGCACTTATTTTAATTGTTTTCCTAAGCATTTTATTATTTTTGATGCTATGATAAATGGAATTGTTTTCATTTTAATTTTGCATTTGCCAATGCTAATGTGTAGAAATATAATTGATTTATAAAGATTATTTATTTATTTAGAGAGAGTGTGCATAAGCAGGGATAGGGGTGGGAGAGGGGTGGAAGGAGAGAAAGAGAGGAAGCAAGACTCTCCACTGAGCCAGGAGCCCTATGTGGGCTGTATCCCAGGACCCCGAGATCACCACCTGAGCTGAAATCAAGAGTTGGATGTCAACCAACTGAGACACCCAGGCACCCTCCTTAGGATTTTCTTTATGTAAGATGTTGTCATCCACAAATATACTTTAATTTCTTCATTTCCAATTTGAATTATTTTCTTTTTCTCATCTAATTGCCCTGGCTACATTTTTAGTACAATATTAAATAAAGCAGTGAGGAGACATCCTTGTTTGTTTTTCATCTTAGGGACAAAGTCTTTCACCATTCAATATGAAGTTAGCTGTGGGTTTTTATAATTATCTTTATCAGGCTGAGGATATTCCTTATTCTTCCTAGTTTATTGAGTGTTCTTATCATGAAAAGGTATTGGGATGTGTAAATTGAGATGGTAATAGGGTGTATTGCTCTAAACCAACCTTTAATTTTTGGGATGAATTCTACCTGGTCATGGTATAATCTTTTTAAAAAATTTTTATTTATTTGATTGAGAGATACAGGGAGATAGTGAGCACAAGCAGAGGGAACAGCAGGCAGTGAGAAAAGCAGGCACCCCACTGAGCAGGGAGCTCGATGTGGGACTTGATCCCAGGACCCTGGGATCATAACCTTAGCCAAAGGCAGATGCTTAACCAACTGAGTCACCCAGGTGTCTCTGTATAATCCTTTTTATATGCTGCTGGAGTTAGTTTGCTAATATTTTGTTGAGAATTTTTGCATCTGTATTCATAAGGGATATGTTATTTAGTTTCCTTTTCTTGTATTATCTTTATCTGGTTCTAGCATCATGACAATATGGGCCCCACAGAATGAACTGGGAAATGGTCCCTGCTCATCTTTTTATAATTGGATTTGTGAAGGACTGGTATTATTTTTTTAAGACTTTATTTATTCATTTGACAGAGAGACACAGTGAGAGAGGGAACACAAGCAAAAGGAGTGGGAGAAGGAGAAGCAGGCTTCCCACCGAGCAGGGAGCCCAATGCGGGGCTGGATCTCAGAACCCTGGGATCATGCCTTGAGCTGAAGGCAGATGCTTAATGACTGAGCCACCCAGGAATCTGTGGTGTTAATTTTTTAAAAAATATTTTATTTATTTGACACAGAGAGAGAGAGAGAGAGAGATCCCAAGCAAGCAAAGAGGCAGGCAGAGAGAAAGGGGGAAGCAGACTCCCTGCTGAGCAGAGAGCTCAATGCAAAGTAGGGCTCAATCCCAGGACCCTGAGATCAGGACCTGAGCCGAAGGCAGAGGATTAACCCACTGAGCCACCCAGGCGCCCCCTAAACTTCAGTAGAATTCCAGTTCTGGGCCTTTAAAAGTTTTTAAAAAGTTTTCTTGGAAAGTTTTTGATTACTGATTAAATCTTGAATAAGGTAAGATATTTAGCATGAAAAAGTCCGTTTGTCCAAAGATTTAAAAAATTTAGGCAATTAAAATGACAATATTTAGACAACACAATTTTGATTTTTTTAAAATAATAAACCATCAATTGTTTTAGAAGTTGAGTTTCTCATCAAAGCTCTTTCTCATAGATAATCCTTGTTAGCTGGAGATAACCGACTTCAGCAATCTGAACCCAACAGTCTCTGACATTCCAGTCAGAAACCTCTCACATTGGGACGCCTGGGTGGCTCAGTCGGTTGGACGACTGCCTTCGGCTCAGAGCGTGATCCTGGAGTCCCGGGATCGAGTCCCGCATCAGGCTCCCAGCTCCATGGGGAGTCTGCTTCGCTCTCTGACCTTCTCCTCGCTCGTGCTCTCTCTCACTGTCTCTCTCTCTCTCAAATAAATAAATAAAATCTTTAAAAAAAAAAAGAAACCTCTCACATTAATAGTTCTGTAATGAAGTCCAAATGATGTTGATATCCCCCAAATGCTAAAAAAAATGGCAGTCTACTGAGGGTTTCCTGTTCATCCTCCATATCACTGAGCAAGAGCAGAACATTGAAAGAGGAAGATGGCTGAGTCAACTCAGTGATCAAGAGAACAGAGAAACTGTCAGCTGAGAAGACATCTGTGGAGGTTCAGTGAATGACAGGTTAACCTGGGATAGGTCCTAGACCATGTCAAACAGAGGTGACATCTAGACTTTAATAAGAGCAATGGTTTGTGCCTGGTTGTGCCTATGACTTTGAAGCTTAGATATGTTTCAGTGCTCCATACTTCAAAGCTGTGGGCCCACATGCTAAACATCAAGTACCATGAAGCTTTGGATCATTGACAAAATAGTCCTGTAACTCAGATTGCCATCCAGGTTACCACCTTGTTCTGTGTGGCACCAGCTCAGTGCATAATACAAGATAGCTTTGCAGCAAATCTTCTTGGTCATCCAGTACTACCATGTGCAACACTGTCATATATATTAATCAGGACCTTAATTTTTTCCTGTAGGTAATCCCCATGTATCAATTACTTCAGTTACAACTCAATTTTCCTCAGAACCAATTTGTTTACTCTGCAGATAAGAAAGTTAAAAATGTCTCCATTAGCTCCCCTGTCTATAGCCTCAGCCATTACCAGGACAAACAAGAGGCAGAGGGTGACCTTCTCTATGAATTTGCCTCATGGAGCAAATGCAGAGCAGGACCATCTGAGGAAGACTGGGACACTGATCAAACCCATCATTAGGTGTTGGTCTCAAACTTTTACTTGTGTGTGACAGAGCGGAGCTAAGCTTCTTAATTAAGGGTTAGACTTGTAGAGCCTGGGGCTGAACCCCACCCTGAAATTCCTTCTTCCTCTCTTCCACAAGACTACCAAAACCAGTACTGGTATGAGGGAAACCTCCAGAGAGGATGAGTTGTCAATAAAATATCATCAAGCAAAAATAATAATAATAATAATAAAATAAAATATCATCAAGCAAATGAGGATGACTAACAGAATGAAAAATGGACTCAACAGATAAAAGAATATATACATAAGAAATAGAGATTCAGAACAATATGGAAAGAACTTGAGTAAATGACATTTAATTTCCTCAAACAAAAAAGAAGGAAATAACAATTGTGAATAAAAAAACAAGTTGTTGGGCGCCTGGATGGCTCAGCGACTGTCTTTGGCTCAGGTCATGATCCAGGAGTCCCTGGATTGAGTCCTGAATCGGGCTCCCAGCTCCATGGGGAGTCTGCTTCTCCCTCTGACCTTCTCCCCTCTCATGCTCTCTCTCTCTCTCAAATAAATAAATAAAATATTTTTTAAAAATTAAAAAAACACAAGTTGTTGTGAAAGCTGACCAAATATGAGTTAAAAAAAAAAACCTAAAGTTACTGAAACAAACAAACAAAAAAATCAATATATTGTGTAGATCTCAGGTTGGGACCTAGCAAGTACCAGAACGTCAAGAATAAAGAAAAAAAAATCTAAAGCAGAGTAAAGAAGGGACATCAGGCTGACTCAGTTGGTACTTGGGTCCCGAGTTAGAGCCCCGTGCTGGGCACAGAAATTACTTTTTAAAAAATAGAGTAAAGAAGTTTACAGATAAAAGAATGACAATTACACTGATTTTATACTTTTTTTTATCAACAGTGTTGAATACTAGAAGAACAGAAGGAAAATGAGTTTAAATTTAAAAATCTATGTTCAACCAAACTATTGGCTAAGAATATCAGCATTAGACATAAAAGTAATTCAGAATTACAACTAACAGATCTCTAGCTTTAAAATATATAGGAATCTACTCTGAAAAGCAAGTATAAATAGATAATAAAAGTAGTGGGATATACAAAAACTTTGACATTTTTAAAGTCTTCATTTATAAGGAGGGGTACCTGGGTGGCTCAGTGGGTTAAGGGCTCTGCTTTTGGCTCAGGTCATGATCCCAGGGTCCTGGGATCAAGCCCTGCATCGGGCTCTCTGCTCAGCAGGGAGCCTGCCTCCCCCTCTCTATCTGCCTACCTCTGCCTACTTTTGATCTCTGTCAAATAAATAAATAAAATCTTAAAAAAAAATAAAGTCCTCATTTATAAGGAAAGCAATATTTAAGGAAAGCCATATTTAAGAACGATTTATAAAAGGTATGCTATCTTACTTCACTAGTTTTAACCACTGGTAATTGAGTAATTGACATTCACAATCTACTTTTTTTAACACTTCAAGCAAAGAAATTAAAATTTCAAACTAAAAGTCAACAGTCAGTGCCTTAACTGGCTGGGCCCCCCAGGCCCCCCTAGATATTAATTTTAAAAGTAGGATTGGATGGGACACCACTTTTGCCATAATCCATTTAGAGATCATATATGCATGTGCTTTCCTGAAAATTTTAAAAAATGATGCTTAGGCTGGGGCTCCTTGGTGGCTCAACCTGTTGAGCCCAGGACTTGGTTTCCCCTCAAGTTATGATCTCAGGGTCCTGAGATGGAGCCCCACCTCCTGCTCCCTGCTAAGCCGGAGTCTGCTTGAGATTCTCTTTCTCTCTCTTTCCTTCTGGCCCTCTCCCACTCTCTCGCTCTCAAATAAATAAAGAAATAAAATCTGTAAAATATGACTTTTGGGCTGATAATATTTATATCTCAGAATTTATAAACTAAATTGTCATCACATCAGATGCTTCACTAAACAAAGTTTTCATGCAAAATGGAAAGGCAAATCTGTTGTTCAAAATGCTCTAAACTTAAATTTTTTTCTTCAGTCATCATGAAAATACTCTAGGCAATTCCAAGAGTAATTTGACTTATAGCTTATATTTTGTGTGCATTTTTGTCAGTGTAAATGCATATAATTTTGAAATATTAATTGACAATGTCAAAACAGACAGTGAACTAAATATATTACTTTCACTTGACTACTATGTCCTTAAAAGCATATTGTACCTTAAAGAAGGTACATCTTAAGGAAAACAAATTTTTAACAATCCACAAACTTCATTAACTACAAAGCTGCTTTAAGTATGCTGTAAAGAACAATGTCTGACTGTATTATACAGGGTAAATTATAAGATTACTAGTGTGCAACTCTATCTACATTGCTCTAGATATAGAATTTGAGATGAGTTCCCTAAAGCAAGCCTGTTAGAAATCTTCATTAAACCAAAATGAAAAGTATTTTTGCTCACCTATTAGAAAAAGGAAAGGAGGCAGTAAGACTGCCTTAGTAAGAAAGGAAGCAGATGAAAGAAGAATATGCAAGGATTAACAACACAAAGTAAAATCAATATATAAAAAAATGTTATATCAACTAGATTCTTGATTCCAAAAGAAAACAACCATAGCCAAATATTTTTTTCACTATTCTGTAAATGAAACCTATTCTTAAAATTGGAGCTTTGCTGAAGTCTCACTCAGTATCTTGAACCAGACCATTGGGAAAAATGGGCTTGAGGAACTTGAACTCATTGGTCCCCGTGCCTCCCGTCAGACACACCTCATACTGGTAGCTGTGGGACAGGGTCCCCGCGCCGCTGACGTCCACCAGGTGGCCCGGAAACGGACCCTCGGGCACCGAGCAGCCGCCCCCCGACGCCGCCCGCCTCCTCCTGCACAGCCGCACCGCCACGAACACCAGCACCGAGAACAGGAAGAGCGACGACACGGACGCCAAGGCCACCACCAGGTAGACGGTGAGCGGGTCGGCGCGGGCCTCGGCCGCCGCCGCGTCCGGCAGCGGCAGGTAGGGCTGCGAGAAGCCGTCCACCAGCAGCACGTGCAGCGTGACGCTGGCCGACAGCGGCGGCTCGCCGTGGTCCCGGACCAGCACCAGCAGCCTGTGCTTGACCGCGTCGCGCTCGCTCAGCGGCCGCGCCGTGCGCACCTCGCCGTTGTGCGCCCACACGCCGAACAGCCCGGGCTCCGTGGCCTTGAGCAGCTGGTACGACAGCCAGGCGTTCTGGCCCGAGTCGCCGTCCACCGCCACCACCTTGGCCACCAGGTAGCCCGCCTCGGCCGCCCGCGGCACCAGCTCGGTGCAGGGCGCCGAGCCGTTCTGCAGCGGGTACAGCACGAACGGCGCGTTGTCGTTGGCGTCCGCCACCAGCACGCGCACCAGCGCCTGGCTGCTGAGCGCCGGCGAGCCGCGGTCGGCCGCGCCCACGCGGAACTCGAACGCCTGCAGCGCCTCGAAATCCAGTGACCTGAGCGCGAACAGCTGCCCGTTGTCCGCGTTGATGGACACCAGCGAGCCCAGCGGCAGCTGCGGGTCGTGGGGCGGCAGCAGCGAGTAGGTGACCTGGGCATTGGCGCCCGAGTCTCTGTCGGTGGCGCTCACGCTGCCGATGTGCAGGGCGGGGCTGTTGTTCTCGCGGACGCGCAGGGTGTAGGTCGTCTGGCTGAAGGTCGGGGCGTTGTCGTTGACGTCGGACACGGTCACCGTGAGGTTGTGCTGGGTTTTCAGCCTGGGGGTCCCCAGGTCGGTGACGGTGATGGTGATGTTGTACTCGGCCTGGCTCTCTCTGTCTAGTGCTCCTTTTGACAGTAGGGTGTAAAAATTCTCTACTGATGGTTTTAGGACGAAGGGGAGATTGTTATCGATGGAGCACATAATTCTTCCATTGTCTCCAGAGTCAGGATCTGAAACACTGAAAACAGCCACCACAGTCTCTGGCGAGTTCTCAGGGATAGGGCTGGTAATTGAGGACAAGGTCAGTTCTGGTGGGTTGTCATTCACATCAACCACCTGAACTATCACTGTGGTTTTTCCTGAAAGGCCCCCCCCATCCTTGGCTTCTATGTCCACTTCATAAGTATCCATAACCTCATAATTCAAATATTTGACTAGTTGGATATCACCAGTAATTGAATTTAGCTGAAAAGTTTTGCGAATTTCTTCAGAAGCATGAAAAAATGCATACGATACTGTCCCAAAATTTCCTGTATCTAAGTCAGAAGCTGAGACAGTGACAATAACAGAGTTAATGGGACTGTTCTCTAGAATTTGAACCTCATAGAGTGACTGTGTAAATTCTGGGGCATTGTCATTTATGTCTAAGACCAGAATGTGGATCTGGGCGATCCCCGACCGGGGTGGAGAGCCCCCATCTAGCGCGGTGAGGGTCAAAACGAGCTCTGGGTGCTCCTCACGGTCTAGCGCTTTGTCCAGCACTAGTTGTGGGTACTTTCTTCCATCCCTACGATTGCGTGTGAGAACATGGAAATGGGAATTAGGAGCGATTGTGTAGTTTTGGAGACTGTTTCTTCCCACATCCAAGTCCTCAGCATTTTCCAAAGGAATTACGGTTCCTGGTGGCGTGTTTTCTAAGAGTTTCAGCTGCATTTCATTTTCAAAGAATACCGGAGAATGGTCGTTTACATCTATGACCTGAACCTCATTTGTAATAAATTGCAAAGGGTTTTGCAGTAATATCTGAAAGTGCAGTAAACATGGCTCCGTGTGGCCGCATAGCTCTTCCCGGTCCAATTTCTCATGCAGGAGCAAATCGCCGGTCTGATGGTTGAGCTGAAAATGCTGTTTGTTCCCTTTAGACACAACTTGGGCTCCCCTCACAGCCAGTTCCCCTACCCCTAGCCCTAAATCCTTTGCTAGGTTGGCTATTAAATAGCCCCTCTCTGTTTCCTCAACCACAGAGTAGCGTCTTGACTCAGACTCAGTCAGAGACCCACCCAGAAAAACAAAGAGAAATAGGACTTGCCTTTGTCTAAGAAAGCGCTCCCCTCTGGCCTCCATTGTGTTTTCGGCCACGTTCTTCCCGGAGATATTGCCAAACTGAGCGTCCGGCAGTGCTAACAAACGCAGTCTTTTGCCTTCCAACCTTTGAAGAAAGTCTAGCGAATAATCCTTTCCAAGGCTCAGATTTGCTAGCTTAAAATCTGCCCAGACTTTCAACCCCCTAGTTTACGTGCCTTACAGAGTGCGCACAATGCCTGTGGTTTAATTCGCCGTCTTAGTCAACAGCGCCACCATGCGTTCACTGGTAGCTTAAAAATTACTTAGAGAACATGTTCTATTGGGGCAGGAGGCCCGGTGGATGGGTGTTTTGATTTTTTAATTACTTATTCCCCTTGATAAACGGAGTAGCTCATTTGATGCTACTGGAGGAGGTTCTTGTGTTAAATGAGTTAAAAAAAAACACAACCTAGGGAAATGAAATGCGTTCTTTAAAAAGAACCCACTGTCTTTGATAAGAGTCCCCATTTACATGTTTTTGCTGATTTATATGATTTTGCTGTTAGAGCTACTCTTCCTGCCCATCTGCAGTTATTACTCATAAACTTTAAAGGATTTTGCTCTAAATTCTAAATGATGATATGCATCATATCCTACTTGCATTTTTCTCTTATTTTCCAGATTTTGTAAAGTGTCCATGAATGAGTTACATTTATAATCAGGAAAAAAATGCTATGAAAATATGACTTCATGCACGGTGATGAAAAATTATAATAGATCATGTCATAGTCAGAGGCCCAAAATGCCCAGTTCCTTTCAAATCTTCACAATCACTCAAGGAACACAGATATTTCTCGTCTTATTTCGCAGTAATTTTACAATTGCTGGTTTCATCTATGTAAACTTTATTAACTGTTTCATCTGTATAACTGTTTTATCTGTGGAAATACGTTGAGTTTGTAGAAATTAGGCATATAGTTGTAACAAGGCAAATCGTGTCTATATATCTTACAGTTTTCCATCTAATGGGGTGAACAGACTTTAAATATATGTTCAAACAAACTGTGAAAAGTGCTATATAGGAAATGTAATGAATGCACTGAAAGCATGCAGTAGGAGGACCTGACTCAGTGGGTGGCTGGTGAAAAAGTTTCATCAAAGTTGTGCCACTTAATCTGGAAGATGAAGGATAAGATGTTTGTCTTACAGGCTAAGTCTTACAGACTAAGACTGTAAAATGGGAAGAAAACATATATGAGAAACTGATATGTAAAGGCCTGCAACAGTATAATATAGCTATTCTAGATAATAAAAGGACAGTGTACCCAAAACTTACTGTCTCAAGAGTAAGTGAGAATAGAAGGATGGAGAAATAAACTGTGGGCAAATAACAGATGCTTGGATTTTATTCTAAGAATAAAAGGAAGGTATTCCAAGGTTTTAGGCAGAGACGTGAAATAACTCAAATATCAAGAGGTTGGCCTAGCATCTTCATGATTATCAGGAATGTAACATGGAGGGTCACCTATTAGGATTACTCTTACTACTAGTAATACTATAAGCAACAGCAATCATACTTCTGTATCTTTGTAGTACCTTATTTGATCATAATTTCAAGCTATAGAAATAGCTATTAGCATTTTGGGGGAACTGAAATTATGTAAGTTACCCAAGATCCTACTAAGTATCAGCAGTGCTCCACACTGCTAATCTTAAAAGGATGACTTTAAAATTCATATTGTAATTTTAATGGTATAGCTCATGCAAATAAACATAAAATGACACAAGAATTTAAATATAGGCTGAAGAACATTAATAGCTAAACATGTGTTTTAATGTATAGATCTGAAATTGAACTGCAAGAAATAAAGTTGGATGAATCATTTAGGAATTATACAAGGAAATTGAAACTATAAAATCAAAAACACAATTTCCCCATATATATTCCTTAAGCTAGAAGGCAGGAGAGGAAGCTCAAATTAGGAAGAGAGAAAGGAAAAATATATTGAAGGAAAGAGGGACTGATAACTATAATCTGTCAGTAACAGTGATCAGTTCAATTAATAACCAAAAATTATATATGTAATTCCTTATACATCAGAGAGCATTTAATTCTAGCAAAACTTTGTTTTATGAGTATTTCAGTGTCTTTAAATATCAAAATATCACAAGATGAAATAAAGACACTTTTCTTTCAATCACTTATTCAAAACTTTTATTGAGAACCTATAATCCTTCAATTACTGAGCTAATCATACAATAAATGGAGAGTTATTGACAAACATATTCAAGAACCTAAAAAGAAAAAAAAAGGCTTTGAAAAGCCTAGGGAACTGAAAAGGGAAAGACCAAAGTAGTTAGTGCAAAAAAAAAAATATATATATATATAGCCAGAATAAAATAAATCTTTTCCACACAGGCTTATTTCCAGTGGAATCATAAATGCTCCAAATTTTTTGAAAAAAAAAATGCAGTGCCAAACTACATTTGAAGTTTCTAAAATTTAGTCAAGGACAAAGATTTATTTCCTAATATCTTTTTGATTTTAAGGATGTGCTCAAAGTTAACAGATGGTTTGTAATTGCTAAAACTGGTAACTTTTAAGGGGAACCGAAATGAGCAAAGATTTAATGAAAAAAATTATTTTATTTTTTAAAAGATTTTATTTATTTATTTGACAGACAAAGATAACAAGTAGGCAGAGAGACAGGGAGAGAGAGAGGAGGAAGCAGGCTCCCTGCTCAGCTGAGAGCCAGATGTGGGGCTGGATCCCAGGACCCTGGGATCATGACCTGAGACCAAGGCAGAGGCTCTAAGCCACTGAGCCACCCAGATGCCCTAAAGAAAAAAACTTCAATAGCATGAAGAATTGCATGGCTTTGAAAACAACTGAACATGCTATTTATGTAGCTAATTTGAGAATATTAGTGGTTGACCGAGCACTTTTGATGTGAATGGTTTGTAGAATCCAGCAGCCAAGGTTGTCACAGTCTCTAAGGAATTATAATCTTCATTTATGGACACTTTAGAAAAGTGTGGTAGGTTGCTTTGTTATTAATGAATATGCATATATTAATGGTTTTAGTCAATATGAATTAACAGAATAAAAGTTATACTAGTCTAAAAGAATATACAAACACAAATATTCTGGGTTGGAAAAAGAATAAGCTTATTAGCGATTACAAACATTTAAAAATGTTTAAATTTTAAGTTCTGCAAAATACCCTAGGAACTGTGGAAGGTGAGTCTGGAAAAAGGTGCTCTAACTTAAAAATTAAAGATTTCCGAAAATACAAAAATTTACCTTCACACTTTAAGTTGAATTAAGTTACAGTGAGACTAATCAACAAAAAGAAAACAAGGGAAATTTGCATTCCTTAAAGCACAAGTGAACACATTTAAAAACACCAGTAACATGCACTAAGTTGGAACAGGATAGCTGCTTACCAAATAAAAAGAACCCCAATGGACAGGGCAGTAAAAAAGAACTTCCCACAAATTAACTGAGACTAGGCTCAGTAGACCCGTGTTATCTAATATTTAATTGAATTCAAAATTATCCCTGAAACTGGGGTTTGCTTCACTAATCCTCTCCTCACCCAGAGCAAGGAAACTGGGAAGAATTGGCTTGAGGAACTTGAATTCATTGGCTCCTGTGCCTCCCGTCAGACACACCTCATACTGGTAGCTGTGGGACAGGGTCCCCGCGCCGCTGACGTCCACCAGGTGGCCCGGAAACGGACCCTCGGGCACCGAGCAGCCGCCCCCCGACGCCGCCCGCCTCCTCCTGCACAGCCGCACCGCCACGAACACCAGCACCGAGAACAGGAAGAGCGACGACACGGACGCCAAGGCCACCACCAGGTAGACGGTGAGCGGGTCGGCGCGGGCCTCGGCCGCCGCCGCGTCCGGCAGCGGCAGGTAGGGCTGCGAGAAGCCGTCCACCAGCAGCACGTGCAGCGTGACGCTGGCCGACAGCGGCGGCTCGCCGTGGTCCCGGACCAGCACCAGCAGCCTGTGCTTGACCGCGTCGCGCTCGCTCAGCGGCCGCGCCGTGCGCACCTCGCCGTTGTGCGCCCACACGCCGAACAGCCCGGGCTCCGTGGCCTTGAGCAGCTGGTACGACAGCCAGGCGTTCTGGCCCGAGTCGCCGTCCACCGCCACCACCTTGGCCACCAGGTAGCCCGCCTCGGCCGCCCGCGGCACCAGCTCGGTGCAGGGCGCCGAGCCGTTCTGCAGCGGGTACAGCACGAACGGCGCGTTGTCGTTGGCGTCCGCCACCAGCACGCGCACCAGCGCCTGGCTGCTGAGCGCCGGCGAGCCGCGGTCGGCCGCGCCCACGCGGAACTCGAACGCCTGCAGCGCCTCGAAATCCAGCGACCTGAGCGCGAACAGCTGCCCGTTGTCCGCGTTGATGGACACCAGCGAGCCCAGCGGCAGCTGCGGGTCGTGGGGCGGCAGCAGCGAGTAGGTGACCTGGGCGTTGGCGCCCGAGTCTCTGTCGGTGGCGCTCACGCTGCCGATGTGCAGGGCGGGGCTGTTGTTCTCGCGGACGCGCAGGGTGTAGGTCGTCTGGCTGAAGGTCGGGGCGTTGTCGTTGACGTCGGACACGGTCACCGTGAGGTTGTGCTGGGTTTTCAGCCTGGGGGTCCCCAGGTCGGTGACGGTGATGGTGATGTTGTACTCGGCTCTTGTCTCTCGGTCCAGAGCTGTGTTTGTCACTAAGGTATAAAAATTCTCAACAGAAGGTTTAAGGAAGAAAGGGAGATCATCTGGAATGGAGCAAACCATTCTTCCATTGTCTCCAGAGTCAGGATCTGAAACCCTGAATACAGCAATTATGGTCTCCTCCAAGTTTTCTGGGATGTGATCGATAAATGTTGACATAGTCAGTTCCGGAGGGTTGTCATTCAAATCCATCACTTGGACAAACACCACGCAACTTCCAGAAAGTCCTCCACCGTCTGTAGCCTGAACATTTAATGTGTAAGTCTGAGTGGATTCGAAATCCAGTTTCTGTGTTAAAAAGAGTTCTCCTGACTTTGCATTTATTTGAAAAGTTTTGCGGATATCTTCAGAGGCTTGTGAAAATACATAAGATATTTCTCCATACGTTCCAATGTCCAAATCGCTAGCAGAGACTATGGCAACGGGGAATCCAATGGGGCTGTTTTCCTGAACCTGCACCTTATAATATTGCTTTGCAAACTCGGGGGCATTATCATTGATGTCTAAGACTTCGATGCGAACCAAGGCAGTGCCAGTCCTGGGTGGAGTCCCGCCATCCAGTGCTGTGAGAGTTAACCTGATCTCAGCCTGTTCCTCGCGATCCAGAGCTTTGTCCAGTACCAGCTGTGGTAATATGCCGTCAGGACTGTCTTGTAATTTAAGATGGAAATGGGAATTGGGGCTGACTGTGTAACTTTGGAGACTGTTGCTTCCTACATCTAAATCCTGGGCACGTTCTATCAGGAAAGTAGTTCCGGGAGTGACACTTTCTGAAATTTTCAAAATTATTTCTTTATCTAGGAACACCGGGGAATGATCATTTATATCCGTAATCCGTAGCTCAGCCTGAAAAAACTGCAGGGGATTTTCCAGTAACACCTGGAAAGGTAGCACGCATGGCTCGGCAAGGCCGCACAATTCCTCCCGGTCCAATTTCTCATTTAACAACAAATCCCCGGTCTGCCTATGAAAATGCAAACGCGTTTTTTTCCCTTTGGAAATGACTCGAGCCCCCCGTGCAGCTAGCTCATTTACCTCCAGCCCCAGGTCTTTTAACAAATTGGCCACAAAAGAGCCACTCTCCGTTTCCTCAGCCACTGAGTAGTGCTTAGGCTCAGAAGCAGCCTGAGCTATGCCCAGCAAAACAAAGAATATCAAGACTTGCCTTTGTCTCAGAAAGCGTTCTTTTCCCTCTCCGGCCTCCATCGCTTTCTGGTCTCCCAGCAAACTTGACCCAGTCTCAGCTCGCGTCGTGGCGGACTCTATCACCTAGTATCTTGCGGGTACTGTCATAAGTGGAGACGCCTAGGGCCCCGATTCCCCGATGGAAACACCTTAGAAAGCCTCCCCTTCCGGCTTGTTTCTTTAGCACAGCTTCTGGATTACGGAGCGCCGGCTGGCAGCTTTCTCTCTCTTCGTTTTACTTTTAATGCTGCAGCGCCACCCCGCGTCCTTTCCGAGTGTTTATTTTATCCAAAACATTAACATCCTACTCCTTTCAGACAGAGGCCAATCTAAATGGAGTATTTTCATGTAGTGTCTCAACCTTTTATCTGTATTTCCAAAGACTTCTTCATTGCACCCATAGTGACCATGGCATTTCCATTCCAGTTTTCTCACAGATCGAAGGGGCATTTTTAAAAATTGGAAAACACCAACTTGAGAAACTGAAAGGGAGTAACTTGAGTCCCAGGATGAAAGAAGGCTTTGAGTAGGCAGGTTCCAGTTTTTATTTAGAGGTTGGGTATGTGTGCGTCTGGGTGGTGGCTAGGTTACCATCTTCGTGCTCAAGAGAAACAAAACTATACAAACTCAGGGAAAGCTCAGTATTCAAATAACTTTCTCATGGATGTGAAATATTGTTCTTACTCCTGTATCTCTCTTGCACTACTCTCTCTGAACATTTCCCTAAAATTTGACAATTTGGTCCACACGAAAATCTCCAAAAATCGTTGGAAAATTTCTTCATGTGAATGTATCAACGTTTTTATTTTATTTTCTAACAGATAAGGGCATTTTTAACATAGGCTCAAATCAGTTATCACATCTAGCAATGGTAATAATTTCATAATAGCAAATAGCAAGTATTGAATTTTCCCCAATTATCTTTTTTAAATATCTTCTTAGAGATGCTTTGTTAAATCAGGTACCAAACAAGATATATATGTTGCAATTTGTTGTTAGGTGTTTTAAATTTCTATCTTTTTGTGTTTAAAATATTTGAAAAAATAAGTGAGTTTTCAACCCAGAAAAGACATGGAGGAAATTTAAATGCATATTGCTTAGTGAAAGAAACCAGTCTGAAAAGGTACATACTCAATCACTTGCAACTACATGACATTCTGGAAAAGGCAAAAGATAAATTAAGAAGATTAGTAGTTGCCAGATGGAAGGAGGAGGTGAATTAAGAGGTAAAACACAGGATATCTGGGAGGTATTGTTTCTCTATGATACTGTAATGGTAGATACACAGAAGTATGTGTTTGTCAAAATGCATAGAACACAAAGAATAAACTCTAATATAAACTACAGACTCTAGTTAATAATAATGGATCAATATTGGTTAATTAATTTTAATAAAGGTACCACACTAATGCAAGGTGTTAATACTAGGGAACTATGGGGGCGCCTGGGTGGCTCAGTGGGTTAAGCCGCTGCCTTCCGCTCAGGTCATGATCTCAGGATCCTGGGATCGAGTCCCGCATCGGGCTCTCTGCTCAGCAGGGAGCCTGCTTCCCTCTCTCTCTCTCTCTGCCTGCCTCTCCATCTACTTTTGATTTCTCTCTGTCAAATAAATAAATAAAATCTTAAAAAAAATAAAAAAATACTAGGGAACTATGAGAGAAAGTGGTTATATGGGAACTCTTGTACTATCTGCTCAATTTTCTGTAAAACCCAAAACTGCTCTAAAAAATTAAGTCTATTTAATTAAATATTTGGGGGAACCTGAGTGGCTCAGTTGGTTCAGTGCCTCTTGCCTCTTGATCTATGTTCAAGTCATAATCTTAGGGTTGTGAGATCCAGACCCACATCAGGTTTCATGCTGGATGTGGAGCCTGCTTAAGTTTCTCTCTCTCTCTCTTCCTTTGCCCCTCTTCCCCACTTGTACTCTTTCTCTCATTCTGATAAAAAGTTCAATATTTTTATTGAGAAATGTTTCTAATATATAGAAAAGTTAAAAGAATTAAACATACTTCTACCCTCCATCCAAATTTGAAACTTATTTTTTACCATATTTACCATATTTGTTCTATCTGTATATTTTTACATTTTAATTCTACATACAAATACCTGCACTTCACCTCTAAATATTTCAGAAGACATCTCCTAAGTCTAAGGACATTATCCTACATAATCATGATCCCACCAGCACACTTAACAAAATTAACAATGATTCCATGATATTATCTGAAATCCAGTCCCCATTAAATCTCATTATTTTTCCATTATTCTTCCTCAGTTTTATTCAATTTTGATAAGGACTCATATGTTCTCCTGAGATCCTTTTACAAACATACTTTTTAACCACTTATTATAAATAATGTCTTAGAAAATTCATTTTTAAACCATGTTTCAGGATTGTATTAGGTGTTGAATCTATTTATTCTGGAACAGTCCCCTTTTATGATACTGAATTCTTTAAAGTATCCAGACCTGTTGTCTTGTAAGATGTTCCACATTCTGAATTTGTCTGATTATTTCCTTGTGGTATCATTTAACCTGTTCCTCTATCCCCTGTAGTTTCCAAAAAATTGGAATGGATGATTTATTAAATGTCATAATGGTATAACACTTTTTAGATCTCCCATTTATTTTCTGCAGTTGGGTAAAAAAAATACCAGGCAATCACAGATTCCTTTTCTTGACATTTAGAAAATAAATGCCTATTTGTATTTTGATATTATTTTCATGACTATAGTTATATTAATATCACAGTAATCCCAAAATATTAAACTCATTTCATAGGGAGTGTTCTGGCACTTAAGGTGGAAACTGTGGGCCTGTTGTAACACTTACTTTGCTTTTGACTCTATTAAGGATACAAACAACTAAGTTTTTCCATAATCTATCAAGATTTTTATGCAAGTTTCCCTTTCCAAACTATTAGTTGCATATTCGTTCTGGGGAAAGAAAATAGCTTCTTCATTTCCCCTGCTTGAGTGACCTTTATTTTGAAATCCTGTTTACTTGAGCTTTGTGAATTAAGTATCTTGCCTGGTACTGGCAAGAGTTGGATGCTTAACCAACTGAGGCAGCCAGGTGCCCCAGGGATAGACTGTTTTTTTTGTTGTTGTTTTGTTTTTGTTTTTGTTTTTTTTTTACATCAGGACAGTATATTTTCCAGAAAGTCTTTCATGATTGATGATCTTGGAATACACACTGTTCTTCAATATTGCTTTAGAATCTATGGGTTTTATTAGTGGGTTTTTAAAAACCAATATCTGTGCTTCATTAGAAGTTTTCATTAAGTCTTTAGTAGCCCAGAAAAACCTTAAAGATATTTCTCTGTTATATCTTATATCCAAATCTCTGACAAACAGTGTGGCAGCCAGGGAGGGAAGACTTCTGGGATTAATACTTTATAATACAGCTGGGCAAAATAACTGACAATGAGCAACTTTTCTGATGAAGACCAGTGCAGACTTGGATCTGGCCAACAGTAGTGACCATCCAATACTGTTATTCTTAAACTAAACTCAATCTATTTCTTTTCACTGAGAAATCTGCCATTCCAGTTTTGGATATTTCCTGCCACCATTGTTCTGGCAGTTGTCTAGAGTAGACATGGGAATCGGCATTCAAGGTATACTTATGAATACTATTGTTCAAATCCAAGTCCTGCCATCTTTATGGACTTTGGTTGCTACATGAATGCTCTTTTGGATTTCTGGCAGTATTCTCAAGTCCAAGAACACTGGTGAATTGGTTATATCTGTGAATCTCAACTCAGAAAAATGCAAAGGATTTTACTTTAGCAACTACAAATTCAACATCTATGTCTCAATCTGTATACCAACTCTGGATCCAATTTCTATTTATGTATTTACTTAGATAGCTTAAGCAGGCTCGATGCCCAGGGCAGAGCCCAATACCGAGCTCAATCTCATGACCCCCAGATCATGACCTGTGCCAAAATCAAGAGTTGGACGCTTAACCCACTGAGCCACCCAGGTGCACCCCAATTTCCATTTAGTAGCAAATCCTGAATCTGTTGGTTTGAGAATGCTGTTTTTTATCTTTAGAAATATTACTTACCCCCTCATATTCACTTGCTGCCCCCAGATAGCAACTACCATCAATAGCTTCCCCACTCTCAGGCCCAAAATATCTGTGAAATTAGCAATGAAGGAACCACTCTACAGTGCATTTGGAATAGAATTCTGCAGCAGTTCCGTTTCCTCAATGGTATATGCTAAGTAAAATAGAGTAAACAGAGTAAGTTTGCCTTAGGTTGGGCTTTAAGTATTCCCTTATTCCTTCTAACTTCTTAGCAAATATGGCTTTGCACAATCCAATTTGTGATAAATCAAATTTATCACACTAATATTTCTTTCTGTTATTTATACCACCACAGTCTCAGGCTTCCAATACAACTCTCAAAGTCAGGATAGTGTAATATGGAGCATACAGTACAGTATCTGCAATTGGGCTGCTCTACCATTTAAGCCTTCAGTGTCATTATTAGGCCTCTCTTAGTTTTTCAAATTCTCCAGAAAAGTAGAAAAAAATTTTTAGAAAGGTAAATGGAAATATCAATTATTTTGTATTTACATAATATGCTTATTATCCAGTGTATTGAATAATGTGTATTTTATTTTCTCAGCAGCTATTATATATACATTAAAAATCAACAATTAGATTCCACTGAGGCATATCATGCTTTTGTATCCTCTGCCTTTGATAATTCTAAACTATATTGGAGAGTATTAAACATTGATGCAAAGAAAAGATGGGAGTGTTCTGCCACTCCATATTAAATGGCATTTCCTTTTAATGTATTGGAGATGCTGAACTATTAATTGCTAAAAATGCATTATTTTTTATATTAATAAGAAAACTTAGCAAAAATGAATAAATACAAATTTAGCATAGTAATAAATAAGCTACACAGCAACTCAGTGGATTACCCCTTAAATAATGAGACATTTATTTCTATCAATCACTTTCCCCCTATGGTTTTATATCTGTATTTGATTTTGTCTCATTAGTGTCATCAAAATAAAATGAATATCAAGTAAGTAAAAACTACATAATGGTAATCAAATAGTTATTTGAATTTAGGAGATGGACAGCAATCTGGCTGAAAAGTAGACTCCCACAATTTATGGGCCATCACCTATGAAATATCAAGGAAAGCAAAAAATGACAAAATACACATGCTGGCGTGCATTGGGAAGACTTCCCTCTTGAAGATTATCATTTTATGGATAGATTGGGATGAGTTTCCTTGTCAAGCATTGGGATACCTCTCAGCATAGTCTATACAAAGTTTTAGGGCTAACTTACCTTTGTGAAAGATGAAATTAGGCCTGTGGAGAAAACAATGCACTCTTTTTCTGTACTTAATAAAGAGGCTACTGCTTCTAAACCAAGACCTTTGTGAAGTAAATAAAAAGATAAAAACAGCTAAGTCATCAGTACTTGTTGATTCTAAATTAGCATCACTATGCTTCAGAAGAAAAGAAAATACTATTAAAGGTAGAGCCATAAACCAGCAACTATGCTATTCAGAAAGGGATGTTTTCCTCTACTTTTTATCCAGACTCCCAAAGCAAGAATACCAAGGATGATAGCTGTATCTACCTAATTAATGTCTTATTTTCAGCTCCAAAGAACTTAATTTCATTGAAGATAAAGTGATGTCACAAGCACGTATCTCTCTTCTCTCTGTTCTGCATTAGTTTGGCAGAGTAGGAAATATTTTTAACATTTATGGAGAAAAAAATCTGTAAGGAAAGACCAAGACATTTTCTTTTTAGTCCAGAGTGTTTTAGATGATGATCCTTAAAGAGGTGAAGTCTGTTTCTGGAAGTTTTTTAGGATGAGCAGACAAGTGTCAACATGACCAATTCTATGGAATTGTCATCCAACAGGAGTGTCATCCAACATCATTCACAGGGAAAAAATTTCTGACAGTATTTCTGTTGTGAATTTCCTGAGTATTCGCCATGTAGTCCTGAAATGGCCTGGTAATTTTCCTGCAGTGCATATTTATAATGCACAAGTATCAGCAGTAATTAAAACATTTGGTGAGTACTTTCCAGAGGCTGGAGGATTTAGTGAGCCTGGAGAATTCAGCGAGCAGTTTCTTAATGATTTATGAAGACCACATCTCAGCAGAGACTTCTGACAACCAGATTACGGAGGGGTGTGCATCTCAAGGGTTTTCACTGGTTGTCAGCATTTGGACCTAGGAGGTCCCAAACTAGTGCTGATTACTACCACCCCGTTCTGTAACAGTTAAAACTTACCTTGGGTTGTTCTTCACCCAGCGAGTTTTTCCCCTCGAATGAGCAAATTACTTATCCCACTATTGCATCGCACTTTACTGTGAGAATGGAAATTGAACTGATGGTGTAGTTTCCAATGACAGAAAATTCACCTAAATCTCATGCATGTCTGCGGTGCACATTCTGCAACTTTCAGAAGAATTTTTCAAAGAGGGAACATTCTAGACTCGTACCTTTTGCCCAGAAAACCAAAAAAGAAGTTTACAGGTTTGGAAATGCAGAGCTCCTACAAGTCTGGTTTCCTGTTTGGGAGAAAAGGCTCTTCTTTGGGAGGATCTAAAATATTCTTGGATCTCTTTGGAAACCACTCTGCTCCCATGTGTCCTCCCACAGGTGCATAGATGCTCCCTTTCCCGCAGCCAGGGCCAAATCTCTGGGACGTTCGGCCATTAATAGCCGCCTTCCTTTTCCAGGGCCGCCGGCAATACGCCCCGGAAGAAAAGGAAAATTCAACACTTGCCTTTTCTGCCAGCTTTCTCTCTCGCACAGTTTCCTGCACATCCTCTGAGTGCGTTGTCTTAATAAAAGAAGAATTGGGAAGTCGTGTAAGAGGAATAACGTCAACTTATGTCTTGTCCTCATTCATTTGAAGGAAAGTCTGAAATCTGAGCTTGCAGCCGACGTTTCCCAAGCCGCGTCCATCCCCAGTACCTTTCAGATTTCGTCTTTTCTAAGATGGAGTCTGCGGAAATGCCAGGCTCCTCCTCCTACTTTTTAGCCTGTAGCACCACCAGGCGTCCAAACGGAAAACTTGGTACAGCGCTTTCTGTGAGAAACTCAAAATCGTCATCGTCACGTCTTCTAGTGGCACGGTTCTTACACGATTTCTTCATATCACTTCTCTGATTTTTGGCTTAACCAGTGTGGAAAGAAACAATTAATAGTGTACGGTTTTATCATATTTCTAATTACCAATTGTTTTATCATATTATCACAGCTGTACGATTTGAGAGTAACTTGAACTGGATTTCTGCCATTTCAGACAGGTCACCCATTTGGCCACGCACCTGATGAATTTATTAATTCATCAGCAGGTGTTTGTTTGGGATTATATTCAAGTCCTGCAAAATGTATTGGGGATATAAAAATTGAGTAAAGCCTGGTGCCTACACCCCAGGAAATTACAGCCTGGAAGGGGGACACAGATAAAGAGACAATTATGATACAGGAGGTAAGTGCTAAGATAGAGATCTTCACAGGCATGGTGACCACTCAAAAGGGAAATTTAAGTAAGAACAGAAATGAGGTATCAGGAAAGGAGGTGAAGTTTTTAACTAGTTGAGCTAGCTGCATTCTATGGTATCAGATTAAACACAAACCCATTGAAATTATTTTCTACTGCAGATGAAGTACTTGTGATTTTGCAAGAAATGAGATTCTCTGAAAAGATGGGAAGGTCATGGCTTATGTGAAATGCAATGCGGTCTTTCAGATAACAGCACAGGGCCTTTCATGAAGTGGCGTGGATGACCACTGAAAGGCTAGGGATGAACCCTTGTATCCAATTTGATCTGGTACACATAAACTAATAATTTAAAAGAGAGTTCTGCAGGTTGTGTACATGCATGTGTGAGTAGATGTTGTGTAAAAACACCATCTTTTAATGTGGTGATTAAGAGTATGGGCTTTTATAGTCAAAGGATTAATATTAAAATCCTGCCTCTACTACTTTATATATTTTATTCTACTACTTCATATATTTTAAGAGAATCACCTAATCCCCTCAAACATCAGTTTCCTCATGTGAAAAAAGTGGATATAATAATGTTATCTACTTCATGAAGTTGTGAGAACTTAGTGCAACAGTACTTACAAGGGAATTTTTTTAAAGTAACCTCTATGCCCAACCTGGGCCTTAAACTCAAGACCCCAAGATCAAGAATTGCATGCTCTACAGACTGAGCCATTCAGTCACCCCAGTGAAACAGTGCTTATGAAATGTTCAGCCTAGTGCTTGGAACATCACGGTGTTTCATAAATGCTAATAATTATTAGTGGTAATACTATGAAAACAGGAACTTATCAATAGTCCTGTTTACCCCTTCAAACAAATGAAAGCCTGAATGACTTCCAAAAAGAAACCCATTTGCACTGTTGGTGGGAATGTACTTTGCTACTGCCACTGTGGAAAATAGTATAGACGTTCCTTAAAAAAGAAAGAAAGAAGGAAGGAAGGAAGGAAGGAAGGAAAGAAAATAGGGGTGTCTGGGTGGCTCAATCAGTTGTGTACAACTCTTGATTTCAGCTCAGATCATGATCTCAGGGTCATGAGATCCAGCCCCAGGTCCGGCTCGTTGCTTAGTCGGGAGTCTGCTTGAGATTCTTTCTCTCCCTCTTCTCCTTTCCCCACTCACTCAAGCGCTCTCTCTCTTGCGCTCTCTCTCAAATAATAAATAAATAAATCTTTAAAAAATGAAAATAGAACTACCGTATGATCTGGCAATTCTACTTCTGGGCATATATTTGAAGGAAATAAAACTGTCTCAAAGAGATATCTGCACTTCCATGTTCACTAAAGCATTATTCACAAAAACCAAGACATGGAAAAAAACAGTAAGCATCATCAACTGATGGAAGGGTAAAGAAAATATTTTATATATATATATAAATGTATATATATATATATACATATGAGAATATATAATATATGGGAATATTATTAAGCCAAAAAATGAAGATGTTCCTGCCACTTATGAAACCATGGATGGGCCAGGGGCATTAGGCTAAGTGAAATAAGTCCAACAGAGAAAGACAAATAATGTAGTTTCTCACTTATTCATGGAATCTAAAAAAGCCAAAGTCATAGAAACAGAATAGAATGGTGGTTGGCAAGGGATGGGACTGAGAGAAATGAGGAAATGTTGGTCAGAGGATATAAACTTCCAGTTATAGGATGAATAAGTTCGGGGGGATCTTATGGCATGGTAACTACAGTTAACAATATTGTATTATATATTTGAAAATTTCTATGAAAGCAGATCTTAAATGTTCTCACTGAACAAAAAAAATGGTTAATATGTGAGGCATAAAAAAATTCCTTCCAGTTATTTTAATCAGACTTGGATGGAGGGTATGGGGAGTAGAGAGAGATTTTTAAATTACAAATTCAATTTTCTTAATACTTTCAGGGCTATTCAAATTACCCATTTCATATTGGGTGAGCTATGGTAGTTTGTGTTTTTTTTTTTCCCGGTAGTTTGTGTTTTTTGAGAAATTATTTTTTATTCAAATTCAGTGAGACAACTTATAGTACATCATTAGTTTTTGATATAATGTTCATTGATTCATTAGCTGTGTATAACACCCAGTGCTCATCACATTATGTGCCCCCTTAATGCCCATCACCCAGTTACCCCATCCCCCATTCTCCCACCATCCGCACCCCTGTTTGTTTCCTGGAGTCAAGAGTCTCTCATGGTTTGTCTCCCATTCTGATTTCTTCCCACTTAGTTTTCCTTCCCATCCCCTATTGTCCTCTGCCCTATTTCTTATATTCCATATAGGAGTGAAACCATATGATAATTTTCTCTGCTTGACTTATTTCACTTAGCATAATACCCTACAGTTCCACCCATGTTGATGCAAATGGTAGGTATTCATCCTTTTTGATGACTAATATTCCATTGTATATATGGACCACATCTTCTTTATCCATTCATCTGTTGAAGGGCATCTTCACTCTTTCCAGAGTTTGGCTATTGTGGACATTGCTGCTATGAACATTGGGGTGCATGTGTCCCTTCTTTTCACTACATCTGTATCTTTGGGGTAAATACCCAGTAGTGCAATTGCTGCATTGTACGGTAGCTCTATTTTTAATGTCTTGAGGAACCACCATACTGTTTTCCAGAGTAGCTGTACCAACTTGCATTTCCACCAACAGTGTAAGAGGGTTCCCCCTTCTCCATATCCTCTCCAACATTTGTTGTTTCCTGTCTTGTTAATTTTGGCCATTCTAACTGGTGTAAGGTGGTATCTCAATGTGATTTTGATTTTAATTTCCCTGATGGCAAGTGATGTGGAGCATTTTTTCACATGTCTGTTGGCCATTTGGATGTCGTCCTTGGAGAAGTGTCTGTTCATATCTTCTGCCCATTTCTTGACTGGATTATTTGTTTTTGGGTGTTGAGTTTGGTAAGCTTTTTTAAAAATATGTTTTAAGATTTTATTTATTTATTTGAGAGATTGAGATCACATGTAGGCAGAGAGACAGGCGGGGGTGGTGGTGGAAGAGGCTCCCCGCTGAGCAGAGAACCTGACGAGGGACTCGATCCCAGGACCCCGAGATCATGACCTAAGCCAAAGGCAGAGGCTTCACCCGCTGAGCCACCCAGGTGCCCCTGAGTTTGGTAAGATCTTTATAGATCATGGATACCACCAGCTCTTTATCTGTAATGTCATTTGCAAATATCTTTTCCCATTCTGTGGGTTGCCTCCTAGTTTTGTTGACTATTTCCTTTGTTGTGCAGAAGCTTTTTATCTTGATAATCAAGTCCCAAAAGTTCATTTTTGTTTTTGCTTTTCTTGCCTTGAGAGACATTTCTTGCAAGAAGTTGCTGTGGCCAGTGTCAAAGAGATTACTGCCTGTATTCTCCTCTAGGATTTTGATGGATTCCTGTCTCACACTGAGGTCTTTCATCAATTTTGAGTTTGTTTATCTTTGTGTATGGTGTAAGAGAATGGTCCTGTTTCATTCTTCTGTATGTGGCTGTCCAATATTCCCAGCATCATTTATTGAAGAGACTGTCTCCTTTCCATTGGATATTCTTTTCTGATTGGTCAAAGATTAGTTGACCATAGAGTTGAGGATCCATTTCAGGGCCCTCTATTCGGTTCCACTGATCTATGTGTCCGTTTTTGTGCCAATACCATGATGTCTTGATGATCACAGCTTTGTAATATAGCTTGAAGTCAGGCATTGTGATGCCCTAGTTTTAGTTTTCTTTTTCAACATTCCTCTGGTCATTAGGGGTCTTTTCTGGTTCCATACAAATTTTAGGATTGTTTGTTTCAGCTCTGTGAAAAATGTTGATGGTATTTTGATAGGGATTGCATTGGATGTGTAGATTGTTCTGGGTAGCATAGACATTTTCACAATGTTTATTCTTCTAATCCTTGAGCATGGAATGGTTTTCCATTGCTTTGTGTCTTCCTCAGTGTCTTTTTTTTTTTAAGATTTTATTTATTTATCAGAGAGAGGGGGGAGAGAGAGCGAGCACAGGCAGACAGAATGGCAGGCAGAGACAGACGGAGAAGCAGGCTCCCTGCCAAGCAAGGAGCCCAATGTGGGACTCGATCCCAGGACGCTGGGATCATGACCTGAGCAGAAGGCAGCTGCTTAACCAACTGAGCCACCCAGGCGTCCCCCTCAGTGTCTTTCATAAGTGTTCTGTAGTTTCTAGAGTATAGATCCTTTACCTCCTTGGTCAGGTTTATTGCTAGGTATCTTATGGGTTTTGGTGCTATTGTCGATTCCTGATTGATAAGAAATTGATTCCTTAATTTCTCTTTCTTCAGTTACATTGTTAGTATATAGAAATGCAACCGATTTCTGTGCACTGATTTTGTATCCTACCACATTATTGAATACCTGTATAAGTTCTAATAATTTGGGGGTGGAGTCTTTTGGGTTTTCCACACAAAGTATCATGTCATCTGCGAAGAGATAGAGTTTGGCTTCTTTGCCAATTTAAATGTCTTTTCTTTTTGTTGTCTGATTGCTCTGGTTAGGACTTCTAGTACTATGTTGAACACTAATGGTGACAGTGGGCATCCCTGTTGCATTCCTGACCTTAAGGGAAAATCTCTTAGTTTTTCCCATTGAGAATGATGTTCACTGTGGGCTTTTCATAGATAGCTTTTATGATATTGAGGTATTACCCTCTATGCCTATACTTTGAGGAGTTTTAATCAGGAAAGGATGCTGTATTTTGTCAAATGCTTTTTTTGCATCAATTGAGAGGGTCATATGGTTCTTGTCTTTCCTTCAGCAATGTGCTCTATCATGTTGATTGATTTCCAAATTTTGAACCACCCTTCCATCCCAGGAATGAATCCCATCTGGTCATGGTAATAATCCTTTTAAGGTACTATTGCATCCTATTGGCTAGGATTTTGCTGAGTGTTTGGCATCAGTGTTTATCAGGGATAATGGTTTGTAATTCTCTTTTTAATGGAGTCCTTGGTTTCGGGATCAGGGTAATGCTGGCCTCATAGAACGAGTTTGGAAGTTTTCCTTCCATTTCTATTTTTTGAAACAGCTTCAGTAGAATAGGTACTTTTTCTTCTCCAAATGTTTGATAGAATTCCCCTGGGACACCATCTGGCTCTGGACTCTTGTTTTTGGGGAGTTTTTTGATTACCGCTTCAATTTCCTTGCTGGTTATTGGTCTGTTCAGATTGTCTATTTCTTCCTTTTTCAGTCTTGGTAGTTTAAAAGTTTCCAGAAATGCATCCATTTCTTCCAGATTGTTTAATTTGTTGGCATACAGTTGCTAGCAATAATTTCTAGTAATTTTGCTTCTATTTCCTTAGTATTAGTTGTGATCTTTCCCTTTTCCCATGATTTTATTGATTAGGGTCCTTTCCTTTCAATGCTTTTTAAAATTTCCCTTTACACTTCTTCCTTGACACATACATAATTTAAATGTGTATTATTTAGGGTTGAAGTGTTTTGGAGATTTTCATCTTGTCTATTACCAATTTCTAGTTTGCTTTTATTGTGGTTGCAGAGCAATTTATGTATCATTTTAATTACTTTAAATTTGCTGACGATTGTTTTATGGCCAGGATATAATCTAGCTTGGTATATGTTCTGTGAGCACTCAGAAAGAATATAAATTCTGTTCTTTTTGATCAAGTGTTCTATAAATGTCTGTTGGATCCTACTACCTGATGATATTGTTGAATTCCTTGTTTTTTTTTAAGATTTTATTTATTTGACAAAGAGATCACAAATAGGCAGAGAGGCAGGCAGAGGGGGAGAGGGAAGCAGCCTCCCTACTAAGCAGAGAGCCCGATGTGGGCTTGATGTGGGGCTTGATCTAGGACCTTGAAATCATGACCTGAGCTGAAGGCAGAGGCTCAACCCACTGAGCCACCCAGGCACCCCTATTGTTGAATTCTTGCTGAGTTTGTCTGCTTCTTCTTGTCAATGGTTGAGAGAGGTGTCGAGGTCTCCAAACTACAGGTGTGAATTTGTCTTTTTCTCCTTTCAGTTCTATCAGATTTTGGTTCACATATTTTGCAGCTCTGTTATTTCATACATGTATATTTAGGATCCCTATGTCTTCTTCTTCTTCTTCTTCTTATTTTTTTTTTAGGATCCGTATGTCTTCTTAATGAACTGACTTTCTTATCACTCTATTATGTTCCTTTCTGCCTCTGGTAATTCTCTTTCTCTGAAATCTCAGGTATTAATATTGGCCATACCTGCTTTCTTTTATTAAGATATTTATGGTTTATCTTTTCCCATCTTTTTACTTTCAACTAGCCTGTACTGTTATATTTGAAGTGAATTTATTACAGATAGATATACTGAAATGTTTTTTAGTCCATTTTGCCAACTTGTCTTTAATTGGTGTGCTTTGATTTTTTTACATTTAGTGTAATTATTCATAAACTAGGGCTTAAGTCTGCCATTTTATTTTTTTAAAGATTTATTTATTTATTTGAGAGAGTGCATGCACATGTAAGCAGGGGGAGAGGCAGAGGAAGAAGGAGAGAGAATTTCAAGCAGATTCCTGGCTGAGCACAGAACCCAATATGGGCTCAATCTCAGGACCCTGAGATCATAACCTGAGCCAAAATTAAGAGTCAGATGCCTCACCAACTGAGCCACCAAGGAAACCCTGCCATTTATTTTTTTTATTTTTTAAAAATATTTTATTTATTTGACAGACAGAGATCACAAGTAGGCAGAGAGGCAGGCAGAGAGAGAGGAGGAAGCAGGCTCCCTGCTGAGCAGAAAGCCCGATGTGGGGCTCGATCCCAGGACTCTGAGATCATGACCTGAGCCGAAGGCAGAGGCTTAACCCACTGAGCCACCCAGGCGCCCCAATTATTTTTTGTTTTCTGTTTTTCTTTTCTCTAGTTTTCTGTAGGTTACTTGACCACTTTTAAAATTTTGATTTTATCTATAGTGTTTCTGAGTATATTGCTTTACAAGGCTTTTTAGCAGCTGCTTCTAAGTATTATACATAGATAACTTCTCAGTCTACTGGTGTCATCATTTCACCTGTTTGAATGCAGTATAAAGATCTTACCTCCCCTCTGTGTCTTTACTCTCTATCTTGTTTATAATATTGTCTTGTTTATTCCCTCTATATATGTTCAGAACCACATTGAGCAGTATTATCATTTTTGTTTAAACATAATTTAGAAGACCCAAGAGGAGAAGAAAGTATATTGTGTTCACCCATTTTTTAAAAACTCACTGTGCTTGTTATTCCTTCCTGAAATTTCAAGTTTTCTTTTCAAATTATTTCCTGTCTGTTTGAGGAACTTGTCTTAGCCATTCTTTTAGGGTCAGTCTACTGATGACAGAGTCTTTTAGTTTTCCTTAATCTGAGAATGTCTTGATGTCTTATTCCTGAAGGATATTTTAATGGTATGGGATACTAGGTTGACAGTTCTTTTCTTTCAGTCACTAAAAACATTGTATTACTTGCTTCTAGCCTCTATTATTTCTGATGAAAAATCCCCTATAATTCAAATTATCTTCCCCCTATAGGTAATGTGTCATTTTTCTCTAGCTGCTTTCAAGACTTTTTGTCTTAATTTTCAGAAGTTTGATGTAGATTTCTTTGGGTTTTTCCTGTTTGAAGTTTGCTCAGCTTTTTAAATATCCACATTTGTATCTTTTGCCAAATTTGAGTAGGTTTTCAGTCTATCTCTTTGAGTACCCCTATCTTCCTTCTCCTTTCCTATTAGGACACCAATGACACAAATATTATATCTTTTATTATTTTCCCATATATCTCTGAAGCTCTGTGCATTTATTTTTCAGTATATTTTCTTTCTTGTTCAGATTAGGTAATTTCGATTGCTCTTTATTTCAAGTAACTAATTCTTTTGTCTCTTTCCTCCCGTCTACTGTTCAGCCTATCCACTAAACTTTTTATTTGGGCTACTGTGTATCTCCAGTTCTAAAATTTCCATTTGGTTCTTCTTCATATTTTTTATTTCTTTATTAAGACTTTATTCTTTAAAAAATATTAAATTTTTAATTATATTCAGTTAGTGAAAATATAGTACATCATTAGTTTTTGATGTAGTGTTCAGTGATTCATTGTGTATTAAATTTTTAATTTTAATTTCAGAATAGTTAACATACCATGCTATATTACTCTCAGGTGTACAACGTAGTGAAGCAATAATACTATACATTATCAGTGCTTATCATGTAAGTGTACTCTTTAATCTCTGTTTCCTATTATATTCATCCTCCTGCCCATATCCCCTCTTGTAACTTTCAGTTTGTTCTCTATAGGTAAGAGTCTGATGGGGTGGCTTACCTGGGTGGCTCAGTTGGTTGGCTGGCTGACTCTTGATTTCAGCTCCAGTCATGGTCTTGGGGTCGTGGGATGGAGCCCCATGTTGGGCTCCTCTCAGTGCAAGTCTGCTTGTCCCTCTTCCTCTTGATCTGCTCTTCCCTCCTGTCCCTCCCCCAACTCACAGGCAAACTCTCTCTCTCTTTCAAATAAATGGATAAATCTTTTTTTAAAAAAGACTTTCTTGGCTTGTCTTTTTCACTTCTTTTGTTTCTTAAATTTCGCATATGAATGAAATCATATGGTATTTGTCTTTCTCTGACTGACTTACCTTGCTTAGCCTTATTACTCTCTAGCTCCATCGACATTGTTGCAAATGGAAAGATTTCATTCTTTATATGGCTGAATAATATTCTATTGTGTACATGTATATACAAACACATAAACACACATATGTATGTCACATCATATATGTATTACCTCTTCATTATCTATTGATGGGACACTTGGGATGCTTCTGTAATTTTGCTATAAATAATGCTGTAAATATGCTTTAATAAACATAAGTATGCATATATCCTTTTGTATTAGTGTTTTTGTATTATTTGGGTAAATGCCCAGTAGTGCAGCTACTGGATCAAAGGATAGTTCTATTTTTAATTTTTTGAGGAAACTCCATTCTGTTTTCCACAGTGCCTGCACCATTCTGTAACCCCACAAACAGTGTATGAGAGTTTCTTTTTCTCCACATCCTTTGCCAGCACTTGTTATTTCTTGTGTTTTTTATTTTAAACATTCTGACACATGTGGTGATAGCTCATTGTGGTTTTGATTTGAATTTTCCTGATGGTGAGTAATGTTGAACATCTTTTCCTATGTCTGCTGGCTATCTGGATGTCTGCTTTGGAGAAATGTCTGTTCATGTCTTCTGCCCATTTAAAAAATTAGATTATTTGGTTTTGGGTGTTGAGCTGTGTGAGTTCTTTATATATTTTGGATACTAACCCTTTACTAGATATGTCATTTGCAAATGTCTTCTCTCATTCAGTTGGTTGTCCATTAGTTTTGTTTATTGTTTCCTTTGCTTTGCAGAAGCTTTTTATTTTGAGGTATTCCCAATAGTTTATTTTGGCTTTATTTTTCCCTTGCCTCAGGAGACATATCTAGAAAAATGTTGCATTGCTGATGTCAGAGAAATTACTACCTGTGTTGTCTTCAAGGATTTTTATGATTTCAGATCTTATATTTAGCTCTTTAGTCCATTTTGAGTTTATTTTTGTGTATGGTGTAAGAAAATGGCCCGTTCTTTTGCATATAGCTGTCCAGTTTTTTCAACACCATTTGTTAAAGAGACTGTCCTTTCCCCCTTGCATATTCTTGTCTCTTTTGTCAAAGATTAATAGACCCATAATCATGGATTTGTTTCTGGGCTCTTTATCCTGTTCTATTGATCTACATGTCTGTTTTTATGCCAGTACTACAGCTTTGTAGTATAACTTGAAATCTCGAATTGTGGTAATTCCTACTTTGCTTTTGTTTTTCAAGATTGTTTTGGCTATTACAGGTCTTTTGTGGTTCCATACAAATTTTAGGATCATTTGTTCTAGTTTTGTGAAAAATGTTGTTGGCATTTTGATAGGATTGCATTAAATGTACAGATGGCATTGGGTAGTATGGATATTTTTACAGTATTTTGTTCTTCCAATCCATGAGAATGGAATACAAACATGGAAAGCCATTTGTGTTTGTCATAACTTGAGAAGTATTTTGGTTTTTCAACCTTTTTTTCATGAACAAGATAGACCCATTCTAGCTTCTGGCTGTAAGCAGTGACCCTGGCTTTTATTCTCTATCTTGCATAGAGAATTTTTTTCCTGATAGCCAAAAAGAACCAAACTTATGGCAACCGATGCCAGCTTCAATCCTGCAGCTCAGAAATGCAAGGGTTTCATCCCTGTTCATCATTTTATGTTTGTTCCACTTTTGTTTCATAATTTCTAATTTTTTATTTTAAAATTTTATCTATTTTTTCTATATTCATATGAGCAGAGCATGGTACACAGAAGCATAAACTTATTTCACCAGCTTAACAGAAAACTGTTTTTACTTTTTAATATTTTGTTTCAGTGTTACATAAACACAGCCAATACTTTAATAATATTATTTTTATAGTGTTACTTAAATTTGTAAACAAAGTCAAATTTTTCGTTGAAGAGCAGGTGTCTGATCAGTTGCATGCTTTGATGACATTCAACTGTATAGAAAATAGACCTTTAAGGGGCACCTGGGATAAGTATCTGTCTTCTGCTCTGGTCATGATCTCAGGGTCTTGGGATGGAGCCCTGAATCAAGCTCCCTGCTCAGTAGGGAGTCTGCTTATTCCTCTCCCTCTGCCTCTCTGCCCGCTTTTGTGCTCTCTTTCAAATAAATAAATAAAATCTTTTAAAAAGACAGAGATCACAAGTAGGCAGAGAGGCAAGTAGGCTCCCTACTGAGCAGAGAGCCCGACATGGGGCTCAATCCCAGGACCTAGGATCATGACTTGAGCTGAAGGCAGAGGCCTTAACCCATTGAGCCACCCAGGCACCCTGAATAAATAAAACCTTAAAAAAAAAAGGAAATAGATCTTTATATGGGAAACTTACATGGATGAATTCTGCTTCCACAAATGAAACTAATTCATCTTTTTTTGAGAGAGAGAGAAAGGGAGAGAGAGAGCGGGAGAGAGAGAGAGCAGGAAGAGGGGCAGAGAGAGAGAAAGAGAATTTCAAGCAGACTCCACACCCAGTGCACAGCCCCACTTGGGGCTGGATCTCATGACCCTGAGATCATGACCTGAACCAAACCAAGGGTCAGATACCTAATCAACTGAGTCTCCCAGGCACCCTGAGACAAATTCATCTTTAAATTATATACAACTGGGGCATCTGGGTGGCTCAGTCAGGTAAGTGTCTGCCTTCAGCTCACGTTATGATCTTGGAGTCCTGGGATTGAGCCCCACATCAGGCTTCCTGCTCATCAGGGAGTCTGCTTCTCCTTCTCCCTCTGCTCCTCTCCTTCCTTGTGTTCTCTCTCTCTCTCTTGCTCACTCGCTCTCTCAAATAAATAAATAAAATCTTAAAAAAATAAATTACACACAACTAATAAATCATTGAAATGCATCAAAAAGTAATGATGTACTGTTTGTTGGCTAATTGTGTGTAAATTAAAAAATAAACCAGCAACAACAAAATATAGAGACATGACAGAGAAGGCAATGTATTTACTTATTTTTAGGAGAATAACTGACACCTCTATTATACATAGCTTATAAATATCTAAACATGCCCATATAATAAAATTCAAACTTTTCATAGTTTAGTATCTATTTGATAGTTTTATAATTTAATGGAAATATTAAGTCAAGTTAATGTAATTTTCATTTAAAGTTAAAACATCATTATGAAGAAACCTTAACAAGATTTGAGAAACTTATACTTAAGATCATATAGCATACATGGTTATAAAGAAATACTTATTTTGGTCAAAATGTGTTCATGTGGATAATTCCAGTTTTAAAAAACTGCTTTTCATTCCAGATAAAGGGTTTGCTGAACAACAAAATAAATAATAACATTGGATTATAACCCAAATAATAAAATATATACCCATGAGTCTATATATTAAAAAATAACTACATAATGAATAAGTGGAGGAGAAAGGAAAAGTTTTTCTTGGAGAAGAATTTCAATTAATTAATGCAAAAGGAATGGAAATAGAAAATTATCATTCTAATGCCACAGTGTTAATTGCCATAGGAAATATCTAGTAATGGATACTCAAATTAGCAGGCAAAAGTTTAAGCAGAAATACGATATTTGCATAATTTCAAAGTGTCTCTCACCAAGTATTTATTAATTACAAGAAAAAACAGTAACTTTATAGTACAGAAACTTTGCAGATATTATCTTAACCAAGTGATGGAAATTAATATCACCTTAACACTATTTTTATATGTTAAGTATAACTGTATTCTTAAAAATGTTTTTTTTAAGATTTTATTTATTTATTTGACAGAGAGAGATCACAAGTAGGCAGAGAGGCAGGCAGAGAGAGAGAGAGAGAGAGGAGGAAGCAGGCTCCCTACTGAGCAGAGAGCCCGATGTGAGACTCGATGCCAGGATCCCGAGATCATGACCGGAGCCGAAGGCAGCGGCTTAACCCACTGAGCCACCCAGACGCCCTTTAAAAATGTTTAACATGGTAAATTTTATGTTGCTTTTAACCACAATTTTTTTAAAAAGATTAATATTACTGCTAAGTAGGACACATTGACATCAGGTACCCCAATAATGATGCACTGAGAAGGATACAGTATCATTTCTGTGGTAGTCTTCCCAATAATGCATAACATAAATCTAATCTGAAGAAGACAAAGACAATCTCAAATTGAGGGACATGTTTGTTAACTAAGCTTATTTTGGTAACCATTTCACAATACATGTGAGTCAAGTCATTATGCCATATACCTTGAATTTATACAGTGCTATACGTTAGTTATATATCAATAAAACTGAAAAAATCAAATCTGGTAATATCTGACAATGTATCTTTCCTTAAGGCTACTTAATTGGTATTTAAGATCACTTTTTTCTTTTATATCTTTTTTATTTTATAGTTGTGTGCTAGCACCTGTTAACTACAGTAAGCCTAATTTATTTTTTCCCTCATCTACCTTTCATTCCCCACATTCAAATAATTTCTCTCTGATAAGGAATGAAATAGACTTTAGTGTATAAAGAGAGGTTTGAGACTTGCCTAAGGCTCTAAACAACCATTAAGAAATCACCTGTAACTTATTTTTGGGAAACATTCCTGAACTGAATCTCTTTGGTCTTATATCTGCCCTTACTCACCTTCTCAAATAAGTCAATCCTTTTTTTTTCTTTACTTTTCCTTCCATCTGATTACCTATAAGGACCACCATTCACCAGGCATTTGCATTGTTATGAATGATGGCAGGCAAGATGTTGAGTCAAAGATGATCTCCACATACTGAGAGGCAAAAATCTAAAATTTCTGAGTGATAATAAAATATATGTCTGCTTCTCAAATCTAATTGCTTTCTGATGTATCAAAACTAGGACCTGGTTTTCGTCCCTATGCATACGTAACTGTCTAATGGAAAATGATTTAAAGGCAAAATAACAGGATATCTTTACGGAACTAAGCATTTCTAGGGCCAGAACTAATGAACTTTTGGGAGAGACATAAATAATGCCTACATATAGCTCATGAGTAAAAACTACATACTGTTGTCAGGTACTTGGCCATGGTCCTCTGACCCCTGAGACCTATTCCTATTAGAGTCTGGTGGTAAACGGGAGCCAGCTTCTGTTTTTGTCTCTCCAGTGCCATGCGGGAAGGGGAAGTTGGGCATAAAGCGTTTAAGAAACCGAAACTCACTATTGCTGGTGCCAGTGGCTGAGCACATTTCATAGGGACATGGTTGAGATAACGATCCATTGGCCCCTCTTTGTACCAGGTTATTAGGGAAATTACAGTCATCATAGAAATGCTCTTGAACTGTGAACTTTTCTCTGTATTTAACCTTCTGGTAGATGTGTATACCAAAGATCACTGTGACAGAGAGGAGAAAGAGAAAGGAAAGCACAGCCAGAGAAATGACCAAATATTTAGTGGATGTATTTACCCTTGTAGGATTCTTGGAAGGATCCCGGAACTGCAGATAGGGTTCAGAAAAACCATTTACCAGCAAGATGTTGAGTGAGGCAGTAGTGGAAAGAGCTGGTTGGCCATGATCCTGAACAAGAATGATCAGTTTCTGAATCATGGGGTCTCTTTCAGATATCTGCCGCAATGTACGGATTTCCCCATTTTGTTGTTGAACAGAGAATAACCCAGGGTCAGTGGCCTTAAGGAGATGATATGAAAGCCAAGAATTCTGACCTGAGTCACCATCCACAGCCACTACCTTGGTCACCAGGAAGCCTGCATTTGCTGACCTGGGCACCAGGTCGTTGCAGGGTAAGGTGCCATTCTGCAGTGGGTACAAGATCATTGGGCGGTTGTCATTGTCATCCAGAACAACCACCCTGACAGTAACCTGGCTACTCAGTGAGAGGAAGCCCCCATCAGTTGCCTTTACCACAAACTGAAAATTTTGAATGGCCTCATAATCCATGGTTCTAAGTGCATAGAGCTTCCCATTGTCTGAATTTATGGAGATGTAAGCAAAGACTGATAAATCTCCACTTTGTGGAGGCAGCAGAGTATATGTTACTTGGGCATTCTCACCCAAATCTAGATCCTCAGCGTGAACTTTGCCAATAAAAATTGCTGGGCTGTTGTTTTCTCGAACAGTCAAAATGTAGGAGTCTTCCTGAAATACTGGGGGATTGTCATTAATGTCAGCTATTAACACCTCAATCACAGTTTCTGTGAACAGACTGGGTGGTCCAGTATCCATGGCAACAATGGTGATGTTGTAGCCTGAAACCTCTTCCCGATCCAAGCCTCTGTCAGTAACCAATGAGTAAGAATTCCGGAAAGTCGGTTTGACCGCAAAAGGAAGGTCTTCTCTGAGGAAACAGGTGATTTTTCCTCCCACCCGAACATCCCGATCTCGAATAGAGAAAAGGGCCACTACAGTTTGTAGTGGGGAGTCCTCAGGGAGAGGGCTGGACACAGAGGAAACTGTCACCTCAGGAGGATTGTCATTAACATCCACTACTTCCACCAGGACTTTGCTGTGGGCAGAGAGGCCCCCTCCATCGGTGGCTTGAATGTCAATATCATATGTTTCAATTGCTTCAAAATCTAGGGGCCCCCTCAGTCGAACCTCTCCAGTGTGAGAGTCAACCTGAAATGTTTGGAGAACTGCTTCTGGATTTTGAGCCAAGGAATAAGTGATTTCCTTGTTAGAGCCCTCATCCAGGTCTGTGGCACTCACAGTGGCCACCAAGGAACCATTGGCGCTATTTTCTGGTACCTGAGCACGGTACACCAGCCTAGAGAACTGAGGCACGTGGTCATTGACATCCAGAACCTCCACACGGATGTGCGCGATGCCCGACTTGGGTGGGGACCCGCCATCCACTGCCGTAATTGTCAAGTTGACTTCCGGCTGGTCCTCTCTGTCCAGGGGCTTATCCAAGACCAGCTCAGCATATTTGGGCCCATGACTGCGAAAGCGGGTGTGCAGGTGGAAATACGCATTGCGGCTCAAGGTGTAATTTTGAAGACCATTGAGGCCCACGTCCAGATCCTGGGCGCTCTGCAGAGGAAAACGTGAACCCAGGGGCGTGCTCTCTGGAATCTTTAAAAGCGGCTCCTTGTTCAGGAAAATCGGGGCATTGTCATTGATATCAAATACCCTGACCTCAACCCGAAAGGACTGCAGCGGCTCCACCAGGACTATTTCAAAGTGCAGGACGCACGGGTCAGCTTTGCCACACAGTGACTCCCTATCCAGCTTCTCCTTCACGAACAGATCCCCGGTCTTACGGTGGAGACGGAAATGCAGTTTGTTGCCTTCAGAAACCAGCCGCGCCCCGCGCGCAGCCAGCTTCCCAATCTCCAGCCCCAGGTCCTTAGCCACATTAGCCACAAACGAACCGCTCTCCATCTCTTCCGCCACTGAATAGCGGATGGTGGCCGCACTCCCCACAGATACGCACAACATAAAGAGAAGAGACCCTACTTGCCTGCTCTGCAGGAGTTTTCTGCGCGCCGCCGCCATCCGTTCTCACAGGCGCACTCTCGCAGCAGCCACTCACCACCTGCTGCAGATAGACTTCACTTTTCTGCCAACAGGTTGCTGCAACTGGGGCTGTCGGCTTTGCCCGTCTCTAACCGCAGCGCCACCAAGGGCTAACCGCGCCCGGTGAGCTGTTTTGCACTTGAAAGAAAATTTGCATTGAGCAACTCAACTCCCCAGTCTACCTAGTGTATTAATAGGTATGTTCTCATTCCAGAGATTAGGTAGAGGATGCAAGTTGTTGCCGAAGCAACGGCTGACTCTAACCCGCCTTTTAATTCCCTTTCAGAGAAAAAGTCCTTGGGAATTAAGAAGCCAATGAGGATACTCACTCAAGCTGAAGTCACCAGTCTGTGAGGCGGCTGGGGCCCCTGCAGCAACCGGCAAAGCTCGAGTAAGCAAGCTACTTTGCATACTCCGCACAGTCCGCCCAGAGATTAAGGGAGAAGCAAAAAGATCCTGGAGCCAAACGAACGGCTGCGAGGGGCGGGGAACTATTGAAAGTGATAGGTAGGAAAAAGAAAAGAGCTAGATGTTTCTTTCAGGAACCTGGTATCCAGTAGATATATTGATAGGGTAACTGGCCAATTAGGCTCTTGATTTGCACAAATCTACTCCCTTCCCCAAACTCTCAAACACTCAGGAAGCAGGGCTTGACACTTAGGATTATGATGGCAGTAATATTTACTCTGTTGTTTACCTGCATTATTTAATTTAATCCTTACAACGACTCTATGAAGTCCACATTAGTATTTCTTTTTTTACAGGCAAAGAAACTGAGACTGGATATATTATGTTACTCTCCCAAGAGCCCCTACTGAATAAATAATTAGAGAAGGAATTCAATTAATTTTGTCTGACTCCAGAGTCTGTGCTGTTAATCAGTATATTATTCTGTTTCCCTGATAACATAGTGGACAAATGAAATGAAGACGTTTGGCTTTGGATTTGAAAGGAAATAAGAGACTACTTACATATCCTGAAAATGACTAGATAGAAATTTGGGAGATACTTGTTCAGAGTTTCCTTTACAACCATGGATAATGGAATGTTTAAGAATGATAAGCCATCTCAAAAAAGATTCCTCAATCTCCATTACAAATCTTAACATTTGGCTTGAGTGTGCATCTCTAAACAATTTAATTTTGTCTCTTAAAAAGCTGCATATCAAAGTGAATACAAAGAAATGTATGGATGGTAATATTTTTTACTATGGTAAAAAAAAAAAAAACATAACATTATAGTAGAGGGGCGCCTAGGTGGCTCAGTGGGTTAAGCCTCTGCCTTCAGCTCAGGTCATGATCTCAGGATCCTGGGATCAAGCCCCGCATCGGGGCTCTCTGCTCAGCGGGGAGCCTAATTCCCCTCCTCTCTCTCTGCCTGCCTCTCTGCCTACTTGTCATATCTGTCAAATAAATAAAGTCTTTTTTAAAAAGTTTATAGTGGGGGCGCCTGGGTGGCTCAGTGGGTTAAGCTGCTGCCTTCGGCTCAGGTCATGATCTCAGGGTCCTGGGATCGAGTCCCGCATCGGGCTCTCTGCTCAGCGGGGAGCCTGCTTCCCTCTCTATCTCTCTCCCTGCCTCTCCATCTACTTGTGATTTCTCTCTGTCAAATAAATAAATAAAATCTTTTAAAAAAAAGTTTATAGTGGATAATCTTTTCAACCTAGTTTCTTACCTTCAGTATGTAGCTCAAGGTGAGACTGACGTTGGTTTAGTTCTCATTCATCTATTCCATCGCTGTGGAGAATTCCAGAGTATTGTCAATACCCTTTGGCTACAGAGCATCAGGAACTCACCTGTCGTTAAACAGAATTGTATTTTCTGACTTAGTGGAATAAGAGAGACTGTACACCCCAGAGAATCATGAGACAGCTTGGTAAAAGGGTGTTAGAAAGGACTTAGGGTATTTAATCTCATGCAAGGTGATTTGGGTGGGTGGTTAAAGCAGGATTCTATTCCATGGGATGCTGTCAGAAATGGAGTTGATAACTATGGTCAAGTGTATTAATAATTCTCAGAAGGTAAGAGAAAGGAGGTAAAGCTATGAATTGCAAACAAGATGTAACTGATGTATCAGCCAGAATAGAAACATATTACATCAATTTTTGTGGATTGGACAGTGTTCTTTTTTGTCGGTATTTAGACAGGATTGTGGTATGCTCTTTTTTAAAATTTGATCCATCACAGTCACAGACTGGCCTTGTGTAATGTTGGTGTTCTATGAAATTATTTTGTTCAATAGGGGAACACCATCGCCCAGCTGGGAGCATCAGGCCAGCAGCTAGTTGTCAGATATTGCTTTTGTCTTTTTCAGTATAAATATAGCAAACTCATTTAGCCATTCTTTTGAGAATTGCTGCTGTCCATAGCAGTATGCCCTTGTATATGTCATTTTGTGAACATGTACACATATTTTGGGTGAGGGGGTGTATACTCAGAGGAGGCACTGCTGTCATAGGGTATGTTCTTTTCAGCTTTCCTTCATATGCCCAAAGCTACTAAGAGGTAGTACCAATCTATAATCTGATCAGCAGTCTAATCTCTAGGTGTTGAAATTCTTACCAACACCTAGCATTCCTCATCTTTTTAAAGTGCTATCTCAGGGTGGGTGTAATTGCATTTCTCTGTTGATTAATTATTGATGAAGTAGGACACTTTAATTTGTCTTTAGTCACCTGGTTATTCTTTGGGTGGGGGTAGAGTTGTTTGGGTCTCATGCCCATTTTTCCCACTGGACCATTTACCTTTTTTCTATTGATTTGTAGCTCTTCATATATTCTGAATATGAGTCCTGAATATCACAAGTGAGAGAATGAGAAATGATTACCTTTAGTTAATATATGTCTACAGAGTTTTTGTTTAAAAAGGAGGTATTTCTCCCAGTGATTCACACATTAGGCAGAAGCTTATGGCATCTTAGGGAAACTTTTTAAAAATTGAGATATAATTGACATGTAACATAATGGATACGATATCAGTTTCCAAAGTACAACATAATGATTTGGTATTTGTATATATTAAGAAATGATCATCAGAAGGTAAGTCTAGTTAGCATCTATGACCACATGGAATTAAAATATTTTTTCTTGTGATGGGAACTTTTTAAAATGTATTTTAATTTCAAATTTTTTTTAAGATTCTATTTGTTTGTCAGAGCGAGAGAGAGAGAGCAAGAGAGCAAAAGCCAGGGAAGCAGCAGGTAGAAGGAGAAGCAGGCTCCCCAACAAGCAGGGAGCCTGATTCAGAACTCAATCCCACGACCGGAACTGAAGACAGAAACTTAACTGACTGAGCCAGCCAGTCATCCCTAATTCCAGTATGGTTAACAGTGTTATAGGCATTTTGGGTGCACTCATCACAATACATGCCCTCCTTAGTTCCCATCACTGATTTCACTCAACTCCACACACCTGCCCAGCTGAGAATTTTTAGGATCTGTTCCCTTAGCAATTTTCAAATATACAATAGAGTATTAACTATAGTCACCACTGAGAAAGTCTTAATACAATCACTTTTCGGACTGCCTGGGTGGCTCAGTCAGTTAAGCCACTGCCTTAGGCTCAGGTCGTGATGGAGTCCCACATCGGGCTCATTACTCAGTGGGGAGCCTGCTTCTCTCTCTGTCTCTGCCTGCCACTTGGCCTGCTTGTGCGCTCTCTCTCTCTCTGACAAATAAATAAATAAATAAAATCTTAAAAAAATACAATCTATTTTCAAATAATTCATTCCAAAGCCATAAATTTTAAATTTAAAAAAATTATATTTTTTAAGACTCCCAGCTTTTGGTAATTTGTTACAGCAGTCCTAGAAACTAATACACAACATAAACTAAGTTGTGGCTTGAAATGTGCTCTAATAATTGGGCTTGCCCTCTTGGTCTTCTGCCACCTTGATAAAAACACTCTGTATAACCCACTGACCCAAGGATGAGGACAGAACAGTACTAGACAAAGCTTGCATACTAAAGTCAAGCTGATCTCAGCCTAAATCTGCTGACCCCATATGCATGAGTGGGAATTAATGTTGTTTTGAGCTACTAAGTTTTGAGGTGTTTTGTTACACTGTTCCACATGACAATAGCTCACTGATACAATATGCAAACATTTAATTTTGTTATGAGTTACTTGCAGACATTATGACATATCATCCCTAAATACCTCAACATGGGCATTTTCCTACATAACTTCACATACAATTATCACACTTGGGGAATTTAACATGAATATAATACTAATATGTAACATATATTCCATATTCTAACTTCCTTAATTGTTCCAATATTGCCTTTTGTGGTTATTTTTAAAAACTCAGAATACAATCAAGGATTGCACATTGCATTTAATTGTCATGATTTCCCAGCTTTTTCCTTTAAACTGCAACAGTTTAAGGAAAACATTCTTTAAAAGATTTTATTTTTGGGGGTGCCTGGGTGGCTCAGTGGGTTAAAGCCTCTGCCTTCAGCTCAGGTCATGGTCCTAGGGTCCTGGGATCAAGCCCCACATCTGGCTCTCTGCTCGGTGGGGAGCCTGCTTCCTCCTCTCTCTGCCTGCCTCTCTGCCTACTTGTGATCTCTATATGTCAAATAAATAGATTTTATTTATTTATTTAAAATCTAAAAGATTTTATTTATTTATTTGAGTTAGAGCGAAGAGGGAGAGAGAGAGAGGGAGAAGCAGACTCCCTGCTGAGCAGAGAGTCCATTACAGGGCTCCATGCCAGGACACTGAGATCATGACCTGAGCCAAAAGGAGATGCTTAAAGGACTGAGCCACCCAGATGCCCCTAAAGAAAGCATTTTTTAAAAATTGCTTTTATTTATTTGACAGAGAGAGAAAGAGAGATCACAAGTAGGCAGAGAGGCAGGTGGGGGTGCGTGGTGGGTGGGGGGAGGCAGGCTCCCTGCTGAGCAGAGAGCACAATGCGGGCCTCCATCCCAGGACACTGAGATCATGACCGGAGCCTAAGGCAGGGGCTTGTAACCCACTGAGCCACCCAGGCGCCGCCCCACCCCCAGCCTTTTTTTTTTTTTTAAGATTTTGTTTAATTATTTGAGAGAGAGAGATCACAAGTAGTCAGAGGCAGGCAGAGAGAAGGGGGAATCAGGCTCCCTGCTGAGCAGAGAGCCCAATGTGGGGCTTGATCCCAGGATCCTGAGACCATGACCTGAGCCGAAGACAGAGGCTTAACTCTCTGAGCCACCCAGGTACCCCTAGGAAAGCATTTTTAATAAATTATTTCTTTTTCATGATACCATCCTTTTTAAAGTATCATTTTACAGCATATTCCTCAATTTGGAATTGTCATTGTATCTTCATGATTAAATTCCAGTGAAATATTTTGGTGACTTTATATCCTTTTCAATGCATCACATTAGGAGGTATATAATGTCATTTATCCCATTACAGGTGATATTAAGTTTGACAATTTGGTTATAAAATAGCTTACATCAAATTTCTCTATTGGAAAAGTACCTTTTAATTCTTTTCATAATTAATTAGTTATCTGGGGAGAGATGCTTCAAAACTATGTGAATATGCTGTTTCCAAAACAATTATTTGGTGTTTCCCAACATACATGGGTGATACTTGCCTGAATTAGTACATACACACATACTTATATATATGTAATCATAGTACTTACACTTTTAATTCATTAATGCAGATTTCTTCCTTCCCACCCCCAACCTGTATTTGTAGCCTTGTACCAAAGTGAGAATCTTTGCTTCCCAACACTATCAATGTATTTACTTATTATCTAAATCTTATATTATATGGTACTTTTACTGTAAGATCCAACAATCACTCTCCTTGTTATTTACCCAAAGGAGATGAAAACTTATGTCCATGCAAAGCTCTGTGCACAAATGTTTAGAACAGCTCTATTCATAATTGCTAAAACTTGGAAGAATCCAAGATGTCCTTTAGTTATGTCTTTGGTTGCTTCCAAGTTTGGGCAATAATGATTTAAGCTGTGTAAAAACCCATATTCAGGACTTGGTGTGGACAAGTTTTCAACTCCGTTGGCTATATACCAGAGAGCGTGACTGCTGGATCATATGGTAAAGAGAATGCATAGTTTCGTAAGAAACTGCCAAAATACCTTCCAAGGTGGTTGTACTATATTGCATTCTCAGAAACAATGAATAAGAGCCCCTGTTGTCCCATGTGCTCACCAGCATTTGGTGTTTTCAGGGTTGTGGATTTCGGTCATTTTAATAAGTATGTAGTAGCATCTTATTGTTGTTTTAATTTGTATTTTCCTGAGGACATATGATGTGGAGCATCTTTTTATATGTTTATTTGCCATCTTTACATCTTTATATAGGTGAAGAGCCTGTTAAGGTTTTTGTCTCATTTTTTAGCTGGGTTGTTTTCTTATTGCTGAGTTTTATGAATTTTTGCATATTTTGAATATTTATGAATCTTGGTCATTTGTCAGATATGTTTCTTGCAAATATTTTCTCCCAATTTGTGCCTTGTGCTTCTGTTCTCTTGAAAGTGTCTTTTGCTGATAAGAAATTTTTAATTTAATTTAATTTTTTTTGAGAGATTTTTATTTATTTATTTATTTGAGAGAGAGACAGTGAGAGAGAGCATGAGTGAGGAGAAGATCAGAGGGAGAAGCAGACACCCCATGGAGCTGGGAGCCCGATGTGGGACTCAATCCTGGGACTCCGGGATCATGACCTGGGCCGAAGGCAGTCCAACCAACTGAGGCACCCAGGCGTCCCAATTTAATTTATAAAAGATTTATTTTTTGTTTTGAGAAGGAGACAGAGAGGCTGCGGGGAGAGAAAGAGAATCCTGAAGCAGACTCCCCACCAATCAAGGAGTCTGACACAGGGTTCAATCTCAAGATCCTGAGATTACCCCCCAAGCCAAAACAAAGAACAGGATGCTCAACTGACTGAGCCACCCAGGAGCCCCCGATTTTTTTTATTTTAATGAAGTCAAACTAATCAATTATTTATTTCATGGGTCATAACTTTGGTATTGTATCTAAAAGTTCATCTCCACACCCAAGATTATCTAGATTTCCTGTTATTTTCTACAAGTTTTATAGTTTTGTAATTATATTTAGGTCTTTTTTCCCTTTTTTTTTTAAGAGAGAGAGCACCCACGTGTGCATGGGGTGGGGGCAGAGATACAGGGAAAAAAAGAATCTAAGCAGGCTCCATACCCAGCACAGAGCCTGATGTGGGGCTTGATCTCATGACCCCGAGATCATGACCTGAGCTGAAATCAAGAATCAGAGTTCAATCAACTGAGCCACCCAGGTGCCTCCATTTCCCTTTTTTCAGATAATTTTTATGAAGGGTATAAGAACTATATCTAGATTCATTTGTTTGGGTGCTTGGGTCTGCAGAAGGGATTGCAGTGGTTGTTCCAGGAGGGGGCAGGATGAAAAGCAGCCCCATCCCAGCGGCTGGATATATGGGATCACCAGCTTCAGAGAATTAAGAGGGCCAGGAGTAGCCTAGTTAGAGGAAGAATGTAACTTATGAAGGTTCCAAAGGGAAAAGAAGCAGTTTACCTTTCAGGATCAATAGCTCAGTATGCTGGAACATCAACAAACAAACAAACAAACAAAAGGCTCTGCTGTGGCTTTACTACTGTAGGAACAAAAATGGGGGGTTGAGGACTAGGGAAAGGAGAAGATGAGAGGAAAGGCTGAGTGTGGCTGAGTCATCCTTAATACAAAACAAGTGAAGCAAGCCACTCAGGGAAAGAGATGATGAGAGAAAGCCTGCACATTTTGCAGAACCATTTGTTGTGAAGATTGTTTTATCCATTGGATTGCCTTTGCTCCTTTGTCAAAGATCAGTTGGCGATTTTTTAAGAGATTTCACTTATCTATTTTAGAGACAGAGAGAGTACATGCAAATGGGGGTGGTTGGAGCAGGAGCAGAAGGAAAAGCAGACTCTGTGCCGAGCGCACAACCTGACACCAGCCGATACCCTGACACCAGGACCGCGACTGGAACCAAAATCAAGGCAGACGCCCAACCAACTAACCCACCCAGGCACCTCAGCTGACATTTTAAAAAAGGTTTTATTTATTTATTTGATGGGGTGGGGGACAAGCAGGGGAAGTAGCAGGAGCCCTACATGTGCAAAGGCAGATGCCTAACCAACTGAGCCACCCAGGCACCCCCAATTGACTTAAGAAGATTTTATTTATTTGTTTGTTTGTTTATAGCATGAGCAAGGGGATGGAGAGAGGGAGATGGAGAGGGAGAGACTCTCAAGCCAACTCTGTGCTGAGTGTGGAGCCCCAGGCAGGGCTCAATCCCACAAGCCTGAGATCATGACCTGAGTCAAAATCAAGAATTAGAAGGCTTAACCAACTGAGCCATCCGGGTACTCCTCAGTTGACTGTTTTTATGTGGGCTTATTTCTGGGCTATTTGTCTGTTTTTTTGCCAAAACTACTTTGTCTTGATTACTGTAGCTTTATAATAAGTCTTCAAATTAGCCAGTGTCAATCCTCTGACTTTGTTCTTTTTCAATATTGTGTTGACTCTTCTGGGTCTTTGACCTCTCCATATAAATTTAGAATCAGTTTGTCAATATCCACAAGAATATCCTGCTGGGATTTTTACTGAGATATTAACTATACATCAAGTTGGGAAGGACTGACATCTTGCCAATATGGAGTCTTCCTATCCAGGAACATGGAATATCTTTCCATTTATTTAGTTAGATTTCTTTTATCAGAATTTTTAAGTTTTTCTCATATAGATCTTGTACATATTTTGTTAGACTTACACCTAAGTGTTCCATTTTGGGGGGTGCTACTGTAAGTGGTATTGTGTTTTTATTTATTTAAAATTTTATTCATTCATCAAAGAGAGAGAGAGAGAGAGTCCACATGTGAGCACAAGCAGGGGGAGTGCAGAGAGAGAAGGAACTCCACCCCTCGCTGAGCAAGGAGCCTGATGTGGGACTCAAGCCCAGGATCCTGGGATCACGACCTGAGCCGAAGGCAGATGCACAACTGACTGAGCCACTCAGGTGTCCTAGTATTGTGTTTTTAATTTTAAATTCCACTTGTTCTTTACTGGTATATAGGAAAATGATTATCTTTTTTATATGATTCTCATATTCTGCAACATTGCTATAATTACTTATTAGTTCCAGGAGTTTTTTTTCCAATTTATTTATTTTCAGAAAAACAGTATTCATTATTTTTTCACCACACCCAGTGCTCCATGCAAGCTGTGCCCTCTATAATACCCACCACCTGGTACCCCAACCTCCCATCCCCCCGCCATTTCAAACCCCTCAGACTGTTTTTCAGAGTCCATAGTCTCTCATGGTTCACCTCCCCTTCCAATTTACCCAAATTCCCTTCTCCTCTCTAACGCCCCTTGTCCTCCATGCTATTTGTTATGCTCCACAAATAAGTGAAACCATATGATAATTGACTCTCTCTGCTTGACTTATTTCACTCAGCATAATCTCTTCCAGTCCCGTCCATGTTGCTACAAAAGTTGGGTATTCATCCTTTCTGATGGAGGCATAATACTCCATAGTGTATTTGGACCACATCTTCCTTATCCATTCGTCCACTGAAGGGCATCTTGGTTCTTTCCATAGTTTGGCGATCATGGCCATTGCTGCTATAAACATTGGGGTACAGATGGCCCTTCTTTTCACGACATCTGTATCTTTGGGGTAAATACCCAGGAGTGCAATTGCAGGGTCGTAGGGAAGCTCTATTTTTAATTTCTTGAGGAATCTCCACACTGTTCTCCAAAGAGGCTGCACCAACTTGCATTCCCACCAACAGTGTAAGAGGGTTCCCCTTTCTCCACATCCTCTCCAACACATGTTGTTTCCTGTTTTGTTAATTTTGGCCATTCTAACTGGTGTAAGGTGATATCTCAATGTGGTTTTAATTTGAATCTCCCTGAGGGCTAATGATGATGAGCATTTTTTCATGTGTCTGATAGCCATTTGTATGTCTTGATTGGAGAAGTGTCTGTTCATATCTTCTGCCCATTTTTTGATGTGTTTGTCTGTTTCGTGTGGGTTGAGTTTGAGAAGTTCCAGGAGTTTTTTGTTGAAACTTTTAGATTTTCTACATGCCTGTTCATGTAATCTGCCAACAGTTTTCTTTCTTTCTTCCTAAGCAGTATACATTTTGTTTCCTTTTCCAGACAATATTTTTTCCATGCAATGTTTAAAAGCAGTGGTGAGGGGTGCCTTGGTAGGTCAATCAGTTAAGTGTCTGTCTTCAGCTTGGGTCATGATCTCAGGGTCCTGGGATCAAGCCCCACATTGAGTTCTCTGCTCACCAGGGAGTCTGCTTCTCCTTCTCCCCCTCCTTTTCCCACAGCTTGTGTGTGCTCTTAAATAAATAAAATCTTAAAAAAATAAATAAAAGCAGTGGTGAGAGGAAACAGTTTTGCCCTGTTCTCCACCTTAGTGGAAAGCCACAGAGAATTTTTAGGGTAGTAAAACTATTCTGTAAGATACTAATGGTAAATATAGATCATCATATATTTGTCAAAGTTCATGGAATGTACACCACGAATGAACCAAATGGACTTTGGGAGATAATGATGCATCACTCACTGTTGGTTCACCTATTTTAACAAATGCACTACTCTCCTTCAAGGTGCTTATACTGAGGGAAGCCTGTACATGTTTGAGGGAAGGGAATATATGTAAACTCTGTAATTTGGGCTCAGTTTTCCCAGTGAATCAAAAACTGTGATTCAAAAACTGTTCTAAAAAAAAGTCTTTTAAAAAATATATATGTCAGGGCACCTGGGTGGCTTAGTGGGTTAAAGCCTCTGCCTTCAGCTCAGGTCATGATCTCAGGGTCCTGGGATCGAGCCCCGCATTGGGCTCTCTGCTCAGCAGTGATCCTGCTTCCTCCTCTCTCCCTCCCTGCCTGCCTCTCTGCCTACTTGTGATCTCTGTCAAATAAATAAACAAAATCTTTTAAAACTACACACACACACACACATACACACACACACATATATGTACGTATATATGCCAAAGAATTTGGGAATTTTAATTATGCTATTACATGAGTGCCATTTTTGTTTGTTCATTTGTTTGAAAACCTACTCAGGCAAGCCCGAGAAATGTAATTCAACTCATACTGGATAGCAAGCTTTTTTTACCCCATGTTCTGTCCTATACAACTCTTTATTTCCTGATTGTAAAACTAGTTTAGATAAAAATCTATTCAAAATTTATGTAAAATGTGGCACTTATGTTTACTCATTTACCTTTACACCATACATTTGAATGCTTCTGAAATTGTTCTGAAAGTTTTGTCACTATTTTCAACTTCTTTCAGAAAAAATACCCTAACTAGAATATTGGAAAATCTCTCCATTTGTTATTTCTATTATTGTATCCAAACTTCAAGTTGTCTTATAGTTGTATTATTTGTAATACTTACTGTTATAATCATACTATATTAATATCTGGGATCCCCTCTAATTTTCTTTCATATATATACTTCTTAATCTGAAAAAAAGCCTGTCTATTTTTAGGAGCCAATGTATTTTGAAACACTGGGGTCACATCTGCTGTTACAGACTTTACTACTATTTTAGAATTCTTTTCTTCCAACTGTCTTTTCATGCATTTTAGGTTTCTTATTCATTCTGGCAGGAACAGGAGGCTTCAGGGGTCCAGGAGTCTTTCTTAGGCAGCTTGATGTACTGCCGCTGCTCTTGATCTACCATCTGTTGCTTCGAATGACAATACCTCTTATTGTTCACCATGTGCAGGTGCGTATAATGTTTCAGTCTTTCACAGTAACATAAGAAGACAGAATATAAACCAATACCACTTAGAGTACAGATTTATATTACATTCTTATTTTAAACACATGGCTTTCCTGCCCTTATTCATGCTTGTTTGTTTTCCAGGCTGACTGGTCGCATAGGTTACAGGTGTCTTTCCAGAAATTTGATGAGTGTTTTGGGAAACTTCCCAATTTAGTCAAATGAAGCCTAGGCTAGAGTGATAATTTTTCTCTTCATTAAACTCTGACCAATTTCTCCCTTTTACATTTGAAGTCAATTCACATAACAACCCTAAATCAGTACCTCAGTTTTTTATTGAAACTAATATTTTGAAAATGTTTTATACCTTAAAACAGAAATGATGATTATATTTTCTGTGTTGAGATACACAGAGCAGTAGCCACATGGGTGGCTCAGTCCTTTGGCTCTGGTCATGATCCCAGGGTCTTATGTTTGAGCCCTGCATGGGGCTCCCTGCTCAGAAGGAAGTCTGCTTCTCCTTCTGCTCCTTCCCCTGCTTTCTCTCTCTCTCAAAAAAATAAATAAAACTTTTTTAAAATCCTCAGAATAGCAAATGAGAAAATTATCTTTAAGAATACTAAATATTAACAGGGTTGGCTGAGGAAGACAAGTGTATTTCCTGAATAGGCCTTTCCTTTCTGAGATTAACAAATTTATTTACTTAAGAATTTTACTTCAGGGGCACCTGGGTGGCTCAGTGGGTTAAAGCCTCTGCCTTCAGCTCAGGTCATGATCCCAGGGTTCTAGAATCGAGCCCCACATCGGGTTCTCTGCTCAGCAGGGAGCCTGCTTCCCTCTCTCTCTGCCTGCCTCTCTCCTACTTATGATCTCTGTCAAATAAATAAATAAAAATCTTTTAAAAAAAGAATTTTATTTTATTCTCAACTTGCTAGAATTAACTTTATACCATAATCCACACATGTGAACATGTAGTAAAACTCTGGCTATATAGCAGTCACTTATTTCAACAGATGGAAAGAATGATATTAAGCTAATTAGAAAGGAGATTTACAAATATAGACATAGAAACTTGAGGGTTAGTTGCACTTTTGACTTTATAGCTTATTAGCATTTTACTTCATTTTTATTTAAATTCAATTAATTAACATAATGTCTTATTAGTTTCAGAGGTAGAGTTCAGTGATTTATCAGTCTTATATAATACCCAGTGCTCCTTACATCACGTGCCCTCCTTGATGTCCATCACCCAGTTACTCCATCCCCATCCTCCCCTCAAGCAACACTCAGTGTGTTTCCTATGATTAAGTTTTTAAAAATAGGTAGCTAGGGGTGCCTGGGTGGCTCAGTGGGTTAAAGCCTCTGCCTTCAGCTCAGGTCATGATTCCAGGGTCCTGGGATCAAGCCCCATGTTGGGCTCTCTGCTCAGCAGCTGCAGGTCTTCCTCCTCTCTCTCTGCCTGCTTCTCTGCCTACTTGTGATCTGTCTGTCAAATAAATAAATAAAATCTTTTTAAAAAATAGCAACACTTGAATGAGGCATTTCATTATCTTTCTCCTGTTTTTTTCTTGCTATCTATCAAAGAATCTCTACTCACTTACCCACCTAAGAGGCTCCCCATCTGAGGTTTCATGTAATTCATAGTGATTTAATCATCACTATATGGAAGAAACAAGGTAAAAAGCATAAAATACTTTATTTTACACTTTTTAATTTTATACACAAAGTAAAAACAATAAACGTACCAAAAAAATCCTATTATTTTCAACTGACAGCTTACATACTAGCAGGAAGAAAATGGGGGTGGGGGTGGACCAAGTTTTACTGCTAGAATTCCTATTACTTCTTACCACATCTAAATATAATTATACTTTTGGGGGGGCCTGGGTGGGTCCTGGGTTAAGCCTCTGCCTTCGGCTCAGGCCATGAACTCAGGGTCCTGGGATCAAGCCCCACATCCTGCTCTCTGCTCACCAGGGAGTCTGCTTCCCCCTCTTTCTCTACCTACTTGTGATCTCTATGTCAAATAAATAAATAAAATCTTTTTAAAAATTAAAAAAATATATAATTACACTTTTTTTCCTCCCAGAAGCTGAAATCAGAGCAGTATTCTCAGCTAGGCTTTCTTGATTGTATTTGGCTAAAAAGATAGAGCTTTTTAGTAAAATTTACTCTGTGAATATTTTAGCAAACATTTCTAAATTCCTATATATACAAATATTTCTCAAATACGTATCTGAAAACAGGATGTGTTGGAAGAAATGCCTGGGAAATTCTCAGTTTATTTGCACATTATTTTCTATGATAGAAGTGAGAGATCACTCTGGAAATTTTCAATTCCCCTATACATCTTTACATATTTTAATAAGCAGATCTCCCAAAAACCACTTCGGGTGGGGGGGCGTCTAAGATCCCAAACCTTTACAATTTGATTTTTAGAGTTTAGGGTCTTAATCCAAAGTCCTCAACTTTATCAAAAGCATTTTCCTATTCTACCACCAGGTGGCAGATGGATCCATTTTTTTGGAGCAGGAGCCCAACCCCGCCCTACCGGAAGTTGTCATGTAAAGGAACCCTCTTTGGCCACGCCTACAGTTCAGCACCCTGGACACGGACAGCGACACCGCCCAGTTTAGTCCCATGACTTGCTGCAGAGGTTTTCACCTGACAAAGGAGTTGGCCAATCCCAACTTGTTCCAAGGGCCGCGTGACTGACTAAGTTATAATGCCAGATATGGAGGGAGGTAAGAACCCTTTGGTTTTGGACACTTAGGCTGGGAGAAACTAGCCGATATTAAATAATATCCCCTATTGCAAAATGCCATCTTTTGTCTCTCTCACTACTCTTGGATTCTAAGCGCATGCTGTGAATCCTGTCTTCGTGTGTGTGACAGACATTAGATCATCCCACCTTGGTTTGTTGGTTTATTCCAACAAAATGCGTAAGCCAGCAAAGGCGGTACAAAAGTCTGTGTGAGTTATGGCGGCCAATGCCTCATCTTGCACAAAGCTGCTTGTCAGTTCTCCTAAGAAACTAGCGTGACGATAGACTGCTTTTTTCGCATTGTTTTCCTATTAATTACTCTCAAAAACACAAACAGCAGCTGTCTTTGTTCACATGAAATGACTGTTTAAGGCAAAGAGACTGGACTGAAGCACAAGTGTGCTTAAGAAGTGACGGTTTAGGTGTTATGTTTCCAGTTGCTTAGCAACAAATTAGACAAAAAGAGCATGTTTGCAGGTTTTAATTCGTGTATCAAAATGGCAAAACTTAAGGGCAAATGAAAATGGGTTCGGGACAGCATAACTTTTAACTGTCAGTAGGAATTAGAATCAGAGTCTAATTAAATCTCGGTCCTGGGGCAGCAGATAGGGCTAAATAGGAACGTAGCTATTTAAGATGCACCAACAGGCTAAATTAGACTTAGTTTTAGCTGTAATTTATTCATGTTTAACCAATTTCTTTCTTTCCCACTTTGTTTTGGCGGTGATAATTCATCTCTTTAACCAGCAGAGGGCGGATTGGCTGCATCTTTCGCCCCTAAGACACTCCCTCCTCTCACCACCCCCTTCTCCACCCCCCTCCCCTTGCCCCAGAGAAATTAATTTACTAGGCTCCTCAAATATACACCAGCTGAGGAAGGGGTGGCAGAAAGACATTTGCACACAGATCTTGGCAGAGTGCCTGCCCTGTCACCCTTGGATCTGTGGCTGCTCTTGTGTCTCCTTGCTGGGGGCTGCAGAGGGGATTGCAGTAGTTGTCGCAGGAGGGGGCAGGGATGAAAAGCAGCCCCATCCCAGCAATGATATATGGGATCACTAGTTTCAGAGAATTAAGAGGGCCAGGAGTAGCCTAGTAGCCTAGTAGCCTAGGAGGAATGTAACTTATGAAGGTTCCAAAGGGAAAAGAAGCAGTTTACCTTTCAGGATCAATAGCTGGATCAACAAACAAACAAAAAAAGGCTCTGCTCTGGCTTTGCTACTCTAGAAACAAAAATGGGGGGTTGAGGGCTAGGGAAAGGAGAAGATGAGAGGAAAGACTAAGAGCGTGGCTGAGTCATCTTTTTAACACAAAACAAGTGAAGCAAGCTACTCAGGGGGAGAGACAATGAGAGAAAGCCTGCCAGGACACAGGGCAGAGCAATAGAGCATGCTGCACAGAGTTAATTTATTGTTGGGAAGAGCCCTCCACACTGTGGACAAATAGGCTACCTGCTCCACAGGGGCGTTTTACCAAGTCTTGTAGGATTTTGCAGAATCTCCTTGGGCAGGAGGCCAGAAATCCCATTAATTGGATGTGTCTTTTCTTCTACATATATTTATGTCTCAGAATTCCTCTAACTCAGATTCAAACTAGTAAAATTAATTTTTCCTGGAGGTCATTAAACTAAGTTTTATGTGGCATTGCATTTCTCTCCTTCAAACATTAAATTTCTGTAAAGCTTATTTTTAAAGGACACCATTGCATTAATAAATTCAACTCTTGGGGTGCCTGGGTGTCTCAGTTGGTAAGTGTCTGCCTTCAGCTCAGGTCAGGATCCCAGGGTCCTGGCATGGAGCCCTGCATCAGGCTCCCTGCTCAGTAGGGAGCCTGCTTCTTCTCCCACTCCCCACGCTTGTGTTGCCTCTCTAACACTCTGTCAAATAAATAAGTAAAATCTTTTAAAAATAAATAAATAAATAAATTCAACTCTTGAGAGTGTGTGAAACTCTTAAAGTTGGCTATGGGAGGGGGCAAGAGGAGGATGTCTTAAGAAGATAGATTAACATCTTTCAGAAAGCATGATTTGACTTACAGTTCTATGATTAATCTAGAGATAAACTGCACTTTGATGGTGTGTTGAATGCCTGTGTCTTTGTAGCATTCCCTCTCTACATGAGCACTGATAATATAAATTTTTTTTCTTTTTTTCCCCTTAGATTTTATTTATTTGTCAGAGAGAAAGCACAAGGAGGGGGAGCAGCAGGCAGAGCAGGCAGAGAGAGAAGCAGACTCCCCACTGAGCAAGGAGCGTGATGCAGGACTCCCATCCCAGGACGCTGGGATCATGACTTGAGCTGAAGGCAGCTGCTTAACCAACTGAGCCACCCAGGCATCCCTGGTAATATAAATTTTCTATGCATATAACAAGTTTCATTCATGTTGCACCAGGAGCCAAATGAGTCCTTAAAATTGACTATATAATGATAATATAATTATAATCTTTCCATGAAAGTCAAAATTATCTTTTAAAAAATCCCAAGTAAAAAAATAAAAAATTAAATTAAATTAAATTAAAAAACCCAAGTAGTAAGTCAGCAAACAAGCACATAATAAAAAGGAACACCCTAATAGCCAACAAGCATATGAAAAGGTTTTCAACATCATTAATGATCAAAGAAATGGAATTTTAAATTACAATAAAATGCCTTTACCCACCCAAGATAATGGCTTAGTTAATTAATAATAAAACATGACACTTTCAAGTGTTGGAAAGGATTGGACAAATTCAACTATCACACACTCTGGTAAAGTGTAAGTTGGTACAATCACTCTGGAAACCTGGGAGCATTTAGTCAAGTATCTTATAGTATACCCTACAACTCAATAATAACACTCTTAGATACATAATAGAAATGCTTACATGTACATAAAAAAGACATGTACAAGAATGCTCATCATAGGGGTGCCTGGGTGGCTCAGTGGGTTAAGCCTCTGCCTTCAGCTCAGGTCATGATCCCAGAGTCCTGGGATCGAACCCCACATCTGGCTCTCTGCTGGGCGGGGAGCCTGCTTCCCCCTCTCTCCCTCTGCCTGCCTCTCTGCCTACTTGTGATCTCCATCTATCAAATAAATAAATAAACTCTTAAGAAAAAAAAGAAGAATGCTCATCATAGCTCAAATTTGGAAGCATCCCAAATGTATCTCAATGCTAGCATGGGAAAGATATTATCACCAAAACCAGAAATATATACAACATGACATTTTAAAAGACTTCTCCTATAGCAACATTATGTATAAATCTCACAAACATAGTGTTCAGTAGAAAAAAAAATCAGAAACTGAAGAAAACATTTTATATGATTCTGTTTCTATAAAGCTCAATAACTGAAAAAAACTACTCTAAGATGATTAAAGTCAGAATAGTGGTTCTATTTGGTGGAGATAGAGACTAGCAGGGAGCTCAAGGGAGGCTTCACGGGAATTGGTAATATCCTAGTTCTTGATCTGGATGTTACAGGTGTGTTCACTACGTGAAAATCTATTGAGCTATACACTATGTTGGTATGTGTTACTTATATTACACTGCAATAACAACAACCAAAGAAAAACACAGGATGGATCATTTTGTGCTTACATTTAAAATCAATCAGTGTCTTCCCATTACACTGAGAGCATTATGTAAATTCCTTAATTTATCTACAAGGCTCTGAATAAACTAATAATTTTTAATCTCTTATTAACCACTTTCTCCTTCCACTATCACACTTGAATTACTCTGACTTTTCGTCAGTGTCTAGAACATGTCAATCTCTTTTCAATCTTGGGGCCTTTGGACTTGCTGTTTCCCGCCGGGAATGAATGATTGCCACCTCTTTTCATGACATGCTCCTTTTAACCCTTCCACTCTCAGATTAGTAACATTTTGTTAGAGAAGCTTTCTTTGAATCTCCTATCAAAAGCCCCTATGAGGCGCCTGGGTGGCTCAGTCCTTAACCGTCTGCCTTCTGCTCAGGTCATGATCCCAGAGTCCTGGGATCGAGCCCCGCATTGGGCTCCCTGCTCTGCGGGGAGTCTGCTTCTCCCTTTCCCACTCCCTCTGTTGTGTTGTCTCTCTCGCTGTGTCTCTGTCAAATAAATAAATAAAATATTTTTTAATCTAAAAGAAAAAGCCGGGGCGCCTGGGTGGCTCAGTGGGTTGAGCCGCTGCCTTCGGCTCGGGTCATGATCTCGGGGTCCTGGGATCGAGCCCTGCATCGGGCTCTCTGCTCAGAAGGGAGCCTGCTTCCTGCTCTCTCTCTGTCTGTCTCTCTGCCTGCTTGTGATCTCTCTCTGTCAAATAAATAAATAAAATCATTAAAAAAAAAAAAAGAAAAAGCCCCTGTGATATTATTCTATGTGCTGCTATAACAGAATACCACAAACTTAGTGGCTTTAAACAACACATCTATTATCTTGGACTTCTGGTGGTCAGAAGTCCAAAATGTGTCTCACGGGACTAAAATCGAGGTATCAGCAGGAGAATACCTTCATTCTGGATGCAGTAGAGGAGAACCCATCCCCTTGCCTGTGCCAGCTTTTACAGGCTGCCTGCCTGTCTGGGCAGATGGCCCCTTCTCCCATCCATCCTCAAAGTCAGCTGTCCAGCAGCTTCAAATCTGACTTTGATACTTTCTCCCCTGCCTCTCTTCTCCACTCTTGTGATAATGCTGGGTCCACCCAGATACTCCAGGATGATCTCCTGACATCAAGGTCAGCTGACTAGTAACTGTAATTCCCACTTGTTATGTGATATAACATATTTACAATTCTGGACATATCTTTCAAGAGACAATAGTCTGCCTTCCCCTGTCCCCCTGACTTTTTTGTAGGACAACATCTTGTTTATTTCCTTAAAAGCACTCATCACAATTTTTAATTGTTTTGTCTGTTTCCTTGTTCGCTTGTCCACTCTAATGTGAATTCTAAGACAGCACAGACCTGATCTGTCTTCTTAGCTGCTGTTTCCCCAGTGCTTAGCCTAATGTCTGGTGCACTGTAGGAGTTCAAAAAGTCTTAGTGGAAAGAATAAATAGATGATTATGATTTTAGGTTTATGGTTTGACACTTAACAGCTCTGTTTGGTCTTTGTCTTTCCTTCTCATATAAAAATATAAATTGCATCTTGGCAAGAGGGGAATTTCTGGGGGAATTACAACATCAATTTTTCAAACTCTCTATCATACTAGCTCGCTGTAAAAAATAATGCCCACAGATAAAAGCCCATATACGTCCCATACATATCTTCATTTCTTTTTTGTACTTACAAGGATAGTCTATAAGTTACCTTCCCCTGGAATATAGCATATCACAAGGGTCATGCCACTGAAGAAAAGATCATCAAGGATGAAAAGTTATAACTCTTTGTTATAACGTTAGGAAAATGTGGTACAAAGGGCTCTAAGTCTGATCCTAGGATACAGTTATGAAGATATCATCAGATAATCATTTATCTCTTTTACCAGGTTAATACTATCAGATACCAAAGGTTTTTTTTAATACTTGGTGATTCATTTATTCAAGAAATATCTATTGATTGACAAACCATAAGAGACTCTTAATCTCACAAAACAAACTGAGGATTGCTGAGGGTTGCTGGGGGTGTGGGGAAGTAGGAAAAGGGTGGTTGGGTTATGGCCATTGGGGAGGGTATGTGCTATGGTGAGTGCTGTGAAATGTGTAAGTCTGATGATTCACAGACCTGTAACCCTGGGGCAAATAATACATTATATGTTAATAAAAATAATTTTAAAATAAGAAATATTTATTGATCATCTATTAAGTATCCAGTTAATAGGCTTTTAGGCTCTGAGTACACAGTATGAATAATACAAAGTACCTATGTTTAGGGTGTCTACAAATTGATATATAATATTGTGTGATATATGGCAAGTTTTATAAAGAAGAAAGGTTTTGAATGGTTATTTGATTTCTGTTATGAAAAGAAAAGTCTGAATGGAAGAAGGGAGACCAATTAGAATGCCAGTGCAGGAAAATAGGTAGAAAACAATGGTAGTTTAAAATAAGATGATCATACTGGAGTCAATAAAAATTGGCTGGACTTGAGACATATTTTCAAGATAAAATTTACATGGTTTGATGATGGATCTGGATGTGGTTGGTGGTGCCATTTACTGATATGGGGAAAGTCAGGGTTAATTTCAGAATGGCCAATCAAGACTTCTGTACACATTAAATTTCAAAGGCTTGTTAAAAGTTATAAATTACATTGATAGGGCAATTGAATATTTGGGTCTGGGGAGTTAGGGGAGATGGCACACCTAGAAATAGGAATTTTAGAGTAAAGATTAGGAAAACTATAATTAAAGCAATGAAACTGGATGAGATCACATAAGAAAGTAGTGAAGATAGTGACGATTGGCCAGTCATAGGGGTGTTTAGGTGGCTCAGTGGGTTAAAGCCTCTGCTTTCGGCTTGGGTCATGGTCTCAGGGTCCTGGGATTGAGTCCTGCATCGGGCTCTCTGCTCACTGGGGGACCTGCTTCCTCCTCTCTCTCTGCCTGGTTCTCTGCCTGCTTGTGATCTCTGTCTGTCAAATAAATAAATAAAATCTTAAAAAAAAAAAGATTGGCCAATCATAGGATACTTCAACACTTAGAGGTCTAGAAAATGAGAAGCCAGCCAATAAGTCTCAGGGGGAGTACCCAGTGTGGTAGGAGGAAATCCAGGAGAGAATGTACCCTGAAAGTCATGTGGAAAAACTTTCAAGAAGGAGGAAGGACACACTGCTGAGAGTTTAATAAGATGAAACATGACATGGGAAAGATGGAGGTTCCCCTGTGACCCTGGCAGAGTAGATTCAATGAAGTGATAAAATTTAAAAAAAAAAAAACCTGATCTAATGTGACAATCCATTATGAAAGTATTATTCAGCTTGTATTCCTTTTAAATACTGCTACCTGAAGTACAGATTATATGAACTGCCAAGATTGCTGATCTATAAACATGGAATAAATTGGCAAAACTTCTAAATTCACAATTTCTTGGTATTAGATCATAGTATATAGATTGATGCACTGTAATGATGTTGGTGGGAAGAAATACTGAGACTACTTCTTCATAGCTCTGAAGATACTACTTTATGCTCTGCCCATAATTTGCAATAACAGAAATCAGTTTTAAATTCTTCCCATCGGGGTGCCTGGGTGGCTCAGTGGGTTAAAAGCCTCTGCCTTCAGCTCTGCTCATGATCCCAGGGTCCTGGGATTGAGCCCCACATCGGGTTCTCTGCTCAGCGGGGACCCTGCTTCCCCCTCTCTCTCTGCCTGCCTCTCTGCATACTTGTGATCTCTGACTGTCAAATAAATAAAATCTTTTAAAAAAATAAAGAATAAATTATTCCCCTCTTCTGAAGTGGTTACAGATGCCTACTCTGTGCCTGGAAATAGAAAAACAAACTTCCCTGTGGAGAAATTTTAAATAAAACTTTTATTTTAACTAAACCAATACATTTTCCAAGCATTTCAAAGCATTTTCCAAGACCTCCACATGATACATTGATGTTTGCAAACTAGTTCTTTGCATTACTTGTGTTTATATGAGGTGAGGCTTTTTCCAGTAATCACCATCATGATCATTTAGCCCCCTAATCTCACAAGGTGTCCACTTTACAGAGCTCCTAAATCCTTTGCATGGGCCCAGGCAAGAAGTTTTAGAATGTGATCCTCTCGATGATCTCTGCCAGCTCTTTTTCAGAGAACTGTTACATTGAGAAACTTTTTTTCTAAAGATTGTTTCATTTCACCTAACAGTCAGCGCTACAGTCGTTCACCTGAGCTGAAGGCAGACACTTAACCAACTGAGCCACCTAGGCAGCCTGATGAGTACTAATTCTTTATATGTAACTTTTCTCACTTTGCGGTGGGGGGGGGGAAGATTAGGAGAGGAATTGGAAGTGGTAAGTAGAAGGAACTCTTCCAAGGAATTTTTTTTTTTTTAAAGAAGAGAGAACTGAGCTGTAATTAGAAGGAAAAATGAGGTCAATAAATGGTTATTTTAAGATGTGAGAAATAACACTATGACTGTTTGCTGATAGGAAAGAGCCTGTAGAAAGGAGAAGATTGATAATACATACGGGGCGATAGAAAGCAATGTCTTTGAGTATATGACGTGAAAGGGGATTTGAGTACTGAGGAAAGGTGGCTTTAGCAAGGAGCATGAACAATTTAGCTAACAGCCACAGAACATCAGGTAGTGGATAAAGGAACAAAGACATACCAGAAGGTCAACGTGGTGCAAATTTGTGGCCATAGTCTTCTGATTGCTTCATTTATCAATGAGTAAAGATGATGGTCTACTGATCGAAGTCGGGGTGTGCTGAAGGTTGAGAAGGGCAGAGAGTATAATGTTGTCAAAGCAAGTAGGTGAGAGTAGGAGCTTATGGACTAGGAAAATACAATATGATCACCAGGCAGCATTGAAGTCCATCTGAAATTTGTAATTACAATTAGAATGTGAGAACAGTACAAAGTATTATGGTATTTTCTCCTAAGACTTTTGTTTTAAGATTTTATTTTGGAGGCGTCTGCATGGGTCAGTTGGTTAAGCATCCGACTCTTGATTTCGGCTCAGATCATGATCTCAGGGTCATGAGATCGAGCTCCGAGTTGGGCTCCGCTGAGCATGGAGCCTACTTAAGGTTTTCTCCCTTCCTCTCTACCCAACTGCTCCTACCCACTCCTACCACATTCACACGCTCTTAAAAAAAAAAAAAAAAAGGAAGGAAGAAAGAAAGAGAGAAACGATTTTAAGTAATCTCTACACCCATCTTCAGGCTTAAACTCATGCACAACCCCAAAGTCAAGAGTCACATGCTCCACCAGCTGATCACCTCTCTACTATCACTTCAATCAATGTGAATAGAGGCCTGGTATAGACAAAGTTTTGGATTTATGAGGAGTAGGATTGTTTAGAAGCATGTGTATTAAAATGCAAGAAAGTCAGGGAGTTAAGTGTATATAAAATGGAATGCTTATAATGACTGGCCATAGGCTTTTAGCTCAATAAGGAGAAGTAAGGTCATGGGGGTAGTAGGGATGATGAAAGATGGCAGGACTAATGGGATTTTATGTCTTGAAGTGGCTGGAGTTATTTTTGAAGTTAGGATGCTACAGGGAATGAGCTGGAAAAATTGGAGGGTGTAGCCAGACAGCTGGATGCTTAAAATGGCTAACATTTTAAGTCTGTATCTGACTTTGGCTGGGAGTAAGTGGCTGAGGCAGGTAGAACACGGACTAACTGCAGGAGAGAAGGTCAAGGGATAGAGAGGCTACTAGAAGACAAACCTCTGTGAGATCAATTTCACCAAGAATTATGACTGGAATAACACCGGAGAGGGTGATGAAGCGTCAACAGTTAAAATCTTCCAGAAATGAGGATGAGTGAAACAGGGTCAGTAGATGGCAGCCACAAGGAGAGGCAGGAGGTGGAAAAACTATGACATGAGATTCCAAGCTGAATGTTGTTAGGCATTCAGGGGGAAGGGTGTAGAGTGATATGGAAGTGGCAATGAGGAGCAGGACGGGAATTTCTTCTTTCTTGCCCCAGTAGTTTTAGAGCTAAAAAGACAAACCACAGTTACATTATGGGAAAGAAAAAAAGAAGAAGTAATGTCTTCAGGGACAGCCAGGTTTTAGTTAGAAGGTGAATTTTCAGAGAAGACACTGAGGATAAAGGGGATTTTGGTGACTGACCAGAGGGCACAGTGGAAGGGTTTCAAAAGTGGAAGTAGCTGTAGGGCATCTGGATGGCTCAGTCAATTATGCATCCACTCTTGACTTCAGCTCAGGTCATGATCTCAAGGTCAGGAGATTGAGCCCCACCTCAGGCTTAACATGGAGTGTGCTTAAGATTCTCTCTCTCCGGAAGTGGAGATGCAATGTGGGGGGTTTGCGGGGTAGGAAAAGAAAAAAATGAAAGAAGATGGGATCGGGAGGGAGACAAACCATAAAAGACTTAATCTCAAAAAACAGACTGAGGGTTGCTGGGGGTGGGGACTGGAGAGTGGTGGGGATATGGACATTGGGGAGGGTATGTGCTATGATGAGTGCTGTGAAATGTGTAAACCTGGCGATTCACAGACCTGTACCCCTGGGGATAAAAATACATTATATGTTTATTTTTTTAAAAATATAGAAATGATTGAAAATGCCCAGTAATTGTGATTTATTTCACATGAATTAAATGCAATCATTTTCTCTAAAGAGATACTTCAAATGGCAGGAGGTAAGGAAAGACATTCTGTTTCATAAAGTTGTTTTTCTAAATTATAATTTGCTTAAAATTCTTCTACTTTCAAACTATATCTAGTTTTACATAATTGATTGGAATGACAATGGTGTTTGTTGTTTTTGTTTAGTGATACACTAAAACTAAGTTATCATGGTACAGAATGTATTCTTTATGGAATTTAGAAGCTAATTAGTCAAGAAGGGAGAGTTGGTATCTACATAAATCAATTAATAAATCTGCAGAAGTTAAAAAGAAAAAAAAGATTCTCTCTCTCCCAGACTATGGACTCTGAAAAACAATCTGAGGGTTTTGAAGGGGCGGGTGGGGGTGGGAGGTCGGGGGAGTCTGGTGGTGGGTATTGTGGAGGGCACGTATTGCAAGGAGCACTGGGTGTGGTGCAAAAGCAATGGATTCTGTTACACTGAAAAGAAATTAAATTTTAAAAAAGTTAAAAAAAAAGAAGATTCTCTCTCTCCCTCTGCCCCTCCCCACCCACACCCCACCCATGCTCATTCATTTTCTCTTTCTTTTTTTTTTTTTAAGATTTTATTTATTTACTTGACAGACTGAGATCACAAGTAGGCAGAGAGGCAGGCAGAGATAGAGGAGGAAGCAGGCTCCCCACGGAGCAGAGAGCCTGATGTGGGGCTCGATCCCAGGACCCTGGGATCATGACCTGAGCTGAAGGCAGAGGCTTTAACCCACTGAACCACCCAGGCGCCCCTCATTTTCTCTTTCTTAAGAAAAAAAAAAAAAAGAATGGAAGAAGATGGAAATCATATTTTTTAAAAAAGAAAAGAAATCCACAGAACAACACGGGAGCTACTCTCTGGGGGCAAAGAGTTGATGGCAGAGTTCTGAACTTCTGGAAATGGACATAAACTAGAAAGCTAATGCTGATGGCCATGAGGGCAGATAGTGTTGGTAAGGCTGTGACTCTGGGGTAAAGTACAGGGGGTCCCATCAGAAACATTCAGAATTCTTGGGCTCTCACATGGCTAAAACTGGTGTCTTCCTTTCAGCACAGGGCCACAAGGAGACCCCCTCCAAACCCTGCCAACACAGTTTCCGAGGCCTGAGACACAGGACAATCGTGATCTAACATGAGAGTTTCCTTCTACTGCCTTGGATATTATCCACAGCAGGAGGAATCAAAAGGTGCTGGCTTTCTACCCAATTTGAGGACAAATCTAGTCCTGAAGCCCATGCTTCTCCAAAGACCTTCCCCAAAGACCAGAACATTGGGTGATAGTGGTGTTGCCAGCGCCGCCCATTCTTCTCACTGGAAGCAATGGCCTGGGACAACCAAAGGGTGACAAGAATAGTTTTGTTTTTTTTTAAAGATTATTTATTTATTTATTTGACAGAGAGCACAAGCAGGGGGAACAGCAGGTAGAGGGAGAGGGAGAAGCAGGATCCCTGTGGAGCAGGGAGCCCAATGTGGGTCTCGACCCAGGAACCTGGGACCATGACTTGAGAGGAAGGCAGACACTTAACACACTGAGCCACCCAGGTGCTCCAGGGCAAAAATAACATCTTCTTGACAAGTACCGCTGAGCGGAAGAGTGCTCGTGTTTTTGCTATGGCTACCAAGGGTGCTCTTGAAACAGAGGAGTTCACTTACAGTCTCCAGAGGAATTTTTTTTTTTAACTTTAAAAGTTGGCTACTTTCTATCACCAAGATCAAAAACACACTGGCCTAATCAGTAACTGTGGACATTTTGAAACATCCTAATATTTAAAAGGAAATTAAAAGTAAGTCTCCCTTGCTATCAGTGCTTAAAATCACAGAGAGACATACACATTCTGAGTCACTGTAATAATTTTCTAGTCTCAGTTCACTGAATCTCTGCAGATTCAATTTGGCATCAAATAACAAACCATTCTTCTCTGCCACCAGGGCCACTGGGAGCTGATGGGGAGACAGATAGCACCTTAGCTACAGAAAAGGACAAAGAAGTACTTTCAGGTGACATTTTGTTTCGGGAAAAGTCTAGAAACATACAAGCCTGTTTTTCTGAGCAACCCTAAACAATACTGGAAAATTTCATCATGTTACCCTTTCTAAATCAACTTAGGTAGAAGTTAGGGTATGTTAGTTTGCCTCTGGTTGACACTTGCAAGTCACCAAGTTACTCTAACAGCTTCTCCATGTATGCAAGTGAAAAGTAAAACTGCCCCCAAAACGTCCAAGGGAATTTCTGAGCCATGGCTGACTTGAGACCAGGGTGTTTTCAGCCTTCAACCTAGAAAAAACCTTCACATCTTCAGTTCCAGAACTTAGCTAATGGGCAAAAAAGGAAAACTGCTCCTCCAGGAAGATGCCTCACTCAGGCAAAGAGGATCGCCAGAGGCAGATGCCAAATTCAAGGTGGGACTCTGTAAGTAATGTCTACAAAATCAGTCAGGTTCTTACTGTCTTAGAAGGGCATAGCACACCAAAAGGGTTGGACACCTTTTCGAAGCAGCATGCTAAGACAGTGATGAGGATTTAGTTCACCTGATACCATTCCACTTAAAAGTCAATTCTCCTGATGGAATTGACCTAATTGATTTGGCTAAAATTAGCATTTTCTAGAGCAGTGGTTCTTAATCTCAGAAGTAGGTAATTCTGACCTACGGAATTTTTTAAAAAGTAATGCCCAGGCCACAACCCCAGAAATTCTGATTCATTCTGCTTGTGGTAGAATCTAGGTATTATCAGATAAATGAGAAATACAGACAAAAATAATAATATCTTTATATAAATATGTGCCAAATATTGCATGGAACATATCTATGATATGATTATATATGATGATATGATAATCATATATATAATTATGATATGATTATATAATTATTTACCTAAAATTTCAATTTAACTGGCTATGCTACATTTTTATTTGCTAAATCTGGCAACTCTACCTATAACTCTAGTTTTATTCAGGAATTGGCTCTAGTTATGTAGACCACACAGATTGGATAGCTTTATTTAATGTTTTCTGAATATTTTTGCATCTTTTTAAAAGTAATGTTTTTCCTATTTCTGGGTAGTTCAAGGATTAATTTTTAGGCTATTACTTTCTAAGGAACTATTAAGTATTACTTTCTTATTCTATTGCATTTATTTATAATACATCAGGCTTCCTTTAATTCATCCAATTTAAACCTTTTGAGTATTTGCTTCCTTTTGCTATTTGTTATTGTTTTGTATTCCTTTGTGCATTTACTAGAATTTTAAAATATACCATGTCAGATCCAATCAGTGAAGCACTGAAACTTTCAAAGTAACAGATTTTTACAGGTGAAACAATAAATATTTGGCATTTGTTTTAACACTCCGGGGGGAAAGTGGGGAGAGAAAGAAAATGAATTTGGCAAGATGATGGTAATTGTTCAAAGCTGGATCATGGGCACATGAGGGTTCATTGTACAATTTACCCTAATTCCTTTAATGGAAACTTTTAAAAAAAAGATTTTGAGGCACCTGCAGGGCTCAGTCGGTTAAGTGCCTGCCTTTGGCTCAGGTCATGATCCCAGGGCCCTGGGATCGAGATCAAGACCCCAACTGATATCAAGAATTGGAGGCTTAACTGACTAAGTTACCCAGGTGCCCCAAAACTGTCAAACTGCTCTTACCCATTTATATCCAATTAGCAATATATCTGAGCTCAATTTACTCTCGAGCAAAGCCTGAGACAAGTGTTTGTGCACAGATCATAGTTTGGGAGATGATCCCAAGAACCAGGAAAAGGGAGACAAAAAAAGCCAATCCAGGACACATTATCGAGATCACCACTGTGAGCAACCAAGCGTCAAACAGCCAGAACCCCAGAGTGGGGTGTAGGATGTCTCTTGAATTGTTCGGCTAAGGATCAACCGGGAGAAACATTTGTTTCTCAGCACTCATTTGCTGAAAGTTGACCCAGAGGTGGTAAATCCCCCACTTGGAGGTCAACCAGTGCCTTCAAGCACAGTGCTCCATGATAAGACATCAGAAAAGCCCTAGGAAAGAAAGCAAAAGACTTAAGTGCAGGCTTGAGGCAGAACCCTGTCAGCCAGAAATGTGTCTAAGCCCACAGAAGATTTTATCAGTGCAACCAGCAGAATCAGAGGTGAAGTTTAGAGGCCATGAGGGAAGGCACAAGAAGTATCTGTAAGAAAGCAAATGAGGACACCCGGTGACTGGCAGGTACCCTTGCGAACACACTGTTGCATTAAACTGTGTAACCATTTTAATCGACGGGTGAAAGAAGTCTATCTCAAAGGAGTTTTATTTTGAATTTTCCAACACCCAACAGGCTCCAGGTCTGCTACTTGGGGAGTTAGTCAAACCTCTACCAGTGGGCTCAGGGACTCAGAAACAAGGACACGTGGGCTCCTTTTGAGGAAAATGGAATACAAAATCTTGCATAGGCTCTGGTTTCGTCTCAGAGTTGCTATGAAGACTGAAGGGTAGAAGTCTAGAAGAAAGGCAGGTGGCCCACTGTGCTTCACAGTTTCTAAGCGCTGATCAGCAAGCTCCTCCCCGCCCCCGCCTACACAGGCCTAATGCATCCTTCTACTGAAATGTCAAGTCTGCATTTTTTATAGAGTAATTATCTGTCACACAAATATATGGACTGAATTGATTCTGAGATCACCCCCTGTAATCTATCTAACATATCTACTGGGCCAAAAAACACCATCAATTTTTCACTGTTTTGAGGCCAAATTTGCTGCTTGGATTCCTAAGGACCTCTTGCATCCTGGTAAATATTTGACACGTTTTCTGTGCTGACTGATCTCAGCCTATCAATAACCACGGCTGTGGCTGGACTGGTCCTTGTGGTTCTTAATGATTGCAAGATGCCCCCAGCAAGAACTATAAGAAAACTCTGTGGGAGAAAACAAAAACAAAAAACTTGCCCACTTACAGATTCTGGAAACTATGAGGCGTAGCTGGGCCCGAGAGAAAGGTCGCGAAGAGAAGAGAGCGCGCATGTGCGCGTGCGAGCGTGCGTGTGCGAGCGAGCGTGCCCGTACACCTGCGGTTCTGCTTTTACCAGAGGCGAGAGTCTCGTGGCCTCACTCTTTATTGGTGAATTTAAAACATGTGAAGGGGAATTTAAAGGTGGTGAGGGGAGCAGCTACCGGAAAGGTCGGGCATGGAAATCAATCAAGATGGGGGTGGAGAACAATCTGAGGGGTTTGAAGTGGCGGGGGGGTGGGAGGTTGGGGTACCAGGTGGTGGGTATTATAGAGGGCACGGCTTGCATGGAGCACTGGGTGTGGTGAAAAAATAATGAATAATGTTTTTCTGAAAATAAATAAATTGGAAAAAAAAAAGATGGGGGTTGAGGGCGGTGGCTGGCTGTTTTGGAGTCTTGGGGCTGGCAGTTACTTAACATAGCCATCTTTACAGTGGAGGCCTTTATTAAAGCGAATGCCTCAGCAGTCAAACTTCAGTCAGGCAATTGCCTAACAAAAAGAAAAGCCTGTTATCACTTAGTTTATGCTAAAACCCTAAGTCAGATCAGTTAAATCATAATCTAATAGAAAAAAAATGTGCAACTCTACAGTAATCAAAAACATACAAACTAAACCACAATGTTTTGCTTATCTTCTTTTCAGAGATGAAATGGAATAATAATATCCATTAGGCAAGAAACTCTCATGAACTGCTGGTAGGAGTATACTGCATTTCCAGGGGCCTAGTTTGTAATATGTATGTATAAAAAGGTTTAATGTGTGTATTTTTTTACATCTTAGTAATTCCACTTTTTGGAACCTATCCTGCAGGAATATTGGATTAATGTGCCAAACGTGGTAAAAGAGTGTTCATTGTAGCACTGTTTACAGTGGTAAAAATATGCAAAACCTTTATTATCAATTAACAGGGACTGGTTAAATAAATTATAGTATAACCATGTCAGGAAATATATACAAGTAATTCAAAAGATGCGTATGTATGTAGGAAAGAGCAAGGTACAGAAAGGCTAGTACTATCCTGTATATATATGTATACACAGGGATGTATGGTGGCTCAGTTGGTTAAGCGTCTGCTTTTGGCTCAGGTCATGATCCCAGAGTCCTAGGATCCAGCTCATCCGGCTCGCTGCTCAGTGGGAAGCCAGCTTCTCCCTCTCCCACTCCCCCTGCTTGTGTTCCCTCTCTCACTATGTCTCTGTCAAATAAATAAAGTCTTAAAAAACAAAAACAAACAAAAAAACCCACTTGCCACCATTTTCTCCAGGTAATATAAATAAATAATTGAAAAATAAATAAAATATTAAAAAATAAAATAAACATGGCCTCCTTAAATTAGACTACTAACAGCTGTGAAGGATATCAGGAAATGCGTATTGTCATTCACTCCCAGTGGCCTCTGTCTTGCAGTCCCTGATAAAAGAAGAATGACTTTATTTTGTCACTTACTGGCTGTGACCTTGAATAAGACTTTTCCCTTCCTCGGTTTTCTTACTTATTAAATAAGTTTCAAATAGGCCTTAACTTTCTAAGATTCTATACACTGATGTATAATTTACAGTTGAGGAATATCAGTGGTCAGCAAGTTTTTAGAGTTGTCTCTTAATGTCTGATCTCCCCTTTAATGGGAATTCTCTTTTCTATCTGAAGCCCCTGGCCCATAGCTGATGGGACCACAGCTGACCACCAGACTCCAGGCAATTCAATCAGTTTTTTCTCTCCATGAAGAATTTAGAATGGTATTTGGAAAGAGAAGGTAAGTTTTTGAGGCCCACTAAGGATAAATACATTTAGAAGCTGTGGAAATGAGGAGAGAAAAAAATGGTCTGTAGAGATAGGTAAGAATGAAACAGATTAAGAAAGATAATTTGAGAGAAGATTAAATTTTAAAAAGACAACAACAGTTCTGGCTTTCTGGCCTCTAGGTCTCTTCTGGGGTCCCAGCTGCACTCCCATTCTTGGTTTCAATGAGACAACCTCTGCCTTTATAATCAATTGTCCTTTTCAGCTTAATCTTGATGGATTTGGTTTTTTTTTTTTTAAGATTTTATTTATTTATTTGACAGACAGAGATCACAAGTAGGCAGAGAGGCAGGCAGACAGAGAGAGAGAGAGGAGGAAGCAGGCTTCCCGCTGAGCAGAGATCCCAATGCGGGGCTCGATCCCAGGACTCTGGGATCATGACCTGAGCCGAAGGCAGAGGCTTTAACCCTCTGAGCCACCCAGGCACCCCTGGATTTGGTTTTTTTAACTTGCAACCAAAAATCTGTTCTACGGGGCACATCTCTGCACACAGAGTGGACCTGTCCTGCAGCCCCTCTGCCCTCTCATTCTGTATCTATGCAAGGACAGTAACTGAACGCTCCTACCTTTCTGATGGAAGCTCTGCCTATAGAAACTCACCTCGCTGCCCTCCAAGCATCCCACGCTAGATCCAGCATGGTCTATGCTTCCAAACATGTGTACCACCCACCTCCGTTCCCAGACTGGCTTATCAGACATCTGACGGGGCTCTGAGCTAGCTGCGCCACTATAAACACTCTGAAAGGAAGATGGAGCCTTCTAGAATCCCTTGCTCTTGGAAAATTGGCCAGAGGCCTGGGGAAGACAAAGAGGAAAGTGATCTGGAAAGTTACTGCAGTTGAGAGGAAATGTGTATTTCATCTGGGTAATGAATGCTGTTAGCCATAGAGAATGGAATAAACCTAAGGACTTGAGACTGTTAATTCTTTCTTGAAAGGCTGATTTGTATCAATAATTTAGTGAGGCAGATCTTTCAAAGCTATAAGCCAGATGATTTTGTAACTGAGATTAACACATGAATGTCCACCTTGATCCTTGGCTGTCTCAGAGTCATTATTGATAAACAATTAATTTTTCTTAAAATGAAATCTGTACCATAGGTACTAGGTTTATATGTCTACTTCTCAGCTAAGATGTAACAACCTTGAAGACAACTGGATTACTTTCTATGCAGTATTCAACCAGATGGTATTAATACATCGCAAACGTAAGCAAGTATTTGAATTGTCTTCTAGGCTCCCTCTTTCATATGTGCAGCTCACTCTGTGATTGGTTGAAGAAAAGTCTTTGGGTGAAATGGAGCTTCCAAGAAATTATTTTGGGTAAGTAAATGAAAACAAATTTTTCTCACTTCTATCTTTCTCATGAATATCTCTTCTGTTTTCATCATTCATCTATATAAATAGAGCCATAATTTAATGCTGAATACCCAAACTGAGTATGTGTTCAGATGGAGGACTGTGGTTTTTATGGAGAGAGTCACATAAAGCTCATGAAAGGCCTTATAAAATTCCTCTTAGAGATACACCTAGACCAGGTTTTGTAAAGCTCAGGTACTGAATTTATCATTGCACACAAGTGCCATTTTTGTTCCTAGTAGCAAAAATCTGGATTGGACTAAATGTCCATTAATTAAAAGAATAGGTAAATTACTATGACATTATGATCTGACCATTACATGAAATTTGTATAGGAATTAAAAGGAGTGATTTAGAGTTAAACTGGAGAAGTCTCCATGTTACTGTAAGTGAAAAAAAAACTTTAGGGTAATAAGCACGGTATTCTTTTTTTTAATTTGAAGAAACAATTACATATGCATAATGTGATACACATGTATCATATAAGTTTAATTTTCTATCTTTTACTTATCTGGTCATGACAATAGGGTTGTTATAGACCCCTCTTAGGCACAACGTCAAAGGGAGAAGAGCACCTGCTTATTGACTAATCTCCTTCCTGTGTGTGTGTGTATGTGTGTGTGTTCATGTGTGTGCACCTAGAGGAAAATGTGTACACCTAAAAACCACACCTGAACATGTTGACATTGGACACCTTTGTGAAAGAGAACTGTAAGATTCTTTGATTTATAAGGAAGAACGTATACTTTTATAATAAAAATACAGTGTCACGTAAAATTAAATCAAGTTAGGCTAGTGAAAGCCAAGCTTAAAAATGAGAACTGTTTCATTAAGTCTTCTGTATGTTTATGTCTCAGTTGTCAATTTCTTTTTTTTTTTTTTTTTAAATTTTATTTATTTATTTGAGAGAGAGAGACAGTGAGAGAGAGCATGAGCGAGGAGATGGTCAGAGACCGAAGCAGACTCCCCATGGAGCTGGAAGCCCGATGTGGGACTCGATCCCGGGACTCCAGGATCACGCCCTGAGCCGAAGGCAGTCGTCCAACCAACTGAGCCACCCAGGCGTCCCTCAGTTGTCAATTTCTTTAGCTCTGCTCTAAGACCAGCTGCTGGCTAAGTGGTTGAATTGTTCATGTTCTTGTGGATTGATGATTCCACAGCGACAGGATAGTTGCATAACCTAACAAATTGCTGGGCTTCATGTTTTTCACTGCCTAATCTCCCTTATTTCTTTGTGCAGATTATACTCTATGTTATGGAAGTAAATCTAGCAGTCAGTCTCTGTCTCACAGGAACTTAGGCGCAGAGATAAACTCATAGACTTTTTTTGAAGCGAAAGACTTTTAAGATTTCATGTTGCAGCAGGCATTTCCCCCTGGGTCAACCCAAGAGAAAATGGGAACCAACACACATTTTACCCAACTGGTTGTGACAGTGAGGTTGTGATATACCTCTTTGAGGCCCATCTTCAAAGGTAGAAGAGCACACTGCTCATTTACTAAAGCCCCTTGATTCGTTATAACAGAAGGGTCTGTCCATATGTGTACGTATGTCTATAGAAAATCAGAAGGGGCATCCCAGCTTGCAAATATATGTCCTGCTAGCCAACAGCCATGCTAATTTGGGGAGCAATTATGTGATCTTCTGCTTCTGCAAGGAGAGGAAACACATATAAAAGTGATGAAACAGGGTCAAGGAGTGGCCAGCTTGCCATTTCTTAAGGAAGCTCTTGGGATTTTCAGATCCTAAGAAAGCTTATCTGTAGTTTTTTGTGTGTTTGAGCATGTCTCTTGTTGTTTTGGACGTTTTAAAATCTAGATTTAACGTTAGAATTGCTTTAGTATTTGGTCAACTACATTGGTGCTTCCGGATTGGGTTTTGAACTTATAAAACTTAAAATACATCAATAGGACATCTTGTGAATTAGAATCTTACTTTAGCCTAAAAGCCCTCAGTAAAGGCTCTGACATTCCTCGAGGAACCTCATCCTTTAAAATCAGATGAATTGTATTTCTTCAAAAGAATGAATCCCGCACTCTCTGTAAGACCCACATTAAGCAGCTGGGTGCTTACAGGAGATAAACTTAGTTTGTTCCTGATTAGCTGTAAGACACTAGGCAAGTTTGTGGATTTCTGGCGTTTTGACCATCTGCCAAAAGAAGGTGTTGGAGGTGACTCCTCTTTCTCTGTCAAGCTGTTGCACTTAGGCTCACGTGGAATTTATTCACTGGAACTCGAAAAGTGACTTCTAAGCCTTTTGGTCTTTGGCTTTCAGATCCCTGATCATTAATGTGGAAGAGCTGTAAACAAACTGGTCCGTTGACCACTTAAAGACCTGATTATTGTTCATGATAGAGGTAGGTAAAGTGTTATGAAACTGACTTGACTGCTTTTTCTTTCGGGGTGAGCAAAATGTAAAGGAGTAAAACTCTTTTTATTGCAGTTTAAGTTGACTTGTAATCCATCACTCACATTTTAATCAGTAGGAAAAGTGTCCTGAATGTAACAGCTACATGTCTGAAAAAGGGTGAGTGGATGGGGCACCAGCGTGGCTCAGTCGGTTGAGCGTGTGACTCTTGATTTGGGCTCAGGTCATGATCTCAGGATCGTGAGATCAAATCTCTCATTTGGCTAGCTCTGGGTGTGATGCATGCTGTCTCACTCTTTCTGGCCCTTCCTCCACCCCACTTCATCCCACTGCCCACCCTTCATGTGCATATGTGCTCTCTCTAAAATAAATAATCTTTTTAAAAAAGGGGGGGTGAAGAGATGGAAGAAAAGGATTATTAATAACAACTCTTTATTGAGCACTGTGGTGTGCCAGACATTGTGCTAAAACCTTTGTGAGATTGTCTTGCTGTGTCTGCCCCACGAATCTGTAAGGTCTGTATCATGATTATTCCTATCTGATAGATGATACTGAGGCTGAACTACTGAGAGACACAATGGTTTGCCCAAGGGTCCCCAGTTAGTGAGTGACAGAGCGATACTGGTTTATTTGTTTCTTTCTTTTCCAGGTTTTTTTTTTTCCAAGTTATTATTTAAATTCCAGTTAGTTGGGACACCTGGGTGGCTCAGTGGGTTAAGCCTCTGCCTTCAGCTCAGGTCATGATCTCAGGGTCCTGGGATCGAGCCTCACATCAGGGTCTCTGCTCAGCAGGGAGCCTGCTTCCTCCTCTCTCTCTGCCTGCCTCTCTGCCTACTTATGATCTCTGTCAAATAAATAAATAAAATCTTTAAATAAAGAAATAAAGAAATTCCAGTTAGTAACATATGGTGTAACATTAGTGTCTCTTTCTTTAAGCAGAGTCACCATACATCTCTGTTTTCCCAGGATAGTCCCAGCTTATATCTTGTGTCCTGATTATTATTTCCATCTCAAAAATGGATTCAACAACAAAATATATGGTCACTCTATCTCTAGGTTTTTCCCCCTTGGTACTATTGACCTTTGGAATTAGAAAATTCTTTGTGGTGGGGTCTGTCTTGTGTATTACAGGGTGTTTAACATCATCCTTGGCCTCTACCCATTAGATGCCAGTAGCATTCCATCCAAGTAACTGGGAAGTGACCCAGAAGCCTCCTGGCTTCCCATTCTGATCATATTGTGGGGTCTGAGTCTTGATTCCCCTGAGTGTTTGGCCTTAGTGCTGAACACAAAAGCCCGGGAGGGAGCCAGAGAGTGATACCGTGTAAGTTTCATACTGCAAACCTCTTCAATGACAACAGCTAATGATAATCAGTGTTCTGTTTTTCTCCTACTCTTATACTTAGAAATGACCACCATTTCTTTCATACCACCATTTTTCATTTATTAGCAATAACAGAATAAATACCAATAGCACCAATTAAAAATGAATCCACATGACGTGTTTTATCCTTACAGCTGTAATAACTAGTAACTAACATGGACTGGAAAGCACTTTGCAAATGTAAAAAGTGCTGTACAGATACATTATAATTATCATCATTAATAAATTAGCCCGATTCTCCTAGTATTCAAAAGGCACGTAAGGTCAGATACATGGGTTCGATGGGGCAAAATGATCACAACCTACAATGTAGCAATGGTTCACATGTGTTGGCAACAAGTTTTACCCCATGCAATCCTGCAGAGCTGAAGTTACACACCCTTCAAAATATGGGAGAATGAAGCTAAAGTAGACAAAACAGGCTTTTTTTTTTTTTGAGATTTAATGTTTTTGTTTTAATAACAGACTCCTACCTCTTTTATGATAACTTTGAAAAGATAATATAATTAAACTTCTAAATTGTACATTTTAACAAAATTAAAATTTCTTATCTAAGGTGACAGTAAATTTTATTCTTCTCTATGAGCTGATATTCCAGATGTCATTAGAATTTCAAAGCATTCTGCGACTTCAGCGAGGTCAGATTGGTAAATTTTGTGCTTGCATACCTTCAGGGCATAACTGCGGTATTCATTCCAGAATTGTTACTAGAAAAAAACAGCTTTATCCGTTCCCTTGCCAGCAGGAGTCTTGGCAAGAAACAGCTCTTGGCTGACCATAAATAAAATTCCTTGAATCACCAGTGTCTTGATTTAAGAAAGAAATTTTACTGTGTCTTTAATACACAAAAGCTGATTAAACAATGGTTAAAAAAAACACTACTCCACTTTTCACAGGTGTACAAAAGGAAATAGGATGGAATTACATTCAACAATAAAGCTTAAAGTTCACTCTAGGTAATAGTTGCATTAACATTCACATACACAAGCACAGAGTAAGTATATTTTAGGAGTCTTATAATAGCATACAGCATACATATGGGAGATTGATTTCAGGTAACATCATAGGTGTTAGCAAGATTAGCAATTCAGAATGTTCTAAAAAAGGCAAACTAAACCAAAGAGGAGGTGTGGGCTAGCACACCAAGACAAAGCACAGAATTTGAGGATTGAAAAGTCGGCTCACTGTGTGTTTGAGAAAACAATGATTTTTCTTCAATTTCAGGGTCTTGATATAGTTGGCTAGAGAAGGTTGTGTATTCAAAGTGCACAGAATTGTTTCTTAGAAAAGAGAGAGAAAGATCTTTTTATTTAGGAATTAATACATGCAAGAGGCAGCCCCAGAGTGACCTGAAAGAGTAAAGCTGTGATTGGCAGGTGGCCAGTATAATACAGATGTTCCAGGCAATTCTCTTAAAGCACTTCTGTAGCAGCAATGGTCATTTAAATGGCTGTAGATTGGATTCTCTTTTGAGGAGAGTTGAGGGGAACTATCATATTTCTCTTTAGAGATTTATAGCTATAGATTTTTCTCTTTTTTTAAATAAATCTATCAAACAACAAACAGCATAAAGTGAGGTGTTGGGGTTTTCTTTTGTCTTTGCTTTTGCATATGTGTTGGAAAAGGACCAGGCCTTTTCATAAACATTGTGTGCAAAAGAATGGGTAAGAAAGTGAGCACAAGGATATCCGAAAACACATCAGATCTGCCCTGGTTGGCCCCGTGCAACACTGAGCTGTTGGTTTGTCGGTGTGATGTGAGTTGTAGGGATCACGACACCACAGCGACAGACTTAAGGCCTCCTAGGGCCTGGTCAGTGGGGGGCAGTTTTGTCTGCGGGAGGGTGGCCACCGCCTCTTGAGTCATAAGGTTTAGAAAGTCTGGTCCCTTTTCGTTTCGTGCTTCCCCCCTGGATTGGCAACTCCTGCCATTCTTTTGCCTTTCTTCCCACCAGCCCTCCTCATGCCGGCTAGTCTCATCTGGCCCCGCCCAGCCGAGGTCTGGCGCTCCCTCCCGCACCGCCCGGTGATCACACCAACCCAGTGGCCCCCCAAACCCCAGCTGCTCAATCTCAAAACCTTTGTGCCTGCCCTGCAAGTGTCATCAAGACAGCATCCCCGGAGCACAGGGCAGAGAGTTTCCAACCTCTCACTGGCGGGACTGGGAAGCCTCTCCTTTGCGGCGGAGGAGAAAGGAAACTTGGGTCTGCTTTTTAGGTTCTGAAAACAAGCCAGAGTGGAGAGAAAGAGTTAACACCAGACTTAGTAAAGCTTTCAAGACAAAACCTGTTCAATGGGATCTACATAGACACAGGGAACTTTCTGCAGATTTCTGAGGTCTATAGGAGAGGGCTCATGGAGACAGGAGAAAGGAGTGGGGAGTTGCTACATGGGAGAGATTTGCCATTATTACAAAAACTGGCTAAGTGGCTTGTTTCCATGAGGTGACCTCACTGGTCACTGTTGTCAGTCGTGCTGTTCCCTTTCTCTTTTTTTTCCTGGGTCTTGTTACCCTTCTTCTTTTTCTTCTTTTTCTTGGTCTCCTCCTTTTTGCCGAAGGTTATGAAGTCACTTTTGTCAATTTGGCTGTTAGTAGGCTCCTGCCGGATGGAGATGATTGCAGGAGATCCTGGGATAATGAATTTGTCTGGCAACTCACCGGGACCAGATTGTTTGGGGTTGCCTGGTCCGTATTTAAAGGTCCAGCTGTTGCTGTTGACACCAGCCCCAACTGGAGGGGACACCTCTCCTGCCTCTGGTTCTGAAAGACATAAGGTCACAAGTCAGTAGGAATCAACACACACCCTCCAGGCCACACGAGTCCGGGGGAGACAGGGGAAGCTGCACAGATGAGCCTGACCCCCACCTTGAGAAATCAAGAGTTCTTTCTTCAAGCCTGAGGGAAAGGTCAGTATTTGGAAACAATCAGGAAGGCAGATTTTCTCACCAGAAGGTCTGGAAATCTAATTTTCTAGTGACATACTTTTGGTTCCTTGTGAAGAATTTCCTAAAGAATACGGTTGTGATTCTTTTGCCTGAGAATAAGATGGGAAATGTACTGGGTTAAAGCAGACTAGGCAATTAAAGGAGTGGGAATCCATTTCACCAAGGAGGTGAAAGACCTGTTCTTTAAACTCAAGATGTTTATGGAAGAAATTGAAGAAATGACCCAAATAAATGAGAAGATATTCTGTGCTCATGGACTGGAAGAATTAATATTGTTACAGAGTCAATGCAATCCTTATCAAAATTCCAATGGCATTTTTCGCAGAAATAGGACAAATATCTTAAAATTTGTATAGAACCACAAAGGACCCTATAGAGCCAAAGCAATCATGAGAAAAAAAGAATAAGGCTGGAGGCATTATGCTTCCTGATTTTAAGCTATATCACAAAGCTATAATCATCAAACAGTATACTGTTGGCATAAAACCAGACACTTAGGTCAATGAAACAGAATAGAGAACGCAGAGGTAAACCAACACAAAGATGGTCAATTAGTTTACAACAAAGGAGGCAAGAATATTCAAGAGGGGAGAGGAGAGTTTCTTTAGTAAGTGGTGCTGGGAAAACCAGACAGCTACATGCAAAAGAATGAAACTGGACCCCTATTTTAGACCACACACACAAATAAATTCAAAACCGATTAAAGCCTTGAATGTAAGACCTGAAAGCATGAATTCTTAAAAGAAAATATGGGCAATAAACTCAATGACATTAGTCTTTTTTTTTTTTTTTAAGGTTTTATTTATTTATTTGACAGAGATCACAAGTAGGCAGAGAGGCAGGCAGAGAGAGAAGGGGAAGCAGGCTCCCTGATGCTGGGCTCGATACCAGGACCCTGAGGTCATGACCTGAGCCAAAGGCAGACGCTTAACCCACTAAGCCACCCAGGTGCCGACATTAGTCTTTTTGAATCTGACACTAAAAGTCAAAGAGAAAAAAGCAAAAAGAAGCTATACTACATCTAAAAAGCTGCTGCCCTTGGGTGCCTGCGTGGCTTAGTGGGTTAAGCTGCTGCCTTTGGCTCAGGTCATGATTTCAGGGTCCTGGGATTGAGTCCTGCATTGGGCTCTCTGCTCGGCAGGGCGCCTGCTTCCCTCTCTCTCTCTCTCTGCCTGCCTCTCTGCCTACTTGTGATCTCTCTCTGTCAAATAAATAAATAAATAAAATCTTTTAATAAATAAATAAATAAAAAACTGCTACCCAACAAACTAAACCATCAAAAAAATGAAAAGGGAAGCTACTGGATGGGAGAAAATATTTGTAAATCGTATATCTTATAAGTGGTTAATATCCAAAATATATGAAGAACTCTTACAACTCAACAGCAAAAATGCATACAATCCGATGGAAAAATAGGCAGAAGATTTGAATAGACTTTTTTTCCAAAGAAGACAGACACATGGCCAACAGGTACATGGAAAGGTACCCAACATCCCTAACCATCAGGGAAATGCAAATCAAAACCACAGTGAGATATCGGTTCCCACTTGTCAGTATGGAGATCATCGAAAAGACAAGAAATGACAAGTGTTGGTGAGGACATGTAGAAAGGGAACCCTTGTACATTGTCAGTGGGAATGCAAACTGGTACAACCACTCTGGAAAACAGTATGGAGGTCCCCCCCCAATTAAAAATAGAAATATCGGGGCACCTGGGTGGCTCAGTGGATTAAACCTTGGCCTTCGACTCAGGTCATGGTCTCAGGGTCCTGGGATCGAGTCCCACATCGGGCTCTCTGCTCAGCAGGGAGCCTGCTTCCCTCTCACTCTCTGCCTGCTGTTCTGCTTACTTGTGATCTCTCTCTCTCTCTCTCTGTCAAATAAATAAATAAAAATCTTTAAAAATAAATAAATAAATAAATAAGGAAATACCATCAATCCAGTGACTGTACTTCTGGGTATTGATCCAAAGGAAATGCTAGCTTGGGATATCTGAGTGTTTAAAGCCGGCAGAGCCTCTGACTCTTGGTTTCAGTTTAGGTCATGATCTCAGGTGGTTGAGACTGAGCCCCATGTTGGGCTCTGCAATCAGCACGGATTCTGCTTAAGAGTCTCTCTCCTGGGATGCCTGGGTGGCTCAGTGCCTTGAGCTGCTGCCTTTGGCTCAGGTCATGATCCCAGGGTCCTGGGGTCCATCGGGCTCCTTGTTTGGCAGGGTGCCTGCTTCTCTCTCTGCCTCTGCCTGCCTCTCTGCCTGCTTGTGTGCACGCTCTCTCTCTCTCTCTCTCTGACAAATAAATAAATAAATAAAATCTTAAAAAAAAGAAAAGACTCTCTCTCCCTCTCCCCCTGCCCCTCCCCCAGCGCACGCGCGCACGCGCTCTCTCTCTCTCTTTCTCTCTAATACATAAATTATAAAAAAGTAAAAGAAAATGATGGGGCGCCTGGGTGGCTCAGTCGTTAAGCATCTGCCTTCAGCTCAGGTCATGATCCCCGGGTCCTGGAATCTAGCCCCACATCGGGCTCCCTGCTTGGCAGGAGGCCTGCTTTCCTTCTCCCACTCCCCCTGCTTATGTTCCTGCTCTCACTGTCTCTCTCTCTGTCAAATAATTTTAAATATAATTTAAAATAATAATAATAATAATTAAAGAAAATGAAAACACTAGCTTGAAATTAAAGGTGCATTCCTATGTTCACTGCAGTGTTATTTTACATAGCCAAAATACGCAAACAACCAGAGTGTCCACAGATGGATGAATGGATAAAGAAAATGTGGTGTATATTGTAAAAATGAGTAAAGAAAATCTCATTTAAAATGGGGTCAATAAAAATAAAATAAATTTACGGGCGCCTGGGTGGCTCAGTGGGTTAAGCCGCTGCCTTCGGCTCAGGTCATGATCTCAGGGTCCTGGGACCGAGTCCCACATCAGGCTCTCTGCTCAGTGGGGAGCCTGCTTCCCTCTTTCTCTCTCTCTCTCTGCCTACCTCTCTGTCTACTTGTGATCTCTGTCTGTCAAATAAACAAATAAAATCTTTAAAAAAAATAAAAATAAATAAAAATAAAAAATAAAATAAATTTAAAAATAAAAATAAAATAAAATGGGATCAGGAGGGGAGCCTGGCTTGCTCAATCCCTGGAGCATGAGACTCTCCATCTCCCAGTTGCAGATGGAGCTTACTTAAAAAAAATAAATAAATAAAAATAAAAAATGGGAGTCAGGAAGCCCTAAGAGGAGAGATATCTCACACATACCACTCCTAGCAGCCTGCATTACCAGCAAAACGAAGAAAGGTGATTCTTACCTTGACAAAAAGAGATACTTTTCACATAGGAATTTTATCTCCTGCTTTTAAGGGGAAAAAAAAAAAAAAAAAAGACAACCTCTTCCTGTCCCAGCAACAACACCGTAACCACCACCTGAAGTCAAAGTGAAACCACCACAATCTCAGACTCTTGTTCTTTTCCAAAGAACTTTTTTTAGGGGCAAAGGGAAAGGGAGTGAGAGAATCTCAAGCAGACTCCCCATAGAGCATGGAACTGGATGCTGAGCTTAATCCCACAACCTTGAGATCATGACCTGAGCGGAAATCAAGAGTCAGACACTTAACTGACTGAATCACCCAGGTGCCCCCCCACCCCCACACCCCCATATCCCCACACCCCCACAAAGAACTTTTGTTTGAAACCACCCTCCCCAATTTCCTCCTGAAACCTGTTAAGAGGTTATGTTTCCTTGGTCTCTATGGACTTGCCTGTGGTTTGCCATAACTTTCTTGTCCCAATTGCAATTCCTCTGCTATTCCCTAATAAACTCATTTTACTGGTAAAATAACTGGCTATTTTATTTTTAGGTTTGACAATTTATATAATGGAATATCATTTGGCCATAAAAAGTACTGAAATCTTGCTATTTGCAACAACATGGATGAACTCTCAGGGCATTATTCTAAGCAAAGTAAGTCAGAAAGAAAAAGACAAACACTCTATGATCTCATTTACATGTGATATCTGAAAAAAACAAGCACGGTAACAAAACCAAAACCAAAAAGCCAAGCTCACAGATATAAAAGACAGATTGATGGAGGCCAGAGGCAGGAGGGCGACAGGTGTGGGCGACATGGATAAAGGAGGTTAAAGGTATAGACTTAAAGTTATAAATAAAGCAGTCATGAGGATGTAACATATAGCATGGTGATGACAGTTAATAATACTGTATTGTATTTTTGAAAACTGCTAAAAGAGTAAATCTTCAAGTTCTCATCACACACACAAAAATTCTTTTGTAACTATATAGTGACAGACGTCAACTCGACTTAATGTGATGATCATTTTACAATGTGTACAAATATCAAATCATTATACTGTACACCTGAAACTAATATAATTTTGTATTTCTATATCTCAGTAAAAAGAAAAGCAATATTATTAAAGAGAATCTCTTTCAGAAAAAGAAACAAAAAAAACCACAAAAGCTCGAAGTTCTAAGAGCTGTTGTAAACAGTGCATTCCCTGGAGCAATTAGTGCTGTTAACTTTTTTTTAGCCTTTTCTACAATGAAAGATGCCCTGGGCATTTGTTCTTATAATCATCGCTGAAATACCTGAATCTCATTTGGTGTCACCAACTACAACTAAGGCTACTGTTTCTCTGGGGTCTCGAGTTTGCTGTCATAATTTTTAGTATATGTGCTGCCGAAAGGAGCACATGCTGTCATAATTTTTAAAATGGAGGTTTCATTAGTGCTGGTAACAGAAGAGGCAGCTAACAAAGTAGATTCTGTACTACCGAAAGACATCACCAAACTAAGAACTGCCAAGGGATTGCAGAACACTTGTCTACAATTATACTTCAAATGCTTTAATGGTCTTCAGGTAATGGGGAAAAAAACCCTAGATTAGAGGTACCTGATGCAGTTTCAGATGGGAAAGAAGGAGAAGAAGAATATGCTAAAATCTTAGCATGTGAATTTTGGCTACACATGTATTTTGACACCTACTCTGTCCAGAACAAAAGATAAATTAGTTGAATCAATGATTTGATCCCTATTCTTTCACCGTGACCCTGATGGGTGGTTGGATGAAGCAGAGAAGCAATGGAAAGATGTGTGGGTGTAGGGGGATACTGACCAGCACAGGAGGAGAGCATCCTGTTGTAAACATGGGTCTACTAGGGTAAAGCACTGGGAGCCAACTGGCTTTCCAAACCCAGTCTCCTACCTCAGTGTGCTCAGAGTCTAGCTGGGACAGACACTCCAGCGATCATAAGGCAATTGGGTAAATGCAATGACCAAGGGACATGTGAAACATTTGAGAAAGTCAAAGGAGATTCCAGAGGAGAGATGAAATTTGGAATAATGAGACTGGGGGAAATTATTATGCATCCACAGGGGTTTTTGATGTAAGACTTCCCCAAGAGCCCAGCTGGAAGACACAATGACTTCTAGAAGAGTAGGGGTCAGAGCTAGAGAGAAAGAGTAATGATCTGTCTGGGCAAAGTAATCCCAGCGGCCATGACATTGAAACGCTTTGACATCCCAGTAGTGTTCTTGTATCTGACACTGCTCCTTTGGTGGAATCGTGAAAAGTTCTGCCAAGAAAGCGTTTGTATTTGATTGCAGTTTGGGATTCTCTACATCTGCTCTCTCCATCTCCTGACCTATCACTTCCCTGTCTCTTCTCATCTGGCATCTGTAGCACTACTTTTGTAACAGTGCCCATATCAAGCCCACTAATCACATTATTGCTAAAGCCAGTAGTCACAATTTAGTCTGCACTGTCGTGAACCCCTCAGTGGCATTTGTCAGTCCCTTCTGGAGACACTGGTTTTTAAGAGTTCCCTGTCCTGACCTTTCTCTTTTGGCCCTAGACCTTCATCTCTTCACTCCTGTTGGGATCTCAGCCAAGTCCATGGGTATCCACAGTGTCCAAAGATGCTGATGAGACACAGATTTCCATGTAGAGCTCTTAGCCTCTGTGTTCCAGTCTCATGTCTCCAAACGCCTATCCCATATCTCCTCTGAAAGCCTCACTGAACATCTCAAGCTGAAAGAACTCCTGAGTCCTCTCATCTAGTCCTTTCTGCATCTCTCCGCTCACCTTAGTGCTCAAGCCGGAAACTTCAGGGCCATTCTGCATTTATCATCCATCAATATCTGTCGTTCCTGCCTCCTCAATGTACCTTGACTTTGTCCTCTTCTCTGCATCTGAGCTGTCACTACCCTTTTTTCTTCAGCGCACCATTATCCTGAATGTGAATTACAGCAATAGCCTCTTCCCCTTCAGTCTTCTCTCCAGCCCTCCCCCCAGGAGCCAGAATTCTCTTCATTCCTTAAGTCTGTCCCCTTTTTAAAAAAAACCTGAGGTATAGAGGGGTGCCTAGGTGGCTCATTTGGTTAAGCATCCGTCTTTAGCTCAGGTCATGATCCCGGGGTCCCAGGATTGGGATCGAGAGTCCTGCATCGGGCTCGCTGCTCAGTGGGAAGCCTGCTTCTCTCTCTCCCACTCCCCCTGCTTGTGTTCCCTCTCTTGCTGTGTCTCTGTGTCTCTCTCTGTCAAATAAATTTAAAAAAAAAACAACAACTGACATATAGGGTACATACAGTAAGATCCTTCAAAAATAGAAACCAGATTACATCACTTCCCTGCCTAAAATTATTCAGAAGCCTTCTATTGCCTTAACAACAACAAAAAAGGCAAACGCCTTAACATAGTATATACAGGTATATCAATAATCTATTATTTTTTATTCTCCAATTCATCTACAAGTCTCCCTCTTATCACACAGGCCTTCTTGCAGTTCATCAAACACCCTTTGGGACTGTTTTTGCTTCACAGTCACACACAGTTTGTACACACACAGTACAACTGTATACACACAGTTTCCTTTTGTCTAGAATGATCTACCCTCCATTCTTAGTGTGACTTCTCATTCTTCAAGTCTGCGCTTAAACGTAACCCCATGGCCGAGGCGTTTTATGACCCTCCTAGCCAAGAGCCCCTTCACCTCCATCTGTCACTGCGGCAGAAAACATAGTTGTTTTATTCACCACTAACAGCCAACATCTAGCACAGTTCCTGGCCTCAAATAGGTGTTTAATAAATACTTGCGAAGTGGGTGAATGAAAAGACTATATGAGAAGCGGCAGCCACTCCAGCAGCTCTTAGCTCACTGCACTTCTCCTGTCCCTAAAGACAGTGAAGTCACGTGTGGAAAGCGCTAAGCCTGATCACCAGCTCCATGTGAGAGCCCCGCAAACCCAATCACATACGGCAACTATATATGGCACAGCTCTCGGGGCGAGGAACGTAGGTTAAGAATATTACAAATTTAGTCCAAGTACCAGCAAGCAGTCGGGAAACGAAGCAAGAACCTTTCTTCTCTCCCCCAAACCTCCTTCCCCTGGTGGAGCTTCCTTGCTAGCTCTTTGGACATAGGGCCATGGATGCTTTTTCTCCAAGACTGAGATTAATTTCTTTGACCCAACTGAGATAAATCTGCACTTGAGCTCAGCCAGAACCTACCTGCTTACCTTCAAAATGCAGGCCTTGTCCCTGAGAGATGGAAACAAAAGCAAGACTGGGATTTGGGGCACCTGGGTGGCTCAGTGGGTTAAGCCTCTGCCTTCAGCTCAGGTCACGATCTCAGGGTCTTGGGATGGAGCCCCACATTGAGCCCCCCATCGGGCTCTCTGCTCAGCAGGGAGCCTGCTTCCCCCTCTCCCTCTGCCCACCTCTCTGCCTACTTGTGATCTCTCTCTCGCTTTCTCTGTCAAAAAAAATAAATAAAATCTTAAAAAACCAAAAAACAAAAAACAAAAAAACCTGGGATTTGACAGCTAGGAAAACTGGGTTTCCTACCACTCCATAGTCCTGTACTTGACCTAAACCAGGATGGAAACTCTTTACAACCATAGCCAGAACCCCGCAGGAGGCCTCAGGAATGTCATCTGGAGATGCAGAGCTCAGAGATAACTTTATCTTGCAGAATTAAAGGACAAGAATGGCTCTGCGGGTTGGCGGAGCCAGCCCCTCACAGCAGGACTGCTAAGAGTTAATGAGCTGCTTTTACAGGTCAGTGAGCTTCTGGGCGTTTGCTGGGAGCCTTGGTTGGTCTGACTCAGCCTTAAACTCCAAGAAGCAATCAGAGAGATCCATTCCCGTGCGTCCCCTTCAGATCCAGATTCTGTGGAGCAGAGCGAAATCTGGTTTCTCAAGTCTCTCACCGACTATTGTGACTGACCTGTTCTAGTTGAAGTGTAAGCAAACATCTCCAGGGTCTCATTCAGGCGAAATAATAGCTTCAGGATCTGACAAACAACATTTACTGACCTCCTAATCTTGGACTAGAGACCACTGGCGGGCTTTGCCCGTAAAATGCTGGGACTTTCCTGGCCAAATCAAGGAGAGACTCCTCCTTCAAGAAGATGAGAGAGAGGAAGAGAGACCAAGGCCAGCACCAGCAAATAGTCAATTAAGGGAATGTTTCCTCATTTGGTGCTGCTTCCCTTCCCCCTCCCGTGACTTCCCACAAAAGTCCCTCTTCTCTGGTCCCAGGGGATCTAGTTCACTGGCAAGGACAAGACTAACAGGCAGTTAAGACTGTTAGAGCCCAGGAAGAGGACTTCAGATACACACCAAGCCGGCAGGGGTCTGGATTCTTAGACAGAGCCCTTCCCTGACATTCAGATTACAACCCAATGGGATTTAAAAAGGCTTTAATAGCATATAAGCATAATTACAGTAAATGGCTTTGCCTCCCCCCCCCCCCAGTATTGGCTGATTTCTCCACCATAGGAAGGAATACATTTAAAAATCAGAACAACATACATGTTTTTTAAAATGTGTATAGATCTGCTATTTAAAAAACTGCCTTCTGGAGGTAACTGCCCACAACATTTAACCCTATAAGCCACTTTAGACACCTCCTCCCTTAGGCACTGCCCCGCTTCTTTTTGGCAACATCCCTCCACTCCTCTTTTCTGCTAAAGGAACTCTGGCTGGAGTTTGGCCTCAGGGAATGGGAATGAGAGGGCTGGAGGCTTTGCCAATGCAGATACTGGGGAAGGTCCTGAAAACTGTGAAGCAAATGTCAGACTTGTAACTCACCCCCAATCCCTATTCTGAATGGCTCCAGACTAGCACAGCGGTTTTTCTAATTGACCTTGATTCTCCCCAAAAGAACAAAACCAAGTCATTCTGACCAAGGATAGGGTTTTCAGGAAAGATCTTAGAGGGGCATAGGCTAGAGAATGCGGGAGGGTGGCTGAATTCTCTTCTCTTCCATTCATCTTGCTTCTGAACTTGAGAGCTTGCCCTGACTCTCTCATCTAATAGCACGCAGTCCTGGGCAACTTACATAAATATTTCTGAACTACAGTTTCTTCATCCAAAAAATGGAGATGATCACCTTCCTGTCTACACCACAGGATTACAGATGTATTTTATGTTTACTGGGATCTTCCTATGTGTGTGGCACTGGGCTACGCAGATCTACACGCAATATAATTTTTGCTCCTTACAAGAACCATATGAAGTAAATATTGTCAATGTCCATGTCTGTTTTGTAGGTATGTCTGTTTTACAGATGAAGAGACTAAGGACCAACTGTCTTGCGGTTATGAACAGGTAGAGCCTAGGGCTGGATGGACTCTAGGCGGTCTCACCGCACCACATTCTAAGCTGTCTATGAAGACCCTTGCAATTATTTTGATCCTATTGTTTTGCCACCATCTGGGAGACAGAGAGGCAGGCAGAAACCTCTAAGCTAGAATCAGCAGAAAGGGGTGGAGGCTGGGGGAGGGGCACGAATGCAGGAGTGACAAGCTCAGGAAAATCCCAGCCCATTCTGCAGGTTTCAGCCCTCCCCTCTCCTCCCCATTCATCCCTTTGTTGCCATCCTTGGGATTTTGGTCCTAAGGTTAATAAAGAACTTCCAGAAAACCCATCATTTTGATTAAAGCCGGGGCAATCTTGCCAGACAGCACTCTGGAGCCTGCCTCCCGCCTACTCTGCTACGTCCATGCAGCCAGCAAAGGCTATTAAATGATTACAGCCATTTCCGGCCCAGCCAGACAGCTCCCCTGGATTGCTCGCTTGTTATCTGGCTGGGGCTGCTGCTGCTGCCTCTGGCTGCCCAGGGGAAAGTCGAAGCACGGATGGTTCTGCGCATTCTGGGTTTGCAGGTGAACGTCCAGGCTTTCTGTGTAGGGACACCCCCCTTCTCGCCATTCCCGGACTTTTCTCCCTACCCAAGCTAGCCACTGCAGCTCAAACAGCTCTGAATTTGTTTGTACCCTCCTGGCTTTGAGCAACCATTTCATGTGTCTGTATGTCTCTCAGGTGTGTGTGTGTATATAGCAGAACTTGGGAGACTGTAGAATCATACATGCTCAGCCTGACCAAAAGGCAAAAACCATCCACCACCAAACCTGTGGAAAGACTACGCGGTACAGCGTCCCTAGCTGCGTCCCCACCCCCACCTCCCATCTATGGGGCTTGTGGGCTGCTTGAACAAGCTCCGCCTCCTCTTCCTCGCTCAGCCTTTATGAATTGGGTAACGTTAATCTGAGTAATTACAGCCCACAAATCACAGGAGAACTATGGTCTGCAACCCAAATCCTGTCCAGGATTAGAGATAAGAGAGGGGGCTAGAAATCTCAAGCCACCCTGGGCTAGCATTTCCACCATTTCCCCATTGCTTCTTAGATCTTCAAATGATGGTGGAAAGACTTTTCCATGGAAACAAGACAACGTAAAAATATAATGCCTGTCCTCTAAGACATTAGGCTCTATGATCAGAATTGTAAGTTTAATATGGCTATACCATATAAATAATGTGATGTTTAGCAAATCACTTAATATCTCACTTTTCATGGGAAAAGGAGATAATATATCTTTATATATTTAAATATATATCTGCATATTTATATGTTTATCTCTATACTTATATATGGAAACCCTTATATATAAATCTTATATATATATATATAGCCCTTTTCTATACACACACGTATATAACCCTTTACATATATAGAAAAGTGTTTCCATATTATAGGTAAGGAAACTGAAAGCTTAATTTGCAACAAGGTGATTTGCTCTAAATCACACAGGGATTTGGTAATAAAGCTGAAAAATTCTTCTCGCATGGATTCCCCAGCTTAGTAATCGATTTGTTACTATTATTTTACTTCTGTGAAGCCTTGGGGATAAGGGAGGAGAGTAGAGCTCATTCACAGACCTAGCATTCTGACCCTTGGAGTAGCCGGGAGGCGGTGGTGTGAGTGTGATGGGAGACGGAGACGGGACCATCTGAATCCAGCCTCCCCCACCCCCAGCCCAGGCTGCCACTCCTGGGTGTCTCTCGTCCTTCGGGGGTGGGGTTGTGGGTGGGGGTCTGCAGGATCTGGAAGGAGATTTTGTGGCTCTTTGCTGCCTCGGGCCACAGCTGGGCTAATTTTCAGTAATCTTGGAGCGGAAGAGATAAATCCAGCAGCGTATTTTTAAAGCCACAGCTCTTGCTTTGTGCCCGAAATAACTCTACCAGTTCTAGGTTAAGAGTAGAAAGGCATCATGTGCTGTGAACCTAGATTCAAAAATTGGAATGGCTGGTTTCAAATCTTCTAAGCTCTCCAAAGTCAGCTAGAAAATAAATATATATATTTCTTTCCATGACCCCCTAACCCGGCAGGGCTCAAGCTACAAGATTCTCTGTACCTTATTCCTGGTTGCTAGAGTCCCCCATAGTCCAGAGGGCAATTTCCCTTTATAGCTTTCTTTTTAAACTGCCCCCAGCCTCAACAGGCTCTTATAACCTGGGGATAGCAGTAGGCTTAAAATGGAGGTTTGGGGGACACACACACAGCTTGGAGTTGGAATCCCAGCTTTATCACTTACTTGTTGTGCAACCTTGAGCAAGCCACTCCTCCTCCCAGCCTGCATTCTTTCATATGTAAAATAGAGATAACAATATCCACCTAATGGAACTGTGAGCTTTAAGAAGACACAATGCTCATAAATCACGCAGAACAATGGCCGGCGTGCAGAAGCCAGAATAGAGGATAGGTATTATTACAACATAGCATCCCTCTGAGGAACCTGACTCCCCACGGACCGCCCCCCCCATTTATTCTTGGATGCGGTACTGCCAGGAACTCTCTTTTCCAGGGGCCCTCTTCCCATCAGGCTCTGCCCCTCCCAGAGATCATTAAAGAACCCTAGCTGTGAAGTTTCCCAGCTTCTGGAACAGGTTACTAGGTAGGGAGCCATTCTCCAGAGCCTTTGGAGGCTGGCAGGGAGGAGGCAGTTTGGACACAGTGGACCGCCCAACAGATGGGGCATCAAAAGCCTTGGGTTCAAATTGCAGCGCTACCAATTGGCCTTCCACTCTTTTTTCCACTACACTGACTTGGGCTTTCTTCACCCATAGGCTGGACACAGCAGCTACCTCCAAGAGGCACTGTTAAGCCATTAAACATATTTATCATGGACAATAAATGAGACATTGCACTAGGAATAAGGGCAGGGATATGAATAATATTAGGACACTGAGCCCTGCTCTCAAAGAGCTAAAGTGCAGAAAAAGGCAAATGAATAAACACAATGTTGTTTTCAGTGAAAGGGGACTTCACTGCCTCTGCTGTGACCTCAGACTGTACTTTCTAACCTATTAGGTTCTTCTTTCCAGCTTATCTTTCCCAGCGGGCAAAGTGGCCCCTGATAGGAACTGAAACTGCCCCCTCAAGCACTAACTAAGGCCCTGACTCCAGTAAGACCCTGAGTCCTTGACCCCCAACACAGTGAGCAGCCTAACCCTTACTGCCCAGCACACACACCCTCCGACCTTGACCCCACACTGGATACGGCAACATCCTGGAGATGGTCTTTGAGACACCAATCCGCTGTCCTGTCTTCACAGTGCTGGCCTCCCTGAAATAAATTCCTTTCTTGTTTCCCCACCCCTCGTCTTTCTGCCTTTGGATTCTGTCGGCAGCGAGGAACCACACCTGGTCTGTTTGGGATCCCCGGAGCCAGGTGCCCCTGCACCCTTGGACCCCAGTTGATACATGACTTTTTTTTTTTTTAAGATTTTATTTTTAAGTAATCTCTACACCCAACATGGGGCATAGAGTAATCTCTACACCCAAGATCAAGGGTTGCATGCTCCTCCGACTAAGCCAGCCAGGCACCCCCGAATGTTTTTTGCTTATTTAAAAAAATAATAAATAGGTTTTCAAAAAAGCAAAATAAAGAATAAACAAGGTAGAGAAACTTTGGCAAGGAGATGGCATTAAACTTTCTAGAGACAGTGTGTGCAGAGCACTGGTCGAGAAATTAAAGAGCCCTGTTTCGGATCTTGTCCCCACCACTTAACTAGGCAGATATGGGATCTTACTTAACCCTAGGTACCTCAACTTCCTAGGCATTAAACTGGGTGTAATAATAGACTCATCTCTGGGAGAGGCTATACAGAGTAAAGGAGATATTACATGTAAGGTGCTTAAGACAGTGCTTGGCTTAAGTAAACAAAAGGCTTAAGTGCTTAATACTGGTAAGCTATTACTAATATTATTCGCAAGGAAATGCACAAGGAAGTGCACAAGATAAATGTATAGGAATGTACATTGCATTGTTTAAAAAACTGAGATACCAATAAGAAACTGGATAAATGAATAATAATACAGGCATACGACACAGTATATCCTTATTTTAAAAAAATGAAGTGGGTCTATATGCACTGACTTGAAAAGGTGTTTATTAAAAAACAAAGCTGTATATTACTATGCATAACATCTCATTTTGCTTTTTGAAAAGCTGTTTGTTTTTAACAAGCAAAAAAACATTCAGGAATGCCAGGCTGGCTTAGTTGAATTATGTAATTAAAAATTACTTTGAAAAATATTTGGAAGAGGGAATCCTAGTGTGAACGATGGACTCTGGGTGATCATGCCTGTCATCGTGGGTTCCTCGAATGTGCCAAATGGACACTGTGGTCCTGGATATCAGGAGCCGGGAATGCTGTGCACCTGCAGGGACGGGGCCATATGGGAACTCTCTGTCCTCTCCACTCAATTTTCCTGTGAACCTAAAACAACTCAAAAAAAATAAAGTCTGTTGGGGCACTTGGGGGCTCAGTGGGTTGAGCATCTGTCTTCGGCTCGGGTCATGATCTCTGGGTCCTGGGATGGAAACGTTAGACTCCCTACTCAGCAAGGAGCCTGCTTCTCCCTCTATCTGCCATTCCCTGTGCTTGTGCTCGCTCTCTCTCTGACAAATAAATAAATATTAATAAATAAACAAATAAATAGTGTTAACTTAAAAAAATATTTTGAGGATACACACAAAACTGTTAACAGTGGTGGTCTCACTGAAGGGAAGCGGGATTGAGGGAAATGAATATTTTCATGCAAATGATGCTGTACTGTTTAATATTCATACCAATAATACAATTTACATGTTATTTTATTCTACAGCACTTTGAACTTCATGTTTATCAAAAGGCTGGGGGTACACACTAAACTATTGATAGTGGTGACTTCCTGGGAGCGTGACTGGAGATGGGAGGTAAGGTACTAGTCATTTTACTGTAGTTTTGTATGGATTTCATTCATCACAATTTTTGGCTTTATAATTAAATCAGGGAGAGATGAAAAAGATGACTAGCGCAGCCCCTCCTTAATCCGCTGCAAATTCAAAAACTGGCTCAAAAATTAGCTGAAACAAAACATCGCTGCCCTAGACAGTCTGGACCCAACACCAGCTACATAACTTGCAGGGCCCATAAAAAATTCCCCTAAGTACTCAAAGATGGCAACAGCATAATATTTAATCTCATGAAACAAACTGTGGGTTGCTGGGGGGAGGGGGTTTGGGAGAAGGGGGGTAGGGTTATGGACATTGGCGAGGGTATGTGCTTTTGGGTAAATTGGAAGGGGAGGTGAACCATGAGAGACTATGGATTCTGAAAAACAGTCTGAGGGGTTTGAAGTGGCGGGGGGGTGGGAGGTTGGGGTACCAGGTGGTGGGTATTATAGAGGGCACAGCTTGCATGGAGCACTGGGTGTGGTGAAAAAATAATGAATACTGTTTTTCTGAAAATAAATAAATTGGAAAAAAAAAAAAAAAGATGGCAACAGCATAATATTAAACCAAAGAGGCCTTTCTAGGCACAAGGCCCCATGAAGCAGCCCTGGCTGGACCAAAGAGCCCCCTGCTGGGTCCCTTCTTCAGCACCACAACTAGACAGGGACCCTTCCTCCATCTTTCCTGCTGCCGGCCCCACCAGAAATTGGGAACCACAGTCCTTTCACCCAACAAAAAAACTGCTTCTGGGTGGGTCTAGCTGGCTTTTCACACTTTTCTTCTCTCCCCTTCCCCCTCACTTGGTTGCAGTCTGCGCTTCTTAAAATTTGGCAGCAATCCCAGGCCCTGTGTTGCTGTGTCACTTCTCAGCCTTGAGCAACCATTTCTAGACAAGCAGTGATCTCCCTGCACAGAGGGTATAAAATGGAGGTGCCATCAGAACACTATAGGAGAAGGGGGACAAGAGAAGGAGTGTCATCAGGGGAAAACCCTCTGCACCACCATTACTCCATACCTCCCTGCACTTCCTATATCATTTCATTTAATTTGGCAAAACCATTTTGAATGCTGTTTTTACTGTGTGCCAGGCATTGTGCTAAGTGCCAGGAATATTAAATTGCATAAATGATAACATTTTTTGAATGTTAACCATGAGCTAAGCACGGCACTAAGCATTCTGCCTGCTCTAGCTCATTTAATCCTTACAGCAACAGTCTCTCCCCTTCTACACCCCAATAAATTTGAGGCACAATGACTGAGCAGAACAGGGACCTGAGGCATTGTGCAATGCTGTGCTGCCTCCCTTAAGAAGCAAACCAAGGCAAAATTTAAACAAACTTGGCCTCCCTCTCCCCATTTTCACTGACAAAATCAGATCAAGTGCACCCAGCATTAGCTCAGAACATTTCCAAGGCCAGTCCATTTTACAAAAATGCTGTAATCACCTCCCTTTAGGTCCACATTTCTAAAAAGTTTCCAAAGTAGAAATGAAAAAGAAATTTTAAAAATACAAAATCAATATACAGAAATCTGTTGCATTTCTGTACACTAATAATGTAGCAGAAAGAGAAATAAAGAAAACAGTCCAGTTCCATTCATGATTATACCAAAAACAAAAACAAAAACCCCCACAAATCCCTAGGAATAAACTTAACCAAGGAGTTGAAAGACCCGTACTCTGAAAACTTGGAAGACACTGATGAATGAAATTGTAGATGACACAACAAATGCAAAAATATTTCATGCATATGGAATGGAAGAACAGATATTGTTAAACGTCCATACTACCCAAAGCTATCTACAGATTTAATGCAATCCCTATCAAAATACCAGCAGCATTCTTTTTTTTTTTTTTTTAATTTTATGTATTTATTTGACAGAGAGAGAGCACAAGCAGGGGGAGCAGCAGGCAGAGGGAAAGGGAGAGGCAGGCTTCCCGCTGAGCAGGACCCTGAGATCATGACCTGAGCCTAAGGCAGACACTTAACTGAGTCATCACTCAGGTGCCCTTACCAGCAGCATTCTTCACAGAACTAGAGTAATCTTAAAATTTGTATGGAACCACAAAGGACCCTGAATAGCCAAAGCAATCTTGAAAAAAAAAAAAAGAACCAAACTGGAGATACCATAATCCCAGATTTCAAGATACACTACACAAAGACATAGTAATCAAAATAGTATGGTATTGGCACGACCTTCGCCCCATTTGTGATCATTCAGTCTCTTGCTCTCAAACAAATAAATAAAATCTTAACCAAAAAAAATTACAACCATTTAAACAGTTAGTATCCTAAATGCATGGTTGCAACCCTGAGGGAGAGAAGACAAAAGCAGCTCATTTATATCTCAAAATCCCTCAATTTAGAGAGAGCGCACTCTTACAAAAGAAATTTCCCCAAAGCAAATATTTAGAATCAATTTATACTTGGTCCAACAGAAGGAAACAGACGTGGCACTGACGATTGATTAAATGCAACTCCACTCACTGCAGATCTCAGGGAGGACAACCGGATTAACTTCTTGGTGATGCAATCCCTTGTAGAGGGGATGCTGGCCTCTAGGGAGGCTCTGTCATGGGTCTCAGGCCTAATCACTGTCAGAGGGGCGGGGAGGGATCCAGGCAGAGCTGCTGAGGGGGCTGAGAGGCTCTAGGCTTTGGAGGTACCTGGTCTGCTCCAATCTCAAGGAGGCAGCTAGTATGAGAATAGGTCTGTAATACAAAATGCTCCTAGAAAACACACAAACAAATCCTGTGTCCTTTGTATCCACAGACTTGTCCTGTCACCATCCTAACCTTTGCCCCTGACACAGGACGTCACACTCAGGAAAAGCAGATGAATGCCCGCTGAAGTACCTCCTCCCCCGAACCGCCCACAACTCCCAATGCACACGTGCACACCAATCAGGCTCCCCACTTTCTTCTTCAGGGAAGTCCTGAAGACCTGCTTTCATCTGCTTTCACCTAGACACAGGTGCTAGATGCATACACATGGCAGGCAATATGCACTGTTCCTTATCTCCTGGCATCACCCTGGGGACAGTGACTTTCCCACTAGCTATTGTGCCCTTTAATTGACTCCTTCCAGATCAGGCTGCGGGTGATCCAAAGAGTTCCTGTCTTCTCCTGACTGCTCTAACTCTTGGGAAAATACTTAGGCCTGGGACAGAACAATATCTCTTAGCCTCTAACATAACAATGTGCCATCTTCCTCCTCTCTCTCCATTTTCACCTCTGCCCATAGAGAAACACCCAGCAACCAATACTTCCATTCATGGGGAATGGGCTAGGAAATGGGTTCTCACCTTTAGCTCCATTTCCATACTTATTCTTCCCAGGAAGGAAAAGTTATCTGTCCAGTTGGGGAGATTACCATAAGTCATATTTCAAATGGATCATGCTTTTTGGTTGGGGAAAGTGAGCACTAACAGTCACTGTTTTTTCATGGTATCCCTCTCCTCTGACTCTTTGCTACTCTCTGCTCTAGCTCCACTTGGTAATCAAATCAGGATGGTTCTTCCTCCTCACCAAGATAGCGGTCTGCCATTCTTGATTTTCCTCCCTTGTCTTTGGGAGGTGGAGGCTCTACCATATTCCCCACACCATCTTTACCAATAATAAATCTGATTCTGAACTTTGATTCCTCAGTTGGCTCCTTGAATCTACTCTTAATTAATTAAGACTTAGAGGGAAAGGGAGGTGATTAATTAGTCTCCACCAAAGTTCAGACAATTAATAATAGCCTCCAAAGCTGTGTAAAGTCTAATCCTCACAGACTCTCGCCACACCTCTTCATGGTCCTGATACGCACTTTATTTTACCTTTATCTCTACTGAAGTTTACAACACACAGACGCACACAGCCACAGCTGCTTGAACATGAAAGACCCTGAGCTAATGGTCCCCTTCAAAATGCTGAAATCCTAATTCCTGAAACCTGTGAATGTGATGTTATATGGCAAAAGGGAATTTGCAGATGTGATTAAACTCGGGAAGTTAAGACAGTTTATTCTGGATTATCCAAGTAGGCCCAATGTAATCACAAGGGTCCTTCTAAGGGAAAGAGGGAGGCAGCAGAGTCAGAGTCAGAGAGAGTTCTGCAGATGCTCTCCTGTTGGCCTGGAAGATAAAGGATCCAGGAGCCAGGATATGCAGGCAACCTCTAGAAGCTGGAAAAAGCAAGGAAAGAGCCCCTCCCCTACAGCATCCAGAAGGAATGGAGCCCTGCTGATATCTTGATTTAAATGCAGGGAAATCTATTTTAGATTTTTGATTTCCAGAACTATGAGATAATAAAGTTGTATTGGTGTAAGCCACCTAATGTGTGGTAATTTGGTACAGCAGTCCTGGGAAACTAACAAAGATTTTGGTACCTAGAAGTGGAGTCTTGCTATTAGAAATAACTAAAAATGTTGATTTGGTTTTGGAATTGAGCAATGGTTGGAGATTGGAAGAATTCTGAGAAGCATGAGATAAAGTGCCTAGCATACTTTGAACAGACTCTTAGTAGAAAAGTAGTTACTAAGACACTGCTAGAGAGGATTCAGGAAGAAGTGAGAAATGTTAGAGAAAACATATCATCATCTTAGGGAATACCTAAATGATTATGAACAAAATGGTAGTAGAAATATGGACAATTAAAGAGGCTGTCAGTTCTAATACAGCTCTAATGCAAATGAGAAACAGGTTATTAGAAACTGAAGGAAAGTGGATACTTGTTATATAGTAACAGGAATCCACCTTGATTTAAGCCAAGTAAAACTTCTCACCTCCAGAACTGTAAAACAGTGAATCTGCATTGCTTTAAGCCATGAAGTTTGTGGTAACTTGTTATAATAGCAATGAGAAGGGGCGCCTGGGTGGCTCAGTCGGTTAAGTGTCTGCCTTCAGCTCAGGTCATGATCCCAGAAATCTTGGGATCAGGCCCCACATTATGCTTCCTGCTCAGCAGACAGACAGTTCCTCCTCTCCCTCTCCACCCCCCCACCTTCAATCCCCACTCCCCACTTCCCACCCCCTGCTCGTGCTCTCTCTCTCATTCTCTAACTCAGATAAATAAATAAAATCTTTAAAAAAATAGTAATGAGAAACTAATACAGAACTCACAGTCAGCCTGGAACTCGGACAATGAATAGTGTTGTCCAAGTTACCAAACTATTCCCTTCACCTGGCATGTGGGACAAAGTATCAGTAATGTGTTAGTTAAGTGCACAGGGTTCACTAGCAGGCAGACATGGGGGATATCTGCATATATGGGCAGATATGGGTGAGCAAATATTAAACACCACTATGTGCTAGACACCTTGCTCGACACTGAGAGTATAACAGTGGGCAAAAAACACTAAATGTGTAAATGTATGGAAATCACTTAATTTCTATGAGTCTCAATTTCCTTATCTAAAACATGGGAATGACAATGTGTTTCTCTCTTGTTTAAGTATCCAATGCATATAAAGTGCTTGTCACAGTTTCAATAAATAATAATTCATTCAGTCTTCTTCTCTCTTGTTTTAAAAGATTATTTTATAACAACAGGGGGCAACAACACAGGATTTAAAGATTCTGAAACTTCAACAAAGACCCCCTCATCAACATACATACTTCCTTGCTAATAGGTTATCTGTATCCCATGGTTCATCATTAAACACAGATCCAATCTCACAGGCTCAAAGGTGTCCACCTCAGGGCTGTCTACATACCTGGTGATACTCTTTTCCCCCCAAAACTCTCTGACATGTAGTTTGGTGTGAATCATGTAAATCATTAATTCACACAGGCTGAGGCTTTGAGCCTTGCTACAGACTTTTGGTTGACCCTAGATGATTATGGGAAAAGAGATGTGACACATGTGTTTTGGGTAAGACAGTATCTATAGTGCAGAGTCAAAAAACATAAACGAGAAGACCTGGGAAATGCCACCTCACTGCTCAGGTTGGCCCATGATGCTAGCTAGAGCAACAGCTCTGGGCACAGGATTGGTCCAATGTTGGAAGTAAGCATTCTTGGACCATCAACAACAAACGTGTTTATTCAGACTTCCTACATTTTTTAAGTTTGTTTGGTAATCCAGAGGCCAGCTGTAATCCAGAGGCCAGGTACACTATTGGGTTCGACAGTTAAGAGCTTCTCTAGTAACTCTAGTAACAATAAGCTTCTCATCATCCCTGTTTTCTTGTAGATACAAATTTGTTTCCTAAAAGTTACCTTTTTATACCCTAACCTTCTAGAGTTACACCTGTGAGTCTAACTTCTTCTTTTTTCTTTTTAAAGGCTCGATCTATTTATTTGACACAGAGAGAGCAGGAGAGTACAAGCATGAGTGGCAGAAGGAGATGGGGAAGCAGGCTCCCCGCTGAGCAGGAGCCCAGTGCAGGGCTTGATCACAGGATCCTGGGACGCTGACCCGAGCTGAAGGCAGTTGCTTAACCAACTGAGCAACCCAGACACCCAAAGTTTGACTTCTATAAAGCTCTCAATTTTGTGTTTCCATCCTGGTACAAACATCATTTAAAAAAAAATTTTTTTTTTTTGAGATTTTATTTATTTGAGAGATAGAGAGCTGGAGACCGAGACGGGGAGAGAGAGAGAGAGAGAGAAAGCATGAGCAGGGTGAGGGGCAGAAGCACGCTCTCCAATGAATAAGGAGCCTGACGTGGAGTTTGAACTCAGGATTCCAAGATCATGACCCAAGCCAAAGGCAGCACCCAACCGACTAAGCCACCTTGGTGCACACAAACATCCTTTTTAAAAATTTATTAAGTTTTGGGGCACCTGGCTAGCTCAGTGGTTTAAGCCTCTGTCTTCAGCTCAGGCTGCCTTCAATCTCAGGGTTCTGGGATCAAGCCCCACCCTGGGCGGCTCAGTGGGTTAAGCCTCTGCCTTCAGCTTAGGCCCTGGTCTCAGGGTCCTAGGATCAAGCCCCAAATTGGGCTCTCTGCTCAGTGGGGAGCCTGCTTTCCTCCCCCTTCCCGCCCCCCCGCCTGCCACTCTGCCTTCTTGTGATCTCTATCTCTGTCGGGTGAATAAATAAAATCTTTTAAAAATTTTTTATTACGTTTTTATTTTAATTCGAGTGTAGTTAACATTCAGTGTTATATTAGTTTCAGGTGTACTTTTTCAATTTCTTTCTTTCTTTTTTTTTTTTTTAAGATTTTATTTACTTATTTGACAGACAGAGATCACAAGTAGGCAGAGAGGCAGGCAGAGACAGATGGGGAAGCAGGCTCCCTGCCAAGCAGAGCGCCCGATGCGGGGCTTGGTCCCAGGACCCTGAGATCATGACCTGAGCCGAAAGTAGAGGCTTAACCCACTGAGCCATCCAGGTGCCCCACTTTATTTCTTTTGGTACTGCCATCCTCAGGACTGCCTTCTCCCATCTTTCACCTGCCCACTCCCTTGGAGATAAACCATTCCAGGCAGGGCCACTGCTGAGGAAACTCTTGGTCTCATTGAGATTAGAGTGGAATGCCATTGATTTTTGCTCCCTCTTCTTTTTCTTTTTTTTTTTTTTTAATTTTTTAAAATTTAGTTACTTATTTAATTTAGTTACTTATTTAGTTACTCTCTGTCTTATGACAGAGAGAGCACAAGCTGGTGGAGCAGCTGGCAGAGGGAGAGGGAGAAGCAGGCTCCCTGCTGAGCAAGGAGCCCGACCTGGGGCTTGATCCCAGGACCCTGGGATCATGACCCAAGCCAAAGGCAGTTGCCTAACCAACTGAGCCACCCAGGCACCCCTCCTTTTTCTTTTTTAAAATATTTTATTTATTTATTTGAGAGAGAGTGAGCAAGAGAGACAGCATGAGCAGGGGCACAGGGGGAGGAAGAAGCAGACAGCCCTCTGAGCAAGGAGTCCAAGGTGGGGCTCGATCCTAGGACTCCGGGATCATGACCTGAGTCAAAGGCAGATGCTTAAGTGAATGAGCCATCAAGGTGCCTCCCCTCTCCTTTTCTGACTGTGGGTAGCAAGCTCTACGTGCAGAGGCAGAAGAGGCATCTCTCCAGTCCACATACTCAAGTCCAGGTCTCCTAGCAATGAACTCTCTTGTGGCCCTTCCCTAAGGGCTCCTGGGCTCTAACCAGTGCTTGACCTGAATATGTTTCTCCAAATTAGGCAATGACCTTTTCAACTTAAAGTTGACTGCCTCTGTGGAAATGAACATTTCAAGTTCTTTTGGAATCTGGGCTGAGTTTCTCTGAAAATATTTGTCATTCAAGAGCCTTGCTATTGCTGGGGATAGGCTTTCATTTCTATTTTACTAGAATCAGTGAGGCTTTAGGCAATGCTTGCTAGGGCTGCAAAGCTTAAAGTAATTACAAGCTATTACCTCTCCTCTGCCCTCAAACCAGGTTATAGGTAGGTCCTTTTTGTCTAAGCATCTCTCAGAGAGGAGCTCTAAGCCCACCAATTCCAAACAATCCAAGCCATCTTTCCTCCAGAATGAAGTATAGACTCACGACCACTTTGCCACAGCGCTCTCAGGCTACACAGGGAGCCTGTCATCTTTGAGCCAAGTCAGGTGGCAGACTTGGTGATCGCTGCCTTCCCTTGGTCCTTTGAGACATCAGAATCTTCCCAGTAGAAACCTGAATTTCCCTTTTGATAAGGGGTTTAAAAATTTAGCTACCAACCATGGTGTACATACACAACTAGGAGAGAAGGTAATTAGGAAACTCTACTGTTCCATGCAACACTCTTCAACAAAAGAGGGATAAAAGTGTATTATTTTCCCAAGACATGATTCAAAAGTTGTTTCTCATGATGAAGTTTTCAGGGGCCAGTCTGTATGCTCCAGCACCACATTAAAGGGATCAATGATAACCTAAGGAACTATAATGAGTATCCATTGCCTGACCCTGCCTTAGCTGCTTCTCTGCCTCTGGGGGATTTGAAGGAAAGTGGAGCCCAAGGTAACAGTTCTTGCTACTCTTCTTTCCTCACTATACCCTCTAAAATGTATGCCCAGAAGCGTAAGCTGGAGTGCAGATGGGACTGGATTTTCAGGAGGCATATAAACTCTGTTGGTGGGTCACTTTTAAGGAAGAAATTCATTCATTCATTCATTCATTTATTTATTTATTTTTAAAGATTTATTTATTTATTTATTTGACAGAGAGAGATCACAAGTAGGCAGCCAGGCAGGCAGAGAGAGAGAGAGGAGGAAGCAGGCTCCCTGCTGAGCAGAGAGCCTGATGTGGGACTCGATCCCAGGACCCTGAGATCATGACCTGAGCCGAAGGCAGCGGCTTAACCCACTGAGCCACCCAGGTGCCCCAAGAAATTTATTTATTTTGTATCATGGTCCCAACACTCACTGTATTCTGCCCTGAGCTAATCAATCCTGGAAAAAATGGTGTAGAAAAAAATGAGGGAGGTGGAGGAAACACAGGGTTGAGGGAAAGAACTATCTCAGAATCCACTTATTAAACAGAAATGTTGAGGGGCACCTGGGTGTCTCAGTCAGTTAAGTGTCTGCCTTTGGCTCAGGTCATGATCTCAGGGTCCTGGGATAGAGCCTTGCGTTGGGCTCTGGGCTCAGCAGGGAGTCTGCTTCTCCCCCTGCCTCTGTGCTCATGCTCTCTCTCTCAAATAAAGAAATAAAATCTTAAAAAAAAAAAAAAAAACCAATAACCCAGTAAACAGAAATGTTCAATTGTGGGAAAACCAGGAAGTTTTCATGCTAGTTTTTTCATTTACATGATCATTAAAAATAGAAGGTGCAGGGTGTTCTTCTAAAGGCGGAGGCAAAGGTGAATGAACAAAGCAAGTAAAGACTTAAGTTTCATGGTTTCTAATTCCCCATTCCCACACTGTCTTGCTCCTTCCCTCCACGTCAGGTCAGAACACAAAACATGAGCTACAGAGAGAACTACAACAGAAGTGATGAGCCCCGAACCCCCAAAAAGTCAAAGTGCACCTTCCAAGGACTCACATTCCTCAGCTAGAGACCTCTCAGCCTGGCCCTGAGCCTCCAGTGGCAGTGGAGGATGTGAATGAGGGAGCCGCCTCACACACACAGATTGCTGATCTCATTTTGTTTCCTAATAAGGATCTGTACACACCTCCCAGGACCGTGATTGCCATGACAACAGCAGAAGTTGAGGGTGAGCAGGTTAGTGGAACAAGCAGGCTTTCTAAATCCTCAAACGAGGCCTAAGGCTGCACTCACTCATGAAGTGGGAAAATTCGTGTTGGCAGTGCTCCTAAACGGATTCCGAAAAAACTCAAGGATCATGGCTTCTTTTGGGAGAAGAGTCAGAGATGGATTCTACATGAAGCCCCTTCATGGAAAGGTGATTTTGCCAGAGAGGTAGGAAAGCCTAAGACAAATAAAAGCACAAATCTTACTCCACACCCCCACCCTGCATAAAACTAGGGCACATAAACTGTGTCTATCATCCACAGAGTAACGACATCTGGCAAACCAGGGCAAAAATAATCCCCCACGGATAAGAAAAAACAAAAACAAAAACAGGTGCATTAAGAAAAATCTTCAGAATAGAGCCTTCCCACAGAGACAGACAACTCAGAACAATTCAGACCTAAATTCTCAATGTGAAAGATAGACTCATACCTTGGAAAATCAAAAAAAGTGCTACCATCTACCAAATGTTATTCTCCAGGTTCTGGAGCATGCATGTATTATCTCATTTAATTCTTGTTACAACCTTATTAGGTGGGCGCCACTATTATCTCCATCTTACAGGGGAATTAGGAATCAGAAACATTAAATAAGGGACTTAGAACAGCACAGCAGCCGAGCTAGAATTCAAAGAAGGGTTACTCTGACCTGGAGCCTGAACTCTTAGTGATTCTCTCTCTAATGTAAGGAAAGGGCTCCTGTTTCCTGCAAGAATCATGAGTAGATGCCTTCCTTGCACAGTTTCTGAGCCTCCAAAGATACCACACAACCTCAGGAATATTTACTCTCAAATCTACACCAGTTTTTAAACTTTGGGGTACATTGGAGAACATGGAGAGCTTTTTAAAACACAGACTTCTAGGCCCCAATCTGAGAATTTCTGACTCAGAAGGAATTAGTGCGGCTGCTCCAAGTACTGTACTTTGAGAACCACTGTCCGGTCACTCTAAACTAAGGTCCCCTAGGCCTCCCTGCCTTAGCCATCCGGCCTGCCTAATTAACCTTCCACTGCCTAGTCCCAATCCCCTGGGGTCTTCCTTGACAAACTATAGTGTTATCTTTGGCAGTGGGGTGTGTTTTTGGAAGTGCCTGGGCGCTTTTGAAAATAGGATCTCCCACTCCAAAAATAATCTGTTGCCTGAGGTAATGAAAAATAGAAAAGGGGGCCCGGAAGAAGCACTAGGGGATAGCAAAGCAGCCTGGTGCGCTGAAGCCAGACAGGCTCTCTCAAAGGCAGGGGCAGTCTTTTTACAACCTCTCAGGCTTCCCTCTTGGAACTGATCACAAGAGGGCACCCATTAAAACCTCTTCAGAACATTCACATTGAAAAAGTGAGAGTTGTAAACGGGTATGACTGGCCCTTTAACGCCCCCGCCCCAAGAAGCTGTAACCGGATGCTCTCCCTCCTCAGCCCATTTTCTTTCCTCTGCTCAGTCTCACGGGAAGCTGCTAAAGAAGCCCTTGTCCTGGTCTGCTCACACAGAGGTGAGGCTGGAGAAGGGGGGCAGGAATCAGGATTAACCAATTTGATCCCTGACTTGTTTATCCTGCAAGAGACATCACCTGGCAATGTCCCCATGGATCCTTTCAGAGCGTGACATCTTATCCTAGGTTTTTGTGGACTGTGAAGATAAATGAACGGTTCAGTGACAAAGCAAAAGAATGCATCAATGGAGGAGAAACAACCGCAAGGAAGACACGTGAATGAGGATTGGGGCACAGACGGCCTCCTTCTCTTCACGGCCGCAGGCTGCAGCTCTTTTAGGTGTGAAAAGGTAGTGGCTCATGAGAGGGTCTCAGACACATGTGTAAGGAGACCCAAGCAACAAGAGGAAACCTTCTGGAAGCAAATGCACCTTCATCATGAGGCACTAAGGGCAACAGAATCAATGAAAGGCAGGCTCTTCTTGGGATCGGAAATAAACAAGTTTTTGAAGCATTTTCCTTTTCTCTGTGGAGAGCTAATGAAGCCTCCTCATTCCATCTCCTGAAGGGCAGCTGGGGTAGGGGTGTAGGGAGAGTGTACAGATGTCAGGATGATCCAGACAACCTTAGAGGGTGTGTCTCTGGGTCCAGAAATGAGGATTACTGAATTCTGGCCACCAGGTCATCAGCCTAGGCCATGTCATGGATCATGCAAAACCATTCCAGAAAAAAAAAGATAAAATTAGGCATTTATTAACACCGTTTGTCAAGCACTATATTCAGTTCTTTCCTCTTTAGTAATCATGGCAATTCATTAAGATAGGGGTTATCACCATACCCAGTTTACAGATAAATAATAGTAATAGGAAAACGTGAATTTAAGCAATTTGCTTTAGCTCACCCAGCAAGGAAGTCTGGAATTGCAATTTGATTCAGATCTGATTCCAAATCATGATCTTAATCCTTATGCCATATTCCTTACTGACTCAGCAGAACATATTTTTGAGTCCTAAAACCTAAAAATGTTGAAAGGACAGTGCAGAAAGCAGAGGGGCATTCCTTTAACTTCAAGTCACTGGTGAGGAGTTGTGTGGAAAAATATGGTGAGGTCACCCGTGGACTACGTGGAAGATGGAAGCTGTGTCCAGCTCAGTCCATGAGGATGGTGACTCGTGCTTCAGGAGCCAGGCACAGTCCTGGACAGAGGGATTAGACAATAGTGAAGGGGAGCAATGGCAACTCCTTCCTTATCTTCTGTCAAGAAAAGGGGTTCCTAACATTCTTTCAGATCTGAAGTAAAAGAGACCTGGGCCAGATGCAAATGAAAAAACTGGTGGACGGTTCCTACTGCACATTTGCCTAGGAACGTGCAGCCACCAGCATCATCAATGAAAGGGAGAATGTATTCTGACTTAGTTCCTGGCTCACCAGAGTGACCTACAAAGCCCCGTGAGAACAGGAAAAGCCCTAAAATGAAGGCAGGTGAGCAGGGCGTGGGTGTAGCTGCTTTCAGAAAAGATCTTAACATTCTAGGTGCCTCCCATGCTGCAGTACTGGGCAGCCCAACAGCCCTTCCTCCTCCATCACTTCTTCGCTCCATCCCTGGCACTGGGGTTGCAGATTTGTCAATGAACTATTTTATGTTCCTCTTCTTGCCATCTGGCAATATTACTCTCTAATGAATTGCTTTAACTTGTGTGTTTTCTGTTGTGTTTTTTTTTTTTTTTTTGACAAATGTGACTTTTAGTTGAATCATGCCACATTCATAAATAGCAAATGCTGGCTGATTAGAATCGATGAAAGCCCTTAGAGTTGCCAGCAAAAATGGGCCCTTAGCTGCACATGTTACTCGGATAGCCTAATCATTGAAAGGCACCTGATTATTTTTGGAAAGAATGTTTCACACGCACACTTGTGTCATCTATAATGTATCTGTGTATATATTTGAATTAGAATGGGTTCTTGCAGGCCAGCCATGCTAGGAATATTAGTGCTACACACACTTGGATTTGGAGCTAGACACACTTGGGTGTGAATCCTACTCTGCCACTAACAAACTACATGAACCTGCGTATGTTTCTTATCCTCTCTGTGTCTCCAGTTTCTCATATGTAAAATAGTCATAATAAATCCCTTGCAAGGCTGTCATGGGGGATAAATGAGATCACATGTTTAATATGCTCGGCACAATGTCTGGGTAGATTATGGCTCAATAATCAGGAACTATTATCATCATCATGATGTTCTATTAATAGAGGATTATGATAGACACCATTTGAAGTCTCTGAAATCCTTCCTTTCTGAAAACTGTCGCAGGGATGGGCCTACAAAGCCATATTTTTATTGTATGCCATTGTATGATTAGACAAGAATAAGGAAACTAAGGAATTATGAGCTTAAGGAATTTTTCTATGCTCTCCCAGCCACTGGGTTCTTGATCCAATCTAGCAGATTCTATTTCCTGAAAGTATGGATTAGAATCAGCCCTCACTGGTCCTCTAAACTAAGAAACTGTGAGACAGTCACTTGTGCAAATGTACATGTCAAGGCAGTAAAAGTCAGTCTGCAGAATGATGTAGGTATGCAGAAAGAAGCAGGTCTGACTTTGACCTGGAGTCAAAGAGAGTAGTGCCTTGGTTTTTATACTTTCCATTTCCATGAGAAACTCCACTGCATGTATCTGTCTGTAGATCTATGTGTCTCCCTTTTGCTCACCACTCTAAACAGGTTTGCAACATCTTCAACCGAAAGATCTTTGCTAACAGTGTCACCTCTGCGCATGAGGCCACCAGATCTTCTCTGTGTGGCTCAGATAGCCTAAGCACATGAAAGACCCCTAGTTACTTTACAGTAGAACTTTATATACATGTGCACTCTTCTCTGTTTTTAATTCTTGAAGGACATTAAGTAGAAAATCAAAATAATCATGCAAGAGTATAAGGAAGTCATACATGGATGGAAAAGAAGAAAGACTAAAAAGAAAACCATTAGCATTCCTGATCTTAAAAAACAAACAAACAAGTCATCTAATTGTCTTCTAGAACCCAGCAAGAAGAGAGACCTTGGGTCTTTACCTGGTGTTGCACTGGATACTGTTGGCCACTGCTGATCAGGCCCTCCTGGACCAGCCCGTAGAATGCCAGCCTCCTCCAGGTGCACAGAGCTGAGTAAACACACAGACCCAAATAATGGTTAGACCATAAATGACTTTCCAGATCTTCTTCCACCCTGAGAAAGCGCATGGCTCTCTGAAGGCAGTGCTACGGCTAACACACTGTACTCATACTTGAAGCAATGACTGCTGAGCAGTTACCTTACATAAACTGCAAAAGCATCAGTGACTTCCTGCTTGTTATACTATTTGGGCAATAAACATGTTTTATCTTTGTGGCAATTCTGGTTGTCATTAATGCCACATGGTGTTCAGTAAATCTAATGGGAAGCCCATCAGAGGGCTAATGCCATTTTAACACCTTATTGCTGAACCAGATGAGGAGAACTTGTTCTCAGAAGCCCCAGGCCTCTCTTGCTGATTCTCTTGTTTCTGGGTCCTCTATAGCAAAGACGAAAATACTTGAAAATTATTTGTTGACTGTAGCATTATTCCAAATTAGTTACCCAATTACTTCTTAACGTATTTCATGTTCTACTTTTTCTGTATTTTTTACTTATAGACCACACACCCTATATTTCCTGGGACTTGAGGAAGCCTATCACCATCACTCATGGATCCCAATTCAGAAGAGATTAATTCAGCATGAAATATTGCAGGGAGTGAGGCATGAACTGGGACTCCCTTGGAGGCAAGCAGAGATAGAATATAAATGCTTCAGGAATGGAGCAAACATCATATTCATTTATATATGTTCAATGCTCACACATAGGAGACCCTCATATACTTGTGGGATGGATGAAGGAATGAAGGAACAAACAGGACCGTAAGAGTAAACATCATCCCAAAGAATCCTCACCAGAATTAGAGGATTCTTTTCTTTTCTTTCTTTTTTTTTTTTTTTAAGATTTTATTTATTTATTTGACAGAGACCACAAATAGGCAGAGAGAGACAAGGGACGCTCTCTGTTGAGCAGAGAGCCTGATTCAGGCTCCATCCCAGGACCCTGAGATCATGACCTGATAGGAAGGCAGAGGCTCAACCCACTGAGCCACCCAGGCGCCCCTAGAGGAATCTTTTCAAAAAGACATTGGTTCATATTGCAAATTAAGTTACTCAAAATTTACACTACTATTTGAAGGGTTATGAGAGGCGGCGAAGCAGATGAACTATTGTGGGGGAAGCTCATCTATCAATTGAATATTCTTTCACTCTTGACTCTGAATAATATATCTAATCAAAATTCACTCATTAAGCTCTGCCGTACTGCAATTCTTCCCTTCATCTACATTCTAGAATCTTTCCCCCCAAATATTAATATCCTTCATGTGTTCCCAGATTCTTCCAGCAAATTCTATGAGTTCAGTCGGATTCATTCTGGAGATGTAACCACCCTGGAACCAGCTCAACTCAAAGCAGAATTTTCAAAAAAACAGTTGCATGAGGTCTGAGGCCAGAACGGCCAAGAAGCCAAGCACATGTGTTAAAAGAGAAGAGTATTCTTTGAGTTTACAACTCTAATATATGTTCAGTATACTGTATTATGAGGAATAAGTTACATTTAACTGCACTTTTTAGTTCATTCCTCATCCTACTTATATCTCATGGTATCTTAGTTGAAACCTGAATAGGAACGTACTTGGCTCCCCCCACCCCACTTGAAAATGGAGTAAGGAAGTGATATGTTTTAGCATTTTATTTCAAATGTAGCTTTAAAGGCACATCTCGTGGCTTTGACACTTTTCAAGTAAAGCACTAGTTAGTTCAGCCAGGAGAGAAAAAGCTGGTATTATAAACCATGCTTTTCCCTACTGCATGGTTTGCAGCAGTAGTAGCTCAGATGCAGGCAAAAGCATGAGCTGGTCACTAACAAACAGGAAGAGCCCTCCTGCCACTAGTATTCGAACATCCACACAAGTTTTTCTGGGCTAAAATTATGACCCAGGTTCCAATGTGACATCTCGATATGCCCATTGCTGATCTTCAGGCCTTCGCTGATTGGTTCTTGGTGAGAAATAGCACCCATTATAATGATCTCTGCTCGACTTATAATGTAATGCTTGAGACTATGTTAATTTATTTCACTTTAATGCATTTCTAAATGGACTTAAAACTAATTTTTCATTGACTTTTTTTTTTTAGATTTTATTTACTGGACAGAGAGAGTACAAGCAGGAGGAGCAGCAGGCAGAAGGAGAGGGAGAAGCAGCCCGACCTAGAGCTCGATCCCAGGACCCTGGAATCATGACCTGAGCCAAAGGCAGACGTTTAACCTTCTGAGCCACCCAGGCGCTCTAATTTTTCATAAACTTAACACATACTTTGTAAGCTCTCCCTTAAGAGACTGATGTAGGTTTGCTAAAGATCTACTGAACTGTTGCCCAGACATTTTGAGGGGCTTAAGTTTAGAGTTCATTCCTCCCTTGAAACAAAATCCTTTTGCAGGTAGTGATCATTAGTTTCCTGGTTTCCAAAGACACTCAAAAGTAAAGAATCTTTTATTTGGCCCTATGGCACTAAATCAGCTCTGGGGATAATGGTAGTTAATCAATTACTGTCAAAGAGACAAAGTAGAGAAACCAAAATTATATTTAATCTGAGTCTTAGAGTAATACTATTACTCTAGTTTCATTTAAAATAAGATAGATTTGGTCTCCAGATATTCAATAAAGGCCTTTCACATGGCTCATCCGCTAAAGAGCCCACGCCATCGATAGGAACCAGAGAGTAACAAGATGGGAAAGATAAGGAGATTCTAAAACGGATGAACATGAACAAGAATAACAGCCAGTTATTGCGGTTAATAGGATATAAGAGTCAACGTGTGACAGAAAACTAAGGTAGAAAACACATACTTATATTCGGGTCCAAAATCATCAGGATTAATTATAATTTCTAAGGGAGGGACAGAAAGTACAGGTGGGGAAGGGATAGAGGAAGTTGTAATTATTTCCCTACAGAACTTTCAATGGGAGAAAGTACCCAGAAGCCTGTCTCTGTAACTTTACAGGGAACTCTGATTTGCCAGCCCTTGATAAGCATTTAGCACTACTTCCAATGTTTCAATTAGAGATGTGGAGACAAAAGGAACTATTTTCTCCTGGAAAAGTATCTAAAACTTCTCAGTTTGACAGCAGTTTCCAGCCCCTGGACACAGAATGTGTCCGAGCCGTACAAAGTTAAAGTTCTCCCGACAGAAAGAAAAAGGAAGGAACTACATACCTGTGCATTCCTGCTCGGAGGGAGGCAGAGTAACGCCAGTCGGGGTTGGGCTGTCGTGGCTGCAAAAAATCACAAAGGGAGGTTTTGTTAATAAGGCAGAGTGGTGATTGCCCTGTGACTAATTAGCCTGTTTCCAAAATATTTCTCATATCTGAAAAAAGTATCGAAGGAGCCATTTTATGGGCAACTCTAAGATGCTATCCCTATATATATAGCACTTCAGGAGAAAATGAGCTCATCGGAGTCCGTCCACAGACTCCATATCATGGAAAAACCAGATTTAATGATGCTGTGAGGACCAGCTGTGGCTTCGCCTTGCTCAAAACAGGTCCATGTTCCTAAAGCAGCACTAGAGGGAGGGCAGGCTATTTTGAGACGGGGAAAGCTTGCATTGTTTTGCCTTCAAATGCTTCACTAAAGGAAGGTCTCCCATTTGGTATTCTAGCTAGAACAGGGCTCAAGACTCCATGAGTTCTGCTGGCCGGCCACGCTGCAGAGGACTGCAATCTGCTGCCGGCTTTGCAGACTGCAGCATGTCCCACCCAGGATGGATGGGGCCCAGTCGCAAGCCAGCGACTGAAAACTGCCTCTGTTGCTGCTTGGAGAGGAATCCCAGGGAGAGGAAAACAAACCACGACGGGAGTCTGAACTTGTTTTGCTACACAGTCCTTTTCATAAAATCCTACCCGCTCCCTGCTTTGCAGAGTGTTTGGCCTCCTCCCTCAATTACTGCTGCTCAGCTCTTACTGCTTAACAGGGAGTGCCTGAAATGCAAAAAGGGTCTGGCTCATCTGTTACCTTTGTCCACAAACTGTCAATTCCAAGTGGAGAGGACGAAAAAGGAAAATATAGGCCCCTGAAGACTGTTGGAGGAGTTATAGGTTGCATAGAAGGTACTCAGGAATCACTGGGGACAAAACGAACCACCATCACTATCCAGTATGTATTAGCAAAAATTTTGTTATAAAAGAATCCTGTGAGGGGCGCCTGGGTGGCTCAGTCAGGTAAGCATCTGCCTTCAGCTCAGGTCACAATCCTGGGCGGGGTCCACAGGGCTCCCTGCTCAGTGGGGAGCCTGCTTCTCCTTCTGCCCCTCCCTCTGTGCAAGCGTGCTCTCTCTCTCTCTCTCTCTCTCTCTCAAAAACAAATGAAATCTTTACCAAAAAACCCATGATGGATGTTCCCCGCAACATGTTTTCATGGGCAGAGATTAAAGTGGCTCTGTCACTGAATACTGAAGTCTATGTGAGTGGAAAGATGAACAGATGGAGATTGTATTCTAAAAATTCCTCTGGATTATAATGATCATTTTTGTAGATACAAAGCCACAGCAATACCAATAAACTACTTCAAAATGTCAGCAATTCTAGTTCTTATCCTTTTTATTGTTTATTCAAAGGATGCAGAGTATTTCATAGCCACACTTTCCCACAACACCTAGGAAAGAGGTGATCAGCATGTTAACTCCCAGACAGACTTGCAGGTGGCTGGATGGTATTCAGAAACTTAGCTGAAGTCAAGGCCCAGAAAAAGCTACAACTCTAAGATACTTCACTGCAAATGTCCCCATACATTAACTGCCCTCTCCAGTCCTTTCCAGTCACTGACAAGATAGGAATATCATCCTTGGTGGTCAAATTCACAGCATTCTATGGATGTTCCATCTAAAGTAGCATAAAACTCTACAGATGAAATGAAAGGGTTCTCATTTTCTACTAGCGGTGTTGCAGTGACCAAAAGAGAAACGATTTGCAACTCATTCTGTAAAGCTGGAAAAACAACTGAAATAATTCCTATTAATCCAATTATCACCATCTCTCCCTTTACCATCAGCAGCACTAGTGTCAACGGTGAGAACCTTCCTTTAATAAAGACTTGGATATTCATTAGGTAAATGTTGCCAATTTTTCTGTGATTGGGTAACATTTGTGATGGAAACTGCTGTGACTTCATCTTTGGACTGAAAAGCACCAACCTCGTTTTGCTGAAAAGCACAGTTCTAGTAGGACTGACTGAGAAACTCAGTTCCTGGGGCACCTGGGTGGCTCAGTTGGTTAGGCGACTGCCTTCGGCTCAGGTCATGATCCTGGAGTCCTGGGATCAAGTCCCGCATCGGGCTCCCTGTTTGGCAGGGAGTCTGTTCTCCCTCTGCTCCTTCCCCAACTTGTGTTTTCTCTCTCTTTCTCATTCTCTCCCTCCCAAATAAGTAAGTAAATAAATAAAAATCTTAAAAAAAAAAAAAAAAGGAACTCAGTTCACTACACAACCTCACTTCCTCAACTATAACTTGTCATGCTATTTTCTGTAATAGTCCATCAGCAACAAGGTGCTTCTTAGATTCATTTATCAGAATTGTAGTTATGACATGTCTTACGGTAGAAAGACTGGGCAGGGAAAAGGAAAGGAAGAATATACAGTGTTTTAAGTTTCCACACAATATTAGGCAATAGGATAAGCACTTTAAACATACTATTGCATTTACCCTAACACTTTTTTTAGATCATTAATTCTATATAAGGTGTATCTGTTTCGTCCATAAAACATATGAAGATCCTCAGATATTCATAATACGGAGCTATGTCCTCAGAGCTTCACATGGTTCAGGTATTGGGTAGGTTTTAAAAATGTTTCTGAACAAATAAACTATTATGCAAGAGTAACATTAATGTACTTAAATTTATAGAAATAAGAAATCTGAGCTTTAGAAAGATTAAATCACTTGCCTGATTGGTGGGTTTGGCTGATCGTTACATTTAGGTCTCCCGAACACAAAAGTTTGTGCATTAAAAAAAAAGATTTATTTATTTATTTGGGGGAGAGAGAGAGAGAGAGAGAAAATGTGAGCCAGGCAGGGGACTGCGGGGGAGTGGGTAACAGGGACAGAGGGACAAAGAGGGAGAAACTTTCGCAGACTCTTCACTGAGGACAGAGCCCATCCCAGGACCCTAAGATCATGATCTGAGCTGAAACCAACAGTCAGCCACTTAACCCGAATGAGTCACCCAGGTGTCCCACAAAAGTCTGTGTTTTAGACTAATTTACATGGAATGACATGTATTGTTGACTCGTGAACAACATTAGGTGTGAACTGCACTGGTCCACTTACATGTCGATTTTTTTCAATAAATACCGTATATAGTACTGTAAATGTATTTTCTCTTCCTTATGATTCTCTTAATAGCATTTTCTTCCCTCTAGCTGACTTTATTGTAAAGTATATACAATATAAATAACATACAATATATATATTTATTTATATTGTATATACACAATATAAATAAAAATTATATTTATACTATATATAATATAAAGCATATAAAATATATAAAAATACACCATATAAAATATTTACATAACATATAAAATATGTATTAACCAACTGTTTATATTCTTGGTAAGTCTGCTGGGCAACAGTAGGCTATTAGTAAAGTTTTTGAAGAATCAAAATTTATACTTGGATTTACAACTGTGCTTGGGTCTAGCACCCCTAATCTTGTATTGTTCAAAGGCCAACTATACTTCTTTTTTCTCTTTGTCACATCTGAGTTTCCCAGATTCTGGTTTATTTTTAAATGACACAAAATTTCAAGTAATAAATAAATACATGTGTGTTTAAACCAAGCTTGATTAAAATCAGAAACTCAAGTTTAAAAGTTGACTACTGATATACCAGACACATTGGGGACATATACTAAGGATTTGAATGAAGTGTGATTGTTTAGTTTTCTAACACTTGATGATAAATTCCAGAAGTATGCTTAATTCCTATTGGAATTAAGTGGAAATTAATTAACTCCAATTGGAATTAGTGGAAAGCCCCACTACATTCTGTTGTTTCAAAGCTTAGTCCTTCAGGAGACTAATAGCCACAAAACTCCAGATGTGGAAAAACTGATTTAGGTAGTCCATACAGGTGACGTAGCATTAATTAAGAGCAAGAAGCCATTTAAGTTTCTACCAAAATTATAACAAAGATTTAACTTATCCTGTAATGATATTATTTATTATTTACACCATAAAATATCTGAGCTATAGAAGGGTGAACCACCTCTTTCAAGACAAATTTAAAATAAAATAGGTTTAAAAAAGTTTATCTCCTTCAAAAAGAAAAAAAAAAAATCATAGGACCACTCAGGAAATGACACTCCTTGTCATGGAATCCATGCTGATGCTATTGGTAAACCGTCCTCTGAGACATGAAACTACATGCAATGTCTCCTTTTCTTCCTATAGGGACTCTATTAAGGATGTATCCTGCAGATTTTTCACACTGATACTCTGTGATCATTAGTATAAACTATGAGAGGCAGAATCCTAAAATTCCCCCCCAAGATCCTTACACCTTGATGTATGTGCCTTGCATAATCTCCAAGAATAAATATGATGGCTCTTACTTTGCTTGGATTATGTCATATGACACACTTGGCTTTAAAACAGGGAAATTATCTGGGCCAGACTGATCTGAGCACATGAGCCCTTTAAATCTGGGTGTAGAGATCAGAGACAGAGTTGGAGAGATTTGAAGCATTGGAGGGATTCCACGGGAGAGAAGATTCTCCACTGTTAGCTCCAAAGATGGAGGGTATCATGAGGCAAGGACCTGAGCACAACCCCTAGGTAAGTATGGAGTCCACAAAGAAGTAATATCTGCCAACAGCCTGAATGAACTTGAAAGCATATTCTTCCCCAAAGCCTCTAGAAGACAACTCAGCCAAGGTGCCATATTGATTTCAGCTGCGTGAAAACCTAAGCAGAGAACCCACTCACATCCTGTAGGACTCTGAGATAGTAAATGGGAGCTATTTTAAACCACTGATTTGTGGCAATTTCTTACAAAGCAATAGAAAATGAATATATAAACCGTTGGGTCAATAAGGCAAGAAGGAGTATAACATTTAAAATAATCACTGTTATATTACATACTAGTCTTCTAGTAAAGCAATTGAAAAGATAAGAAATACAAGAATTCCAAGTGAATTACTTTCCTCTGAAGTCACTTGCTAATCCATGAAGAAGGAAAGTAAAAAAATATAGTACTGAAACATACTAATGGGTTCTAGTACAACAGAAAAGGCTAGGTTTGCTTAATTCTGGAGGCACAGCCTGATAGCACAGCAGTTACTTCCTCACTCACAGTTTCACTTCCCTGGAGCCCAGAGTCCTGACCCTGCAAGGCCAGAAAGGAACTGATGTTGTTTGTGTGCCAAGGAACTAACATTTTTCTTCACCTTTGCAGTGTCAGATATTTCTTTGCATTTGTCAAGTTCAAATTCCTGAAAGAAAAAAATTGTAATTTTTAGGTGAGCAGATTTGAAATTTTGCTAAGGAATCCTCTTGCCCTTTGATTTTTGAAATAGTGATTATAGGTTATAATGCTAAAAATATGATCATATGGACAAACTAAATTTATATTCATACTTAATATACACAGGAAGTTTGAACCAGGTGAATTCCTAACAAAAGTCACGTTCAAAGACACCTGTAAATCTCCATTAAATTCATCGAAACCTCTGGACTCAGTAATGGCAAGTTTTCCTCAAATATCTGCGAAATGACATCATCCTAACCTCTCATTGAGAGCAGAAATTGGTGGCAAACCAAGGCAAGTATCCAGAACTGACTCTGCTTTTCTGTCAAGCAGACAGCATGCCAATGGGCAATTTATAATATGCCAGGCTGTGTCCCTGCAGTGTTTGGAGGTAGACCAGATGCCCATGTAACAGCTCACCCCTGGGTCAGAGGAAAGGGTAAGCCAATGACATTCAAGCTACAATAAATAGGTTTCATCATCAATCAGAATATTTGCAAGATAAGGAGGCAGAGAAGAGCTCAGCCATAATTCCATCTGGCTCAGCAGATCTGCAGAAAAAGCAAGGAAGGAGGTAATTTGAAGAAATTATTACATTACCAGACCAAAGAGAATCTTTTCTCAGAACAGTCCTATAACCAATATGGAAATGGCAAAACAAAGTAGCCCACCACTCAAAAGCAGCCGTGAGAGGATGGAACACTGGAATAGAAGTTCACAGATAGAATTTCTTTGCCTATTCTGACCATCACACAGGTTTCATGAATTCACCACCATGTCCCTTTGCACTAAGTGTAAATTCTGATATAGGACAGAGTCACCAGATAGAAAGGTTGGTCCTAGGGGAAAAAATTAGGTGCCACTAGAAGAAGAATTAGCTCTTTCAAATCACTGCACCCACAGTTAGTATATAAAGTGTATAAACAGTGGCAGAAATATGGAAGATCCGATGGCTACAAATTGCTTGAAAAGAAATGGCAGCAAACTGATTCCTGCTAGTGTCTTGTGATTTCCACATCTTATGCCACCCGCTCCCACAGAAGCACAGTTGGACAGATCTGCCCAGAGCACTCAGAGTGACTCATGAGGAGTCACAGGACCACAAAGGCACAGAATCTACTTTAAGATTTGGTTTCCTTTTCTTGGAGGCTCTGAAAGGGGCACCAACCACATTCAATATCAGGTTTTCAGAAATCTCCAAAGAGAAATTCTGCCCCATTGCCAAAAAGTTAGTTCGGAGAGCTCACTGCACAAATGGCTCATGAAATCAGCTCACTGGGGGTAAAATCTATCAAAAGATTAGAGTCTGATGTTAAATGCTGTTTAATAAGCAAAAAAGAGAAATCAGAAAAAGAACAGAGATGAAAGATTGCCACAGTCTATGCCAAAGTGAAGCAGATAAACAAAAAGATATCAGCTTGATAGTAACATTTTTACACATTGATCCTCCCGACTGTGATCTACTTTTATGCAAGGAATTACTCTTTCTCCTAAAAGCAGTCAATTTACCCTACTAGGTGAACCCATACGTAGTAGCCAAAATGCCAGATTATCACATAACAAAAGGAGTATAAACATTGGGATTTCTGTTTACGCATACTATTTGAAACAGCATAATCTTTGAAATCACACAGACAGGACCGAAAATAGACTAACAGAATGACTGTGTGTGTTACTTAACCTCTCTGAGCTTATTTTCTTATACGCTAGATGCTGGTAAGTGTTTCTTTCATGTATGATTTACGGGGAATGAAATCACACATATATCGCAGAGCAGAACATTTTTATATAGCATAGTGGTCACTGAGTGCAGATTCCTTTACTCATCCTTTATCATTTTCATCTCATTTAACGTGCGCACACGGCATGAAGTTTCCCCGCCATCTGCAATAACTGGGTACGGAAAAGAGAAAGCCTACCGTGGGAGTTTAACAGGTTGATCTAGCAGTCATGACTTTCAGAGCTGAGTGACTTCTGCTTCCATTCTGCCATGTTGACCCGACTCACTCCCTCCTCCTAACTGTAATAATTTCAGGAGCTAGAGATCTTAGGGCTCTTCACCAGACTTTTGAACGTGGCTGGCAGAAATCTGCCTTGATTAAAATCATGCATTCATTCTCCTGCCAAAATCCCACAGGAGCAAGCACTTTTCTGACATACTTTTCTCCCTCAGTTAAAGGTTTGTGTATCAAAGTCCGTATTAACACACAGGTCAGTGTAAGACAGAAATAGTTCATGTATCAAACTGCCCCAAGCTTTGAGCCTGGAGGAGGGGAAGAGTGTCCTTCAGCTGAGCTTCCAGCTCACAGCTGGTGGCAATGCTCTCCCGGCCTCTTCACCACCTGCAGCCCACCCCAGGCCCAGAGGGGCTTCACAAGAATATGTTAACCAAATGTCTACAGCATCCTTATTGTAAGCTAAGCCTTTTTACATGCCTCCAAAAGCGATGATCTAAAGAATTCTGGAAACTCCTTGATTTTGTCCCCCTGTTCTTCTTAATCTGCAATCGGCCTCCAGTGGTTGCTTAATATTGACTAGCAGGCTTCTCTGATACATCCACTTACAATGTACGTGGGAAATACTCTATCCATCTGGGCTTTATTCTGTATTGTATGCATTACTTTCCTTAAGATTAGCAGGAATTTAGAATGTGAAACTGTGGACATTAAAAAAAAAGATAGCTTTGGAATGTCAATGAAAACACATCACAAAAATATAGGAGGAACAAATATTATTAATTCCTTTTGTAGCACCTCTGAAAGTCCTAGCTACAAAGTAGTTGCTTGGGATAATAACAATTTATCACTATGGATGAAACAAAATTCTGGTTTCTGAAATACAACTTCAAAGTATCACAAAGCAGACCTCTATTTTTTATTTTCAAGCATGCATATGGAGACACACTACACAAACACATCCACACATTCATGCACCATCCAGTAATTTACATACCTTCTTCATAATAATGAGCAAGTGACCTTTGCCTACTTAAAACTTAAGGGGCGGCTAGGTGGCACACTCAGTTAAGTGTCCGACTCTTGGTTTCAGCTCAGGTCATGATCTCAGGGTTGTGAGATCGAGTTCTGAGTCAGGCTCCGTGCTTAGCACGGAGTCTGCTTGGGACTCTCTCTCCCTCTGTTCCTCCCCAACCCCCACCTTCATGTTCTCTCTCGCTCTCAAATAAATAAATAAATAAATCTTTAAAACACAAAACTTAAAACCTGTGCATTTATCAACACCTGTCTTTGATGTACAGCAAGCCATCCACTTTCCAAGGCTTTTCTAGCCATTGCAAACTAAATCTTAGATCCAGAAAATGAACATGTGCTTTGGAATATGTTGGACTATTCCTTGAAGTTCTGTCATTTCACAAAGATAGAAAGGACTTGAGAGGCTACTTCACATCTCATTAAATACCTTTGAAATTGTCCACAGGGAGTCAGGAGATTACAGATTACATTTAATCTACTGCAGGGACATCATATTACAATGAACGTGCCCTATGCCAAGAAAGGTGACAAACAGGAGAGTTCTTTTCTCCTTCTCCCCAATCCCAGCTTGTCCTGGTATCCAGCACATCCCCACTTCCTCAGTCCACTTGTTCTAATACCTCCGTAGCCCAATCAGACAAATCCACTCTTGGTCTCTTTGCCTTACCATCCTTCATTTCCTCAGGTAGTCCCTGCAGTAGAATTACCGTATCAATGAGCCAAAGCATACTTGGGCTGCAAGGTGAGATCCATAGTCTACATGGCCTCTGACATGAATTGCCAGAAGATCCTATCACATCAGTTCGGCGCAATTACCAGAAATAGTAACTGGATAATTTTCAAGGTATAAACAAGGACAGCATGCAGAGTCGACCACCACAACCTGTAGAGGTCTCAGAGCTTTTTGAAAACCAACACTCCTAGAGTACTTCCGAAGAGAACTTTCCCTCTAGATGATACAGCAGAGGCCATTTCTCCTTGAATCTCAAAACATTACCCAGTATGGCATCATCTTATTCTCAAGCCTGTTCCAGCCCTCTGCAGAGCTCTGTTTTAACATCAAATATTTAAAACCAATCCTTATTTCTCCAACATTGTTATGGTCAAGGCTTCATACTTCTGGAAAGAAAACAAAGTAAAACAATTCTCTGATGTTACTTTTCTAGCGAGGGAACAACACAGATTATAATCAAGTCACAGGTACTATATATATTCAGTTTACCAGGTAACCCCATCACTGTTAGTAACTCAACGAAGCCAATGACACTTGGGGCATGGGGAGGGGATGTGTGAAAACGCATGACCCCTTGACTGCTATCTCACCTCGTTTTGAGAAACAGCATCATTTTTGAGAATAATCAGGTTCCCGGCACTCTGCCCACTTTGGCCTGTGAGGTGCCTGCTGTCACTCGTGGCTGCTTGGGCACCCCCAGGCCCCAGTCCTGTCTGTGCCCCTGTGTTATAAAACATGAAAGTGTCACTCCCTGAGCCTGCTGTCAGACAGGCCTTGTAGCAGTAGGTCTTGGTGAGGGAGCCATTCCCTCGCACTTCAATGAAGTGAGGCTGCACTTTGAGGCCATGGGGTATCCTGGCATCGATATTGTTATTGGCCTGTTTGTTGAGTTCGACGGGGCAGCGCTCCCTCACTCCACAGAAGCCCCCACAGCACGTGGTGCCGTATGCCGTGTAGCGGTAGCACTTGATGATGCTCAAAACAATGATTGTCAAAAGAAATATAAAAGACACTGTGCTTAATGCTATTATCAGGTAGAGCGTAATTTCAGAATATGTCCGCGGACTCTTAACGTGTCTCTGAGTATCCGGGAGTATTCTGGAGACTCTGTCCACCACAGCCACTGTAATGGCCACGGAAGATGACAGTGATGGCTCTCCATTGTCTCGGACCACCACCGTTAGGTTGAAAGTAGTTCCACTCTCATCTCCCATCTTCCTGGTAGTCCTAATCTCTCCTGTGTGTAGCTCAACTTTGAAGAGGTCCAGGTCAGAAGTCTGGGCCAGATGGTAAAAGAGCCAAGCATTTTGGCCAGAGTCTGAGTCCATGGCTATGACTTTGGTGACCAGATAGCCGGCAGGGGCAGTCCGAGGCACCATCTCAATGGCTGCTGAAGAGTTAGTTGAGGTAGGGTACAGGATGTGGGGGGCATGGTCATTCATGTCCACCACATACACATTGGCGGTCACAGTGCTGCTCAGTGGTGGACTCCCCTTGTCCTGGGCCTCCACGGTCACAAAGAACTCCCGAAACTTCTCATAGTCAAAGGAGTTGACAGCATAAAGACTGCCACTGGCACTGTTAACGGAGACATAGGAGGTGACTGGCAGCCCTTGAATCTCCCTCTCCAGGAGGGAGTAGGTCACCTCCGCATTCTCCTTCTCATCTGGGTCTGTGGCTTGCACAGTGCAGAGCAACACCCCTGGCAAGTTGTTCTCCTCGATGTAGATGGAGTAGGAGTCCTGGAGGAAGCTTGGTGAGTTGTCATTGATGTCAGAGATCTCAACCCGCAGCGTCCGCTGGGATGTGAGCTGGGGTACTCCCCCATCGGTGGCCGTCACTGTGATGTTGTAGGCGGCCACACGCTCCCGGTCTAGCGGACCGCTCACCACCAGTGTGTAGGAGTTTCCAAAGCCGTTCAGTCGGAAAGGCAGAGAGGCCTCCAGGCCCAGACTCACCTTCCGGTTGAGGCCCGAGTCTTGGTCATTGACACTGAGGAGGGCCACGACGGTGTTGGACGCAGCGTCCTCAGGCACTGGGCTGTACAGGTCCGTGAGCACTACCTCTGGTGCGTTGTCATTCACATCCACAATGTCCACCAACACTTTGCAGTGACCCACCATGGGCACTGGACCCTGGTCAGTCGCCTGCACATAGATCTGGTAGGAAGAGGCCTCCTCATAATCCAGCGCTCCACTTACCCGCACTTCCCCAGTGCTGGCATCGATGCTGAAGAGCTGCCTCTCCCGGTCCGACGTGTAGCTGCTCAAGGAGTACCTGAGCTCGCCATTGGAACCCTCATCTGGGTCCGAGGCATTCAGCTTCACCACCAGCGTGCCTGGCGGGGCGTCCTCCCGAAGCTGGACGCGGTAAGTGGACTGGTCGAAGGTGGGAGAGTTGTCATTAGTGTCCAGGACACGCACGGAGATCTGTGCCGTGCCCGAGCGGGCTGGACTGCCGCCGTCCACAGCTGTGAGAATCAGGTGGTGCAAGACGGCTTGCTCTCGGTCCAGGCCCTTCCGCAGCACCAGCTCCAGCACCTTACTGTTCTCCTGCAGGGGTTTCAGGTCCAGCTCAAAGTGCTCGCTGGGGCTGAGCTCGTAGGTCTGCACGGAGTTGGCGCCCACATCGGGGTCCTGCGCGCTCTCTATGTGAAAGCGCGCTCCAGGGGCCACCGACTCGCTCACCTGAAGCCGGTAGTCGGGCCGCGGGAAGCGCGGCGAGTTGTCGTTGATGTCCAGCACCTCCACCTCCACGGCGCTCACCGCTACCGGGCTGTGCGCCAGCACCTCCAAGCTGAGCAGGCAGCGAGGCCGCTGCTCACACAGCGCCTCCCGGTCAATGCGCTCGTTAACGAAGAGCGCTCCGCTCGTCAGGTCCAGCTCCAGGTAGCGCGGACTGGGCGCACCCAGATGGTTGATGCGCAGGCAGCCGGGCCCCAAGCGCCGCAGTTCCAGCCCCAGCGCGCTAGCCACGTTGCCCACCAGCGCGCCGGGCGCCTGCTCCTCCGGCACCGAGTATCGCAACTGGGAGGCCGCTGGGCCCGGCAGCAGCAGTAGCAGCAGGAGAGGCGGCGGCGGCAGCAGCCAGGACATGGGCGGCCGGAGTCGGAGATGCTCTTTCGCCCCAGGTCGGGTACCCCCCAGCTCCATAGCCACCGGCCGCGGCGGAGGTGGGAGCCGCGGGGCAGGGCCGGAGGCAGCAGTTTTCCCAGCCGTGCTCCACGCCCGGGCCCCGCCTCCGCCTCCGCTCGTGCCACCCTGCGCCCGCTCCCCCACGGCTCACGCGTTAGCAAACGCCGGGGGCCGCTCCGATCGTAGGCCCTCCGGAGGGCTCCTGGCCCCTCCGTCCCCGCCGACGCCCCATATCCCAGCTCCTCCGCTCGCCTCAGAGCCGCTCAGCCTGGCTCCGCTGCCTGCCTGCTGCCGCCGCCGCCGCTCCAGGGGGAGGGAAAAGGAAGCAGAAGGGGAGGGGGAGGAGCGCTCCGCAAGCCCGGCTCGGATTCCGCACCGAGGTGGCAGACGGCGACCGGGACTGATCGGTCGCTCCAGCCACTCCAGCCCCGGCTCCCTCAGCCTGGCCCCGCGGGATCCCGGCAGACCGCGGGAACGCGGCCACTCCCTTTCTCCCTGCCCCCAGCTCCCTGCTCAGCCAGTCTCCACGGTCCCTCCGCCGGCTAACGCGTCTCGTAAAGAGATTATTCTAGGACAAGCAGTTCTGTCTCTAGGACTTGGGCTATCACCTTCCCAGGAAAAGATTTCCAAGCGCGATTCAGGAAAATAAACTCGGGGCCTTAGCTTAGTAGGGGCATCTGGGCGGCGGCTCCACATTCAAGAGAAATAAGCGCAGGGAAGGCGCTCTGGGGTTGCTGACGATGGGGATTATTCACCTGACCCCAACGTTTTCCCTACAATACTCCTGAATAGTGCAGAAAGTATTCAACTCCTGGGGCAAAGGGAGGAGGATGGCAAGTGCGGTTCTCTTCTGCGGCGCAAGCCCTAAACATCCTGGGATCCCAATACTCAGTTCTGCTAGTAGCCAAGTGGCGCTAGCTTTCAGCGTGTACCTTGGCAAATAACCAAGAAAATATCCAAAATTTTATTTTAAAAACGGGCTCCATTAAACTGCAGGCGAAGGTCTTATTTGACCCCTTTGTATCATAGTGGGGAAATCTGGTAAAATTTTTAAAAAATTCTTCCCTCAAGTTTTTCCTTCTTTTACTCCAAATTTTTTAAATTTATCATCCAAGACATTTTCTTTGTTCTTTCAAGAGTGATTTAAAAATTTTTCTTGAACAGATGACAATGTCTTCAAGAGCCTGCAAAACCATTACATCAAGAGGGTGATTCTTGATCTCCCAAGCCAGACTAGAATTTGGACTCCATGAATGCTTTGCAGTGAAAAATCTGCTGTTATTAAGCAAAATGGGGGACATTGGGATTTATCTTACAACAGTCAGCAGTTTCGATGGCTGCAGCTCCCCTCCCATAAATATGAGGTTCCTTTCCACCTCTGGCCCTCCTTTCTCCTAAGACTCAACCGTGTATTGCTACAGAGACAACAAAAAGACAACCAGTTTCTCTTCAGTGAATGAGAAGGCTAAAGGATCAGAGGAAGTGTCTCTGTGCTGTGTCACTGCCTCTTCTTCTCTGTTCCAGACACCCACTCTTCCCAGGCCATCTCCTCTCTTGACAGGAATTTAAAATCCATTGCCCCACGTGCAAAAAGCACTCACCAAAAAGTCCTGTCCCTTTCTCATCTCCCAGCATCCTCTTACTCCTCGATCTCCCTCTGTGGGTCATTTTCTAGCTATGGGCTGGAATAAAGCCAGAATGAGAGCTGACATTTGGCATTCTTCCCTCCTTGAGGAGATGGCTGAAGGGGCCAAGGCAATGATCCTAACACCCAGATTTCAAAGGCCTGAACTAGGATCTCCCTTCCTTCCCACCCACTAAGTGCACTTGCTGACAATACTCCACAACCCAACCAATTTGATTCCAGAGATGCTCCCAGATTCCTCCTATCACTGCTGCTTCTTATTTGTCCTCTTCATTCCTTCAAGGGTGCAGAGTGGGAAGCAATTTCCATCACATACTATTCCTGTCTCTTTTCTTAGGTCTCTGGCTTCTCCTTCTCTGTCTGCTTCCTCCCCAAATGTCCCTACAATAACTCTGCCTCTGTTTGCTATGGTAATTTGATCTCAGAAAGCCTTAAACTCTCAAGTGCATGAATTGTAGGCCTGGCCTGTGTCTTCACCCATTACTTATTTCTGAAAATAAATGGCTTATAAGTGGAATCAAGTTATAAGTTGTCAGGAAGAGTGACCTTTTCTTTTTTCATCTCCTCCCAGGGCCTGACAGTCACTGCCACCTCTGCCCACAGCTCAGAAACCTGGCCACTGGGTATTGACCATGCATGGATCTGTGCCCCTGAAAAGATCATAGGCACTTAAGGAAGAGTGACACTTAAAGTGACAGAGGCTTTGTAAAGTCTTTAATGGGAGCCCCCAAGTGTCACATCTCTAGAGAAAAAACAAGGCTTGTCTTTTAGCAATTTTGTCATCTTTCAGGAAGGACACCTGCCAGGTTATCTATTTTGATGTGTCAGGATCATAAGTTTCAACTAGTATTCACACCCTCAGTGATTGAGAAGGCAAACAGAAAGCCAACACAAATCAGTCATCTTTTCAAAGACATTGTCCTAAAGAGATTGTACTATATTTGGCACTACAATGATTTTGTTCCACACTCTACTGTACTAAGCCTCTTGCCAACCTTCCTAGTTGGTGGAATGAGATTGCTCAGATTGCTGGCAAGTGTCCTGTCGACAATATGAATGTTAATGCCTTGACCACTGCTTCCCTTACTTTGTACTCCTTCCCTTGGACCTTCAAGAACACCTATGAAAAAGCAGAGTAGCACAGTGTTTAGGAACACAGACTTTGGAGTTGGTCATCCACTTGCCAGTGACTAACCATATGGCCTTGGACATGCCCTGAAATGTAGGCTTCAGTTTACTCATTTTAATCAGGGAAGACAGACAATATTAAGTAAGGGTAGTTATGATTATACAAGATGTTGTATTTAAAGCAATTTACATAGTGACTGACAAGTATGTTGTAACTATTATTATTATTAAAATGCAACAGTTTATTATCACATAATACTTGACAGTATCTATATAGCATGGCGGAAGTCAGTGATGATGGGAAGCTGAGTGTGCACCAAAGTTAAGCTTTCCCAATTACTTCTAGAGCTTAGCCTATATTTTGAAAACGAAAACCAGTCCCTTTTTGTATCGCTAAGGAAAAGGGACTTCTGTCATGAGAATTCCTTCAAGGGATTTGCTTCCTCACAAGAGATTCACCTTTTTTTTTTTTTTAAAGATTTCATTTATTAATTTGAGACACAGCATGCGCAAGCGGGGATGAGAGGCAGAGGGAGGGGGGTAAACAGACCCCCCTAAGTGCAGAGCCCAATGTGGGGCTTGATACAGGGCTTCATGTGGTGGTTCGTTCCCAGGACCTGAGATCATGACATGAGCCGAAGTCAGATGCTTAACAACTGAGCCACCCAGGTGTCTCCAGAGATTCAACTTTTTTTTTTTTTTTCAACTTTTTAGGATACGTGAAAATACTTGAGCAACAGAGCACAGCAGAGTTCCCAAACATGCTGTAATCTCCAGCATACAGCACAGTGGTAGGCACTTAATTAATGTTTTTTGAACAGAACTAAATATACAGCTTCTGCAATTCTCTGAAATAGAAACAGCTTCTTCTTTTTGCTCTCCCCAAGTCTTACAGACATTCCAAAATCCAGCTTAAAACTCATCTAATCCAAGAAACATTGTCTAGTCTCATAATGGCCTTTTTCCCCACTCTTCCGCAGTCTACCACATATTTCTGAATGCTGACATGTGTCATTCTTCATTCATCCGAATGCTTTAATAGTATCTCTTCACCTGAATTATAAGCAACCTGCAAAAGAAGTATTTTTCTGTGTATTCTTTTTTTAAAAAGATTTTATTTATTTATTTGACAGAGAGAGAGAGATCACAAGCAGGCACAGGGGCAGGCAGAGCGAGAGGAGGAAGCAGGCTCCCTGCTGAGCAGAGAGCCTGATGTGGGCCTCGATCCCAGGACCCTGAGATCATGACCTGAGCCAAAGGCAGAGACTTAACCCACTGAGCCACCCAGGCGCCCCACTTCTGTGTATTCTTCACAGTGTGGGAAACCCTATAAACTCTCAATAAATGATAATTGTGTCATTTTCTTCAGATCCTTTTTGGCAAATTCAAGAGCTGCTACAGTTTGGGCTTGTCCTCTTCGTTGTATATGGACAGACTATGTCTAATGGAGAGGGGGCTCAAGAGTCTGAAATGAATTTACTGTGGATTTTTTTCCTTTAAAATTTGAAATGCTTTGTATTTCATATTTGTATATACCCCTGGAGAACTGAATCCCACTAATAAAGTTGCTGAACTCTAAAAAAGGCTCTGCCCAAAAGTATTAAGTGATCATTCTTTCTACTTTATATTGTAATCATAAAGTACAAGTACTTGCTGCTTGTAACTAACAAAAAAAGTGACAGGTTAAGAGAAGTGCCATGATAGGCAAGGTTTTGTGTCATGGTAGACACAGTTTTGTTTATCCCCATGGTAGACAATAATTTTGAGATAGTATTCCTCAATTATATCCCTTCATTATATTTGTAAAATGAATCTATCATGAAGTCACTGGACACAAGAGCAAAACCAATCACAACACAACTGAATTAAGGCTATAAGAAAAATACCAGCACTCAGTAAACTCTCCCAATTCACATATATTTTTCCTTTATTATTGCATCATTACAAATAATCTCACTTTGAGATGATCAGAACCAAACCATCTGGAGTGTTTTGGCCGTGGGGCAAGGGGACATACTCCATCAGTTTGATTGGGCTTTTTGGGTGGATCATGATGAGAATATCTGCCAAATCAGGAAGGATTTTCATTAGTGCAACCCCAAAGTTGTTAAAAATTTTCACTTTGTTATAAAGGACCAGGACTTCTGGTCTTTATGCATCTCCAGAAGTCAAATACTTCCCTATATGGATACAGCATTCTCTATAGATACACCACCCAGTGGATGGGGACATAAAAAAGATTTTTCATGTAACATGACAGCTAAATTTTTTTTCACATTCCCTTCCCTCCAGAAGGCATTAGCTTTCAGGGAGAAACCTCTACATTTTTAGTTCTGAAAAACTAATATACTATTGATTCTGAACTGAGGCATTTAAAAATTGCTTAGAATAAACAAAGGGACTCAAACTATCTTTGGATGAGTAACAGTAAAAGGAGAGACTAGGTTAAAGGACTGGGGCAGACAGTGCAACACTAACAGATAAAACCAAACTGTTGATTTAGTTTCTGGCTCTGCTTCTCTATCAGTATTCTCAATGGAGATAGCCTAACAAAAATTATAGAATGTTAAAGGTTGAAAGATATTTAGAAAATGTATTGCCCAGATTCTTTGTTTTTCATCGAAGGAAATGTTTTAAGCAGAACTTAAACCTCAAGATTGGTGCCAGAAGTAAGTCAAGTGTCTTTAACAAGATATATGATCTTCCAGGGTAATGGAAGAATTTACAGATGTGACCAGGGAACTAATTTTCCTATTTTTTTTAAAAGAGTACCTTTGAATTTGATATAAATTCCTTCAAAACTCTGATATTAATAAAGTGATTGTTTATGAGCATTAGAAATGATAGCATTCATGCTAGGGACTACTTAACCAAACTGGTAACATCAAGCCAACTGCATAGACTTAAGAAAATATTTCACATTGGCATTCTAGATTTTCAGTTACCAGAGTCTTTGATAAGGGAAATTCTACAGGCACAACTTCTCTGAAGTTCACAGAGACAGTTAAACAAAATCTCCCAATATAACCTTGCAGACAAAATGAAGAAAGAAAAGCTGCAAAACAGTATAATTAGGTGATTGCTGAACTGTGTGAATAACACTGCCAAAGAGTGTTTATTAATGAAGGAATGCTTTAGAATGTTAAATCTAACTGGGTGAATACAGCAATCCAACTGACTGGTCTTAGCCTATTTAACATTTTATCAATGACTCAGGACAAGGAAGCATCAAGTGTCCAAGCCAATCCAGGAACAAACTGAGTTCTCTGGAATGAAAACAACTGCCTAGGTTAGCCATGTTTCCAACTCACTGAAAATAGCACCAATATTCCATTTGAGATTCAATACCTGCCAGAAATTACTAAGTTTGTATTTAAACTAATTTCTGGCTTCTAGCATTGCCATTAAAACTTGTTCCAAGTTTCCATTCATCACTTGAGGCCTCTTATTTTAATAGAAATCCTTGTCTGGCCCTGTTTCTCCTTGTAATTCTTGGGATTTTAGCCATAGAATGAACTAAGACAGGAATCTGGCACTAACGAACATCTTTGTTCCTAAGTGGGTTTTAGCCAAAGCATTCATTGATTTGGATGGTTTTTTTTTTTTCTCAAAAAAACAAAAAAACCCACCATACATATTATTGTGGTTCTTTGAATTTAAACTGTTTTCCAAGATATGACCTGGGCTCATTCTAAGTGAAGGCCATAATTTGCTTGCTGCTTAGAAAACAAACAAACAAAATTGTACCTCTCAGATATTTCTCAGAAGTATCTGTTCATATATTCAAAGTATGAGGTAATTGTTGGCTTTGGGGATCCCTCTTTCACCCTGATGCCTTAGCACTTAACAGTTATTATTTCTATACATATTATCTCATTTAATCCTCACAAGAGCACAGTGAGGTTGGTATTGATATAAATACTGGATCAGAATCTCCAGGAAAATTTTTTCCATGCCTCTGTTTCTTGAGATTCTGCTATAATATCTGACCATTACACATGTACTCCTGATTAAGAATTGTATTATTTGGGACACCCAAGTAGATCAGTCGGTTAAGCGTCTGCCTTCAACTTGGGTCATGATCCCAGGATTCTGGGATCAAGTCCCACATTGGTCTCCCTGCTCAGAGGGAAGCCTGCTTCTCCTTCTGCTTTTGATGTCTGTCTCTTTCCCTTTCTCTGTCAAATAAATCAATAAAATTGTTTAAATAATTGTATTATTTGGACTCGAAAGCTATTAACTTCCAAGTATTTCAAATGGGATTCTATTTCATTTTTTCCATAATTACAAATTTCTTTTTCTTTTTGAGACTTTGATTGGATCTTCTGATTTTTTTAATGATAAGACTTGATAAAATTATGATACAAAATAAATTTTTATTTCCTACCCCAAGCTTTCCTTTATTATCTTCCCACCCATATATTTTGCTTAAATTTACAAATGAGGTTTTACAAATGATTTGGACTTTTCTGATATAAATCCCACTCATGTATTCCTTGAGATAGATGTTGTTACATAATTCCTTCAGCGGTTATGTATACAATACATTGTAAGTTGGGTAAAATATAAATCCTTTAAATTAGCTAAGTTAATATGTAGTGTGTTTTCAGTGAATATTAAAAAATCTTTTAAGGTATTTTGATGAGATAATTAAGGTTATCTAAAAAACTTTCATCAAAGGTCTTTTTGGGGTACCTGGGTGGCTCAGCCAGTTAAGGATCTGTGTTTGGCTCACGTCATGATCCCAGGGTCCTGGGATCTAGCACCAAGTTAGGCTCCCTGCTCAGTGGGAAGCCTGCTTCTCCCTCTCCTCCTCCCTTGTGCTCTGTCTCTCTCTGTCTCTCTCTCTCCCAAATAAATAAATAAATAACTTTTAAAAAAAGCTCCTTTTTAAAAAGTGATTCAGGAAAGACATATAGATTCTTCAATTTGTAGTAACCTCAGAATTTCTTACAAAGCATCTTTAAGATAGTAAGATCTAAGATTCCACTAGCAATTATAAAATTATAAATTATAAAAATTATAAATTCCACTAGCAATTATAGAGACCCCCCTCAACAGCTCCTTCAAGGTTTAAAATCACACTGAATGCTAAAAGCATGCATCTAGGTAGGGCCCTCTTCTAGTACTCCTGCTTAAAGTAAAATCAAATTCTATGATTCAAGATCTAGCTCTACTATTTACTAATTACGTGTCCTTGAAAAAGTTGTTTAATTTCCCTAAAACTCAGCTTTGTAAAATAAGAAACACATAGTACTTACTATAAATGTTTATTGAGATAAAGCATGTAAAAATTTCAGTATATAAGTTCTCAGTGATTATTAGCCAGAAAAAAGAAGGGGTTATTTGAAATTATCCAAATAACCTGAGAAGAAGGGAGTAAAAAAAGGGGGGGAATCCAACCTTCTGCATTCTCTCTCTTTTTTTATATTACAAGCAAAAAAAAGCTTATTCTACCTAACTGACAGAATAAGGTAGAGTGGAAGAAAATCTAGTACTGGTTCTATTTATACAGCATCTCTGAATTAATGGTCTCAAAAGATCTTAAAATCATTTAAGTTGAGGCATCTATAATTGGCTGATGCCAACTTCAGGTTTTCAGCAATGAACAGGAAAAAAATAGACATAAAATTCCCCAATCAATCAACACTTTAACCTGTGATTTTTTTTTTTAAATCTAAATCTATTGGAGAATTCTCCAATAAATCCAGTGAACCAAAGACAATGGAGTGGTAACTTTAACAAAGATATAAAATTGAGGCAGAGAATAGTTCAATAATTTACTAGAAATACGGAGTTGATTTCAAGCAGACATGGGTAAAAATTGCACTTTCTCTCTTTCCAATTCAATGTTACATCTATTATAACAGAGTTGTCACCCTAGGATTTTTAATATCCTTTACAATTAAAATTTCATCATAACCTCCCATGATTAGTTGTCTACAGTACCCTTAAGCAAGACTAGTATTCCTTTGATCCAATTATTATAAGCTCATTTAAAATCTCAACTGTATATGAAACATTCATTGGTTCATAAATCAATGCATACATAGTATATACTGGACAGCTCTGTCTCTTAGAATATGCGAATTTAGTGCTCCTTAAGCTACAAAGAGTTGAGGAATAAAGAGGATTTTCAAATTACAAAAAGTCATTCTTTCCACAGGTCAATACTGATGTGTTAAGAAAGTAGCAATCACCTTGATAAAGTCAGGCTGTGATTTCCTGGGTACAAGAATGAATATTGCATCTCTGGTTGAAAACGCAGTTTATAATTCTGAGAACCTGGCAATTGTAGGTTGCAGACAAACACAAAATTATCATTAAGTATTCCCTAATCTTACTTCCCCCAGGGCCAATATATTTTGGAAAAAAAAATATGAAGGGATTCAGTGGTGTTAAACAGGAAGTGCTAACTTGGAAATGCAGGAAGTAGGAAATCACATTTATTTCCATATAACTTTTTCAAAAACTCTTGTATGTTGGTCTAATGAAGCTAGATTTAAATTCAAATTCATCAAGGATTCATAATCTAGTATGTGCCAATCTCATTAAAGAAATATTTTAATATGCATCAAGATTATTGAGTCAACATTAAGTATATGGCATAAATCCTGTAGGCAAGCAGACATTTCATAATTCTCCAACAAACCCTCACTCATCACTGATCTTAAAGGCAGAAAAGTTTGAATGTCTAGATGGAGACATTTCTTTTCTTCCTTGATTTAGTTAAGTTTAGTGGCTCTCAATTTTTAGCATCCATGACAATTTCTCAAGGTGGTACCAATACAAGTAGGAACATTGTACTTGAAAAATTTATGTGATTTTCAAGCTTACTATTATTTAGATATAATATTCACCATACAGAGTTATTTTGGAACATACCCTTGAGAAATATGTGTATTTCAGTTCCATTTAATTTTACCTTATGTCTATTTTAATTTTTAAATTTCAGAATTTTTAGAGAAAAAAATGGCCTTAAGATAGGATTTAAGGATCTTTTTTTAAAAATATTTTTAAAATCTATTTATTTGTTTATTTGACAGAGAGAGATCACAAGTAGGCAGGGAGGCAGGCAGAGGGAGGGAAGCAGGCTCCCTGCTGAGCAGAGAGCCAGAAACAGGGCTTGATCCCAGGACTCTGAGACCATGACCTGATCGGAAGGCAGAGGCTTAACCCACTGAGCCACCCAGATTCCCCTAGGGTATAAGAATCTTAATGGCAGAGATAAGTCTGAACAAAACAATCTCACTATATTTTTATTAAAATAAAACATGTCCCAGCTGTCTCTCCAATGCAGATCTTCCATCCAAGAACTTACTTGGGGTGTCCAACGGGCTCAGTCCACAAAGGACGTGACTCTTGATCCTGGGGTTGTGAGTTTGAGCCCCACATTGAGGGTAGAGATTATTTAAAGAAAAGAACTTACTTGATATCTGATAGAATAATTAATTGGAATGAACTGTTAAAGTAGAATAGGAATGCTTTTATTCTATGAGCACACACAGGTGATATTCTTGATTTTCTTACATAGAACAAACATCATTTTAAACAATAGTTTATTCTCCCGATGTTTGGAATATATGCATTAAATACTTGTTTAGATACACACACACACACAAAATCATGTCCACCCTCAGATGCTGGGGAACTTTTCATCCATTTGACATTTATTGAACATTAACTTTGTGGCAAGGACTGAACTAAATAACTATATAACTATATATAGTTAACTATATATATAAAATTAAATCTGTATTTAGTTATATATATATATCTATAACTAAATTGTTATAACTATAATACTTTCTTGGTACTTCTTATGTACAGTTTTAATTTATATGTCAAATTGAGGTAATACATGTAGATATTTTCCCTGTTCAACATGCTTAAGACACAGAGTTTACTCATTCATGCTACAAATATTGAATGAAAAACCATTACCTGTCAGACAATCTGCTGGCTACTGGGGGAACAATGGCAAAAGAAACAGACATGATATTGATCATGGAGTAGTGCAGTAAGGGAGGTAGATGATAAACAAGTGAACAAATAAGTAGGTAAAATGTAAAAATGTCAGAAACAACCAAGAAATTATGATAAAGGATCCCTGGAGGAAATATATTTAGAAATAGCTATCAGCAAAGGCCTTCAGGAGGAGGTGACGTTTAAAAATTGTGACCTGAAGGATAAGAAGAGGCTAGCCAAGCAAAGACTAGTGAGGAGAGCATTCCCTGCTGGGAGAACAACAAGTGTGAAGGTACTAAAGTAGAAAAAGTCAGCCAGACTTAAAGATTACAAAGACAGTGTGGCTAAAGCATAGAGAGCAATGGGCCTAAGATGGATGGAAAACAACCAGGGGAGGGATCTTACAGTCTTGTACATTACCATAAAGAGTTTGGATTTTATTCCATTTATTCCAAGGTAAAAAGCCATTGTAGGTTTTAAGCAGTACATGAGATGATTCATTGTATATGTATGTATGTATGTATGTATGTGTGTGTGTGTGTGTGTATATATATATATATATATATATATATATATATATCTCCATAATTGCTATATGGAGAATGAGATAAGGGTGCAGGAAAACTAGTCACAAGGCTATTGCATCCATTTAGGGGAGATAAGATGGTGATGTGGACCAAGGTAGCAGTTGTTGGTCGAAGATGGACACCTGTCAACTAAGTTTCAGAGGTGGAATTTATAGGACTGATTAATTAAAGAGCAATGACAAGATACCCTTTAGAGAGGTAGCTGTCAAGAATGACCCCCCAACTTCTGCCATGAACAACTGGGTGGACAATGGAACCAGTTTCTAAGGATTATGGGAAGAGATGGTCTGAGCAGGTCTGGAAATCAAGGATTCTATTTTAGACACGTGTGAACTGCCTGAAAAAAGCCAAGCAGAGATGTTAGGCAATCAGATAGAGTTTGGAACTCAGCAGAAGGGTCTGGGCTGAAGATTTAAAATTATAGGAGCGCCTGGGTGGTTCAGTCAAGCTTAGCTAAGCATCTGCCTTCGGCTCAGGTCATGATCCTAGGGTTCTTGGATTGAGCCCCCAAATTTGGGGCTCTCTGCTCAGTGGGGCTCTCTGCTTATGCTTTCTCTTTCTCTCTCTCTACTGAATAAATAAATAAAATCTTTTTAAAAAATAAAATTACAATTGAATAAATATCTTCTGAATGAATGTGGACATTGTGGTAAAGGGGCAGAGTTATCCCCTATCCTTTGATAGTTGCTTCCTGTACTGGCCTTACTCTCCTTTTCTGGCATAGCAATACTCCTTATTTCTTATATATAGCTCCCTTTCTGAAATACTTAGAAAATTGTACAGAAGACCTACCCAAAGCAAAGTGTACTTGGTGTTCTGGATATTCTTAGAAGCAACTAATAAAGGAAAAAAAATCTGGGGACCACTAGCCACCAAAATACAGCTTTTACTGCTGTAAAAGAGAGCCTCTATTATACACATGTGCTTTTTGAACAAGTAAATACAACATATCCATATATTTAAGGTTTTTAAAGGACATAATTTTAGTTATACTATGTAATTTATTTTTATTTTTTATTGGTCTTGTATTTACTTGATTTAGGTTCAATAAGAGGTTCTTATACAAATTCAATTCACCCAGAATTGTAAAAAAAATTTAAAAAGTAGAAGTCCTTTCAAATCCCATTCTCCTATAGACTACACCTTTAACAGACAATTGTACATCCCTACAGACTTTTTATTTATACACATATAAAATGTACATATATATTTTGTCAAAATGTAACCATATGCTATACATTATCATGAAACTTCGGTGTTTTAGTTTTGCTTAACATATATGATGGACAGGGATGCCTGAGTGGCTCAGTCAGTTAAGTGTCTGCCTTCGGCTCAGGTCATGATCCCAGGGTCCAGACAGATCAGAGATCGAGCCCCACTCAGGTTCTCTGCTCAGCGGGGAGCCTGCTTCTCCCTCTGCCCCTCCCCCTGCTCCTGCTTTCTCTCCCTCTCTCTCAAATAAACAAAATCTTTAAAAGAAAACAAAAACCAACCAAACAAAAGATATATGATGGACATCCTTCCATGTCAGTGCCTAAAATTCAGTTTCATTCCTACTAATAGCTAAGGATGGATATTCAGTTATGTATGGATATTTCATAATTTATTTTTACTCCATGATTGAATATTTAGGTACATTTCTGAAAGTATGTGCATTCATATGCCTGTGTGTTTATTCTGAAAGGTACTTAGTTAAAAGTATGCACATTTAATTTTTAATTAGGCCAAAATGCTGCCCTACATTTTTTGTGCCAATTTATACTCTCAATCAATAGTAAACAAGCCAATTCATTGACTTCAGATTTGTCTCCAAAATTCTGAGTTCATGATGTAGTAAAAAAACACAGAATCACATTCACAGCAGTATTTTGTTTTCCTTAATAAAAAGATCTCACATTATAATGTATTTCATATGGCTTGCATGAATCCTATATGTTCACTGAAAAAGTCTGCTTACTTCTTTGAATTTATTTTACTTAAATGGACTGGTTTTATCATAGTGTTTTATATCATCTTTACCCTACATCCAACAAGGTTAAAGTTTATTCCTTTAAGAACATATATTTCTTGATATCTCACTCTCCAAACGCTTTAGCCAAAAATAAAGAAATTATGATATTTAATTATTGGACAAATATGACATTTAACAAAAACTTAAAAACATAAGATCTGAAGCTGAATCCAGTATATCTAAGTAAGGTCACAACAGGCCTTTCAGAGAAAACAAATGTAGCCTCTGGACAAATTTATAAAGCAACTCTTTGAGAGCTCCTGAAAATAAGCAAAAGCAGGGAGATTTGAGGGGAAGTGGGATGGAGTCAAAATTTGGAAAAAGGGATTAGCATGGAGTTTCCATTGCTTTGGAATGAAGACAGTCATGATTGTGGCAAAGCATGAGGAAACTAAAGCACAGATAGCCCTCAGTTTCTCTTCCATGAGGAACAAGAGGAAGGAGCCAGTGGCAACAAGCAAGCAGGGAGGGGAGTAGGGGAGGAGACTTGAGCTAGAGAGAACCAAAAAAGGGATCTTTAAAGTCTGTACCTGAATTCTTCCCATGTCTTTAGAGAGCCCCAAACCATACATATAGAAAACAATGCTAAAGCTAAAAGAACTAAACTAAAATTTGAACGATTGCCCATCACAAACAAGAGAAAATTTATATTTTTAATCCAATCAAGTTCTTCCTCTACTAGAAAATATTAACATCCTTCAAAGGAATATAATAGAATGCAGTCTCCACAAAATATATGTAATATCCAGGACACAATTCAAAATTTCTTAGCATATAAGGAATCAGGAAAATGTGATATATTCTCAAGGGTAAAGACCGTTTAGAAGTTCATCATCAAACCTGAGATAATGCAGACAATGACTTAAAAGTAGCTACTATATTTAATAAAATAAAGGAAAATGTGCTAGTATGAATGGAAAGAAAGTAAATCTTAACAGAGAAATAGAAAATATAAAAAAGAGCCAAATGGAAATTTAGTACTAAAAAGCAGAATATCTCAAATAAAAATTCACTGGGTGAGCTTAGTAGAAGAATGGAAATAACAAAGGCAAATTGCAGTGAACCTGAAAACAGAGCAATACAAATGATCAAATATTAATTGAGAGAGAAAAAGAAATGAAATAAAATAAACAAAGTCTCAGACACCTATTGGACAAGAAAGGAATACAAGGAATGAATATTATTAAAGACCAAACTTTAACCCTACTATGATAAAGCCAATATCAAGATGTATCATATGTAAATAATTGGAATCCAGAGTGGAGAGAGAGAAGAGAACCAAACAATATTTGAAGAAATTAAAACTAAAAATTTTCCAAATTTGGTGAAAAACATAAATTTGTAGATTCAATAAACTCTGTCAATTCCAAACAGGGTGAATATGAAGAAAAGCACAAATGAACATATCACAATCAAACTTCCGAAACAAAGATAAGTTAAAAAAAAAAAAAAAAAAAAAGCCACCTGGAAATTGGTGCCCTCGCCCCCCCAAATGGAGAAACAAAAACAACAATATTACAAAAAGGGAACAATGACTCAAATACCTATAGACTTCTCATCAGAAATCATAGAGGCGGGAAGACAGTGGAATAAAATCTCTGAAATGCTGTAAGAATGGACTCTATCAACCCAGAATTCTATATCATCCAAAATACTTGAAAAATAAATACATTTTCACATAGAGGAAAAGGAAGAGAAATTGTTGCAGCACACACGCATTACAAAAAAATTCTAAATGAAGTTCTTTTGGGTCAAAATGAAAAGATACTATAAGGAAAATCAACTCTAAAGGAACAAATGGCCTTTTGACTACTTAATCAGAAATTATAATTTTGGGGGCACCTGGGTGACTCAGTGGGTTAAAGCCTCTGCTTTTGGCTCAGGTCATGATCCCAGGGTCCTGGGATCGAGCCCCACATCGGGTTCTCTGCTCAGCAGGGAGCCTGCTTCCTCCTCTCTCTCTCTCTCTGCCTGCCTCTCTGCCTACCTGTGATCTCTGTCAAATCAATAAATAAAATCTTTAAAAAAAAAGAAATTGTAATTTTGTCTTGTGCGGCTAATATAGTTCGGCATTTAATACAGAAATAATAACATAAGCAATAGCATAGGAAGAACTAAATGGTCTTCCACAGTTGCAAAGTTTCTATATACTTTTAAAGATACTATTTATTTATTTGAAAGAGAGAGAGATCACAAGTAGGCAAGAGGCAGACAGAGAGAGAGGGGGAAGCAGGCTCCCTGCTGAGTGGAGAGCCCAATGCAGGACTCAATCCCAGGACCCCGAGATCATGACCCGAGCTGAAGACAGAGGCTCAACCTACTGAGCCACACAGGTGCCCCACAACATTTCTATATTTTATGAAAATGGTATACTAGTAACTGTGAGTAGACTAAGAAAAGTTAAGAGGTATGCTATAATCCTTAGAACGAACACTAAAAAATGAAAGTACATATATAGGTTAAAATAGATATATCTAAAAATGGAAAGATATTATAAAGAATATTCTAGTAATTCAGAAGACAACAGTTAAGGGGAAACTGAAGAACAAAATAAGAAGGGACAAATAAAAGACAAATAATATATTAGAGAACACAAATTCAAACACATCAAAATTTACTCTAATGTTATTGGGCTAACCCTTTCAATTAAAAGACAGAGATCAGTGAAATGGATAAAGAAACAAGATCCAAAATACTCTTTCTACAAGGGCACACTTTATGTATGTGTATATATGTATGTATGTATTTGTTTATTTAATTTTTTAAATGTTTCAAGTTTTTATTTAAATTCTAGTTAGTTAACATGTAGTGTAATATTAGTTTCAGTAGTAGAATTTAATGATTTTAATATAACACCAGGTGTTCATCACAAGTGCCCTCCTTAATACCCATCTCCCATTTAGTCCCCCCACCCACCTGCCCCTCCAGCACCCTCAGTTTGTTCTCTACAGTTAAAAGTCTGTTTTATGGCTTGCCTCTCTCTTTTTCCTTATGTTCATCTGTTTTGTTTATTAAATTTCACATATGAAATAAATCACATGTCATTTATCTTTTTCTGACTCACTTATTTCGCTTAGCATAATATACCTTAGCTCCATTCACATTGTTGCAAATGGCAAGAGTCTATTCTTTTTTATGGTTGAGTAATATTCCATTGTGTATATGTACCACCTCTTTTAAAAAAAAACATATATTTATTAATTTATTTGTTTGACAGAGAGAGAGATGGTGAGAGAGAGAGCACAAGTGAGGGAGCAGCAGAGGGAGAGGGAGAAACAGGCTTTCCACTGAGCAGGGAGCCTACCACATCTTCTTTATCCATTCATCATCTGATGGACATTTGAGCTCTTTCCATACTTTGGCTATTGTTGCTAATGCTGCTATAAACATTGAGGGGCATGTGCTCCTTCCAATCACTATTTTTGTATCCTTTGGGTAAATATTTAGTAGTGTAATTGCTGGGTCATAGGGTAGTTCTATTTTTAACTTTTTGAGAAACATTCATATTACTTTCCAGAGTGGCTGCACCAGTTTGCATTCTACGAACAGTGTTAAGAGAGTCCCCCTACCACATCCTTGCCAATACCTATTGTTTCCTGTGTTGTTAATTTTAGCCATTCTGATAGGCGTAAGGTTGTATCTCATGATAGATTTGATTTATACTTCCCTGATGTTGAGGGATGTTGAGCATCCCTTCATGGGTCTGTTAGCTAGTCAATTTTTTTTTTAAAGTAATCTCTATACCCAACGTTGGGCTAGAATTTACAACCCCAATATCAAGAGTCACATGCTCTACTGAGTCAGCCAGGAGCCCTACAAGGGCACATTTTAAATTTTAAAAAACAGAAAGTAAGTAGACTTACTTTAAGTAAATAAGTATGCATTCCATGCAAATACTAAACATGAGACTGGAATGGCCACTTTAGTGTCATAAAAAATATACTTCAGAGAAGAAAAAAAGAGTATTGGCAGCAATAAAGAAATATTTCATAATGATAAAGAAATCAATAAATCAGGAAGTTTTTAGCTATCATAAATGTATATATATCCCTAATAACAGAGCCTCAAAATGCATGAAGTGAAAATGAACATAACTAAAGGAAGGAAAATAATAAAACTTGTATTAATATAAAAAAAATAATAAAAATATAATATAAAAATAATATAAATAATATAAAAAATAATAAAGGTTTTAATGCTGCTCTCTGAGCAGCTGATAGAATTAGAGAAAACCACTAAAGACAATCTAACTCCCAGTTATATTTACAAATCACTACACCTGAAGACTGGAGAATACACATTCTTTTCAAGTGCACTTGGTAAATTCACCAAGATAGACTGCATGTGGAGCCATAAAATAAGTCTCAATAATTTTAAAAAATTATTTAAAAACTTTTTTTTAAATTAATTTTTTATTAACATATAATGTATAATTTGCCCCAGGGGTACAGGTCTGTGAATCGTCAGACTTCACACTTCACAGCACTCACCATAGCACATACTCTCCCCAATGTCCATAACCCAACCACCCTCTCCCTACCACTTTCCCCGCCACAACCCCCAGTTTGTTTTGTGAGAGTAGGAGTCTCTTTTGATTTGTCTAAGTCTCAATAAATTTTAAAAACCTGAAATCATGCAGAGTAACTTCTCTGACCAAAAGAGAATTAAATAGAAATTAAAAGCACTAAGATATCTGGGAAAACCAAAATATTTATAAATGAATTCTGGAACACCGAAAAGAAATTTAAAAAAATAAATTAAAGAAAAAAAGACAGTGGGAGGGATGCCTGGGTGGCTCAGTTGTTAAGCGTCTGCCTTGGCTCAGGTCATGATTCAAGCGTCCTGGAGCCCCACATTGTTCTCCCTGCTCAGTGGGAAGCCTGCTTCTCCCTTTCTCACTCCCCCTGTCTGTGTTCCCTTTCTCCCTGTGTCTCTGTCCAATAATTAAAATCTTAAAAAAAAAAGAAATGATGGGGGAAAAAAGGAAGTTATTCCACTCCTTTAACCGCATAGAGTTATGAATCTAAATTTAGGTTACTTAATACCTTGGGGGATTCTTGGGATTTACAGTTTCTGTGCAACATTTGTGTATTATTTTAGATGTAAAACAAACTCTATTGATGTTATAACCCGCAAATGAAATCTTCAAACACAAAAATTGATTTGAGTTTCTCGTCTTCTTGGATTTCTAAAAGCCCCTAAGTAAGCTTTTGAATAGGAGACTATGCAGCCATCGTATAGACAAAAAAGCTCAACATAAGTTTAATCAAACCACTCTAGGATACAACCTTCAGCAGAACATTGCAAGAGAACAATAGATAAGTAGATAAAATAGATCATATAGATAAAATTAATTTGTAAATGATTAAAGAATGAAAATGGACATTGTACTTCAGAGGAGAGGCAAAAGTGAATGAGGCAGATGGCAGCTGAAACATGCCTAAAATACAGATAAGTTTTCACAGCTTATCCCTCTGCTCATTTAAATAGGTTGAATACAGAATACCGTAACTGCAAATATGAACATGAACTACTTTCAACTCCTCACTACCCAGAGAGTAGATCTTTTTTTTTTTTAAAGATTTTACTTATTCATTTGATAGAGACACAGTGAGAAAGGGAACACAAGCAGAGGGAGTGGGAGAGGGAGAAGCAGGCTCCCCACTGAGCAGGGAGCCCAATACAGGGCTCGATCCCAGGACCCTGGGATTATGACCTGAGCCAAAGGCATACGCTTAATGACTGAGCCACCCAGGTTCCCCCAGAGAGTAAATCTTCTTGTTCAGTGGCAAAAATCAGTATGAACAAACTGTGAGCCCAAGGGTCACAGATGACGAAGCACAATACATAAGAACCAAAGTCCTTTGCTCTCCAAGGAGCATCATTATAACTCAGGCCAATCTGATTTTTAGTTCAACAAAAGTTGAGAAGCATCAGAGGTCACCAGGTGTGATTCACCACACACCAGAATGCAGACAGCACAGCTATAATCTTCCCAATACTCTAATCTTTGGTGGTGGAGAACGGGTGCTTGGGAGATGTGTTTCATCTCAAACACCTTAATAATGAACTACCTTGCTCAGGCTGTTGTTAAGCTTAGGAAGGTGTCCTGTAAAAACTTTGATGGAGATGGAGAATATGTCCTTCTTTTTCAGAGAAGAAGACAAATATAAAATCTTTTTTTTCCTATTACATGACATTTTCCAAATCAAAAGAATAGGAATGAAAAACAAGCTCTCTTATTAACTTCCTCAGTGTCTATGTTATTTCTGGGTACCGAATTGGGGACTAGAGACAACTTGCGATTAATTATTGGACCTAATGGACTATTTTTAATATTTTCCAAAATAGTCCCAACTATGGCTAGAAATAGGAACCAAAAAGAATTATGTCTCAGAGAATAATTCATGACCTACAACAATTACAGAAGCAGATCCAGCAGAGAAGTTAAGACAATATTCTTAATCACAATCATCAACAGAAAGAATTAGCCAATATTAGAAGCTGAGAGCATGAACAGATGTTTCTGGAGTGATAGGAACTATACAGTGGAATAGATGACTAAAAGAAACAGAGACAGTTCTAAACTCTCGTTTTACAACTAGGAAGAAATGGGCAAAGATCACTACAGAGCTTCAAAAGGCTTATAAACTACAAAAGGAATTTTAGGGGGGAAACCCAGCATTTTTCCCTTTGAGTGTAAACACTCAAGTTGCTCAGGTGTCCTAAAGCAAGATAACCTAATAATTATTATTAAAATGTGTAGGATGCAATTTACAATTATTTTATCTTCCTGACCATCTTATCATATGTAATGTCTCTATTTATAACTATTAAGTTTCCTGCCTTAAGGTGTACTATAAGTCATGTTTGTACAGCAAATACTGTATATAGTTTCCTTTTGAGAAGTGTGTGCATGAAATCATCTCTTTCCATCCTTTTACTTTCAACTTCTTTATCCTTTTAATAAAGGTATGTCTCCAATAAGTGACATATGGTTAATTTCTAACCAGTCTACCTTCATCAATTAGAATGTTTAGTCTGTTAACATTTAATGTAACTACTGATGCACTTCAATTGAAAGCTATCATCTTACTACTTATTTTTTTATTCTATCTGTTCTAATTTGTCTTTTCCCCCCTTTCCTGCCTTTATATAGATTAATTTAGTATATTTTTATCCTATTGTCTCCCCATTAATAACTTATTTGTCTCATACTCCTTTTTTTAAGATTTTATTTATTTGTTTATTTGTCAGAGAGAGAGAGAGAGAGCGCACGCACACAAGCTGGCAGAGTGGCAGGCAGAGGCAGAGAGAAAGGCAGGCTCCCTGATGAACAAGGAGCTGGATGCGGAACTCGATCCCAGGACCCTGGGATCATGACGTGAGTCGAAGGCAGTGGCTTAACTGACTGAGCCACCCAGGCGTCCAGTCTCATACTCTTTTTTAAAAATATTTTTTATTTATTCATTTGAGAGAGAAAGAGAGTGTGTGTTGCATGCACTCACACACAAGCATGAGCGGGGGGAGGGGCAGAAGGAGAGGGCCAAACAGGCTCCCCGCTGAGCAGAGAGCCCGACCTGGGGCTCCAATATGACCTGAGCCCAAGATACTTAACTGACTGAGCCACCCAGACACCCCCACATATTCTTTTAATATTTTAAATGGATTACCCTAGCATATATAACATGCATCCTTGACTTATTAAAGTCTAATGTAAATTTTTACTTTTACCACTTCTAGGATGACACAATGGCCTTAGAATCTTTTAACTGTATTAAATCTTAATTCTATTAAATTCATTAATTCTATTTACCTTTCTTCAAATATGAGAACATTATCATTCTCATATATTTCAGTTCTTTTTATATTTTATTTTATTTATTTTTTTAATATAGATATATATATATATTTTTGTTTATCTGACAGAGCTAGAGAGAGAGCACAAGTAAGCAGAGCATCAGGGAGAGGGGGAGAGAGAGAAGCAGGCTCTCTGTTGAGCAGAGAGCCCGATGTGGGGCTCAATCCCAGGACCCTAGAACCATGACCCGAGCTGAAGGCAGCCACTTAACCAACTGATCCACCCGGGTGCCCCTCTTTTTTATATTTTAAATCCTACTATGTATTATTGTTGTTTTATTCAGTGACTATTTACCTCCACTACTTCATTCTTTCTCCTCTTCCTCCTTTCCTCATTCCCCCCTCCTTCCTTATCCTTCCTTCTTTTCCATATTTTTTAAGCTTCTATCTGAAAATATTTTCCATATACCTAAAGAAATCATTTTTTACCTCAGCAAAAATTTGCTTAGGATATATTTCCCCAGTTTTTATTGAAAATATTTTTATTTATTTTCCTTTCTGAAGGATATTTTTGCTGGGCATAAAATTCTAGGCTTGCAGTTGTCTGCTTTAAGTCCTTTAAATATGTCATTTCATTGCTTTCTGGCTTCCATTTTTTTTTTCTCGAGAAGTCAGTTGTCAGTATTGCTATTGCTCATTTAAGGGTGATAGGTCTGCGGTACTTGTGTGGGGCAGATGATTAAGCAGTTGACTCTTGATTTCATCTCAGGTTCATGATCTCAGGGTGGTGAAATCGAGCCCTGCCTAAGCTGGGAGTCTACTTGGGATTCTCTCTACCTCTGCCCCTCCACCAAGTTGAGTGCATGTGCACGTGCATGCTCTCACTCTCTCATTCTAAAAATATAAATAAATAAATAAATCTTTATATATATATTCTCTTTCACGCTCTCTCAGCCCCTGCTTACTTGCTCTCTCTCTCTCTCTCTCTCCCTCTCTAAATAAATAAACATAGGTCTTTTATTTTCTGGCCATCAAAAGAAGATCATTAAAAAGGCTATTGAAGTCAATAAATCTTTGGCATAACTTATTCTAAAAAAAAGAAAGCAAAAATACAAATATGAAGAATGTAAAAAGAAACACCATTGGGATGCCTCAGTTAAGCATCTGCCTTGAGCTAGGACATGATCCCAGGTTCCTAGGATCAAGTCCTGTATCAGTCTCCTTGCTTAGCAGGGAGCCTGCTTCTCCCTCTGCCTGTTGCTTCCCCTTCTTGTGCTCTCTCTCTCTGACAAATAAAATCTTTTAAAAAAAGAAAAAGAAAAAGAAACACCATTATGGTTCCTACTACACTAAAATAATGAGAAATACAATAACATTAGGCCTATATATTACATTATAAAATTTAGATTAAATGCACAAATTTGTTGAAAAAAACAACTTGCCAAACTGACAGAACTAGAAATATAAAATTTATATAGCTCTATACCTGTTGCAGATACTGAATTTATAATTGAAAACATTTTCATGAAAAGAATTTTAATCCAAGAAAACTTACTTCTGAATTCTCCCATATTTCTGGGAGAAGAAAACACCGATTTACACAAACTTCCCAAAGAATTGAAAAGGAAGTAAAACTTCTTAACTTATTATATGAGGCCAGGATAGCTTTGATAACAAACTCTTACAGAAACCTTACAAGAGTGGAAAATTATAAGCTAATTTCTGTCATAGACACAGATTTTCTATCATAGACACACAGATCTTTTTAAAATTCCAAACAAAATGTTGGGAAACTAAATTCAGTCATATAAAGAAGGGTAATACATTAAAACCAACCAAGGTTTATTCCAAGAAAGCAATATTTGTTTATTAATAAATCAACCAATGTGATTCATGATTTGAATAAAAGAATAAAATCATACAATCACTTCAATAAGCAGAGAAATATATGATAAATTTAATATCTTTTCATAATTTTTTAAAGATCTCTTAGTAAATTAGAAAAGGAAGGAAGCTTCCTTAACCTGACAAAGGACCTCTGGGGAAAAAGTCTATCTCATATTAAATACAAGAAACTTTCACTCTGAGATCAGAAATAAAACAAGGCTATCATCACTTCAGCAATGCCACAAAACCATATACAGAAACTATATGATTATAAATTTAAAAAATAAATAGATAAATAAAGCTAAGAATATTGGAAATGGCATAACAGTGTGTTTAGAAAATATAAAATAATATAAAATGTGAGATTTCAAAATCTAGCAAGGACATGATACAAACTTAATACAAAAGTTAGGTTTATATCTATATACCTGCAACAAAAACAATTATAAAATGAAATTTTTAAATGCCATTTACAATAGCCTCAAAATACCAAATATCTAATGAACTTGCACAAAATATCCCTCCACACACATTAATCACACATAAACACTGAGAGGAAAAAATAAAATAAGTGAAAGGACATATAATGTTAGCAGACCAGCTATTTATGGATATATTTTCATTATGTTAATAAATCCCATATTTTTTTACATAGCAAATAAAAATCCAAGTAAAATTTTGTCAAAAAGTCAATATGCCTCATATTTTCTGCCCATTCAGTGTAATTCCAATTGAAAGAAGAGCAGAGTTTTTTGTAGGAATTGACAAGTTGATTCTATAATTTCTATAGAAATGCAAAGGACCAAAAAGAGCTAAATTAATATGGAGGCAGAAGAACAAAGCGGGAGAACTTACACAATGGTATATTGATACATATTAATATAGGATGGTATTGGGACAAGAATAGAGGACTAGACCAATGAAACAGAATCGAAGTCTAGAAACTGGCAGAAATATACAGTCACTTGGTTTATGACAAAGATAGCACTTCAGAACAGTAAGAAAGGGTGGTCTTTTTTTATTAAATGGTGCTGTATATGCAGACAATCCAACTGGATTTACACATGGAAACAATCTCAGCTCTGACAACACACAATACTCAAAAATACAATTTCAGATGGATTAAGATTCTTAAGTGCATGTTAAAACAAGAAAGCTGCTGGAACTATGGCAACCACTAAGCAGATACGGCTATTTAAACATAAGCTTGAATTAAATTTAGTAACATTAAATATTCAGTCCCGCAGTTTCACTAGCCACATTTCAAGTGCTCAGTAGCCGTATGTCCTATATATGAAGATATAGAAAATTTCCAACATATAGAAAGTTCCATTAGACAGCAATGTTCTAGGAGATAACATAGAAGCATGTTGTCATGACCTTGAAGTAGGCTACGTTTCATTAAAAGGAAGGAAAGAGTACTAAGTAAGAAGAAAATACAAAAAATCAGATCTCATTAAAATTAGGAGTTCCTGTTAATCAAAAGACATCATTAAGAGACAAAGAGTAAATGGGGCGCTTGGGTGGCTCAGTTGGTTAAAAGACAAAGAGTATCTCTATACACTACTATGGAATGATCACAGGTTTATATTCTAAAGTGAAAAACCAAAGCGGAGAAGAATATGTTTTGTAGTTTATAATTTATCTGAAAAAGCTGAAGACTGACATATATATATATATATATATATATATGCACACATATATATACATACAAAAAGAAATAGTAAAAGGATAAAAATTTGATTACTTATAAGAGGAAATAAGGACTAAAGTAGAGGAACAAGCAAAGCAAATATGAGACTTTTCTAAACATACTTTCTTTTATAAATTTAGTTCAGAACCATTGTAATATTTTACAAACTATAAAAGAAAATTAAATTTTAAAAAGCAAGTCCTATTTTTTAAATAAAGATTTTATTTCTTTATTTGACAGAGAGAGATCACAAGTAGGCAGAGAGAGGGGGAAGCAGGCTCCCTGCTGAGCAGAGGGCCCAATGTGGGGCTCCATCCCAGGACCCTGGGATCATGACCTGAGCCAAAGGCAGAGGCTTCACCCACTGAACCACCCAGGCGTCCCAGTAAGCCCTATTTTTTAAAAGTTTTTATTTAAATTCCAGTCAGCTAAAATACAGTGTAGTATTAGTTTCAGGCCTCAATTTGAAAGCAACTTAAAATAAATGAACCTAACTCTATATGTACTTGGCAGCTTAACTACACAGAGATGAACTATTCCAAGATACTTTAATACACAATAATTTGTTCATACCTAGTGGGATACACCCTACAAATGAAAATAATGACAAAAATACTAAATTGATACTATAATCATATTGTTGGTGTAGTGCTGGTATTGTTTTCTGAGTCTGTTGTTTGGGTAGTATAAGGTAACAAATGATTAATTAGGTTGGTGTAAATGAAAACTGGGATTTTTTTTTAAAGATTCCACTCATTTACTTGACAGAGAGAGACCACAAGTAGGCAGAGAGGCAGGCAGAGAGAGAGAGAGGAGGAAGCAGGCTCCCCGCTGAGCAGAGAGCCAGACGCGGGACTCGATCCCAGGACCCTGAGATCATGACCTGAGCCGAAGGCAGCAGCCTAACCCACTGAGCCACCCAGGCGCCCTGAAAACTGGGATTTTTGCTGTGGGAGAAAGGAGACATATATAATACTGAATGAAATTAACCACACACAAAAACATAATGATACTATATGATTTAATTTTTATGATGTTGGAACTCATGATAATGGTTAAATCAGAAGAGAATAATGATAGATGGATGGGGTGGGATGGATTGCTGGTAATTCTCTACTTCCTTACCTCTGTGGTGGTTACATGATTGGGTTGGCTTTGGATTATTCATGAAGCTGTACACTTATGTTACATGAACTTTTATGAATGTTTTGCTTCAATTAAAAATTTTTAAAGTGAGATTTGTGTGAAGCAGCTAAAACCAAGTTTAGTGGAAATTTAGACCTTTTTATTTATTTATTTTTAAATATTCTATTTATTCAATAGAGAGAGAAAAGGTAAGAAACCACAAGCAGGAAAGACCTTGAATCACGAAGGAAGTGTTGAAAAAGAAAAACAAAGGTGGGGCATCACATTGCCTTATTTCAAACTTTAATACAAAGCTTTAATTACAAAGACAGCATGGTACTGGCACAAAAACAGACACATAGACCAGTGGAACAGAGTAGAGAGTCCAGATATGGACCCACAACTCTATGGGCAGGAAAAAATATCCAGTGGAATAAAGACAGTCTATTCAATAAATGATGCTTGGAAAACTGGACAGCTATGTATAGAAGAATGAAACATGACCATTTTCTTACACCATACACAAGGATAAACTTGAAATGGATAAAAGACTTCAATGTTGGGCAGGAATCTATAGAAATCCTAGAGAAGAACATAGGCAGTAACTTCTTCAACATCAGCCATAGCAACTTCTTTCAAACCATGCCTCCAAAGGAAAAGGAAACAAAAGCAAAAATGACCTTTTGGGATTTCATCAAGATCAAAAGCTTCTGCACAGCAAAGGAAACAGTCAACAAAACAGAGAGGCAACCCATGGAATGGGAGAAGATACTCACAAATGACACTACAAACAAAGGGCTGATATCCAAGATATATAAAGAACTCCTCAAACTCAACACACACAAAACAGATAATCATGTCAAAAAATGGGCAGAAGACATGAACAGACACTTCTCCAAAGAAGACATACAAATGCCTAACATACACATGAAAAAATGTTCATCATCATTAGTCATCAGGGAGATTCAAATCAAAACCACATTGAGATACCACCTTACACCATTTAGAATGGCCAAAATTAACAAGACAGGAAACAATAAGAGTTGGAGAGGATGTGGAGAAAGGGGAACCTTCTTACACTATTGGTGGGAATGCAAGTTGGTGTAGCCACTTTGGAAAACAGTGTGGTGATTCCTCAAGAAGTTAAAAATAGAGCTACCCTATGACCATGCAATGGCACTACTGGGTATTTACCCCAAAGATACAGATGTAGTGAAAAGAAGGGCCATATGTACCCCAATGTTCATAGCAGCAATGGCCACAATCACTAAACTGTGGAAAGGGCCAAGATGCTCTTCAATAGATGAATGGATAAAGTAGATATGGTCCATATATATAGTGGAATATTACACAGCCATCAGAAAGGAGGAATACTGAACTTTTGTATCAACATGGACGGGACTGGAAGAGATTATGCTGGGTGAAATAAGTCAAGCAGAGAAAGTCAATTATCATATGGTTTCACTTACTTGTGGAGCATAAGGAATAACATGGAGGACATTAGGAGAAGGAAAGTGAAGTGGGGTAAATTGGTGGGGGAGATGAAGCATAAGAGACTGTGGACTATGAGAAACAAACTGAGGGTTTTGGAGCAGAAGGGGTTTAGGGGCGTGGGTGAGCCTGGTGGTGGGTATTAAAGAGGGCACAGATTGAGTGGAACACTGGGTGTGGTGCATCAACAATGAATCTTGGAACACTGAAAAAAACCCTTTAATTTGAAAAAAAACTTTAATCTCAATAAATGAATACAAAGAAAATATATGAGGAAGGAAATAAAGTTAAGAGCAGAAATTAATAAAATAGAAAGCAAATATACAAGAAATGGAATCCCAAAAGTCAAAAGTTAGTTTTGGGAAGAGCCAATGTAATTAATAAACTACTTCCCAGTCTAGTCAGGAAAAATAAGAGGTGACAATAACTAACATCAGGTTTGAAAAGGGGAATAGCACTACAGATCCTACAGATGTTAAAAAGATCACAACAAGACATTATAACAACATCATAACCAAAAAAAGCTTAGATGAAATTAACCTAATTTTGGGAAAGACAATTTATAAATCAATAAAAATATAAATATAAATAATTCTATTACTGATAAAGAAATATAATTTCATGACTTAAAACTTTCCCACAAAGAAAACTAAAGCACAGAGAACATCACTAGTGATTCAACTAAACAATTAAGAAATAAATATCACCAATCTAAATAAACATGTTCAAAGAATAGAAAAGAGAGAAAAAAACCTTTTTTTTGAGATTTTATTCATTTATTTGACAGAAAGAGATTACAAGTAGGCAGAGAGGCAGGCAGAGAGAGAGAGGAGGAAGCAGGCTCCCTGCTGAGCAGAGAGCCCGATGCGGGACTCGATCCCAGGACCCTGAGATCATGACCTGAGCCGAAGGCAGCAGCTCAACCCACTGAGCCACCCAGGTGCCCAAAAACCTTTGAATTTGTTTAATAACCTTGACCCCAAACCCTTGTAAGAAAAGAAAATGACAAACTTATCTTGAGGGTTAAGTATAAAGGCAAAACCCCACTATGATGATGTCTTAACTGGTTGTTTTTGTTTTCTATGAACATCATTTTTAGACTAAATAAAACAGATGTAATTTTTGCTTAGAGATTCTAAAGAATAAGCACAATGTGCATGAATTCAGAGAACATTTTTGAGGGCATGTCATTATTACAGCTCTTCTATGAAAACAGTATGTATGTAGATGGCAAACAGATGGTTCTAGAACAGCCAAGAATTTAGGATGAAACAGAAAAATTTTTCCTTTTTCTCTGCAGTACAGGAGAGAGCGTATGTGATTGCATATTCATTCCTAGATTCAAAGACAAGTTCCAGATGAATATATAATGACCTTCTGTGTTTTTAGCTTGAGGAGGAAATTGTTATCCTAATTTTTTTCTTTTTCATAAATGCAGTATAAAAGAGACATACAATTTATTTGCATCCTGAACCATTCTCATCTTGTCTATTAAAACTGGGAACAAAGTGAGTAACCACTTTTATGATTTAGTTTTTGTTTTTAAAAAAAAGTCTTTACCCACAAACTCCTTACTTCCCATAATACTTCAGTCAGAACCCTAGGCTATGATCCACATTCACTTGACATTCTTCCAAATGTTAATTCTTTCTGATATTCATATTATATCCATTATATCCAATGTAAAAGCCTCTTCGCAATTTAATCCATCTTCACCCTAACCCAGCAAAATGTATTTAGTCTCTGGGATATTATTGTTTTCCTCTAACTGTAAATATTGAAGGCAACAAACACCAAGAGATCATTATCAGTCATGTTGTTAAAATTTTATCATTCATATATTTTCCAGGCATTGTTTTTTCCTTCTGTTTACTCAAGTTAGTAAGATCTTTTTCCTTCCCTCTTACCAGTTTGAGGTTTCTCTATTATACAATGAATTCTATTGTACTGTCTAGTTTTTTTAATCCAAATGTATTCCTTTTTAAAAAAGATTTTATTTATTTATTTGACAGTGAGATCACAAGTAGGCAGAGAGGCAGGTAGAGGGAGAGGGGGAAGCAGGCCCTTCACTGAGCAAAGAGCCCGATGTGGGGCTCGATCCCAGGACCCTGAGATCATGACTTGAACTGAAGGCAGGGGCTTAACTCACTCATTTAACTCATTAACTCACTCATTTAACTCATTAACTCATTTGGAGCCACCCAGGTGCCCTCCAAATATATTTCATATGCTCTGCAAGCTTTCTTACTTACAGCACTCTAAGGGTTTTCAAAGTGCAGTTATCAGTTTCAAAGTCAAAACAGATGTGAGAAAATATCTAATTAACCTATGGGAAAGCCTACTAATGGCATATATTTTAACAAATAAAAACACCTGGAGGGGCGCCTGGGTGGCTCAGTGGGTTAAGCCGCTGCCTTCGGCTCAGGTCATGGTCCCAGGGTCCTGGGATCGAGCCCCACATCAGGCTCTCTGCTGAGCAGGGAGCCTGCTTCCTCCTCTCTCTCTGCCTCTCTGCCTACTTGTGATCTCTGTCTGTTAAATAAATTTAAAAAATTAAAAAAAAAACAACACCTGGAAATGTCAAAAACATTCTACCACTGTTAACTAATAATACTGCAAAGGGGAAACATTCTATACCCTACCTATCCTGGCAAAGGGCAAACTGCTTCAACTCCAGAAGAACAATACACTAACATAACACTGATGTGTCCAAACTATAATTTTCACATGGAATACTTAAGTCAGTTGTTCGCTGTTGTGCATTTTTGCCACATTAATATATTTATTCTAAAAAATTTGTAATTAATTTTAACGTAATTAATTTTAAATGGTAAGCAGAAATTTACATCTCAGAGGTAACATCTTAGATACCAATCTAAACAAAATTAAATTGCCCATCAAAAATCTTATAAAGAATTAACATGAGACACATGTTGTCTGCTGTTGCACAGGACATCAATTTTCTTTCTATTTGTAAAATATTATCAATAGGAGAAGTACAGATAAAACTGCTTTCCTGAATTTCCTAAACTGATAGATTTTAGGTTTATAAAATATGCTTGTTTTTATAAGTAAGCTCCACACTGGGCTTGAACTCACAACGCTGAGATCAAGAACTGAGCTGAGATCGGGGCGCCTGGGTGGCTCAGTGGGTTAAGCCACTGCCTTCGGCTCAGGTCATGATCTCAGGGTCCTGGGATCGAGTCCCGCATCGGGCTCTCTGCTCAGCGGGGAGCCTGCTTCCTCCTCTCTCTCTTTCTACCTGCCTCTCTGTCTACTGTGGTCTCTCTCTGTCAAATAAATAAATAAAATCTTTAAAAAAAAAAAAAGAACTGAGCTGAGATCAACAGCTAGAACACTTATCCAACTGAGCCATCCAAGTGCCCCAGTATTGTAAAATATGTTGATATACACTGTAAACTAACAGAAGGGATTAGTGTCTAGACAGTATAATGTTAAGTGAAATAACATTCACAACAGTCAGAGAAAGACAGATACTATATGGTTTCCTTCACATGTATAATTTAAGACACAAAACAAATGAGCAAAGTGGGGGAGGGGTGGTGGGGAAAGGAGAGAGAAACAAACCAAGATATGGACTCTCAACTATAGAGAACACACTGAAGGTTACCAGCAAGGAGGTGGGGGTGGGGTGGGGGTGAAACAGGTAGTGGGGATTAAGGTGTGCACTTGTCCTGATGAGAACCAGGTGATGTACTGAATTGCTGAATCACTATATTGTCCACCCGAAACTAACATAATACTGTATGTTAACTACAGTAGTTAAAATTTTTGAACTTAACTAAAAAAAAAGAAGGACTTACTATTTGAACAAAATAGAAACACATATACATCAACATGATTCTGTATGACTCAGGCACACAGTTAAAATTGTTAGGAAATTGCACTCTTTCCAAAGGATTTTTGTTTTATAAAATTCAAGCAATAAATATTTCCTTTCTAGAATTATGTAGTCATTATTAAGGCACTCAGTGAACACTATGACAAGCATTATTTTCTAAAGAATCATGATACGCAGTCGGAGAGGAAGAAGAAAGTAACAAAGTGCCTGGGTGAATTACAAATATTCCAGCTCTCTAGAAGTTACTTTATTCATGCTCTTATTCATCACACTTTATATGTAAGGAATTATCCAGTCCACAAAGTTATTGGCAGACAGTGGACTACCTAAAAAGTAAAATATCAACATTGATAGAAAAAGACTGCTCAAGTGGATGACTGGAACGGCGCAGTATTCCTTCATGTATCAACAGTTCGTCTTTGTTACTGTCACTCATTTAAGTTTAAATATTTGGTGGCTGGAGATATTTTTCTGTGTTATTAGCTATATTTAGCCTTTTATTTATATATTTTTTAAAAGATATTATTTATTTATTTGACAGAAAGAGAGATCACAAGTAGGCAGAGCAGCAGGCAGAGAGAGAGAGAGAGGGAGAAGCAGGCTCCCTGCTGAGCAGAGAGGCCAATGCCCACATCGATCCCAGGACCCTGAGATCATGAGCTGAGCTGAAGCCAGAGGCTTAACCCACTGAGTCACCCAGGCGCCCCTTATTTATTTAAGTAGGCTCCATGCCCAACATGGAGCCCAAGGTAGGGCTTAAACCCACAAGCCTGAGATCAAGACCTGAGCTGAGGTCAAGAGTTGGTCACTTAACCAACTGAGCCACCCAGGTATCCCTACATTTTTCCTTTTAAAGAATTTTCCAACTTCCAGACCCATTTCCTTTCAAGTCTACTCAAAATGTGTTTTTCAAACAATATCCAACTCCCAAACTTCAGACATTACTGGTATTCTCATCTCTCTTGGTTAGAGAAAGCAGTGAAATAAAAGAAATAAGTTATGAATTTTCTTGATAGGAAGAGAGTTTATACACTAAGTGTTTTGATACCTGAAATATTAACATTATAGCACACCAATATTCTCCCTTTAAATCAACTGCATTTTAATTTGCATCCCATGTGACTTTCACAGTGCAAAGACGTGCATTCCTACTAATCACTTTTTCATCAGTGGGAACTGCAATCATATTTAGTGCCAAACACAGCACTGAGGTCTTTCAAGCTAGCTCTAGGACCATAAAATCCCATTATTTTGTTCTATTATATATGAGGAAGAAAATAACCATTAAAATAATATATTTGAAAGTGATCTTTAAAATGTTAAATATATACATGTAAATTGGAAAAGTGAGTTAAATCTTTGCCCTTTCGTTGAACTGTTCTATGTTACATCCAATTCATACACTATCAAGTGTATTTATTCTTTCATTCAATAAGCATTTACTAATCATATCTCATATATTGCATTCTGTCATGTGAGAATATTAAATATGCAAAATTATAAGGCATGTTAATCTATTTGCAGGTAACATCATTATTTGGAGAAGAATAACTTATAACTCACTTTTCCCCTATTACCTGGAATAGTAAAACAAGGAATCTTCCATTCCCTTTCCTAATCTCTGTGTACCTCCTTCCCTTGTATCCATGATCTCTATGAGAAGTCAGAAAGTCATCCTGTAAAATTGCTGAAGATTGTCCTTACGCTATTCAGAAAGTTTCTGAAATGTAAAGGGCCACTATGGATACATTTAAGTATTTGAATAATTTAACTTTCATTAGGTGTACTATTCTCAAATATGGTATTTACTTATTTCAAAGTATACTGCCCTCTAAAATAATAAGAAAATTAAATCTAAGTTAAATGGATTTTGAATGGCAAATTTGAACACACAACTGCTTCTGATGTAACAGTTCTCTTTCAAGCACTGAGTAATATATGGAATTTTGAATCATTATATTGTATACCTGAATTGAATCTAACATTGTATTTAAACTGTGCTGGAATTACAATTAAAAAAACACAATTAACTCATCTTTTATTTTTGTGAACTATATCAATAAAAACACAAAATTAAAGGTTGTCAAGTCCTATACCCAATAGTTTTATATTCTACCAATACAAATATGTGTTCTGAGGCATGCTTATAATTTCCATATACTTAGAAACACTGTGTGGAGCTATTAGCTATGTTTTAGAGTGTCATTCTCAAAAAAGACTAGTTTGCCAAAATGGCATTTAAAGTTTGACCTAAAAAATATATAGCATTTTATTAAATGGTGTATCACTCAAGATTTAATTCAAATGCCATCTCTACCACCATGCCTTCTCTGATTCCCTCCTCCATTCCCAGATGTTCTCTCTCCCTTCTTTGAACATCCGTTGCAATTTATTTTTACATTTTTTAGGTTATCATCATTAAATCATGTATTATTATAGTTTGAGGAAATATGTCATCTTCCATGATATTATGCTTATGTTATGCAAAGAGTATTGCACATTTTTCATTCCCACTTTTGGTATCAGAATGCCTTACACATATCTGTTGCTCAAAATATTTTTTTGAATGATGGATTTATGCTTTAAATAATCCTTAAACCAATTCCCAAAAGGAATTAAAGACTTTCCAGGTCATTTATTACCTGTACCCAAAACTGGTGCTTTCTTTCTAATTTTAGACCTTTACATTATGTTATTTTTAATGGGTTTTATTGTTCTTTAATGGGTTTGAATTTCTTACCCTTTTTTCTCAAAAATAAACTGTAAGTTCCCTGAGGTCAAGGACAGTCTTTTATTACTCATATACTCCCAGAATTCTTAGCACAGGGGGTGCTAAGCAGGAGTGTTCAATTCAATGGATTAAGTGTTGCCAAAGACTCACCTAAGAAGCATTTCAGAACATAGCAAGCAGTCACCTCCTGGTCAATGGAATCAAATCCCTCCAAATTTGCTTACCATGGCATTGACATTTAACTGATCCCCCTTCCTATTCCGAATGTGAATGCAGGAGATTGGCAAATTCAGTCCTACCCCAGTAGCCAGATTTCTCAGGTCAGCAGCACTGTATTCCCCACGCAACAGCAAACTGTTATTATCAGAACCAGGTCCTAGAGAGGCCCGATAGAGATAGGTCTGAGAAAGTCTCTCAACTGTAGTGACATCTATTGTGGCTGATGTCAGAGGATTTGAAGCCATCTTCCTCCCATACCTCAGTTCCTCTGAAGAGCCACAGCACCTTTGAGAACAACAAACTGGGCTCTGGTTCACCTTGATACACACAAAGAAAAGTAAGCACCCCAGAAATAAAAAGGAAATACAGGCCAGAGCAATCACTAAATACAGGTTCTGGGTAGAAAGGTGGCCTCCTGTTTCCCAAGTATCTTCAAAGTTTGGGAGGACTTGAGGAGCAAAGTTGCTCAAGAGTATACCCAATGTGACGGAAGAGGAAAGTGGTGGGTCTCCATGGTCCCGAACCTCGACCACCACCCTCTGCTTAACCGCATCAGTGGGAAGAATTAAGCGAGCAGTTCGGAGTTCTCCCATACTGGCTGAAATTCTGAAAAGCCTGGAGTCAGAAGCCTGAGAAATATGGTAGGAAAGCCAAGCATTAGAGCCACTGTCTGCATCCTCCGCTACCACTTTTGTGACCAAGTGTCCACTCCTGGCAGAGCGGGGCACAATTTCTACTGGAACAGAGCCATTCCTGGGCACAGGAAACAAGATGACTGGAGCATTGTCGTTCCTGTCTATCACAAACAAGTTCACGGTCACTGTTGCACTTCTGGGAGGAATACCACCATCCCGGGCTTCTACTTGGAAGTGAAACCCCCTGAGCTGCTCAAAGTCAAAGGAAATTTTGGCAGTGATAGCCCCGCTGGGTGATTCTACTGCCACCAAGCTAGAGACTTTCTGCCTTTCAGAGATGATATCCAACAACTCATAGAAGACAAGGCCGTTCTTCCCCAGGTCCGGATCCTGGGCAAACACACGGCCTAGAGACGCCCCAGGACCATTGTTTTCAGCCACAAAAAGTTCCTGTTGTGGTTGAGCAAAGCTTGGTGAATTGTCATTCACATCAGCAACAAACACAGTCAGTTTCCTGCGGGTGCTCAAGGGGGGCGAGCCACCATCTGAGGCAGTGATCAGGATCTGGTATTCGCTGACCTGCTCCCGGTCCAGCGGCCCATCAGTCAGCAAGCTATAGTAGTTGTCAAAGGAAGCCTTCAGCTTGAAAGGGCCTCCGCTGGACATGCTACAGATGGCCTTACCATTGGGACCGAGATCCTCATCCCTGAGACTAAGGAGAGCAATCACTGTGCCAGGAGGAGCGTCCTCAGAAATCGAACTGGAGAGAGTCAGGAAATTGACCTCAGGGGCGTGATCGTTCACATCAGTCACTTCCACCAGCAGTTTGACAGTACTAGCTAAACCGAAGGTGCCCTCATCCCTCGCCTCAATGTACGCCTCCAACAACGTTTCAGGCGGACCTAGAGAAGCAGCTACTCGCACCTCCCCATTTCTAGGGTGCACGTGGAAGTGGTGTCTCAGCGCTGCTCGCGTGCTGTTGCTTAAGAAGTACCGGATTTCCCCGTTGGAGCCTTCATCCGGGTCCGAGGCCTGAACTCGTAATAACACAGTCCCGTTGGGGGCAGTCTCTGGTACCTTGGCGCGGTAGACTGTGCGCTCAAATACAGGCGCGTTGTCGTTTGTGTCCACCACTAGGACCGTAACGCGTGCGTCTCCGGAGCGCGCCGGCTGCCCACGGTCCCTGGCAGTGAGCACCAGCTGGTGGGTAGCGCGCTGCTCCCGATCCAGCGCTTTCTCTAATACCAACTCCGGGTATTCACTGCCGTCCACCCGCGATCCCATGATCAGGCGAAAGTGCTGGCTGGGGCTCAGACTGTAGCTTAGGACCCCGTTGCTTCCCTCGTCAGCATCTTGAGCACTGGGGAGAGTAAAGCGGGCTCCGGGCATCAGGAACTCAGGGATGTGCAGCTGCACGTCGCCGGCAGGGAAGAGAGGCGAGTTGTCGTTGGTGTCCACGATGTGAACTCGCATCGTGTGGAGCTCCAGCGGGTCCTCGAGCACCAGCTCATAGGTCAAGACGCAGACAGCTTTGGTCTCACACAGCCGTTCACGGTCCGCCGGCTCTAGGACCACCAAACTACCGCTGGCCAGATCCACCCCGAAGTAGGGCTCTCGGTGTCTGGAAAGGAAGCGAAAGTTCCTCAAGGACAGGGCGGCCGCCGACAGCCCCAAGTCCGCAGAAACATTGCCTACGGCTACGCCCCGCACGGTCTCCTCCAGCACTGAATATTCCAGCTGTCCGGCGGCAGAGCCGCAGGAGACCCACAGACACAGAACCGCCACCCTCCAGCCCACCATCCTCCCTCTCGGCGTCCCCGCTCCACCAACAGCGACCCAGGACCATGCTCCGGACTCCCGGAGAGCACGAACCGCAAGAAAGAGCAAGGGCCGGCTGCCAGCCGCCGCGGGCTAGAGGTGCCCAGAGCGCCGACGTTCGGCAGCCTGGACGCACTGGAGTTGGCCGGGGCTGGCCGGCTGGAAGCTCTGCTCGCGCAACTGGAGGTGCGGCAGCCGTCTGGGAAAGCGGAGATGGCGGGTGCGGAGGAGCGCAGCGCCGCCTAGGGGTGCAGAGACGAGGTAAACAGCTCGGGCTAGGGAGGCACCGTCTCCACTCGCTTCTAGCAGGGATCTCTCCGAAGTCCCGGCGGCCGGCGCCGGGCGGGGCACGGAAGACGCTCGGAGAAGCTAACCCATCTTCCCTCGAACGGAAGGACAACGCCCTAAGGCCGGCCTCGGCGTAACCTCCACAGCCGCCGCCTAAAGACCGCGCCTAACTAGGACTGAGCTGGGCTGGGCTTCTCTCGCCACGGTGTGACAGCGGAACATCCAGTCCGGGGCTACTCCAGGGCTCTCGGACCCCCCAGAACCCCTACGGTGCCGGCGAAGAGAGCGGAACTGCCAGAAAAACCGCGGGGCGGAGGCGGAGAGAGGCGGGATCCGAGCCACGAATGACCACGCCTTCGAAGCTTAAGGAAACAGGAGCCCCCAAACTAAGGACTGAGGGGCATCGCATGCTGGATTCCCAGACTCTCCGCGGCGGGTTAAAGCCTCTCCTGCACCTTCTTTTATACCAGGAGCCAAATTTTCAATAGAGGCGATCGGCGAGGGGCAAATTGGGAAATAGATGCCTCCTCAAGCTTCCCTGGGACTCGGGCTTTTCGAGGCACCCAGGTGGGCGAGCGCAAAGCTTACAGTTTGGCTTTTTGCGAGTCAGCAGTTTCTCTTTCCCCAGGAGGTCCTGGGGCGGAGTGCCTTACCAGTCGCCCTTGACGCTCTGGTTGAGAGAGGTTAGAAACCAGTCAATACAAGCACCTGAAACTCAGACTGACACTCGTCCCCAGCAGGACGTGACAAGTGGAGTGGGAAGAAAGTCACTGAGATACTCTCCAGGGTGTGACCACGGAACTAGTCTGTAAATTTACTCTCTGTAGATATTTGGAAAACAGCATTGTGGCAGGGTAGGAACTGACTAGCTGTCCATACATTCTCCAACTTCCTTTTTAGGCTGGTCTCCTGGAGGGAAATCGTAATATTGATCAGTTCTATGAAAACCATCTCTGAGCTATAAGAAATATCTCCAAATTTCTCCTTGTGCCACAACCAGAGGATATCCCTGAGGGGGAAGGCGATTTCCCTGAAGGGGAGGAGAGCTGAAAAAAGAGAGTGCCCTCAAATGACTATTAAGTACTAAATTTCTTAAACTTCTTTTAATACAGTTGCAGGGTCCAAAGCCCCAGGAACCAAAATTTGAAAGACAAAAGCCGAATACTGATCAAGAATTGAAGCTTTCACTGCGATGTTCTTTTTTTTCTTTCTCTTTGTTTCTTTTTAAGATTTTACCCATTTATTTGTGAGAGAGAAAAAGAGAGAGGGAGGACACAAGCAGGGGGAGCGGCAGGCAGAGGCAGAATCAGGTTCCCTGCTGGGTAAGGAGCCCATCTGGGAATGGATTCTAGGACCCCAGGATCATGACCTGAGCAGAAGGCAGATGCTTAACTGACTGAGCCACCCAGCCTTACCAGGGCAATGTATTTTCTGGTCAGAAAACTGCCTAGAAGTGTTGATAATTATTGAAGCTGAAGCTGAATACCAGGGAGCTAGTTACACAATTCTCTTAACTTGGGTATATGTTTGAACACTGTTATAATAGTTTCTTAAATTGCTGATTAAAATGAGGGGTGGGGAGGCAGGCTGTTTTAGCATTCTGGCTTTAAGACTGAAAGTGGGATTGGTAAATTTATTATGCCACTGGGAACCAATCACCTCCCTGGGAACAATACAAACCCAAACACTTATCTCTTCCAGGGAAGCAGGGCAAGCAGCAACATAAGGCAATTTAAGTAGTAAATGTCCTAGACTAATTTGTCTTTCTGAGTTAAGGAACCAAGAAAATCATTGACGCCAAGTCTTGGATAAAATCAAAGCAGAAAACATGTCAGCCCCGTTGAAGTGTTAGGTAGAGCTGTAAGTATAGCCATCTTGCGGAATGCTCATTAGGATATGAAACAACCCATAAAAATTAAATTTATTCACCAAATTTCAGAATCAGAATTAATTATCTACTTCAGTGCCAGAGATTAGGATTTGCATTTCCTCATTTTCATTTAATGCTAACAGCTTTGGGGTGCAAAGTTGTACTTTTCACTTTTCCATTAGCGGCCCCTGAAATACATTTGGAGAGATGCACTCAACTTTTGGAAGGCCCCTGATTTTAAGACCTGCAATCAAGTTTCCAGTTATACTGGGTTTAGAATTTCTGAGCTCTGTCTAGGACAATATGTGTGGGTGTGGATTAGTAAGTGGGGAAAAGGAAAAACTCATACTGAGAATCGAATGAAAAATCTTGACAAAAATTCTTACCCCTTACACATACCTTTCAGACTTCTGGCTTCCTCTCTCTTCCCATTTCTCTGTCTAACCTGCCACTGATGATTATTTTTAAAGGATTTAATTTCTGTCAAGAATAAGTGAATAGCACTCACCTAGTGGGATTTGTTCTGTCACCTGCCCCCCTATCTATCTCCCTATCTACTATCTGTAGGCATAAATGGGATTTGTAGGAAAGCAATATTCAGGAGATATTTGGGATATTTAAATATCCCGAAGATGAGGATATCTCAAGAGTCTTTCCTTTTTTTTTTTTTTTAAAGATTATTTATTTATTTATTTGACACAGAGAGAGATCACAAGTAGGCAGAGAGGCAGTCAGAGAGAGAGGGGGGAAGCAGGCTCCCCGCTGAGCAGAGAGCCCGATGCGGGGCTCGATCCCAGAACACTGAGATCACGACCCAAGCCGAAGGCAGCGGCCCAATCCACTGAGCCACCCATTTCCTTTTGTATAAGATAACAAGGTGAACACTAAATCCATGATCTCGTAAAACTTCTCTTTAACGAACCTAATATTCCATTTTGCCATTTTATGCCATTTGCCATAGTTTCCCCCTATTTAGACATTTTCTAGCTTTACTCAGGTACAAGTACAACTTTAAGTGGACTCAATACAAAAACAGTTTTGATTTCTGCTTGGGTTCTATTGCTAAGACATTATTATAAATCTCTCCCAACCAAGCTTAGCCTTAAATTATAAATTCAAGAGATTTCTAGCCATAACGCATAAGCTCCTACCAGAGATCTTGCAGCCAAATGAGAAAATAGTAAATCTGACACATACCACAAAAGTGATGAGGGATAGAAGCAGAAAAATGTTCACATTTAACCCAGAAGACTGATCATTAGCCTGCATAGTATTAATAAGGATCAAATACATCCTTAAAGGGTCTCATTACTGCCTGTGTATCTGTTAGTTAATACTAAACTGAATGATAAGCACAAGAGAAATCTTACAAAAGTAGTGTTATGAGTAGAAATTCAAAGAAACATTTATGATTTAATACTCCCTGCATGTCCCCTCCCCCTTGAGCACTAAGCATTTATCCACCAGCTTCATATAGCAAAAAGTGCAACTCTTTTGGGGCCCCTGGGTGGCTCAATGGATTAAGCCGCTGCCTTCGGCTCAGGTCACGATCTCAGTGTCCTGGGATGGAGCCCCACATTGGGCTCTCTGCTCAGCAGGGAGCCTGCTTCCCCCTCTGTCTCTGCCTGCCTCTCTGCCTACTTGTTATCTCTCTCTGTGTCAAATAAAATAAATAAAATCTTAAAAAAAAGTGCAACTCTTTCTACCCATGGGTCCTGTCCCATACTACTTAAATAAATTACTAAGTTACACCATATTGTGTCTCAAGAATTTCTTGGCCATTGTGCTCGATGACCTGCAACAAAAGGATATTGCTTTTAAAACAAAATTAAGATTTATTTATTTATCAGAGAGAGAGCACAAGCAGGGACAGAGGCAGGCAAAGGGAGAAGCAGGCTCCTTGCCAAGCAAGAAGCCCAATGCAGAACTTGAAGCCAGGACCCCAGAATTATGACCTGAGCTGAAGGCAGACACTTAACAGGCAGAACCACACAGATGTCCGCAAAATTAAGATTTTAAAACATATTTTATTTTTTAAAGGTTTTATTTATTTGTGAGAGAGAGATAGAACAGAAGAAGGGGGAGCAGCAGAGGTAAAGGGAGAAGCAGGCTCCCCAATGAGCAAGGAGTCCAATGTGGGACTTGATCCCAGAACCCTGGGATCGTGACCTGAGCTGAAGGCCAATGCTTAACCAACTGAGCCACCCAAGTGTCCCTAAACCAGATTTTCTTAGTGCTTAAGATTACTCCTTGGGAACATATTACGTACTTAAAGTAAATTTAAAGACAAGATATCAGTGTCACATTAAGCAAATTTTCATCCTGTAAAAGCTGATCAAGTGTCCAAATCAAGTCTTTTTTTTTTTTTTTTATCCCAAATCAAGTCTCACAGAGTAGTTCTTCGGGGGTAGAGATCTACATCACTCAAATTTTGTTTCTTAAGTATCTAGCTATGCTCTGGGCACACAAATTAAGTGGCTAATGCACTCTCAATATACAACATCCTATGTTACTTTTTTTTTTACTTGCATCCTTTACCAATAACACATTACTACCGAATTTCTTTCTCAAATTTCTAATCCCAAGTAACTTGTTTTTCTCCAGGACATAATACCATATAAAGTATCTCAAACCTTTCTTCATGAATCTTCACTCTGACTCTATATTGTGTTTATGCACTACCTTTTACAATTATTTGCCAATTTTCCAAAAATTACCTTTTTTAAAGATTTTTTAAAAATTTTATTTATTTGACAGACAGAGATCACAAGTAGGCAGAGAGGCAGGCAGAGAGAAAGGGGGAAGCAGGCTTCCAGCTGAGCAGAAAGCCTGATGTGGGTCTTGATTCCAGGACCCTTAGGTCATGACCCAAGTTCAAGGCAGAGGCTTAACCTAATGAGCCACCCAGGTGCCCCCCAAAATTACCTTTTTCTAAAAATCTTTTTCTATTTCCTCTTCAAAGTGTAGCCCTCAGAACTTAAAGTCATACTCCAGGTTGGTCACATCTGAAGCAAAAAGAGATCTTTTCTCCTTTATAAGGAGAACATACATTAAGACATGTGTAAGGTGAGGGTATAGGTCCTAGCAAGAATAGAAGAAGGAAAAGGAACAAAAAAAGCATTTTTTTCATGCAGTCCCTTCAGTCTTCCTGTCTAGATCTATTCTTACACATGCCTTAATGTCCTCCTTTAACAGCCAAGAAGTTAATGATTTCTTCAGAGTCTTCCAGCACAACAGATAACATCCAAGGAGTACCCAAGTGAGGTTATCATGAATGTTTTCCAAGACCACTGACTCCAGAGCTTCAGTAACTTACGGAAGATGTCAAAGAATTCATCCTTGTTTTGACTAATTCCTGAAATGTCTGAGAGGACACATACACCAGACTACTGTCTTCAATCTAAACCCCAAATGCCAAGCAAAGATGAGACACTCTCCCTGTTTCTTTCTGAGTCTCCCAGACTGTCTGTATCGGCTCTCTCCACATATCTTCAATAAATTCTGTTTTCACTTCTCAGGGCTCACATTTGATTTCCATCCTGCGTGAAGCCAAGCACCCTCTTGGCTGGTCCTGTGGGACCCCCCTCTGCATCGTTGGACCCAGCCAGCTGCATTACTTTCATTCTAAATATTACAAATCAAGGAATGGAGTCTAAAATTACATCTAGCTCTTTAAAACATAATCAAATACTTTTTTTCATGATGGATTGAAAACTAAAATTAATACCTATTTTTTCTAGATGGTCTTAAGCCACAGATCAAAAAGTCCTAGACTTTTGTACTTTGTCTTTTTTACTCCAATTTGCTGAATATTACAGGGTTAAAAGCTAACCTATCTTGTTCAATTACATAATATATTTTATCTACATTCAGATTTTGTATTGCACATATTTGGTAAGCAGTCACAATAGATCTTACTCTGAGCTGTGGATGAAAATTTTCATCAAATGTAGCTTAAAAGGAAGGCCTGCAATCATTACCAACTAACCCAACTGACATCAATGTATTAGATAGTGTTTAACCTGAAATAAAAATCTGACAAAGATTCTATCAACATTCTCTAAAAAAGACTCTATACAAATCTCACATTATAGTTTCAAAACATGCTAAACAAAATATTACTAGAGCATCATTATGATAGATGCTTAAAAGCAATTTGATAAAAATTTGACAGCTGTCACAAAACAATGACCACCTTCATTTTATATATATATTTTAAAGATCTTATTCATTTATTTGTCAGAGAGAGAGTACAAGCATGGGGAACAGCAGGCAAAGGGAGAAGCAAGCTCCTTGCTGAGCAGGGAACCCAATGCAGGACTCAATCCCAGGACCCTGGTATCATGACCTGGGCCAAAGGCAGATGCTTAACTGACTGAGCCACCCAGGCATCCCCCATCTTCAATTTAAACAATAAAACACCAGAATAATTTCCAGGAAAAATCATGAGCATAACCAGATACTTCATCTCATAGTTATTATTCAATACTGACTTGGATATGCTAGGCTAATCAATATAAAATAAAGAAATGCATATGTGTGTTAGAAAGGAGAATAACATATATTGTTAGATGATAAATTTATAGGCAATATAATTTTCTACTCATGAAATCAAATAAAAAATAATTAGAACTAAAGGGGTTCAGTGACATGATCAGCTTTCATCTTTGATGAAACTCTATAAAACAAATGAACTTCAAGCATAATATATATGAAGAGAAGTTACCAAGTACCATGAAAATTAGACCAGATGTGAGAAAATGCTAAGAGTGAATTCGTCCCGCTGGAGACTTGGGAAGAGCTGATAGACTGGAGTTTTCCAGAGTAGTGGTTCATATTGAAAAACAAAACAAATGATTCTTTGTTTGGAACGAAAGGGATGCATAATTTGCCATCCCAAAATGTGTCTGTTTGGCTGGTGTATTATTTTAGGCTGATTATTTTTTCCCAAGTTTTCATTTAAATTCCAGTTAATTAACATACAGTCCAATATTAGTTTCAGTTGTAAAATTAAATGCTTCAAAGTTATATACGACAACCGGTGCTCCTCATAGGCTGGTTATTTTTAAGAAACAGAGGGCTTTTTTAAAAAAAACCTCCCCTCTATCTGCCTAAAATAATTTACAGGACGTGTTCCAGGAAGGGAGCTATCACCATAGATAACTGCAGCATAATATGATATGGTAGACAGGGAAGAAGCTAGCAAGGCCTGTTTGATCAAAGTTTTCCCAATGTCATATTTTTTTTTGGATGACCCAGCACACATTTGTTTACCAGACATTTACTCTTTCCACTCCTCCTATGAATTGCCTTCTGCCCCTTTGAAGCCTTAAGATCCTACCCTTTTCTCTTTAGTTCAGAAAGTCACATATGTACTTCATTTTGTTAACTGTCTTTGGAATCTCTAATGTTTATGTGGATTCCCCTGCATGTATTTAATTAAATTTTATTTTCTCCTGTTAATCTGTCTCATGTTAATTTAATTCTTAGACCAGCCACAAGAAGCTTGAAGGGTGACGGGAAATTTTTCCTCCCCAGACTGAACAAAAAGATCTAGGTACATAGGCTGAGTCAGGCAGGATTCTCCTTTCATCCTATTTGTCAGCACAAAATATAAGAGAAAGCAGGACTAAATGTGACAGAGGGCAGAAGCACTATTATTTTGAGAGTGAAGCTAGGGATGTATATAGTAAGGTGAAGAGAAAATTCTGGATAACAAATTGCTCTGCAGCTGCCAATTCTCATCAGTTGGAGATATGCAGAAACTAAGGTACACACAAACTACTCTACCAAACATTAATAAGGATAACTTCATGTTAGTCCAGAGCTCTGATGGCCTATCCATTTACATTCTTCACCTGCAGATAGCTAGTCTTAAAGGAACTACTTTCGGGCGCCTGGGTGGCTCAGTGGGTTAAGCCTCTGCCTTCAGCTCAGGTCATGATCTCAGGGTCCTGGGATCGAGTCCTGCATCAGGCTCTCTGCTTGGCAGGGAGCCTGCTTCCTCCTCTCTCTCTCTGCCTGCCTCTCTGCCTACTTGTGATCTCTCACTGTCAAATAAATAAATAAAATCTTTTAAAAAAATAAAGGAACTACTTTCAATAATGAGTAGTAATCAAAACTAAGCCAAAATGGGATCTCCATAAATACTACAAGAAAGATTAGAAAATAGACGTGTACATATGCTCACAGCCAGTGTTACAAGGGGATCTTTCACTGTGAGATCTTGGTGAGATCCGTTATTACATCACCAGGTTCACTCTTGGGCAGAATTATCAGACCAGATATTAAAATAAAAAGGTCCAACTATATGTCATCAACAGAAGGCAACTTTAGACTCAAAGATACAGATAAATTGAAAGTAAAGGATGGAAAAACATATATTATAAAAATAGCAACCACAAGAGAGCTGCAGTGGCTATGCTAATATCAGACAAAAATATTACTGGAAATAAAGAGAGATATTTCATCATGACAAGAGTTGATTAGGAAAGTATAACAATTATAAGAATAAAGACAGCTAACAACAGAGCCCCCAAATACATAAAGCAAGAGCTAACAGAAATGAAAGAAGAAATAGACAATTCAATACTAAAAGCTGGAGATTTTAATACCTTACTTCTGGCAATGGATAACACCTAGACAGATGATCAGTAAGTAAATGGAAGGCTTTAAAAACACTGTAAACCAACTAGACCGAAAAAGACATTTACAGAACACTCACCCACTGACAGCACAATATATATTCTTCTCAACTGCACAAGAACATTCTCCATAACAGACCACATGCTAAGTGTCAAGCAAATTACTATGCACCAGGTATCAACCCCAAGGGAGGACTCTAAATACTTCTGCCCATTGCATCTTGGCATCAGAGTTGCCAAGAAGAACACAATACAGTCAAGCAGGACGGAACAACATTGTATTTACATAGAGAAAAGACAGACCAAGATCAGCTTCAGTACTGGGCATCAGTATCCCATGGCCAGTGGGTTTCTCTGTGCACCCCTCCTGTACCACAGTAGAAAGACCTTTTCTCCTCTTCACAGAGGACAGATGTAACTGTGGGCTTGGTCAGGTGCCACATGATTCACATGCTCCAAGCAGAGACAAGAGCTTCAATGAGTCTGAAAGAGGGAAAGATATTCCCACACAAGATGATAAGACTATCACAGGCTGTGTAGACTCCATTTCTTGGTAAGGAAGTGTTCCAAGCCCAAGACCGATTCTTACATGACTAAGTGAAATCTGAAAGACTGCGCATGAGGGGTGCCTGGGTGGCACAGTCGGTTAAATGATCCCAGGGTCCTGGGATCAAGCCCCACATGAGGCTCTCTGATCAACAGAGAGCCTAATTCTCCCTCTCCTTCTGCCTGCTGCTCTGCCTACTTGTACTCTCTATCTCTGTGTCAAATAAATTTTTAAAAAACTTTAAAAAATCATTAAAAAAAAAAGGTTGCACATGAGAATGCCCTGCCCAACACTATGTCATAAAATAAACTTCAGTAAGTTTAAAGGGACTGACACCATACAAAATGTGTTATCTGACCATAATGGAATAAAATTAGAAATCAATAACAAACTGAAATTTAGGGAATTCAGATATATGTAGAAATTAAATCACATATGCTAAAATAACCATGGGTCAAAGAAGAACAAAGGAAATTAGGAAACACTCTGAGATAAATGAAATGAAAGACACAATATATGAAAACTTATGGAATGCAACTAAAACAACGCTCAAAGGAAGATGTATAGCTGTAATGTTGACACTGAAGAGGAAGATATACCTCAAATCAATTACCTAACCTCCTACTTTAAGATACTGGAAAAAAAACCAAACCAAATTTAAAGGATTAAAGAAAAAATAATGAAATAAAAAGAGGAAAAACAGTAGAGAACGATGACAAAGGCACAAGTTGGTTCTTTGAAAAGATCAACATAATTGACAAAATTTTACCTAGATTGACCAAGAGAAAAATCAAGAAAATGAAGATTACTAAAACCAGCAATGAAATAAGACATTATTACAAACCTTAAAGAAATAAAAAAGATAAGAGAATACTATGAACAGCTGTGTGCCAATAAATGAGTAGTTTAGATGAAAAAATTCTTAGAATACACAAATACCAAAATTGGGTAAAAAGAAAAATAGAAAATCTGAGTGGACATATGAAAAGTAAATAGATTGAATTAGTAACATTAGAACTACACAGGAAAAAAAAGACATCATGAATGAATTCTACCAAACATTTTCATAAATATTAATAGCAGTTCTTTACAAACTCTTCCAAAGAATAGAAGAGGAGCAAGGGACACCTGGATGGCTAGTTGGTTAAGCACCTTACTCTTGGTTTTGGCTCAGGTCATGATCCTAGGGTCCTGAGATCCTAGGTCTCAGAGCTCAACATGGAATCTTGTTGTCCCTCTCCCTCTGCTCCTCCTCTCCCCTGATTTCTCATAAATAAACAAATAAAATCTTTTCTCAAAAAAGAAGAACAAATACTTCCTGGCTCATTCTTTTTTTTAGAAGATTTTTTATTTATTTGACAGAGAGAGTAATCACAAGTAGACAGAAGTAGGCAGAGAGGTAGGCAGAGAGAGATGGGGAAGGAGGCTCCCTGCTGAGCAAAGAGCCCAATGCGGAGCTCAATCCCAGGACCCCAAGATCATGACCTGAGCCTAAGGCAGAGGCTTAACCCACTGAGCCACCCAGGCGCCCCTTCTGAGGGCAGTATTACTCTGATATCCAAAACAAAAGACATGACCAGAAAAGAAAACTACAGACCACTATCTTTTATGAATATAAACACAAAAATACTCAATGGAATACCAGAAAACCAAATTCAGCAATATATAAAAGGAATTATACACCATCATCAAGTTGGTTTAACATCTGAAAATCAATAAATGTAATATATATTAGGTTGTACAGGTTGCCATAACAAAGTATCACAGACTGGGTGAGTTAGACAACAAAAATTTACTTTCTTGTAATTCTGAAGGCTAGAATTCCAAGATCAATGTATCACCAGTGTTAATATCTTTCGAGGCTTCTCTCCTTGGCTTGTAAATGACCATCTCCTCATTGTGACTTCACATGGTCTTCCCTCTGTGTGTGTTGATGAACTAATTTCTTTTTCTTTTTAAAGATTTATTTATTTTAGAGGCAGAGGGTGTGAGCAGAGGCAGAGGTCTAATTTCCTCTTCTTAAAAGGACATCAGTCATATTGCATTAAGATTCACCTCAATGACTTCATTTTAACTCAGTTATTTCTTTTTAAAAATTTTTATTTATTTATTTGGCAGAGAAAGACACAGCAAGAGAGGGAACACAAGCAGACGGAGTGGGAGAGGAAGAAGCAGGCTTCCTGCTGAGCAGGGAACCTGATGTGGGGCTTGATCCCAGGACCCTGGGATGGTGACTTGAGCCAAAGGCAGATGCCCAACAACTGAGCCACCCAGGCAAGCCCACGTCAATTACTTCTTTAAAAATGGCCACAATCGCCGAACTGTGGAAAGAGCCAAGATGCCCTTCAACAGATGAATGGATAAAGAAGATGTGGTCCATATATACTATGGAGTATTTTGACTCCATCAGAAAGGACGAATAACCAACTTCTGTATCAACATGGACGGGACTAGAAGAGACTATGCCGAGTGAAATAAGTCAAGCAGAGAGAGTCAGTTATGATATGGTTTCACTTACTTGGGGAGCATAAAGAATAACGTGGAGGACATTAGGAGAAGAAAAGGAAAAGTGAATTGGGGGAAATCAGAGGGGGAGATGAACCATGATAGACTGTGGACTCTGAGAAACAAACTGAGGGTTTTAGAGGGGAGGGAGATGGGGGGATAGGTGAGCCTGGTGGTGGGTATTAAGGAGGGCACGTATTGCATGGAACACTCAGTGTGGTACAAAAACAATGAATCTTGGAACACTGAAAAAATGGAATAATTTTTAAAAATATATATCTCCAAATATAATTCCAAATATATTCTGAGGTACTTCGGTTCAGACATCAACACATGAATTTTGGGGGGACACAATTCAGCCCATAGTGATATATCAATTGATTAAAATACAAACACTATATGACCATCTGAATACACACAGAAAAACCATTTGGCAAAATCCAACACCATTTTATAATAAAATCAGCCATCAAACTAGGAAGAGAAGGGAATTTCCTTATCCTGACAAGGGCATTCATGAGATAGAGTGGAAAACTGAAGAGGAAGACAATGAAGCCAAAGTTGGTTCTTTGAAAAGATCAAGAAAATTGACAAAACCTTAGCTATACTGACGAAGAGGAAAAAGCCACAAGCCTAAAATTAGTAAAACCAGAAATGAAAGAGGGGTCATTTTCAAGGACCTACTGAAAGGTAATATTATAGTTACAGGTGAAAACCAGTGTGCTTTTGCCTAAGGTCAGCGACAAGTCAGGAAAGTTTTCTCTAATCACTTCTATTCAACATTGTGCTAGAGACTCCAGCTATCCCTAATTGGGCTACAAGAATACAAGATCAAAGACATTCAGATGCAATGGATAGGAAGATTAAAACTATCTCCATTTAGAGATGACCTGTCCTTGTATATTGAAAATCCTAAAGAATCCACTAAAAACTGTAAAACAAATAAATGACATCAGAAAGGTTATAGGATAAAAGATTAATATAAAAAACCCATCAATTGGGGAGGGGAGTCAAGATGGCAGAGAAGTAGCAGGCTGAGACTACTTCAGCTAGCAGGAGATCAGCTAGATAGCTTATCTAAAGATTGTAAACACCTGCAAATCCATTGGCAGATCGAAGAGAAGAAGAACAGCAATTCTGGAAACAGAAAAACAACCACTTTCTGAAAGGTAGGACTGGCAGAGAAGTGAATCCAAAGCGACGGGAAGACAGACCTCGGGGGGAGGGGCCGGCTCCCGGCAAGCGGCGGAACAACAGAGCACAAAATCAGGACTTTTTAAAGTCTGTTCCGCTGAGGGACATCGCTCCGGAGGCTAAACTGGGTCGAAGCCCACACGGGGTCAGCGTGGCCTCAGGTCCCGCAGGGTCACAGAAGGATCGGGGGTGTCTGAGTGTCGCAGAGCTTGCAGGTATTGGAACGGGAAAGCCGGCTACAGAGACAGAGCCGACAGTAAGCTCGCAGCTCCGGGTTACCTTAAACCAGCCACAGGCTCGGTGAGCTCGGAGCGCGGCCGGAAGTCAGGCAGACAGGAGTAACTGGGCGCTGTTCTCTGAGGGCGCACTGAGGAGTGGGGCCCCGGGCTCTCGGCTCCTCCAGGCCGGAGACCATGAGGCCGCCATTTGTATTCCCGTCCTCTGGAACTCTAGGGAAAGCGCTCAGGGAACAAAAGCCCCTGAAAGCAAACCCCAGCGATTACTCAGGCCGGCACCTGGGGCAAAGACACTTGAGAATCTCTACACCAGGCTCCTCCCCCAGAAGATCAATAATAAATACAGCCAAGACCAAGTTCACCTACCAAGGAGTGTGGTTTCAATACCAAGGAGAGCAGCAGAATTCCAGAGGAGGAGAAAACAAAGCACGAAACTCATGGCTTTCTCCCTGTGATTTTTTTAGTCTTGCAGTTAATTTAATTTTTTTCTTTTTCATTTTTTTTCTCTTCTTCTGCTATAATTTTTTAAACTTTTACCCTTTTCTTTTTTAACTAGTTTATCTAATATATATATATATATTTATATTTTCTTTTTTATATTTTTCTTTATACAGTTGCTTTTTTAAAATTCCTTTCTTTTCTTTTTTTTTTTTCTTTCTTTCTTTTTGAACCTCTTTTTATCCCCTTTCTTCCCCCTCACGATTTGGGATCTCTCCTGATTTGGTTAAAGCATATTTTCCTGGGGTTGTTGCCACCCTTTTAGTATTTTACTTGCTCCTTCATATACTCTTATCTGGACAAAATGACAAGGCCGAAAAATTCACCACAAAAAAAAGAACAAGAGGCAGTACCAAAGGCTAGGGACCTAATCAATACAGACATTGGTAATATGTCAGATCTAGAATTCAGAATGACAATTCTCAAGGTTCTAGCCGGGCTCGAAAAAGGCATGGAAGATATTAGAGAAACCCTCTCGGGAGATATAAAAGTCCTTTCTGGAGAAATAAAAGAACTAAAATCTAACCAAGTTGAAATAAAAAAAGCTATTAATGAGGTGCAATAAAAAATGGAGGCTCTCACTGCTAGGATAAATGAGGTAGAAGAAAGAATTAGCAATACAGAAGACCAAATGACAGAGAATAAAGAAGCTGAGCAAAAGAGGGACAAACAGCTACTAGACCACGAGGGGAGAATTCGAGAGATAAGTGAGAGCATAAGACAAAACAACATTAGAATAATTGGGATTCCAGAAGAAGAAGAAAGAGAGAGGGGAGCAGAAGGTATACTGGAGAGAATTATTGGGGAGAATTTCCCCAATATGGCAAAGGGAACAAGCATCAAATTTCAGGAGGTTCAGAGAATGCCCCTCAAAATCATTAAGAATAGGCCCACACCCCATCACCTAATAGTAAAATTTACAAGTCTTAGTGACAAAGAGAAAATCCTGAAAGCAGCCCGGGAAAAGAAGTCTGTAACATACAATGGTAAAAATATTAGATTGGCAGCTGACTTATCCACAGAGACCTGGCAGGCCAGAAAGAGCTGGCATGATATTTTCAGAGCACTAAATGAGAAAAACATGCAGCCAAGAATACTCTATCCAGCTAGGCTATCATTGAAAGTAGAAGGAGAGTGGGACCCCTGTGTGGCTCAGTTGGTTAAGCCGCTGCCTTCAGCTCAGGTCATGATCCCAGCGTCCTGGGATCGAGTCCCACATTGGGCTCCTTGCTCTGCAGGGGGCCTGCATCTCTCGCTGCTTCTGCCTGCCACTATGCCTGCCTGTGTGTACTCTCTCTCTCTCTGACAATTAAATAAATAAATCTTTAAAAAAAAAAAAGAAAACAGAAGGAGAGATTAAAAGCTTCCAGGACAAACAAAAACTGAAAGAATTTGCAAACACCAAACCAGCTCTACAGGAAATATTGAAAGGGGTCCTCTAAGCAAAGAGAGAGCCTACAAGTGGTGGATCAGTAAGGAACAGAGACCATATACAGTAACAGTCACCTTACAGGCAATACAATGGCACTAAATTCATATCTCTCAATAGTTACCCTGAATGTTAATGGGCTAAATGCCCCAATCAAAAGACACAGGGTATCAGAATGGATAAAAAAAAACAAAACCCATCTATATGTTGCCTCCAAGAAACTCATTTTAAGCCCGAAGACACCTCCAGATTTAAAGTGAGGGGGTGGAAAAGAATTTACCATGCTAATGGACATCAGAAGAAAGCAGGAGTGGCAATCCTTATATCAGATCAATTAGATTTTAAGTCAAAGACTATAATAAGAGATGAGGAAGGACACTATATCATACTCAAAGGGTCTGTCCAACAAGAAGATCTAACAATTTTAAATATCTATGCCCCCAACATGGGAGCAGCCAACTATATAAACCAATTAATAACAAAATCAAAGAAACACATCAACAATAATACAATAATAGTAGGGGACTTTAACACTCCCCTCACTGAAATGGACAGATCATCCAAGCAAAAGATCAACAAGGAAATAAAGGCCTTAAACGACACACTGGACCAGATGGACATCACAGATATATTCAGAACATTTCATCCCAAAGCAACAGAATACACATTCTTCTCTAGTGCACATGGAACATTCTCCAGAATAGATCACATCCTCAGTCCTAAATCAGGACTCAACGGTATCAAAAGATTGGGATCATTCCCTGCATATTTTCAGACCACAATGCTCTGAAGCTAGAACTCAACCACAAGAGGAAGTTTGGAAAGAACCCAAATACATGGAGACTAAACAGCATCCTTCTAAAGCATGAATGGGTCAACCGGGAAATTAAAGAAGAATTAAAAAAAATCATGGAAACAAATGATAATGAAAATACAACAGTTCAAAATCTGTGGGACACAACAAAGGCAGTCCTAAGAGGAAAATATATAGCGGTACAAGCCTTTCTCAAGAAACAAGAAAGGTCTCAGGTACACAACCTAACCCTACACCTAAAGGAGCTGGAGAAAGAACAAGAAAGAAACCCTAAGCCCAGCAGGAGAAGAGAAATCATAAAGATCAGAGCAGAAATCAATGAAATAGAAACAAACAAAAAAAAACAATAGAACAAATCAATGAAACTAGGAGCTGGTTCTTTGAAAGAATTAATAAAATTGATAAACCCCTGGCCAGACTTATCAAAAAGAAAAGAGAAAGGACCCAAATAAATAAAATCATGAATGAAAGAGGAGAGATCACAACTAAGACCAAAGAAATACAAACTATTATAAGAACATACTATGAGCAACTCTACGCCAACAAATTTGACAATCTGGAAGAAACGGATGCTTTCCTAGAAACATATAAACTACCACAACTGAACCAGGAAGAAATAGAAAGCCTGAACAGACCCATAACCAGTAAGGAGATTGAAACAGTCATTAAAAATCTCCAAACAAACAAAAGCCCAGGGCCAGATGGCTTCCCGGGGGAATTCTACCAAACATTTAAAGAAGAACTAATTCCTATTCTCCTGAAACTGTTCCAAAAAATAGAAATGGAAGGAAAACTTCCAAACTCATTTTATGAGGCCAGCATCACCTTGATCCCAAAACCAGACAAGGATCCCATCAAAAAAGAGAGCTATAGACCAATATCCTTGATGAACACAGATGTGAAAATTCTCACCAAAATACTAGCCAATAGGATTCAACAGTACATTAAAAGGATTATTCACCACGACCAAGTGACAGTACATTAAAAGGATTATTCACCACGACCAAGTGGGATTTTTTCCAGGGCTGCAAGTTGGTTCAACATCCGCAAATACATCAATAAAAGAAAGAACAAGAACCATATGATACTCTCAATAGATGCTGAAAAAGCATTTGACAAAGTACAGCATCCCTTCCTGATCAAAACTCTTCAAAGTGTAGGGATAGAGGGCACATACCTCAATATCATCAAAGCCATCTATGAAAAACCCACCACAAATATCATTCTCAATGGAGAAAAACTGAAAGCTTTTCCGCTAAGGTCAGGAACACGGCAGGGATGTCCATTATCACCACTGCTATTCAACATAGTACTAGAAGTCCTAGGCTCAGCAATCAGACAACAAAAGGAAATTAAAGGCATCCAAATCGGCAAAGAAGAAGTCAAATTATCACTCTTTGCAGATGATATGATACTATATGTGGAAAACCCAAAAGACTCAACTCCAAAACTGCTAGAACTTGTACAGGAATTCAGTAAAGTGTCAGGATATAAAATCAATGCACAGAAATCAGTTGCATTTCTCTACACCAATGACAAGACAGAAGAAAGAGAAATTAAGGAGTCAGTCCCATTTACAATTGCACCCCAAACCATAAGATACCTAGGATTAAACCTAACCAAAGAGGCTAAGAATCTATACTCAGAAAACTATAAAGTACTCATGAAAGAAATTGAGGAAGACACAAAGAAATGGAAAAATATTCCATGCTCCTGGATTGGAAGAATAAATATTGTGAAAATGTCTATGCTACCTAAAGCAATCTACACATTTAATGCAATTCCTATCAAAGTACCATCCATCTTTTTCAAAGAAATGGAACAAATAATTCTAAAATTTATATGGAACCAGAAAAGACCTCGAATAGCCAAAGGGATATTGAAAAAAAAGGCAAAGTTGGTGGCATCACAATTCTGGACTTCAAGCTCTATTACAAAGCTGTCATCATCAAGACAGCATGGTACTGGCACAAAAACAGACACATAGATCAATGGAACAGAATAGAGAGCCCAGAAATAGACCCTCAACTCTATGGTCAACTAATCTTCGACAAAGCAGGAAAGAATGTCCAATGGAAAAAAGACAGCCTCTTCAATAAATGGTGTTGGGAAAATTGGACAGCCACATGCAGAAAAATGAAATTGGACCATTTCCTTACACCACACACATAAATAGTCTCAAAATGGATGAAGGTCCTCAATGTGAGAAAGGAATCCATCAAAATCCTTGAGGAGAACACAGGCAGCAACCTCTTCGACCTCAGCCGCAGCAACATCTTCCTAGGAACATCGCCAAAGGCAAGGGAAGCAAGGGCAAAAATGAACTATTGGGATTTCATCAAGATCAAAAGCTTTTGCACAGCAAAGGAAACAGTTAACAAAATCAAAAGACAACTGACAGAATGGGAGAAGATATTTGCAAACGACATATCAGATAAAGGACTAGTGTCCAAAATCTATAAAGAACTTAGCAAACTCAACACCCAAAGAACAAATAATCCAATCAAGAAATGGGCAGAGGACATGAACAGACATTTCTGCAAAGACATCCAGATGGCCAACAGACACATGAAAAAGTGCTCCATATCACTCTGCATCAGGGAAATACAAATCAAAACCACAATGAGATATCACCTCACACCAGTCAGAATGGCTAAAATCAACAAGTCAGGAAATGACAGGCGCTGGCGAGGATGCAGAGAAAAGTGGAACTCTCCTACACTGTTGGTGGGAATGCAAGCTGGTGCAACCACTCTGGAAAACAGCATGGAGGTTCCTCAAAATGTTGAAAACAGAACTGCCCTATGACCCAGCAATTGCACTACTGGGTATTTACCCTAAAGATACAAACATAGTGATCCGAAGGGGCACGTGCACCCGAATGTTTATAGCAGCAATGTCCACAATAGCCAAACTATGGAAAGAACCTAGATGTCCATCAACAGATGAATGGATAAAGAAGAGGTGGTATATATGCACAATGGAATACTATGCAGCCATCAAAAGAAATGAAATCTTGCCATTTGCAACAACGTGGATGGAACTAGAGCGTATCATGCTTAGCAAAATAAGTCAAGCGGAGAAAGACAACTATCATATGATCTCCCTGATATAAGGAAGTGGTGATGCAACATGGGGGCTTAAGTGGGTAGGAGAAGAATCAATGAAACAAGATGGGATTGGGAGGGAGACAAACCATAAGTGACTCTTAATCTCACAAAACAAACTGAGGGTTGCTGGGGGGAGAGGGGTTGGGAGAAGGGGGGTGGGATTATGGACATTGAGGAGGGTATGTGCTTTGGTGAGTGCTGTGAAGTGTGTAAACCTGGCGATTCACAGACCTGTACCCCTGGTGATAAAAATATATGTTTATAAAAAATAAAAAATTTTTTAAAAACCATCAATTATATTTTATTTTTTTATTATTTTTTTTAATTCTCAGATCACAATGCTTTGGAACTGGAGCTCAATCACAAGGAAAAGTTCAGAAGGAACTCAAACACCTGGAAGCTAAAGACCACCTTGCTTAAGAATGCTTGGATCAACCAGGAGATCAAAGAAGAACTGAAACAATTCATGGAAACCAATGAGAATGAACACTTCTGTCCAAAACCTATGGGATACAGCAAAGGCGGTCCTAAGGGGGAAATATATAGCCATCCAAGCCTCCCTCAAAAAAATTGAAAAATCCAGATTACACCAGCTGTCTCTACACCTTAAAGAACTGGAGAATCAACAACAAATCAAACCAACTCCACACATAAGAAGGGAAATCAAGATTAGAGCTGAGATCAATGAGGTAGAAACCAGAGATACAGTAGAACATATCAATGAAACTAGAAGCGGGTTTTTTGAAAGAATCAATAAGATCAATAAACCATTGGCCACAGTAATCCAAAAGAAAAGAGAGAAAGCCCAAATTCATAAAATTATGAATGAAAAGGGAGAGATTACAACTAACACCAAGGAAGTAGAAACAATCATCAGAAGTTATTATCAACAGTTTTATGCCAATAAGCTTAGCAACCTAGATGAAATGGATGCATTCCTGGAAAACTATAAACTACCAAAATTGAACCAGGAAGAAATCGACAACCTGAATAGACGGATATCTAATAACGAGATTGAAGCAGTGATCAAAAACCTCCCAAAAAACAAGAGCTCAGGACCTGACGGATTCCCTGGGGAATTCTACCAAACTTTTAAAGAAGAAATAACACCTATTCTCCTGAAGCTGTTTCAAAAAATTGAAGCAGAAGGAAAACTTCCAGACTCTATGATGCCAGCATTACCCTGATCCCCAAACCAGGCAAAGACCACACCAAAAAGGAGAATTTCAGACCAATATCACTGATGAATATGGATGCTAAGATTCTCAAAAAGACCCTAGCCAACAGGATGCAACAGCACATTAAAAAGATTATTCACCATGATCAGGTGGGATTCATCCCTGGGCTACAAGGATGGTTCAACATTCGCAAATCAATCAATGTGATACAACAAATTAATATGAGAAGAGAGAAGAACCACATGGTCCTCTCAATTGATGCAGAAAAAGCATTTGACAAAATCCAGCATCCGTTCCTGATTAAAACACTTCAAAATATAGGGATAGAGGGAACATTCCTGAACCTCATCAAATCTATCTATGAAAGACCCACAGCAAATATCATCCTCAATGGGAAAAATCTTGCAGCCATCAATTATAGTTTATACACTAACTATTGTAAAAATGAACCAATAAAAAATGCAATGAAAAATCTATTTAAAAATGTTTTTTAAAAAGGGGGTGCCTGGATGGCTCAGTGGGTTGAAGCCTCTGCCTTCAGCTCAGGTCATGATCCCAGGGTCCTGGAATTGAGCCCCATGTAGGGCTCTCTGCTCAGCAGGGAGCCTGCTTCCCTTCCTCTCACTCTGCCTGACTCTCAGCCTACTTGTGATCTCATCAAATAAACAAATAAAATCTTTTTTTAAAAAAAAGGAAAATATTAAGGAATAAATTTAGCAAAAGAAATATAAAATGTGTACTCTGGAAACTCCAAAACAATGTTTAAAGGAATTAAAGAGGGGTCACCTGAGTGGCTCAGTTGGTTAAGCGTCTGTCTTCAGCTCATGTCGTGATCCCAGGGTCCTGGGATCCAAGCCCTTTGGGCTCCCTGCTCTGTAAGAAGTCTGCTATTCCCTCTCCCTCTGCTGCACTCCCTGCTTATTCTCTCTCTGTGTGTCAAATAAACAAGTAAAATCTTTAAAAATAAGTAATCAATTAATTAAATTAAAAAGAAGGGAATTAAAAAACATCTAAATGGGGAAAATCCCATGTTCATGGATCAGAAGACTTTATACTGTTAAAATGGAAATACTGTCCAAATGGATCTACAACATACTCCCTATCAAAAGTAAGCTGGTTTCCTTGCAGAAACTGACAAACCGATCCTAAAATTCATATGGAAATGCAGGTCACCCAGAAGAGCCAAGAAAATCTTGAGAAAAAGAACAAAGTTGGAGAACAAATAATTTCTAAAACTTGCCTCAAAAGTATAATAACGAAGAGAGTGTGGTACTGGGATAAGGACAGACATATAAACCAATGGAATAGAAATGGGAATCCAGAAATGAACTCCCACATTTATTGATCAACTGATTTTCTTTTCTTTCTTCTTTTTAAAGATTTCATTTTTAAGTAATTTCTACACCCAACATGGGGCTCAAACTCACAACCTAGAGATCAAGAGTCTTGTGCCCTACTGACAGGAAGGCATTCCTCGATCAACTGAATTCCAACAACGGTTCCCCAACATTTCAACAGGGAAAGAATAGTTCTTTTCAATAAACGGTGCCAGGATAACTGGATATCCACTTGCAAAAGAATTAAGGTAGACCACTACCTCACACCATCTACAAAAATTAACTCAGAGTGTATCAAAATGATGCCAGCAAAATAACGGAATAAGAATTCCCAGCCCTTATTCTCCCACAAAAATACAATTAGCAACAATATACCGACCAAAATTCCTTTATGAGGATTCCAGAGTCCAGTTACAAAGCTGGAGTACTCCCAGGTGAACACAAGGCTGAAATAGCTATGCTGAAACAAGTACAAAGAATAAATTTTACTTGGCTCACATCAGCCCTGCACCCACGTTGACCCACCTCAGCACCAAGAAAGAATACCCTGGCTTGCTACTGGCCCTTCCAGAGGAAAGAAAAGAGCACTGCATGTTTCCAATGTAACAACTTCTCAGAAGCCTGCCTTAAAGGCCTAATTTCTATATTGCCCCAATCAGAGAACTGATCACAATGGCATAGTTTGGATGCCTGAAGGCTATGGAGAACAAAAGAAAATACCAAGGGGACGAAGGAGGGAGAAAAGTGAGGATGTGTCCAGACTTTTGGGATTTTGGAAAGCTGCCTAAGAAACTGGTATCTGTTTTATCTGACTCGGGTTGCTGACAGGAAACCAGCATACCCTGGATGCCTAGTGATCACTGAGAACAAAGGACAACTACTGCCATAGAACATAGAAAACTAAAATGCTGCAGATAGACACTAGAGGGAGCAACAAAGAGCATTTTAAATTACCAGGTTCCAAAAAAAAAAATCTCCAGTCAAAAGGAGCGCTATAGGAAAGAAACTGGGGGTTGCTGGAGGGGAGAGGGTGGGGGGATAGGGTAACTGGATAATGGGCCTTAAGGAGGACACGTGATGTAATGAGCACTGGGTATTTTATGCAACTGAGGAATCACTAAATTCTATTCGTGTAATAATGCACTATATGTTAACTAAATTGAATTTAAAATTTTTTAAAGATTTATTTATTTAACAGACAGAGATCACAAGTAGGAAGAGAGGCAGGCAGAGAGAGAGGGGAAAGAAGGGTCCCTGATGAGCAGAGAGCCCGATGAGGGGGATGCGGGGCTCGATCCCAGGACACTGAGAACATCACCTGAGCCAAAGGCAGAGGTTTAACCCACTGAGCCACCCAGGCGCCCCTGAATTTAAATTTTAAAAATTTTTTTCAAGGAGCTAAAAGAAAAATATGTGAAAAGGAATGAAGAAAACGTATGGGGTATACAGGACTTATGGGACAACTTTATTTTAAAAATTTTTTTTTAAAATCTACATGTTTATTTGACAGAGAAAGAGAGAGCGCACAAGCAGGGAGAAGCAGGGTCTCCACTGAGCATGGAGCCTGATATGGGGCTTGATCCCAGGATCCTGGGATCATGAGCTGAGCTGAAGACAGATGCTTAACTAACTGAACCACCCATGGGTCCTGGAGATACCTTTAAAAGAAATTATCACTGGAATCTCAGAAGAAGAGAGAAAGGGGTAGAAAGCTTATTTAAGGAAATAATGAGAGAGAACTTCTCTGACATGGGGAAAGATTTGGAAATCCAAGTTCATGAAGCTAATAGGTTCACCCCAAAATGTCACTCCAAAACAATCTTATCTATGACAAATTATAATAAAACTATATAAAATTAAAGGCAAAGAGAATTTTAAGAGCAACAAGAGAGAACAATTTCTCTCTTATAAGTGAACCCCCAGTAGGCTATCACCAGAAACACTGCACACCAGGAGAGAATGGGGTGATGTAATTCAAAGTCCTGAAATAAAAATAAACCACTGACCAAGAAAACATTATGCAGCAAAGTTATCCTTCAGAAATGAAAGTGAGATAAAGACTTTCCCAAATAAGCAAAAGCTTGGGGAGTTCATCGCCATTAGACCTGCCTTACAAGAAATGCTGAAAGGAGTTCTTCAAACTGAAATGAAACGATGATAACTAGTAACATGAAAACATATGAACACATACCATATGCTGGTAAAAGTAAGTATAGAGTCAGATTAACAATACCCAATATTGTAATATAGTGCTGTGATAACCACCATTCTTTAAGGGTTAAAGAACAAATATATTTAAAATAGAAATAGTTATAATTTTGTTAATGGATACACCCTATAAAAAGACACAAATTATGACAATAGAAACATAAAATGGGGAGGAGTAAAAGAGTAGAGTTTTGCATGTGATGAAAGCCAACTTACTGGGGTGCCTAGGTGGCTTAGTTGGTTAAGTGTCTGCATTCAGCTGAGGTCATGATCTCAATGTCCTGGGATCGTGCCCCGTATCAGGCCCCCAGCTTGACAAGGAATCTGCTTCTCACTCTCCCTCTGCCCCTCACACTGCTTATGCTCACTTTCTCTCAAATAAATAAATAAAATCTTTATAAAAAAGCCAAGTTGTTGTCAGCTTAAAATAGGCTTATGTCTATAAAATGCTTCAATTAAAGTACAGGTAACCATAAAAAACTATAGTAGACACAAAATAAAGAAAAGGAAATCAAAGATATACACAAGATAAAGAAAAGGAAATCAATTCGCAAAGGAAGATAGCAAGACAGGGGGAAAAAAGGAACAGAGATACTATAAAACAGCCAGAAAACAATGGACATAGTAAGTCCTTACCTATTATTATTTTTTCTAGAAAAATTTTTTAAATATTTTATTTATTTATCAGATAGAGATCACAAGTAGGCAGAGAGGCAGGCAGAGAGAGAGGGGGAAGCAAGCTCCCTGATGAGCAGAGAACCCAATGCAGAGCTTGATCCCAGGATACTGGGTCACGACCTCAGCCGAAGGCAGAGGCTTTAACCCACTGAGCCACCCAAGCGCCCAGTTACCTATTATTATTTTAAATGAAAATGAATTAAATTCTCCAATCAAAGGCATAGCTGAATGGATTAAAAACAAGATCCAACTATATGCCGCCTCCAGCAGTTTCAAGGGACACACACAGGTTTAAAATGAAGAGAAGGCAAAAGATATTCCATGCAAATGGAAACAAAAAGAGAGAGTGGGAATAGCTATACTTGTATTGGATAAAACTGACTTTAAGTAAAAAACTGTAACAGGAAACAAAGAAGGTCTTCATATGGTGAGAAAGGGGTCAAAGTCATCAAGAGGATGTAACAATTTTTATGCATCTACCCAACATCAGAACACAGAAATATATAAAGCAAATAATAGCGTATCTGAAGGGAGTAATAGACATTAGGAATAACAGGGGACTTCAAACCCCAGTTTCATCAGTGGATACATCAGCCAGACAGATAATAAATAAGAAAACACTGAACTTTATCTCTACTTTAGACCAAATGGACCTAGCAGACAAGTACAGAACATACCCACCAACTTCAGCAGAATACACATTCTTCTCAAGCACACATGGAACATTATCCAGGATATATCATGTGCTAGGTCACAAAATAAGTCTCAGCAAACTTTAAAAGACTCAAATCATATAGAGTAGATTTTCTGACCACAATCATATGAAACTAGAAGTTGATAACTGGAGGAAAACTAGACAATTCACAAATACGTGGAAATTAAATAACACACTCCTTTAAAAAAAATAATAACACACTCCTAAAAAACTGCAGGCCAAAGATGAAATCAAAGGGAAATAATATTTTGAAACAAATCAAAATGAAAACACAATGTACCAAAACTTATAGGATGCTGCAAAAGCAGGGCTAAGAGGGAAATTTATAGCAATAAATAACTACATTAAAAGAAATTATTTTGGGGCACCTGGTGACACAGTCAGTTGTATCAGACTCTTGATTTCCACTCAGGTCATGATCTCAGGGTCGTGAGATGGAAAAGGCTCTGTGCTGAGCGGAGTCTGTTTAAGATTCTTGCTGCCCTTCCCCCCAGCTCTCCCCTGCTCTCCTTCTCTTGCTCTAAAATAAATAAATCTTAAAAAAGAAAAAGAAAAGGGGGCACCTGGGTAGTTCAGTCAGTTAAGTGTCTGTATTTCACTCAGGTTGTGACCCCAAGGTTCTGGAATGGACCCCCACATTGGGCAACCTGACCAGTGGGGAGTCTGCTTCTCCATCTCCCTTTGTCCCTCCTCCCTGCTTATGCATGCTCTCTCTCTTTCTCTCTCAAGTAAATAAATGAAACTTTTTAAAAAAGGAAGAAAGAAAATGAAAAACTTTGTCACTTATGTGGAACCTAAAAAAAACCTAAAAGATACAGAGAACACATTGGTGTTTGCCATTTGCAGTGGATGGGAGTAGGCAAGTGGTTGAAGTTGGGCAAAAGTACAAACATCTGATTATAAAATAAATAATACACAGAATAGTTACTATTTCTAATAATACTGAATTGCATATTTGAAGGTCACTAAAAGAGTAGATCTGAAAAGTTCTCATTACAAGAAAAAAATTCTATAACAATGTACGGTAATAAGTATTAACTAGACTTATTGTGGTGATCATTTCCCAATATATACAAATGTCAAATAATTACATTGTATATCTGAAATGAATATAATGCTATATGTCAATTATACTTCAATTTTTCAAAAAAACTTAAATTAGAAATAAATGTTTACTAATTATTGGATGATCCATATAAAAATTAAATCTTCCTAAAAAAATTAACATCTTCCTAACTAAACATGGAGACTGTAAAATCCATAAAAGAGAAATAAACATATTTTAATATAGAAATACGAAAAACATTTTTATCTGGCAAAGTATACTATAAACAAATCAACATAAATTGTATAGAGGAAAAAATATTTGTGAAATAGGTAGAAGATAACAGTTAATATCTACATTTTACAAAGAACTTTCCCAAACTGAAAAACAACAAAAAAACCTTTTCAAGTTTTTTTTTTTTAAAGATTATTTATTTATTTATTTGACAGACAGAGATCACAAGTAGGCAGAGAGGCAGGCAGAAAGAGAGGGAGGAAGCAGGCTCCCTGCTGAGCAGAGAGCCCGATGCGGGGCTCGATCCCAGGACCCTGAGATCATGACCTGAGCCGAAGGCAGAGGCTTTAACCCATTGAGCCACCCAGGCGCCCCCCTTTTCAAGTTTTTAATGAACAAGTAATTTACTTGGCAAATCAAAGAGAACCAAATACAAATGACAATATGCTCAAATTCACTGGTGTTATGTGAAATTAAAATTAAAGTAACAATGAGATATAAAACCATGACTGATTTTAGAGACAAGAAAGGGTGCTCATAACTTGTTGGCGGCAATTAAAAGTACTTGAACAGTACTCTAGCAACACATTCTAAAATTAAAATTATTAATACACTTTGATGCGTCCATTCCACATCTGAAAGTGAATTTCACAGAAGTAAAAGCACCAATATTTTACAAATATGTAAATAATAGTACAGCATGGCTTATGGGGGCTAAAGAACACTTGAAATGCGGGGTTCATCAACAGGTAAATAACTGAATATATCAGTGATTCACTCCGCATTACGGGGAACTAGACAGCTATTAAAAATAACAGATTTGTAGGGATTTCCAAAGACATTGGTGACTAAAAAGTATAAAGTGCATTATCTGTCCTAATAAACTTTCTAAAACAAATAACAAAAAAAATCTAAAAGACGTACACCTGTGTGGAGCAATTAAGTGATTGCAAATAAATATGTGCAAAGAAAATCACAAGCTTCCTTTGTACTGGATACCTGACAGGAATGGTGAGATGACGAGAAGGAAATGAGGAGGACCAAATCAAAGAAGATTTCTTTTTTCTAAGAAACAAAAATGAACTGGGGCACCTGGGTGGCTCAGTCAGCTGGGTGTCTGTCTTTGCTCCTTCATGATCCCAGGGCCCTGCGATGGAGCCCTTCATTTGGTTCCTTGTTTGGGGGTGGGGGGTGCCTCTCCCTTTCCCTCTGTGCTCTCTCTCTCTCTCTCAAGTAAATAAATAAAGTGTTTTTTAAAATGAACCTTTAGGGGCACCTGAGTGGCTCAGCGGGTTAATGCCTCTGCTTTCAGCTCAGGTCATGATCTCAGGGTCCTGAGATCGATCCCCACATCAACCTCGATGCTCAGCAGGGAGCCTGCTTCCCCCCCACCTCTGCCTGCCTCTCTGCCTCCTTGTGATTTGTCTGTCAAATAAATAAATAAAATCTTTATAAATAAATAAATAAATAAATAAAATGAACTTTTAAAGGCCATTTTTTGTAATAAAAGGTTATGAGGTCTTTAAAATAAAACACATGGGGCACCTGGGTGGCTCAGTGGACTAAGCCTTTGTCTTCAGCTCAGGTCTTGATCTCAGGGTCCTCAGATGGAGAGCCCACAGGCTCTCTACCCAGTGGGGAGCCTGCTTCCCCCCCTCTCTCTGCCTGCCTCTCTGTCTACTTGTGATCTCACTCTCTGTCAAAAAAATAAATAAAATATTTTAAAAAATAAATAAAACACATATGTGGTATATCAATAAAATTTTAAAATAAAGACATTCATTTGAAATTTTTTAAATTTTTTAATGTTTTAATCACGGGCACCCATGTGGCTCTGTTGGTTGGGCGGCTGCCTTCAGCTCAGGTCATGATTCTAGGGTCCTGGGATGGGGCCACATCCGGCTCGCTGCTCAGCAGGGAGCCTGCTTATCACTCTGCCCCTCTCCCTGCTGCTCTGCTTACTTGTGCTCTCTCTCTAGCTCTCTGTCAAATAAATAAATAAAATTTTTTTTAAAAATTCTAATTAGCCTTATTAAAACAAACCTTTCAGAACGCTCAAGTATTCATAATGTATGGTTTCCTGTAAATGTGCACATAGGAAATAAATACTTACAAACTGTTACTAAGAAAAACCTTAAAAATTATTAGCATTACGGGTAATTTATTGTGGCTTTTACTTAACTATTTCAACACGGCGCCAGGGGTGGGAAGCAGAAAGAGGGAGAGAGAATCTTTAAGCAGGCTCAACGCCTAGAGATAGCCCCACCTGAGGCTCAATCTCCCGACCCTGAGATCAGAACCTGAGCGGAAATGGAGCTCGAAGCTTAACCAACTGAGTCACCCAGGAGCCCCAATCTGAACAATAACTCAATCCATAATGTCAATAATACTCATTAAATACCATGACGACAAGCAAAATTAAAGAATAATGTTACAACTGAGAATGAAGAACCTTAAACGATAAAGCTGTGAGTTAGGCTAAAAGAGTAAGGCAGTTTTTAATACGAACTCACCTCTTTCAAATGTTCTATGTCTGGTTCTATTTCACCGGTTCCCTCCGTAGAACTCAGACCAGGCGGAAGACTGGGACTGAAGGCCATGAGGTCGGTCTTGGGCGCGCCCTCCCCAGAGCACACCCTCTGCCGCCTCTGCTGCGAGTACGACCAGCTCCCCACCGCGCTGGAGCACACGAGCGTGGGCTTCCCAGGCCCGCACGCGCCCTCCCTGGGCGGAGCCGAGCACCGCAGCGCCGTGTACAGCAGCAGCGTGAGCACCAGCAGGCTGGACACCGCGCAGATGGCGACGATCAGGTACACGTTGACGTCCACCAGCGCCGTCTCGGCGCCAGCGGCGCCCGCCAACACCCGCGACGACGCCTTTGGCGCCTGGCCGCTCTCCACCAGCGACAGCAGCACGGTGGCCGTGGCCGTCAGCGCCGGCTCGCCGTGGTCCTTGACCAGCACCAGCAGGCGCTGGCGCGGCGGGTCCGCCTCGTCCAGGGGGCGCGTCGTGCTGATCTCGCCCGTGTACAGCGCCACGCGGAACGGGCTGCGCGCGCCCCCCGCCGCCGGCTGCAGCTCGAACGACAGCCACGCGTTGTAGCCGGAATCCGCGTCCACCGCGCGCACCTTCGCCACCACGTGGCCCGCGCCCACCGACCGCGACACCAGCTCGCTCAGCGCGCCGCCCCCGCCGCCCGCGCCGGGCCGCGGCAGCAGCGCGGGCGCGTTGTCGTTCTCGTCCAGCACGAACACCTGCAGCGTCACGTTGCTGCCCAGCGGAGGCACGCCCGCGTCGCGCGCGCTCACTTGGAACTGCAGCAGCTCCAGCTCCTCGTGGTCCAGCGGCTGCAGCGCGTACACCTTGCCGCTCTCCGCGTGCACCGACACGTAGCTCGACAGCGCGCGCTCGCCCACGCGCCGCTCCACCAGCGAGTAGGACACCCGCGCGTTCTCCTGCGCGTCCGCGTCCCGCGCCGACACCGTGAAGATGTGGCAGCCGGGCGGGTTGTTCTCCTTCACGAACACCGTGTACTCGGGCTGCGCGAACGCCGGCGCGTTGTCGTTCACGTCCGCCACTTCCACGGACACGCTGGCGGTGGCGGAGAGCGGAGGCGATCCTCCGTCCCTTGCGGTCACCACCAGCTCATAGTTCGACACGCTCTCGCGATCCAAGACGCTGTCCAGCACCAATGAATAGTAGTTCTTGAAGGTGGACACCAGCTTGAAGGGGACATGGGGTGTTAGTGAGCAGGTCACCTGCCCGTTGGCACCAGAGTCACGGTCAGACACGCTGATCAGGGCGATGACGGTGCCCACCTGAGCATCCTCTCGCACCGGAAGTGACAGAGAAGTTATGGTAATTTCTGGGGTATTATCATTTATATCTAGTATTTCCACGAAAACGGTACAGTGACCTGCCATTGGAATATTCCCCTTGTCTGTTGCTTCCACCGATATTTCATACAACTTCTTTTCTTCGAAATCTAGTTTACCTCTTGTTCTAATTTCCCCACTGTTGGGGTTTATAATAAATGCATATAACACCGCAGGCGATACAGGCCTTCTAAATGAGTAGATTATGTCTCCATTCGTACCATCATCAAAATCTGTGGCATTCAGCTTGATCACTAATGTTCCATTAAATGCGTTCTCTAATACTGTCACTTTATAAATATACTGGTCAAATACTGGGGCATTGTCGTTCACATCCAGAATTGTAATCAGCAACTGAACTGTGCCGGTCAGCTCCGGTTTACCCCCATCAGTGGCTGTCAATACTAAGTTATGCTCCTGAATTTGCTCTCTGTCCAATGATTTCCTCAATACAAGTGACAGCGAAGACGTCTGTTCACGATCGTTCTGTGTGTCCAAAGCGAAGTACTCGTTGGGATCCACTCGGTAGGTCAAGGCCGAGTTTACTCCAATATCTGCATCGGATGCGCCATCTAGTGGAAACCGAGTTTCTGGGGGTCTAGATTCTGCAATGATTATTCTTTTATTACTTTCAGGGAACACAGGCGGATTGTCATTAATATCCTTCACCTCCACCTCCACATGGAAAACCTGCAACGGCTTGTTCACGATCACCTCCAGGTGGATGCTGCACTCTGCGCTCCGCCCGCACAGCTCCTCCCGATCGATCCGAGAATTCACAAACAAAATGCCATTCTGCAGATTTACCTCCAGAAGGTCCCCGTGGCCTTTGGACGCCACCCGGAACAGGCGTGGCACCAGCTCCGCCAGCTCCAGTCCCAAATCCTGGGCGATGCGGCCCACAAAGGTGCCGTGTTTGGCCTCTTCCAGGACTGAGTAGTGAACCTGGCCGCTCCCCGTCTTCCAGGCTGCGAGGAGCAGAAGCAACAGCAGCAGACTCGGGATTCCTGGGCCTCCTCGCCAGAACAGCATGGTACACTCAAAAGGATTCAAAGGTAATCTGAAGTATAAGTTATACCTTACCGCAAACTGACTCGCGGGCTTCTGAGGGGGAGGATTCAACTGAGGTTTTCCACTATCTGCCAAATTTTCTGCAGGAAGGAGGAAGCAGAGGCACGTTCTTCTGGAAATGTTCTCAGTGAAGAGCGACACCATGTGCATGAAGGTGTAACTGTAGAAATGATTAGGTCTTCACATTTTTCATTGACGCAGAGGGTTTTGTTTTGTTTTGTTCTATTTTGTTTTGTTTTCATTTCATGAGATTTTTCACTGCAAATACGTAATCGAAGATTAAATGTCTTTCTTTCCAGAAACAGTAAGTCGCTATATTTTGCCCTGTATAGGATGCTAGATGAGAATTGTTTGAATTCAGTTTTTCCACAAATATATTTTGCAAGTGTAAAACTTTCATGCAGAACTTTTTTAAAAGACTTTATCTTTAAGTAATCTCTCCACCCAATGTGGGGCTTGAACTCACAACCCTGAGATCAAGAGTCACATGCTCTGCTGAAGGAGCCAGCCAGGATCTCCCATGCAGAATTTTGAAGGAGGAATATTTGGTATTCACTTTTGGAAACCAGTCTCCAGTTCTGCCTAACTTTGGTGGTTTCAGTTGGGAATGTCTTTTTCCTGTAATATTTATTTAGAACTGTTCATACAATGGCCATTAAGTCCAAATGGAAATATAATCAATTATAAGAATAAAACGGATTATCGTGGAAAATATTAAGTGGTATACCAGCTGTGTAAATAAAACATTCATATAAATTCTCCCAATTGTGAAATGTGGATAAAGTATTTGTATCTAAACGAAGTGTCTTATCAATGTGTATGAGTTTGTATGTGAGCATGTGCATAAACACAATAATTTAGATCATTAAGATATAACAACATTTTAAAATTTTCTTTGCATAAAAGATGCCAAGAACTAGCATCCTACAAATCTGATGGAATTTGAACTAATACCAATAAGTTAAGCTTCACTCTTCTCTTCCCCATCCCTGGGAAAAACTTTACTATCATTTCAATTGACTGATTTTCCAAACATCAACAGGTAGGCAAAAATGTTAACATATCTTTAGCAAAAAAGAAAGGAAGGGAATATTACTTCTACCTATTGCTACAACTATCTTTACCAAGTCACAAAGTTCCAGGCAAAATAGAGTACAGCTCCAATAATTATCTTGCTTGTCCTGTGCACAATGCTCCATGAAACAATAGTTTAGTTCATTTCTGTCTCTTTGCTCCTCTCTGAAAATTTGAGTAGAGTATCTGATATTCTCTTACCTCCATCCTTCTCTCCTGTTACATTACTTTCATTAACATGACTTTACTCCTATCGCTGAACAGTCCCTGTATTATTTGTAGTTGTTCTTGTCTATCAAGCTCTACCTTGTTTTTCCTTTCCACTCCACCTAACCTAGACATTAGAGTCAACTATGTGAAATATGTCAGATACCTCGAAAGCACTCACCTACTTCTATTACTCCTCTAACATTTTCTTTAGCTTCCAACACACAGCCTAACCATTTTCTCCTCTTATTTAGCTTCTCCATTTAGGGATGTTACTTCACCATGATCACGATATTCTCTACAAGTTTACTCTCACATTTGATTTGGGCTTGCAAATGAATTCCTAATTAACTCTTTTCGCCTGCATACAGAGATTCTTCCATATTTCCTTCTCAAATTCCCAACCTCATTCCCACCATGTCGTTCTCAGATAACTTACACAGAGAGATAAGTAATCACATATGAATTCAGTGTCTCTTTTTTTGAATCAACATTTTTCTTTCTCTATTAAGGAAAAATTATCCCTAAAGTCAACTTTATGCTCTTAAAATATTATTCTCTCTTCTATCCTCTTCCATATTTTTCATCTTTTTTTCTATTTTCTTTTTAAGTAGGCTCCATGCCAGAACTCACGACCCTAAGATCAAGACTCTGAGATCAAGACCCAAACTGAGATCCAGTCAGACGTTTAACTGACTGAGCCATCCAGATGCCCCCATATTTTTCATCTCCACCTGCATACTTTTTCAAAAGATTTTATTTATTTATTTGACAGAGCACGAGCAGAAAGAGAGGCTGATGGAGAAGGAGAAGCAGGCATCTGGCGGAGCAGGGAGCCCAACAATGACAATGACAACAACTGCAAAAGTTGATCCCAAGACCTGGGATCATGACCTGAGCGGAAGGGAGCAGCTTAAGGACTAAGCCACCCAGGCGCCCCTCATTTTCATCTTCATTCTTTCTTCTTTTCCCCTTTTTTTTATCTTCATTCTTAATCTACCTGTCGCATCTTCAGTATCTTTTTTTACTTGCTTCTTTTCCTCACACTACAAAAACACTCATGTGTCCATATGTATGTGTATACACACATATATATTTTACATATACACATGCCCATACGTATGTACACACATTATACACAGACATTTAAATTTGCTACTTCTTGTGGGAAAAGCAAGTTCTGTTTACCCCTTTTCTCTACCTTAAACTTCTAAGTTACTTGATATATTGTACTTGGAGTTTTATTTCTGCTGTCTGTTGTATAGCCTACTTATGATTTTAAGCCTATTATAGTGTATTGAATACTGACTCCCCTAAAAGATATGCTCAAGTCTTAATCCCTGGAACCCATTAGTATTACTTTCTTGGCAAATGACATGATTAAGTTTAGGGTCCTATATATGTATTCAAAAAATTATCGATTGAAAGAGTTTAGCCTGGACTACCCAGGTGAGCCCTAAAGTACTATCACATGTATCCTTATAAAAAATATGGATAAGAAGATATGCAGAAAAGGAGGCAATACGACCAGGGAGATAGAGATTGGAATGATGTAGCCACAAGCCAAGAACTGCTGATAGCCATCAGAAGGTGCAAGAGACAACAGATTTTCCCTTCGAGCTTCAGAGGGTACAGCCCTGGCAACACTTGGAGTTTGGATTTCTGGTCCACCAAAATTGTGAGAGAACCAAATTTTGTTATCTTAAGCCACCCAGGTTTTGGTACTTTGCTACAGCAATCGCAAGAATGAACATACATATTCACCTCAATTCTTTATTTGGACACGTTCTCATTTTTTAATCTGTCTTTTCTGATTTTATACTTTCATAGATTTTTTTTCCCATAAGGGACTTACTCCCAAATCTAGATCTATAATCTGTCCCTGAGCTCCTGGCCTGTATTTCTAATCACAGTGACATTCTCTTAGCGTCGAAAGAATAACATTTTCTTAAATGTTCCTATTTGCTAGCTGGACAAGCATACACAAAGTATTTCTTCAACTGTATTCTACATTTTGGTTAATGTCAATCTCATCCTCCTACGTGACCAAACAAAAAAGTTGGTGTCATCCCAATTTCTGTCTTTCTCTTATCATTTGTAATGAATCATTCATTATTAGGTTGCTTCTAAATATGCTAATGCCTTTTGTACATGTTTCTTTCAATCTATTTTGACTGTCATGATTTGTATCCATTACCTGATAACTAGAAAATTCTGAAAAATTCCTTACTAGATTTCTTACCTGCAGAATCTCCCCTGTTCCATCCTGCAAGTACACAGTCACTAGAGCAAACTCTGCTCATTTATTCATACTAATCTCTCCATCAGTAAAACTTTCCAGTTAAAAAGTTATCTATCTTTCAAGGCACTCTTCGATAAAACATGCCTAATCTCTGGAACCCACCCCTACTTCAACCTTGCAGGGAATAACCTAGGTGGTTTATTTTAATACTGTATATGTATTAAAAAATTATTGATTGGGGGGTGCCTGGGTGGCTTAGTCAGTTAAGCATATGCCTTCAGCTCAGGTCATGATCTCAGAGTCCTGGGATCAAGCCCCGCATCGGGCTCCCTGCTCAGCGGAGAGTCTGCTTCTCCCTCTCCATCTGTGTCTGCCCCCTCACTCATGCTTGTTCTTTCTTTCTCTCTCTCTCTCAAACAAATAAATAAATAAATAAAATCTTTTAAAAATTACTGATTGAACATATGTTATATTTCATATTCAAAAACTAAAGATATTTGAGACAGTAGTAGGCAAAGGCAGGAAAGTTTGATTCCTTCACTACTAGCTTGAAGGATTTAAGACTTTAGTCTCTAGTCATAGAAGCCTCTGGATATTTTTGTGGAAAAACTACAAGATGTGAAGTAAGCTAAATACATTTTAGAAGACTCAACTGGGGGGTACCAGGGTGGTTCAGTCAGTTAAGTGTCTGAGTCTTGGTTTTGACTCCAGTCATGGTCTCACAGGCTCTGGACTCAGCGGAGAATCTCCTTGAGATTCTCTACCGCTGCCCCTCCCCCCACTTGTGCACATGCACTCTCCCTCTCTCTCTCAAATAAATCTCAAAAAATAAATAAAAGATTTAACTGATAATAGTCTCAGAACAGTAGTGCACCATAATGGGTTTGGGATCCTCTGAAACTGAGTTTGGGCTACTTCTCACTCTCTATTTGTGGCTTAAGCTTCAGGTTCCTCATCAGCAAAGTGACTATGATAAATAATGTACTCGCACCATAAGGCTGGTTTCTTTTTTAAAAGGTTTTATTATCAAGTAATCTCTACAACCAAGGTGGGGCTCCAAACTCAAGATCCTGAGATCAAGAGTCTCCTACTCCACCCACTGAGCCAGCTAAGTGCCCCAGGACTGATTAGAGAACTAGATGAAATGATGCAATTAGAGATCATAGCATAGGCTCTACAAAATAACAGGGGATCAGTAAGTATTACTGTATTTTACTGAATTCAAAAGTAGTCATTAATTCTAAGATGCATTGTTACTTATGTGCTACCAAGAAAGTAAAACAGTCAATAAAGTTATTATAAACCATCAATTACAAGATGCACCCTGATTCAGGTGCATATTATAATATATTAATATGCAATTACTTTATTATACTTTATGTAAAGAAGAACAGTATAAGTAGCCAATCTCACTTAAAAGAAAGAAGGCACTCTGTGTGAACAATAACAAAATTATTCCTTAGAATTAACAACAAAGGGGCCCCTGGGTGGCTCAGTGGGTTAAGCCTCTGCCTTCGGCTCAGGTCATGATCCCAGGGTCCTGGGATCAAGCCCCGCATCGGAGCTCTCTGCTCTGCAGGGAGCCTGCTTCCTCCTCTCTCTCTCTCTGCCTGCCTCTCTGCCTACTTGTGATCTCTGTCAGATAAATGAAGAAAAAAATCTTTAAAAAAAAAGAATTAACAACAGAATTATTATTGTTATTATAATATCTGAAGGACGTTGTGCTGCAATTAAAATGGTATTCAGGAGGATATTTTAGAAGCTTATGTATATAAGGAATGGGAAAAGAATCCAGTTAATGGTATCTGAAAATTATTTGTACTACTCTTGCAAATATTCTCTGATCATGAAATTATAAAATATCATAAAAAATAAATTTGAGTTTTCAAACACCTATGCAGTTTTTACGCTTATGTACTAATGTTTCTCAAGGCCAATAATACAGGAAAAATGATAGAATTAGGAAGTTTAAAATGTGGTGATCCAAAGCCAGTATTTCACCTATGTATCTCACTAATACATGAAACTTCAAGTGAATTTTCAAATGCAAGTTTCAAATGAACATGAAATACACAAAAATTTCAAAATGAGAGAATGATCATTCCACGGAACATGTTCCCTGGTTAAAAGATAACACGAAGAAAAAAGAGAGGATGTATTTACATCCTAACAAAGAATTATTAAAGGAAACAAATATACTTAAATTATATAAATGACTTACTTCACTGGAGGGATTTAAACAATCTTCTCCTGACTGTGGAAGGTTGGGGCTGAAGGCCATGAGGTCGGTCTTGGGCGCGCCCTCCCCAGAGCACACCCTCTGCCGCCTCTGCTGCGAGTACGACCAGCTCCCCACCGCGCTGGAGCACACGAGCGTGGGCTTCCCAGGCCCGCACGCGCCCTCCCTGGGCGGAGCCGAGCACCGCAGCGCCGTGTACAGCAGCAGCGTGAGCACCAGCAGGCTGGACACCGCGCAGATGGCGACGATCAGGTACACGTTGACGTCCACCAGCGCCGTCTCGGCGCCAGCGGCGCCCGCCAACACCCGCGACGACGCCTTTGGCGCCTGGCCGCTCTCCACCAGCGACAGCAGCACGGTGGCCGTGGCCGTCAGCGCCGGCTCGCCGTGGTCCTTGACCAGCACCAGCAGGCGCTGGCGCGGCGGGTCCGCCTCGTCCAGGGGGCGCGTCGTGCTGATCTCGCCCGTGTACAGCGCCACGCGGAACGGGCTGCGCGCGCCCCCCGCCGCCGGCTGCAGCTCGAACGACAGCCACGCGTTGTAGCCGGAATCCGCGTCCACCGCGCGCACCTTCGCCACCACGTGGCCCGCGCCCACCGACCGCGACACCAGCTCGCTCAGCGCGCCGCCCCCGCCGCCCGCGCCGGGCCGCGGCAGCAGCGCGGGCGCGTTGTCGTTCTCGTCCAGCACGAACACCTGCAGCGTCACGTTGCTGCCCAGCGGAGGCACGCCCGCGTCGCGCGCGCTCACTTGGAACTGCAGCAGCTCCAGCTCCTCGTGGTCCAGCGGCTGCAGCGCGTACACCTTGCCGCTCTCCGCGTGCACCGACACGTAGCTCGACAGCGCGCGCTCGCCCACGCGCCGCTCCACCAGCGAGTAGGACACCCGCGCGTTCTCCTGCGCGTCCGCGTCCCGCGCCGACACCGTGAAGATGTGGCAGCCGGGCGGGTTGTTCTCCTTCACGAACACCGTGTACTCGGGCTGCGCGAACGCCGGCGCGTTGTCGTTCACGTCCGCCACTTCCACGGACAAGCTGGCGGTGGCGGAGAGCGGAGGCGATCCTCCGTCCCTTGCGGTCACCACCAGCTCATAGTTCGACACGCTCTCGCGATCCAAGGCGCTGTCCAGCACCAGCGAATAGTAGTTCTTGAAGGTGGACACCAGCTTGAAGGGGACATGGGGTGTTAGTGAGCAGGTCACTTGGCCGTTGGCGCCAGAGTCACAGTCAGACACGCTGATCAGGGCGATGACGGTGCCCACCTGAGCATCCTCTCGCACCGGGAGCGACAGCGAAGTGATCATTACCTCAGGGGTATTGTCATTCAGATCCAGAACTTCCACTAGGACTGTACAATGACCTGACATGGAAGGAATCCCTTTATCAATGGCGTTAACTTGAATTTCATACTCATTATTCTCTTCGAAATCCAATTTCCCGTAAATTCTGATTTCACCTGTTTCTGGATTTATTGAAAACATGCATTTCTCACTCACTGGCAAAATCAGTCTGATTCCATAGAAAATTTCTCTATTGACCCCTTCGTCTGGATCAGAAGCGTTTAGCTGAATCACTCTCGTGCCGTTTGGGACATTTTCAAACAGCACTACTTTATAGCCAGGCTTATCAAACTCCGGAGCGTTATCATTCACATCCAAAATGCTTATTTTAATCTGAACAGATCCTGTTAGCTCGGGCTTACCCCCATCCTGGGAGGTCAGCAATATATTAAGTTCTGGAGTTTCCTCTCTATCCAAAGACTTCCGTAGAACTAGTTCAGGCAATATACTTTTGTCGTTTTTCGTTATTATTTTAAGAGTAAAATACTCATTTAGACCTAACTTATAGGTCAGAAGAGAGTTTACACCGATATCCGCATCCGAAGCGCCCTCTAGAGGAAAATGAGAATCCAATGGGGCAGATTCAGAAATCAGTACCTTTTGCTCTTCTTCTCTGAACACTGGTGGGTTATCATTAATGTCCTTCACCTCCACCTCCACATGGAAAACCTGCAGCGGCCTGTCCACGATCACCTCCAGGTGAATGCTACACTCCGCGCTCCGCCCGCACAGCTCCTCCCGATCGATCCGAGAATTCACAAACAAAATGCCATTCTGCAGATTTACTTCCAGAAGGTCCCGGCGTCCTTTGGACGCCACCCGGAACAGGCGTGGGACCAGCTCCGCCAGCTCCAGCCCTAGGTCTTGCGCGATGCGGCCCACGAAGGTGCCGTGTTTGGCCTCTTCTGGGACCGAGTAGTGGACCTGGCAGCTCCCGGGGTCCCCCGCTGCAAGGAGCAGAAGCGACAGCAGCAATCGCGGGGCTCCTGGGCCTCCGCTCCAGGAAAACACCATTGTAGTTAACAAGATCTCCGAGGTGGGACTGTTGGTTTTAAGGGATCGCTCACCTGCGAACCTTTGTGAGCAGTCTCCCTTCCTGTAGGTGTAGATACAGTAAAATTTACCCAGCATTCCGGTCTGTATGGAGTCGATCCTATTCTGTCAATGGTTGGAATCCGGGCGCGCAGACAAAATTTTTCCTTTTCACCTTCTGAGTGTACAGCGACATCATGTGACTGATTATGTAAGTACAAGACAGATCGTGAGGTTCTTTCTAGTTTAGCCACTTCTCAGGACACATTAAATTTTTTGACCTTTGAATGATTTCATGGATTTTTTTGTAAATGCTTATTTTTTTTAAATGTATAAGATATTAGTAACAAAGCACAGTCATTTCTATTATACTGCAGTTTTTAAAATATTCTGCTTCAAAGTCTATCATAATCATTGAAATACAGAATATCAGAAGCAACTCTTTGCCTATCATGGAGAATAAAATAAAGAATAATATACATCACGCTTGGCCTTATTTTGCTTACAGTTCTCACTTGTCACGACTTTTACCCTTCACAAGCTCTTCATTGTAGGACTTTAGGAGAAAACCCCCCCAAAAAAGAAACTAAAGTATTTCTACTAACTAAATATTTCATTCATATAAATTATTTTATTCATACTTCCGTTTGATATAAAAATTCATCATAAATGTGGAACATGTCGTTTTTGGTTCCTTGATGCTCAAATGCAATGACTTTTCATACAATGCTCTTATTCCCATAACATATTAAAATGAAGCTTGGGTACAGATCCTGTAAGGTTTCACTCTAGCAGAAGGAAAGCATTTTCATGTAAAATGTTGAATCAAAGCCTCCAAATTTCACAGTATTCTAAAGTGGCTGTGGAGCCCTAATATGAAAAATGTCTGTGAGATGTTTTGGAGCCCAGTCTCTCTAACTAAAATCAAATGAATATAAACTTCAAAATGAACTTTTGGTCTCCCTTTAAATGTGCCCTTCAGGCCAGTTAGTAGTCCCTCAAAATCTGCTTCTCTTCAGAAAGTCAGAATGGAAAAAAAAACAGAAAACTAAATCAGAATGGTGACTATGATGCAAGGGAGAATCAAAGGACTTTTCATAATTTTATTAATTAATTCAAGATCAGCTTTAAGGGAAAACAAAACACAGAAAAGATTCCACAGCTAACTGTAAACAAATACAGAGTTTATAAGCTCATTAAAATTCAAGTCAAAATCTTTAAGCCAACAATTTGTCACCAATCCTTTTACATATAATAATGAAGGGAAGTGAGATAAGAAATCTTTATAAAACCAGGAAGTAATAATAATCATCCCACAAGTAAAAGCTAACTTAAATCAACTATAAAACTGGCTCTTAAGTAATCTAAAAAATTTGAATTTTTATGCTTTTGGGCTATTTAAATTGTCTAACACCTCTACCCTGATTCTTCATTTTCTATCTTCTATTTTCAAAAAAACTCAATGTACAATGATTGCTTAGAAACTTTATTGAAAAAGTAGTATGTTGGGGCGCCTGGGTGGCTCAGTGGGTTAAAGCCTCTGCCTGCGGCTCAGGTCATGATCCCAGGGTCCTGGGATCGAGCCCCGCATCTGGGCTATCTGCTCAGCAGGGAGCCTGCTTCCCCCTCTCTCTTTGCCTACTTGTGATTTCTGTCTGTCAAAAAATAAATAATAAATAAATAAATAAATAAATAAAATCTTTTTTTAAAAAAGTAGTGTGTTAGTTATGTAGTCCTCACACACTGTTAGACATAATTAAATTACTAAAGAGATAAAAAACATCTAAAATTAGCTTAATACTTAAACAGTTGAACTAGAAGATGGAAATTATATTAAAATTATAATTTTACACCATTGAATGTAATCCTGAAACTAAAAATAAGTATGGAAGACACAAAATTTGTAGAAAATAGCTCATAAAATTTGGAATTATCTAAAACTGTACATTGACTACTTGTATACTGTAAAAATAAGAATTTGCACAAATTTAGCATGTACTTAAAATATTCCAATATCTTTATTAATTTAGATGACATTGTGCCATTCCAAAAACTTCATCTGGAGATGGATAATAATGTGTCCCCTACCTAACATTCACATTTATACATTTACAGTTTCATAAGTGATATGATAGCTTAATCTTTTAAGTCTGAAACATTTTGTGTTTTAATTTGGTTGCCTACTATAGAATAAAGAAATTTTAGCCCCTAAAGCTAAAGAGGAGCAATAGCCACATATGAATCTCATCAAATTCTCAAAGAAGGGGTGCCTGAGGGGCTCAGCGGGTGAAGCCTCTGCCTTCAGCTCAGGTCATGATCCCAGGGTCCTGGGATCCAGCCCCTGAATTGGGCTGTCTGCTCAGCAGGGAGCCTGCTTCCCCCTCTCTCTCTCTGCCTTCTTCCCTGCCTACTTGTGATCTCTGTCTGTCAAATAAATAAGTAAAATATTTTTTAAAAACAAATTCTCAAAGAAATCCATTACTCCACCACTCTACATATAGCTAAGGATCAATGAATTAGAAGAATGATCTAAGGTAAATGACCTTTGGTAGAATCATCAGAAAAGATTATAGCACATTAAAAGAAAATTTCACAAACATCGGAGATAAAGCATTTAAAGACAGGAAATTTAAATTGCCAGATGAGCGAAAATTATAACCTACATTTCACTTTAATAGACTTAACATTTTCCTTTCTAGATGAATCCACAAAATTTGGGTCAGACTGTCAACCAGCATATATTGCACATATTATAATGCATGTCTTCTAAATGCATCTTCTAGATGCATGTCTTCAGCAAGTTCCAAGATGTGGTGGAGTGATATGAATAACTTTATTTGCCTAGTAAACTTTGTAAGCATAAATCTGGGAGTTCTGTTTGACTATGTTGTCGATAAATCTGTACCCATTACATGCGATAAAATAAATCGGCAGAACTTTTAAGTTCCATTATTTCAATGAAACCACCAAACAATACTGCAAGACTGAATTTTTAACTGCAAATAATATGAAAACAGGTTTTATCTTATCAATTGAGGCAAAACTAAAGATTATTTAATGGAAAACAAATGTATGACCCATGTTTAACTCTACAGAAAAAGGTAAATGTTTTCAGACTTAAAGAAGAGAGTGTTCAATCTTTGATACAAGCCGGAAGTGAGAAAAGTCAAGCTATCTAATAATGTGAAAATGTTAAAGCATAAGGTAGTGTTAAAAGACAAAGAGGACAAGCAAATGTAAATAGCCACAGGAATTATCTAGAGTAGTGAGATTTAGAGATGAAATAAGTAGTCCAAGTACATCACTGAAAATTATACATTATATCTAATAAAGTGCTGACAGGAGAGTCATTTTTGCATCTTCCTTTACCATTTTCTACCAAAACATTTGGAGACATGGGGCATTTATTGGCTAAAAAACCTGGTATCGCATGATTAAAACTGGATTTTTATCAGTTGGCATTTGACTAACAGAAATTGTTTTCTAAAACATTTACAGTCGTCTAAAACGTTAATACTCAAAATACAGAATATTCAATACATTTTTCTGTGAAATGAAGTGGTTTTTTAAAAATTTAACACAGACTTCAAAATAAGAGGAAATCTATAGAACTCACCTGCCCAGGGTGATTTGATCCTGCCTCCTGCCTTTCCTCTCCAACTTCTTTATCCAGACCAGGTGGAAGGCTGGGGCTGAAGGCCATGAGGTCGGTCTTGGGCGCGCCCTCCCCAGAGCACACCCTCTGCCGCCTCTGCTGCGAGTACGACCAGCTCCCCACCGCGCTGGAGCACACGAGCGTGGGCTTCCCAGGCCCGCACGCGCCCTCCCTGGGCGGAGCCGAGCACCGCAGCGCCGTGTACAGCAGCAGCGTGAGCACCAGCAGGCTGGACACCGCGCAGATGGCGACGATCAGGTACACGTTGACGTCCACCAGCGCCGTCTCGGCGCCAGCGGCGCCCGCCAACACCCGCGACGACGCTTTTGGCGCCTGGCCGCTCTCCACCAGCGACAGCAGCACGGTGGCCGTGGCCGTCAGCGCCGGCTCGCCGTGGTCCTTGACCAGCACCAGCAGGCGCTGGCGCGGCGGGTCCGCCTCGTCCAGGGGGCGCGTCGTGCTGATCTCGCCCGTGTACAGCGCCACGCGGAACGGGCTGCGCGCGCCCCCCGCCGCCGGCTGCAGCTCGAACGACAGCCACGCGTTGTAGCCGGAATCCGCGTCCACCGCGCGCACCTTCGCCACCACGTGGCCCGCGCCCACCGACCGCGACACCAGCTCGCTCAGCGCGCCGCCCCCGCCGCCCGCGCCGGGCCGCGGCAGCAGCGCGGGCGCGTTGTCGTTCTCGTCCAGCACGAACACCTGCAGCGTCACGTTGCTGCCCAGCGGAGGCACGCCCGCGTCGCGCGCGCTCACTTGGAACTGCAGCAGCTCCAGCTCCTCGTGGTCCAGCGGCTGCAGCGCGTACACCTTGCCGCTCTCCGCGTGCACCGACACGTAGCTCGACAGCGCGCGCTCGCCCACGCGCCGCTCCACCAGCGAGTAGGACACCCGCGCGTTCTCCTGCGCGTCCGCGTCCCGCGCCGACACCGTGAAGATGTGGCAGCCGGGCGGGTTGTTCTCCTTCACGAACACCGTGTACTCGGGCTGCGCGAACGCCGGCGCGTTGTCGTTCACGTCCGCCACTTCCACGGACAAGCTGGCGGTGGCGGAGAGCGGAGGCGATCCCTCGTCCCGTGCGATCACTACTAGAGCATAGCTCGACACGCTCTCGCGGTCCAAAGCGCCGTCCAGCACCAATGAATAGTAATTCTTGAACGTGGACATGAGCTTGAAAGGGACGTTTGGCGTTAGAGAACAGATCACCTGCCCGTTGGCACCAGAGTCATGGTCAGATACACTGATCAGCGCAATGACAGTACTAGGGTGAGTGTCCTCTCGTACTGGGAGAGACAGTGAAGTCACGGTGACTTCAGGGGCATTATCATTGGCGTCTAATATTTCTACCCAGACTGTACAGTGACCTGCCATTGGGGGATTCCCTTTATCTGTGGCCTGTACTTCAATTTCATAAAACTTGTTTTCCTCATAATCTAAAGTTCCATTGACCCTCACTTCTCCGTTATTTTCATCTAGTGTAAACAAGAGTTTTCCTTTGGGCTTCACTGACATCAAAGAGTAAGTTATCTCCCCATTGACTCCTTTGTCTCGATCTGTGGCGTTTAGCTTTATCACAAATGTTTCTTTAGCAGCGTTCTCCATCAATCTCACCTTGTATTCTGATTGCTCAAATTCCGGATCATTGTCGTTAATATCCAAGACTTGGATGAAAAGCTGAACGGTGCCAGTGAGCTCTGGTTTCCCCCCGTCGGCAGCTGTCAATAGCAAATTAAGTTCTGGAGTTTTCTCTCTATCCAGATATTTTTTTAATGTAAGCGACAGTCTTTTAGTCTGCTTACCATGTGTTGGTAATTCTAAAGAAAAAAACTCATTTTGACTTAGTCTGTAGGTCAATAGAGCATTCTCTCCTATATCCGCATCAGAAGCTCCCTCTAGAGGAAAATGAGAGTCAGGTTGCTTAGATTCAGGAATCAGCAGCTTTTGTTCTTTGAGAGAGAAGACTGGCGGATTGTCATTAATATCCTTCACCTCCACCTCCACATGGAAAACCTGCAGCGGCCTGTCCACGATCACCTCCAGGTGGATGCTACACTCCAGACTCCGCCCACACAGCTCCTCCCGATCGATCCGAGAATTCACAAACAAAATGCCATTCTGCAGATTTACCTCCAGAAGGTCCCCATGACCCTTCGATGCCACTCGGAACAGGCGTGGCACCAGCTCTGCGAGCTCCAGCCCCAAGTCCTGGGCGATGCGGCCCACAAAGGTGCCGTGTTTGGCCTCCTCCAGGACCGAGTAATGAACTTGGCCGCTGCCAGCCTCCCAGACTGCAAGGAGGAGAAGCGACAGCAGCAGACGCTGAGTGCCCAATCCCCTTCTTTGAGAGCCGAACATCGCATACGACATTGACTTCCAAAATAAGGTCCTTTACACTTAAAGCAGCAGAGACTCCGGTTTGGGATTAAAAATCTAGCTGAATTTTTGAGAAGTTTCAAAGAATCCTTTAACAGTAGCGTTCGGCATGATGGAGTCCTTTTTGTATGGGGCGTTCCTGGCTGTTCAGACCAACCCTTGAAACAACTATTTCCACCAAGTAAAGAGCGACACCTTGCGCCTGAATAGTGAGTACTGTGCACTACATCGTACACGATAGAATTTTACTTAAACAGAAAAATATAATTAACTTCATGTGCTTCATCTTACTTTATCCTCAAAATAGTATTTCCAAAGTGCTTATTGTGGGAACATTCATAGCATAAGTCATATTGAAAGTGATGGTATGTGAAAAATGACATTTTTTTCTTAACATGAAATTGAAATTTTTGTTCCTACATTTGATTTAGAGTTATACAGTTGTGGTTTTACTTAGCTATATAATACACACAGAGTTTAGTTCTACAGGTAGCCTTATGAAAAACTAGGGTTGAAAATTTCCTAAAGATATTGTTTCTCATATTAAAATGTTATCAAATTTGAATTGTTTTACTTCTAAGCTCTTTTGTTACTTTGGCTGCTAGGAAACTCAAAGACAAAGTTGAGGTATTAGTAACAACTCTTCAGTCCTTAAGTTCTGTATGTTGTGTTCTCATTTCTGTGCACTTGCCTTCTATTCATACCTATTTTCTTTAGTTGCAATTCTTTTTGTTATTTACATTTAATTGCATTCGTTGCAAGCAATCTTATATCCATTGAAAAAAATGTTTTCAAATTTAGTGTATAAAACAGAATTCACAATGGAAAAGTTTATTGATAGAGGTGAAATTTATATTTGACATACATGATTTATTAGGGAGGTTACTTTGCTAAAAGGATAAGATGAGGTATCAAATGACACTTTATGTGATGATGTCACTGATATGGAAGGAGGTGTCTTTCAATTATAAAATAAATTTTATTATAATTCAATGAAATAAATAAAAGTCACCATGAAAATCTGTGGGTCATATTGGTTATTTTCAAGTGACCAACATTGGATTTTGTTTATCTGTCAAGATATATTCATGAAAATAGCTGGCTTTTTTGGCCTATCACTTAACAAATGCTTATTAAGCACCTCTGAGTACGAGGCACAGGAGAGGACCAAAGAGACAATACAGTTGATAGGAAATTCCATTAGAGAGGGCATAGCCTGAGCATGGAAGGCTTAACCAGCACATTAAAGAACTGGACTTGACCTTGGTGGCACTGGGGAGCCATTGGATATGCTGGACCAAAAGAGTAAAGTTAGACTTTGGAGAGCTGAGACTGGTGAGGTATGCAAGGTGGACTGAAGGGAAGAAGACTAGAACCCAGGAGAACGGCGGGGAGCTGTTGTAGCATTGTAGGTATGACGTGAGGTAGGCTAGTGTATAGCAGAGTTCCCAGCACACAGTGGGCATTCAATAAATTGTTGAATGACCTGTTTCTTGTTGAAAGAATTCTGGGTTTGAGACCATAAGTTTATTCAAAACAAGGGGAAATATTTTTAATTATACTTCCTCTAAATGCATATTACTGGGTTAAACACACACACACACACACACACACACACACATAAAATGATCAAACATTTCAACCATAAGCCAAGTGATTTTAATATTTGTGTAAATTCAGCTTCATAAAATACCAAGCAGAAAATAAGAATTGTTGATATGAGTTATCATTGCCTGAAGATATAACTCGATTATGCGTCTTTGTCTTTTCATGTAGCCTTGGATTTAAGGGTGTCAAAAGAGAAGCCAATGGAAATTTAAAGTAGAAAGTGATTTAGAATAAATATCACTCTAGCTTGAGTGATATTTATCAGTAGGTTAGGCAGCAGCTTAACCCACTGAGCCACCCAGGTGCCCCTATTTTTCTTTATCTTGAATGCACACAGACACTATTGCTAATTTCAGATTTTGTTTCATTTTTTTCTAATTTACTCTTTTCCCCCATATTATCATCCTGCTAGAACTCTTAGTAAATAGAAATTCTTTCTTGGAGCACCTTTCTTGGGCACCAAAAGCCTCTGCCTTCCACTTGGGTCATGATCCCAGGGTCCTGGGATTGAGCCCCCCATTGGGCTCTCTGCTCAGTGGGGAGCCCGCTTCCCCCTCTCTCTCTGCCTGCCTCTATGCCTACTTGTGGTCTCTGTCTGTCAAATAAATAAATTAAATCTTTTTTTAAAAGAAACTTCTTTCTTGTAAAACTAATAAGGCAAGCAGACTTGTCACTTTTTTTTGTCAGAGAGTGAGCACAGGCAGACAGAGTGGCAGGCAGAGGCAGAGGGAGAAGCAGGCTTCCTGATGAGCAAGGAGCCCGATGTGGGACTCGATCCCAGGACGCTGGGATCATGACCTGAGCTGAAGGCAGCAGCTTAACCAACTGAGCCACCCAGGTGTCCCAGACTTGTCACTTTTTATAACACAAAATTATCTTATGCATCCATGAAACAATCAGTTATAAGGGCCTCTAATCAAAATATAACATCAGAATCCATTAACCGTATACTTAACATACTATCTGAAGCCTGTCTGATTTATTTTAGAGAAAAAGGAAGCAAGAGATCTCCAACCTCTTCATTATGGACTTTGGGGATTGAGATGGTATACGTAATATGGAATCCTCAAAGGTAAATACAGAGATGAACAACAGAAAGTATACCCAAAGTAGATAATATTACATGTCTGAACTAAAACCAGATGTTAATTTAGCAATTACTTTCCAGTAATATGGTATTTTTTAGTATATGAAAGGACATTGGATGAACAGCAAGTCATAAAAGAGTCTGATATATTGTATGACCCATCTTTTGCATTTTAGCTATGATATTTCAGATAGCACCATCTCAACTAATTCATACAAAAGAGATTATGCTATCTTTGAACTCATCTTTAGGGATAAGCTTGAGATCTGACAATAAGCAAATGCAAAGAAATTCACATCAATATTAACACTGATTTTGTAAAATTGATTGAAAACCTGAAGAACTTTGCGCCAGAGTTTTACTAACCCAAACTGGTTAGTCTTTCTTTAAGATTTATGTATTTATTTGAGAGAGTGAGTGTGTGTGTGTGTGTGAGAGTGCAGGGGGAGGGGCAGAGGCAGAGAATCTCAAGTAGACTCCTTACTGAGCATGAAGCCCAAGGTGAGGCTCCACACCAGAGGCTCCATGAAGGGCCCCGTGAGGGGTTGGATCCCATGACCATGGGATGACGACCCCAGAGGAAACCAAGAGTCAGATGTTCAACCGACTCAGCCACCCAGGCATCCCAATTTGGTTAGTCTTAAATTTCTTTTTCTTTTAATATTTTATTTATTTATTTGACAGGGAGACACACACTGAGAGAGGGAACACAAGCAGGGTGAGTGGGAGAGGGAGAAGGGGCTTCTCGCCCAGCAGGGAGCCCTATGCGGGGCTTGATCCCAGGACCCTAGGATCATGACCTGAGCTGAAGGCAGATGCTTAATGACTGAGCCACCCAGGTGCCACTAGACTTAAGTTTCTACTGTATGTCCTGCTAGTCATGTATTAGAGTACATGGTTTAATATTCTATTAGTCCTCATCATTCGCTAATACAGCATAACAGGTCTAGTAATATTTTTATTGAAAACATAACAGAGAAACAAATCTTGAAACCATTCTTGGAAACTCAGGAGAGTCTTCAAAATAAATATATTAAAAACACTATCCAACATTGTGTTTACAAATTATAGGAGATACTCATTGATGTTCACTCTTTGCTATCATGGCTCATTGAAGTATACACAGTTATGTGATCACAGATCATTTGTTCAGTCAGCACAAATCTCACAGACAACAATAAAACTGAAGAAGACTGAATTCTTAAATACCCACACACATTCAAAGATTTTCATGGGAGGGACACCTGGGTGGCTCAGTCAGTTAAGAGTCTGCCTTCAGCTCAGGTCATGATCTCAGGATCCTGGGATCAGGTCCCATGTCAGGCTTCTTGATCAGCAGGGAGCCTGCTTCTCCCTTTGCCTGATGCTCCCTCTGCTTGTGCATGTATGCTCTCTCTCTGACAAATAAATAAAATCTTTAATAAAAAAAAGATTGTCATGGAAACGTACACCTTTTAAGCTGTTACTGAAGTATACGATTTTGGAAACACTTATTGAATCCTTTGTTGATATCCAGAATCCTGGGAATAATCATATTACCACCTAAATTTGTCCAAACATTATCGTTATTCACAACCTAAAAAGGATAGGGTCGGGGTGCCTGGGTGGCTCAGTGGGTTAAAGCAGTCTTATCTTGGGCTCAGGTCATGATCCCAGGGTCCTGGGATCGAGCCCCATATCAGGCTCTCTGCTCAGCAGGGAGCCTGCTTCCCTTCCTCTCTCTTTGCCTGCCTCTCTGCCTACTTGTGATCTCTGTCAAATAAATAAATAAATAAATTTTTAAAAAGGACAAGGTCATTTTCATATCTGTCATTCGGCTTTCGTGTTCTGCTAGAAGGTTGCAGATCACAGTCTTCTGGGTTTTCTCATATATTAAATTATTCTTCTTATTTATATTATCTCCAAACAATGGATATCTTGTCCCTACAATGGCAACTCTTCATTATCTACATTATCTACATTACATTGAACGATGTAAAAACCTATCCCAATGTATCCCATGTAGTGCCCAATGTGGCACTACAACAAATGATAATGATGCTCATGAACATCTTCTGAGAAAAAATTCACTTAACACAAAAAAAACCTCAATTCTTATATCAATTACAGCATTGTACAAAATTAACTATGAGGATAATCATAGTTTTTGAAGAAGGTTTTTTCTTAAGCAAAACAGAAAGAAGGATTCACCTGTATATACTTCGTGCTTGATTTTCTTAGCCATAAATATGCCTGAGCAGAAAAAAAATTACTGTAGAAAACTCTACAGTGAATAAAAGGATGGCTCCAGAGGCGCTGGGTAGCACAGTGGGTTAAAGCCTCTGCCTTTGGCTCAGGTCATGATCCCAGAGTCCTGGGATTGAGCCCTGCACTGGGCTCTCTGCTCAGCAGGGAGCCTGCTTCCTCCTCTCTCTCTGCCTGCCTCTCTGCCTACTTGTGATCTCTGTCTGTCAAATAAATAAATAAAATCTCTAAAAAAACTTTAATTAAAAAAGGATGGCTCTAGAATCTAAAAGATATACCTTTGAATATCATTTTTACCATGTACTAGCTGGATGGCAGTAGACAAGCTAGAAAATTATCTTACCATCTCTTAGTTCGTCTGTAAAATTTGGATAGTCAAAGGTATTTTATTAGTTGTTAAGAGGACTAAATAAAATTACGTATTTTAAGTCCTTCACACAGTGTTCTAATAAACAGAAACAGTTCAAAGAGTAGTGGCTTATTTATAGTTGGTGACTGTTCTTGTTCTACTTTGTAGCTATGGTTGAAGAGAATTTCAGTATGATAAACTAGGGCATGTTTTTTCCTTTTCAGAAGATTTCCTAATGCTCATCTTCATGGAAGTCATCCTTTTTGTGAGTAAAAATGGTGACTAATGCCTCCTCAGTATTTCTGTTAACTTTACCCTATCCATAACATGGTTTTCTCTACAACGTAAATATATCATATATAATTTATTTCTTCACACAATATAGTTAAAGTGTTTCTAACTTAGGGAAGCCTGGGTGGCTCAGTTGGTTAAACATCTGCCTTCAGCTCAGGTCATGATCCCAGGGTCCTGGGACTGGCTCACATCAGGCTCCTTGTTCAACAAGGACCCTGCTTCTCCCTCTGCCTGCCACTCCCTCTGCTTGTGTGCTCTCTCTCTGACCAATAAATAAACAAAACCTTTTTTTAAAAAAAAAGGCTTCTAACTTGTACACTGGAAAAAAAGGGACAAAATAAACTTTCACGTCAATTGATTTAGATGCTTACAGATCTAAATACAAGTTCTCTGTGATCTCTTTAAAGAAGACAATTCACATCTTGAGTTTGCATCAAATGTATCTAAAGTACACAACATCAAATGTGAAATGTGACCAACACCATCTCTGTCAAATTCAAGTGACTTTATAGATACTCCATGGTTGTTATGCTTAAGCTATTTAAATCAATGTCATTTCAAAGACCTAGTGGCTTGGTGGACACAGGCAGCAGTACCACCTTTCCCCATATATGGGAAGACCCCCTTAAACTCAAAGCACAAGGAAGTGTGAATTTTCCTAACCCTACCCTAAAATACTTCCATACAGCCTTACAATAGGTACCATGAATGGAAGAAACATAAATATGATCAAATATCAATGAATTAATCTGGAGGAGAGCAGCAATAGACTCAGCAGGCAATTAGCAAAACTGACATTACGCTAGGAAATAAAGAAAAAATGTAGTTTATCTGAAGCTGCCGAAGATGATGAAGAAAATAAGCAGGAAATCATGAAAGGATTAAAGGAAAAAGTAAAGTCCTCCCCAAAGGTAAGACTGCAACTTCATTCAGTATCTCAGAAGCATGCCATTGATTATAAAGAAACAAACTTATTTATGAAAGGAAGCCATCTCAACACCCCATGCCCATTAGTAATAAATAAACTTATAGTTTAAAGGAAGGTAAGAATTCAAACACATTTCAAACTCAAAACAATTAAATTATGAAGTTATGCATTATTATGGTAATTTTTAATACACGAACACAATGAGTGGAGGACACCAATTAGAATAAGGAATTGAACAGAAAAAGTGAACTTGCTGCAAAATTGAGAACTAGAATATTTAAGGTTTGCCTACATCCTGCATTTCCCATCAGTGATTCTCACCTGGATAACAGCCTTCTTCATTTACAGACAACTTTAGTCATCTATTTCATTATTGCTACTACGACCACTAACATTATTTCCAGCAACTAAATAATGTTCTGCTGTGTTCATGAAGATTTCGGTGAAAAGTAATAAAAACGGCTAGACTTCCAGTGTGTTTAAAAATAAACCATCCCAAGAAAAGAAAACAAAAACAAATAAATGAAATAATAAACCTACACAAATGTCGCTGAACATATTATGCGATTGACATCAACAGGCATTAAATACGTTCAGAATTACTGTACTTACATCATTCCCGAAAATCTGTTCTCCACTATCTCCAGAATTTAAACAAGGAGGAATACTAGGGCTGAAGGCCATGAGGTCGGTCTTGGGCGCGCCCTCCCCAGAGCACACCCTCTGCCGCCTCTGCTGCGAGTACGACCAGCTCCCCACCGCGCTGGAGCACACGAGCGTGGGCTTCCCAGGCCCGCACGCGCCCTCCCTGGGCGGAGCCGAGCACCGCAGCGCCGTGTACAGCAGCAGCGTGAGCACCAGCAGGCTGGACACCGCGCAGATGGCGACGATCAGGTACACGTTGACGTCCACCAGCGCCGTCTCGGCGCCAGCGGCGCCCGCCAACACCCGCGACGACGCCTTTGGCGCCTGGCCGCTCTCCACCAGCGACAGCAGCACGGTGGCCGTGGCCGTCAGCGCCGGCTCGCCGTGGTCCTTGACCAGCACCAGCAGGCGCTGGCGCGGCGGGTCCGCCTCGTCCAGGGGGCGCGTCGTGCTGATCTCGCCCGTGTACAGCGCCACGCGGAACGGGCTGCGCGCGCCCCCCGCTGCCGGCTGCAGCTCGAACGACAGCCACGCGTTGTAGCCGGAATCCGCGTCCACCGCGCGCACCTTCGCCACCACGTGGCCCGCGCCCACCGACCGCGACACCAGCTCGCTCAGCGCGCCGCCCCCGCCGCCCGCGCCGGGCCGCGGCAGCAGCGCGGGCGCGTTGTCGTTCTCGTCCAGCACGAACACCTGCAGCGTCACGTTGCTGCCCAGCGGAGGCACGCCCGCGTCGCGCGCGCTCACTTGGAACTGCAGCAGCTCCAGCTCCTCGTGGTCCAGCGGCTGCAGCGCGTACACCTTGCCGCTCTCCGCGTGCACCGACACGTAGCTCGACAGCGCGCGCTCGCCCACGCGCCGCTCCACCAGCGAGTAGGACACCCGCGCGTTCTCCTGCGCGTCCGCGTCCCGCGCCGACACCGTGAAGATGTGGCAGCCGGGCGGGTTGTTCTCCTTCACGAACACCGTGTACTCGGGCTGCGCGAACGCCGGCGCGTTGTCGTTCACGTCCGCCACTTCCACGGACAAGCTGGCGGTGGCGGAGAGCGGAGGCGATCCTCCGTCCCTTGCGGTCACCACCAGCTCATAGTTCGACACGCTCTCGCGATCCAAGGCGCTGTCCAGCACCAGCGAATAGTAGTTCTTGAAGGTGGACACCAGCTTGAAGGGAACGTGGTGTGTTAGTGAGCAGGTCACCTGCCCGTTTTCCCCAGCATCACGGTCAGTTACACTGATTAGGGCGATAACAGTTCCCATTATAGCATCCTCTGGAACAGACAATAATAGCGACGTCACCAGCAACTCCGGAGCATTATCATTAATGTCCAAGATTTCAACCAAGATTGTGCAGTGACCAAACATGGGGGGATGTCCTTTGTCAACTGCTTCTATTTGAAGTTTCCATAATTTAGTTTCTTCAAAATCTATTTTTCCGTTTACTTTTATTTCTCCACTGGCCGAATCAATGTGGAAAAAGTCTTCTGTATTTGAAGAGACATCAGCGGCAAAGGAATAAAGAATGTGGCTGTTTGAACCTTCATCCAAATCCGAGGCGTTAAGTCTAATAACCAGTGTACCGTTTTTCGAATTCTCCAGTAATTTTACACGATGGACTGCTTTGTCAAACATTGGGGCATTGTCGTTTACATCCAGCACTGTGATGTGTAATTCTGTGCTACCTGTCAGCTCAGGTTTGCCCCCATCAGTTGCTTGGAGCACCAACAGAAGCTCTGAAGAGACTTCCCTGTCTAAGGGTTTTTTTAGTACTAGTTGGAGGGGTTTTACCTGATCGTTGGTGGGTACTTCCAGAGAGAAATACTCATTGGGGCTCAGTTTGTAAGTCAGCAGAGCGTTTGCCCCGATATCTGCATCAGAGGCGCCCTCTAGTGAAAAATGCGAGTCAAGAGCCCTTGTTTCGGAAATAAACAAATTTTTTTGTGTTGCTGGGAATACAGGAGGATTGTCGTTAATGTCCTTCACCTCCACCTCCACATGGAAAACCTGCAGCGGCCTGTCCACGATCACCTCCAGGTGGATGCTGCACTCCGCGCTCCGCCCGCACAGCTCTTCCCGGTCGATCCGAGAATTCACAAACAAAATGCCATTCTGTAGATTTACCTCCAGAAGGTCCCCGTGACCCTTGGATGCCACCCGGAACAGGCGCGGTACAAGCTCCGTCAGCTCCAGCCCCAAGTCCTGGGCGATGCGACCCACGAAGGTGCCGTGTTTGGTCTCCTCCACGACCGAGTAGTGGACCTGACCACTGCCGGCCTCCCAGACTGCAAGTAGCAGAACGGAGAGCAGCAAGCGCTTGGTTTCCTGGCCACCTCGTCCTGAAACTAACATCCTGCTTTGCTTCTCGTTAGTAAATCAACATTTCATCAGCCTAAAGATGTAGTCCTTTTAGATCTTTCTTTTGAGTCCTTGTTCCTGAGATCCCAACTGATCTTAACAACATGGGTGTGCACAGTCTTTAAAACACCGGAACCCGTGGAGATTCTTTGTGGTCCGTGAACTACCGTAATTTTCTTCTGTTCAAAGAATCCGCTCCTTAGAGAACAACGACATCCTGTGGCTCAAAATGGAAGTACGTTTGTGTTTATACTATTTCTTTCACTTCTATTGCTTCTCTCATAATTCCTTCATATATTGCTCCATTTTTAATTTGTAGGCCTTTAGTTCTTTCTTTATACATTCCTTGTGTGTGACCACTGGTTCTTTAAAGGTGGTTTTTGCCTTACAAATTAGAATCCTATCAGTTTTACCTTGGATATAGACATCTAAGAGAACGCACTACTGAACTAACTATATTATCATGTATATAAACACTAAAAGAAGTCCGTACTTGTGGATTACTAGAGATGGTGTGTTTTTTAGGTTTTCAGAAAGTGATCATTTTGGAATGGCCTCTTGTTGAGCTTATTCCATTGCTAATACTACAATTTCTATCACTTAATCCTTATACTATGTTAAATTATTCTAAGCATTTAATTCAACTGTGAGAAGAATAACTCAAGATACAAGTTCTCTTAAGTTACCACCTCAACATAATGGTGTTTCAAATCAATACTGAAATGCAAGCTACTTACCAGTTTATCTAAAGATTTATTTTCTTTGATATTAATGAATTTACCAAGTACTGACTCTGAGAAATACAAAGTATTTTTATTGTTGGCTCATTTTAAAGCTTTTTCAATTATTGTATCTGCTCAGAATGAATGTTGTAGTTTCCATCCTGAAGGACAACTTAAATTCACATTACATTCATTGCTATTTATAAAATACTTACATTTATATTTATAAAATACCCTCCCAAGGAAAACCCTGAATCAGGAATTCCGGTTATATTTTCTGTTTGTTTATATCCATTTTACTCCAGAATTGGCTTACAGAGACTAGAGTAGAAAAGCATCTAAATCTAATTCATTTACTCAATTTTTATTTTCCTGTTCTTATCTCCAGTGCAAAAACCATGTGGAAATTTGCATCACAATACCAGTTACAATAAAACTTATCAGTCTTATAGTAAAAGAGAAATATTTTAACCATTCTCAAGACTGTTAAGAAGCCAACTATCCAATATCTGAAATCCTTCTGATAAGATGGCAGCCACTGGGAAAATACCAAATTTCTCTACTGAAAAAAATTGTAAATGGCTACCCATGGCAATCTTTGGTTTTTATGAGAAAGTGAGCTGCAGTCTTCATTTGGAATACTTCTAAAAATAGGGATTCAATGATTATAAATCTATGCAAAAGATTTATAGTTCTAACTACTTGTAATTCTTTTTTAAGTTGTGAAAGCCATAAACTGAAGATATTGCATAAAGAAGAGCAAAAACTTTTTTAGCACATGTGGGTTACTAAATTCAGAAAAAGACATGACTAAGACATGACTCCTTGGGTTTGCTGATTTAAATAATCTAGTCCCTTTGGGAATATGACAGGATGGAGGTCCATTCCATTTTTGGTTTAAGGAATTGCTTCATTAGTTAAGTACACATCAAGACAGTTTTTAAAGCCCTCAGAATACCAAGGCTATCATATAGCTCAATAATTATAGTATACCAATAAAGCCAAATGGATTGGTTATTCATCTTAAAATGGACTATAACAAATACTATGCCATCAAGAGCCATAGAGTACTCGTGATTAGCATCATTTTAATGCCATTTAATAAAATTATATTACACATGATTATAAAATTAAAATGTTAGAGGGTTTTTACGTTTATTTATTTCAGAGAGAGAGCATTGGGAGGAGGGGCAGAGAAAGAGAAACTCAAGCCAACTCTTTGCTGACTAGAGCCTGATATGGGGCTCGTTCTCACAAAGTCAAGAGATCACAACCCAATCCAAAACCAAGAGCCAGGCATTTAACCAACTGTGCTACCCAGGCACTCCTAAGTTGTGACAGGTTTTTTTAAAAATATATTTTATTTATTTATTTATTTATTTGACAGAGGGAGAGACAGTAAGAGAGGGAACACAAGCAGGGGGAGTGGGAGAGGAAGAAGCAGGCTTCCTGCTGAGCAGGGAGCCTGATTTGGGCTGGATCCCAGGACCCAGGGATCGTGACCTGAGCCAAAGGCAGAGGCGCTAACAACTGAGCCACCCAGGCACCTCAAAATATCATGGTTTTAAAAGAAATTGACTAATTTCTTTTTTGGCAAGAATGTTAAATCCTTAATTTGGAATATTTTCTGATTTCATCCTGAAATTTCCATAATTCTGAGTTAAATGAAAGAAACTGTCCATAAATTTTTTAAAAATATTTAATCATAAAACAGAGATGGGACACCTGGGTGGCTCAGTCAGTTACACATCAGCCTTCTGCTCAGGTCTTGATTGTAGGATCCTGGGATGGAGTCCCTGGGATGAGCAGGAAGCCTGCTTCTCCCTCTTCCTCTGCCACTCCCACTGCTTATGTTCTCTCTCTCAAATAAATAAATAAAATCTTTAAAAATAAAGACAGACAAGGGCACCTGGGTGGCTCAGTGAGTTAAAGCCTCTGCCTTCAGCTCAGGTCATGGTCTCAGGGTCCTGGGATCGAGCCCCGCATCGGGTTCTCTCTGTTCAGCAGGGAGCCTGCTCCCCCCCCACCTCTGCCTGCCTCTCTACTTGTGATCTCTCTCTCTGTCAAATAAATAAATAAAATCTTTGAAAAAAAATAAAGACAGACAGAGGAAGACAATGGCAAACTAAAAACAGTAAAATGTGTCTTTGCTATCTCTCAACTACTCCTGAAATCTCACCTCATTTCCTCCCCTATCTGCATTTCCTCCTCCAAAGACTTTAAAATTATTAAGTTGCTGGATAAAATGGTAACTGGTTGTGCTAAACTTTTGGTGAATGTTTGTGTTTTAAACATGCCCCCCCAGGGGTGCCTGGGCTGCTCAGTGGGTTAAGCCTCTGCCTTCAGCTCAGGTCATGATCTCAGAGTCCTGGGATTCAGCCCAGCATCGGCATTGGGCTCTCTGCTCAGCTGGGAGCCTGCTTCCCCCCCTCTCTCTGCCTACTTGTGATCTCTCTCTCTCTCTCTCTCTCTCTGTTAAATAAATAAAATCTTTGAAAAAAATTAATATTAAAAAACATGTCCTCCCAAAAAGAGAAGTAAAATAAATAGGAATAAATCGGTAAACACACAATCCTGTGTTTCATTAATTGCTCAGATGAAGAGATACCTTTGGATAAGACTTTTCTGCAAGAGGAACAAAGCGACATTTTAAAGGGCAGAAAGAGCACCTGGGTGGCTTAGTGCATTAAGACTCTGCCTTCGGCTCAGGTCATGATCCCAGGGTCCTAGGATGGAGGCACACTGGGACTCCCTTTTGAGCAGGGACCCTGCTATCCCCCTCTCTCTCTCTGCCTGCCTCTCTGCCTACTTGTGATCTCTCTCTCTCTCTCTCTGTCAAATAAATAAATAAATAAAATCTTTTAAAAGGGGGCAGAAAGAGAAGGCAGATATAAGGGAAAAGAATTCTATATGCAAGTTGAAATATTCTGCATTAACTTATCATCTGTAATCTCTGAGTATAGGAGAGTGGCCAAGGGAAGTATTAATGTAAATAGGCAATACTGTGCTTAAATTCCTGCCACAACAGTCTTTTTGGTGTTCCTAAACTTGAATAGAGATTTCACATTTTATTAGAAACTATTTGTGAAACACACACAGAGTAAAAACTCAGCCTGCATACAGAAATGAAAAAGTATTGCTAAAGATCAGAGTTGAGATGATAAACTAGTTAGCACTACTATTTTTTTGTAAAATGGGATTTAGCAAAATAAACAAAAATGAAATCATAGGCTTCATGTAACAACCAGTCTCAGAAAGGAATATTGAATAGGATAGTGTTGGCACCCTGCACTTTAATTGTCTGCATTTCCCAGTCTACCTCATCCAACACAACCTTGTTTAAATGGCTAGAGAAACTATAAACTAGGTGCACACTATGATCTCAAACCAGTAGAGATCGTTCTAATAGAACAATTCAGCATTCTCTTCAACTTCTCATATTAATTTGGACTAAAGTAATTATTTTCAACCTCCTTAAAATTAAAAGGGATTTTAGGGGCGCCAGGGTGGCTCAGTGGGTTAGGCCTCTGCCTTGGGCTCAGGTCATGGTCCCAGGGTCCTGGGATCAAGCCCAGCACCAGGCTCTTTGCTCAGCAGGGAGCCTCCTTCCCCCTCTCTCTCTGCCTTCACTCTGCCTACTTGTGACCTCTCTCTGTCAAATAAATAAATAAAATCTTTTAAAAAATTATGGGATGCCTGGGTGGCTCAGTTGGTTAAGCAGCTGCCTTTGGCTCAGGTCATGATCCCAGGGTCCTGGGATTGAGTCCCACATCGGGCTCCTTGCTCGGCATGGAGCCTGCTTCTCCCTCTGCCTCTGCCTGCCTCTTTGTCTGCCTGTGCTCACTTGCTCTCTCTCCCTCTGTTCTGACAAATAAATAAATAAAATCTTTTAAAAAATTTAAAAGGGATTTTCAAATGTTCTCCATTATTAAACACAATCATGACTTTTTCTTCACAGTGCAAAATCTTATACTTGCACATAATAAACAATATTTCATGCTGATAAAGGAGTAGATCACGAAGAGCTCATTAAACTCTTCCATTTTACAACAGAACTATAAAACTTTTCTTCTGCTCAAAGAAGTGAATAGTACATACAACAGAGATACCACCACTACCAAAATAAAAATGAAAAACACTTTAAAAGCTCAAAACCCTTAATTTTGTAGGTTAGGACATTTATAAATGAGCTTCAAGTCTCCTTAGAGTACCATTAAAAATAAAATATAGGGGTGCCTGTGTGGCTCAGTGGGTTAAGCCTCTGCCTTCGGCTCAGGTCATGATCCCAGGGCCCTGGGATCGGAGCCCCCACATAGGGCTCTCTGCTCAGCGGGGAGCCTGCTTCCCCCCGCCACTGCCTGCCTCTCTGCCTATTTGTGATCTCTGCCAAATAAATAAAATCTTTTAAAAAATAAAATATAAACACTGAATACTGAGGACATAGTATGCATTATAAGCTATATTGCACTACAGATGTTTCTTTAAGATTTATTTGAGACAGTACCCACCCGTGTGTTCTCTCGCATGCACCAAGCAAGAAGGCAGAAGAGGCAGAGAGAAAGGAACAGAAATCTGCAAGCAGACTCCCCTGTGGGTGTGGAGGCCTGAGTAAGTCTTCATCCCAGGACCCCAAGATCATCACCTGAATGGAGAGTCCCATGCATAACCAACTGAGCAACCCAGGTGCCTCCATATATTTCCTTAAGATTTTATTTACTTATGTATTTGACAGAGAGAGAGTGTGTGCACAAGAAAGGCGAACTGGAGAGGGAGAAGCAGGCTTTCCACTAAATAGGGAACCCCCTCCTGTGTGGGGCTCCATCCCAGGACCCTGGGATCATGACTTGAGCCCCCCTCTCTGCACTCCCCCATATTCTTTAATAAGAGAGAAAAGGCACATATCCACCCGGAAGAGAAATGATCAGAGCAGTCTTTAAGGTAAGAGGGTCATTCAAAATTTAGATTTTAAAATTAAACTACTAATAAAGTACTAGTTAAAGTACTAATCTCATAAATACATGTAACATAAAAAAGACACTAGTTTATGGGGAAAAAACCCAAAACCTACAAACTACATCAAATATTTGTGTTGGAACCATAAATACTTAAAAATAAGTTGAATAATTTTAAAAATCGAAGTATCAAGAAAAACGTGACACACAGGATACACTAGACAAATTACAAAATGAACTTTTATTTCTTTATTTTCTACAGTAAGCTGCATACCCAACGTGGGTCTTGGACTCACAACCCGAGTTTAAGAGTCACATGCTCTACCACTGAGCCAGGAGATGCCCCCAAAAAGGAGCTTTTAAAATAAATTATATTATATTAAATATTACTAGAAATGTTTGAGGTTTTACAGAAATATTCTATATTAGAAAGAATGGAGATATTCTGAGACATATATGAGGGGGGAAAGCGGTTAATAAAATATTATTTACCAAACAACATATTGAAATAAAAAAGTAATAACCCACCTTCCTAGAGTAATCCCCTTCATTGGACTGCTCTTCCGTTTCTCCGTCTGGGACTGGACACGGAGGAAGACTGGGACTGAAGGCCATGAGGTCGGTCTTGGGCGCGCCCTCCCCAGAGCACACCCTCTGCCGCCTCTGCTGCGAGTACGACCAGCTCCCCACCGCGCTGGAGCACACGAGCGTGGGCTTCCCAGGCCCGCACGCGCCCTCCCTGGGCGGAGCCGAGCACCGCAGCGCCGTGTACAGCAGCAGCGTGAGCACCAGCAGGCTGGACACCGCGCAGATGGCGACGATCAGGTACACGTTGACGTCCACCAGCGCCGTCTCGGCGCCAGCGGCGCCCGCCAACACCCGCGACGACGCCTTTGGCGCCTGGCCGCTCTCCACCAGCGACAGCAGCACGGTGGCCGTGGCCGTCAGCGCCGGCTCGCCGTGGTCCTTGACCAGCACCAGCAGGCGCTGGCGCGGCGGGTCCGCCTCGTCCAGGGGGCGCGTCGTGCTGATCTCGCCCGTGTACAGCGCCACGCGGAACGGGCTGCGCGCGCCCCCCGCTGCCGGCTGCAGCTCGAACGACAGCCACGCGTTGTAGCCGGAATCCGCGTCCACCGCGCGCACCTTCGCCACCACGTGGCCCGCGCCCACCGACCGCGACACCAGCTCGCTCAGCGCGCCGCCCCCGCCGCCCGCGCCGGGCCGCGGCAGCAGCGCGGGCGCGTTGTCGTTCTCGTCCAGCACGAACACCTGCAGCGTCACGTTGCTGCCCAGCGGAGGCACGCCCGCGTCGCGCGCGCTCACTTGGAACTGCAGCAGCTCCAGCTCCTCGTGGTCCAGCGGCTGCAGCGCGTACACCTTGCCGCTCTCCGCGTGCACCGACACGTAGCTCGACAGCGCGCGCTCGCCCACGCGCCGCTCCACCAGCGAGTAGGACACCCGCGCGTTCTCCTGCGCGTCCGCGTCCCGCGCCGACACCGTGAAGATGTGGCAGCCGGGCGGGTTGTTCTCCTTCACGAACACCGTGTACTCGGGCTGCGCGAACGCCGGCGCGTTGTCGTTCACGTCCGCCACTTCCACGGACAAGCTGGCGGTGGCGGAGAGCGGAGGCGATCCTCTGTCCCGCGCTGTCACCACCAGCTCATAGTTGGACACGCTCTCGCGATCCAAGGCGCTGTCCAGCACCAGCGAATAGTAGTTCTTGAAGGTGGACACCAGCTTGAAGGGGACGTAGGGTGTTAATGAGCAGGTCACCTGCCCATTGGCACCAGAGTCACGATCGGACACGCTGATAAGGGCGATGACAGTTCCCACCTGAGCATCTTCTCGCACCGGGAGTGACAGAGAAGTGATAATCACCGTAGGTGAATTATCATTTTCATCCAGAACTTCCACTAGTACGGTGCAGTGACCAACCATAGGTGGGTTTCCTTTATCTGTAACATCTACATGAATTTCATAAGTGTTACTGTCCTCAAAGTCAATTGCATCATTTACTCTTATTTCTCCCGTTTTTTCGTTCATTAGAAATTTCCTCCTTACGCTGGGTGGAACCAAAGCGCTAAATGAATATATCATTTCCTTGTTTATTCCTTCATCTGCATCAGACGCATTTAGCCATATTATTAACGTTTGGTTCGCTGAATTTTCATACATCTTAACTTCATAAACGGATCGGTCAAATACAGGCGCATTATCATTGGCATCCAACACCAAGATCAGTAAAGTAACAGATCCAGTATATTCCGGTTTGCCTCCATCCGTTGCGGTTAATAACAACTGAAGCTGAGGATTTTCTTCACGATCCAGCATTTTTTCTAGAACAAGCACTGGGGATTTGCCTTTGTCTTTTTTGTTTATAATATCAAGAATGAAAAACTCATTTGGACTGAGTCTATAGGTAAGCACTGCATTGTCTCCAACATCCGCATCAGATGCGCCTTCTAGCGGAAATCGAGAGTCAAGCAGTCGAGATTCGGGTATTAAAAGCTTTTGTTCTGAGACGGAGAAGACCGGCGCATTGTCGTTAATGTCCTTCACCTCCACCTCCACATGGAAAACCTGCAGCGGCCTGTCCACGATCACCTCTAGGTGGATGCTGCACTCCGCGCTCCGCCCGCACAGATCCTCCCGGTCAATCCGAGAATTCACGAACAAAATGCCATTCTGCAGATTTACCTCCAGAAGGTCCCCGTGACCCGTGGACGCCACGCGGAAAAGGCGCGGTACGAGCTCCGTCAGTTCCAGCCCCAAATCCTGGGCGATGCGGCCCACGAAGGTACCGTGTTTGGCCTCCTCCGGGACGGAATAGTGGAGCTGGCCGCTCCCCGCCTTCCAGGCTGCGGGAAGCAGGAGCAAGAGGAGGCGCAAAGCTCTTTGGTTGCTGGGTGTGTAGACCAACATCGTATCTTTCTGCCGATTTACAAATTAATGAACCAGCGGTCTAGAAGAAGCATGTTCTCTGAATTTTCCTATTCGACTTCTTACATCTAATTTTATCATAAATGGCTGAGATCTGAGAACGTAGCTCCTTTCTATCCTTGAGAAACAGGATTATGCCTTTGTTCTAAAAAACATTTCGTGGAAGACAGCGACATCCGGTGGCTGAATGTGTAAGTACAATTCCGTGCGTTTAACTTGTCTTTCGGTCATCGCTTTTCATTCTATTTTGACGGATTTGTATCTCTACAGATCTCCAGAAGTTCACATGATGTCTCTTTTGTATATAACAATAATTACTGCATACTCCTGAGTATGCAGGGTTTCCTGAGTGGAGAACCTCAGAGAAGCAATTTCTTCCCCAGCAATGATTATTATTAGCTATTTTGGAAAATAGTCTTAATATTTGTATATACTGAGTGTATTAGTATTTTACTGGATGACAATTTTAGACCAATTCCAGTTTTTTTAAGATCTGATTTATTTGAGAGAGAGAGAACGAGTGGCGGGGAGGAGCAGAGGGAGAGGGAGAAGCTGACTCCCCATTGAGCCAGGAGCCTCATGAGGGACTTGATCCCAGAACCCTAGGATCATGACCTGAGCTGAAGACAGAAGCCCCAAATATTTTCAAGTTTTGATACGCAATTCACTTCTCTTTGTCATTATCTGAGATTAAATAAAACTTAGTAGACACTAATCTGAAGAATCAATTCTCTAAGTTGTTTAAAACTCCTAAATTTCAGTCATCACTAGTTCGTTGAGAGAAGATCACTGGCTTTAACATCAGAAATGCCTCCATTCTGATTCCTATTCTTAAACTTACTAGTTGTGTCACCTGGGGAAAATAATTTTACCTCTCTGTCTCTTTTCAGTTTTATAACATTCATACAATAATAATATGGTGGTTGTATGAATTATGATATATTATATGCCTAGGATTGTACCTTAAGGGGAGTGAGTGGTTCATAAATGGCAATATTCTCAGGCCTCAATTTAGCCACATTTATTTTCACATTGTGTTAAGACCACAATAAGCTTTTTGGTAAAAAAAAAAATTATTACCTGTAGAATATTATAACTGTGCGAGGCCTTCACAGTTACTACTGCACAGGCTGATTGGTGGTTCTGGTCTTTGGGAAAACAGAAAAGTACTTTTAGTGAGAAATCAGTTACACAGGGAGAAGTTTCACTTTCTGATATGTATCTTACATGGGCAAAAATAACCTTAATTGTGATTCTAAATAAAATAATTCAAAAGTGTGTGATTTCCGCTTGCAGAGACAAGTGCTCTCATCTTTGTTATATTTAATCTTTTCAAGGACCCCAATTACAATTTTGGAATTATCTAATAGTTTTATCAGTGTCAATAAAGCTCTTCATCACTACCTGAAGTAAAAATATTTTATTTCTCAAAGTTCTTGGAACCTAATATTCAGCAACTGAAATTCTCTTTTAATATATCTACACTACTGAAAAAAAAGAGAGAAAATTCTCTTTTCCCAAGAAGGGAAAACTTAATAATAAGAACTTTGGTCTTATCCAAAGGTTAATTTATTTACTTTAATGATGTTGTGATTTATAAAAGAGATTACAGTGTGCTCATGCTTCCTGATGATGTAAAAGGTAAATTCCTTGCTAGATGTTCACTGATCTTCTGAAAATTTGCATATGATGATAGCCCATATTCAGGAGAAAACAAATATTAAGGACAAAATTACCAATTATATCAATACAGCCATCAATAATAAAGAATAAAATGTATAATTATAGAAGACATAGTAAATAATAAATCATACTAGCTCTAAGAGACTAGAGGAGTGGGGCAGGGTGGTTAAATTTCTAGCACTCCTCAATCCACATAATCCACATAACATATAATCAAATACCTGGGCCCAATTCATTTAATTAATTGATTCATCTATTCTAATAAATTGTTTTTATACTTTTCTACTTCTTTAGACTGATCTTAAGTTAAAGTCCATTCAAATTCTGATTCAGTTGCTCTTGCACATGAAAAAGTACAAGGAGAAATATATTTGATTTAAGGTGAATTATACTGACAGACATGGACAGAATTGATTACAGGAGTTCAGAAAATACTCAAGTTTTGAAAGAAATACAATGCAAAAGGGGTGCCTGGGTGGCTCAGTCGTTAGGTGTCTGCCTTCTGCCTTCCGCTCAGGTCATGATCCTAGGATCCTTGGATGGAGTCCGGCATCCTGCTCCCTGCTTGATAGGGAGTCTGCCTCTCCCTCTGCCTGCTGCTCCCCCTGCATGTGTGTGTGTGTGTGTGCTCTCTCTCCCTCTCTCTGACAAATAAATAAATATTTTAAATAAACAAATAAATAAATCATATATATATGTATATGTATAATGAAGAGAAAATAAACTGCTTTATAACATATGCCAAACATGTCCTCTAAAAGGGAAAAGAAAATATTGAAACATATTATTTAAGTGATTTTTACTTGCACTTTCATGGTTTCATTGTAACTCTATTCTCAAAGCTACTGATTTTGCTCTCCTGAGTTGTCAATTAAGGAATATCTTGTTAAAAATCTAATACAATAAAAAATACTGGAATAGAAAAATAAGTCATGTAACAAAACTCAACATAAGTACAAATGAAGTTTCTAAAATATAAATTAGAAAACAAAAACTTGGACTAAACACAGTATGAAGAACCACCAATCTGAAAGTCACATGCCACAATTCAGGAAATATAAATTTAATATGTAATGAGTTTAAAGGTGCAATTTACCATCTCCAGATTTCTGTCTTTCAGAATATTGAGAGAAAAAAGTAAATCATCATCTCCCCTGATAGGGGTAACTTTTTAAAGTTATAGACTAAATTTCAAGAGAATTCAAAGTTTAGAATATACATATATCTGTAATGCACAAACGTGTATGTATACTAACAAAAATTTCAGTAAAAAGTAAAGTCTTTTGAAAAAAGAAAGTACCTCAAGGAAGTATTTTCTCCAATATCAGATAAAAGATGAATTTCAAAAAATTTTCTAAATGTAAACAAAATTCTCAATCAATATACCACAATATTCTCAACCAAGTATATAGAAACATATTTTACAAAAGTTGAAATGAAAGTTATATTTCTAGCATTTGTTGTCAGAATTAGATTCCTAAGGTAAAGTAAGTGTTTTCTAGGGTATACTGAAATTTATTCATTGAAATAATAAACACTGAGTAGTGCTGGCCAACCATGCCTTTAGTATCCATCCAGAGAAAGGTAGAAAAGTACAGTTATGTATTTCCACTTTGGGTTTCTTTTAAACAATAGATTATATATTAAAGTATCATGCAAAGTTTAGAAATGAGAGGCATCTGGATGACTCTGTCAGTTAAGCATTTAAGGCTATGCCTTCTGCTCCAGTCAGGATCCCAGATTCCTGGGATCCAGCCACCACATCCCAGCTCCGCACAGAGTCTAATCCTCCATCTCCCTCTGCCCCTCCCCTCTCTCGTGTTCCCGCAGGCAGTCTCTTTCCAATAAATATATAAGATTTTCTTTTTAAAGAAATGAATAAATGATGGACTGGTGTTGAAGTATACTTAATGTGTAGCAATTAAGCTACTTTTCACCGAATAATTTTCAGGTGCAGTGGCAGCACGGCTTTAGGAATTCAATATGATTCCCATGACAGGTTTTAAATGAAATTGATTCCAGCACGCACTAAATAGTACTCAATGTATGGTTTTTAATGATTCGTAATTGGAAGTCAAAATACAAAAGGCAGGTATAAACTTAAAGTATTCAACTTCTGAATAATAAATAAAATATTCGCAGATCTCTAGAATAAATGAGTAAAAACTATTCAAAAGACCCGTCTGCAAATAAGAATGTTTGTCACACTTCAAAAAATAAATATATAGTGAATAAAATATTTGAGTAACCCACCTTTCCAGAGGACTCCAAAGAAGCTTCTGAATCTTCCGTTGCATTTAGAGATCCAGGACAGGGAGGAAGACTGGGACTGAAGGCCATGAGGTCGGTCTTGGGCGCGCCCTCCCCAGAGCACACCCTCTGCCGCCTCTGCTGCGAGTACGACCAGCTCCCCACCGCGCTGGAGCACACGAGCGTGGGCTTCCCAGGCCCGCACGCGCCCTCCCTGGGCGGAGCCGAGCACCGCAGCGCCGTGTACAGCAGCAGCGTGAGCACCAGCAGGCTGGACACCGCGCAGATGGCGACGATCAGGTACACGTTGACGTCCACCAGCGCCGTCTCGGCGCCAGCGGCGCCCGCCAACACCCGCGACGACGCCTTTGGCGCCTGGCCGCTCTCCACCAGCGACAGCAGCACGGTGGCCGTGGCCGTCAGCGCCGGCTCGCCGTGGTCCTTGACCAGCACCAGCAGGCGCTGGCGCGGCGGGTCCGCCTCGTCCAGGGGGCGCGTCGTGCTGATCTCGCCCGTGTACAGCGCCACGCGGAACGGGCTGCGCGCGCCCCCCGCCGCCGGCTGCAGCTCGAACGACAGCCACGCGTTGTAGCCGGAATCCGCGTCCACCGCGCGCACCTTCGCCACCACGTGGCCCGCGCCCACCGACCGCGACACCAGCTCGCTCAGCGCGCCGCCCCCGCCGCCCGCGCCGGGCCGCGGCAGCAGCGCGGGCGCGTTGTCGTTCTCGTCCAGCACGAACACCTGCAGCGTCACGTTGCTGCCCAGCGGAGGCACGCCCGCGTCGCGCGCGCTCACTTGGAACTGCAGCAGCTCCAGCTCCTCGTGGTCCAGCGGCTGCAGCGCGTACACCTTGCCGCTCTCCGCGTGCACCGACACGTAGCTCGACAGCGCGCGCTCGCCCACGCGCCGCTCCACCAGCGAGTAGGACACCCGCGCGTTCTCCTGCGCGTCCGCGTCCCGCGCCGACACCGTGAAGATGTGGCAGCCGGGCGGGTTGTTCTCCTTCACGAACACCGTGTACTCGGGCTGCGCGAACGCCGGCGCATTGTCGTTCACGTCCGCCACTTCCACGGACAAGCTGGCGGTGGCGGAGAGCGGAGGCGATCCTCCGTCCCGCGCTGTCACCACCAGCTCATAGTTGGACACGCTCTCGCGATCCAAGGCGCTGTCCAGCACCAGCGAATAGTAGTTCTTGAAGGTGGACACCAGCTTGAAGGGGACGTGGGGTGTTAGTGAGCAGGTCACCTCCCCATTAGCTCCAGAATCTCGGTCAGACACATTAATCAAGGTGATGACTGTGCCCGGCTGAGCATTCTCTGAGATAGGGAGAGACAGGGAAGTAACAGTCAACTCTGGAGCATTATCATTAGCGTCCAAAACTTGCACATGAACTGTACAGTGACCAGCTAGTGGTAGGGAGCCTTTATCGATCGCTTCTATTCGAAGTTTGTAGGTTTTACTTTCTTCAAAATCGATATGTCCTATTGCTACAATTTCTCCGTTTATGGCATCAATGTAGAACTTAGATTTTATATCTGGGGAAACATCACTAGAGAATAAGTAAATAATATCAGCATTCGAGCCTTCATCCAAATCTGAGGCGTTAAGTTTAATTACCAAAGTTCCATTGGGAATATTTTCTGGTAATTTCACGGCATAGAGTGTTTTATCGAAAGTGGGGGCGTTGTCATTGGCGTCCAGCACTTTGATGAGTAACTGAACGGAGCCAGTCAGCTCAGGTTTGCCTCTATCAGTGGCCGTGAGCAATAAATGAAGTTCCGGAGATTGTTCCCTGTCTAAAGGTTTCCGTAATACAAGCCCAAGAGGTTTTACCTGTTCGTCATTTGTTGGTACGTCCAGAGAGAAAAACTCGTTCGGGCTCAGTCTGTAAGTCAACAGAGCGTTCTCCTCGATATCTGCATCCGAAGCGTCCTCTAGTGGAAACCGAGAGTCTAGCATCCTGGATTCTGCTATAAACAGATTCTTTTGCGTCTGGGGGAACACAGGCGCATTGTCGTTAATGTCCTTCACCTCCACCTCCACATGGAAAACCTGCAGCGGCCTGTCCACGATCACCTCCAGGTGGATGCTGCACTCCGCGCTCCGCCCGCACAGCTCCTCCCGATCGATCCGAGAATTCACAAACAAAATGCCATTCTGCAGATTTACCTCCAGAAGGTCCCCGTGGCCTTTGGACGCCACCCGGAACAGGCGCGGTACGAGCTCCGTCAGCTCCAGCCCCAAGTCCTGGGCGATGCGACCCACGAAGGTGCCGTGTTTAGCCTCCTCCAGGACCGAGTAGTGGACCTGGCCGCTTCCAGTCTCCCAGACTGTGAGAATTATAAAAAACAGCAGTCGATGCCGGTGCTCCCGGTCGCCTCGATTCGAGTACACCATTTCAAATTAATTGTTTTTTTTTTCCATTCAAATCGTAACGTGTCTCAAAATCTGGAGGAATCTTCTCATCTCTTCCTTACTATCCTGAAGCGCTCGCCATTGTTCGTCGGCTTAGAGAAACAGAATGAGGAGTCTTTCCAGTATGAAAACGGATGACTTAGTCTGGTCTTGAATGAGAAAATTTCGCGGTAAAGAGCGACATCATGTGGCCAAATAGTAAGTACGGACTACAAATACCAACTTTGTATTAGTAAGTGTTGTTTTATTTATTTTGTTTTAAGATTTTATTTATTTGACAGGCAGAGATCACAAGTAGGCAGAGAGGCAGGCAGAGAGAGAGGAAGAAGCAGGCTCCCTGCTGAGCAGAGAGCCCGATGCGGGGCTCGATGGGATCATGACCTGAGCCAAAGGCAGCGGCTTTAACCCACTGAGCCACCCAGGCGCCCCAGTAAGTGTTGTTTTATTTTAACCTCTAATTTTTTTCCCCTTCAGTTTCGTTAAAGCACAGGACCACAATTCTCATGCTTACTGAAAGCAGTAAGAAACTTAACTTCTAAATCTAGTGTGACTATTACTGTGGTCTCCTTATGCCCTGAAAACACATTTTCTTACAGTTTTAAAATAAAAATCTGACAATAAAGTGAATCACGGCAGGAACACTAAAATATTTTTAAATATTTGTTCAGAGTTCAGGTTACTCCATTTTCTTAGGTTTCTGTTAAGAGAACTCTTGGTCCCTCTTAGGAATCCAAGATCTCAAGTATTTACTAGTGGAAGAAAAAGTTAGAAGTATTATTTGTTTGTTTTTAGAAATCAAGGGATATAAGCAACTAATTCATATACTTCTGAAAAAATACAACAATAGAAGGTTTAGGGAATCTTTGAAGAAGAATCATTTGTATTAAATGAATTTTGCATGGAGGAAGTATTCTGAATTTCTCTTTTCATCAGAATTTATAAACTCTGTTCCAAAAGTTTGTCATTCTTATCTCTTTATTCTTTCCATCCTTTCTAAGCTCCACATTTTATGGATATCTACCTGTTTTTACAACCTCCAATTTAACTTGGATCCTTATTTCATAACAAATTTATTTCATTAGATAAATGTTGGTGCTCATTTGTCAGACTTAGAGCAGTCCTTTAATCAAGTTTGAGGTATTTTATCCTTTTTAATTTTACTTCACAGAGCAAATTTTCTTGAATGTTTCATTCTTTTGTTTCCAAGTGCAAATTAAATAATTACACCCATATTGTTTTCCAGTTTTGATACCTGCCTAAATGAGTTTTTTCCAACTTGTATATGTTTTCAATTAGCAAAAAATTAACAATAAAAACACAGAAGCATACCATTTATGTAGTAACACTAAACAAAAGCATGTAGAATTTTCAAAACTACATTTCTCAAAACTAATTGTCATTAATACCATTTAGTATATAACTTATAGTGGTGTAGCTTTATAAAAATGTTTAAGACTGATTGGTAGTCTTAGTCTTAACTTAGATTTCCTTTTAAAATGGAGAAGAGGGGAGCTAGTTGTGAGTTAAACAGTATTTCAAGATGGCATGTTGACTATAAACTCAAAAGGTACATTGATACCTGTTCTATAAACAATAAATATGAATATAACTTACTTAAGCCTACTGGTTCACATTTTTAAAGAATCCTCATTTGTTTAAATTTAAGTACTATAAATGGTTCTTGAAATTCTATTGTGGACATATTGGCCCAACTAGTCGGGGGTGCAGGAGTGAATTATGTAACCATCCAAATCAGAGCCTGATTTAGAGTAAAAAAAATCAAGCTATATTACAAAAAATTTACAGCCATAAGTAACATAATCAGTCACTCAGATAATACCACTTCCAAAGTTTACATCATCCTGGTGACCCTCCTTTTCTGTTTTGACTTATACATACCCTTCTATTAAATAAGCAAAAATTATAAATGTTCAATAAAATTCTGGAAGTCACTGAATTCAATTCTGAATGATAGTATCTGGATGATAGTAGTTTGTGCATTTGATATTGAAGTCACTTTCATTACAAATATTTCCTTAATTCTAGGTCAGGGAGAGGTAAAAGAGGAAGAATATGATTCCCAAATGCAGAATCCTGAGTTATGAAGCATCCAGATGAATGTGTGCATGCATGCTGCAAACTCACTTTTTGCTGGAATGTTATATGCTGCTGCTCACATGACCTGGAAGTCTTTTTTTTTTCCAGAGGAAGAGCATGTGCACACACAAGCATGGGTGGGGGAAGGACAAAGGGAGAGGGAGAGAGGGAATCTTAAGCAAGCCCCACACTGGGCTCCATCTCACGACCCTGTGATCATGACCTCAGCTGAAATCAAGAGTCAGATACGTAACTGACTGAGCCACCTAGGTGCCCCTGAAAGTCCTTCTTAAGAGAGGGCATTGCTAGCTCCAGGATGATCTGGTTGAAGATTGGTTACACTAGTAACTTTCTTTCTTCATTGCCCATTTCTGCCAAGATTGCAGCTCTGTTTTTGTTTTGAAATCTTGTCCTGAAGGGTTTGTTGCCATGTTCCAATTTTCTGTTCCAACTATGTTCAGTGGCAATAAGTGGTACTAGTCACCAGGGCCACAAGAATATCTGAGACTTCCTTGTTGCGGGATGGCGTTCTCAAAGGGTGCACTACTTAGAGGCCACCAAACAGAGCCCAGCATGAGGCTCCACAACCTTTTGGCCCTCCATAGTGCTTCTGCCTCCTGATTCTGCCTAAATGAGGTCTAAATATTGCTGCTACCCTGGATTATTTCAAGAGCTTCTTATTGTGTTATTTTGCCACAACACCATTTATCCTTCACTAAATCTTCCTGAAATACACCTTTTACTCCCGTTGCTTCACACTTTTAGTTTTCAGATGACTTCAGAGGTGGGTCAAAATTTCTTAGTCTAGGGGCACCTGGGTGGCTCAGTGGGTTAGGTTAAAAGCCTCTGTGTTTGGCTTGGGTTGTGATCCTGGGGTCCTGGGATGAAGCCCAGCATCAGTCTCTCTGCTCAGTGGGGAGCCTGCTTCCTCCTCTCTCTCTCTCTCTCTCTCTCTCTGCCTGCCTCTATGCCCACTTGTCTATCAAATAAATAAATAAAATCTTTTAAAAAATCTTAGTCTAGTACTCTAACTTATGAAAACCCTTTTTCACATATTACTTTTCCTGCCTTATCTCATACTCTTTCCTGTAAGAACCATATGTTTTGACTAAAGCAGACTATTCTGTTTCTAGACACATTGGAATTTTCTGTGTACATATTTACTTAGGTTTGTCCGTTCCCAGGAATGCCTATCATGTTCCATATTCTCTCAGAGAAAACTTCTCCATTAAAAAAAAAGATTTTATTTATTTATTTAGGGAGAAAGAAAATCTCAAGCAGACTCCACATTGAGCGTGGAGCCTGATGTGGGGCTTGACATTCTCCAGAATAGGTCACATAGTGGGTCACAAATCAGTCCCTAACAAACACAGAAAGATTGAAATCATACCACGTACCTTTCCTAACCACAACGCTATGGAACTACAAGTCAACCATAAGAAAACATTTGGAAAGACCACAAATACATGGAGGTTAAACAATAAGTTACTAAACAATGGATGACTCAACTAGGAAATCAAAGAAAAGATTTTTTAAAAAGTACATGGAAACAAGTGAAAATTAAAACATGATGGTCCAAAACCTTTGGGATGCAGCAAAAGCTGTCTTAAGAGGCAAGTATATAGTAATACAGGCCTAACTCAAGAAGCAAGAAAAATCTCAAATAAATAGCCTAAACTTACACCTTAAAGAGCTAGAAAAGAACAACAAATGAAGTCCAAAGTCAGGAGAAACAAGGAAATAATAAACATTAAAGAAAATAAATGACAAAGAAACTAAAAAAGCAATACAACAGATCAATGAAACCGGAAGTAGGTTCTTTAAAAAATAATAATAAAATTGATAAACTTCTAGCCTTAGCAAAAACAAAAGGACCCAAATGAAAAAAATCACAAATAAGAGAGAATAAATAACAACCACCACCACAGAAATATAAACAATTATAAGAGAATATCATGAAAAACCATATGCCAACAAATTGGACAACCTGAAAGAGATGGATAAATTCCTAGAAACATAGAAACTACCAAAACTGACACAGGAAGAAATAGAAAACTTGAACAGACCAATAACCAGTAAAGAAATTGAATCCACAGTCAAAAACTCCCAACAAAGTCCAGGGTCAGAGGGCTTCAAAGCAAATTCTGCCAAACATTTAAAAAAGAGTTAATACCTATTCTACCCAAACTATTCCAAAAAAATAGAATAGGAAGGAGAATTTTTGATCTCATTCTGTGAGGCCAGCATTACCCTCATGCCAAAACCAGATAAAGACTCCACTAAAGAAGAGAACTACAGGCCAATATTCCCGATGGACATGCATGCAAAAATTCTTAATAAAATATTAGCAAACAAAATCCATTTAATACATTAAATACATTAAATAATACATTTAATACATTAAAAAAATCATCCACCATGATCAATTAAGATTTAGTTCTGGGCTGAAAGAGTGGTTCAATTTTTACAAATCAGTCAACATGATACACAACACTAACAAAAGAAAAAATAAGAACCATATGATCCTTTCAGTAGGTGCAGAAAAAGCATCTGACAAAGTACATGATAAAGACCCTCAACAAAGTAGGTTTAGAGGAGACATACCTCAACATAATAAAGGTCATCTATGAAAAACCCACAGCTAGTATCACCCTAATGAGAAAAAACTGATAGCTTTTCTTCTATGGTCAAGAACAAGACAAGGATGTCCACTCTTACCACTGTTACTTAATGCGGTACTAAAAGTCCCAAACAGCAATTAGAAAATGAAAGGAAATTAAAGGCATCCAAATCAACAAGGAAGAAGTAAAATTTTCATTATTTGCAGATGACATGATACCTTATATAGAAAACCCAACAGATGTCACCAAAAAACTTCTAGAACTGATAAATGAATTCATTGCAGTTGCAAAATATAAATTCAACATACAGAAATCTGTTGCATTTCTATATACCAAGTAATGAAGCATCAGAAAGAAATTAAGTAATAAATCCCATTTACAACTGCACCAAGAACAGTAAGATACCTAGGAATGAACCTAACCAAAAAGGTAAAAGACATGTCCTCTGAAAACTGTAAAACATTGATGGAAGAAATTGAAGATGACAAAAATATAGAGATATCTCCTACTCATAGATTGAAAGAACAAATATTGTTAAAATGTCAGTACTACCCAAAGCAATATAATGCAGTCCCTATCAAAATATCAGCAGCATTCTTCACGCAGCTAGAAAAAAACAATCCTATCATTTGTATGGAACAAAAGAGACCCCGAATAGCCAAAGCAACTTCAAGAGCAAAGCTGGAAGCATCACAATTGTGGACTTTGAATTATATTACAAAGCTGTAGTGATCAAAACAGTATGGTTTTGGCACAAAAGCAGACACAGAGACCAACAGAACACAATAGGAAACCCAGAAATGAACACTCAAAACCATATGGTCAATTAATCTTCAACAAAGCAGGAACAAACATCCAGTGGGGAAAAGACAGTCTCTTCAACAAATGGTATTGGAAAAACTGGATAGCAACATGCAAAAGAATGAAACTGGACCATTTTCTTACATAAAATAATATACAAAAATAAATTCAAAGTGGATTACAGACCTAAATGTGAGACTTGAAATCATAAAAATCCTAAAGAACACAAGAGGTAACATCTTTGACATGGACATAGCAATTTCTTTCTAGATATATCTCCTGAGGCAAGAGAAACAAAAACAAAAACTAATGGGACTTCATCAAGATAAAAAGCTCCTAAATAGTGAAGGAGTCAATCAACAAAACTAAAAGGCAACTTACAGAATGGGAGAAGATATTAGCAAATTACACATCTGATAGAGGGTTGGTATCCAACATACATTAAGTATTGTAAAACTCAACACCCAAAAATGAAAAATCCACTTAAAAATAGGCAGAATAGACATTTTTCCAAAGACATGTATGTGTCAACAGACATATGAAAAATAACCAACATCACTAATCAGGTAAATACAAATCAAAACTACAATGAAATATCACTTCACACCTGTCAGAATGGCTAAAAGCAGCAACATAAGAAACTATAGGTGTTGGCTAGGACCAGAAAAAAGAGAAATTCCCTTTCGGTAGGTGGAAATGAAAACTGGTGCAACCAACTCTGGAAAACAGAATGGAGGTTCCTCGAAAGCTAAAAATAGAACTAACCTATGATTTAGCAATTGCACTACTGGGTATTTACCCAAAGGATACAAAAATACTAATTCAAAGGGATACATGCACCCTGATGTTTATAATAGCATTATCCACAATAGCCAAAAATGGAAACAGCTCAGATGTCCAGTGACTGATGAATGGATAAGAAAATGTGATATATATATATATATTTGTTATTATACATATATATACACAATAGAATATAACTCCACATAAAAAAGAAAACTATCTTGCCATTTTCAATAATGTGGGTGAAGCTAGAGAGTATTATGCTAAGCTAAATAACTTAGAGAAAGACAAATGCCACATGATTTCACTCATATGTGGAATTTAAGAAACAAATCAGCAAAGGAAAAAAAAAAGAGCGAAAGGGAAAGAGGGAGAGAGGCAAACCAAGAAACAGACTCTTAACCATGGAGAACAAACTGATGCCTATCAGAAGGGAGGTGGGTGAGTGATGGATTAAATAGATGACCCAGATTAAGGAAGTCGACTTTTGATGAACCCCGAATTTTGTATGAAAGTGCTGAATCACTAAACTGTACACATCAAACTAACATAACAGTTAAATAACAGTTAAACAGTGGAATTTAAATAAAAACTTGATTTAATCTCTATTTATTTTTGAGATAGAGACAGTGAGCAAGTAGGGAGCCCAATGGGAACTTGATCCCAGGACCCTGGGATCATGACCTGAGTGGAAGGCACAACTGAGCCACCCCGGCACCCAAATAAAAACTCTTTAAAAAGAAGAAATATTTTTTTAAAAGAAGAAGAAGAAGAAATATCTCCATGAAAGCAACACACCAAATAAAATTCAAACATAAGAGATGTGCAGTGTCTGAGGAATATAAATTTTATATGAATTTACTTGATCAAAGTGCAAGTTCCCTTGAATTTCTATTTAACCACTATTTGGATCAAATGCAAAGAAATGAAAATTCTACATAATAATTAGAAAAATGCTACTACTTATGCATATTAAAAATGCACCACAAATAGATACAATGTCTGATTCCAGTTTAAATTAAGACTAATAACAAACTAAATAGATTACAATACTTAACAGAAAAATGAACAGATTATCTTAAGGAAATTTATTCAAAATTTTAAAAAATGAATAATGTAAAGAAAAATTCTACAGAAGGATTTACTATTTCGTGTACGTGTAACAGTTAATTAAGAAAATTCAGACTTACCTTGGCACAATGCTCATCATTTAAATCCTGTTGCTCGCTCATATCTCCCACTACCAGAGAGGGTGGATGACTAGGACTGAAGGCCATGAGGTCGGTCTTGGGCGCGCCCTCCCCAGAGCACACCCTCTGCCGCCTCTGCTGCGAGTACGACCAGCTCCCCACCGCGCTGGAGCACACGAGCGTGGGCTTCCCAGGCCCGCACGCGCCCTCCCTGGGCGGAGCCGAGCACCGCAGCGCCGTGTACAGCAGCAGCGTGAGCACCAGCAGGCTGGACACCGCGCAGATGGCGACGATCAGGTACACGTTGACGTCCACCAGCGCCGTCTCGGCGCCAGCGGCGCCCGCCAACACCCGCGACGACGCCTTTGGCGCCTGGCCGCTCTCCACCAGCGACAGCAGCACGGTGGCCGTGGCCGTCAGCGCCGGCTCGCCGTGGTCCTTGACCAGCACCAGCAGGCGCTGGCGCGGCGGGTCCGCCTCGTCCAGGGGGCGCGTCGTGCTGATCTCGCCCGTGTACAGCGCCACGCGGAACGGGCTGCGCGCGCCCCCCGCCGCCGGCTGCAGCTCGAACGACAGCCACGCGTTGTAGCCGGAATCCGCGTCCACCGCGCGCACCTTCGCCACCACGTGGCCCGCGCCCACCGACCGCGACACCAGCTCGCTCAGCGCGCCGCCCCCGCCGCCCGCGCCGGGCCGCGGCAGCAGCGCGGGCGCGTTGTCGTTCTCGTCCAGCACGAACACCTGCAGCGTCACGTTGCTGCCCAGCGGAGGCACGCCCGCGTCGCGCGCGCTCACTTGGAACTGCAGCAGCTCCAGCTCCTCGTGGTCCAGCGGCTGCAGCGCGTACACCTTGCCGCTCTCCGCGTGCACCGACACGTAGCTCGACAGCGCGCGCTCGCCCACGCGCCGCTCCACCAGCGAGTAGGACACCCGCGCGTTCTCCTGCGCGTCCGCGTCCCGCGCCGACACCGTGAAGATGTGGCAGCCGGGCGGGTTGTTCTCCTTCACGAACACCGTGTACTCGGGCTGCGCGAACGCCGGCGCATTGTCGTTCACGTCCGCCACTTCCACGGACAAGCTGGCGGTGGCGGAGAGCGGAGGCGATCCTCCGTCCCGCGCTGTCACCACCAGCTCATAGTTGGACACGCTCTCGCGATCCAAGGCGCTGTCCAGCACCAGCGAATAGTAGTTCTTGAAGGTGGACACCAGCTTGAAGGGGACGTGGGGTGTTAGTGAGCAGGTCACTTGCCCGTTGGCACCGATGTCGAGATCTGACACGCTAATTAGGGCAATAACAGTACCTGATTGAGCGTCCTCTCGGATAGGCAAGGATAAGGAAGTCAATGCAATCTGAGGGATGTTATCATTTTTATCCAAAACCTTCAATAAAACAGTGCAATGTCCAGCCATGGGTGGGTGACCTTTGTCCGTCGCGTCAACACGAATTTTGTATAAATTTAATTTTTCAAAATCTAAATTCCCTTTAGTTACTATTTCTCCAGTATTTGGATCTATTCTAAACTGGTCTCTAACTGTGGTTGGAACAAGACTATTTAAAGAGTATGAAATTTCCCCATTCACTCCTTCATCCCGATCAGAAGCATTCAGTCTGATGACTGTTGTTCCGTTGCCAGAGTTTTCGAAGATCCTTACTTCATATTCAGTCTGTTCAAAAGTGGGAGCATTGTCATTCACGTCCAGCACAGTGACCAGCAGCTGAACAGAGCCAGTGAGCTCAGGTTTGCCTTCGTCAGTGGCTGTCAGCAGTAAGTTATGTTCGGGAGCTTCCTCTCTGTCCAAGGATTTCTTTAACACGAGCCCAATTTGTGTATTGTCCTCACTGTTGGTTTTCACATCTAAGGCGAAGTATTCGCTGGAGCTGAGTTTATAGGTTAAGTGGGAATTCAAGCCAACATCCTCATCTGACGCGCCCTCTAGTGGAAACAGAGAATCTGGCAGTCTTGATTCGTAAATCAGCACTCTTTGTTCCTTTAAACGAAACACTGGCGCGTTGTCGTTAATGTCCTTCACCTCCACCTCCACATGGAAAACCTGCAGCGGCCTGTCCACGATCACCTCCAGGTGGATGCTACACTCCAGACTCCGCCCGCACAGCTCCTCCCGATCGATCCGAGAATTCACAAACAAAATGCCATTCTGTAGATTTACCTCCAGAAGATCCCCGTGGCCTTTGGACGCCACCCGGAACAGGCGTGGCACCAGCTCTGCCAGCTCCAGCCCCAAATCCTGGGCGATGCGGCCCACGAAGGTACCGTGTTTGGCCTCCTCCAGGACCGAGTAATGAACCTGGCCGCTGCCCTCCTCCCACGCTGTAAGGAGCAGAAGCGAGAGCAGCAGATACTGAGATCCCAGTCGGCTTTCCAGGGTAATAATCATGTCAAATACTTGTTTTATTTCCATCAGAAGATCTTGTCTCGCAACTAAGATAAATTTTGTGCGATCCCGAGTCTGTTAATCCAATTCTTCTGAGCCTGCCATCCCTGGGCACTCATGGAACTAATCGGTAATAGGAGGAATGGATTTTGCATACTGTAATAACTAGGTTGACTTCATGGTAGACAGCGACATCATGCGGCTACAAAGGGTAAGAAATGAATTCACATAACCGCGCTAAACTTTAGTTTTTTAAATTAAAAAAATTTTTTTAAAGATTTTTATTTGTTTATTTGACACACAGAGAGAGAACACTCAGGAAGACTGGGGAGTAAGAAGCAAGCTTGCTAAGCAAGGAGCCCAGCGCGGGGCTCGATTCCAGGACCCTGGGGTCCACCTAAGGCAGATGCTTTAGGACTGAGCCACCCAGGCACCAACCCCCCTCCCCGCCGCCCAAATTCTTATTTTGCCTTAATTTAATAATAAATCTCCTTATGTTCATAATTTGAAGAGCCAGTTTCACCTTGCCTGATTTCTTTTTTTTATTTATTTTATTCTTTTTTTTTCTAAAAATCAATTTAGAGTAGTGTGAGGGATTAGAAAATTCTTAGCAAAACAACCTCTCTCCTAATCATTTGATTACTATTATCAACCAGTTCAGAAAACTTGTGATGTGAAGTAGGTCTGGGAATTAGAAGTGCAAACTATACTACACTCTTTGTGTAGAGAAGAAACATGTGTATATATTTCTGTTCTAGGACATGCTATTATATTTTGCTCTGAGAAAAGAATGGAATGTAATTTTTAATTAACAAATTTTATCCACACTTTTAAAACCTTATAGATTGTTTGACCATTTTTTCTTTGTCTGATGTATATCAAACACTCCTAAAGCTTTTTCTTTTACTTAATAATGAAAGATGAAATTTTTAGTGCATATTCTTTACAGCATTTCCAAATTTTCCCACACTTTATACTGAGCCTCCCTCTCAAAACATTCTCCTTCACATACTTCATCACTGCAAATTCTAGTGGGATATCTACCCATCATCATACTTTCAGGCTCTGATTCTTCAGCTGCTCCTGGATGAGTTTATCCTTTTCTCTCAATCTTAACTTTGTATAGGCTTTCCATTAAATGTCTCATCCACTCTCAATTTTTCAAAAAAGACTTTTACTGAAGGTATTTCCAAACGCACATCTTCCTCCCCCCACTTTCTATGGTTCTCTTTTAAAAAAAAAAAAAGGTGTGTTTTTTTTTTATTTTGAGAGAAAGAGACAGCTGGGTGAGAGTAAGAGAGCAAAAGAGAGAGAGAAAGAGAGAGATAAAGCATGTAGGAGCAAGCAGTGGGAGGGGCAAAGGAAGAGGAAGAAGCAAGCTCCCCACTGAGCAGGGAGCCAGACTTGGGGCTAGATCCCAGGACCCTGGGATCATGACTCGAGCCAAAGTTAGACACATAACCCTACTGAGCCACGAAGGTACTCCTCCTTTCTAATGGTTCTAATTATCATTTTCACCCATGCATGCTAATGACTCTCAGAAAATAATTTGATTACAATTTGAAGATTATGTAGATATCATTACTAACCCACAAATTCAAACCCTTGAAAGTCTCATTTTATTTTAATGGCATGAACATTCTACACGTCACCTACATGAATTTTTTATTAGTCCTCCTCTCTTACCTACCTTATTCAAAGTCTATCAACAGTCCATCTGTCTTTTCACATACCACTATATTTATCTTCAGGAATACAGCTATTATTGAACTAAACTAAAGGCAGGAATTTTATGACATTAAAGTCACCTCTACATGACCTGAGGTGCAATCAGATGCCAACATTTCCAATGTTATTTTTAACTACTCTCCAATATGAATTCTATTTTGCAGACATTATAGATCACTTCCTTGTCTTCTTCCTCAGCACAACCCTTGTTCAAGATGTTTCTAAAATTACCTCCATCTTCACCTATAAAAATGTTATCTTGGTATCAAAATGAAGCACAAATGTCAATTTTACCATGAATTCATCTGTAACATCATCAATTGGAGATGATCAAACTCTTCCTCAAAATGAGAAAATGATAGGTACAAAAAAAAAGATTTTTCAAATGGACACATGCCGACATTCATCCCCCCAAAATTCTGATATACCTGTAAAATCCTCACAGACCATTGTAATACAAAGCTCCTCCATCACTATAAGAGGCTTCATCTTAAACTAATTAACCTAGATCTGTGTATTACTCCCTATCACTGAATTTCTATCGCTGCCATTTTGGGTAAACAAAGAGTTCATGTGCTAACCAATAATATCCCCCCAAATGAAATCTCCCTTTGCTTGCAGGAAGATAAGCCTTGACAGAAGTATATTAGCTTACAGGGGTTTGTTTTAAACCCAATGCAAGGTTGAACTCACGACCCTGAGATCAAGACCTGAGCTGAGATCAAGAGACTGACATTTAGCCAGTTGAGCCACCCAGGTACCCCTAGCTTGCAGTCTTAAGACTTAAGAAAAGAGAGTTTTGGGGCATCTGGGTGGCTCAGTGGGTTAAGCCGCTGTCTTCGGCTCAGGTCATGATCTAAGAGTCCTGGGATCGAGTCCCGCATCCCACATCAGGCTCTCTGCTCAGCAGGGAGCCTGCTTCCCTCTCTCTCTCTCTCTGCCTGCCTCTCTGTCTACTTGTGATTTCTCTCTGTCAAATAAATAAATAAAATCTTTAAAAAGAAAAGAGAGTTTTCTCTTTTTTTCCTTTTTAAAAAATAAACATATAATGTATTATTTGCTTCAGGGATACAGCTCTGTGAATCATCAGACTTACACAATTCACAGCACTCACCATAGCACATACCTTCCCCAGAGTCCATCATCCAGCCACCCTATCTCTTCCCCATCATCCCCCAGCAACGCTCAGTTTGTTTCCTGAGATTAAGAGTCTCATGGTTTGTCTTCCTTCTGTTCTGTCTTGTTTCATTTTTTTCCCTCCCTACTCCCCACAACCCTCTGCCCTGCCTCTCATATTCATCACATTAGGGAGATCGTATGATAATTGTCTCTCTCTGATTGACTTATTTCACTTGGCATAATACCCTCTAGTTCCAACCACATCACTACAAATGGCAGAATTCCGATTTTTTATGGCTGCATAGTATTCCATTGTATATATATATACACACTACATCTTCTTTATCCATTCATCTGTTGAGGGGCATCTAGGTTCTTTCCATCATTTGGCTATTGTGGACATTTCTGCTATAAACATTGGGGTGCACTTGCCCCTTCAGATCACTACATTTGTATCCTTAAGGTAAATATCCAGTAGTGCAATTGCTGGGTCATAGGGTAGCTCTATTTTCAACTTTTTGAGGAATGTCCATATTGTTTTCCAGAGTGGCTGCTCCAGCTTGCATTCCCACCAACAGTGCAGGAGGATTCCCACTTCTCCGCATCCTCGCCAACATCTGTCATTTCCTGACTGGTTAATTTTAGCCATTCTGACTGGTGTGAATTGGTATCTCACTGTGATTTTGATCTTTATTTCCCTGATGCCGAGTGATGGTGAGAAACTTTTCATGTGTCTGTTGGCCATTTGGATGTCTTCTTTGCAGGAAAGTCTGTTCATGTCTTCTGCCCATTTCTTGATTGGATTATTTGTTCTTTGGGTCTTGAGTTTGAGTTCTTTATAGATTTTGGATACTCTATATAGTGGTTAAGATTTTACATAAATTTTGCTCTATGTGAAGAGTGCCTTTGAATTTCAACTTTAAAATTACCTAATTAGGGGTACCAGGGGGCTCAGTCAATTAATCATCTGACTTCTGCTCAGGCCATGATCCTTAAGATTGAGCACCCTTGTGGGGCTCCCTGCTCAGCAGGGAGTCTGCTTTTCCCTCTCCCTCTGCCCCTCGCTCCCCCCACTTGTGTCCCTTCTCTCTTTCTCTCTACCAAATAAATAATTAAAATCTTAAAAAAACATAAAAATACAGGCGCCTATTTTTGGGTGGCTCAGTGGGTTAAGCCTCTGCCTCCAGCTCAGGTCATGATCTCAGGGTCCTGGCATTGATCCCCATTCGGGTTCTCTGCTCAGCGGGGAGCCTGCTTCCCCCTCTCTCTCTCTGGCTGCTGCTCTGCCTACTTGTGATCTCTCTGTGTCAAATAAATAAGTAAAATCTTTTTAAAAAAATAAATAAAATTAGCTAATTAAAGTTAACTATCAAATCTCTATTACAATTTCTAGAAATTTCTAGAAAAGTGATATATAATCCAGTTTATTGGGACTCTTGTAATAATCCTGTTTATTGGCTCCCAGTAGAAAATTATGCAATTTTACTGAAATCTTTCCTGTAAAATAAACATGGAAAAGGAAAATATTGGTCCTCTCATAAGAAACAGCTTATATTTTTGTTCATTTATTTTTTTTTTGCTTTCACTGACCTTTTATTTATTTTTTTTCCCAATTTATTTATTTTCAGAAAAACAGTATTCATTATTTTTTCACCACACCCAGTGCTCCATGCAAGCTGTGCCCTCTATAATACCCACCACCTGGTACCCCAACCTCCCACCCCCCCGCCACTTCAAACCCCTTTTTGTTCATTTATTTACTCAAATACTTCATTCCAGTCAAGGAAGAAGAGTATGTAGAGAAAAACTTTGGTCAATTTATGGACAGCTTCCTCTTCCAGAAAAGAAATATTTTAGTTATAATATAAATCAAAGAGTTTATATTTTAAAAATAAATTAACTTAATTTTTTCAAAAGCTGACAAGTGTTAACTACCAATTTAGTGGTGAGAACTCCCTCTCAATGTATAGGACTTACTCAAAGAAATACAGTACTAGAAATACTTAAATAGGGCGCCTGGGTGGCTCAGTGGGTTAAGCCGCTGCCTTCGGCTCAGGTCATGATCTCAGGGTCCTGGGATCGAGTCCCGCATCGGGCTCTCTGCTCAGCAGGGGCCTGCTTCCCTTCCCCTCTCTCTGCCTGCCTCTCTGCCTACTGTGATCTCTCTCTGTCAAATAAATAAAATCTTTTAAAAAAAAGAAATACTTAAATAGTATGATACACGTGTATTTATATAATTTACACATTACATAATTTATACAACTAAAAACATGTAGAGAATGCAAGAAATAGCCAAACTAATAAAAATAAATTAAATTTTTATCACATGAAATGTGGACCACTTATTACCTGCTAGACCCACATTGTTTTCTGAAGAAGTGTAGAAAAACAATTCTGTGTATTTGAGATAGAGACTGCTCTTGCCTATGGTAAAGTCAAATGTACAACTTTGTTATAAAGAATTGTATTGGTAAACAACAAATTCAAGAGGGGATTTTGTATCAATAAATAAATCCCAATTTATTGACAACAAAAGCAACAATAAATCCCAATAAAGATCACGGGCATTAATTTCTTTTACATCGGCCAATGCAACATTTTTCTAAATATGCCTCCTGAGGCCAGGAAAACAAAAGTAAAATTAAACTATTGGGACTACATCAAAATAAAAACATTCTGCATAGCAAAGGAAACTGTCAACAAAACTAAAGGACGACCAACTGAATGGGAGACGATATTGGCAAATGACATATCCAATAAAGGGTTAGTATCCAAAAATATAGAGAACTTAGACAACTCAACACCTAAAAACCAAATAACCCAATTAAAACTGGGCAGAAGACATGAACATAGACGTTTCTTCAAAGAAGATATCCAGATGGCCAACAGACACATAAAACGATCCTCAACATCACTCTTCCTCAGGGTAATGCAAATCAAAACAACAATGAGATATCACCTCACACCTGTCAGAATGGCTAAAATGAACACAAGAAACAACAGGTGTTATCTAGAATATGGAGGAAAAGGGACACTCATGCACTCCTGTTGAGAATGCAAACTGGTGCAGCCACTATGGAAGACTGTATGGAGGTTCCTCAAATATTAAAAATAGAACTGCCATTATGATCCAGTAATTCCACCACTGGGTATTTAAACACTATACTGAAGAGATATATGCACCCCTGTGTTTACTGCAGGACTAATTATAATAGCCAAGTTACAAAACATCTCAAGTGACCATCAAAAGAGGAATGGATAAAGAAGATGTGGGGTGTGTGTGTGTGTGTGTGTGTGTGTGTTTGTAGAATTAAATATCACTCACCCAGAAAAAAGAAAATAACTTGCCATTAGCAACAACATAGATGGATCTAGAGAGTAAAATGCTAAGTGAAATAAGTCAGAGAAAGACAAATACCATGTGATTTCACTCATATTGTGGAATTTAAGAAAGAAAACAAATGAAGAAAAAAAGAGACCAACCAAAAAACGGAATCTTAACGTAGAGAACAAACTGTTATCAAAGTGGAGGGGGGTGGTAATGGGAAACAGGTGAAGGAGATGAAGGATACACGTGTTGTGATGAGCACTGAATAATGTATAGAAATGTTAAATCTATTGTACATCTGAAACTAACATAACACTGTATATCAGTACCTATATATGTACATACATAAATCCATCATTGTGTTCAAAAGCAAGACCCATGAAAAAAAAGTCTAGGGGAATTTTACTGGTGAATTTTGTTATTGAATTTTAGACATAATAGTATTAAATAATGATTCCACCTTATCTGAGTATAAACAGTTTTTGAGGGATTACTGAATCTCACGTAGTCTACTCTTACCAAGTTTGTGAAAGACCTCCATGTTGTTAAGCTCTGCAAGAAATATGCTGCAAGCCAATGTGTAATTAAAAATTCAAGGAGTCACATTTTAAAAATAATCTCTACACCTGATGTGGGGTTCAAACTCACAACCCTGAGATCAAGGGTCATGCACTCTACATACTGAGCCAGCCAGGTGTTCCTTAGTAGCCCCATTTTTTAATTAGAGAAAATGCAAGAGGGAGTGTGGGGGGCAGGGGAGACAGAATCTGGAGCAGGCTCCTCGCTGTGCCCAACCTGAGGGAGGGCTCATCCCAAGACCCTGAGATTATGACCTAAGCCAAAACCAAGAGTCAGACACACAACCAACTGAGCCACCCAGGAATCCCAGTTGCTACATTTTTAAAAAGTAAAAACAAGTAGGTGAAATTTTAATATGATATTTTATTTAACTGAATGTATCCCAAATACTACCATTTCAACATGTACATATTACTTTTGAATGTACTGATGAAATATTTTCATTTTTAGTTTTGTACTGTCTTTGAAATTTGGTGTGCATTTTTATTTTTTTTTAAGATTTTATTTATTTATTTGACAGAGAGAGATCACAAGTAGGCAGAGAGGCAGGCAGAGAGAGAGAGAGAAAGAGAGGAAAGCAGGCTCTCCGCTCAGCAAAGAGCCCGTTGTGGGACTCGATCCCAGGACCCTGGGATCATGACCTGAGCCGAAGGCAGCGGCTTAACCCACTGAGCCACCCAGGCGCCCTGGTGTGCATTTTTAAAATTGAAATAAAACTGACATAACATTGTAAAGAAAAAAAAAACAACATACCAGTAATGTCTAATTTGAATATGTTAAGATTTTCCCAACAGTGAGAGCTCAGAATTGCTTCTTACCAATATAATAATTTGTCAACTGAAAAAAAAGGCAAGTTAAAGAAAAGGGAATCATTGTTCCACTAAAAGTTGATGTTAGAGTAAGGGGAAAAATGATGATATATCTGCAAAGTGAGGCACCAAAAATCTGGAGGAAGTGATACGGCACATTCTCAAGTACTGCTACATCGTGATTATCAAGATATTTTAAGTAAAACAGAGAAAAAGCTATATGACCATATGTTTTGAAATAGAAGAGGAGTATTTATTTGTATATAAAGAAAAGATCTGTGGGAAGATAACCAAGAAATTGCAACATTTGAAATAAGTCAAGGAAGAGGGGCACTTGGCAGGCATAGAGAATGTACTCTTGTCTCAGAGTTGTGAGTTCGAACCCCACCTTGGGTGTAGATACTACCTAAAAAAAAAAAAACACACCTTAGAAATGTCCAAGAAGGTACATTAAGTGGCTTGATACTGGAGGTGGAAGGGAAAGATTTTAAAACTTTGTAAACCATGTAAGTGTATTTCATATGAAGAAATAAATAAAACTCCTACGGTTAAAAAAAATCATAAATATCAAATTCATCATAAGTATGCAAAAGCCAACCATTTAGAGAAACCTAAAGGAATCATTCAGTGTACAAATATTACTTAAAAAGGAAACTAAATTGGTGTAATAAAAACATTAAAATAATTGATATTCAGCGAAAAAGAAAAGGGAAAGTGACACAAAAACGTTAAAACATTTCAGTGCAGTAGTAATATGAGATTTCAAAGTAAATAACTCCAAATATGTCATATAAGTACCTCCCTACGTCCTACAGACTGAAAAATATTTATTAAAATTTATTTTGTGAAACAATTTCTATCATGCAAAGAAAAGTAATCTATTCACGCCAACTTTTAAAACTTTAAAAAGTGGAACGTTCCGGAAATAAATTCATTCTGCAAAGCGATTGTCTGCCCCAAATTAAAATTAATTCTAAGAATAACTGTAGTTTTTAGTAAATGAATTAGTACCAATACAAAACTTAATCTGAAGTGATGAGATAATAAGTATAAAACCATAACTTAAAAAGAGAGAGAGAAATAATAAATATTAAAGATGTAAAACGAAAATTATTGTGAAAGATATTTTTGAGACTTACAGTGTCAGCAGAGCTGGGACCCTGAGGTAGGCTGGGACTGAAGGCCATGAGGTCGGTCTTGGGCGCGCCCTCCCCAGAGCACACCCTCTGCCGCCTCTGCTGCGAGTACGACCAGCTCCCCACCGCGCTGGAGCACACGAGCGTGGGCTTCCCAGGCCCGCACGCGCCCTCCCTGGGCGGAGCCGAGCACCGCAGCGCCGTGTACAGCAGCAGCGTGAGCACCAGCAGGCTGGACACCGCGCAGATGGCGACGATCAGGTACACGTTGACGTCCACCAGCGCCGTCTCGGCGCCAGCGGCGCCCGCCAACACCCGCGACGACGCCTTTGGCGCCTGGCCGCTCTCCACCAGCGACAGCAGCACGGTGGCCGTGGCCGTCAGCGCCGGCTCGCCGTGGTCCTTGACCAGCACCAGCAGGCGCTGGCGCGGCGGGTCCGCCTCGTCCAGGGGGCGCGTCGTGCTGATCTCGCCCGTGTACAGCGCCACGCGGAACGGGCTGCGCGCGCCCCCCCGCCGCCGGCTGCAGCTCGAACGACAGCCACGCGTTGTAGCCGGAATCCGCGTCCACCGCGCGCACCTTCGCCACCACGTGGCCCGCGCCCACCGACCGCGACACCAGCTCGCTCAGCGCGCCGCCCCCGCCGCCCGCGCCGGGCCGCGGCAGCAGCGCGGGCGCGTTGTCGTTCTCGTCCAGCACGAACACCTGCAGCGTCACGTTGCTGCCCAGCGGAGGCACGCCCGCGTCGCGCGCGCTCACTTGGAACTGCAGCAGCTCCAGCTCCTCGTGGTCCAGCGGCTGCAGCGCGTACACCTTGCCGCTCTCCGCGTGCACCGACACGTAGCTCGACAGCGCGCGCTCGCCCACGCGCCGCTCCACCAGCGAGTAGGACACCCGCGCGTTCTCCTGCGCGTCCGCGTCCCGCGCTGACACCGTGAAGATGTGGCAGCCGGGCGAGTTGTTCTCCTTCACGAACACCGTGTACTCGGGCTGCGCGAACGCCGGCGCGTTGTCGTTCACGTCCGCCACTTCCACGGACACGCTGGCGGTGGCGGAGAGCGGAGGCGATCCTCCGTCCCGTGCTGTCACCACCAGCTCGTAGTTCGACACGCTCTCGCGGTCCAAGGCACTGTCCAGCACCAGCGAATAGTAGTTCTTGAAGGTGGACACCAGCTTGAAGGGAACGTGGGGCGACAGGGTGCAGGTCACCTGCCCATTGAGACCGGAGTCGCGGTCAGACAGACTGATCAGGGCTATGACGGTCCCCACTGAAGCGTTTTCTTGTACCGGCAGAGATATGGAGGTTATGGCCATCTCTGGGGTATTATCATTCTCATCCAGGAGTTTTACTATTACTTTGCAGTGTCCAGTTAATGGGAATGGACTTCTATCTACAGCATCAATATTAATTTCATATAAATTACAGTCTTCGTAATCCAGTTCTCCCTTAACTGTAATTTCCCCACTATTCGAATCGATTATAAATTTAGATTTGACATTGTCAAGAACAAGATCACTAAAGAGATATACTATTTCCTTATTAATGCCGTCATCTGCATCCGAGGCGTTCAGTTTAATAACTAATGTCCCATTTGGTGCATTTTCTAATAATCTGATATTATAAACTGATTTATCAAATTTGGGGGCATTATCATTCGCATCCAATACGTTGATCAATAATTGAACTGTACCTGTTAGTTCAGGTTTTCCTCCATCAGTTGCAGTCAGTAATAAAAGATGTTCCTGGATTTCTTCCCGATCTACTGCTTTCTTTAAGACTAGCTCTAAAATGCTTGTTTCTTCTTCATTTGCTTTAACATCCAAATCAAAATATTCATTAGTATTTAGTTTGTATCTCAATTCTGCGTTTGCTCCGACATCCATATCAAATGCGCCCTCTAGCGGAAACCGGGAATCCACTATTCTTGACTCTAAAATAAATAATCTTTGTTCCTTTCGGAAGAACCTTGGCGGATTGTCGTTAATGTCCTTCACCTCCACCTCCACATGGAAAACCTGCAGCGGCTTGTCCATGATCACTTCCAGGTGGATGCTGCACTCCAGACTCCGCCCGCACAGCTCCTCCCGGTCGATCCGAGAATTCACAAACAAAATGCCATTCTGCAGATTTACCTCCAGAAGGTCTCTATGACCTTTGGATGCCACTCGGAAAAGGCGTGGCACCAGCTCCGCAAGCTCCAGCCCCAGGTCTTGCGCGATGCGGCCCACGAAGGTGCCGTGTTTGACCTCCTCCAGGACTGAGTAGTGGACCTGGCCGCTCCCGGCCTTCCAGATTGTGAGGAGTAGAAGCGAGAGCAGCAGGCGCCGGGAACCTGGACTTCTCTGGGAATATACCATCGCAAATATGCTGCAATTTTCAAATGTCTGTTGTACTACAACAAGGATAGCTTTTGGAAACCTAATTCCCAATTTGCTATAATTTTTTATTTGCTCACCTTTTCAGCTTCAGCAGCAGAGTAAAACACGGAGTATCCTTTTCCTTTCTAAGGAAAATAAACTCACCGTTCCCTTTATTGGGGGGGAAAAAAAAAAAGTCAACCACCAAACTTGCGGTTTCCAGCGCCATCATGTGGATGAAAGGGTGAGTTTTTACTTTATTATGCTTTATTTGCCTTAGATTTGTTAAATATTTCCCAGTTACGATGACTTTTAGGTGTTCTTTATTTTCCTTATCTCTAATTTAAATGCATCGTTAAGACTATAATAAAGAATATCTGTTTTCATTAAAATATTGCAAAATCAATACTACTTTAGTCGTGCCACACCAGTCTTTACTAGAGTAATTTGTATTGGTCTATTCCATTTAGGGAGTGGCTTTCTATAATTCCTAATTAAAATTAAAGGTTTTAGTTTTTCATTTATTTCCATATGTAAATATATCTTGTTAAATTTCTTTAGTGTTTTCTATTATTTTGATGGGATGTTTGTGCACTACTATATTATTCATGAAACAATTTTATACTCCTATTTGCAGCACTTAATATTGGCTTTTTGTTGATGTTATCTTTAAAGTAACAAACTATTTGAATAGCGTTCTTGTGTGAGTTACTGTTTTCAAGTCTGATATTCAAATTGCTAAAAATTCATTTCTTTAATTTCTCCCTATATCACCTACTTTTAATGTTGACTGAAAAATCGTATGTGGAGATCTAAATTTTCTAGAGGCCAAAATCATAGTAAAAACACTTTTGGTCAGTATCTTGACACCATTTTTCAAATTAGAGGCATCTAGGCAGCATTTCTTCAACTACTGATAAATCACAGTTCATATAAACTGTGAAAGTACATATCTTTGTTTTAATGCAGCAAATCAAAATACCAATATTTTCCTGTAGATAGAGTACTCCATTAAATGTTTGAGTTCCAGTAAAAATTAAAACATTGAGAATAAACCACATTACTAACTGCACTATGTTAATTTCATCTCTTTTTAATCATCCATTTGATTTACTGCATGATACCACTTACTTACTTATAAATATGATCAGAAGAAAATGTCCCAAAAGAAAATGTCACCAATTTTTTCCACAGAAAAAAAATTAACCTTCTGCTTGTGTATATACTACCCGGAACTCCTTAAATATTAAAAAATCCTCCTTACTTATGAAGACATTGGAGATCAATAATTCTATTACTTGACACCTTTACATGTAAAGCACAAACCCCAAATATGTCCCTTTATTTTGGTTTAAGTTGCATGTGAGACTTGAAGTATTATTTTTGTGTCAATTTATAAAACAAATGTGGAAAATGGTAATATAAAGAATAGTGAGAAGATAAATAAGAAATTACTAGAAAATACAAAATCATTTGAAATACTTTTGCTTCCCAGTATTCAAAGTAGGCAAGAATTAGAATAATTTTACTGGATTCATTTCTTATATAATATTTAACAGTAAATTTAACATTCCTTTAGTTTTTCAAAGATTCTTACTCTCACTACTAATATGACTTTCTCCTTAGGACTCAGATTACCCAAACACCAAGGAATATGAACACTAATCAATTTTCCAGATTACTTAACTGTTACCGATAATGATAATTTGAAAACATTTAATATACAACAGATAAAAAAACAAAAATAATAATAAATGTGTCGAAAATATCATCAGTTATGGTTTATTTATCTTCTATTATGGAACCATGACTGATATGAAACTCCAAAACCAAACTATAAATAAATTTATTTTTGAAAAAAGTAAATGTCAAGTATTAAACAGCCAAACTGACAGTATGATGTTAACTATGTATGCATGGTGATTTATAGAATATTTTCAGTATATATTTCAACATTTTGAAAATATACACAATGGGAAAATGGCATCAACAGTATCACATAATTGCTCATTTGTAATTTTTTTCATGTAAATATATAGATATTTCAAGAGAAAACAAGACTTTTGTCATTTGACCCATCTTCACATCTGTTAGATAATATTAAGTTTTTGAATTGCCATTTGCATTATTCTTTCAATGCTCAACTGTTCTGGGGGAGGTTGAGTTTTCAATAATTAAAGACTCACTTGTCTTAATTCCACAGACAACTCCATAGGTAGTGAAAATTCTTTAAATCTTCTTCCAAACCATTCTTTCAATCAAATATTATAGATTACCTTATTAACTGATCTTTTCACTTGCTGGTTTCTTTATGATTTTAAAACTTTGTTACAGAAATTAAACTCCTTCCTTGACCATGAATTTAGGTTAAGAAAATCAGATAGAGTTTTGAGGCATCTCTACTTAATACAATGGGAAGTATTCCAAGATGAAGCTATGCTAGAAAATTTAACTTTGCACTGGAATCTAGATGCCCTTCATTACCTACAAAACTCCAGAATAAAATTTTAATAAGCTATATTTCTCCCTTATCTGTAAAATTTTATATAGTTCTACCACATTGCCCAGAGACTACAGGTGAAGTTTCATCTTATAAGGATTTATAAATAATTTATGCAGCTATGTCAAATTTGACCAAAAAATTAATTATAAAAATTATATGATGAAAGCATATTTGTGCATATGGTATATATCTTTATATTACTTTTTAATGGTTCACCATCCCTATAAAATACTGTGCTAAAATATTTATATTTTATATGTATTCTAGGGAGAAAGATCTAAGAGTAATTTCAAAGAACCTTTAAGTGAAAAAATAAAGTACATTAAGTATAATATTTACTCACAGTCCTATTGCCTTTCTAACTGCCAAATAGACTCATTTAAAAGTAGAAAGAAACAAGAGAGCTGAAATTTAAAACTTTTGATTCTATTATCTGTATTCACATTAAAATCCGTGTAGCCTCAAGCAACTTTTTTGTCTCTGGCACAATTTATTCATCATTTAATTGAGAGAAACTATGTTCTTTTAGGTCATATTCAGTTTTAAAATCCAAAATCAAGCAAGTAGAAACTTGCTGAGGTGTAAGATTCTTATAGCATTAGCCAGTGTCCAAGGTGGAAAAGAAGAAAGCAGGGTAATTAAACAGTAATAAAATTCAATAAGCTTGGTTCTTATGATTTAGTGGTGAGGAAGAAGAAACAAAATTTCAAATAAGGTACAAAATTTCTGTTCTATTAACTTTATTTCAAATACTACACAATAGAACTGGGAAGTGAGTGGGAAAGAAAAAAATGTTCAGAAGATTTGTAATGACAGACATCATTATAGGAGATAAAAAAAGAAAAAGAAATAAAATACTTATTTTAATTAAAACTTTTCCATAAATGCCCTAAATCTATATCTGTGAGATATTTATTTATGTTATCCATCTTTTAAGAAAAATAATGACATCTACAATAACTATAACTTCTCAAGCACAATATCCAAAACTCACTACAAAACTATCAGGCTTACTAAGCAAGAGGATCATGAGAAAAAAATATCACAGTGATCTGAAAAAGCACAAATAAACTATGATTACTGTATTGAAATAAACACATACTAAAATAAGGAATTTTACCAGAAAACTGAAATCTATTTTCAAAAGGAAAACTACAATTCTAAAGCTAAAAAATTTCACAATTGAAGTTTAGAGTCCATTGATGATTTTAATAGGAGATTGAAGTAAGAGGAGAAAAGTGCTAAATTAGAAGATTAGTCAGAACAAATGTCCAGCATGTAATGAGACCAAAAATTATCTTTAAGAAACAGAATGGGCATAGAAGATAGGAGAGATATGGTGAAAATATTTTACACACATATCCCTTGAGTTATGGAAGAAGAGGATAAAAAACGACGCAGAAGTGATACTTGAAGGCACAATGCTGAAATTTTTTCTGCACTGATGAAAGACACAAAGCCACATATTCAAGAAGCTTTCAATCCTGCAAACAAGATAAAATCAAAGAAAACTAAAACAGCATATAATAAAGCCACTGAAAATAAAAAACTAAGAAAAGTATAAAAAGCAGCTGGAGGAAAGTAAGAAGGGAACACACCTGAACAATAAACTTGACAGCAATTTATTTCAAGAATGGCATTCATTTCAGGGATATCGCCTTAAAAGTGCTCAGAAAAAAAATCAGTTTTAACTCAAAATTTGGTACTCAGCAACATTATTTTTCAAAAGTGATGATGAAATAATCTGATATTTTTTCTGATATAGAAAAAGTTAGAGAATGCTTAACTACCAGCAAAACAAACATTTGGTACTCAGCAACATTATTTTTCAAAAGTGATGATGAAATAATCTGATATTTTTTCTGATATAGAAAAAGTTAGAGAATGCTTAACTACCAGCAAAACAAACATTAAAGAATTTCTTCAGGAGAAAAATTATCCCAGATGAACTACTATACAAAACATGATGATTACATAATGTGTTTGTAGAACAAATATATAACTGAAAGGCATAATACCAAACAAAAGTGGAAGCAGGCAAATGGAATTATTATTCAAGGTCCTACCATTGTCTGAAGTGGTAAAAGGATTAATTTAATTTAAATTTTAACAAGTTATTAGTGCTATTTTAAAGTCCAGAAAATCAATAAAGAAATTAGTAAAAGGGGCGCCTGGATGGCTCAGTGGGTTAAATCCTCTGCCTTCAGCTCAGGTCATGATCCCAGAGTCCGGGGATCGAGCCCCGCACCAGGCTCTCTGCTTGGCAGCAGGCCTGCTTCTCTCTCTTTTTGACTGCCTTTCTGCCTATTTGTGATCTGTCTGTCAAATAAATAAAATCTCACCAAAAAAATTCTTTAAAAAAAGAAATTAGTAAAGAATATACTGTATGATTGGGGCGCCTGGGTGGCTCAGTGGGGTAAAGCCTCTGCTTTTGCCTCAGGTCATGGTCTCAGGGTCCTGGGATCGAGCCCCACATCGGGCTCTCTGCTCAACAGGGAGCCTGCTTTCTCCCCTCTCTCTCTGCCTGCCTCTCTACCTACTTGTGACCTCTCTCTGTCAAATAAATAAATTAAATCTTTAAAAAAAAAGAATATACTGTATGATTGAAAAGATAATAGAGAAAACGAGTAATTAAAATATACTACTCCAGGTAAAGATAAGAAAGAGAAGTAGAAAGGAAATTTTAGGGATTATTTTAAACTACGCCAATCATAATTAATTATTCATCCTGAGCGTTTTTTAATTAGGAAGAAATTGATAGAAACAAAAAATAAAACTTTAGATTAAAATACAAAATTAATAAAGGGTATTTAAAACTAACCTTTGAAGGGGAATCTCCATTTCCTGGCTGCAGATCCTCTCTGTCGTTAGAGTCAGGTACACTGGGACTGAAGGCCATGAGGTCGGTCTTGGGCGCGCCCTCCCCAGAGCACACCCTCTGCCGCCTCTGCTGCGAGTACGACCAGCTCCCCACCGCGCTGGAGCACACGAGCGTGGGCTTCCCAGGCCCGCACGCGCCCTCCCTGGGCGGAGCCGAGCACCGCAGCGCCGTGTACAGCAGCAGCGTGAGCACCAGCAGGCTGGACACCGCGCAGATGGCGACGATCAGGTACACGTTGACGTCCACCAGCGCCGTCTCGGCGCCAGCGGCGCCCGCCAACACCCGCGACGACGCCTTTGGCGCCTGGCCGCTCTCCACCAGCGACAGCAACACGGTGGCCGTGGCCGTCAGCGCCGGCTCGCCGTGGTCCTTGACCAGCACCAGCAGGCGCTGGCGCGGCGGGTCCGCCTCGTCCAGGGGGCGCGTCGTGCTGATCTCGCCCGTGTACAGCGCCACGCGGAACGGGCTGCGCGCGCCCCCCGCCGCCGGCTGCAGCTCGAACGACAGCCACGCGTTGTAGCCGGAATCCGCGTCCACCGCGCGCACCTTCGCCACCACGTGGCCCGCGCCCACCGACCGCGACACCAGCTCGCTCAGCGCGCCGCCCCCCGCCGCCCGCGCCGGGCCGCGGCAGCAGCCGCGGGCGCGTTGTCGTTCTCGTCCAGCACGAACACCTGCAGCGTCACGTTGCTGCCCAGCGGAGGCACGCCCGCGTCGCGCGCGCTCACTTGGAACTGCAGCAGCTCCAGCTCCTCGTGGTCCAGCGGCTGCAGCGCGTACACCTTGCCGCTCTCCGCGTGCACCGACACGTAGCTCGACAGCGCGCGCTCGCCCACGCGCCGCTCCACCAGCGAGTAGGACACCCGCGCGTTCTCCTGCGCGTCCGCGTCCCGCGCCGACACCGTGAAGATGTGGCAGCCGGGTGGGTTGTTCTCCTTCACGAACACCGTGTACTCGGGCTGCGGGAACGCCGGCGCATTGTCGTTCACGTCCGCCACTTCCACGGACAAGCTGGCGGTGGCGGAGAGCGGAGGCGATCCTCCGTCCCTTGCGGTCACCACCAGCTCATAGTTGGACACGCTCTCGCGATCCAAGGCGCTGTCCAGCACCAGCGAATAGTAGTTCTTGAAGGTGGACACCAGCTTGAAGGGAACGTGGGGCGACAGGGTGCAGGTCACCTGCCCATTGAGACCGGAGTCGCGGTCAGACAGACTGATCAGGGCGATGACGGTGCCTAATGGAGCGTCTTCTCTGATTGGGAGCGACAGGGACTTGAATTCCATTAGTGGGACATTGTCATTGGTGTCCTCAACTTCTACCATAACAGTACAATGGCCAGAGAGTGGGGGTTGTCCTTTATCAACACCCTCTACAAGAATTTCATAGGATTTGCTCTCTTCAAAATCGATAGATCCCTTTACCATAATTTCTCCAGTAATTGGATCTATGCGAAACTTGGTTTCCACATTTGGTAAAATATCACTTGAGAATGAATAAATAATGTCCGCATTCGAGCCTTCATCTAAATCTGAGGCGTTAAGTTTCATTACCGACGTTCCATTGGGAACATTTTCTGGTAATTTCACCGCATAGAGTGTTCTGTCGAAAGCTGGGGCGTTATCATTTGCGTCCAGCACTTTGATGAGTAACTGAACGGAGCCGGTCAGCTCAGGTTTCCCGCCGTCAGTGGCTGTGAGAACTAAAAAAATCTCCGGAGCTGCTTCCCTGTCTAAAGATTTCCTTAACAGTAGCCCAAGACGTTTCACCCGCTCGTCATCTGACGGTTTTTCCAGCGAGAAATACTCGTTGGGGCTCAGTGTGTAGGTCAGCATAGCGTTAGCCCGGATATCTGCATCGGATGCGCCCTCTAGTGGAACCCGAGAGTCAACAGGCCTGGATTCTGCCATAAATAGATTCTTTTGCGTTCCAGGGAACACAGGCGGATTGTCATTAATATCCTTCACTTCCACCTCCACATGGAAAACCTGCAGCGGCCTGTCCACGATCACCTCCAGGTGGATGCTACACTCCAGACTCCGCCCGCACAGCTCCTCCCGATCGATCCGAGAATTCACAAACAAAATGCCATTCTGCAGATTTACCTCCAGAAGGTCCCCGTGGCCTTTGGACGCCACCCGGAACAGGCGTGGCACCAGCTCCGCCAGCTCCAGCCCCAAATCCTGGGCGATGCGGCCCACGAAGGTGCCGTGTTTGGCCTCCTCCAGGACTGAGTAGTGAACCTGGCCACTCCCTGCTTTCCAGGCTGCGAGGAACAGAAGAGAGAGCAGCAGACGCCGGGATTCCTGGCTGCTTCCCCAGGAAAACTCCATCTCCAGCCCGTAGTGCTTTGTTTTTATTAAGGGATCTTGTTTCAAAATCAAGACAAATCTAACTGTTCAGTCCAATGCCGCTGTATCCTCCATTTCTCAGCATCTGGATGGTGGATGCAGCTTCTTTTTAAGAGCAGAAGGGATTTTTTTCTTTCGCTGTCAGGTCGATTTTATGGTACAGAGCGACATCATGTGGCTCCAAACCGTAAGTAATGGATTCTGATACCAGTGGTTTTTGAGATTTTATTTATTTATTTGACAGAGAGAGACAGCGAGAGAGGGAATACAAGCAGGGGAAGGGGGAGAAAGAGAAGCAGGCTTCTTGCTGAGCAGGGAGCCCCATGTGGGACTCCTAAGACCCTGGGATCATGACCTGAGCCAAAGGCAGAAGCTTAAGTACTGAGCCTTCTGGGCGCCCCTCACCCCTAGTCTTTTTCTTTCAGCCATTCCGCATACTTTAGAAACACATTTTATACTATTAAGGTCCACGGGTTGTACGGTTGATTGACTGTGATCCTTAGTTTCACCACGAGGGCAGCTTTTACTTCAGTGGAAATCCTTTTTTCCGCAAAGGTTTTAAGTATTTATAGAGACCTAGTTGTAGTTGACACACACTTTGTAAACATAGAATTGTTAAGTGTTGATTATGAAAATTCTTGACAGAGTTTGTGTGTTCCTGAGGATGGGGGAAAGTAGTTATTAATGATGACACAGTCTTCCTCTTTGGATTTCATATTTGTGGCGTTGAAGACTTCAGAGAATCCTCTGATCTAGGAAACCTCCAATGCCAAGAATAAGTCATTGAAAGAGAACTTTAAAAATGTTGGGACATTTTAAAATGTCCTTAAAGAGGAAGAAAAATCACCAGCATTTAACTGAAAGTCTTTAATTCATCTAAGGGCTAAAAGTTCAAGGAGCATTATAAAGGAAGTAGGATGTTGTGGAATATAGTTGGTATGGGAAACTATGGCAAGTGATTTTATTTAAAAATACATTCACTTCCAAGTAAGATTGGGTATTCTCAATTTTTCTCTTAGATTTATAAATTCTGTCTCTTAAATTTTTAAATCCTGTTCTCCAGTATCTAAGATGCATAAACTTCTGTGCTCATGTATTTTAGCCAAAGTAGATCATTTCCTGCTTCAAATATTATTTTTCACTTAAAAAACACTCATTTCATCCTCTAAGTACTACCCATCATTTCCAAATGCTTCACAAAGCAATTTCCCCTATTATATAACCATTTTAAAATTTACTGACCTCTTCATAAAATGAAGACTTTCATGAATAACCCAATTAAGCAGATACTTTTACTTTCTCTTATATACTGTAGCATACAGATGGAATCATTTGGGTAATTTATTACATTAATATCTCTTTTGTAGGCATTTAGGTATGTGTGTCTAATGACATGGGTGTAATGTAAAAAGTACAAAGGTCCAAATAACTGGAAACTTCTTTTATAAAATATAAACTTTTATTTTTTATATAGACTTTATTTAACTGATAGAGAGAGAGAGTGTTCAGAAGCAGGGGGAAGGATAGAGGGAGAGGGAGAAGCATGCTTCCTACTCAGTAGGGAGCCCAACTCTGGTGCTCCACCCCAGGACCCCGAGATCATGACCTGAGCCAAAGGCAGAGACTTAACTCACTAAGCCACCCAGGTACCCCAAAATATGAACTTTTAAAGAGCATACTTGTGTCTTCTTAGTTTAAGAGCTCAGAATACAAACCTAGTATTTGCTGAATATTTACCTATAGAATGGTTTGGTTCTCTTCAATTGTCTAATAAAATGCATTAAATTAAGGTGGTCACAAAGCTGGTTAGGAAAATATTATGTCTCAGCAGCAACCGCTATAATTTTCCAGAGATACAAAAATACTTTACTTGGACATTGCCCTAATTAAGATATATTTCAATTTCCATATCGAAAACCTGGACTTTAGCTTAGTTTTCATACTGGTTCTTGGTAGTCATGATCTTAGACACATCCTGAATTTTAGTACTCAATGAAGAATTCTCAATCAGTAGAGCACAATATATTTTCCTGACACAAGGAAACTTAACATAAATGGACATGATGGTAAATATTTTCAAACTCTCTTTGCCTCTTACATTCATTCATAAACCTCTTTCCCTCATGGTTGATTAGAACAAAAAGAACAATCTACTGGAAATAGCTTCATATTTCCACTTTACGAAGAGCCACACTCATACATATAAAAACATCTTTTCTGAATTAAAACATAAATCAGAGTAATTTCTCTGTTTGAGGACCCAAAATGTAGATTTGTACAGAATGATCATAAATGTCAAACATACTGGAAGAAACTGAAAATGACTCCCTGTCCACTTACTTTCTTTTGAAAATAACTAAATGCATAGATGAGGAATGCAACAAAATATAAAGGATATTTACGTGAGAACTATTAGTACTCCTCTGGTGTAGCAGCAATTTATCTCTAAAGAGAAAAGCTCAAAAGTCTTTAAAGTATCTTATTAATAGAGAATCTTGTTAGACAAGAATTGGAAGAAAAGAGCTCAATTTGAAGACTGAAGTCCCACATCCTGGGAGAGAAGAACTTTGGATGACCCTATTAATTTCAACAGGATGAAAACCAGGCCAAATGAAATAATATGTGAACTCAGGTGGGACAGGCTGTGGCTAATACTTGATGGACAGGGGTCAACAAAGGACAGTGACAGGAAATGAAATGAAAACAGGAAAAAAGAGAATCATCTCTCTCTTGTATATGTTAGCCTCACCCACAATGTCACTGAGTATTAACCAGATTTCAGCAAGGAAGCTTGTACAGGAAGTAGGAAGTTGTAGTTAAACAATTTATGTAAAATGTTCCATATAATTGTATACACTGGAACCCAATGGACTCCCAGAAGAAAGTTAATATTCTATTTTTATCTTTCATGATTGAGAAATAATCACTTGTTTTCTAGTCTCTTATATAGCTAAGATTCAGTTTCCAGTGGCAAGGAAACTTGAATGGAAGTCCATCTATTTGGAGAAATTATCAAATGCCAAATAGGGAAATGACTACAAAATAATCTCATTTTGTTTTATTTGGTTCCAGTTATTTGGAGTTTTATGTAGTATATAACACACATTAATGGACAGGCTGGTATTCAGAGGAAAACACTCAGGAGTAATAACATTAACTTATTAGAGTTTTTGAACATTAGCATACTTAATGCTGCTTGCGAAATAGGTTAATGATTAATAAGTTTGCTATAGAATAGTCTTTTTCAAGATTTATTTTTTTATCTTAGAGAGAGAGCATAGGGTGGGGGTAGAGGCAGAGGGTGACACAGTCTTAAAAAGAATCCCCACTGGGGCGCCTGGGTGGCTCAGTGGGTTAAGCCTCAGGGTCCTGTGATCAGGCCCCACCTCTGGCTCTCTGCTCAGCAGGGAGCCTGCTTCCCCCTCCCCCTCTGCCTGCCTCTCTGCCTACTTGTGATCTCTCTCTCTGTCAAATAAATAAAATTAAAAATCTTTAAAAAAAAATAGACTCCCCACTGAGGGCGGAGCCCCAGGAGGGGCTAAGTCTCAGGACATTAAGACCAGGACCTGACCTGAAACCAAGAGTCAGATGCTTAACCGACTGTGATACCCAAGCTCCCCTAGTAGTTTCTAAATTAAATATAGAGTAGTATTCTCAACAAATTGTTCTGATGGAAATCAATTCTTAACAAAATTAATAACCTTTTGAAAAGAATATTTTGTAAATGATGATGTAGGGAAGAAAGTATAAAATTTCACTTCCTATTGATTCTTTCAATGCTTACTAGTAAAAGTAGTGAGAATCTTAAGATGTACAAAGATATGATTCTAAAGCAATAAAATTATTTTCATGGAGTGTTGTGTATGTGGTTTTCTTTACCCAATTGGAAAACTAGCAACAATACAACGTGTTACCAAATGTGAGCACAAGAACTAAAATGAATCATGTTCAAGTAGAAAGAAAGAACTAAGACTCCACATAAATGAGTGAGTAAAAAAGGCTTCAGGGAGACAACAAGCTTAATAAACTAATATTTGGAACTGAAGATGTAAAGAACAACCAGGAAGTGGTGAGATTTTTGGTAAACTCATAAAATGGGCCAGTGACATTTGGACTAACACATGTAAGAAAGAATTCCAAATGAATTCCAAATGAAGCATTGAGCAAGGATTAGTACATCACAATTGGAGTCAAATATTCTAAACAGTACAATTCATCAAGGAAAATATATTTGGCTTCTATCCATTCATTATCAGTAAAATAACCCCACTACTGCACCTACTAACAACAACCACTACTACTACAATGACAAAAACTACAAGTATGGTTCTCATTACTTAACTGCTGATTCAGTTAAAAAAACATTAGTCAAAGAAAATTCAAACATTTTAACCACAAAATCCTTGAAAACCAATTACCAAAACATGTTTCAAAAAGAGTAAAAACATTGAGAAATAATAAACAACGGCATTTTCAAAGGATTTTAAAAACTACTCACCTTAGCAGAAATATCACCGTCCACATTCAGCAGCTCTTCTCTATCCCCGCCAATGGGACCAGGTGGAAGGCTGGGACTGAACGCCATGAGGTCGGTCTTGGGCGCGCCCTCCCCAGAGCACACCCTCTGCCGCCTCTGCTGCGAGTACGACCAGCTCCCCACCGCGCTGGAGCACACGAGCGTGGGCTTCCCAGGCCCGCACGCGCCCTCCCTGGGCGGAGCCGAGCACCGCAGCGCCGTGTACAGCAGCAGCGTGAGCACCAGCAGGCTGGACACCGCGCAGATGGCGACAATCAGGTACACGTTGACGTCCACCAGCGCCGTCTCGGCGCCAGCGGCGCCCGCCAACACCCGCGACGACGCCTTTGGCGCCTGGCCGCTCTCCACCAGCGACAGCAGCACGGTGGCCGTGGCCGTCAGCGCCGGCTCGCCGTGGTCCTTGACCAGCACCAGCAGGCGCTGGCGCGGCGGGTCCGCCTCGTCCAGGGGGCGCGTCGTGCTGATCTCGCCCGTGTACAGCGCCACGCGGAACGGGCTGCGCGCGCCCCCCGCCGCCGGCTGCAGCTCGAACGACAGCCACGCGTTGTAGCCGGAATCCGCGTCCACCGCGCGCACCTTCGCCACCACGTGGCCCGCGCCCACCGACCGCGACACCAGCTCGCTCAGCGCGCCGCCCCCGCCGCCCGCGCCGGGCCGCGGCAGCAGCGCGGGCGCGTTGTCGTTCTCGTCCAGCACGAACACCTGCAGCGTCACGTTGCTGCCCAGCGGAGGCACGCCCGCGTCGCGCGCGCTCACTTGGAACTGCAGCAGCTCCAGCTCCTCGTGGTCCAGCGGCTGCAGCGCGTACACCTTGCCGCTCTCCGCGTGCACCGACACGTAGCTCGACAGCGCGCGCTCGCCCACGCGCCGCTCCACCAGCGAGTAGGACACCCGCGCGTTCTCCTGCGCGTCCGCGTCCCGCGCCGACACGGTGAAGATGTGGCAGCCGGGTGGGTTGTTCTCCTTCACGAACACCGTGTACTCGGGCTGCGCGAACGCCGGCGCGTTGTCGTTCACGTCCGCCACTTCCACGGACACGCTGGCGGTGGCGGAGAGCGGAGGCGATCCTCCGTCCCGTGCTGTCACCACCAGCTCATAGTTGGACACGCTCTCGCGATCCAAGGCGCTGTCCAGCACCAGTGAATAGTAGTTCTTGAAGGTGGACACCAGCTTGAAGGGAACGTGGGGTGACAGGGTGCAGGTCAACTGCCCGTTGGCACCAGAGTCGCGGTCAGACACACTTATTAAGGCAAGGACCGTGCCAAGGGGAGTATCTTCTAATACGGGTAATGACAGTGATTTGATAACCAACTCAGGTACATTATCATTGACGTCCAAAATTTCCACCAGAACCGTGCAGTGACCTGCCATTGGGGGATTTCCTTTATCTGTCGCGTCTACCTGGATTTCATATAACTTAGTTTCCTCGAAATCTATATTACCTTTTACACTGATGTATCCACTAACTGGGTCTAAGTGGAATTTTGAAAGAGTATCTGCTGACATGTCTGTATTGAAAGAATATACAATGTCCTTATTTACTCCTTCATCCAAATCAGAGGCGTTAACAATCACTGCTAGGGTACCGTTTGGTGCATTTTCGAATAAACTGACTTTGTAGACAGACCTCTCAAACTCTGGGGCGTTGTCATTTACATCTAGAATGGTGATCTTCACTTGAGTAGTGCCAGTGAGCTCTGGTTTCCCACCATCAACTGCCGTTATTAGTAAGTGATGTTCAGGAGTGTCCTCGCGATTTAAAACTTTTTTCAACACGAGTCCAAGGGATTTAATATTCTCATCATTTCTTTTAATATCCAAGGTAAAATAATCATTGGAGTTTAGACTGTAGGTCAACAGAGAATTGGCTCCAATATCTGCATCTGATGCGCCCTCTAGCAGAATCCGAGAACCAGGCAGCCGGGATTCGTAAATAAATAATTTTTTTACGGCCATTGGAAAAATCGGCTGGTTGTCGTTAATGTCCTTCACTTCCACCTCCACATGGAAAACCTGCAGCGGCCTGTCCACGATCACCTCCAGGTGGATGCTACACTCCAGACTCCGCCCGCACAGCTCCTCCCGATCGATCCGAGAATTCACAAACAAAATGCCATTCTGCAGATTTACCTCCAGAAGGTCCCCGTGGCCTTTGGACGCCACCCGGAACAGGCGTGGCACCAGCTCCGCCAGCTCCAGCCCCAAATCCTGGGCGATGCGGCCCACGAAGGTGCCGTGTTTGGCCTCCTCCAGGACTGAGTAATGAACCTGGCCGCTCCCAGTCTCCCAGATTGTAAGGAGCAGAAGCGAAAGCAGAAATTGCCGGGCTCCTGAACCTTCTTCTCTCCATGAAAACACCATTGCAAGCCTTTCCCAAATATTGCGTCGTTCTTGCCTCGATCCAAACTTCAGAAAAGAATTTGAGTTCCTCATTTTTTTTTTTTTTAAATAACCTTACCATGCCCGTATTTCAGAGATGGTGAGGAAAAGCAGCATCAGAGTACACAACGCATGCGGCATTTCTTTTGTGGTGAAATACCTTGTGGTGGACAGCGACATCATGTGGCTAAATGGGTAAGTTTAAATAAATGTACTTAACCTCCGTATACTTGTCTGATCTTTTCCAAAATTTCTATTTTAGTTGTAATTCTCTTGGATCACTTGTCAAATCCTTTATATTTATAAAAATACATCCTTACAGCTTTCATACTATTCATCACTTCCAAATATTCCAATCCATGACATAGTAAAATACAGTAGAATGATTAACATTATAACAGTAGTGAAATATTCCCCATGTGACAACCATGGTGTTCTAATGGGGTTATCCCATTAAATTCTTCTTTTTTTAAGATTTTTTTGACAGTAAGAGAGATCACAAGTAGGCAGAGAAGCAGGCAGAGAGAGGGGGAAGCAGGCTTCCATCGAGCAGGGAGCCCAGTGTGGGGCTCGATCCCAGGACCCTGAGATCATGACCTGAGTCGAAGGCAGAGCCTCAACCCACTGAGCCACCTAGGCACCGCCCATTAAATTCCTTTTTCCCCATTAAATTCTCACAACAACTCTCCAAGACAGGTATTGATACAATTCACTTTTTGCAAACAAGAAAGTGAAAACACATACCGGTAAGTAACTTAAAAATATTAACTAGTGATATTAGGGTGGGATCTCAATCTGATTCAAGACCCCTAACTTTAACCACTTGGCCCAAAGTCTACATTTTATGGAAAAATTAGGGCCACCTGGGTGATTCAGTTGGTTAAGTGTGTGCCTTTTGCACAGGTTGTGATTCCGGGTTAGGGTCCTAGGTTCCAGTCGCTGCTCAGCAGGGAGTCTGCTTCTCCCTCTGCCCCTCCCCCTGCTCCTGCTCTGTCTCTTGCTTTCTCTCTCTCTCAAATAAATAAATAAAATCTTTAAAAAAAAAGAATTCCTGAAAGATGATTTAAAAAATTCAGGCCTTTCATACTTGTGCCCACCAAAACATTAAGACACTGAAATTATGTGTATATAGGGATGCCTGGCTGGCTCAGTTGGTGTAGCATGTGACTCTTAATCTCAGGGTATGAGTTCAAGCCCTACATTGGGTGGGAATCATAACAACAACAAAATGTATGTGTATATACATATCCATATACACATACATGTTCACTTCTACATTATTATGGCAATTATTAATTTACCAAATTTATTTACTTATTTATTATGGATAAAGGACTCTTGTATCCTTTATCCAGTGATTATACCCTTGCTGTCTTAAATGTTATTTTATAAGGATGTCAAAGGTTAATTTTTTACAGTGAAGTTCTTTTATAAATTTGGTTTACTATATGACAATACCATGTGATTTAAATATTTGTTACATTCATGACACCAAGTCAGACTATAGCTGGCTCAGTGGGTTGGGCCGCTGCCTTCGGCTCGGGTCATGATCTCAGGGTCCTGGGATCGAGTCCTGCGTGGGGCTCTCTGCTCGGCGGGGAGCCTGCTTCCCTCTCTCTCTCTCTGCCTGCCTCTCTGTCTGCTTGTGATTTCTCTCTGTCAAATAAATAAATGAAATCTTAAAAAAAAAATTTCCTCACCATTTATACATTTCAACTTACCTGCTTATCCTAAAATATTCACTGTATGAAATAATTATGTTTGTAATGATCTCCACTCCAGATGAATTTCTGGATCCCAGTTTCTTAAAAAGTTGTCATTGGGAAGTATTGGTAACTTAACGGATCAGTAGAGAAAAATAACTTTGGAACATAATTCACCATTCAATATCTGAAAGATAAGGCTATGTAATATTCTAAAGATCTCTGTGAATTCAGCAAGAGGCCTAAGTTTGCCGAATATTTGAAAGTTGACCAGAGAAAATTTATGGGCAGAAGTTGAACGTAGAGAGGTAAGAGGATGTCCAAAGTTTTGCTTATAGTCAGAACTTCTTGAAATAAAACCAAATACATGATTTAAATATTAGGAGATAAGTTTTCATACCAATTTTCCCCCATGCACTGAATGAAAGCATGCCGGGATTGCAACTTACTTGCATTTTATCATTCACATTTAGAATAGAATAAGTCATCAATTAGCGTTTAAATGGATAAATGAGTATTTTTTTAAAAGATTTTATTTATTTATTTGACAGACAGAGATCACAAGCAGACAGAGAGGCAGGCAGAGAGAGAGGGGAGGATGCAGGCTCCCCACTGAGCAGAGAGCCCAACGTGGGGCTCGATCCCAGGACCCTGGGATCATGACCTGAGCCGAAGGCAGAGGCTTAAACCACTGAGCTACCCAGGCGCCCTGATAAATGAGTATTTTAAACTTTCTCAAGTAACATAAGAGGTAAGTTACATTAATAATATTTGTTAATATCAAACATATAATTTCTAATTGATTCTATTGTACTAGTTCATGAAGAAGAACTAAGTAAACATTTAAGAATTATTTTGGAAAAGCATGAATCAAGGTAATAATTATAGATACCTATATGCCAGTTAGTGCTTTGAAGAATCTTGAAAAGTAATATCTAGTTTTAAAATGAGATACAGAATTAAAATTTTAAAACATCATGGACTCCATGGGACACCTGGGTGGCACAGTCAGTTAAGTGTCTGCCTTTGGCTGAGGTTATGATCCCAGATTCCTGGGATCAAGTACCGCATCTGGCTCCTTGCTCGGCTGGGAGCCTGCTTCTCCCTCTGCCTGTTGCTCCCTCTGCTTGTGCTCTCTCTCTCTCTGATAAATAAATAAAATCTTTTTAAAAATAAAAATAAATTTAAAGACATCATAGACTCCATATTAATGGAATATCTCTGACAATTTCTTATAATATTATACATTTCATGACATTTGAGAGTACACTAATGCAAAGTAGAATGACACAGGCAATTTATGATAGAGTAGACTCCATAATGATGGAATGATGCAATGAAAGTAATACTAAAGGACACATGAGTTTAGAAGACTGAGTCACTATGTAGATAAATATCAGTGAATAAAATCTACTCTCACTTAGATATCTCCCTAGGTAACTTACTTTAAAAGTATAAATAAGGAATAAGAAACCAATAAGAATTTAAGTGACAGATTGTGACTCTTGGAGATCTGAGTATACTTCGATATAGTTTTAACAGCTTACCATTTACCTGTACTACAAACACAGAGGCCAAACTTCTTAGTAGTACAGAGTTCAGTGATCATTTATGTTTTCTGCTACAAGTTTCAAAGGTGGTGAGTAGCTATGACACTGTAGGTAGGATGACTCCTCCCAAGAAAGAGCTTCTTACTTATTTGCCCAAGTCACTTTTCCCCCTGTACAGCCTCAGATAAACTTTTCTGATTCTCAGCCTCAGATAAACTTTCCTGATTCCCTAAACTTTGAGGCTTATAAACTGTTAAGAGCTAAGAAGTTTTCTGTAGAAATGGATTGTCCTTAAAAGAATTCCCCACCTAACTTCTCAAATCCTTTAAAAGTAGATCTCAGATGAAAATGAATATATGGCCTATCTTTTGAATGGCTAAGGCCAGATCACTTAGTGGAAGTTATTTCTACAATTCAATTTCTACACTTCAATACCCACTCACATACATACAAGGAAAAAACAGCAAATAACTAAGAACAAAATAGAAGACAGTTTTAGACAATTATTTCACTGTCTAAGACATTTTCTTTTGAAGTTTCAAAATTCTTTTCCAAGTTTAACATTTACTTGTCAAGTTTACATTTTAATGACCCAACACAGGAGTTTCCAATTAAAATGCAGTCTATCAATATCAGTCTTCACCTTTTGGGAAAACTCCAACTTCCTTAATTATATGGATGCTGCCAGGAGAAAGTGAGTGATCTCACACTTGTGTTAAATGTTATCCCAGGCATAGAGTGTGGTGCCAGAGGCAGGGAGTCATTCTCTACACAGTGGGAGGCCTGCATACATTAACCTAATAATACAGATACTGGGAAGGATGACTGAGCAACCCACTAGCATAACAACGAGTACTCACCACTTTTGGGGGGGGAAAAAGTCCCACCACCTGGCCACCCCACAATATAATTTTTTAAATGTTAAGATTTTTTTAATGTTAAAATATTTTAGTGTGCCTGGATGACTCTGTTGAATGTCCAACTCCTAATTTCAGCTCAAGTCATGATCTCAGGATTGTAAGATCTAGCCCCTCATTGGGCTCTGTGCTGGGTATAGAGCCCTCTTGAGATTCTCTCTCTCTCTCTCTCTCTCTCTCTTTTGGGCACCTGGGTGGCTCAGCTGGTTAAGCAACTGCCTTATGCTTGAGTCATGATCCTGGAGTTCCAGGATCAAGTCCCACATCAAGTCCCACATCAGGCTTCCTGCTTGGCAGGGAGTCTGTTTCTCCCTCTGACCTGTCTCTTCTCATGCTCTCGCTCTCATTCTCTCTCTAACAAATAAATAAATAATCTTTTTATTTTTTTAAAGATTTTATTTATTTATTTGACACAGAGAGAGAGATCACAAGTAGGCAGAGAGGCAGGCAGAGAGAGAGAGAGAGGGAAGCAGGCTCTCTGCTGAGCAGAGAGCCAGATGTGGGGCTCCATCCCAGTACCCTGAGATCAGGACCTGAGCCAAGGCAGAGGCTTTAACCCACTGAGCCACCCAGGCGCCCCTAAATAATCTTTTTTTTAAAGATTCTCCCTCTCTTTCTTTACCTCTGCCCCTCCCCACTCCGCTGCGCGCTCTCTCTCTCTCTCTCTCTCTCTATATATATATATATATATTTAACAAAATTGAAAGAGAATTCTTTTCTTTTTTTCTAAAGATTTTATTTGTTTGTTTGTTTGTTTGAGAGAGAGAGAGAGTGCCTGCTGGGGGTGGGGTAGGAAAAGCAAAGCGAGAGGGTCAAGCAGATTTCTCACTGATTGCAGAACCCTTCACTGGGCTGGATCCCACTACCCCGAGATCATGACCTGAGCTGAAATTGAGTCAGGCACCCAACCGATAGAGCCACAGATCATGATTAACCCACTGAGGCACCCAGGTGCTCCAGAGAGGGTATTCTTTTCTCAATGAACTCTCTATTGTGCCTTAAAACTCTACGGATTTTGCAAGTGTGAAATTTTTATCCCAAATAACAGGTTATTTTACTACTGAAAGACATATTTATTATTAGCAGTTATTCCTAAGTGATGTCATGTATTCTAATGATCTATGATAGGTAATTTCAGAAGTCCTGGCATTAAAAGATCCATTCAGGCTGCTTTCAAAAGCAAGGAAAAGAAAACCTAACTTATTACCTGTTGCACAAACAGATAAAGACAAATGAATTATTGATCAAAAAATTAATTCAGAAAATGTCCAGCTAAATAATATACACCTATTCTAAATAACATACAGCTATTCATATTCTAACAGCATGGATGGTTGATGTAAATTGGAAATATGCATTTTATATATTCATTCTCTTTAAAATTTTTCCAATTATGATTTTTTTTTAATTTTGAGAAAGGTATTTACAGGAAATAAATTTTCAAAATTAGCTGAATTGTTTTTCAGTCCTTCAAAGTCCAATTATTCACGAACAGATTTAATTATGAAAAAAACAAAATGTGAAAAAAACACATTTAAGTAAATTGTTTTCAATGAAGAAATTAACCTCTCAAGCCATATATTGCACAACAGGATAATGATAAAAAAAATAAGGACAAGCTATGAATCAAAATAATAGAATCATAAATAAAGGAAATAGAGCAATTCTGGAATCCAGGGGAAAGACTCACCTTTCCTAAGTGTTCTGATTCTGAGGGTTGTTGTCTTTCTTCTGCGGAGCCTGGAACTTGAGGTAGGCTGGGGCTGAAGGCCATGAGGTCGGTCTTGGGCGCGCCCTCCCCAGAGCACACCCTCTGCCGCCTCTGCTGCGAGTACGACCAGCTCCCCACCGCGCTGGAGCACACGAGCGTGGGCTTCCCAGGCCCGCACGCGCCCTCCCTGGGCGGAGCCGAGCACCGCAGCGCCGTGTACAGCAGCAGCGTGAGCACCAGCAGGCTGGACACCGCGCAGATGGCGACGATCAGGTACACGTTGACGTCCACCAGCGCCGTCTCGGCGCCAGCGGCGCCCGCCAACACCCGCGACGACGCCTTTGGCGCCTGGCCGCTCTCCACCAGCGACAGCAGCACGGTGGCCGTGGCCGTCAGCGCCGGCTCGCCGTGGTCCTTGACCAGCACCAGCAGGCGCTGGCGCGGCGGGTCCGCCTCGTCCAGGGGGCGCGTCGTGCTGATCTCGCCCGTGTACAGCGCCACGCGGAACGGGCTGCGCGCGCCCCCCGCCGCCGGCTGCAGCTCGAACGACAGCCACGCGTTGTAGCCGGAATCCGCGTCCACCGCGCGCACCTTCGCCACCACGTGGCCCGCGCCCACCGACCGCGACACCAGCTCGCTCAGCGCGCCGCCCCCGCCGCCCGCGCCGGGCCGCGGCAGCAGCGCGGGCGCGTTGTCGTTCTCGTCCAGCACGAACACCTGCAGCGTCACGTTGCTGCCCAGCGGAGGCACGCCCGCGTCGCGCGCGCTCACTTGGAACTGCAGCAGCTCCAGCTCCTCGTGGTCCAGCGGCTGCAGCGCGTACACCTTGCCGCTCTCCGCGTGCACCGACACGTAGCTCGACAGCGCGCGCTCGCCCACGCGCCGCTCCACCAGCGAGTAGGACACCCGCGCGTTCTCCTGCGCGTCCGCGTCCCGCGCCGACACCGTGAAGATGTGGCAGCCGGGAGGGTTGTTCTCCTTCACGAACACCGTGTACTCGGGCTGCGCGAACGCCGGCGCGTTGTCGTTCACGTCCGCCACTTCCACGGACACGCTGGCGGTGGCGGAGAGCGAAGGCGATCCCCCGTCCCTTGCGGTCACCACCAGCTCATAGCTGGATACGCTCTCGCGATCCAAGGCGCTGTCCAGCACCAGCGAATAGTAGTTCTTGAATGTGGACACCAGCTTGAATGGGATAGGAGGCATCACAGAGCAGGTCACCTGCCCGTAGACACCAGAGTCACGGTCGGACACGGAGACAAAGGCCATGACGGTGCCTAGTGGAGAGTCCTCTCTGACCGGCAAAGACAGAGGTGTGATTGCCAGTTGTGGAGCATTGTCATTTACATCCAGCACTTTCACTAAAACTTTGCAGTGATTCGACATTGGAGGATTTCCTTTATCAACTGCTTTTACCTGAATTTCATAGGATTTCGTTTCTTCATAATCCAGTCTACCAATTAGTCTAATTTCTCCTGAGCTGGAATCAATTTTGAAGTTTTTTTGAATGTTTAGAGGAACATCACTGCCAAAGGAAAAAACAATTTCGCCATTTACACCTTCATCGGCATCAGAGGCATTTAATGTAGTCACTAATGTTCCATTTGCTGTACTCTCTAATAAATGGACTCTGTACCCAGCCTGGGCAAACAATGGGGCATTATCATTAACATCCAGCACTGTGATCAGCAGCTGAACTGTACCTTCCAGCTCTGGCTTGCCCCCATCAGTGGCTGTCAATAATAAATGAAGTTCTGGTGTTTCTTCTCTATCCAAAGACTTCCTCAATTCAAGTGAAAGTGACTTACTGAGTTCATCACTTGCCTGTGCATCCAAAGAGAAATAATCACTGGGGCTGAGGGTGTATGTTAGAAGAGCGTTGGTACCAATGTCTTCATCAGCAGCGCCCTCTATCGGGAAACGTGAATCCACCAGTCTAGATTCAGGAATAAAAAACCTTTGTTCTCTTGCTCTGAAAACCGGTGGGTTATCATTAATGTCCTTCACCTCCACCTCCACATGGAAAACCTGCAGCGGCTTATCCACGATCACCTCCAGGTGGATGCTGCACTCCAGATTCTGCCCGCACAGCTCTTCCCGGTCGATCCGAGAATTCACAAACAAAATGCCATTCTGCAGATTTACCTCCAGAAGGTCCCCGTGGCCTTTGGACGCCACCCGGAACAGGCGTGGCACCAGCTCTGCCAGCTCCAGTCCCAAATCCTGGGCGATGCGGCCCACGAAGGTGCCGTGTTTGGCCTCCTCCGGGACCGAATAGTGGACCTGACCACTCCCAGTCTTCCAGGCTGCGAGGAGCAGAACGCAGAGCAGCAAACGCAGGGTTCCCTTGCCTTCTTGCCTGGGAAACAGCATCGCAAAACCACTATAAATTTGGTACCTCTCACTCACTTCAAAGTCATACTCTCTTTACTTTATATCTCGAATAATATATCTCCCGGCCGTTTTTGTCTTCTCTCAGACTGTGACAAAATGGAGCTTTCCTCTTTAGTTTTTGATGACAAGACTTTGTGGTATACAGCGACATCATGTGGCTAATGGTGTGGATTTTAGATTCATTCATTAATTTCCAAATGTCTATATATTCATTTGCAATTTACTCAATGCAATCATTTTCAATTATGTCTTTTAAAGAGTGGTACAGTTCAAATCTCATTTATTCTTAAAATGAAGCAAATTCGGAATTTGGAACTTTTAAAAATATCAGTAAATTTAGACAATACTGTTAATATTTTAATGTGCAAGGTATTTTAATGTGGTATAAATTTCCTTTTGTGAATTTTATTACTATGAAGAATACATAGAATAAAAGCTAACCACAATTTACTGGCATCCAAATATTTCAAACATAAAGCTGTTGAATTAAATATACTTTGTTTTCTACAGTTAAACACTTATTTTACCTTTTATATATTTAACCAAATACTACATAATTATCAAGCTTTAATGTTGAAAACTACAATCTTTAAATATAATTTCAGCCATATTATAATGTTTCATCCTCTTTATTTTTATAAAAATGGTTCAGTTTGAAGATATCCTCAATATTAGAAAAATGTCATTTACAATGATCAGGTGACAAGTAATTGAAACAAAACAATAGTATATCATGGATTACATGGTTTTGATTATGAAAATAAAATGCTACATAATACTATCCTCAAAGGAAAAATAAACAGGAATATAATGCCTGCAAAATTTGTTATCAGAGCTATTAAAATAACAGTTAAAGTTAAGCTAGTATAAACTCAAATTAGACTGTGATAACCTTAAGATACTAGATACAATGTCCATGGTAACTACAGAGCAAATAGCTATAGAATATGAATAGATCTAGCATGCCTGGGTGGCCTAGTCAGATAAGCTAAGACCATGATTTCATGGGTAGTAGGGTGGAGCCTACATCAGGCTCCTACATTCAGCTGGGAGTCTGCTTGAAGGTTCTCTTCCTCTCTCCCTTCCCCCCTTCTTTCTAAAATAAATAAGTCTTGTTTTTTTAAGTCTGAGTAGACCTATAACTAGTAAGGAGAATGAATCAGTAATTTTTTGAAATCTCCTGACAAAGAAAAGTTCTTGGCCCCATGTCTTTACTGGTGAAATTGACCAAACATTTAAAGAAGAAATAATAATGATCCTTCTCAAACTTCTCCACATGAACAAAGAGGAAGGCACACTGTCATTCTATGAGGCCAGCATTACCCTGATACCAAAGTCAGAGAAAGACACTACAAGAAAATAATACTCAGATCAATATCCCTTATGAACAGTGATGCTAAGATCCTCAAAAAATATATATCAGAAAAGGGAGTTCAGCCACATGTTAAAAGAATTATGCACCATGAGCAAGTAGGATTTATTCCTGCAATGTAAGGATGACTCAATCTACATAAATCAATCAATGTAATACACCACACTAACAGAATGGAAGAAAAAAAAACACATGATCATCTCAATAGATGCAGAAAAGGCATTTGACAAAATTAAGCACTGCTTTTTTAAAAAAGATTTTGTTTATTTATTTGACAGAGAGAGATCACAAGTAGGCAGAGAGGCAGGCAGAGAGATAGGGGGAAGCAGGCTCCCCACTGAGCAGAGAGCCTGACGTAGGGCTCCATAACAGGGACCGAGACCAGGACCCAAGCTGAAGGCAGAGGCTTAACCTACTGTGCCACCCAGGCACCCCAAAATTCATCACTCCTTCAAGATAAAAACACTCAAAATCCTAGGAATAAAAGGAAACTACCTCAATATAATAAAATGCCATTTCTGAAGAATGCACAGCAAACAAATACTCAGTGGTGAGAGATGAAAGTTGTTCATCTAAGATTAGGAACAAGCAGGGAGGTCTGTTTTCACCTTTTCTATTCAACATAGTATTAGAAATTCTAGCCAGAACAATTGGTCCAAAAAAAAAAGCATCCAAAATGGAAAGGAAGATGCAGAATTACCTCTGCTCAGAAAGGATATGATCTCAAATGTAGAAAACCCTAAAGATTACACAGAAAACTTAAAATTATTAAATGAATTCAACAAAGTAGCAGGATACAAAGTCAACACACAAAAATCAGTTGCATTGCTATATATTAAAAATGAAAAATCTGAACAGGAAATTAAGAAAACTGTTTCACTTACAATACCATGAAAATACTTGGGAATTAACTAACTTAATTAACTTCACTAATACTTAGGAATTAACTTAACTTGTATGATGAAAATAACAAAAACATTTCTGAAATAAATTAAAGAATACATAAATAAATGGAAAGAGATCTCATGTTCATGGATTGAAAGACATATTACTGTTAAGTGGCACCTGGGTGACTCAGTTGGTTAAGTGTCTGTGTTTGGCTCAGGTCATAATTCCAAAGTCCTGGGATCGAGGCCTGTGCCAGGCTTTCTGTTCAGTGGGGAGACTGTTTCTTCCTCTGTGCCTCTCCTGTTCATTTGTGCTCACTCTTGCCCTCTCACTCTCTCTCTTTCATAAATAAATAAAATCTTTTCAAAAAAGTAACGGGGTGATGAGTATTAAGGAGGGCATGGGTTGTAATGAGCACTGGGTATTATATGCAACTAATGAATAATTGAACACTACATGAAAAACTAATGATGTACTATTAAAAAATAAAAATAATAAAAATAAAATAAGCTCCATTTAAAACAAAAAGAGATTCTCTGTCTCCCTCTCCCTCTGTCCTTCCCCCTCCCATCTCTCTGTCTCTCTCTCTCTAGAAAAAAAAGAAAGACTTATTATTGCTAAGATGTCAGTACAACCCAAAGTTATATACAGGTTTAATACAAAATCCTAATGATGCTTTCTGCTGAAATAGATCTCATTCTAAAATTCATATGGAATCTCAAATAGACAAAACAGTCCTGAACAAGAAGAACAAAACTGGAGGACTCACACATCCCAATTTCAAAACTTACTACAAGGCTCCAGTAATCAAAACAGGGTGTACTGGCATGAAGACAAACATCTAGACCAATGGAATAGAATAGAAATTCCAGAAATAAATCTTCACATATAAGGTCAAATGCTTTCAACAAGGATGCCAAGACCATTCAATGGGAGAAAAGAGACTCTTTCAACAAATGGTGCTGGAAAAACAGGATGTAAAAGATGAAGTTATATCCTTACCTAACACCACATACAAAAATGAGTGCAAAATGGATCCATGAAATAAATATAAGACCTAAAATTATAAAATTCTTAGAAGAAAGCATAGGGCGGAAACTGCATAGGGTTTGGGAGTGATTCTTGGATATGATACCAAAGGCATAAACAACAAAAGAAAAGATAGACAAATTAGACTTCATAAAAATTGAAAGAAAATATTTTCCATTAAAAGATACTACAAAGGGGTGCCTGGGTGGCTCAGTGGTTTAAAGCCTCTGCCTTCGGCTCAGGTCATGATCCCAGGGTCCTGGGATCAAGCCCCGCATGGGGCTCTCTGCTTAGCAAGGAGCCTGCTTCCTCCTCTCTCTCCCTGCCTACTTGTGATCTCTGTCTGTCAAATAAATAAATAAAATCTTAAAAAAAAAAAAGATACTACAAAGACTTACAGTTTCTAGTTCTAAATGTAAGGAGCTTGGAGATCACTACTCCATCTCAACAAAAGTAAAAAAGGTGAACAGACTGAAAAATCAATAATTCTTTGTGATGTGTAAAAGATGGGAAGATAGGAGGACATAGGGCAAACCAATGACTTCAATGTTAGAGAATCACAGGGAGATACAAGAAGTCACAGCTTACTGGTACAGAGACTCAAGAGTAGAAAACACCATGGTAATAAGTACTGGATTAGGAAAGTTCTGGATAAGTTCTAGAGTGCTTAAGATGATTACACTGAAGTATAATTGATGAGACACTGGGGGCTCAGTGCAGAGAAGCCTGAGAGTTGATAACTCCAAGAGGAAGCAGTCATGGAGGACTTCCACAATATTATGAGATTTACCTGCAGCAACATGGCCAGATTCCCACAGTAACTAACAGATTAAAATGGCTAAAATTAACAACACAAGAAACAAGTGTTGGCTAGGATGCAGAGAAAGGGGAATTCTCTTGCACTGTTGGTGGAAATGAAAACTTGTGCAGCCACTCTGGAAAACAGCATGGAGTGTCCTCAAAAAGTTAAAAATACAACTACCCTACTATCCAGCATTTGCACTACTAGATATTACTCAAAGGATAAACAAAGTACAAATTCAAAGAGATACAGGTACACTGAAGTTTATAGCAGCATTATCAACAATAGCTAAACTATGTAAAGAGCCCGAATGTCCATCAACTATGAATGGATAAAGAAGATGTGGGATGGATGGATGGATGGATGGATAGATAGATAGATAGATAGATAGATATTACTCAGCCATCAAAGGGAATGAAACCTTGCCATTTTCAATGATGTGCATGGAGCTAGAGTACATTATGTTCAGCAAAATAAGTCAGGCAGATGTGGCAGCTGGGTGGCTCAGTCGGTTCAGCATCTGCCTTCAGCTCAGATCATGATCCCAGGGTCCTGGGATTGAGCCCCATATTGAGCTCCCTACTCATCAGGGAACTTGCTTCTCCCTCTCCCTCTGCTGCTCCCCCTGCTTGTGGGTGTTTTCTCTCTCTCTCTCTCTCTCTCTCTCTCTGTAAAATAAATGAAATATTTGGGGGAAAATGATTACTTGGAATGTCAGTGGACTAAATGCTCTAATCAAAAGACACAGAGTGATGTCAAAAGACAGAGGGTGATGGAAAGCATAATAAAACAAGGCCCATCTATATATTATCTATGAGAGACTCGCTTCAGACCTAAAGACACATGCAGATTGAAAATAAAGGGACTGAATGACAGGAAGATGGCAGATTTGGACACGAGGATTGCCTCATCCCATCAATACAACTAGGTAACTATCAAATTATCCCAAGCACTCCAGAAATTGACCTGAAGACTGACAAAACAGACTTCACAACTAAAGGGAGAGGAGAGGCCACATTGGAGAAGGTAAGAAGTACAGTGACATGGTTTAGGGGAGAAATGGATGCTGGTTGCTGTAGAGGGGAGTGAGACATAGTCATGGAGAAGGGCAAGAGAGAGAGAAACACACAGGGAAACACACAAGAAGAATGTTTTCCCATAGCCAATTGCTTGGAAAATAAGAAGGCCCAATTTCATATGTTCTTGCAACCACTGGAGCTTAACGGTCACTGGATTTGACTACAATAGAGCCTGGAGGGCACTATGTTGCTTTTGGAGAGAAGGCAGGCAAACAACGCCAGGGGCATACAGCATGAAACTATCTGAAGAGTGCCTGAGGCACAGTGAAGGATTATTTGCTCTTCTCAGAGCATGTCCGAGAATAAAGGAACTAGCAGGTGCCATTTCTTTCTCCTGCCCTCAACATAAACACAGAGCCACCTGTGGGAAGCAGTGCAGCACGGACACTGGCTGCCTAACTTGTGTACACTAAGCCACCCATCCCTGCCTCAGAGCTCCAAAGGAACTCCCTTTCTCGGTCAAACTTACATCACACTTACATCACACTTACCTCATTCCACCAGCATGGAAGGCCCCTTTCACAGAAGACCTTCACAAACCCCTGCCCACACCACATCTCCTAACCAGAAAGTTTTGCTGGGCCTCAGCTCCAGTGGAAGTAGTGACAGGTCTCATTTCACAAGCAGTTCAGAGCACACCTAGTTAAAACTCACTACGTTCAGGCCAGGGACTAAACACTGCTCACAGCAAGCAAGGAGAGCCTCTTCTGATTGGCTTGAAGGGTAGAGAAGCCAGAACACAACAACAGAGTGCACACAGCACAAAATGGAAATACTCTCTGAAGTGCCAGGTCCTGGGCACTACACAACCTCTTCTTCATTAGACCATTACTTTCAGAAGCAGGAGATAGTACTGGTCTTTCTTTTTTTTTTAAGATTTATTCATGTATTTATTTGCAGTGGGGGAGGGTAAAGGGAGAGGGAGAAGGAGAGAAGCAGACTCCCTGCTGAACGCAGAGCCCAATGCAGGGCTGTAGCTCATGGCCCTAAGATCATGACCTGAGCCAAAATCAAGAGTCAGAGGCATAATCGACTAAGCCACCCAGGTGACCCAGGACTGGATTTCCTAACACAGAAAAGCAAGTAGAGACTTAGACAAAATGAGAAGTCACAGGGTTTTATCCAAATGAAAGAGCTAGATAAGGCCACATCCAGAGATCTAAGTGAAAAAGATATAAGTAACACTCCTGATGAAGAATTTAAAGCAATGATTGTAGGGATACTCACTAGACTTGAGAAAAGAATGGAAGACATCAGTGAGATCCTTTCCAAGGAGATAAAGAGTTAAAAAAGAATCAGAGACGAAGGGTGCAAGAAATGAGTTCAGAAACATGCCTGATGCAATGAACAGTAGGCTGGAAGAAGCAGAGGAACCAATGATCTAGAAGACAAAGAAATGGAAAGCAATAAAGCTGAACAATAGAGAGAAGAATTTATACAAAAGGAGAATAAACTTAGGGAACTCAGTGACTCCACCAAACATAATAACGTTTGGGAGAGAAGGGAGAAAGAAAATTTATTTGAAGATATAATCGCTGAAAGCTTTCTTAATCTGGGTAAGGAAACAGACATCTATCCAGATCCAGGAGGGACAGAGAACTCCCATTAAAATCAATAAAAGCAGACCCACACCAAAACATGTTGTAATTATGTTCGCAAAATATTAGTGATAAAAAAAATCTTAAAAGCAGCCAATAAAAGAAATCAATAACTTAGAAGGGAAAGTCAAAAGGCTAGCAGATTTTTCTTTTTTTAAATTCAATCAGCCACATATAGAACATTATTAGTTTCAGATGTAGAGTTCAGTAATTCATCAGTTGCATATAACACCTAATTCTCCTTACATCATGTTCCCTCCTTGGGCGCCTGGGTGGCTCAGTGGGTTAAGCCGCTGCCTTCGGCTTAGGTCATGATCTCAGGGTCCTGGGATCGAGTCCCGCATCGGGTTCTCTGCTCAGCAGGGAGCCTGCTTCCCTCTCTCTCTCTCTGCCTGCCTCTCCATCTACTTGTGATTTCTCTCTGTTAAATAAATAAATAAAATCTTTAAAAAAAAAAAAAGACATCATGTTCCCTCCTTAATGCCTGTCATCCAGTTATTCCATCCCCCTACATACCTCCCCTCAAGCAACCCTCAGTTTCTTTCCCATAGTTAAGAGTCTCTCATGGTTTGTCTCCCTCCCTGATTTCTTCCCATTCCGTTTTTCCCTCCCTTTCCTTATGACCCTCTGTGTGGCTTCTTATATTCCTCACAGGAGTGAAACCATATGATAATTGTCCTTCTCTGACTTATCTCACTCAGCATAATGCCTTCCAATTCCATCCATTTCTATGTAAATGATAAGATTTCACCTTTCTGATGGCTGAGTAATATTCCACTGTATATATACCACATCTTTTTTATCCATTCCTCTGTCAATGGACATCTTGGCTCTTTCCATAATTTGGCTATTGTGGACACTAGTAGGAGATTTTTCAACAGAAATTTTGCAAGCCAGAAGACAGTGGCATGATATATTCAAAGCACTGCATGGGGAAAATCTGCAACCAAGAGTACTCTATCTAGCAAGGCTAAAAGAATTCAGATTAGAAGGAGAAATAAAGAGTTTCCCAGACAAAGAAAAATTAAGGGAGTTCATGGCTAATAAACCAACCCTGCAAGAAATATTATAGGTGTGGGTGGGGCCTGAATGGCTCAGTTGAGAGAACGCAACTCTTGATCTTGAGGTTGTGAGTTTTTGAGCCCCACATTGGGCACAGAGTTTACTTTAAAAAAAAGAAAGAAATACTAAAGGGGATACTTTGTGTGGAAAGGAGAAACAAAGTGACAGTTTAAAGGTAAGAAATACAAAAACAGTGAAAACAAGTATTTCTGTAAGAAAATCAGTCAAGGAACTCACAAAAAATATAAAATATAATAACATATACCTAAAACATGAGGAGGAAAGGAGAAAACAATGGGTTCAAACTTAAATGACCATCAACCTAATATAGACTGCTATATACAGAAAAGGTTATATACAAACCTAATGGCAACCATATATTAAAACCACTAATAAACATGCAGAAAATAAAAAGAAATAAATTCAAATGTATCTCTAAAGAAAACCAGTAAAACACGAAGGAAAGAAAGACAAGGGAGGGTCAGAGGAAATTTCCAGAAACCATGACAAAACAAGTAATAAAATGGCAATAAGTACATATATATCAATAATTACTTTGAATGTAAATGTGTATGGGCAGTGGAATATTATTCAGCCATAAAAAGAATGAAATTTGCAAGGATATGGATGGAGCTAGAGAGTATTATGCTAAGTGAAATAAGTCAGTCAGAGAAAGACAAATGCCATATGATTTCACTCATATGTGGAATTTATTTGTTTGTTTACAAAACAAACAAGCAAAGGAGAAAAAAAGAGATAGAGAGAGGCAAACTAAGAAACAGCCTCTTTATTTTATCTTTTTAAGTAAACTATACCCCAATGTGGGCTTCAAACTCACAACCCTAAGATGAAGAGTTGCATGCTTTACTGAATGAGCCTGACAAGTACCCCTCAGACACTTGGCTATAGAGAACAAATTGACGGTTACCAGAAGGGAGGTGGGGGTGGATTAAACAGGAGATGGGGATTAAGGAGAGCACTTGTTGTGATGCGCATCTCATGAGGTACAGAAGTGTTGGATCACTATAGTGTTCACCTGAACTAAAGTTATGTATGGTAACTAACAGGAATTTAAATAAAAATTTCTTTAAAAAAAAAAAAGTAGGGGCGCCTGGGTTAAAGGCACTGCCTTTGGCTTTAATGGGTTAAAGCCTCTGCCTTCGGCTCAGGTCCTGATCAGGATCAAGTCCTGCATCAGGCTCTCTGCTCTGCAGGGAGCCTGCTTCCTCCCCTCTCTCTCTCTGCCTGCCTCTCTGCCTACTTGTAAACTCTGCCTGTCAAATAAATAAAATCTTTTTTAAAAATTAAATTAAAATTAAAATTTAAAAAAAAAGTAAAGGGGGTATGCCTGGGTGGTGGCCCAGTCAGTTAAGCCACTACCTTCCACACAGGACATGATCCCAGGGTCCTGGGATCAAGCCCCGCGTGGGGCTCCCTGCTCATTGGGGTGCCTGCTTCTCTCTCTGCCTCTGCCCGTCACTCTGTCTGCTTGTGCACTCTCTCTCACTCTCTCTCTCTCTGACAAATAAATAAATAAAATCTATTAAAAAATCAAAAAAAATTTTAATTTAGGGGTAGAGAAGAATTTATCATGCAAATGGATATAAAAAGAAAGCTGGGTAGTAATATCTGTATCAGACAAAATAGACTTCAAAACAAAGACTGTAACAAGAGACAAAGAAGGACACTATATACTCAGAAACAGAGAAATCCAACAAGAAGATATACCAATGGTAAATATTTGTGCATCCAACATAGTAACACCCAAATACATAAAGCAGCTAATAATAAACATAAAGAAAGTTTGATAGTAATAACAATAATAGTAGGGCACTTTAACATCCCACTTACATCAATGGACAGATCATCCAAACAGAAAATCATGGAAAACAGTGGCTTTGAATGACAGAATGGATGACATGGATTTAACAAATATATTCAGACCATTCTATCCTAAAACAGCAGAATACACATTTCTTTGAAGTACACAAGGAACATTTTCCAGAACAGATCACATATTAGGCCACAAAATAAGTCAAATTTAAAAACATTGATGTCATACTGAGCCACCATAATGCTATAAAACTAGAACTCAACCATAAGAAAAAAAATCTGGAAACAGAAGAAATACATGGAGGTTAAAAAACATGCTACTAAACAATGAATGGGTCAACCAAGAAATCAAAGAGGAAATTTAAAAATACATAGAGACAAATAAAAATGAAAACACAGGGGCACCTGGGTGGCTCAGTGGGTTGAAGCCTCTGCCTTCAGCTCAGGTCCTGATCCCAGGGTCCTGGATCGAGCCCTGCATCTGGTTCTCTCCTCCACAGGGAGCCTGCTTCCCCCTCTCTGTCTCTGCCTGCCTCTCTGCCTACTTGTGATATGTCTGTAAAATAAATAAATATGAAAACACAGCAGTCCAAAATCTTTGGGATGAAGCAAAACCTGACCTAAGAGGGAAGGTTACAGCCATACAGGCCTAACTCAAGAAGCGATAACAATCTCCAATAAACAACCTAATGTTATACCTATAGGAGTTAGAAAAAGAACAAACAAAACCTAAAACCAGTAGGAGGGATGAAATAATAAATGTTAGAGCAGAAATAAGCAAAATAGAAACTAAAAGAATAGAACAGATCAATGGAACCAGAAGCTGGTTCTTTGAAAGGATAGAAAAAAAATTGATAAAATTTTGACCAGACTCATTAGAGAAAGAGAAAGAGAGATGACTCAAATAATGAAAATCAGAAATGAAAGAGGAGAAATAACTCACACCACAGAAATACAAAGGGTTCTAAAAGAATATTATGAAAAATTATATGCCAACAAACTGGACAATCTAGAAGAAGTAGGTAAATTCCTATAAATATATAATCTCCCAAAACTGAATCAAGAAGAGACAGAAAACTTGAAAAGTCCATGTTATTGTCCTGTTTCCCCAACTGGACAACTTTCTTACACCATACACAAAAATAAATTCAAAATGGTTAAAAGACCTAAATGTGAGACTGGAAACCATTAAATACTATATGACTCCATATGAGAAGAACACAGACAGCAACCTCTTTGACCTCAGCCATAGCAACTTCTTACTAGATACATCTCTGGAGGCAAGGGAAACAAAAGCAAAAATGAATTATGGGACTTCATTAAGATAAAAAGCTTCTGCACAGTGAATGAAAAAAATTAACTAAACTAAACAAAACTAAACAGCAATCCACGAAGCGGGAGAAGATATTTGCAAACAACATATCTGATAAAGGGTTAGTATCCAAAATCTATAAAGAACTTATTAAACTCAACACTCAAAAAATGAATAACCCAGTTAAGGAGATGGCTAACGGACACATGAAAAGATACTCAACATCACTCATCATCAGGGAAATACAAATAAAATCCACCATAATATATCATCTCATACCAGTCAGAATGGCTAAAATTAACAACAAAAGAAACAACAGATTTTGGCAAAGATGCAGAGAAAGGGGAACCCTCTCTTACTGTTAGTGGGAATGCAAACTGTTGCAGACATTCTGGAAAGCAGTATTGAGGTTTCTCAAAAAGTTAAAAATAGAACTATCTTATGACCCAGCAAATGTACTAGTCACTATTTACTCAAAGGATACAAAAAACACTGATTTGAAGGGCATGCAACCTAGGCATGCACCCCGATGTTTACAGCAGCATTATCAATAATAGCCAAATTATGGGAAGAGCCCAAATTTCCATTGACTGATGAATGCATATCTGTTTTTCAGGACCCTGGGATCATGACCCAAGCCAAAGGCAGGTGCTTAACTGACTGAGCCACCCAGGAATCCCTAAAAGAATTAATAAGATTAATAAGCCCCTGGCCAGACTTATCCAAAAGAAAAGAGAAAGGGCTTGAATAAATAAAATCATGAATGAAAGGAGAGAGATCACAGCCAATACCAATACCAATATAAACAATTATAAAACCATATTATGAACAACCATATGCTAACAAATTAGGCAATCTGTAAGAAATGGATGCATCCCTGGAAACTCATGAACTACCAAGACTGAAACAGGAAGAAATAGATAACCTGAACAGATCCATAACCAGCAAGGAAATTGATGCAGTAATCAAAAATCTCCCAACAAACAAGACTCCAGGGCCAGATGGCTTCCCAGGGGAATTCTACCAAACATTTAAAGAAGAATTAATGCCTATTCTTTTGAAGCTGTTTCAAAAATAGAAATGGAAGGAAAACTCACAAACTCTTTCTATGAGGCCAGCATTACCTTGATCCCCAAGACAGACAAAGACCTGATCAAAAAGGAGAATTACAGACCAATATCCCCAGTGAACATGGATGCAAAAATTCTCAACAAGATACTAGCCAATAGGATCCAACAGTACATTAAAAGGATTATTCACCAGACCAAGTGGGATTTAGTCCTGGGCTGTAAGGGTGGTTCAACATCCACAAATCAATGTGATGTACTATATTAATAAAAGAAAGGACAAGGGACGCCTGGGTGGCTCAGTTGGTTGGGCAACTGCCTTCAGCTCAGGTCATGATCCCGGAGTCCCAGGATCAAGTCCCGCATCGGGCTCCCAGCTCCATGGGGAGTCTGCTTCTCCCTCTGACCTTCTCCTTGCTCATGCTCTCTCTCACTCTCTCTCTCAAATAAATAAATAAAATCTTTAAAAAAAAGAAAGGACAAGAACCATATGATCCTCTCAATTGATGCAGAAAAAGCATTTGTGGATTAAAACTTCACAGTGTAGGGTTAGAGAGAACATACCTCAAAGTCACAAAAGCCATATACAAAAAGCCCACAGTGAATATCATTCTCAATGGGGAAAAACAGAGCTTTTCTCCTAAGATCAGGAACACAACAGAGAGGTTCACTATCACCACTGTTGTTGAACATAGTACTAGAAGTCCTTGCCTCAGCAACCCTACAATAAAAAGAAATAAAAAGCACCTGAATTGGGAAAGTCAAACTCTCACTCTCACTCTTCACAGATGACATGATACTCTATGTGGAACACCCAACAGATTTCACCCCAAAAGTGCTAGAACTTATACAGGAATTCAGCAAAGTGGCAGGATGTAAAATCAATGCACAGAAATCAACTGTATATCTATACACAAACAATGAGACAGAAGAAAGAGAAATTAAGGAGTGGATTCCATTTACAACTGCACCAAAAAACCATAAGATACTTAGGAATAAACCTAACCAAACAGGCAAAGGATCTGTACTCAGAAAACTATAGAACACTCATCAAAGAAATTGAGGAAGACAAAAAGAAATGAAAAAACTGGGGCGCCTGGGTGGCTCAGTGGATTAAGCCGCTGCCTTCGGCTCAGGTCATGATCTTGGTGTCCTGGGATCGAGCTCCGCATCAGGCCCTCTGCTCAGCAGGGAGCCTGCTTCCCCCTCTGTCTCTGCCTGCCTCTCTGCCTACTTGTGATCTCTCTCTCTGTCAAATAAAATAAATAAAAAATCTTTAAAAAAATAAAAGAAATGAAAAATCTTTTCATGCTCATGGACTGAAGAACAAATATTGTTTAATGTCTATGCTATCTAGAGCAATCTGTACGTTCAATGCAGCCCCTATCAAAATAAATGAAATCTTTTTTCACAGAGCTGGAACAAAAAATCCTAAAATTTGTATGGAACCAGAACAGACCCCAAATAGCCAAAGGAACATTGAAAAAGAAAACTTAAGCTGGGGACATCACAATGCCTGACTTCAAGCTCTAGTACAAAGCTGTAATCAAGAAACTATGGCACTGGCACAAAAACAAACACATAGATCAATGGAACAGAATAGAGAACCCAGAAATGGACCTTCAGCTCTACGGTTAACTAATATTTGACAAAGCAGGCAAGAATATCCAATGGAAAAAACACAGTCTCTTCAACAGGTGGTGTTGGGAAATTGGACAGCCACAGGAAGAAGAATGAAATTGGACCAGTTCCCTGAACCATACATAAAAATAGATTCAAAATGGGTAATAGACCTAAACGGGAATCATCAAAATCCTAGAGAAGAACATAGGCAGCAACCTCTGTGACCTTGGCTACAGCAGCTTCTTCCTAGACATACCTCCAAAGGCAAAGGAAACAAAAGCAAAAAGGAACTATTGGGACTTCATCAAGATAAGAAGCTTTTGCACAGCAAAGGAAACAGTCAACAAAACCAAAAGACAACTGACAGAATGGGAAACAATATTTGTAAATGTCTTACCAGATAAGGGCTGATATCCAAAACCTATAAAGAACTTATCAAACTCAACACCCAAAGAATGAATAATCCAATCAAGAAATGGGCAGAAAACATGAAGAGACATTTCTCTAAAGAAGACATACCAATGGCCAATAGACATATGAAAAAATGCTTCACATCACCCAAGATCAGGGAAATACAAATCAAAACCACAATGAGGTATCACCTCACACCAGTCAGAATGGCTAAAATGAACAAGTCACGAAATGACAGATACTGGCGAGGATATGGAGAAAGAATGCAAGCTGGTGTAGCCACTGTGGAAAGCAGTATGGAGGCTCCTCAAAAAGTTGAAAATAGAGTTACCATATGACCCAGAAATTGCACTACTGGGTATTTACCCTGAAGATACAAATGTAGTATCCCAAGGGTCATGCACACCTCAATGTTTATAGCAGCAATGTACACAATAGCCAAACTATGGAAAGAGCTCAGATGCCCATCGCCAGATAAATGGATAAAGAAGATATGGTGTGTATATATATACAATGGAATACAACTCAGTCAGCAAAATAAATGAAATCTTTCCATTTGCAATGACATGGATGGAACTAGAGGGTATTATGCTAAGTGAAATAAGTCAATCAGAGAAAGACAATTATCATGTGATCTCACTTGAATGTGGAATTTAAGAAATAAATTTAAGAAATTTAAGAAATAGGGACGCCTGGGTGGCTCAGTTGGTTGGACGACTGCCTTCGGCTCAGGGCGTGATCCTGGAGTCCCGGGATCCAGTCCCACATCAGGCTCCCAGCTCCATGGGGAGTCTGCTTCGCTCTCTGACCTTCTCCTCGCTCATGCTCTCTCTCTCTGTCTCTCTCTCTCAAATAAATAAATAAAATCTTTAAAAAAAAAAGAAATTTAAGAAATAAAGAGGATCATAGGGGAAGGGAGGGAAAAATAAAACAAAATGAAATCAGAAAGATAGGCAAACCATAAGAGACTCTTAATCATAGGAAACAAACTGAGGGGTGCTAATGGGGAGAGGAATGGAGGGATGGGGTAACTGGGTGATGGACATTAAGGAGGGGACCTGATGTAATGAGCACTGGGTACTACATAAGACTGATGAATCAATGACTTCTATCTCTGAAACTAATAACATATTATGTTAATTAATTGAATTTAAAATAAAAACTTTTTAATAAGTAAATAACATTTTTAAAAAAGAGGAACAAAACGAAGAACATGAGGGGAAAAAAGAGAGAGGCAAACCATAAAACAGACACTTAACTATAGAGAACAAACTGAAGGCTGCTGGAGGGGAGGTGGTTGGGGGGATGGATTAAATATGTGATGGGTATGAAGAAGGGCACTTATTGTAATGAGCACTAGCTGTTGTATGTAAGTGATGAATCACCAAATCCAACACTAGAAACTAATATTACACTGTATATTAACTAACTGGAATTGAAATAAAAATTGGAAGAAAAAAAGAACAATAGGTTATACTATGAACATCTATAGTCCAACAAACTAAATATGCAGGTGAAATGGAATAATTTCTAGAAAGACACAAACAATCAAAATTAAGTAAAGAATACATATAGAAATCTGAATAAATCTGTAACAAATGAAGATATTTGATTAGCAATAATTTTTTTAAAAAAACCCTCCCAACAAGAGAGTCTAGGTGGCTCAGTGGGTTAAGCCTCTGCCTTCGGTCATGATCTCAGAGTCTTGGGATTGAGCCTCAAATCAGACTCTCTGCTCAGCAGGGAACCTGATTCCCCACCCCATCTGCCTGCCTCTCTGCCTAATTGTGATTTCTCTCTCTCTCAAATAAATAAATAAAATCTTTTTTTAAAAAAAAACCTCCCAACAAGGAAAAGCCTAGAACCAGATAGTCATTTAAAGGAGAAGTAACACTAATTATTTACAAAACTCTTCCAAAAAATAGAGAATGGAACACATCCTAAGTCATTCTATGAGGCTACTGATAACAAAACCAGACAAAGGCATAACAAAAAAAAAAGCCCTACAAATATCTCTTACAAATAGACACAAAAATACAAAATACTAGAAAATACTAGAACTTTGAATCCACCAATTTTTTTAATTTTTTTTTAGAGAGGGGAAGGGGGGAGGGGCAGAAAGAGACAGAGAATGGAGCCAGACTCAGGGCTCAGTCTCATAACCCTGAGATTATGAGCTGAGCCCAAAACAAGAGTCAGACACTCAACCAATTGAGCCAACTAGGAACCCCTGAATTCAATAATGTTTAAAAACAATCAAGCATTGTGACTAATCATGGTAATCCTGGTAATTCAAAATTATAAACCTCATGATCATCTTGAAGGGCACTTCTCTTTTCATGTTGGGATATGGGAAGTCCACATGATAACACAAAGATCTAAACATCACTAGATTTTGAGGTTTTCCCCAAAAGGGAATATCAACTTTAAGATACATTAAGGTGGTACTGTGAGCAAAGAAAAAGGAGGAGAAGGAGTAAATTTAAGGAATCAAAGAAAGTTAAACAAGGTCTTGGAGGTGGAGAAGTGTAAGAGAAGATTTAGGAGATAGGTAAAGAAGTATAACAAGGTTTTATGGATATACAAATGAAGCAGTTCTAAGTTTCTCATGTATTTAATTTGCTTTAGCTAATGATTTATTTAGTGAGGCAATTTTAGTGAGTCCAATTTTAAGATGGAAAACTATTCATACCAATTAATGAAAGTTTGCCACTGGAAAGATCTTCTCACATACTTTGCATTCACAGATTTTCTCAAATATGAATTCTCTGAGGTTGAGTAATTTGATAGCCATTACTGAAGTTCTCGCCACAATGTTTTATATTAAATGTTTCTCACATGTATGAATTCTCTTTTGCATGTGAGGGTGACTTCCTTGACTACAGGCTTTCTCACATTCTCTACATTCAATAATAACTCACACCAGTATAAATTCACCAACATATATTAAGGTTTGAATGATATGTAAAAGCCTTCCCACATTTCTTGCATTCAAAGAGCTTTTTACCAATATTCTATTCTCAAGTAACTTGTTTTTGCATATTAATGGTTTCCCCATTTTTATTACATTCATAGAGTTGTTGTGGTTTTTTTAATGATATTCATAATCTGATGTTAAATAAGTTGTCTACATGCAGTAAAAACTTTATTAAATTTCTTATATTCATAAAGCTATTCAGCAGTATGAATTCTCTATATTATAATAATGACTGAATTAGGTCTAAATATCTTCCCAAATTTCTTACATTTAATCAGGTATCTCACCAGTATGAATTCTCTAGATTGACTGACTTGTCCACACACAATAAAAGCTGTCCCACATTCCTTACATTCATAGAGTATCATCAGTATGAATTCTCTGATGGCAAGAAAGAACAATTTTAAGTCTAAACACCTTACCACATTCTTCATATTCCTGTGATTTCCCACCTGTATAAATTCTCTGATGTTGAGTAACTTATCTATACATAGTAAAGGTTTTCCCCATTCCTTACATTCACAGAATGTATCGGCAGTATGAATTCTCTGATTTGAAAGAAGAATTCAATCAGGTCTAAAGACCTTCCCACATTCTTTATATTCCTATGATTTACTACCTGTATGAATCCTCTCCTTGGATAAATTGTCCACACACAGTAAAGATAAACAAAAAAAAACTCACCAGTATGAATTCTCTAATATTTAGTAAGGACTGAATTAAGTTTAAACATCATGCCACAGTTTGCACATTCACCAGGTTTCTTGTCAGTGTAATTTCTTAATGTTAAGTAACTTGCCCACACACAGTAAAGGCTTTCCTACATTACTAATATTCACAGAGCTTATCTGAAATATGAATTTTCTGGTTTGTGAAAACTCAGCTCTAAAGACCTTCCTACATTCCTTATATTCATAGACTTTCCCACCAGTATGCATTTTCTGGTGGTGACTAAATTATCCACACAAATATTGATGTTCTCAAATTCTTTTTTTAAGAGTTGATTTATTCACTATGAAGTATTATGCCTCCATCAGAAAGGATGAACACCCAGCTTTTGGAGCAACATGGATTGGACTGGAAGAGATTATGTTGAGTGAAGTAAGTCAAGCAGAGAGAGTCAATTGTCATATGGTTTCACTTATTTGTGGAGCATGGAGAACATGGGGAGTTAGAGAGGAGAAGGGAGTTGGGGGAAATTGGAAGGGGAGGTGAACCATGAGAGACTATGGACTCTGAAAAACAAGCTGAGGGGTTTGAAGTGGCGGGGGGTGGGGTGGGAGGTTGGGGGAACCAGGTGGTGGGTATTAGAGAGGGCACGGATTGCATGGAGCACTGGGTGTGGTGCAAAAATAATGAATACTGTTATGCTGAAAATAAACAAAAAATAAATTTTAAAAGAAGAGTTTATTTATTTGACAGACAGAGATCACAAGTAGGCAGAGAGGCAGGCAGAGGTGGTGGTGGTGGCGGGGGAGCGGGCTCTCTGACGAGCAGAGAGTCCAATGCAGGGCTCAATCCCAGGACCCTGAGATCATGACCTGAGCTGAAGGCAAAGTCTTAAGCTACTGAGCCACTCAGGAGCCCCTGATGTTCTCAAATTATTAACATTTATAAAATTTCACCCTATATGAATTGTCTATATTGGTGAGGACAGAATTAAATTTAAACACCTTCTCACATTCCTTACTTTCACTGTGTTTTCCACCACTATGAGTTTTCTTAAGTTGAGTAAATTAATACACATTACTGAAGGACATTTCACACTCTTTTTCTTTTAAGATTTTATTTATTTATTTGACAGAGAGAGATCACAAGTAGGCAGAGAGGCAGGCAGAGAGAGAGAGGAGGAAGCAGGCTCCCTGCTGAGCAGAGAGCCCGATGTGGGGCTCCATCCCAGGACCCTGAGATCATGACCCGAGCCAAAGGCAGAGGCTTTAACCCACTGAGCCACCCAGGCGCCCCGACATTTCACATTCTTAATGATTATACCATTTTTAGAGAAAATTTTCTTAGTTTTGAGAAAAAGATTAGATTTATGATATTACTTATGCAGATGTTACCAGTTAAACTGTTCTAATAATACTGTAAGGATATGAATTACTTTTTAAATGTCTGTAAGTGGTCATTGTCATAGATAATACTTTGGATAAAATATTCCTTTGGAGTTACTTGACACCTCTCAAGCATGCTTTCACACTTTCAATCATTTCTGAAAATAGAGGACTTGAGTTCAACTGTATTATTTCTTAATCTGATTCCATAACTGGTGGATCACATATTTAGTGGACACTCTCCAGAATTCTGGGATCAAATGTTGTTGTGACAAATAGAAGAAGCTTCAGAAGTAGATTGGTATGCTTCTAAAGGCATTCTTAGCAGAAATAAATTTACTGAGTGCCTGGGCGGCTCAGTCAGTTAAGTGTCTGCCTTTGCCTCAGGTCATGATCCCAGGCTGTTGGGATTGAGCCCTACATCAGGCTCCCTATTCAGGAGAGGGTCTGCTCCTTCTGCCCCTTCCTGCATTGTGCATGGTAGGGCTCTCTCTATCTCTCTCTCTCTATCTTAAATAAATAAATAAAATGTTTTTTTAAAAGAAATAATTTTACTAGTAAGCCCTTTTTTTGTACTTAGTGGGGGTTTTTTGGAGTTTTTTTGGGGGGGTGTGCAGCTTACTAAATAAAGCCTTCCAATAACATTGTAAACACATGATTTTTCCCTATTAATATGCTCCCAATTAAAAACAAACTAAACAATAAAAACCATACAATGCATAAAAGCATCTGTATTAATTTCCCAGGGCTATGGTAACAAATTACCACAAACTTGATTGCTTTAAAAAACAGAAATTTATTATCTCACAGTTCTAGAGGCCACACTGTGATATTAAAGGTGTTAGCAATGTTTCACTTCCTCTAGAGTCTCTAAGGGAGAATCCATACTTACCTCTTCCAGCTCCTGGTGGCTCTATTCTGGCATTCCTTTTGGCTCTATTGCTCCAGTATCTCCCTCCACCTTTATATGGCTCTCTTCTTTTCTATATTTTCTTCTGTCTTGTAAGGACACTTGCTATTGAATTTTGAGTCCACCTATGTAACCCAGGATATTCTAAGGTGATTAATTATTTACATCTGCAGAGTATTTTTTCAAAATAAGGTAACATTCAGAGGGAACACATATTAGGACATGGACATATCTTTTGAAGGGCCACTGATCAACCCACTACAGCATTCAGTAAAGTTAAATACATAATTCTGATTAAAAATAATTCTTAGGAATATTTATTTTCTTGAAAAATTATATATTAAAAACTATAGCATAAATTACACTTGATATAGAAATTTCATATGCATTACCCTTAAGATTGGAATAACATAAGATCAGATAAGCCTACCTACAATAGTGAAAGCAATTGTCTGTTCTCAGTCTATCAATTCAAATGTTAACTCATTCAGAAACTCCCTCACAGACCTACTAGAATGTTTAACCAAATATGTGGTCACTCCATGGCCTTGTCAAACTGACACAAAAAATTAACTATCACAGGATGTCTTTGTTCTTGGGAAATAGATACATAAAGTATTGCAGTATAAAGTATGATGTCTTCAACTGACTATAAAATGGCTTAACATTTGTAAAATTCACGTAATATTATAAAAATCATTTAGTGTCTTACTTTTCTATTTCTCTCTATATATTTCATATATATGTATACATATATCAAACACTCATAAACAAATATAGACATAGATATATAGATATCTCCATATAGAGAGAGAGAATGTGGTGTTAATGATTAGTAAATATAAGTGAAGGATATATGAATGTTCATTGACCGATTCTTGCAAGTTCTCTATAGATTTGAAGTTTTCAAAGTTGAAAAAATACCAAGAATCTCACTATTTTGGGGTACCTGGTTGGTTTAGTTGGTTAAACATCTGCTTTCAGCTCACGTCATGATCTCACGGTCTTGGGATCAAGTCCTGCATCAGGCTCTCTGCTCAACGAGGAGTCTGCTTCTCCCTCTCCCTCTGCCGCTCCCCACTGCTCATGCTCTCATTTGCTCTCTCAAATGAATAAAAATCTTTAAAAGAAACACAAAAGAATCTCACTATTTTTTCCCCAAATGCTACCACCATGCCCATGCCCAAAGTCATCATAACCTCTCATTGGGATTACTGAAATAGCCTCTTATTATATCTTTCTGCTTTTTTAAAAAAAGATTTTATTTATTTATTTGACAGAGAGAGATCACAGGTAGACAGAGAGGCAGGCAGAGAGACAGAGAGGGCGAAGCAGGCTCCCTGCTGAGCAGAGAGCCCGATGCGGGCCTCAATCGCAGGACCCTGAGATCATGACCTGAGCTAAAGGCAGCGGCTCAATGCACTGAGCGACCCAGGCACCCTATCTTTTTGCTTTTACCCTTTCCTCCCTGCATTACATTTTCAACATGGCAGCCAGGCTGACTTCAGCTATATCACTCCCATCCTGAAAAGAGAAATACTAGATTCCCATTTTACTCAGAATACAAGGCAGCCTTACTGTAACAAAGTCCAAACTGTCTGGTTCTCCCATTACCATCCTGACCTCATTTCCTACTGCACTACTGATCATCCTTTCTCTGCTCTAGCCACACTAACCTCTGTGCTATTCCTTGAACAGATCAAGAACATATATCTTCTTTTTTAACTTTGCTCTAGGTTTTCCCCTCTGCCTGGAATGTTTTCTTCCCAAAAAACCATTTAGCCAACTCTTTCAGTGAGTACGTAGTGATCAATCACATGGATTCTACTCAAATCTGGAAGTGCCAAGCCTGATAACAGATTGCTGTCATTCTTGTTCACATCCTTAAGCATTTGGTTTTTCTTCTACAAATAGCAGCGTGAATTGTCAGACATTACTTAATGAAATCTTTTTTTAAAGTTTTAAATTTGTTTGTTTGTTTGTTTGAGAGAGAGACAGAGACAGAGAGAATGAGCCCAAGCAGGAGGACCAGATGGAGAGGGACAAGCAGATTCCACACTGAGAACAGAGCCAGAAATGGGGCCCATTCCCACAACCCTGAGATCATGACCTGAGTGGAAAACCAAGAGTCAGATGCTCAACTGACTGGGCCACGCAGTCCATTGACTGGGCTCATTGACTGGGCCACCCCACTTAATGAAATCTTGAAGGTTACATCTATCACCTGAAATAATTACCATATCAGTAGCAGAAGAAGAAAAGAACAAAATCTTGTTATATACTTAAACAAATCATTGTAGATCTAAAGCCTTTTTACAAAGATGACTTTTTAAAAATTTTGCCTATCAAGAGAAGAGGAATGAAAGAGGTTTTTGTATCTCAGGTTCCTCATTTTAGATTATTGTTAAGGGTAGGTTTTGCTTGCATTGCTTCTTTTTCATCATATCTTCAAATTCATGGAAGATTCTAATTCCAATTGATTGTATGGCAGCAATTGCAGTAGTCACTCTGTGGTAGGCAAATTTTCTTGGGATAATTGGAGAAAACATTTGCTTTATTGTTTGGGCTTTTGCTTTAAGAAAAAAAAAACTAGGGGCACCTGGGTGGCTCAGTGGGTGAAAGCCTCTGCTTTCGGCTCAGGTCATGATCCCAGGGTCCTGGGATCGAGCCCCACATCGGGCTCTCTGCTCTGCAGGGAGCCTGCTTCCTCCTCTCTCTCTGCCTGCCTCTCTGCCTACTTGTGATCTCTGTCTGCCAAATAAATAAATAAAATCTTTAAAAAAAAAAGAAAAAGAAAAAAAACTATATACAACTTATTCATCTCTAGTATTACCATTTAACCCTTTCTTAGATTTTCTATGTCTCTGCTTACATTATCAATTTCTTGTGTGTTTTTCCACCTTTTTATTAGAGCCCTTAGTATATTAATGCAAATTATTTTAAATTCTGTAATCCCAATATCTCTGTCATATCTGAATTTGGTTCTAATGTTTGCTCTGTCTTTATTTCTTTTAACATATCCTGCGAAATTTTCTGAAAGCTGAACATATTGTATCAGGTAAAAGGAAACAAAGTAAATAGGCCTTTTCTGTGAATTTTTATTTTCTTGTCAGAAGTTGTTTTTTACTGTTTCATTTACCTAGAAGCTGTTTTTACATCTAGCTATAGGTATCAGAGGTTAAAATTTCCTCTAATGTGCTTGTTTTTTTCTCCTCTGTTGTCTTTGGATTTCTTTTGATACTCCTTCTTAAATAAGGTCTGAGTTATGCACTACTTTCAGTTGCAATTTTCTGTTATAGAGGGGCCCCATTGATGTGGTGGTATGTTGTGGGAAGAGGGGAAGTATTCTAAAATTTTGTGATCACATCTCTGTCTTTAGTGAGCCTGTGCATGAGCTATGACCTATACCTGTGCTTTTCTGTTTTTCTGCTTTCCCCCCACCTTTTTTCTAGCTTTATTGAGATAGAGTTGACATTCAACATTGTGTAAGTTTAAGGTGTATGATGTGATGATTTTATATATGTACATTTTGCAAAATGTTTAACTGCAATAAAGTTAGCTAATATATCCTTTATCTTATATAATTACCACCTTATGTTTTTGTTGTGGTGGTGAGAACATTAAACCTATACTCTGATAACAACTTTCAAATATATAATATTGTATTTTGACCATAGTCATAATGCTATACTTTAGATCCCCAGAATTTATGTACTTATAACTGAATTTATGTGCTTTACCAACATTTCTCCTTTTCTTCACCCCTCAGCCCCTGGCAAGCACTTGTTTCTTTTCTTTTCTTTATTTTTAAGATTTTATTTATTTATCTGACACAGATAAATGTCAGAGAGTGGGAGAGGGAACACAAACAGAGGAAGCGGAAGAGGGAGAGGCAGGCTTCCTGCTCAGCAGGGAGCCCCATGTGGGGCTCCATCCCAGGACCCTGGAATCATGACCTGAGCCAAAGGCAGACACTTAATGACTGAGACACCCAGGTGCTCCTATTCTACTTGTTTCTATGAGTTTGATGCTTTTAGATTCCACACGTAGGAGAGATTGTACAGTATTTGTCTTTCTCTGACTTATTTCTCTTAGAAGAATAATGTTCCACTGGGTGTGGTGAAAAAATAATGAATACTGTTTTTCTGAAAATAAATAAATTGGAAAAAAATAAAAATTAAAAAAAAAAAAAGAATAATGTTCTCAAGTTCTGTCCATGTTTTTGCAAATAGTGGGGTTTCCTGTTTTTATGGTGTACACACACACATATACAAACACACGCACACATAGATTATGAAATATGTGTTTATATATGTATATATATGTGTATGCATATATATGTAAAATGAATATATATGGCACATAAATATTCTTCCATGGAGGGACACTTAGGTTGACTTAGGTTGTTTCCACATCTTGGCTATTGTGAATAAATACTTCAATGAACATGGGAGTGAAGATAACTTTTTGAAATAGTGATTTCGTCTTGTCCATAAATATACCCATATATGGGATTGCTGGATTATATGGTAGTTCTATTTTTCATTTTTTGAGCAATCTCCATACTCTTTCAGTAGTGGCTGAGCCAATTTACATTCCTACCAAAAGCATCAGAGTTTCCATTTCTCCACATTGTTGCCGGCATTTGTTATTTCTTGTGTGTATGTGTTTTGTTTGTTTTCTGCATAATAGCTATTCTGACAGGTTTAAGATGAGACCTCATTTATGGTTTTGATTTGCATTCCCTGATTATTAGTGATGTCAAGCAAGTTTTCATGTACATTGTTCGCTATTTGCTTATCTTCTTTGGAAAAAATATCTCTTCAAATCATCTACCCTTTTTTTTTTATTTTAAAGATTTTATTTATTTATTTGACAGAGAGAGAATCACAAGTAGGCAGAGAGGCAGGCAGAGAGAGGGGGGAAGCAGGCTCCCCACTAAGCAGAGAGCCCGATGCAGGGCTCCATCCCAGGACCCTGAGATCATGACCTCAGCCAAAGGCAGAGGCTCAACAAGTATTTTCTCTGATTCTGTAGATTGCCTTACTGGTTTTCTTTTCTTTTTTTTTAATTTATTTTTTATTTATTTTCAGCATAACAGTATTCATTATTTTTGCACCACACCCAGTGCTCCATGCAACCCGTGCCCTCTATAATACCCACCACCTGGTACCCCAACCTCCCACCCTGCCCCCGTCCCTTCAAAATCCTCAGATTGTTTTTCAGAGTCCTTACTGGTTTTCTTTTTGAGTATTTCTTTTGCTGTGCAGAAAGATTTTATTTTGTTATAGTCCCTCTTGTTGATTTTTGTTCTTATTGCTTGTGCTTTTGGTGTCATATCCAAAAAATCACTGCCAAAATCAATTTCAAGGAGTTTCCCCCATGTTTTCTTTTTCTATGGTTTCATATCTCATATTTCAGTCCTTAATCCAGTCTTCAGTTAACATTTGTGAGTAGTGTAAGATGGAGTCAAATTTTGTACTTTTATATTTGGATATCCAGTTTCCCAGCACTATTTATTGAGGAGACTATCCTTTCCCCATTGGTTATTCTATTTCAAAAATTTTAAATCCAGTATAGTTGATGTATAGTGTTATATTAGTTTTAGATATACAATATAGTTATTTGACAATTCTATACATTACTTAGTGCTCATTATGGTAAGCATACTCTTAATCCCCTTCACCTATTTTACCCATCCCCAACCTCCTCTCTTACAGCCATCAGTTTGTTCTCCATAGGTAAGAGTCTTTTTCATTTTTTTGTTTGCCTTTTTTCCCTTTGTTTTTTTTTATTTTAATAAAATAATTCCAGAATGAGTGAAATCACATGGTATTTGTCTTTCTATGTCTGATTTATTTCTTTTAGCATTATACCCTGTAGATTCATCTATGTTGTTGCTAATAATAAGATTTCATTCTTTTTATGGCTGAGTAATATTCCATTTTATATATATATATATATACCACATCTTTTTTTATCCATTCATTTATCAGTGGACATTTGGGAAGCTTCTATCTTTTGGCTACTGTAATAATGCTGCTATAAACATAGGGGTACATATATCTTTCCAAATTCGAGAGTTTTTTCTTTTAGTAAATACCCAGTAGTGTAATTACAGGATCATAGAGTGGTTCTATTTTTAATTTTTTTAGGAATCTCCACACTGTCTTCCATAGTGAATGCACATGTTTGCATTCCCACCAACACTACATGAGAGGGTTCCTTTTTCTCCACATCCTTGCCAACACTTGTTCTTTTTTGTGTTTTTTATTTTAGCCCTTCTGACAGGTGTGAGGTAAAAAGTCATTGTGGTTTTGATTTGCATTTCCCTGACAATGAGTGATGTTGTGCATCTTTTCATGCATCTGTGGTGTATCTGTACATCTTTTTAAAAAAAGATTTTATTTATTTGAGAGAAAGAGAGAGAATAAGAGGACAGAGGGTCAGAGGGAGAAGCAGACTCCCTGCTAAGCAGGGAGCCCCATATGGGACTCTATCCTGGGACTCCAGAATCATGACCTGGGCCAAAGGCAGTCGCTTAACCAACTGAGCCACCCAGGCGCCTGCATCTGTACATCTTCTTTGGAGAAATGTCTATTCATGTCTTCTGCCCATTTTTAAATTGGATTATTCATTTTGTGGGTGTTGAGTTTGATAAGTTCTTTATATATTTTGGATACTAACCCTTTATCAGATATGTTATTTGCAAATATCTTCTCCCATTTCATAGGTTGCCTTTTAGTTTTGCTGATTATTTCCCTCACTGTGCAGAAACTTTTTATCTTGATGAAGTCCCAATAGTTATTTTTGCTCTTGTTTCCCTCACCTCCAGAGACAAATCTAGAACGAAGCTGCTACAGCATGTCAAAGAGGATACTTCTAATGTTCTCCTCTAGGACTTTTATGGTTTCAGGTCTCACATTTGGTCTTATTCCATTTTGAATTTATTTTTGTGTGCTGTGTAAGAAAGTGGCAAAGTTTCGTTCTTCTGTATGTTGCTGTCTAGTTTTCCCCATACCATTTGTTGAAGAGACAATCTTTGTCTCGTTGGATATTATTTCCTGCTTTGTTGAAGATTAATTGGCCATATATAGTTGTGGGTTCATTTCTGGGATTTCTACTCTGTTGATCTACGTGTTTACGTTTGTGCCAGCACCCTACTGTCTTGGTCACTGAAGCTTTGTAATATAACTTGAATCTGGAATTGTGACACCACCAACTTTGTTTTTCATTTTCAAGGTTGCTTTGGCTATTTGAAGACCTTTTTTAGGATTGTTTGTTCCAGCTCTGTGAAGAATGCTGTTGGTATTGGTAGAGATTGTTTTAAATGTGTAGGTTGCTTTGGGTAGTACAGACATTTTAACAATATTTGTTCCTTCAACCCATGAGCAGGAAATGTCTTTCCATTTGTGTCATCTTCTGTTTCTGTTTTATAGTTTTCAGATTACAAGTCTTTCACCTCTTTCATTCAACAACACAAAAACCAATAGGTGTTGGTGGGGATGTGGAGAAAGGGGAACCCTCTTGCATTGTTGGTAGGAATGCAAACTGGTGCCATCACTGTGGAAGACAGTACAGAGGTTCCTCAAAAAAGTTAAAAATGGAACTATCCTATGACCCAGCAACTGCACTACTAGATATTTACCTGAAGAATTAAAAAATATTAATTCAAAGATATACATGCACCCGTATTTTTATAGCAGCATTATCTATAATAGCCAAATTACAGAAACAGCCAGTGTCCACCAACTGATGAATAGATTAGATAGATAGAGATAGATAACTATTTTTATTATATTTATATTAGGTAGATATAGATAGATAACTATATTTACATTTATATTTATATTAGATAGATACAGATAGATAGATAGGTAAATATCATAAAAAACGAAATGTTATCATTTGCAGTGACATGGATGGAGCTACAGAATATTAATGCTAAGGGAAATAAGCCAGTCAGAGAAAGACAAATATCATGATTTCTCTCATATATGGAATTTAAGAAACACAACTGCTGCTGCCCCTCAGAACAATTTGTTACTTAAACTGTAACCCCTGGAGGATTTTACTAGTTACCAAGCACATTTAGATATGGCCTTAAGAAATACATATACTGACAACAAGTCTTTGGGGAGAAGGACGATATACAACCGTGAAGCTGGGCAGCTGGGGATGCCCGGCTCGCTCAGGGCGGAATGCCGCCCCTTCACAGAAGCCAGGCAGCCGGGAATGCCCGACCCGCCCAGGGCAGAATGCCGCCTGCTTCAGGGAAGCCGAGCACCCGGGAACTTCTGGTCAGCTCAGGGTGGAACGAAAACCGCCTGCTTCCCTTATCCGTTATTGCTCCTGTCTCATCCCAGAAGCACCTGTTGTTAGTTAGATGAGTCCTTTGAATGTGCTTGTTTAACTATAAACTTTATCCTCCTTCTTGCTTGTCTGCAAGACGGGATTAACGTTTGACCTTCATCAATCCTTCTATTGGCTATTGTTTTCTATCAAATAAAAGTGAGACTGTGGAGTTGCTCGTGGCGGCAGTCCTTTTCGACTGCTGTCCCCTGCTCCCAATCTCTTGCAGCTGATGTGTTTGTGCCTAATTCTTCTCTCGGCGCGACTGCCGACTGGAAGCGGCAACAACAAACAAGCAAAGGGGGATAAAAGAGAGGTAAACCATGATATAGACTCTTAACTCAAGAAAACAAACTGGTGGTTACCAGAGGGGATGTGGGTGGGGAGATAGCTTAGCTGGATGATGGGGATTAAAGAGTGCACTTGCTGTGATGAGCATTGGGTATTGTATAGAAGTGTTGAATCACTATATTGTACACCTAAAATTAATATAACACTATATGTTAACTAACTGGAATTTAAATAAAGACTAAAATAAAAGGGGTTCCTGGTGGCTCAGTTGGTTAACCATCTGCCTTTGCCTCAGGTCATGATTTTGGAGTCTATAGATCGAGCCCCACATCCCACATTGGGTTCTGCTCAGAGGCAGTCCACTTCTTCTGCCCCTCACCTCACTCAGGCATTCTCTCTCTCAAATAAATAAATAACATCTTTTAAGAAAATTTAAAAAAATAAGAGAGGACAGAACCTGAAATCACATAAAATGCTCAATCAAAACTAGAGACAGGTGTTGCCTGGGTGGCTCAGTGGGTTAAAGCCTCTACCTTCAGCTCAGGTCATGATCTCAGGGTCCTGGGATGGAGCCCCACATCAGGCTCTCTGCTCAGCGGGGAGCCTGCTTGCCCCTTTCTCTCTGCCTGTTTCTCTGCCTGCTTGTGATCTCTGTCTGTCAAATAAGTAAATAAAATCTTAAAAAAAAAACTAGAAAGGGTAGATGGGGAGGCAAGATAGCAGCATTTATTTATTTAAGATACTTTATTTTATCTGGTTCCTCAATTTTAGCTAGATATCTATGAAACCATTCTGAATACACATGAATTCAGCCCGAGATGTACAAAAATATACCTGAAACTCTACAAGCAGAAAAACAACTGCTTTTTGCAAGGTAGAAGGTGCAGGGTTGTGAATCTGTGGAGAAATATCAGAAGATAAACGGAGGGGGGAGGTAGCCTCCATAAGCCAACTACTGGAAAGTGATGTAAAGCAGAAGCATAAAATCAGAACCCTTAGGAATCTGCTCCAGGGAGAGATACCCCTTTCTGAAAGAGGCAAGCAGGATGAAAGGAATAGAATTCTAGGTGGGTCACTGAGGTCTCGGGATCCCAGGAGACACACAAAGAATGAGGATCCCTGATCTGATAGACTGTCCAAGTAGTGGACCAGGGAAACTAGTTATGGTCAGTGAGTCCAGAAGGGACTTTCAGCTCCAGTGGCCATAAACCATGAGCAGGGCAGGTAGGGAGACCACTCTTTGCCTGATCACCCTGAAAATAACTGGAATGTGTGGGCTGTTTAAAATAATAGAGCTTCCTTATGACCCTGCCATTGCACTACTGGGTATTTACCCCAAAGATACAGATGTAGTGAAAAGAAGGACCATCTCTACCCCAATGTTTATAGCAGCAATGGCCATTTCGCCAAACTGTGGAAAGAACCAAGATGCCCTTCAATGGATGAATGGATAAGGAAGATGTGGTCCATATACACTATGGAGTATTATGCCTTCATCAGAAAGGATGAATACCCAACTTTTGTAGCAACATGAATGGGACTGGAAGAGATTATGCTGAGTGAAATAAGTCAAGCAGAGAAAGTCAATTATCATATGGTTTCACTTATTTGTGGAGCATAACAAATAGCATGGAGGACAAGGGGAGATGGAGAGGAGAAGGGAGTTGAGGGAAATTGGAAGGGGAGGTGAACCATGAGAGACTATGGACTCTGAAAAACAATCTGATGGTTTTGAAGGGGCAGGGGGTGGGAGGTTGGGGGATCCAGGTGGTGGGTATTGGAGAGGGCACGGATTGCATAGGGCACTGGGTGTGGTGCAAAAATAATGAATACTGTTACACTGAAAAAATTAAAAATTTTTTTAAAATCCCCTGCCAGAGAGGCAACAGCTGCACTCTCAGGGTGGCAGTGACCCCAGAAAGGACAGTAGGAGGGCTCCCAGACATGATGTGGGAGCAGCAGAGCAGAGTGCACCCGCGAGCCCACAACCACTAAGTGTGGCTCTCAGGCCGGGGACCAGCCACCCCCACCGGCCCGCCAAAAGGGAGAACTGCAGTAGGGGAAAACCAGGAGAACCTTCTGGTTTGGTGCACACAGAAGTGGAGATGGTTTGACCTGGAGTGTTTATTGAAGAAGGGAGACTATGATCTTGTGGCTCTGGGCCAGAGATCCCAGCACAGCCATTTTTGCCCTGACCCTCTGATGAGGCATGGGAAGCCACCAGAGAACAAAAGCCACACAGAATACCAGCTCATCTTGAGCCCATCCCCCTGATAAGGCTCCCAACTCTGCCCAGGCCTGAAAACAGAATAGTAGGCCCCTCGCGCAGAAGACAGACTAGAAGAATAGGTGAGTGAGAAGCTTATAGATCTCACAGGACTATAAAACTCCAAAGCCAAGGGAAAATAATATATTGAACCCCACGTGTTTCCTTATGACTTGTTTTTCCTTCAGTCTGAAATTTTACTTTTTTTTTTAAATTTTATTTATTTATTTGACAGAGAGAGATCACAAGTAGGCAGAGAGGCAGGCAGAGAGAGAGAGAGGAGGAAGCAGGCTCTCTGCCGAGCAGAGAGCCCGATGCGGGACTTGATCCCAGGACCCTGAGATCATGACCTGAGCCGAAGGCAGCGGCTTAACCCACTGAGCCACCCAGGCGCCCTGAAATTTTACATTTTTTAACCCTTTTCCTGTTTCAATCAGGTTCTTTTATTTAATTTATTTAATTTATTTATTTGTCAGAGAGAAAGAGTACAAGCAGGGGGAGTAGTAGACAGAGGGAAAAGTGGACTGACTCCCCACTGAGGAAGGAGCCCTATATGGGACTTGATTCCAGGACCCTGGGATCATGACCTGAGCAGAAGGCAGACACTTAACCAACTAAGCCACCCAGGTGTCCCTCAACTAGATTCTTATTTTAGCTATTTATGTTTTTAAGTCGCTTTATAACCTTTTTTTTCACATCTACATTTTATAGATTTATGTCTCATTTTAGTCCTTTTTCCACACTATTTTATATATATATATATATATATATATAAAACTAAGGAGATCATATACATTAATACATTATATGTATTAATAATACATTATATGTTTATTAAAAATTTAAAAAATTTTTAAATGCTATGAATGAGATGCAGTCTAAATTGGATGAGCTAACAGCTAGTGTCAGTGAGGCAGAAGAGAGAATAAGCGATATAGAGGACAGGCTGATGTTAAGGAAGGAAGTCAAGGGAAAAAGAGAAAAACAACTAATAGCCCATGAAGAAAGGCTTCAAAAGTATAATGATACATTGAAAAGAACTGAGGCGCCTGGGTGGCTCAGTGGGTTAAAGCCTCTGCCTTCAGCTCAGGTCATCATCCCAGGGTCCTAGGATTGAGCCCTGCATCAGGCTCTCTGCTCAGCAGGGAGCCTGCTTCCCTCTCTCTCTGCCTGCCTCTCTGCCTACTTGTGATCTCTATCAAATAAATAAATAAAATCTTAAAAAAAAAAAAGAACCAATGTCAGAATCATCAGGATCCAAGAGAGGCTGGAAAGAGAAAGAGGGCTAGAAGGTACACTTGGGGAAATCATAAGAACTTCCCTAGTATGGGGAAGGAAACAAGCATTCATGTCCAAGAGGCAGAGAGAACCCTTTGCAAAATCAGTAAAAACAGATCAACACCCCTATGTATAATAGTGAAGCTTACAAATCTTAGAGCCAAAGAAGCTATCCTGGGAGCAGCTAGGGAGAGGAAATTCCTCACACATGGAGGGATGAACATCAGAATAACATCAGACCTATTCACAGAAACCAGGCAGGCCAGAAAGGGCTGGCAAGATATATTCAGGGTACTAAATGAGAAGAACATCCATCCAAGAATACTTTATCCACCAAGGCTTTCACTGATAATAGGAGATAAAGAGTTTCCAGGACAGAGAGAAACTGAAAGAATACGTGACCACCAAGCCAGCCTTGTAAGAAATATTAGGTGGGATACTATAAGTGAAAGAGACCCAAGAGTCACATAGACCAGAAAGTAACAGAGATAATCTACTGAAACAGGTACTTTGCAGGCAATACAATGGCACTAAATTCCTATCTTTTAATATTCTGAATATAAATGAGCTGAATGCTCCAATCTAAAGACACAGGGTATCAGATTGAATATAAAAAGCAGGACCCAGGGACGCCTTGGTTAAGCGGCTGCCTTCAACTCAGGTCATGATCCCAGCGTCCTGGGATCGAGTCCCACATTGGGCTCCTTGCTCTGCAGGGAGCCTGCTTCTCCCTCTTCCACTCTATCTGCCTGTGCCCTCGCTTACTCTCTCTCTCTGTCTCTGACAAATAAATAAATAAAATCTTTAAAAAAAAAAAAAAGCAGGACCCATCCAGATGCTGTCTACAAAAGATTCAATTTGAACCTAAAGATACATACTGATTGAAAGTGAGGGGATGGAGAAATCATTTATCATGCTAGTGGACCTCAAAAGAAAGCTTGGTAGCAACCCTCATATCAGACAAGTTAGATTTTAAACCAAAGACTGTGGTAAGAGATGTAGAGGGACACTATATCATACTCAAGTGATCTATCCAACAAGAGCTAACAATTGTAAATATCTATGCCCCCAATGTGCGAGCAGCCAATAAACCAATTAATATCCAAAGTGAAGAAATGTATTGACAATAATACATTAATATCAGGGGGCTTCAACACCCCACTCACAGGAATGGAGAGGACATCTAAGCAGAAGATAAACAAAGAAATGCAGGCTTTGAATGACACACTGGACCAATGGGCTTCACAGATATCTTCAGAACATTCCATCCTAAAACAAGAGAATACTCATTCTTCTCGAGTGCACATGGAACTTTCTCCAGAATAGATCACATACTAGGTCACAAATTAGGTCTCAAATACCAAAAGATTGAGATCATTCCCTGTATATTTTCAGACTACGATGCTTTGAAACTGGAACCCAATAACAAGAAGAAATTTGGAAGGAACTCAAACACTTGGAAGTTAAAGAATATCCTGCTAAAGAATGCATGCATCAACTGGGAATTTAAAGAACTTAAATAATTCATGCAAACTAATGAAAATGCAAACACATTGATTCAAAACTTATGGGGTACTGTAAAGGCAGTCCTAAGAGGGAAGTACATAGCAGGCCAAGCTCCTCTCAAAAAATTGGAAAAATCCTAAATGCACAAGCTAACCTTTCATCTAAAAGACCTGAGAAAGAACAGCAAATAAAGCATAAACCAAGCAGGAGAAGAGAAATAATAAAGATTGGAAAAGAAATCAATAAAATAGAAACCAGAAGTACAGGAGAATAGATCAACAAAAGTAGAAGCTGGTTCTTTGAAAGAGTTAATCAGATCAATAAGCATCTGACCAGACTTATCCAAAAGAAAAGAGAAAGGACCCAAATAAATAAAATCATGAATGAAAGGGGAGAGATCACAACCAATATAGGTAATATAGGTAAATATATGTTAGAACATATTATGAGCAACTATATACCAACAAATTAGGCAATCTGGAAGAAATGGATGCGTTGTTGGAAACTTATAAACTACCAAGACTGAAACAGGAAGAGGAAAAACATCTGAATTGACCAATAACCAGCAATGTTATTGAAACTGATGCAGTAATCAAAACCCTCCCCCCAAAAACAAGAGTCCAGGGCCAGATGGCTTCCCAGGGAATTCTACCAAACATATAAAGAAGAAATGATACCTATTCCACTAAAGTTGTTTCAAAAATAGAAATGGAAGGAAAACTTCCAAACTCTTTCTCTGAGGCCAGAATTACCTTGATCCCAAAACCAAAGACCCTATCAAAAAGAGGAATTAGAGAGCAATATCCCTGATGAACATGAATGTGAAAATATTCACCAAGATCCTAGCCAATAGGATCCAAGAGTACATTAAAAGTATTATGCACCATGACAAGGTGGGATTCACTCCTGGGGTGTAAGGTTGGTTCCAGAAGGTGATACTGGAAGTCCTAGTTAATACAGTAAGAAAGGGAAAGGAAATAGGTTGTAATATTTTGAGAAGGAAGAAATATTATCCATGTTTGCAGATGATAAGATTGTCTATGTAGAAAATCCCAAAGAATCAACAAAAAACTTCTGAAGCCATTAAGAAACTATAGCCAGGTGGTTGCAGGATACAAAGTTAATACATAAAAGTCAATTGCTCTTCTATATAATAGCAATGAACAACTGGAATTTGAAATTTAAAACATAATACCATTTATATTATCACCAAAATAACTGAAACACATAGGTATAAATATAACAAAACATTTAAATGATAGCTAGAAAATCCCAAAGTATGTGGAGATTAAACAACTTACCTCATATGTTATTAAATAACATATGAACCAAATAAGAAGTCACAGAATAAATTTTTAAATGCATTGAACAAAATGAAAATGAAAATATTACACAGCAAAATCTGTGGGATATAAAGGATCTATATGAGGAAAACTACAAAACTCTGATGAAAGAAATCAAAGGATAGATACATAAATGGAGAGATATTTTATGTTGAAAAGAAAATTTAATATTATTAAGATGTCAATTATTTCCAAATTGAATCTATTGGTATAGATCCAATGCAATTCCAAAAAAAATCCCAGCAAATTACTTTTTGTATACTGACAAACTGATTCAAAAATTTAGAGACTATGGACTCTGAAAAACAATCTGAGGGGTTTGAAGTGGCGGTGGGGGGTGGGAGGTTGGGGTACCAGGTGTTGGGTATTATAGAGGGCATGGATTGCATGGAGCACTGGGTGTGGTGAAAAGATAATGAATACTGTTATGCTGAAAATAAATAAAAAATAAATTTAAAAAATAAATTAAAAAAAAAGGAAAAAGACCCAGGGTAGCCAACAGAATACTGAATAAAAACAAAGAGTATTGATTCTAGCTGATTTTAAGACTTACCATATAATTGCTACAGTGTTCAAGACAGCATGGTATTGTCTGGAGAATAGAAAAATAAATCAGTGGAACAGAATAGAAAGCTTAACTAATATAGTTAACTGATCTTTGACAAGGGAACTAAGGCAAATCAATGGAATTGAGAATCTTTGCAGCAAACGTCCATTCTGGAGCAAGTAGACATCTGAATGTAAACAAACAAGCAAACAAAAAGAATATACATGCAGACCTTACACATCTCATAAAACATAATCCCCAGAATGAATCAATAGATATAAATGTAAAACGCAAAATTATAGGGGTCTCTGGGTGACTCGGTGGGTTAAAGCCTCTGCCTTCAGCTCAGGTCATGATCCCAGGGTCCTGGGATCGAGCCCCATATCGGGCTCTCTGATCAGCAGGGAGCTTGCTTTCCTCTCTCTCTCTCTGCCTGCCTCTCTGCCTACTTGTGATCTCTGTCAAATAAATAAATAAAATCTTTTTAAAAAATGATACCATAGATCAAAACACACATTTCTCTCACCAAAAAAAAAAAGAGGGTATACAAATGGCCAACAATAACAACAAAAAGAACATATGAACAGATCACAAGATATTCAGGAACTGAAAGTTAAAACAATGAGATATCACTATACACCAATCAGGGTGACCAAAATCCAAAACACTGACAATACCAAATGCTGCCAAGGATGTGGAGCAACAGGAACTCTCTTTCATTGTTGGTGAGAACACCACCACCTTGTAAGACTTTTTGGCAGTTATTTAGAAGACTAATCATGGGTTTACCGTATGATCCAGCAATTGTGGTTCTAGATACTTACCTAATAAGTTGAAAACTTTGTCCACAAAAAAACCTGCATACAAATATTTATGGTTGCTTTATTCATAATGGTCCAAAATTGAAAGCAATCTAGATAGCTAAATGAATGGATAAACAATGCATGGTACATTGGTCGAATACTTTGAAAATATTGTGGGTTTGTTAAGATGTCTATACTGCCTAGAGCAATCTATACTTTTAATGTCATTCTGATCAAAATTCCACTGGTACTTTTCAAAGAGCTGGAGAAAATAATCCTAAAATTTGTATGGAATCAGAAGAGACCCTGAATTGCTAAGGAAATGTTGAACTGGTGGCATCACGTTACCTGATTTCAAGCTTTACTACAAAGCTGTGATCACCAAGACAGCATGGTACTGGCATAAAAATATATACATAGACCAGTGGAACAGAGTAGAGAGCCTAGATATGGACCCTCAACTATATGGTCAAATAATCTTTGACAAAGCAGGAAAAAAATCCAGTGAAAAAAAGACAGTCTCTTCTTCTTCAATAAATGGTGCTGGGAAAATTGGACAGCTATATGTAGAAGAATGAAACTCGACCATTCTCTTACACCATACACAAAGATAAACTCGAAATGGATAAAAGACCTCAACGTGAGACAGGAATCCATCAGAATCACAGAGAAGAACATAGGCAGTAACCTCTTCAATATCAGCCACAGCAACTTCTTTCAAGATATGTCTCCAAAGGCAAAAGAAACAAGAGCAAACATGAACTTTTGGGACTTCAAGATCAAAAGCTTCTGCACAGCAAAGGAAACAGTCAACAAAACAAAGAGGCAACCCATGGAAAGGGAGAAGATATTTGCAAATGACAGTACAGACAAAAGACTGATATCCAGAATCAATAAAGAACTTCTCAAACTCAACACACACAAAACAGATAACCATGTCAAAAAATGGGCAGAAGACATGAACAGACACTTCTCCAATGAAGACATACAAATGGCTATCAGACACATGAAAAAATATTCATCATCACTAGCTATCAGGGAGATCCAAATCAAAACCACATTGAAATACCACCTTACATCAGTTAGAATGGCCAAAATTTGCAAGACAGGAAACAACGTGTGTTGGAGAGGATGTGGAGAAAGGGGAACCCTCTTACACTGTTGGTGGGAATGCAAGTTGGTGCAGCCAATTTGGAAAACAGTGTGGAGATTCCTTAAGAAATTAAAAATAGAGCTTCCCTATGAACCTGCCATTGCACTACTGGGTATTTACCCCAAGGATACAGATGTAGTGAAAAGAAGGGCCATCTGTACCCCAATGTTCATAGCAGCTATGGCCACGGTCGCCAAATTGTGGAAAGAACCAAGAAGCCCTTCAACCGACGAATGGATAAAGATGTGGTCCATATACACTATGGAATATTATGCCTTCATCAGAAAGGATGAATACCCAACTTTTGTATCAACATGGACGGGACTGGAAGAGATTATGCTGAGTGAAATAAGTCAAGCAGAGAAAGTCAATTATCATATGATTTCACTTATTTGTCGAGCATAACAAATAACATGGAAGATACAGTGAGATGGAGAGGAGAAGGGAGTTGAGGGAAATTGGAGGGGGAGATGAACCAGGAGAGACTATGGACTCTGAAAAACAACCTGGGGGTTTTGAAGGGGCAGGGGGTGGGAGGTTGGGGGAGACTGGTGGTGGGTATTATGGGTATTATGGAGGGCACATACTGCATGGAGCACTGGATGTGGTGCATAAACAATGAAGTCTGTTACACTAAAAAGAAATTAAATAAAAAAAAATATTGTGGGTTTGGTTCCAGACCACCACAATAAAGTGAGTGAAATGAATTTTCTGATTCCCCAGTGCATATAAAAGTTATATTTATATTATACTATAGTCTATTAAATATTCAATAGCATTATATGTAATAAATATATACATATCTTAATGTAAATATATTTCATTGCAAAAAGATGCTAATCGGGGCACCTGGGTGGCTCAGTGGGTTAAGGCCTCTGCCTTCGGCTCAGGTCATGATCCCAGGGTCCTGGGATTGAGCCCCACATCAGGCTCTCTGCTCGGCGGGGAGCCTGCTTCCCTCTCTCTCTCTGCCTGCCTCTCTGCCTGCTTGTGATCTCTGTCTGTCAAATAAATAAACAAATAAAAATCTTTTTTTAAAAAAAGATGCTAATCATCATCTGAGCTTTCACCAAATTTTAATCGTTTTTGCTGGTGGAACATTTTGCTTCAATGCTGCTGACTGATTAGATTAGTGGTTGCTGAGGGTTGGGGTCACTGTGGCAATTTCTGAAAATAAGACAAAAGTGAAGTTTGTTCCATCAATGGACTCTCCCTTTCACAAGAATTTCTCTGCAGTATGTGATGCTGTTTTTTAAAAGAGTAATTTATGTATTTATTTGAGTTGGTGGGGGAAGAGGCAGGTGGAGGAGAGACAGAATCCCAAGAAGACACCCTGCTGTGCATGGAACATGACACAGGACTCAATCCCACCACTGTGAGATCATGATCTGAACCAAAAGCAAGAGTCAGATCTTAACCAACTGAGCCACCCAGATACTCCACATGTGATTCTGTTTGATAGCATTTTACCCAGGAACTTCTTTCAAAATTGGAGTCAATCAGTCAACCCTCTCAAACCCTGCTGCTGCTTTATCAACTAAGTTTATGTAACATTCTAATTCTTTGTTGTCATTTCAACTTTCACAGCATTTTCACTGGGAGTAGTTTCCATCTTAAGAAACCACTGTGTTTGCTCACCCATAAGAAGCAAGTCCTCAACTATTAAAATTTTTATCAAGAGATTGTGCCAATTCAGTCACACCTTCAGGCTCCACTTCTCATTCTAATTCTCTTGTGATTGCCATCACACTTGCAGTTATTTCTTCCACGGAAGTACCCCTCAAAGCCAGCCATGAAGGTAGTAATTAGCTTCTTCAAAATCTCTATTAATGTTGATAGTTTGACGTCTTCCCATGAATCCAAATGTTTTTAATGGTATCCAGAATGGTGAAGCCTTTCCAGAAGGTTTTCAATTTACTTTGCCCAGATATATCCAATGAATAATCATCTGGGGCAGCTGTAATTTCTTCAATAACAAGACTTACAAAATGCATTTCTTCAATAACAAGACTTGAAAGTCAAAATGACTCCTTGATCCATTGGCTGCAGAATGGATGCTGTGTCAGCAGGCATGAGACATCTGTACATCTCCATAAGAGTTCTTGGGTTATGAGGTGCATTGTCAATGAGAAGCATTATTTTGAAAAGATCTTTTTTTTTTTTTTCCTGAGGAGTACATCTCAACAGTGGGCTGAAATATTCAGTAAACCATGTTGTAACCAGATGTTCTGTCATCCAGGCTCTGTTTTTCCATTTACAGAGCACAGGCAGAGTAGATTTACAATTATTCTTAAGGGCCCTCGGATTTTTGGAATTGTAAATGAGCATTAGCTTCAACTTAAATATGTACTATGTGTTGGCTAACTGAATTTAAATAAATTTTCTAGAAAGGAAAAAAAAAAATAAAGTCACCAGCTGCATTAACACCTTTTGAGAGAGTAAGCCTGTGCTTTGAAGCCAGGCTTTGACTTCTCCTCTGTAGCTGTGAAAGTGGCATCTTTTTCCAACAGAAGGCTATTCTGTCTACATTGAAAATAAGTTCTTCGGTGTACCATCTTCATGAATTATCTTAACAAGATCTTCTGGAAAATTTACTGCTTCCACTTGCACTGTTTTTTAAGTTTTTATTTAAATTATTTATGTAAATTTTATTACTTATTTATTTAAATAGATCTATATTTAAATTTAATTAATTAATTAATATTTATATTTAAGTTCTTTGTTTATTTATTTAAATTCCAGTTAGCTAACATACAGTGTAAGTTTAAGGTATACAATATAGTGATTCAACACTTCCTTAGAACACTGAATGCTCATGACAAATGCATTCCTTAATCCCCATCATCCATTTAACCCATTCCCCCACCCACCTCCCCTCTGTTAGTCATCAGTCTGTTCTCTATAGTTGAGTCTATTTCTTAATTTGCCTCTTTTTCCCTTTGCTCATTTGTTTTGCTTCTTAGAATCCACATGAGAGTGCAATCATATGACATTTGTCTTTCTCTGGCTTATGGAGCTTACCCTAATACTCTCTAGCTCCATCCACATCATTCCAAATGGCAAGATTTCATTCTTTTTTATGGCTGAGTAATATTCCATTGTGTATATATCCAATATCTTCTTTATCTATTGAACAGTTGATGGACACTTGTGCTGTTTCCATAGTTTGACTATTAAAGATAATGTGCTATAAACATTGGGGTGCATGTATCCCTTTGAATTATCATTTTTGTATTCTTTAGATAAATGCTTAGTAGATCCAACTCCTGGATCATAGGGTATTTCTTTTTCTTTTTTTTTAAGATGTATTCATTTGAGAGAGCACACAAGCAGGGGGAAGGGCAGAGAGAGAGAGAGAGAGAGAGAGAGCAGACTCCCTGCTGAGCTTGGAGCCCAGCACAGTGTTCAATTTTATGATCCTGAGATCATGAGCCAAGCTGAAACCAAGAGTCAAGTTCTTACTGACTGAGCCACCCAGGCACTATATATATTTATTCCCCCCAACCCCAAAAGAGAGAGAGATGGGGGAGGGGCAGAAGGAGAGGGAGAGAGGAGAAAAACTCCTAAGCAGGGTCGACACCTATGGTGGAGCCTGACATGGGGCTCAATCTCACAAACCTGAGATCATGACCTGAGCTGAAATCAAGAGTCATAGTCTTAACCAACTGAGTCACCCAGGAACCTCAAGTAATTCTGGTTTTTGTCTGTTAGTTTGTTTTTAAGTTTTTGAGGAACCTCCATACTGTTTTCCACAGTGGCTGTACCAGTTTGCATTCCCACCAACAGTGAAAGAGTGTTCACCTTTCTCCACATCCTCGCCAACATCTGTTGTTTCTTGTGCTGTTGATTTTAGCCATCCTAACAGGTATGAAGTGATATCTCATTGTAGTTTTGATTTTTATTTCCATGATGATTAGTGACGTTGAGCATCTTTTCACGTGTCTGTTGGCCATCTGTATGTCTCCTGCGGTAAAATGTCTATTCATGTGTACTTGTACCTTTAAGTCATGGAAATGGCATCTTTCCTTAAACCTCATGAACAAACCTCTGCTAAATTCAAAGTTTTCTTCTGCAGCTTCCTCACCTCTCTCAGCCTTCACAGAATTGAAGAAAGTTAAGGTCTTCCTCTGGATTAGGTTTTGACTTAAGGGAATGTTGTAGCTTATTTGATCTTCTATCTAGACCACTAAAACCTTCTCCATATCAACAAGGCTGCTTCACTTTATCATTCATGTGTACACTGGAATAGAACTTTCTGTAACTGACTGTGAACAATCAATTGAGATAACTCACTACCTTCAGATGAGCCTGGAATAGACCTTTCAATTTCCTTCAAGAACTATTCCTTTGCATTCACACACAACTTGGTTGTTGGGTCCAAGAGGCCTAGTGTTCAAACAATCTTGATTACCAACATGCCTTCCTAGCTAAGCTTAGTCATTTTTAGCTTTACTTCTTTTGTTACATGAACACTTAGAGGCCATTGTAGGGTTATTTCAATATTGTTGTTTCTCAAGTAATAGGGAGCCCCAAGGAGAGGGATTGAGATGGGGGAACAGCCAGTCAGTGGAGTCAAGAACACACCCACCCAACATTTACTGATTAAGTTCACTGTCTTAATAAATAAATATATATATACATATATATACATACACACATATATGTATATGCATACATATATTTTTTTTTAAGTAGGCCCTATGCCCAGCATGGACCCCATTGTGGGGCTTGAGCTCATGACCCTGAGATCAAGACCCAAGCTAAGATCAAGAGTTGGACACTTAACTGGCTAAGCCACCCAGACACTCCTGGTTTACTGTCTTATATGGGACAATTCATGGTGCCCCCAATTACAGTAGTAACATCAAAGATCACAGATCACTATAACGAATATAATAATAATAATAAAAATTTGAAATGTTGTGAGAATTACCAAAATATGACACAGAAACAAAGGGAGTTAATGCTGATGGGTAAATGGTGGTAGTAGGCTTGCTCAACGTAGGGTTGCCACAATCCTTCAATTTGTTAGGGAAAAAAAACCATTATCTGTGAAGTGCAATAAAGCAAAGTACAATAAAACAAAGTATGCTTGGGGGCAACTGAGTGGCTCAGTCAGTTAAATGTCCGCCTTCTGCTCAGGTCATGATCCCAGGAGCCTGGGATCTAGCCCTGCATTGGGCTCCCTGGTTAGCAGGGAGCCTGCTTCTCCCTCTCCCTCTGCCATTCCTCCCATCCCCAGCTTGTGCTTTATGGCTCTCTCTCTCTGCCAAATAAATAAATAAAATCTTAGAGGAAAAAAAGTATGCCTGTATTACTGAGTGATTTAAGAAATGAGCTATCAAGCCATGAAAAAATATGGAGGAATCTTAGATTCAAATTGCTAAGTCAAAGAAATCAGTTGAAAAGGCTACATACTCTAAGATTCCAATTATATATCACTCTAGAAAAGGAAACTATGGACAGAGTTAAAAGATCAGTGGTTACCAGAAGTTTGATGAGGGAGGTGGGATTAATAGGTCAAGCACAGGGCATTTTTCAAGGCAGTGAAATTATTCTATATGATACTCTAATGGTGGAAAGATGAAATTATGCATTTGTGAAAATGCACAGAACTATAAAATATAGAGTAAACCCCTAAGTAAACTATAGACTTTAGTTAATATTAATATATCAACATTAGTTCATCAATTTTTTTTAAGATTTTATTTATTTATTTGATAGACAGAGATCACAAGTAGGCAGAGAGGCAGGCAGAGAGAGAGGAAGGGAAGCAGGCTCCCCGCCAAGCAGAGAGCCCGACGCGGGGCTCGATCCCAGGACCCTGGGATCAAGACCCGAGCCAAAGGCAGAGGCTTTAACCCACTGAGCCACCCTACCACACTAATGCAAAACGTTAACAACAGAAAGGTGGAATGAGAGAGAGGGCACATAGGTCCTCCCTCTATTCTGTGGAATTTTTCTCTAAACCTACAATTGTTTCACTGAGGTAAAAAAAAAAAATTAAATGTCAGCAAAGAAAATCCAACAACACATTATGTAAATAACATCACAACTAAGTGGAATTTATCCCAGATATGCAGAATGCAATATTAGGAATTACAATAGTATAATTTACTGAATCAGTAGATCTAAGAAGAAAAGCGTGACTTTTTTCCCTATGTGCAAAAAGACCCTCCAATAACATTCAAAACACATTCCAGATTTTTAAAAATAATTAAAATGGGAATTGGTAACTATATCTCTAACCTTACCATGTGTGTACATTAAATTATATCATCTTATATCATACACATATTACATATATATACACACATACATAACCATGTTAGGGACACATCTTACTTAATGGGGAAACAATGGAAGAATTCCAATAAAGGTCAGGATCAAGGCAAGGATGCTTTCTATTTTTACTACTTTTCAACATTACATTGGAGGAATTACCCAATGCAGTCAGAGAAAGGAAAACAAATAGAGGTATATAAATTGGAAAAGAAGTATAAACAATTCAGTAAGGTGTCAGCACAAAAATTTACACACAAAAATCAACAATCTTGGGGCGCCTGGGTGGCTCAGAGGGTTAAGCCTCTGCCTTTGGCTCAGGTCATGATCTCAGGGTCTTGGGATTGAGCCCCACATCAGGCTCTCTGCTCAGCAGGGATCCTGCTTCCTCCTCTCTCTCTGCCTGCCTCTCTGCCTATTTGTAATCTCTGTCTGTCAAATAAATAAATAAAATCTTTTTAAAAAATCAATAATCTTCATACACATGAAATAATAACAAGCTAGAAAGTGCTAAGGAATAGGAGATCCTATCCACAAACAAAACAAGATAAATTCTTAAAAGCAAACCTGTTAAATGTACAAAATCTCATGTGTGGAAAAATTTAATGTACTTCTAAAAAGGACAAATGTGAACTTGAACCAGTGGAAAACTTCCCTTTAACTTAATATCATCAAGATGTCAGTTGTCTCCAAATTAATAGATAAGTTAATATGATCCCAATAAATTACCACCATTTTATGGATGCAGACAATAATAACAGAAAAATAAACATGCAAGAATAAAGAGGAAATCACGTTATTCCCATTAAAATGAATACCATATAAACAAACAAACAAAAAAACAAACACCCCAAGTGTTGGCAAGGATATGGAGAAACTGGAATTCTTCTGCACTCTTGGCAGGAATGTAAAATAGTGCCCTGGTATGAAAACCAGCATTAAGGTTCCTCAGAAAACTGAAAACGGAATGACTGTGTGATCCAGAAATCCCAGTTCTGAGTATACATCCAAAAGAAATGAAAGCAGGATCTTCCCCTCTTCACTACCTAGTAGTTGTACTTGATTCTGTACTTGATTTTAGTGACTTAGTGATGTGCTGATGGCAAAATGACTCTTCCCTAAATTATTTGATGTAACAGTAATAACAATTCACTAATTATAAGCCAGTTATTGTTCCAAGCATATTTTAAGATTTTAACTAATCTATACACCCAACATGGGCTCAAACTCACAACCCTGAGATCAAGAGTTATATGTTCTACTGACTGAAGCAGCCAGGCACCCCTCCATTTCTTTTTTTTTTTAAAGTAAATTCTACCCCCAACATGGGGTCAAGTTCACAACCCCAGCCAGGTACCCCTCGATTTCCTTTTTAAGTAAACTCTACCTCCAACGTGGGGCTCAAGCTCAAAACCCTGAGATCAAGAGTTGGGATGCTACCAACTGAGGCAGTCAGGCAATACTCCATTTCATTTTTTTAAAGTAAACTCTACCCCTAACATGGGGCTCAAACTCGCAACCCCAAGACCAAGAGTCATATGCTCTATCAACTGAGCAGCCAGGCACCCCAATACAGTGAATTTTCATAAGAACTATACAAAGTAGGTGCTATGAATGTCAATGTTTTAGAAATCAAAAAAGCAGTGGAACAGAGGTAGGGTTATTTGACTAAGGTGACAAAGTGTGGAGGTACTAGAACCAGGGCTTGAACCCCTATACTCTGCCTCTAGAGCCCAGACCCTTAACCTCTACACTAAAGGGCAAGAAGGGTTAAAGCAGGATCTTGATGAGATACTTGTACAGCCATCTCCGTAACAGAATTCACCATAGTCAAGGGGTGGAGGCAACCCAAGTGTCTACCAGTGAATGAATGGATAAACAAAATGTGGTGTATACATATGTGTATGTATGTGTGTGTCACACACATACACAACAGACTATTATTCAGCCTTTAAAAGGAAGGAAATCCTATCACAAGATATGGCATACATGAACCTTGAGCACATTATGCAAAGTGAAATAATAAATAAGCTGTCACAAAATAAAAGGCCAGCCACAAAAAGACACACACTGTGATTCCCCTTATACAAGATACCTAGAGCAGTCAAATGCATTGATGATTGATGTACCAATAATAATGATGATGTCAGAGGCTGGGAGTGTGCATGAGAGTGTTTAATGGACAAAGTTTCAGTTTTACAAGATGAAAAAAGTTCTGCAGATGGGTGGTTATTATGGTTGCATAACAATATGAATGTAAATACCACTGACTGTCCTCATCCAAATGGTTAAAATGATCTGTGTACTTCACAATTAAAAATTTTTTCAAGGAAAAAAATTAGATGGCCTTCAGTTTCCCATATCATAATACCAGCCTGGGCTCCACTCCCAAAAATGTGCCTTCTATTTCACTTCATATTGCCAACAGTAGAGCACATTCTTCAAGTAAGAAATATTAGCCTGCCTCACTTCCAATTGCTGAAACTGGAAAATAAAAGCATTTCAATATGAATAGAAAATGGCAGGCATTACATTATAAAAAGTCAACAAAAAATGAGAATATACTGAAAAACCTAACTATTAAACAAATGCAACATTCCAACCCATACTGAATAAACTTAAACATTTGGTGTTATGAAAAATATTGTGAATCAAAAAAAGAAGTCAGAACTAAAGCAGACAAAAAAGAAAAGATATAAGACAAAAGTTAGTCAAAACCAGGAAAAACTAAAGAAAAAGACAAACCATCTCAGGGGGGAAGAAGTCTAATTTGTAAGATGTCCAAGGTAAATAGACTTTATTTACAATATAATAAGTGATATTAAGGAAAGGAATTAAAAGAGTCAAGAAATAAAAATAAAATCAAGAAAGCAGTAAGAAGGATCAGAGAGAAAGTGCTAGAAACCAAGGCAAAGCAAACAAACAACAAAAAAAACCCCTGCCAACATTTATTATATATATTCCCTAAAGAAAAAAAGCAAAAATAATAGATCAGATGTAATATTCAAAAGCATAATACAGGGGCACCTGGGTGGCTCAGTGGGTTAAAGCCTCTGCCTTTGGCTCAGGTCATGATCCCGGGGTCCTGGAATCGAGCCCCGCATCAGGCTCTCTCCTCTGCAGAGAGCCTGCTTCCTCCTCTCTCTCTGCCTGCCTCTCTGCCTACTTGTGATCTCTGTCTGTCAAATAAATAAATAAAATCTTAAAAAAAAAAAAAAGCATAATACAAGAAAAACTTTCTGGAAATAAAATATGAATCTACACATTAAAAGGGTCATTCCATGAACCTAGGGAAAACTGATATGGAATGGTCAACTCTTGAGATTTATCTTAGAAACTGAATTATATTTGAAAGAAAAAAATCATCCAGGCCTCAGGCAAAAGATGAAATCATTTAGGAACCAAAGAATCAGGTTGGTATTTTCACTGCAACATACAAAGTAAGGCAGCAAGTAAGTTTTTAAAACCTCAAGGAAAGGAACTATGAACCAAGATCTTATAGCCACCTGTCCTTCAAATAGCAAAGCTATAAAAATCAGTTTGGGATATAGAAGAAGTCAAGAATACAGTATTCAGGAACCTCTCTTGAAGAATTTACTGAAGAATGAATTTCAACCAAATAAAGACTAACTGGGGAGAAATTCAGAAAAATGTATGATGGGGAACATTAAATATATTAAGTTGTAGATATTTAAAATAAAGGTGGTGATAGGAATGGAAAACCCATATACAAATTTTGTTTCCTAAAAACAACAGAACTAAAAAACTGGGAGGAGAGAAAACAGAATAAAATAATTGGGGTTATATAATAGGAGGGAGTTAATATATGGCTGACAAATGAAAATACAGATTCCCAATGAGGAAAAGAAATTTGAGGACACAAAAAAAGATACAAGTATAACCATACCTTTGGAACAGAAGGACAAACATTACTAAACACCTCAAGAAACTGAGTTTTTCATATATTTGTTTTGGGTTGTTTTTTGTTTGTTAGCACTTCCTTACTTTCTGGGACTGTAAGATGCTCCAGGTTCACCTCTTCATTTCCTTCCCCAGTCGTAGCATCAACTCTCCCCAAGAAGCCTGGTTCCTGGTGTAAAGGGAGCTGAACATTCACTGGAAGCCCAGTTGCTCTATGCTCTGGATGGGGGAGGAGTCTTAAACACTCTCTCCAAGGCTGATTATTGGGAAAATGAAGACAGCCAGCACAGCAATAAAGAGCTAGAATATCCTGAACCATTCCAGTAGTTAGAAGGTGCTTTATTTCAAGGAACTGCTGAGCTAGGGCCAGTCTGGCCACATCCTCTGGATTGTATTATCTTGAATGACAAGAAAGATGTGTGATACAGTAAATTAACCAGGAGTGATCCAGTATACTCTAGCATCCAAAAAACTGCCCTATCCAGACACTCAGAAGGACCACCTGAGGACACACTGCTGTGAAGACTCACATCTCATTTACCCACCTAGCAAGCGCTCCCAAGCAGTTCCCTTCCAAGCTTATTGTTACTATACGGCAGTCACCTGGTCCATGAGTCTCTGGACACACCCCCTCCAGCCTCTATACTCATCAGACTACCACAGGCAGTCGCTCTGTGATCAAACCAATTTTCACAGTGCCTGAGTCAGAAGAGTGGAATCTTTACAAGGTGCAAGCTGTATTCCAGGCCTTAACCTCCCAATTTTGAGGCCAAACCAGATAAACTCCACAGCTACTCTCCCAGGTGTCATAATAGGTGTTACATGGTATTGCTTCTAACTATTTTAAACATTATTTTAACCCCCACATATACTCATTCCTGGGTTTCAGCACCCAAACTATTTTTTTAAAACCACCAAAAATAAATAACCCCACATGAATATTCTATTCCTTTTATATACAGTTTAACAGCTATCCTTTTTCTTCCCGTAATTCCTTCCAGTTAAAGTTATAATTTCATTGTGTCTTTTTCTCAATCTACATATTTAATTGTATGTACAATATAGTTTTATGAAGGCAGTTAGGGCAGGAGGTGTGGAAATCAAGTTTGTCTGGTATTGTTTTTGTGCTTTTTTGTACTTAATAGTATGTCTTGGTGATCTTTCTTGTTAGCACACAAATCTAATTCACATATATAGTAATGGTTGCATTATATTCAAGAATAAATGTACCAGTTTTATTTTAAATGTTTCACTGTTATATAAACAAAGCTGCAGTAAACATCCTTGCAAGTATATGTACACATACACAGGTATGTTTTTAGGATAGACACTTAAGTGTAGAATTGCTGGATTAAAGAATATTCACATTTAAATTTTTGGAGGGGGTTATGAGAGAGATACAAGAGTCCCTGTAGGTGCAGAAGCCACAGAATCATCTGAAGCCATCCAATCTTTTGTTCCCTAGGTACTTTAAAGGCAATTCCACCAGAATGCAAATTCCATGACAGCTGAAACCCTGATGCCTTACCCCAGAAAAGAATACCAGGGCCTAGAACATGTTCAGCATCTAAGCAACCACTGAATAAATGAACACACGGAGGCCAGTCACAGGCATATTCCTCAAGCAGAATGCAAAATTTTCATGGATTTTAGAGAGACCACAAATATCAAAGAAATTTCTCTTACAGAGGTTTCTGAGTTATCTGGGATTGCTCTGGGCTCCTAAATTTCCATCCCATCTTCTTCCCCCTTTCCAAGTCACCACCTTGAGTCCCTTCACATACCCATGACATGGACCAACCCCTTAGAGAGCCAACCACTTGCCAGTCCCAAGAGAATTTAGAGAACCTAAAATTTAGAATGCTTTTTAGTACAGGTGACCAAAGTTAAGATTCCACCGTACTAAAGGGAGCAGGAAATCATTTGAAGACAAGGTGAATTAGGTGGTTTCCTGAAGAGTACTAAGAAACAGAAGGAACTCAGCTGACGCTTTCTCCAGCCTGCCTTGAAAGGGGAAGCAAAAGGGCCCAATCTACTAGAGTAGAGCATTACTTGAAGGACCTGTAGAGCACATAATCCTGTCAAGGGAAGAACCCATTAATCTGTCTGCAATTGGCCAAAAAATACTCTATGTGAAACTCTGAGCCAGCAGACAGACACATTCACAGTGATTAGGCAAAAGTTATGCCTGGCACCAAAGGAGTTATGTACAAAAGTCCAAAGGAAAGAGTATAGTACTTTAAGGGACCCACAGGTGGTTCAGCGCTTCAAGGGGCTAAATGAGGCAGGGAATGTAGATAAGCCATATGGTGGCAGCCTTGCTAACCCACAGAGCCCACTTTTCAGAGTACAGAACCACCAAAGGTTATTACAGAATTCACCTAGTTGGAGTTTGTGTAAGTATTGCTGGTTTGTTCAAGAGACTGATTTTTTTTTTTCCCTCTGTAACCCTGGGATCTGGCACAGTACCCAATCCAGGGAATATCAAAGCTTTCTCTTCAGTTAAGCAGTATGTGTCATCCAATTCTCAAGTCAGACCAAAGTAGGGAAGGCAGCTTATCAATGCTTCTCAATGGGACTGGGGGGACACATCCTATTTGTCAAATTTGGGAGGAGGTGCTACCAGCATCTAGTAGGCAGAGGCTAGAGAAATGCTAAAAACATCCTGAAATGCACAAGAGAGCCTCCACAACAAAAAATTAACCGGCCCCAAATGTCAAAAGTTCCAAAACCAAGTAACTCTGTGCTTAGCATAACTGCATAGAGTAAAGAAAACACTAAATTCAACCCTAAACTCTTCCAAAAACAGACCAAAGGAGGATAAAATTATGGGGAAAGTTCTGTTCAGACTCCTCCGGACACACATCCCATCAGAGGAAAATACAACTCATGCTGAAGGAACCTAGGGAAAAAAAAAAGTGACAGGGCTCAAATGAAGGGAGAAGAAAGAAGCAGATCTATATGTAAATATTCAGTGTAGGAAGAAAAAAAACAATACACAGGGAAGAATATGGAATGTTCCCACCAAATTAACAGGCCCAGTCAATGCCATTTATTATACATGTTGAACAGTCTCTGAGACCCAAGGGCTCCCATATTAAGGTTTTTTTTTTCCTTTTTCTTTTTTGCATCAAACAGGTTCTTCCAAGAGCCTGCTCACAAGGAAGAAAAAAAAAGAGTAATCCTCAACAAAATGAAACAAAGAGGAAAAGCTAACAGTCTACATATGAAAAAGAAAGGTTAAAAAACTCACCAGACAAAAACCACACCAAACACTCGTCCCATTTAATTTCCTGTTACATGCACTGAGGGAGCCACGAACATAAGACCCCAAGGCAGCAATGTTCTGAGGTTCTAGCTCTGGCTCCCTCTATGTGACAAATTCATGCACACACGCCCGCACATACCACTGACCCAGGCAGAAATACACATGCATGCACAGGTGGTGAAGAACCACAGGGGGTTGGGGGGGAAAGAGGGCTGTTCAAAAATGTGCTATCAACTGGACACTGGGACCCAGAAAACCATTCTGCTGCAGGCTAAGCAAGAGTCAAAATTAAAACAGAGAGAAAACACAGGATAAATGTAGGATGCTCAGAGAAGAAATTGGACAGATGAAGAGGGAAAGATACAGGGGGAGTTTTGGGAAAGCAGCCTCAGAAGAGGTTTTTCTTTATTGGGAACTCAGGCAGAGGTCCTGTGACTCCAGTGACATACTGAGGGAATACGCCATAGCATTACCTTTGCATCCTGTGCTCCCTCCCAAAGTAGAGGGAAACCACAGACACCCACCCTCTAGCCCTCCCCATTGTGGCTCTTAAGGACTTTCCCAAGTACCCCCCAAAAAATGACACCCCCCCCACACACACACAAAGTTAGCAAAGAGCCAAGCACGGAAAGCCTCAGTAACTCTTCTTGGTGGAACCAAAGCCAGAGAAGCCCATCACAGCTGCCATCTCATCATCCTCCTCAAATGTCAAGTCCTCCTCAGCCCTCCTTTTCTTCTCCTTCTGTTTCTCTTTCTTGTAGGCTTTGGCCTTTTCCTCCTAGGGGGGAAATCACTCAGAATCAGTTCAGACTCCTGAGTCAAACATTGCAAGAGACAAGTGAGTGTCAAGACTCCTTTCTATCTTTAGGAGAAAATAGTTAAAGGCAAGTAAAATTTCAAGAGCAGAGGAAAAGCCACAGTAAAGATTTTAAGGAACAAAAAAGAGCAGTTTTAGCCTGTGAAGAGCACTTCTCAATCCTACATCCCAGTTCATCTCTAGTTCTTAAAAAAGTTATGGAAGGAAAACCACATAATAGCAACTATCACTCTGGGGCACAAAGTATATGCCAGTAATTGATCTAAACACTTTCTGTAGATTATAAGCTAAGATCTCTGATGGGAAAACTGAGGCAGGGAGAGGTTAAATAACTCGCCCAAAAGTCATAGCCAGTAAGTGAAGGAAACAGAATTCTGACCCAGGCAGCCTGGTTCTATGAGCCTCTTGGGGATTAGGTATATTTAATCCCTGCTGTAGTTTAAAAAAAAAAAAAAAAGTAGGCCCAGACAGTCCAGGAAAAAAAAAAGGATAGGTTTATAGCCATATCCTTCAGATTTCAAGAGTCCCAAACAAAGGTAATAAATGTTTCCCCCAATATAGTGAAATTCAGGATACATCTATCCTTCTGAGGGTGGGAGTGGAACAAAGAAGAGCGCCTCCTCACGATTCATAATATAAAATTCAAAGCCGGTGGACAAAAGAGGGAAGGCTAGCAAAGCCTTACCTCTTCTCTGAGCTCTTTCATTCTTTCCTCAAAATCGTAATCTTTCTGTTTCTCTTCCATCTTCTTCTTGTTGACTTCAAAACGTTTCTTCACCTGATCCAAGGTGGAACGTTCCACACGCATAGACATGCCCAGATTTCGCTGATCTGGGTGGGAACAACAGAGAAAAAGGTAATGGCATTACAATAACCTCAGCCCCTCAGAAAGTCTCTGACATTTAAAAAAGTCTCATAAAATGCACATCAAAAATAATTATGACTGGGAAAAAACTCCCTTGGTTTTACTTATTCTCAGAAGCAACAGCTACAGACAGCAAGATCCAAGTGACTTTCAACTGCCCTTTCTGAGCAAATGCACACTAGTCAGGACAGCTAAGCCTTGGAGAAGAGCACTGTCTGGGCTTATTGAGAGCCTAGAACAGTGTCTCATTTCAGGGCCTCCAAAAACATTAGATAATGAAGTAAAGCATGCCCTGTACTGAAGCCACTGGAGAAATTCTCGGGCATTAAAGAAAGATCCAGTTGAAACCACCCTTTCTCCTACCCCACCTCCAAAATCCAGTCCCAGCTCCAGTCACAAACTACCTCCAAGCCTTACGTTTCTTTCCATTAATGTGATCCAGGAAGTTGATAGAGTCCTTCACCACACAGTCACAGACATTACAGTAATACCTAGCAAACAAAAGAAACAGCATTTGTGTCAAATCTAGCTATAAGAGCTTAACGTTTTCAACCAACAAACTCATATATTTAGGTAAATTTCCTTTTTACAAGAAGAAGACACTTCTCATTTTCATAAAGTATTACCTCTTAGAAGCGTATGGTAGCCAGCCTCTAAGACGGGCCCCACAACGATCCCTAAATTCCTGGTATTTGTACCCTGGGATGTCCCCTCCCAATTTGTACTAGGGTTCATCAGTAACCAAACGAATACATCATGGTGCCTAGCAGCTCAGTTAAGTGTCTACCTTCGGCTCAGGTCATGACCTCAGGGTCCTGGGACTGAGCCCTGTGTCTGGCTCCCTGCTCAGCAGGGAGTTTGCTTCTCCCTCTGCCTGCTCCTGCTCTCTCTCTCAAATAAATAAGTAAAATATTAAAAGTTCAAAAGTGATGCTATAGCACTTCCAAGATTAGGTTACGTTAAAAAAAAAAAAAAAAAGTGGCTTCAGTATTAGTCTATGTCTTATTCTGGGGAAGCAATTACTTTATTGTGAACAGCACTGTGGAGAGGCCTCCAAAGCACTGTCACATGAAAGAGCTTTGTATCAAATCAATCAGGCACACTTATGCCTCAAATGAATGCAGACCTAGCAGATACCTTCAATGAAGCCTTGTGAAAACCTAAGCCAGAATTAGAGTTAAGTCTTTCCCAGATTACTTCCCACAGAAATTGTGAGCTATCTGCTGTTTTATGCTGCTTAATTTTGGGTGAACTTGTTATTTTACACAGCAATAGATAACTAATACAGAGAGAAATGACATGAGTGGGTTTCCTAGGCAACCCAAAGACATGTCACTCACTGCTATTTTTGCCCTCCTGCTAGAAAACCTAAATGAACAGAAAAATAGTGGTGGGCAAAAGACTAAAGTTCTTGCAGGACACTTCTTCCTATGGGTTATAGTCTTGTTCTAGGAGGAAGGTGTACAATCAAGCAATCCATAAAAACCACAATACTTTGCACCAGTCTGGAACCTCAACTCCCTTTATTCACCATCAACAGCTCCTAGGCTCCACTCTAGCTCTACCTAATCTCTCCCCTAGAAATGTCTTCAATAGTCCTTTCCTTCATTTTTTCCTTTTAAGATATGAAATAGTAGTTACAGCGCTAATATGAAGAGGCCTACAGAGTGGTCCCTGCTTAGAGACACTAGTATGTTTGTTGAGGCTTTGGTGGGGGAGAAAGAAAAATCTAATGGTAGAATTATAGGTAACATGGTTGTTTTCCTGCGGCCAGAAAACCTCCTCAACACTTGCTAAAACCAACACAGACAGTTTATTTGACCTATTTTTGGCTCCTGAGAAAGATGAAATGTCACTCACCCTCCCATCTCAGATTGCGGCGTGGTCTTGGTAATGACAATTGTCTTGCCAAGCTTGGATTCCAGGTCCACCTTATAGTCTCTATGTCGGAGAAGCTCCCGTTTGACTGGCTGCACTGGTTTTCCTAAAATTATTATAATAGAGAAAGAAGTCCCTTTAATATTACAGTTCCTTAAGCAGAAAGGGAAAAAAAATGCATGCAACCCAAAATACAGATGTCTACTCTCATTTCTTTCTTGAGCCTGAACCAAGGGAACAGTGAGAACCTCTAGCAGCAGCTAGTGAAAATCTCAACAAAGGAAAAATGAAAATCCCTAAGCTCTCCAGACTTTTTAATCACTTTAAAACCAACAAGTCTAAGGGCACCTGGATGGCTCAGTGGGTTAAGCCTCTGCCTTAGGCTCAGGTCATCATCTCAGGGTCCTGGGATCTAGTCCCTGCCGTGCAGGGAGCCTGCTTCCACCCCCCCTTCCCACTCTGCCTGCCTCTCTGCCTACTTGTGATATCTGTTAGTCAGATAAATAAAATCTTAAAAAAAAATTAAAAAATAAAAACCAACAAGTCTAAAACCAAAGTTTATTTATTGATTAACTGAACTGAAGGGGGTTCTTAATTTTCACAAAAAGCAAATTTTTAAAAGAAAAGCAAGGAGGGGCACCTGGGTGGCTCAGCTGGTTAAGCATCTGCCTTCAGTTCATTTCAGGTCATGATCCCAGAGTTCTAGGATCAAGTCCCGCATCGGGCTCCCTGCTCAGCGGGAAGTCTTATTCTCCCTCTGCCCCTCACCCTGCTTGTGCTCTCACTCTCAAATAAATAAAATCTTAAAAGAAAAAAAAAAAGACTAAAAAAATTAAATAAAAGCAAGGATAGGCAGTAATACTTCCAGATAGATGTCCCAAGCACAACACAAAAGTAATCTTTGGAAGACTGGGGAAAATTTTTTAAAGGGGACCAACATTCAGGAAATACCTGTCACATACTTGGCACTACTGTACAAATTATATCAAAACTAAAAGGATTAGTGTGTGCAAGGTGGTGTAGAAGTGAAGTGAAAGAAGAATGCATATGTTTGAATACAGACGAAAAAAACAGTATTTCTTTTTGTATAGTGGAATCTCTACCTAGGAAAGAAGAACCAACTCCCTGACACTGTACAAAACATAGGGAACAGTACCACTAACCACCAGCTGAAATAATCACACGGTCCTTGGTGAGTACCCTTGCTCTTCTCAGGTTATAGGGAGGGGAAGGTCCTGATTATTATGTTCTTCTTCCCCTTAAGTGATTTCAAGTGAAATAGTATCTTCAGTAGCAGTAATGCACAGCTGCGAAACAGTCATTTCTCTACTAAGGATTCTACTCTCCTCTCCATACTTGAGGAAAGGAGGAAATGAGCTAAGCAAAAGGACGACAAAGAAAGCAGAGGAAACAGAGGTGGAAAACACCTCAACACTGCTTCAGTCCATTTCCTCGCTCTCATTTTCTACATTAAAGAAATCCAGAACCAGGGAGGCAACACTGTGCCAGAAGATACACAGGGTATGAGGACATCGCATTTCAACTTCCCACCCGTTCTCCAGCTATGGCTTCGCTTCTACGATACCCATGGCCCTTGATGGAGCAGGCACCCACCATCCTTCTTTTCTCTCTCTTCCGTGAGCCTCTTTTCGGCGAGTTTCTCATATTCATCTTTGTCCCACTTTCGGCGAAAGTCCAAGTTTTTTGTCTGTAAGGAGAAAAGCGCTCAAGATTCGCTGCTAATCATATCCGACCCCTAGAGAAACGGAGGGAACCGCGTCCACGCTGGCAAGGCGTCCCCGGGACCTGTAGAGAGCGAAGACTCTCCGGACCACACCAGGAGGCTGAGGCGGCCTCAAGACCCTAACCCAAAAGACCGCCGGGAGTCCACAGACCCTGCGCCAGGACCCCACGGGGAAGTTCTTGAACCCAGGACACTGGACCGCAAGAAGGTGTTGAGAAGCCAGTCGGGTCAGGATATTCCGCGCTGAGACGCCACCCTCTGCCCCCCAGCCAAAGCCTCTTCACACACAACACCTACCCCGCTACCCGACGCCATCTTCACTGCGAAGTGAATGGGAAGCCGGAAAATGACGTAAAAAGCGGCCCTGAGCCGTAAAGCAAGCTTGCCCTCCAATAAAGTTAGAGTCTCGCGTTCTAAACGAGCTAAGGACTGGAGGGCTTCTAAAACAAGCTTGTCGGCCCCGCCTCTGCACCGAGGACGTGGCGCATGCGCATGGAGAATGTGAAGCAACACGGAAGTAAGGGCGCCTACAAATGTTTTCGCCTTGGCTTTCAAAACAAGCATCATCAAAAGACTGATTCAGTTCATCTTGTCCATTTTACAATGAACGACACGGTTCATATCGGTGCCCTTTGACCTAGTCTAATCAATTTTGCGTGCGTTTTCCAAGAGTTTCGAAATTTTCTTTAGGGTCTAATGGGTTATCAGGAGCCTGCAGCTGCCCCATTTACCCGTATGCACTAAAGATATGGCCCCGACACAGTGTTTTTAAAAGTTGCAGCCTCCCCAGCGCATATACAGAAAGCATTGTTTGCACACTGTCTCTTTATTTTTGAAGCAATGTTATCACCCTTCGGTTAACTCATCTTTCCTTCTGGGAGGAACTTTATAGTCACTCAATCTATAGGGCACAATTTAGTCAACATGATTGGACTTGGAAAGGCCAGTCATCAGCCTACAGTCATCAGCCGTAGGGTGAAGAACTCTGGCAGACAGTTCACTATATGTTGATTTAGACATGACTGTGTCTCCAAGTTGGGGAGGAAGGGACAGTGGGGAGCACTGGGGAACTGTGACTGCTCCCTTCACTTAATACAGAAGCAGCACACCTGGAGGTTGCTCCTAGCTCTCAGAATTCTCCAGTGTACACTCCAGCATTTTCTACAGCCAATGCAAAACAATCTCCTGATAACAAATCATCCAAACTACTACATTTAATATTTTATTTAATGTATTATTCAATCACTTCTAGAACAGCCACCTACCTAGGAGAACACAGAATATAGTCAAGCAATAATTCTGGCACAGGAAATGATTTCCAAAATCTCAAAAGATTAGACCATTTTGTCAGTCACCTATTGAATTCAACATTCAAGATTACTATAAAGACAGCCTCACTCTATTAAGAGTGTGGACTAGACAGATTACATGTCAAAATGAACACTACTATACCCTTAGGACAGCATTTTTGTCCTCAAACAAAGGAGAAAGCAGCCATTTGCCCCTTCCTTGCTCAGGTTGTGGACAAATTTCCCCAAATTTGGTCAGAGGCCATAGTGGAAGATTAAGTACCTGACTTCTGATCTCAATGGTCTTGGCCTGAGGCAACTTTCCTAGAGCCTTGCTCAAAGCAACCATCTCAGCACCTCTTGGTAGCATTCAATGGCACTTCAAATCTGCCATCTGTCTCTGCAGTTAAAGCATGCCTCTTTCACATACCAGCCATCTGCACCCATGCAGAATAGCTGCTCACACTAGCCCAGGAATCCTCAGGGCCTCCTACAGTTCTGTACCCAGAAAGGATGGAGGAGGCAAAGGAACTTGTCACTCATCCTGGCCAGCAGTTGTGAAGTCCATCAGGAACTCAGTCCTAGAAGAAACACCTTCTAGAAAGAGCAGCAGATGGCAAGCAGGCAAGGATTAAGACTCAGACAGTCTCTTCTGAATTTCAGCCACAAGATTTTCCCGTTTAATGGCCACCTGTAATGTAAGAGAACCTTCATGTGACAAACTACAGAGTGTAATACTAGCTTCTTAGTCACTGCATTTCCAAATTCATTTTATCCTGCATCTGTTCCCACTACTTATTTAACCAGTAGGAAGAAGCATGGGCTTCAAGCTGAACTAGAGAATGTATGCACTTAAGACTAAAGAGATTCAGGGGTGCCTGGATGGCTCAGTGGGTTAAAGCTTCTGCCTTCGGCTCAGGTCGTGATCTCAGGTCCTGGGATCGAGCCCCGCATCAGGCTCTCTGCTCAGTGGGGAGCTGCTTCCCCCTCTCTCTCTCCGCCTGCCTCTGCCTACTTGTGATTTCTCTCTCCATCAAAATATAAATAAAATATAAAAAAAAAAATTTCATCTGTCCTTCTGCCCACCTACCTAACCCTACTGGCTAAAGGACTGCCTGCGTGGCTCTTCATTCTTCTCTATCACTAGAGATAGAGAAGATATTTCCTCAGCCATAAGATACATATTTCTTTTTTTTTTTTTTTTTAAAGATTTTATTTATTTATTTGACAGAGAGAAATCACAAGTAGATGGAGAGGCAGGCAGAGAGAGAGAAGCAGGCTTCCTGCTGAGCAGAGAGCCCGATGCGGGCCTCGATCCCAGGACCCTGAGATCATGACCTGAGCCGAAGGCAGCGGCTAAACCCACTGAGCCACCCAGGCGCCCAAGATACATATTTCTTAAAGAATCTAAGATTCCTTCTGTTCCCCCACTCACCTCCTCCCTGCTGGCCACTGAACGAAGTTTGATTACGCCTTCTTTAAGTTCTTGCTCACCAATAATGACCACCAATGGAATGCCCATGTGCTCACAGTAATGCAGTTGAGTTAGTAGTTTCGGGTTGTTCTTATACAGCAGCTCTGCCTGGAAAGGGTGAAGACAGAATAAGAGGCTTAAAAGTGACCACACTCCTCAAGCATTTACAAAGAAGTAAGGAGCTAGCTCTCCTACCAGAAGACACTTTAGTGAAGAGTAGGAAGGTTTTGAGTTCCGCCTTAGGCATTAGGTAGAAATGGCCACCTGAATGGCCACACATACCTAGATGACTTGGATATCAGTTCTACTATACCTTGATCCCAGCATCCCAAAGCTCTGAAATTAGCTTCAACCGTTCATGAAGAAAGTTCTTCTGTGGTGTAGCCACAAACACTTGGGTCTCTGTAGTCCGTATCTTCTGACCAGAAGTCTGATTAAAGAGAGAGAAGAAAGTAAAACTAATAAATAACTTCCTGTGCATAAGTAATTTAAAAAAAAAAAAAACATAAAGAATCACCAGAAAACAGTCCAACTGTATATCCACAAACATGAGTTTTTAGTCTCCACCTCCACCCCACCCCTACCTAGGACCTACCTTTATCCTCTGTTCCAAAATGGCGAAGATTCGCTCCACTCCAATACTGAGCCCCACACACGGCACTTTGTGGCCCTTGGGGTCAAACATGCCCACCAACCCATCATAGCGTCCACCAGCAGCCACACTGCCCACATTGAGGGACTCCTCAGCCTGAGCTGGGGTCTGTAGTAGCACTGCTTCGTAGATCACTCCAGTATAGTAGTCCAGTCCCCGAGCTAGGCTTAGGTCAAAAGAGATCTGTGGGAACAAGACTATAGTAAGACTAAGAACCCCAAAGTTCACCAGGAAGTCCTCTCCCACTTCCCCTTACCTTCTCAGCAATTCCAAATAAAGTCAGGTATTCAAATAGCAGCTTCAAGTCCCCCAAGCCCTCTAGGGCCTGCTTGTTCTGGGATAGTCTAGAATCCTGCAACATTTCCTCTATTAAGGATACCCCACCTGGGGAGACATATGGAGAGAAATAAGGTCTGTGCTTTCACCCAGATGTGTTTTACCCAAATTTATTCTTAATATGCTCCAGCTAATCCTCACTTTCTTATTTAAAAAAAAAAAAAAAAATCCTGGGGCGCATGGGTGGCTCAGTGGGTTAAAGCCTCTGCCTTTGGCTCAGGTCATGATCTCAGGGTCCTGGGATCGAGCCCCACATCGGGCTCTCTGCTCAGCGAGGAGCCTGCTTCCCCCTCTCGCTCTGCCTGCCTCCCTGCCTACTTGTGATCTCTCTGTCAAATAAATAAACAAAATTTTAAAAATAGAGTCATTAAAAAAAAAAAGTCCTATCTCTTATGACCAGACTCTTCTCCTCTGCCTTTGCCATCTGAAGACATAAAGTGTTTATTACACTAAGTAAAAGGGAAATTAAATTCAGGCCAGACTCTGGCACTTAGCTTATATTTGGAAAGGAGCTGTTTCAGGGGCACCTAGGTGGCTCAGTGGGTTAAGCCTCTGCCTTCGGGTCAGGTCATGATCTCAGGGTCCTGGGATCGAGCCCCACATTGGGCTCTGTGCTCAGCAGACAGTCTACTTCCCCCACTCTCTCTGCCTGCCTCTCTGCCTACCTCTCTGCCTACTTGTGATTTCTCTCTCCACCAAATAAATAAATAAAATCTTAAAAAAAAAAAAAAGAAAGAAAGAAAGAAAGAAAGGAGCTATTTTAGAGATAGAAGTTGTACATACCTCCCCCTCAGTTCGATCAATAGCTCTGAAAATGCTGGTTCTTACCATGACATTGAACATAGTCACCAATTCTATCAGCCACTTCAGGAGCCAGGCCTTTCCTTGCCACCATCTCATGTCTTACATCATTCCACGATATCTGCACAAATACCCAAACATTAGCCCACTTCCAAGATCCTTCTTCATCTAACTGGAAATGTCACGACTAGCTAACATATACTCAACAAAGTCGGAGACAACTTAGAAAATGCAGTCAGTCAACAAAGCTTTTGCACAACAAAGTTCAGGTCTTGCTTCAGAATATCTCCTTACCTTCCCCAGAGAAAGCTCATTTCCAGTTACTGTCTCCTTATTTTTTTCTAGGGGTACAGATTTGAGGGCAGGGCAGAGATTCTGATATGGTCTACTGAAGCATGACTTTTTAGTTACCTTGTCTAGTTTGTCTATTGAGGAGCAGATGGCATGGAACTTGCTTTCAGGAACACCACAGACAGCCAACATCCCATCCAAAATCCGCCGATCATTGACCTGTGAACTCAGTGGAAATAACCCCAGTCCCTTGTCCATGCCCTTTCCCTCAAAACAAGAGCAGTCCCTGTTAGCCTGTCTCATAAAAAGGACAGAAAATAATTTCCACAGCATCACTATATAGACGAAATACAACAGCTGTACTGAGAAAGTCCCAGGTCTACAGGCTTAAGGGCTGGAGTCACCTGTGTTTTAGGAGGGCACCCAGATCAAATCCAGACTTCTCCCCTCAGTCCTCAGCCCTAGTCTCACCTTAATGAGAAAGTCCCCCAACTGCAACCCACTTAGGATTTCACACATAATCTTTAAGCACTCTGCATCGGGGATCATAGGGTCAAACTGACCAGCAATGTCAAAATCCTGCAGCAAAGAAAAAGGGGAAAAACAAAATCTTCACTGAGCAGCCAATTCCCAGGTTGCAGATCCCCAAACTTGTATCAATGCTGGTCACTTACACACTGGCAGAACTCCCTGTAGCGACCTTGGACTATGGTTGGGCTCTCTCGCCGCCACACCTTTCCAACATGGTAGCGTTTCATCCTCTTCACTTTATTCATAGCGAGATAACGAGCAAAAGGAACCTCACATAAAGAGGTTAAGGAGAAAGCATACTGCCTCCAAAGCTTGGGCCCAGTGTACAGACATTTGGGAGAACTGGGCCATTACCAACTGGATCTCATCCACTAGGATGAAAACAAGGACCTTCTGTCTTGTTTCCCACTATCCCCAAGGTCTAGCAGTACTTGACATTCAATATATATAAATGAATGAAGGAACCCCATCAAGCAAAAGTGCAAGTTCAGTAAAAAAGCAGAGGAAATTGGCCTGCTGCCCACTCTATGAGATAAAAATGACCCAAGAACTCCAAGCATGGGCTATTCCTTCCCATTCAGATCAATTCTCAACCATTTCAAAATAGTCAAGTTTCAGAACCTGGATTTGCCTGCAACTTCTATGTCAATTTTTTTTTCTCTTCTTCTCTTTCTTTCTTTTTCTTAATGCCAACTTTTCTTAAAGTATAGGTTGAGAACCACCCACCTCTTCATGACCCCAGTGCCTGTTTAAAATGCAGATTGTTAGGGGCTCCTGGGTGGCTCAGTGGGTTAAAGCCTCTGCCTTCGGCTCAGGTCATGATCCCAGGGTCCTGGGATTGAGCCCCGCATCGGGCTCTCTGCTCAGCAGGGAGCCTGCTTTCTCCTCTCTCTGCCTGCCTCTCTGCCTACTTGTCATCTCTGTCTGTCAAATAAATAAATAAAATCTTTTTTTAAATGAATAAATAGAATGCAGATTATTAGATTGCTGAACCCCAATCCAGGTACAGAATTAATATCTGGGGATAAGGTCCAGAAATCTCTATTTCTGCAATCTTCCTCAAGGGAGTCTGATACACAATAAAAGTTAAATGAATGTTTCAGGCCAGGCTCTGCTGGAAGAATTGCCTTCTGGGAAAAACTGGAAGTAAAGGCTGATGCAAACAGACCTACGGGATCTCAGAGGCACTGCTGTCCCTTTTGTCAAAGAAAACCCTCTGGGTTTGGAAAGAGATGTCAGTCTCCTAACACTCAGAAGGATACAGTAAGGTCATAGCGCAGGGACAACAGCTCTCCACCTTGATCCTTCAGATCATAGATTAGCCCAGAGTCCTCTCCATACTTCTCAGTGAGCATTTCCTGCAGGGATCAAACAAAAACCACCAGAGTTCAAAGGAGGACTCCTGAACACAGGCTAAAAGCTCTTTGGGAAACTGAAGGCAAGAAAAGAAATGGAGTTCCAGAACTCTCTTTTCTCTTCTTACCTTAAGTTCAAATGCTGGAGTATCTAATCTCTTTGCTCCATGACGTTTAAAGCAGCCAACCACCATATCAAGAATTTTCTCCCTTATAACCATCTGCTGGGGACTAAGATCTCTGGTGCCCTAGAAACCAAAAGTAGTCATGGTGAAAACACAGACAAAAAACAAGATCATTTAAGACAAAAGGTTAAACAACACCTGTAATTGAAAGTCAGTAGTTGAAATCTCTTTGAGTTCAGCTGACTGAGCCTCATCAGTATCTCTAGAATAGTGACTTTTTAAAACCTAATCTTAAAAGACATTAAGATGGATTAGGAAGAGACAAGCAGAGCAGAGGGCAGTCCTCCAAGGCACTCTAATAGGACAGGGTGGGGCAAAGGGCATTACCTTTGGTGTCTTAATAATAAAATTTGATTTTTCTTGATGTGCTTTCAGTTGGGACGTTAGCACTGCCTCTGAAACCTGGCAGAAAATAGAATGTGAGATGTGAGCCACAAGACTGGCCAGACTTGGGACATCTCTCGCCCTATCACCAGACCTGAAAAGACCTCTGGTCTTGAGCAACAGACAACCTGAACACTGTTTTATCCATTTCAGTCTCCGCCTCCCTCCAAAACATGCATCATATTTGCACTATATATTTAATACACATAACATCTTTATCATATTTGGAGGGTTTTTTAAAAGATTTTTTAAATTTATTTATTTGACAGACAGAGATCACAAGTAGGCAGAGATGCAGGCAGAGAGAGAGAGAGGAAAGCAGGCTCCCTGCCAAGCAGAGAGCCTGATGTGGGGCTTAATCCCACGATCTTGAGGTCATGACCTGAGCCGAAGGCAGAGGCTTAACCCACTGAGCCACCCAGGTGCCCCAATATTTGGAGTTTTTAAACGTATACCCTGTATTTGGGCTTTTTAAACGTCTGGAAAAGCTTAAGCACCCAAGAACAATGAAGGCACAGAACAACCTACCACTAATGCCACCAACCATCTAGGAGTAGGGATTAGTATGATCTCCAATTCTTAATTCCAACTCAAAGAGCAAACACATGAACATGAATTTTTAATACAGAAGCAATGGTCATTAGGCTTAGAGACATGGAAAAAGTAACCTCAAGACAGAAGGGAACGCACAACATGCCTGGTTGAGGAGAGAATAGGAATGGCTATCCAAACTGATCTAAAAAAATCAGACTGGTAGGATGCTCTAACTGAAATTTAGTAACAAAAGATCTGAACACTGCTGTTCAGGATAGCACAAAGGATCTGCTAGGGTCTTTACCAAAGTAAAACTGAATTGGTAATTTTGTTTATAGGAGCAGGCTGTATGTCCTTCCAGAAATATAGAGAGTGTGGTAGTTCCTTATTTTGGCTGATTGTCTCCTCCAAAGGATGGCAGTTCAAGTCCACAGACCTTCCTCTGCAATTCCAAAATCCCCAAATTTCTAAAAACCGCAAAGTGGTTTGTTTTGGCGTTTCTTTTTCGGAGGGTGGGGGGTGAGCTTATCTTGAGGTGAACTCAGTCTACCTGTGATCTTCAGTCATCTCACTTAATGGGACTATTTATATACTTTGCTTAAGAATGTGTTTGACCCCAAGAGGTTCACCTTAGGGATTGTTGGACCTATGTTAAAAATGCTCCCTCACTATGTATCCGTAGATAAGTCATTTAACCTTGCAGACTGTTTCCTCAACTGTAAAATGGAAATAATCCCAACTTCTCAAGATTGCTATGAGGATTAAATGACAAAGCATCTAAAATGCTTAGTTCAGTACCGTTAAACTACTCAAAAAAACCCGACTGTACTACTGGACTGCCCGCTGCGAGTCCATGCTTTCAGACCTGGATATCCTGCCGCAACTGACCACTCAGTCTGGCTCACCTGACTATGAAAATGTACCTCCCTGATGCACACAAGACCGGACGGTCGCAGGAGCTGGCTAAACAGTGAAGCCCAGGCCCTCCTGTGCCGGAGTCCGAACGAGGGCATCGTGTAACAGGAGGCCGCCTTTTCGAGACAGGAGCTAAAGGACCTGGGAACGAGGCAGGTCGGACCCCACCCCAGTGAGGGTGCAGACCGCTGTAGAGGTTAGCCGTGGCACCGGCGAAAAAGCGATCACTTCCGCATCTTCCAAAGACTGAAAGGCAGCTCTAGACCTCACGGGTTCCGTTTCAGCTTCAACACTTCCGGTAGTAGCCGGAAGTGGTTGTTGCGTTCGGCGGAGGCTCTCTAGGCATACGGGCCAGTGACTCGATAGCCGGAAGCTGTCCGTGCTCAGGCTGCGGCAACAAAAGCTGATCTAGACAGCGTTCAGTGCCGGTTGGCCGCAGTATGGCAGAACGTGCAGCACAGGAGGAGCTAGTGCGACTTCAGGGAGAGCGCGTGCGGGGCCTAAAGCAGCAGAAGGCCAGCGCTGAGCAGGTGCGACCCAGGTGGCAGGGGAGAGGCCAAAATTAGGGCCAGGGAGGACTTAGAGTTGGGTGGTCTGCATAGAAGAGAGATGTGGGAAAGGAGACCGGGCGGGGAAGGGAGAAGCCGAGCCTGGTTGAGGAGGTGGGCGGGGTAGGACCCGAGAGAAGCAAAGCTGGGCTTGGGGAGAGAAATGTGCCTCAAATTCTGATGAGGGTGGGATACTGAATGAATGGCCGAGAGTGGAAGGAGTGGCAGACATGATAGCTCAGCACCTACTTTACGTCCACAGATCGAGGAGGAGGTGGCAAAACTACTGAAACTGAAGGCGCAGCTGGGCCCTGATGAAGGGAAACAGAAGTTTGTGCTCAAAACCCCCAAGGTAAATATAATTCCTTTAAGGAGAAAGCCCCTAATCCCACTCCCAAGGGTGGATGCCCCTGCTTCCTTGAACAGTTCTTCTGGGATCTGGGCTGAATTGGAATCTGAGTCATTCTGGGATAGCAGTGATGGCAGAAACTAGACCAGCTGGGTGCTTAGGGGAGTATGCCAGCTACTGCTACTCCTTCTTTCATTAAGTAAATATTTACTGAGTGTTTCCTAAGTGCCTAGCACCATAATATGTGAGTATGCCAGGATGAACAATATAACCTGCCCTCATGGAGCTTACATTCTACTGAAGGAAGCAGACTTAGGACAGATAATTCCACTCTTGAATATGTAATTATAGATTGTGATAAATGATATAAAGAAATGATAAGCATTCTCTGGGACAAATAAGAACTAGAGCGTCTGAAAAAGCCTCACAGAAGTGATATACTAACTGACTAAGATGAATGGGAGGTAGCCAGGGGGAGAGCATGAGGAAGATAGGTTCGGGTACAGTATGGAAATCCTGAAGGAGAAAAGAATGCTGGTAGTTTCCAGGAATTAGAAAAAGACTTGGATTAGTAGAACCAAATATACAGGAGTAGAGTGGAGTGGAAATCCGTTGGAGATTACTATATATATATATATATATATATATATAAAAAATTGTATTTCTTGGTGACTTTTATACACATAGTTTATTTACCCTGAGAGGCTGAGACTGGTGTCTGGAACTGAACAGATAATTCAATAAATGTGTGTGAAATTGGACTTCAAAGGAGAGGGGTCTTCCTTGTGTTAAGGTGTCACCTTTTTAGGTTCATTCTTTGGGCTCCTAAATTAATTGAGCTATTCCTTTCTACACACAACTAATTTCAAAGGTGAAAGAAACAATGTAAAATTACAAAGCAAATATTATCAATAGTTTTTCAAACTCTTCACTGAAAAATTAATGGGGAATTTGTGACAGATCAGGCTGGCCTCACTAAACCCAATGATCAATCTTAACATCACTAAAAGTAGGACATCCAGACATTATGTTTCTCCTGATGTGATGCAATAAGAAGTACACAGCACCACCTGTGAAATATTCTTGCCGGGGTGCCTGGGTGGCTCAGTGGGTTAAAGCCTCTGCTTTCGGCTCAGGTCATGATCCCAGGGTCCTGGGATCGAGCCCCACATCGGGCTCCCTGCTCAGCAGGGAGCCTGCTTCCCTTCCCCTCTCTCTGCCTACTTGTGATCTCTGTCTGTCAAATAAATAAATAAAGTCTTTAAAAAAAAAAAAAGAAAAGAAAAAGAAAGAAATATTCTTGCCAAGAAAAATTGAACCTGAATCTAATCAGGCCTTTTGACCTACCAGTTTACCAGAAATATGGGAGATGGAGGAATGTATTAAATGACACATTGTATACACTGTTAATGAAATCCAGAATATGAAAAGTTCTTTAGGACAAATTACTCAATTTCCTCAAAATAAATGACATTTTTTTAAAAAGGAAAGGAAACTGTTGTGGATTAAACAGACAAGAGACAAACAAATACAGTGCATGGGCTTCATTTAGAATCTAATTCAAACAGTCAACCCTAAAAAAGTATTCTTGAGGCAACTGGGGAAAATTAAACACGGCTTGGGTATTAGATGATATGAAAGGGCTGCTGTTTGTTTTGTTGTTTGTAATAAAAGTATTTTAGTGTTTTGGCTTTTTTTAAACCTCGTGCTTTAGCAAATGACAAATATTTAGGGACAAACTGATAGGATGTCTGGATTTACTCTAAAATACGCCCGGAAAGGGGCACCTGGGTGACTCAGTCAGTTAAGCTGCTGCCTTCCCCCGAGGTCATGATCCCAGGATCCTGGAATCGAGTCCCGCATCAGGCTCCTTGCTCAACAGGGAGCCTGCTTCTCTCTCTGCCTCTGGGCACCACTCTGCCTGCTTGTGCTCACTCTCTCTGATAAATAAATAACCAAACAAATAAATAAATAAGTTCTTAAAAAAATAAAATAATTCAGAAAAAAAAGTTGGACCTTAGATAACATAAAAATAACAGACACTGATAGTTATCGAAACTGGGTAATACATAACATGGTGGTGTATGATACTCTTCTCTATAATGTGTGTTTGAAAATTTCTATACTATTTTATTTATTAAGTTATTTATTTATTTATTTGACAGACAGAGCCCAATGCGGGGCTTGATCCCAGGACGCTGGGATCATGACCTGAGCTGAAGGCAGAGGCTTAACCCACTGAGCCACCCAGGCGCCCCTATACTATTTTAAAAGAAAGTGAGATTATACTGGAGAGTTAGTATCCACTTTAGTTTGTTGAAATGTGTCTCTTGATGTGTGATTTATATTAACAGAAAACCCAGTATCATGGGGTAGGACTCTTCCAAGAGGTTTTTATGGTCAAAATTATTTTTATGATTATGCTGACATGTATTTGCCTTTGTGGTCACATTTGTTAATGAAAATGCAAAAGCACTGGTGAGTAGAACTGCTGGTGTCTTAGCATGAAACATGACAGCAGCCCTACACTATTCGAGTAGCCATCATGTTCTTTATTTTCCTGCATTCATAATTTTTTTAAAAAATTAGTTTTGCTTATGAATGTCCTTGATAACAGTAAAATTGCTCATTTTATTGAATCTCAACCCTTGAGTACTCTCTTTTTTAGTATTCTGTGTGATGAAATGGTAAGAATATAGAAAGCACTTCTGCTACATTCCAGAGCAGGAAAAACACTTGTGCTATTGCATGAGTTGAAGCTGCCTACCTACTGTTTTCACAGAACATCTTTTTTTTTTTTTTTTTTAAGATTTTATTTATTTATTTGACAGACAGAGATCACAAGTAGGCAGAGAGGCAGGCAGAGAGAGAGGAGGAAGCAGGCTCCCTGCCAAGCAGAGAGCCCAGTGCTAGGCTCGATCCCAGGACCCTGAGATCTTGACCTGAGCCAAAGGCAGAGGCTTTAACCCACTGAGCCACCCAGGCGCCCCAGAACATGTTTTTTATTTGAAAGAAAAACTGAAAGACAAACTGCTGGTTTAAAGATTTGGATAATGAATGAAGTGAGCTTTGTCACTTCAAGGACAACATCTAACAATATTTTTTGCTATTGACAAAATTCAAGCATTCAGATGAAAGTTAGGATTTTAGGGAACTTGTATCTTTCCCATCATGGAGATAGCTTCCCAATTTAGTAGTGAAAGACTTTCCCCATGAGATCTGTGTTGATAGTAACAAAGGTGTTTTCTAATATAGTGAAGTGTGTAAATATTTAGAAGATCTGTATAATTTATCAATGACCCAATGTTTTCCACATGACTGATGTATAATGTTATAAAATAATGCATGGGTAAAAGATTCATTCAGAGTACAAGATGGAGTAGTTGATATCTTTAAAATTATGGTAAAATATATGTGACATGAAATTTGCCATTTTAACCATTTTCTAAAGATTTTATCTGTTTATTTGAGAGAGAGAGAGAGAGCACTGGGGGGAGGGGTGGGCAGAGAGGGAGAGGCAGATGCTTAACTAATTGAGCCACCCAGTCACCCCTTTTTAAACCATTTTGAAGCATACAGTGTGGTGGCATTAAGTAGGTTCGCATTGCATTGTTGTGCAACCATCACCACTTTTCATCCCCAGAACTTATTTTCATCATACCAAACTGACATTCTATACCCATTAAGCAGTAACTTCCCCCTCTACCCTCCCTCCAGCCCCAAGGTAACTACTGTTCTACTTTCTGTCTCTGTGAATTTGGGGTACCATATATAAGTAGTGTATTTTAATGTAACAGTGTGAAAATTTTACTGATGTAGTTCCTATTCCACACTGCAACCAATCTTTAAGAAACTACCAATTTTTGGATTTTGGTTTAGTTTAAGAAGGTTATCTACAGTTAGCTGAAAAGTTTATTAAAATATTCCTTCTTGGGAGCCTGGGTGGCTCAGTCAGTTAAGTGGCACTTTCAGTTCAGGTCATGATCCCAGGGTTCTGGGGTCCAGCCCCATAGCAGTCTCCCTGCTCAGCAGGGAGCCTGCTTCTCCCTCTCTCTCCACCTGCTGATCCCCCTGCTTGTGTGCATGTACTTACTCTCCTCGCTCTCTGTCAAATAAATAAAATCTTAAAAAAAAATTCTTCTTTTACAATTACACATCTTTGGATTTTCTTTATGTAACCAGAACAACCTATCCCAATAAAATTGAATGCACAAAGCATATATAAGAACCTAGTTGTTCTCTGTTAGGCCAGACATTAAAGATTTGCAAAAATGTAAATCAGTGCTACTCTTCTCACCAAATTTTTTTTGTTTTGGGAAGTAGTTGTATTTTCTTAAAATGTTATTTATGTTAACATGTAATGGATTTACTATGTGTTAAGTGAACTAATAAATATTCTTAAATGTTCACAGTTTTAATTTCTAATGCAATAAACTTTGATTGGTATAATCCACTTTGGGGTCCTTAATAAATAGTAAAAGTTTAAAGAGGTCCTGAGACCGAAGACAAGAATAGGGTGTAAACACCCAGATTAGAAGCTCTGATCTGGAAGGACAGTGTTATTATAGCCCTGACTGCCACGAACCTGCCGAGTGGCCTTAGGTAATGATTTAACTTCTCAATATCCTGTAATTCATCCATAAAAGGAATCTGCCCAGCCTATGTCATAGGGTTATTAGAAGCAGATTAGAGAATCGTATTTATTATAATTTAGTATTTATTGCTAAATAGTATTAATTAATTAGTATTATTATTGCAAATAGTATTGGAATTTTTTTTAAGTTACGCTGTGGGTAAGTGTTACTTATAAACTTTGAAATTCAACTAGCTAAGCCAGTTTGAGTTGATTATATACCTGTCTTCAGGTATGTGTTTTCTCATAGGAAGGGAAATGTTCTGGTATCATAGAAAATGAATTTTTAGGAAAACTTCTCAGAAACTAGTGTTCTAAAAAAGAAAGAAAGAAAACAGCATTCTAAGAATTCTAGAAAATATAACCACGCTAAAAAGGGGATGGAATTTAGAAGGGTGTTAGCAAATGAGTGTGATAATTACTAGGGAATTGTTTGTGCTTGCTTTACAACTCCGTAGCCCATAGGAAAAAAAGTTTGGGGCAGTGTTTATATCTGTCATCCTCAAGGCCATGCTTTTGTATTTTTGACCTTAATGTTTCCTGTTTGTTTTTAAATCCCATCCCTGGTTTTTTGGCCAATTTGGACTCCAAGGGTACAAGAGACTACAGTCCCCGGCAGATGGCCGTTCGGGAGAAGGTGTTTGATGTAATTGTCAGCTGCTTCAAGCGTCATGGTGCAGAAGTAATTGATACACCTGTGTTTGAACTAAAGGTGAGAAGTAATTGATACGCCTGTGTTTGAACTAAAGGTTTCTCCTTACCAACCTTACTAAAGGTTGGTAAGGAGAAATTGGATGGTGGGAGAGTGGATATATAAACAACAAAGAAGATGATAAGAGAGTGAGAGGTGTCTCTCCTGTTGGGGACAAAGACCAGTATTTTCTCCAATGAGAAGGGAGGCAGGCCTGTTTTAGAAGGAGAGGCCCTACTTTTTATTTGCTGTGGTCATTGCTGGTGGCTTCCAAAAGAGGGCCCTTGTTAGAGGACATTGTTATGGTCCTGTCTACAATGAATTCCCTGGTACCGGTTTTTGAGATGTTTTTGAGATACATACAAACCATATATATAAAGAATAAATATGTAACCAGTCTCCTGTTGATGGACCCTGAGATTGCTTCCAGTTCTTTACTGTTAAAAAAAAAAAAAAACAGACTGCATCACTCCCTGTTTAAAACCATTACCCATTACATTTATAACAAAATCCAAACTCTGCTCATGCTTACAAGGCCCTATGTGATCTTGCCATTGCCTTACTTTCCCACCTCATCTTGTGCTATTCTTCCCCTTGGCTCCAGTGCTACTCTGGTCTTCTTTCTATTCCTGGATCATTCTAAATATGTTTTGTTTTTTTTAAATTTTCTTGATTTTTTTTATTAACATATAATGTATTATCCCCAGGGGTACAGGTCTGTGAATCGCCAGGCTTACACATTTCACAGCACTCACCATAGCACATACCCTCCCCAATGGCCATAACGCAACCACCCTCTCCCGAGGCCCCTCCCTCTAAATATAGTTCTATCTCAGGGCCTTTGTACTTGCCCTTACCTCTTCTTGAACTCCCTCGGCCCTCTTTGTTTGATTTAATTTCAGATTAAAGTAGAGATTAAAGATTTTAATTTCCAATCTCAACTAAACTGCCATTCTTCGAATAGTCTTCTCCAACTATTTTGTCTAAAGTATCCATTGTCTATCACATTGACCAGTTTTATTTCCATTAGAGCAGCTATCAGAAATTATCTCTAAATTTGTTTTCTTGCCTTAGTGTACTGCCTCTCTCTTCTCCTTAGTAGGAAAGATCCATGAGGGTGTGGACTGTATCTTGGTCTTGTTCACTGATGTATATTCATTGCTTAGAACAATGTCTGGTACTGGTGGTCATTCATCTGCAGGGTGAATTCACAGAAATGAAATTGCTGGATCAAAAGACTGTATTCATTTATGTTTACCGATTCTCTTGGTTTGCTGGCGCTTCCAGAACAGAGTACCGCAGACTTGGGCGGCTTACACAGCAGATTTAGTGTCAGGAGGCTAGAAGTACAAGATCAGGTGTCAGCAGGGTTGGATCTTTCCGAGGGCCTTGAGGGAAGGATCTGTTTCGGGCCTCACTCCTTGGCTGTAGATGGTGTTTTCCTAGTGTCTTCACATCATCTTCCCTCTGCCTGTGTCCAATTTTCCTTTTTTCATAAGGACATCACTTACATTGGATTAGGGCCCGCCTTCACTTAGCTTAACTACCTCTTCAAAGACCCTGTCTCCAAATATAGTCATATTCTGAGGTTACTGGGGGGTAGGATTGCAATATATGAATTTTGAAGGGGCCACAGTTCAGCCCGTAACACCGACCAAATGTATGAATGTTTCTAATTCTAGACTGGGAATTTTCAGGCTTTTTAAGCTTTTCCAGTCTGGTAAGTAAAATATGTTATCACCTTATTGAAGCCATCACATGGTAAGAACTACTATTTCAGTTTTGCCTTTTAACATTGTTCAAACTTTAAGCATCATAAAAACATTTCATTGATCTAATAATGCAACCTTAGGAATTAATTCTCAAAAAATATATATTCCAGGGGCACCTGGGTGGCTCAGTGGGTTAACACCTCTGCCTTCGGCTTAGGTCATGATCCCAGGGTCCTGGGATCGAGCCCCACATTGGGCTCTCTGCTCAGCAGGGAGCTTGCTTCTCTGCCTGCCTCTCTGCCTACTTGTGATCTCTGTCTGTCAAATAAATAAATAAAATCTTTAAAAAAAAAAAAGTATATTCCAAAGGAAAAAAACTATACTGAAGTGTATTTATTGAAATGTTATGGAACTTTGTTTTTAAATAACCTAATCATCTGACGGTGTAACACTGGGAAGGAAAGAAATACAGAGCTGCTTCTCACCAAAGTATTACTCAGCTTTTAAAAAGAATATTTCAGAGGCGCCTGGGTGGCTCAGTGGGTTAAAGCCTCTGCCTTCGGCTCAGGTCATGGTCTCAGGGTCTTCGGATTGAGCCCCGCATCGGGCTCTCTGCTCAGCGAGGAGCCTGGTTCCTCCTCTCTCTCTGTCTGCCTCTCTGCCTACTTGTGATCTCTCTCTGTCAAGTAAATAAAATTTTTTTTTAATTTTTTTAATAAAAAAATAATATTTAAGCTGTGTCACAAAATGGATATGTATAAAAAAGCAGAAAATGAACTTTGTATGTCCTTTCAATTATAGTTAACATTAAATACATTAGCATTGAGATAGAGAGCAGAAGTATAGACAGGTTGCAGTCAGTCATGTTAGGATGGTGGGGTTTTGTTTTAAAACTTCCTTTTAGGGGCACCTGGGTGACTCAGTGGGTTAAACCTTTGCCTTCAGCTCGGGTCATGATCTAAGGGTCCTGGGATCGAGCCCCGCATCGGGCTCTCTGCTCAGCAGGGAGCCTGCTTCCCCCTCTCTCTCTACCTGCCTCTCTGCCTACCTGTGATCTCTGTCAAATAAATAAATAAAATCTTAAAAAAAAAAAAAACAAACTTCCCTTTAAATTGTTATATTTATCATTGTGACCACCTTTGTATTTTCTCAGGAAACACTGACTGGAAAGTATGGAGAAGATTCTAAGCTTATCTATGACCTGAAGGACCAGGGTGGAGAGCTGCTGTCCCTTCGCTATGACCTTACCGTATCTTTCTAAACTTGGTCTCTTGGTACTTTGGATCAGTTGGTTCTCATTGGGCTGGGGCTATTTCTAGCCTCGGGTTTGGGGATAGCTAGACATAGGTGGGATTAATCCCCACCTATGATGCTTATGATAATCAGGGAACTTACTTCTTTAAACCAGGAATGGGACTTTAGCTAAACAGAGCATAGCCTTAAAAGTCTTCAGAATCCTGAGTGAGAGCTCAGCTTTATGTTGGGAACCAGTTCCAACTCAGTAATCCCTTGGCTCCAGAGTCTCTCTCCCCTGCCCTGTCCAGTGGACAGAGTTCTCTTTAATTGACCAACAGTCCAATTCCTTTATCTCCAAGCTATGTCAGAGAATCATCTGCTCAGAAATCCTGGAAGTCTTTCTCTGCTCTCTGGCATATCTGCCTGGCCCCCTCCTGTGCTCAGCATAGTCCAGGGGAGACACTAACCAAAGGGAGAGGAGCCCTAATCCTTTTTGATACTTCTGCCATGTGAACAAAGTTGATTCTGATGTTCAGAAATACTCTTAATCTTACAGGTTGTGGTTTTACTCACACACAGAGAAAGGTTAGACCCCAGCTTCTGTTGGTGGTGATAATCAGCTGCTGGACTGTATGAGGAGGGGCTTTCTCCTTAACCGTTATCAGGTTCCTTTTGCTCGATACTTGGCAATGAATAAACTGACCAACATTAAACGCTACCACATAGCCAAAGTATATCGGCGAGATAACCCAGCCATGACCCGTGGCCGGTATCGGGAATTCTATCAGTGTGTGAGTATGTGGGGCATAACAGGGAACTTGGCCCTCCCTCAACTTAGTAGAATCTCCTGGGTACTCATGGTGTCCTGAACAAACTGGATGCACCAGGTAGTGCTAATCCTTAGATTACTTGAGTATTTTCATGTAGAGGATAGGGATTATTCTCCCCATTTTACATATGAGTAAACTTGCAACTCAGCAAGGTTAAGGGATGGTAGGGATAAGAAAGCCAAAGTCAGGCTTTTGAACTCTTGGTCCAGTTTTCTTTATGTTAAACCACAGCGATTGGATCACAGCAAAGGATGGGGAGATTGGATTTGAAGTATCAGGTCATCCAGAGTGGTGGCAGAGCTTCTGAATAAAGAGAAAATGGTTAAGGACTAAGGCCATGTATTTGCCCCCACAGTGCTACGAGAAAATAAGGAAACGTAGCTGAGTGAGATAATGAAGGAAAGTAGACAGAAGGGAAACCAGGACTGGTAAGAGACCCAAGAATGCTGGGAGATTCCTCTGGGTTGGTGCTCTGACAGATAATGAAGGTGGTGTTGTGTGCATGAGTGTAGATAGGCCTTTATAGGGAAAAAGCAGAGCTCCCAGTACCCTGTCTGCCTGCCCGACCCTTAAAACCCTGCCCGACAGTTAAAACCCTAAGCACTGTACCTACCTATCTCCTTGCAGGATTTTGATATTGCCGGACAATTTGACCCCATGATCCCTGATGCAGAGTGCCTGAAGATCATGTGTGAGATCCTGAGTTCCCTTCAGATAGGCGACTTCCTGGTCAAGGTCAGAGCTAAATGGGTTTGGGAGGGCAAAGCCGGGCCTAGCTTCTCATAGGAGAAGATCCTCTGCAGAGAGACCAGTAGCCCAAGTTACCAAAACTGTTGATGGTCACACAAAGGGATTCTATCCTCACTGTGCCTTGGGTCCCTGCAGGTGAATGATCGGCGCATCCTCGATGGGATGTTTGCCATATGTGGTGTTCCTGATAGCAAGTTCCGAACCATCTGCTCCTCAGTGGACAAGCTGGACAAGGTAATGACCCAAACACTTCACTCTTTTCTCAGACCCCACTTTGCTCTGAGAAATGTAAAATAAGATCAGAAAAGAGGGAGGCCTGCCTCTGTGCTCACCAAAGAAGGATTAGCCCCAGAATGAAAGTCAACTTCTGCTCCAAAACTGCCCCCTCAGGAGGACCCACACTTGCTCTGCAGTGGAGAACTACCCAGGAGTCCCTTACTGGTATCTGTCTGCCTAGGTGTCCTGGGAGGAAGTAAAGAACGAGATGGTGGGAGAGAAGGGCCTTGCACCCGAGGTGGCTGACCGTATTGGGGACTATGTCCAGCAGCATGGTAAGGAACAGACCCTGCCTCTCCAATAGCCATTGAACTGGCCTCAAACCTTAGGCCAAAACTCCGTGTGTGTGTGTGTGTGTGTACACACGCATGCAGACGTGTGTACTCTAGGCAAAAAGGTAGAAAGCACCTCTACCAGTTTGCTCTTGTCAGTCAGTCTGGCTCACAAATGGTATCTCCCCAGGTGGGGTATCCCTTGTGGAACAGCTGCTCCAGGATCCTGAACTGTCCCAAAACAAACAGGCCTTGGAGGGCTTAGGAGACCTAAAACTACTGTTTGAATACCTGACCCTGTTTGGCATTGCTGACAAGGTGAGTCAGGCTGGGGTGGACACTGTAGCTGAGCTCCGGGGTTTCAGGTCCTTGATCCTCATCTGGTACTGACTGTGCTCTTGTCTCCACAGATTTCCTTTGACCTGAGCCTTGCTCGAGGCCTAGACTACTACACTGGAGTGATCTATGAGGCGGTGCTGCTACAGACCCCAGTTCGGGCAGGGGAAGAGCCCTTGGGTGTGGGCAGTGTGGCTGCCGGAGGACGCTATGATGGGCTAGTGGGCATGTTCGACCCAAAAGGACGCAAGGTGCCATGTGTGGGGCTCAGCATTGGGGTAGAGCGGATCTTTTCCATTGTGGAGCAGAGGCTAGAGGTACGTCCTGGGGATGCGCAGCTGGTGGCATGTGAGCTGTTTTGTTTTATCTTCAAGGGGGCAGATGGTACTGTTTTGGTCAAGGAGCATCTTTAGAAAGAAATGGAGAAAATAGGGTTATTGTCTTTCGTACACCACTATAGGCCATCTTTATGGATTTTTGATCATTCTTTCTTCACAGAATCCTTTCTTCTGGATCCCTGCATTTCCCTGAGCACTGTCAGAAGTCATAGCATATCCAAAGACCCAGATCTTTAGAATACAGAATGCTTGATATTTTACTACTCTGTGCTAGGCACCGTGCTTAGTGCTTTTCAAACACTATCAGTAAAATTCTTACATACCCCTCTGAGAGAAGCTACTTTTATTTATTTCTAGACAAGGGAACTGAAGCATTACAGGTCACAGCTTGCCCAAGGTTGTGAAACTCTTTAAGTAGCAGGGTCAGAATTCAAATCCAGGCAGTCTAAATCCAGAGTCTTGCTCCTAACTACTCTGATGTTGTTTCTAAGTGGTAAGCGTGTATCTGAGGCCTTGGGATCCTTGAGGTGGATATCTTCACTCTCTAGCCCCTAGAGTAACACCAGGGAAGGTCCTCATGGCCTCAGGCACTCCTTTGCTGCTGCTCTTAACTGGCTGGTCTCATTTCATCCCTCGGGGAATTCTCCAGCAGTAATCATCCCAATGCTTCCATCCTTTCCTCTGGAGCGGAAACCATCCATGTTTCCCAGTTCAGGTCACTGTTCCAGTAGACATCTTATGTTGTTAAGAACAATGAAGATAGGGGCACCTGGCTGGCTCAGTTTGTTAAGAAGCTGCTTTCGGCTGGGTCATGATCCCAGGATCCTGGCATCAAGCCCCACATTGGGCTCCTTGCTCAGCAGGGAGCCAGCTTCTCCCCTACCTGCCACTCCCCCCTGCTTGTGCTTGCTCTCCCTTCTCTTTCTCTGTGTGAAATAAAATCTTACAAAAAAAAAATCTATGAAAATAGTTTTCCAGAAAAAGACAAGGGGCAGCAGAAGCATTGTTCCTTTCCCCCGTCCACCCACACCCTGGGTTGGGCCCTGTGGCCAAAGCATAATAGGCACGGTCTCTTACCTGGGCAGACATGTCGTAAGTGGGAACTGGGTGAACTCACAGTATTGCTTCTGTGTGAATGTTCTTTTGGACCCTTAAGGTACTAGAAGGAGACAAGTTTTAAGTTATTGTACATAAACCACCTTTGCCCTTGCCCTACATTATCTGTTCTGGCAAGTCATACGTACGAACCAGTCAGTTCATTTCTTAACATCTTCTAGGAGCTACCTTATGCCCCGTTGCGAGGGGAGAAGACTGGGCTCCTGTCCTGGTGGAGCTCGTGCAGTTGGGTCTGATCTCTCAGTATCCTGACAACAGCCTGCTTTGTTTGCTCCCTGAAGGTAGCACAGCTCTCTGACTCTTACCTGCCCCTTCCCCAGGCTTTGGAGGAGAAGGTACGGACCACAGAGACACAGGTGCTTGTGGCATCTGCACAGAAGAAGCTGCTGGAGGAGAGACTGAGGCTTGTCTCAGAGCTCTGGGATGCTGGGATCAAGGTAGAGGAGGCCAGCCCCAGGGTGGCAGCAAACTTGGGAGTGCTGGGAACAGACTAAATAAAAGCTCCTCCATGGCAACTTCGGGTAGGAGAGCTAAAAGCACTTGGGCTCCAAGGAGGTTGTCCCTGAGGACAGTAGAAACCAGCCTTCATCTTCCACCCTTGGCCCCTGCAGGCAGAGCTGCTCTACAAGAAGAACCCAAAGCTGCTGAACCAGTTGCAATACTGTGAGGAGGCAGGCATCCCACTGGTGGCCATTATTGGTGAGCAGGAGCTCAAGGATGGGGTCATCAAGCTCCGCTCAGTGGCCAGCAGGGAAGAGGTACGTAAGTGGGCAGGAAAGCTGAGGGACGGGGAATGTATGGCATTTTGGCAGTCCATCCCCATTCAAGACCTGAGTAAAAGCCTGGCACTCATGTTAGTACCCTCTCAGAAAAGGCGAAAGGGTTAACCTGTTACAGTGGTCACGGTAGGGAGTCCCATCTCCATCTATACCCAGTGTCTCTGGCTTCTCCAAGAAGCACTATCTACTTTTTGTCTGCATTCTAGCTCCCAGCTGAGCCAAGCCTGATGACTAGAGGAAGGAGTGGGCACTTAGGAGCAGTGGAGTCAAAAATACTCATACCACCTTCTCTCCCCATCCTGGCCAGGTGGATGTCCGAAGAGAAGACCTTGTGGAAGAAATCAAAAGGAGAACAAGCCAGCCCTTTTGCATCTGCTGAGTTGAGCAAACTATCAGCAAACTGGGACTGGCACTATTTGAGGCTAAGACAAGACTCTGCATATATACTTAACAGCTTTGCTCACTTGGGTTCCAGCAGGAAGACCTGAACAGTGGTCAGAACAGAGACTTTTTATTATGATTATTTTATTGGTAATCACGGACAAAAGTGGCCAGGTATTACACCATTTTTCCATAGGAGGTCCTGGGAGCTTAGTCCAGTCTGTGCTCTGGGGACCGAGCCTAAGAATGGTCGCCCCTGTACGACCCTAACCAGATGGAGAGAATGCTTCCCCCAAACAATACTTAAAGGTCCAATAAAATGATTCAGCCACTGGAGCCTGCCTGTGTCACTGTTACCTGGCCCTGCCATCGCTGTGGGAGTCTGGGCCTCCCATTCCAACGACTTGAGCGGTGGGAAAGTGGGGAGAAAGACTTAAAGTACGCAGCACTGGCACTGCCCCAGGGTGAAGGGTGCCGCTGAGGTTCCCGCCTCCAGCGCACATCCGTGCCCTAGAAGGTGGGGCTGTGGGCACACTCCTGGGTTAAGGTTCCAGCTTTCACCTGAGGGTCCGAGGTTCCCGTGGCGCACGTGCAATGGATGCCCCACCCCCCTTGGGGGGCGGGGTCGTATTCAGAGCCAATGAGAGCTTGGGGGGCGGAGGAGTAGGGAAGCTTCCAGAGGCAGATGCGGAGAAGATTATAAAGGAGGTAGCGAGGGGCTGGCGGAGAGAGCCATGCAGTCCAAGCGAGAGTGTGAGGTAAGTTGTGGCAACAGGGGCTCGACAAGCGCCACCTGCGCAAGAAGTGGCCCGTTGGGCTCCACTCCACGGGCGAGGTGGGGGCGGGCACGGTGATCCGCCATTCCAACCTACCCTTTCGCCTTCAGCTATGGTGTGAGAGGGTGAATCCAGAGAACAAGGCCGCGTTGGAGGCGTGGGTCAGGGAGACCGGCATCCGCCTGGTGCAGGTGAACGGGCAGAGAAAGTATGGCGGGCCACCCCCAGGTATGGTAGTCCTAGCCCTACGCCTGCCGCGCTCCCCCAGCCTCGACTGTACCGACCCGCACCCTCTGGGTGGGGGAGGGATATCCCGGTGCTCAGCAGGCAGAAACCTCTGTCCGTTGCACCCCCTCCAGTCAAGCAACTGAGGAAACTTAGGCTCTCCACCCACCCACCTTGCCTCCCTCGAGCCAGGGAAGCCAGCCTTGCTGTTAGCTTAGGCACCCAGTTATGCCAACGACTCGGGGGGAGCGAGTGCTGCATCCATTTCACGGACGTTTGCTCATAGGCCTCCTCGGGCTGGGTGCCGGGGCCCGAACCCGGAACCATCCCGGAGGATGACGGTGCCCCTTCCCGCCCCTTCCCCCAGGCTGGGTGGGCAGCCCGCCGCCGGCCGGGTCCGAAGTGTTTATCGGACGGCTGCCTCAGGACGTGTACGAGCACCAGCTGATCCCACTGTTCCAACGCGTGGGCCGCCTCTACGAGTTCCGCCTGATGATGACCTTCAGCGGCCTGAACCGCGGCTTCGCCTACGCGCGCTACAGTTCGCGGCGCGGCGCCCAGGCAGCCATCGCCACGCTGCACAACCACCCGCTGCGGCCGTCCTGCCCGCTGCTCGTGTGCCGCAGCACGGAGAAGTGCGAGCTGAGTGTGGACGGGCTGCCTCCGGGTCTGAGCCGCCGCGCGCTGCTGCTCGCGCTGCAGCCCCTGGGTTCCGGCCTGCAGGAGGCGCTGCTAATGCCCAGCCCCGGGCCGGCGCCCGCGCAAATTGCGCTGCTCAAGTTCAACTCGCACCGCGCGGCCGCCATGGCCAAAAAAGCCCTAGTGGAAGGTAGGGGAGGGGGGAGCAAGGCTGCGGGGGGCTGCTGAAGGGGACCAGACACATTTTGTCATGCACTTGACACATCAGTATAGAGGTATAGAGGGTGAAGCAAGATCGTAGGGTTAAGAGTGCCTGAGTTTTCGACGTCATACTATATGACCTGAGATTTTTAATTTCCGCCGGTGTACCAAATACCACCTACGTGAACTCTTTCCTTGAATTGAAGTTAGTATTCAACATTCCAATGAAACACAGAATGATCTCCCTCTTTAAATATGAAGAGAGGGTTTAAGAAAAATTGATTTGCCCTAGGCAGTCCTGCTGAGTCCTCCTTTTATCTACTATAGATCTTCCTACCTCTGGGTGTGCTGACAATTAGATGGCACTTAGCACATTCCCAGAGCCCTAGTAAGCATTCACAATAAAGGTTAGCTATTATGATGGTTAGGAGGTAGACAAAGCCTGCATCCACCAGCATACCAATAAGGAAACTCAGAAGGTAGCAGCTACTACACCCCCTTTTCAAAGAAACAATGAAGCCACCAGGAAATGGGAAGGCTAGATATTAAACAGGCCTCCCTGTGAACCCTCGGACTCCAAAGGGTTCACAGGGCCTGGGAACTTGGATCCAGGGTTTAGGCCTCCCCTTGTCTCTGCCTTTTTCCTGCAGGGCAGTCCCGCCTCTGTGGAGAGCAAGTGGCCGTGGAGTGGCTTAAGCCAGACCTGAAGCAGCGACTCCGCCAGCAACTTATGGGTCCCTCACTGCAGTGCCTACAGCCAGATGGCAGTCGACTGGCCCCAGCCAGGGACAAGCTAGAGTCCCACCGGGCTCGGGCTGCCCTGCAGCTGTTGTGCCAAAGGATGAAGCTGGGCAGCCCCGTGTTCCTCACCAAGTGTCTGGGCACAGGCCCTGCCGGCTGGCACCGCTTCTGGTACCAAGTGGTGATCCCCGGGCACCCAGTGCCCTTCAGTGGCCTCATCTGGGTGGTGCTGGCCCCAGACGGGCAGGATGGGCACGAAGTGGCTAAGGATGCAGTGTCTGCCAGGCTGCTAGAGGCACTGAGTGAGTCTGGAGCCAGCCTTCTCCGGTCTGCGGGGGCTGAGGCAGGTACCATGGTTAAGCAGTGACCCTGTCCTTTTCACAAGCAGCCTGCACAAGTTGGCAGAGCCTGTGTCAGTCTCCAGCCCAGCAGGCCTGGGCAGCCACCATCTGTCCTCAAAGAGGAGGAGTGTGGGCCCTGCCCTACCTCTGACAGCCTCCCAGCTGGGGCAGGGCCCCAGTACACCAGGAAAGCTCAGGGTTGGCCAAGTTGTGGTGAGGGACCTTGTTCTCCCCCTCCCAGCCCAGGGTCTGACCTGCCTCATGGTATTCCTTGGCCATTCAGTGTGACAGACACACAAACAACCCTTCTTATCCCACAGCTTAGTATGAATCTCATTTCTTAGTCTCTTGATTTGTCATCTTTGTTGATTTTATTTGGAGGCTGGCTAAGCCAGAGGGTCAGAAAATCTGCCTTTTGTCCCCACTACTTGACATTCTGGTTATAGTGTATGTGATTTTGGGTTTTTCTATGCTGTTGTATTTATATTAAACCCCTGGTTGGTGTACACTTGTGTCCGTGCTATCTTGCCCCAGCTCTGGACTTGCCTTATACCGGCAGAGTGAGCAGCTGCCACAGAACAAGGACTTTCTCCCACCAGTGCCCTCAGACCTGAGCCTCTGGCTACACAGCTTTGTGTACTGCACAAGAGTAGTAAAAGTTCTTATCATCTCTGGGTACCCAGCCCAGGGAGCAACACTTGCCCAGTGAGGACCTATCTGCCTCAATCACTATCATTCTCACTCTCCTCTTCCTTCTGAGCTGTGGAGTCTTCCTCTTCCCTCAGGCCTGCAAAGAAGTCATCTGTGCTCCAAGCCTTGCTGCTCAGACCCCGCAGTGGCCCTCCCTTTTTCTTACGCCGGCGGTAGTCATCAACTACCACAGTCCGCAGCTGGGCCATGTTCCAGAACTTGAGGCGCTGGTCGTGACCACTGCTGGCCAGGAAATGGCCACAGTGGGAGAGGGCCAGCTTCTCCACAGGCTCCCCAGCATGCTGCCCCACGCTGCCCACCACGCGATTTGGCAGGATATTGACAGCCCTGGGCAGAGAAAAGAGAGTGTTTGGTCTTGGCTGGTGGGCTCTGTCCCCGGTGTGATCTCAGGGCTGTCCTGGCCTCTCTCACCTGATGACTCCATCAGTGGAACCAGTGCACAGCAGGCTCTCAGTGACTGGAACCATGCAGTCAATAGACTCCGCTCTTAGGGCAAATCGATCGCTTGTGGCCCCAAAACCATTCCAGTTGAAGAGGTAGATGGTGCCTTCACTGGAGCCACAGGCCACCTTCTTCCCATACTGCAGGAAATAAAGGAAACCATATTTGTGGAGGCCCATCTGAACAGATCCCTACCATATTTCCAAACCCCCATACCCAGATGTACTTTCATGACCGTGACGGAGGTCAGGTCTCCAGACTGAGGCTCTGAGAGTAGTTCAAACCGGCGTCGCCTGATGTTGAAGACACCCAGGCAGCCATCCCCACTGTAGAGAAAGCAGAGCAGCAGGCTTAGCCAAAGCTCCCATCAAAGGAGAGAGCTTTAACAGGGAAGGGAAAGGGTGGCAGCTTTGAGGCTATACCTGGCTGTAAGCAGTAGCTTCTTGGCTGGGTCCAGAGCCATGTCCGCAATATACTCCTCATGCTGCCGCATATCCATTAAGGGGCCCTCCTTCCGCTGGTCCCAGAGCCGGATGCCACCTGTGTCATCCCCAGTGGCCAGGACATTCTCATCTACCAGCAGCAGACTGTTGATGGGAGCACTAGAGATACAGAGCTTCTTGAAGCATCTCTGTCCCAGGAGGAATCTACCACATTACCCTTGACTGCAACACACAATTTAGCTGCCCTTACCCATGAGCCTTAGAAATGCGTCTCTCCAGTCGGCCCTGCTCCACATCTAGAACGTGGATGGCTTTGTCCTTGGAGACAGTGACAAGTTCTGGGGGGGGGGGGTAGGTACTCAGGTCATGGTGCTGTGCCCTGCTCCCTTGCCAAAAGATTGCTGGCTGGCTGGCTGCTGTGCCCGGTACTCACTCTGTCCATCTTCAGAGAAGACCACAGCTCGGCAGGATTTGAGGTGGTGACCGGAAGACCAGAGCTCCTTCGTTTCTCCCTCTTGGCAAGAGTAGGAAAAGCTAGGGGGAGGAGGAGAATCAATGACTCCAAAACCTGCCAGCATGGAATATAAAGACCAACCAGTCAACCTTCAGCCTATCTAGGAATTGCTGTTTATACACCATCAAACCCAAGGGGCTTAACATCCCATTTTTCCATTTTCAAATGTTAAGTTTTTTATTCAACATGTATTAATTCAAAGTACATCTGCTCAGGACTTCTTTGTGAACTGACCCATCATCCTTAAAATCCCCAGCTTGGGGAAATACTAGATCTGGACCACAATGGGGGGACATAAAATACCTGCTAAAGGCAGAAGAACAGGGGTGCCTGGATGGCTCAGTTGCTTAAGCATCTGCCTTCAGCTCAGGTCATCCCAGAGTTCTGGGATTGAGCCTTCATCAGGCTTCCTGCTGAGCAGGCAGTCTGCTTCTCCCTCTCCCTTACCCTCTGCCCCTCCCCCGAGCTCGTACTCTCAGTCTCTCCCTCTCAAACAAAAATCTTGAGGGGAAAAAAAGGGAATGGCGGGACGCCTGGGTGGCTCAGTTGGTTAAGCAGCTGCCTTCGGCTCAGGTCATGATCCCAGTGTTCTGGGATCGAGTCCCACATGGGGCTCCTTGCTCGGCGGGGAGCCTGCTTCTCCCTCTGCCTCTGCCTGCCTCTCTGCCTGTGCTCGCTCTCTCTCCCTCTCTCTGACAAATAAATAAAATCTTAAAAAAAAAAAAAAAAAACCTTTAAAAAAAAAAACAAAGGGAATGGCGCCTGGGTGGCTCTGCCTTGGGCTCTGGTCATGGTCTCAGAGTCCTGGGATGGAGCCCCGCCATAGGGCTCTCAGCTCAGCAGGGAGCCTGCTTTCCCCTCTCTCTCTGCCTGCCTCTCTGCCTACTTGTGATCTCTCTCTCTCTCTGTCAAATAAATAAATATATCTTTTAAAAAAAAAAGGAAAAAGAAAAAAAAGGAACAGCTCCAGGAGTTTGAAATGTAAAAATTGACAGAAGACAAGGCTCTTGTACTCCAGGTCTTTATAGCTAAAGAAAGTTAAAAATAATTACAGAATATTGTGGCCACAGGCTGAAAAGGAGGTAGGATCAAAATGGAGGTGGAACAGAGAAGGGCCAGCCTGGAAGCTCAGCTTTGAGCCAAGTACTTGTCGAGAGTGTATCACCAGTAGCTACCTCAAGGCAGATCCTCAAAAACGGCCGGATAACAAAGTCCTTAATTGCCAGGGAGTTTCAGGCAAGCAGAACAGGGTCTGCTTATTGGCTCTGTCCCAGTGCCTAGCAGGAGAAAAGAGCCCCGGAAAGCTAAGGTCAAGATGTGAGTTGGGTCATGAAGAGTTAAACAGTTCACCTGGCAGATACTGGAGGCAGATATGAATGTCCCTTCTAGGGCAAGGACGAGGAATGAGGAGGGTTCCAGTGGCAGGAGAGTGAAATGGCTGAATCTAGAAAGAGGGACTGGACTGGAGATCATATAGGCCAAGCAGAAGGATGAATTTAATCCTTTGGGGAAAGGAACCTCTTTGAAATGTTCGTGGGAGAAGTCAGAAGCCTGCCAAAAGGCAGTGGCTGAAGGTAGGAAAGAGGAGACAAACTGAAGCAATGGCTATGTGAATCAAGGGGGAGGTCCAAAGTGACTCCCAAGTGTACGGCATGAAGTAGGTAAGTAGGAGTAGTAGTAGAAAGGAACCCACCTTTGTTGATCTCAGTAAACACCTGACTGCTCTGCAAGGTAGGTCCAGGCATACCTCCTCTTATGGCACTTCACAGACACTGCATTTTTTTATACTGAAGGTCTGTGGCAACCCTGTATGGAACCAGTCTATCAGTGCCAGTTTTCCAACACCATCTGCTTGCTTCGTATGTCTCTCACATTTGGGGAATTCTCACAATATTTCAAACCTTTTCGTTGCATTTGTTATAGTGATCTGTGACCAGTGATTATGACTCACTCATGACAGTTAGCATTTTTTAGCAACAAAATATCTTTTAATTAAGGCATGTATACTGTTTTTTAGACATAATGCTAATACACATTTAATAGACTTATGTATAGTGCATACTTATATGAACAGGGAAACCAAAAAATTCGGTGACTGGCTTTATTTAAACGGTCTGGAGCCAAACCTGCAATGTCTCAAAGGTATGCCTGTATTATTCCTTTTTTTTTTTTTTTTTGTATTATTCCATTTTTGAAGATGAAAATATGGAAGTTAACTCGCCCAAGGTGACTGAAGCTAATGAAGAGGTTAAGGTTTAATGTCATTAAGTACATTTGACAGCACAACTCTTCTGGTTAAAACCTTCAGTGACTCTTCACTGCTTCCAGCCTACTCATCTTGTTCAAAATCAAATACCTATTAAGCACCTACTGTGGTCTAGAAGAGGAGATAAAAAGGACAACAAAACAGACTACATATTACATAAAAATGTTTTTCAAACTCCCGTCATGATCCATTAGTGAACTGTGATCAGCATTTTTATGTCTGTGTGCCTGAAATAACAATGTAATAAACCAGAAAATATCAGGGTGCATCACATATTATATGTGGTGTGGGGTGAGGTCAAAAAAAGTTTGAAAAACATTTTTATTTTTAGTGAAGGAGCAAACATTCAAATAATTACACACACGGATTTAAGATTACAAACCATTAGGAAGTTTCTGAGGGCAAGTTATCTGGTGCTAACACAGCAGTGTCTAATGAGTAATCTAATTTAGCCTGGGGAAGGGGAGGACAAATGCAGAGATGCTGAGAACTCAGGGATAGCGGGGCAAGTTTTCCAGGCAGAAAGAAGAAGCCGCAAAAGAGCCGAGGATTTAAGATACATTGAAAAGGTAAGAATGAATGAGCACAGAAAGTAAGGGGAAAGTGAGCAAGGACCAGATGGCCAAGATCCTAAAAGCCAGATTAAGGAGTTTTGACTTAACCCTAAAAACCAAGGTAAACTACTGAGGGGTCTTAAGAAAGAGAGGTCGTTAGATTTGTGTTTGAAAGATCAATTAAAGCAGGCAAGAGGCAAAGTGGAGGGGGCCCATTCAACCCATTTTAGGCTCAGTATAATAATCCAATGAAAAATAAGTGTCCTGGGCGCCTGGGTGGCTCAGTGGGTTAAGCCGCTGCCTTCGGCTCAGGTCATGATCTCAGGGTCCTGGGATCGAGTCCCGCATCGGGCTCTCTGCTCAGCAGGGAGCCTGCTTCCTTCTCTCTCTCTCTGCCTGCCTCTCCATCTACTTGTGATTTCTCTCTGTCAAATAAATAAATAAAAATAAAATCTTTAAAAAAAAAAAAAAAGAAAAAGAAGTGTCCTGAACGCCTTCTCGTCCTGCTACTGTCTCTGGGCTTCGTCAGGGCATTCCAGCCACTGTGTCTTCTTTCAGTTGTCTCAAGAGATTTGTGTGGTAACTGGTTCAAAACCAAGTGTTACTGAACGAATCGATCAGATGGATCTTGCAAGATTTGTCTCCCGCACCTTTCTCTCCTCATCCCGCTTCATCCCTGGGAGCTTCCAGATCCCGCAGCCCCGAGCCCTGCCCAGCACTTACACGAACACGTCCCCGTCCACGTCCCCCGCCGCCAGGAGGTCGCGGGCCGGATGGAATGCTAGCCCGCTGGCCGGTGCTTCCAGCACGATGTCTTCCGGGGTGTCTCGGATGCGGACCCGGGCTTCCGTTGAGTCGGGGTCCTCCTCGTCGCTCCCATCCTCGGCGGGCCTCTCCTCACACGTGCGGTCCATGTACGAAGGACAGCGAGCCGCTCAACAGTTGAGCAGCGAACCCAAAACCCTCCCCCTGACCTAGAGGAGTGGCCCAGATTCCACTTCCGCCTTGGGGGCGGATCCGGAAGTGGCGCTGAGACGGGAAAGGGCGGGGTGGGAAGCAGCTGTGGAGTGGTTCCCAGAAACCCAACCCTCAAGGTGAGCAGCTGGTCCGCGTTACCGCGGCCCTTTTCTGGGCCAGGTAGATGGCGTGACTGTCAGTGTTATCCTTGGTCACGTCTCGCTAAGTTAGGTACTGTTGAAGTCCTTTCCCCTCATCCTGATCGATGCTGACAGTTGGGGACTTCCTCCCTCAACTAGTAAGGATGATTTACTGCCCTCAGGATGGAGAGGGGGACACCGGTCTTTCATGGCTTTGTGGCATCCAAGAGCAACCTCCACGTTAGCCCGGAAGCCGCAAAAGCCCCACACCACGAGAATTTGGCATCTGGAGGTCATGGACAGCACTCAGGCCAAGCGCACGCTTAAACTGCGGCGGGTCTATGCTCACATCTTTGGGGCCAAAGAACAGCACCTTGACAGTTCCTACAGTTTGGCTGCATACCCTCAGTAGGCCGGGCCAGCAGTGCTCAGAGCTGGAAAGGAGTTGCTTAAAAGGAAAATGGGGACATCAGTCGGCGTTCTTAACATTCTGATTATCACTGGTTCCATAGAAATGGGAACACTCTGGTGGGGCAAATAAGGAGCACAAACCCCTGGTACTGGAGAAGCTTCTACATCACTGTGCTACTAAGCCTTCTAAGACATATAATATGCTGATGTCCAACCCCTTCACGGAGAGGTGAAAGTGAGATGAGGGACCTCAGAGAAGTTCTATGTCCTATGTGAATGGAAAAGTTGCCACGTGGTGTGGGGGCCCTTGTCACCCACCATGTTGCCAACCAGAGGACTTTGGGCATGTCCACAAGGCTTGGTAATATCTGCAGAAACAGATTTTTAAGTAAGCCCAACAGCCAGCGTGAGGCTTGAACACCAAAAGCTGCATGTTCTGCTAACTGAGCTAGCCAGCCAGGCTCCCCTGCAGAAATGGTTTTTTTAAATGGACAGTCAACCCCCAGGGCTTTTTGCTTTTGTTTTTTAAGTAAGCTCTTTGCCCAGTGTGCGGCTTGAACTCAGGACCGTGACATCAAGAGACATGTTCTACAGACTGAGCCAGTGCTCGCTTCGGCAGCACATATACTACAGACTGAGCCAGCCATACACCCCAAACCCCAGGTCTTAAATTTAATGACCCTCTACCTATCTTCATCGAAGCTAGATCTCTGTGACCCTTTTCTTTTTTTTTTTTAATTTTTAATTTTTTATAAAGATATATTTTTATCCCCAGGGGTACAGGTCTGTGAATCGCCAGGTTTATACACTTCACAGCACTCACCAAAGCACATACCCTCCCCAATGTCCATAACCCCACCCCCCTTCTCCCAACTCCCCTCCCCCCAGCAACCCTCAGTTTGTTTTGTGAGATTAAGAGTCACTTATGGTTTGTCTGTGACCCTTTTCTTAACTGGGACCAATGCCTACAACCATGAAACCAGAGTGTCCTTTACTGTCTGATATTAGGCATTCTAGGTGCTATTGCAGTTAAAGCCCAATTTCAACCTCCTAGGTGCCATGCAAAAAGCTGTTTTCCTCACATGCTCTTGCCCTATCAAGCTGAGCGTGACCAAGGGCAAGGCAAAGGTTAAGCTGGCCTTCTAGCTTTCCATGTATGTGCTCATCCCACAGGTCTTAGGCTCAAGACAGGCAGTGGCAGCTAGGGATCCAGCCAGGAAAAAAGGGATGACTCTTAGTAGCACCAGACCAGAGGAGGAAAAGGTTGGGGATGAGATGATGAAATGATTCAGAGGCCAAGGGATCCACCTTAGACCTTGGCAAAATTTCAGGGTATTAAAGGGCACCAAACCCTGCTGGCTTACCATAGGACTCCCTCAAGGCTATCCATTCAGCCTAAGAAACAACAATTTTTGCTTAGAATTAATAAAGCTCTCAGGAAGGCATAAATCCGTTTTTGTTTCCCAAGTAATTCTCGTCAGCTGCCTTCACTTACAGCCTAGTCCTGCACAACCTTGGGATCAGACTGGCAGCCCAGGGACTCTCTATGCTAAAAGTAGACCCCCAGATGGGCCTGAATGAGTCTGACATTTGAGACCAATCATGCTTATGTTCCTCTATCTACCTCTTGCCCATCAGGAAGGTCATTACTTCCTTCTCTACTAGGTGTCCTTGCTAGGATCCTTACTGCCTAGGAATCAAAAATCACAGCTCAAGGAAAGCTAACTTTCTGCATGAGCATGTTACACAATCAATAGAATTAGAAGCCATCTTAGTGCTTCAGGGGCCCAGGAGGGAAGATGCTCCAACAGAGAAGACATGATAGTAGGTTAGCCAGATTTAATGAAACTAAATGATTATACAGTAACATTTTATATACATTGACAAAAAGAGATCTTGCAACTTTTTTGGGAATTAAAGAAAGCAAGCACTGGTGAGTCCATCCTTGTGGGGAATCTTTTTGGACTTGGAAATGGAGATTAGTATTTTGGTCTTTTCACTTCAACTCTGCAATGGAAGGAAAAGTGAGTCAGCCTAAGATCAGTTCTCTAAGCAATTCCCACAGCGCCCCAGAAGAAGAATGCTGGTGCTCACCCATCAGCCTCCATCTTCTTCCTCTTTTCAATAATCTACAAAAAAGAACAGTTACACCCAATAGTTACACTGTCAGTCTGATCACGTGAGGCACAAGGCGAACTTCTCTCCACTTCCATGGGTCTCTCCCCCCTGCCTATTCCTTTTATCTGTGGGCCAGTGTCTCCTCCCAGCTGAAGTCCACCCAAGAAGTGATCTCACTTACTGCACTAATCTTCTTCCACTGGCGATCAAGCTCTGCCTTATCATTGGTTTCCTTGAAGCGCCTGGTTTTCCGCCCTTCAGACATCTTGATGCCATACTGGAATGCAGCTCTGAGAAAAATAAAGGACAAATGAGGGAAAGAAGGCACCAGAGGTTGCATGACAGTACAGAGGTGTTCCCAGATGGCCCTGTGACTAAAGACCCTGTTTAGGAATGTCTCAGCCACACTACCCTCAAACCTGGTGAAGGCTAGCCCACTCCATCATCATCCCTCTCCCCACTCCCTAGCCGTATTTAGTACCGACTCACTTGGGCAAAGCCTCCTTGTTGTTCATATACTCGCTGTATTCCTCCTGGGTATCAAAGTCCCAGCGGCCTAAGGGTCCTTTCTTATTGCCCTGTTGGAAGACAGAATGGGGACAGAGAAGGAAGAGATGTCATGGAAAAAGAACTTTAGCCCTTACTAAAGCCAGGTCCTCTCACAATCCTGTTGCATTATTTGTAAATCCCACCCTGATAAATAATAATAAATGCTTACTATCTACTTACTATGTACTGGGCATTGTTCTGAACACTAAACACATATTTAATTCTCTCAAACGCTATTAAAAGAGAACCACAGTCCTCTCCATTCTCCTGATGAGTAAACTGGGGCATAAGCAGTAAAATTAATTGGCAAGGCCATAAAACTAAATAAATGGCAGAACCAGGGTTAAGTAAGTCTCCAAGATGGAAATAAACCAGGCTCAACCACTGCAGAAAAGAGAAACAATGAAAAAGTAGATGAAATTTCTTTACCATTAATGGTGTTATGTGTCAGGGGTTGAGGTTTGTTTTGTTTTGTTTTTTTAAGTAGGCTTCACATCCAGCATGGAGCCGAACACAGGGCTTGAACTCAAAACACTGAGATGGAGATCTGAGCTAAAATCAAGAGTCTTTTCGCCTAACTGACTGAGCCACCCAAGTGCCCCAAAAGTATTATTGGGTTTTTTTTGTTTGTTTTTCTGGAGTTTTTTTTAAGATTTTTTTTTTTTAACTTATTTATTTGACAGACAGAGATCACAAGCAGGCAGAGAGGCAGGCAGAGAGAGAGGAAGGGAAGCAGGCTCCCCACTGAGCAGAGAGCCGGATGTGGGCCTCGATCCCAGGACCCTGGGATCATGACCTGAGCCAAAAGCAGAGGCTTTAACCCACTGAGCCACCCAGGCACCCAGTATTTTTGTTTTTAAGACTAGCAAAGAACATTTCAATCCTGGCTAGAATAAAATCTGATTATTTTCTAACCACTGAAATTCCTTCTACCCTTTCTATTTATGCACTAAAGGCTTGCTTACGCCTACAATGGAAATCAAAATCTGACACTTGTCAGAAATAAGAAGAAAAAATCTATTTTTGGGTGCATGGGTGGCTCAGTCGGTTAGGCAACTGCCTTCGGCTCAAATCCCGCAAAAGGCTCCCAGCTTGGCAGAGAGTGCTTCTCCCAATGACCTTCTCCCGTCTCATGTTCTCTCTCACTGTCTCTCTCTCAAATAAATAAATAAAATCTTTTGAAAAAAAATCTATTTTTAGCCTATCTCATTTTGTTTTGTACAAACACTTCAAAAGTTAAGCTTCCCATGACTCCACAATGCTGCTGCTCTTACTGTTGCAGTTGAAGGAAGGTGAAGGCCCAGAAAAGGAGACACCAATCTGTTGGGAGGGGGGAAGGAGGTATGTGCCAAAGAGTAACTGCCTAAGACTCCCCACTCATCCTTCCAATGCCATACCTGGTCCATTTTGCTGTAATCCACCTCCTCATCACTATCCACAGCCATGTCATCCATCCTGAAAAGAAGCAAAAGTTAGACAGATGGTGCAGACCCAGACTCCTACGCTTTAGCCAGAAACCTTCCCAACTAAGATGCTATATGCCTAAAAATGACCAACGCCCCAACCCAAGACCTCCCACTCAGTGCCTAAAAGAAATGTTCATCCAAGTAAAAAGTACCCCTTAGTCCCAAGTAATCAGATTTCCACTTCAGCCTCCTCCCCACAACTTGTTCTCCAATCATCCCAGCCTCCCTTAATGGTCTCACATACGTGGCTGGGTAACACTCGGCATAGCTGTTGGACATTCCAAAGAAGTCTCCCAGCTGCTTTTTGTCCTCTGGCTTCTTCAGCATATGCTATGTTAAAGAAAATAATTCTAGGGACGCCTGGGTAGCTCAGTGGGTTAAGCCTCTGCCTTGGGCTCAGGTCATGATCTCAGGGTCCTAGGATCAAGCCCGGAATCGGGCTCTCTGCTCAGCAGAGAACCCTGCTTCCCCGCCCAGCCCTGCCTGCCTCTCTGCCTACTTGTGATATCTATCTCTCTCTCTCTCTCTGTCAAATAAATAAATAAATAAAATCTTTTAAAAAAAAGAAAATAATTCTACCTATAGCAGAAAAGCTTAAAGAAGGAAGGACCAAGGGCTCAACGCCCCAACATGAAAACTTTTAAGGACGTGAGTAGATCCTCTGAGAAATGGTAAAGTCGAAATAATTGCATCCCTGACAAAATTTACTATAAAAGGCAAGAGGCAGGGTGGGAGCGGGGGTTGTGGGGAAGCAGGGAGGTAGGTGGAATTAGAAAGAATACAGGACAAGTTTTCTAGATTCCAGCAACGTATTGAAATAAAGGATATGATTCAGTGCCTTCCCAACCCGCAGACCCAGCAAACTTTTCATTGATTGACTTGATCAACTCCTTAGCAGATCCGGGTCCTAAGGGAAAAGAGATCTCTGTTCAGATTGTGAAACAAGGAACTTACCTCTGCCCCCTCCCGAAACATACTTTCCAACCTGTTTTCATAAAGTCATTTTTTTAAGCAAAAGAAAAAGCTTTTAGCTAACAAAACTTTATTCAAATTCCAACTAATAACGAGCTACTCCAGGGCACCTGGGGGGCTCAGTTGGTTCATCAGCCAGCTCTTGGTTTCCACTCAGGTCATGATTTCAGGGTTATGGGATTGAGCCCTATGTCAGGCTCCTGGCTCTGAGGGACGTCTCCTTGATTTTCTCTCCCTCTCCCTCCACCCCTCCCCCAACTTATGTGGGCGCACGCACACGTGCTCTTTCTTTCTCTCTACTGGAAATAAATGAATCCTTAAATAACAAGCTACTCTGGTTGAAATGGAGTTATGTATACAGAATACTGCCAGTTCGACCTCCCTCACATCTTCAGAACCCTGCAGGTGGAGGAACTGTATCTAGCAGAGCAAATATGCCCTGTCATTGCCCAGGAAGATTCGGGTAACTCCAGACTCATCTTCTATTTCATGAAGCAAGACATGGATCTTAATGAGAACTCAGATCAGGCAGTCCCGTAATCCCAGCCTTTGCCAACTCTGAACTCTAGGACAGCAGCCTCTCAGCCCAAGAAGGCCAGAGCCAATGCAAGATGTCTCACATGTCACCCACCTTTGTCAACATCCATGGGCTGGAAAGAAAACAGAAACTGAAGTGAGTATTGCCATGAGGGATTTGTATTCATTCCTCCCCTGCTTGACTGATCGGTGAATCAATTCCCTACCCACTTTTTGCCTCATTTTCAGGATGCTTCCCACCCTGGATTAGTTGAATCCGCTGCTGCTATGGAGCCCTGAGGCACCTATATAATAAACAAATCTTGTACCTGGCAGAGCAGACACAGAGACGGGCAGCTCCCCACTTGGTAACCAGGGCCACATCTCACCTCATCATCCACTTTTGGCTTCTCAAAGTAGCTGTGCCTCTTCTTCTCTTCCTCTCTCTCTCGGTCGCGTTCCCTCTCCCGATCTCGTTCTCGCTCCCGCTCTCTGTCACGGTCTCGGTCTCTCTCCCGATCACGCTCCCGTTCCCGATATCTCTCCCGCTCCTTGTCCCGAGGAGTCTTGGTTGTGGACGGCACATAATCCCCAATGTCTTCAAATATACTAGAAAAACAGATCACTAGCTGCCAAAGTCATACACACTTCCATTTTCCCTGACCATTTCTCCACAGATTCTCATATCAAGACCTCCCCAAAATGCCAAAGACAAGAAACAGGGAACCCTTTCCTCACACTTAGCAGGTGACAGGGCTAGGATACATACTTCATGTCAGCCTCAGGGGGTTTCTTCTCTTCCATCTTCCCTAAAATATAGAAAGAATAATGAAGAAAACATTCCTGAGTTGATTCCCACTCAAGGAACCATGGGTGGGAATTCATGCTCTCCAGCTCTGAATACCCATTAAACATCTGTTTAGAAGGTGGAATAACAAAAGCTCCCCATACTCTCCCTTCTCAAGCCTCAAAGCTGTCCATTGCTTCCTGGGAAGCTCAAGCAGACAGAACCTATGTGTAACCATCTCCTTGTTAATGCTCCATTGCTCCCATTTTTTTCTGCTTCCCAGGAGCCTCCCAATGTTCTAGACACAAAAGGCTCCAGGAAACCTTGGTTCCACCCTCAAGTGCCCCTCCAGAGTTAAGGTATCTCTCCCTAACCCTCCAGATTACCTTTATCCTTCTTCTTGAGCTTCTTATTGCGGGTACCCTGCCGCAGGTAGGAAAGGATCTGCGTGAGCTTGCTGATTACAATGTCATTTGTGGTCAGTGTGGTCTGGGCCTGAAAACCCGAAGCAGCAAGGATATTATACCACAGTGCAAGAATCTCCTCATTCATTCACTCATTCATTCACTTAACCGATTCAAGGGTAAGTTACAACCAACTCAGTGAAAAAACAGGGAAAGGAGGTGTCATAGAACGTTCCAGGCACACAGAATGACATATACAAAGACCTGGGTCAAAAGTGAATCTAGGTGCACCTGGATGGCTCAGTAGGTTGGGCATCTGACTCTTGATTTCAGCTCAGGTCATGATCTAAAGATCATGAGACCGAGCCTCACACTGGGCTCCGCAATAGGCGTGGAGCCTGCTCCAGACTCTCTCTCCCTCAGCCCCTCCCGCCCCTACTTACACTCTCTCTCCCTCTCTCTCTTAAAAGAAAGAGAGAAAGAAATGAATCTAGCAAGCTGGGATTCACTGGAGAATAAACTGGAGAATCATGATGAAAAAGTGGTTCAGGACAGAAGTTGCCAGGGTTCGTATGCCACAACAAAGACTTTACTCTTTATCCTAATAATGAGAAATCATTGAAAGCTTCTCAAGTGTGGTGAGATAAAAATTCCTATGTTGAAAATATCACACTGGCCACATGTGAAAAATCACAATGTAAAAGGGGATAGGAAGACTGTGGGGGTTATGACTAAAGTGAACAGGGGGTCTTTTGGGTGGGTGGAGGTGGATCAAAATTTTTTTTTCCCAAAAAAAATTTTTTTTTTTAAGATTTTGTTTATTTATTTATTTGACAGACAGAGATCACAAGTAGGCAGAGAGGCAGGCAGAGAGAGAGGAGGAAGCAGGCTCCCTGCCGAGCAGAGAGCCCGATGTGGGGCTCGATCCCAGGACTCTGGGATCATGACCTGAGCCGAAGGCAGAGGCTTTAACCCACTGAGCCACCCAGGCGCCCCCCAAAATTTTTTTATATTGTGTGATGGCTGCATAATTCTATGAATATACTAAAAGCTGCTAAGTTATACATTTTCAAAAGGTGGATTATGTGGCACATGAATTACGACTCAATAAAAAAAAAATAAAATACTGAAAAGAAACCAGGGTGAAAGCAAGGAAACAAAACAAGGGCATCTTTTAATATTTCCAGTCAGACATGACAGCTTCAACTGGAATTTTACTGATAGAAACAGAGAAAAGTGAATGGATTCAACTAACATTTAGAAAGTTAAAAGTGGACAGGGTTAAATGTGGTGAATGAGATCCAGGGCAGAAGGAAGGCAGACTCCCAGGTTTGAGGCCCACCTGACAGGCTCTCAGGACTCAAAACACTTACCTCCATGGTGGGGCAATCAGCTTTGCTGCGGATAAGGGTGGTGGGGATGTCCGTGTCTGCATATTCATCATCCAGGTCTACCACATAGGCCATGCGGCCCGGCAGGAACAGCTCATTCCGTTCATATGCCTTACTCCTGAAGAGCGTGCGGTAAACGTTGCGGCCTACAAAAAGAGGACCAGGAGCAAGCACAGCCACTGAGAAACTTCTACACTAACAGCTGCCATTTAGTAAGTGTTTACTCTGTGCCACCACACCAAATACTATTGCCTCAGTCTTCACAAGAGCCCTGTAAGGTACACATCATTATCTCCTTTTAAGTTATCAGAATACCAAAGCTGAAAGGGAAGTGATTTACCTCAAGTCACACAGCTACGAAGTGAGAGAATAAAGATTGGGACCCAGTCTATCTAACTCCAAAGCCTGAGCTCTTATCCACTCTTCTACATTGTATTCTCAGGGGCACTATGGGCTTCGCATTGTATTAGGCCCTGTGAGGAAGAAGGATGAGGTGTAAAGGGATACTGACAATGATGGAAAAACCGGGTTGGCTACATACTCAATAAAACAGACATGTTGCATATAGTATTCTTAATGGCTCCAATAATCCCATGAGGTGAATTAACCCTATTTTTGCAGAGAGACAAACAGGCACTGAGATGTGAATGAGTTACCTAATATCACATCCCTAGTGTAGTTTCATCACCAGGATTCAAACCCAGGTCTCTGCCTGCAAATTCTGAGCTTTTAATCACCAACCATGCTACCTCTTTTAACAGATAAGCTATAAGCTGCCTTCCTCAATGCATAAGCCACAATCTGCAAGAGCTTCCAACATAAATGAGGAGATATTAATAATAAAGGAAATGACTAAGTCCACATCTAAGTTCTGGTAGAGTATTCTAAGAGAACTAGCTAATGTCGGGGCAAGAAAGAGGAAAAAAGAAAAGAGGAAAGCAGATTGAAGAGAAGGGAAAGCACATCTTGCTCAGACCATTAAATTGCCTACAACCGACCTAAAATGCACAACCACTACTGTAAAAATTCTGTACTCACCCAAACGTGTCTTAAATTCAATTTTATTCTCAGGATCCTCATCTTTCCTGAAAAGACAAAAAAAAATTTTCTTTTTTACCAAATGTGTTCCTACTTTAGGTCCCACTTTCCTAAACCCGCAACTTTCCCCGGCATTTACTTACTTGGTTTCCTTCTGGGGCTTTTCCATAAGTTCTTCCTCTTCTTTCTCTTTGCTGGCAATCTCAGCTCGTACCTAACAGGAAACCAAGTAGGATTTAGACGTTTATTCATTTTACATATGTTTATCTAACACCACTATATACCACATTGTGCCAGGAACTAAGAACTCAATACTGAGCAAGACAATATAGTCCTTGCCTTAACGGAGCTTACAGCAGAAGAGACAAACAAACAAAATGTGATAACTATGCTATGTGAAAAAAAAGAGCTATACAGAGATACAAGAAGTGGGAAGTGAGGAGTGGGGTTTAACAACCTCACTTGTTATGGTTAAACAACCATACCTGGGTGATCAGGGAAGGTTTCCCCCCCAAAAATAAAATTAAGGCTGAGACTTAAAGGATGAGTACCAATTAGTCCTAATCAAGAGCCACTATTACTCTTCCTATATGGTCTGGGCTAAGAGCAGTCTCCCTCCTTCACTTTGAAAGGCCCATACAAGAGGATTCAGCATTCTAGGATTACTCTTTACCCACCCACCATGGCTCACCTTTTGAAGCAGAGCAAAATCCAAACCCTTCACCAAATGGGTGTGTTCCATGTCACCACCCAAGAATTTGGATTCCTGGATCAACTGTCTTCTCTTCTCTGCAGCGGATTTGTCCCTGTATAATGAAAGAAGCCACGTTAGAATAGTTATTTGTGAGTACCAAGTCCCTCTTGAAATAGCTCAGCCTGGGTTCCAAAGTAAGGAAAGTATTAACAAGAATTCACACTGTGATTGTAGGCCACTGGGATGCTGAGAGAATCCTGCCCTGGCAGCCTGGGTACTCACGCTTCAGCAGTGGGGCCCACAGCCCTGTAGTTAGCTGTGGTACTAATCAGCTCAGTTTCCTCATAATCTTTGTTGACCCCATCTCGCCGTTCCTTGGCACGGTCACGGTACTTCTCTGCTAGTTCCCTCTCTCTCTCAATCTCTTGTTGACGAAGCTTGGCATAATAACTGTGACCAGAGAAAAACAAATGTGTAAGGCTCACCAGCTGCTATCCCAAGGTCAGCAGAATTATTCCTGCCTGTTTTATCCAACTGTCTGGTGAAAGCTCATATACATCCTCATAGAACTGCTGGCCAACTCTGGACAGTCCTCAAAATCAGAATTATGGCATCTTCCAGCTCACAGAGAGACTCAGTGCTACCATGGAACCTTCCATCTGTCATTTCAGAATTCTTTAATACCACACAACTGCGTATCACTCAGTCTCTAAAGATGAGACTTTTCTGTAGGGCAAAAGGAAGTTATCTAAACTTTTATCACCTTCCAAATTTCAACTGAAAATCATTCCTGGGCCCCTGGGTGGCTCAGTTGGTTCAGCTATCTGCCTTCAGCTCAGGTCATGATCCCAAGGTCCTGGGATCAAGTTCCACATTAAGCACCCCGCTTGGTGGGGAGTCTGCTTCTCCCTCTGCCTCTCCCCGCAACTCATGCTCACACTCAAAAAAAAAAAAAAAGAAAGAAAGAAAAAGAAAATTATCCCTTGCTGGTCTTCCCCCAGAAGAGATAACAGCAAAACACAAGGTCCAGAAATTTTAGTATCTTATAAATAATCATGATGATGATGGTGATAATGGCAGATAAGATTTACTGGGTGGTTGCAATATGCCAGATACTGGTGCTAAGTGCTTACATGCATTACCACAGTTGATCCTCATGACAACCTGATAAAACTTATGAAATCAGGGGCACCTGGGTGGCTCAGTGAGTTGAGCCTCTGCCTTTGGCTCGGGTCAGGATCTCAGGGTCCTTGGGATCAAGCCCCACATTGGGCTCTTTGCTCTCCCCCCCACCCCCGGCTCTGCCTGCCTCTCTGCCTACTTGTGATCTCTGTCAAATAAATAATAAAATCTTTATTAAAAAAAAAAAAAGTTATGAAATCACTCTACTCATGAGAATACCGAGGGCTAGACATGTTAGGGAATAACCCCATCATTATCCAGCTAAGAACTGGAGAGATGAGATTAAAATACTGCACACTGACCCCAAAGTCCTAAACTGCCACTCTGCCTATCTTTCTTCTCCACTAAACCAGAGAACCTCAGATAATAAAGGAAAACCTTAATCTCCAGCCTCATAGTAACTACTGACCTCCACGCCTTTAAAAAAAATACTGTCCACCTTACAGTCCAACACTCCTTCATCCTTCCTTTACCTTTTCTTTTTTCTCCTTCGTGCAGCTGGATCTTCATCCTCATTGTACTCTCTTGGCATCCTAGAAGAGAAAGAAATTCACTGAAAGCAAAATATTGCCACAGCCCCAGAAACCCCCAACAACTGGCTTTGAGGACTGAAGAAAGGCCTAGAATATGGAACAAAGCAACAGCTTCAACCACGCAGAGATCCAGACCACTATTTGTAGGTGAGTGTTTCTAAGCTTCAGAAAGCAGCAAAACCACCTGAAGCACTATTAAAATTCTGTATCTCCCAATATCTACCTCAGCATCTGAGTTCCTAGGGCTGCAATGGACCCTGAAATCTGTCCCTTTAAGCACTAGTGGCATTCTATTAGTACAAGTGGTATGTGGAACGTACTCAGATCTTAGCACACTCTAGATTTCACTGGAGCTTCAATCTCCAGAGAGGGAGAATCAGAATTATAGGCGTCAAAAAAGAACTAGCCTTCCAGTTCATACGACATCTAGTTCAGCAGATTCTGTAGGAAGGAGATGGAAGACAGGTTGGAGGACCCCAGAACTTACTCATGGTGACGTGACTTAGAGGGCGGTGCAGAGGTGGGTGCAGCCCTTGGCGTCATGAGAAGTTTCCTGAAGTCTTCATTGGTGAGTTTTGATCTAGAAGGCAAAAATTTTAAAAATTAGTATCCAGTAAGAATCAAAAAAGGAGTATGTTAAAAATCATGGTTAACTTTACTAGAAATCAAGAAAATACAATTATTTTTTTAAAAAGCCACTTTTAATGCATCAGAGTGTTGACTATTACAAAGTCTGATAAATCACGTATGTGTGAGAATTTGTAAAGTGAATATTCCACTGAGAGGCACATAAGTCAGTACAGCAAATGTGAAAGTAATTTGGCTGTATCAAAATTTAAGTGGGTATATCCTATGACCTACCAACTCCATGCACCCATATTTAGCTTTGTTAATTATTGGAATAGGGTATAAAAAGGCGTGTAAATAAAATTTCAGTTTTGGGGTTTTTTTTAAGATTTTATTTACTTATTTGACAGAGAGGGAGCACATGTGCAGAAGCAGGAAGAGCCAGCAGGCGGAGGGACGGGGAAAAGAGGCTCTCCGCTGAGCAAAGAGCCCAACGTGGGGCTCGATCCCAGGACCCTGGGATCATGACCTGAGCCAAAGGCCGATGCCTAACCAACTGAGACACCCAGGCACCCCACAATTTCAGCTTTGAAAGTAATAAAAACTTGGAAACAACCTAAATGACCATTAACTAAAGACTAGATCATGACAGTGTTTCCCACATTATGTGGCAGACAGCAATGATGGTACAAGAGATAATTTTAATCAGTACAGTGACAAAACTTCACTCCTTGACCAAAGTTTAATCGGGTCCATTTGAGCCCTCTTCTGACTCTCTTCCTTGGCCTGCTGTGCCCAGTTTTAGCGAAGAATCCTTCTAAGTGTTCCCAAGGAAGACACTGCTCAAGATTACTATAACAGGAATAAAGACTACTGCTATAGGGGAGAAGGACTGAAACTCAACTCTGAAAACGAACTGGGACAACTGGACGTTTATTTAAAAAAAAATTACTGGGGTGCCTGGGTGGCTCAGTGGGTTAAGCCTCTACCTTCAGCTCAGGTCATGATCTCAGGGTCCTGGGATCAAGCCCCTGCTTCCCCCTCTCTCTCTACCTGCTGTTCTGCCTACTTGTGATCTCTCTCTCTCTCTCTGTCAAATAAATAAACAAAATCTTTAAAAAAAAATTATTAAGAGGAAACTGGCTAGCCATTAAGGGTAGGGAAAAAGGAGCTTGACTTGATCTATTTGATTACTTAAGGGGACTCTCCATAAAATGGCTTAACAGCATTCTTTGCTTAAACTGAACCTAATAGGACTTGCCAAAAATGGATTCCAGAGAAGTTTGATGAAAGTCTAGTCAAGGCAGGAGTCCTTGGGTTGCCTGGGTGGTTCAGTCGGTTGAGTGTCTGACTCTTGGTTTTGGCTCAGGACAGGATCTCCAGGTCCAGAGATCAAGGTGTAGCACATCAAGCCTGCACCAGGTTCCACACTCACTGGGGAATCTGCTTCCCCTCTCTCTCTGCCCCTCCCCACTGCTAACACACTCTTACTCTTTCTCGCTCTCTGAGATAAATGTGTTTTAAAAAAGGAGGGGAGGGAGTCTTTGTCACTTAAGTGAAAATAATTTTTAAGACCATAAGTGGAGAAATTAAGCAAGTAGCAAAATGATATAATATATAATACAACCTCACTTAATTTTAATACGTCATCTTACAAAATAATAATATATCTTCCTCAGACCTACATGTATGCATATAAATGGAATTTAAGTAGAAAAAGACACATATGAAAAGGAAAAGGAACAGTGGTTACTTCCAAGAAAGGGACTGGAACTGGGGATGTTATCAAAAAGAATATTACTCTTACTTCTACTTTAATTTTCTACAAGGATGAATTCCTGTATCATGTATAATTAAACATTAACTTTAAAACTCGCACCCTCCCAGCCAGAACTTCCCCTCTAATATTCTTATGCAGTCGACATTATGCAGCTAAAGTTCAGAGATAAAGGCTCATGAGGTACAATTTTTTTCACCATCCTTGTTGACAAGACATTTATAATTCCTTCACCATTTCCACACCACTCTATTCATCCCCAGCTCATACACTTAGTCCTATACTGAAATACTCACTGGTGGAAGGAGTGAGGATCATCCACATCGTGGCCATCTGGAGCCAAAGGGTTGGAGAAAGGCTCACCTTAAAATAAGTAGATAAATAAATGAACAAACAAACAAACAAACAAAAACCCCTGGCGTTAATTTAATAAATCTATTTCGTGTCAGTTCCTGTGCAAAAGTTGGGACTATATTAGTGAACAATACTGATGTTTTCACGTCAAACTGCTCCCATTCTAGTGAAGAAGAAAGGCAAAAGCAGCAACAGTGACCACACAAAGTAGTAAGTACCCAAGTGAGAAAATACAAGGAATTCTTGGTGCAAAGGAGGGGGCCCCTAAACCGGCGCTGGAGGATCAACAAATACTTCCGGAAAATAACATCCAAGATGCTGCGATTAAGATAAACTGGCGCGACCCAAGATTAAGTGCGGGCGGTAGGGGCTACTTCAGAGACAATACACACCAGTCGTCACTTGGAGCTAGGACAAAGCTTAGAGACAACAGTCCGGAGCTGCCCGGCTTCATTTGATACTAAAGGGCTTCGCCAGATTTCCACCACCCGCACAGTGCTTAAACTCTGAAGCGAAAACAACACTCCAAGTCCTGTAGGTAATAAAGGACAAATGACCCGAGCCTTACTGTCTCGCTCTGGCATTTCGTCTGCGGTTTTTCAACGCCAGCAGGAACTGAAGCTCCAAAGACAACACAACCAGGACAAGATTTTTCCCACCATGCACCTCAGGAACAATCCCACAGTGCTTTGCGCTCCGCAGCCCTTCCGCCTCCGCCCACTCGCGGAGAAAATGGAAATAAGCGGCACTCGCCTTCTGCAATGCTTTTAAGACATTGGCTAAACTTTACCCCGCCCCCTGTAAGACATCTAACTATCGCGGGAACTGGCAGGGCCGCGATTGGTCAGAGTGGAAAACTTGGCCGGAAGTCCTAGGGCGGAGAGTTAGGCACTAGGGGAGATGGCGGCTGCAGCAGCGAGTCGCGGGATTGGGGCCAAACTTGGCCTCCGTGAGATTCGCCTCCACTTGTGCCAGCGCTCACCCGGAAGCCAGGGCGTCAGGTGAGGTGCAAGATGGTATGCCGGCAGGCTTCGGGGCGCCCAGGTCATGACCTCTACCTCTCGGATGTTTGGGGAGTCCCGCGCGTAGACAAGCACGTACGGCTTTCTCTTCCCCCCAACAGGGAATTCATCGAGAAACACTATGTGGAGCTGAAGAAGGCGAACCCCAGTCTGCCCATCCTAATCCGCGAGTGTTCTGATGTGCAGCCCAAATTATGGGCCCGCTACGGTGAGCGGGGAAGCGGGCAGTTTGGGACCCCGATAGGAGAACAAGGGTTGGAGAAGAGAAGGTCATCCAGGGTCACACAGAAACCCACTGTAGGGATCCTGGAACTCGGACTTCGGCCTTGCTTTTGACGTTGTTTCATATAAACCTACATTCGTGGGGTTGTAGAATGCTGGTGTCTCGAGCAATACCAATATGCAGGCGGGCCCTGTCCTGCATAGGGACCAGGAGCTGTTGGTTTCGTAATTCGAAACGGGGTTCATATTGGGAAGCGATGCTCATCAATTCCCATCGAAGTGGGTCCTTACACATGACGTGTGGTCAGTGCCGTTTCAGGTAGTGTGAGAATCTCAGTAATACAAGCATATGCTCTGTTGATGTTAAGGTTAATGTTAAGCTCTGCGTTGAGTACTTCCTTGTCTAAATCTCATTTAATTTTCATTAATTATATGAGGGGGTGGATTCTTCTTTTCTTACTGTAGAGGTTAGAACGGTGAGTCAAAAATTTTACCAAACAGGGGCAGGTGCTGGTTCAGTAAGTAGAGCATAGGACTCTTGATCTCTGGTTCAGGAGTTAAGCCCCATGTTGAGCATAGAGCTTACCAAAAAAAAATTTTTTTATGAAACATACCTAAGATTACATAGCTAGGATACAATAGCCTTTAACCTTTACACCTGTCCCCCCCTTTCTAGGATGAACTTCTACCAGATATTCATGGCTAGCTCGTTAGAATTCATGTTGTTGTTACTCAGGTCTGAAATTATTTATCACCTCCTTAATAAGGCATTCCCTAGCAAATCATATAACACTGCCCTTATCCTGTTCATCATATTCTTAAGTTTACCAATCTGGAAATTATGGTCATGTTGCTTGACACATAGTAGGCCTTCCTCTAGGAATGTCGGGGCTGGGAGAAAATAAGTCATACCTAAGGTTAACTGACTCTAACAGTGGATAACTGCAATATATGTTAAAATTTGTTTGGAGGAAAAAGCCCATAGACAAGGGGAGATGGATGCAAATTACTTTAGTGTTTTAAACTAGGACTGGCACAGAATTGACATCCAGCCAAGGCTAGGCCCAGGCAAAGCACTGTTGTGGCTAATAATAAATACCTTACCAGGCCCCTAAAAACTGCCTTGAAACATCTTCCTTCCCATGGTGGCCACCCAGAATCAGCCAAAATTCTAGTTGGATCTGGGCTTCCTAGATGTGTTTGAGACCCCCTGGATAAACTCTAGACATCCCAAATACACCTTGGTCATATCTCTGTACTATTTTCCTCACTCTAACAAGACTGTAAGTTGAAGATAAAGACTTTTTTATTAATATTTTGGTAGTCCCACAGTGTATACTAGATATTTAGCCCCTATTCTCTCTCCCCAGCATTTGGCCAAGAGAAGAATGTCTCTTTGAACAACTTCAGTGCTGATCAGGTAACAAGAGCCGTGGAGAATGTGCTAAGTGGCAAAGCCTGAAGCCTCCACTGATTAAGAGCAAAAGCCCCACAGGTTGGGCTCTGTTGGACCGAGTACAGTGTGAAAAAAGTGTTCTGTTCTGTATAAAGCTTGTGCTGAAAACACCATCTCTGCATGTTCTTACCCTCATTTTACCCTCTACCCCTTATCACGCAATCACTGAGGCAAAGCAGTTTACTATAAAAATAAAACTTTATTCTGTCCTGGACACAGGAGCAGAGAATATGAGATGTCATTATGGTTCTAAATCCTCAAAAGGGGATCCAGGGGCAAGGAAATTGAGAGGAGTGGGGGAGGTGATGAGTTGAATGAGTGGTATCGAGAAGCCAGGTCACCTGTGAAGAGCAGTCTTCTGGAGAGCATGCACACGATCCTGGAGCTGTGCCTCTTCCTGATGTTTTTCTAGGACCTGAAGCCCTGAATGCTGCAGAAATGCCTCCACAGCCTGAGGGCAGGGAAAAGGATTCATCACCCGAGTTCCTGTGCCCCAACACTAGATTCCCACAGCCTTACAGGTTAGCCCACCTCTATTTGGAAGAGTGCCTTCCCAACCAGAGGCTGCAAGTTCTGAACTGGAGTCCACATAGGCTTGCCAGGCCCAGAAAAGTGGCTATAGATAGGATGGAAAGGGAAAGGGACCATGGTGAGACTACAGGCCTCAGAACATGGGTACCAGGGCCAAAACTCACCTCTGGCCGATAGAGGAACAGCAGATGCAGGAGCTCTAAACTCTGGCCTACTACTTCAGTGTCAGAGGAAGCCAGTGTGCCCATCAAGCAGGGGAGCAAGGGCCCTGGCCATAGATGTTGGCAATAAGCACGACCCTTCTCTGCCACGTTGCACAGAACTGTGAGCACCTACAGAGAGACATGTATACACAGTCCCCACAAAGGATGAAAACTAAAGACTAATCATGGAGCTAGAATATATGGAGTGCTGATCATGTGGTCAGGCACCATGCCAAGCACACACATGTTTTGTAATCCTCAGAGCTGCCTCAGGTAGCACTGGTATTCTCAAATTACACACGAGAAAACTAAAGTTCAAGGTGGTAAGCTGATCTGCCCAAGGTTAGTAACTAGTTAAACAGGTTAGGGAGGGGCACCTGGGAGGCTCAGTGGGTTAAAGCCTCTGTCTTCGGCTCAGGTCATGATCCCAGAGCCCCACGTGTGATAGAGCCCCACGTTGGGCTCTCTGCTCAGCGGGAAGCCTGCTTCCCTTCCTCTCTGCCTGCCTCTCTGCCTACTTGTGATCTCTGTCTGTCAAGTAAATAAATAAAAATCTAAAAAAAAAAACCAAAACAGGTTAGGGATTCACACCTGACTGGTTTGGCCCTGAAGCCATCCACACCACACCACCTGCCAGTCCTCAGGTAAGGATACTTATGAGTGCAAAGGCCTGCTCCCAGTGTTTTTACTTTGGCCATAAGATCCAGGACTTAAGTGACCCCAATACCTACCAATACGCTCACCACATTAGAAACCGGCAACAACTGCAAAAGAGGCTTGATCAGATCCATGGAAAGCAAGGAGGTACAGAAACTAGGACTATTTGCTGGAAGGGAAAATGTCAAGGTAAAGTCCCTCAAACAGGGACCTGAACCTGCCACCCGCCCCCAGTCCCACCCACCTCAGCCCAGGCAATGAGGAAGCATTCCCAGAACCTAAAGGTCTAGGCCGAGGCACATTACAGTACATACCAGTAAGGTTGTTGAGGAGCCAAAGGCCCTCAGGAAGCAGGCTGGGCTGTTTCTGGACAAAGAACTGCAGAAGGATATATAAGGCCGCCACCACACGCTCATCTTCAAGCTGATCTGGCCCTCCCACAACCTCCACTGCTGCTTCTGTTAGCAAGTTGCTTAGACACCGAAGTACAGGGCATACCAGCTGCAAAGACAAGTTGGGAGTACAGTGTAAGGGGGAAGGGGTTACCTACGTAGTAAGTAGCAAAATAGGAAGCAAGGTAGCCCAGATCTTGACCTGTCCTCTTCACCTACCAACTCCAGTCCTGCATCCTCAGTTCTCTGGACAGCCCCAGCCACGTCCAATAGCAGCAGCCCCAGAGTGGAGAGACCCCCATGGGAGATAAGCAGTGCATTGTTGACCTGGCTAGGCAATAAAACGCAAGTAACTCAATCAATCCCACCTTGAGGATGGCAAATGCCCTAGAGTGATGGGTTTCCTGGGGTCCAAGCAGAGAAGACCACAGGAGGAAGAAAACTCACTGCAATTCCAGAAACCAAAGTTCAAAAACCCGAGGGTCTGGAAAGGAGCCCCAGGGCAAGTCTGTGGTACTTTTGCAAATGGTCTGTGTTACCTGCAGATGATGTAGTGCAGGCACCAGGCAAACTCCACAGCAACCCCAGGGTTTAGCTTTGGTCCAGGTTGCAACAGTTGTAGGATATGCTGGGGGAGAGTGGAGCCCAAGACGGAACTGCCAACAGGAGAGTTGTGAGTTGGAACCACAGAAGGCAAGATGCCAGTCATTCTTCCCAAACCCTAACAGCAGGTGGGAAAGTATCCAAATGCAAACCTCTTCCCAGCCAGATACAGAGCTAAAATGTGCACTGGTTTCAGAAACAAGTCTGAATCTGGTGTCCGGGGGCTACATCACCAAGTAGGTCACATACGCTTCCACATCTGGAGATAAAATTTTACTTACGGGATGATCATCTCTGGAGCTTCCTTAGCTTGCAGAAGCTGGGACAAGGCATACCCAAGGGCTTCCAGCACAGTCAGATGGGGAGACTAGAAGTAGACAGGGTAGAGATCTGACTCTGGAAGCTGGGTCATAAGATTTCCTATGACTTTCAATCCCTTAGCACAGGGCAGAGGCTGGAGCTGCCTAAACAAAGCAGGGGGCCATATAGGGACAAGACAGGGGAGGGCTGCCCAAGGAGGGAAAAAGCAGATGGATGCTCACCTGGATGCAGGCAGCCAAAGCAGGAACAATGCCCTGTGGCAGGAGCCGCCTTCTCACAGCCTCACTCTCCACAATCAGGTTACCCAGTGTATACAGACAGAGCTCCTGAGAGTGGGACAACAAAAGCACGGGGCATGGCCTGACTCAGGCTAGGGTGGGGGTGGGAGAGCAGAGGATGAAGTTTTCCCTTTAAGGCTCTGGGTAAAAGGGAATGGAAGGTGATGGGCCTATGTATGGCTATGGACATCAGGAGAAACAAATTTTCTTCTTCCCCCTATGTGCCAGCTCAAACTAAACCCAAAAGCACAATATTTAAATCCAAGTCAAGAACAAGGTAGGAAGGGAGAGGGCTTACTATAAAGTCTGAGCTGTGACCGGAGAGGTAGGTGAGAAGGTAGGAAGTGGCTGGCAGGCAGGCCTCAGCCACCGCAGACTGCTCGGAATGAGAGAGCTCATGAAGGCACCGAGCGGCCTCTAGCTGCAACAGGGCTCGGTTGCTGGTCAGAAGCCCAACCAGGGTCCGCATGCTGCCCTCCAGCCTACATGAGTGAGTACCAGAGCCCTGCTCAGCCTGTGCCCCATCCCCTCCACACTCCTGTCCATCCCTCAGAGGCCCAGGCCCCACTCACCACCCATACTGACCAGATGAAGGTTTGCTGCGTCTGAGGGTGCTGCAAGCCTCGACGAAGGCTGACCAGAGCTCTCTCTCTCTGCTTTTCATCTGTCCCCCGCTGTGCTAACTGGAGGAACTGCTGGATCTGGAGTGCAGGGTAGGAAGAGGAGTGATGGAAACAAAGTTGCCAGAAAGCAAGCATGAATCCTACTCTGTCCACCTCACCTGTGAGCACTCTAATGCTGCAGCGTCCCTAGAACTTGTCATTCAGGCTAATATGGCTAATAAGCATCAATTGTGCAATAGAGTAGACAAAAGGACTAATCCGAACTGGGTTTAATAATATCAGCCCTGTCACTTACTTTATAAGGAACCTAAACCTCAATTTTTCACCTGAAAAATGGGAATAACGTATTTCCTGCCTTCTTACAGAGTTATTTCAAGGATAACATTTAAATCTTTCAGTCTGGCACAACTCATCCCTCTAGCCATTCTCCCCATGCAACCTATACTCCAACAGCACCCAGCATAACAGGACTTGTTTTTTAATGCTTCCAAGCTTTTGCACGATCTATTCCTTCTGCCAGGGATATCATCCCCAGGTCCTCCACTCCCTCCAGATTTCTGTTCCTCTTTCTAGCTTCCTTTCACAGACTTAAGGGTTTCTATTGTGCCTCATGTTTCCTTCATGACAGGTGGTAACATGCCTGTCTTCTTCACTGGGCTGCTCCAAGTACCACGAAGAAAAGGACTCTCTCATCTTTGTGCACTTCAGTCCCCAGCACAGTGTCTTGGGATGAAGTAAGCACACAATGAACCAACAAACCAATGGTATAACCTAGACATGAATACTTTTGTAAACAACATATGTAAACATAGACAATATAAACAAAGGGGATGCCCAATGCTTGAATGAATAAATCAGCTAAAACTAACCATTTCATTCACTTAGTCAATAAATAATTACCATCTACTACATGCCAGATACTATAGGCCATCTGAGTTTTCAATGACAACAAGTAAGATAGGGTCTAGGTTCCAAAGGATTTAAAGTCTAGCTGGAGAAACAATAAACAAACAATTAGTATGATTAATATTCTGCAAACAGGCTGTCAAGACAGAATACTAAAAAGGACCCATTTTTAGATGTAGCAAATGTAAAGGCCTTGCGACAAGAAAGATCCTAGCATATTCTTTCAAAAACTGAAAAGGGAGAATTTTGGCTAAGATGAGTAAACTGGCAAGGCTGGAGCTGGGCAACCATTCATCTAGGAAGGAAGGATTTTTAATTTTTATTTTTTTAAAGATCTTTTTACGATTTTATTTATTTCAGAGAGAGCACAAGAAGGGGGAGTAGCAGAGTGATAGGGAAAAGCAGGCTCCCTGCTGAGCAGGGAACCAAATACAGGACTTGATCCTAGGATCATGACCCCAGTTAAATGCAGACCTCTAACCGACTAGGCCATCCAGATGCCCCAAAGATGTATTTCTTTGAGAGACAAAGAGAGAAAGCCTGCACAGAAGAGTGACAGAAGGAGAGGGACAGAGAACCTCAGGCAGACTCCACGCTGAGCACGGAGCCCAAGATGGGGCGGGGGGGCTCAATCTCACCACCAAAAGCTCATGACCTGAGCGGAACTCCAGTCGGAGACACTTAACCCACTAAGCCACCCAGGCGCCCCAAATTTTGGATTTGTGAGAGCCACATCTGACTGATGTATGGAGAATGAACTTCAAGGCCGCAAGCACAGATGTAAATGATCTGTGAGACCGCTACTGTGTGTATACCAGAGAAGAGGATGGTAGTAGCTGCGATGTTGACGCCCTTGAAGACACCAGAGCTCTTCAAGAGATGAAAAACGCCCAGGACTTGATGTACTGATGTGGTGATGAGGGACACAGTTCTCGAGGATGATTTCCCAGTTTCTGGCTTGGCCCACTGGATGGATGGAGGTACTGAAGGGGCCGAGCTCAAAAGGAATTTGGCGCCAGTGGGCGCAGAACTCACCAAGCACCCGGTCCCCTCACCTCAGCTTCCCCGAGGATCATGGCCACACATTCCCCTTCGGCTTCCTCCAAGACGTCGTCTCTCAGCAGCCTCTTACTGACCAGCTGCTGCTCCCTCCGCGCCTTCCGCAATGCTGAGGGCAAAGGAGCCGGCTAAACGTAGGAGGGACATCTAGGACCCCCGTCTGCCACCCGGGGGCCTCCTCATCTATCCCCGATTGCCATACCATCCGCCATACCACAGCACTCCTCCTGGAGTGCTACGGTATACCCTCGCCGGTATCTTCCCGCCTTCCTTGCCCTCCCGCACCTGCCTCCCGCTCCCGGCGCTGGCACCGTAGCTCCTCCACTATGCAGCCCACCGGCCTGAGGCGGCCCTGCCGTCCTCTCCACATGGCTGAGCTGGAGAAAATTCGCAGGGAGCCCAGAACCAGGAAACCGATCCCAGACCTAAAAGGGGGCACCGACTGCGCAGCTGCAACGCAGGGCGGAAGAGGAGGAGTAAGTGGGCGGAGCACAGTGCAAAATGGTGGCGGGCGGACCAAAGGAGGGGCGGGGCGAAGAGACAGTAGATGGGGTGGGGCGAGGGGCAGGGAGGGGCGGGGCGAGAGCTAGAGGCGGGGTAGGACTTGGCCGCGAAGAGCTTAGGGAAGACTAAGCAGCACGCGCTCCGCCTGCGGTTGGCCTTTCTCCCTCCCAGTTCTCTTTCCCAATTCCAGGAAAGAAATTCAACCTTCATCTGGACTGCAGTGCGTCACCTTCCGCTCAACAAATACAACCTCCCCAAACCTAACACACTCTAAAGATTTTTTTTTTTAAGATTTTATTTATCTATTTGACAGAGATCACGAGTAGGCAGAGGGGCAGTCAGAGAGAGAGTAGGAAGCAGGCTCCCCGCCGAGCAGAGAGCCCTACGCGGGGCTTGATCCCAGGACCCCGGGACCACGACCCAAACCGAAGGCAGAGTCCCTAAACCACTGAGCCACCCAGGCGTCCAACCTAACACACTCATTCAAAACTATCCCGAGTTTTAGGAATATTTCACCAAAACCTCAGCTCTCACTGATGAACACGGGATTGGCATCACCTTACTGAATGTTCTCCACGACAATTATCCCCATTATGCGCATATGAAGAAAATGAGACAAATATAATTATTTCACTGTTCTGCATAAAAGTGAATCACATTATTTTGGGGATAAAGTAATCTTTAAACCAGATTTAGAGCACAACTAACTACTATGTACTGGGGAAACACTGGTGAATTAAAAAAACCATGTTCCTCACCTTCGAAATCTGAATTGTGGCAAAGTAAACTTTACATGGTCTAATCACTGCATACCTCTCCAGTCTTCACTGGAGGGGCACCTCGCCTAATTCATCTCTCCTGGGATCTTTTTTCCCTAAAACAAGCCCTCTTCCTCCTCCAGGCTTTTGGCCAGGCTGTTGCCCTGCCTACAGAGCCCTATCTCTGCCTGAACACCGCACCCTCCCTCAAACCAGCACCCTTCCCTTAATTAACACTGCCCTCAAGATCTCAATTCCAATGTCCCCTACTTAGAACTACTGGACCTCTGTCCCTGTCATAAGAGCCTATAGCACCATATACTTCATAACCATTTTTACTGTCATGAAGTTACAGTGTATTGTTTGATGTTGTCCTCCCCAAATCCCATTCACAGCTCCAAGAGAGTGGAGTCCTGGTAGCAGTTAAGCATTTTTATTGGAGGGGGTGCCTGCATGGCTCAGACCGTTAAGCATTTCTCTTTGGGTCAGGTCCTGGGAGGGAGCCCCACATCAGGCTCCCTGCTATGCAAGGAGCCTGCTTCTCCCTCTTCCACTCCCCCTGCTTGTGCTCTCTCTCTTTCTCAAATAAAATAAAATAAAATCTTTTAAAAAAAGGAATTTTTATTGGAGGTCTCTAATTTTTAGAAAGTTATTATTTAGGGAAATATATGAGTAAGAACAAATCCAAGAAAGGGAACTGTTCTCAAATCAGCTTCCTCTGGTAGTCTGTGGTTAGGATTTGACACTTTCAAACCAACTTTCTTTCCTAGAATTTAACTCCACCTCTTGGAGTTAATCGCCTTTAATCTGGGACTCCTGGGTGGCTCAGTCAGTTAAACATCTGCCTTCCACTCAGGTCGTGATCCCAGGGTCCTGGAAAAGAGTGCCCACATCAGGTTCCCTGCTCAGTGGGGAGCCTGCTTCCCACCTCTGCCTGCCACTTCTCATGCTTGTGCTCGCTCTGTCAAATAAATAATTTTTTTAAATTGTCTTTAGGAGCGCCTGGGTGGCTCAGTGGGTTAAAGCCTCTGCCTTCGGCTCAGGTCGTGATCTCAGGGTCCTGAGATCAAGCCCCGCATCGAGCTCTCTGCTCAGCAAGGAGCCTGCTTGCCTTCCTCTCTCTCTCTGCCAGCCTCTCTGCCTACTTGTGATCTCTGTCAAATAATTAATAAAATCTTTTTAAAAATAAAATAAAAAATTGCCTTTTATCTCTTCCACAGATCATCTAGTTAAATATCTGCAGACCATTATCCTGCCCCCACATCTCTCCAGGCCCAGCATCCATCCAGCACTGGGACAGCCATTTACTGAGCAACTGCTCAGAGCACCATGCACTGGCTGGGTATAGAGTCTGAGTCTTTTATCTCCTTTGTCATGGGACAGGCTGCTTCTAACACCTACATATTTCCCCTGGTGGGGAAGGTAAGACAAGTCTCCAGGCAAAATATCTGCCCAGACAGTTACAGCTGCCCACCCAGTTTTTTTGTACTTGTTTTCCCAACATCTCGATCAACCCTGTAAAAAACAGCCCCACATCCTCTCTAATACAGAGCTAGCTGTTCCTTTCTCCACAGCTCCCCCAAGTCTTTAGTTTCTCCTCTGCGAGTCCTCTTCCCTATGGACTGTAGTCTGCATCTGTGTTTGCCTCCCCCCTCCTACCAGAGTACCTGAGGGATGGTGCAATAGTCATGTGTGTGTCCCTGGGCTTTGTACCAGCCCTGACATTTGGTAGACAAATGATAGGTATTTGTTGAATTAAGGTGAGTTGGGGATCCTTGCAGAACCATTATTGCCCCCTCTTTGCTTGGAACCATCATCCAAAGTACCACCCTTAGAATGATGGGATTTGCTAAGGAGCCAGGTTTCAGTGGTCTGAGTCTTCTGAATGCAGAGGCACTGATGAAGAACATAAAAATCAGGACTATTCTTAATAGATATGGCTCTGTAGTCACAGACAAGTACTACCATTATCTCCATGTTACAAATCAGGAACCCAGAAATCTGAGGCGCAGAAATTTGCCCAAGTATTAAAACCTCAGTGGTAGAGCTGGGATTCCAAGCCTGGCTGTCTGACCACAGAGTCAGTGTATTTAACACTGAACTATAAACTTACATTCTTGGTCCTCAGGGATGTTCCAGTGACCCGGCCTGGCTGGTCTTAGGGCACGGCTCGGGGTATCAAGACATGCCCAACAAGATACACAGGGAGCAGTGAGGTCTAACGAAACCTCCTTGTTTGGAATATGGACAAAGGTAAAGCCATTTATTAAAAAATGGGAGAAGTGAGAATTCAAACATTTTTAATATAGCTCTTGCCCCAGAATCTACAGGTGAAGAACTGTGAGGGTGGTTGTGAAAGCACAGCCCCTATTCACCCTCTGGGACACGTGGGTTTTGTGGGGTTTTTTGTTTGTTTGTTTGTTTTTGCGAAACAGGTGATTACTAATTAATCTTCATTCAATATAGGTCATGCCTTTCCTCCCAGGATGTAGGAACTGTGTTGCGGGGGAAGGGTAGTGGAGAGCTAGGTGCAAGGAGGAAATCTGGGTTTGAAATACCTGTTTCTCAGTTTCAGGGCAAGGAAATGGAAACTGCAAGAAGTGGAACTATTTGGCCAATGTGTCTCTATTAAAGACCTCTTTAAGAAAGCTATTATTTTCTGGGCACCTGGGTAGTTCAGTCAGTTAAGCACCTTGTCTTCATGATCTCAGAGTCATGGGACTGAGCCCTGTGTGGGGCTCCCCACTCAGCAGAGAGTCTGCTTCTCTCTCTCCCTCTGCCCCCCACCCCAGCCCCTGCTGGAGCACTGTCTCTCTCTCTCTCTCTCTCTGTGTCTCTCTTTCTGAAATGAATACATAAATCTTAAAAAAAGAAAGATAGAATGCAAGCTGGGGCATCTGAGTGCCTCAGCCGGCTGAGTGCCCCACTCTTCGTTTCAGCTAAGGTCATTATCTCAGGATCCTGGTATCGGGACCCTCAAAACGCTGGGTGCTGAGAGAGGAGTCTGCTTGTCTCTCTCCCTCTGCTCTTCACCCCACTCTCTCATTCTCAAATAAAGAAATAATCTTTAAAAAAAAAACAACGCTCTTACTTTTATTTTTTTAGATTTAAAAAAAATTATTTGACAAAGAGAGACAGAGATAGTGAGAGGAGAGAGCAGGAACGGGAGGAGAGGGAGAAGCAGTCTCCCCACTGAGCAGGGAGCCCCACGTGGGGCTCAATCCCTACCCTGAGATCATGACCTGAGCCAAAGGCAGCGGCTTAACCGACTGAGCCACCCAAATGGCCCCCCACCCCCAAAATCAAAGCTCTTACTTTCTTCATAATCAAAGTTTTAAAAAAGAAAAAGTCAACAACAAATCATAAAGGAAGGGGTTGTTCTTCAGACCAACTTCCTTCCCTTGAACCTCAATGCTATTCCTTGGAGTCAACAAAGGAAGTTTGCGATATCCTCCACAAAATATCTAGCTGCGCTCTCCACCCTCAGTCTCCGGAAGCTGTCGTGGGCAACAGCTAAACATGCGAGGGTATTCAGGGGATTGGATTTGGGTGTTGGTAAGTTAATAGTAACCCAGACGAGGAAAAAGTTAAAGAAACTATCCCAGTTGATTCCGTGGGATAAAGACGGGGAAGTGAGAGTCCTGGCCAGAAGCACTGGGGACTTTTCTTTCCCCAAAGCTAGTAAACAAGCCTGGGGTATCTGACTCATCAGGATACTGCCTGGGGCATTGCACTCTAAATGCCCTACAAGATCCTTCCTGTTACAGTCCTGGCAACATCCTTCATTGCAAAACTTCCCAGAAGGGTACCGCATGGAGTAGTTGGGTGGCAGAGAGGTGGGGAGTGACCAGGGTTCACAGAGAAAAGAACAGAGTGATATCCCACGGTTGCATAAACTCGCAGGCCGCCCAAGAGCACAGCTAAGTGTGTGAAGCCTAGAAGAAACAGGTGGGTGCGGCTGTACAGCAAAGTAGCTCCTCCCTGAGCCCGCCAGGACACAGAGACCCGGAGCACCAATAGACCATGGTGAGTGTACGGTCTTGGGGCCCAAAGGGAACTACTCAAGGAACCCCAGGCACTGATTGGGGTAGCCCTGACCTCTGCTTTCTTCCTTAGGTGCGCGCGCCCTGCTTGCTGCTGCTGTTGCTGCCAACGCTGTGCGTCTCTGAGGTCGTACTAGAGCCCTGCGAAGTGGACGACGAGGATTTCCGCTGCTTCTGCAACTTCACAGATCCGCAGCCCGAGTGGTCCAACGCCTACCAGTGTGTAAGTGCCATCGAGGTGGAGATCCATGGCGGCGGCCACAACTTGGAACAGTTTCTAAAAGGCGCAGACACAGACCCGAAGCAGTACGCTGACGTGCTGAAAGCTCTGCGCTTGCGGCGGCTCACAGTGGCCTCTGCGCAGGTTCCTGCTGTGCTCGTGGCCGCCTTCCTGCGTGCGCTGGCGTACTCCCGCATCAAGGAACTGACGCTCCAGGATCTGGAGGTAACCGGCGGGACGCCACCGCCGCTTCTGGAAGCGACTGGGCCTGCGCTCTCCACCCTCACTCTCCGGAACGTGTCGTGGACAGCGGGAGGTGCCTGGCTCACCGAACTGCAGCGGTGGCTGAAGCCGGGCCTCAAGGTACTGAACATTGCGCAAGCACACTCGCTTGCTTTTTCCTGCGCACACCTCCCCACCTTCCTGGCCCTCACCACCTTAGACCTGTCCGACAATCCCCGACTGGGCGAGCACGGACTGACTGCAGCTCTCTGTCCGCACAAGTTCCCGGCCCTCCAGGCTCTAGTTTTACGGAACACCGGGATACAGACGCCCAACGGCGTGTGCTTGGCGATGGTGCGGGCGGGTGTGCAACCTCAGCGCCTAGACCTCAGCCACAACTCGCTGCGCGCCACCGCCCCAGGCGCTCCTGTGTGTGTCTGGCCGAGGACACTGAACTCTCTCAACTTGTCCTTCGCCAGGTTGGAGCAGGTGCCTAAGGGACTACCGGCCAGGCTTAGCGAGCTTGATCTTAGGTGCAACAGGCTGAACAAAGAGCCTCGGCCAGAAGAGCTGCCCACGGTGAGTAACCTGACGCTGGATGGGAATCCCTTTCTGGACCCTGAAGACCTCTACCAAGAAGACCCGATGAAGTCTGGCGTGGTCTCAGCCTGTGCGCATTCGGCCCTGGCGGTGGGGATGTCAGGAACCTTAGCGGTGCTTCAGAGTGTGGGGGTCGTCGCCTAGGGCCTACGAGAGAGACCAATGAATTGGCTCAGATTGCCCTGGCTCCACAGAAGCCTCATCCGGACATCTTAACCAACCAACCCTCTGCCTCATCTTCATTAAAATCTGAAAGAAGGAGATAGGTGTCATTCACTCAATGGGTGTCTGTGATCTGCTGGCGCACAGTGCTGGCTGTGGAATCCATTATATTTAGCTTTCTTCATCCAAATCCCCTAGAAACCTAAGGATAGAATTTAAAGGGTGGAAGAGGCAGGGAGTGTTTCCTGTCTAGAGCTGTGTGTGAGAAATGGGGGTTTCTGTGCAATCCGGCTTTCTGAGATTACTTACACCCGTGTTAAGGTTGTTTGAATGGTAAACATGCCGAGGAAGATACAGAATGTTTGCTCTCTGGTGCATTTCCCAAGAGCCAGCTGCTCCCCCTTTCAAAAGTAATAAAACTCAGAGTTACATGCTTATTCTCTCTCTCTCTCTCTTTCTCTCTCCCAACTCTCCATGGAGAAGGGACAGCTCTACCATCTGTCTCACATAAATTCTGAATTTCATAATTTCAGGGTTTCTCTTCTGCTGTGTAAAGCCCCTCCGCACACACAGGTACGCTGGCTTTCACTGTGTCATCTAAAGGGGAATTTATGCATGGAGGACGGTTACAAGATGCTGTCATTAAACAGTCTGTCTCTGAACCAGATATCTTGTGTGTATAATTGTTTCTGGCTGGATCTTTAACTTGTAACTAGGATAATAGCTTAGATACTTCACAACATCTTAGACCTCTCACAGGGCAAGTAATGACATGTGCGTTCCAAACCACATTTTCTCAGAGACCCAGGACATCAGCCAAGAGGTACTGCTCCTTCTAGGAGTCCCTTCTTTTTCTTTTTTTTTTTTTAAGATTTTATTTATTTATTTGACTGAGAGAGATTGCAAGTAGGCAGAGAGGCAGGCAGAGAGAAAGGAGGAAGCAGGCTCTCACTGAGCAGAGAGCCTGATGCGAGGCTCAATCCCAGGACCCTGGGATCATGACCTGAGCTGAAGGCAGAGGCCCAACACCCTGAGCCACCCAGGTGCCCCCTAGGAGTCCCTTCTTTACATTGAGGAGGCAGCCATATGCATCAGAGAGCTAGACACCTGCCTCACAGAGGACCTGGAAGAGGGATGGAGGAGGGGGCACATATAAGCACAGCCCTCTGGCCTGCCTGCCTCCAGTGTCCAGCGCCACACAGGTAGGAATGGAGGATGCAAAATAACATTGTTGGGAGAGTTACACGGATTACCAGACCACAGACTCAAAGAATCACGGGGACTGATAAATTGCCATCCCCAGGCAGGAAACCCCTCGGAGTATCCCCAAGAGGACTTCATCCAGCGCAGGGGAACATTTCCAGTATCAGAGAACTAATGACCTCAAGCAGCAACTTACATTTGAATAGCTATGAGCGCTCTTCATCAAAGTTCTGGAGCCTCTGCTCAACCTCAGGCCCTGTATTAGGACACTGATATATAAAGATGAGTCCAAAACATCCATGTCCTCAGGGAATTCTCAATCTAATAAGGGAGATGTACACAGAAAAGATAGTTGTGATTCTATGAATGGGAGGGATCTACTCTATGAGCTCCTCTGGAAGACTGTACAGGAAAGGAGACATTTATTCTGGGTCTGAGAGGTGAATATCACTTCCTCAGGAAGGACGTTGCCAGGCAAAAATGGGTACTTTAAAAGGCTCAAATCTGGGCGCCTGGGTGGCTCAGTGGGTTAAGCCGCTGCCTTTGGCTCAGGTCATGATCTCAGGGTCCTGGGATCGAGTCCCGCATCAGGCTCTCTGCTCAGCGGGAAGCCTGCTTCCTCCTCTCTCTCTCTGTCTGCCTCTCTGCCTACTTGTGATCTCTCTCTGTCAAATAAATAAATAAAATCTTTTAAAAGGCTCAAATCTGAAAGTATATGGCCAGATCTGAGAATTATAACTGATTAGGTAGGGCTGGAGATCCCAGTGATGGAAGCTGGTGACATTCATTCATTCAAGTGCTGATTATATGCCAGGGACTATGCTAAACCCTGTGGATATACCAAGAATAATACAGAAGTTCTTGTTCATATGGAATTCAGATTCTAGTTGGATAGTGGGGGTCAGGGGCAGACAATAAACAAATATCAAACTATGATAAGGCTTGTGAAGAGAAAGAGGACAGAGTCTTGAGGATTCATATGTTATATGGGAGTGTTAGGAAGGTCTCTCTGATGGGGATATTTGAACAATCTCCTGAGCTAATTGGGAAAGTGAGCTTAAGGATATCTGCAGGAATAGCATTTCAGGCAGAGACAATGGCAAGCATAAAAATCCTGAGTGTTAAAGGATACAATAAGGAGGCCAGTGTGGCTGAAGCAGAGTGAGCAGGGGTGGTAGGGAAGAACAGTAAGAGAAAACATGAGAGAATAGCAGGGCCAGGTTATGTAGGGCCTTGTAAAGCAATGCTATTCAAAATATCATCGAAGGCAAGTGCCAGCCCACACACTGTTTATTACTGCACTGTGAGGAGGTAAATTTAAAAAGTCAATAATGAGTGGTTAGAAACTCTTTTTTTTTTTTAAGATTTTATTTATTTGGGGTGCCTGAGTGACTCAGTGGATTAAGCAGCTGACTTCGGCTCAGGTCATGATCTCAGTGTCCTGGGATGGAGCCCCGCATCAGGCTCTTTGCTCAGCAGGGAGCCTGCTTCTCTCTCTCTCTCTCTACCTGACTCTCTGCCTACTTGTGATCTCTCTCTCTGTCAAATAAATAAATAAAGTCTTTAAATATATATATATGTATATTATATATATATAATATATATATATATATATATATATATATTTTTTAGCAGCGGCTGGGTGGCTCAATGGCTCAGTTGGTTAAGTGGCTGCCTTCAGACCAGGTCATGATTCCAGGGTTCTGGGTTGGAGCCCTGAGTAGGGCTTCCTGCTCAGCGGGGAGCCTCTTCTCCCTCTTCTGCTCCCCCTGCTTGTGCACGAGCACTCTGTCAAATAAATAAAATATCCTATTTTATTATTTTTTAAGATTTTATTTATTTATTTGACAGAGAGAGAGAGCACAAACTTAAGAGCCATCTTTCTGCTCTGGGCAGAAGAGAGATTTAACTAAGAGCATGTCATGAAGGGCCTTAAGAGATGATCTCGCAGGGTGTGAGGAGTGATTAATGAGTTTGAAGTGGACAGTTACTGGAAGCAAATGTGTGTTTGAAAAAGCCCACAGGTGGCCACGTGGAGGATGGATTAGCAGATCCTAAAGGAGCACTGAAGAGGTTATTTTTTTTTTTTGAGTCTGTAGGTATTTTTTTTTCCAATTTATTTATTTTCAGAAAAACAGTATTCATTATTTTTTCACCATTATTTTTTCACCACACCCAGTGCTCCATGCAAGCTGTGCCCTCTATAATACCCACCACCTGGTACCCCAACCTCCCACCCCCCTGAAGAGATTATTGAATGAGTCTAGGTAAGAAAGGGTGAAGACCTGACCAGGACAGCAGTTGCCATGGAAATGTGGAGGAAGGATGTCTCCAAGAGCTCTGAAAGAGGTAGAACCGGATGGGTCCCAGGATGCCTGAATGTGGGGAAAGACAAGATGCTTCAGGTTTCTGGTTTAGAGGATGCCAGTCTCACTCAGAGGGATGGAAATGGAAAAGGAAAAAAAAAAGATTAGGAGAAGGGCACTTATGAGCTTGAAGTGCTTCAAATCCAGTAGCTAGCTGGTCTTTGGAGTTTAGATCTGACAAGACAAGTTTGGGCTGCATTCCAGAACTGAGGAGCCCTCAGTGTAGAAGTGGTTGTGAAGTCATGTAGATGGGGAAGCTCCAGGGATAGAGCAAGGAGATTGCTAAAAAGGGAACCTGGAAAGCATCAGTCAGCAGTTAAGGATGTGGGAAACAGGGTCCTTAAAGGACACAGAGAAAAGGAGAATTGAGAACTTTTCAGGTGGGGGACACAGGGACAGAGTGGTCAGCAGTTTCCTATGCTTCCTTCCCTATCTTTGTCTCTGTCTCCTCCTCAGCATATTCTAGCTGCTCCACTCTGGCATTACTTCCTTTCACACTGGCTCTTCACTCTCCTGGGAATGCTCTGGTCATTTGTTTGTTCAACAATTTTTAAACTTGCATGTATTTTTATTTAAATTCAATTAATTAACCTGTAGTATATTATTAGTTTCAGAGGTAGAGCTCAGGGATTCATAGTCTTGTGTAATACCCAGTGCTCATTATATCACATGTCCTCCTTAATGCCCATCACCCATTTACCGCAACCCCCCACCTCCCACCCCCCTCCATCAACCCTCATTCCTATGATTAAGAGTCTCTATGGTTTGTCTCCCTCTCTGATTTCCTCTTGTTTTATTTTTCCCTCCCTTCCCCTTTGCTGTTTGTGCAACATTTGGTGAGTTCCTACTACACAACAAGCACTTGGAAGTGCTGAGGATACATTAGTGAACAGAGCAGCAAAAGTCCCCGTTTTTTTGCTTATATTGCAGTGGGAAGAGTAAAGTCTATAGTGCGTTAGAAGATAAGTACTATGGAAAAAAAAAACAGCAAAGGCAAAACAATCAGGAGTACTGAGTTAGAAGTATGTGTTAAAATTGCAATTTTATTTTTAAAATTTTTAAATTTTTTAAATATTTTATTTATTTATTTGAGAGATAGGAACAGAGAGAGCACAAACAGGGGGAGCAGCAGAGGGAGAGGGAGAAGCAGGCTCTCTGCTGAGCAGGGAGCCAGATATGGGACTCAATCAATCCCAGGACCCTGGGATCAGGACCTGAGCTGAAGGCAGAGGCTTAACTCATAAGCCACCAGGGTACCAAAACTCACTGGATTTTATATGTTAATTTTGTATCTTGAAACTTTCCTGAATTCATTTTTTTCTTTTTTTTTTTTTTTAAGATTTTATTTGTTTGACAGAGAGAGGATACACAGCCAGAGAAGGATCACAAGCAGGGCGAGTGGGAGAGGGAGAAGGAGAAGCAGGCTCCCCACTGAGGAAGGAGCCTGATGTGAGACTCTATCCCAGGACCCTGAGATCATGACCCGAGCCGAAGGCAAATGCCTAACAATTGAGCCACCCGGGCATCCCTGAATTTATTTTTTCTAACAGTTGTGTGTGTGTGTGTGTGTGTGTGTAATTTTTATGATTTTCTTTAAAAAAAGATTCATTTATTTATTAGAGAGAGAGAGTGTGAACACACATGAACAAGTAGGGGGAGAGACAGAGGGAGAGAATCTTCAAGCAGATTCCCCTCTGAGCATGGAGCCCACTGAGGGGCTCAAATCTGGAATGCACGAAATAATGACCTGAGCTGAAACCAAGAGTTGAATGCCTCACTGACTGAGCCACCCAGATGCCCCTCTTTACAATTTTCTACATATAAATTATGTCATTTGTGAATAGAGATAATTTTGCTTCTTTTTCACTTTGGATGCCTTTTATTTATTTTTCTTGCCTTATTTCTTTAGCTAGAATTCCATTGTGTTAAAGGTTTTTTATTTATTTATTTGATAGAGATCACAAGCAGGCAGAGAGACAGGCAGAGAGAGAGGGAGGGAAACAGGCTCTCTGCTGAGTAGAAAGCCCGATGCAGGGCTCGATCCCAGGACCCTGGGATCATGACCTGAGCTGAAAGCAGAGGCTTTAACACACTGAGCCACCCAGGTGCCCCGAATTCCACTATGTTAAATAGAAGTGGCAAAAATGGGCATCCTTGTCTTGATCCTGATTTTAGAGGCTAAGTTTTTAGTCTTTCACTACTGAGTATCGTGGTGTTAATTGTTTTTTATACATTTTTAAAGATTATTTATTTATTCATTTGAGAGAGAGAGAGCAAGGGCATGAGCAGGGGGAGAGGCAGAGGGAGAGACAGAGGGAGAAGCAGACTCCCCACGGGGGAGTGAGCACCATATGGGGCCCAATCCCAGGACCCTGGAATCATGACCTGAATCGAAGGCAGATGCTTAACTGATGGAGCCACCCAGATGCCCGTTAATATTTTTTTTAAGATTATTTATTTTAGACAGAGAGAGAGATCACCCGCATACAATTGAGGGGAGGGGCAGAGGGAGAGGGAGAAAAAATCTCAAGCAGACTCCCCACTGAATGCAGAGCCTGACTCGGGGCTCCATCCCACAACCATGAGACCATGGTCTGAGCAGAGATGAAGAGTCGGTCATTAACTGACTGAGCCACCCAAGTGCCCTACGTTAATCATTTTTTTAAATTATTTTTTAATTTTTTAAAAAGATTTTATTTATTTACTTGACAGAGGGAGAGAAGGAATACAAGTGGGGGAGTGGGAGGGGAGAAGCAGTCTTTGGTTGAGCAGGGAGGCCCCATGTGAGGCTCAATCCCAGGACCCTGGGATCATGACTTGAGCCAAGGGCAGATGCTTAATGACTGAGCCACCCAGGTTAATTGGTTCTTAAGATAAGAGAAAAAATATGGTTGTATGCAGATGGGAATAATCCAGTAGAGAGGGGAAACTTGGTGATATAGGAGAAAGAAGGGAGTCTGGAGAAATGTCCTTGAATAGGTAAAAAAAAAAAAAAAGGACTGGTACCTAATTCACCAGTAAAGGGGTTGGTCTGGGGCACCTGGGTGGCTCAGGCGTTAAGCGTCTGCCTTTGGCTCAGGTCATGATCCCAGGGTCCAGGGATAGAGCCGGGCATCAGTCTCCGTGCTAGGCAGGAAGCCTGCCTCTTCCTCTCCCACCCAACCTGCTTGTACTCCCTTTCTTGCTCTGTCAAATAAAGAAATAAAATCTTAAAAAAGGGGGGGGTGGCCTTCAGATAAGCACACATACAGTCAACTTCTAGTCACCTGGCTGGAAGGCAGAGTATTTGGGTAAAGATGCTCCTGCGATAACAGGAGACCGTGGAACTTCTACCAAATTAAGCTCTAAATACTGATCTTCTTATGGCAGGCCCCTCATTGTTCAGGATTCAATTCAAATATTACCTCATCTGAAGGAGCCCCTCCTGCCTCATCATCCTGATTACAACATCATACATTATTTTCTTCACAGCATTAATCTCAATTGGAAATCATCTTCTGTAGTCATACTTTTTTTGTTTGTTGAGTATTGTGTTGGAAGTACCATGACAACTGCTGAGAGCAGCAGTGGTGTCAGTGTTGTTTACTTCTGAATCTCTAGTCCCAAAGACAGTGCCTGGCACAAGGTAGGTGCTCCATAAATCTTTACTGAAAAACTGATTGAATGAATGGAAAGAGTGGCTGAGGCTTTATTGCAGCTGTGAGTTAAGTGAGAAAAAAAACCGATTAGTGTTTTGCTTCGTTAAGGTCAAATAAAAATATTTTTCTGAGGTTGGATGCCATAAAACATGTGTCACATTTCCAGTCACAAGGCATGTAGCATTTTCTGATCTGACAGCATATAGCAGCACAGGAGTAGGATTCAAACATTCAAAATTGGGGGTGGGTAAAGTTTCTTTTCAAAAGGGTGATGCAGGACGATTCTGAACTCAACTTCTCCCACTGATACACTGAATCTATAGCTATGCATCATACAGTTTCTTCTGCAGAAAAAAAAAAAACAACAACAACAACCTAGAAAACTGGCAGAGAAAAATTGAGGGTGGGTATACAGGGGAACCCAACTGAGACCCAAGGATTGAGCAAGTTTTGTTGATAAGGCAGGGCAGAAAAATGTGCCCTAAACAGGGAAGGAAGTAACAAGGAGTGAGAAATGGATTCGGAGAAGCGACAGTTCTACTTCCACATGTACAATGAATTTGGATATCTGTTGTGGTGTGACGAATTGTATATTTGTAGGACTGAGGTCATAGAACTTCCATTTCTGAGCCCAAAATTCTCCCTGTAGCTTCCTCTTTTGTTCCTGTGCTGTCATCTGGAGCCAAATGGATGTCAATTCTTTTCCTCAGAAGTCCTTGTATCCTGAGTCAAGAGTTTCTGCTCTTTCCCACACAGTCTTCTTTTCCCCAACACCCCCCGCCCCCACCTCTTATCATAATCAGAACTCCCTTATTCTCTAGATCAGGAGAGGCTCTTTATGAGCCACCTCAAATTACCCACAATGGAAGAAGTTTGAATACTGACCTGTATCTTTGAGGATATAAAAAAATTACCAGTGTTTTTTTTTTAAACTATGGTATTATATATGATAGGTATGATATTGTGATAATGTTTTTTTTTCTTTTTTTAGATTTTATTTATCCATGTGAGAGAGAGAGAGAGAGAGAATGAGGGAAAGCATGAGGAGGGAGAAGGTCAGAGGGAGAAGCAGACTCCACGTGGAGCTGGGAGCCCGATGCAGAACTTGATCCAGGGACTCTGGGATCATGACCTGAACCAAAAGCAATTGCTTAATCAGCTGAGCCACCCAGGTGCCCAATATCATGGTAATGTTTAAGAAAGAGTGCTTGACAAATCATAAGAAAAGAAAACTACAGTCTAATATTCCTTATGAGTATGAATGAAAGAACCCCCAATAAAATACTAGAAATTGACTCCAGCAATTTATAAGAAGAATGTATAAAAAGAATTATATACCATGACCAATTTAGATTTATCCCAGGAATTGTTGGTTTAACAGCTGAAAATCAGTCAGTGTAATACACCATATCATATCAGGATAAAACATAAAAACATGATCATCTAAATAAACACAGAAGCATTTGATAAAATCCAACCCCTTTCATGAAAAAAAAAAAAAAACCAACAAATTAGGAAGAGCATCCTCAACATGATCAAGGGCATCTACAGAAAAAGTCAGTCGATATCATAGCTAATAATCAAAGACTAGGTGCTTTTGCCCTGAGATGAGCAACAAAATAAGGATATATGTCCTTACCACCTTCATTTGGCATTGTTCTAGAAATTCTGGCCATGGCGATTACTCAAGAAAAAGAAATAAATGACATCCAGGTGGGAAAGAAAGAAGCACAACTATCTAAATTCATAGATTTTATGATCATGTATATTTAAAAAATCTTGTGGAGGGGCGCCTGGGTGGCTCAGTTGGTTTAACAACTGCCTTCGGCTCAGGTCATGATCCTGGAGTCCCAAGATCAAGTCCCGCATTGGGCTCCCTGTTCAGCAGGGAGTCTACTTCTCCCTCTGACACTCCCCCTTCTCATGCTCTCTCTCTCTCATTCTCTCGCTCTCAAATAAATAAAAATGTTTTAAAATCCTGTGGATTCACTAAAATATATTAAAACTAATCAAGTTTAATAAAGTTGTAAGATACAAGCTCAACGTACAAAAATCAATTTTATATCTATACACTTGCAAAAAATGAAATTTCCAAAAAAAGTCATTTACAATAGCATTAAAAGAAATACAATGATTAGGAGTAAATATTACCAAAGAAGAGCAAACTTAAACTCCTAAAACTACAAAATGGTATTGAAACAAATTAAATAATATCTAAATAAATGGAATAACATCCCATATAGATGGATCTTAATATGTTAAGATGTCAATTCCCCCCAACTGATCCACAGATTCAACTAATGTCTTATAAGAATCTAAGCTTTTTGTATAAATTAACAAGGTGATTCTAGAGTTCACATGGAATTTCCAAAGATGCTATAGACAAACAATTTTTAAAAAACAAGAACAAAGTTGGAGGACTTACAATTCCTGATTTCAAAACTTTTTGTGAAGCAATAGTAATGAAGACACTGTGAAACCGGCACAGGGACAAACATGAGGTCAGTGAAAGAGAAGTGAGAGTCCAGAAATAAACCCATGTTTCTACGGACAGCTGATTTTGACAAGGATGTTGAGAACATTGAATGAATAAATCTTTCAAATAAATGGCACTGGGACACCTGGATATCCAGATACAGATGAATTAATTTGTATCCTTAACTTAGACTGTATACAAAAATTAACTCAAAATGGATCAATTACACAAATATAAGAATTAAAACTATAAAGCTCTTGGAAGAAAACACAGAAATTAATCCTCATGACCTCTGTTCTGGCAATGAATTCAGAGATATGACACCAAAAGCAAGAACAACAAAAGACAAAAACAATAAATGGAATTTCATCAAAATTTAAAACTTTCCTGCATCAAAAAGCATTATCAAAAAAGATGAAAAAACAACCTACAAAATGGGGGAAAATATTTGCAAATTATATATCTGATAATGGTTTAGTATCCAGGATATCTACACAGCTCCTATAACTCATCAACAAAAAAGACAATTCAAGTAAAAACTGGGGCAAAGACTTAAATAGCCATTTCTCCAAAGAAACTATATACATGCCTGAAAAGTACATGAAAGGATGCTTAACATCATTCATCATTAATAAACTGCACAGGACAAACAATAATTAAAACCTGGGCAAAGAACTTAAATCGATATTTCTTCAAAGAAGCTAAACAGATGGTCAAACAGGCATGGGAAAAGATTCTTAAAATCATTGGTCATTGAGGAAAGGTAAATCAAAGCCATAATGAGGCACCACTTCACAACCACTAGTCTGGCTCTAATAAAAAGAAAGAAGAGGGGACGCCTGGATGGCTCATTCAGTTAAGCGTCTGCCTTTGCCTTTGGTCATGATCCCAGGGTTCTGGGATTGAGTCCCACAAAAGGCTCCTTGCTCAGTGGGGAGCCCGCTTCTCCCTCTGCCTGCCATTCCCCCTGTTTGTGTGCTAACTCCCTCTCACTCTCTAATGACAAATAAATAAACTTGGGGGGAAAAAACCCAGAAAGAAAGAAGAAGGGCATCTGGGTGGCTCAGCTGGTTAAGCATCTGTCTTTGGGTGGGGTCATGGTCCCAGGGTCCCACAACAGTCTTTTTGCTCTGCAGGAAGCCTGTTTGTCCCTCTCCCTCTGCTGCTCCCCCTGCGTATGCTCACTCTTTATCTTTCCGTCAAATAAATAAGTGAAATTTTAAGAAGAAGAAGAGAAAGAACTATTGGTGAGAATGTGGACAGATAGGAACCCTCACATGTTGCTGGTGGGAATGTAATATGGGGCAGCCACTGTGAAAAACAGTTTGGCTGTTCCTCCAGAAGTTAAATGTATAATTACCGTATCATCCAGCAATACTACTTCTAGGTATATATGCAAAAGGATTGAAAATGGATATGTAAAACAAAATTTGTACCAAAACATTCATAGCAGTGCTGTTCAACTCAACTATATGACTAGATTAAAATGGAAGACTGCAAACCTGGGTAGCCTTGCCCTGGGGGACATTTTAATCACAAAATAGAGTGATAGACTGGACTAATAACTCTTATTTTTTTGTACCAGATCTACACAATGAGATATAATATGCCACTGGCATTGATAAGATTATACTATCGATAGGCATGGGAAATTTAGTTAAGGCCTCCTGTGCCTATGCCACACTGATTCCTTCAAATGTTAGGCACACATAAATTTGTTACCCCCTTATCTACAGTTTAACTCTGCAGTTTCAGTTCCTCAAGCCTGTGTCACAATGCCTACATCATTCACTACTCTTCATTTCCTCACGTAGGCATTTGATCATCTCACATCCTCACAAGAAGAGGAAGGATGAGCCCAGTAGGATTAGATAAGATTCTTTTCTTTTCCTTTTTTCCTTTCTATTCATTTAAAGATTTTATTTATTTATTTGACATATGGCAATTACAAGTAGGCAGAGAGGCAGGCAGAGAGAGAGGGGGAAGCAAACTCCCTGCTGAGCAGAGAGCCCGATGCGGGGCTCAAACCCAGGACCTTGAGATCATGACCTGAACAGAAGGCAGAGGCTTTAACCCACTTTAACCCACTGAGCCACCAGGCACACCTCCTTTCTCTTTTCTTTTGAGAGAGAGATCACACAAGCATAAGCAAGCAGGGGGAGGGGCAGAGGGAGAGGGTAAGAGAGGATGTTAAGCAGACACCGTGTCCATCATGGAGTCTGATGTGGGATTGGATCTCATGACCCCAAGCCGATATCATGACCTGAGCCAAAACTAAGAGTTGGATGCTCAACTGACTGAGCCACTGAGATGCCCCAGCAATAAGATATCTTGAAGAGAGAACATATCCACATAATTTTTATTATAGTATATTGTTTAACTGTTCTATTTCATTATTATTGTTGTTAATCTCTTACCTTGGCTGATTTATAAATTAAACTTTGCCATAGGTATGCATAAGAAAAAGCGTAGTATATATGGGATTTGGAACAATCTGTGGTTTCAGGCATCTTATTGGGTGTCTTGAAATATACCCTCCATAAATACAGTGGGGACTACCATATTCATGTTTTCATTATTGTTCTCTTATATAAATACTTTATGAAATGTAGATAATCAAATAGGTATGACCCTTTTGCTATTAAGGGATCCTTGGTGAAAAACCATCAAGTGGCTTGTGATATAATAAAGAATATATCTGGTCTTTGTCTCGAGTTGAAGGAGCAGAGCTTCAAAAACCTTTGGGATTTCTTGAATGATAGAAGTCTCTCTGCTATGTTAATGAGGTGACTTCTGGCGGGACCCCCAGATAGCTTCCCCTGAGAAGGCCGCTCATCAGAAGAAACAACCATGACATTGCCTGGAGTTGAATTCAGTCACATAGCCTATGATTTTATGAAACATGTGCCTACATAATGAAATCTCAATTAAAAATAACTTGCGGCACACCTTGACGCCATAGGGACAGAAATTCCTATGCTCAGGCCCCTTCCAGACCTTGCCCTATGTACCTCTTCATCTGATTGTTCATTTATAATAAAAAGGTTCTCATAAGTAGAGCACCTTCTTGAGTTCTGGAGTCATTCTACTGAATTACTGAAGCTCAAAGGTAGCAATCGGAACCCCCAAATCTATAGCCAAGTCAGACAGTAGTGCAAACAGCTTGGGGTTCCTAGTTGTGGTTGTTATCAGAAATACGGGCAGTTTTGTTGAGGACCTTGTGGGAACTGGTGCTAACTCCGGACGTTAGTGTCAGAACTGGATTGAAATATAGGACACACAGTCGGTGTCAGAGAATTGGTGTAAGATACAGTAAGTGTAATGTGCCTTCCTGAGTTATGTAAGTCATTCTAGCAAATTATGGAGCCTGCAGAATAGTGGGGTTGATGGATCCGTAATCAAAGGAACGAGACTAATACAAAGCGAAGGTCAAGCAAAGCTTTATTTCACGCCAAGCATCGAGAATCAAACCAGACGTTCGGGGCAGCCTCTTACAGAGAGGGTGACCCTCCCAGCCTCACAGACTAACTTTTATAGAGCAAAGGCCATGTGGTTGAGCCTGGCCACACACAGGTGGCCAATGAGATTGTAACACACAGAGAAAGCTGCACAGTCATGTTAGGTCACACACGGGTGGCCAATTGAATTACAATTCACCCCGTAGTAGCTATTTGAACCAGCCTATCACCTTGGTCAGGATTGGCGCCCAAAAGGCACCCAAAAGGCAGGGCCCACACTCCTTGGTAGCTAGGGAGACAGTATGCACACCCCACTGATTGGATGTCTCCACCTGGCCTGACTCACCCTTGTATTTGGGTTCTGTTACCTGGGACTTATTTCCTGGATTTGCTTTTAAGTCAGTCCCCTGGGTGTGGGGGGGCAGGGTCAGTTTAAGTTTTACTACATAAACAACAAAATGGCTGTTCAACTGAGATGAAATCGCTCTGGCTAAATAGGTCCTTACAGGTCACCTGATGTTGCTAGCTGGTCAGAATGAGGAAGGACTGGGGACCCCAAGCTTGGGACTGGGGACCCCAAGCTTGAGACTACTATCTGAAGTAAAGGCAATCTTGTGGAGACGTACTCTTTGCTGTGAAGTTTGGCCAAACTCTGCATAGTTGGAGACAGAAGTCTTTTCACCTCTATCTGGAAAATCATTCAGTCATAGAAAGGAAAGAAATACTGATGCATGCTACCATATGGATGAACCTTGAAAACATTATTCTGAGTGAAAGAAGCCCGTCACAAAAAGAACACATGTCATTTGTTTTATATGAATATCCAGAATAACCAAATCTATAGAGACAGAAAATAGATGAATGGTTGTTTAGTGATTGTAGTAGGGTGGAGTTAGAAAGGTGATAATAGAGGAAACCAAGTTTCTTTATAAAGTGATGGGAATGTTCTAAAATGGTGTTAATAAAACCCATTGAAATACTCACTTTGAGTGGGTAAAATGTATGATGTATGAATTATATCTCCATAAGGCATCTTTAAATCTGTTTAAATTATGGGGTGCCTGGGTGGCTCAGTGGGTTAAAGCCTCTGCCTTCAACTCAGGTCATGATCTCAGGGTCCTGGGATTGAGCCCGGCATAAGCTCTCTGCTCAGCAGGGAGCCTGCTTCCTCCTCTCTCTTGCCTGCCTCTCTGCCTACTTGTGATCTCACTTTCCGTCAAATAAATAAATAAAATCTTTAAAAAAAAAAAAAAGAAAAAATCTGTTTAAATTTCAATTCAATTTAATTAACAGATAGTGTATTATTAGTTTCGGGGTAGAATTTAGGATTCATCAGTTGCATATAACACCCAGTGCTCATTACACCAAGTGTCCTCCTTAATGCCCATCACCCAGTTACCCTAGGCCCCCACCCACCTCCCCTTGAGCAACCCTCAGTTTGTTTCCTATAGTTAAGTCTCTTATGGTTTGCCTGCCTCTCTGTTTTTATCTTATTTTTCCTTTCCTTCCCCTGTGTTCATCTGTTTTAAACAGTTTCTCAAATTCCATGAGAGAGAAATCATATTTGTCTTTCTCTGACTGACTTATTCCACTTAGAATAATATTCTCTAGTTCTATTCATGTCATTGCAAATGACAAAATTTCATTCTTTTTGAGAGCTGAGTAATGTTCCTGTGTGTGTGTGTGTGTGTGTGTGTGTGTGTGTGTGAAAAGAGAGAGAGAGAACAACGCCCAGATGTCTACTGACAGATGAATGGATAAAGAAGATGTCATATATAACCATCCATTCATCTGTCAGTAGGCATCTGGGCTCTTTCCATAGTTTGGCTATTGTGGACATTGCTGCCATAAACATTGAGGTGCACATGTCCCCTTGAATCCCTATGTTTCTAATGTTTGGATAAATACCTAGTAGTGTAAATGCTGGATTATAGGGTAGTTCTATTTTTAACTTTTTGGGGAAACTTCATACTGTTTTCCAGAGTGGCTGCACCAGTTTGCATTCTGTCCAACAGTGTAAGGGTGGGTGTTCCCCTTTCTCTGCATCCTCACCAAATTAAGCCATTGTCTTTTTTTTTTTTTAAGGGTGGTTATCTTCTGTAAATATGAGCTGAAATAGCTATAGATGACACATAAGATGTCTGGGATTTGCTTCAAAAAAAATCCATAGAGGATGGGGAGGGGACCAGAAGAGAGAATACTGACCATTGGTTGATAATTGCTGAAGCTGAGTGCTTGGAGGATCATCATATTATTCTCTCTACAGCTGCATATGTGAGGAAAAAAAAAGAAGAATCTGATGCAATGTTCTGACTCAGAAAAGAGGGGACTGTTAGGATACCTGGGTGTCTGACTTTGCCTCAGGTCATGATCCTCATGGTCCTGCTGGGCTCCCTGCTCAGCAGGGGGTCTGTTTGTCCCTCTCCCTCTGCCTCTCCCTGACTGGTGTTTGTGTTCCTACGCTCTCTTTCTCTCTCAAATAAATAAATAAGATCTTTTGGCTCTCTGCTCAGCAGGGAGCCTGCTTCCTCCTCTCTCTCTCTCTCTGCCTGCCTCTCTGCCTACTTGTAATCTCTGTCTGTCAAATAAATAAAATAAAACCTTTAAAAAAAATAAATAAATAAGATCTTTTAAGAAAAAGAAAGAGGGCAACCCTGTCAGGACCCCTCTCACTCCTGAGAGCTTTTTCTGCCTCCCTACTGAATAAGCTTCTATCGCTTATATTCACTAAGATGAATGAATGAATGAATAAATGAATGAATAAAGAAATAAAATTTTAGAAAGGAAAGAAAGGAAGGAAGGAATGAGAGAAGGAAGCAAGGAAGGAGGGGACTGTCACCTCCTTTGATAAGTTCTTTAGAGGCCCTCCCCAGAGCCCTCAGGTCAAGGAGATGAATTATTGAGGGGAATCGGAGAGGCACAGAAGTCATGGAGTGTGGAGAGGCAGCTAGCACAGGGGCTGCTTTGGGCCAGGACAGCTCAGTGTCCCCAGTCCTCATGGTCAACCCCCAGGCCAGGCTGATGGTTGTGGTGGAAGTAGAGGGAGGGCGAAGAGGATCAGGTAAGAAATTCTTACACATTCATTCTTAGAGGGAGTGCAGCCTAGGGGAGCCTCTGGGGAGAGGGGAAGGATGGCGTCATTTTACTGCTTCGGCTGCTGCTGCTGCGCTGAGATGCTGTTTGAGGGAGCTCTGCCTTGCAGGGCCTCTGATCCTGTGCATGGTACCCCAGTTAGGAAACTGAAGCCAAAATTGAGAGCAGGACCTAGGAGTGCTGGCAGTTTTCCCTCTGAGAGTTGATATCTAGTCCATCTTTCTCAGGCCCTACAGTCCTTCTGGAGGGGCCCAAGAGCATCCGCTTGCTTCAGCCGGGTACTCCAGATGCCCAGGTAAAGATGGGATGGGGTGCGGGTGAGGGCTGGGGAAGACAGGACTGACAATGCTGAGCCTAGCCCTCCCCACAGGAACAATGCCTCACCTTTGACAGAGTCCTGGGCTCTGATGCCGCTCAGGTAGGGGGGTTTTAGGGAGCTGGGAGGAGCATGGGAGCCCTCAGGCTCCTAGATCCTGGAGTGCTGAGTGTTTCCCAAGCCCTTTGCTCGGACAGACTGGGTCAGGGCACCTGAGATCAGGGGATGTGTCTGTGTCTCCTGTAGGAGGCTGAGCAGGAGCTGCTAGCACGAGTCCAGTCCACACTAGGCTTGGTGGCCCAAGGGTACAGTGTGGCCCTATTGCTTCGGGGTCGGGAAGCAGAGACACCCCGGCTTGTACCTCAGGTGAGTCCCAGAGAAGCCACCGGGCATAAGTCTCATGAGGCTCAGGTGTTCCTTCCTCCCCGATACCTTTGAGAAACTTCCCTTCCCCTTCTTAGCTGGATTAGATTCCCCTCCTTGTGGCTCCTATAGTACACTGTGGTCCGTACAGAATGTTTTGTCAGGGATTTTTGCCTAGATTTTGCCAATCTAGGCAGCGATTAAGAGGTAGGTCAGGGAAAGTGGGAAGCTGGGCCCCATGGAGTGAGGGTCAGGGAGGGGTGGTTTGCAAAGATCAAAGATCCAGGGAGGTCTAATCTTCACAGTTTTTCTTAATACTGATAATAAACTTGACAGTTTTGTTTTTAGGGCTTCATGAAAATGCCCCCGAAATCAAAATAGCTACTTCAGAAACTTGTCATAGGCCCCTGCCATAGGAAACAGCAGGTCTCACTGAAAATGTCTACTCATGTGACCAGCTCACTGTGAACCATGAGGGCTGGGGCTCTTTCTGTCCTGGAGACTGTGTCTGTAGCACCTGGTGGAGAACCAGGTGCAGACTTCACCCTCAGGAAGTGCTGAATTATGGATTCAACCTTTCTACATCCCTACTGAACCCCTTTCTCCACTTTAGCTGTTGCAGATGCTGTTTGAGGAAGCTCTGCCTCCGGGGGGCCCTGATCCTGTGCTTACTACCCTTAGCCTGGTGCAGGTGAGACACTGCAGGGAGCGGGGCCTGGGAAGCAAGGCCCCTGCTATGTGGCAGAAAGTGCCTGAGGCTTGGGAGCAGCCAGAAGAGCTTGAGCCCAGCCTCATTCTGCTGCTCACCGGCATGGGCTTGGCTCTCCTGAAGTCTCCTTTTTCCTGCCTGAAATGACTGAATTTGGGGGCCCTATAGGGCCCCAGCGGGAGGATCGTGTGAGCTGAAGCCTGGAAAAGGCTCTGTGTGTATCCAGTGTTGTGCTTGCGTGATTCCAGCTCAGCCCCTGCGGGAAGACTCGGGACCTGCTCTCTCCAGGGACAGAGAACTTGTCAGTGCTAGATGTGTCCCCCCTGGGCTTGTGAGTATTTAGGGCCCAAGGGATCTGAGGGTGCTTGTCTTAAAGCAGGGCTGACACCCCCAAATCCAGCCCTTGGAGGTTTCTCCCCACTGCCATAAACTTGGGGTCATGCTTATCACACCCCCTCCTCCTCTTCCCTGCATCCCATATCCCCAACCCTCTCATTCTTCTTATCCTATCCTTCTATGTCTCTTCAGCTCGGTCCTTATCATCTTTGGACAGTTGAGCATCTCACTGAGCAGAACTTCAGTTTCTCCATCTGCAAAGTGGGAGAAATTCCAACTAGCCTGTTTCCCTCACTGGGCAGATAACAGGAGGAAAAAGGAGATTGTACAGATGTGAGACTTTTAGGGGATATACTGAGCTTGGAACCTTAGGGATGATTCTCACAGGCTCTTGGGAATCCCATCTAGCTTCCCACACAGAGGTTCTGGGGGCTGGACAGGACCCTGGTGCTTGGGAATTGAGCTCAGCCTCCCTTCCTCCAGGGTAGTGGAAAATGCCAGTGAGGTGGAGGTGTCTGACTCAAGAGTGGCCTCAGGGCTGTACTTGCAGGCTGCAGGCGATGAAGGCAGGTGAGGACAGAGGGCACCTGTCACCTCCCACCCCCATCCCTTAGGTGTTTGGCTTGATCCTACCCTCTCCTCCATAGGGCCTGCTCTCTGCTCACTGTCACCATTTCCTGCCCGGGGCCTGATCCTCCTGAGGGGTCTGGGATCCAGGGCATGTGGCGAGGGGCCTTGAGGATCCTGCAGCTCCCCAGAGCCCTGTAAGTCTCATGGAGTCTTCTGAATACTTTGGGGAGTGGCGGTTTGTGGGGAGGCTGAAATATGGATGCAGAGACCCAGGGCAGCCCCAGAATGTGTGTGGCTTTCTAGGTTCCCTAATGTGTGTGGGAATTTTCCTTATTCCCCCCAAATCTCACTCCTCAACTTTTCTTTCCTCCCAGTCTTTCCATGCATCTGTTGTTTGCTCCAACTGTTACTTTTGCTCATTCTTTCATCTTTCAATGTTTTGAGGGACTGTCCTCTAGCATAGCTGTTCTGCCCTGAGAGAATTAGAAGGTAAGTGATACAAAGCCCTTTTGGGGAAAACCTAAATAGCCAAAAAAACACACACAATTTCTTGGGAACAAGATCTACTCAGCTCTCTCCAGAGCCAAGTACCCCCACCAGAAATGCAGACTGTTGTCTTCAAGACCACCTCTGTGCTGGGGAAGAGGATGGGAGTGGGGTAAGTGATAACACCACAGAGAGCTCAACATATTTAAGTTGGCTTTCTCCCAGTGAAGCAATCCCTTGGTTGCTCTAAGCCTTGGACTTGGATTGTCCCCCCGAATTCTAGGAAGGTTGACTCTGACCATTTTTGCCAGACCATTCTGACGAAGGACAGACTCCCAGAGTTCCCCACTCTGCCATTTTTGTGGATGTCACCTTGCTTTGCCATTTTTAATTGGGTGATTAGTCTTTTATTACTGAGTTGTAAGAGTTCTTTAAATATTCTGGATGCAATTCCCTTATTCAATAGACAAAATAAATTTTGAACTATGAGAATATATTGTGTAATTTTGAAAATAATAAAATAAAGATCTATGCAAGGTTGCCAGTCTGCCTGGTGGTACACAGAAGTTACTGGAAATAGCCAATCTTTCCATCAGAATGTGATTTGGGCCAGTTTCTTTTCCTATCCATCAGAGGACATCTCTTTTCTTCCACCTTCCCTTGGGCAGAGATTGCCCCCTGCTGCAGGTATTGGCTGGTAAGGTTATTGGTGAGGAGGTGGAAGGCTCGTTGCCCTGGATTGTCTCGCGGCTCCTGGAAGGAAACAACTACAGTGGCCTTCTTCTTCGCCTGGACCCTCAAGGTGGCCTGAGGGGAGGGTGTGGGGTTCTTGGGGAAGCTCTGGAATCTAACTTAAGCCTGATCCACCCTCTCACCCAATCAGCTGCAGTCCCAACCGCAGTGCAGAGAGAGCCTTACCCTCTGGGAGGACCAGGATTCAGAAAGGTTGCGGGATGGCTAGGTTGCCAAAGGCTGGAGAGGCAGAGCCAATAGAAAAGCAACCTCCCATCCTTCAGAGACTTTCAACAGTTTACCAAGCATTTTTACACTAATGCCTTTTAAATTTTTTTTTTTTTTTTTTTGTCAGAGAGAAGGAGAGAGAGAGAGAGAGCACACAAGCAGGCAGAGAGGCAGGCAGAGGCGGGGAGAGAGAAGCAGGCTCCCTGCTGAGCAAGGAGCCCATGCGGGACTCGATCCCAGGACTCTGGGATCATGACCTGAGCCGAAGGCAGCGGCTTAACCCACTGAGCCACACAGGCGTCCCACACTAATGCCTTTTATTCTTACCACAACTCCATGAGACACATATAACTTAGATGAGGAAAGAGAGGGAAGTGTAATTTATAAACAAGGAAATGGAAGATCAGAGGAGGGAAAGAACTTGCCTGTTTTCACAGACTCTGTGAAATGATATGATGTCAGAGACATGGGGGAGGCCAACTGGAGGGTACAGATCAAACAAGAATGATTAAGATTTGATAATTATTGAAGCTGGGTGGTAAATAGATGGGTTTCCTGTACTTTGTATATGTTTGAAATTTTCTATAACGAAAGTAAAAAAAGAATCATCATCATCATCATCATCATCATCATCATCATCCTGGCTCTCTGTCTCCCAAACTAACAAACACAAATTAATTTGATTAATATACTCCCAGACCATGCACTGTGCCAGGCCCTGTGGAGTGAGGAGGATTAATTAGGGCAGTTCATGCCTTCAAGGATAAAACAGTGAAGGAAAAAGTGTGTTTATCCACTGGCCAGTTTCGTATCATGATTAAGGGCCCAGGCCTTAAGGTCAGACAGAACTGGACTTAAGTTTCAGCTCTGCAACTCATCAGGAAATTCCTTGACTTCTCTGAGCTTCATTTGCTTCATCTGGAAAATGTGGGACTAAGACAAATGAGAGTTGTATTGAAGCATTATGTGGATAAAAAAAGGGAATCCATGAAAAGCCTTAGCACAGTGCCACCAAGTACACATAAATGCCTGATAGGTATTAGCTCTTTTTATAAATAATGCCATTAATAAAAATTAAAAATATTACAGGCAGTGTGCTTTGGAATCCAGAAGGAGTGATTCTCTTTGAATGTCCCCTCACTAGGTGGCTCCCTGAGCTTGCTCTGGGATGCTCTTTTGGGGGCCGAGGGAAGGAGGATGCGGGCGAAACAGGTGAGGCCCACCCTGTGGGATGCAGTAGAAGAGGGCCGGGCCCGCCGGGCTGGCCTGAAGAGCCTGCGTTCAGGCCTCCTTGGAGACAACCTGACGGACAGTGGGCTCAGCCAGTTGGGCAGGGCATTGCGAGAATTGCAGGTAAGCAAAGTGAGGCCTGGAAGTGCCCCAGAGAGCAATGGCTGGAGCCTACCCTAAACCCCCTCTCCACAGGTAGTAAAAGCCTGGAGCCGGTGCCCAGGGAGCCAGATGCTCAAAAGGATGAAAGCTGAGGCTGTGAGGCTCCCAGAACTACAGGTAGGTCTTCTCATTCCACCTCTTAGGAGCCCCATTGATGTCTGCCTTCACAGAGCACTATGAGGCGGCCCTTCCTTCGTTCACTATTTACTGATTCCCAGACATTTATTGACTTCTCACTACATGTCAGGCATAGTGCTATGTAGACCCTGGGAAATCCCTGTCCTCATGGAGTTTTTAATTTCTGGAAAGAAACTATTTTTAACACCATCATCAGTGCTTTGAAGGCCCTATCAACACAGGGTTCTATGGGGGCATCTAAGTTAGTTTTGACAAGAGAAAAAAGGAACATTTCATGAAGGAAGTTGATTCCCGAAGGAGGTGAAGAACATTCTAGGCACAAAATATAACAGGCAAAGTCTTGAAAAAATAAGGGAGAGCTTGATCTCTTTGGGAGACTGCAAGCGGCTCATTTTGCTGGAGAATAGTTTGAGGAAGAGTCAAGAGAGAAGGATTAAGTAGTGAAGTACAGAAAAAAGGGGTGAAGTGGGGGTCAGTTCATAAAAGGCTCTGTGAATTTATTGAGATATTTGGACTTCATCTTGAAGGTCAACAGGGAAACCATAGAATTTTTTTCAGCAGAGAAGACCAACACTGCTTACATTTTTCAGGTGAGCAAATGGAGGCTCAGAGAAGGGATCTGAGCATCTCAGGGTCACTGATACAATCAAAGGTAGCAGAAGGGCAAACATGCCCAAGTCTTTAGACTCAATATGGTACTTTTTTTTCCTTTTTTCTTCTATTTTATTTATTTGACAGAGATCACAAGTAGGCAGAGAGGCAGGCAGAGAGAGAGGGGGAAGCAGGCCCTGCTGAGCAGAGAGCCCGATGCGGGGCTCGATCGCAGGACTCTGGGATCATGACCTGAGCCGAAGGCAGAGGTCTAACCCACTAAGCCACCCAGGCACCCCTCAATATGGTACTTTTGCATCAGTTTAGAGCATGGCCTCTCCTGTGCAGCAGGGGGCACTGTCCTCCAGGATTTGACACTGTGTGCCTGGACGGCTGCTCCTGTCCATCTCCTGGTCCTTCCCTTTTCCTTACAACTTGTTTTTCTAGCCCTGAGCTCTGGGAATTAGGCAGGGAAGCTCCCATTTATTGAGCAGAGCCTGCCACTTGTGCTTTAGGTGCATTATCTTATTTCATGCTCTCTACAAATTTTGTCAGCTCTATTTTACATGGATTCAAAGGGGCGCCTGGGTGGCTCAGTGGGTTAGGCTGCTGCCTTCGGCTCAGGTCATGATTTCAGGATCCTGGGATCGAGTCCCGTATCGGGCTCTCTGCTCAGTGGGGAGCCTGCTTCCTCCTCTCTCTCTCTCTCTCTCTGCCTGCCTCTCTGCCTACTTGTGATCTCTCTCTGTCAAATAAATAAAGTCTTTAAAAAAAAAAAAAAACAACACTAGTCACCCACCTGAGGTCACACAGCTGACGAGAGGAGGGGCTGGCACCGCGATCTGTCTGATTTTAAAGCCCTGAGCTTAATTCACACTATCCTGGGACGAAGAGTATGGAATTCTCACTCCTACTTTATTCTCAGCAGGTCATAGATTCAACAGCAAGCCAAAGCCCAGGATTCCAGGGAAAGCCCAAAGGTGGGTTTGAATTTTGGGGTGAAGCTGGGTATCTCCTCCACCTTTACTGGGCTTAACTGCATTTTCTTCCAGTGGTAGGAATAACAGCATCTCTAGGACTTGGACTCCACCAAAATCATCTTAGGGACTCTGAGGAACAGGTAATATACCTCATGTGCCCCATAACAGCTGAAGTTGTTGGGAGAGTGGAGTTGCAGAGCCCAGTTAATGTAGCTACTGCTTCTCGGTCCCAGCATCAGGAAGGAATACAGAGCTTCTGGCAAAAGGAAGACCCAAATGCCTATGTGATTCCTAAGGGGGAGGGGGCATAGGAAGGCTATTTTCCTACTGGGTCACATTAAGGGTATAGAATCCTTCAGGCCTCCATGGTACCTATAGGCAGAGTCAGTAACTCTCCTTTCTCCCTCTGACCTCCAAGTCTCTGTCCAGGTTCTAGGCCCTTATAGGCCAGTAGGTCCTGGATGTAGTTCTGGGAGCAGCCCTGGTAGTGGGGTTCTGTTGAAAAGCTGGACCCTGAGTCCCAAGGCTGTGAACACACATGGCTTCTAAGCCTAGACTGATGCCACCTAGGCCTGGCAGGTCCCAGATGTGGCCTTGCAGTTCTTCTTGGCCCAGGCCCGGAGGAAGAGACTGCACGAACAGCACCAAATATGGATCCAAGAGGAACTGAAGCGTTTGGGACAGGAGGAGGTGGTGGCAGGTGACCAGGTCAAAGCCCGGGTAATTGGAAAGGAGGTAAGGAGGGTCAGGTAGGGAACTTGAGGCTTCTAATTGGTCCAGGCACTATGCTGGGAGTGGACTCCAGCCTCAATCACAATAGACTGGGCCATATCCTCTCTCATGGTCTTCACAGCTTTGTGGGGGACAGATGAAGTGATTTTCAGTGCTAAGTACTGTGATGCAGGGAGCTAAGGGCTTATGGGAACAAAGAGGTGTGCCTGACCCAGGCTGGAGTGGATCATAAAAGATGGCATTTACCTGAGACAAAAAAAACAGATCGGCCAGAGGAATTTACTAGACTGAGCTCCACTTGGGCAGTCTGTACCATCACAGAGGCACTGAGTAAATATAACTTGTTCGAGCAAAATCAGAAACAAAACTTGTGTCCATGGAGGTGGTGCAAATATGTTCTGAGGACAATACTGTATGAGCAAAAGTCCAGAGGGAAGCAGTGGCAAAGTACAGTCTGGGTAGAGCAAACTGTCCATCTGGCGGGTGCAGGGTCAGAGGTGAGGCTAAAGAGACCAGTGTGTGCCATGCCTCTGAATTTGGACTTTACACCAAGAGTGACAGCAAACCACTGAAAGGCATGTGTCATCTCAGTTCTGTCCCTTGCTAGCCATAAGAATTTGTGCAGGTTAGGTCACTTCTCTGATCCACGGTTTCCAAATCTATGTACCAGATTTGGAAAACTAAAATGGCAACTACCCCATATGGTTTTTTCACTGAAGAAAGTGAAATAATACACATGAAGTGTTTAGAAGAGAGCCTGGAACACAGGTAGCACTGAACAAAGAATATGTATTATCACTGAAGGCCTCCAAGGAGAGGCAGAGATGGCCTCGGGAGCAGACGATGCTGAGACTGCGGCTGGAGGCCCTTCAAGCAGAGCAGGACACTGCGGAACAGGACCTTACAGCCCTCTATGACCTGCACGTGCAGGCTGCCCGAGCTCAGACACGCCACATGCTGCAGGTCAGTGGGGTCAGAAGGCAGGCCTTGAAACGGTTCAAGGCTGACTGGCTGACAAGCATCTCTGAATCTGGGCACAGGTATTCCAAGCCTGGCGAAGGATGTGGGAGGAGCAGACCATGACCACAGAGCATCACCACCGCAGCCTACTGGCTGGTGTCCTACAAGACAACATCAATCTGGCCAAGCAGAACCAGGAGCTCCAAGCCCAGAACCAGCAGCTTCAGCAGGGAGTAGATTAGGCGGAGCCCAGTCATTGGCAGATTGCTGCCCTGGGGAGGGATCTGATGATCAGTAATCCCGCCAACAGCAGCTCCCTTTCTCTTTATTCTTAAGGGGCTTAGAAGGGAGAGGGAGGGGGGACACAACCACCAAGTTAACCTTCATTATGGATAATTAACAATACCACTAACCAGGTCTCACTGTGCCAGTCCCTGTTAGGCGTTAATACCCACGACTTCATTTTAGCCTTTCCTGCTACCCTATATAGTGGTAGGTACCATTTGACCCCCATTTCAGAGGTAAGGCAACTAAGGCTTGGAGAGGTTAAGTAATTGCCCAAGGACAGTCAGCTATTAAGTGACAGAGCCAGAATTCGAATTCAAGCCAGACTGACCATAGTTCTACACTGCAGACAGTGGTTCACAAGATGCAGTGTGTACTGGAATCATTTAGAGAGTTTATTAAAGAACAAGAAAAAATTAAAAAAAAAAAAAAATCCCAGACCCTACCCTACTTCCTAAGATTCTCCAATAGGTCTCACTTCTTTTTTCCTTTCTTTCTTTTTTTTAAAATTTAAGTTTAGTAGGTATTCTCCCACAGGAGCAGGGATAATGTTCCTCTGGCCACGAGGAGAGATGGCACAAAGGAGTATCAACGACAGAACCAGAGGAAATAAGAATCAAAACCATACTGAACCCATGAGTTCTCTATCCTAAAATCTAGTTTGTCTTGCCAGGACCAGTACCTTCTATTCCCAAGAATCCCTCCAAATTCCCCACCACCCTAGTTTTATGCTTCAGAGAAATTTGTAAAGTTCTATGACAGAGAATAGTCTCTACTCCATCGAGCCCTGAAGGAAATAATGCTCCTGGCAACAACCAGGCGAAAATAGTATTTTCTCCTAGTCTGTAAGCATTAAGCATTCTCCTAGTTTGTCCAGCATTAAGACATTCAAGGTCCAAGATGAACAAAATTATGTTTGAGTGAAGCTACACGGCACAGAAGGCACAAGACTATCATAGCCAACTGCAGGAACCACCTGCACCCCAGAACACTTTATTAAGACTTTATTGCTTACATAGTTAAGAGACACTGATTGAGCGACACCAAATTTCACTGTGCCTGGTTCCAGGTCACTCTGTGTAGAGCTTCCCTAAACTGTTGAGAGCTGGGACACTGCCAGGCAGGGGCAGGACCCAGAGTGAGAAGAATGGTACCTCCTAGGAGCTGTAGAAGGGGCAGTGGGCTTTGAAAGGGCCCTTGGGGTGAGCAGAGAGGTCAGGAGTGTAGCCTTAAGCCAGGGCCCAGGGGCAACATTCCCTGAGATGAGTCAAGCTCCAGCCCTCTCTGGGGTTTCCAGAACAAAGGCTGGGTGGGTGTGGAGAGCAGCACTTTGGAGGGAGCATGGGGCACTGTCTCCAGGTGTTGCTGGAGCTAGGGGAGCTTGGAAGGGTGGCCCGGGTATTGGAATAAAAGGGGTGGCAATCGGGTTTTCCTGCATTACAGTGAGGGATGAATGTCTCTAATGATAGAGTCATGTACCAAAGCTGGGCTGGAGTAGCCTGTACCAGGCCTGGGAGCAATGGGTCTGGTGGGGTGACCGCTGGTGGCAAGGAAAGCCAACTGTTGCCCATGCCCCACTTCAAACAACTGCATTCATGCAGGATGAGGCAGGGAGCCTCCTCCACTGGGGGTGGAGTCATTTCTAAGGCCTAGGTATTGATGTTCCCCCAATCCTTAGTGTGGATGAAATTCTGAGACGTTTCTTTACTCAAACCCAGTCTTTAAGTCTCCTAAAGTAACCCTTCGTTCACCCACCTCCAGGGACTAACCTGGCTCTCACCTCCCCAGCTTTTGTCACAAGGCACTTGTTACAGGGCTGGCTTCTGAAGAAGGGTCGGGAGGCGGCTCTGACGACGGTGCTCTATCTATGGAGTCAGGAGTCTGGGTGGAGGGGGTCAGGGGCTAGTGACTGCCATAATAGAGGCGCACAGCCAGACCAATGAGCAGCGTGGCCAGGAAGAAGGCAGCCGTGAGCTGCAGCCGCAATAGGGCTGCTGAGAGCACAGCATTGACCACCAGGGAGCAGGACACAACGAACAGGCGTGTGATGCTGCTGCCGTGCTTCATGACAGCTGACATGAGCAGTCCATTCAGTGCCTGGCTCAGCACCACCAGCGCTGCCCATCCGGAGAAGCCCTCCAGGAGGCCCGGGCCGGGGCCACCACCTGCATGCAGACCTAGGTTCAGGAGCACACCGAAAGTATAGAGGAAGAGGTTCTGAAGGGCGAGGGGCAGCCGCTGTCGCTTCATAAGCAGTTCTGTGTACACGGACGACAGGCCTGAGATGAGGCAGTACAAGATGAGAAGCAGCAGTCCCAGTGGAGTGACATGTAGGGGCATGGGGCCAGCAGCAGCTGCTGAAGGTGTTCCAGGAAGTGTGTTCCCAGGGTCCTGAAGGCCACCAGCTGCATAGCAGGCCCCCGCTGCCATCAGCAGCAGCAGTGCTAAGCCCTGCCGGGCAGAGAGGCGGTGCCGGAGACAGAGGCAGTAGAACAGGGCCGTGCTTCCAATCTTGAGATTGCTCAGCACCTGGTAGGTGCTGGGGTCCATGTAACGTTGAAGATAGATCACCAGGTTGTTGTTAGCGCCGTAGAGTAGGGCTGATAGTGCAAAGGGGGCAGCCTGGCGCCATGGTGGGGCCCCCTGGGGCCATGCTTGCCAGCCCACCAAGAGGGAGAAGGCGCACAATAGTAGCTTCGTCAGCTCGGTCAGCAGCACAGCCGAGGAGGGCCGAAAGGGTACTCTGCCGTTCACATGGCACAGCGCCAGTAATGGGGCATGAGCACCGTACATGGCAGTGGACAGGAGTAGCATCAGGGTCCAGCGGGCCTGCCTGGGACGGCCCAGGCCTGGTGTACCCCCGTCCTCTACACTCATGCCCAAACCAGACCCTGGCTGGCCTGGGTAGCTAGCAAGGGGGCAGCAGGAACTGGAACACGTTTGGGTAAAATCAGTATGGAGCCAGCGCCTAGGAGGGAGTTGTGGGACATCGCTAGACAGAATACTGAGAATCAGAGTCAGGTGCAAACTCCACAGTCAGGGCTGAAAGAGGAAGGGGCTGGTGGTCCTAAAAGCCACAGTCTTGGGGCCAGTCCCATGGGGTTAAGGAGGGGCGTCCAAACTGCTGGCTGATAAGCCACTCTACCCTCTGCAGGAAGGAAAGCAAGGATGAAGGCTGTGGGCAAGTTGGAGATGGCAAAAGGGTGACAAGTGGGGAAGCCAAATATGGTGTCTGTGGTTGAAAGACCTCTACCTGCAGGCCCGAGGTGCTCATCCTTCCTCCCCCATGGGATCCAGAGCTAGTCAGGCCCCTTTCGCAATGACCGAAGATAGTCCCTCAATGTCTTCTCCACATTGGGCACGGCATATGCCTGAGCTGCATAGATGCCAGTGCAGGTACCCACAGCAAAGCCCAATACTGCGGAAGCCCTCAGTTTGGCCACGACATAACCGGCTAAGAAGCCCTTGAGAAATGGGGAGGACATGAGCGAGCCATCCTGTGGAGTAAAATGAAGGAAGAAACTCAGCCAGGGTCTCCCTTCTCTATCCAGGATCTACTCAAGCTGACCCTAGAGCATCCCACTACTAGCTCCTCTTTACTCTAAAAAGCTGCAGTATTGTCTCCAAGGATTTTCTCGAGGTTCTGGAGGCAGAAAAAGAACCTAGAAGTCCTCATCACACAATCTCAGAACACCATGGTTAGAAGACACCAACGACAGAATCCTACCCCCACAAACCTACAGAGATGTCCCTGAGGAATTGGACCCATCTGCTTCTCCAGCCTCACTTCCTCACTTTATCATGCTCTGCATTACTGCAGCCAAAGTTAAACTATTTTTACTCCCCATGTTCATCATGCTACCTCCAACCATGAGAGCTTGGCATATATTGTTTCATCTGCCTGAAATGTTCTCTCCTCTCCTCTTTACCTAGTTAACTTCTACTTAGGATGCCAGTTCAAGTGTCATTTTCTGTTTTGTTTTTTTTTCATCATTTTCTTAGGGAAATTTTCCTTGGGGTCACAGAGAACCCACCTCAATAACCATTTGCTGAATAAAATCTTTAGTACCCATTCAAAAGCATATAGGGCAATGCATCCCAAGAGTGGTGGGATGGGGAGTCAGGTGGGGGGGTTGGGGAGTGGTAGGCAGGTGCAACTTTACCTGGCTCACACCACTGCTAACTTCGTCTTCTACACGCTGCTGCAGGCGTTCCAGCTGGTTCTTTAGAAATGCCAGGTCCTTAAGCTTGGGCAGAGAATCCTAGAACAAAAAAGAAGTGGGCTCCAGCAGGTTAACGCAGCTCCATTCTCTGCTCAGGTCTATCAGAGGCTGGGTGGATGGGGCTGTGAGCATGAGAAATCTCATCTTATAAAAGAGGGGCGCCCGGGTGGCTCAGTGGGTTCGGCCTCTGCATTCCGCTCAGTTCATGATCTCAGTGTCCTGGGATTGAGCCCTGCATCCGGCTTTCTACTCAGCGGGGAGCCTGCTTCCCACCCCCCTGCCTACTTGTGATCTCTCTCAAATAAATAAAATCTTTTTTTTTAAAAAATTATTTATTTGACAGATGGAGATCACAAGTAGGCAGAGAGGCAGGCAGAGAGAGAGAGAAGAGGAAGCAGGCTCCCTGTGGAGCAGACAGCCCGATGTGGGGCTTGATCCCAGGACCCTGGGATCATGGCCTGAGCTGAAGGCAGAGGCTTTAACCCACTGAGCCACCCAGGCGCCCCTCAAATAAATAAAATCTTAAAAAATAAAAAGTAAAAACTTCCTGAGATGATAGTGGTAACAAAGAAAAGACATTCAAAAGTGAATTCCCAAGGGGGCCACAGAGGGCGTGATAGCCAGGATCTGCGTCTGTGAAAACCATTACAGAATTTTATAGAACAAGAAGTGTGTAGGGAGGCAAGAGGAACAACTAGGGCACTTTCAATTAGACTTATCAGGCTGGCTGCCTCGATTATGGGCTGCCTGAAAGTGGCAACCAGCTCGTCTTGCCTACTGGATCCCCAAGCCTAACACAAAGACTGGTTAAGTACTTAGTAAATATGCGGACGGTGCTGAACTTCAGACTGAGAGTGAATAAAGGCGTGAGGCAGTTTCCTGGACGCCCTGGGGGTAAATCTGATTTCTGCCCGGACTTCTCAAACTGTGACTGGATGCGCTAGCTGGGTTGAGGGTGGGGTCGGTGGCTGCAGAAGTGCGGGTAAATGAACTGAGTGGCTCTGATCATCTCGAAGTATGAAATTCAGTGTAAGCGCAAGAGAGTTTGAATGACAATGTGCATGTCCTTGTGGCTTGGAAACATCGTGTTTCTAGACATGAAATTTCGTGGGACTGGGGAACGCAAAAGAGTGAGGATGCGTCAGGGTGAGTGTGTCTTAGTGTGTGCCAGTAATTAAGGACTGTGAGGGTCTCAGGAGAGGACACCTAGGAAATATCCGGCTCTGCTTGCCTCGTGTAGTGCTCCGCTACTCCACTCCCCGGTGTTGAGCCAGTCGCAAGAGTATAAACCCGACAAGAGTAAAAACCCCATAAAGGACACCTCTACGCGAGAGGCTCCAGTGTCGCCTCTACCAAGGACCAGAACGGTGTGAAAACCACCCCACATCGCAGATAACCCCCACATTCACTAACCTTGTCATCCGCCATCTTCCCCGCCGAACTTGTGGCGCAGGCGCAGCCCCGCCTCCCACTTGCCAAGTGCTACGGCCATCTTTACTGAGGGCGGAGGCACTTCCGGGGCATTTTTGGAAAGGGTGCCGGTTCTCTCCCCTCGGCGGAGCCCCTGTGGTCTCATTCTTTCACGTACTCTCACGTGACCCGTCCGGCGCGACACAATTTGTGTGTCCGCGCTCACACGACCCGGACGCGATGAGCTCACTGATACGCATGGGCGCCCTGCGCACGTTCGTCTTTCTGGTCATCCGCCCCTTGATGAGCTCACAGTTGCGCCGTGATGTCAGCGGGGGCGTTGGCGTCGGTGCGTCTTTCCCGGAGCCACGCTCGGAAACACGGACCCCGTTGGCGGATCCAGAGGCCTGTTTACACGCACCACCCCTAGGCGGGCGGTGCTCCTCAGGCTTGTCCTCTCCCTCCCCTGAGATCCGGCGCTTACCCAAGCTCGTATTTGTGCGGCGCCCGTTGGCCTGGCCAGCGCAGAGAGGCTGGGCTTGGGGGCGCAGCAGCTCCAGAGGTCGAGCTGGGCTGAGATTGCGGGCCGGCAGAAGCCGGCGGGGACACGGTCGGGGCTATGCTGGGCAAGGATTACATGCTGGCCATCATTCTGGTCAACTGCGATGGTGTGCATGGAGGGGCCCGATGGGAGGATGGGTGCTGAGGGGGAATGAGGGAGTTGACGGGGTGTATCTCAGGGTGAGGACCAGGGGATAAATGAACCCTGGATCTTTGCACTCTAAAGGACCTCCTGGCCCTCCATCCTAAGGATTGTCCCGTTTGGGATGGAGGGAGGGTTCTTTTATTTTTTAATTTTAATTTATTAATCTGAGAGAGAAAGCACAAGCAGAGAGGAAAGGGAAAAGCAGGCTCCCTGCTAAGCTGGAAGCCCCACGTGGGGCTGATTCCAGGACACTGAGATCATGACCTGAGCCGAAGGCTGCAGCTTAACGGATTGAGCCATCTGGGAGCCCCGGAGGGAGGCTTCTGTCAGGGTTATTCTGAACCCACCAATATGCCTTTCCTCTCCAATCCTGTGATTCCGTGCCCCATCCCATGTTCCTGTAGATGACTTGTGGGGGGACCAGAGTCTTGAGGGGGAGCCAGGACTGCCCCCTGGCTGGAGGAAGATACGCGATGCTGCGGGTACTTACTATTGGCATGTACCCAGTGGCAGCACCCAGTGGCAGCGCCCAACCTGGGAAACAGGAGATGGAGAGGAACCAGGCACGGTAGGTGGAGTGTGAGGAGGGAGGCTGAACCCCACGTGGATCTGGGCCTGCTGCCGCCACTCTGACTTAGTTCCCTCTTTACAGAGGACAGAGGGGATTTGGGGACTTCGGCCCCCCAAGGGGAGATCCTTCTCCAGCCTGGAGAGCTCACTGGACCGCAGGTAACAGGGATGGGCCAGGCCAAATGAAAGACTTGGGGTTCCATGGCATTCAGGGATGCAACTGGACTCTCATTCTGCCTTTAAGCCCAGGTTCTTGGCTCTGTCCCATTTCTTGAGTTAAGACTCTGTTGCTGTATGTTTCCTATGGGTTCTTTCCTATTCTGGGTACTGGTAAATCGTGTTCTAGATCTTGGCCACTGTACTCAGCTCATTCCATGGGAGTGCCTGCCCTGTGTTTTAGAGAGTCTTGTCTCAATTTGGGGTTCTGGTCCATGTTTTGGATCCTGTTCCCCGTTTGCAACTTTTATTCTATGTTCTAAGTTTTGAATTTTTGTTTGAATTTAAAGCACTCTCCATATTACATTTATTTAATATGTCGTGGGCCCTCTCCCACTCTGGTTTTGTATTTGGGGTACTGTGTTCTGGGTCTTATCCCACATTTCATGCCCATTGCTTAGCGAGGGCTTCCCCACTGTCCCTTGTGTAGGAAGTGTGGTCACTTTACAAGCTCTGCTCTCTTCCAGGAACTCTCTGTCCTGGTATGGTGAGGAATCCTACATCCAGAGCATGGAGCCAGGGGCTAAGGTAGTGTCTTGGGCCTGAGGGCCCAAGAAATGGTTTTGGAGGTGGTGGATTGTTCTGGATTGTTCCAAGGGAAAGGTTAGGGGTGGGACTGGGCTGAGAAGAGGTGATGAAGGGTGAAAGGAGTGGGTACCAGAAGGTTTATGTGTGTGGAACCCAACGACATCTGCCATCCTACTCTACCTCCTGTTCCACTTCCACATCTGCCTCCACTCTCTCATGGCCCTCCTGTCCTTTCCCCTAACCCGTCAGTGCTTTGCAGTCCACTCCCTGGGTTGGGTAGAGGTACCCGAAGAGGATCTGGTACCAGGAAAGAGCAGTATTGCAGTCAATAACTGCATCCAGCAACTGGCCCAGACTCGCAGCCGTAGCCGCAGCCAGCCCCCAGATGGTGCCTGGGGCGAGGTGAGCTGGCTGGCCCTTCAAGGGATTCAGCCCAGGGCCTAGCGGAGAGAGTTGTTGCTGAATTGCCTGTTCTTGGTGGCAGCCGCCTTCATCTGAGTTCTGGACTGACCTTTCCTTTGCAGGGCCAGAACATGCTGATGATCCTAAAGAAGGATGCCATGAGCCTGGTGAATCCTCTGGACCATAGTCTGATCCACTGCCAACCTCTGGTGCACATCCGTGTGTGGGGTGTGGGCAGCTCCAAGGGCCGGTGAGGACCCCTACATCCCCCCAAGTGAGAGTTGCTCCTCCCTCCCTCCTGCAGGCTGTGATCCCCACTGATGCTGATCCTCTGTACTTGAACCCCTGGACACAGATCCTCTGACATGGACCCAAGCTCTGCCTCCCCTGCCTGGTCCAGCTCTGGTTGGGGAGGGTGGGCCCAGCTCAGCAGGGACGGATGGGGGAGAGCCTGAGAGGCTGGGCTGATTCTCTCCTGTGCTCCCACATGCTTCCGGAACAGTGACAGGTGAGCAACAGCCTAGTGTCTTGAACCCCAGCCCTGACCTCCCGATTCTATCCCCACCATGTTCTTTGCCTGACTTTCCAGTCTCCTGCAGACAGTACAGGTCCCTTTTCCTACCCAGCCTCTACCCTACTCCAGTCTCTGCCCCTGCCCCAGCCCCATCTCTGACCCTGCCAGGGACTTCGCTTTTGTGGCGGGTGACAAAGACAGCTGTATGCTCAAGTGCCATGTGTTTCGCTGTGATGTCCCTGCCAAGGCCATTGCCAGTGCCCTGCATGGGCTCTGTGCCCAGGTAAGAGCCAAGAGTGGGGCAGGGAATGTGGGTATGGAGCTGGCGTGAAGCTTCCAAGGTGGTTGGGTCAGGGAAGTATTGGCTGCCTTAACCTCAGTTCCCCTCTCCCTTAATCTCCTGCTGGTTGCTTTGTGTTTCAGATCTTGTCAGAGCGAGTGGGTGTCAATGGTGATTCCCCTTGCTCCTCCCTAGACCCCATCTCCCCTGAAGACTTACCACGGCAAGGTATGGGGAGGAAGGTCCTGCATTATAGTAAGGGGCTACTTCCGTGAAAGTCTGGGTTGCTTAATTGTTGTTGTTTAGTCCTTCCCTGGAGATGCGGGACTTCTGATGTGTACTGGTTCCAGGGATCCCAAACTCTGAATTGAAGGAGCATCCATGGCCTTCTTTCTTCTGTCTCCAGTTCTCAGAAGGGTGGGTGAGGGCATCATTGAGAGAGTGCCCAGGCCAACTTGTGTGTGTGTGTTTCAGTGGAGCTGCTGGATGCAGTGAGTCAGGCTGCTCAGAAGTATGAGGCACTGTACATGGGGACCTTGCCAGTCAACAAAGCCATGGGTGAGGACTGAGCTGGCTGAGGAGGTGGGCTACATGAGGTTGGGGAAGGTGGGTATGGTAGGATCTACCATCATTTCTCAGAGTGCTCCCATGGCCCTGTCTGGTCTAGAATGTGCCATCCTTCCCAACTCAGGATTCTAAACCCAGCCCCAGTCCTTCCCTTGCCATCTCTCTGAATCCCAAGTCAGTGAGAGGGGCCTAGACACTCCCTGCAGATCCCTTTTTTCTTTATGCCTGGGAGACATTATGGTGGGCATGTCCCCTGCCAGGCATGGACGTGCTGAATGAGGCCATTGGTACCCTCACCACCCGGGGGGACCAGGATTCCTGGGTCCCTGCCATGCTCAGTGTATCTGACTCTCTAATGACTGCACATCGCATTCAGGTACCAGAAGAAGGTGAAGTTGGGGGCTGTGGATGGGGTGGGAGGGATGCTGAGGGGCTCATTGCATGCTATTGGAAGAGCTCACTGGGTCCAGCCAGTGCCCGGTCCTCTAGTGACCAGGCCTGGTGTGGGCAGGCAGAAGCTGGTGCAGAGGAGGAACCACTATGGCAGTGCCCCGTGCGCCTCGTGACCTTCATTGGCGTTGGCCGTGACCCTCACACCTTTGGCCTCATTGCTGACCTGGGCCGTCAGAGCTTCCAGTGTGCAGCCTTCTGGTGCCAGCCCCACGCAGGGGGACTCTCTGAAGCTGTGCAGGCGGCTTGCATGGTGAGTTTTGGGTGGGAATGGGTAGGTGGGGTTGCCCTGCAGCTGTACTGGTGACTGGGGCTCAGAATTGGCAACCTCCAGAAATCAAAAACGAGTAATCCCAGGGCTGATTGTAGTAAACTGTTCTTTTATTTGGCCCTCATGCTGTTTTTAATAAGTTCGAGTTAGTTTAGAGCTAGGACATTTCATGTATTAATTGCTATTCCTATTCCTCTTAAAATAGCAGAACCTCTGATACTGGGTCAGCACATACAAATTTTAACATTCAGCTAAATTGTGTAGGGGCTGTTTGCAGTAGGGTGGGCACTATTTCTCCTGTTTGTCTCAGGTTATTTCCTGACATCTGTGGGCATTGGAATGTGGGATGCTTGCAGTCTGAATTCATCTTACTCTTTCCTTAACAAACGTGAGTGCCTGCAGGGTACCAGGCACCATACTTGATCCCTCACAGAACACTCAGTTTAGATCAGAGACAGAACAGAAGGCAGTTGTACTCCACAGGAAGATGGAGGAGACCGCCCATTCCTGAAGGCCACCTGGAAGAGTTGATAGCTGAGAGTTGAAGGTCTGAGGAAGAAGTTAGGTAAAGGGGATTGGGACAGAAGGTGTGCCAAATACAAGGACGCCCAGTTGTGAAGATGAGAGGAATATGAGTGGATTACGGTATCTAAAAGAATCTAGTGTATCTGGAGGAAGAGATGAAGTGAGAGATGGGGGCAGAGAAAAACATCGAGTCATGGAAGAACTTAGAGATTGTGGTCATGAGTTTACTTGTCCCAAGTCACTTTGAGCCATTGAAAGGTTTTGAGCAGTGAATTTAAGTTTGTGGATCAGGAAGACAACTTAAGGTATATTATAGGTAAGTTTGAATTCCAGTTCTATCATTTTTTTGACTAGGTGACCTTGGGCAAGTCATGTATAATCTCTGAACCAAAATTTCCCCATTTGCAAAATGGTGATAACACCTCATAAATAACTTTGGATTAAGTTAGGTTATGTGAAGCATGTAGCACAGTGTCCAGCTCTCCTTAAATGCTCAGTAAATGTCAAATTTTCTGTTTCTGTTATTGAGCTCCCTGGGAATGCTGTAGGGGCTCCAGTTGGGGCCGACTACCAGCTTTATTCGACTACCAGACTGAAGCCATGGCCAGTTGCCTGTTCTGCAGAAGCTTTCAGGGAGTCCAGGGGCAGAAAGGAGCTGGACCCTCACATTCCCGTTTTCCCTAGGTTCAGTACCAGAAGTGTCTTGTGGCCTCTGCAGCTCGAGGCAAGGCCTGGGGTGCCCAGGCCCGTGCCCGCCTGCGGCTCAAGCGGACCAGCTCCGTGGATTCCCCAGGAGGTCCCCTGCCACTCCCCCTGCTCAAAGGAGGGGTTGGGGGTGCAGGGGCAGCCCCTCGAAAGCGGGGTGTCTTCTCTTTTCTTGATGCCTTTCGCCTGAAGCCCTCTCTGCTCCATATGCCCTAAATTAATCCAGGACTGGGTAAGGAGGTTCTGGGTCCATACCCAACTCTGTACCCCTTCATTCTCCAGGGGCCTGTAGCCTCTCACTCCTTGAAGCCTTCTCTGCCTGCTCCTCTGGCTCTTGCCTACCCTCTATTTATTGCCCAGTTTATTAAATGTTTATAGGGATGACTGAGAGGCCCTACACCACAACCCAGGCCCCTGGCTGTCCTTTCCCTGGGTCCCTGTGTTCCTTGCCCCTGTTTGGCCCTGGACAGTTGGCTCTACCTCAGCAACACTTTATAGCAAAATCAGTACAAATAAAAATCCCTCAGTGACCTCACAGGGTGTGAGTATATTGGGCCTGGGACAGGGTTGGGGGTTAACACCTGTGTGAGGTGAGTGTCTGTGTCTCTGCTTGGTGTTGGTGGCTGCCTGTAGTCACATGAGGACTTGGTGTGGTGTAAATCTGATTTCATTCTTTCAACAAATGTATTTTCTGAGGTCTGTGTGCTAGACAGTGTGGATATAAAGTACGGGTTCCACCTTCAGAAGGGGAGATGAACAAGCGTTAAATGAGGTAGAAGATAATAGGTAGTACAACTAGGCAATCTCAGGGTTGTGGAGGCTCCAGTGAGATTCTTAACCTAACCTAAGTACTGAAAGGAAATCAACACTAGTTACTGAGCTTAGAGAGTATAAATGTGTAGGGCCGTAGACAGAGGTGAGTTTCTAGAGTTCCACCTTGCTAGATCACACAGGGACATTTGTGGGGCAGGAGTTTCTGGTGGTTAAAATGTACTCCTGAGAACAACTGTGACAGTTTGAACCTGCAGGGGATTAGGACTCCTAGACCGCCGCCTTTTGGAAAACAGCCCCCTTCGGTGCCTTGTGATCAGGGCCCCGATGCCTCATTAGCTGGAGATTTCGAGTACTTTAGGGAGCTGAGGCAGCATTCCCACAGCGGCTCCTCCCGGGATTTCTGAACAGCCATACGACGTAACGGGTTCCTAGCTACCAGTCGGCCCGGGGGTGGCACCCGCTCGGGTGAACGGCCGCCCCGGAAGTGACGCGCTGTGCTGCTGGCCTTGCGGAAGTGGAGATGGCGGAGCTGTATGTGAAGCCGGGTGAGCGCGGCCGGTGGCCTGGGGTCGCTGGGTCGTCCCCCTACCCATGCTGAGGGCAATTATTGCACGGGGGGTGGAGCCTTCGTCTCTCCAGGGCTCGCTTCACATGTCCCCTCACTCCTGCAGGCAACAAGGAGCGTGGCTGGAATGATCCCCCGCAGTTCTCCTACGGGCTGCAGACCCTGGCTGGTGGACCCAAGCGCACGCCGCTCACCAAGAGGGTCGCTGCTCCCCAGGATGGCTCCCCCAGAGGTGCGTGGGGCCCCTTTGTGCAGAGACCCGCCCAGAGGGCGGTGCCAGGGATAAACTTGGCCCGAGGGCCCTTTTTGCTCCTCTGAGGTCTCTCTGAGAGGAGCTCCATAAAGGGGCACAGGGCAGGCCCTTTTCCCGGCTCCTTCTCTGCTGCCTATGTCAATAAATGGTTAAGTTTCAGTAGAATCTCTCTGCTTTCTATGTAGGTGAGCTCATCCAGACCTATGGTTTTTTAATAGTTTTTATTCCCAAATTGTTTCCATATTTTATTTCTAACCTGGATACCATAGCTATGTATTCATTTGTCTTGTGCTACCTCTTCATTTGGTTGTCTGTTAAGATCCAGACTTAATGTGTTCATTCATTCATCCAATCAGTGTTATCCACTGAGCATCTCTGAGCCAGGCACTGCTTGAGGGCAAACTAGACAGCAGTGAACAAGACAAAAAGGTTTCTGTTTTCATACTCTAGCTTTGGAAATAGATTAAGTAGTGGTAAGGGCTCTGCAGAGAAAACAAGGTAATGCAAGAGTGACTCTAAGGTGGCTGAGGAGCTGACATTTAAGCTAAATGGTTAAAACCTAGCCCAGCAAAGATCAGGTGCAAGAGCATCCCATATGCAGTAAACAGTTAGTGCAAAGGCGCTGAGAACAAGTTTGGCAAATTCAGAGACTGAAGGAATACCTAACGGCCAGAGGACAGTGGGTTAGGTAGAGAAGTTACAATCTGAGGATACGCAGGGGCCAGATCATAGCAGATTTTATAAAGCATGATAAGGAAGTTTGTATTTTAATCTGGGTAAAGTTGGAAGCCATTGAAAAGTTTAAAGTTTAAAGGATATCTTTATTTCTGAGCATGTCCTGCGTGAACAACTGAAGCTATGGCCCCCCCAAAAGGGGCTCGGATTTAGCTTTTTCAGCACCCCCTATGTTATCAGTACTCACACTGCAGAGGAAGTGAGATTCCCAAGCAGGCTGCATGCCTAGAACAGAGCCTGATGTGGGGGCTCAATTTTATGACCCTGAGAGATCATGACCTGAACCGAAATCAAGATTTGGATGCTTAACTGAGCCACACAGATGCCCCACAAACCAGGGTCTCATAATCTTGGTATGACTGACATTTTGGGCCAGATAGTTCTTTGTGGTGAGGAACTGTCCTGTACCTTGTAGGATATTTGTAGCACTCCTGGTTTCTACCCACTAGATGCCAGTAGCATTCACCCAGTTGTGGCAGCCAAAAGCACCTCTGGACATTTGCCCCTGGGGGCAAAAATCTCCCCAGCCTGAGAAACAGTGACTGATGTACATCTTAAAAAAGATCACTGTGGGGGCGCCTTGGTGGCTCAGTGGGTTAAAGCCTCTGCCTTCAGCTCAGGTCATGATCCCAGGGTCCTGGGATTGAGCCCCACATCGGGCTCTCTGCTCAGCAGGGAGCCTGCTTCCTCTCCCCTCTCTCTCTGTGCCTGCCTCTCTGCCTACTTAGGACCTCTGTCTGTCAAATAAATGAATAAAATCTTAAAAAAAAAAAAAAAGGCTATTTCAGTAACATGAGCAAGATTTAACAATGATTTGGACAAGAGGGGGAGTATAGAGGTAGTAGAAATTGGGTGGATGTGGCATATGTTACTGAGGCAGTCAGTAGGAACAGATATAGGTGAGAGAAAGAATCAATATAACAGACTTTTCACTTGAGGAACTGGCTGGTATTGTTCATAGGTATGGGAAACGAGGGAATTGGGGGGCAATATAAGTTTGAGGGGAGGGTAAAAGCAAGTTTTGTCTTGGACATGTTAAAATTTGGGCTGCTACTGTGGGGAGGAGAGGTCTAGGCCAGAATTACAGAAATGAGTATTGATTGTATGGATTATGTTTGATGTTGTGGGCTTGAATAAGGTTACTTAAGAATGTGTGGATAGAGGCCTAAAGGGGGTTCAAGATGGAGCCCTCAGGCTCCCTAGCATTTCAATGTTGAGTAGAAAAGGAATTACTAAAGGGGCTTGAGAAATAGCTAAAGTAGCAAGAAGAAAAGTGAAATTTACTCAGTAAAATTTTGACTCAACCAACCATGATGGATGATGCTGAGAGGTCAGGATAGATAGAGAAAAGGGACCTTGGCTTCACCGAACTAAATTGTGATAATGTGGTAACCAGCGTGGTTACCACAGAAGCAGTCTACGGAGTAATGAGAGTAGAAACGCAGCTGGATGGGCGGAGAAGAGAATGTAAAAAGAAGTAGAGAGACTATACACTATGTAGCTCATTGAAGAAATCCTGCTGTGAGACAGAAATGAGGCTATGCCTAAGGATGAAATGGGAGGTAAGGGAGGATTTTTGTTTTTAAGATGGTAAACACTATAGCATGTCTGTATGCTGAGGGGAGGATTTTCTAGTGGGAGAACTGGTGGGACAGGAAAACAGGGCAGCTGCAGGAGAGAAGCCTAGAGAAGAGGCAAGCATTAGTATAGCTGGAAAGATGGTCTCTGATAGGAGCAAGAATCTTTCATCCATTAGAGGAAGGAACGTGGCCCCAGGTACAAGCAGATTAGTAGAACCGGTGGTGAGGAGATGAGAGTTCCTGTTTAATTACCTCCCTTTTCTCAGTGAAATATGAGGCAGCATTGGATGTAGAATCCAGGGAAAGGAAAAGTAGGGGAAGAAGTCAAAAATTCAGAGAGAAAATGTGAGAAGAGTTCTGAAGAATGGAAAAATGAGGCAAAGGATCAGAATTCCAGGCAGTGGTGGATACCTTTTAGTATCTGTACCCAAGAATTTAAAGTGTAACTCAATAGCATGGTTCTGTCTTTCCTTCTAACAAGTGTGGGCAAGTTGGGTTTACTAGGAAAGTGGGATGAGGGGAGGGGATAAAGTGAGGTAAGAGTGTCTATAAGGGAGTGATTTTAATGCATGAAAAACTGATTGATTGGGCTGGAAAGACAGAGGTTTTGGAGATGGCACAGTGTTAAAAACAAGGCAGAGAAGAGTGAGAGGTTAAGGAAAGGTGGGAAAAATCATCATTGAAGGTAAGGAGCTTAAACTTGAGAGGCCAAACGAGAAGATGAAATAATCATCCGTGTGAATGTTGATGCCTAGAATCAAATGACTTTTCTTTTTTCATAGTGCTTCCCACCATCCCATTACTATAGGCAAAAATCAAGAGTCATCCTTGACTCCTCTCTCCCTCACTCCCAATCCATAAAGTCCTGTTGCTTCCTCCTCCTAAATAAATCTCAGACCACTCCATTTCACTTCATCTGCTTTCTCTATAGTCCATTCCAGGGTTCTCTTTCCCGGACTACTCCCATTAACTTCCCAACTACTGTCCATGCCTACCATTCTTGACCTGTTCTCATCTATTTTTCACAGACTCTACAGAGTAAATATCTTAAAAAAACAAGTCTAGTCACATCATCCCCTGCTTTTATAAACCTACAGTGGCTTTCCATTACCATTAGGCTCAAGACCAAACGCCTCCAAAGCCCTATACAGCCTGGACTCCTGCTTGCTTCTTCAGAGATAACTAATACTGCTTTCTGCAGTGTTAATAATTTCCAGCCAGACAGGGCTGGTCTGTGTAACTTGAACAAGTCAGGACTTACCCTGGTTCTTAGGCACTGCTCTTACCTCTGCCCAGTACATGATTCTTTGTGGCTGCATCTGCCTCATCAACTAGCTATTAACTTTGTGAACTGAACATTTTGCTATACAGTAATCTGGCAGTTGCACCTATATTCTTAGTCATCACTGCAATATTGTGACGTAAGTGCTTCTACCATGAGATCCCCATTTTATAGAAAAGGAGCCCAAGCCCAGAGGTTAACCTGCCAAATGCCACATAGTGGGTGAGCAAGGATAAATGCATTAGTCAACCTCAGAAGGCCTTCCTTGAACACACAGTCTAGGTGGTTCCCTTCTCAAAGATTTTATTTATTTTGAAAGAGAGTGTGTGCTAGAGTTGCATGAGTCGTGGAGGGACAGAGGGAGAGGAAGAGAGAATCCCAAGCAAGCTGACTCCATGCTGAGTGTGGAGCCTGTCTTGGGGCTCCCTCTCACAACCGTGAGATCATGACCTAAGCCAAAATCAAGATTCCATGGCTTGACTGAGCCACCCAGGTGCCTTACTATTTCTCTTTATTACATCATATTTTCTTTGTAGCCTGCAACTTAACTTGGTAATTTTCGTGTGTGTGTGTTTTCTTTCCCTAGAATTTCTGTTCCAAGGTCAGGAACCTAATCCATCTGGTTTACTACTCTGTCTCTGCTGCCTTGCACATTGTCTGGCACATGGTGGAGACTTCATAAATATGTATTTTTGAGTGAATGAGTTGTCCCAGGGAATAGTCCTCCAGAAGGAATGAAGTTAGAGTTGAGCTTTTTACCTGTTTCAGCCGTATTTGCTTGATTCTGCTTTACCTTTTCAGTCTCCCCCTCACAGACTTCTCCCGGGCCTCCCCCAATGGGACCTCCACCTCCTTCCATTAAGGCTCTCGGGCCTCCACCCACCGGGAACTGTCCTGCCTCCAGTGCGGAGCCAACAAATTTCCCAGTCATTGAAGCTGAAACTTTGCTGGAAGATGTGCTCAAACCTTTGGAAGAGGCACTGGAGGACTGCCGTGGCCACACAAAAGTAATCCATTTTGGCATGCCAGTGGGGGATAAAAGGACTACGGTTCTTTGTTTTCTTATAAAGTAGCACTACAGAATGAATTTCTGAGGATCTGAGAAATGTGGAGATTTTAAAATTCTAGCCATATATACGCTTTTCTTGAGAGGAGAGCTGTAAGCTTTCTCAGTGGGGCCTTTTTACTAATTAACACATTAATTCTTAATGTGTTTCTCTGGGCCAGAGAAGGTGGGTCCACTTCCTGTTTGGGGCTGCCTTTCCCCTCCCCTGTTGGGCTAGCAGGGCTGACTTGGAGGGGCTTCTGTATCTTAGAAGCAAGTATGTGATGACATCAGCCGACGCCTGGCTCTGCTGCGGGACCAATGGGTTGGAGGGAAGCTGTCAGTGCCTGTGAAGAAGAGGATGGCTCTGCTGGTGCAAGGTATGGGTAGGTCTTTTCCATATAGCCTAGCTCCTCACCTTGTCGTGGATGGCTGAGCTGGAAGAGATGCTCAGATTCTGACTGGTTGGGATGAGAGGACTGAGAGCTAGGTCTTTTGCCCCAAGCTGCTTGTTTACCTCCTCTCTTTCCTCAGAGCTTTCAAGTCACCAGTGGGATGCAGCAGATGACATTCACCGCTCACTCATGGTTGACCATGTAACTGAGGTTAGCCAGTGGATGGTGGGAGTTAAAAGATTAATTGCAGAAAAGAGGAATCTGTCTTCAGAGGAAGAGACCAATGAAGAGAAATCTACAGCCATAGCTGAGGAGAACCAGACAATACCAGGTGTCCAAGAGGCTCCATAATCCTGGATCCTGACTCACCTCACACCATTTCTTATGCCTTGGCACAGAGGCCTTCTCTCACCTGGCTCCCTCTTACCATTTGGGAGACTGTCTGCCTCCTTGTGATCCTTGGCCTCATCCACCCATCTCTGGGGGAAGAGGTGTCAGCCACCTGGGCCACAGGGAAGTCACCTGTTACCCATAACATATGCATTTCAATAAAAACATCTTAATAGTGGGCCCTGGGTAGGAGAGAGAAGCCCTTCTTGTGCCAAACAAGTTGCTTGTTATGTCTTTGACTGCCTTGCTCCCTGTTTACCCTAAAAACCTCTCTCCTTCCATTCAGCATTAATGGCTTTGCTAAGAAGCATGACCAGTTACTGTCTGCCACCTCCCCCCTCAAATAGACAGAAACACACATTACTCGCTGGGCTGAGTATCTCTATTTTTGGATAATTTCATTTCAGCGTAAGAACAGAGGCTCAAATGGCAGGGGAGATTTTTTCCCTCAAGGAAAGGAGACTGTCCTGTTTGCACTGTCACCTTTGAGATGTACAGTGCTACAGAGATTAGAATATAGTGGTATAAATTGAAGGAGAAAAAGACTAGATTGCTGACATACGGGATTGTGAATTTTTTTGGGCTGGGGGAAGGTCAGGGGTAGGGGCATGACTCTGTCTGACTCACCAAATGAGCTACCTCATTTTGGGCCCTAACGTCTCTTCTAACCCTCTGAGGACAAGAGAGCCAGATAGAAGGGACCAGAGGTTCAAATCAGGCTGAGAAGGGAGAATACAGGCTTTCAGTGTTGGAATAGGGGACAATACTTACAGGTGGGATGCAGAAAAGGCATGGGGAGAGACTGGAGAAGGTTAAACTCTAGGGCAGTGCCTCTTTTTTCCTGCTTTGGAATAGACAGGGAGGGACTGCTGGAGAGGCCCAATTCCAGGAAGGCTGCTTCCTGGAAAGGCTGGAACAGCCCTTGGCAGGGGTCAAGGTATTGCTGTTTATGGTTTGGCGGCTGCTCTAGCCTGCCCCCATAGCCTGCCTTAGGCTCTAATTGCCGTTGGAGGTGGGCCCAGTGACAGCTTGGAAGGGACCTGGGACCTGTGATCCTAACTAGGTCTCCTGGGGCCCTTGGCTGTGTGGCTGAGATAGGAAGGGCAGTGTTGAGGAGAACACCGGAGTCAAAGCATTTCTTTGAACTTTTACTAAGCAATCAGTGACATACTCCTTCCCTCAGTCCCAGCCTCAGCCCTTGATGGAGGGCTGGGGGTTGGGAGGAGTACCTACAGACCGGAGGGAAAATAGAGCTAAGGGCTTGGCAAGTTGCCCACTCCTATCCCTGGTCTAGCTGCCTCAGAACTAAGGGAGGCCCGAAACCAAAAAGTCCCTCCCTTCCAGATTATATGAGGCCACCTGGTGTTTGGAATACACCAGGAAGAAGTGATGGCAGCAGCGGTATGAGGGATTCCTCTAATTCCACACAGGATCATCTGCACTGGATTAGATGTCCATTTCAAATTGTGCGTCATCTGGAGAAAGAGAAGGGAGGAGGACTGGTTGCTGGGCTGGGCTACAAACTCAGCCAGCTTAGCATCAGTGCAGAAACCCCTCTCAGCATTAAACTCCCACTGTACTTAACAGGGGCATTTGGACCCAAAGCATTTAATTTTAGGCCCTGCTTTCCTTACCGGGTATCTCTTCCTCTGTCTCCTTCTGCTCCTTCAGCAACTCCAGCTTGGAGGGTGGGGCTGTTGGAGGTGTTGTGACCCCGGGAATCTGGGGGAGGCAGCAGGGGGGTGTCCGAGCAATGGGTGAGTTCTTGCACTCCAGCAGGAACTTTCGGTCGTAGATGATCCTCGTGCCTGTCAAGGGGTAGGGACTAGTTAAGAGGCTGGAGCTTGGGTACAGAGCTGTATGGAGTTGTCACAAACAGGCCTTGGGACTCATTTCTCCATGTATTAAAGGGCTGCAAGCTGGGATCTCAGGTGACTAGCATTCCGGGCTCTTAAAATTAAAAAACTACCATGTCTAACCAAGATGTGGCTATGTGCCATGAAGCAAGTGGGGCATCCCAGCTGGTCCAGGCAGGGGCTTTTGGTTTAGGGAAGCTTGCAGTCTCAGTTCTAGGAGGAGCACAAAACTTGGAGAACTCAGGTACTTCCACTGTTCCTGTCTGGCTCTGCTGGCTCTGGGCCTTCCCTACTTTGGTTGGGGGTTGGGGACGTTAGTCCTTCAGGCAGTTACCTCAGGAAGCCAAACAGCAGATTTTCACCCCTTCTGCCACCTGGATTCTGAGACCCTGGAGGGAGAAGCTGTGTTCCTCCTGACAGCTGCTTTTCTCGTGAAACACAGGGACAGTCTGTTCTTATCCTGACCCCTCCCAAGTCCTATCAGGCTCAGCCCCAGCCTACAGAAACTTGGCCCCAGTTCTGTCCTCAAAGGGCCCTACCCTGTTCTTGCCTCTCCCCTCTGCCTCCACGTGGCAGGAAACCCTGGGTCGGGAGCCCAGCAGCTCAAGATCCCAGGCAATCAAGCCCAACCAAACAGGCACCCGCCCGCCAGCCGGCCAGCCAGCCGGCCAGCCGCAGATACCCAAAGCTCCTGGCCCCAACTGCCTGAGTCCTGCTCAAGCCACTTTGTAAAACCTGGTGCTTTCTGCCGAGGCCACGCTCGGCTGGGGTTTCGGCTCCTAATTCCAGGCGGCAAAGTGGAGAGGGGCGGGTAAGCAAGGCCCCCAGAACCCAGGCCATAGTGAGGATTTCAGTCCACAGTCACCCGGAAGCTAGGCTTTAATCCACAGTGCATTACTATGAGGTTTCAGGGAACTGGGCTTCGGTTCCAAACATTCCCCACCCACCCCCGGCAAAAGCTACAACCTGCAAAAGGGCCTGCGGACCGAACCCAAGGCCGGCACCTCCCCACTCCCGCCCCGCGGCAGGACGCACGCGCCCGCCTGCCCAATGCCCGCGGACCCCCAGCCCGGCCCGCTGACCTCCCGGGGTAGTGGCGTATAGCGTGCCCCCCGGCGTGGTGCTGTAGCAGTCGGGCAGCCGGTCCCTGCCCCCGGGAATTGGGCAGCTCGTGGAGGTGGACATAGCGAGCGGGACGTGCAGGAAGGCAATCGGCTGGCGCCGAGGACGCGGAGCGCAGCTAACACTGAAGCTGACTCGGTAGACCACGTGCGACCGCAGCAACAACACCACGACGACGTCACGCCCGGGGCGGGCCACGAGCCGTCACTCAATCCGACGGTCCCGCCTTACTCACGAGGGGGCAAGCCCGACTAGGGGAGAGTTGAAAGCAGTCCCGCACCGGCCTTCCGTTCCTCCAAGCTCAGCAGAGGCCAGTCCGACTCTCAGAGCTGCAGCCACTCAGCTATTTACTATTTACTGTTTGAACAGGGCGCCAGGATCCAGGGAGGTATTAACACGTTACTGTCATGTGTTAATTCACCCATTTCTCTTAACAGTTTAGGACAGTAAAGTACTATTATTAGCCACATTATACAGGTGAGGAAAGGAAAGAGAGGTTAAAAACTGGTTCAGAGTCGTATCTTGCAGGAGGTTGCAGGAGGGGGAACTGGGATTCAGACCTGAATATATCTGATTCTAAAGCCTGTGCTCTTTAGCACAGCTGGGGACTGCCTCCCATTAATTAATTACAGGACAGGGTAAAAAGTGGCGGATGGTCTGGTGCACAGCAGGAAGGGGAAGGTCAGGGAGAGGGGGTGGCCTCTTTGGAAGAAGTGATACCTGGACAGAATAATGAATAGATGTTGTGGGACAGAGGCTTGCTCTTTGATCTTGCTGCCACAGTTAACCTAGGGAAACTAAGGAACGGCAGAGGGCTGGTGAGGAGGACTTGGTCTTTAGGCCCCTGGGAAGGAAGATCAGAGAGTCTGGCCTTTGGGGATTTTTTGATGTAGACACTGATATGAAAGGAGGCAGGAGAGGGGTGGTGGAAGAAAAAGTATTAAGCCTAGTACATACATATACTAAAAATCTTGATTTGATCAAGTAGTCTTCCGATTTCCTCAAAATCAGTATTACCACCCCTCCCCCCATTAAGTGCAGACCACCAGATATCAGGCATTTAACCGTATTAATGTTACTTCAGTTCTGACTTCATCAGATTTTCCCGTAGCTCTGATTTCTCCACTCATTTAAAAAAAAAAAAAAAAAAAAACCATTTTATAACTCAGTGCTTCTCAAACTTTAATGTGCACATAAATTACCTGGAGAGCTTGTAAATGAGAATTTTGATATGTTAAGTTGAGGGTGGGACCTGAGAGTGTAAGTTTTTAGCAAGATTCCAGATGATGCAGTCCCTTAGATCTGCAGGTCCCTAGAGTAGCACTTCAGGGAGCAAGAATATTTATATTTTATTGTTCCAAAATGTTTCTGAGCCTCTTACAAAGTGGCGTATACCTAGAAGAAGGGTCTTGATAGTGCTGGAAGGTAAGGCTGGGGAGCAGATTGTGGGGGGCCATCTAATACAGCTCAGTTTTTGAGGTTAAGTCTGGTTGGAGCAGTGAGGAATAGGATGGAGGGACGGTGAGAATGAAGGTGAAGATTCTAGACTAGTCAAACAGGGTGGACCGAAGGGCAGTGCCTATGAGGATGAAGAGAAGTGATCAGGATTGCCATACACAGAAGGGGAAAGAGAAGGTGATTGATTAAGGGTGGAGTGAGAGAGAGGGAGCTAAGCTAGGATAATTTCCAGTCTTCTGACTTGAAAGTTTTGGTAGGAAAAAAAAAAAAAAAGAAAGTCTTGGTAGTAGTAGTACCCCCTAATATAACAGAGAAAACAAGAAAAGCATTATCTTACATTGGGGAATGTACAGTATGTGTGGAATGCTGAGATGGGACAGCACAGCAGCTAGATATATGGGTCTGAAGCTGAGGGGGAGAAATCTGGGCTAGTGATTTGGATCTAGGTGGAATGCAATCCAAGAGTATGGGATGAGATCACCTGGACAGAAGATATAGCTTAAGAAGAGCCCTGAGCACATCAACATTTATTTAAGAGGTAGTGGAAGAGGATTCACCACAAGAGACAGAGAAGTGTCAAAAATTTTCAAGAAGGATCACTGTTGAAGTTAGGTCACCCTTCCATTAATTTCACCCTTCTGTTAAAACTGACAGCAGCAGTTACTACAACTATAATACTGTTGCTAGATGCTGACTTTTGAGGTGCTGTGCGCTGTAAGGGCTGGGGAACTAGAGATAGGTCATTAGCCTTAGGGAGAAAGCCACATACATCATGCATGCAATCTGTATGAAATACTGAGAGTTTAAATCAGAGGCTCAACACTGATTACCCATTAGGGAGCTTAAAACAGACAAGTGCACAAGAAAGAAAAAAAAAAAAAAAAAAGGAAGAAAAGAAAAAGACCTATGCCCAGGCTCCAACTGTAGAGATCTGATTAAGCCTATAAGGGAGTATCAGGTTTTTGCTACCAGAAAAACTACTTTGGACTTATACCAATACCATGAAGATAAAACAGGAGGTAAAAGATAAAACAGGCTGGCAGTCTGGAGGCGAGATTCACGATCCTGTTGTTCATATTAGGTCTTAGATTGGAAGTGGTCTTAATAAACATTAAGTTCTGGATACTTAAAACCATCTTTCTCTCCCTCATTTGCTACAGAATAAAGAAGAGGTAAAGAATCTGCCTGATGGCAAATGGTGACAAATCTTTAAGGACAAATAGAAAATAGAGTGTTATCAGAGCCCCTCACCCAGGACAGGGTCCACTGGGAAGACGTCATAACCAGCAATACTTCTTGGTAGAAGAGATCTAGGGCTGGAGAACAAGATGTTCAGAAGCTGTTTTGCTACAGGCTTATTTGCCACTTCTGGGTTTACAATGGAGTCCAAAGTTCTGAAACAGTGGGCCAGAACCAAGTATACTAACCACTCCTTTTTGTTTGGCTTGAAACTATAATATGACTAATATGCCTTTCCCCTTCTACAAGACACCTCAAACTGAGGATGGTTCCCTCCTGGGCTAACTTTGAGGATGGGAGGAGGATTTGGCGGGAACCTACAAGAAGAGATGAAAATTGTAGTTCCAAGTCCTGAGATTTCTTACCTCTGGTTAGGAGAGGCCACCATTGGCTGTCCAACTCTCTTCTTCGGTCTGGTTAGCTGAGGTGATGGGATTTCCCCTTTGAGAGCAGGGACTGAAGGAAGCAGACTGGCCTATAAAAGGGCAAGTCAGCACACTGTAGCCACAATAGGTTTAAAGGGTCTTAAAACATCAATAATTTTATTGGTGGTGGAATTTTATTACACTACTACTAGAAATAAGTGGGTCCAGAAACCTTGATGATATATTTTTATTCCTTGAAAGAGCTGTTATTCTCATGTGGTTTGATCTATGCCTCAACAGATGTTTCTTAATGATCTCAGGTCTTACTATGAATGTGCAAGGTTTTCTTCTGCCTCTATTAAAATTTCAAAATCAGTACTGTCCCACACAAGAGCAGGCTTCTGATTCCAGGTGAGAACCAATGGTAGGGACTCTCAAATCTCAGAAATATAAACATTCTACTGGCTTCCAGTATTCCCATCCCATATATTCTCATTCACAAGAAAAAGGAGAAAATCTGTGTTAGCACTAGGTGACTCTTTTGAGTTCATTTACATTCAATTTTATTTTCAGATGAGGAAAGTGAAGCCCAGAAATGAAAAATGACTTGCCTAAGGTCATAGAGCTTCAAGTGACAGAAATGAAAACAATTTGGGCTTATTTCACTATACCCATGCTGCCTCCCCCCAGATCCCTCATATATTTTTAAAGTAATTAAGTTCTTACCTGAGCTAGGTTTAATCCAAGGTTCAGGTTGGTAAAAGAGCAGTAAAGTAATGCCAGGAAGAGGCAAGACAGAGGAAGAAGAGATTATAGCAAACAAAATGGGTTGGGGAGGAGGGATCCAAACAGAAAGAAAAGAAGGCAGTGCCAGTAAGAGGGCAAGGAGGAGGGTATCCTGAGTAACTACTACTGACTACACAGCTCCTCTTTCTTCCTAATCCTCCTAGGGGTTCTTCTAATTGTCCCCTCTTCTCATGGATTCTAGTTCTTGACCTGAGATAAAATTTCTCATTCTGTTATCCTCAAGGTGCAAAAGATAGGGTTAAGAGCTCTCCCAGATAATTCCAATGTATTGTAGACTCTTAACACAGGAAAATCATTTTTGTCCTACTGAATAATTTTCTTAATATTATGTCTCACTAGTGCATGTTTCACCAAGAGTAGTTTCATTCATTTCACTAATATTAGGTGATTTTTGTTGTTGTTGTTAGTGGTAAACAGAAACAGCAAGATATATAGGGGATCCCAGGGGTCTCTTGAGAATACTTGATGTGGTTATCAAGTACTAAAAAAATCAGTAACTTCAACACCTGTGAATCCATTCAAATCCATTCAAAATAGGAAACAAGAAATGACATTAAAGAAGCTCTCATAGTTAAGGTGATATGGAATACAAAAGACCCAGGCATGTCTAACACAGGACTTGGGGTGTCTCACTTAGGAGTGGCTTTAGGAGCCAGGCAGAGAAGCTTAAGAACTTTTGGTGGCATGAGAATTGAAAAGTGCTGCTGGTATGGCTCTGCCGCCAGTTACTGTTTTTTGTATGTTCTTCTTTGCCTTGATATGTGTTTTGACTTCTCTATCAGCCTGAAGCATTTTCTTGTTTTCTCTTCTAAAGTGCCTATACATAAAACCAGGAAGTTCCACTGTATTAAACATGAAAAGTTTAATGACTGTTCTTTTCAGAGGGTTGTTTTTCCTTCTCTATTGCATCAGGTTCTTGGCATAGCCTATAGTTTGGCCAAGGCAATCCGCTCTAGTGTTCCTCTGTTTAGCTTGTTAAACACATTGGCTCTTCATACTTAGGGCTGTGGAACTAAGCCCAGAATTAGTCACACATTTATAATGATTACTCTGCTGATTCAACAATACCACAGTATTACGGGAGGCACTCCCATCCACTCCTGTGTCCCAACCCAAATAAAAACATAAAACACTGTAACCAAATAAGTCTTCAGATAAAAGCCAGGAAGCACAAAAGAATGTGAAGTTGAGAATTTGGGTGTCACTAGGTTTGTTCAGTGTCATCTGATTGCAATCCTATGGTCTTTATTGATACTTATGATCTTTAAGGAGCTAACCCCAGCAAAGGCCTATCTACTAAAGTCACATAAGACACATTGCAGGGGCTTGAAACTTAGTCCTACTTATAAAATGATATGGAAGAGAACAAAGAAATAAGGACTGTTTAACACAAAATAGGTAGATAACTAGTCTTCAAAACGCTTTTTCAAGGTAGTCTAAAAAAGATCTCTAAGGTGTAACATGTGAAACGCCTGTTAGAAATACAGTATTAACAACTTGGTTCAATAGGACTGTGGATTGGGTAATAGCTGCATGACCACTGAAAGGATCACACCCCACTTCTAAACACTGTTCATCTTTTTATTGAATATTCTGGTAAATATTTCACATTAATACAGGCTACATTAAGTAGAGCCACTATATGACAAGAAATTTACTCAACTTTTTCCTTTTAAGTATGTAAACAATTGTACATGTATTTACCACCCTAAAAGGTTGAAACATGTAATCATCTAATTCTCTTCTGCATACAAGTAGCATTCAGTATGTTTAGCCAAAAGCACTAAGTTCAAAATGGCTAAACTAACCAGAGAACATAATCAGGTGGATAGGAAATCACTTCGTTCTTATACAATGGGCAATCAAATCTCCATTGCTAACGCCTCAGAGAAATTTTCTTAGTTAGGCACATTAAAAAAAAAAAAAAAAAAATCCCCAGGGTTCTTCCAAGGTTTCTCAAACAAGGCTAAAGAATAAGACCTTCTAACTTAGTTGACATATTTGAGATGCATGTTTCCAATATGAGGAGCCCACGTGCCAGGCCAAATCTGAAAAGGGGGAGGAAAAATTGGAATTTCTAATTAGGAATCTTTAGACAGTTACAAAATGAATATATAAATGCAATGGCAATTCACTGTTTCTGCCTAGGAAGAATGCACATACATGAGATAAAATGTTCAGAAGCATCACACTGTTACTGAAAAACTTAGTTCAGATGAAGGTGGTCAGATGTCATGACTTGATATTCAGAATTTGCATTACCCGAAGAATTAAAAGAGTGACATGACAAAATAAGAGAGCACTAAGTCTATTTTACCTGCTGGGCATCAGTGCATTCAGTAGAATTTTGAATAACTTTTATCATAGGGTTCCAAGCAGGATCTGGGTTGTGAAGTCCATTAAACAGAGGTCCACCTGGAACATCAGCAAGCTGAGGATGGGAGGGTATTATGGTGCCTCCATACATGGAAATTGGCAGACCCTATGAAAGAAAGCAAAAAGCTTAATCCTGAAGGTAAAATGTTTCTATAATACCAGCTTAGCTCTCTCCAATTTCCTTTCCATCCACAAAACTCCTGCGGATCCTTTAAAAATACAGAATCATGCAGTGTTGAAAAACTAAAAGTGGTTTACCTGCGTTAGTAACACTTTTTAACAAGAAGAAAATCCCCCCAACTAAATCCAGTATCAAATCATTAGGAAATTTCTCAACTTTGATGAACACACAGAATACCCTCAACTTTTCCATATTTTAGTTTCATCACTAAGTTTGCGCTAAGAAGAAAAGGGAAACTCTACGAAAAGACCTGGCCAAGTCATGGAAACAAGCTTGTTACACCAAAAGGGAGAATTATTTCAATACAAACTATTCCTTAACATTGGCTGGCAAAGTGTTAAACAAGTTACAGTGATGTTTATTGACTCACTTTAGAAAAATCCAGAAAACTGCTTGCCATAGGTTGATGAAAAATGTTAGAGGGGGCTACCATTCCAGAATCATCTCTCTCCATTGGTTGATGCTGGGAGAATGTGCTTGGGTCTGATAATTGTTGATGCATTGGATGGTTCCCTATCACAGACTGTGACCAACCTGATAAGCCTTCTGGAAAGAAGAATTGAGGACAGGGTTTGATATTTATTGGAGTAAAATAACAAAATATTACTACTTGAACTTTTTTCATACTCAATTTTATCACACTCATTCCTCTGAAAAGTTCAGTGCATGTTGACGACAATCTTTGCAAACTGAAACAAATCAGTTCCTGGAAAACTGAGGGAAGTCCTTTGAATACCCCAAATATTTGAATACCCCAAATATTCTACCTAATCCTTTGAAAGAGAGCACTTATGCTCTCTGAAAGAATATAAATGATTATCCCATTACTGGAAAGCTTAAAAGGGAAGGGAAGTACACTTTGAATCTTTTACTTCTCATCTATACTTATTTTTATTACATATATTACAGATATTATTATGTATAAACCAAACCAACATTCCAAACTCTGAAACTGGACTGAATTCTTCGAAGGTATAAACACCCATACTGACTGTTAAGTGTAGGAACTAAGCCATTTTGTTTTAAGGAACTAAGCTTTATTTATTTATTTATTTATTTATTTATTTATTAAACATTTGTTTATTTGACAAGAGATCACAAGTAGGCAGAGAGGCAGACAGAAAGGGGAAGGGAAGTAGGCTCCCTGCCAAGCAGAGAGCCCGATGCAGGGCTCCATCCCAGGACCCTAGGATCATGACCTGAGCCGAAGGAAGAGGCTTTAACCCACTGAGCCACCCAGGCGCCCAAGGAACTAAGTCTTAATGGCAAAATCCCACAACTTACTGGAGATATCCTTCCAAAAAGAAGACAAGGCAACTATACCTGACATAGCGTTGACACCAAATGACCAGATCCCACTGTGTCCAACAGGAGCAACAAAACTGGTCCCCACAGGGGCTTGTGCGACAGACCCTCCTTGCCGAATCCGGGCTAGCCTCTCTGTTCCAATGGGGGGAGGTATCTTTCGATCCTGACTGGCACTGCCTCCTTTTGGTTGGCCCAAAGTTGGTGGGGCAGAGGTGGCTGAAAGAGGTGAAGATGATCCCGAAGAAACAGATGGAATAGGAGAGTCACCTGGTGGCAAAATATTTTTCTATTGTTTTATTACATTAAAAACTAATTATAATATGAGAAACCTTGTTGGAAAGACCTATTTCACAACACAGGTTCTGTAAGAAAAATTTCATTTTATAAGATCTTTCAAGTGAAAGCACATAAATTCTATGAATATTATCCTACACTACTTCCGTACATACGAAGTATAAGCAAATACTCTAAAAATTGTTTTCCAGATTGCTGAACAAAGCTAAAAAGGATGAAAGCCATATTAATTTTTATTCTAGTTCTAAATAGTCTTCTCAAAACATAACCTGTCAGATTTTAAATTAAATGTGGCAATGTCTGTACAATAATTAGCATATTGTTTGGAAAAGAGCTGGTGGCCTTCTCTATTTAGCTGTTCTCTTTTTTTCTCTTCCTATGGCCCTTTTTTCCATAACGAAGAAAGGTTATATGTTAGCAAATATCTTGGATTCAATTCATGGCTTTGTTTCCTAATGGGATTCTCAGGTAATGTTGGTAGTTTTCCCTGTCAAAAGGGCCAATATTCATTGACTGCCTCACAAAGCTCATTTTAAAAAATCAAATCCTGTTCAAGTACTGTGAGAACTTCATCTGTTCTAAATATTGAGAAAAATAAGAAGAACAAAGGCATATGTTCACTTATAAGTGGTAATAATTTGGTTTCCTAAAATGTAAAAATAAGCTAAGAATCATAAAATTGACTAGATACATAAATCTACTTTTCGGACTTAAGAAATTATTTTGCAATGCTATCCTCAAAGGGTCCTTTTTATAAAACTAAGTGTAGTACCTCTTTTCTTGATCCAACTCCCTGTATAAACATTTCTGGCTTGGAAGGACAGCTTGACCCCTCTCAAGTTTTCTATCCTACAAATGACTGACAATTTTTGACAGGCCTTCAATTCAAACCTTAGGTATCCGAATACCATCATACCATTAACTTTAGTTTACTAAACTTTTACTAGAGTTACTATGCAGTGCTTCCTGAAACAAATGGTTTAATAGCTTATTCAAGACTCTTTGGGAAGAGTTCCTCCAGGATTCCTACATGAGTTTGAGGCGCTTGTCCAAGGATGGGGGGAAAAATGTTGCCTGTTGAAACTTGGAGTCCCAACAGGAGCTGGCCCTTGCAGGAAAACCCGTGTTCCTGGGATGCTGGAAAAACTTGTCAGAGGAGCAGAAGAGGAAGATGGGGAGCTGCCTGATGGATCAATGGATGGTAAGCCTGAAAGAAAACAGGTCCAAGACATCCAATTAGCCAAGGTTTTAAAACTGAAAGCCCAAAGTTTACTTAATTCCTTTTTAAAAGAGAAGAAAGCATGCAGTTTATTTTTGTAGATCACAGCAAAAATAACCCACGTATGTGGCCCTATATTATGGCCCAAACGAATTTTACTCTTGAAGTCCTGACGAATCATCACCAAATAGCACTAGCTATAGAGGAAATGAGCCCAACATTTAAGAACGGCAGTCACCTGGAATGATGTTCTGGATAAATCTCAAAGCTTTCATTGGAGGGGCTGAAATGTGAGCATGTTGTGACTAAATGGTACCAATTAATCACTTCTGCTTCGTCTTGTGGGGAAAATCTCAAAGTACAGCTATTCATCAATATAAAATAGTTATTTCCTATGGGAGTTGAATAACATGATCTACCAATGTTTCCTTCCTAATGAGTAAAAGTACCCTATTAAAGATAATTTCAGTATTCCATCTGATAAAAAAAAAAAATCAACAGTTGCATATGAAAGTTTTTATCTAGTTTGTGTAAATCTGAATTTAGCAGTCTTTTCAAATGCCACTGCTTTCTTTGGAGAATATATTAGAGAAAGGGAACAAGTGCCTGGAAAAGGATTATAGATACGTATCTCAGGAAAAGATAATTGGTATCAACATAAAAAAACTGTCAAACTTCTCTCAAGCAGGTCTTCATCCATTTAAAGTATGTAATTCAAAGGCTTTTAGCATATTCACAGAGCTGTGCAACCATCACCATAATCAATCTTAGAACATTTTTATCTTTTCTTTTTTTTTTTATTTATTTGTTTTTTATTTTTTTTCCAATTTATTTATTTTCAGAAAAACAGTATTCATTATTTTTTCACTATTTTTATCTTTTCTAAAAGAAACTCTGTACCCATTACCTATAACTTTCCATCCTCCAAACAACCAATTATAAACTTTCTGTCTCTATAGATTGGTCTATTCTGGAAATTTCATATAAATGCAATTATATAGTATGTGATCTTTTTGCGACTGGTTCTTTCACTGGGCATGGTATTTTCAAGGTTCCGCCATCCTGTCGTGTGCATCAGTACTTCTCTCCTTTTTACTGTTGAGTAGTAATCCCATTATAGCAATACACCACATTTTATTTATGCATTTATCAGTTGAGGGACAGTGGGTTGTTTCCACTTTTGGGTTATTATGCTGCCATGAACATCTGTGTACTCATTTTTTGTGTAGACATTTTTCTCTTCCACCTACGAGTGGAATTACTGGATAATATGGTAACTACGTATAACTCTCTGAAGAACTGTTAAAAACAGTTCTTCTCAAGTTGCTTTGAATTTCCACTTTGAATTTCCACTGACAGCATTTGAGGTTTCCAATTTCTCCACATCCTTCTCTTATTGTCTTCAGTATTACTATTTCTTACCTGTGAATCAGTAGAATTAGACTATATCCATGAAAGAAGAGGATCAACAAAAGAAACCAGACAGGCAGTTAAGGTAAAAAGCCAAGCCTACCAATCCTGGACCTCAGAGGGAAGGTCCAGGATTAATGCTTGCTTTCCAAAAAATGGTTACTTTTGACTAGCAGTAGATAATTTTGATGCTATAGATCTGAGTACTTAAGGTCCCCCAATCTCATTTTCTACCAAACCAGATGGATGATTTCCTTTCCTTTTTTTCTTTTTTCTAGAAATTCATAATCCATACACCTTCTGGGATGCAGTATGTGGAGTGCAAAGAGTTTAATACTGGAATATGAGAGATCTGAGGTCAAACTGGCTAAGGTACTGGGAAGTCACATGTTGGTGCCAGTCATGTCAAAGATTAATGCCTTCCACACAGATTGCCTGAACATTGGCAATACATTCTTCTTTCACCCTGTGGCCTCTGAAAACCTCTATTACAGTTTCCCCAAAATGAAAAGTTAAAATACATACTGATTTATGGAAAAAAAAATAGAAAATGGAAGAAAAAAATCCCAGAGAATATTTTGGACCATAGATGCTTTTATGCAAGCTTATATATTTCCTTGAATATGATGAAACAGCTATGTTTTCCTGAAAAGACGAGTGAATAAAAACATCTGAAATGAAAGCCAAGGCTACACCACATAAACTCCCAAATTTTCAACACACAGATCAGTTTATAATTAGCAAAATGGAAGGATGGGCTACAAAAGACAGTTTTCCAAGGGAAAGAAAAGAGCTTCTTACCCCCACTCCACGTCAGCTGCGATTTCTCATTTGTTTTTCACAATAGTGTAGAATAGACTGAAATTTGGCTCCTAGATTCTAGAAAACAGACTCTGGTCTTCTAAATATCTTCAAACCAATATTAGACTCCTATCTATCTATATCTTCTTTATAACGCCTCAGCAGCTAATTTGTAATTTCAAGAAACCGAAGTGCTGAATCTAAATTGGCCTTTTTAGAGGAAGAGCCCATGAATGATTGGATCTCTTTAGTCAACCCCATCTAATGTCAATAATAAAGAACACTATCAAACAACCCTTAACATTCAGTCTGAGGACCCAAGACTGAGAATATAGAATAATGTAGATTAGGGACTAGTCCCTAACACCTATGTAACATAAACTTTTTAAATATGAGAAATGCAAATACTCACTATGATTTTAAAAATGTCTACATGGGGCACCTGGGTGGCTCAGTGGGTTAAGCCTCTGCCCTTGGCTCAGGTCATGATCTCAGGGTCCTGGGACCAGCCCTGCACTGGGCTCTCTGCTCAGTGGGGAGCCTGCTTCCCCCTCCCTCTCTGCCTACTTGTGATCTCTCTCTGTCAAATAAATAAATAAAAAAGAAAAAGAAAACTCACTTAAAAAAAAAAGTCTACAAATGTGGAATCCTTGAAACATCCCGAGTCCCTTTTTAGTAATACCAACACACCAGTTCTTAGAAAATGCACTGATGCAAGGTAAAACCTCCTTGCCATGAGGGACAGAAACATCATCAAGCCAACAGAAAGCAGCTCAATTTATGTAAGTGATTTACCTGCACGTAGATTTCTGCCCACTCCATCAGCAATCATTAATGGGTATTTATGACATACTCTCATTTCTTTAATATTACAGACTATTATCTATAAAAGAACGGCTTTCTTATTATCATGGAGGATTCGGTTATGCCGATAGAGCCCCACACTGAGCTGCAGTAATAGTCATCATAACTTACCAACGGGACTAGTAGAAACTCGCTGGGAAGGTGGTCTGAAGCCAGGTGCCTTGGAGTTGTCGGGGTGCACATTTTCCAAGTGTCCAAGTACAGAGTTACCCAGGAACGCTGACTGAACAGTGAAAGAGGCATCTGCAGCAACTCGTGAGGACAGTGGACCATCTCCCCAACCCTGGTTAGCTGGCACCTGACCGCTATCAAAAAGACTACTGAAGTGATTGAAAAGTGTGGCCGGGCCGAATGTAGGTGGCAAAGATTTATTTGCCGGGTTAATGTGCATCTGAGAACCATTCATAATGTTCATGGCTGAAGAAAGCTGCACTGCAGCTGGTGGGCCTTGAGGTGGTGTTAGAGGAACTGGATTTGTAACAAAAATAGACTGGGGATCCTGGTGTATAGTTGCATTTGGTACCACTGAGTAAAAAGAACCTCTGGGCTGCATTCGATGAGAAACTCGAGGTGCTGGTACAGCTAACTGAGGTAAATTACTGGTGTCCTGATTATCGGCAGCAACCAATCTGGGTGACGCCAGAGTCAATGGAGCGGGTTCTGCGTTAGATGCAAAAGGCATTGCCATGGGACTTAAATCAGACACACTGGACGGCTGCGTCTTGTCCTGCGTACTGCCAGAGGGAGGAGCAGGACTACTGGCTGGGTGCGCTTCTGGAGCTCCCGGGGTGTTGCTGGCAGAGCTACTGCAGCTATTGGCCGTTGAAGAAGGGGTGCACAGGTTCGCCAGGGCCTGCTCCTGTGTGGACACTTTCTCTTTGGGGGGTGGCATGGCAGAGAAAGATTCCATCTTTTGTGAAGAAAGCTGTGCTTGAGGAGTACTCGCGGGCAGAAACGTAGTGGGAACTTGCCCGCTAGGGAGAGGTGCAGAGGAAACAGAAGGCAGGGAACTACAAGTGCTTGTCACAGAAGAAATCACTGTCACTGGAGGACTCGTCTTAGGCACACAGGCAAACAACTGCTTTCTGACTGATGGAGTCCGGGTGTTAGTCACACACAGCTGCTGACTGGCAGCAACTACGGAAGAGACAGTGATAGGACAATTGGCAGTAGCTAGTCCAGCAGACTCGGAGGGTAAGCCAGTCCCGTTCTGGTTAGGTAGACGGCCTGCGTTATTATGCTTTGGAGAGCTACTTGTGTTGCCAGGATTCACAGGTCTCACTGGGAATGGTCCCCAAGTGTTAGGAGAGGGTGAAAAGGTTCCTCCAAACTGGGCCATGGGCAAGCGAGGATGCCGAATCTGTTGCATAGTCTGAGCAGCCAGCAGGGCAAAATGAGGGTGGGGGTAAGCCAAGGGTAGAGAAACTGGGAAGGAAGAACGTACATTTGCTGGAACGTTCTTGTTAAGTTTATTAGTTGGCTGGAACGTTGATAATGTTGTCGCCTGTGATGTTACGAGAGCTGGAGCACCCAAAGGAAATGCATTTTTACTGGAAGCTGCTGTGGTGCCTACTCCAGATGAGAAGTTTGCATGGATGGATTTGGTGCTGGCAGGTGTTCTGATATGATTTTTAGGAATCAAGTCTTCCAGTTCCTTAGCAGGATCTTGAATAAGTGCATTGATAAGTTGAACTGCATATCTTGTTGATTCGGTACCACCCCTGGGGAGAAAACAAACAAAACATGAAAATATAATCAAAGACTTAAAAACAGGTCATCTTAACATTAAATAAAATTCTTGACTGTACCACAACCTAACAAAAGTTAGCTTCTAAAAAACATTTAATTTCTACACAGATCGAGTAATACACATTTTTCACAATTACCTTATTGTGATCATTCTCTCGCCGTTCTTGTCTTTTTGTTTATCCACATCAATATGTGCACCCGTAACGTCTTGTATAGCAGTGATGTTGCACCCTCCCCTTCCCATTATCCTGGAAACCACGGAAGCTGGAACGGACAACTTCTTTGACCTAGAAAATGAAGACCACACATGAGCTTATGAAAGCAAATATCTTTTTTATTTTTTAAAGATTTTTATTTATTTATTTGACAGACAGAAATCACAAGTAGGCAGAGCAGCAGGCAGAGAAAGAGGGGGAAGCAGGCTCCCTGCTGGGCAGAGAGACCGATGCAGGGCTGGATCCCAGGACCCTGAGATGTCATGACCTGAGCCAAAGGCAGAGGCTTAACCCACTGAACCAACCAGGCGCCCCAAGCAAATGTCTTTATTTAAAAAGATCATTTGGTGAGAATGTTCACAGACACCTGTAGAATAGTATTTCTTAAACCTTAAAGGGGCAAGTATTACAAGGTTTTGTTTTAGGAACTGACCTCTTCTCATACTGAATTTAATTTAGTGAAAGTAAAAATTCCTTTGTCATTTCAAACAAGATTATATTTTAAATAACCTGTGATCTAAGCATTTAAATCTACCTCTAACATCGCACGTCAACTAAACTGCAATGATCCTAGGTACATACCCTTCCTAAATTTAAATAATGCAGGGTGCCTGGGTGGCTTAGTGGGTTAAGCCTCTGCTTTCGGCTCAGGTCATGATCTCAGAGTCCTGGGATCAAGTCCTTCTCTGGGCTCTCTGCACAGTGGGGAGCCTGCTTCCCCACCTCTCTCTGCCTGCCTCTCTGCCTACTTGTGATTTCTCTGTGTGTGTCCAATAAATAAATAAAATCTTTAAAAAAAAGTAAATAATGCGTAACATACTGTTAAACTTCATACCAAATAATAGAGGCTAGCTTATCAATATCAATAATTTACACTTAGCAATATAAAAACCCAAAGCCTCAGATATGAACTACATAAAAAGGAAGTCACACGTGGAACCTGGGACTTGCACTTATATGTGAGCTGAGCAGAGCTGGAGAGAAGACCAGAGGCTGATCTTGGGATCTGATAAGATGGCCTGGCTGTCCCTAAGGACTATTAAAGAAACCCAGTGTTTGCAGGCAGCAGCAGTTCTTAAGCATTAAAGCAGAACCAGATGAGAGCAACACCTACTATTTTCAAGTTCTCAGTGTTGGGCCCTAGGATTCCCCATGTCGGAGAGGGACCTTCACAAACCTGAATTATTCTGTCTAAAAGAATATCAATGGCAGCATTTGAGGTACTTTTCATGATCAAAATTTTTCACACCTTAATTCTGGGAAGGATATATTCAGATATTTTGAGAGCTAAAGCACAGACTTAAGCTCACAGACTAAAGCATAGGCCATGAGCAATACTTAAATCGATCTTATCATCAAGTGTACATCACTTCTCCTATTCTGCCAAGACTTCTTTTTGTTTCCATTTAATGGACACGATCTTCAGGAACAGTACTGAATAAAAGCCCAGACATTTCAGTCCTTTGGCAATTTAATGCACATTAGCAAAAATGTCTGGTCCTGCTTCCCTGTTGCAAAGCATGAACAGAGGCTAAAAGTATCATCTGGACTGTACAAAACATTTGAAAGCAGTAGCCCTTCTGCTTTCATTCATTTCCCTGCTCATGGTTTAAGTATAAAGCACCGTGATGGGGTGTCTGGGTGGCTCAGTAGTTGGGCGTCTGCCATCGGCTCAGGTCATGATCCCAGGGTCACAAGATCGAGCCCTGTGTCAGGCTCCCTGCTCTGCGGGAAGCCTGCTTCTCCCTCTCCCACTCTCCCTGCTTGTGTTCCTTCTCTGGCTGTCTCTCTTAAAAAATAAATAAATAAATAAATAAATAAAACACTGTGATTAAAGGTCCTCTTCTTTCCTCTTTTTTGAGGGTGAAGGTAGTTTTATTTTAATTTTATGGGTGCCTTTCCCCCTTGTAGCAATTGCTCTGGTTAATAGCGGCTAACCAGTTCTTTAGAACATACTCTCCAGCAAAGCCTAACTTAATTTAAACACTGTAAATGGACCAAGTTGATTGTTTTTGCCATTTGGGACCATTAAACAAACATCACAGCCCTCACTAATAACACTGTGACTTTGCTGCAGAACAGTCAGTATAAAATCTTCACTTTTTTTTTTTTAAAGATTTTATTTATTTATTTGACAGACAGAGATCACAAGTAGGCAGAGAGGCAGGCAGAGAGAGAGGGGGGAGCAGGCTCCCCGCTGAGCAGAGAGCCCAACATGAGGCTTGATCCCAGGACCCTGAGATCATGACCTGAGCCGAAGGCAGAGGCTTAACCCACTGAGTCACCCAGGTGCCCCAAATCTTCACTTTTAAAAGAAGTTTATGACCATGTTGTATGGTTTGTCTGGAAATGTCTGCAATTATTTTGTTATTGTAAAGCCAACATATGTCGTGTCATATAAAACATACTGCAAAATTTACATATTGCTTCTCATTTTACTTAAGCCAACTCTGGATTGAGTATGGCACAAATAATAACCACATTCAAATTATTCATTAATTACTTGGTCACCACCTCATTAGACAAGAATCTATGCGTAGTCTATGACAGTTAAAAAGATAAGACTAATTCTACTTACCTTCGTACAACTTCTTTCCACCCTTCTTCTCTTTTCTGTCCCCTTTTGGGGCTAGTTAGATTCAGCTTTATGTTTGGAGAACTTAATGGCAATGGCACTGACTTAAAGCTTGTTGATAAGGAATTAGAATTCGTTTCACCTTCAAGTCTGAGAAGAAAGAATTAATCAAGTCCAATAAAACAAATTTTAATATAGAAACTCAAGAGACCATTTATTGTCAAAGTTATGCTGAATGTTTGAATTAAAATTTGGCACATCCGTTCAGAAAAGCAGAAAAACAGGGCAAAAAGTTCATCATCTACGTCAGTATGAAAACAGATTCAGAAGCCAGAAGCTGGACTATAATCAATAAAAATGACACAGTGAAAATAAAAATCAAAATATGCTAGTATTTTCAACTTCAAAATTTAATCATAAAAATTTCTAATAATCTCACTTAAAAAATGGCACACGATTAGGACATTAGTGAATTTCGGTTCTGAATACCGAAATACAGATAATGTGGTAGACCTAAATTGTTTAACACAATTTGTGCTAAAAAAATGTACTCAAATTTTTGTGCCAGTCATGAAAAAGGACAGGTGGATGCACAGTTAACAAATCAGAAAAATTTACCGTGTTTGAGTTTTGGAAGTAGCAGTACTTGTCTTTTCTTCTTGGGAATGGAGTAGCAGTGACGGGTATCTCCTATCATTAGAGGAATTCACATCCATAGTGAAATTTAACTCTTGGCTTTTACCACCACTGCTACTCTCACTGTTGCAGTCTGTGCTGTCCAAGTTATCCGAGTCACTGTTCCCACCTGTACCACCACCTCTGGGTTCTCCATTTATTTTATTTTTATCAGCTTTTTGCTGTGCTAAGGATATATGTTGTTCTGGTAATATTATATGTGCAGTGGGAGGGGTCTCCTTTGTTTTGTTCTTCTTATTTTTCCGATTGGTGCTAGGAGTTGTCACCACATTGGCCCTTTTTTTCCCAAACACATTTGTGAATGTTGCAGATGTTGCAGAAATTCCGATTGTGGTAGTGGTTGTTGCACTAGGAGGTTCTATGGGAACTTCTTGCTCCACTGAAATTATCAAAAGGATAAAAATCACACTGACAGCCACAGAGCTCAAAACAAACTATGACAAGATATACATAATAATTCCAGCCTTTAAGTCATCTTTTCCTTTCACCAGCATTCACTAGCAAATAAAGAAATCTTCATTGTTAGAACAAATGTACTATATCCAATTTTGATGTCTAACTCATTATAAAAACATTCACAGCATAACACTCTTAATATCTGAGGTGCTAGTATCATGAACTAACCAAAAATCACAATACAGTTTAAATTCAGGGAAATTTTCGGGGCGCCTGGGTGGCTCAGTGGGTTAAGCCGCTGCCTTCGGCTCAGGTCATGATCTCAGGGTCCCGGGATCGAGTCCCGCATTGGGCTCTCTGCTCAGCAGGGAGCCTGCTTCCTCCTCTCTCTATCTGCCTACTTGTGATCTCTCTCTGTCAAATAAATAAATAAAATCTTAAAAAAAATAAATAAATTCAGGGAAATTTTAATAATTTGGCTATTTTTTATTTATTTATTTATTTATTTATTTATTTGAGAGAGAGAGAGACAGTGAGAGAGCATGAGCGAGGAGAAGGTCAGAGAGCGAAGCAGACTCCCCATGGAGCTGGGAGCCTGATGTGGGACTCGATCCCGGGACTCCAGGATCACGCCCTGAGCCGGAGGCAGTCGTCCAACCAACTGCACCACCCAGGCGTCCCTAATTTGGCTATTTTTGATAAGATATAAATTTTGGGGTGCATGTTTCCCTTTGATTTAGTAGCTAGAAAGTTATTAGGCACTAAGCAAAACAGGTCAGTCAGAGAAATACAAATACCATATGATTTCATTTGTATGTGGAATTTAAGAAACGAAACAAATGAGCAAAGGGGAAAAAAGGAGAGAGAATGACAAACCAAGGAACACCCTTAACTGTAGAGAATAAACTGATGGTTACCAGAATGGAGGTGGGTGGGGGGATGGGTGAAATGGGTGATAAGGATTAAGGAGTGCACTTGTGATGAGCGCTGGGTGTTGTATGCAAGTGCTGAGTCACTAAATTACACACCTAAAACTAATATTACACTATGTTAATAAATTGGAATTTAAATCATTTTTTAAAAAAATTCCAGGAAATTCTCAGATAGTATTTTATTTTTTTTAGATTTTATTTATTTATTTTTTAAAGATTTATTTATTTATTTGACAGACAGAGATCACAAGTAGGCAGAGAAGCAGACAGAGAGAGAGAGAGAGAGAGAGAGAGAGAGAGGAGGAAGCAGGCTTCCCGCTGAGCAGAGAGCCGATGCGGGGCTCGATCCCAGGACCCCGAGACCATGACCTGAGCCAAAGGCAGAGGCCTAACCCACTGAGCCACCCAGGTGCCCCAAGATTTTATTTATTTATTTGACAGAGATCACAAGTATGCAAAGAGGCAGGCAGAGAGAGAGGAGGAAACAGGCTCCCTATGGAGCAGAGAGCCCGATGCAGGACTCGATCCCAGGATCCTGGGATCATGACCTGAACTGAAGGCAGAGGCTTTAAACCACTGAGCCACCCGAGCACCCCTCAGATAGTATTTTAGAATTAGAATTCAAATAGAGAACAATTACTTGACTACTACAAGCATTACTTACAATGTACAAAAAACAATCTGCGAATAATAAACCCCAGCCCTCTGTAGCTTTGAGCCTGAACCTTAGCTCAAAACTTACTGAGGCACTGGACCTCTCCCCAGTTTCCAAATGGAGGAGGAAAGGGTAGGACAGAACCTGAAGAGAAGCTGGCAAATCTCTTTACTGTATCACATTTAGGACATACATGATATTTTACAGGGTGATTTAAATTAAAACTGAACTTCAAATTACATGCTTGCCTTCCTTCCACTTTCTGTTTCTCTGTATCACTTTACAATGTAAAGTATTAAAAAATATCTACTATAAAAGCCAACTGTCAATTTCAGATTAAAGTATCGAATATCTATCCAGAATTAGAGTAAGAAGTACTCAAAATGAAGTTGACAAACACAATTTTAACACTAATTTGGAAGGGTCATTTCTTACCATCTTCATCATTCTCCTCTTCATCTTCATCCTCCGGTAGTTCTGAATTCTCCTTAGGTTTGTTTTCCTCATCTTCTTCCTGCTTCCTTTTCTGCTCCTCCTTTTTCTTTTTTCTCTTTTCTTTTCTTTTCTCTCGTTTAGCTGCAAGAGCCTGCTTTCTGCTCTCCTCTCTTGACTGCAAATTAAGAAGGCATATCATTTAGTCAATAATGCAATCATTTAAAATAAATAATGAATATTTTTGTTTATGATAGGTGGGGCTTCCCAGGGATGCCAGTCTCAAAACACGTTTATAAAAGCACCAAAAAAAAAAAAAAAAACCAAACAAAAAAAGATAAACTGGACATCATCAAAATTAAGTTTTTGTATTTCAATGGAACCATCAACAAAGTAAAAAGGCAACACATAAAATGGGAAAAAAATTTTGCAAATCCTACATCTGGTAAGGGATTTGTATCAAGAATATATAAAGAAGTCCCATGACTCAATAAGAGAGACAAATAACTCAATTTAAAAATACACAAAGGACCTGAACAGGCATTTCCTCAAGGACGATATATGAATAGCCAAAACATATGAAGACAGATGCTCAATAACTACTAGACATCAAGGAAAAGCAAATCAAAGTTACTAGATAACCACTCCCTATCTGCTAGATAGCTATAAGAAAGACAGACAATAGCAAATACTGGTGAGGATGAGGAAAAACTAAAACCTTCAAACACTGCTGGTAGGAATGTAAAATGGTAGAGCTGCTTTGGAAAACAATCTGACGTTTCTAAAATGGTTAAACAAAGAATTACCATATGATCTAACAACTCCCTTCTTAGATGCATTATATATATATACACACACACACACATATATATATGTATAGGCATATCTACATCTATATACAGATGGTATATATATGGTATATATACATACCCAGAGAAATTAAAACACATTCAGACAAAAACTTGTACCCAATGGTCACTTTGGCAGCACATATACTAAAAAATCTCTAACAATACAGAAGATTAGCATGGTACCTCCACAAGGATAAGAGGCAAATTCATAAAGCATTCCATATTAAAAAATATATATATTGTGTATGTATGAAGTAGAAATAACCTGAATGTCCATCAACTAATGAATAGATAAGGATAAATAAATATGTGTGTATATAATGGGATATTATTTAGCAATACAAAGAAATTAAGTATTGATACATGTGACAACATGCTGAACCCTGAACACAGTATGAAGTGAAAGAAGCTAGTCACGGAACAAATATTGTATGATTCCATTTATAGGAAATGTCCAGAATAGGCAAATCCATAAAAACAAAATACAGTTTAGTGGTTACCTAGGATGGAGGGACTGAAGGGGGTGACGCTTAAAGGGTGTAGGGTTTCTTTTTAGGATTGTGAAAATATTCTAAAATTGACTGTGGTGATAAATGCAGAACTCTATGAATGTACTGAAAGCCACTGAATTATATGCTTTATTTGTTTGAAAATATATGTATATTTTAAGAGTGTATTTACTTGAGAAAGAAACAGAGAGCACAAGCAGGGGGAGGGGAAGAAGGAGAGACACAGGCAGACTCTCTGCTGAGCTGGGGGCCTCACGCAGGGCTCCACCCCAGGACCCTGAGATCACAACCTGAACTGAAGTCAGATGCTTAACTGACTGAGCCAGTCAGTCACCTCTGAACTGTAGACTTTAAATGGGTGAACTGTATGATATGTGAATTAAATCTTAGTATTGCTGTTAAAAAATACATTTATGTAGCATCTGTTTATTACTATATAGTCAGCTATATGGTAGCTGACTACAATGCAACTATCATGATCTTATAAACTACTAAAAAATTTCACTGTAAAAAATACTGAACAGAGACTATTATAAAAATTGTTTTCCTACTTTATAGAATTTTTTAAAGCCACACATGTAATTCTGATCACTTTTAGGTTTTGCTGTGGCTAGTATCAGAAAATGTCTTTTTTTTTTTCGGAAAGGGGAATGTAATAAGTTGCTAGCATCATGATGAAAGTTTGAAACAAGTAGAAAACACATCAAGTGATTTATCCTTCTAGGGTAATTAAGTAAAGCATTTTCCTCAGAACTAAAATTTATCATTTTGAGACATAAACTGATTATTCTTTGAAATTTTTATTTATCCAAATCAGAAGTTGGCAAACTGTGACCTGAATGCCAAGTCCAGACTACCATCTGTGTTTCTATGGCTTGAAAGCTAAGACTAGCTTTGACATTTTTAAATGGTTGAAAGAAATAAAATGAGTATTTTGTGACACTTGAAAATTATACGAAATTCAAATTCCAGTGTTCAAAAATAAAGTTCTATTGGAACACTGTAATGCTCATTCACTTAGGTATTGCCTATAGTTGCTTTTGTGCTATACCAACAGAGCTGAGGACTCATGACAGACACCACATGGCCTACAAAGCCAAAAATATTTACTATTTAGAATTTTATAGAAAAAGTTGGCAATTCACTATGTAAATGAGAAAGGACTGAGAGAAGAGATTGCGTATTTAGCTAAAAACTGAATTTCATCACTCTGTTGGCCTAAGAACAAATCGGCTAGCCATTTAGGGAACTGCTGACCATATCCCAGGGTAGTTACACAAAAATCGGGCGCCTGGGTGGCTCAGTGGGTTAAGCCGCTGCCTTCGGCTCAGGTCATGATCTCAGAGTCCTGGGGTCGAGTCCCGCATCGGGCTCTCTGCTCAGCAGGGAGCCTGCTTCCCCCTCTCTCTCTGCCTGCCTCTCTGCCTACTTGTGATTTCTCTCTGTCAAATAAGTAAATAAAATCTTTAAAAAAAAAAAAATCAAAATTATAGACATGAAAGGTACCTTAACAGTCATCTAACTATGAACTCTGCTTTATTTTAAAATGAATATAACTTTTTTTCCCTTCTGACTTTTAACTGTAATCTTAAGGTTTGTACTTTTACCCCTAATATAAGCAATGAATGTCCTTTTATGTTCAGATCTTTTGAGCATTTGTCTAATTATTCACCTTAGGCTAAGTTTCTATAAGTGGAATGATTGGTGGGAGTATGGGTATCCACCTTTTTATTTTGGAAAGCACTTCCATTAATAGCTATAGTGATTTACACCATATATCAAAATTCATTCACTAGAGTGCTAATCCTTCCTCACCCTTGCCATCAATGGCTATTATCTAATCTTTAAATTTTAACTTTGCCAATGTGGTAAAAAAAAAAAAATTATTGAACATTTGTATTTCTTTTTCTGTGAACTGCCCATTCATGTTGGATCATTTTTTATTCTGGCAAGTTATGTTTTTCTCATTGATTTGTAAGCAGCCTTTCCTTCTGTTCTTAGCTTATATGTTTTTTGGATTTTTTGTTTGTTTTTAGAGAGAGAGGTGCAGGGAAAGGCAGAGGGAGAGGGAGAAAGAGAATCTTAAATAGACTCCATGCCCAGTACAGAGTCCAATGCAGGGCTTGATCTCACAACCCTAACTGAGATCATGACCTGAGCCAAAATCAAGAGTTAGACATTTAACTGACTGGGCCACCAGGTACTCCTTTTTTTTAAAGATTTTATTTATTTATTTGACAGAGAGAGGGACCGCAAGAGAGGGAACACAAGCAGGAGGAGTGGGAGAGGGAGAAGCAAGGGGAATGAGAGAGGGAGAAGCAGGTTTCATGCAGAGTGGGAGCCTGATGTGGGGCTCGATCCCAGGATCCTGGGATGATGTCTTGAGCCAAAGGCAGAGACATAACTGAGCCACCCAGGTGCCCCAAGGCACCCCATGTTTTATTCTTTTTCTTTTTTAACTAAGGGATTCAAGAGTTTAGTATCTCTCAAAATAATCGTTTTTTTTTCTTCTTTTAATCATCAACAAAATAATCTTCATGTTAAGCTAGCTCTTGCATTCCTAAAATAACTCTACTTGATCATAGTCTTTGTTCTTTTAATACAACTTGTGGATTGAACAGTAACACCCTCATTTTCCAGGTAACCAGATTGACCCTCAGAAAAGCAATTTTTTTTTAAAGTTTTTCCATTATATCACACAACCTAGGATATTAGACACTTACTCTTTAAGTGAGGATCTAATAAACCACTAACAGCACACATCTTGTAATTAACAAAAGATTTCCAATGTTTAAAAATTTTTTTCTCAAAGTAATGTTAAAACCACTAAGGTAGAGGCACCTGGGTGGCTCAGTTGGCTAAGCGTCTGCCTTCGGCTTAGGTCATGATTTTGGGGTCCTGGGATGGAGCCCCATGTAGGGTTCCCTGCTCAGCAGGGAGTATGCTTCTCCCTCTCCCCCTCCCCCCCGTTCATTCTCTCTCCCTCTCTCAAATAAATAAATAAATAATCTAAAAAAAAAAAAACCCCACTTAGGTAGTAATATCATTTGGTAAACTATGATCTGCTTGAAAACTAGTCTCTTACTTATATGATTCAAAATATTTTTAAGAACAAGAGGTCACAATAAAAAAGTTGATGGTGATTTGACAATCCATTAATCATTTCCTTGGAAAGAGATTTTGTTCAAGTTGTTGGTCATAAGAATGGTAAACTTATTCCTATAAATTTTCAACAATTCTTTTTAAAAACTTCTGGAATTTATTTAATAAGTAAGTAATTTCTACTACAACCCACGTGGGACTCAAACTAACCACATGCTTTCCAACTGAGACAGCCAGGTGCCCCAATTTTCAACAATTTCTAAAAAGAAAAATTATTTTTTTTACCTTTTCCAGATCAAGTTCCTTCAAAAGAATACTTGCATTCTTATTTGCTTCTGCAGCCTGCTGGTCTTTAGCCTTCACAATTGTCTCAACACATTGGTGACATTTTTTCAAGAGTTCCTACAGTGGAGAATGGAATTATATAAATATAGGAACACATAAAATCAACAGGCCAAATAAAACTTGAGCTGATAAGCAGAGTGAAGTCCAGGACTTAAAGCCCAAACAAATGAAAATTCACTAAGCCAAATATAAGCTATCCTTTGAGCCTAGTCATAAATTAATTCTCACCAAAAAAGGGCATTATTTCCTAAAAAGTTTGTGTTCTTAGGCAACTTTCTAATCAGGCTAATAGTCTAGCAATAACTTTTAGCCACACTCACTGTGATTATAGCTCATAACAGGAAGGAAATCTCAAAATAATCTGTTAATATTACAATATCCATTCTCCATGGAGAAACTAAAACCCAGATGGATTAGGTGATCAGTTTCACAGAAGACAAAAGGAAGCTTGCTAATTGCACACTTTGGCATATAATTCCAAATTTTTGTTTTGAAGAACAAAAATGTGCTTCAACAGTTTATTAAACCTACCTTATCTGTAATTGTTGCTATGTATCTCATGCATTCTATATCAGAAGGGAACTGATTGACTTCCTTCACCAAATATTGAACAACTTTTACATGACCCTGTAAGAACAACAACAACAAAAAATGCACAAAAGAATTCCTTGAAAATTTGCCCATATGCTTAATAACTTAAGAGTAAAAGGTATGGTGATACTTCCAGATAGTTCACTAAACTGAAAATTGAAATCGTGAAAATAAAACAACACACTCACTTATCTTTCCTAAATTTAATCTAGCATTTCCCCACTGAAAACAGAAAAACTTTCATAGAAAACAAGTGTTTCCCAGAGTAAATCTATTAATAAAAACTGGTGGTATGAAATGAACCTTTATATAAAAGGGAAATTGGTACTAAAACAGAAAGATGTTTGAGATTTCAAAGCATTATTTTGGGTCCATCTTACAAAACAAGGTAGACTCTCACATTTATTTGGGGCTCATGACATATCTAGGTAAAATGCTTTCTAAATGCTATGATCAGAGGCGGATGATATAATTAGTTCTAAGTACCATGTATTTTAACATGACCAAATTTACACAGCTTTCCTCCTACCAAGTTCTTAAACATCTTCAAGAATTAGTCTGATGGTGACAAATTTAGAGACGTCAAAAAGTCATTGCCTCCAGGGCAGGGAACTGAGAATAGGCATGACGAAATTTTCTAGGATTACAGAAGCATTACATAAGGGATGTGGGTTGCATAGGTATATGTATTTATCAAAACTCATTAAACTATGCACCTTAGGTTTGTGTATTTCCTATATGTAAATGATCCTTCAATTAAAAGGAAAGGAAGAACTGAAAAAAGAATTAAGTCCAGAAAAAATTTTAAGTTCTTTTTTTAAGATACAAAACTTACACTATTCTCTTTCAGTAACTATTTACTGACTACCTAGTACGTATTGGGCACCATGCTAAATAAACAATGTGAATAAGTAAGGATATTCGTGCTTGATCTTCCTGGATCCTCCAGTCTACTTGGGGAGATAAGCATTAAATAAGTAAATACATGTTTGAAAGTATAATTACAATTTGGGATAAAGAAAATAATAGGGTACTATAAAAAAGAACAAGAGGACCTTTTTCAGATGGGTATTAGGGAAGGACTCCCTAATTTAAAATGGGAGCTAAACGATGAACAGCAGGGAGCCCATGAAGAGCAAGGGGAAAGAAAACCAGTGTGCAAAAGTCCCTCTGGAAGTTAAAAATTTAGTGCATTCTAGACCAGCAGCAGAAGTGTAGTGAGCAAGGGTGAAGGGTAGCAAAAATTGCTTGCTGTGGGGAGGCTGGCATGAGCCATATCATGTAGGGCTTTGTAAGCCATGTTCAGTAGTTTATAGTTGATTGTAATCGTAACGGGAAGCCTTTTAAAAATACAGCAGACAAGCAAGCAATATATATATATATATATATATATATATATATATATATATAGGAGGTATAATGCATTTTTATGAAAGAGTCCACTCCTTTTTGTTCCTTCTTAGGTAGAGAAGACATCATCCACATACAAATCTCATGTTTTATGTTCAACATAACAAAACTAGTTGGGACACAACCGATTTAACAATGCAGTTGCTTATAGTGAACTACAGTGTAACTCTTAGATTTGGCCACAAAAGAGGGTGGAAGGACAGCAGTGATTTATGTATGGAAATTCAGTCTATTCCCCAGGAGCAAATCATTTTTCCCACATAGTTTCAACTTAGAATTAGTTAAAAATGGTTACATTTTACTTTCTTCCCTCCACATCAAATTACCTTGCGAAATGCTGACATAAGAGGTGTGATTTTCCGGTTATCCACTGCATCCACATCAGCACCCGCTTGTACTAGCAACTGTACCACGTCAAAATGACCACCACTGGATGCCAACCAGAGTGGCGTGTTTCCCTTCTTGTTCCGAACATCAATATGGGCTCCCCTATAAAAATCAAAGAACGTAAAAAATAAATAAATAAATAAATAAATAATCAAAGAACGTTACTATAGTTACTATAGTCTCCTACAAGGGGCTGACTTTCTATTTCCTCTCTTTGTCTTTTATCTTCTATTAAATAGCATGCAAATAATATGTTCCTCATTTTTTTCAATAATCTGCTCTTTAAAATGTCAATAAAGAAAAACAATCTGAGTAGCTGTAAAGGTGCCGAAAAGTGAAAAGGAGGACAAGAACTTCTATATATAAATTAAAAATTTACCCACCTATTAATCAGGAGCTCACAGAATTTGTAGTGACCTTTGTCAGCTGCTATTGTTAAAGCAGTATCTCTTGAGGAAGGCACAGGGGGAGCATTGACATCTGCTCCTTTATCAAGGAGAACTCTTCCAACCTCTGCATATCCTCCAGAAGCAGCTTCCATCAACGGGGTAAGACCAGTCTGTTTAAACAAAAAATTTATGTAAGTACATAAATAAAATTTTGTTAACAGTCTAAAACATTTGATTTACCAATGGATTCTATTTCTGATTTTCTCTCCTAAAAGAGCTAAGCAATATTTAATCTTCAATTTTACAAAACAACAAATGAAAATTGTTAGTGAATCAGACATGCTAGAATGAATTAATTTATCATAACATACTGTCTCATATCAAAAAAATCAATTTCACAACTTCTACACTGTTATAAACTTACACACGAGACAATGACTTGTCTACCCAATGAGCAGCTATGAAAGATAAAAAGAAAATTAAAGTACATTGTTCAATGGAAAAACTGTTTAAAAATTAAAAAAAAATTTTTTTATTAACATACAATGTATTATTTGCTTCAAGGGTACAGGTCTGTGAATCATCAGTCTTACACAATTCACAGTGCTCACCATACCACATACCTTCCCCGATATGTCTATAACCCTCCCACCGCCACCCTGTTTAAAATTTTTATCTGAGAATGTAGTTTGCTAAATAACTCAGGATAAATTCTTTCCATCCTGTTCAAACTTGGGAAAAATAGGTTAAAATATCACTCCATAAATTTTATACATATGTGTCTTTTGCTCATTAATCTCTAAAACTTTTGCCAAGAGACATTTCATACTGGTATCATTTCTAAAGAAATATAGATTTTTATAGGACTTCTAACACTGAATATGTGTAATCCATTTCTTGGATAGCCGGAAAGATTCATTTTTCTTTGTGCTATGAAAAAAAAATTTTTTGCCTTGTGCTATAAAAAATTTGAGGAAAACTATACTTCCTAATTTTGTAGATTACAAAAATGTAAATATTGCATTAAATTTTAAGAAATAGGGGCGCCTGGGTGGCTCAATGGGTTTAAGTCTCTGCCTTCGGCTCGGGTCATGATCCCAGGGGTCTGGGATGGAGCCCCGCATCGAGCTCTCTGCTTGGCGGGGAGCCTGCTTCCTCCTCTCTCTCTGCCTGCCTTTCTGCCTACTTGTGATCTCTGTCTGTCAAATAAATAAATAAAATCTTAAAAAAAAATTTTTTTTAAAGAATATAACTAAGGCGGTTCAAGGAGAAAATATGATTCAAACCTATCAAATCTAGGGTGCCTGGGTGGCTCAGTGGGGTAAAGCCTCTGTCTCCAGCTCAGGTCATGATCCCAGGGTCCTGGGATTGAGCCCTGCATTGGGCTCTCTGCTCAGTGGAGAGACTGCTTCCCTCTCTCTCTGCCTACCTCACTGCCTACTTGTGATCTCTGTCTGTCAAATTAATAAATAAGTAAAATCTTAAAAAAAAGAAAAAGAAAAAGAAAAAAGAACTAGAAAGATCACCCTCTCATTAAAAAAAAAAAACACCAAAAAAACCTTTCAAATCTGAAATGACTACCAGATTGGCTGCTGTCTGACTATAAAGAATTCCACATAAGCTACATTTCTAGGGTTGTTAGTACCTAATAGTTCTAAACACAGAAATTCAAAACACTGATATACTAACTTCCTTCTAAATGCCAAACTGTCATGAATTTGTCAGAATCTGTTACAATCAGACTAAATTTTAGCTATCTAAATTTTATAATCTATGCAGTAGTTTTTCTCATTGGATTTTTTTTACCAATAATAAGCATATGCTTCTTTGAAGGAGTTCTTTAAAAATCTACATTAAAGGACCCTACAGGACACTTGGCTTAGTTGGTAGAACATCTGATTCTTGATCTCAGGGTTTTGAGTTCAAGCCCCATGTTGGGCATAGAGCTTACATAAAAAACAACAACAACAAAAACAACAAACAGAAACCTCGACTATCTTACTACAAAGATAGCTTATTATATTCAAAGACTGCAAACTGGAGGATTAATAGCTACTCAAGGCTAAGGGTGGAAAACATACAGATTCTACTTTCTTCATTGTTCTTAATAAAAGACATGAATGATGATAGTGTGTCATTGGCCACAATTCCCAGATCTTGTCTTGGGATGTCATTTTTAACTCAAGACAGTTTAAAACAGCACATTCAATTTGAGTTGAAATGCCATGCTAATTTTTTTTTTTTTTAGATTTTATTTTTAAGTAATCTCTACATCCAACGTGGGGCTCAAACTCACAGCTCCAAAATCAAGAGACACACACTCTACTGATTGAATCAGTCAGATGCCCTTTCATAACTATATATATTTAACTCTACTCCTGATGTGGGGTTTAAACTCACAACCCCAAGATTAAGAGCTGGATAACTTACTGACTGATCCAGGAAGGAATCTGAAACACCATGCTCTTTATACTAGAAATACACCCTAAGTAGTTGAAAAGTTATAAAATGCTTACCTTTGCCCTATGTTCAACATTGGCTTTTCGATCCAGAAGCAAACTCACGACTTCTGCTCGGCCTTGGAAACAGGCCAAAGTGAGAGCCGTGTTCCGATTGGTCTCGATTTGGGCATTAATGTCTGAACCCATATCAAGCAGCAGTTTCACTGCAGGAACATGTCCATTCATGGCAGCCAACATCAAGGGAGAAATACCTAGTTTACTCCCAGTCCTAAGGGGAGAAATTTGCTTAGAAAATTAAGATAATATGTTGCCTACTGTTTTTTAAAAAACAGAGAATATAAAAGATGAAAATGATTCAGAGTAAAAAGGTCTCTAACACCAATGAATAAATTTTATTTGTGTAGACTAACTAGGAATAGGAAAATCTCACAATTTACAACATAATCCCTATTTAGAGGTTAAAAATTTCCAATCATACACAATGAAGTGCTTCCTGAAATGAGGTATCTTTAAAAATCGCTATTTTAGCTGAAATAAGCTATGATTACTTATAAGCACACCATAGGAAAAACTGTTGGTCTTGTACTTTAGAACTATCTCTAAAAAAGTTTCTAATTTTTAGTTATAAGTACAGTTGACTTTAGTATTATCTTAATTAAAATTGATATCCGTACAAATATTTAGAGGAAGACGCTTAACCCCAAGGTAGTAACTGACTAGTCATGAATTAAATGAAGATAGATACCTTGAATTAATCTCTGCCCCAGCATTAAGCAGAATCTTAATGATATTAACATATCCTCCAGATGCAGCTAGACTCAATGGTGTATAATCAGACACATTCCTATGTTCTTTATTTGCACCTCGAGCCAGAAGCAAGTCTACCACCTATGAAGTAAAATACAGAGAAACCAGTTTAAACCAAGGGTTCAACTTATAATGAAGGAAGCACAAAGAAATGGAACCTATACATTACTCATCTGAATATCTGACATTTTAATTATGCCCTAAATATTCAAACATTAGCACTAGAGAAATGGATTCAATTTCATACCAAGGAATTTGGAGCTTTGAAATCCCAATTATACTGAAATAACAAAATATTACTCATTCTACTCATTATCTGTTGAGTGATGAACCTGCCATTTCGTATGTGTTAGGACTGTGGCTTATTCAGCCTCAATAAATGTAAGGATAAACAGAGTTGGGTTTTTTTGTTTTGTTTTGTTTTTTGGCTAAAGCACAGATTCCATAAAAGCTGATTTAGTACTCCTATCAAATTTAGTATATGGAACATGTCACACCACATGTAAGTTTTAGTCATGTAGCTAAATTACTAAGCATATGCATATTTAATATATAAGCATAATGTCTACAAAATGAAAATTAACATTAACACACCTCCTGACGTCCACCAGAACATGCTAATGAAAGTGGAGTATCCTTAGTGCGTTCTGATTGTGCTTCTATATCTCCACCTTTATCCAAAAGGATTTCAACAACTCCAACATGCCCTGCTGTTGCTGCCAGGATCAGTGGTGTGAAACCTAAAGCAGAAAATAAAAATCTCAAATTTGTGTTTTTTTACTTATTGAGCCATTGCTTTTAATTCTCTATCACTTCAAAAGAAGAAGCTCTTTAGGGCAGACACTTACAACCATTTAACATAAAACTGCTCTAATCACTTATTAGTGACAAAACCCCAAAAACACGTGATAAAAAGGAAATGCTAAGTCAAACAAAACTACCAAAGTTTATACTCATAATGAACTCTGTCTGATATCTCTGTAAGCTCTACTTTTGGATTAAGGAGAAAGGCAACGACAACTTTTTATACCTCACTGGATATTCCTTATTGAAATATGCGTATCCATTTTTTCACTGAGGTAGTCTAGGAACTATTTATAGATAATCAAAAACATAACTGTTTTCTTAAAAAAAAAAGAAAAAACTGTTTTCTCATGTAACTACTCTCAGGCTTTACTTCTGACTGACATTTCTTACCTTTTTTGTCTCTGTGCTCAATTTTAGCATCTCGCGCAATGAGTACGGACACAAGTTCTTCGTGACCACCCGCACAAGCTAATGTTAACGCTGTGTCATGATTGCTCTCAGTCTAGAGGGGAGAAAAAGTTACCTTTTGTTTACAACGGTGTTATCATTTGAAGAGCAAATAATACTTATTTTCACAATGAATGTATGATGATGATTTTCTTTTCCAAACAAAGAAACTCAGAATTTCTGCAAAAGAAGTTAAATAAAGGGGCACCTGTGTAGCTCAGTCAGTTAAGTGTCCAACTCTTGACTTCTACTCAGGTCATTATCTCAAGCCCTGCATTGGGCTCCACGCTCAGCATGGAGTCTGCGTGAGATTCTCTCTCTCCTTCTGCCCCTCCCCCCAACTTATACATTCTATCTCTCTCTAAAGTAAATAAATAAAATCCTTCAAATAAATAAAGCAAGCAAGGAAGCAAGCAAGCAATCTACTTACATGTGCATCAATGTCAACTGAAGGATACACAGGGGGAATAGACTGGGAAGCCACATTGCTTGGAGACTGTGAACAGGGTTCAGGTGTAAGACATTCTGTGGTCTGAGAGGAACTGTTTGAACCACTGGGCACTCTGCTACTCACAGCTGAAAAACAATATTCATATTGCTGAATTCTACTTAAAAGAGTAAAGTCACTTACATACATAAAAACACAGAAAAAATTTTATAGCAGGAATATAATGTGGTAGTTATAACACAAGCTTTGGAATCAGATGGGCCTATGTTTGAATCCCAGTTCCACACTTTCTGATCTCAGGCAAGTAATTTAACCTCTTAGAGCCTCAATTTTCCTCATATGTAAGATGGGGATGATAACAGTAGTACCTGCTTTGAAAGACTATTGTAAACACCACTTGAGATAATGCAGGTGAAATACTTATTAGCATGGTGCTTAATGTTCAGTGCATACACAATGTTATCAATAGGGAAAAAATAGTTTACAATAAAGAATAAATTTTGTATCTTAGTTTGTAAAAATTAATTAGATAAAAATGTCCTGAGGACAATGCACAAAATAGGGGAGAGGAGAACAAGTTAAAATATTTCTCACATAAATAGCAGAGAGTGTGTGTTTTTAAAATTCAGTTTTTATCTTGAAAATTTGCTAAAATGAATTAACTCTAAAAATAAAACTATTTTTAAAATCCACATTGGAACTTTTATTAGGGATCTCAATCTGGTGTTTGAGACTGCTGTCAGAAAGCTGAGTTAATTGACGTTATATCTTTATGTCTCTACATATTTCTTATGTTTCATAAGAGGCAGAGTTTGCCCCACAGTGGGAGAAATAGGATCTCAAAGGTACCTTACTTACTTGGTAAGTAAGGTACAAAAAGCATTTAAAATACACAGTGTTAAAAAAATAAAAAATAAAATAAAATACACAGTGTTTGGTACATGTGAAGGGCTCATTAGATGTAATTACCAGATATTTTATAGGATCTTCAGTACTATTGCTCACTGTATTGAAAAATAAAAACATTACTCACTCAAGAAAAAACTCAGAAAAAAGCCTATAATCATTCATATAAAAAAAGACAAAGCTTCAGTGATGGCACTAACCTCTCATTAAGACTAAAAGTAAATAAAAAACACATAGGTCTCAAAGGAAAATGTAAGCATTTCAAGAGTTAGAGAACGTTTAGTCTCTAGAATTTGGGTATGACTGGATCCCAATCAAGGATACTGTTCACAAGTGTAAACAACTAAGTTTAGTTTAACTTCACAAATTTTAATATGTTCAGATATGTTTCTACATGAACTGTCCCATCCTCTTCCCCACTAATATATATAAAACCATATTGACTATATGAATTTCTGTAGCTTCTTCCATGATTACCAATAGGAATTATTGTTTTATATATTTGTTTCACCTACAAGAACATGCACAAAATGAAAACAAAGCTTTAAAAATCTTTATCATTCAGCAAATTAAAAACAGTATTCTGTTACACCTCCTCAAAACAGCTGGTATATTTGGAAAACAACTCTAGAAAATAAAACACTAAAGACCGACTTGTAGCTCCTCTGTAATAGTAAGATTTTTAACAGTGGTCTCATAATGATTAACAAATACCTTACTAAAGAACTACTTTTATCATTATTAATGTTGTTTATCTATGTTATCTTTTTGATATCATGAAAAACAGATACTTAAAAATTTTTAAATAATTGATTAGAGTACTATGCCAGATGTGAAACTATAAGACTTCTTTACAGAGATGGCTTTAAAAAAAAAAATTCTGTGCATTTAACAGCTCTATTACCAAAAATGTGTTGTTACATCAACTATTGTACATTTTTGTACATTATCCTAGAAACATTTTTCCCTCCTTCCAATAACAACAATCAGAAACATTCCAAAAAGTGACTTTAACAGCATTAATTACACACAAAAAGTAATAAAGATAAGACTAGAAAGTAGCAAGATTTAAAAGGTACATGTGGAATAAAGGTTTTATTAATATAAAATTACACCAGGACTACTACATTTTCATAAATCTTAAAATGTTTCCTACCTCTGAATGAAATGTCTCTGATAACGAGAGATCACTACCCCAAAAGTCACTATATAATTTAAATTAAATGTATGTACTATCCTAAAATGGGGTGATACTGAACTGCAATATTCTACTTAATTCTCTATGAAATTTAAGATGGTTTTATAGGCAATATGGAAGATAATAATAAACCTTACCATATAAAAATCTCAGATACTAGGTGTATACAAATTATGCTGTGAGATTTTAGGAAGTTAAATCACCATTATCTGTTTCATATAATAGTAGCTTTATTAAATACAAATAAATAAAAATCTATAAGTAAAATATTAACACGTATTTGAAGAAATTATTTAAAAAGATACTTTATTACAAATTCCCTCAAAAATAAGGTTTCCTAATTATCTTTTTATTCTTAAGCTTACATTGACTGCTACAGGATTTCTTAAAGCAAGATACTTTTGAATTGGAATTTGTTTTTAGAGAACCTATTAAGATGCCAACAACAGTACAATGTGCTAGCCACAAAATTATATTACCTTACACATATACTACATCTTAACATAAAATTAAAGGAAATTGTTCATCTTTTTTAGCAGTCTAAGAAAATAACAAATATCTTTAAGATAAATTCAGAACTTAAACATGAATCAGATGCATGCATATTACATTTAAGGTTCTTAGACATGGCTGAACTGAGTTTGAGGTGACACTAGTAACAACTTCCATACAAAAGTATGGAAAAGGACCATACTTTTCCAAGTATGGAAAAGGGAAAAGGACCCATTTTCTAAGATTATTATAAATAAGTCATGAGATAATGTATATAAAATATTAAGCACAGAGCTCAGTACATGGTAAATAATCGATAAATGTGAATATATTGATGTTAAGTTGATTTTTAATCAATCTTCTTTATATATTAATAATAAAATTTTTACTAGATGCTTCTGGAACTGCTTAGTGGTCAAAGCTATTTTGTATTTTTTTAGATTTCCAAACCTTAGGTCTAGACATCTGAACTGAGAATCACTTGTTATTATGATACCTTCTAAAAGCCCAGCACTTACATTCACAAGAAAAGGACCTGAAGAACCATGCTCCCAATTGAGAGTTTACATACATTCTGTCTGGGATTTATCAAATGTAACACATATTAGACTATATACTAAAATACTCAGTCAGCTAATCAAGTGATGACCTTAATAAATTATTTATCTAACTAACCCAATTACATGAAAATATTTTGATATAAGAGCAATAAAGAAAAAATACTCCTATACTTAAAGAGTGAAATTTGTTACTATTATTTATGAATATTCTATAAAATAAAACTGTAAGATATACAGTATTCTCTCCTTTATTAAATATGAGTGATGAGAACTAAATTTGGGTAAAATTGATCACATACATGTCTGATGTAATCTATAATCATACTGATATATTAATACATCACGTAATTATAGAATTGGGGATTCACCTACTCCATCCTTGTCTAATTTCTTTCACCTTTGATAAAGAAAATTAAGAGAAACTGGGTCTTAATAGAATAACACTTTTTAACTTTAAGTGTGATAGTGCACTATCTTGAACAAAGAAAATCTAATTACTGCTATATATTTTAAAACAGATTACCAAAATGAAAATTTTTATATGAAGATAATTTGTTTAGTTATTGGCTGATTTATATGTAAAAGTTTATTAATAAAAGAATATTATACAAATGATAGGCCAACTATCACTAGATATTAATGTCTAATAGAAATTAAATTATCTTAGTTTATTAATACATAATTAAACGATGTTTCTAAACAAATTTTTTGAACTTTATAAAGTCCATATCAACAAAACAAATAGTTTGATGAAATAAATTTTGTCTCCCCTAGAAGAATTATCCATAAGTACTACCAAAAAGTTAATATCTACCAGTTCTTTTTAGAGTGGTTTCTAAATAATTAAAAAAAAAAAAAAAGACAAATTCTAAGTTACAACAAAACTAGTTTGGGCAGTAATGTGGCTGCAAACTGAGTATTCAGTTAGGAACATTATAAAGTCATTTATGTAATCTAAGTCTTAAAAATGTTATTCCTGTATTATTGGTTTCATTATTATTATTCATAATCATACTTGATGCTCAAATACCTGCTTTTACCCAGATTAGAAATTAGGAATATAAATGAACTCTAAGAGTCTATTCATAATTTATAACAACTCTCAACACCAATGACACAAAGTTAATTTGAGTTCAGTGGCTATGGGCTGAAGATATAAAAACCCAAATTAAAGAATCTAACTCCTTAAAACATTTCCCAGCATTTTTATTTTCTGTACGGGAAACTAAGTATTCCTCCTCTGGACAGTGCTATTTATTACATATCAGAGGAGGCTCATAGGCAGTATCACAATTCTATAACCATTGCAAATCATACAAATGCTCAATAAAATTCCTGATTTAAGTAAGCTTATTCCACATTTTTAAAGATTCAGTAAAGATTAGGAAGGCTAAAAGCTCACAAAAGAAGGAAGGAAATTGGGATAGCATAATTGGGATGGGAAGAGGGGAGGAGAATATGACAAGAGGAAACAGACAACAGTAAGGAAAAAAAATGTTGCAATCAAGAGACAGAGGACTGGCCTGCCTTTGAATATCACTCCAGCTACATCTTAGTTCTTGGTCTTCATCCACTGTCAACAGCCATTCTGGCTGCATTTCTGAACTGGGCTCTCATGGAGGTGATACATTCACCAGCCATCTTTAGGAAGGTAAATGATTAATTGCACTGTTTTCCCACTGCTGCAAGGACAATGAAAGGGAAAGTAAACTTGTGCACCTCATTTCATATCTAGTTGTAATTTTCCACACAACAATAAACAGAAACATATACTTTAAGGTTATCAGGCCTTTCTTTTTTTCTTTTCCTGTGTGTATGTGTGTTGTGTCTGTCTGTGGGCTTTCATCAAGATAGTTAATATAAAAAATCCTAATCTCCAAATCATAATCCAGTTGATAATTTCAATCTTCTAGCCACAAATACAAGAACATGGAATACTCAAAGTTTTCTCTGAACACCCCTTTTAATTAAAAATACTTAAGTTGATCTAATAAAATTATAAATTAATTTAGAATTATGATTTTCAGATATGAAAATCACTAGAAGGAAAATTTAATGTATAATCTTATGTGAATATCTCTAAAGCCTATAAAGAAATTTTACTTTGAGATGTCCTACCCAAGATATAACACAGGGTGATGTTTTGTTTTTTCGTTTGTTTCTTTTTATTTTTAAGTAATCTCTATACCCAGTGTGGGGCTCAAAGTCATGACCTGGACAGCAACAGTTGCATGCTCTACCAACTGAGCACCCCAGGCACCCCACAGGCTGGTTTGGATACCAAAGTTCTAAAATAAAAGTTCATGGCAACTTTATTTTTTGCCTTTGCAAATAACAAGAAAGAAAAGGGGAAAACACATTTTCATGTGTTAGTGGTACACAGTTTAGTTAAATTCACTTCCAAAACACCTTAAGGAATAAATAATTTTACAAAGATAGTTCTAAAATGGAAAAGTACTAAGTTGGTGTTTTTGGAGGGTCGTGTAAAGAAGTTGAGCACACAGATTAAAGAGAAATTATTACAGATATATTATTTCTTAACCCACCTGCTATCAGGTCATCAAGAGTGTCGGTAAGCGTCTGGGCTGGAGTTGCAACCATTAGTCCATCTGGTTCTTGAACTAAGAGCCCCTGATCATGTCCAGTAATAGCAATCTGAGGCTGTCCTATAATCTGATGATTACCTGATACTTTCTGAAGTTCAAGAGAATTTGTCCCATTAGAACCTAAGTCACTGGAAAAGTTACACTGTGGAGAAGATAAAGGCTGGACTGGGACAAAATCAATTTGTTCTGCCGATGGTGGAGACTGTTGCTCATCATCAACATCATTATCTTTAAATAAGATTGTGTCAACCTGAGGTAACTCTGAAAAGTGATCCTCTGGGAGACTAATATCTCCTTCCCCTTCTGGGAAGACTCCTCTATGAGAGCACTGTTGGTGTAGAGATACTGTGTCTTTCTGACCTTTGGTTTCCAAGTATTCTTTGGTAAATTGCTGCTGTGTTTTCATCTGCAACTGCCTTTCCACTTTCTGTAGTTCTTTCAGTATTTTCTTCTTCTTCTGGACTTGCTCTTCTCTGTTCTTTTTAAGTTCTTCTATCTTATCTTTGTTCAGAGGTTCACCTTGAATTAACTCCAGTGACTTAAGCTGTGCTTTTTCAATAGCACTAATTCTTTGTCCCAGTTCATTCAGCTTGCCTTCAGTCTCCTCTACTATGCACTCCAAAGGCTGGTATGGGTGAAAAGGTGGCAGTACGTCCTGATCTGCTACCTGCAGGGAACTGGACTTCTGCTTGGATGTACCTAAGCACATGAAAAATGTTTGAAAAAGTGCCATGCTAAAAAAAAAAAAAAAAAATCAGCTCCCCCCCGCCCCCCACGGACCTCCCTCCCAAAACCCTTATAACTAATGCTGTAGAATGAATGTTCCAAGATTCACAACAGTGGAAGGTAGATTAAACTGTACTCATCTATTTCAAAACAGCACACTCAGGATGTTGTTGATTTGAAAAATGTGACTTTTTTTTAAATTAAAAAAATCAAAATTTTAGGATAGGAGAATTTTGGAAGTTAAGATGGGACAAGGTGAAAGGAGATCAAAGAGGAAAGAATCTCACAATTTTGCATATTAGGTTTGACTTTTAAAGAACATTAAATCTAAAATAGTGTCAAAATAGTGTTGAGGATATCATTAAAGATATCCCAATTGTTTCTTCACATTATTAACTGTGCAAGTAATGGTCACTACAGGAAACTATAACTTGTAAATCAACATAATGAAAATTGTTTTTAAATGGCCAAAACCTATGTCTTATTATATTAAAATATAACATGAAATCAGTTTTTTCCAGACCTATCCTTCTAAAATTTTCCATTAAGTAAATCTTTAACATTTCTTTACCTGAAAATGACATTAAACTTAAATCACAGAGGACAATTATTCTGAGTTTAAATAAAGTTTTCATGTAAAAGTCTATGAGAAAAACAATGAGTGTTACCTAGGAGAAAATCAGACTTCTCATACAGGATTTCTCATATTGATGGTATATGTTAAAAATGAAGTAAATGTATGTTATTTTAAGATTTTAGATCACAATTAAAGTAAGATACTCCTCATGACAAAATAATTATCATTATTAACAATCTTACCACCTGGACATAAAATGGAGGGAACTATGGAGTAACTACTTTGAGGCAAACTTAAAGCTTACTCTTCTGTTTAGGAAGAACTGGGGCTATTCAACAATGAAAAGGAACAACTGATATGTTCTACAAGGTGGGCAAACCTTGAAAACATTACACTAAGTGAAAGAGGCCAGACACAAAAGATGACATACCATGCAATACCATTTATATCAAATCTATAGAGAAAGGCAAATCTATAGAGACAGAAAGGAAAGTAGTTTGCGTAGGGTTATGGTATTGAGAATGAACACTGATTATGAACTAGCATGAGAGATATTTTCAGAGTAACAGAGATGTTTAAAACTAGATGGTAGCAATGGTTTCATAATTCAGTAAATTTACTAAAACTCACTGCACTGTACACTTAAAATGAAGGAACTTTACGGAATGTGAATTAAACAACAGTAAATTCGCTTTTAAAGAAGATCTGGGTAAGAAATAGTTGTTTACTCTTCTGAATTGCAATCAACATATATGAATAACATAGATGACTTAAGATTTTTAAAAATAAGATCATCCAATGCATTCAACATGATTCTCGAGTCCAAAGAAAAATGTCATCACCCATTTGATGTTAATACTCTGAGTTACAAGAGGGTAATAAAAACCAATAGAGAAAAAAAAAATCAGGGAGTCAACTGTTTTTGTTTTGTTTTGTTTTTGCTAGATTAAGAAATCTCAGTACCTCAACATCTTCAACATGTTATTAATGAAAAGGTACAACGGTTCTCCCCCAGATATTGACTTTAAAGGTTCAGGATACCACAGTTCCAAAACTACTGCAATCATTCTAAGAGACTTAGTTATTCCTTAAAAGCAACCTTCAGCAAAATTTATTACCCACATTCAATTTCAAATTTATATCTGAGCAAAGGGACGGGTCAAGACCTTATCCTTCCAGAGCAAAAGCCATTATATTTGTGAGATAAATGTTTTTAAAGATTTTATTTATTTATTTATTTATTTATTTATTTGAGAGAGGGAGGGAGAGAAACCCTAGCGAGAGAGAGCACCCTAGCAAGAGGAGGGGTGGTCGGGTGGAGCCGACTTCCCAGTGAGCAGGGAGCTCCACACAGGGATTGCACACAGAGCTCAATCCCAGGACTCTAGGATCATGATCTGAGCCAAAGGCATACACTCAACAGACTGGGCCACCCAGGCACCCTTGTGAGATAAAATAATAACTTCTTTAAGATCTTACAGGAATCCATGGTTTGATTTATTTATTCCAAGTACCTATTAACAATCAACAGGTAAGAAAAGGGTAAAGATTTACTGCCACAAATAGCAATGTAGATATCTGCTAGTCCAGCAAAGAAATTTTCAATCATGCAATAAATTCAATGACAATTCTAGCTCTGCAAAGACTGAATGAATGTTGCTTTAAATGTTCATTAATTTTCAAACATACTAGTGTACTTACTATTTAATTTGTATTTAAGATTAAGGAAAACTAGGTAAGAGGTCAACACCAATCAGACTGGTAATTAGGACCACCCTGGACAATCTCAGATCTAAAATCTTATAAACAATATGACCCAAAGTAAGATTGGAATTTTGAGGACAGTAATGGATAGGAATAAGCCCTATCTTGTTAACAAATAAAATATAATAAGCTTAGAGCACAAGATTTACTAAAATTAACTTATTTAACTTAAAATAAAAACTTTAAGGCCAGGACATATGTAGCAGGAAGAACAGTAAAAATAATGGACAAAAACCAGTTCTTCCCAAAATAGCTAATGGCTGAGTATCTATAATCATGGTGTTAGTGGGATTGCCCAGATACACATTAAAGCATTAATAAAAGATAGAAGTCTGGAAGAAAACAAGTTGGTAAAAACAAATAATGTCACCTAATTATTCCTAGAAGCTTAAGCAACACCTCAGTTGGGAAAAGTACTGAATGTGACAAGCATCCTCTTAGCAACAAAATTTTTAGCAGGTAGTATAAGAATCCAGAACATAAGAGTTCTAACTTTTAAAACATCTTCTGTCAGAAACAAGTCACTGTCAGAAACAAGTAAATTTGAATCTATCCACTAGTAGCATTGAGTGACATCATAAAGTACTGTTTAGGAATATAGGTAAAACCAGTATCTTACTCTTAAGTCTGGTGTTTTCCTACTTTCTCTTTTTCCCTTTTCCTCCATTAATAAAACAAAAAAAAAGTTTATAACAGGAAACCATGATATACAGATAGTTTAGAATATAGCCTTTATTTTATGCACAGTGAGGGAATGAGGTGGACATATACTTGCCAAAAATTAAGTTTGGTATTAAATTGAGTTTAATTCCATCAATCATTTCTGTGTCTAAATTAGTACCTTGTGCCATAAAAAAAGTAATGGCCAAAGGGAAAAATACCTGACATACAAATAGATCTAGATTTTTCCTTACTTGTTTTTGTCTAAGGAAATTTTAAACATGGTTCTACAATTCCCTTGCTTTCTTACATTACCACACAGAAGCAGGTTCCCCACTCAGCAGGGAGCCCAACGCAGTGCTTGATTCCAGGACTCTGGGATCATGACCTGAGCCAAAAGCAGATGTTTAACCAACTGAGCCACCCACGCACCCCTAGAAAGATTTTTTTTTTTTGAAGATTTTATTTATTTATTTTTCAGAAAGAAAGCACAAGCAGTGGGTGCAGCAGGCAGAGCAGGCACCCTGCTCAGCAGGGAGCCCGATGTAGGACTTGAAGCCAGGACCCTGGGATCATGACGTAAGCAGAAGTCAGACGCTTAACCGACTGAGCCACCCAGGTGCCCCCCGCAAGAATGAATTTTAAACAACACTCCCAACTGGGTCTTAAGTGGAAAAAAAAGGTTGATGAAGTACAGTTGAAAATAACATAGTACGTAAGTGTAGTAGCATATCCATTGTTTAATGGAATTTGTATTTGGATAGATAAATGTATATTGTTTTGTGAGTTTCAATACAAAATACTTCTTACTATTGTCACAGTCAAAAATGAAAGCCACTGGCTGAGAAATGATTCATTTTTCCTTTACACCTAAATTTCTGTCTCAGAATTTCCCAAAGTAACAGGGCATCCTATATATCTTAACACAGTAAGGTTAACCAAGAATGTCCAAAGAGTGAACATCTGTGTAACATGCTAAAAGATTAATTGAACCTCCTACTTTTTAATATAAATCTCATATATTAAAAGATATTAAATTTGTACACTGATAAATTCACATAAGCATGATTACATAATGGAAATCTACTAAACTAGAGAATATCAGTAGTAAAATTTTCCAGAGGAACACTCAATTTCATTCACTGTACATATAATTTCTATACAATTTTACTGATCTGATATGAAAATGAGAACTTTTCATGTTGCCTACTCCAATAAACAATTCTGGGATATAAAGCAGCATATTAATTTAATTCTTAGTTTATATTCAAATTTGGTTTTGATCTTTTCTCAACCATTCTAGAATACTACTTCTTCATTAATTTTTTAAACATCCTCTTTAATTACAATGTCTCTCTTCTTAAAAAAAATTCTTAATAATTTTCTTTGTCTTCAGACAATCTAAACAGCCTGGCGCTCATGAATTTATTTAACAAATATCTGAACATCTAGTATAAGCAAGGCATAGTGGACCATACAAAGACAACATAAACCCTGCCCTTGAGGAGCTTACAGTCTAACAGGGGAGATAAAGATGTACAAAACCAAATACAAAGATAAAGCCAAGGGTTTGCAGGTTTGGGAATGGAACAGAGGGTGTGTAATACGGGTAATATGGGAACCCTTATGTATTGCTAGTGGGAATGCAAACTGCATACCCATTCTAGAGAGCAATTTGTGACACTTCGTCAGATAAACATTATGCAGTCCTGTAACAGGTTCTTTTTTTTTTTTTTTTAAGATTTATTTATATTTTATGTGAGAGACAGAGAGGGAGAGAGCACGCACACATATGTGTGGCGGGGGAGTGGCAGAGGGAGAGGTTGAGAGCAATCTCAAGCAGACTCCCCACTGAGCTCAGAGCATGAGGTCACAGTGCTCGATCTCACCACCCTGAGATCAAGACCTGAGCCGAAATCAAGAGGAAGAGGCATCCAGGCACTTCCTATGACAGTAATTCTGTTCCTGATTTTACCCCAAAGAGATGCTCACACACTTCCTTAAGAGGACTGTACCAGCATTTTCATCACAGCATTGTTTGTGGTGGTGGGGGACAAGAAGCAATTTGGATACCCATCACTGGAAAAAGACAAGTAAAAAGTGGAAGATATACAAGATGAAGCACTATGCTGCTAGCAGAAATAGTTAGAGGCAGACACACGGATAGATCTGTAAAACAGTGTTTAGTGAAAAAAGCAAAAAAGAAAACATGATCTATAGCACAATGCCACTCATGTAAACCAAAAATATGCATCAAGTAGTAAACATTTTATAAGAACTTACAAAAACAAAAGAATTCGCATCAAACACAACAGAATGATTGTCTCAGGGAAGGAGGATTAACTCAACATACATGAAGTCCAAGGGGAGGGGAAGGGGTAGATGTTACCAGAGTCAGAAGAAAGATCCAATAAAGAGCTGTACACAGTACTCCAGGGAAAAGAAATTACTCCTCAAGAGGACTTGAGGTACACACAAAAGATGTGTTTTGTTTATCTTGACATCATTTTAATGTTCTGTAGGGGTTTAGTTCTAAGTGGTACAACCTGCAGAGGATAATCATGAGTCCTATCTTTTGGAATCTCTGGAGAACCGGTTATAACAAATAAGATGCAACAGTGGCTTTGATCAACAAATTTGATTTGGAAACTGATTTGGAAAGGCATAAAGTTGGTATTACCTATGCATCCTTTCCCAATTGAACATTCAAAACTATAGTTAATAAAACTAAATAATACTAGAAAACTGAACATATCACTATAAGTTGGTTTCATATTTTGTTTATAGGAGTGATCTTGAGGCCTCTGTCAGATGGCACCTTGAATGTCAAATCCTTTGAAAACTAACTCCTAAATCAGGAGAATATGGGTCAAGATAGATGGAACAAGTGTTGTACATGGATCATGAAAGAAAAGAATATCTGGGTAGTATATATGTAAAATACCTAGGTAAGTTTTAAGGGCATGAAAGTATTTTAGAAGGATGCAGATACAAATAATAAAAAGACTTCAGGCAGAAGTAAAATGTTCTAAGAACTGCTAAGAAAGGAAGAGAGTGTTAGAGAGGAGGGAGAGGAAGAACTCTTCCTTCATTCCTAATCACATTTTAATACAGATACAATCTATGGACTTAGAAGAAACAAAAACAACAGGGTCAAACAGAGATTTCATCACTCAAAGGAACTTCTTTAGAGACACAAATGAGACGTTTTAAGGAGAAAAAGCTACTTTAAGCAGGAGAACATAATAATATATCTTTGATGATTTAAATATCTATCTGGGTAATTCATTGTATAAATCTGTATCATCAACTAATTTTTCCTAATTCATAGTGATAAAACATTCTATGATGCACATGATTTATACTACTAACACTTTTAAAAAAGATTTTATTTATTTATTTGACAGACAGAGATCACAGATAGGCAGAGAGGCAGGCAGAGGGTGGGGGGGAAGCAGGCTCCCCGCCAAGCAGAGAACCCAATGTGGGACTCGATCCCAGGACACTGAGACCATGATCTGAGCTGAAGGCAGAGGCTTAACCCACTGAGCCACCCAGGCGCCCCTAAAATAGCACCTTAATACAGTGCATCACTGCAGTTTGATTCTACACAAAGAAATATTAGGTTGGCAATGCCACGTTGCATCTGGCAAAAGCAAGCACCCAAGTGTCTAAATACAAGTGTTAATTTTTTCCTTCTAATTTAGTAAAATGAAAGATTACTTAAAAGGTTAGTCATTTCTATGCTATTCAGTAAGTAATAAAACACCAAAGTGATGAAACTTAAGTAGGTACCCAGTATCAGATGGTATTTCAGTATTCAAAGAATATGATTGATTATTTACTTAAGCATCAACTTAAAAGAAACCCTACCCAAACGTTTCTGCTGACTTACATATTAAATCTAAATTTAAAATGGTTTACTTCTTCTCTGCATACAATCCATGTCCTCCCTAGATTATTTCTTGATTATTTTGTGGCTCTGTTATTAATATATTTTTTGAATCATTTCTTATTTAGTATTGAATTTCCCCAGCCAAAGTTACTACAGTCCTCTACAACATATAGCCAAACATAAAACAAACACAGAGACATTTAGGTCTAAATATTTTACTAAGACTAAAGTCAGTTAGGATGCTTAGATTCCTTAATAAACACATGCTTAATCTGCTTTTTATTTGTTAAAATTAAAAACAGCAGTCTTCATTTCCTGAAGAGTTTGAATAGCTAGGTGTGCAATGGAAAACTCCATCATAAAGCTTAAGTCAGAGAGATCACCAATATTTTACCTCTGGAAGTAATGGTTTAGAAATGAAGTGACGCTTGGTCAAGGCCCTTGATACTCTAAATTACTCAAATTGACATAATTTAAAAGAAGCTTCTACTTGCTGCTATCACAGTCAACTCTATCCAACTTTTCTTAAGTCAAAGAGAAACTAATATATACTTATACACCTCATTGTGATTTCAAAAATCTAGAGCTTGGTTATCATATACTGAATATGAATATGAATCATATGCTCATAAATTTGTTTTCATATAGTTTTTAGTATCTTATACATCACCTATTTTATTTCAGAGAACTCAGACAGGACAACTATACATGATTATCAAGTGAAGGTACTTTGTATCTACAAGTGAAAAAGCAGAAAAATATCAGAGTTCATAAACTTGAGACTTTTAAAGAATATATGCTTCTTCTTGTTTACTTGGATGTTATTTATGTACTTTTTGACAGTTCCTTGTCTAGGTTCACATGAAAGATGAAAGAATATTAGCCCACAATATTCAGTATTGCATGAAAGAAACTAAACGTAATTCTTAAACTTCTAACTCCCTCAGTTGCATCAATGCTATGAAGACTTAACTAGACAGCAAACACACATTTTCACTCCTCATATTATACTACTGTTTAACAAAAGAACTGCCAAATGGAAAATAAATGTCTGATAAATTTTTGCTACTGTAATATAATCAGTAACTTGATATGCTTTGTAAGTATTTTTATCTGTGCCAGATGAAAACTACACCTAGCAGTATGTTAACGAGAAAATTAGAAGTCATTTTTCTTAGTATTTATCTTCTTTCTTTTATAAACAGTCTGTAAGACTATTAGCATTTGTCAGAATTACCTACCACAATTAATCCTGGGTAGACGTTAATTGTATGCCATTAAAGTACTTTTACGAGTTCATTAATTAGGTGATAAAATACCCATTTTAAGGAAAATAATTCAATAACCAACCTTTTTGTACTCCTAGAAGGGCAGCAGGGTTCTCCTGTGATGTTCTGTCAGGTTCCTGGGGAGGTACAACCATGGCGAGTGTATGCATTGGTACACGTGGAACCTAAAAAGTTAACTCAGAAAAAATATCATCTCAGACCAAAGAATAAAACAAGGGCCCATAAATGAAATGGAAGTTTAGATTTTTTTCATATACTACCAAATTCACTTTTTTTTTCTAAAAAAACAAACAAAACACAACGAAAAAAGCCTTTACCAAGGAATAATTTCTGAGAATATTGAATTGGACAAAATCAGGCTATCTATATGCAATGAATGATTTAAGCTAAACAGATTAGTATTACTCTCTTATTAGAGAGGAAGCCTTATTGGTTTTGATTATAGCTAGGAGTACAAGTCATATATTGACTGACCAATTTACCCTGTTCAAATTCATTATGGGTCAAAAAAGAAAATCCAACATATTCCCTAACTGAGAACTTAGCAGTTCTCAGGATAACTTTGTAGGAAATAACTTAAGATTTCACTGAAGTTTGTATACTTAGTATACTCTCGATATTCTCTCCCTATTTTAGGTAGGTTTAAAAATTACTTTAATCAACTTTTGGTGCATTTATCCTGGCTAACTACACTTTCCTGGTTAATAAAAATAACTATGTCTAGAATAACTAATACTGTCTTGGGAGGTACTAAGGAAGAAGCTATTCCCTGGTTTAAGGTTATGTTTAATGTATTCATTAAAAATAAATAACCCTAAAGACCTAGCTATAGTAGTTTGACAATGTGGAAAATTTATATTTAGATTTGGTATTAAGTGTTTTTTAAAAAGAGCTTTTTTTTCAGTAAATAAGGCAACAGGTAATTTTCATGTACTTTTGAAGGAAATAAATCTTAAAGGATTTAGTATCTTATTTATCTCAATACATAATAGAAGAGAGGAACAAATCTATTTTCCTTAAAACTAATTTTAAACAAAAACTCCCAATCAATTTGGAGGCTTTATATTTATAAATCAGCTGTTTTACTTTACCTGAGATTGATCTTGAGAAGGTGAGGTGAGCTGAGACACATCTGTAGTAGGAACTGACAGAACATTGTTTGGGTAATCCAACAGATAAGAAACAACATTAGTATGGCCACCTTTTGCAGCTTCGATGAGCATTGTCGAGCCATCCTGAGAAGGAACGACAAAACCGTTAATCAATTATTTGTAAATTTCTTCTTATAACTGCTATCGACATGCAATTTCTTAGCAGCCTGTCTAGAATCAAAACTCATTTATAAACAGTGATAAATATGAAGCACTGAGACCAGCAAACATATCTTCAATATCTTTTAGTAACAATGCACATATTAATTATTTACTTATTTTTAGGTAGAATACCTTGAGTCGATGAGTAGGGTCGGCTCCATGAGCCAAGAGGAGCTCAACAACTGCCAGATGACCTCCTGCACATGCTAGCGACACTACTGTATGATCATTATTGGCTGTAGCCCTATTCACATTGGCGCCTTCAAAGAAACATAAACAGCAATCTTAGAAAAAGGAATGAAGCAAGGTCACAAAAAATATCACTTTAGAGATTTTTTTGAAGTATGACATAGATTTTAAAAAGTACACAAATCATAAATGAAAAATTTTCACAAAATGAACACACCTGTGTAACCAACACCCAGATCAAGAAATAGAATGTTATCCACATACCAGTAGTCCCACACCTTGTGCCCTCTTTCCGTCACTACCCACCCTTCCAATGGTACTACTATCCTGACTTCCAAACTGGTCTTAGTTTTTGAACTTTATATGAATGAAATCATACATTGTACTCTTTTGTGTCTGGCTTCTTTCACTCAATATAATATTTGTGAGATGCATCCAAAATGTTGTGCGTAGCTGTAGTTCGTTCATTCAATATCACTTTTAAAATGGAAAATCTAGAAGACTAAGATTAATCAATATATACAGATTAATGTAAGCATCAAATAATATCATTGTATGTAACTCTCAAAATGTTGTAAAGACATTTTTTTTATCTACTTATAGAATGTGGCCAGGTCTCAAAGTAGAGAAAACAGATTTTTTAAAACAGTATTTAAGAGAGCTTTAATTCTTCACATTGTGTATTTTAAGAGTCAGAGGGACCTGGATATGGAGAGAAGACAAGAATATCCAAAAATGTTATCTGAAAGCCTAGTTAGTAAGTTGTTCAATAGCTTTGTTCGATGTGACCTGCAAAAGTCTAAATGCAAAATCCTTTCTTGACCTTCTTTTTGATAAACTGTTTTTGACCCCTAAAAAATTACAGTGCACCAAAGTCTCAACTCCATAGTTAAGACTATAGCAATATTCCTTCTTCATTAATTCCACACTTAGTTTCTGAAAAGAAAAATAAACCCATGGGCAAAACCACTATAATTAATTTAATTTTCAGAAATATCCAGCCGAACCTAAATCTAACTCACACAAAAGTACCTTTTGGAAGGGCAAGCAAGACACACCAATAAACTTTCTTATATTAGCAACATGTGATTATTTTTAAAGTTGTTAATAATAAATTTAGATGGTAGGATTGTTTAGCAGTTACTACAGCCTAGAAAGGCTATAATCAATGTGTTCTTTTTCTGACAAGTCTGATTACATGCTTAGTAGGGTTGGTGTTGGATATGACTAGATAACCGCCTTAGCAAGGAGCCTGAGAGAATTCCAAAGGTTACCCATCTATATTTATTATTACTTCAGTATGCCTGAGGTAAATACCTTTTACAGACTATGTTGTAACTCTATGTAAAGATATGCCTTATTTGGTACCAAAAATGTGCTATTAAGAAAATAAACCTAGTTGTACCCAATTAAAGAAGAAAAGAAGTATATTTAAAAGGATAAAATCTTATACTTGTTTCGTAGTGGCACAAAATATCTGAGTTCTGTTGGAACATAGGTATAAAATTTTTATTTTGTTACTAAATTTCTTATTTTTAGGGCCTCAGTCAGTTAAACACCTGTCTTCAGCTCAGGTCATGGGATTGAGGGTCCTGGGACCCTCAGGGTCCTGAGATTGAGCCCTGCGTCGGGCTCCCTGCTCACTGGGGAGCCTGTTCCTCCCTCTCCTCCCTGCTCATGCCTTCTCTTACTGTCTCTGTTGCTGTCTCTCTCTTTCTCTCAAATGAATAAATAAAATCTTAAAAAATATATATATTTTAAAATTCTTTTTTTTTTTTTAAAGATTTTATTTATTTATTTGTCAGAGAGAGAGGGAGAGAGAGCGAGCACAGGCAGACAGAGAGGCAGGCAGAGGCAGAGGGAGAAGCGGGCTCCCAGCCGAGCAAGGAGCCCGATGTGGGACTTGATCCCAGGACGCTGGGATCATGACCTGAGCCGAAGGCAGCTGCTTAACCAACTGAGCCACCCAGGCGTCCCTATATTTTAAAATTCTTAATTTAACAACATGACCTGAGCAGACTTTCCTTGCATTTTACCATCCTACCCCAGGATCTTTCATCAGATGCTAGAATACCTCTAACTCTCTCTAACTCTCTCTAGCCTATACACAGAGTTAGGCTAGACCAAATGAAATCATTGATATTACCATTTTTGATGTTTAAAATGACAGTTTTGTGGTTCAACCTAACATGGGTTTAACAGTCCTGAACTATCTCTTCACCCAACGTGCAAACTTCTTTCCTTAAATATATTCTAATAAAAGAACCTCTAGGGGAATATAAAAACAATACATAACATCCTTGTATATGTGGTTAATTCAACTATACAGTAAACAAAAGTTGCAGACTTTCTGCCTCTCCACCCCCGCCCCCCACCGCCAGCAGAACTGCCTTATCATTAAGTGCTGAACAATACTCTATTAAATATAGCTGGATGTTTTACATTTGGCTTTTTAAATTTTGGTCAGGAATAATAGGCAGCTTAGTTGCCAAACTTCACAAATTCAAAACTAATACAGAAAAATCCCGGGGTGCCTGGGTGGCTCAGTGGGTTAATAAGCCTCTGCCTTTGGCTCTGGTCATGGTCCCAGGGTCCTGGGATTGAGCCCCAAGTCAGGCTCTCTGCTCAGTGGGGAGCCTGCTTCCTCCCCTCTCTCTCTGCCTGCTTGTGATCTCTCTCTTTCTCTCTGTCAACTAAATAAACGAAATATTAAAAAAAGAAAAAAGAAAGAAAGAAAAATCCCAATAAATACTTCATGAACTCTACACTTACTAAATAAAATACAGCAATAAAAGACTAGGATACAATACTTGTACTGTAGGAAAAACAGCTCTAACACAAACTGCCCCAGTTTAGGATTTTTTCTTCACAAGTTACAGCCTCTTACAAATCCTTACTTGTGCTTCCCTTACCTTTGCTAATAAGAAACTGCACAGTGCACAAATGACCAGCTCTCGCAGCTTTCATCAAAGGTGTTCTTCCACCCTCAGATTCATGTTCCTATTAAAGAAACAAAAAAATAAACCAACAGTGCCAATTCACTAACCATCTATTTTTAAACACTTAGTACAAATGACATGAGAAGTAAGATTTAATACTTACTGTAGCCACTTATACTACCTATCTCAATTCCTCCAAAATGTAGGATTAATTTCAGTTAATAGTACATGGTATAACCTTTTAAGGGCAAGTTCACTTTTGCATACCAAAAAACAGCATTTAAAGATATTACTTGTGTTTTGTTTGAGCCTCAGAGAGAAATAGCCGCATTTTTCCAATCCCACGATCAAAAAGATGTTTTTCCTAACTATTCATATGAATTGTGAAAAAAGAACCTTCGTCTTACACATGATTAGGAAGATTCTGATCTTATATCAGAAACTAATAAGAACTCTATCACAGGACAGAAACCAATCTTTCTCTCTCTTTTTAAATTTTATTTATTCAGAAACCAGTCTCTAAAGAAAAGCACTACAGTATTTCAAGGGTTAAGAGGAAAGAAAAAAGGAAAAAACACACCAACAAGCAGACTTTCTTTTAGACTAGAAATTAAATATGTGAATAGTGAAAGGCAAAAGAAGCGGTTTTATAATAGCAGAAAGATTGCTGTTCCTTCTAGGAAGTTTGCCAGCAAGAGGAGTGAATGACAAAACTGCATGCTACCATCCTAATGTCAAGTGTCCCTAAAAGGAGCTTGTTAATAAGCCAAGTAATACTGATGGGAGAACTTGAACTCTTATTACATTCATCTAAGTATTAAAATATAGCTGACTGATGAACACTGGGTGCTGTATGTAAGCGATAAACCACTGAATTTTACTCCAGAAACCAATCTTGCACTGTATGTTAACTGAATTTTAAATAAAATAAACAAATAGGGTGCCTGGGTGACTCAGTTGGTTGGGCGTCTGCCTTCGGCTCGGGTCATGATCCCAGGGTTCTGGGATCAAGTCCTGCATCAGGCTCCCTTACTCAGCAGGAGTCTGCTTCTTCCTCTGTCTCTTCCCTCTGCTCCAGCTCTCTCTCTCTCTCTCTCTCATATAAATAAATAAATAAATAAAATGTAGCTGATGCACTGCTTCTATGAAAAGTTTGCTCACCTATCCCATTTCATTGTGTATGTAAACATTAATTTCTGTTGTTCTGGTCTTTTGTTACTAAGAAAAACTTGATAAAGGGTGCCTGGGTGGCTCAGTCTCTGCATTTGGCTCAGGTCATGATCCCAGGCTCCTGGGATCAACCGCCACGTAGGGCTCCCTCCTCAGTGGGGAGTCTGCTTCTCCCTCTCCCTCTGCCCCTCCACCCCATTCATGTGTGTGCTCTCTCTCTCTCACTCAAGTAAATTAATATATAAAAAAGAAAAACTTGGTAGAGAACAATGCTTAAGTCAAGCTTTATTTCAGCTCTTTTCTAATTAACTCAGAGCATCCTTTAGCTACTACAGTCAACTTAAAAATAGTGTGCTCAGGGGCGCATGGGTGGCTCAGTGGGTTAAAGCCTCTGCCTTCAGCTCAGGTCATGATCCCAGGGTCCTGGGATCGAGCTCCACGTCGGGCTCTCTGCTCCACGGGGAGCCTGCTTCCTCCTCTCTTTCTCTGCCTGCCTCTCTGCCTACTTGTGATTTCTCTCTCTCTGTCAAATAAATAAAATCTTAAAAAAAAAAAAAAAGTGTGCTCAGGGCGCCTGGCTGGTTCAGCCAGTGGTGTATGTGACTCTTGATCTCCAGGATTGAGTTCGAGTCCCACACTGGGTGTGGAAATGACTTAAAAAATAAAGTCTCTTTTTAAAAAAGATGTATTTATTTATTTTAGAGAGAGCGCATGTGAAAAAGCAGGAGGGGCAGAGAGAGAGGGAGGGAAAATCTCAAGCAGCCTCCAGGCTGAGTGTGGAGCCCAACAAGGGGCTTGATCACATGACCCTGAGATCATGACCTTCTCTGAAATCAAGAGTCAGAGACTTAACCATCTAAGTCACCCAGGTGCCTCTAAAAAATAAAACCTTTAGAAAAAAAAAAAGTGTGCTCTGCCAATAGGATACTTTTCAGTCTGTAAAATAACTACAGCTAATCTACAATTTAGGCAAACTAACAATGAGAAATAAGTAGACTGTCAGCCCAATGGAAACTTTAAACTGGCCTGCAGTGACATGAATTACACTCTAAAAGAGATTTAAAAATTTTTACCTTGATAGTACAGAATCTCTCAACTTCTTATAAAAATTAATTTATGTTTTGACTTCTTGTTATTGATGAGGTGACACTCTTTACTAATTTTAAAATATAGAAGATGGTTAACACAGGTGATGCTTTGGAATGGATTTTGAATTTACATTCAAATGTAAGCAAATCTAACATTCTAGAAATCTACTTAAAACAAAATGGAATATACTTTATGAAAACCTCATTCAGGGGCACCTGGGTGGCTCAGTGGGTTAAGCCTCTGCCTTCAGTTCAGGTCATGATCCCAGGGTCCTGGGATCAAGCCCTGCATCAGCTCTCTGCTTGGCAGGGAGCCTCCCTCCCCCTACCGCGCCCCCGCCTGCCTCTCTGCCTAATGTGATCTGTTTGTCAAATAAACAAATAAAATCTTAAAAAAAAAAAAAAAAAAGAAAGAAAGAAAACCTCATTCAGAAAGACCTAGAAAGTTGTTCAGTTTCTCCATGTCACTTTTTTCTGAATTATCAATGCAATCAACTACACACTGGAAATAAATTGCTACTTTGCCAATGTGTTATTTCCACTCCTGACTCAAGGCCTTTCTGTTCAAGCTGTTCTTTCTTCCCTGTAACACTTCTCTATTAGCTCCTTTTCATCCTTCGCATCTCAAGCTAAGTGTTATTTCCTCAAGGTAGACCTCCTTGAACTTCCTGACGCAATTACTCTATTACAAATCTTCCTCGACTTATGATGGGGTTATGTATGGATAAATCCATTTTAAGTTGAAAATATCTTAAGTGTAAAGTGCATTTAATATACCTAACCTACAGAATATCATAGCTTAGCTTAGCCTACCTTAAACATGCTCAGAGCATTTGCCCACAGTTGGGACAAAATCAACAAGCACAAAGTCTCCTCCATAATAAAAGTACTTAAAATCATGTAATGAATGAACACTATACTGAAAGTGAATAACAATGATTCTATGAGTTCATGATGGTTGTGAATGCATTGGTTGTTTATCCTTGAAATTATCTGGCTCACCGTAGCTGCTGCTCCCTGCTGCTGCCCAGTAGACAGTATCTTATCACACATCGCCAGCCCAGGAAAATGTCAAAATTCAAAATTCAAAGTATGGTTTCTACTAAATGTGTATCACTTTTGCACTGTCATAAAGTCGAAAAATTCTAAGTGAACCATCATAAGTTCAGGACCATCTGTATGTACATAGCCATATAAACCACTCCTTCATAAGTTTCAATCATATATTAGTTTGTATAACTATTTGGCTAACATGTCTCTGCCACTAAACTGTAAGCTGCATGAGAACACCAATCGTGTCATTTTTGCTTACCATTACATTACATACCTAACATCTAAAACAATAAACTGCTCCAAGAAGGAGCCTAAGTGTAACTGACCTCTCAAATCTTCCTTCTTAGTATTGAGGTTTGAAGTTTTAATTTTCTACTAGGTAAATAAGAGAAAGAAAAGTTAATTTAACAAGAAATTAAGGGTAGTAGCTAAACTCAGAATTAGACATTCATTATCTGCATTTGATAATACATTATTACTAGAACATGGGTGGGCAATATTAACGTCACTTTTCTTTTCTTTTTTCTTTCTTCTCTCTTAGGCCTAGCAGTGACACTCATCAGCATAACTAGGTCCTGTGAGTAATGGCAAAGACAAAAGACTGTGAAAGCCCTCCTTTAGAATAAACTTAAAATAACTGTTAGTTCTGCATATATAAAATATTATGATAGCTCTTAAATGATAAAAAATCAGAAAGCATAGTCCCAAGATCCTCACCCCAAATCAAATTTCAAAATTCAACACACCAATAAAATTTCTGAAATAAAAGGTGTGAAAAGTTATTTTATTTTCCTCCCTAAAAATAGATGCATGCATTCTTTGGTTTTGAAAAACATAATTATATTTGAGAAAATGGTAGGTAAAGGAATGTCCCAACTTTTTAATGTATTTATAATATTTCATGTCCTAAAATCAATAATGTAAATCCTACAAGATATATAAGTTGCTCCAAGATATCTGACCACTAAGTCCTTCTCTTAAAATAGGAATCAGGGACGCCTGGGTGGCTCAGTCAGATGAGTGGCCAATTCCTCTGATTTTGGCACAGGTCATGTTCTTGGGGTCCCAGGAAAGAGCCCCACAATGGGCTCTGCACTCAGCGGTGAGTCCACTTGAGCCCCTCTCTCTCTCTGACCCCCACCCCTGCTCTCTTATGCGCATGCACGTGCTCTCTCTTTCTAAATAAATCCCTAAAATAGGAATCAAATTTGTATATACTACTTATGAACGTTGGGTTTGTTAAGCCAATATTTGCTCAAGATCAATCAAATTTTAGGATTTAAATTATGGTATTTTTCCTTCATAAACAAAGAAAATTATTTTCCAAGGTTATAAACTTAAATATTGCACATTGTAACATTTTTTCTTTCTTTGTTCTTGGAAATAGCTAGAACAACATACAGTTTATTTATTCCTTGAGCATCTGGTAAAACTCACCTATATATTCATCTGAACTTCCTCCTTTCATTGGATGGATGATTTTAAACTACTGATTAAGTATGTAATATACTTATCCTTCTACTGAGGTTTCCTATTCATGAGTCAATTTTGATAAATTTATATATTCATGGAAAAAATTAGCATTCATTTCATGCAAGTATTCAAATTTATTGATGTTCATATGACTGCCTTATAAATTTTCATGATCTCTACTGTATCATATAGTCATAACTCCCTTTAAATTTCTACCATTTACCTGTGCATTTTCCCTTTTTAGCAAATAGTCTTATTTATTTTATCTATTTCAGTAGTTGTGTTTTGTTTTTATTAAATCAGTTTTTAAGTTTGGTCTTCCCTATTTTTTATTATTTTCTATTCTATTATATTTGTTTTTATTTTTATTATTACCTTACTTCGTGGTGCTTTTTATTGTTCTTTTATTAGCTCCATTTACTTTCATTTTGTATATTAAAAAAACTTTTCCTTCTAAGGACCACTTTAGCTGTATCCTCTCACCTAAGTTTTGATGTGTAGTTTTTGTGATAATTTCTTTGTAATTTTCACTATGATTGCCTCGTTAACCCATGAATTATATAAAAGTATTTTTCTTCACTTTCTAGGTGAATGGGATGTTTTTTAAAAAGGTTTTATTAATTTGTAATTTCAAATCAATAAAGATCAAAGAATTAAGTCCATGTGACTAAGGAGTTTGTTTTAAAGACTTTGTAGTCTAAAACATGGACAATTTGATTCAAGTTCCATGTACTGGAAAAGAATTCATAGTATATATAATAGAAATAGAATGTTAGTCATTTATAAGCAAATCTGATTTTTCTATTCTTAAAAATTGCTTTATCTCTTTGATCAGTTTCATATATAAGTCTGTGGAAAAAAATCCTATCACCACAAATAGAGACCTATCTTTCTTGTAACTTTGTAATTTTCTATTTTCTTTAGAAGGTAGATTGTTACTGATTAATAACTGTTATATCAGTTGAAGGAACATTTATCTCTAAAAATGCTTTTGGCTTAAAATTCCATTTCAGGTGGCACTTGGGCAGCTCAGTTATTAAGCGTCTGCCTTTGGCTTAGGTCATGATCCCAGTGTCCTGGGATCGACTCCCATATTAGGTTCGCTGCTAAGCAGGGAGCCTGCTTCTTCCTCTCCAGCTCCCCTGTGCTTGCATTCTCTCTCTCGCTATCTCTGTCATAAATAAATAAAATCTTTTGAAAAAATCCCATTTCATTGGATATTAATATTGCCTTACATAACTTTTTCCATCACTTCGTCAATATTCCCCTATTAGTTCACTTTAGATTTATCCCCAAAGACAGAATTTGCTAGATTTTCATTTTTAATCTAATTCAAAAGTCTTTCCCTTTAACAACTGTGTTCAACAGATTTATATTTGTTCTGATTACTGACATATTTTGCAAAAAAAAAAAAAAAAATCTTTAAAGTTATTCCGTACCTGATCCTTCTCTCCTGAACAACAGAGGGACTCTAGCATGGCTTTTCAACCTTTTAACACATCCTTCTGAATTTCATGCTACTGCTGTCTAGAACTTTAGTATTACTTTGGTTTTAAGCATAAAAATTTAGGTGCTGTATTAAAATTTATATTTATAATATGTTTTACTAATTTCTTTGCTTACCGTAGCTTCCTGCATCCCACGCCTTCCTCCAGGATATATCTGTCTCCTTATTGATGTATATATCTTTTAGTAGTTCTTTTGGCAAGGATCTGAGGTGGTAAGCTCTTTTATTCTTTGTAGATCTGAAAATAAGTTTATTTTTCCTTCTCTGGAAGAGTAGTTGAGTACAGAATTCTATTTTTTTTTCTGGTATTTGGTGGATATTACTTCCCACTGTCTTCTGTGATTATTACTGTTGATGAGAATGTGCTGTCAAAAATTTGATTGTTGTTCCTTTGAAGTAATGCACTTTTTCCCTTCTAGTAGCTTCTAAAATATTATCTTTCAAATTCTATAGTTTCATTTGTTTTATTTACTAATTTTTCAATCAAGTATTCATGTCTGGCTCCACTTTCAGAAAATTCTCTATCATTATCTCTTCAAACATTGCCTCTCCTGTGTATTTCTATCTTCTCATTCAGAAATTTCAAATGTGTGGTAGAGCTTCTCAATCTACCCTCTTTTTCTCAATTTCTCTCTCATAAAATCTTCCATTTCTTTATCTTTATGCTATATTGTGTTATTTCTCATTTAATCACCTGATTCACTAATTTTTTATTCAACTGAGTCCAATACATTGTTTATCCTACATATATTTTATTTCCACAACTTTCTCACAAAATTTACATTTTTTATTTCATACCCATCTGTTCTTAATTCATAATTATTGGCTTTTGTTTCATTGTTTCATGTTGTTTTGTGGCTACTGGTTATAGTTTAAAAGCATGTTTAAAGCCTTTTATTTCAATTGCCTGAGCTTGAAGTCTCCTGTTTTGCGCTTTTTGTTTGTTTGCTACATCTTGACTATCTCTCCATGTCGATTTGCTCTTGAGCTTCATAATTTTTTTGAAAAGCTCAATTTGCATGAGAGTTTTTTCTTTTATTTCTATTTACAAACTTATCCCTTCTCATCAGATGATCTGAAAGTTGCCTGAATCTGACCCTAAAAGTCCATGTCAGCAAGAGATCTTCATTGGCAACTTAAACTTCTGGTCTCATGGAGTTATTTTAGTTCTGCTCACTAAATCAAAAAATAGAGGGGCACCTGGGTGGCTCAGTGGGTTAAGCCTCTGCCTTCCACTCAGGTCATGATCCCAGGGTCTTGGGATCGAGACCCGCATCAGGCTCTCTGCTCAGTGGGGAGCCTGCTCCCTGCCCCCCCACCCCGGCCTGCCTCTCTGCCTACTTGTGAGCTCTGTCTGTCAAATGAATAAATAAAGTCTTAAAAAAAAAAAAAGTGTCTTCCAAGTTCTTAGTTACATGGTTGTCTTTGTATCTTCATTCTACCAAGAACAAGTAGATCATTTCTAACTGCAACAAGGAAGTTGATTGTAGCTTTTTTCCCCATCTTTGTTCACAGGTGGGGCAATATGGTACCCAGTTCCTTGCTTCAGTCAAGTAGACTAGATCTACTTGCCTGTTCCATTTGTGATGCACTCAGTCCCTATTGCCTACAGAAACTGAAATCCCAGCCCCCACGCTCCCCCTTTCTTTAAATTTTAATTCTTCTTGGGTGTATAGCTTCAACTGTGGATCCACACTCCAATTCTAGTCTAGTGTTCTTTAATCTTTTTTCTGACTGTAGCTACAGAGTCTTAGTTTGTTTTTCTCCCATACTTTATTTATTATATCTACATACTTGAAACAACAGAGAGCAGAGAGGTTTCAAAATATACTAACACTGACTTTATCTTCTTGACTGGATGTAATCTGTACTTATATTTAAATAAACTTGAGGTAGCTGAAAAGGACTCATTCAAAATACAATAACCTAGAAAGAGAGAACTTGTTTTTGTGGCCTTTAAAAGAAAAGGCATTAGGAATTTTGTGTACTTCACAAATAGTTTTAGATCAAGAAAAAAACAGATAAAAGTTTACTAGGTTTGAATAGTAAATCTAAAAAGTCTGTACGCTATTCCTTAATAAAAACTTAACATTTAAAAAGTAGGTCATATTTAAAGTTAATTAAGGTAAGTTAATTAATAATGGTTGAACTATATTGATAAATGGATAATTAGAACTTTGTAAGTCCCCTAAAATCTTATCCATGAAAAATACACTGCAAGGTTTTGGTTCTGAGGAACAAGCACTAGGAGGAAAAGGCTGCATTTTTTTCCCCATTTGGATTTAGATAACAAAATTAAACTTAAAATTAAGTTTATTTTTTAAAAAGTAAGTTGATTTCCCTTAAAATCATAGCCATGCACACCCAAGGTATACATCTAAGGATTGTAACTGTATTACAGAGGCAGTACTTCTTCGAGTTGGAGGAGGACATTGTCAAGGGAAAGACCAGAATCAGAGAAGAGGGAGAGGAGACTGTTTTATACTATATATGTACTATAGGATACTAATGTTCTCCCTGGGAGGGTATGTTCTTCCAAAACACCTTATTACCTTAGTGATCTGCTCTTACTGATCTTATTCATATCCCTTAGGACAAATGAGATGGAAAAAAGATTGAGGCACTACTCTAGGGCTTGTGTTTAGCTCAGTTTCTAAAAATCACAAGTAAAAGAGAAAAACCAAACTTAACTTGGTTTGGTTGGAGAAAGAATGATGGATTATAAAGCAAAGATGGAAAAGGAAGAGAACTCAACACTGATGCAGAGTAACTGACGGACTCTAGCAATGTCTCAAAGTGTGGAATATGGAGAACTTGCCATCAGCATCTCCTAGGATATCATTTAAAATGCAGAGTCCCCATTTCAGATCTACTAAGTCTGAACCTCTAATAAAAGTTGGGCCACAAAGCTCATTTAAAAAAAAGTACCCCAAGTTTTTGAGACTTATAGCTTAGAGAAGAGATTTATAATCATGTTTCCTTTAACCAGTCTGAGAAGAAAGAAATACTTTATCTGAAATAACACTCAGCTTTACATTCTCCATAGGAGCCTGAGATATTATACAACTGAGTAAAAATTCATATTTTCACATAATGTTTTGTGAAATATATTATTTACTTCGTTCAAAATAGAATGAATATAGCAGCTTCTTATTCAACAAGACAATAATGAAGATCCTTAACAAGCATTTTGATTAAGAGTGGCTTGATGCTGAAAAATTTATTTTAGAAGGCCTAAGCTGTAATATAATCACAATTTATTCCTGATTTTAAAATTAAGCACTGCTTCCTGAGTTTAAACAAACCTCTCTGAATTAAAATGGGTACCAAATTTGCTTGACTCTTAAAACCATGAGGCACAAATTCAAAACATTTTCTCAAAAGAAATGTTTGCTTATGAATAAGTATTTACCTTCTTTTTTTTTTTTTTTAAAGATTTTATTTATTTATTTGACAGAGAGAAATTACAAGTAGATGGAGAGGCAGGCAGAGAGAGAGAGAGGGAAGCAGGCTCCCCGCTGAGCAGAGAGCCCGATGCGGGACTCGATCCCAGGACCCCGAGATCATGACCGGAGCCGAAGGCAGTGGCTTAACCCACTGAGCCACCCAGGCGCCCCAAGTATTTACCTTCTTAAAAACCAATTTCAAAACGAAATTACAGGGGGCAATTTTACAAAAATAATTTTAAGTTTATAGAAATTAATGGCATGAATAATATATAGTAAATGCTTCACCTAATTATTTTTCTTTGAGGATTATATAAAAAACAATCCAATATAACTCCCTAAGCCCGAGTTTTCAGATTTTTGATAAACAAAGCTGAATGCAAAGGACTTTAAAACTGAGGATTTCTCTCTGTAGTATGTTGAATCTCCCTGTAAGGAAGAATGCAAAAGAACTATCTGAATAAGAAAATCTATCTTCACCTAAAAAATTTTTTAGGAATACCACATTAAAAAAAAAAAAAAAAAACCTAAGGAAGCAAACTACTAGTAACATAAATCTCTTCTTATTGGAACTTCATAATCTTTTTCAATTGAAGAAAATTTTCTTTGTCACCCAGCAAGGTCCTGGAACTTCTTGGCTGTAATTCAGATATCCAGAGTTTTGGTTACCTACAACATCTATTCCTTATGTAGTAGCTTACAAGCATCAAAGGCCTCCCTCACCTGATGCTTGGCCGGATCTATGCCCTCCAAAATAGTCTTCGTGTCCTCCTGCTTGTCCTGTGAAAGGAAAAAGAAGAACTCACGGATCTTGTTCCAAAAATGAAAATCACATTTGGCCATGAAGACCTTGTGACTGGTATTTCAGGTGCTGGGCTTTGTAAACTCAGGATCTTCAACTAAAGAGATTCTCATCTATAGAGATCATAATCTCAGAAGCATACTATGATTTTTTTTTAAGGGTCTGATAATGTGGTTCTCTATAATATAACTTCATTATAAACTTTCACACACAGAAAAATTCTGCTGAATTACTTGAACTCATGCCTTTGTCTTGAAATACAACTAGAGCCACAGAATCAAGAGCAGTGTCTTAATATCTAACCAAGGAAAATATTTAAATCAAAGGAACCGGGAATATCAGAAGTTGGGGGAAAAAGTAAGGGAAATACTATAAAGTATTTAAATAGTTATACTGTTTTCTCCCTGAGAAATGCCCTTGACACTCATGCTTTTCAACTAAATCAGGAACTTCCAAAGAACTTGAGGTATGGAATAGATCTATTTTTTCCTCAATCTAAAGTTGTGACAGAAAGTACCTGAAGGTGAGATAGGGATACAGTAGAAGAAACAGCAATAATCTTTTCAGTCACTAACCAGAGAACTAAGTCTCCAATAAAAGAAACATGGCCTAGATAAAGTTTCACTCTTTTTTTAACTCTTTAAAAAAGGATTTATTTATATATTAGAGAGAGAGAGAGAGAGAGCATGTGCAGCACGCACAAGGGGATGTGCAGAGGGAGAGGGAGAAAATCTCAAGCAGACTGCCCCAAGTAGGGACTCAGGTGCAGGGCCAAGGCTCATGTCATGACCCTTGAGACCACAACCTGAGCTGAAATCGTAAGTCTGGCACTTAACCACCTGAGCCACCCAGATGCTCCGAGAAAACTTCACTCTTAAGTCATGCCTACCTCTTCTTTGGGTGATGTGCTTACCGTAGGGGGATGTATGCTCCTATGATGGAGACTTGGTGAGTAAGTATGCTGAGACAACTATATAATCTGAAGAAGCTATCAGGATTCCTCTCCCTGCCCCATCCCCACATGATGTTCAATAAGTAGCCAGCCTCATTCAAATATAAATAATAAGCACAGAGTATCCAATAGAGAACGTACTAAGAAATTCCTATCAAAATAGAAACAATAAATTTTTAGTCAAATATCCCCTATACTTCCAAATAAAGAGAACCTGAATTCTTTAAATAACTGAATAAAGTGATATAACAACAAGAAAAGTTCTAAAAATAAGTTGGAAGAAGAGAAGAAACTAAATCATGAAAATCACATAGAAGCAGAAATGTACAGAAAAAAATAATGACCTGGAGGATGGGCTTAAGAAAAACAATGCAGAGGAAAAAAGAAAGAAATGCAAAGAATTAGACATAAAGATAAAAGAAACAAGAAAAATCCAATATACCAATAATAAATATCCCAGAAGAAAGCAGAAAAGAAAAAGAAACATTCAAGGATATAATACAAGAAAACTGAAGGTGGGGGAGAAGAAAAGACCTAACAAGATGACCTAAAATCTTCTCACTAATTTCCAGGAAAAGTTACATAAAATAATAAACACCAAGAACTCTCAGAGGTTTAAAAGTATAATGAAAGACTCTTATGATAATCCAGGCAAAAAAGGGAAGTAACTTACACATAATAGGGAATATTCCAGCAAGCTTTGGAAATATTCAGTACCAGAAGACAGTACAATAGAGGGTTTTTAATTTGAGGAGAAAAAAGAAGCAATTCAGTAATTCTATATATGGTTACATTCATTCATAAATATAACATATAGCAGTCTCAAAAATGCAAGCATCTGTGAATTCATTTTTTTGGAGGAGGAAAGTAAATTCAAATCAAAATGCCAATATCAGCCAGTCAAAAGGGAGTCAGGTTTGGGACCTCAGGAATTATAAGGCTACCTACTACAAGAGTAGTAAGATAAACAGTGAATCCCCTAAATACACAGCTAAAGTTAAACAACGTGAGAAATAGTGTAAAAAAAAAAAGACTGTAAATATAAATGTTATAAAAAAATGACAATGCAAAAAAAAAAAAAAAAGCTCATGCAAATCCTATGGGGGAAGAAGATACATTATTCTCCTCTTTCAGAATGAAATCAATATTGTCTGAATACTTGATTTTCTTGAAAAAAATCAATGTTAAGGAAATTTTAAAATATTTCAAAATTTGCATTTGTAGATGATGTCTGAATACTCTCGGAAAATAATTTTACACCTGTGTTTTATGTAGTTCACAAAAGCTTTGGGAGCAATTAAGAAGCAGCTCACAGAGCTACTTGGAACACAGAAAGATTTTTTAGATAAAACAAACATGGAGACTCTGATTAAAGATTAGAAAATTAAACCAAGAAAAGAAAGAAAAAGAAGGAACTCACTCAATATAATTCAGTTAAGAATGTGGGGAATCAGGTCTCAACTGTTAATAGAGATGCAGACTGGTCAGCATTTTTGAACAATTTGGCAGCAGCTATCAAAATTTTAGAAGTGGATCCTCTGATAACTAGTAATTTCATTTCTAGGAATTTATCCCTATAGATAAATTCACAAAAGTCGCAGAAATATGTAAATATGTTTAACAATATATAGTGTAGCATATCTATAATAATATTTAAAAACTGTAATAACCCAGAAATTTATGAATAAATAAATGGTCAATAAATTACACAGAACCCTGGTACCTGTGAAAAAGAATGAGAAATCTATAGGAACACAGAAAAAAATTATAAGAAAAAAGTTACAGAAGAGTATATGTAGTAACAAATCCATTCATATAAAAAAAGACATTGCTCACATACATGGACTATATATATGCTTGGGGATAGAAATGTCTAGAAGGACAAATAACATATTGCTGAAATTTTTTAAAAATTACGAAAGGGGACCTGGTCCACATTTCTATTTCATAAGATTTAATATAGATAACAAATTAATCTTTCAAAACTTTTCCTTTTGAGGGAAGTCCACGTCAAATCTTATTTCAAAGGAAATAAATTCCACAAATAAGAACCAGAGACTGTTAACACATCCATGTCCAAGTCATGTAATTTCAACTTTCTAAAAAGTGCCCAAAGAAGTTCATTTGGCTGGTAGAATTCAATCCAAGGAAAGCAAAAAGAGTCAGAGAACCTACTTTATGGTTAGGGATGATCTAACCATATCACCTAACCAAAATCGGTGACAGACCATTATGACATATTCAAAGTGCCCAATTTCCTCATCAGTGTTAAAGTGCTTCAACTGTAATAAAATACTAAAAATGTTTTTTAAAAAAAGCCCTTAAAAGCTATGGTCAAGGGACGCCTGAGTGGCTCAGTTGGTTAAGCAGCTGCCTTCGGCTCAGGTCATGATCTCAGCGTCCTGGGATCGAGTCCCACATCGGGCTCCTTGCTCGGCAGGGAGCCTGCTTCTCCCTCTGCCTCTGCCTGCCTCTCTGTCTGCCTGTGCTCGCTCTCTCTCCCTCTCTCTCTGACAAATAAATAAATAAAAAATCTTTAAAAAAAAAAAAAAAAGCTATGGTCAATACTATGGAGAAAGTATAATGAAAACCAAAATTCTATCTCAATAAGGAATTATACAAGCACCAAACATTGATGGCTGTTTCTTTCAACATATGTAACTTTTCATCATACACACATAAAATATCTCTGGAAGGACACAGGAAATGAACATTATGGCCAATGGAGAGGGAAAGTAGATGCCCATAGGGCACTTTACATTTCAATTTTGAACCATGTAAAGATATACCTATTTAAAACTAAGAAAAAAATTTTCAGAGTGCCTAGGTGGCTCAGTGGGTTAAGCCTCTATCTTCAGCTCAGGTCATGATCTCAGGGTCCTGGGATCGAGCCCTCTCTGCTGAGCAGAGAGCTTGCCTTCCCCCATCTCTGCCTGTCTCTCTGCCTACTTGTGATCTCTCTCTCTGTCAAATAAAGAAAATCTTAAAAAACAACAACAAAAAAAAACCTAAGAAAAAATTCAATTACAAACTTTAAAAAAAATAACAATTTAGCCAAAATAACAAGGAAATTAAGTATTGGTACAGAACCAACTTCTACTCAATATGGCAAATACCCCATAACTGGCATCGCTCTGTACCTACCACACTTCCTTAGGTTGGTTTTATTTATTTCCTCTGACCCATTTCATCTAAAGCAGATTCACTGTGAGCAAAAGAAAAAAACATGCTCTATCTCATGCCTTTGGTATCCTGTCCCTTTTCCACCATTTCCTTAAGGTGGTAAACATCTTTTTTTTTTTTTTAAGATTTTATTTATTTATCAGAGAGAGCGAGAGAGGGAGAGCGAGCGAGCACAGGCAGACAGAATGGCAGGCAGAGGCAGAGGGAGAAGCAGGCTCCCTGCTGAGCAAGGAGCCTGATGTGGGACTCGATCCCAGGACGCTGGGATCATGACCTGAGCCGAAGGCAGCTGCTTAACCAACTGAGCCACCCAGGCGTCCCAAACATCTTTTTTTTTTTAAGATCTTATTTATTTACTTGACAGAGAGACAGTGAGAGAGAGAACATAAGCAGGGGCAGTGGGAAAGGGAGAAGCAGACTCCCCACTGAGCAGGGAGCCCGATGTGGGGATCTATCCCAGGACCCTGAGATCATGATCTGAGCCAAAGGCAGATGGTTAACGCCTGAGCTGCCCAGGCGCCCCAAGGTGATAAATATCTTAAAGTAAAATGGCATTCTAAATTCCTTGTCTCTCATTGAACATTGCCTGTGTATACTTGAAAGCCGAAGCTGTAAAAACAATCTTACACAAAGGACATTTTGAAAAGTTTTAAGGTATGTAAGATGAGAAGATGAATACAAGTTTATATTGCTACTTGAAATAAACTTTGGCTGCAAGAAAAAAAAGAATATTTTTTTTATTTTTAATTTTTTTATTTTTATAAACAAAAAGAATGTATTTATAATTGACTAATTCCAAAGATAACTGAGAGACTTCTATTCTTGAGAAAATAGTTCATTTAAAACAAAAATCCATGTCAAAGAAACTCTTCCTACTTCTTTAACAGTATTTAAGTAGAATAAAATATTAATAGATGACTAATAGGTAATGACTTAGCATTATAATGCCAGATTATTCTTTATTGGGGTAGCCTTACTAAGTCAATTGTGTATTTTAGAGATTAATAACTTTTTTTTTAAAGTAGACTCCACACCTAGCATGGGGCCCAAACTCATGATCCTGAGATCAAGACCTGAGCTGAGATCAAGAGTCAAATGCTTGAAAAAAAAAAAAAGAGTCAAATGCTTAACCAACTGAGCCACCCAGACATCCCAGGGATAAATAACTTCTATCTATTAAGACAATCTATAAGATATTTTATGACAAGTTAAACTGCTAACTAGTAATTATAGTTAATACCCAAAATAATTTTTGGTAATTAAAATGCATCTAATACATACAAATATTTTAAGAGGGAAAATAATTTATATAATACTTAACACCATTATTAGTAATGATGGTTTATAATCTTAAAAAGTCATCTTCTTTAAGATCTCATAGCACTTTACACATTCTTAGACTAACAAAACATTCAAGATCATCTAATCTATCTAATACCTCCAAATAGGGAATTCACTTATTCTTCAGAAATCACAAAATTAGACTTAAGCCAGGTAGTTAAAGATCATCTGGTTTAAATCCCTCACAAGAAAAGGAAAAGGACCTGCTTCCCCTTCTCTCTCTGCTTGCCTCTCTGCCTATTTGTGATCTCTCTCTGTGTCAAATAAATAAATAAAATCTAAAAAAAAAAAAAAAAGAATACATAAGAAAAGGAAAAGGAAGAAGAGGAGGAGGTGAGGAAAAAGAGAAGAGAAACAAAGAAGCCTGGAGAATTTAAGTGATTTGCCCAAGGATACCCAGCAGAGCCAAAGTAAGTAAGTTCTACTTTCAAATGGCAATGCTGGCCTATAAAATGGTAAGGTGGGTCACTAAATCTTTCCATATGAACATAACTAGAATGTACTTACATTCTCTTAATATCTATGTTAATTGTTTATCATAGGAAGTACTCCTTGAGTGGGGAACTTACTGATCAGTTATACTACAATATACCTCTTTTAGAAATGAAAGGCCAAGAAGCTGAAGACTTATTTAACTGATTTATATTATCACTCTTTCCCCCATTTCAAATTCAGTTTTGCTGGCAAATACAGGTGAAGGAAAGTCTACAGATGACCATTATTTCTCCTATCCTAACAAATGTATCAAAGTTTTAATACCAAAATTAACATGTCATGATGAAAAGATTAAGACTCCATAATCTTCACAAATGGAAAACATAAACACCAAGTCAAAACACCTCTGACGTGTTAGTTAACACAAAGTCAAAATTTAAAGCAAGCAAGAGAAAAATGCTGTTTTACAATCAAATCAAACTGCTGTATATAGTTAATGCAAATTCTCCACCTTGAACTTGAAAATTAATAGTAATAAGAAGACTGTGGTAAAAGAAATCAAGCCATAAGTGCTTTAGCTAAAGCTAGCTGGCTACAGAGATGAGAACAAGTATGAAATACTAGAACTTTGCCTTCTGGTCTAAAGACCAGTAACTGGTGAAAATAGCCTAGAATAATAAAGAACACCAGAGCAGGTTCTAAAAGACTACAGGAGTTGGTAGATTTCAGTTATGAAATGGTGTTATTGGTAATTTCTGACCAAAGAGTTCAGTAACAAATGTGTGAGGACACAAATAACAAGAAAATTCCTTTTCAGAGAAACAAGATTAACAGTTTCCAAAGGCAATTTTTAAATATATTTCTTTTAGATTTTAAGTAATGCTAATGCATTTTAATACAAATTTTCTTAAAATGGGTTTACTCATATACCTATAATCATTTTCAAAAACTAAAAATAAACCTGGGCTCAATAAACAAAGATGTTATGTAGACAAAGAAAACACATAAGGGAATAATCTTGATTTCAATATGCAATTCCCATTACTGTTGTAATAAGAGATGCAAACATCAGGAAGATATGAATTAGGTGATCTGCTCAAGGTTTTCTATTCATAGAGCAGTTAAAATGATTCTGCATGCTAAACGGAGAATACTCAAATAATTCTGGAATTAATGGACAATTTTTCATTTAATTTTTTTACTTTCAAAAGGAACACTTTAAGTGGTCTATTTAAGGATACTAATCAAGCCCAAACGTTTTAAATAGATTATTCAAATTTATTCAATTATTAAAAAGTTAGACAAGCTATATATACCAATCTACAACCTCTAAATATGATATTCAGTGTCCTTTTTACTAGAAATATCTATATATCATTTTATTTTAAAGTATTTTTAAAACTAGAAAAAGTGACATTTTAAAAAACTAAGTTTCAAATTAGAACATGCACATATTTTGAGGATCTACCTGAAAATGCTCAAGTATGCCATCAGTTCTAGCTGAGAATTTTTTAAAAGCAATCAATAAGAAAATTCTAGATTTCCCTTAAAACTAAGTCCTGAATTATACTTACTATACATTTAGAATGAAAAGCCATAAGTTTTCAGTTTCATTTCAAGCAACAATACAAGAAAACCAAATTGTTGCATTAGAAGTTTTTTATTTTTATTTTTTAAAGATTTTATTTATTTACTTGACAGACAGAGATCACAAGTAGGCAGAGAGGCAGGGAGAGAGAGAGAGGGGGACAGAGAGCCTGATGTGGGGCTCGATCCCAGAACCCTGGGATCATGACCCGAGCCGAAGGCTGAGGCTTTAACCCACTGTAGGCGTTCCTAGAAGTTTTTTAAACCATAATTAATATCCTAACTGATTCTGGTACAAAATATTCTAAAGAATGAGAAACAATAGCTTTTAAGTTCCTTTTCACAAATTATTATACCAAAACCTTGAACTGTGGCCAGAGTTAGATTCTAAAATTTAATACAGTATAGGGGTTGGTTCAAACTGTGTTCCAAGGTTGACTTGGAAATCCTTATTTAAAACTGAAGGTTAGAATAGTTTCCTCCAAAATGAAGGCTCTCGACTAGCCCATACACACAGAAAATTCATTTTACTTAAGCAACAAATATAGATATCAGAACACACCAGTGGGATGACAGAGATAGAATGGGAGTAGAGAGTCTTCTATCTACAAAGGAAAGGAGGAAATTAGTATAGCCCAAAATAGATACTAGGAGATAGCAGCAAAGAATGGCGAACAAGAAAGATGCTATTGCCTGTAAGGTCCAGCTAGTTAAAATGATCAGTCACTTTTTCTCAGGATTTGGACTGATCCACCTGTTTAACTCACTTCTTATTTTTTATTATGTCTTGTTTCCCCCACTGGCTTACATAGTAAAGCCTGAAATCACAAAGTTTATTTGTAGGTTCTAAATACCAAACTTACTATACTTTCCCATACTTGCCATATTTTTTATAAAGATCGAGTACTGCTTTTTTATTAATCAGGAAAAGAACTAATATTAAAATTGAAAAGCCTCTCCACAGATAGCAAAAGCATGGAACAAGCAATATATTTTTAAAGTTAAAATCAATATATGAGGTTATTCAAAAGAAAAGAAGCTATGCTCATGAAGTTATTAAATCTAACAGTATTTATACTGTGAAAAATGAAAGCAAGTCAAAAGTTCAATGATAAGTGAATCATGGTCTGTTAATGGAAGAGCTATAAATACAGAGACTGTGTGGCAATATGTAGAACATACAGTGGAAAAAATAGAAAATAACTTTATTACACTATAGTTATAATTACAAATAAATATGAATGTGAAGGCAAGATTGTAAAATAGAATAAATGATTGTATTAGGATAATAATATTACCCTACTTAATTAAGATATATATTTATCGGAGCCACTTTTTTAGTCATACATTTGGAATGTAAAATAGTATGATAAATTTAAATCTTTGTATCTGTTCATTTAACATGATTCTTCTGAGGAACTCTAATCATAGTCTTTATGTAATTCCAGAAGACTACAAAATAAAACATTTAAATTAAAAATATTTCATAATAGATTTTTAACTCAAAATCAATAAGGTTTTGCTATAAATTAGTTCTCTTAGATGAAATCAATAAGGTTTTGCTATATATTGGATTCTATTTAACAGACAGTTCCTCTTTCTACTACATTTTTTCAGAATAATTTTCAGAATAATTTTAAACAAACATTAAGAAAATGACTTTGCCAAAGAAAAATGGAGATAATCAGATAGAATTCAGAGGACTATTTAACTTTGTATATAGCATTTATGCTATATCTTATTTCTTTATTTCTATATGATGAAATACTTCAATTCTTAATTTTTATGGATGACCCAAAGCAAGTCTAAAAAAGGAAAGAAGGCAGAAGGTTAAGATCCACTTAATGTGTCATTCTGCGTAATTTTCAAGCAAAAAAAGTATACCTCTCAGAAATTCTAACTGATGAGGTAGATCCTGATTGATGAGAATGAATCCTTTTATTATCATTATAATATTTAGAATCAGTAGAAATAATGATAAATAGCAAAACATACTGTACATTTATGTTAACCACAATCATTATTTTCCAACAATGTTCTCTGGTATCTGTGGGAGTATCTGTTACTTGAAATGGTTTAAAAGGCAATATTAAAAACTTTTTTTTCTAAATAACTTTAAACTATCAGTCCTCTACAATATTTATAGCTGTGCACGTCTTACAGATTTTTAAGAAATATAAAAGAAAATTCGAAGACAGACTCTAGAAAGCAATTTAAAGTACCCTCCAAAATAAAAATTAGTCAAAGCACACATTTCATCAAGAAGTATGAATCTTTAAAGTGAAAAACTATTACAATTCCCCACAGTTGTAAAGATTATTACATATATGAAGCTGCCATCTAATTTGAAATTTTGAAAAGCCAAAATAGAAAACATTAAAAGAAAACCAACAGAATGCTGTAATAATGTCAGGAAGAGGACAGTTTTGTTTTCAAAAGTTAAACTAATTAAAGAAACAAAAGAAATCAAAGTGATTTGATAGGTTATTCTATTCTGTAAACATATCTTTGAAATTATATGTCTAAAAAGAGCAGTTTAAAAGGTTCAGGAATGTCAAACGGGACTGGCATTGAGTGGAAGAAACCAACAAATAGTTTTACCTAGGAAAGAAATATAATATAAATATAAAATAAAATATATTTGTATATAAATGCTATATACAAAGTTAAAATTTTTTTGGCTTAAAAACTAAGTACTTTCATATATATTTAATGAATGCAACAATTACAATAACTTTTTCAAAAGTTATTTTATGCTAAGTATGCAAATCACTGATCTCCTTTCCGAGTGTTTTCTAAATGTTAAAAATAAATGAAAGAATATCAACATTATCAAATAAATAAATAAATATGTCTTACTAAATCGGCCCCTGCTTGAAGCAAAACATCTGCAACATCCGTATGTCCATTTTCGCAAGCATAGGTTAAGGCTGTGTCTCCTGTTGCTGTCGTAGCATGAACATTAGCACCTGGCAAGCAAAAAAACCAAACATATACTTGTGAACTGTAAAATTGTATTAAACAGTCCAATTTTACAATCTGATGAAATTGATGAATTCAGCGAAATCTTTTTTTTTTTAAGATTTTATTTATTTATTTGACAGGCAGAGATCACAAGTAGGCAGAGAGGCAGGCAGAGAGAGAGGAGGAAGCAGGCTCCCTGGTGAGCAGGGAGCCCGATGTGGGGCTCGATCCCAGAACCTAGGGATCATGACCCAAGCCGAAGGCAGAGGCTTTAACCCACTGAGCCATCCAGGCACCCCGAAATTGATGAATTCAAATATTAAAATACTACAGTATTTTAAGTATCCTATTTTTCTTTTATGCATTTAGGCACACAGAAAGGAATTGTACTAGATGTGTCTGAGTGGCTCAGTTGGTGAAACATCTGCCTTCAGCTCAGGTCATAACCCCAGGATCAAATCCCACATCAGGCTCCCTGCTCAGTACAGAGTCTGCTTCTCCCTCTGACCTTCCCCCATCTCATGTTCTCTCTCTCACTCTACCAAATAAATAGAATCTTTAAAAAAAAAAAAAAGAGGAACGATATCATATTATTTTATAGAGCCCAAGCCGGGCGGGGGGGGAGGTGCGGTGCGGGGGCTGCAAAACAAAAAATATCAAAAGAGTTCTCCGAAATCATATTGGTGGTACTGCTGATTTGTATTCTTTTTTTTTTTTAATTTAATTTTTTTTCAGTGTGCTGATTTGTATTCTGACATAGTTCTATGGATATCTTAAAATCAAATGAGTAAACGAGTAATCTTTGGTGAAAAGTGAAATTTTCGGAACAACCAAGAGAAAACACAGAAGACTGTTGAAGTTAAGTGAAAACTCTATGGCTCTGAATTAGAGGTACTGACATGAACTCGTGTTTTTTATCCATAAGAAAAATAAATAATTCCTAACTCTGACAAACCAATAAGTGCTAGAGACAATGACACACCAAGCAGAAATAGTCTCTAGCTTACACTATGGTCTCTACATACTATTTTCTAACAAATGCAGTAAGGGCTTAGAAAAATAATTGGTTTGGGGCAGAATGTGTGTAAGATGTGCCTGAAACACCATGCCATATCAGAAACCAACAGAATTATGAAAGACTATAGTGAGGTCACATCAAAAGGACTTCGGAGCTAACCTTATTACCAAAGATAATTAAATTTTCCCATCTTTCAATAGTTTTTGCTTCTAAAAGAATGAGAACTATGATGAAGTAAAAGCCATCACATATGCTTAAACTTGAAAGTTCAAATAATGTTCAAGTAAAAAACAAAACTTCATTAGTCACCAGTGAAGGATATTAGGGGATTACCTTATTGTTTTGTTAATTGGTAAATAAAAGGAAAAAAAAATCAAACTGCCATTTTCATAGGATTTATATCTAAGAATAACCAAATAGCTGACGAAGGGTAGTTTCTCTTTATAGACACATTTCAGCTAATAAAGAAGGAAGGAATAACAGAATTGAGACTACTCCTAATGAATTAATGGATCTAACTGATAATTTATGAATTAATGATCATTTGTGGCTAATAATATCACAAAAAGAAAGATAATCAGACGTTTATTACCTCCAGAAGGAAGTATACAAATACTACCTATGAAGCAGTCTAGTAAAAAAAAAAAAAAAAAAAAAAATCTAGATTTAACTACAACTTTATAGGAAATCCAAGAGACAGAAAAACAAGTAAAATAAAATCATGGAGATGCAACTGGCAAAATCCATACCAGTGGGAAGCCTAAAGAATAAACATTCCATTTCTTCAATCAAAGCTTGCAAGGAAATAGAAAGATGGAAGGGGAGCGCAAAGATAAAAGAGACTTAAGAGACATTAACCAACAGCTGTTATATAAATCTTATTGAATCTTGATTCAAAAAATTCATTAAACACACACATACATATTTGTAAGAAAAATATGAAAACTGCTTAGACATTTAATAATACTAAAAAATTACTATTTTAAAAATTGTAGGTAGGAAAATGATATTGTGGTTATTTTTTAAAGATTATCTTTCTGAGGGGTGCCTGGGTGGCTCAGTGGGTTAAAGCCTCTGCCTTTGGCTCAGGTCATGATCCCAGGGTCTTGGGACACAGCCCCGCATGGGACTCTCTCCTCAGCAGGGAGCCTGCTTCCTCCCTTCTCTCTGCCTGCCTCTCTGCCTACTTGTGATCTCTGTCAAATAAACAAATAAAATATTTTTTAAAAAAAGATTATCTTTCAGAGATACCAATTAAAACATTTATTGATTATTTAGAGAAATAAATTTATATTTTTAATAATTTATTTTTAAATTAAAAATTTGAGTTTTAAATTTTAAAATGTTTCTATAAATATATATGGTGGCAGATGTTAACTAGACTTAAGTGTGGTGATCATTTCACAATATATACAAATACCAAATCATTAGGTTATACACCTGAAACTCATGTTATCTATATCAATTACATCTCAGTAAAAAACAACTGTATAAAAATAAATGGGGGAAAGCACCTGGGCGGCTCAGTTGCTTAAGTGTCTGCCTTCGGCTCAGGTTGTGTGATCCAGGGGTCCTGAGACTGAGTCCCACATCAGACTCCCTGCTCAGAGGGGAGTGTGCTTCTCCCTCTATCCCTTCCCCCTGTTCATGATCTCTCTCTCTCTCGGATAATAAATAAATCTTAAAAAAAAAGAAAAGAAATGGGGGATATGGAGGAATATAGATGAAATGGGATAGGTCAAGGCGCCTGGGTGGCTCAATCTTTAAGCGTCTGCCTTGGGCTCAAGTCATGATCCCATGGTCCTGGGATTGAGCCCTGTGGTGGACTCCCTGCTCCGTGGGATGCCTGCTTCTCCCTCTCCCACTCCCCCTGCATGTTTTCCCTCTCTTACCATCTCATTCTGTCTAATAAATAAATAAAATCTTAAAAAAAAAAAAGAAAAAGAAGGAGAAAAGAAATGAGATGGGCCATAAATTAAAAATTGGTAAAGATGGGGCACCTGGGTGGCTCAATGGGTTAAGCCTCTGCCTTCAGCTTGGGTCATGATCTCAGGGTCCTGAGATCGAGCCCCCCATCAGGCTCTCTGCTCAGCGGGGAGCCTGCCTCCCCCTCTTTCTCTGCCTGCCTCTCTGCCTACTTGTGATCTCTCTCTATCTAAAAGGAAAAAAAAAAAAAAGAAAAAAAATTGGTAAAGAAAGCTGGGTGATGGCTTCTTAGGGTTCATTATACTATTCTCTATGTTTGAAAATATGCCATAACAAAAAGGTTCTTGAAAATGATAGAGGCAATATATTAAAAAATTTTATTGTTTTGCTTTTTGTGTGTGTTTTGTTTTTACTGCTACACTCTAAGAAGAACTTCATGTAAATTAAGCACACTCTAAACTGGAAAAAAAATTTTTATAGATAGTGATCATATAAAAAAGTGATTCTCAATCCCCTGAGATAGTTCTGGAAACTTTGTATGTCAAATTAGCATAAGCAGCTAAACAAGATTCCACTGTGGTACAATAGGAAAAACGATGTCCAGAGCTCTAAGTATGAACATTAGCTCTGTCACTTATTAGCCTGGTTGCCTTAGGGTAACATGATTGTGTATTGTTTCCATATCTATAAGAATGTGTTTAATATTTCTAACTATATAGGGACCAGTGGTAATTAATAGAAATAACATAAAAGCTGAGCAGAATGTCTTGGTATTCAATAATCTCTTACTAAACATTAATGCCTTCTCTTAAAAGCCTCTTACAACAGCAAGACTTAACGCAGAGGGATGTGGAAAAACTATAGAAGGTAATCACTGGTAGAGCACTCCTGAAGGGCACAAAGATAGCTGCTAAAAATGATGGAGGTACAATGACTGAATAATGCACACATTAACTACAGTGACTGCTAATATCTGAGTCAGGGGAGAGGTCAGCTTGTATGACTGGTCTATGCTTTTGTTCAAAAACTACATAATCATCTGCACCACTAACAATCCTAAGAAATTATTCCAATAACAATTCAAAGGAAAAATTGAATCTGGGCTATAATGAAATTAATGTTAACAATAAAAGCTTAAAAATATTGAACAAAGCCTTGCTAAGTATTATATTTTCCTTAACATATTAATTTCTTCATATGTCAAGTTTTAAACAATATGTCAGACATAGATAAAAAGAAAGATTTCATATTATTTTCAATATACTTATAAAGGTATATGTCTATCTGGATATTTTTTTCTAGTTTTCTAGTATATTCTTTTTTTTTTTTTTTAAGATTTTTATTTATTTATTTGTCAGAGAGAGAGAAAGAGCAGGAACACAAGCAGGGGAGCAGCAGGTGGAGGGAGCAGCAGGCAGAGGGAGAAGCAGGCTCCCTGCTGAGCAAGGAGCCAGATGCGGGACTTGATCCTAGGCCCCTGGGATCATGACCTGAACCAAAGGCAGATGCTTAACTGACTGAGCCACCCAAGCATCCTCTGGTAATTCTTATTTTGTGCCATAAAACTACAAATATTTTATGCAAAACTACTAATTTCTTCCTATTGCTTATCAATGCATAAAGCACAAATCATTTTAAAACTAAGTACTTCTGCCAAAAATTAAATTCCCACTTGTTCTTTTTTCTTTTTTTACTCTTAAGAAGACTTAAAAATGTCAAGAAATGAACAGGCTTGAAAGTATCAAACTATGACCTCTATAATGTCATCATCCCCACCTCCACTTACTAACAGAGACTAAGAGGAACTAATTTCTCCCTTCCAGAAGCCACAAACTATTGAATGGAGAGAGAAGGTCAATGTGCAGGCTATGGTCATGAAGCAAACCTTAACAATAAGAAAATGTTTTAAGACATTTTTAGAGATGTAGGAGCCTAAGTAGAACAATCGAATTGTAGAGCTGGCTTTCAACTTTTGTAGATATGAAAAAGTTAAGGTTAATTGATAAAGTTATGAAAGCAATATAAAATCCTTTTTCTAAAGGGCATTTTTAAATTCACATACCAGCAGCCAATAAATATTTAACCAACTCAAGGTGTCCCTCCTGTGAAGCCTCCATGAGAGGTGTGGAGCAGCCGAGTTCTAGATCAGCCCCTGCTTTAATCAAGAAGTCTGCAACTTCAGAAAATCCTCCACAGCAAGCCAAGGTCAGAGCAGTTTCTTGGGTTTCTTCCGTCTGGGCATTTATATTTGCTCCTAAGAGGAAAGCATAAAAATTGATACACTAGCTGCAATACTTACGATAAAGATATTGTTCTAAATTATGTTAATCATCTCTCCCGGCTTCTGGGACTCCTTCTAGGGTGCTGATAATGTATTTTATCATCAATGCAAAAAAGTATTTTAGTTGTAGTACACTTTGCTGATACTCAACACAAAACACCCAAAGGAAATTTATTTTTTAATTAAAGAAGTAAAACTACTTTACCTTGCGCTAAGAGTAGGGCCACCATCTCCTCATGTCCTTCCCGAGCAGCTTCCATCAAGGGAGTATATCCCTCATCATTAACTTCTTCTAGATTTGCCCCCCTTTCAATAAGCAGAGCTGCCAATTCAACATGTCCTCCACAGGCAGCTAGCGTTAACGGAGACTCGAATGAATCTGCGGGCATGTTCACTTGAGCACCACTATCCAAAAGCAAACGTGCTACCTCTACATGTCCATCCTGCAGATTTTTAGAAGGAAAGCAAGAAGGAAGGAATTTTGTTGTTTTGAGATTTTTAAATTAGGAGAAAAGAAGAGATTGAGGAAAGATGAAAAGGAAGAAAGAAACAGAGATGCACCTTAGATACACACGTATTATCATGCCCATCTGAGAAACCTGAGGTGTCTTATCAAAACTTCATTAAGATTACTTTACCTTACCTTTGAGCAAACCCAGAATTTTCCACAAGAATCAGACTTGCAACATATATTAACAATTCCAAATAATTTCAAATTTTCGCATTCTTTGAAGTTCAAAAAACTGTTAAATCCATATACAAGAGTACCTCAAAATAATTACTATTTATACTACTGCCAAGTCAAATATAACTATACCCTCCAACCTAGGTGTCACAGGATACTGTATTAGAGCTATTTAAGAAACAAAGACTTGACAAAAAGTAACAACAAATTCTTTTTTTTTTTTTTAAGATTTTATTTATTTATTTCACAGACAGAAATAGGCAGAGAGGCAGGCAGAGAGAGAGGAGGAAGCAGGCTCCCTGCTGAGCAGAGAGCCCGATGCGGGACTCGATCCCAGGACCCTGAGATCATGACCTGAGCCGAAGGCAGCGGCTTAACCCACTGAGCCACCCAGGCGCCCCAGTAACAACAAATTCTAAGAAGTCATTACCACTTGGGATTATGTCACCAAGGAAAACCCCTGTGGGCTGATAGTACCCTTTATTTTTCCTCATCACAAGCTTGTTGCAGTGAAAGAAAAAATTTTACAAACATGTAAAAACAAGTATCTATTCTCTTGTAAATAATATTACCATGGGTCCATCTGTATAGACAGAAAGCAATTATTTTCTTTTGAAAGATTTTATTTATTTTTTTGACAGGGAGAAACACAGCGAGAGAGGGAACAAAAACACAGGGAGTGGGAGAGGGAGAAGAGGCTACCCACGGAGCTCAGAGCCTGATGCAGATTTTGATCCCAGGACCCTGGGACCATGACCCAAGCAGGGGCAGACACTTAACAACTGAGCCACCCAGGTGCTCCAACAGTAAGGCAATTAATAAAACATTCTCATGGAGCGTTAATTCATCCTATCCCTCTGCCGCCATAAATATTCCTCTTTTATTTGTTTGTTTGTTTTCTTTAGTGTCAAATTCTTTATTTTATTTATTTATTTGAGAGAGTGAGAGTGTGAGCAGGAAAGCACGAGAAGGGGAAGCAGCAGAGGGAGAGGGAGGAGCAGACTCCCCACTTAGCAGAGAGCCTGTTGTGGGGCTCATTATCAGGACCTTGAGATCATGACCAGAACCCAAGGCAGACTTAGCCAACTGAGCCATCTAGGCACATCTTTAGTTTCAAATTCTTCACTTCAAAATTTTATATACGCCTTAACTCTTGTTGCAGCATATAAAATCAAACGCTGTGTTAGTCTGTATTTCAAAAAGGACCAAAAGGTAAAGACTGAATATTAAAATAAGGTTTCATAAGGTTGGTCAATCCTTTTATTAAATAATTAATTAAAGAAACCTTAATTAAATGTTAGATTTCAATATCCATCAAGAGTTTCATTATATTTGGGGCACCTGGGTGGCTCAGTGGGTTAAAGCCTCTGCCTTCGGCTCGGGTCATGATCCCAGGGTCCTGGGATGGAGCCCCGCATCAGGCTCTCTGCTTAGCAAGGAGCCTGCTTCCTCCTCTCTCTCTGTCTGCCTCTCTGCCTACTTGAGATCTCTGTCCTTCAAATAAATAAATAAAATCTTTTAAAAAAAAAAGTTTCATTATATTTAACTAAATGACTAGCCTAGCTTTAATCACTTTTGACATAATGTCAAAAACAAATGACTTGGCATTAAAAATTCAGTTTTAGTAAATCTGAAATAAAATTCTAGCTTTACTATTAAATACTAATACTTCAAATATATGTAAAATAAAGTATATTTTAACCAAATTGCTGTATTAAGTTATTTGGTATTTGAAATACATTTCTAATTGAAAAGAAAATAGAATTTATAAGTATTCACAGAGCAAAGAACTACTGCCATGCATAGTTTCTCTAGGATCCCAATAGTTTTGTGTGAATTTACTTCAATTTCTTTACTGATTTTGCTTTTATATCTTGAGTACATACATTAAGGGAGAAATTATACCAAGCACTTTTTGCTTTAATAAAAAATTTTAATTTTGTCAAAGGAAAAAATAAAGGAGTAAAAACAATATAATCTAATCTTAAAGGTCTAATACAATTATTAGACTTTTAAAAAAATTCTAAGACTAGCCAGTAGCCAGTACTAGACTCACTCTCCTATAATAAAAAATGGTAAAATTTGGGAAAAAGAGATAAAGCAACTGGAAGCACTAAATAGCAACCAATCTAAGGCTAAGCACCACAAAAGGCAGCACATAAGATGAAACCTACATTCACTCCAGCTTTCTCTCTTTAGGCATCTTCTAAACCATGGTCTAAGGAAACCAAGGCTAAACAAAGAGTGAAGATTTCTTTCAACAAAGAAAACAAAGATCAGAATACAAAGCAGCCAAAACAGAATTGCAGGAGTATGGGCAGAAAAAGTATGGGCTGAGAAAAAGAAAATACAGAGTAATCTCAAAATCTATATACAATTATCTTCAGATACTTGGGGCACCAAAGATGCCACTCTGGGAGGCTAGCAGAGAATGGCTGCTGAAAGGCTGGAGACCTTGGGAGTTTAGACTCAGCCAGAATAGAAAGACCAATGGTGAATATCCATGCTTTCAAATGAGATGGTAGAGAGGATACCTAAGGAGTATCCAAAGATCAAGAAGCAAGGAAGTAGTAGTATAAGAATAAGGAGTATAAGAAATTAAGCCTCAGTATGACCAATGATCCACTGGTAATTTAACTGCCTGCTAGAACAAAACATAATAGTTTTATAAGAACATGATAATCAAGATACTTGAAAAGGGATCATCCATAGCATATGGCTTACAACTAAAAATACCACATATTAAAAAGCAGGAACATGTGGTGACTGTCAAGATATACAATAACCAATAAAAGCAGACCTGGCAGAGGGGAAGCAGACCTAGAAATACAACAAATACAAGAGATAGAAAAAAGGACTATTAATGATATATTAAAGAAAATAAAGGGGGAAAATGGAAAAATAAATAAAAAATAAATTTCAACTTAGAATCAGAAGAACATCATATCAATAATTGTATTTAAATACAAATGGTCTAACCAAACCAATTAAAAAACAAAGACTGACAGAGTGGGTTGTAAAACATGACTTAAAAATATGCTCTCTGCAAAAAACTCACTTCAGTATAACAATATAGGCATATCAAACATATCAAAGATTGAAAGAAAGGATAAAAATACTTATCAGGAAAATAATTACTGGAAAACAAAAGTAGCTATATTAACATCAGGAACTATGTTAACAAAGGAGACCTCAGAACAAAGATTACCAAAGAGACACATCACATAATGATAAAAGGATCAATCATGAAGAAGACATAGCAATTCTAAAAATGTATAGGTACCAAACAACAGAGATCCAGCATGTGAAAAAATGAGAAAAAAATGAAAAGCAACTAAAAGAACCACACAAATCCACAAGTACAGCTAAAGATTTTAACACAACTCTCTCAGTAAATGTTAGAAAAACTATACAGAGAATCAGAAATAATGTAGAAGAATTCTACCATCAATCAACAGGATCTAACTGACATTTATAGAACACTTTACCAAAACCAGCAGGATATACATTCTCCACAAATGCATAGGGAATATATGTCCACATCTTGAATATAAAACAAAATTAAAGAAATGAAATCATGTAGAACGTATTTTCTGACCACAATGGAACCAAACTAAATATCATTAATAGAAAGATCACAAGAAAATCTTCAAATGTTTAAGAACACACATGAAAATAACCTATGGGTCAAAGAGGAAGTCTAAAGTGAAATTTAAAAAAATATATGGAACTGAATGAAAATGAAATATAACACATAAAAATATTTTTTAAAAATTTTATTTGAGAGAGAGAGAGAAAGTATGGGCAGGGGGAGGGGAAAGGGAGAGGGAAAAGAAACCTCCCTCTTGAGCAGGAAGCCCAACATGCGGCTCAATCCCAGGACCCTGAGATCATGACCTGAGCCAAAAGCAGAGGCTTACCCAACTCAGCCACCCAGGCACCCCAACATAATAAAATTTCTAAGACACAACTAAAGTAGTACTGAGAGGGAAACTGATAGAACTAAGTGCATACAATTAGAAGAGAGAAAAATCAATAATCTAAGCTCACATTTCAAAAGCTTAGAAAAGGAAGTACAAAACACACCCAAAGGACGAGAAGGAAGGAAATTCTAAAGAACAGAGTGCGATTATAATACTCAGTGGTGAAAAACTGAAAGCTTTCCCCTAAAATCAGGAAGAAGTCAAGGATGCCTATTCTCACCACTTTTATTCAACATAGTACTGGAAGTCCTAACCACAGCAATCAAACAAGAGAAAGGAATAAAAGGCATCCAGATTGGTAAGGAAGAGGTAAAATCTTCACTATTTGCAGATGACATGACACTACTTATACAAAACCCTAAGGACGCCACCAAAAAACTACTAGAACTGATAAATGAATTTAGTAAGATTCTAGGATACAAAATCAATGTACAGAAATCCTCTGCATTTTTATACACTAATAATGAAGCAAGAGAAAGAGAAATTAAGAAAACAATCCTAGGGTACCAGGTGGCTCAGTTAAGTGTTTGCCTTCACCTCAGGTCTTGATCCCAGGGTCCTGGGATGGAGTTCTGCATCCGGTTCCCTGCTCAGTGGGGAGTCTGCTTCTCCTCTGTACCTCTCACCCCTGCTTGTGATATCTCTGTCTCATGCTCTCTCTCTTAAATAAATAAATAAAATCTTTAAAAAAGAAAAGAAAGCAATCCTACTTACAACTGCACCCAAAATAAAAAAAAAACCTAGGAACAAACTTACCAAGGAGGTGAAAAACCCATACTCAAAAAATAAAACACTGATTCACAGGGAAAAGAAAAAAGAAAAAAGAAAAAAACCCCACTGATTAACAGTTCTCTGTTCACAGATGATATGTAGGAAACCCTAAAGACTACATACACAAAAAACTGTTAGAACTTATAAATGAACAAAATAGCAGAATATAAAGTTAACACACGGAAATTAGTTGCATTTCAACACATAACAATGAACAATACGAAAAGTTATTAGAAAAACAATTCCATTTACAACAGCATAAAAAAATAAAATATTTAGGAATTCATCAAGGAAGTAAAATACTTATACAAGGAAAACTACAAAACACTGCTAGAAGAAATTAAAGAAGATATACAAAAGTGGAAATACATTTCATTTTTATGGACTGGAAGCCTTAATAACATTAAGATGTCAATATTACCAAAAGCAATCTACAGATTCAATGCAATTCCCATAAAAGGCCCAAAGGTGGTTTTTGCAGAAAATATAAAGACCCATCCTAAAATTCATATGGACTCTAAAGGGACCCCAAAAACCATCTTGAAAAAGAGAATAAAGCAGGAAGACTCACACTTCCTGATTCCAAAACATATACAAAGCCACAGTAATCACAGTATTTACCACTAGCAAAAAGACAGACATAAACAAAAGGAATAGAAGAGAGATCTCGGAAATAAACCCTTCCATATATGGTCAATGATTTTTTTACCAGGATGTCAAGACTATTCAATAAGGAAATAACAGTCTTTTTAACAAATGATGCTGGGAAAACTGTTCATCCACCTGCAAAAAAATGAAGTTCGACCCTTACCTAAGACCACATACAAAAATTAACTTAAAAGGGCTCAAAAACCTAAAACTATAAAACTCTTGAAAGAAAACATAGGACAAAAGCTTCATGACATTGGATTTATCCATGATTTCTTAGATATGATACCAAAGGCACAGGCAACAAAAGAAAAAAATAAATCGAATTTCATGAAATTAAACAGTTTTATATATAAAAGGACACTACCAACAGAGTAAAAAGGCAACCCATGGAATGTGAGAAAATATTTGGGTATATTTGTAAAGGGTACAAGAGATTCATATCCAAAATATATAAAGAACTCCTAAAACTCAAAAACGAAAAACAACCAACCTTATTCAAGAAGGGGCAAAGGATCTAAATAGACATTTCAACAAAGAAGATATATAAATGCCCAATAAGCACATGAAAAGATGCTCAACATCACTAATCATTAGGGAAATGCACATCAAAACTACAATGAGATACTACCTCACAACCATTAGGATGGCTACTACCAAAAAGCCCCAGAAAATAACAAGTGTTGGTGAGAATATACAGAAATTGGAACCCTTGTACATTGTGAAAATGGAAAAACGGAAAAACCACTGTGGAAGGACGGTATGAGCAATTCCTCAAAAAATTAAAAATAGAAATACCGTATAATCAAGCAATACCACTTCTGGGTATATACCTGAAAGAACTAAAAAGAGGGACTTTAACAGTAGGATTATTCACAAGAGCTAATGCATGGAAGCAACCCAAGTGTCCAACAAAGGATGAGTGAATAAGCAAAAATGTGTTTTATATATATATATATATATATATATATATATATATATATATACAATAAAATATTACACATCCTTAAAAATGTAAGGAAATTCTGACATATGCTACAACATGGATGAACCTTAAGAACACTATGTAAGTGAAATAAGACAGTCAAAAAGACAAGTCCTATATGATTCCTCTTCTTTTAATTAATTAATTAATTTTGTATTGCTTAAATGAGATAGAGTAGTCAAAATCATAGACAGAAAGTAGAATGGTGATTGCCAGGGGTTGGGGAGAACAGGGAATGTCAAGTTGTTATTTAATGGGTACAGGGTTTCCGTTTTATAAGATGAAATGAGTTATGGAGACGGATGGTGATGACAGTTATATAACATTACAAATGTATTTAATACACTGAACTATACATGAAAAATGCGTAAGATGGCAAACTTTGTTATGTGTCTTTTATCACAATAAAAAAAAATTGGGAAGAAAATAAAAGTCTCTCAGTGTGTTGGAAATAGTGGAACCAAGCCTGCCTTTTGTACTGTTTTCTACATTGGCAGATTTACTATCAGAAGTTAAACAAGCCAGAGTACCTGGGTGGCTGAGTTGGATAAGCATCTGCCTTTGGCTCAGGTCATCTCAGGGTCCTGGGATCCAGCTCTGAGGTAGGCTTCCTGTCCAGCAGGGAGTCTGAGTCTCCCTCTCCCTCTGCCCCTCCCCCTGTTCATGCTCTCTCTCCCACTCTCCCTCAAATAAATCTTTCCCAAAAAATTATTAAAAAAAAAAAAAAGTTAAACCAGCCTCCTCCAGCCATCCAAGATGCTGAAAGGAAAGAAGGCTAAAGGGAAGAAAGTGGCCCCGGCTCCTGCTATTGTGAAGAAGCAGAAAGCCAAGAAGGTGGTCAAACCTGTTTAAGAAAAGGCCCAAGAGAGGCACCTGGGTGGCTCAGTGGGTTAAAGTCTCTGCTTTCAGCTCAGGTCACGGTCCCAGAGTCCTGGGATCGAGCCCCACATCGAGAGCCTGCTTCCCTCTCTGCCTGCTTCTCTGCCTACTTGTGATCTGTCTGTCAAATAAATAAAATCTTTAAAAAAAAGAAAAAAAAAAGAAAGAAAAGGCCCAAGAATTTTGGAATCAGATGGGACATCCAGCCCCAAAGGGACCTCATCTTTTTGGCAAATGGTGCCACTTTATCTACCTGTAGCAAAAAAAGACTATTTTCTATAAATGCCTGAAAGTGCCTACCACAATTAACCAGCTCACCCAGGTCTTGGACCACCAAATAGCTACTCAACTGCTTAAGCTGGCCCACAAATACACACCACAGACAAGGCAACACAAGGAGAGACTGTTGACACGGGCTGAGAAGAAAGCTGTTGGCAAAGGGAATGTCCCCACCAAGAGGCCGCCTATCCTTCAAGCTGGGCTTAATAATGTTACCACCTTAGGGGAAAATAAGAAAGCTCGGATGGCAGTGACTGCACATGATGTGGATCCCACTGAGTTGGTTATCCTCGTGCCTGCCCTGAGTGGTAAGATGGGGATTTCCTACTTCATCATCAAGGGGAAGGGGAGGCTAAGGTGTCTGATCCACAGGAAGACCTTCACCACTGTCGCCTTCACGCAGGTTAACTCAAAAGACAGAGGAACTCTGGCTAAGCTGGCAGAAGCTATTAGGACCAATTATAATGACAGATATGATAAGATCCACTGTCACTGGGGAGGCAAGGTCCTGGGTCCAAACTCAGTGACTCACATTGCCAAGTCGGAAAAAACAAAGGCTAAAGGACCGGCCGCCAAACTGGGCTAAATGTATGCTGTTGAATTCTCTATACATAAAAGCAATAAAAAGTTTTATTTCAAAAAAACCAAAACAGGGATGCCTGGTTGGCTCAGTCATTAAGCATCTGCCTTTGGCTCAGGTCATGATCTCAGAGTTCTGAGATCGAGTCCCTCATCTGGCTCTCTGCTCAGTGGGGAGCTTGGTTTTCCCCTCTGCCTGCTGCTCCTCCTGCCTGTGCTCTCTCTCTCTTTCTCCCCTCTACCCTTTGACAAATAAATAAAATCTTTAAAACAAAATAAGAACAAACGTGAAACAAAACATTGCTTTTCAATGCTATTGCAAATGAGTGCAATTTAAAATTACCATGCAAGCCTCCATTAAGGCAGTGTGCATCTCATCTGTTTTGTGCTCTTGGTCTGCACCAGCATCAAGCAGAAAGCGAACCATATCCAAATGGCCTTAAAAAAAAAGAACATGAATTTTCAAACTGTATTTCTAAATACATTAAATATTAAAATACAGAATTGTTTTCTTTCAGGTATCTACACAAAAACTTAGGAGAACTTATTTTTCATTCAATAAAGGAATGACAGTTTTACAAAGCCAATCCAAAATAATAAGCACGCTCTCATCAAGGTATCTAGGTTTTAAACACTGAATTAGTAGAAAGCATATAACAAGTTAAGTAAAGCAGTAATACTTATTTTTTTATTTAATCTATAAAAACTATCAAACTATAAATCAAAGCACTGAAATCAATTAGAATGCCAGGTAAAATACTTTTGGATCATATTTTTCATAAAAACAGCATTAAAATAATGACCATAAACTCACTGTGGCAATGAACAGGCACAGAAAACTCCATTCAAAATAATTTCAACCCTCTGGATACATTAAATATATAAAAAGCCTTAATAGTCAGTAAGAAAAAGACAAACACTCCAGTAGAAAAATGGATGAAGGACATGAAATGGTTATTAAAAAAGAAATGTAAATGAATACTAAACTGAAAAAGAATATTAAACCTTCCTATTAAACAAAAACAAATTAAAATGATACACCATTTTTTACTATCAAAATGGCAAATATTAAAAAGAATGGTAATACCCAGTGTTGGTGAGGGTGTAGGGTGGGACAAAGGGCACTCTCAAACACTGCTGGTGGGAGTGTAAATTGGTTCAACCTTTCTAGAAGGCAATTTGGCAATATGTATCAAAAGCCTTAAAAATGTCCATACCCTTTGACCCAGCAATTCCACTTCCAGGAATTTATCCTAAGGAAATAATCAGAGATTAGGCAAAGATGTCTGCACAAGGATGTTATTACAGTGTTTTTAATAATAGTGAAAACTGGGAACAATTCAAGTGTCCAACAAAAGGCAATTATGGTACATCCATTTGATGTATCTGCAGAGACTCCTAGTTCCCTACTCAATACCCACTCTTTCAGTCTTCCTTAATAACAGAACTCCGGTTTTTATCTGAGTGGCAACTAACTAAAAGAGTACATTTCCCAGCTTTCCTTGTTATATGTAGCCAATGAGATACAAGCAGGAGCTATAAGGCAGAACATCTAAGAAGATTTCTTAAAAGTAGCTTACTGATGTGGAAGGAACTCCCCATTTTGCCCTTACCCTCTCTGTCCTTCCTACAATGTAGACTGTTGGGGCTCTAGCTAACATTTTGGATTACTGGTAACTTTGAGGATAGAAACGACACAGTGGGAAGGTAGAAGAGAAAAACAGAATTCTGAGATCTTGATAGCAGTGGAACAGCTATACTAGTTCTAGACAGCCTACACCCTTGGGCTTGATTTACATATTTAAAAAAAAAGTCTTCTCTTTTGTTTAAATCATTATTAATTTAAGGTTTCATGACACATGCAGCCATACCCACTCCTAGCAGAAACAGTGAAATACTATGTGACCATCAAAAGTTGTGTTATAAAAATATTTATTGAGATGGGAAATGTTCATGATATTTTGCTAAATAAAATAAGCAGACTATAAAACACTTAGGTATGGTTGTTTAGTTTAAATATATACGTTTGTTTATATATATGCTTAAAAAACACACTGGAAACATACTAAAATACTGCTTACATGCTTTAATCTTTAGGTAGTAATAAAACATGTCATTGTAAAATTTCTTTTCCTTATACTTTTACTGTTTTTGAGGTTTTCTGTTTAAACTGTGATTACTACTATTACTTGAGTGTGTATTAGTTTTGAAATAAAGGTTGGAAAAAAATCATATAAAATGAAAGTTATTAAAAAATGAAAACCCTCTAAATCGTGCTATGAGTTTTCATTGACTTCATAGCTACCTGAATAAATCTGAATTAAAATAATAAAGAAATATACACTGTGAAATTTATACTTTACAAAATATAGGCTAAAATGGGCTTTCTATATACTCTCTTACAAGTTACATAATTTGACGGCATAGGGAAAATATAAGTAATATAAAATTAATTCAAATACTCAAATATTTAAATACTCAAAGTAGTTATGAAAAAAATTATAAATATTCACATATAGAGAGAGTACCTTTGTAGCACGCAAGGGTAAGAGCACTTTCTTTGAATTCATTAGAATGAGTGTTGATGCCTGCCCCATGATCCAGAAGAACTCTTGCAACTTCCACATGACCTGCACTGGCAGCTTCCATTAAGGGGGTATGTCCATTTTCATTATGATCTTCTATATTCGCACCTTCATTAAGTAGCACTTTCACAATGTCAACAAATCCTCCAGCACAGGCATAAGTTAGTGCAGTATTTCCTAACAAAGAACAAAAAGATACACAGAATTATGATAAAATGGATAAAATTATAACTATGCTATACTCCAGTTCTACCTCTTCAATTCCCTTACATAAACCACTAGAACTATCATCTTATATTTTTTTGGTTCTATTGGTTAAGAGCATCATTTAATTTTCTTACTAATTAAAAGATTTATTAAAGAGGCGTCTGGGTGGTTCAGCTGGTTAAATGTCTGCCTTTGGCTCAGGTCATGATCTCCAGGTCCTAGGATGGAGCCTCACATTGGGCTTCACGCTCAGCAGGGAATCTGCTTCTTTCTCTCTCTCTCTCTCTCCCTTTGCCCTCCCCCCAGCTCATTCTCTCCCTCTCTCTTTCTCAAATAAATAAGTAAATTAAATCTTTAAAAAAAAATAAATAAAAGATTTGTTATAAACAGGCCAACTGGGGCAGCTGGGTGGCTCAGTAGGTTAGGTCTCTGACTTCAGCTCCGGTCATGGTCTCTGGGTCCTGGAATGGAGTCCCACATTAGGCTCTCTGCTCGAAGGGGAGCCTGCTTCCCTCTCTCTCTCTCTGCCTGCCTCTCTGCCTGCTTGTGATCTCTCTCTCTCTGTCAAAACAATAAATAAAAATCTTTATAAAAAAAAAAAACAGGCCAATTTACTTATATTCCCATTAGTTTAAAGATATGTGTCAGAAGAAAAATGTAGCTAAAACAATGAACAGTCTTATGAATAAGTCTGCATAAAGAAAAGGTAAGAGAAAATTAAGGAATGGATATACATAGAAAGAAAATGTTAAGGATTTCTAGACTGTAAAGTATCAAAAGAAAAAGGAGTAATTTTGAATGATACACTAGAATATTTTAAATAAAAATATACTGAAAGGGGTTTTTCAAGATGACACTTCATTTTACTTGACAGCCTAATAAAGTAGGAAGATATAAATCCCCCTCAGCATAACTTCTTCACAAGAAACATTTCTTTAAAAAGGTCATTATCCGGGGCGCCTGGGTGGCTCAGTGGGTTAAGCTGCTGCCTTCGGCTCAGGTCATGATCTCAAGGTCCTGGGATCGAGTCCCGCATCGGGCTCTCTGCTCAGCAGGGAGCCTGCTTCCCCCTCCCCCTCTCTCTCTGTCTGCCTCTCCGTCTACTTGTGATTTCTCTCTGTCAAATAAATAAATAAAATCTTTTAAGAAAAAAAAAAAGGTCATTATCCAGGGCTCCTGGGTGGCTCAGTAAGCTAAGTAGCTGCCTTGGGCTCAGGTCATAGTCTTAGAATCGAGCCCCATGTAAGGCTCCCTGCTCAGTGAACAGCCTGCTTCTCCCTCTCCTTCTGCCTGCCACTCTGCCTACTTGTGCTCTCTCTCTGTCTCTCTGTCAAATAAATAAATAAAATTAAAAAATAAAAGATCATTATCCCAGTATTGGCATGCCACCTATTTCTTTCCTGATTTTGTTTTAAGGATTTTTATTTATTAAAAGAGGTAAGGGAAATGGTTTACGACCTAACAGTAAGGCACTGAAGAAGATTATTTTAAAGATTCAGCAAGAGAAGTAACATTCCAGAATCCAATGTGTTTAGAATTCAACTATTCAACCATTTTACATATTACACATGTTACTATCATTACAAGTAAGACAAAATGGTCAGCAAAATAGTCTACAGTTCCTTCCAGGAAGCCTTGCTCACTTACATTTAAAATTCACTTAAAGGTGTAGAACAATGACATAGCTTTCATTATGTAAATTTTTAAAAAATCATGTTGTTGTCTCACTAAATCCAAGTAATCTTACTACTAAAACTATACCTGTAACTCAAGACACATGACCAAGGCTCCTTCTATGTGTCTGCGAGGTATAAATAACTAAAAGAACACCTCTTACTAGAAAAGCTTTCATTCTGCCACAAGAGTATCTTAGTAGTAAATGGATTCAGTATGCCCGACATGAAAAAACCCCACGGGGTGAATACTCTCAGGTTAATCTATAATCTAAAGTTAAGGCAGTTGAATTTAAATGAGATAAAGAATTTTAAGACATACAGTTCCTAATTTTGCCTCTTATGGCAAAAAAGAAACTGTCTCCAGCAGAAAAACTGACAATCTTGGCCAAACAGAATCTCAGTCTTTTGAAGATACCAAATTAATTTAGATTTCACTCATTTCTAATCAATGGCTAAGATTTTTCTGTAGGTTTACAACTGATTTTTCCAATAGTAAAAATCAAATTTTTATCTCTTAGGTTATAATTAATTATATCAATTTATTTTCCTCAAATTGACACATAATTTCTACTTACCTGTTGCTGACTGGGAGTTGACATCTGCATCATGAAGAAGTAATAATTTCACAATATCTAAATAACCTCCACTAGATGCTGCCATTAGGGGAGTTATGTCTCCTTTATTCCCTCGATCTTCAACATTAGCATGCATAGCAAGCAATACCTTTAAACACATTACACAGAGAGAGAACAGTCAGTTCTTACTATTAATAGTATTTCTAGAGAAATAAATGCATAAATGCAACAGAAAATGTTAACTGCTCTTGTCAAAGAATATGTGTTATGCTTGGGATTATCTAGCAAGAGAACAGCAGAACTATATTACCAAGACAGAAACTAACTAGTAAACACATGGTTATTTCTCAATATTGCTACAACAGACAGAAAAAATTAAAAGAATTGAGATAATCTGGATGAAATGACAATACATCACTACTTTCCATTACAGCTGTATATTATTTCTAAAGACAAGCTGAAGATATTACTATTACTTTGATGTGTTTCTTATTCATTAGGAACAGTTTTGAGTAAATGGCAGAAAAATGCACCTTGCCCAGTTACATGTGTAGGCAACAAAATGAATTATGTACCAGGTTCTACTTTACCTACTGCCCAAAAGGAAGGAATCTGGCCCCTAACAATTTCTTTGATTAGTAATAAAAATAAATCAAAAACCTTTCCATAATTTCAATCACTGAAGATAAGTTCTGCTTACTTGTGCTAATTCATAATACCCTGCTGAACAAGCCAAACACAGCAGACTTTCTCCTTCTTCTGTATGTTCATTTACACTTCTGCCTTCATCTAGCAATTTACGAACAGCATTCACATCCCCATCTGAACAAGCTTCTGCCAGACTACGACTGAAAACAAAACCATCGACAATTAACCAACAAAGAAAGACTCAGAATCCTATGCTAATAAACTATATTAAATACAAAGAGTCTTACACAGAAAAATGTTGATACAATAAGAAAAAAAAAACTTGTATTAACATTTTGTGTGTAATACTAATTATTTGTGGAGGCCAGCCAAGCCAGAAAGGCAATAAACTGAATATGAAAACAGCTGTCATTTTTATTTTCCAAAATGTTCTAACATTTTATCATATTAATTTTCAAGTAAAGTCTTAAAAACTATTAGATGCACAAGTTTTTAAACTCAATCAATGCAGTAATTCCTAAAGATATCTGGGATATAACTCCATGGCTTAAAATTTTATTTGGTAACAGAAGATGTGATCTACTGCACAATGGTTAACAAAATTGATAAATCTCAAAACTTTAATGTGCATACAAATCACCATGTTTCCTGTTAAAATGTAGAATCTGATTCGTAGTTCTGAGGTGAGGTCTGGGATTCTGCATTTCAGACAAGCTCTAAAGTGATGCTGATGCTGCTGATTATGGACCATATCTCCATAACCTGCATCTGGATTAGTGCATTAGTAACCCATTTCATTTATTATTTACTCAAGCAGTCAGCTTCCAGTTTACTACTATCATCTTTAGAACAAGTAACTTCCTTTAGAACGAGGAATACAATCTTACTCACTTTGGATTTCTTACAGAGTCTAGTACAGTACATGCCATGAGAATATTCAATGAATATGAGTGGAATATAAGAATAAAAATAGTCTCTGTTTTTATTTCTATGTAACATATATACATTTATGTATCCACTTAAAATATAAAACCCATTCTAATATCTGCTTAGCGAAAGTTATAATCCCGTCCAAAAGATAGAATTAACCCAAAGCTGCTACTTCCCCAAATTCCACTCAAGAAAATGTTTGATACCCAGAAAAAGTCATTATACGCATACGTGTCTACTTGTCCTGCACTGTGGCTGTTTTCTGCTCTCATCCGTGTCAGTGCAGCAGCAGCTTCATCTAATGCACAGCTTACTGAGGACGTCAGCCTCCGCAACACCTCAGGATCTGCAAAAGCTTTACCATCAGCAGTCGACAATTTGCCAATGCCTTCAGCGTGCGTCAATCAGGTAGTGCAGGGGAAGAAAAAACAAAAAAGTGCAAATTGTAGTTACATTACTAAACACTATTATTTAGGGGAAAAAAACGGCATAGTCTCCATAGAGAAGGCTGACAATCAGAATATAAGGTTGATAATAATTTTGCCACAAATGTCAAAAGGCCACTGCATCTTTACAAGGCACGTATTAATCTGTCCCATACCTAACTCCAAATATAACGTAACATGATGCTCACTGAGGTAAATGAATTAAAGTTTTTTCAAAATATATAGTCATACTATAAGATCTCTAGTGGAAGATCATATTTATACTATTTTCAGTAATAATGAAGTGGGTAGTCAGCACTAATACAACAAACAATCCAACAATTTCTCCCTTTGGTTTAATAGCCACCTAGAATCATCTTCTAGGATAACAGGGTAAATTAAAAGAAGTTCATTCTAATATTTATTATGTGGTTATGATGTACATGCACTAGAGAGACAAAAAGGGATGAGGCACAGTTTCTGTCCTTACTCAGCTCAGGCTAGAAGGACTATTACATGTCTAAGTTGCCAATTAAACTTTTTCTCTAGATTCAGTGAGGAATCGGTGACAACTGTAACAGAAAATTTCAATGATAATATCACTGCCTGATCACTGCTGAAAATGAGAGAAAAACAGTCAATAAAATTTTGGAGAACAGGGGCGCCTGGGTGGCTCAGTGGGTTAAGCCGCTGCCTTCGGCTCAGGTCATGATCTCAGAGTCCTGGGATCAAGTCCCGCATCAGGCTCTCTGCTCAGCGGGGAGCCTGCTTCCCTCTCTCTCTCTCTGCCTGCCTCTCTGTCTACTTGTGATTTCTCTCTGTCAAATAAATAAAATCTTAAAAAAAAAATTTTGGAGAACAACAAGAAAAACAAGAAGGGAAAACGTGCCCAATAAGATATAAAATGTATTATGATGCCAGGCAAATTATAAAAGTATCATACTTACACAGAAACAGATAATTATAATATCAAGGATATACAATAGAGAACAAAAAAGACCCTAGATCATTTGTGAATTCAATATGTATAGATGTGCAATTTCAAATCAAAGGAGATGGGAGGGCTTATTTCAAAAACACTGTTCAAAAATTGGTTACCATTTGAAAATTAAGTAATATCTCTAATTCACAGCATTCACAAAAATAAATACCAGGTAGACTGAAGGTTTAAATGTTAAAAACAAACACATACTGAAAAATACTATTATACTATGTAGTGGTTTTTTGTGTGTGTGTGAAGATTTTATTTATTTATTTGACAGACAGAGATCAAAAGTGGGCAGAGAGACAGGCAGAAAGAGGAGGAAGCAGGCTCCCTGCTGAGCAGAGAGTCTGATGCGGTGCTCAATCCCAGGACCCTGAGATCATGACCTGAGCCGAAGGCAGAGGCTTTAGCCCACTGAGCCACCCAGGTGCCCTATGTAGTGTTTTTCTAATGTGAATATAGGAGAGACTTTTCTAAGCATGAGACAAATTCCAAAAGCCAGGAAATAAAAATTAGTGATATGAAACATTTCTAGTTTCAGTAAAATTTTCCATATAATTAAGCACAACAACATAAAATTAAGGCAAAATAAAGAATGAAAATAATCAATACCTAATAAACTTATTATCATTTATAAAAAGTATGATGCAACTTACTGATATTAAAGGAACAAAAACTATGAAACTGACAAAAAATCTGATTGAGGCTAAGGCCCTTTGAAACTCATTGACAGGAATGTATATTGGTATAAAGTTGGCAATGTCATGGCAAATTTGACAAGTTATCAAAATTTTAGATGTAAACATCCTTTGACACAGTGATACCACTTTCTAATACTTTGTCCTATGAAGACACATGCACAAATAAGAAAAGCTACATATGAATATAAACTACAACAATATTTGTGACATTGGAAAAGAGGAAATAATCTTAGTATCTCTCAATAAGGAACTGGTAAAATAAATTGTGGTACATCTAAGCAAGAAAATATTTTATTTTATCCTTTAAAAGGAGAAAGATCGAGCTGCCTGGGTGGCTCAGTCGGTTGAGCATTCAACTCTTGGTTTCAGCTTGGGTCATGAACTCCAGGTCCCCATGCTGGGCTCTGTGCTGGGTGTGGAGCCTGCCTGAGATTCTCTCTCTCTCCCTCTCCCTGTGCCCACTGCCTCCCCCACTCTAAAAATATATATATATAAAGAAAGAAAGAAAGGATTATAGAAAGATGCTCATAATAAAGTAAAAAAATAAGGTAAGTTATATTATGTGCAATATGACCTTATGTATATTTAAACATATACATTAAAGCTACAAAGAAAAAAGTCTAGAAGTATATGTAAACCTTGACAGTGGGAAGGTTTTATTATCTACTTAATATATTTCATATTCCCTTAGTTATTTCTAATTGTATTAAATTATAACTTAGAAAATAATTTTAAAATTCTTCTTGAAATAGCTTTAATCTTTTTTTCCTAAAGTTTACTTACTTAAATATCTGTATACCCAACATGGAGCTCAAACTCACAATCCTGAGATCAAGAGTCACATGTTCTTCCAACTGAGCTGACTTTTGGAATCTGTCTCGTGCTTAGAGAAGTCTCCCCTACATTCACATTAGAAAAACACAACAACCAGGCACCCCTGAAATAATTTTAGTTCTTAATTTTCTCTAAGAATATCAAGGAGACCTTGAGAATAATGATTTAAATTTGACAATTTAAACTCATATGTAGTTGGATAGAATGTTCTAAAGAAACTGTCAGATATATTTTAAGATTTATTTATTCATTTTAGAGAGAAACAGAGATGGAGAGAGAAGGAGGGAGCATGAATTGGGGGACAGGCAGAGGGAGAGAATCTTAAGCAGCCTCCCTGCTGAATGCTGAAAGAAAGAAAAGAGCCCTTTATGAGAAATCATGAGGTGCCCAGAAAAAAAAAGAATGAGTTTAAAACCCTTAATTAGGGATTAAGGAGTGATACTCGCAACATGAGTGAAGTGTGAGCCTAAACCAGAGAGTAAAAACGTACCACTACCTGTAAACAAAGCATGATCTAGGGAAGAAAAGGAAAGCAGAGAAGACTTGGAGAAGAGAGATGTCTTTTCTCCACATTTCTCTCTCTGCTCTAAGCCAAATAATTCAAGGTTCCAAAGCAAAGCAAAAACAAAACAAAGCAAAACAAATAAAGAATCCAAAATTAGAGGGTGGTCATGGCACTGCCGTTCAGAAATCTTATACAGTATATCTTATACATTACATCCCTATATCACAAGTAGGAGATGCACTAGAAATCCAGACTCTAAAGGAGGGACATTCCATGTTATTACAAATGTGATCTTTATATCTTTCTTTAAAAAATTACTAGTTCTGCTTCAGTTTAAACAGTCTTATTCTGTTGTATCTAATTTTAAGTTTCTATCAGTTCCAAAAAGACACAGTAGGTAGACTAAAAGTCAAGCTGCTACAAATTATACCTGTACTTTACCGTAACAGGACAAAGTTGAAGGAATAACAAAAGATGACATTAAGTAAGCTCATTCTTAACATTTATATCTTTCCAAGAGTAATATAAAAAATGCTCAATTTATTTTAGCTCCTATTTGTCCCAGTCATTATTTGGTCAAATGTAATACTGTTTTTCCTCAGTCACCATGAAATGTGCCAAAAGGCTGCTGTGATTTTTCTGCATACTTATCTTTAATATCATGTTTATTAAAGTACTCAGAAACTGGGGGCACCTAGCTGACTCAGTCAGAAGAGTTTCAGCCTCACATTGTATGTAGAGATTACTTAAATAAATAAACATCAAAAATTTTTTAATTAGGGGCACCTGGGTGGCTCAGTGGGTTAAAGCCTCTGCCTTCGGCTCGGGTCATGATCCCAGGGTCCCGGGATCGAGCCCAGCATCGGGCTCTCTGCTCCTCGGGGAGCCTGTTTCCTCCTCTCTCTCTGCCTGCCTCTCTGCCTGCTTGTGATCTCTGTCTGTCAAATAAATAAATAAAATCTTTTAAAAAAATTTTTTTAATTAAAAAAAAGTACTCAGAAACCAAAGTTTCTATATTTTTTAAAAAAGGATTTTATTTATTTGTCAGAGAGAGAGCAAAGCAGGGGGAGTGCCAGGCAGAGAGAGAAGCAGGCTCCCTGCTGAGCAGGGAGCTTGATGTGGGGCTCCATCCCAGGACCCTGGGTTCATGACCTGAGCTAAAGGCAGATGCTTAACAGACTGAGCCACCCAGGAGACCCAAAATTTTCTATACTTTAAAAACCTTCCTTTTTTTTTTTTTTTTAATTTTTTCAGTGTTCCAAGATTCACTGTTTGTGCACCATACCCAGTATTCCATGCAATACATGCCCTCCTTAACACCCACCACCAGGATCACCCATCCCAACCCCTCCCTTGCATGTATCCCAACCCTCAATTTGTTTCTGAGAGTCCAGTCTCTCATGCTTCGTCTCCCCCTCCAATTCCTTTACTTTTCTTTCCTTCTCCTAATGTCCTCCATATTATTCCTTATGCTCCATAAGTAAGTGAAACCTTTCTGTGAGGCACTTGGGTGGATCAGTTGTTGAACGTCTGACTCTTGGTTTTGGCTCAGGTCATGATCTTGCAGTTGCAGGACTGAGCTCTGCAATCAGTGTGGAGTCTATTCAGATTTTTCTTCCCTCTCCTTCTGCCTGTCCCCATTTGTGCACTCTCTCTCTCTCACTCTCTCAAACAAATAAAGAAAATGTTAAAAAAATTTTTTTTATTTTGAATTTTACTCTGAATTTTTAAAAATATTTTATTTATTTATTTGACAGACAGAGATCACAAGTAGGCAGAGAGGCAGACAGAGAGAGAGAGAGAGGGGAGGAAGCAGGCCCCCTGCTGAGCAGAGAGCCCGATGTGGGGCTTGATCCCAGGACCCTGGGATTAGGACCTGAGCTGAAGGCAAAGGCTTTAACCCACTGAGCCACCCAGGTGCCCCTATTTTTTAATTTTCTGTATTTAAATGGCTTTAATATAGGATAAGGTTATGTATATGGTACTCTAACAAGTTTTTAGGCACTACTTTATTTTTTTAATTTTTGGGCACTATTTTCAAAAATAACCTACACATTCTTCTAGACTAAATTCTTACATGTAGGGCACCTGGGTGGCCCAATGAGTTAAGCAGCTGCCTTTGGCTCAGGTCATGATCATGTGGCCCTGGGATCAAGCCCTGAGAGGAGCCCCGCTCAGCAGGGAGTCTGCTTCTCCTCTCCCACTACCCCAGCCCCTGCTTGTGGCTCTCAAACAAATGAATAAATAAACCTTTAAAAAATTGTTTTAAATAAATTCTTACATGTATTTAATATGCACATATATTTTTGCTAGATAAGTAACTAAAAGGAGTAACATACAAAATGAGCATATCTCAAAAGCAATATACAGAAAAAAGAAAAGCAATACACAAAAATTAGAAAAAGTAAACTTCCTTCTTGAAACAGTTTTAGTTGATAAAAGGCTCTCATTACAGTGGAATTGAAACCTGGTACAACAAATAATATGCATGTTGTACAATACAAAACAGTGATGAGTATATATTATTGAGAAAGTATGCTTATCACAGATTTTTCTGTTTTCTTGTTCTATGATAGAACAAGAAGTTGATATAAAGCTTGGTATATTTCAGTCTAATTTTGTGTGCAATTTTTATTTAACTGTCTGCTAAGAAAAAAATAGCAATTTATAATTAAGTTACCCCTAGATGAAAGTGAATATGTAAATAAGCACATGCAGAATACCCAAATCAGTTAAGATCAAAGATTCATAATCTGATGAATTTATCTCCCACATTTATAATGTAATTGGGTATAGGTTAAGTTTTCCTTAATAACCAGCTGATTATCTAAGACCTTAAACACAGTGCTGAGCCCTAGAATCATCCATTGAAAACTTTCAACTAAGAATTTTTGAAATATGAAATGTGAACATTTTCGTTAGGAAATACAAAACACAATATATCTTAAGAGTTCAAATTTCATATAATGTCATAGTTTTGGGGTAATTTTATACAGCTTTGTATAGAGATCTAGACTTTTAAAGAAATGAAAATAAGAAAACCAGAAATAAATTACCTGCTGCTTCCAGCAACGCTTCTAATCGTGCCTGTGTCTCTGGATCCACAGTACGTAAGTCTGCTCCTTCTGCAGTGCTCGATAAGAATATCTCTGATGTTGTTTTAAGTACTGGGTTATCCAGATCTTCTTGGTCCAAAATAAATGATTCAACCTGTTTATGAATTAAAAATGTAATAGCCATGAAACTGATCTCAATATTGGTAGAATAACTGCAATTTAAGATAATATGATTTCTGATTTGGAATTTAAGTATAAGCAGATAAATTACTATAGAAATATGGGGTTGTGGGAAGGGACTTTGAAGGAGCCTCATATCTTCAGACATGACTACAGTGTAACTCAGAGACAGCAGATTCCAGTTTCCTGAAGAACACTGTACCTTCTGTGCCTAGCATGGAGCTTGAAAAGCAGTTTTCGTTTTTTTCTTTTTAATGAAACAAGTACAAGAACTTAGTCCCTGGAAAGATCTAAATAGGACTAAATACTGGGGCACCTGGGTGGCTCAGTGCATTAAGCATCTGCCTTCAGCTTGGGTCATGATCTCAGGGTCCTGGGATCGAGCCCCACATCGGGCTCTCTGCTTGGCATGGAGCCTTCTTTCCCCTTTCTCTCTGCCTGCTTCTCTGCCTACTTGTGATCTGTCTCTCTGTCAAATAAATAAATAAACTCTTAAAAAAAATAAATAGGACTAAATACTAAAAAGACTAGATAGCATGGATATGTCAGTAAGGCTCCATTTTTCCTCTTTTAATCAATTTACTAAATTCTGATTCTTTTTTTTTTTTAAAGATTTTATTTATTTATTTGACAGAGAGAGATCACAAGTAGGCAGAGAGAGAGAGAGAGAGAGAGAGAAGCAGGCTCCCTGTTGAGCAGAGAGCCCGAAGTGGGACTCGATCCCAAGACCCAGAGATCATGACCTGAGCCAAAGGCAATGGCTTAACCCACTGAGCCACCCAGGCGCCCCTAAATTCTGATTCTTAAAAGAAAATAAGATTTAATACACTGCGAATATCTGGAAACCTATAGATAAGAAAGCTCCATGAGGTTAAGAAACACACCTGTTTGTTCACTGCTTTGTCCTCTGGGCCCAAGAATACCTCATATACAGTAGGTATTGAATTCACATTTGTTGAAATGAATGAATAGTATAAGCAAAAGCAACTTATGAAAATAAACACGTAACCCTCTAATTTCAAATCAACTTAATTCTAAAAATATTTTTTAAAGATTTTATTTATTTATTTGACAGACCAGAGATCACAAGTAGGCAGAGAGGCAGGCAGAGAGAAAGGAGGAAGCAGGCTCCCTGCTGTGCACAGAGCCCGATGTGGGGCTCGATCCCAGGACTCTGAGATCATGACCTGAGCCAAAGGCAGAGGCCTTAATCCACTGAGCCACCCAGGTGCCCCAAATCAACTTAATTCTAAAATGAGTTTTCTTAACAAATAAAATATGTACAATTTTTCAGGGAAGCAATTTGGAAATGTGTTTCAAAATGCTTTAAAAGGCTCATGCCCTTTGATTCAGTAATTCCATTTTAAGGAATCTATCCTAGAGCTACCCTATGACCCAGCTATTGCACTACTGGGTATTCCCCCTAAAGATACAAATGGAGTGATCCAAAGGGGCACGTGCAACCCAATGTTGATAGCAGCAATGTCCACAATAACCAACTATGGAAAGAACCTAGATATCCATCAACAGATGAATGGATAAAGAAGATGTGGTATATATATACAATTGAATACTATGCAGCCATCAAAAAAAAAAAGCGCCAAAATCTTGCCATTTGCAACGACGAGGATAGAACTAGAGGGTATTATGCTAAGAGAAATAACTCAGAGAAAGAATTATTATATGATCTCTCTGATATGAGGATCTGAGAGGCAGGGCGGGGGGTCATGGGGGGAAGGGAAGGAAAAAATGAAACATGATGGGATTGGGAAGGCTACAAACCATAAGATACTCTTAATCTTAGGAAACAAACGGAGGGTTGCTGGGGGGTGAGAGAGGGAGGGATAGGGTGGCTGGGTTATGGACACTGGGGAAGGTATGTGCTATGGTGAGTGCTGTGAATTGTGTAAGACGGATGATTCACAGACCTGTACCCCTAAAGCAAATAATAAATTATATATTAATAAAACAATAAATAAATAAAATTGTAAAAAGGTATCTGAAAGCAAGACAAAAATATGCAAGGATGGTCACTGCACATTAATTCAAATTCCAAAAATGAGAGGGGGAAAAAACTACAATTGGTAATTTGGTAAATACATTCTGTCCATTCACAGGATGGACTACTATGTCATTAAAAACAATGTTTCTGGGCGCCTGGGTGGCTCCGTGGGTTAAGCCGCTGCCTTTGGTTCAGGTCATGATCCCAGGGTCCTGGGATCGAGCCCCGCATCAGGCTCTCTGCTCGGCAGGGAGCCTGCTTCCTCCTCTCTCTCTCTGCCTACCTCTCTGCCTACTTGTGATCTCTCTCTGTCAAATAAATAAATAAAATCTTTAAAAAACAACAACAACAACAACAAAACAAAGCAATGTTTCTTGGGGCGCCTGGGTGGCTCAGTGGGTTAAGCCTCTGCCTTCAGCTCAGGTCATGATCCCAATGTCCTGGGGTCGAGCCCCACATCGGGCTCTCAGTTTGGTGGGGCGCCTGCTTCCCCCTCTCTCTCTGCCTGCCTCTCTGCCTACTTGTGATCTCTATCTGTCAAATAAATAAATAAAATCTTAAAAAAAAGTTTCTGAAGCAAATTTGGTGACATGAGAAAGTATTCGTAAAGTGAAATGAAAATCACAAGATTCAAAATAGTATGATCTTTATTTTGCTAAAAGTATATATATGTATATATACATATATATATGTAACATGAACATGACTATTATGTATATAATCCTGAGTATATATTTATGTACCCAGATAGGTCTACAATATGTAAACACATAGATTTACATTTGAATATAAAAATACATTTATATTTGGAGACAGACAGAAAAAAAGGAACAAAAACGTTAAGTACTTCTCCAAGGCCACACAGCTAATAAATGACAGACTGTTTTCAAACCCCACCACAAAGCTACAGTCTATGCTCTTAACTACTAGGCAATGCTACGTCAGAGGGCCACAGTATTTGGACTACATTATTTGGCATATCTGGTTAGTTTGTCATCAGTTTCATAATGGCCACCAAATAAACATCCTAAGAAAGACAGTAAAGTTAAAATGAATAGGATACATTTTATTACCTAGTGAAGTACTAAAATTTTACAAAATAAAGCTTTAACTTCACAACTGATAATAACACTGAAACACGTTACTATGCTGCTATACAGTTTCTTTAATATGTAATTACAGACAAAGATGCCATTCTAGACCCATTTCAAGATAAATGTATCCTATCTGTCATTAAGTGATATGAAAATATAACTGCTTGTACAATAAAAATCTCAAAGGCCCAAGAAATTATTAGGTGTTTGCAAATAAGTATACCTGCCAGTTTTAAGGACAGATAAAACCATCATGCCAAAATCTGGAATTTTTTTATTACAGATGGTATAGCAAAGTTAACATTTCTGGGACACCTGGGTGTCTTGGTCAGTTAAGCATCTGCCTTGGGCTCAGGTCATGATCCCAGTGTCCTGGGTTGAGTCCCACACTGGATTCCTTGCTCAGCGGGAAGCCTGCTTCTCCCTCACCCTTTCGCTCTCCATGCTTGTTCTCTCTTGCTCTGACAAATAAATAAGTAAAATCTTTAAAAGATTTTAAAGACAGAGAGAGAGCGAACAAGCACATGCATGAGCAGAGTGAAGGGCAGAGGAAGAAAGAGACTCCCTCTGTGGGGGTCGGGGTGAATCCTAGGACTCCGGGATTATGACTCCAGCTGTAGGCAGCCACTTAATCAAGTGAGCCCACCCAGGTGCACCCCCACCTTTTTAAATGACTTTATTTATTTATTTGAGACAGAGAGAGAATAAACAAAATCTTCAGAAAAAAAAAGTTAACATTTCTATTTTATAAAAAGCATTCATTTAATGTGGTATTAAACATATTTTGGAGACAAATACAGATTTGCACTGTGTTAATGCTTTAAAAATCCAAGTTAAGAATTCCCTATTCTTGCTTATTCACTTTCCGAATATTTACTTAAGTCCTCATTTTTTTTAAAGATTTTATTTATTTATTTGAAAGAGAGAACACTACAGATAGAGAGAGGGCGTGTATACCTGAGTAGGGGGGCAAATAGGGGGGAGGGGCAGAGAGCGAGGGAGAAACAAATTCCCTGCTGAGCAGGGAGCCTGATGCGGGGCTCGATTCCAGGACCCTGGGATCCTTACCTGAGCCCATGGCAGAGGCTTAATCTACTGAGCCAACCAGGCACCCTGAAGTCCTGTTTTATATGAAGCACCTCAACAGTATGAAAATGTGGCAGAAGATATAAGTCAAAGGTAACATGGCTATCACAAAAGGCTTCAAAGAGAAATAAAAAGTACAGTAATAGCAGTAATATTAGTGTCACATATTCCCAAGCAGCACCTTCCCAAGTATTTGGGAAGAATCAAGTTTGGAAAAAAAACACAAAATACAGGTATGTCCCTTCCAGGGGCTTGTAACTTCTCTCTAAAATTTAAAATTCATAAGACAGTTTATCCAGTTTAATTCTCCTACATCTTAAAACACATATTCAAGTTTCAGTAAGGCAACATGACATAATGGAAAGAATAACTGAACTACAGCTCAGGAGAATTAGGCTGAAGTGTCACTTTCACCAGGCACTATGTGTGACATTAAGCATGTCACTTTCTCCCTTTCTGATGTTCCATTTCTTCCTTAATAAATAAAGAAAACACCTGCCCCACCTATCTCACAGTGCTGTGATGATGAAATAAGGTAAAATAATTTGAAAATAATAAAACACTATATGAATGTAAATCTTGAATACTGTATATTGTAAATATGAATATTAATGTAATTCTTAGAATATTAGAATATTAATTCTGTGTAATTACAACTCTTTTGTCCTGTCCCTCATCACAGTGTTTTATCTTCTGTGCCCTTCAAACTGAAAGAATAATATTTACTGAGAATCTCACATGATACATTTTCATCAGAATTCACTTAAATTCTTTTTAAAATTTTTTTTCCAGTTTCATTAAGATATAACTGACATACAACATTACATGAGTTTAAGGTGTACTAACATAATGATTTTGTATATGTATGCACTGTGGAATGACCACCACAGAAAGTCTAATTAAAATCCACCATTTCATAGTTATATTTTTTTTTCTTGTCATGATCACTTCAATTTTCAAGTGTAGTTTTAGGCATTTTATATTTAAGTTCTGACCCAAAAGATCAAATTGTAGGAACACCCGGCTGCCTCAGTCAGAGGAATGTGCAACTCTTGATCTCAGAGTCATGAGTTTAAGCTCCACGTGGGAAGCAGAGATTACTTAAATAAATAAAACTTAAAAATAAATACATGAATAATAAAAGGATCAAATTTTAAATAACTACAACACTTCTGAGAAAATCTCAAGTTTCCCAGAATGAGTTGTAATTACATATAACTATACACACAGATGATCTGAATATGATTAGATATGCCAAAAAGCAGGTAACTCTAATAAATCCTTTGTCCTACCCTCTCTAAAATTTTAAAAGCCTGCCTCAATGTGGAATCAATAAAAGGGCAAAATATCCGGTTAGTCTATTACCCTGGGAACATTTGGCAGTTCATAATATCCTATGGCAGTTCATAAATATCTTACCTGGTAAACCTGTTAGAAGACATATTTTTATAATTCAGATTGCAATAGCATTACCTTAACCAGCCAACATGGAAACCATTTACAGGAACACGGGAATACTAAAATTAGACCAATTCTGTATATGTAACATAAAAGTCTTGGTGATAGTCCAAAAAAAAAAAATCTGGAAAATGTGTAAGTCCAAAATAATGTTGTATCTAATTAAATTAGTCTTTATCATATAAATGAATAGAGTAGCCCAGAAGTATCTTACATAAAGCTAAAGGATCACAGAAATGTCCTTACTGCCCAATGATAATTACATAACTCTCGATCAAGCAGCTACACTGAGCAGCAAACACAAAACATTCACCAATATTGGTACTGTTTTTCCCAATGACAAGAAAGTTTATCTTAAGTCTTAAAGACTGCAGATATTTTTTCCTATATTAGGTACAAAAACAAAAGGTGGAAGAAAAAAGATAAGAGGGAATCTGGCCCCCCCAAAATATTCTTCTTTTATAGGTAATCTTTTCTAAATGCTATAGGCAAAGCACTTTATGTCTTCCATCTCAAAAGTCTTTCCTCACCCTTCCTTCTTTAAAAAGACATGAGTGGGGGCACCTGGACGGCTCAGTGGGTTGAGCCTCTGCTTTTGGCTTGGGTCATGCATGACCTCAGGGTCCTGGGATGGAGCATCTATCTCTCTGCTCAGCAGGGTGCCTGCTTCAACACGGCCCCCCTCCCACCGCCCTGCCTCTCTGCCCACTTCTGACCTGTCAAATAAATAAATAAAATCTTTAAAAAAAAAAAAAAGACATGCGTATATGATAACTGTTTTTCTCTGACTTATTTTCTATCTCACTGATATGAGGAATTTGAGAAACAAGACAGAGGATCATAGGGGAAGGGAGGGAAAAATGAAAGGAGGAAACCAGAGAGGGAGACAAACCATAAGAAACTCTTTTTTTTTTTTTTTTAAAGATTTTATTTATTTATTTGAGAGAGAGAGACAGTGAGAGAGAGCATGAGCGAGGAGAAGGTCAGAGAGCGAAGCAGACTCCCCATGGAGCTGGGAGCCTGATGTGGGACTGGATCCCGGGACTCCAGGATCACGCCCTGAGCCGAAGGCAGTCGTCCAACCAACTGAGCCACCCAGGCGTCCCAAGAAACTCTTAACCTTGGGCAACAAGCAGGGTTGCAGAGTGGAGGGGGTTGGGAGGGATGAGGTGGCTGGGCGATGGACACTGGGGCGGGTATGTGCTATAGTGAGTGCTGTGACTTGTGTAAGACTGATGAATCAGACCTGTAACCCTGGAACAAATAATACATTATAGGTTTTATTTTTTTTAAGATCTTATTTATTTATTTGACAGAGAGAGAGAGAGAGACAGCGAGAGAAGGAACAGGGAGCCAGATGCAGGGGAGCCAGATGCAGGGCTGGATCCATCCAGACCTGAGCTGAAAGCAGACACCCAACCGACTGAGCCACCTAGGCGCCATAATACATTATATGTTAATAAAAAAAATAAATAAATAAGTATAGTAGCTTCAACTAGAATTTAAACAAAGTGGGGGCAGGGTGGAAAAGGGGAACAAGCATTTTCTCTTATTTTTTATCCCATTTGACATTTCAAGAAATGAACAACTGAATGACAACAGTTACGAGAAAGACTAACCACAGACTCAACTACTGCCATCTTAAAAAACAAAGTCAGGGGCGCCTGGGTGGCTCAGTGTGTTAAAGCCTCTCTAACCTTTGGCTCGGGTCATGATCTCAGGGTCCTGGGATCCAGCCCCACATCGGGTTCTCTGCTCAGCGGGGAGCCTGCTTCTCCCTCTCTCTCTGCCTGCCTCTCTGCCTATTGTTATCTCTGTCTGTCAAATGAATAAATAAAATCTTTAAAAAAAAAAAAAACAAAGTCAGATACCTGGCCAAAATCTAGTTAGAAAAATCACTTATTAACTAAGCTATGCTTTGGCCAAAACTTAATTCCACTAAAAAACAACAACAAAACCCCATGCAATTTCTATCAAGTGGAAGTTATAAGCAGTGTTATAATTAAAACATTAACAATATTAATATGTTTTAAGTCTTAAAAAAGTAAAACAATAATACCTCACCTATATATTTGTCTAATAACCAACTGCTACTTTCTATAAGGTATATTTCTAGAAATAGCAATTGTTAGTAAGTTAGTAAAAAAGGAACATTTGAGCATAAAACATGTATATTATATATATTTGCTTATATATTCTCCAGTCATTTGGTCATCTCATGCAACAAGCAAATAAACTACCAAGCTCTCAAATATAAGTTGAAAATACATTTATACAGAACATTTATGCAGAACACCTAACTGAATTATGAAACTTTTATTTTAAACATGTTAAATAAATTTGTATTTTGAGCTGGGGACTAAAATATTAGTAGCCACAAATTTTGTGTCTGCCAAAATTGAAGAATAATCATCACTCCCATGAATTCCAACTGGACCAATGAGAAGGGTAAATGTTTTATACTACCTCCTCTCACAAACTTTCAAAAATAAAGCTCCCATGGGGTGCCTGGGTGGCTCAGTGGATTAAGCCTCTGCCTTCGGCTCAGGTCATGATCCCAGGATCCTGGGATAGAGCCCCGCATTGGGCTCTCTGCTCGGCAGGGAGCCTGCGTTCCCCTCCCTCTCTGCCTGCCTCTCTGCCTACTTGTGATCTCTGTCTGTCAAATAAATAAATAAAATCTTTGGAAAAAAAATAATAAAGCTCCCTTAAAAGACTCAGATTTGAGGAGCGCCTGGCTGGCTCAGTCAGAGGAGTGTGTGGCTCTTGATCTTCCCAAGTTGTGAGTTCAGGTTTCACATTGGGTGTAGAGATTACTAAAAAATAAATACATTTATTAAAGAAGTCTCTTGAAAAGGAAAAGAGATTCAGATTTCATAATTTAAAATGGAAATCTACATAAAACATTGTAAACATCGGAAACATTTTAAAAAATTTATTTGCTGTATCTCTTCTCTTTTGACAGCTTATATTTGAATAGACCAGTATGTCTTACTTTTACCCACTCAGAGTAAGCCCTCTACTTTAAGTCAGAATCAGCATTTAAACCATTTTAGAATGTAGGTGGTTTATGATCGAGCTCTACTTGGAAGAGCAAAAATTATGGATCAGTGTTCCAAAAGATAATTACTGAAGGACAGAGCAATTCTTTTTTGCAAAAAACACAGTATTCAAAAGTTTTGACAGTACTATCACCACAAACATGCCCCAAGATGCACTCAAAGGGAGAAAGTAATATAGTTGCAATTTAGGACCAAATAATGATAAATTTAGGAATGAGTTTTGCTGATACCATAAGACCCAATAAAATCAGCAAAAACATCTTGGAATACTGGAATGAAAAGGCTATATTTCTTAACATAAAACTTTTCAAGTTTCTTTCTACAAGGAAAGTTGTATTTCTAATTTCAGACCCACAATCCTCTTCTCAAAAAACAGTAATGGTAACTTGGGCTTCCTGAAATTGATTAATTTCATACAGTTCAAGAGAGAGCCAGTGTGCTTTTCCTAATGCTAAGTTAAAGCTAGAGAAAATTAACTTCACTTTGCTCAATCACAGAAACACAATTTCTAATGTATAGTTTTAATACAGACTCTATTTTTTTATTTAAACATTTTTTTCATTTAAGATTTTATTTATTTGACAGACAGAGATCACAAGTAGGCAGAGAGAAAGAGGGGGAAGCAGGCTCTCTGCTGAGCAAAGGGCCCAATGCGGGGCTCGATCCCAGGACCCTGGGATTATGACCTGAGCCAAAGGCAGAGGCTTTAACCCACTGAGCCACCCAAGCGCCCCCAGAATCTATTTTTTTTTTATTCTTCTAATTAAAGATGGCGAAAAGGAAGGTCTTCTTAAAAGCAATTGCTACTTGGGGGGCCTGGCTGGCTGAGTTGGTAGAGCATGTGACTCTTAATCTCAGGGTCATGAGTTCAAGTCCCACCTTGGGCAAAGAGTTTGCTTAACAAAATGATAAAAAAATTAAAAACTGTGATGTTTATTTTCTTTATTTTTTTAAGTTTTTATTTTTTTTATTTATTTGACAGACAGAGATCACAAGTAGGCAGAGAGGCAGGAAGAGAGAGAGGAAGGGAAGCAGGCTCCCCACTGAGCAAAGAGCCCGATGCGAGGCTCGATCCCAGGACCCTGGGATCATGACCTGAGCTGAAGACAGATCCTTTAACCCATTGAGCCACCCAGGCATCCCAAAAACTGTGCTGTTAAAAAAAAAAAAAAAAAAGCTACCATGAATTAAGAGCATTAAAAAAACATTTTGTTAATAAATTAACAAAATGTCTCACATTTACCAGCATTTTCTATATATTATTCCAATCAATCATCTTTTTAAAAATATTTATTTATTTATTTTAGAGAGAGCATGGGAGAGGGAGAGAGGGGGGATCTTTTTTTTCCCTAAAAGATTATTTATTTATTTATTTGACAGAAACACAGTGAGAGAGGGAGCAGAAGGAGGGGGAGTGGGAGAGAGAGAAGCAGGCTTCCCTGCCAAGCAGGGAGCCTGATGCGGGGTTTGATCCTAAGACCCTGGGATCATGACATGAGCCCAAGGCAGTCGCTTAATGACTGAGACACCCAGATCAGAGCCCAACTTGGGGCTCAATCTCACAACCCTGAGATCATGACCTGAGCAGAAACCAAGAGTTGGAAGTGTAACTGACTGAGCCACCCAGGTGCCCCCCAATTCAGTCATCTTAACTACTTGATGAAGTATATTAGATGACTTTAATTTTAAGTAACTGAAACTCACAAAAGTTATGTGACTTGCCCAATATCGCATAATCATACAGGATCTGAAGCCATATATTTTGGACGCCAAAGCTCATACTCTTTTTACCACACCAAACTGTATTAAGTGAATCTTCTCAACAATGGAGTATAACTAAAACAAATATTAACCAACAAAGTACGCAAAAAAACTACAAGTACGGTAATGCTTCAGTTTAAAAACAGTAACAATGTCAGGAAAACGATTTTAATTTTTTAAAAATATTTTATTTATTTATTTGTCAGAGAGAGAGAGAGCACAAGCAGGAGGGGAAGCTGGCTCCCCGCTGAGAAGGAGCCTGATGTGGGACTCAATCCCAGGACTCTGTGATCATGATCTGAGTCAAAGGCAGACGCTTAATCGACTGAGCCACCCAGTTGCCCCAGGAAAACACTTCTTTAGATCAAATTAAGTGCAATCAAGATTAGCAAACCCACTAACACCTCTTTGGCAGAGTTCTTAAAAAGACACACAAATCATGTTTTCATTTAGTAATTTCTGGCACCCACATCTACATTATTTCTAATGTATATTTACCACACATATACAACAAAATTTGTGCCAGAATAGGTTTTTTAAAAAGAAGACTGCTCACATACTCATTAGAAAAGTCACAAGGAATGAAGTACCTGGCTATTAAAGCCAAAAAAATCTTAATGTTCAAAGGATAAACTTTGTATTTTCTCTATCATAATAAATGATAGGTTGAGGTTAGAAAGGAGTCCTGGCTTCTACTCATTATCCCAAATAGAAAATAAGCATTCAACACTCCAAAGAAATACTTGATTTTAATAAGTTAAAAAGAGCCTCAAACACCCATAAACCTCCAATTAATTCCAATAAGGAGCGGAAAGCATAATGACTAAGAGCAAGGACTCTTAGGAAACCAGCTCATCTCTCATAGTGTGATCTTACCTAACTTGTTTTAACTCTTTAGCCTCAATTACCTCAGCTATAAAATAAGGACAGCAGTAACCATATCACAGAGTTATTGATGAGTAAGCAAGATACTATATCTAAATTTGCACAACAGTGCTTAACACATGGTAATTGCTCAACAAATATTAGTTATTATTATTATTATTAATAATATTATCACTATTAATATCATTAAGGTCAGTTTGCCTTGCCTTCCTATACTCTTATTCTCCACTCCACAAAAATAACATAGAATCCATCATACTCATTTTAGTCTAATAGGTAACATGAGCATATTAAGCACTACAGATATATTCATTCAACATTTATTAGGTACCAACTATATGCCAAACATTCTATTATATACTGTATATCTATTATATACAAATATAAATAAAACAGGACTCTTGCTAATTGAGATAGAAAATCAAGTAAATGCAATAAACTATTACAGAAGTTATAAAAGTTATATACAGACAACATGAGAACACAGAAAAAGGAATGGTCAATTCCAGCTGGAGTAGTAATAAAGGACATGAGTTAGAGATGACAACTCTGAAACAAGAAGGTATCCAATAGGATGGATAAAAGGGGACATCAGTGACAGCAACAGCAGTGTATAGTAGTAGTTACAAACATGAGCTTCAGAGTCCAAGACACCTGAATTAAAATACCAACTTTGGGGCACCTGGGTGGCTCAGCTGGTTAGGCATTCAACTCTTGATTTCAGCTCAGGAAATGATCTCGGGGTTGTGAGAACTGGCCCCACCCCGGGGTTCCATGCTTAGTGGGGAGTCTGCTTGGGATCCTCTTCCTCTCCCTCTGCCCCTTTCCCCAATCTCTCTCTCTCGCTCTCAAATAAATAAATAAATAAATCTTAAAAAAATAAAATAAAATCCCAACTCCATCATTACTAGATATACGACTCTGTGTACATCACAAAATATCTCTAAGTATCAGTTTCCTCATCTGTAATTTGGGACTAACTGTTTTTGCAACTTGAAAAAAAATTTATTTGAGACGGTGAGGGGGGTGGAGAGCAAGTGCACAAGCTGAGTGAGGGGCAGAGGGAGAGGCAAACTCCCCACTGAGCAGGGAGCCAGAGGTCGGGCTCCATCCCAGGAGTCGAGGATCATGACCTGAGCCAATGGTAGACACTTAATCAACTGAGCCACCCAGGCACTTTTTGCAATTTTGATTTTTGATTAAAATCAAAATCTTCATATGATACTGGTAAAGAATAAATAAGAATATATGGGTAAGTACGTATCCCAGTGGACAATAAGCACTCAACATATAGTAGCTATTATGATTCTAGAAGCCAAAGCAGCAGAAGCAAATTAAACCAGGGTCAATAATAGCCTGATATGCTCAGAGAACTATAACAATTTGGTATGACTAGAAACAAAAAGCAAATAAAGTAGGGTAAAAAGGGATAGAGTTTAAAAAACAGAAGCCAAATCCTAAATAGTCTTGTATGCCACATTAAGGAGTCTTAGATAAAGAAATGAAAAGGCTTTTTGTCAAAATAGTGGTATGACTGGACTGACATTAGACAGTTTACTCTGATAGCAAGGTAGAGTAAAAATTAGAGGGGTATAATCTTGAAGGTAGACAGAGCCAGGGATTAGTGAATTAAGTGCCATTGAAAGATAATGGTTTTATTTATGGCAGAAGCAACAAAGAAAGGGACAAATAAACATGACATTAAGAAAGAACCTACAGGACTTAATGCCTGCTTAGATGTGTATGGTGAGAAGAAATAGCAGATATGAGATGTGAGGTTTCTGACAATAGTAAGTAACTTTAGGGCAATGTAATTTACAAAGGTGGAGGTAAAAAAAAAAAAAAATGGGGGTATAGGGGGAAATGATGAGTTCAGAATTAAAACTGGTGCCCTGAGCTATTTATACAACATACACATAGTAGGCAGTTGGAAGGCTTCTTGGCAGACTGCTAATAGTAGGAGATGGAAGCCACATGGATATACAAGAGAAGAATGTTTCTGAGAGAACAAACTGCAAATGCCAAAGGCTCTGAACCAGGGCATGCTTGGAGTTTACAGAACATAACGAAGCAGCTGTGGTTTTGCTTAAATATGAACACAAGACAATCTGATGGTAATGAACTTTGTATCCTTTCATTTTTAATCATTGCCCTCTAAACTTGCCACTTAAAAACCCATCAAACTCCTAAAGTATGACATCTAAACATCAAACTTTATAGTAATCATCCAGCTTACACAAGAGAATGATATTTGCATTTAAGATCGTGGATTGTCACAAGACCATGAAAATATTAAAAGAGGTAATGCAATTAAAGTACACAATGCATTAATCACACTCAAAAAAATCTGTTAATATGTGAAAGGAGTTAGAAGGACAAATATAACTTGAATAAATAATTTACCTTGTTTTAAGAAGTTCTCTGAAATGTTCATGCTTGTGAAAAGACCAATATCTTTAAGGGCAGGGACCACATTTTTTCATCTTTGTCATTCTAAAGCGTAGCATAGTTTATCAAATAGTAGGCTCTATATAAATTACTGTCAAATAAACAAATTCACTCTACAATACCTAACAAACAGACTGCCAAGGACTCTAATTTCTGAAAGACATAACTTTATTTTTTATGATGTGAATTCATGAACAAGATGTCCTATCCTAAACTAAATTCTGATTTTCTTTTCTACAGAATGAGAGAATGATTGTAACAGATAAGCAACAATGAAATAATAATACACAAAAGGAAAGTATCTTTGATAATGTATTATCATACTATTCTAAATTTTGTGGGGGGAGGAATAATAGATCAAATCCATGCACCTGATTTAAGTATAGCCTTAATTAATGCTCTCTTCTAATTAAAAGAAATAGACTTCTTTATCAAATCCTAAGTAAAACAGGTACTATAGTACATACTCTTACTGTTCATAGAGTGAAAATAACTAATAATTTAATATAATTGCAACCATTTAAGCAGTGACATCTAAGATTTGTTTTTGCAATTTAATCACATAGGTGATAACCCTAGCTTGGGTGTCAAGCAAATTGTATGTTACTTAAATATTAGATCCACACCTCTTAAGCAGTTGTTAGAAGCTACCAAATGCAAAAACTCTAATGGTTTATATTTTATTCCACTTATTCATTTGTCCATTATCCTAAAAAAAAAAAAAAAAAAAGAAAAGAAAAGAAAAGAAATTCCACCCACATTCTTCATGCAGACTATAGTCCACATCAAATGCATTCAGACTACAACTATGGAAACCAACCATCTCCTCCCACTTCCGTTTTATCTCCTCTCAAACAAATACCCATGGTTTGTCAAGGAGGATACATGAAAAAAAATCAAATACTAATACTGTGACAACTTGCTCTTCTCATGGGCTGGCAAACACAGGTTTAACACATTTGAGTTATCCCCCTAGTCCAATAAGAGTGTAATAAGAGGGGCAGAAATTTCGACAGTTAGAATATTACTAATAGAGGGGAAGGAACTTTTATGTGTGACCACAGATTCTGCAGCATACTCCCTATTAAACTCTTCTGAAGACCCAATCAAGAGAAGGAGAACATATCCAATAACCTAGAATAGCTAAAACAATCTTGAAAAAGAACAAAATTGGAGGACTTACACCTTCCCATTTCAAAATGTACTATAAAAAGCTACAGTAACCAAGAGACAGTATGGAATAAGCATAAGACATCTAGATAAATTGAATTTAACAGAAATAAACCCTCTCATTTACAGTCAATTGACTTTTGACAAGGGTGCCAAGGCAATTCATTGGAGGAAAAAATAGTCTTTTCAACAAATAGTGTTGGGACAATTGGTTATTAACATTCAAAAGAATGAGGTGGAATCTCTACCTCACACCTTATATAAAAATTAACTCAAAATACACCTAAGATATAAATATAAGAGTTACGGGGCGCCTGGGTGGCTCAGTGGGTTAAGCCACTGCCTTCGGCTCAGGTCATAATCTCAGGGTCCTGGGATCGAGTCCCGCATCGGGCTCTCTGCTCAGCAGGGAGCCTGCTTCCTCCTCTCTCTCCCTCTGCCTGCCTCTCTGCCTACTTGTGGTCTCTCTCTGTCAAATAAATAAATAAAATCTTAAAAATAAATAAATAAATAAATAAATATAAGAGTTAAACCTACAAAACTCTTAGAAGGAAGCAGGCATAAATCTTCATGACTGCGGATTACACAACAGTTTCTTAGACATGACACCAAAGGCAAAAGCAACAAAAGAAAAAAAAAATAGGTAATATAAAAGTTGAGCTTCCCCCAAATTTTAAAATGTTAAGGACATAACTGAGTGAAGAGACAATCAAAAGAATGAGAAAAAATATTTGCAGATCACATACCTAATATGGAACTAGCACCCAGAATATAAAAAGAACACTTAAAATTCAACAAGAAAATAACCCAATCAAGGGAGGCCTGGGTGGCTCAGTTGGTTGGACAACTGCCTTCGGCTCAGGTCACGATCCCGGAGTCCCGGGATCGAGTCCCACATCAGGCTTCCAGCTCCACGGGGAGTCTGCTTCTCCCTCTGACCTTCTCTTCACTCATGCTCTCTCACTGTCTCTCTCTCAAAAACAAAACAAAACAAAAAAAAAAATCTTAAAAAAGAAAAAGAAAACAACCCAATCAAGAAATGAGAAAAAGATCTAAGTAGGCATTTCTCCAAAGACACACAAATAAGCACATAAAAAGATGCTCAACTTCATTAGTTATTGAGGAAATGCAAATCAAAACCACAACGAGATACCACTTCAACCCACTGGGATGCCTATATAAAAAAAAAAAGTTACCACAGTTGTAGAGAAGTTGGAACCCTCATACATTGCTGATGGGAATGTAAAATGGTGTAGCTGCACAGAAAACAGTTCGTCAGTTCTTCAGAAAGTTTAACACGGGAGTTAGTAATCATAGGGCCTAGCAATTACACTCCTTAGGTATACACCCAAGAGAACTGAAAATAAATTTCTTTCTTTCTTTCTTTCTTTTTTTAAAGATCTTTTTATTTATTTGACAAACAGAGATCACAAGTAGGCAGAGAGAAGGGGGAGCAGGCTCCCTGCTGAGGAGAGAGCCTGATGCGGGGCTCGATCCCAGGACCCTGAGATTATGACCTGAGCCAAAGGCAGAGGTTTAACCCACTGAACCACCCAGTCATCCCTGGAAAGAAATTTCATGTAAAACTTATACACAATTGTTCACAGCATCTTTATTTATAGTCCCCAAAATGTAGAAAGAACTGATGAACAAAATGTGGTATATCCACAAAACGGAGTATTTTCCCAGTGGAGTACTGATACAAGTTACAACGTGTAGAAACCTTGGCAACAATATGCTAAGTGAAAGAAGCAAGGTACAAAAGACCTCATATCATATGATTCCATTTATACGAAATGTCCATACTAAGCAAATCCAAAGACAAAGGCATATTAGTGGTTATCAGAGAATGTGGAGTGGGGGCAGGAGGATGCATAGGAAATGACTGCTAGTGGGTACACGGTTTTGTTTGGGGGGAGGGGGTGGTGATGAAAATGTTTTCAAAAGACAGTGCTGGTAGTTGTACAACTTTGTAAATACATTAAAAGCCACTGAACTGTACATAAAGAATGAACCTATGATATGTGAATTATATTTCAATTTTTAAAACTCTGGGAATTTGAATTTGAAAAGTACTTTGGAAATCTGTTCAATTTCCTATTTTGATAAATGCACTACGGTTATGTAAAAGAATATTCAGGGAATGTAAATTCAAGAATTTAAGGGTAAAGAGGCATGAGGTATGCAACCTATTTTCAAATGATTCAGAAAATAAATTATTCATTTATTTTTTTATAGAGAGAGGATAGGACAATATGAACACAACTGGTGAGTCTTGGTAAAGGATATATGGAGGGGAGGGAGTTCCTTGTACTACTGTTTCAACTTTCCAGTTAAGTTTCAAATTTCAAAATAAAAAGTAACAAAGGAAGATAATGTAACCAATATAATTGGACTATTGCCCCTTTGGGGATCGTTTTTTTGATAATGATAATTTGTTTCACCTATGTAACTGAATTTTGCGACTGTACAATTTTTAAAAGACAAAAATAAAAATATAGAGATATAGCAGAAGAATAAGTAAACAGAGGAAAAAATCAATTAAAAGCTGGTAAGAGCTACAAGTCCTTCCAAAGTGTACCACTCAAGGTATCAACTGACAAGGTCAAACCTTTACTTTCTGACTAAGATTTCATAAAATGAAAAATTTTTTTCAATTCTACATCATTAAAGAAAAGATTAAGGTTCATTTATCCTGCTTTAATACTATACTGAGATAATTTTTTTTAAACTGAATTTACCACTAGTGATATAAAGGATAAAACATGTTCTTCCTAGCATTTAATCAATACACAAAGCATTGTGATCAATCACAAGTTAAACAATATGAGAATGAATCAGGAAAAAAGGGGGATTATATTTCAGAAACATTGACTCATCTACACTATTCCATGTTAACTGGGTTCAATGCCTTTAGGGAAGACACCACTGAGGGCTCACACAGCCTCTCCCTATTACAGATGACTTTTATTACCTTTTGATTTGGTAATATCTAATGCAATAATACAATTAAGATTTCTTTAAAGAGGGGCGCCTGGGTGGCTCAGTGGGTTAAGCCGCTGCCTTCGGCTCAGGTCATGATCTCAGGGTCCTGGGATCGAGTCCCGCATCGGGCTCCCTGCTCAGCAGGGAGCCTGCTTCCTCCTCTCTCTCTCTGCCTGCCTCTCTGCCTACTTGTAATCTCTCTCTGCCAAATAAATAAATAAAATCTTTAAAAAAAAAAAGATTTCTTTAAAGATTTTATTTATTTTGAAAGAGAGAGAAAGAGAGGGAGGGGAGGGACAGAGGCAGAGGGAGAGAGAGAAACCCAAGCAGACTCTATGCCAAGCAAAGACCCTAATGTGGGGATCCATCCCACAACACTGAGATTATGACTCAAGCCGAAATTAAAAATTGGACACTTAACCAAGTGAGTCACCCAGGTGCCCCAACACAATTACATTAAGATTTGCATCAAAACAGGGGCGCCTGGGTGGCTCAGTCAGTTAAGTATCTGCTTTTGGCTCAGGTCATGATCCTAGAGTCCTGGGATCCAGCCACACATTGGGCTCCCTACTCAGCGGAGTCTGCTTCTTCCTCTCCCTCTGCTGCTCCCTCTGCTTGTGTATTCTCTCAGTCTGCCAAATAAATAAATAAAATCTTAGGAAAAAAAAGATTTGCATTAAAACTTGTTCTCAAAGTGATCTACAGATTCAGTGTAATTCCCACTAAAAGCCCAAGGGCCATTTTGGCAGAAATACAAAAACTCATCCTAAAATTCACGTGGAATTTCAAGGGACCCTGAACAATCTTGAAAAAGAAGAACAAATCTGAAGAACCAACACTGCCTGATTTCAAAACTTACTAGAAAGTTACAGTAATCAAATCAGAGTGATACTGGCGTAAGACCAACATATAGACTAATGGAACAGAACAGACACGTTAGAAAGAAACCCTCCAACACATGGCAAATTGATTTTTTTTTTTTAAAGATTTATTTGTCAGAGAGAGTGCAAAGCAGGGGGAACAGCAGGCAGAGGGAGAAGCAGGCTCCCCCCTAAGCAAGGAGCATGATATGGGACTCAATCCCAGGACCCTGGAATCACAACCAGAAAAGAAGGGTCGACTAAGCCACCCAGGTGTCCTGGCAAACTGATTTTCAACATGGATGTAAAGACCAGTCAATTGCAAGATGACAATGTTTTCAACAAATCATGCTGGAAAAAATGGATACCCATATGCAAAAGAACGAAGTTGGACACTGATCTTATATTGTATACAAAAATTAACTCAAAATGGATCTAAGACCTAATTTAAGAGCTAAAACTACAAAATTCTTAGAAGAAAACATTGGGGGAAAAAATCTTCATGACATTGGATTTGGCAACAACTTTATGCATATGACACCAAAAGTATAAACGAAAGAAAAAAATAGGTGAATTGGACTTCATCAAAATTAAAAACTTGGAGGAATGAAAGGCCACTATCAACAGAGTAAGAAGGCAACCTACGGAATGGAAAAAAAATTGGTGCAAATTACATATATGATAAGTAATTAATACCCAAAGAACATCTATAATTAAACATTGAAAAAGCAACCTAACTAAAAATGGGGATAGCAGGGCACCTGGGTGGCTCAGTAGGTTAAGCGTCTGTCTTCAGCTCGGGTCATAACCCCAGGGTCCTGGGATCAAGCCCTGCACAGGCTCCCTGCTCAGTGGGGAATCTGCTTCTCTCTCTCACTTTCCCTCTGTGTACTCTCACTTTCAAAGAGAAAAATAAATCTTTAAAAATAATAAATAAACAAATATAAATAAAAATGGGGATAGGATTTGAATAGACATTTCTCCAAAGAAGATATACAAATGGCCAAAGGCACTTAAAGGCATTTAAAGATGCTCAATATCACTAATCATTAGGGAAATACAAATTAAAACCACAATAAGATACCACTTCACACAAATCAGGATGGCTATTGTCAAAAACAAAAACAAAATAAAAAACAAGTACTGGCTAAAATGTGTGGCACTTGGAACCTTTGTGCAAAATACTATAGCTGCTATGGAAAACAGTATGGCAATTCCTCAAAAAATTAAAAACAGAATTACTATATGATCCCGCAATCCCACTACCATACTCAGAAGAACTGAAAGCAGGGACATTTTTATAGAAGCATATTCATAACTGCCAAAAGGTAAAAGCAATTCAAGTGTCCATCAACAGATGAATAGATAAACAAAATGTGGTATATACATACAACGGTATAGTATTCAGCTTTCAAAAGGAATGAAATTCTGACACATGCTACAACATAGATGAACCTTGAAGACACAATGCTAAGTGAAACAAGCCAGTCACAAAAAGAGAAACGCTGTATGATTCCACTTATTTGACATACCCAGAGTAGTTAAATTTACGAAGAAAGAAAGTAGATGGGCACCTGGGTGGCTCAGTCGGTTAAGCAGCTGCCTTAGGCTCAGGTCATGATGCCAGGGTCCTGGGATGGAGCCCTGCGTTGGGCTCCCCGCTCAGCGAGCCTGCTTCTCCCTCTCCCTCTGTTTGCTGCTCTGCCTACTTGTGTTCTCTATCTCTCTAATAAATAAATAAACAAAACATTAAAAAGAAATAAAGAAAGTAGAAATGTGGTTGCTAGGGGCTGGGGAAGGGTAGATGGGGATCAATACAAAATCTGGGAAGATGAAAACATTCTGGAGATGGCTGCTGGTGATGGCTGCACAACAATATGAGTGTACTTAATGCCACTGAACTGGACCCTTTAAAATTGTTAAAATGGTAAATTTTATGTTATGTATATTCTAAGAAAATTTTAAAAATGGTTAAAATGGTCAATTTTGTCTCTGTATATTTTGCTACACACACAAAAACAGAAACAAAACTTGTTCTCAATCTAACTGTCCTCATTACAAACTGTTAAACTCACCTTGGCAACTTTATTATAAACTGCTCTCCCATACAATTCTTTGGTTCTTAAGGCTAATCCCTGGGGGCATACTTGCCTTTCCCTTTTCAAAATTGCTCACTAATGTAGGTAAATCAAACAGCCAGGATACACTAGGGTATCTACTTTAAAAAAAAAAAAAAACAAGAACAAAAGCAAACACCTTTTCTACTACTGAAAACATCCATTAAGGGAAAAACTTAATGAGAACAGAAGTGTACTTAAAGGAGGAAGATCAAATGTGCTCTTTGACAAACAGCTGCTAAGTTTCTAGCAAGTAAAACAGAGCTTTATATACAAGTTTACTTTTTTCCTGGTTTAGGTAAAGTTGGCCAGAAAAAGGTAAGCCAATCAATCATCATAAAGCAAATGATCTTCATTCACAGGAACTACACACCATCATTAACTACCAATAGAACAGCACCTAGACTTTAATTTCTACAAGTTAATCAGAGTGTTAACAATACACAAAACCAACATTTTCTATATTGGCAAAGGTGCAAAATTGGGTTTATGCCTTTCTATATCAGTAGTTTTAATATTTATTTAATTCTTTTAAGATGAATGAAATTTTCAAGTTCAATTACAAAATTACCTTAGAATAGTGCTCCTCCTGTACTCAATGGTATACTTTTTTTTTTAAATTTTGTTTATTTGACAGATGGAGATGTCAAGTAGGCAGAGAAGCAGGCAGAGATAGAGGAGGAAGCAGGCTTCCTGCTGAGCAGAGAGCCTGCTGTGGAGCTTGATACCAGGATCCTGGGATCATAACCCGAGCTGAAGGCAGAGGCTTTAACCCACTGAGCCACCCAGGCGCCCCCTCAATGCTATACTTTTAACTGCCTTCTTAATATACTGATCTACACAGCAGTCACCGATTTCGTTAAATAATATAAAACTTTTCAGGCTGGGTTATGGACATTGAGAAGGGTATGTGCTATGGTGAGTGCTGTGAATTGTCTGAGACTGATGGTTCACAGACCTGTACCCCTGAAGCAAATAATATATTATATGTTAATATAAATAAATAAATAAATAATATAAACTTTTCCAACAAGGTCAACTATGGATTATGTGCTAGTTTGAGACAGGCATGTCTTAAGCAACTAATTAAATTCATTGGTACAATGCACCAAAAAAGAAACAGTCAGCAGGAGAAGTAAGATAACTAGAATGGGAGTCAGATGACCTATTTTCTACTACAAATTAGCTGTGTTATCCTGGGCAAGTCACTTAGCTCAACTGTGTCCCGACTTGTAAAGCTTTGCCCAGGGTCCCAACATGAAGTTTCTAATTTGACATTTTGCCAAATATGGGTATTTTTAAAAATTCATAACAGTAAGAAGAGCATTATCTCAAAATAGAAAAAAAAAGTACAGAAAAATAGCTTTATAAGTTCATTACATTGTCCTTACTTTTCTCGTCTCACTTTAATGAAAACTTCTATAGGGACTAAGCAAGCATTTATTGGAGAAACAGTATTTTGTAACCCAAACTGCCTTATTTCTTAATCTGAAGAAGTAAAATAATACCATGGGTTCTGGATTCAGTACTAGATTCAAATCCTAGCTTTACCACCTACTAGCTGTGTAACATTTTAACCAATTTTTTTGGTTTTTGTTTTATGGATTCATCATTTCCCTGAGCCTACATTATAAAAATGCAGACATCTACCTCAAAGGGGTATTGAAACAAATAATGAAAGTATCTAGTATGGTACTGGCACATAATATGCATTCAGTAAATGGTAGCAGTTATCTAAAAAGGAGATGAGATAGGATTATCATCAAGATTCTATGACTTTATAGACATGCAACAGAAAAGGAAAACTATACAAAATAAAGCCCAAGAAGATATATATATTGAAATAGTTAGGGGGACCTGGGTGGCTCAGTCCTTAAGCATCTGCCTTCAGCTCAGGTCATGATCTCAGGGTCGTAGGACAGAGCCCCACATTGGGTTCCCCACTCAGGGAGCAGTCTGCTTGTCTCTCTCCCCCTTCTCCTCCCCCTGCTCTTGCTCTTTCTCTCAAATGAATAAATAATCTTAAAGAAAAGAAAAGAAGGGAAAAGAAAAGAAAAAGGGTGCCTGGGTGGCTCAGTTGGTTGGGTGTCTGCCTTCAGCTCGGGTCGTAATCTCAGGGTCCTGGGATGGAGTCCCACGCTGGGCTCCCTGCTCAGCAGGGAGTCAGCTTGTCCCTCTGCTCCTCCTTCTGCCCACCCCTCCCCACTTGTTCTCTCTCTCTCTCACTCTGTCTCTCTCTCAGGAAATAAAATCTCAAAAAAAAAAAAAAAAGAAACAAACAAACAAACAAACAATTAATTTATAATGGATTAAAAAAGGAATTTTTTATAATGGTAAAAAAAGGAACTGATTTTATTTCTTATACTTTTGGTTATGTAGGAAGGTAGATTTGGTAGAAAAACAAAACAAAACAAAGCAAAACAAAAAAACAAAACAAAAGGTAGACTCTTTTTACTTGCCAACTCAAGACTAGTACTTTTTAAAAACTGCTTTGCTTTCTCTTTAAAGCAAAATATTTTATTTACCTAATCTATCACTGAATCAGGCCAGAATTGGTTTTCAGAGGTTATCTAGTGCATTTTCACCTTACTACCAGATAGACTCAGGAAGGAATGTGCTTAAACTCATCTCCAATGCTTCATTCTTAACGTGTTTTATCACTCTGATTAGAAAAAATCTAAATCCTTCTCAAATTTATCGCTTAGAAATCCCATATATAGGGGTGCCTGGGTGGCTCAGTGGGTTAAAGCCTCTGCCTTCAGCTCAGGTCATGATCCCAGGGTCCTGGGATAGAGCCCCATATTGGGCTTTCTGCTCAGCAGGGAGCCTGCTTCCCCCTCTATTTCTGCCTGCGTCTCTGCCCTCTCTCTCTGCCTGCCTCTCCGCCTACTTGTGATCTCTGTCTGTCAAATAAATAAATAAAATCTAAAAAAAAAAAAAAAGAAGAAGAAGAAATGTACTAAATAATAACCATAAGAAAACCTTCCATCCTTCAAGTTTCACAATAAGGTTTTCCTCCATCCAAATCTAATCAACTTTGGCTTGACCCACCATTCATATAACCATACTTATCAACAAATCATTTTATATGTAAAGTCTTTTTTAAAGGTTTTTAAATTTATATATTTGACAGAGGGACAGCAAGAGAGGGAATACAAACAGGGGGAGTGGGAGAGGGAGAAGCAGGCTTCCCGCTGAGCAGGGAGTCCAATGCAGGGCTCAATCCCAGAACCCTGGGATCATTACCTGAGCCAAAGGCAGACGCTTAAGGACTGAGCCACCCAGGTGCCCCATGTCTTAAGGCTTCAATGAATGAAACTTGTGTAAGGTTGATACTCATGCAATATAACAAACTGTTACAGTAGTAACATGTAGCTTTTCCTTCTGTAAACATTTCCAGTGCCTCCAAAGTTCACACTAGTATACAAAGTTATATTTCCTATTTTATCACCAGTATTGATAATTTATGGGATAAAGTACTTTCTACCTTGAATGAAGTCCCCATCAAAGTTTTTTAGAAATTTATTTTCATGAACAATAAATGAATTTTTCAAAAACAAGAGTATTTTAAGTGACAGTTACTCAAAATTATAAACTTACTGCAGAAAATTTACAGCATTTAACTTTTCAGTACCCTCCTTCAATTTCTCTCTTGTCTAGATTATAAGCACAAGCCTTGAAATGCTATTAAAAGCAGTGACTCACCTTGTTTACCTAAAGTTTGAATACAGAGTATTCCTGACAAAATTGCCATCCCTGCTGATAAGAATGGGCTCTAGACCAGTGGTTCTCAACCAGCGGTGAGTTTGTCCCCAGAAGACATTTAACAATGTCTGGAGACATTTATGGCTCTCACAACTGGATGGGTTCTACTGGCATCTAGTGGGTAAACGCCAGAGATGTTGTTAATGCACAGGACAGCCTCTAGCAACAAGAATTATCTGGACTAAAACGTCAGTATGTTGCTGTTGAGAAACCTTGTTCCAGATTACAGATTACAAGTAACTCTAAAGCAAATGATACATCTCCTCAACTAGAGAAAATCAAATAGAAATTCTGTATGGCTGTACTTTTGCCTATAAAAATAATTTTCAAGGAAAAATAAATCCCTACAAAGCTTTTGCTATAATTTGCTATAAATTACTGTACAGTGTTTGTGTGCTTCTACCTAATTACAAGTAAGGCACATGCTTCAAGATAAGAAAAAAAAACCTCAATATGATAAAAACCTATGCTGTCTAATTGGGTATCTATCTTTAAAGTATCTGTATATAAACAAATACACACACATACATAGGTTTATATAGGCCTAGAAAATTTCAAAAAAAAAAAAAAACCACAACTGTAATATTGGTTATCACTGAAGAATGGGATTTGAAGGATCAGTGGGAATGAAAGGACTTCTACTTTGCACCATATATCTAACACCTACACTGTTGAATTTTTCAACATGAGACGATATGACTTTTATCATTTTAAAGTAGGGGATAACTGGGTGGCTAAATTGGCTGAGCATCTGCTTTCTGCTCAGGTCATGAACCTGGGGTCCCGGGACTGAGACCTGTGTCAGGCTCTCTGCTCCTCCCTCTCCCTCTGCCCCCACCCCCCTCCCCACCCCCTACTTGTGCTCTCTCTGTCTCTCTCACCCTCTCTCAAATAAGTAAATAAAATCTTGAAAACAAGAAGTTAAAAGAATATCATGCATACATATGCATACACTCTGATGACAGAAAAATTAATTCACAAACCTCACAAAAGTCTTTCCTTTAGGTTATTTTCTTCTTTTTTACTTGCTTAAAAAAGACTACGAATCTAAAAATCAACATTTAAAAATTGTTTTTTTAAAGAATTTTCAACCTGATTTCTATTCTAAACAAGAGTACATTTCAATAGGATCCAATGCAAGTTCTGATTTCTATTCAAGGCCTTGGACAGCTAAGGAGCATTCTTGCTATGCCTGAAGAAATATAAAACAAATATTTACCTATGTTTAGAACAACAAGAACCAAAGATCCTAAATGGTGGCATTCTCTAAGCTAGTATAATTCTAATAAAAATTTTACAAAAAGACCCAAGCCCATTCCTTAAGCTGAACGGTCTTTTGACTTAGCCAGCAAGGGAAAATAGCTTGTTTTTTCTTAGCTATAGGCTCTCACAATGAACAAATAAGAGGTCCTTAGAGTATCTATGCCTCTGTACACCAAATATATAAGACTTCAACTAATTCTAGAGCAAATAAACTAGGCCTCCACATTTCTTACTTATTTCTCACCAAGTCCTGCCCCTTTTGAAGAACAAGACAAATTTCACTCTCAAACTATAAAATAACTCTTTATCTTTCTGTATGTCTAAAGTATAAGTACTTGGTTCTAGAACATCTAGAGAAGACAAAAATAAAGATTTTAGCATTATTCATCAAATGCCAATTGGGTGAGTATTTTTTGAACAACATTATGATCTCTTCATACTGGAAATTCCAAGGCAATGATATGGGAGAAGATGGCTAATACTTTGAAAGAAAAAAGAAAAAAAAGGAAGAAATCTGCTTGGGCAAAATATGTCATTTCACTCACAAACATATGGACTATCCTCTACCACACATACTGTAAAGACCAGATACTCCAGGAATTTCTTTCTCTGTGTGATATGGGAGAAAGAAGTCATAAAAACAAAATTTCCTTTTTCTACAGGTTAAGAAAGAATCTATATGCACCCTGAGCAACATCTTAGACTAAGATAAAGTCTCCAGGTATCCCAGACACATTCATTCCAAAAATAAGTGCCTAAAAAGGCACAGAAAATTAAGTAACAGGTAACTAAGGAGTTCTACCACTAGCCTAAATGGGTACAAGGATCATCAATAAATAACATGCAAAAAAAAAACCATCAAAAAAACAAAAAGGTACGATTCTGCTCACAGCTTTAATCATATGGTATGGGGAATCCAAATGAAATACAGTAAGCTAGAGAAAGAGAGAGAGATGCTGTGTGTGTGTGTGTGTGTGTGTGTGTCTGTGTGTGTGTGTATACAAGCCTCATAGAAATGGTTACTTCAAAAGCTCATTTCCCAGATATAACACATGAGCCAAAGAAGTTAGAAATTTATGATTTTGGAGGCTCACTCACACTCTACCTCTGAAAAAATTTAAACATATTATTTATGTAAAAGTGCATTAGTAATCTTTCACATTACCTATGATAATTATGTAAAAATGGTCCAGAAAATCAAGGATATTACTATTAGACAAAAGGAAACCTTTTCAGTCTCCCTTACAAGTTAGGGAAGGGAAAAAAAAAAAAAAAAAGAGGACTCTATCTTTAAAATCTAAAGGTATTCCCACTTTGCTTTGTAGGTAAAAAGTACATGTGTTTTAGGTTCCTCTCTCATCCACTTTCATTGAAAGGATGAAAGAAAGTCTTCCATAAGCACAAGAGTGGAGGTGCTCCAGAGACTCTCCCCATAACTGCCTACTCAAATAAAATCCTGTCCCACTTTGACTTAGAAGTTAATTCTCTTAAAGTGAAATTCAAAGATACAGACATTCAAGGGACTAGCTTCCTTACAACCCACACACTATTTTTTCCAAAGCGAAATGTTGGAGTGAAAATGTACTAACATTTTAAAACTAAATGAACCCCTGTTCAGACATGGTAAGACAATGTAGAATGGTAAGACAATGCACTAACTGTATTCTGCAACCCACAAATAGTTTCTTATTCCTCTCAAACACAACAGCCAGGATAGTTGTACACAGAGAAATCTCTGTACTTTAACAGCAAGATCAGAGGCTAAAATAATTGGTCATAGGGGAATGAAGGAGGCACCTTAGAACCAAAATAGAATACTCTGGGCACTTAGAACAATAGCCGTCAAGAAACAGTACCATATCCAAGCCATGGTCGAGATAAAAGTATATATATATATATATATATATATATATATATATATCCCTATTCCCCAGGGCCCAAAAGATGACGATGCCTTCCATCCCAGGTTGCTCGGACCTAAAAAGGCACAGTTAAGAGTTAAAGAGTTACAAGAAATGAAGGATCTGATCATTAATCTGATCATTAATTTCTGCAAAAGCTGTTCAGTGTTTCAACTTCTCCAAGTCTAAAAATACAGACTTCAAGCTATCCAGCTATTCTGAAGTTCAAAGATGCACTGGAATTTCCTTTTCCTGCATAACTTCACAAAAGGTCCCAGGTGCAAGACTCACGTGCTTTCTCAGGGTAAAAGCAGAGAGCTTCTTCATACTAACATGCTTCGAACTAAAAAGGGAGATTAAGAACACTTCTTTCATACGTAGGTAAGGTACAGGGCAAAGAAATGACAGACAACTCAACTCTGGGGACAGGCATATATAGAGTGGAAATGCCCTCTCAGCGAGCAAGCTCTGTCTCAGTCTCTCTCTCCCTCTCCTGTCTTGTTCGCTCTCTCAGTACCAAGGGCAGGGACTCTGGCAAGACCCCGCCCCCCATCTCCAAAGCGGGGTGGGCGGGAGGTAGCCAGAGGAGTCCCTGTTCCCGCGCGAAGCTTAGAGACCAAAGGACTCCCCATTGTGGGTCTACGGATGGTGACGCGAACCGGTCCGGCTCGAGCCGCGGGCTGAAGAGTAAGCTGAGGGCGCACTAGGCCCGCACCGCTGCCACTGCCGCCATGGAGCCGATCGCTGTCAGAGAACGACTCCGCCCGGGGAGCCAGAGGATAGCCCGGGCCCTGTGCCGGCCCAAAGAGAAATCATGCCTCACACTGTATGGAAGGCGGGGGTCCTGGAAGCGTACCTCGGACACCTCGTCCTCGTCGCTGCCAGAGGCACCACCTCCACCCCCGGTCCTCAGCACTGCAGCCGCCAACTTGAAATCCAGCGCCGCGTCTCCTCCGGCCGCACCGCTGCCGCCGCCACCGACGCCCGGCGCGGGCCCGGCCTCCCCAAAGAGTCTCACGGTGCGAATCCCCAGTCCGACCCCTCCCGGCGGAGGCGGCTCCGAGGCCCCGGCTGGGGCGGATCGCGGAGCCACCGAGTCCAGGTCCTCCTCAAAGGAGGTGCCGCCGCCTCCGCCATCGGTCAGCATGGTTCGCACGCGGAGCCGGAGACGCTGCCGAGTCACTCGCAGCCACCGCCGCCGCCGATCCCGGGAACGAGAGGAACAGCAGGAGGAAGAAGCTTCTCCTTCCCCCCGTCCCAGCAGCGCCACTAACTTCTCACTGCCTAACCTGCTGCCTCCCGCCCCCCACACTCGCCACTGGCTGCAGCTCCCCAGCGGCTGCAGATCATTGGCCAAGGTGACCCGTCGCTCAGGCTCTTCGTCACGCGCCGCTTGCTGGCTCGCGGCCCCCAAGCTGCGTTGACCCGCGCAGGCCTAGGCGGTTGCGAACACCCGCCTCCTAGTCCCCACGCGCCGACTTCCGGTCCTTTTCTACGTCTATTGGTCAACCTCTCTCACTACCTCGTCACGACCTTAAAGTGGATTAGTTCGCCTTGTGGTCAGTCATAGTGACCCCTGACAATAGGAAGCTTCATTGGCGCCACAAAATGTCGATCACTTTGTCACAGGACGTCGCGTACTACAATTGGCCCCCAGTAGTACCATTCATCCCGCCCCCATCTGAGGTGACGGGAAAGGGCTGGGGAATTTCCACTTTTTGATTAAAATGACCGCAGAGGTGACGACCCTCAAGAATTGGTAAGATTTGGAGCAGAATTCACCCGGAGTTTGGTGGGGCTTATCTGTCAAGGATGCAAGAGGCGCGGAGATTACGGAGCTCCCACCTGTCGCTCCCCGCCGGACGCGGAGACTGCGGCCGGAGAATTGCTGCATGGGGATTGGAGGAGAGAAGCAATCCGTCTCAGCGCGTCTCCTCCTTCCTGACAGCCCCTGGTTGGAGGAGCGGAGCGTCAGTCATTGGAGCGGTCGCCACCTCTGGGACAGGTGAGATTGTGTAACCTATGCCTTTGGCTCTTTGGGCGGGTGTAGGGGCCTGGGACAGGAGAGGAGGCAGGGCTGTTCTTCCTTGGCGCCTCCAGCCTTTCTGAGGGGGAGCCCGGCGCGCGAAGCTGAGGGGACCAAGGGGGCACTGCTTGGGATGTGGCCGCCCCGAGGCGATTCCGCCTGCCCGCGTGCCGGGACGTGGCTGGGTGAGGCAGTTCTACAACCTGCCGCCGGGATGGCCCCGCGGGGCCGCGTTCTCTTGCTCGTGGAAGGCGGCGGGCCTGAGGGCTGGACAGCGCCTTGCCTCAGTACTGGGAACTGTCCCACCGAGGAAGGTGGGAAGGCCGCGAACAGCTCGAGGAAATCAGACCGCAGGGCGTGTTGAAAGCGCGGGCTCTGGAGCTGTTAGGAATTCTGGTGTCTCCACTTACTTGCTGTGTGACCTACGGGCGTTCTGTGCTGAATCTCTGTGACTTTCAGTTCGCTCATCTGTAAAATGGGACAAACAGCAGCACGTCCCTCATTGCGTTGTTGTTTTGAATACGTTAGCGTAAGGCGGTGAGCAGAGTGCCAAACTTAAAGACCCATTTTTATTAGTTACTCTTCCTTCAGGAGTCTTGCACCTGCCCCTGGGCCCAGGGGCAACCAAACTAATTCTTGTCATATTTCGGTGATGCAAAACAAGCTAGCTAAGGCGGGTGGCGGGAGTTGGGGGCGGGGGGGTCCGGAGTGCGGAGGTGTCTTCCCCCTTCTAAGGATCTGCCTCTGCCTCTATTATCCCTGACTTTATCCCTCTCTCTTTTGTCAATAAAGAGGGGCTTTAAAATACTCATGCTTCGACAAATCCTATGATCAAAGATCACCAGAGGGGCGCCTGGGTGGCTCAGAGGGTTAAAGCCCTACTCGTGCGCTCTCTCTCTCTCTGTGTCAAATAAATAAATAAAATAAAATAAAATAAAAAGTCACCAGAAAGGCGTTTGGTGAAGTTTGTATGGCAAATGTCCTTTGACCCAGAGAATGAGGATATGACTTAGGTTGGTTAAAAGCAAAAGATTTGGCACTTCTCCTCTCTTGCAACTCTAACAAAGGTCTTTGTATATCTTGATTGTGCAATTTTTAGTATTTCACCTACCTTGAACTGTAATCTGTAAATTCTGTAAAGACTATAACAATTTGGGGGCACTTGGGTGGCTCAGTCGGTTAGACCACCAACCGGTGATTTCGGTTTAGGTCATGAATCTGTCTCATCGGTGGTGAGATCCAGCCAGGGTCAGGCTCTAGCTCAGCCTAGAGTCTGCTTGAGATTCTTTCTCTCCTACTTTCTCTGCCCCTCCCCCACTCTCTAAAATAAGTAAATATGAAATATATATATATAAATTTTAAAAAATTTGATTCTGCCAAGCTTAAAGAACATTTTGAAGATTGTTAACATTTCTTTGGCATGGTAATTTCTAATTCTGGCATTCCACATACCAAACAAAGGAGTCTTTTCTATAAGCAGAATATGTTAGGTGAATGTTCTTTCTAGATAATAAGTTGTAGGAAATGGAAACAATTCTTGTGCCTTTTCTACAGAACTATTTTGATACAAATGTCCTGTGTACTGTCTTTAGTTAGGATCTACAGAACTTAATTAGCCTGTATCCTCAGTGCTGTTTAAATTTTGAAGACATGTGTGACGAGGTCACAAGCCAAACTAATAGCACCAATGAAAGAAACCCAGCTCTGCCCAACCCACTTCAAAGCTGGATTATCCAGAATTGGTATGGATACATCCCTAGGCAAAAAACAGGTATTGACTGGTGCAGCATTACAAAGGAACTGCTTGTCAGTCCTACCATTAATACAAGAATAAATTTCTGATGCAACTCCCTGAACAAACTCATTAAATTCTTTGAACAAATGTAATGAATCTCGGGAACAGAGAGAAAGGAAATCTGGGCATATGCATTTTACCCAATATATTTGAGAGAGAACTATATACTCTTTACTCAGTGCCTAGCAATCAACCTTGAGTATAGCCAGGAAAATATGATTAAGCAATAATCTTTGTTTCACCTGGATCTTTACCTGAGACACTTGTTGCCAGGAGTTTGACAACAATTGAGTAATCATTTTAGGATTTAGTAACTCCCAGTATACTAGATATTGGTGGCTGCTATTGTTGAGACTGTATTAAACATGATTTTAATATTTCTATATACACCACATCATGTGGTATTACAGAAGTGAAAACAGAGAAATCATTCAGTCAATCACTATACCAAGTAATACCTTTGGTGAATATATCAAATCACACTCAAAGTATTCAATGTAAAATATCAATAAGTTTATATGATTTATTGGATAATGTTGGTTTTGATATATCTTAAGATGGTATTTGCGAACTAAAAAAAGTACATGTCACTGATTTTTCAAATGCTAAATAAGCAGTAGAGAGCAAAATCCCTCTTTTAGGAAATATATATATATGTTAGAAATGAGTATTAGAATAAAATGTTTTCTTCCAAAAAACTAGTGGGAGTATTGATTAAGGAGTAGTTATAGTGTATTTCAAAGCACTCTTCCTTCTGACCATCTTTCAGACATAGAAGGAAAAGGCAAAAAGAGAAACTGTATATCCCAAGGATTTTTAAAACTTCTAAGGATAATAAAAATCTTCATTTTTTTGCAAGAAATGTGAGATTGACAAATGAAATTGTATATATAGGGTCTTAAGCTACTTTGACTACTTTAACTGTAGTTCTTTCATGTGCAACTTACATTTTCTCAAGACATTTATTTAATTTCTGCATGTCAGTGCATCTCAGTTCAGCCTATTTAAGGAAGGAAGTAAACCAAAAAATATGTTGCACTTGGATGTTACGTCATTTAACCTTTATAATAAACTTACCAAGATTTCACCCATTTTCTGATGAGGAAGTTGAAACTCCAAAAAGGTTAAATAACTTCCCCAAGCTTATAAGAGCAATGTATGGAAAGGCTAGGATTTGAATTTATTTCTGCCTGATCTCAAAATCCATGCTTTTCCCCCTATATCACATTGATCTCTTGGTACCCTCAAAGGAAGAGGAACTTCATCAATCAGATAAACTGATATAATAATCCAATCATTTTATCTTTCTTATAGACCTGCTAATTAGCACTCTAGGTGGAGTTATCCCTGACTGCCACCAAATTTAATATCTTTCTTTTTTTTTAACAACTGGAAGCACTTAATTTAAAAAGTTTTCTGGTTTTTCCAACTGTGTTGTTGATTTCTTAGACCACGTAATTTCACATTAAGAAATTTGAATAGTTGATACCTTCACATGGTTCAAATTTCAAAAAGAATTTTAAAAACATAATAAAAGGCGTCATTTTATTTTGTCCTTTATACACTCAGATACCCTCTCATAAGCAAAACATCTTTTAGGTCTTATTTATTTACTTACTTACTTACTTACTTACTTAGGGTGGTTTTATGAAAGCATGGGGACAGGACCTGTGAGCAGAAAGAGTTGCCCAAACTGTCTTATTAGGTTTTAAAATATTCTTCTAGAAGGGCACCTGGATGGCTCCATTGGTTAAGCATCCAAGTCTGGATTTTGGTTCAGGTCATAATCTCAGGGTTGTCAAATGGAGCCCCACGTCAGGCTCTGTGCTGGGCATGGAGCCTGCTTAAGATTCTCTCCCTCCCTCTCCTCACCCTCTACCCACTCACCCCCCTTTTCTTTAGCCCCTGCCCCCCACTCCTGTGCACACATGCACACATGTTCTGTCTCTCCAAAAAAGAAAAGAAAAGAAAATAGACCTGTAGAGATTTTTAAATATATAAGCAATTTCATATGTGTCAATTTATTTTTTCTCTTTAAACACAATGGCAGCATCTACTATACACACTTCTATATCTTGCTTTTCTCACCTGATTTATTCTAGACATATGTCATGTTAGCATGTAAAGAGGTCTGTCATTCTTGTTTACAACTTCATAGTATTCTGTTTACATGATTTATCATCTTTAGTATTGAATATTTAGATTATTTCCTTACCCCACCCTTAACAAACATTGTTACAGATGTGTAGCTTTCTGATCTACTTTCTGTCCTCAAGGAAGTGCTGGGAACATATTAATTTAACTGAGAAATCATAAGCTGAAGGCTACTGCTTATTTGAGCTATATACAAAACATCTAGGAAGTGGGCATATTTTTAAAAATATGGATTTATGGCTGCAGCTAGACTACCACACCACACAACCTAAGAAAAGTATTCAGAAAGTTTCCTAGATTTTCTTCTGCTATTGAACTTACCCTTCCTAAAAAGGGATTTATATATATACAAAATATCTACTTCCCTTCTAAAAGTTCTATCCTTACTGCCTGCCCAACAAAAATGAGCCCAATCGGGATGCCTAGTCATTTAAGCATCCGACCCTTGATTTTGTCTTGGGTCATGATCTTAGGTCATGATCTAAGGATTGTGAGATCAAGCCCTATATCCGGTGTGTGCTGGGCATGGAGCCTGCTTAAGATTCTCTCCTTCCGTCTACAGCCATACCACCCTGAACGCGCCCGATCTCGTCTGATCTCGGAAGCTAAGCAGGGTCGGGCCTGGTTAGTACTTGGATGGGAGATTCTCTCCTTCCCTCCCTCCCTCTGCCCCTCCCCCACCAAAAAAGAAGAAGAGGAGGAGGAGGAGGAGGAGGAAGAAGAGGAAGAAGAGGAGGAGTAGTGAGGTCAATAAGTGATGTTACTCCATTTGATTATACACCTTTAGTGCCAGAAATCGTTTTTTGGTGTGTGTTTTTTTCCAAACTTCTAAAACTGATGAGTATATAAATATCTCTTGTGGTAGAATCACTCAGGTTCTCAGCAAAAGAGAGACTTCCTTGGGGCTCTGTCAGAATTTCTTTTTTTTTTTTTAAAGATTTTATTTATTGGGGCACCTGGGTGACTCAGAGGGTTAAAGCCTCTGCCTTCGGCTCGGGTCATGATCCCAGGGTTCTGGGATCAAGCCCCAAATCAGGCTCCCTGCTCAGTGGGGAACCTGCTTCTCCCTCTGCCTGTCACTCCTCCTACTTGCTCTCTCTCTCTATCAAATAAATAAATAAAATCTTAAAAAAAAAAAGTAAAAGTAATGTAAAACTGACATTAATAGTAATCATCTCAGGGAGGAGGGGGGTGCCTGACTGGCTCAGATGATGCCACTCTTGATCTTAGGGTTCTGAGTTTGAACCCCACATTGGATGCAGAAATTACTTTAAAAAATAAAATCTTTAAAAAAAAAAAAACAGTAAAAAAGTGTGCCTGGGTGGCTCATTCAGTTAAGCAGCCAACTCTTGGTTTCAGGTCAGATCATGATCTTAGGGTTCTAGGCTCAACAGGGTCCTCCATGCTCACCAGGGAGCCTGCTTAAGTATTCTCTCTCTCCATCTCCCTCTGCTCCACCTCCCACCAGTGGGTGCACTATCTCTCTCTAAAATAAAAAATCTTAAAAAAAAAATGATTAAGGACGTCTGGGTGACTCAGTGGGTTAAGCCTCTGCCTTCGGCGTAGGTCATGATCTCAGGGTCCTGGGATCAAGCCTAGGGCTTTCTGCTCAGCAGGGAGACTGCTTCCCCTCTCTCTCTGCTCTGTCTCTCTGCCTACTTGTAATCTCTCTCTGTGTCAAATAAATAAATAAAATCTTTAAAAAAACAGTTTAAAAATACTGATTATCTCTAGATAATGGACTTATACAGATATTTATAAAGTTGCTTTTCTTTTTTGAATATTTGTATTTTCTAGGCTTTTCTTTTTTAGTTTTTTCCATAGTTAACATACATTTTGTGTAATAAAAATTAAATATTTAAATTAAATAAATTGATTTCAAATAAGTTTTGCAGTTTTCTCACCTGTTCATTCAGTCAATATTTACTCAATTCCTGCTATGTGCATGTCAATGTGCCAGTTGCTTTGGGGGAATACAAAAGAAACAGAAGAGTGAATGTACTTCCTTTAGACTATACTGATATATACTTAAAGGTTGATGATTAGGTGGATAAAATGCACAGGGAATAATAGAAAACAAACAAATTCAAGACTATATGACAAAATATTTTACAGCACTGAGTAAAGAGAAGATAAAAGAGAAGTTAAAATGGAGTAAGTTTATTTAGGGAAAAGTTGATTATGACCATTTTGAGCTAGGATAATGACTGAGGGAAACAGGAGAGGTAAAGCATTACAAATGGAAAGAAATGATAGGAATGTTGATAAAAAGTTGAAAGTCTTGAAATTGTATGTCAGGATGGTAAAAAGACTAACTGGGTCAATACAGAGAAATCAAAATGTGAATTCAAGCGAAATTTAGTTTAAAGAAATGTTAAATACTGGACTGGGGGCTTGAAATGTGGTTCAATAGGCCATCCGCCATAGTTCCTGAAAAGCAGAATTATCAAGATAAAAATTGTTAAGGGATAATTACAATTGTTTTGTTTTGGATGTATTGCATGAGTTTTGTTTGAACAAGGAAATACTGGAGTCTGGAAAATAAGCAGTCTTGCTGTTGTGCTTAGTCCAGGTATGAGGTAATGAAGCCAGATCAGATGAATGACTATCAAATGAAGTAAAATTTACTGTCAGCAATCATAAAGAATCCGTATGACTTTGTATCTGATTAGATGTAGGAAACAAGGAGTATAGGAACAAAAGTTACTTCAGAAAAACTGATACGGGGCGCCTGGGTGGCTCGGTCATTAAGCATCTGCCTTCAGCTCAGGTCAGGGATCGAACCCCACATCGGGCTTCCTACTTGGAAGGAGGCCTGCTTCTCCCTCTCCCACTCCTCCTGCTTGTATTCCCTCTCTCGCCGTGTCTCTATCAAATAAATAAAATCTTTAAAAAAAAAAAGAAAAAGAAAAACTGATACAAAATTTCTGAGGAGAAATGTGGCATAATGTATCAAGATCCTTTATTTACAGGAGTCTCGTGGGCTCACTCTGTAGAGCATATGATTCTTGATCTCAGGGTTGTGAGTTTGCACCCCACCTTGGGCACAGAGTTGACTAAAAGTTCCTTTCTTTAAGTTTTCATTTCCATCTACTAGAATGTCTAAAATCCAAACAACTGATAATACCCATTGCTGGTGAGGATGCAAAGCAACAGGAACTCACTCACTGCTAGTATGGTATAGCCACTTTGGAAGAGAGTTTGAAAGTTTCTTACAAAGCTAAACATTGTCTTACCATACAACCCACGGTTGCACTCCTAGGTATTTACCCACAGAGTGAAAAACATATCCACATAAAATTCTGCATGTGATTGTTCATAGCAGCTTTATTCATAATCACTGAAACATGGAAACAAACAAGGTCTCCTTTGAAAAGTAAATAAACGGGGTGCCTGTGTGGCTCAGTGGGTGAAGCCTCTGCCTTCGGCTCAGGTAATGATCAAAGGGTCCTGGGATCAAGTCCCGCATCTCTGCTGAGCAGATAGCCCACTTACCCCTCTCTCTCTGCCTGCCTCTCTGCCTACTTGTGATTTCTTTTTCTGTGTGTCAAATAAATAAATAAAATCTTTTTTTAAAAAAAGTAAATAAATAAGCAAATGTGTTCTCACTGCATGATGGAATACTATTCAGTAATAAAAAAGAATGAGCTACCAAGCCATGCAAAGATGTAGATGAATTTTAAATGTATTGCTAAGTAAAGGAAGCCAGTCTGAAAGGCTGCATACCATGTGATCTTATTTATATGTGACATTCTGGAAAAGGGAAAATTGTGGAGATGGTAAACAGATCAACGACTGCCAATGGTTGGAGTGGGGGAAGGGTTGAATGGAGGAAGCACAGGGACTTTTCAGACTGGTAAAATTCTTTATGATACTACCTAGAAATGACATCCCTGTAGCGACTTGCATACCTTGCACCCACATCTTGGGTTTTAATAACATTCTCCAATAAGAGATGGATCCTTGGAGAAATGGCTGAGTCTAGAATTAGGGTGGGAAATATACAAGATGAGCCCAGAGCATCTTACAGTGCCATAATGTAAGAAAATAGTACACATGCATGCGTGCGTGCATGCATACATGCATACAGACACACAGTCACACTAATAAGGACATCTGAGAGAGATAATAGGAGCTAAATAAAAGAGCCCCTAACAGCCATAGCTGGAATAATCTGAACAAATAAATAGTCTTGAAATAAGGCCCAAAATATAAAACAAGTACCCTTGAATCCATATAGGCATAAATAAATGTTCAAATAAACAAATAAATGGGGAAAATAGGTAAGTCTTCCAAGCAGAAGAATTTCAAATTTATGTAGAAACCCTTCCCTTAAGGAGGTGAAGTCCCCTCTCCTTAAGTTTGGGCTGTGCATAATGATATCCTTCCAGAGAGTAAAATATGGGAAAGGGAGGGGATAGAATAACTTGAAACTGGAGAAACGTGACAAACACTGCCTCAGCCAGGTTATCAGGATTAATATCAACAGTGATAACTCATATTGATAGTGTATACCCTTGATATTACCTGCAGGAAAAGTCTGAGAAACTGTCATAGTCAAGAGGAGCCCAAAGAGACATGATGATGAAATATAATGTGTTATCCTGGATGGAATACAGAAGAGAAAAAGGACATGAGGTAAACTTGAAGTAAATTTGAATAAAGTGTGGATCTTGGTAATAATGTGTCAGTTAGCTAATAATATGTTGATGTTATTTTATTAATTGTGACACATGTGCCGTGCTAATATAAGATATTAGTAATAGAGGAAATTGGATACGGGCTATGTGGAAACTGTACTAACTTCCCATCTTTTCTTTAAATCTAAAATAATTCTATGGGGGCACCTGGGTGGCTCAGTTGGTTAAGCATCCAACTCTTGATTTCTGCTCAGGTCATGATCTCAGGTTAGTGATATTGAGCCATGCTTTGGGCTCTGTGCTGAACAGGGAGCCTGCTTAAGATTCTCTCTCCCTCTACCCCCCCCTGCAAAAAGTTTAAATCTAAAACTCTTCTAAATTTTAAATTGTTTTATTTTGATTTTTTCAGTTTTGTTGATATATAATTTATCTATAACACTGTATTAATTTAAGTATACAACCTTAAGTTTGATTTACTATTGCAAAGTGATTGCCACAATAAGTTTAATTAACATACATTACCTCACATAGTTTCAAATTTGTCTTCTTTTGCTGGGAACTTTTAAGATCCTACTTTCTTGTGAAAGTTTATTTTTTTAAATGCTTATTCCTTTGAGGGCTACCTGGGTGGCTCAGTCAGCTAACTGTTTAAAAACAAACAACAACAAAAAAAAGAAACATCAGACAGATATAGATTATGTATGGTTGATGGGATAGTGGGTTTACTTATTTATCTATCTATTTATTTATTTATGTTTCCAGTTTTTGTATAAGCAATCTATTACTCTGGTGATCAGAAAAAAATATATAATAAAGGTTGTAAGAAAAAATCACTATAGGTGAAAAATCAGAGGATTGATCAAATGGGATACTTATTGTCAGGGTTGGGAAAATAAAGCAGGAATAATTTCTTTTTCAGGTAAAGAAGGTGATAATGGGTTCACTTTATCTTTTTGGTTTCAGACTGCAATGGGAAGAAATTTTTTTAAAAGATTTTATTTATTTGACAGAGAGAAACATCAAGAGAGGGAACAAGCAGGAGGAGTGGGAGAGGGAGAAACAGGCTCCCCAGAGAGCAGGGAGCCTGAAGCGGGGTTCAGTCCCAGGACCCTGGGATCATGGCCTGAGCCAAAAGCAGAAAATTAACAACTGAGCCAACCAGGTGCTCCTGCAATGGGAAGAACTTAAATATGTGCACCATTAGATGGTAACCGCCAAGAGAAACATACTGAACAGAAACACAGATAAATATCTTTATTGTAACTGGAAACAACTGTTTTTGAAGACTTTATTTATTTTTTTTTAAGATTTTATTTATTTATTTGACAGAGAGAAATCACAAGTAGGCAGAGAGGCAGGCAGAGAGAGGGGGAAGCAGGCTCCCCACTGAGCAGAGAGCCTGATGTGGGGCTCGATCCCAGGACCCTGAGATCATGACCTGAGCCAAAGGCAGAGGCTTAACCCACTGAGCCACCCAGGCGCCCCAGGAAACAAATTTTTAAAAGATGTCTAATTGTAGCTTTGGTTTTTGTAAAAGAAAACATCTCTGTGCAGAAAGGTCATGTGGTTACCAATGAAGATTAAGTTATTTTTCCCCCAAGTGAGTCCTTGGTGAATACATTTTAGGTATTGCCTCCCCAGAAAGATGCATTCTGAAAATGTGCTCTCCTTCACTGCTCAGTAGTAATTAAAAGGGAAGCCCAAGAATCACACTAATGAATAAGTATCAGCAAGTGTATAGGCCGTCAGCCCAGATACCTACATCCACAGTTGTATAAGCTCATTGACAAGAACAGGGTTCTAAGAGCCTGCAATCAATAGATCCTCTGAAGAAACCCAGAACTTTACTGTGTGCATCACAATGAAGCCACTACCTCTCCTATAGATGTGGGAAACCTGAATACTCCAAACCTCCTGTTTCCTTATGTCCTCCTCTACACTGCAACTTGGACAGCCACACCTACCTTCTCTAGAGCTCTCCTTGATAGCTGGGGCTTTCCGCCACAGACACCAGAAGGGCCCAGGACTGGTGAAAGTTTAGAATCTCATTTGCTGAGCACTTTCCTGATGAGAGAATAGTTAAATAGAAAACCTCACAGCAAGATGCAGCTTATCTTCCAGGTGGTCTGGTTTATAGTGAGTGAGTACTTTCGAATCAGAAGGACCGTTAAGTAGTCCTCTAGGTCTCATACTACCCCTTTAATAAAGAAGAAACTGGAGGACTGAGAATTAAGGTCAATACCTCCTGCAAAAATCTTTAGGGTGATGTTTCCATTCTTCACCCTCTGATGTTTCCTGTAAGAATCAGAAGTACATCATTGCATACCAAAGTGAGAAGAGAACAAGCCCAGGATTCCAACTCAAAGAGCAACTTTGGCTTACAAGTGAGTACTGAGTCATTCTGAGGACTGTTCTTAGAGACTCTTGTGGAGTGTTTGAACTCAACTTTGTTTACCACACCCCTTGCTCATCAAGGCAGGCCTATAAACCAAGAGACGCAGCGTGGCGTTCACCTGCAGGGCAGGTGCACAGTGCCACCTCCTAGATGTTCTTCCCCAGGAAAGTGACATGTTGTTTGCTGTGGCTCTAAGAGGACACCTATAGACAGTCTAGTTGAAACATGAGTCTGGTATAAGCTCACAGAAGCTATAAGAAAAACTGTGGTCCAGACACTACTCTGAAACTTTTTACCTAGATGGACCTCTTGAACCCTGGCATTGGCACCACTGGTGACAAGGAAGAAAAAACAGCCAGGGTGGGACTTCTCCAGCATAAATCTCGTGGATGAAAAAGGTTTATCATTTGAAGAGGATTGCTTCACCATTTCAAGAGTTAGGTAGGACAAAAGCCTCAGAAATGGGCGAGCCTGTCAGTGGCCTCTAGGGTTTGATTAAAGCCCTGGTCTGTCCCAGTGCCTCTGTCCATAAGCTGGCAGAGTTTTTAACCAAGACTGAGCCATAAGAGAGTGTCCAGAGAAAGCCACAATACTCTTCTGTGTACTAGAGACTTCTTATAAATATTAGAATTCCTTGAGAGTAACTGAAGGACTCAAATATTTTAAAATCCTCTAAAGCACTGGTGAGACCACCATTCAGAGCCTGATCATCTCATTCCCCACAATTATTCTCACAGATTCCTTGTTGTACTTTTATATGCCATTAGCAAGAGTATAAATTGATAAAATCTTAAAGGAAATCAGTTTTGGAGTTACCTTCACATTTTAAAATGTATTCACCCTTTTATCTAGCAAAATCCAGTTCTAGTTCTGGGGCAATTGGCACAGAGTTCCTCTCATGTCATGGTTCCACACACAAATTCAAAAATATGTGTATGAAGGTGTTCACTGAAACCTTGCTTGTCCATCATTAAGTGGTTAAATAAGTAGTGTTAAAACTATAAAATGCAAACTATCATCTGGGCTTTTAGCAAGTCATCATCTTTTTGCTGGTGGAGGGTCTTACCTCGATGTTGATGTCTTCAGACTGATCAGGGTGGTGGTTGATGAAGATTGGAGTAGATGTGGCCATTTCTTAAAATAAGACAACAATGAAGTTTGCCTCATTAAAAGACTCTTCTTTTCATGAACGATTTTTCTGTAGCATGTAATACTGTTTGACAACATTTTATCTACTGTAGAGCTTCTTTCAAAATTGGGAGTTACACGTTGGTGGTATAGCAGTGAGCATAGCTGCCTTCCAAAATTGAGAGTTAATCCTGGGGTGCCTGGCTGGCTCAGTAGAGCATGAGACTTGTGATTTCAAGCCCCATGTTGGGTGGAGAGATTACTTAAAAATGATAACTTTAAAAAAAAGTCAATCCTTTCAAACCCTGCTGCTGCTTTATCAACTAAGTTTATATAATAATCTTAATCTTTCATTGTCATTGCAACAATCTTTACAACATCTTCACTGGGAGTAGTTTCCATCTTTTTTTATTTTTTTAAGATTTTATTTATTTGTCTGAGAGAGAGACCATGAGCATGGTGAGGGGCAGAAGGAGAAGCAGACTCCCTGCTGAGCAGGGAGCTGGACTCAGGGTTCCATCTCAAGACCCTGGGATCATGACCTGAGCCAAAGGCAGACGCTTAACCAACTGAGCCACCCAGGCACCCCAAGAGTAGATTCCATCTTAAGAAGCTGCTTTCTTTGCTCATCCAGAAGAAGCAAGTTTTCATCCGTTCAAGTTTTACCAGGAAATAATGGCAATTCAGTCACACCTTCAGGCTCCACTTCTAACTCTATTCCTCTTGCTATTGCCATCACATCTATAGTTACTTCTTCCACTGAAGTCTGGAGCCTGTCAAAGTCATCCATGAGGGTTAGAATCAACTTTTTCCAAACTCCTGTTAATGTTGGTAGTTTAAATCCTGAACATTCTTAACAGCATCTAGAATGGTGAATCCTTTACAGAAGGTTTTCAGTTTACTTTGCCTATCTTGATCTTTAACATGCCTTCCTCACTAAGTTTAATCATTTCTAGCTTTTGACCTAAAGTGAGACATGCCGTTTTTCCTTTTATTTGAACACTGAGAGGCCTCTGCAGGGTTATTAAGCAGTCTAATGTCAATATTGCTGTGTCTCAGGGATTAGGGAGGCTCGAGGAGAGGGAGAGAGGTGGGGGAACACGTGGTGGGTGAAGCAGTCAGAACACACACAACATTTACTAAGTTTGCCTTTATGGGCACAGTTCATGCATGGCACCCCAAAACAATTACAATAGCAACATCAAAAATCACTGATCACCATAACAAATATAATAATGAAAAAGTTTAAAATATTGCAAGAGTTACCAAATATGACAAAGAGACACAAAGTGAGCAAATCCTGTTGCAAAAATGGGACCTATAGGGGCAGCTGGGGGGCTCAGTCGATTAAGCATCTGAATCTTGATCTCCACTCAGGTCTTGATCTCAGAATCTTTAGTTCAAGCCCCTCATTGGGCTCCACACTGGGCATGGAACCTGCTTAAAAAAACAAACAAACAAACAACAAACAAACAAACAAACAAAAAACCAGTTGTATATGTGGAAAGTGGGCGATGGATTTCTCACCCAGGTCTGCAAAATCTAAGTGCTAAGGTCTCAAAAGAGAAATAATAGAAAAGTTTCACTTAAAGGGCACCTGGGTTGCTCAGTTGGTTGAGCTTCCAACTCTTGATTTTGGCTTAGGTCGTGATCTCAGAGTCATGGGATCTAGCTGGCTTAGGACTCAGGTCTCAGAGGGGACTGTGTTCTCTTTCTCTCCCTCTTGCCCTCCCTTGGCTCCTATGTGCTCTCTTTCTCTTCTCTCTTTCTAAAATAAATAAATAAATATTTTTTTAAAAATGTCCTTAATGGGGGCACCTGAGTGGCTCAGTCAGTTGAGTGTCAGACTCTTGGTTTCTGGGGTCATGATCTCAGGGTAATGGGATCCAGCCCCACATAGGAATCCATGCTCAGCACAGAGTCTGCTTGTCCCTCTTCCCTCTGCTCCTTCCCCGATTCCTGCTCTCTCTCTCTCTCCCTGAAATAAATAAGTAAGATCCTTTTTAAAAATGTCCTGATAGGGGCACCTGGGTGGCTCAGTGGGTTAAGCCACTGCCTTTGGCTCAGGTCATGATCTCAGGGTCCTGGGATCGAGTCCCGCGTCGGGCTCTCTGCTCAGCGGGGAGCCTGCTTCCCTCTCTCTCTCTCTCTGCCTGCCTCTCTGCCTACTTGTGATCTCTCTCTGTCAAATAAATAAATAAAATCTTTAAAAAAAAAAATGTCCTGATAATAGGCTCCTGGGTAGATCAGTCAGTTCAGTGTCTGCTGTCAGCTCAGGACATGATCCCAGGGTCTTGGGATCAAGTCCCACATCCAGCCCCCTGCTCAGTGGGGAGTCTGCTTCTCCCTCTGCTCCTCCTGCTGCTTGTGCTCTCTCTCAAAAATAAATAAAAAAATAAAAAGTTTAAAAGGTTAAAAACAAAACAAAACAAAACTGCTCTAATTAAATCTCAACCTTTGAGTACATATATTTTTAATATTCTATATGAGGAAACAGGAAGTATGAGCATTGGTTGTCTCAAGGAAAAACATTCATGCAACTATTTTTGTTGTAAATTGAACTAACCATTTTTTTCATGGAACATCATTTTTACTTGAAGGTATGACTGACATAAAATTTGGTAATTCAGACATGTGTATTTGGCAGACATTTTCTGGACTCTACCACTTGAAGGAAAACAGCTGATAGTACTTGTGTCCAAATATAAAATTTAAGCTTTGGGGCAAAAATGAGGATTTCTGGAAAATTGCATCCACTATCATTGGTGATTAGTTCCCCAAGCTTAAAGACTTTTTGATGAGATAGGTAATGATATTGCCAAATGTATTTTTGACATTCTGTAATAAAATGTGTCAGTATTTGCATGAGCTGCATAACTCAATGAACTATATTTCCCAGATGACCAATGCATGATGTTATAAAACCGTGCATAAATAAAAACATGGAAAGATGGACCAGTGGATTTTAATGTAACAGAATATGAAAAATTTATAGTTACAGTTTCAACCTTTAGAAAACTAACAGTTCTTGAATTTTGGTGTGTTATTAAAGATAAGAATGAGGAGCACCTGGGTGACTCAGTCAGATAAGTGTCCGTGGGACTTGTGATTTCAACTCAGGTCATGAGATCGAACCCTGCATTGTGCTCCACGCTGTGCGCTCAGCAGGGAGTCTGCTTGAATTCTCTCTTTCTGTGCCCTCCCCCTGCTCTCTCTCTCTCTCTCTCTCAAATAAATAAATACATCTTTTTTAAAAAAGATAATAACCACAATTATCTGGGGGAAAAAAAGTTAAAATATCCCTCCTTTTCCCACTACATATCCACGAGTCCAGATTTTCTTCATATTCTTCAATGAAAATACTATATTGCAATTGACTGAATGTTGAAGCAGATAGGAGAATTTGTCCTTTATTAATACAGACATTAAAAATTCACTCTTACTATTTTTGCTTGGAAAAATATATTTTTTCTGAAAAATATGTTACTTGTGTTCACATTTATGAACCAAACTGATTTTTATAAATTCCTCAGTTTTATTTTCTGATACACTAAATACCAACAGATAAAACCCATGTATATAAACAAGAGCTCTTTGGGTCTTTAGTAATAAATAAAAGGACTTTGGGTCTTTAATAATTTTTAAGCACGTACCGGGGTTCTGAGACCAGAAGGTCTCCAAACTGCTGCAATGCTATGTAGCAGTTGCAGGGGAGGCAGAAGGGTGGAGGAGATGACTTAAGAAGACTCTGCTGGCTTTTCAGTCTTTCCTCACTGAGCCAACTCTCATCTTTAACCCAGCAGTTAAAGCTGGGGAGCAAGAACTCTGAGCTATGTTCTAGGCATCTCTGGTGTGAATCTGTGAAAAGGAAGAGGCACTCCGTTCCTTCTTTCTCCCTCTCTAAGTTTCCAGACAAGACTTGGCAGTTGCTCAGGGTGAAGAGAGAGACTAGAAAGGGCAGGGAGGGAACTTTGCAGCCACTAGGGAGTTTATTTAGAAACCCTGAAATTAAGTGGTAAGGGCAAGCTATAAGGGGCCTCAGCTGGTCCACTTGGGCTCAATATCAGGAACTGGGAGGTGCCAGGGACGACTCCTAGAGCAGTGATACTTGTATTTCTTTCCTGGCCCATTTCCTAAAATGGCCCATTTCCTAAAATGGCCTAAAGTCTTCAATGACTTTTAAGAACCAATAATTCTTCTAGGCCACAGTCTCAAATGGTTAATTAGAATAGGCCAACATGAAAGAAATCAAACTTAAAGAGAAAAAAATGTAAACCAACAAAGTAACAACTACTACGTTGCTGATACTATGTTGCATTCCACCTCCACATGCACTTCCATCTTTCCCTTCCCCTCCTACCATCCATCCCCTCCCCTTGACCTGAGCCCTGTCCTTCTTTAGACTACTACTGAGTTATTAGAGACTTAGTCACTAGGAGGGGGAACTTAAGGGTAAGGCATCATATCATGATTTGAGTCCCCACTATGCCATTTACGGGCTATGTGATCAAGCAGGTGACTCTCCTTCTCTGGACCCTCAGTTTCTGCATCTTTAAGATGAGATGATCTTCCAGCTCTGTGATCCTGTGGTTATTAATAAACAAAATAGGTCAAGCTGGAGCTAAGGACTGTGTCATAATGTATTCTTGTTGAGAAGAGCAGAGGAGGGGCACTGGGTGCCTCAGTTGGTTGGACATCTGCCTTTGTCTCAGGTCATGGTCCCAGGGTCCTGGGATCAAGCCCAGCATCAGACTCCCTGCTCAGTGGGGAGCCTGCTTCTCCCTCCCCCTCTCCCCCCCTGCTTGTGCGCTTGCTCTCTCTCTCTCTCTGTCAAATAGATTTAAAAAAAGAAGAAGAAGAAAAGAAAAGAGCAGAGGCTCTGGAAAGGGAACACAGCTCTAGTTTGCATCACTATACGTTATCCCCTTTGGACATGGATATATTCACAGGAGATGAACAAACACAGGTCTCTGAAAACAACCTGGAGAAACCTCCCAAGACTGTGGTTCTTCCCTTGGGTTCACTTAGCTGTTAGGTTCCTGGAGTCGGTATTAGAGAATTCCCTCAGTTCTTGCCCAGCAGGGATAGATAATTCCTTTGGTCTTGGGGGCCCTAGAGGTTTTTGACCGCCATGTTGTGACCCTGCTAATTAGATACCAGACTCTGGCCCCTACCAATGTTTTAATTTTTTTAATAGATTTATTGAAATATGATTCACAGACCACACAATGTACCCAAAGCATACAATTCAATGGTGTTTATTATAGTCGCTGAGTTGTACAACCATCATATCTATTTTAGAATATTTTCATCAGCCCTAAAAAGAAATCCTATATTCCTTAGCTGTTATCTCTCAATACCCCTCCCCCCAGGTCCTCAAGCCTTTGGCAACCAAAAGTTTAATTTCTGTCTTTATAGATTTGTCCATTCTGGATCGTTCACAAAATGGAATCATACAATATGTGGTCCTTTGTGACTAGCTTCGTTCACATAGAATGATGTTTTCAAAGTTCATCAATGTCATAGCATGTATCATGTTTCATTACATTTTATTGCTGAATAATATTCCACTGTCTGGATATATAACACATCTTGTTTATTCAGAACTTTGGGTGTTGAGTCATCTGAATTGTTTTCACCTTTTGACTATTGTGAATAATGCTGCTATGAACATTGGTGTAAGGCATCTGTTTGTGTCCCTGCTTTAAATTCTTTGGGGGCATATACCTATGAGTGGGATTGCTGGATCATATGATGATTCTGTATTTAACTTTTTGAAGAACACAAACTGTTTTCGCAATTGCTGCATCATTTTGCATTCCCCCTAGTAATGTGTGAGGGTTCCAACCTCTCTGCATCCTTGCCGATACTTATTATTTATAGCCATGCTAATGAGTGTGAACAGTATCTCATTGTGGTTTTGGTTTGTGTTTTCTTGATGGCTAAAGATGTTGAGTATCTTTTAGTGTGCTTCTCGTCCATTTACTGTATCTTCTTTATTTTTTTTAAGTTTATTTATTTATTTTTAAGTAATTCCTACATTGAACATGGGACTCAAACTCATGACCACAAGATCAAGAGTCACTGGCTCCTCCACCTAAGCTAGCCAGGTGCCTCCCATTGTTATATATTCTTTAGACAAAGGTCTTTTTAGATCCCCCCCACTTTTTTTTTTCAGTTAGCTCTGTACCTAACAGGGGGCTCAAACTCATGACCTTGAGATCAAGAATTGCATGCTCCACCACCTGAGCCAGCCAGACACCTCTTCTCTTGTCTATTTTTAAATTGAGTTATTTGGGGGTACCTGGGTGGCTGAGTTGGTTGAGTAGCCAACTTTTGGTTTTGGCTGAGGTTGTGTTCTTAGGATCATGAGATAGAGTCCCAAGTTAGGTTCCATGCCAGCGCAGAGTCTGCTTGTCCTTCTTCTTCTGTTCCCCACCCAGGCCCCCTGTCTTTTATTATTTTTTTTTTCTTTAAGATCTATTTATTTAGAGAGAGAGTGCAAGCAAGTGGGGAAGTGCAAAGGGAGAGGGAGAGACAAACTCCACATTGAGTGCAGAGCTCCACACAGGATTTGGCACTGGGCTCCATACAGGACTTGATCTCATGACCCTGAAATCATGACCCTGAGATCATAACCCCAGCTGAAATCAAGAGTTGAACACTTAACCAAATGAGCTACCCACGCATGCGTTCTTATTTTTTGAGTTATAACAGTTATTAATATATTCTAGATACAAGTCCCTTATCAGATGTATGATTACATGTATTTTCTCCCATTTTGCAGGTTGTCTTTTCTCTTTGTAGATAGTGCCATTTGAAGGATTGAAGTCTTAAATTTATTTTTTTATTTTGTTCCTTGTATGGTATCATATATAAGAAACTATTGCCGGAGCACCTGGGTGGCTCAGTGGGTAAAGCCTCTGCCTTAGGCTCAGGTCATGATCCCAGGGTCCTGGGATCGAGCCCTGCATTGGGCTCTCTGCTCAGCAGGGAGCCTTCTTCCCCACTCCCTCTCTGCCTGCCTCTCTGCCTACTTGTGATCTCTGTCTGTTAAATAAATAAATAAATGCAATCTTTTTTAAAAAAAAAAGAAAGAAAGAAACTATAGCCAAACCCAGGGTCATGAGGATTAACACCTATTTTCTTCCAAGAAGAGATGGTCTGGCTCTTACATTTAGGTTTTTGATGGATTTTGAGTTAATTTTTGTATGTTATATGAGGTAGGAGTCCAACTTCATTCTTTTGCATGAAGATATCCAGTTTTCCCAGAATCATTTGTTGAAAAGACTATTCTTCACCATTGAATTGTCTTGGCATTCTCATAAAAAATCTGTTGACCCTAAGTGTGAGCATGTGTTCCTAGATTGTCAATCCTGTATGTATTTCTGAGTGCAAGTACCATACTGTCTTGATTATAATAGCTTGGAAGTAAGTTTTGAAATCAGAGACTGTGAGTCTTACAACTTGGTTCTTCGTTTTCAGGATTGTTTTGGCTATTCTAGGTTGGCCTCTACTGTTGTTACCCCAGGAGACAAGGCCTCATTCACACTGCCTCTTCCAAGGTATTCATTATGTAGCCTACCATATTGATCCTCATCTTTTCCAACAGCACCTTGCAGTTTTCTTTCCCTCACTCTTCCACTCTAGCTGTATGGGTCTTCTCAAACATTCTGAAGTCCTCCCTGCCTGAGGGCCTTTGCACTGATATTCCCTTGGCCAAAAATGCTTTCCTTCCACTCCCTCTGCTCTATTCCCAAGGCTGACTTATTCTTGTCATTCAGGTTTCTGCTCAAATGCTATCTTCAACAGAGAGGCCCTTATTAACCCCAGTCTAAGGTAGTCACCCACGAAAACCTCCGTCTTTATTGCATTATGCTGTATAATTGCACTTATCACTGTCTGAAATAGTCATATTTATATCATTGTATTTATTTATTTATTTATCTTCTGTTTCCCCCAGCCAGAGTGGAAACTTCGGGAAAGCAGAGGTCTTGTCTTATTTCACATTGAATTCCTACACATAGGAATATAATATACACTGTCTGGCATGTAATAGACATTTAAGTTGTATTTATCTATTGAATGAATGAATAAATTGATCAGTCAAGTGCTGGACAGCCCCTATAGTGGGATTCAGCACTAGGAAAAGTGGTGAGAAACAGTGAACTGACCCTCACACCAGGATTATTTTCCTTGTACTCACCTTCTTCTCTCATTTTCTTCCAGTCAGCAATTCCTCCCTTCTTTTTTTCAAAGTTTCCCCCTAAATCCTCTTCCTAATGTCTGTCTACATTTGAGAAGCCAACATAGACGCATTCCTGGCTTCCCCAGTCTTTACTCTGGATTACTCTTAGGAAAAATGACCAAAGTTGTCTCTGACCATAGTATATATGCACAAATGCATCTTAGGTCCATTTGCAAAGATAAAAATCTTGGGAAGCATGAGGCACTGGACACGGAGACAGAAGAACACAGAACTAAGGAGATAAGAACCCAGAACCTCAGAGAAAATGAGAACCTCAGGCCAAGAATCCAAGAATTCACATTATAACAAATTTTTTAAGGTTTTATTTATTTATTTTATTTATTTGTCAGAGAGAGAGAGAGAGAACACAAGCAGCAGAGTGGCAGGAAGAGGCAGAGAGAGAAGCAGGCTCCCCTCTGAGCAAGGAGCCCAATATGGGACTCCATCCCAGGATTCTGGGATCATGACCCGAGCCGAAGGCAGCAGCCCAACCAACCAAGCAACCCAGGCGTCCCACATTATGACAATCTTTGATTCTAATACCCACAGAAGTTTGAAAACCATTTTCCCACATCTACAGACTGGAGAAGAGAAGACCTACATTACTGATAGGGAGAGATTTTCCCTGGGGCTTGGGAGGCTCTAATAACCCTCTATACAGCCCTAGGTTTTTCATCTAGACATCTTAAAGAGTGTTATAGGCATCAATTAACCCTTATAGCACCCTAAAATCTGGACTCTTGGCCCCATTTTACTGACAGAAAACTGAAGCCTATGAGTTAGAACCAGGAAAGGCATGTTTCAGGCTCATATGGCCTGGACTGAACAAGCGAAGGACTAAGTTTGAAGCCAGAGCTGACCTCAGTCTTTCCCTTATGACGGTGGTTCCCAATGTGGGGACTGTAGAGCACTTAAATTCATGTGTATGTTTACCATGTCTTAGCTGCCCACAGATGATAATTTAATTGATTTCTTGTCACTCAGGCCCCAGCTTAAAAGTCACCTACTCAGAGAGGCCTCCCCCAAACATCTACCTCAAGTAATCTTCTCCCAGTCCCTGTCACATTACCCTGTTTGATTTTCTTCAGGGTACTTGTCATTATCTCAGATAATCTTACTTTTCTTTGTTGTTTCTGTCCTTTAGGATAAAATCCATGAAGTTAGAAACTTTATCTGACAGGACATTGTGATAGTCACTAAGTATTTGTTCAATGTTTAAATAAGAGTGAATGAAGATGTTTTCAACAATATGTAGATACTGCTGAACTGGGTAAAATATATAATTGTTTAAATTATACTTCTGGCATATATTTCTCTCAATCAATAGATACTTAGACTATAATTTTCAGAGCCTTCTTTAAAAATTTATTATTTATGAGAGAGAACAGGGGTAGGGGAGGGGCAGAGGGAGAGAGAGAATCTCCAGCAGACTCCCCGCTGAGTGTGGAGACTGACTCCAGGCTCTCACAACCCTGAGATCATGACATGAGCTGAAATCAAGGGTCAGATGCTTAACCAACTGAGCCACCCAGGCACCCCTAGGATCCTTCTTTAAGACATTAAAAAGACCTGTCAGAATTTCCACTTCTGGGGCACCTGGTTGGCTCAATTGGTGGAGCGAATAGCACTTGATCTCAGGGTCATGAGTTTGAGCCCCACATTGTGTGTAGAGATTACTTAAAAATAAAATGTTATAAAATAAAAAAGAATTTCCACTTCTGGCATTGTATAGGTTAAAATTCCTGAACAACCTTCCTGACTAAAAAACAACTAAAATACTAGATTAAATATAATTTTTAACTTTAGAATTCACAGATGAACTGACATACACAAGTGTTCTCTTTTAAGTGACTCTTTAATTTCACTCCGAGGTATATGCTTTCAAGAAATTCTTGTAATTCCAGAAGACATTTTATATACTCTTTTTACATACAGTACCTTTTTAGATTATTAGGTTGTTCACTCTATGCAGATTACAGAAAGAAATGTAGATATGTATTGGCATGGAGAAAATATTCAACACATATCAAGTGACAAGAATGTTGCAGAACTCAATGTATAATCTCATTTTAATGAAAATATTAACATGTCCCTTGAAATAAATTTGAACAATATACACTGAAATTCAGACACTGATCATCACTGGTATGGTTTTCATTTCAAAATTATTTATTTCTGTAGTGTTTTAATATTTTGCACTAATCTCATTTATTTTTTTAAAGATTTTATTTATTTATTTGACAGACAGAGATCACAAGTAGGCAGAGAGGCAGGCAGTTGAGGGGGGAGGGAGCAGGCTCCCCACTGAGCAGAGAGTCCAATGCGGGGCTTGATCCCAGGACCCTGGGACCATGACCTGAACCGAAGGCAGAGGCTTAACCCACTGAGCCACCCAGGCACCCCACCATTTACTTTTATAATAATAAAAAAAAAGGATTGTTTTCATATGTATAAAAAACTTTTTTTTTAAGATTTTATTTATTTATTTGAGAAAGAATAAGAGAGAGCAAGAGCATGAGAGGGGAAGTCAGAGGGAGAAGCAGACTCCCGCAGAGCTGGGAGCCCAATGTGGGACTTGATCCTGGGACTTCAGGATCATGACGTGAGTGGAAGTCAGTTGCTTAACCAACTGAGTCACCCAGGCGCCCTGTATAAAAAACTTTTAAATAGAGGAATAATTTTCCTGGGAAAGATTTTTCCCCCTTTTGCAAACTGAAAAGAGTTCACCAGAGACCCCCGATTCTGTAAAAGAATTTGTGAGGACAGAAAGTTCAAATTGGGAAGGGTTTCCAGGTCCCTTTAACGGGGTAGAGGATGAATGGGGTGTGGTCAGTCCCCCAGGGTTACCAGCAAACCTGCTTTTTCCCTGCCATTCTCTCTCCTTTTTTATTTTTTATTTTTTAAAAATATTTTATTTATTTGAGAGAGAGACAGCGAGGGAGAGTATGAGCGAGAAGAAGGTCAGAGGGAGAAGCAGACTCCCTGTGGAGCTGGGAGCCCGATGCAGGACTCGATCCCAGGACTCCAGGATCATGACCTGAGCAGTTGCCCAACCAACTGAGCCACCCAGGCGCCCTCTCTCTCCTTTTTTAAAGATTTTATTTATTTATTTGACAGAGAGAGAGAGAGAGCGTGCATGCAAGTAGGCAGAGCGGCAGGCAAAGGGAGAGGGAGAAGCAGGCTCCCCACTTAGCAGAAAGCCCAATTTGGGGCTTGATCCCAAGACCCTGGGATCATGACCTGAGCTGAAGGCAGCTGCTTAACTTACTGAGCCACCCAGGTGCCCCATCCCTGCCACTATCTATCCCCTGCTCAGGAGGATAATGTAAATCTTGGCCAGCTGCCCTCCAGTCCTGCCCCACTGGTTCCAGTCAACTGAATATCTGGCAGTTAAGCCAAAAGCCAACAATATCCAGACTTCCAAGTAACACCTGTGAACTGAGAGAAGACAGTGGGGTCAGAGTAAGTACTCAGGGGCACAGTAGATCAAAGAATAGTGCAAAGGAGCTATAGGGGATATGGAAAGCCCAACAGATCTTGTTCTGGGATAGCTGTTGAATTGCCCTCTAGAATTTTCCATTGCAAGTGATGGGGCTTCTTGGGCCCTTGAGCTTGGAAAGGCATGGATGGAAGGGTTTCTGTGGCCCAGAAGAGAATTCAGCTTATCAAGAAGAAAAAAACGGCAGGCTTTTGCACATGCTGCGCCCTCTGCCTAGAACATTTCCCTCCACCTTATTCTGGCCATTCTTCATTTTTCTTCAAATTTCAAGTTATGGACCATTTCCTCTTCTCCAACTCTCACCACCCCACCCTCACCACCTCCAAGAAGGGTTTAGAGGCCTCTCTGCTCCCACAGCTGGTGCTTGCCTTAGCCAACACCATCCCACTCCAGCAACTCCCTGCTGGTCTTTCCTGGTGGATTTTAAACTGATGAGGTCAGGGATCATGATTATCCTACTCACCACTATATCTCTGGTATCTAGATACTCCTTAAGTATAGTACTCATAAACTGTTTTGATAAATGGATTTTAAAAAATGGAAGGAATGGCAAAGAATCCCTCCACTTGTCTGGAATGTGGTTCTCAGAAGCCTAAGGGAGTGGCCTCCTGGGCAAAGGAAAGCAGCAGGGAGCTGTACCCTCACTTGGTTTCCTCCCCACTCCCTACCATACTTTGATCATTATACCCCTTCCTCCCCAGCCCTGCAGCTCTACATCCAATTTGGCGTGAGCTTGAGCTCCCTCTACTGGCCAGACTTCAGTGCCACAGGCAGCCAAGCCCAGGTACCCTCCTTTGTTTCATTCTTCCCTCCCCTACTTTGGAGTTTAAGAGGAACTGCAATGTGAAGAGAAACCTCCAGCACACTGGAGGTTTCCAAGGTCTGACCCCCACGTTCCCATCCTCGACCCCAGGGGCACTTCCTTCATATCCTTACCTCATGCTCAGGTTCCTGGAGTCTATTGCCAAACTCCTACTCCAGCTAATTCACAGAGATATTAATTTCTGGAGCCCTCAGCTGATACATCAGCTCTGACTGCAAAAGAAAGATCCCAAATTGAGTTGGGAATAGACAGAGCAGAGAGAAAGGGACCCAGAAAGAGAAAAGATATACACCCACACTGAGACAAAGATCATGGTTGGAAAAGACCACCAGAGCTGACCCCAGATCTTTCCACCCCCATGAACTCATAAACCAGGGCCCCTTCCCTCTAAAGAAAGATTTCCCTGACCCTTTCAGTGTACCTGTGTCAGTGAGGACCTAAGGGGAATGATTGTGTTGATCAGATCTTCAGGCTTAATAGAAAGATTAGACTTTAGGGATGACTCCTGGACAAAAGGGCTCTCCCCGCCCCTGCCCGCTTCTCCTGAGAGGGCCCATCTGGGGCTCACATCTTCACTGTCACCACTGAGTGAATATTCTGGCTCCAGCCCTTTCTCAGGGATGCTCCTTTCCTTCTCTGGCATCAGCTCATCCAGCCAAAGGAGTTCCTGCGGTGAGAAGACCCTCTCCAGTGCCTTTCGGACCCCCACCAGGCCCAGCAACTGCAGGGTTAGAAACAAGGTCCAGGGCTGTCAGCGAAAGCAGCGAAACATGAGCAGTAGTAGCATGCATTGAGCACTTCCTATCTCCTACGCATCGTGTATTGCTTCACTTAATGCTGACACATTTCTACAAGATGGATATAATTGCTCCCATTGTATAGAGAAAGAAACTGAGGCCCTGAGAGTTTAGAAACTTCCCAGAGGGGTGCCTGGGTGGCTGAGCTGTTAGGTGTTTGCCTTCGGCTCGGGTTATGATCCCAGGGTCCTAGGATCAAGCCCCAACTTGGGATCCCTGCTCAGCTAGGAGTCTGCTTCTCCCTCTCCCACTCCCCCTGCTTGTATTCCCCTCCCCTGCTGTCAAATAAATAAAATCTTTTTAAAAATTTAAAAAAAAAAACAAAAGACAAAAAACACCTTTCCAGAAGCCACATAGCCGGGATATGGTAATCAGATTGGCCCTACTAGGAAGCCCAGGGTTCTTAACTTCCTCAGGGAGTAAGGATAAGACCAGAAACCACCAGTGTCATCTCCTCACTGAGTAACAGAAACACCAGTATTGCCTCTCCCAGGGACTCAGTTTGTGGTGGTTTTTTTTTTTTTTTCCCTTCATATCTCTGTCTGTGGTTGAACTCAAAGAGGTTGGAAATGGAGTTAAATCAGGTGTCCCAGGGTTAGCCTATCTGTGGTATCTCTCAGCTACCTTTCTCTGTCCTAAGATTCCCAACCAGGCAGAGCCAGGGCAAGTGAGAAGGGGAGAATCTTCCTCCTGTGGAGGCTTTGGCCACCCTTGCAGACTCAGAGTTTCCATGGATCCCTAGGACACTACCCAACCCAGCCCCAAGTCACCATGAGGGGGAAGATGATGGCTGCAGGGGTAGACTTGATTATCCAAAGCAGACCCAGGCAGGCAAGCTGGATGGCTGTGAAGAGGTGGACTCTGCTCAGAGGTACATGCCGCAAGAGCAGGAGGTCTGGCTGTTGTTTTGCTGGCATAAATAATAGCTGTATCCTCTTTGTGAACTAGGGGAACAAGAGGAAGAGGAAAGCTGGATACTCAGCCTGGGGGGTGTCACTATTAGCTATCCAAGCCTAGCATGAGGGGGAAGCCAGAAGACTCCCTTGGCACCCTCCCCATTCAGAGCAGGGCAGCAGAGTCCTATGCCCAGAAGAGTCCAGAAAAGAGGATAGGAGAGGACTTGGCAAGTATAGGCAGGAGGTAGCAGCAGGAAACAAGAGGAAGAGTGGGATTACATGGTACATATAATGGGCTCACCTGAATGCTGCTAATTGCTGCCACCCCCATGTACAAGAAAATGCCATAGAGCACAGGCATTGGGATGAACTGGTAGAAAGAAGCAGAGAGCTGGCAAAGGAGTTCACTTCTGCAAGCTGCCCAGATGCCCCCCACCTTCACGTAGGCTCCAACCCCAGCCTCCAGCATCCACATCTAAGCCTACCCAGCTCTTTCTGTTCTTTTCTGACTTTGCATGCCTGATACTGAATCTTCAAGACAGTCGGAGGAGCTAAATTCTTTAACTGTCTCCATTTTACAAAAGGGGGAATTGGATTTCAGAGAGTCTCAGCGAACTTCTCTACTATCTGGCCTACTTCTCCAGTCTTATCTATCGTGTTTTTCTCTGCTCTCTCTGTTCCTGCTCTATGACTTCCTTTCCTTCCCTCTACATGCCCAAGTGTGTTTCTCCCCCTTGCAAGCCCTTTGCTTTGCTTTGCTATTTCCCTCCACCTAAAATGCCCTTTCTTGACTTTCTTCTCACTACTCAGGCTGCTCACTACTCATCTCTTGACATCCCAGGAGGGTGTGACCTTTCAATCTAAAGTAGACCCCTTGCATTCTTAATCACCTTACCCTCTTATATTTTTCTTTAAGAGTAGTCACTATCTGAAATCATCCTATTTTATTAATTTTTTTTCATGGGTCTCTTCTCACCAGACTGCAAGCAGTGGATGGTCTGTTTTGATCACTACTGTTATCCCCAGTCTTTGGAACAGTGCCTGGCATATGGTTTATGCTCAGTAAATATCTGCTGAATGAGAGTCACCTAGGTAGTAAGCAGCTGATCTGGTCCATCTGGCTCTTTCAACTACTCTGCTCTACCCAGCTCCATGACCTTTCCCTCCCCAAACCTCTCCTCACTAATGACTCTTGTATGCCATTCTCCATGCTCTCGATTGCTTTGCTGCCTTGGCTTGTTGAACATTTCTGTGATTACGTGTTACTTAAGTTTTGTTCACATGTGTATATTGCTAATAGGGGCTTAGCTCCATATCTCTTTTCAATACTCCTGCCCCTTCCTGTGCACTGCCCCCTTCTCCCAAGTGTCTAGCAGAGTCATGCACATGGCAGGTATTCTACAAATACCTGGTAGGAGAGAAGGGAAGTGGTTTTGCCTCAAGGTTTTTCTGGGGTGTGATGATCACACTCTCCATTTAAGGTCAGCTGGGAGGCTGGAGCCAGGGTACCATCCCACTTGGGCCACAGAGGATGGAGGCATGCCCACACCCCTGCTCCACTGGGTAGAAAGCCCCTGGGTAAGAGGTTGAGTTCTCGGATGAACCTGAGAAACTAGCTCCCTTGGTGATCTTTTGTAAGCTACTTAACCTCTTCGACCTTCACCCTCCTCATTTGTGAAGTACAGATGCCTCTCAGGATTCATGTGAGGACCAGATGAGGCCCACTGTGGAGAAAACAATGCAGTGCCTGGTGCCCAGTAAGTATTTAGCCAGTGTCAGTTCTTGCTTTATTTATTATTAGAGCTGCCCTGCCTGCACCCCCCCCCCAGCCTAACAAAGGTACCTTGAGTACAGGTGCCAGGAAGATGGAAGTTCCCGTGAGGATGAATACCACCAGGCCTGTCAGCCTCTGCTCCCTGTGCGGAGGGGGAAGGGTTAGCTAGGGTCTGGGGGAGCCCCCAAGGTGCCAGGCCCAGAGACATGGACCAGATACTACTAGAGGCACTGGCAGGAGGGAAGTGGAGGGACCCCACCCCCCACCCCCACCCCGGCAGTCAACCTAGGCACAGTATGCAAAACTGGTGGAGAGGAACAGGCAGGGCACTTCAGTTCGGGTGTCCCAGGCCTCTCCATCAGCTCAAGCTCATAGGTTTTTATTTTTATTTTGATGGAAATTTAGCAGTTTTTACAGGCCATAAAAACTTTTCTTTCCCAGTTTCAAAGTTATTTTTGCATACTTTTGACACATTGTGTTTCCAGTAGTTACAAATTGTTTTTGTGATGGTAACTCTGTAACATCAATGAGGTACTCCTAAGCTGAGGGCAGGGGGAATTAGCGGGCCTCACCCAGCCCTGGCTGCCTCTGCCTTCACAGCTAGGAGGATCCTCTCAAGGGCCCTTCCTATCCCATGGCCAAAGGAGAATGGGGGAAGATCTGACACACCTGTCTCAGCCCAGAACCCATCTGTTCACCCCACTGCAGTGTTCACAAGCAGTGAGAGCCCTCTGGAGTCACCAGCTTCGAATTTAAGCTGTCCAGATTACTGCTTCATTTCCCACCATACCACATTACTGACCACCTCTCATTCTCACCTCCTGAATACTGGCCTCACCTGATCCCCAGGAAGCTGCGGGGCTCCCCCAGGGCACAGGCTCTGCTTTCTCTCCGAAGACTGTCCATGTGGGCCAGGGAGATGACCGTGGCGGAGACATACCAGGGGAGTCCCAGCGCTGACATGAGCACCATCAGTACAGCCACACAGAAGAGATCCAGGTGGAAGCCAGCACCCTTCTGCACGTAGTGGTGGAGCATTGAGGGAGAAACTAAGCCAGACCTGGGCTCTCTGCCCTCTGGAGTGGGAGAGGGAGGTCCTGGACCCCATCCTGGTGTTTCTGTCCCTTGGGCTAGGGGCCTAGGGTCTCACCCAGCAGGCCTTACCCGCAGCTTATATTCAGCACGGTTAAGGATGACTGCTGTGATTTGCTGGTCCATGAAGATGAGGATAGACAGCAGCAGGGCGGGTAAGGCTGCTGCCACACTCAGCCACCAGGGGTTGGTTCCAAAAGGTGATACCAGCCAGCCACGCCCAGGGAGTGTGGGCTGGGAGAGGGTGTTCCACAGACAAGTTAGAGAGAGTCTCCCAGAAGTACCTCATCTGTACACCCCAGCGTTGGCATTCTTCCATTAGCCCCCATTCTAAGATGGAGTTGGTAGTTAGGAGCAGTATGTGTATGCACAGCTGTTTCAAAGCCTCCCAGTGTCTTAAAAGAGGGCAGTAGGAACAGGACCACCCTAAGGGTTGGGCTGGAACCAGGGGCTCTGCACTTGTGTTCTCAGGGGCCCTCCTGCCCTGCAAGAGGAGGAGATGGAGGGTGAGACCTGCCCACACTACTTGATGTACAGCACCCTCCTCCCTAAGCACCATCCCCACTCCCCAACCAGGGTGGAGCGACTCAGGCTCAGACCTGCCTTGATCTGGGGCAGGGGCAGGGCAGGGTGTGTCTGCGTCTGCTCTGATTATAAGCGTCTCTGTGGGGGAGGGGACCCCAGTTGCCAGCTCAGATTCTGAGCCCCTGAGGCTACCCCAGTTGGAGTCCCCCTGTTCTGTCCTGGGGGAACCTGGAGAGGAGGTCTCCAAATGCACAGGCAAAGTCTAAGTGCTAAGTCAGTGCTAAGCCTTGTCCTGTGCATTGTCCTGTGCCCTTGGTAGGGAGCTCCAGCTTTACCAGATCCGAGCCGGCAGCTGGGAGTGGGGGGTGGGGGGCGGCAAAGAAGAGAGTGGGGAGTAGTGGAGAGGGTAGGGTCAACCCATGACAACAATAAGTAACATTTATTAAGGTCTTGGTATGTGCCCGTCCCTGCACTGTGGTAAAATGCTTTACACTCATCTTCTGTGAAGCTCAAGACAACTTATAGAGTAGGAGCCATTGTTATTTATTATTTCCATTTTATAGATGCATAAATTGAGGCTCATTGATGAGAGATGTGAGTTAATTTGCCTAAGGTTGTACAGCTAGGAAGTGGCAGAACAGGATCTCAAACCCAGGGCTGGCTGAGGAGAACCCACCTTCTTAACCCTTAATTTATAATAATAGCTGCCATGTATTCTGCCCCAATGTGTCAGCAGCAGTGCCTCATTAATCCTCACAGCAACTCTGTGAGGTCATTTTTATTAGCCTTTCTATTTTATAAGCGAGGAAATGGAAGCTCAGAGGAAGAGAAGCGTGGGATCTATGCATTTCCTCCTCCAAGGTCCTGTCTGCTGGCCCTGCTCTCCCCTCTGTCTTATACTCCCAGCTCTCACCTTGAACTCACTGGGCACCGTGAGCTTTGGTGTGGCCAGACCCAGGAAGGAATCAAGGCCACAGCCCAGTAGCATGGCCAGGACTGAGGAGAAGTCACCGAGCACTTTGCGCACCTGGCCACACAGTAAACACTCAGTCAGATTCAGGCCCGCCACCCGCTTCCTTCTTCACCCTTTCCCATGCATATACAGGGCCCACAAAAAGAGAGGTAACACTCACCCCAGAGGGGAAGAAGCGGCTTGTCTTTACATGCTTGAGGGCCATGGCCAAGAGGAAGGAGGTAAGAAAGAGGAGGAGGGAGAAGAAGGCGATGTCTGGGACTGCATGACAGCTGGGGCCACGAGGGCGGCCTCCCCGCCGGGCACACTCAGGTGGGGGCAGCAAGGAGGCATTGACCAAGCCTAGGTCCTATATGGAGGGTGTTGTCAGGGATGAAGTTATAGGTGGTGAAATAAAAATTGACATTCACTCAGACAGGAGGGGCCCAGGATAAGAGGTCTCCAGCCACAGCACAGGTCTGGTCCTCTATGACCTATGAGGTTTGCCTAGCCTGTGGGGTGGGAAAAGCCAGGAACCACTGACTTCTTTGGCTCCCAGCCTTTCTCTCCAGGCCCTCCCAGGAATAGGCCCTCACCAGACTTGAGATGTCATCTCTGTCTTTTGGCTCTGTCCTCATCCACTGAGACTCATTTCCTGGGAAGCAGAGAACAATTTGGGTATATGCCTCTCCCCTGAGAACCCTCTCCAATCCCTCAGAAGTCTAATCTCATGGACCAAGTGAACCAGAAAGGCACTGGCTTTCTTAGTTCTTAGAAAGTTCTTAGTTCTGACTCATCTGTCTGCTGACTCCAATCACTACCGAGTCTGTGCTCCTCAGAACGTTGCCTGGTCCCTTCAAATTCCTCACCTATCTGTATCCCTGGTACCCAGCACAGGACTGGCCATAGAGGACACCTAGCAAAATGTTTGCTTAATGGATGAGTCCACCATCTATGGGTTTCTACCAGGACAAGAACTGGTTTTGTTCATGCCCAGCAGAGTCTGGCACACTTGAGAGGACATCTTGTCTCCATCCCTGCTGTTTCCTTCCACATGGAGGTATTTGTGCCAAAGTAATATGCTGGGCCACTCTCCCCCTGAGTTGGTCACTCAGACTGCGAAAGGGGAGCAATTTATTTGACTGGTGAGTTTGAGAGAAGAAGCCGGGCATGCCTCTCTCTGTTCCCTCCTCTCCTCGCTCTTGGGAATAAGCTGCCTGTACTGTGCATGCATTTAGCTCTGCTCCTTTGGGGCAAAACAATCCCTGTCCAGTGCAGACATGACTGAGTGCGTAAACCTATCTAATTTCAGTTTCATCGTTAGGAAGCCCATTCCTCCATAGATGTAAGCATGTTCTTCAATCGGCATTGTCAGAAGAAAAAACAATATTGGGTCTGCTTTGTTACTTCTCAATTGATTCAAAACCAGAGTGGGGAAAAGTGCTGCTGGGTTTGGGGTAAGTATTCAGGAATCTGCTGAACTTAACAAGGGGGGACAGCAAGAGGACAAACCCTCCCCCTCCTGCATCCTTCCCCATCTTGCCAAACTCCCTGTTTCCCTCACCCACCTCCCAGGTCTGGGTACTGGCAAAAGCAGCCATAGGCAGGATACCCAGGGCGCTGGATGGGATAGGCACTGGTCAAGCTCAGCATTTTGCCCACAGCATCGTAGATGAAGATGAGGCTGATGAGGGCACAGAAGCCTTCTTCGGTGAAGCGGGTGAAGTAGCGTACCAGCACGCTGGCCTCTGTGGCCACCAGTGCCAGGCAAAATGTGGCCACCCAAATGCCCACCCACAGGCGGAAAGGTAGGTAGTCCAGGTTGTAATCTCTGGTGGGGGCGGGAGGGGTAACACAAACAGGAATTGGCAGAGCTGCTCTGCTCTCTACTTAACCCAGGTTAGGTGCCCCTGGAGCCAGACAGTTTCCACCCTCCCCTACTGACCCAGCCAGGACCAGGCTAAGAGTGTAGCTCATGAGGGTCTGGTGACAGCTGGGGTATTCTCCTACCTACTGAAGGAGAAGAGCAGGCGCTCAAAGACCAGCACTGGCCCCGTGCTGCTGAGGATGGTGAGGGGCTGGCCAGCCATCAGGCAAAAGGCAGCTCCAGCCACCGCAGTGCCCAGGAAACTTTCCAGCACCCCCTAGAAGCCAGCAGGGAGCCTCGTCCGCACAGGACACTGGAGTCCTCAGCACAGCAACCCAAGTTTCCAGGGAAGCCCACCCATCATCCCAGGGAGGGTTAAAGAGCATGGCTGGCAGAATACCACAACTTGTGCCTGCCTCCCTCATGCCTCCCACTCACCTGAGCACCACTGGTGGCTTCCCCCAGCATTCCCCCAAAAGTGATGGCATTAGTGACAGTGGCCAAGTAAATGTAGAGCACAGCTGAGAAGCACTGGGGATGTAGCGCGTCCAAGAAGTCGCTGGGGTACCATGAGGCCTTCCGGCGCACATCCTGGATGAGGCCCCCAAAAAGCCTCCCACCCGTGGTTTGTCAGTGACCCGGGTGGCCCCACCCCATGCCCCATCCCTGCTACTTTTCCTGGGACTGGGTGAGCCCCTCCGCAGTGAGCATATGCCTCTAAGCCCCTGTGACCCCTGTTCCCTCCCAGGACGCTTACCCTGCTCTCACCCCAGCTCACCTCACCTGCCTGTCCGCTGTAACTCTGGGCTGTGCAGCTGTGGCTGGTGGCCATACCTGTCCTCAGCCAGGGCCCCATGCCGGGCAGAGGGGCCCTGGACCTCCTTCAGTTGTGAGAGGATCCTGGAGAATGGGAACTCAGGTTGCCTGAGGATCTCCAACCCGAACATGACTGGGCACCCTGCCACCTGGTGGCTGCTCATGTCTCTGCCAGCAGGCTTGGAATCCAAAGATGACTTTCTACCCCTTTCCTGGAATCCCCTACCTTCCTCCACAGTGGGAAGTTCCCCCACCCCCATACCTTTTGTGCTGGGAAGGCAGACATTTAGGTGGGGCAATCCGGGCTGTCGGGTCCCACCGACCTGGAGGGAGCACTGTCACCTCCTCTAGGAAGGCATCCAAGGCTGCCAGAAGGTCGTGAAGGTTGCTGGCCCGACGAACTGACCACTGGAATTGCTAGGGATAGCGGCACAGAGGGGCCCTAAATGGAGATCTGGACCCTTACGTGCATTTTCACAGTCTCAAAGCTAGACCCAACTCAGATAGGCAGACACGTCTCAAGCATTCATTCATTGATGCATGCATGCAGTCAGTACCTATTGGCTGCGTACTGTGTGCCAGCACTGTGCTAGATAAGGGGACTCCAGCGCTAGCAAAGGAAACTTTAGTCCTCATTCTTATGGACACAAAACCATACTCTGCCTCACTGCTGTATTCTGTCACACATCTAGAGTCCACACATGCACACTCGCTGACACAAGTCTGTGTGGGCACGTGCACACGCGTGGGCGCGTACACATACACACACACACACACACACACACACACACACACCCCTGCCCAGCTCACCGGGTCACTGAGGAGGATGGCCATTGCTCGGCCCATCTCATGGTAGCCCTTTCCCAGTGTAGAAGGACCAAGGAGGAGGCAGAAAAATCTGAAGAAGGAACCGGGCCCCAGAAATATCAGAGGCAGCTCTCCCATAAGGCAGCCCTGATCTCTGCCCTCGCTACCAGCCCCCATATGTACACTCATGTGCACACCTACTTTGCAGCCCTGACCACTACCCCCTCCACAGACCCCTGAGCACCATCCTGCACTCACCCCCAAAAGAACTGGACCAGAGACCTCCCAATCCCCTCCCCAGTAAAGATCCCTCTTCTGGTCTCCAGAACCCTCCACTTTCATCAGCCTTACCTGCTGGGGAGAGGAACCTCAGTGAGGGGTCCCAGCACCACTGGATCCCGCAGTCGCACAAAGGCCCCCAGGGGCTGCCCCAGAAAACCCAACTCTCCTGCCAGCACAGCCCCGGCCTCAGCCCCTGGAGGCAGCTTCCTTCTCAGGGGGTTCTGACGCTAGTTGGGGGTTCAAGGAGACACGAAGGACAAGAGCTCATTTGGGGAGGTCGATGTTGGCAAAATATTGATTGATAATGAGGCAAGTGAAGGGTGAACTTCTGTTCATCCCTGACCCCTCTCCCAGCCCTGCCCGAGGAAGGGCCACAAACCTGTTCCTTCAGTGGGGCTTCCTCACTGTGAGAAGCCTCTCTTGGATGGGCAGACCCTTCAAAACAGGATTCGGCAGCGACTAAGAGCACGGGCTTTGGAGGTAGAGGCAGCAGGGCTTCCTGACAAGATTTCCCTCTGACAAACGATGAAAACTGGAGCTTCCCTCTCTGAGCCTCAGCTTTCTTATCACTAAAATGGGGCTAATTGGGGTACTACCTCACATGATGGCTGTGACGATTAAATGAGACACTACACACAAAACTCCTGGCACAATGCCTACCAACAACACTTACCAGAACTCCGGCCCCTCCATTCTTCCCCGCTCACCATTACCTCCACTTCTTCTCACCCATGAGACCCGAGTTGAGGTATAAGCCAAGGCTAGGCTGGTCTTGGTCCAGGAAGGGGGCAAGGGGATTAGGGCTTTTGGTGCTGGGCCCAAAGACAGGTCTCTCACCCTGGCAGGGCCTGGTGCCTGTGGGCTGGATGAGGTGCTGGGGTCTCTGCAGCAACAAGGCCTGCAGCTGCCCTCTCAGCTCTGGGCTCAGCGAGTCCACTCTGGTCACCTGTTCTGAAGAACAGAGGTGGAGCTCCAACCCTTTCCTGAGAGCTCCCTGCCCCAAAACTCTTCCCCTTTCCCCTCTGCCCAGGTCCCTTTCCATTCTGGAAACTTGCTCCTCTACTCTATTCTTCCATCCCCACCCCCTACCCCCCACAGTGATGGAGAAAGCTAATCCCTAGGGTGGGGTGGGGTGAGCTCTGGAAAGTTATGAAATGTGCAGGGGAAGTCCCAGGGAAATGGCATAGTTGCCCAGGCCCTCCCTGCAAAGGTTCCCCACGTACCCACGAGCTCCAGGAAGCTCTGAGCTGGACAGTCCAGCAGCACAAGGCCCTCGGCAAGTAGGCTGCGGAGCTTCTGAAGGCTGGGCAGTGCCAGTGTGGGCACGTGAGGAACACTCCACCGGCCTGCACCCACCTCCAGCTTCTCCTCAAACAGCACCCACCTGCGGTGGAAAGGAGTGGACTGTTATCGAGGCCAACTCTCCCAGGTGCAGGAGGGAGCACACAGGAGAGGCAGGGATGGTAGGGCCATGGAGGAGTCCTGGGCCCAGTGGTGCAAAGTATGCCTCTTCCTAGGCATTCACCCCTCACCTAGGGTCTTGGGGAACTCACAATATACTGCATTGAAAGCCAAGCATCGTGGAGGGTGAGAGCCTGAACTGGAGAACACAGAGAGGAACTCCTGATTGGGGGTTAGAGCACCTCCTCACACAGAAGGAGCTACGGGTCATGGAGAAGTCCCCAGCTGGGGAAACAGAAAGAACCCTTAAAACTGCCCTGGGTCCGACTCACCTGCCAGTCTCTCTCCACTCCAGGGCCTGGGGCCAGCCCAGAAGCTCATTCAGCTGAATGAAGAGCAGAGGGTCCTTGGGCACCCCCAGCTCCCCTCTGTCTATGTCAGAGGGGCTGTCAGGGCTGGGGCCAGAGCCAGTGCCATTGTCCAGCTCTCCTGTGGGCACATTTTCACAAGCACTGGAGACCTCAAACTCCTCCTGGCCTGGTAGCTTCATCTTGGGGAGGCCTGCACAGACTCTTAGGGAGCAGTGCAGTTCTAAGTTTTGAATCCAGAGGCCCTCCAGCTGGCTGCATTTATAATGCACTCTCCCACCCCCCACCCCCCACCCGCACACAAGCAGCACAACGCAAACAGAGCAAGGCCTGCTGACTCCAGAGCCAACCAGATCATTCCCTTTCCCACTTGCTCTCCCCAGCCCTGGCTGCCTGCGAGCATTTTTAAGGCTAACCTGATCCTTCCCAGGCTCTTCAGAAATGCCCAGCCTGGAGCCAAAATGTTGTGTGCGTTTTCTATGGGATCAGGTCGGACTAGACTGTGTTTTGTGTAAATTAACAGGGGTAAGTCACAGGCCCAAGTCTGAGGACTGGGACCCTCAGATTATCCAGCCCTCTACTCTGTATCAAATACAAACACCAACCCCCAGGACTGTTTTGAGTGTCACCAATACACCCTAAAGGCATCCATTTGGATAAACAGAGACCTAATAAGTAACTGGGTCTGTTACAGAAGTAACAGTTATAAGTAACTGGCTTCTCTTAGAGAAGCCAGGCTACTATAAGGGAGACACCAGGCAGAGTCCCAGCCCATTAAATGGGCTAAGGAGGCAGGCATTTCAAGGAGAACACAGTGCCTGAGGCTTAAATTCCTTTGTCTGAACACACCTGGAAACTTTCCAGTTTAGCAGTGTCCCTAGGGTCTGCCCTTCTAACTCAGCCTGGCATTAAGGACAGAGGCGCCAGCAAGGGTGTGTGTATGAAGGAGTTCCTGGAGCCCAAAGAACAAAGGAGAATGTGGTCTATTAGCAAGTCCTGTTGGCTTTACCTTCAAAGTAAACCCAGCATCCAATCACATCTCCCCCGCCTCCCACACTTCCACTCTGTTCCAAGCCTCCATCCTGTCTCACCTGAATTATTTCAATAGCTTTCTAATCTCTTGCAATCATCTCCCTGCTTCCACTCTTCCTTCCTTGCCCAAAATTCTTAATCCGCATAGCAGCCATAGAGATCCTTTTAAAAGGTAATCAAGCTACATTCCTCTTCTCAGAACTCACCTAAGGCATTCCCATTACTCCTAGAAGAAAAGTCAAACTCTGTCATGATGTGTAAGATCTACAGTCTGGCCCTATCCCTATGTCCACATCTCCTACCGCTGGCCCTTGCCCACTCCTTTCCTGCTGCATTGGTCTTTGTCATGCAAAGCCTGTAGCTGCCTGGGGGTCTTCGCTGTAGCTCTTCTCTCTGCAAGGACAGCTTTTGCCCCAGATCGTCACCTGACTGGGTCTCAGCAACAGAAGTGTCATCTTTGACATTACCTACTCAAGGAGACCTTGTTTTTTCCACCCAGCCCTGTGTCTCCAACACTGTTCTCGGTTTTATTTTCGTCCCAGCAGTTATCACTACTACAATCTGCCTCATTTATTTGCTGTTTATTGTCTGCCCCGCCGCGCGCGCGCGCACACACACACACGCGCACACACACACACACACGCGCGCGCACACACACACACATACACACTGGAATGTACCGTTCAGTGAGCAGGTATTTTACCTATCTTCTTCAACGGCTGCCCCTAGCGCACCTAGTGGCACTCAATAAATATTTGCTCCATGAGCGCATAGAAAGGGAGGGGCTGGAAAATAAATGCGCTTCTCCTGGAGATCACACGAGGGCGCTGCTCCCCGCGGACAGTATCGCTTGGTCCACTCATCAGCCCTTTTCCCCAGTGGACCCGCCAGGGCGCAGAGATGACGAGAGAGCAGGGCGGAGGGGGTGGTGTCCTTAATCCTCCAACTTTCCCTGGATTGGCCCAGTGGGATGGGATGGAGGGGGGGAGCGCAACAAGGATGGAGAGAGAGGGATAATCGTGCTCTTTGAATGTGGGTCAAACCCTTCACTAGATACGTGGGACCCCCTCCCTCATGGGAAATGGGACTTGGGCTGATTCTCCCCACCAACCCCAGGTATGGACTTGGAGCAGAGCGATTTGCCCTAGTCCAAGGAGGTCCCAGGATAGAAATGAAAGTAGTGAGTCACTATTTTGCCACTTGGAGAGGAGGTGCTGAGTCTCAGGTGGGGGCAGGGGGAGTTGGTTTCTGCTCCAGGAGGAATAGAAACTGGCCTAGAACCTAGGAGGGCCTGGAATCCCTGTGATCACCCACTTCAAGAATGTGCCCCAACCTCAGGGCAAGTGACTCAAGAGAGCCTGAGGGAGACAGGAACAGGCACTTGGCATGAGTAACCCCCCTCACACATATAGTCTCCCTTTCCACCCCGACTGCCAAAGTTCAGAGGGTCTTACCTTGCCTTCTCTGTGGTCCCAACTACTTGGCTCCCCCAAGGATGCCTGCAGTAGAGGGGCACCATGCCTCCCCTGTCCCCAGGGTCCACTGCTACCTCTTGGGTCCTAAGTGCCATGAGCTGTGCAGGTTGGTGAGGGATGTGAGTGAGAACTTGCCGCTTTGTCTGTAGGCACCAGCTGTCTTCCAGGCAGGGCTCAGTGAAGGCAGGCCAAATGGGCAAGTAGCCTTGGGTGTTGGCCCTGGAAAATACCCTGACCCGGGAATCCAAAAACTGGGTTCTCATCCTGGCTCAGTCACAGATTTATTAGGTGTTCTTGACCAACGTCCTTCCCCCTTTCTGGGCCTGTTTTCTTTGTATAAATTAAAACAGTTGGAGTAGATGATTTCCAAGGTTCAAAGCATACTTTCACGCAATACTCTGAGCTCAACCCGGAGTGGAAGGGAGTGGTGTCATGAACAGATTACCTTGGTATAAATCCAGGCTTGGTCACTTTCCAACAAGTGGAGAAGAGATTAGTTTTTGCGGAACCTGAGTTTTCTTATCAGCAAAAGGAGAATAATAAAAGTACTCACCAGAGACTTTATTAAATGAAACAATGGATGTAAATTAAGCCTACCACATAGAACACATAATATGGAGGCTATTATTACTATACAACGGAAAACAGTCACTCGTAGGGTGGGAAAGAAAGAAAATATATATTGATATGTCAATTATATCCAACCCTGTCGTGGGCACATTATCACACATAATCCTTGCAACAACTTAAAAAAAGAAAAAACCTTTTACTTCTTGTGGTGCCTGGCTGGTGCAGTTGGTTAAGTGACTGGCTCAGGTGGAGATGTTGGGGTCATGAGATAGAGCCCCACGTCAGGCTCTGAGCTTAGTGTGCACTCTGTTTAAGACTCTCTCTTTGTTGGGGTACCTGGGTGGCTCAGAATGTTAAACATCTGGCTTGGGCTCAGGTCATGTTACCAGGGTCCTGGGCTCAAACCCCATATGCAGGAAACCTGCTTCTCCTTCTCCCTCTGTCCTTCCCACCTCCCATTGCCACTCACTCTTCTCTCACTCATTCTCTCTCTCTCTCAAATACAGAAATAAAATCTTTAAAAAAAAAAAACCCTCTCCCTCTCCTTCTGCCCCTCTCCCACCTCAAATAAATAAGCCTTTAAAAACAAAACTTTTACTTCTTAAAAAACTCTTTGGGGCACCTGGGTGGCTCAGTGGGTTGAAGCCTCTGCCTTCAGCTCAGGTCATGATCCCAGGGTCCTGGCTGCTTCCTCCTTGCTCTCTGCCTGCTTCTTTGCCTACTTGTGATCTCTGCCTGTCAAATAAATAGATAAAATCTTAAAAAAAAAAAACTCTTTAATTTTTTGACCATTTATGAGAGTCTAATTACAGAAGAAGAAATGAAGTTGCAAAAAAGATACAAAGAGATCTTCAGCTGGCACCTTTCATCCACCTTCCCCCAATGGTAACATTACATAAAGATAGCACAATGTCAAAACCAGGAAAAAGACTGAGGCACAATACTGTTAGCTAGGCTACAGACCTTATTCAGATTTCCTTTATTTCTGCATGTACTCATTTGTCTACGTATGTGCCCATGTGTGTACAGTTTTACGACAGTGTATCACATCCAAGCTGGACATGTTGCTCAACTTCCTTAAGCATTGGTTTTTCTCATCAATAAACTGGGGGTGAAAATACTATCTTCCTCAGAGGACTGTTGTGAGAATTAAATGAGATAATGTATATAGAGTTCTCAGAGCAATGCCTAAAATGTAGTGAGCTTTCAAAAAATTTAAGTATGTTTTAATTTTTTAAAAAGACTTTTATATATTTATCATTTGAGACAGAGAGAGAGAAGAGGAGGGGAAGAAGGAGAGAGAGAGAGAGAGAGAGAGAGAATCTCAATCAGAGCCCATACTCAGCAGGGAGCCCAACACAGGGCTGGATCCAAAGACTCTGAGATTATGACCTGAGCCAAAACCAAGAGTCCAACCCTTAACCGATTCAGCCATCGAGGTGCCCAGTATTTTTTAAGAAAAATCATGGCTTTAAAAGCGGCTTGAAATACATAAATCATTCATATTTCTTTTTTTAAATTCATAGTTGTTGTAGAAAAAAATAGAAAATGCCCATAAGAGTAAAAATAACAAAATATAATTGCATAATTCCTTACCATAAAATAAATTAATCATTTTACTCACTATTAATCATTTTACTCACACCACAAATATGAGGCACATTTCATTATTCCCACTTTATTATATAAACACTGAGACTCAGGGGGCACCTCCGTGGCTCAGTGGGGTAAGCCTCTGCCTTCAGCTCAGTTCAGGATCTCAGGGTCCTAGGATAGAGCCTTGCATCGGGCTCTGCTCAGCAGGGAGCCTGCTCCCCGCCCCCTCCTTCTTCTCTGCCTGCTTGTGATCTCTCTCAAATAAATAAATAAAATCTTTAAAACAAAACAAAACCACTGAGATTCAGAAAGGTGAAGCAGTTTGCCATGGCTGCTGAGCTTCTGAACGAGCAGCTGCAATTTAACGGACACACTTGCTCCCAGCTGCGGACGGCAGACTGACGCAAGATGAACATGGATCCTGGGGGACAAGCAGCCCATGCTGGCTTCTGAGTGCTTGCTAGGTTCCAAGCACAGCCCTAGCACCTCGTGGTCATCTCCATGAGTCTTCATGATGGCCCTTGGAGGTAGGTATCAGCCCCATTTCTGAATGAGGAAACTGAGCCTCAGAGATACCTTGGTACCTTGGCCAAAGTCCTAGCTAGTGGCTAGTGGACCCAGGGTTTAGAAAGGGGTCCTTTGCATCCCTGAACCTGAGCTTCAATGCCTCTGCTCTTAGGGGTTCATACAAGATGCTAGTGGAATGTGTGTGGAGGGAGGGTCTCTCCACTTGGGGGGCCTGGGCTTCTCTCACTCTGGAGGTGGGATACCCTTCCCTGACATTCACCTTGACCCCAGACCACCAAGATCCAGGCAACATTTGGAGCAGGCCCTGAGTGTTGGAGCCCGCTTCTACTCCTTACAACGCCCACACTCCTTCTGGAGTAGAGGAGTCAGGGCATTTGAAGGGGAGAAGAAAGAAGAGAGCCTGAGTCTGCAGCACAAAACCACCAGCACACGGCATAAACTTCTCCGCCTCAGGCTTTTCATGCTCCTGCCACCGAGCCTTCCACATTCAGGAAATGTTGGCAAGGCAGCTACAGAGATGTGATTTCTGAGTTTCACATTAATTTTGTATGCTCCGTTTACTTCCAGAAGAGATGTAAAGACAATAAAAGACATGGATACAAGTAAATATTTAAAAAATGAGCACTTGTAATGAAACCAAAGTAGAGAAGAAAGAAACAATTTTCCTCAAAATTCTGGACTAGGGATAATCATTGCAACTGAGCATCAGAACTTTTATTTTTTTAAAGATTTTTATTTATTTGACAGAGAGAGTGAGTGAGTACAAGCAGGGAGAGCAGCAGAGGGAAAGGGAGGAGCAGGCTCTCTACTGAGCAGGGAGCCCGATGCAGGGCTCGATCCCAGGAGATCATGACCTGAGCTGAAGGCAGATACTTAACCAACTGAGCCACCCAGGTGCTCCAAGCATCAGTACTTAACTGTGATCTTACTGACAGTGGAGGCAAAAAGAACCTATGAATTTGACATTTTGTCATTACCTAATAAAAGTAAGTAGCTGTACTAGATAGTCACAAGAACCAAACTTTCTAACACTGAATTAACTATAGGAGGAATTTGTTATACCTTATTCAGGCACTGGCCAGGGACTTATATATAATCGTATCTAGAACAGCACTTTTACGAAGGATACAGAAAGGGTTCTCATGTAAGTTTTTCTGGTGTTAGTGGTCCTCAGCCATGTCAAAATAAATATTTCTTTTTTATAGCAAATATGTTAATATTCCTTTACTATCGTGAAATAAAGTTCACAGAGAATAACCTATCTGCACATTTACGTTCTTCTCTTTTGTAGGAATCTATCCATGTTAACATTTTGATGTATTTTTTCCAGTTTTTTCCCCCATACATAGGTTTTGAAAGCATTTTATTTATTTTTTTTTGTTTTTTAGATTTTTATTCATTTGACAGATAGAGATCACAAGTAGGCAGAGAGGCAGGCAGAGAGAGAGGAGGAAGCAGGCTCCCGGCCGAGCAGAGAGCCAGATGTGGAGCTCGATCCCAGGACACTGGGATCATGACCTGAGCCGAAGGCAGAGGCCTTAACCCACTGAGCCACCCAGGCGCCGCTTGAAAGCATTTTAAAATAATTATAGAGAGGAGTACCTCACTGGCTCAGTCAGAAGAGCATGAAACTCCTAATCACAGGGTCATGAGTTCAAGCCCCAGTTGGATGCAGAGATTACTTAAATAAACTTTCAAAAATGTTTATTTAAAAAAAATAAAGTAATTATAGAGATACAATTCTATATACTTTATTTTTGCCTTCTTCTTTTTTTTTTTTTTAAGCAGGCTTCACACCCAATGTGGGACTTGAACACATGACCCTCAGATCAAGAGTCACACGGTCTACCAACTGAGCCAGCCAGGGACTCCTAATTTCACTTTTTTAAATTGAGGTATAATTAACATATAACATTATAATACTAGTTTCAGGTATACAGCATAATGATTTAATATTTGTATATATTGTAAAATGATCACCATAATTGCATATTTACTCTTTAAAGAAAGTCAATGCCCTAATTAATAGAAAAGAGAAAGTGATTAAAAATAAAATAGAGGGGGTGCCTGGGTGGCTCAGTGGGTTAAGCCTCTGCCTTCGGCTCGGGTCATGATCTCAGGGTCCTGGAATCAAGTCCCATATCGGGCTCTCTGCTCGGGAGAGAGCCTACTTCCCTTCCTCTCTCTCTGTCTGCCTCTCTGCCTACTTGTGATCTCTCTCTGTCAAATAAATAAATAAAATCTTAAAAAAAAATAAAATAAAATAGAGGCACCTTGGGGTGCCTGAGTCATGCAGTCAATTGGGCATCAGATTCTTGGTTTTGGCTCAGGTCAAGTTCTCAGGGTCATGAGATCAAGCTCTGTGTGGACATGGCTCTGCTCTGGGCATGGAGCCTGCTTCAGATTCTCTCTTTCTCTCTGCCCCTTCTCTGCTCTCTCTCTTCCTCTAACTCTCTCTCTTAAACAAATAAATAAATCTTTAAAAAAAGGGGGGGCACCTGGCTTTCTCAGTCGGTAGGGCACATGACTCTTGATCTTGGCATCATGAATTCAGATGCCACGCTGGTTGCAAAGATTACTTAAATTTAAATTGTTTTTTCTTAAATGAAACAACATTATTTGAATATGCAAATGCTTGCTCAAGAATGACTCTAGAAATCTCAATGAAGAAGCCCATTGCTTGCACCTACACAGACTTACTTTGAATGTGACACCTACAAATACTGACACAAGTGTGTTGTTTGAGAACTCAGATACCACCAAAATGAACAGTTCGTGCTAATTTAATTCTTGGGAAAGTCAGTGTTAAAAACTCTTTCTATATTTTAATGTTAATTAGAGATGATTCTAGGCTCAAGTGATTATAATCAAGCTTATCACCCACATGAATGTCTGGAAAGACACTCAAAAGTATGTGGAATATGGGACAATTGGGGGAGCAATTTTTAAATGTGTGAGCCTGACATCTTTTCCTCCAAATGCCTGAAGACTTCCTAGTTTTTGGACAACCAAAAACGCCCCACAGATTCCCATAATGACCCCTAGAGGGCAGCATCTCTTACTTTGTGAATCATTGTCCTAGATCAACGCTCTGTTATTAAAAAAAAAAAGCAGATGGAGAAGGTTAGATTTTTAAATTGCAGCTCTGTGATTGCATTTCTAAGAGAACCCGAACTTACACAATCCTGGTACAGGATTTGATGTGACCTCATTCCAAGGTTGAGCCCTAGAGAAGTTAGTAACAATAGTACTGACCTATTTATGTAGGGCTCTCCATTTTGCCAAGAGCTTTCAGAGGTGCCATCTCCTTAGCCACAAGAACCCCTTAAGTAGATTGTAATTCTCCACACTGAGAGACGAAGAGACACGGAGAGAAAGGTTATCATGCCTCACAGATCAGGAACTGCTGGTTGTCATGGTATTGTCTCTGCTGGACTTTGAACAGCAGCAGGTCTGCAAACATTTCGGGAGGGACATTTATTGGCCAGTGCCTGAACACAGAATAGTGCTTCAGCGTCTTATTTTACACGTGAGGAATCTGAGGCTTAAAGAGGGAGATGGGTTGTGTGGTGGCTGAATGAGGAATCACTCGCCCCCTTCCTGATGACAGACAGCCATCTGTGCGAGCGGATGGCCAGAGCGGTAAAGTCCTGCTAATCCCTCAAAGTCACAGAAATGGGCCCAGAAATGGAGGAGGATAGCTAGGAATCCAGGTCTGAGCCAAGCACATTATAAATATTCCCTCCTCAATATCTAGGAATGACAGGGACTCCTGATTCCCCTAACCCCCCTCCACACCCCAGTCTTCATCCTATTCAAATGGGTCCTGAGCCCGGGCAATCAGACTGGCGGTCCTGCTCATTCCTGGGTGCGTATGAAGTGTTACCTGGCACGACCTCCAGGAAAGCCCAGGCAGGATAGGAGGTACAAGGGGGTTCCAAAGGGCAGATCTGAGTACAAATCCAGCTGCAACCCCAAAACTGCTTGATTGCTGGGCTCAAGTGGGGATAGAGAGTGGGGATGAAGGCATCTTAGGGCAAGGAACCATTACTCCGTAACTCTCAGCTTTCAAGTTTCGGTAACCCTGGGCTCATGGTACCCTAAGAGAGAAGTACCCTCAAGGGAGGTGCCCTTTCCCCAGTCTGCAGAGCTTTGGGTCTCCTTCTCTTGGTACACTGGAAGGTGAAAGAGGCGGAATCCCCTCTCCCAGGGGACACCTGCTACTCTCCGGACTCTGAGCCAGGGTTGCTATCTTGGGTAAAGGTTTTCAAAATTCCAAGAGGCCTTGGAGATTACCATCTCATCGTAAGCATGATGATCTCTAAGCAGAGAGATGAGGGAGGATGGCTGTCACATTTTAAAATTTCCCACTTAAAGGAAGGAAAGGTGGGAGAGAGAGAGAAAGAAAAAACGAAAGACAGAAGAAGGAAGGAGAGAAGGAAGCAGCATTTGGGGATTGTGTGTGTGTGTGCATTTTTTTCTTTTCTTCTCTTTCTTTCTTTCTTTCTTTTTTTTTTTTTTTTTTGAAGCATTCATTCTTAGTAGCAGCTGTCACCAAGGAAGCACCTACCATATGCCAGGCATCATATTCTGCTTTACACACATGATCTGATTTAACCATCACAAACCCCTATAGTAAAAACTACTATTATTATTCCCGTCTCGCAGATTAGCAAACTGTATGTCAGAGAAGTTGAATAATGGGTCCTAAGCTAGAAAGCAAAAACAAATAAATAAATAAGTCAAATAGCATATTCAAAATTTGAACCCTTGGCTGTCTGGCTCACAAGTGTATACCCATTTCACTAGCTGCTCTGCTGTCTTACCTAGTCCTCCAGCCTCGAGGCCGATTCTTATCACTGCCTCCCGTAGGACAGATGGAGCCCTGAGCCTCAGCAAAGCTGACAATGTTACTGACTGTAGAAGCAGGGAGAAGGCAGCCATTGTCTCATCCATTTGTTAACGGCAGTGTTGAGCTCAAGAACAGAAGCCCAGGAAGAAGGAAGGAATTCAAATCGAGGCTTAGATTCTCACTAGCTGGGTGACCTGGACTGCTAATTACCTGTTTTTAGCTTCAAGACCTTAAACTGGGGAAGAATAGCTAGTCTTGGGGCAATTGTAAAGATCGTACAAGATAATGTATGTGAAATGTTGAGCACAGGACAAACGACATTACCTAAACCCCTCTACCCCAGAGGATCACATGTTTTGTTCAGATGCTGTGTAAGTTATTCTAGCTAATTACGCAGACCAGTGCTTCTGAACCCGGTTGATGTCAGAATTACCAACAAAAGTATAAAGGCTTGGGCTCCACCCCAGGAGGTTTTGAATTAGGAGGACTGGGTGGGGCTTGGATCTTTTTATCTTCAATAAATTCTCAGGTAAGCTGATGCAGAGTCAGGTTTGGGCGAACCAATCTGCTGGCATAGACATCTTGGTCACATTAGGGAAGGGATTCCAATGGGTTCCCTCTCCAAGTCCCTTTCTCCCTTTTCTTCTCCTGACCAGTACCCCTTTCCCCCACCTCCTCCCCACTGGCTTCTCTCCCCAGATCAAGGTCTGTATGGCAGTGAGTCAGTGACACTCAGTGTCCCATGAAGACTGTCTTTCCAGAGGCTAGGGAACCCAGGACGGGTCTGGAGAACAGGATGCCAGGGTTTCTGCTCTGGATTTGCCACCTGTGACTCACTGGTGGCCCAGGGCCAGTAAATCTTCAAACTTCATTTTACTTATGGTTCATAGACAGTTGGGGAAATTGGAGTGGCCCATTTAGACTCTGCTTCTTTAGGAGTATACCGGGCACTTGACAGCCAGAGAGCCGGTGCGTTTGTGTGTGTGTGTGTGGGGGGCTAGGATACATGAAAAAAATCCTGCATAATTGTGCTTTTCCCATCACCATCTCATTTGATGCCCACAGGGATAGGAAATAAATTCCAGCACCTACCAGAGCCTGTAATGTCCTCTGTTCCCTGTCCCTAGCCTTTGCTTCAAGGTTATCTTATAACCCTCATTGCTTTCTGGCCGTCTTGCGGTTCCCTGAATCCTCCAAGTTTGTTCCCACTTCAGTTGGTGCACTATGTATGTGGCTGGAATGCTTTAGCAATGGATGAGCACAAGTCTGTTTCCTTCTTTTTATTCAGGCCTCAGCTTACACATCACCTGCTCAGAGACGAGTTTGCACCTAAAGTGTCATCCCAAGCACTGGGACACATTCCCCCTATAGTGTATCATTGCATTTGAACTTGCACTATAGCTGTTTCTCATTTTTAAAATTTACTTAATATGTTGCCTGTTTCCCTTTCTGTAGAATGGAATCATCATGAAAGCACATTCTTGGTTGCCTTGTTTACTGCTGCGTCCCTTGTTCCTGAAAGCATTCATTACATGTTTGAGGAATAAATAAGCTAATGGAATGAACCCAGCCTGAATTTTGATTTATTTTCTTTGATCAGAGGACACCCCGGTTCTGAGAGGGGAAATGACTGTCCCAAAGGCATTCCAGGTCTTTGTCTTCGTTTTCCAGGCCCTTCCCGTAAAACCTGGCTGACACACAAACCGAGGTAGGGTGAGGCTCCTAGGTGTGGTGAAAGCTTGGAGTTGCCCCATGAATGGGGCGGCTAAGGCTGATGTGGAGGTGAGAAGGCGGAAAGACGGAGCGTGCAAAGGGATAGGCAGGCTGAGACAGGAAAGCAGGGTGTGACCCTGGAGGCAGGTAGGGGCAAGGGGTGACTTGGCTGTGTGTCAGGAAGTGTTTCCCTCCACCCTCCCCCGGGAAGAGCCCTGATCCCAGAGTGGTTTTGTTTGGGGGAAGAAGGTGGTCAGGCAGTTCCTGAGGGAGAACAAAGGTGTGGCCTGGGTGGTGACCATCCGCTAAGGTACTAGTGATCACCCAGAAGAAAAATCCCACAGTGGCACTTGGCCAAATAGGTGACAGGTGAGCTTCCGCCTGAAACCAGTCCAACCGACAACATATAGCCTCAGACCTGGCAGGAAGGGAGAGATGAAAAGGCTCTAAGGGAACAGAATAGTCAAGGTAGAATGCTTAGTGGTAATAAGATAATAGGTCACTTTTATTGAGAGCTTATAATACACCTGGAATTATACTAACTGTTTTCTTATAGGAGTTTCCTCGTTCAATCTTCCAAAAGCTCTCTACAAAGGAGGCCTTATTATTGTTATTATTTCCATTTGAGAGATTTGGAAACTGAGGCTCAATGAAATTAAATATCTTGTTCAAATTTGTTCAGGAAGCAGCCAGGTCTGAATTCCAACTTAGGTATGTAGGAATTCCAGTCTACTATGGAAACCTAGGCCTGGGAAGGGTTGGTAGGAGCAGGCCAAGAGGGCAGACCCCTGCAAAAGTGTGGATGGAGATAGACAGTGGGCGATAGCCTGGGTATAAATAGGAGGCCTGTTTTTATCTCTACACATGGGCTGAATCAGGCAAGCAGCTCTATCTGGCACAATTTGAGGGCTCTGAATGCCAACCCAGCCCTGTGTCACACAACTCCCTCCCCAGCATGTCTCTGGGAGCTGAAATATTTACTGGGAGAGTCATTTCTTTGGGTCAGAACATTGACAGCAGAAGACCCCTGTAAAAATACATAGGTTGGAGGAGAAACACATCAGTCTCCTGGCACTTGTTGAACATAGCAACCTAGGCTAGCCAGCTGGTTCCTATGGGAGAGGGTCTCAGTTTTGATGTTGGGGAAGAAGGGTGTTCCAAGACAGAATACTATGAGGCATGTTGCACAGCCATTGTCTCTCTGATCCCAGAAGCCTGGGAATTACAATCCGTAGTTCAAAAATCTTAATGGTCTTGAGACTGTGTTCCTTGGGAGAAATGTGGAGGGAAGCCACTCCAGCAGCTAGAATACTAACTTCCTTTGCTTTCGCTGGATTGATACCAAGTGCCTGCAACTGCAACTCCCGTTACTTTGGGCTCGGGAGACCTGCTGGCATTCATGTGTCCAATTTTTAAATGATACATGAATTAATTATTTACTACCTACGGTGTTGCTAGGCAAAGACGCGAGTGTTACCCTTCAGAAGGTGACATGGGTGCAGATCCCTGGTGTGGAGCAGGGATGGCTGGAGGGGACCAGGCCTGGAACAGAAGGAAGGAACGAGGGGTGTCCAAGGACAGAGCTCAGCTCGGCAGTCACAAGGCTGCAGCGCGACAAGCGTTTGGGGAAAGGTAGGAACTGGTCCCCGCCACCTGCCGGTCAGCAGTCTTTCCCACAGTCAGGCAGCGGCGGCCCTGGCCTGGTCCCAAAATATGTGAGCGCCGCCTCCTACTCCCGCCCCCTTCCCCCGCGCGGCGCCCGCGGAGTGGGGGGCTGCGGGGGCTGCGCGGCCGGCGCCGGGAGCCGGGCGAGCGGCCCAGCGCGGGAGGGGGGCGGGGGGCAGGGCGGAGCTTCGGCGCCTCCCGGAGCCTTATTCCCAGCCGCGCTCGCGGGAGCCTTCAGTCGACTGAGGGACCTGCGGGCGGACGGTGGCTCGCCTGACCGAGACTCCAGGGGCTTGGGCGGGCGGACGGACAGAGCGAGCAGACAGACGCCCAGCGGCCGCCAGCTCCACGCAGGTCCCTGCTAGGCTTGCACCCAGAGGCCGCCGGCACACCGAAACCGGCCGAATCTCCTGCGCTCCGCCCGCCCCGGCTCCCGTGCCAGCGCCCCGTGGCCGCCGCCTCCGAAGTGATTGCTGCCTTGCCGCCTCCGCCGGGTCTAGGACCATGAAGCTGCTGCCGTCGGTGGTGCTGAAGCTCTTTCTGGCTGCAGGTGAGAGAGCTGCCGACGTCCCCGGAGGTCGGGGAGGGGCGGGGGTTGGGGGACACTGTGCTGGGGGGCACCGGGGAAGGTCGCTGCAGCGACCCCAGCGCGGGCCACTTGGTGGGGCCCGTGCTCCCTGGCAGGCGGGCGCCAGCATTGGTGCGTGGCAACCGGGGGTCTGGAGAGGGTGTCTGATGCGGCCTCGCCCCTCGCCCGCAGTGCTCTCGGCGTTGGTGACTGGCGAGAGCCTGGAGCGGCTTCGGAGAGGGCTGGCAGCTGGAACCGGCAACCTGGACTCTCCCACCGAATCTACAGACCAGCTACTGGCCCCGGAAGGTGGCCGGGGCAGGGAAGTCCTGAACTTAGAAGAGACAGACCTGGACCTTTTAAGAGGTGGGTGTGAGGGCTGCCCATCCTCGAGCCCGCTCTGGGCAATTGAAGAATACGTAGATCGAGGCTTCCCGTTGTTTGGGCGTGCTTATGGGTTGGGGGTATTCATGGAGGACTTCAAGGAAAAGCTGCTGAGCCTGACCAGCTTACTCGGGGATCTTGAAATGTGGGTCCCGCTGTCTTTCTTGCTGTTAAGTCTCACATGTTGAGTTGCTGCCGTTCTGGGTAATTTAGAGCTTAGGGAGAAGGTAAGGTGTCTGGGGTCTTGCTCTGGGCTAAGCTGGAGTAAGGAACAAGGAGGAATGGTTGGGATGCTTTCCGTAGAGTTTCTACGTAAAAATGGGTGCAAGTCTTTTTTTTTTTTTTTTTTTAAGATTTTATTTATTTGACAGACAGAGATCACAAGTAGGCAGAGAGGCAGGCAGAGAGAGAGGAGGAAGCAGGCTCCCTGCTGAGCAGAGATTCCCGACGTGGGGCTCCATCCCAGGACCCTGGGATCATGACCTGAGCCAAAGGCAGAGGCTTTAACCCACTGAGCCACCCAGGCGCCCCAAAATGGGTGCAAGTCTTAATTCCTCCATCAAATGACTATCATGTATAAAATGACAGATGTGGAGAGCCTAGGGGCGTAGTAGAGGTGTGCAGTGTTCTCTACCTGTCTCCAGGTTAGAGAAACAGAGGGCAATGAACTCTTGGTCCCCCAGGTGAGGAGGGTGAGGCCAGCACCTCCTTGGGAGCCTATGAGCAGTGGGCACAGTGTCCCTAGGGAGATATAATGAAATGCAGGGTATCTACACATCCTACCCAAAGCCTTCGGAGCACCCTGAGACCCTGAGAGAAGGGATGAAGGACCAGGTGGGATCCTCTGAGCCTCGGCGTCCCATCTCCAGGCTCCTACTCTCCCAGTTTAGAGAAAGACACTTCCTCCGTTCCTTCCTCTCCATCTAATTCTCTCTCTTTCCACTTCTCTCTCCCTGTCCCTTTATCTCTCACTCTCTAAATCTCTCTAGGTTCTGGGGCTCTGAGCAGAGATCTCAGACCTACCATGTGTGTGTTGGGGGGCAGAGGTGGTGTAGGTCCTTGTCTGACCAAAAATATTCTAGGGGGACAGAAAGAGAGGGAGACAGAGACAGATGGAGAGATTTGAGCTGTAGGTCTCCCCAGACTCATCAGAAACGACCCTCGTGTGCGGGTGCTGACGTCATGACCACACCATAGCAGATGTGCCTGTGGTTGAGCCCAGAGCCTCCAGCATTGCCCACTTGCCTGCCTCCAGCCACCTGCAGTGATTCTTAAGGGTGGAGCAGGGACTGAGCCCTGGAGCGCCAGAATGACTAATTTGGTTGGAAAGATACCCACCTGTTCCAGCCCTGCCTTACCCAGAGCTTCCCTTAGGTGCTATCTCTGCTTCGTATGAATCAAATGTCTGCTCCCAAACTGAGCCTGAGCTGCCACCCCTCGTCCTCTCCCCATAGCCTCCTTGGGTCACCCCTGGCCGGAACAACCTGGATTCTCCAAGCCCTCTCCTCTTAGGCTGGGCAGAGCTGGGCTGTGACTCACCCTCCACCCACACGGCTGCTCCTCATACCTCTGCAGAACCTGACTCACTGCTCCTTGTCCCTGGCAGGAGCGTCGCTGTCACCCTGTCACTCTCTTCCTCTCTGGTTGGCTTGCCCCTCCTGCCACAGTTTTACCACAGCTCTGGTCTTTCTGAGCATCTACTTCACCCTCTGAGCTCTGAAGGGACTAGGGTCTACACCAGAGGGAACGGGACTGGGGCACTACTGGCACCTGCCTTTTCTCCCTTCTCTTGGCTTTGCTTGGCGAAAGCTCTTTTTTTCAGGTCTGGGGATCCTATCATCTAAAATTAATAACTATTACCAATTATTATGTACCTAGTGTGTTCTAGGCAATCACTGTACTCTTGTGGGTTGCTTAATCCTATAGCAATCCTCTAAGATTGAACTTGTGCTAGCCACTACTTACCGAGAACCCCAAGGTTCAGAGAGATTAAGCCACTTGCTCAAAATCACACGGCTGAAGTTGGAGCACAGGTGTGCCAACTTCAGAGCCCATTTATTATCTCATTCCTGGTTCAACATCCCAGGTGCTCTAAACTTGTCCAGGGGAAGGGACAGGGGTGTGTGAGCAGTTTGGTTATATTGGGAAAGAGCGCTGGATATGGAATCCAGAGACCACATTTCTGATCTCAACCCTACATGACCTTTACCAAATCACTGCCTTTTGGGACCTCAAGTTTTTCATCTGAAAATGGAAAACCATGATATTCTTTCAAGTTACTTCCTACTTGAGGACCCTGGGTCTCCAGTCTTATGTATGATGTTCGTGCTTACACCAGACACGTGGCTACAGTTATGGGCAGCAGGCACATCTTTTTGTTCTGGGAGCAGGGGAGAGAGGACTGGCGTCAGACCCCTGATGGGCTGATGGGCGTAGCCCATGGTCTGTCCCGGCTGGATGTCTGTGTGAGGCTGTTTCCCCCCCCCCCTTTGAAGTGTGGAAAGAATGGGGGGGGTCATCATTGTTCCAGTTCCTTCTGGGGTTCCTTACTTTCCATCTTTTGCCCCCATGTACACACTATACTCATCCATCCTAGAGAGCTATAAACAGGACATTTAGGAGTAAATGTAATAGACCTTTGAGAGAAGTAGTGAGCTACAAAGGACACAGAGCCAGGTAAATATTCTGCTTGAAGTCGAAAAGCAGGGATAGCCTGCTTGCAATCCCTAAGCCTGGCTCTGGCCTGGGCTTATGGTAACCTGGTGCTAATGGATGCCTCAGAGGGGGCTGTCTGGACATGGACACTGTTGTTATTTTAGGAGCACCCCCCCCACCAAAAAAACCCTCCAAGTACCTTCTCCAGAAGCAATTTTTATCTCTGACACTGTCTTCCTGCAAGTGGGTCACTGAGTGCAACATCAGGAAATGAGGTTGATTTAAGGCCAAAATAGCACCAAGTGGGCGTGGGGGAGTCAATGGGGATGGACAGTGGGGTGGGGGAGAGCTTGCTGGAACTGCCCAGTCAGTGGCAGTTACTTACAGAAGCTAGCATTGTTCGAATGAAGTTCTTAAACTGAGCCTGAGAAATGCCTTCCCTGGGACCCCTGTAGCCTCTGTTTCCTCTACTGCTTTCTGGTGGTTCTGCCTAGTCTTCCTTTAGCCCCCTGGGAGGCACTGAGCAAGGGGGCCTTCCCCAGTCCTCTGACTTCAGGTGGGATCAGAGTGTGCGTATTCCTTCCAGACAGGGTGCTGTTCTGGGTCTTTCCCCTAGGAAGAGTCAAAGACTTAACAGAGTACTTTTCTCCTGCAGCTGCTTTCTCCTCAAAGCCACAGGCTCTGGCCACACCCAGCAAGGAGGAGCGTGGGAAAAAAAAGAAGAAAGGCAAGGGGTTAGGGAGGAAGAGAGACCCTTGTCTTCGGAAATACAAGGACTTCTGCATCCATGGCGAATGCAAATATGTGAAGGAGCTCCGGGCTCCATCCTGCATGTGAGTGTCCCTTCCCTGGCTGACTGTGCTCAGCACACTTTTTGTCAGTCACGTGGCTGTTCCTTGTTGTCACTGTTCCTTGAATTCATAATTTTACCCAGTTTCTTCTCAATCTTCAGGCGGAAGTTGGGAGGAGGGGAAATATTTTTAGTCAGCGGAAGGGTCTCTCCCCCGCATGGGATGTAATTTCCTGTGGTGTAGGTTTGTGACGCTCTTTCATCCTTGGGGACATTTCCTGCTTGTTCGGGCAAGGGTGTGGCTAGGAGAGCTGATACCTGAAGGCAGGTCCTTCAGTCCTACCTCAGGCCCTAGTTCAGATGGGAGAAGCCAGTGGAACACAGGGCTGAGTAGGCTTCCCGGGCGGAGGGGAGCTCCTGCAGCCTCTTTTCCCAAGCCCCGAGGTGCATTTGGACTCACGCCGTGCAGATGTGTGTGTGCTCGGATATATGTGCACTCATATGAGAGCACGTGTGGGTTGATTCGAAGGCATGACTGGACTATACAGAAAGCAGTCATAATGGGAACAGGGAGAAGCCCCTTCGTTTCTTCTTCCTCATCCCCGCAAGGACCAGGATGTTGGGGGACATAGTGGGTATTGGCCTTTTGGCCATGGGATTGGGAGAACACGTCCTCTGTGCAAAATTAACAGGAAATGGAACCCAACCCAGTAGGCATCAGCCCCTGGTCAGGCAGCACCACCCTTTCCCTGGGCGGAGGGGCCCTGGGTTCCTCAGCTACTCTGCTAAGGCCAAGCCCAGCAAACGGCTGCCTTGGCACCCCTTTGGGGATGACAGCACTGCCATGCTCTCAGGCATAGTGTTGCTGCTGTGCCTGGGGCCAACACCCACATTCGACTACAAATGTCCACTCTCTTCCTCTGTAGAGAAACAGGCTCTGAGACCTGGGCTCTGGACAGGGCCGGGAGGCTATTAGCTGTGTACCACCTCTCAACCTGTCAAGAAGGTTGGCTGCCTGGCATATCTTCTACTGGGATTAGTACCAATCCCTTGTCTTTTTAAAGCTCCCTCCTTGTCCTATCTGATCTCAGATAGCAAAGCTCCTCTGTATTTGGCAATTGGCAGACAGACCTGCCACTTTCTACCATGTCCATGATCACTTGTGTGTCCTTCCCTATAACATCCTTGTCAGGATCTTGGTATTAGAGGGAGTTGCTTTGGAGTAACATAGACAGTCCCCGTAGTAGTATTCTTCCCAAAGTCTTGGGACAGGGTAGGAAATGTTTGTCTTCAATTTGTGAAACGCCATCATTAGCACAGGTTGGAGGCTGTAACTCTGAGGGTAGTCAAGGTGAATTGAGGCCAGGATTCTGTCTGGTCCAAACTGACCCAGGGCTTTGGTGGATGGACTTGGACTGCTCGGCTGAGAACCTTTTAAGGCTGCTATCCTGGACAGCTGGGCTTGATCCACTAGCTAAAGCCAGTAGGTAAGGTTGCCCAGGGCCAAGGTGGTCCTACTGGTGATAAGGCCTTCTCTCCTTTACCCCATAACTTCCCAATTAACTTTTATTATGAGCTGAGCCCAGCAGGTACATATTTAGTACCTACCTGGTACCAGCTATTCTAGGGAATGGGGAATTACAGTCGTGTCCTAGGATTCTCGAAAGCCCTAGGCAGGGAGTTGGCAGGACTTGCTATCTTTAGTTGAAAGGTGAGGAAACTAGAGCCAGGAAGTAGGAGTGATTTGCCTGAGATCAACAGCTAAATAAATGGATGGAAACAGGACAAGGATTCAGGTGCCTGACTTCCAGTCCAGCATACCTTTCATGCCCCCAGGCTGTACTGGGTGTTGTTGGCTTGTGTTCCTCTTCCCTATCTGTCCTTACAGAGTTTGAATAGGATTTCATAGAGGACAGCTGTTATGTTTGAGGTCTCTTAAGGCTTTTACCAGCCTAAGAGCAGAGCAATCTGATTTGAAGACTTTGTCTCTGCTTCCTAGGCAGATTTTCTAGGGGCTGGATTGTGTCTAAGCTTTGGCTACCTCCTGCCTCTGGCCTTTGGCACTCAGGACAGAGTGCAGCAAGAAGACACAGAGCTCCTGGTGTGGGGAAGTGTGCTAGCCCGGCACCTACATTTGGGGCCCTTTGTTGCTCCTCCCTCCCTCTAGACCCTGGAACCGCCAGCCAGGGTGTGCCCGCGCTGCCCTGAGAAGCTTGAGGCTAGCTGGCTTCCTAAACCAGTCCTCCGCAGCCACCATTTACAGGAAAACCCTTTTATGTCACCAGCCAAAAGTTGCCCTCAGAGAGCCGTTTCCTGGGGCTCCTGACTGGCTGCTGACCCAGAAACCGGCTGCAAAGTTTCCTGTGGCCTGAGGAAACCTAGAGGCAGTCAGGCTGAGGAGAACTCAGCTGGAAGAGAGACAGGCCCGGGGCCTTCCCTTGGCCTCCCTGGCCAGATGCTGAGAAGGAATGGTGAGCCCCCTTCTCTCTCCATCAGACTTCAGGGCCCTGTTCCTCAGGACAGTACCTTCTGGAGTCCTGTTTTATAATAACTCACCCATATGTGGGACTTGGTCTTTTGTTAAGGGCTATTAAGCGTAACATCTCATTTGATCTTCACAATACTCTGGTGAAATAGTTCTTTATTAATAATGTTTTACACGAGTCAGCCAAAGCTTGAAAAAGTAAAAGTAACTTGCTCAAGATCACCTGGCTAGAAATAGCAGCAAGGCATGAAGTAGGGGCAGAGAAACCCTGCTTGGAAGAGTCTCTGGACCCTAGAGGGTTCTTACTCCCATTGTAATACAAGTTCTGAAATAGGTCGCAAACATCTGTAGGAGGGACACGTTCCAGTTTGGTGGGTTGCTGGCTCTGAGCAAGACACATGATCTTGTCCCCACCCGGGATGCTTAGAACGTACTCACCCCCCCTCCTTCCCTGGGGAAGTCAGGAGTCATTTGCAAAGGGAGGGGGAGGTGGGTAATATTAGGATGTTTACATTATTATCCTTTTGACTCAGGGTGGGGGTGGAGGGATTATATAACGGAATTGCGGGACTCTGAGACCAAGCTTTATTTCTATCATCTGAGTAACTACCTGTGGGGTTTGAGTGATGGCTGGAAGTGAAAAACAGCCTCAGCTTCAACTTCCCTTCTCCCCCACCCCTAACCCAGGAAGGCATAGTCTCTGAAAGAGTCATCTAGATTGCTGGGTTGAGTCTTGGCTCTACCTCTCACTAGCTGTGTAATCTTGGGCAAATTAGCTAAGAATTTAAACCTCAGTCTCTCCATCTTTAAAATGGGGAGACTAACTCCTACTTCACAGAGACGTTTTTAAGATTAAATGAAATGATTCTTGTAAACCAATTAGCACAGAGTACTTGGCTCACAGTAAGCCTTTAATGCTTGCTATTTATTATTCAAGTTAATAATAATAGGTCAAAGACCAGGGTCAGACAGCCCCAGGAACCTCTCACTTCATCAGATATGTTTCCTTGGGGTAATCTGCGCTGTTCAGAGTGGAAAGAATCATGAATTTGGAATCTGCTAGGACTGGTTTCTAGTCTTAGTCTTGTTGCTTCTTAGTTGTGCTACTTTTGGTAAATCACACCTTCTGATACTTAATCTTAATCTTTCAATCTGTAAAATGGGGCTGTACCTGCCTACCCGATGTTATGAGTCTCAGTTGAGCTAGCAGATAGGGATAGGGCCTTATGAACTGTAAATTGTTATGCATAAGTGATTTTCCAGGGGGACTCCTGAGAGCTTCCTCCGTATCCTGTCAGGATGGGGGTGTTTATTTTGCCCATCTTGGCCAAGGGAACAGATTCATGAAGAGTCAAGGCATGGAGCCATCTGCCCTGCTATGTGTCTGCGGGACTGACCCCCATTTGTCCTGCAGGGGGATGGTTCCCCCAAAGTACCCAAGAGGAGCTGAGGCAGGGAGAGTTGCTTGGCACTCGTCAGGGGTGGCCTGGCCCCCCTGCGGCTGCCAGGTCCGGAAAGGTCCGCTTCCGGGGTGTCTCTTGCCAAGAAGGGATTCCTTGCTCTGAGGTATCACACGCACCACCTGCTTCCCAGTGGAGGCACAGCTCAGAATAGAGGGCCACCCGGTTCTCTGTGCTTCCATCAGCAAGCCAGTGGCCTGGAGGCTCCAGGCAGATGGTGCCAGTGCGGTTGTGGGTAGGATTGGGGAGCACACTGAGCTCAGAGTCAGACAAACCAAGACCACACATCTGCTCCGCTGAGTGACCTTGGGGAGGATAGCTCTGCCCTTCTGTAACATGGGGGGCCGCCACCTACATCAAAGGGCCTCTTGGGCACTCGGATGCAGGAAGGGACATGAATGTTTTATTCAACAGAAAGTGCTTCCAAGTCTTCCTCAGAGCTTCGAGGAAATGCTTTATGTTGCAAGAGGCATTTGCTAACTGATTGATTTCTTGGTGTGAAAAGCCAGAGGGTTGTTTTCATGACATTTTCCATGCTCTGGCAAGATAGCTGGGCAAGAAGAAGTTACCTTGGTTTTGTTTGCTTTGTCCTATGATGGAGGAGGCCAGATAGCCCAAGGTTCAGAGTCCACAAGTTGATGTGAAGCTCTCGAAGTGGACCCTGCACCCAGAGGGAGCTGGGAGTTAAACGAAGGGAACTTGAGAAAAATGACTCCTGGCAAAGGAACAGGACCTATTAATAGGATGGGCCGTGGCTGAGAGGAACTGAGGGCTGGAAGCCGTGGTGGAGAAGGCTGGGTTTATTTCTGGGTCAGAGTTAAGGGGCCTCACTAGAGGGAGTGATACTCCAGTCCCCTCAGCTCAACCTGCCAGCTCACAGACCTAAGTCTTCTGAGGGGCTCCCAATACACATATAGTAAATAAACACATGGAATATATGTAGCTTGGACCTTCAAGTCCTCCCTCACTTTTTCCCTGCCTGGAGCAGGAATCTTGATCCAGAGAACCAGAGGGAATGGAGAGGGGGAGTGAAGGATGGGGAGGAAAGCTACAGAACCTTCAGAGGGTTTTTGCCTTTTCCTAGACTCCTACTAGAAGGATAGAGGAAGGGTGGGGATCAAGGTCAGGGACTGATAGGCTGTGAGGCTGTGAGAGCTGGTAATGGCCTCAGGCAGGAGGCTGATTGCCTGTAGAGAGAGGCCAAACCACTAAGCTCATCTCCACTTTGTTCTGTCTTGAATCAGCTGCCACCCCGGTTACCATGGAGAGAGGTGCCATGGGCTGAGCCTCCCAGTGGAAAATCGCTTATATACTTATGACCACACAACCATCCTGGCTGTGGTGGCCGTGGTGCTGTCATCTGTCTGTCTGCTTGTCATCGTGGGGCTTCTCATGTTTAGGTGAGTATTGGGGGCCCCTGCAAGCTGTTTCTGCAAATCACTCCCATTCCTCTTCCCTCTGGGTCTTCTGTCTGTGATCATCGCATGAGCCCTCCAACCTCCAAAATTCCAGGCTAGGACTCTGACTGACATTCCTGAGTACAGGTTCTCTAGGAACCTAGCTTCTCTGGCCTGCCGTGAGTCCAGGGTCCAGAGCCCAGGGCAAAGACTGCCAGGTCGTTGTAGGTCCTGCTTTTCATAGCAGGCCTAGTGACCCACCCATGGCTCTACCTCTTCACAGCAGTTCTTTCCCTTTGCTCTGTGTTTCGATGACATTAGTGTTTGCTTTGATAGACACAGCATGGCTGGTGATATAGCCTTTCAATTCTGGGGCATCTCGACCTCAGGCCATACTTCCAGTCCAGGTTATGTTCTAGCCTGGGGGAGACCTACCAAACACACTGCCCATTTCCAAGCTGTGTAATTCATCTGTTATAAGACCTGGACCAAGTTACCTGTCTCTTTGAGGGCTATAATCTCACAGTGACTGAATCTGTCTACCTACCTCATGAGGATAGTATGAGGATCATGTAAATGAGGTCAAAGTTCTCAGCAAATTATAGCCTGCTGTTAGAGACAGGCATTCCTTGGGACACTCAGGCCTTTGACCAGAGGTCTGTTGGGCTGCAGACCATCTTTTTCTTTTTTTTTTAAAGATTTTATTTTTATTTTTATTTATTTGACAGAGGAAAGAGATCACAAGTAGGCAGAGAGGCAGGCAGAGGGGGAAGGGGAAGCAGGCTCCCCACCGAGCAGAGAGCCCAATGTGGGACTCGATCCCAGGACACTGAGATCATGACCTGAGCCAAAGGCAGAGGCTTAACCCACTGAGCCACCCAGGCACTCCCTTCTAGACCATCTTGGCTTTTCCAAGTAATGGAGGGAACTACCATGGCAGTGTCCTTTAGAAGGACCTTCTCTGGGACCTGCACCCTGTCATATCAGGCAGAGCTTGCTCACAAAAACTTGTCTCCTCCAGGTACCATAGGAGAGGAGGTTATGATGTGGAAAGTGAAGAGAAAGTGAAGTTGGGCATGACTACTTCCCACTGAGAGAGACCTGTGCTCAATCAAGGTAATGGGCCATTGTTTTCCTCACGGCACCATCACCATCTTCCTTTCTGAATTCTTCTCTTGACCTAGGGGTTGGGGGGCAGGCTACTATGGAGTCAAAGTCCCATTGCAGAATGGTTTTCAAAAAGGTTTCCAGTGGGTCATCTCCACTCGGGGTGACAATTGCTAGAGAAATACCTGAGAGAGATGCCTGAGACCACAGCTTCTCCCATCCTTGTCCCCTCTTTTGCCCATTCCCAGATGAGCTCCCTAGTTTATAAGACTGGATCTGAGAGACTCTTAAGACCTCTTAAGACTGGATCCAGCTTTACATGACTTCCTTTTGTGCTTTAGGAATCTGCGGGACGACTGCTACCTCTGAGAAGGCACAGCTGATCGTAGACTCTGCAGAGGGAAAGTACGTCACAGCTAGTCAGGAAGACTCCTTCGTTCCCGGTTGCTGTCTAGATTGGGCCTCCCATAATTGCTTTGCCGAAATACCAGAGCCTTCAAGTGCCAAATGGATTATGTCAAAATGGGATCTTGGTCAGAAGAAAGCAAAAGCAAGAGGCCTTCGTGTCCTTCTGATTTCCCTCCTCCAAACTTCACGCATCCCCATAAGTTCGTTTAAACAATTACCTTCTGGATTCAGATGCTGGTTAAATTCCATATGCTCCGGGATCATTGCCTGATAAAAAAGAAGAAGGAGAGGATGAAAGAAAACTTTGTGGATGGGAAGAAAGTAACAAAGATTAAGAAGCCATGAACTCATGCAGCCACCAAGGGATCGGCCATTTGGAGCCTCTGGCGCAGGATTTGACGAGCTAACTGTGAAACACAACAAGCCTGAGAACTCTGAATTTTGGGACTTCTACCCAGACGGAAAAGTAACAACTATTTTTTGTTTGTTTGTTTGTAAAATTCCTCTTAAATTATATATTTATTTTATTCTATGTATGTTAATTTATTTAGTTTTTAACAATCTAACAATAATATTTCAAGTGCCTAGTCTGTTACTTTGGCAATTTCCTGGCCCTCGACCTTGTGTACCCCACCACTTGGCTCAGCATCACACCCCTCTGCCACAACTCCAAGGTGGGTCCGTGACCCATCTGGGGTAATCTGCTCTCTGTCCACATTTCCAAAGATCTTCCACAATTGCAGTACCACAGCAGGAGGTCAGTAGAGTCAAGATAAAGGAGTTAAAGTTGTCAGATCCTCTCTATGAGTTGGACTGCGGTCTTGCCTAGGCGATATTGTCTACTGTTTGTGTTTTGAAAGCCCAAGGTGCTGACGTCCAAGCATACCAACAGATATTGGTGTTTGCCTGTGTCCTGTCCCTGCCAAATCTTGTAAGAGGTTGGACTTCCATGCCCGCAGTTCTCCTGACTCCTCAACCCCGATGGCCCCAGGCCCACAGAGTGGGAACTCCCTCTCCCCTGTGTCGAGACATTTCTCTCACGCCTGCCATTCTTCTGGTGCTACTCCATGTGGGGGTCAGTGCAGCAGAGGATAGTCTAGAGAAGATTTTAGCAACAAAAAAAGGCTGAGGAGGAGCAGGAAACATTGGAGCCGACTGTTCTGGTTGACTGATGACCTACCAATTACTACAGAGTTTGGAGGTGAGGAGGGCTTTTGTGTAAACCCACCCACCTCACCGAAAACTAAAAAGGTATGCTGTCATGGTCCCTTCTGGAAGTTTCTGGTGCCATTTCTGAACTGTTACAACCTGTATTTCCAAACCTGGTTCATATTTATATTTTGCAATTCAAATAAAGATAACCCTTACTCCATAGACTTCTGTCTGCTTGTTTTATCTGGGAACTGGTTTAACAGAGGTAGTTCCTAAGCCTTGAGTGGATATTGGGCTCTATGCCAGGCCTTTTTACGTATGCTCTTGCGGTGTGATGAAGATACTATCATTGTCCCATTTTTCCAGAAGAGAAAGCTGATGCTCAGAGAGGTTATATAACTTTCCTGAAGATACACAGCTGGTAAGTGACAGAGCTGGGGTGGGCAGTCTGACTGCAATTATTTGTCTTAGGATTTATATTACCTCCTCTGAGACAACTGAAAAGAAACCTTTCACGTAGGAATTTTGGCCAGCTGTAATCAGGAAAGACATCCACCCATTTGGTCAATAGACTCTGGACTCAGGGCCTGGTCCTGTGCTCTCTATGCAATGAAGCATTGTCCCTGGTGGAAACAGGGCACTTTGACTTCCCTCTCATGTTCCACAACCAATCTGTCTACAGACCTTATCACACCTACATTTAGAATATATACTGAATGCAGCCACAGCTGATCACTGCTCCTACCATCACCCTGGTCACGCTCATAGTCATTTCTGGCTGGGACTGCTGTCTTCCACCTTGCTCCTGTGCAGCCCATTTCCAACAGAACAGCCAGAGCCATCACATAAAACGTAACCCAGCTCTTGTCTGCCTTGCAGCCTTTTCCTAACCAACCTGTTAGACAATAGCACATTCCTCGCCCACCCCATTCTTCTTACTCTCCTTCCATTGCTTTCTTTCCCACCATAGCCCTTATCATCACTAACATATTCTTCTTTGTTGACTGTCTGTCTCCTCCTGCTAGAATGCTAGCTTCATGAAGGTAAGGGCATGTACATTACTCCAATCACAGATTGTGGGGATTCGATGTTTGTCACATGGATGAATGAACATAAGAAATGACTAGAATCTGGTCAGAGGCCAGCAAGTGGACATGTATGTGATCCAGTGCTGCCGTGGGAGTGTGGTTGGGTTTAAAGAAGGGCCTCTGTTGGGTGCCTGGGTGGCTCACTCGGTTAAGCAACTGCCTTCGGCTCGGGTCGTGATTAAACTGCAACAAAAAGATTTTTGAAACTCGGATCAGAAATTCTTTTGCTATCTACATTATATAAAGCTCTGTAAAATATCAGTATATTACTTTGGTAATCAGAGAAAATAGGACAGATGTCACTTCGAACTGTTCACGGGGCTCCCTCTCCTGCTCCTGTCTTACACCAGGCTCAGCTTTTCAAACACGCTTTGTTTCTCCAACTAATGTTTCCTGCGGCCTCTGGGTTTCCTGCCTTTCAGGGGCTCTCTCCTGCCACTACTGCTGCTGGGAGCATCTCTCCCCATCCCCCACCCCCACACCAGGCATCTCCTTGGCTGATATGGTGGCTCTGGGAGCCTCTGAACTTGCAGCCACTTGTCAAGACTGGCTAGCAGTAATCTGGCCCTCCCATGCCCTGAGAAGCCCTTACCTCTTCTCCAATGGGCTTTCCCTTTCGCCACCTTTGCCATACTTTCTTTTATAATGTTCATCATAATCATTATTAGGCTAATAATCAAATAAATATTGGACAGTCACGGAATGCTCCCTAAGCCTGTCTCCTGGGCCACACACTCCGCAGGCATCACCTTGGTTGCGTTCAACTATCCAAGCCTTCACTCTAACCACTAAGTTACCTTCCAAATGAGTTCTCGGGCCCAGATTTGTGTTCTCTTCTTCCCGTATTCATCCAGAAATAACACTAAGGTGAGGAGCTCATATGAAAGGGATCTTAGAGCCTAAGGGTTTCCTCCCCTGCCCCCTGTTTACAAATTCATGGGAGAAGATGTGAGATGTCTAATCAGGGGACAGGGGAAGGAACAGGAGAGCAGACGGACTCGGTCTTGGGTCTGGGTCCAGGCGCCGCTGTTTATTAGGGGGTGCTCTCATGCCTGATACCTGACCTCTTTGAACCTGTCTCCCAGCTCTTATAAGAGATACTAAATAGGGGCGCCTGGGTGGCTCAGTGGGTTGAGCTGCTGCCTTCGGCTCTGGTCATGATCTCAGGGTCCTGGGATCAAGTCCCGCATCGGGCTCTCTGCTCAGCGGGGAGCCTGCTTCCCCCTCTCTCTCTCTCTGTCTGCCTCTCCATCTACTTGTGATTTCTCTCTGTCAAATAAATAAATAAAATCTTTAAAAAAAAAAAAGAGAGATACTAAATATATCCACCTCGGCGAGTTGCAAAAATGATATCTGTGAAGAAAGTGCCTAGCTCAGGGCACATGCTAGACACTCAGTAAATGCTGATGATGTTTAGCAATCTGTCCAAGGAAATAATTGGAGGCACACTGGTCGTTGAAACCCAGCCTCCTGAATCCTAGTCCACATTTTTTTCCCCTAGACACAAACAATGCTTCTCAATCAGTGTTTTACATTTTAATGTCAACTGTGGTTTCAAAGGAGCTTTAAAGGGTCTTAACAAATATTTGTGGGTTTAAGAAGCCCGGGAACAGCAACTCTGTCCAAATATATCACTTCAACTTGGCTGGCCTGAAATTCTTCCCTTTGTCAACAATGCCTGAAATTCAAGCTTCCTGTTTGAGAATGCTAATACTTCTGGGAATAGCTGAGCATCGAGAGGCTGGGATTCTTTGTTGGTGTAATTCATTTTAGCTTCATTCATTCAGCAAATATTTGTGGAAGCCTCCCAATCACCTTCCAGATGAAATCCATGCTCTGAAGGAGAGGGCATTTTTGATAGAGCGAGGGTGGGGGAAGAAAAGAAAGAGAAGTACTTTGGAGCAAGGGCTTTCATTCATTCATCCACAAAACCGAGTGAGGACTTATAATGTGCCACATACTATTCTTGTCACTGGAGAACAGTGGCGAGACCGACATATGGGCCAACAATAGATGTATAAAGAAAGAAATAGGATAACTTCAGAAATAAGTAATATAAACACACACACACACAAAGAGTGATGTGCTGAAGAGTTATTGGGGGAAGAATTAATTTATATAGGTAGCTCAAGGGAGGTCCCTCTGCAGAGGTAACATTTGAACCGAGACAAGATGAGATCAGGCATAAGAAGGCCCTGAGACAAAAATGTTGTTTGTATGAAGGAAAGAAAAAGATCCCTTGAGCGACACAGCATAATCATTGAAGGTTAAAGAGGGAGGCAAGGACCAGATCATGTAGGGCCTTGTAGACCATGGTGAACAATTTGGAAGCCAGTGGTGTGTTTTGAGTAGGACACGGATAGGATTTGATTCCTGTTCTGCAAATATGACTCTGCTATGCACAGAAAGGGGTTTTAGGAGGCAAAAGTGGAAGAAGCAAGACCAGTTAGGAGGCCTTGGCAGTCATCCAGGGAACACATGCTGGTGGCCAGGAATACAGTGGTAGGAGAGGTGGTGAGCAAAGGTCAGATTCAGGCTATGTTTGGAGGGAATCACCCTTTAGACACGCTGATGGGTGGAATGTGGGAATTATGGAAATCAAAGATGACTTCTTGGATTTTAACCCAAGAAACTGGGTAAACGATGGTTCTAGCGTCCCAGATGGGAAGGAATGGGGGAGGAGATCATGGGGACCATAGAAGTAAACGTTCTTCTGTGGACATACTAAGTCCATATGGGGTAAAGGAGGGCACTACAGAAAGGGCAATGAGAGGAAGGGGGATGCAAGGAGGGGGAAAAAAAGAAGAGGCAAAACTGTAAATAAGGACCTGAAGACAGAAACAAATGAGGACACCTGACATTTATTTGATGTTTCAAGCTCTAAAGCATACTCCTATTTTAGAAACTTATCTTCATAGTGCCCCAGATCATACTCTTGTTCCCAGTTCCATGATCAAGGGCCCTGAGGCTCAGAGGGGTAGAGAGTGTGGCACAGGACTTCACCCAGCTAAATCAGTTTTGTCTCTGACCGCCCCCAGGAGGGCCCAGACTCCTCACTGACCTTGAACTTCTACCTTGGACACCATTCTCCAAAAACAGAAGAGAGGAGAAGGCTCCATATTTTCCTCCTTGCTGTGATAAGGTGCCCAGACCAGGCCAGGCCTCCAGGCAACAGAGCGATAGGGAATAAGCAGGTCATGGAGCTTCATGGAGACCAACCCTGGAGAAAGAAAAAAAGGCTAACCTCATCCAAGAGCAGGAAGAGGAAGTTAGAATTGCCCTGTCTGTGATTGGTTTCCAGAGCGTAAGGCCACCATCAAATTAATATAATTTGGAGGTTGCTGTGGTTTGGATTTTCTTTTTGAACTTTTAAAATTGCACATTTTTTTTGCTTGATCGCCCCTTGATTGATGGAGAAGGGACCTCTTAGCTCACTGCCACCCACACAGCTGTGAAGGAAGTCAGCTGCCCTCATGCTCTTCAGAGAACCTCCCGCCCTCCCTCCCTCCATTCTTCCCTCCTGGCATTTTGGCCATTACTAACCAACAGGGCATCTAAGGAAAAGGGCTCCTTTCAGGGCCGGATTGCTGTAGTTAATGGATCATAGCCTGTGTGGGAGGCTTCCCCAAAGACATATGATGTGGGTGTAGGAACCAGACAGACGGGAGGAATTAAGTCACCCTTTTCCCCAACCCTTATTTTCTTGCCTAACCTAGAAGTCACTGGATTGGTTTCCTTTTAATGAGGGACTAGTTTTGTTTCTGCTGACCCTAGCTTTCAGAAGGCCAGCTTCAGTGGGACCATCTCAGAAAGAAGCAGCTACCAGTTGGTTCTCTTTTATGCTCCTAGTGTCTGGACTAAGGCTGGCATGTAAACCATGACCTCAAGCCAAGGCTCTCTAGGAAGGCCTAACTTCTATTTCTTCAGTGATACTAAGCAGGTGGATTGGCCCTGAGAAGCCCTATTCTTGGGAAGGATGGCCTGACCAGGTTCACTGGGGAGGAAGTACTTCTGCCCAGTGGCTGGAACTCTGGACCCTGAGACTCCAGGCTGGAGAAGTCTGACCCAAGTTCAACCTTGCAGGTACAAACATCCTCTTCTAGGTGTGAGTTTGGGCAACTTCTGGAGAAAGTCTGCCACCCACACTCAGTTCTGGTGTGTTAGTCACTCCTCCTCTGCACTTCCACACTGGGCCCTAGACAATGCAAGGAAAATCAGTCCTCTTCCCAAAGCAGCTTCGGAGTTCCTCTCCCACAGCTTTCATCACCCCATGTGTTGTCACTGTGTGCTCACCTGTTTCACCCACTGTGAGCTCCTGGAGCCACAGAGCGTGTCCTTATGCAGCTCTGTGTGCCAGTACCCAGTACATTCGCGGCTCTCACTAAATGTTTGAGGCATGCGTGAGTGAATGGACAGTGGAATGAGTGAACGAATGCATGAAGAAATGAGTGAGTGAAGGTAGAATAGAGGGTTGTTTTTTTTTTTTTTAAAGATTTTGTTTATTTATTTGACACAGAGAGAGAGCACATGCAGGGGGAGAAGCAGACACCCTGCTGAGCAGGGAGCCCAAAAAGAGTTTCGATCCCAGGACTTTGGGATCATGACCTGAGCCAAAGACAGACGTTTAACTGACTGAGCCACCCAGGTGCCCGAAGACTCGTAATCATAGGAAACAAGCTGAGGTTTGCTGGAGGGGTGGTGGGTGGGAGATGGGGTAACCGGGTGATGGGCATTAAGGAGGGCGCGTGATATGATGAGCGCTGGATGTTACAAGCAAATGAGGAATCACCAAATTCTCCATCTGAAACTGATAATCCACTATATGCTAATTAATTGAATTTAAATAACAAATTTCTACAAAAGTTTAGACTCTGGGTCAGACAAAACTGAGTTCAAATCCTAGCCACACCATTTTCTTTTCTTTCTTTCTTTTTTTTTTTTTTAATTAATTAATTATTTATTTGACAGAGAGAGAGAGATAGAGAGATAGATCACAAGTAGGCAGAGAGGCAGGCAGAGAGCAAGGGGGAAGAAGGCTCCCCGCTGGGCAGAGAGCCGGAGGTGAGGCTGGATCCCAGGACCTTCAGATCACCACCGAGCTGAAGGCAGAGGCTTAACCCATTGAGCCACCCAGGTGCCCCTAACCACACCATTTTCTGATCATATAATTATCTTGAACAAATTATTTAACCTTGCAAAGCTTCACTTTTCTGAGGGTTTTTGTGAGTATTATAAAGCATTTGTCACAGTGCCTGGTGTAGAGTAAGTACTCAGTCCATGATAGATATTAACAATCTCTGACTTCTAGCCCTCTGCTAGTTTTTATACTCGTGGGTCTTGTGGGCACCTCTTTTTCCAGATTTTTGGCCTATCCAGGTCCTTGCCAGACTCATGGCTCAGCCTGCAGGATTGTCCCCATGGGTTCAGGTTGGAGTCAGGCTGGGTAAGCAGTACAGCCTTGGGCTTTGCGGAGAATGGGAAACTGTGACAGGGACCTGTCTAAAGCGGGCAAACAAGTCAGCTGCCACCCCCATTGTCTCGGAGCTTCTTTGCTGGCGGGTGTCGGGAAAACAGGAACAGTGCTGCGTTTAAGGTACCCTGATGACAGCCACATCAAATATGTGACCTTTTCAAGGAAGCCTAGTTTCCATGGTGAGTGGGGCCTCACGTTCTTTCTCAAGCCACATTCTGTCGAGCTTGGTCTGCTCTGGAATGTGGTGGCAGTGGCCCCAACAGCTGGGTGGGGACATCTGCCGAGGGGCTGCCCCTCCAGTATGTCCAGGGTGGGTGAGAGGCTGAGATAGCCCCTGGGCTATCTGATGCCCACACCAGCTCTCCAACCTCCGCTGCTCCCCCCACTCCATACGCACACACTTAATGGCTCATGGCCAATTGGCTGCCAGGCTGGGCAGAAAGAAGGGGACTCTTTCTGTGATCCCCCATGTTCAGCCAAGGCCTTGACCTCTTCCACCTCATCTTGGCAGCTGGAGACGTTAGAGAGAGCTGGCCTCCCCTGGCCTTGGCAGAGCGTGTGTTCGGGCTCAGCCTCAGCAGCTGCCAGAATGGGAGCTGAATGCCCAGTGCTTCTGCCAAAGCTTGGTAACTTCTTTCTTCTTTCTCAGAGCTATGCAAACGGAGGAAGCCGCTGAGGAATGCGGCAGCAACCTCCCCACTCCCGCCTCCCTCCTCCCTTGGCCTGTGCTCCCCCAACCCCCCAGGCTGGAGTCACATCAGAAAAATGCATTGGAAGAAAGAAATCCCCCAATGTGTCATGACATTACATTTCCACCTGGTGCTCAGAAAGGAGAAAAGTAGGAGGGGGAGGTAGAAGTAGTGTGGTCATAGCCAGAGCCCTGTGACTTCCTCACCTCGCTGCCTCCCTGGGGCAGATCACCTGCTCCCCTGGGGCTCTGTTTCCTCATTAATAAGGAGGTCTAATCACTCTGACTCAGACTGCAGAGAAACTCTGAGAATTAACTGTTTGCTATCATCAGAGAGCACTGATATTCCTAAGAGGCTGTTGAGAGGGTCTGTGCTGCAAGTTCCAGTTGGCAACAACTGAACAAGTTCACTGCTGTCTCACATGCGTTAATCTAACAGACATACCGTGATTCCTACTTTGTTCTAGAAGCTAAACACACAAGAGTGAGCTGAACCCAGGCCCCACCCTCCAGGGGCTTGCACTCCAGCAGGGAAGGTAGACAATTAAACAGATCATAATAATCAGGTGTCAAGACAGTTATGATGGACAGTCAGAGGTGCCAGGTGAGTGAGCCTGCTCTGGTGGGCAAGGGGGCCACTTCCTTGAGGAAGTAAAATTCAAGGGAAGGCAGGAAGACCAACTAGGGTCTAAGAGAAGAGGGGAGGTTATTAACAGTATTCTTGGGGTGCCTGGGTGGCTCCTTCGGTTAAGCATCTGCCCTCAGCTCAGGTCATGATCCCAGAGTCCAGCAACTGAGACCCTTGTCAGCCTCCCTGTTCAGTGGGAAGTCTGCTTCTCCCTCTCCCTCTGCTCCTCCTCCGCTTGCGCTTTCTCTCTGTCAAAAATAAATAAATAAATAAATAAATAAATAAAATCTTCATTTTAAAAAAAAGAGTATTCTAGGCCGAGGTAACAGGACTGAGAGGGAGGATGATGCGAATGAGAGACTGAAATGAGTTTGGTGTGACGGGAGTGTAGACAGCTGGGTTGGCGTCTGTAGAAGAGATGAAGAGGCTGCAGAGGGAGACCAGGCGCCATTATACAGGGACCTTCAAAACAGTGCCAGGGAGTTCGGACTGGTTTCTCCGAGTGGCAGGGAACCAGGGCAGGCGTTTCACAAGAGCGCAGGTAAGAGGTGGCACGATCATATCTACTTTTGGGTAGATGACTCAGGCTGCAGCGTCGAGCGTGGACCAGAGGGGTAGCTACAGTAGCGTAGGGAGCCCAGCTGGTTGGTGGCTGTGACAGTATCCAGGTTGTAGTGTCTGATGGTAGTAGCAATGGATAAGAGGGGAAGTACATGAATTCAAGAGGTAGTAGAAGGTGAGAGGAAGGGAATGGGGAGTTAAAGACAACTGAGATTTAGGCTTAAACGCCTGAGCAGAAAGCGGTGCCGTCCACTGAGGTTGGCTGCTCTGAACAAGGAGGAGCTGGTTTGGGAGTGAGGATAGCAAGCCCAGGTTTGGTCACATAAGTCTAAAGTAGCGACCTACCTTGTCAGTAGAGATGTTCCGTTCCCAGTCGTAGAGCCAAATCCTGAGCCCAGGGATGGACTCTGGGCTGGAGAGGTGTCACTGGCCCAGAGAGAGGGAGGAACTGTACAGTTATGAGAGTGCCAGCTATCTAACAAGCAAACTCCTATCTTTGGGGGCCTATCACAGTAGCTTATTTCTCACTCAGGTTAAGTCCAGAATGAGTGGTCCTAATACATGGCAGATGCTTTTCCAAGTGGAAGTTCAGGGACCCTGGTCCTTCCATCTTGTGTCTCTGTCATCTGTAATACACAGTTTCCAAGGTCATTGTGATGGAAGAAGAGCATGAATGATGACACCTGGGAGATTCTATTACTTCCAACCACACTCCACTGGCAAAAGCTCACCATGTGGTCATACAGAACTCCCAAGAAGAGTGGGCAGCTGTAATCTAGGTAGGTATCCGTGAGAAAGAGGAAATGAGTTTAGCAATCAGCTAGCCAGTCTCTGGCACAAGAATGCACAGGAGTGGATAGATCACTTGGCAGGTTTGGGGCTTTTCGTCCTTCACTGGTTCCCATTTTTACATGCCTACACAGGCACAGGGTAGACAGAAATGAAGATAAGCCACTGCTTCCGCTCCCTAGACTCATGCTCTTGGAGACCAACAGAGGAGGGTAGGTTCCAACCTATTTTGGTCCTCCCTGTAAGTTGGGCAGATCTTCAGGGTGAAATGATCTTTGCGGGGGCGGGGTGGTTAGTGATGTTGGCTCTGATGCTGGCCACTCTGACTCTTTCCAGAGGCTAGCTGCCATTCTCCCTCATCTCTTTTCCTTCACCTCAACAAATCTTTATGGAGTACTGGAGTGTGTTGGGTACAATGTCCAGTTCTGGAAACGCGACAGTAAGTGAGGCAGAAATCCCTATGTTAATGTGTCAGTTTGCTTATTGTCTGTCTCTCTTGCTAGAATAATATCATTATGAACAGGGTCTGTGGCTTATCTTGTTTATCTTGCCTATCGCTACGTCCCAGTTGCCCAAATAATGCCTAGCGCATAGTAGGAAGTCTGGAAATAACTGTTGCTTAAATACCTAGTTGAATGAAGGCCTTCTGGAAATTCATATCTACAATGAGTACTACAAAAGGGGAAGAACAGGGTTCTCTAGGGTGGCCTATGGCACAGTGACCTAATTGGGTTCAGGAGGCAAAGAGAAGTCTTGCTGGGGAAGAAACGTAGAGTTTAGAATATCGAATAAGGCAGGGACAGACAGATGGAAGACCATATGCAAAGGCCTGGCATCAACAGTGTGCAGGGAGGAAAAAAGGCTTCACTGCGGTTGGAGCCTGTAGGGGAAGGAGGGAGTCTCACCTGCCAGATGAGATAGAAGGGGCCCTTCAGAACCAGGCTGCACATGGCTTTGAGGGACCTCCTGAGTTTCTGTATTCCCTGAGGATACATGACTCAGCAGCTTCTTTGACCTGCAACCATTATACTTCAAGTCAATGCTCAAAGGGAGCAGTTTTTTTGTTTTTTGTTTTTTTATTTTTTACTTTATTACTGATTCTCATCTCATTGTCTCGATAATATCTGGACAGATTGGAATTAAAATCCCTGTCTGCCAGACCCTCCTTGCCTGCAGAGACTTCTCCTTTTTAGGAAAATAGGCACAGGGACTCTTCTTGGCGGGCAGTGAGTGGGGAAATGAACAACTGTCTTGATGTGCTTGGTGTTTTCACATAAGACCTCATTTAAGGTTCCCAACAATCCTGGAGGCCTGGCACGATTATCCCCATTTTACAGATGAGGAAACTGAGTCCTTAAAGAAATGAGAATCTGCAGTAAAGCCCAAGAGAAGTGCATTTCTCTAGAGATTCTGAAGAAGATACTAGTTTTCCTCAGAAAAATAACAATACCTAATCGCTCTGACCGCAATGCGGACATTTGAGAACAGAATTGCAAAGGAGCCAGTAGTCCAGTGAGTCAGATTAGACAAGCAGTCTAGAAAGTGTTTGTTAACTTCTGGGTCACTTGACACAGCTTGAATGTGCTCTCTGACTCTAGGAGCTGACAGGCTACCAGGAAAGACAAGCCCACAAGAGAACTATAGTTTCAGCACCACGTAAGAATTTGCTCTCACAGAGGTATGAACCGAAAGTTAGGGGAACACAGCAGCATCTGCAGAGTTGACTGTGTGCTCAGCGCTGAGCATAGGCATAGACGATGTATATGAGCGGGATTTTTCAATATGGAATCCTTCTCTCTGGTCTTTGAACATTCTTACCTTCATTCCACCAACACCTAAGGTGCTGATTATGTGCCAGGTGCTAGGGAAAAGGCAATGAACAAATAGATACAGTACCTACCCTCAGCTTGGTACAAGAGATAGCCAGTTAATAAGTAATGATATGGACCCACAAAACTCCAGAAAATATCTAGAGAATGTGAGGGGTAAGCATTTACCTATGTGAAAAAGAATCGAGAGCTGGGGATTGAGAAACTTAGGAAGCTAATTTTCTTTTCCTGATATATGATTTATGTTTTCATTTATTTTTTTTTTTAATTTTATTTATCTATTTGACAGAGAGAGACAACAAGAGCAGGAACACAAGCAGGGGGAGTGGGAGATGGAGAAGCAGGCTTCCTGGTGAGCACGAAGCCTGATGCAGGGCTCGATCCCAGGACCCTGGGATCACAGACTGAGCCGAAGGCAGATGCTTAATGACTGAGTCACCCAGGTGTCCCTATGTTTTCATTTAATATGTAGTTATTGTATGAATTACTTTTTCTTTTTAAAGATTTATTTATTTATTTTGGAGAGAGACAGAGAGTATGAGCGGGATGGACAGAGGGAGAGAGAATCTCAAGAAGACTCTTGGCAGAGCATGGAGCATGACGTGGGGCTCGATCTCATGACTCTGACACCAGGACCTGAGCTGAAACCAAGAGTCAATGCTTAGCCAATGGCACTGCCCAGGTGCTCCTATTTATTTAAGTGAAGTTTAAAAATAATCATGTGAATGACTATTCACTACTAGAAACTGTGATAAATGCCATGAAGGAAAAGTGTAAGTTGCTCTGAGAGAGGATAGCAAGGGGAACCACTTTAAATGAAGGAATGGAAGGTGTGTTCATGAAAAGGCCATTCAAGCTGATGCCCGCAGGTTTCATTGCAGAGGACTAGGCAAAGTGTAGATAAGAATGTTCTGGAGAACAGGCACACAGAAGTTCTAGAAGGAAGAAAATGTATGGCATGTTCTAGAAATAGAAGAGAAACTTGTGTGATGGAGCTGCTAAAAAAAAAAAAAAGTGGGCGCCTGGGTGGCTCAGTGGGTTAAGCCGCTGCCTTCGGCTCAGGTCATGATCTCAGGGTCCTGGGATCGAGGCCCGCATCGGGCTCTCTGCTCATCAGGGAGTCTGCTTCCTCCTCTCTCTCTGCCTGCCTCTCTGCCTGCTTGTGATCTCGTTCTGTCAAATAAATAAATAAAATCTAAAAAAAAAAAAAAGTGGGGAAAGATTTCTTTTTGACCCTAGCAGTTCTCAGTCTATGAAATAAGTCCCACACCCATGCCAGACTGAAGATTCTGAGGCCTGAGAGGGTGTCTGGTTTATTCACTGCTAGAACAGAACCCATCACTCTGTAAGCATTTAAATATTTGTTTCATACATAAATGAACAAAATATGCACAGTATTTTGTTCAGGAACTATAAAAATGCCAAGAAGTGGTGGATTTGCACTAATGCTCAACTACCCTGAGCCCTGGGGATCAGCATATCTGACAGTCCCTGGAGGGCAGTCAGGGAGACAAAATATGAGCTAAGAGCCGATTTCCCTGGGTGCAAGCCGTGGTCACAATGTGTTATCACAGAACTTTGGCCTTTCTCTGAATTCCATTGTCTCTATGGCTTCTTGAGTTTCAATTCTCCCTTCTTTCCAGGAATTCTCATTTTTCTCTGTCATAAACACCCGAGGTATTTACATCAGAATGGCTTCAAAGTAATAAACCCTGAGGCAATTTTTTCTTTTGAATTCCAGGAAAGCCTTTCCATTAGTATTTTCTTCTAGAGCTACAGCTGCCAAGCCTGTGAGCTTCTGAAAGATGCAGATTTTTTGCGCTGCAGGACAGATCTGCTGAGGCCGCCACTCCAGGAGGAGAGACCCAGGTATTAGTGCTTTTAAAGCTTCCTTGGTGATTCTGACGACAAACCACATAAGGAAAAATCACTTTAGTGTGGTGGTTCTTAACCTTTTGAGGGTGATTAGCCCCTTTGAGATGCTGAGGAGATTATCCCCATCCTGATCCAGAAAAAAACACCTCACAGGCACAACACTTAAGGATAGTCTAGACACCTCAGTGCATTTATAGAGTACTCCAAATTCCCAGTGCCTAGTCCGCATCTGAAAGGATACCAGGTTCATCCTTCTTCTCCAGTGCAGAGCCCTGGAGATTTTTCCATCTCATTTCTTTGTGCTCCGGGATTGGGGCCCTCTTCAAGATCTGAATGTTTAAGACTGTTTGAGGGTAAATGGCTACAAAAAGAAGTTCGAGATTCTCAAGACAAATGGAGCCTTCTATTTGAAACTCAATAGTCTTGCTGGAACCCACCCAAGAAAGGCCACAGAGTAGAGTGGAAGGAACTCTGGAAGGGACTCTAAGTCTCCTGGGCTCTAATCTGAGCTTGGACACCAATTTACTGTGTCCTTGCCAAGTCAATTCTCCTTTGTGAGCTTCATTTTCCTCAACTGTAAAGTGAGGTGGTAGACTGGAAGAACTCAAAGATCCCTTCCAGCTCTTTGAGCCTAGGATTCTTTTCAGGAAATTGTACACAGGAGGCCACTTCAGATGGCAGAGCACAATGGAGATATGTGACAAATAGATGTATTAATGGGGTCCCGTGGAGAGTTTGCTTCCTATTTCTATATGGCCTTCTGCCTTCAGATTCTAGTATTCCAGGGTAAATTCTTTTGCTAGTGACCTCTTAGGTATTCTACTAATACCCGTGGTTAGAAAGACAAAGACCTGTGAGGTCACAGAGCCTACTCACCCACAGCCAACCACACTTTCCCATCTTCTCAAACCCAGGCTGAGGCATTTGACCTTAGCTGAGAGGACAAAAGGAAGTGGTAACTTCCACATCCCTATCCATGGCTACAAATTGCCTTTAATGAAACAGAGAGATCGTTTCATTAAAGCAGCTGCCTTCCTACAGGTCATGATTGTCTCTGAGCAACATTTTTTGGGGGGGCGGGGGGTGGGCAGCAAAGCTTATTGAGTGATAGTATAAAGCTCCCAAAGTGGGAGAGGAACCCGAGAGGGTTACTCATCTCTGAGCAATATTAAGTCTTAGATTCAGTCTGGGAGGATACTCTCCAGGTCGAGTGGATCCAAGGCCTCCACTGCAAAGCAGGACTGTTTCCTTGAGGTCCCTGACCATCACCACCTGGGGAAGAGTAGGGATTCACAGTCATGAAGCTTATGTACCCATTGAAATGGAATTGACCTATTCATTAAGAGAGAGGATTAAAATAGTGGACATCTGTGTTTTGTTTGTCTGTTTTAATTTTTCTCTTTGGACATCCACTACTTTTTCCCTTGGCAGTTATACTTTCCTCTTTTGTGAAGAAGATACTTTCCCCTCACCTTCAGTCCAGGTGCTTTTTGGGTGAAGGTGATACCCCTAACCTTCTAGAAATGGATAGATGACCTGCACTTGGTCAGTCAGAGCATTCCATATCTTGGGCTATTGCGATTGTTTCAAAGATGGATAATTACCCAAGCTGGTTGGGAAAATCCAATCCTGGGGCTCTTTCTGGAGCTGTGAAGGAAAAAGGCATTGACTCGACTGAGGAAGCTAATCTGAAGGTGAGCCTGGAGCGGCTTGTGGGTGTTGATGAGAGTTAGCAACAAGGTGGAGGGTATGGGGCTTCCTATTTCAACTAAGTTTCTGGCTTACCAGGTGCTACACTCACTTATGTCCCTCTAATTTACAAAAGAAAAATATTAAAATTTTTAGCTTCTCACAATGAAAAGAAGTATTTATTTAAAAACTTTTAGAGGAGGGGTACACTGAGGTTAAGTGTCAGTTAAGTGTCTGCCTTTGGCTTGGGTCATGATCCTCAGGGTCCTGGGGTGGAGCTCTGTAAGGATCTCCCTATTCAGCGGGGAGCCTGCTTCTCCTCTCGCTCCCCCTGCTTGTGCACACACATTCTCTCTGTCAAATAAATAAGTAAATAAGTAAATCTTTAAAAAAAAACCCAAAAAACTTTAGGAGGAGAGGCAACTAGGTGGCTCATTGGTTGAGCGACTGTCTCTTGATTCCGCCTCATGTTGTGACTTCAGGGTTATCAGATCGAGGCCCCAGTCAGGCTCCATGCTCAGTGGGGAGTCTTCTTGAGATTCTCACCCTCTCCCTCCTCCCTGCACCCTGCCACTTGCATATGTGCTCTCCCTCTTTCTCTGAAATAAAGAATACATCTTAAAAAAAAAAAAAAAAGTTTGGGACATCTGGTTGGCTCAGTTGGTTAAGCAGCTGCCTTCAGCACAGGTCATGATCCAGAGTCCTGGGATGGAGTCCCAATTGAGCTCCTTGCTCAATCCCTTTGCTACTCCCCATGCTTGTGCTCTCTCTCTCTAGCAAATAAATAAAATCTTAAAAAAAGAAAAAAAAAACCCAAAAACTTTTGGAGAGGCTCCTGGGTGGCTCAGTCAATTAAGTGACTAACCCTTGATCTCAGCTCAGGTCTTGATCTTGGGGTTGTGAGTTCAAGCCCTGCTTTGGGCTCCAGGCTGAGTGTGGAACCTACTTAAAACTTTTGGAGCTTCTAAGTGTGGGTGCTCAGGATAAACTGTTACTCACCTCATCCTAGGTACAGCTGTGAGGGTGGAAAAACATTGCTCTGTCCTGGTACTTTTTGGTGACTATTTATAAAATGCATGCAGAGTTTTGTCCAGATTTCAACCCAACCCCATTGTGCTCCTCTTCCTGTTCTAAAGGACCATGAACTTTTTCCGCTTGGGGCGAGCCAGGGTGATGGAGCATGGATTCTCCACTAAATTTTATTTCCTTGATTTTTGCTCCTTTTCTATTCTTGGGCAGGGTCTCTTGATCTTGGCTTTCCCTTCTGGCAGGCCCTACACCCTCACTTTCTCTGGTGAGCTATGGGATAAACACCCCAGATTTTGTTATGCTCTGTTGCCCAGCCTCATCTCTTACACAGGTTTAAATCATCGGGTTAATTGAAAACGTTCACTTTCTTTGGACTTGTAAACAGATTGAATCAGATGTGGCAAGGTGCCTGGGAAAAGCCACCACTGGTTCCTGCTTACGACAACACGAGTCACTTCCTCTCCTTGCAGGTTCCAATGACTACTTCATTTGGTAGGCTCAATTAAGGTTCCCCTTCCTCTCCTAGAAAGGTCCCAGCTCCAAATCTTACTTTGTCAGCTGGACAAGCTCGAGTTTCTTGGCAAATGTGTCCCTTGGGAAGGCTCACTTCCCATTCCTGTCCCTGAGGCCCTCACCATACAAGGCTTACAAATACCTGCCACCCAGGCCCATCCTACTCCTAGGCAGACCTGGTTTGCAGAATTCATTTTCAAAGGTAACAGGCCAAATTTACCCATTCTTGAGGATATCAGGAAGTAGCCCACCCAAAAGAGAGAGTCTTAAAAGCCTTCAATTCTTTTTCATTCAATTTAATAGTCTCAGAGATTACCCACAGGTCAAAAAATCTCCAGGGTCACAGAACTGCTTTTCTAACCACCCATAGGTTGGATGGCTGAGAGGTTGAAGTGAAGGGTTTGGAGACATCCGAGAAAGGATCACAAGAGCAAAGATATGCGTGGGACAAGTGAAATATGCCAGAAGGTGGTAGGTTTATAACCTATAGCTTATAACCTAAAGCTACAGTTTTAAAATGCTCAAAACAAATAGAATTCTCTAGGGACCATTCTAAATACTCAGGGTATATTAATTTATGTAATCTTCATACTGACCCTATTATGTGGTTACTACACTCTATCCTCCCATTTTTCCTGTAGGAAAACTGGGCTCCAGAGAAGTGAATTAACTTGCTCAAGGTCTTGTACTTGATGCCAGATAGAGCTAAGAATTGAATCCAGGGGTGCCTGGGTGGCTCAGTGGGTTAAGCCTCTGCTCAGGTCATGATCTCAGGGTCCTGGGATCGAGTCCCGCATCGGGCTCTCTGCTCTGCAGGAGCCTGCTTCGTCCTCTCTCTCTCTGTCTGTTTCTCTGCCTACTTGTGATCTCTCTTTATGTCAAATAGATAAAATTTAAAAAATATATTTAAAAAAATTTTAAAAAAAGAATTGAATCCAGGCTTATTTGCCAAACAAATCATGCGTTAATGTATGTACTGTACATATGTATGTAATGTGACATATGTATGTATGCTAGTAACATATTACCCTGAGATATCTAGCTCAATCTCCATGTCCATTGGCATTGAAACTTCTCTATTGATATTTACAGTAAAATTACCTCATAGTATCAATTATATGTGAAGAGTGAATTGAGATTAAAACATGCATCTCAGGGGCACCTGGGTGGCTCAGTGGGTTAAGCCGCTGCCTTCGGCTCAGGTCATGATCTCAGGGTCCTGGGATCAAGTCCCACATCAGGCTCTCTGCTCAGCAGGGAGCCTGCTTCCCTCTCTCTCTCTCTGCCTGCCTCTCCATCTACTTGTGATTTCTCTCTGTCAAATAAATAAAAAATCAAAAAAAACCATGCATCTCAGGTTCTAAAAATTTAGGTTTCAATAGCAAAAGTGAAGGGAAAATCATAGAACCTCAATGGTTTTGGATTTAGTTTTTATAACTGTAGACCAAATTTAAACAAATTGGTTCTCACCACCACCACCACTAACAAAGGAATTGAATCCAGACAACCTACTTCCCAAATCTGCTTTTAACCATTATACCACACTGCCTCTCCATAAATCTCTAAAGGTTGGGCCACCAACTACCCTGGCTTGTCCAGAATTGAGGGATTTCCCAGAAAACACGACTTTCAGTGCTAAAACTGGTACAGTCTTGGGCCAACCATGATGGTTGGTCACCCTTGTGTAGAAATGTTATCAAAGAAGATGTTTCTCTTGTAATTTGATACCAAAGCAACTGCAATAAGACAGAGTTGAGAGAGAAGTTGCTCAAGATAAGACAGAAATTTTGAAGAGCAGATGAAGTTTGGGACTTTCCTCTTCTTCTGCTACCTTAGTTGTGGCTCCTTGACCAGAAGTGATGGCTGCTTCAGTTCTGATCTAGTTTTTCATCTTGTCCCTTCTTGGAATCATTCCACATGAAGTAGCCATGGTAATTTTCTGGAGCATAAATGTGACCGGTCATTCCCATGCTTATAACACTCCTTTGAACTCAATGACTAGAGTATAGATCCTAAGCTCTTGAGCTTGACTTGGAAGGCCCTCTGCCATTTGGCCTTCATTAATCTCTCTGGCCTTTCTTTATGGTTAACAAGCTACTATAGTTCAACCACAACAAACAACTATTATTTTCCTGAAGACACCAGCCTCTTACCTTGGTGTCTTTTTTTAAACTTCTAGAGATATCAGCAATATCAGCAATATCCTTTCTCCCTTCTTTGCCAGCAACTCCTGTATGTATGTGTGTGTGTGTGTGTGTATATATATATATATATATATATATTTGATGTTGCACTTTTCATCTCTGTGAATTATTTCTTTTATAACTGGAAGTTTGCACCTCTTTTTTTTTTTAAAAAAAGGATTTTATTTATTTATTTGACAGAGAGAGACACAGAGAGAGAGGGAACACAAGCAGGGGGAGCAGGAGAGGGAGAAGCAGGTTTCTCACTGAGCAGGGAGCCCAACATGGGCCTCAATCCCAGGACTCTGGGATCATGACCTGAGCCAAAGGCAGCCGCCTAATGACTTAGCCACCCAGGTGCCCAAGTTTGCACCGCTTAATCCCCTTACCTAGTTGGCTTATCCTCTTCTCTGTTCCGCAACTTGGCAACCAACCAAGGTTCCAACCTGCAAGACTCCTGGGTTAGGAGACCCTCTTCTGTGTTTTTCAGCTCTTGGGTCACTTCCTCTATAGCATAATTTTCATGTTCTCTTATGACTCTCTGTTTATCTGTGAACCCCACTGTACTATGAACTGCCCTTTATTTATCTGTAGTTTTACAATACTCAACACCTAATAACAGCAACTTTATACCAGAAAACTTGTGTGCATTATCTCATGTAATTCACATAATAACTCATAAGTACTATTATTTCTGTTTTATAGTTAAAGAGATGGAAACCCTGAGAAGTTAAGTAATTTTCCTTCGATCTTACAGCCAGTAAATGTTTTGAAACTGCTAAAGTTCTTCTCCAACTGAATGAACCCTTGGTCCTCTATCTATTTTACAAAGTTGCAGAGATCAGGGGCACCTGGATGGCTCAGTGGGTTAATTCTCTGTCTTCAGTCGCATGGCTCAGTGGGTTAAGCCTCTGCCTTCAGCTTAGGTTATGATCTCAGGGTCCTGGGATTGAGCTCCCTCTTGGGCTCTCTGCTCAGCTTCAGAGGGAGCCTGCTTCTCCCTCTCTCTCTGCGGGCTGCTCTGCCTACTTGTGATCTCTCTCTGTGTCATGAGATCTTTAAAACAAAACAAAACAAAACAAAACAAAAAACAAAGTTGCAGAGATCAAATGAAGTGATGAAGAGGGTATGGCTTTGTAAACTGAAAAACTCTAATGTCAGAAATTGCTAATTTCTACCTCCCATATTTGTCTTCTAGTTTATTTTCATAATAATAGAATCCCTGGTGTTAACTAGACACCTAGCTGCCCATAATAATAGCTATGGTTCCCAGACTCTCCTACAGCCAGGAATGGCCATTTGGTTCTGTTTGGGTCAACATGATATGAACAGAACCAAACCCACCACTTCTAGGACATGGCTTTAAAGAGAATGAAAGAACCTCCTCCTTCCTTTTCCCCTTCCCTCTAGCTATGCATGGATATGGTGGTGATGAGTCATCTTGGATCATATGGATAAGATAAAAGGAGCCTGGGAACTCTGGCCTTGTGGAATTCACATACTTACCCTATACTACATCTGTTTGGACAATTTTGACAGAGATAAATAAGCTTCTATCTTGTTTCAGTCGATTTGGATCTCTGTTGTGACTCCTAAACCTATACTCTAATATAGTCTATTCACAAGGGGGAAGGATTATTCTTATTATTCCTACACAGATGCTTTGAAACTGTATGTAGGCTATATCCTAAGAATTAATTTTCTCTTCTCAGTAAAAGATATTACCATTCAACTAGTTGCTCAGGCCTAAAAGCTCAAGGGCTTTATTTTCCTTTTCAAACAGCTTTGGGGTGCCTGCGCGGCTCAGTTGGTTAAGCATCCGACTGGGGATTTCCGCTCAGATCATGACCTTAGGGTCATGAGATCAAGCTTGGCATCAGGGCTCAGCGCCCAGCATGGAGCCTGCTTGGGATTCTGTGTCTCCCTCTGCCCTGCCCTCACTAGGGCTCTCTATCTAGCTCTCTCTAAAATAAGTACATTAATCTTTAAAACAAAACAAAATATCTTTCTTGAGATATGACTGATATGCAGTAAACTGAATATGTTAAATAAATATATCCATCACCACCTTCCTCCTCTTCCTCTTCCTCCTCCTTGTCTTTCTCCTCTTCCTCTCCCTCTTCCTCCTTTTTCTTCCTTCCCTTCTTCCTTTTCTTCTTCTTCTCCTTCTTCCCCTTCTCCTCCTTTCTTCTTATAATCCCTTTCTTCTAAATCCTCTCCAGTCCCCCTCATTCCCAGCCCTCTCTGCAACTACTGATCTCCTTTCCGCCACTTGCGAATTGTTAACATTTTCTGGAATTTGATATACATGAAATTAGATAGTATGTTACTCTTTTTTTTTGTTTGGCTTCTTCACTCAGCACACTTATTTGGAGATTAAGAATGATCTTTGGTTCCTTTCCTTCTTTCATTGCCCTCTCCCCGCACCCCTCATCCCAAGCTATTCCTTCATCAAGTTCAGTAACCTCTATCCAAGTCCATTAACTTCTTCCTTCGTTGCTATGGTCCTTACCCACACCACCATCATCTCTCTTATACCACTTTCATTGTCTCCTAACTGGTCGCTTTGTTTCCACTCTAGTTTCTTCCAATCCATTCTCCACCTAGCTCTTAAAATGATCTCTTGAAAATGGGATCATATCAATCTCTTCAGATCAGATCAGTACCCTTTTTGAATTCATTCAGTGTTTTCTAATCACACTCAGAATAATATTCTAGCCCTCATAGTAGCTTGCAAAGGCCCCTTATCAATGTTATTGATTTATTTGTCAGAGAGAGAGAGAGAGAACAGCATGAAGCCTGATGTGGGACTCAATTCTGGGGCCCTGGGATCGTGACCAGAGCTGAAGGCAGATGCCTAACCAACTGGTCACCCAGGTGTCCCAGACAATAACTTTCCATTCCTCCCCTTCTCGTCATCTCCTGGAAACTACCATTTTACTTTGTGTCTTTATGATTTTGACCGGGCCCCTCATATAAGTGAAATCATATAGTGTTTCTCTTTTTGTGACTGGCTTATTTCACTTAGCATTATGCCCTCAAAGTTTATCCATATTATAGCATGTGTTAGAATTTCATTCCTTTTAGGAGAGGAGTCAAGATGGCGGAGAAGTAGCAGGTTGAGACTACTTCAGGTAGCAGGAGATCAGCTAGATAGCTTATCTAAAGATTGCAAACATCTACAAATCCAACGGGAGATTGAAGAGAAGAAGAACAGCAATTCTAGAAACAGAATTTCATTCCTTTTAGAGATAATACTATTCCACTGTGCATACATGCCACATAATTGTTTATCCATTTATCTTTTGACAGACACTTAGGTTGCTTCCACATGTTGACTTTTGTGAATTTGCTGCTATAAACATAGGTGTACACATATCTGCTTGAGTACTCACTTTGGATTCTTTTGGGTATATACCTAGAAGTAGGATTGCTGGATCATACTGTAATTCTACTTTTAATTTTTTGAGGAACTACTGTACTATTTCGCAGAGCAGCTGCACCATTTTACATTCCCACCAGCAATGCACAGGGTTCCAATTTCTCCACATCCAACCAATATTTGTTATATATATATTTTTTGACAGAGAAGAAGATCACAAGTAGGCAGAGAGGCAGGCAGTGGGGTGGGGGATAGCAGATGGTTGGGGATGGGGGGAAGCAGGCTCCCTGCTGAGCAGAGAACCTGATGGGGGGCTTGATCCCAGGACCCTGAGCTCAGGACCTGAGCTGAAGGCAGAGGCTCAACCCATTGAGCCACCCAGGCACCCCAATATTTGTTATTTTTTATATTGTTTTTGTTTTGTTAATAGCTATCCTAATGGGCGTGATGTGGTATCTCATTGTTTTGATTTGCAACTCCCTCATGATTAGTGATGTTGAGGATCCTTCCATGTGCTCATCTTCCTTGGAGAAATGTCTGTTCAGATCTTTGCCCACTTTTGCTTTTTCATTATTTAATTATAGGAGTTCTTTATATATTTTGGATACTAATTCCTTACTATATATATGATTTGCACATATTGTTTCCCATTCCATGGGTTGTCTTTTCTCTCTTGATCATGTCCTTTCATACTTAAAAGTTTTTAATTTTGATGAAGTCCAATTTATCTACCTATTTTTGTTGTCGGTGCTTTTGGTGACATTTCCATGAAATTATTATTAAACCCAATGTCAGGAAGATTTCTCCAATGTTTTCTTCTAAGAGTTTTACATTTTAGCTCCTACATTTAGGTCTTTTTCTTTGTTTTAAAAGATTTTATTTATTTATCTGAAAGAGAGAGAGAGAGAGCATGATAAGGGGGAGGGGCAGACGGAGAGGGAGAAGCAGGTTTCCCACTGAGCAGGGAGCCCAATGCAGGGCTTGATCCCAGGATCCTGGGGTCATGACCTGAGCCAAAAGCAGATGCTTAATGGACTGAGCCATACAAGTGCCCCTCCTACATTTAGGTCTTTGATCCATTTTAAGTTAATTTTTTGTACATGGTTCTTAGTAAAGGTTCAACTACATCCTTCTGCATGTGGATATCAATTTTTACCAGTATCTTTTATAGAAAGTTATGACTAAAAAGATATAAAATAGGACAGCATATACATAACATGGAGGAAAGAGAAGAAAAAAAGAGAAAGAATGTATTTGGAGGCTTTCTTTCCTCTTCTAATTTTGGGAATAATTTGAAGAGAATAAGTATTAACTTCTTTAAATGTTTGGTAGATTCACCTGTAAATCCATCTGGTCCGGGACTTTTTTTTTTTTTAAGTTTTCTTTTTTTTTGTTACTAATTCAATATTACTACTAGTTATTGGTCTGTTCAGATCTTATATTTCTTTCTGATTCAATTTTGGAAGACTGTATGGTTTTAAGAGTTTATCCATTTCTTATAGATTTGTCCAGTTTATTGTCATAAAATTTTTCATTATACTTTCTTTTTTTGTTTGTTTTTTAAATTTAAATTCAATTAGTTAACATACAGTGTATTGTTAGCTTTAGAGGCGGTGTTCAGTGATTCATCCATTTTATATAATACCCAGTGCTCATTACATCACGTGCCCTCTTTAATGTCCATCGCCCAGTTAACCCTCCTCCCCTCAGTCTGCTTCACATGATGAAAAGTATCTTATGGTTTTCTTCCTCTATGATTTTGTCTTGTTTTGTTTTTCCCTCCCTTTCCCTATGCGCCTCTGTTTTGTTTCTTAAATTCCACATGAGTGAAATTATATGGTAATTGTCATTCTCTGACTTATTTCTCTCAGCATAATAGTCTTTAGTTCCATCCATGTCATTGCAAATGTCAAGAAGTCATTTTGTTTAGTGGATGAGTAGTATTCCACTGGATAGATATAAGAAATAATATCTTCTTTTTTTTTTTTAAAGATTTTTATTTATTTATTTGATAGACACAGAGAGATCACAAGTAGGCAGAGAGGCAGGCAGAGAGAGAGGGGGAAGCAGGCTCCCCGCTGAGCAGAGAGCCGGATGTGGGGCTCGATCTCAGGACTCTGAGATCATGACCTGAGCTGAAGGCAGAGGCTTAAACCACTGAGCCACCCAGGCACCCCGAAATAATATCTTCTTTATCCGTTCATCAGTCAATGGACATCTGGGCTCTTTTTTTTTTTTTCCAAGATTTTATTTATTTATTTGACAGATGGAGATCACAAGTAGGTAGAGAAGCAGGCAGAGAGAGAGAGAAGGAAGCAGGCTCTCTGCTCAGCAGAGATCCCGATGCAGGGCTTGATTCCAGGACTCTGGGACCATGACCCGAGCCGAAGGCAGAGGCTTTAATCCACTGAACCACCCAGGCATCCCTGGACATCTGGGCTCTTTCTATAGTTGGGCTATTGTGGACATTGCTGCTACAAACATTGGGGTGCAGATGCCCCTTTGGATCACTACATTTGTATTTTTAGGGTAAATATCCAGTAGAGCAATTGCTGGGTTGTAGGGTAGCTCTATTTTCAACTTTTTGAGGACCATCTGTACTGTTTTCTAGAGTGGCTGCACCAGCTTGCATTCCCAACCGTGTAGGGAGGGTTCCCCTTTCTCCGCATCCTCACCACCATCTGTTTTTTCCTGACTTATTAACTTTAGCCATTCTGACTGATGTGAGGTGGTATTTCATTGTGGTTTTGATTTGTGTTTCCCTGATGCCAAATGATGTGGAGCATTTTTTCACGTGTCTGTTGGCTATTTGTGTGTCTTCTTTGGAGAATTGTTTGTTCATGTCTTTTGCCCATTTCTTGATTGGATTATTTGCTCTTTGGGTTTTGAGTTTGATAAGTGCTTTATAGATTTTTGATACTAGCCCTTTATCTGATAAGATAATTGCAAATATCGTCTCCCATTCTGTCAGTTGTCTTTTGGTTTTGTCGACTGTTTCCTTTGCTGTGCAAAAGTTTTTATCTTGATGAATGGTTCATCAAGACAGTTCCAATAGTTCATTTTTAAACTTTGTTTCCCTTGCTTTTGGAGATGTGTCTAGCAAGAAGTTGCTGTGGTCAAGGTCACAGAAGTTGCTGCCTGTTCTCCTCTAGGACTTTGATGGGTTCCTATCTAACATTTAGGACTTTCATCCATTTTGAGACTACTTTTGTGTATGGTGTAAGGAAATGGTCCAGTTTCACGCTTCCATATGTGGCTATTTTTCAGTGTACTTTCTTATTATCCTTTGTATTTCTGCAGTGTCAGTTGTTACTTTTCCACTTTTGTTTCTGATTTTATTTATTTGGGTCCTTTCTCTTCATTTCCTTGATGAGTCTGGCTAGGGGTTTATCAATTTTGTTTATCTTTCAAAGAACAAGCTCTTGATTTAATCAATTGTCCTTTTTTTTTTGTCTCAGTCATTTTTTAAAAAATCTTCTATTATTATTTATTTATTTATTTTAAAGCAAACCCTATGCCTACCATGGGATTTGAACCCATGACCCCAAGATTAAGAGTTGTATGTTGTTCCAACGTAATAGGCCAGGTGCCCTTCTGTCATTTATTTCTGCTCTGACTGAATTATGCCCTTCCTTCTGTTGTTTTCTTCCATCTTGGGCTCCCATAGTTCCTTTAGGTATAAGGTTAGATTGTTTATTTGAGTTTTTTCTTATTTCTTTACATAGGTTTATATCACTATATATTTTCCCCAGTATCGTTTGTGGAAAAGACTGACCTTTTGCACATTGAATGGTCTTGGCACATTTGGGACACAGGAAAAAAAATACACATATATTTTATATTTACTATAAATAGTAAACTAGACATAGTTGAAAAGAGAAGTTAGTAAATTAGTGGAGAAAATTGAGTAGATTGAGTAAATGAGAAAATTGAGTAAATATGATGACCTATTTCAGCATGGGGAATTATTTAGTATAAAATAGAGGTTAAGAGATACAGATGATTCAACATATTTCTTTTTTTTTTTAAAGATTTTATTTATTTATTTGACAGAGAGAGATCACATGTAGACAGAGAGGCAGGCAGAGAGAGAGAGAGGGAAGCAGGCTACCTGCTGAACAGAAAGCCTGATGCGGGACTCAATCCCAGGACCCTGAGATCATTACCTGAGGTGAAGGCAGTGGTTTAACCCACTGAGCCACCCAGGCGCCCTCAACATATTTCTAATAGGGGTTCTAGTTAGGAATAACGACAAAAATGGTGGAAAACCAATATTCCACGAGTTACTGGTTGAACATTTTTCAGCATTAGCATGAATCCTTAGATTAAAGGAGTGTATTATGTCCCAGAGAGGAAAAATAAAGAACACATACATGTAAAAGGACAGAACCTTGAGCAATGTGAATATTTTAAAAGACACCAGAGAAAAGATAGATTTTTAACAAAGACATGAAAAGCAGGCTGACCAGACTTTTTAATCAGTATATGAAAGCCAGAAGACTATGGAAAAATGTCTAAAATTGTCAATCTGTAATCTTATACACAGCTATTCTGTCATTTCAAATTAAGGGTGAAATTAAAACAATTTTACATATATAAAGTGTCTTACTTTCATAAGGCTGCCATAACACGTACTACAAACTGGGCAGCTTAAGACATCAGAAATTTATTTTCTTATAGTTTTAGAATCTAGAAGACCAAAATCAAGATGTTAACATTTGCCATCGTCCCTCTAAAAGCAATAGAGGGTTTCTTGCCTTTTTCAGCTTCTGATAGCCAGAAGTATAACTACAGTCTTCACATGTAATTCTCCTGTCTCTTCATATAGCCCTCTTTCTGTGAAGTCTCTTTGTGTCTAAATTTCCCCTTTTTAGAAGTTATATTGTGCTATGGTATAAATGTTCATATGTTGAAATCCTAACCCACAAAGATGATGGCATTAACAGGTGGGACCTTTGGGAAGTGCTGAAGTCTTGAGAATGGAACACTTATGAATGGGATTGATGCTCTTATAAAAGAGACCCTATAGAGATCTTTCACTCTTTCTTGTGAGAATACAGCAAGAGGTCAGAAGTCTGTAACCCAGAATAAGGCCCTCATTCAACCATGCTGGCACTCTGATCTTGAACTTCCAGTCTCCAGAACTATGAGAAATAAGCCCTTGCTGTTTATATAAGCCATCTAGTCTGTGGTATTTTGTTATAGCAGCCTGAAGGACTAAGACATATTGGATTAACCTTATTTTATCTTGATTACCTCTGTAAAGACTTGATTTCCAAACAGATGACATTTGGATGTACTTCAACTCATCTTTTTTTTGGGGGTGGGGGACACAATCAAACCCATCACACAAGGCTAAAAGTTTACTCTCTAAGACTCTTCCAGAAAGAATCTACTAAAGGATTTATTTCATCAGGAAGGAAATTAAACTCAGGAGGAAGGAGTGGTATATAAAAAGGAACAATAACAAAAAACAGAGAGAAGATTCTTTCTTAAGGTCCCACCACTCTTAATAGCGCAGGCAGTATTTGAACCCAGGTTGTCTGACACCTTAGCCTATGTTTCTAACTTGGACATTACATATACCTCTAGAGGAGTGTTTTAAAATCTCATGAGGTAATGTATAGGAAAGTGTACATTACTTTGAATTTTGATATTCAGTCATTATTTATTAACTATAATGAAGTTCTAAGAAGATCCCAGAGGAGAATTAGACCTTTCTTTTCTTTGCCAAATTAGGGAGAAATGATTGGTTTTCTTCTGAAGCATTCATTCTTACTGAGTGTTTATTTTGTATTTATTCCCTGTGAGGTACTGTAATTGGTATTCTGGGTATAAGAGGAAGAACTATTATTCCGTAGTTCTTGATTTCCAGAAATTTAGAGGGTTTGTGTGTGTGTGTGTGTGTATACACCTGGGTGGCTCAGTTGGTTAAGTTTCTGCTTTCAGTTCAGGTTATGATCCCAGGGTCCTGAGACAGAGTCCTACCTTGGGCTCCTTCCTCAGCATGGAGGCTGCTTCTCCCTCTGCCTGCCAATCCCCCTGCTTGTGCTCTCTTTCCCTGACAAATAAGTAGATAAAATATTAAAAAAAGAACTAAAAAAAATTCTTTTTTAAAGATAGGAAGTGTCACGTACCTGAGAAAGGAACAGATGTAGTTCTGAACAGAGTTTAGAGGAAAGATTATTTTTGGTATGTGTGATGAATGATACAAGAGACAAAAAAGATAATGGGAGAGGTAGCCTGTTTCCTAGACCTTGAAAGACATAATAATGCTAAGCACATCACCTTAACTGCAACTATTGAGTACATACTGTGAACATGATGCTCTCTTTGGGGCTTTTCCTGGTTTACTTATTCCCTAAAATAACCCTGTGAGGTCAATGTTGTTACTTTTAAATTAAATGAGGATGCAAACTCTATTGTCATATAGCTACTGAAGTAGAACCAGACAAACAAGAGCGAACTTTGTATCCGTATCTAGTTAGCTCCAAATTCCCTGCCCTTTCTGCTCTCTCCCAAGTTTTTAGAGTAGGTAAAACATCCATTTCTTCCTTTTCTTTAAGTCTAATTACCATTCATCTTCTGGTTTAAATGCCAGGTCTTTTATGGCAGATTCTGAAAATGTGGTCTGCAGGTGTACTTGTATCATGTCATAAAGGGAGTTTGGGAAGACACAAACTTCTGAGCCCCAATTTCAGAGATTTCTCAGTACTTAAGTCTGGGATGAGGACCAGAAATTCTATATTATTATTATTTCTTCAAAGTATTATTTGAGAGAGAAAGCATGAGGCGGGAGTGGGACAGAGGCAGAGTCCAAAGCAGACTCCCTGATGAGTGGGGAACCCAAGGCAGGGCTCAATCCCAAGACCCCTGAGATCACCCAAGCAGAAACCCAAGAGTCAGGACCTTTAGGGCAACTGTGCCATCCAGGCACCCCAAAGATTCTGCTTTGGTTTAGTAAATTTAACCTCTTGAGAACCACTGTGTCTAGAAGGTCTTCCAAGAGATTTCGGTAGAAATAAATTCTTGGGAAGAACACTTGTACTAAAACTGCTGGACTTCTCCATACTGGCATGCCTGAAGCTGAGGCTGATTCTTCTACTTCCCTGAGAGCACAAGGACTAGCTGAAGTAATGACCACCTGAAGAGGTTTGAGCCCCGTGCACATTCAACTCTATTCACCGGGCACTAACGAAGCTATTTGTCAAAGCGCTTAAAACCACTTTGAGAATCTGCTTGCAGAGCCTGAAGGATCACGTGAGGAAGACGTAATCTGTATCTGTAATACTTCCAGAAGCCCAGCTAGCCCGACTCGTGCGCAGGCGCAGAAGGAAGGGGGAAGTCGAACGGCCAAGGCGCGCCCCTCCTCCACATCTTTCTGGTTTTATCCTACTGCGCAGGCGCACCGAGTGAACCAAGATGGCGGCTCCCGTGGATCTGGAGTTAAAGAAGGTAAAAGAGGGTCCTGAGCCGCCCCAGGCTTCTCTTTGGGAAGCTGAGGGGATTGTGGATAAGAATATCGAATGAGACTGGAGTCCTGAGGAAGGCAAGAGGCCCCAGGGAACTGGGGAGTGATTTCCCAGAGTCCTGAGGCGGGACCAGGTCTCCTTAGGTTGGCGTGGGGGGCGAGCAACTCTTTCTGGGTAAGAGCCGGTTGGGCTGGTGTGGTTAAGTCTGGCGGGGCAATAGCTGCTCTGTCTTCTCGTTCCGAGCTCCAGAGCCGTTTCGTTGTGTAGAGGCTTCAGTTTCATAGTAAGACCTGAAGTAAGTGTTTCATATTCGAGCCACTGCGGACCGCTTGCCTGAGCTGAGGCGTGTGTAATTCTAAATCCTCATTTGCTTTAAAAATTCCCAAGTCCACTCTGTGTTTTTACACCACTTTCTCGATTCCGTGCTTTGAAAGGTCGCAGTATCTACATGAAGTTCAAAGATAGTTTCACAGCAGTGTTAGTATCAGGGCTTTAACTCCCAGCCCTAGGCCCCCCACCCCCTTCTCCTTTTCTTGAAGGATTGTCAAAAAAACCCCAAACAGGTCCGTAAAATTTTCCAAATAAAATCGGTATCAGGAGGAATTGGGCTTCTCTCTTCAAACAGTTGCTCACAGATGTGCTGTCAGTCAAAAACGTATTCGCCATCTAAGGGTTGTCAGGGTAAGGATCCTGGACTTCATCTACTTTAAACCTGTACTTTTTCTAGAAAAGGAAACTGAGTTCCAGAGAAGATTTAGTCAAAAGTTGGAGCTAGAAACCACTATTCTCTACTTTCTCCGCACCTTTTGATTATTAGTTTAGGTTCTTCAGAAGAGCAGATTTTATGCCTTAATATTTCTGGTCAAGCTTTGCATATGAAATAGGATAGCTGAGCGAGTTGTTGCTCCTAATAAATGAAGCTATTTGTTATTGCCCTGAGGATATATTTATGTGTAACTTGCTCTTTGACTTCTTTTGAAACTTGTAAATTTAGTCTTTAAGGTGATGTTTTCTAATGCTGCAATATCTCAGCTTGAGCACTATACCAGCTTCCTTAGCAAAGTGTGTACAGATCAGGTAATTTTACATGCAAAACAATTTTAAGAATTCTTAACCAATTCTAGGGGTGCCTGGGTGGCTCAGTGGGTTAAACCGCTGCCTTTAGCTCAGGTCATGGTCTCAGGGTCCTGGAATCGAGCCCCGCATCGGACTCTCTGCTCCGCGGGGAGCCTGCTTCTCCCTCCCTCTCTGCCTGCCTCTCTGCCTCCTTGTGGTCTCTCTCTGTCAAATAAATGAATAAAATTTAAAAAAAAAAAAAAAAAGAATTCTTAACCAATTCTAAAAATTTACCCTTTTTTTTTCTGTTAAGAGTTGAGATGTAAGTCAGGGTTTAGTGAAAGAGCTGACAATAAAATACAGCTGTGAATGGTCTTACCTCCCAGTATTTGAATTTGTTATTAAGAAACACCTGGACAATGAATGCAAACTAAGAAAATGATTAGAAACTTAAATTGGGTAGTTTTGACAGCTAATTAAGTTAACTAAAAAAGAAACTTCTTGTTTAAAGGGTTTATCTTCTAATATCTTTATAAGATCTTTTGTTGTTCTTGTTGTTGTTGGAGACTAATAGGAAATTTCAGGTACCTGCTTTCCCAAATCAGTTTCGGAAACCTACTAGTAGGGGAGAACAAAGTCAGAAAAATGTTTAGTAGCCTTTGCTGTGTATTGCCATCACAAATATTATTAAGGCATAAATTTGACAGCATCTGAAAGTCATTCCAGGCCCTTAAACGAGAGTATCCAAAAACTGTTTATCTTTGAGTTAAGTGCACATGAGGGTCAAATTTGGCTTGATATGTGGATATGAAGATCATGATACAGTTCTCCCAATGCTTTGAATTTTTTTTGTTTGTTTTTTATCTTTTTCTCAAAAAATATTTGTAGTCTGAATTTACTGTAGGCAGTAGAATAGAAACATCCTGAACTAGGGGGGCGGAAGAAATGGATAGAAGTACCTGCCTTTCCATCTAATAGTTGTTCAACCCTCTGCAAGCTTTTATCTCTTTAACAAATTTAGTTACTTGAACTTGTAAAGAGTGATGTTGAAACTGCCATCCCTAACTCATAGGACTATTGAGAAGAGTAAATGAGATATTATTATATTCCTTAATGTTCTCATATTAGTATTCCCTTGTATTTCAAACAAATGTGGGAAAGTGTTTTGAAACCTAGTCATGTAACACAAATGAAGTGAGTCTTACATTTGTGGTTCTTGTTTTGAATCTCTGGGTTTCATACTCTGACTCTCCCATTTATTGTTTTTTATTACTCCTTGGATACCTGCTTTTTCATATATTATTTAATATGCTTTTGTTCTGCTTCAAGTAGACTGCATCTTTTGAGAACAGGTTAAGTCCATTATTTAGTATGGTGTCTTGATTGTTTACAATTATATTGACTTTTAGTGATGTTTGTGTCGGTAAAACAGCTTTGTCTCTGGTTAGCATGCTTTATTTTCATGTGTTTGGATTTGACTTGTATTTCCTGTACATGTTTCACCCACTAAATCAAGGACTTGTTTTTATTAGGCCTTCACAGAACTTCAAGCCAAAGTAATTGACACTCAACAGAAGGTGAAGCTTGCAGACATACAGATTGAACAGCTAAACAGAACGAAAAAGCATGCACATCTTACAGATACAGAGATTATGACTTTGGTAGATGAGACTAACATGTATGAAGGTGTAGGAAGAATGTAAGTAAAATATATCCTTAAGGGACTTATTGTGGGAGGGTTTTTGTCTAGAATTTGTTCATTTCAAAACTTGGGTTAAAGTATTATAGTAGTTGTAAGGATCATCTAGTCAATACCTCCTTTTAAAAAATGCTAGCTGAACCCCAGGTAGATGTGTTTAATTTTAGACTTTGAAATACGTTTCTTAAATATTTTCCTGTTCTCTCTATGATCAGGTAGGTACTTAAGTGTGTAACTATAATGACAAAAATATGATTTGTCATGAAAAGATGTTTATAGTAATTTTGTGTGTGCAGATTTATTTAAGTAGTTGTAGTTTTAACTTCCCCTATCCTATCTGGTTTATTAGGAGTCATACAAATCCATCATCTTTTACATGCTTTACTGTTGTTGTAAAATAAAAATAGATTCATTTATCATTTAAATAAACTCATCCTTAAAAAAACAAAACCTCATCCTATCATACAGGAGAAATCAAGTAAACCAATTTACCTTTTGCTTGTTCTAGTTGTTATTATCATTAACCACCCACACTGCACTTTTTTTTTCTTTTAAGAAATATATTACTCTTGTGAGGGAGAGTAAATCTGCTTTGCCTTTTCTAGCAGCAAATAAGGAATGGAAAAGCCCCTAACTACAGGTCACATTCCATTACAATGAGCTAAAAGGGGAAGACTGATTTTTTTGTTTGTTTGTTTGTTTGTTTTAAGTGGGGGAGGTACAAGAGGGTTTTTCTGGAATTTGGTTTTGAATATTATTTAGTAAGTGGACTGTTACTTCAAGTTTGGAGATCTTTTAGTTGAATGGAATTTGACCTCAGTCTTAGGATGACTTGTTTTGTGATTGATTTGAAGGAAGCATAACATGTGTGACATTTAGTAATGGCTTTGGAATGACATCATGAGAAGTGGGCCCTGCTCATGACTAGCTACTCCATTTCTTTCTGGAAAAGAGATTATGATAAACTTAATGTGGTTTGTTTTCTCAGGATAAACAATATATCACAAATAAATTTTATCTCTGTAGTTCATATTTTTTATTTTAGCTTATTTTTAGAGAAGAGAGTCCCACTTTGAGGGTTTGCTTACTGGGACATGAAAGAGCTGGAATGGTAACAAAGTAGAACCCTTGACTATCTATGTAGTATGAGGTGCATTGTTGGCATTCACTACAGGGTAATTTTATCCTTAATGTGAATACCCTTAGGTGTTAAAACAGTTATGCTTGCTTTTCCAGCATGTTTGTTAACATGTTGCACCTGGATTTCATGTCACAGCATTAGCCTTTGCAACAGTTAAAGAATCTCTTTTTCCAAAAATAGAAAAACTTTTTTGACTGTCTTTGGCCTTTTGAGCTATATTGAAGTTGTTAGTTTTAATCAAAATAATTGTGCAGAAGTGCTAGGGTAGTTGCTTTTTTTGCATACTGCCCTAAGTGCTACAAATAGGTTGTATTCCATGCGAAGAAGTCTAGAATTAAAAGGCTAGGATATGATTCCTTAACAGTACAACAGCAGTAGTAGTATTTCTGGAAGATTTATTTCATATAAAAGAAATACATAGTTTTAAATGTTTGGATAAAGTAGAACCTACATAGTTTCAAACTTTGGCTTTCAATTTGACTTTTATGCTTTTTGCATCCCACTGGGGTGCAAATTAGACCCTGCATTTAAGGGGCATTTAAGGTGAATAGTGTTTGTTGTTTGGCTAGAGTATTAGTGCCCTCCGGAAGAAAAGACTTGCTGAGTATTAGTCTAAGTATTAGTCTGGTCATGAAGATGGATGTTCTTCTTGATGCTAAACCTGAAATAACTATTTCTGAATTTATAGTCTTGAGTAACCTTGACTATCATTGTAATTCACTTCTTTAGTTCCAGTCTTTATCTTAATTTTATTTTATTTTATTTTATTTTTTTTAAAGATTTTATTTATTTATTTGACAGAGAGAGATTACAAGTAGGCAGAGAGGCAGGCAGAGAGAGAGAGAGGAGGAAGCAGGCTCCCTGCAGAGCAGAGAGCCCGATGCGGGACCCGATCCCAGGACCCTGAGATCATGACCTGAGCCGAAGGCAGCGGCTTAACCCACTGAGCCACCCAGGCGCCCCTTTATCTTAATTTTAATTTGTCCCTTCCTTTTTGAGTATTATTTGAGAATTCTAATTAGAATACTAATTTTTCTCAAGCAGGTTTTTTTTTTTTTTTTTTTTTTTTGGTTAATGATTTTATTTATTTATTTGACAGACAAGTAGGCAGAAAGGCAGGCGGAGAAGAGGGAAGGAGCAGGCTCCCTGCCAAGCAGAGAGCCTGATGCCGGGCTCGATCCCAGGACCCTCAGATCATGACCTGAGCCTAAGGCAGAGGGTTTAACTACTGAGCCACCCAGGCACCCCTCAAGCGTTTGTTTTAAAACCATGAATTATAAAAGCTCAAACACTCCGTTTTTGTTTCAGAATCTACAGTAGATTTGTGCCATCACTGAAATTCAGGCCTCATCATATCTTGCCTGGATTATTGCAATAGTATCTTAATTGTTCTTTCTGTCTTTATTCTGTCTGTCCAGATACAGTCTTCATACTTCTGCCAGAATTGATCACATCTGTATTTTTCATAAAATTCTTTGATCTGTTGTCCACAGGATAAAATCTGTACTTATTATCCTAGCATTCATGTTCATTCATAATCTCTCCTTAATGTATCCCCCTACCCTCAGGTCCTACCACCTTCTGTTCCCACGCTCAGAATAGCACATAAATTTCATGTCATGGACTTAACTTCTTGCGTTGATTTTGGGTTATCTGTTGAGAAGGAGTTTGAGTTTCATGTGGGCTTTAAACATGTTTTAGTTGATTAGTAATGGCTGTCATGGGTGAAGGTAGAAGAGTAGTAAGTAGCACATGTTCCAGAAATGGTTGTCCTTGCTTTTGTCACAGGGCTTTGTCACACACGTTTTTGTGCTTGCTTTCTTTTGCTCATTCTGTCCTTGGCCTGAAGTATTCCTTTTCTTTTGTGAAATTCTTATGCTTCGAGACATAGCTCAGCTTCTCTGAAGATTTTTTCTGTCCTCCATGGCAGACTTATTCACACTTTTCTGGGTGATACAAGAGCTTTTGTTCCTGTGACTAGTACAGCAGAGAGAGAGAGAGATGATTGATTTCTAAGTGGGTCATTTTCCTCAACTAGATCATCAGCTTTGTGAGACCACATACAGATTTAATGTTTGTTTCCTCAGTTCTCACCATAATGTCTGGCACAAAATAGGTGTTAAATGTGTCTTGATTTGAAATGAATAGAATTCTTTCTCTTGCCTAAAATAACTGCATTTTCTTTTATTTCTTTAGAAAGAAAGAAATAAATAAAATAAAAAGAAAATATGTTTGGAAAGTTGGACAATTAAGAATTAGACTTTCTGGGGGCGCCTGGGTGGCTCAGTGGTTGGGCCGCTGCCTTCGGCTCGGGTCCTGATCTCGGGGTCTTGGGATCGAGTCCCGCGTCGGGCTCTCTGCTCAGCGGGGAGCCTGCTTCCCTCTCTCTCTGCCTGCCTCTCTGTCTGCTTGTGATTTCTCTCTGTCTAATGAATAAGTGAAATCTTTAAAAAAAAAAAAAAAAAAAAAGAATTAGACTTTCTGGGACGCCTGGGTGGCTCAGTTGGTTGAGCAGCTGCCTTCGGCTCGGGTCATGATCCCAGCGTCCTGGGATCGAGTCCCACGTCGGGCTCCTTGCTCAGCAGGGAGCCTGCTTCTCCCTCTGCCTGCCTGTGCTCGCTTTCTCGCTCTCCCTCTCTCTGACAAATAAATAAATAAAATCTTTAAAAAAAAAAAAAAGAATTAGACTTTCTTCTGTTTTAAAATATTCCAGCAGAGGTGAAATTGTAAAAGTAATGTATTTTGATTAAGGTCAGAGGAGTTGTTTTTGATCAAAATTATGTTCTTTGATTGGACAGGATTAATTCTTTATTAAATCTACTGAGAAAGTTGACCAATTCTAAATGCCAGCCACTTGCAGAGATGTTCATTCAGAATTGACAGAATAGAAGAACCTAAGCCTTTAGAATTATGCAGAGGGCAGTATAATCCTTAAAGAATAAAGGCTATTCTATGCAGAATAATATCAATATAATAGTATTTCTTTTACCTTTCTCATTTTCATATAGGATAGAAGTCAGATTTTCCTTTACAGGGTATGTATTTAGTTTATCAAATCTTGCCAGCCTAGATGTCTTTCAAATCACAAGTATGGAGAAATTTTGTAGTGTTAAATACCTCGTATATATGGCTAATTTTCGTTTTAAACAAGACCTGAATTGCTACATATACTATAAGCTCTGCGTATTCATTGCTCAAAGCTATAGTCCATCAAGTCACTTGGCGTGTTTCCAGCACATTTTAGTTCTCTTACTTCATATTCTTTGGAGAGGCTGTTATGTAGCCTGATACTACTACCACCAATTTCTAGTTTGGCTACTTAAGCTGTTTGTGAGCTGACCTCACCATACTGCTTTGAGAACTATGATGAAAGTTACAACTGTGGAATGATCTGTCTGAATAGTTGCAAGTGTTTGTCTTTGCATCTTTCTAGCATGCAAGGAGGGACTAGACATAGTCCTCAAATACTACATGAATGTTTCTTATATCTTCTTTTTTCCTGAATAAGAACCAGTTTATAATTTATAATGGTTTATGGGGATTTTCTTCCTTTTTACTTCACACACTAGAAAATAAGAGTGTTTTTTAAAAATAAGAAAATTATATTTGTAAGTGCATGTAAAGGACATTTAACCATGCTGGTATTTGAAAGGACCATAATTAGAATAAATGTCAGACTTAATTTTATTAGCAGTAGATATGATCCTGACCCTGATGTCAGGTTTATTATTCTGTAATTTTAATGTCCTTTTACTAGAGCATTACATAAACTTTTTTCCAAAAGGGACAAATTAAGCTTTTAATTTTTTTAATATGGGAGGAACTTGAGTAGATTAGACTTTGAGAAGAATGATTAGTGACTTTTTAAAACTTGAACCTAACTAAAAATAACTTTGTACCATATTTAAACCAATTTAGGGGTATGCCACCATTCTGTGGGTATTTTTTACATTTAAGGAACTAAGAATGAACAATGGTATAAATCTACCAACTAGATAAGTGTCTAGCAATGCAGAAATTGCTGTTTGGGAGCGGTGTTGCTATTTCTACTTGTTGAAGTAATCTTTTTTTTTTTTTTAAAGATTTTATTTATTTATTTGACAGAGAGAAATCACAAGTAGGCAGAGAGGCAGGCAGAGAGAGAGAGAGGGAAGCAGGCTCCCTGCTGAGCAGAGAGCCCGACGTGGGACTCGATCCCAGGACTCTGAGATCATGACCTGAGCCGAAGGCAGCGGCTTAACCCACTGAGCCACCCAGGGGCCCCTCTGATGGTTGATCTCCAATGGTTGAAAGATCCAGAAATGTAAAACCTAAGATAAATGTGGCACAGGTAGAAAGTAAAAATAGTAGATATATTCCTGATAGGTAACAAATTAGCATCAGCAACAAAAATCTAAACAGTTGAGCAACTTTTCAACTATTTAGGATGTAGTAATCTGAACTCTCCATGACAGCTTGTTTGAAATGCCCTTTGTTTAGAATATTGTGTTGCTTTTGTTGTGATTTTAATTGTTAGTTTGGATGTTGACCTGTAATCTGAAGCCAAGTTGAAATATTTGCTTTTTCTGTGTTTCGTTATGTTAAATATTAATAGAAAGGGACATAATGATAGCACCTCAAGTTTTGCAACAATTTTATGATTTCGTGTAGCTGTAGAGTTGGTATTCTAGTCAATTTGGGGTAATTTTAAAGCTGACAAAATAGTTGTACTAGATTAGGAAATAAACCACAAATCTTGGTGCAGTAAATATTGTTGATGTTATAGTAAAAATTGTTAAGTGTTGTTCTTACTGGAATTGAGTTTGGATATTTTATTTAGTGCTTGCTGTAAGAAAAAAGTGCACATTACTTTTGTTGTGAGAGCACACTGCAGATACAAATTTATCAGCTCCTTGTATACTCTCTTTAAAGGTAGTAATCTGTATTTTTAGAAAAAAATGAAGCAAAGATAACTAAAGAGTTCTAATTACCTTTGAAAATTATTATTATTTTTTTTAGATTTCATTTTAAAGGAGGAGGAGTTCTCAATGTTGAACTGCTTTTACTAATAGAATGTGACCCACCCTTTTTGTGTTTTTATACAGAGCCATTTAAAGTCCTGACTTACATTGCTCAGAGTTCTAAAGGGGAAAAAAAAACAACTTTTCTGTTGTGCAGGGAAAAATGACTTCAGTCTTGTTGATGCTGAGTATGTATGTATATGACCCCAGATGGGCACACTCTTCTCTTTCACAGATGTGGTACTCTAGGGAGAGGCGATTTTTGAATAATATTCTTAATTTCCTTAAGTTGTCAATGATTTAAAAACTCAAGTGTTGATTATAACTGCTGTATGGCTATGTAGCATGACATCACTGTTTTTGTGCCAGGGGAAGTTAATAAACATTTGCGTAGGAATTACATAGCAATGTTTTTTTTTTTTTTAGAGGAGTATTTTTAATAATTCTTTCCCTTCTTCCCCTCCCATGTCTTCCAGAATCCAGGCTGTCTCACTGAAACACAGGAAATTAGTTTCAAAAATTGTTGTGCTAATTAGGAGTTTATTGTAAAAAAGGAAAAGAAGTCTGTTATACTTACTTGGGATGTACAAACATGCTAAAATAAAATTTTTATTTAACGTGTCCTTGTAGGGTTACTTATTTTAGCCTGGAACTTGATTTAAAAATGTAAATGTAATTGATTCATTTGGTTACTTGGAGGACTTGGCTTTTGTATTTCCTGACATCAAAAGGACTGACTTTTTTTTTTTTTTTTTAAACTGGCAAAGGATTAAACAAGACCTGCTTTTGTTGCTTGAAAGTAGCAATTACTCAGCAACACAAGAGGATACTACAGTCCATTCCAGTTGGTGATAAAGATTGATTTAGTAAACTGAGGGAAGGGTGAAAAGTACCATTACCTTGTTCCTATGTAAATAAAAATTAAGGTAGCATTAACCTTGAACTTTACTCTGTCGTTGGGGAATTGTTTGCTGCAACTGACTTCAGCAGAATTTCTCTGAAATGAAAAACAATCGATCAGTTTTAAGCTGTACCAAGAATTTTCTGATTTTAGCTGCCACTTACCTCATAATGGCAAATTTAGGAACAACTTGCTATCTAATCTTTTTGAGAGAGGACTGAAATGGTTGTGTCAAGGAACATAATCTGCTTACTGAAACATCCAAGAAGAGTTCAGAAAAAATATTGACCTAGAAGATGAAAGTCAGTCCGTGTATGTGAACACACACTTGATAGTAACTTCTTAGTATTCTAATTCCTTGTATCAAGAATTGCTGTGAGCTACAAATACCCTTTGCCCAGAAGGAATGATTAGGATTGCAGTTTGTTGCATGCACCATTAGTCCATGTGGTTTTGTGAAGAATGTATGCTCAGTTTATTTTTAGCATTTAAGTTCGAATAGACATGTCTGAGGGAATGTTCACTTATTGTACCGGCCAGGAACTCTAATTACTATCTCTTGTTTTGAGGAAGTTCAGCTACCTTGAAATGGACCAGATTATTTGGAACACACTGTTCCCCTGGCTTTGAAGAAGACTTAAAATGTTCTCATATCAAAATTTGCACAGCAGCAAGAGTCCAGTATTAAAACTGTATCTTTAAATAAGAGCATGACTGCCCTAAACTGAGCCTTTTACATTGTTTGGCTCAGGGTAGAAAAGATTTGAATCACAGTATACATCCTGTTTGTGTGTTTGACAGAGTCTTGCATTTGTGGCTAAATATATTTATATTCCTATGATTTTCTGCTTTTGTACCAGGAGTCTTCTGTTTATGTCCTTCAGTACTCACTGGATAGTAATTTTTAATATCCAGTGGTTATATTTCGGTGTTACATTTTAACCTTCTAGTAAAATAAAGATCACATCTTGGAAAAAGTTGTAGCAAATCTTGATGATTATATGTGGATATGTTTGGGGTTTGATGAGGCTAGAATAAAAGTGGTAAACAGCAGAGGTGATTATTTACCAGAATACTTAGAATACCAAATAGTGACCAAAAATAAACATCATGTTTAAAATAGATAAACATACTACTGCTTCCATTTTAGGAGTGATAGTTTGATTTAAAAATACACAGTGATTTCTAATTAGTACAAATTGAACCTAGCAGTGTGTGAGTTACTCATCTAGAAGAAGAGATATTTACATGGACCTGGGTTCCTGAAGGGACATTGGTCCTCTAATAATTCCAGTGAATTCTCAGTCCTCATTTAATTTGACCTATCAGTAGCATTTATTCCCGATGGTCTTGCTTCCCTTGTTGAAGCCTTTTCTTCCTTTGGCTTCTAGGATATCACCTCTTGGTTTTCCTTTTATTTTACTGGCCATTCCTTCTCATTCTCCTTTACTGTTTCTTTTTCTTTCCCATTTCCAAATTTTTTAAAAAAGATTTTATTTATTTATTTTGACAGAGAGAGAGAGAGACAGTGATAGCAGGAACAGAAGCAGGGGGAGTGGAAGAGGGAGAAGAAGGCTTCCTGCTAAGCAGGAAGCCTCATGCTGGACTTGATGCTGGCTCCATCCCAGGACCCTGGGATAATGACCTGAGCTGAAGACAGACTTAATGACTGAGGCATTAAGGCACCCCCCCCCATTTCCAAATTTTAGATTGCACTTAGGTTCAGCTTTTTAAATTTCTTTTCTCTTGTCTATACTCAGTCTCTTAGTGATCTCATTGAGGCTTATCTCTTTAAGTGCCTTTTTACATGCTGGCAACTCCCAGATTTTTATCTTTAGCTTAGACCCCTTCCCTGAACTCCAAACTTGTATATCCACCTGCCTCCTTTATTCTTCATTTGATGGTCTAATAAGCATCTTAAAATTAACTTGACCAAAATAAAATTCTCACTGTTCACGAGTAAACCAGTTCCTCCCTACAGTCTTCTTCATTTCAGTAGATAGCTTTTGGTCCTTGTCATCCTTGATTCCTCTCTTTCAGTCTGACACTCAGTCCATTAGCAAAGACTGTCTTGAACTTTGGTCCAGAACCTGAACATTTCTATTTACCACTACCCTGATCTCAGCTACCATCATATTGCAGAGCTTCCTATCTGGATTCCCTACTTTCATCCTTACCACTTTATAGGTGTTCTCAACTGAGTGCCCAGAGTGATCCTTTCAAAACATGTTCAATCACTGGATCACTGTAGTCAGAACCTTCAGATGATTATTACTGGAAAAGAAGGGCCCTGCAGTTGCTGATCTCTATCTGGCATTGCCTTCTTTGATATGCCTCCTGTACACCTTTCTCTTCCTTGAGGCCTTTGTTAGAAAGGCCTGTGTAACCATCCTATTTAAAATTGTGCACTCACTTTGACCCCCAGTCTCTTGCCTCTTGTACTCTCCTTTGTTGTCTATTTTTCTCTATAGTGTGCATAACCATCTGGCATACCATAGTACTAATTATCCATTTTTCTTAAGTAAACTTTATTGAAATATTATATATATAGTAAGATACATTCATTTTTAAGAATACAGTTAGATGAATTTTGACAACTCTATCACTCCAGTCATAATAGAATATTTTTGTCAAAAATTCCTTCTCCCAAGTCATTTCTTCCCTCCCCCAAGTTCTGTAGCCAGTTGATAATCTGATTTATATCAATGTAGATTAGTTTTGCATATTTTAGAACTTCATATGGAATGTGTGTGTGTGTTTGTGGATAGTCATTATAGAATGTACTTCTTTGCTTGGTTTCTTTCATTAAGCCCAATGCTTCTGAGATTTATCAGTGTTGTGTGTATTAGGCTTCCAATGCTGACCTGCAGTTTTACTTCTTTACTCTTGCCTCTGCCCTCTTTGTGCTTGCCAGCTTTATCTTCAAGTTGGTTGTAGGAGTTCCAAATACCTCATTCAGATGTGACAACATCTGGAGGTAGAAAGTACCATGTTCATGGGAGATGGTGGTCTATAATTCCCTTTTTTTGTAGTTTCATTATCTAGTTTTGGTATGGGGGTAATGCTGGTCCCAGAATGAATTTGAAAGTTTCCCTCCCTTTTCTGTTTTTTGGAATAGATTCTTCTTTAAATGTTGGGAAGAATTCACCTATGAAGTTCTCCGGTCATGGACTTTTGTTTGTTGGGATTTTTTTGATTTTTTGATTCAATTTCATTGCTGGTAATTGGTCTGTTCAAATTTTCTGTTTCGGGGGGGTGGGAGGTTGGGGTACCAGGTGGTGGGTATTATAGAGGGCACAGCTTGCATGGAGCACTGGGTGTGGTGAAAAAATAATGAATACTGTTTTTCTGAAAATAAATAAATTGGGAAAAAAAAATAAATAAATAAAAGATCTTTAAAAAAAAAAAAATTTCTGTTTCTTCCTGATACAGTTTTGGGAGGCTATATGTTTCTAGGAGTTTATCCTTTTCTTCTAGGTTGTCCAATTTGTTGGCTTACAATTTTTCATATCATTCTCTTATAATCCTTTGTCTTTCTTTAGAGTCGGTTGTTACTTCTCCTCTTTCATTTCTGATTTTAAGTCTTCTCTCTCTCTCTTATTTATTTATTTACCTTTTTAAAAAATGAGTCTGGCTAAAGGTTTATCTTTTTTTTAAAGATTTTTATTTATTTGAGAGAGAGAGATAAATTCCTTTATCTTTTGTGTGTCCAGGAAACTCCTTATCTTTCCTTCTATTCTGGGAAATTCTTTCTCTCTCTTTTTGGGATAGAGAAAAACTTGGTTGCAGGTTTTTTTTTCTTTCAGTGTTTTGAATATATCGTTCCATCGCTTCTCGGCCTTTTGGCTAAGATCAAGTGTTCAATATATCGTTCCATTCCCTTCTGATCTGCCAAGTTTCTGCTGAAAAGTCAGTTGATAGTCTTACAGGTTTTTCCTTGTTTGTAACTGTTCTTTCTTGACGATTTAAAAATTTTCTCTTCATCACTACTTTTTCATTTTATTATTTCTTATTATTTATTTATTTTTACTTTTTGCCATTTTAATTACTTGTGTCCTTGTGTGGACCTCCTTGGGTTGCTTTTGTTGGTGGGGCTCTCTGTGCCTTCTGGACCTGGATTTCTGTTTTCTTCCCTAGACTGGAGAAACTTTCAACTATTTCTTCAAATAAATTTTCTGCCCCCTTTTCTCTTTCTCCTTCTGGGATCCCTCTAATGTGAATGTTGTTATACTTGATGGTGTCACTGAGTTCCCAAAGTCTTCATTTATTATTGTTACTTTTTTCTTCCCTGTTCAGCTTGATTGCTTTCCATTATTCTGCTTCCAGGTCGCTGATTCCTTCTTATGCTTCCTCTAGTCTACTATTTTTTCTGTCTGGTTTGTTTTTAATTTCAGTTATTGAATTCTTCATCTCTGGTTCATTTTACCTTTTCTTTCTCTTTGTTGAGGGTGGCTCCACTCTTTTCTCCACGGAGTATCTTTCTAACCATTACTTTAAATTCCCCATCAGACATATTATTTACCTCCATTTCATTTAGCTCTCTTGCTGTGATACTGTCCTGTTCTTTGATTTGGGGCATACTCCCTTGTCTCCTCACTTTGTCTAACTCTTCTATGTCTGTTTCTGTATATTCGGAAAGTCAGCTATTTCTCCTGTTCTTGAAAGTAGCGACCTGATGAAGAATAGGTTCTGTAGTATCCTGCAGTGCAGTGTTCCCTTTTCAGCACTCCTGACCCTTAGTGTGTGCCCTACTGTTGTGTCCAATCTGTGTTTACCTTCAGTCTAGTCATCTTTAATAGTTCTTTTTGCTTCTTGTGGGCAAGGTTTGGCCCCTGTGTTGTTAATGGGCCAGTCTGGGTCCACTCTGTGCTTGAGTTGAGTCAGACCAGGTTTTTGCCAGAGATGCAGTAGCACTGAACTTCAGGGTACTCTCCCTGTGTTGTCTCCTGAGAAACTTTTGTTGCTGGAAAGGGCCTGCAGTTAGACCCAGTGTCTGCCCCCAGTTGGTGCTGTAGCTGTAGTGGTGTGTGGGGTTATCTTCCCTTCTCCCTGGGAAAGGAGCCCCTTTGACGTGGTGCTGGCCCCTCTTGGGACTGCTTGCAAACTACCAGGTTTGTGACACTGCTTTAGAGGGCTCTGAACAAGGGTATATTGGAAGGAGCATGTTAGCAGCAGAACATGGAGTGGGGTTCACGGTGCCAGCCTGGTCTGTGCTGTGTCCCTGCAGCCTCCTGGGAAAACTCTTACTGAGGCCTGTTAGGTTGGAGGGGGCAGAACTGCAGAGGTACCTGTGGATGGGGACGCTGTTAGCAAGCAAGATGGGGAGTATAGGTGCTGTGCTGGTTCCTACAGGTGTATCTATGCTGTAGGGTGGGGAAGATAAGTGGTATCTGCTAGGTCTTTAGTTCCCAAGGATCTCAACCCTTCCCATACAGACTCTGAGATTAGTCAGTAAATCTTCCCACATACCCCAGGCATTTTTCAAACTGCTGCTTCTGTGCTCTATCTCAGCAGGAATGTTTCTTGTTCTCTCTCTTTTTTAAAGGTTTATTTATTTGAGAGAGAGTGTGTATACACATGTATGGGGGGGCGTGAGGAGCAGAGGGAGAAAATCTTCAAGCAGACTCCCCACTGAATGTGAAGCCTGAAGGACTTGATCCCACAACCCAGGAGCTCATGACCTGGGCCGAAATGATGCTAAATTGCCTGAGCCACCCAGGCATCCCTGTTGTGTTGTCTCTTTAATGACAGGGCCTGTACCCTCCGCACTCTCCTAGAGCAGAGTTTCCTAATTATGAATATTCCACGTGTTAATCCCTAGTCCACGTGTTAGGCTCCTCTGCTTTCCCGAGCCAAATGTTATGGGGGATCTGTCTTCCCCATGTGGTTCCCTTGTGCCTGGGGTACCTGGTTTGGGGATCTGGTCATCTCCCCTTTCTGCATCTGCCAGTCCCTCCCTCCCACAGACAGTCTTTGGGATCCCTTTGGCTTTCCACCCTTCCTATATTCTTTGATGTTGTGCCTTCTCTACATTTAGATGTGGAGAGTCTGTTCTGCCAGTCTTCAGGTTATTTTCTGGGTCATTTATGCTGATATAGGCGTTATCTAGTTGTTCTGTGGGATGAGGTGAGTTTAGCATTCTCCTATTCCACCATCTTTCCTGGAATCTCCCCAGTCCCCCCTTGTAATGCATGTTGAATTTGGTTTGCTAAGATTTTGTTGCCATTTTTGTTCATCAGTATATTGGCCCGTAATTTTCTTTTCTTTGTTGTTGTCTTTATCTGGTTTTGGTATTAGGGTAATTCTAGCCCCCTAAAATGAATGTGAGAGTGTTTCCTCCTATTTTTTTTGGAAGAGTTGAGTTGAGAAGGGTTGATACTAATTCTTATTTTAATGTTTGGTAGAATTTATCAGTGAAGTCATCTGGTTCTGGACTTTAACCCTTTGGGAGATTTTTGATGACTCTTTCAGTCTCTGTAGTAGTTGGTCTGTTCAGATTTTGTATATATTTATGATTCAGTTTTGGTAGATTGTATGTTTCTAGGAATTTATCCATTTCCTCTAGGTTATTCAGTTTGTTGCTGTAAAATTGTTCAGTCCTTTATGACCTTCTGTATGTATGGTATCATTTTAAAAAATACTTTACTTATTTTAGAGTGAGCGTGAGTGCATGAGGGAGGGTGGAGAGAGGCAGAGGGAGAGAGAGAAGCAGACTCCCCGCTGAGCAGGGAGCCCAATGTGGTACTGGATCCCAGGACCCCATGAGTTTCTGTGCTATCGATTGTAACATTTCTTCTTTCATTTCTGCTGTTGCGTCATCTCCTTTTTTTTTATTCTTTGTCTTGGTGACTTTAGCTGCAGGATTGTCTATTTTGTTTATCTTTTCGAAGAACCAGCTCTTAGTTTCATTGATCTTTCTATTGTCTTTTTACTCTCATGCTCTCTCCTCTAACATTGTTATTTCCTCCTTTTGCCTAACTGAGCCTTGTTTTGTCTTTTTTTTTTTTTTTTTTTTAACCCTAGTTCCTTGAGCTATAGTTAGGTTATTTGAGATTTTTCTTCCTGTAAATTTTGCCTTTCCAATTTCATTTATCTCAAAGTATTTTTTTAATTTCTCTTTTGATTTCTTCATTGTTGCATTGCTTGCTTATTGACATGTTGTTTAGTCCCTACATATTTGTGAATTTTCCAGGGTTTTTTAAAACATGTAATTAATTTCTAGTTTCATGAAAATATGCTTATATGTTTTCAGTTCTCAAATTTATTAAAATTTGTTTGTAGCTCAACATATGATCTAATTTGGGAAATGTTTCATATGCACTTGAGAAGAGTGTGTATTCTGTTGATTTGGGATGGAATGTTCTGTAAATATCTGTTAAGTCTGTTTGGTGTTAAATGTGTCACAAAGGCTGATGTTTCCTTAGTGATTCTCTGTCCGTTGATGGAAGTGGGGGCATTAAAGTGCCCTGCTATTGTATTGCTGCCTGTTTCTCCCTTTGGATTTATTAATATTTGCTTAAATTATTTATTTTTAAAGATTAAAAAAAATTTTTTTAAGTAATCTCTATAGCCAACGTGAGATCTAGAGTTGCATGCTCTTCTGACTGAGTCAGCGAGGTGCCCTGCCTTGCTTTATATTTAGGTGCATGTGTGGTTGGCATGTAAATATTTACAATTGTTATATCATCTTTATTGGATTGGATTGACTCCTTTATCAGTATGTAGTGCCCTATTTTGTCTGTTATTACAGTCTTTGTTTTAAAGTTTATTTTGTTGGTTACAGGTATAGCTTTCTTGTGGTTTCTATTTGCATTGAATATCTTTCTCTATCCTTTCACTTAAAGTTTGCGTATGTCTTCACATCTAAAGGGAGTATCTTGTAGGCAGTAGGTGGATGAGTCATGTGTGTTATTTATTAATTCATGCTGTTTTTTGACTTGAGAATTTAGCCCACTAACATTTAAAGTAATTGTTGATAGATTTGTGCTTGTAACCATTTTCTTAATTGCTTTCTGGATGTTTTTATGGTTCTTCTTAGTTCCTTGCTTCTCTTGATCTTTTTCTTTGTGGTTTGATGAGTTTTTTAGTGGTATGCTTATATTTTTTTCTCTCTTTTTTTTTTTTTTTGTGAATTTACAAGAGATTTTTGCTTTGTGGTTACTATGAGGCTTACATACAATGACATGTCTAAAATGATGTCTTTTAAGTTGATAACAACTTAAGTTTGACCCCGTTGTAAAGTTTAACATTGTTAATCCTGTCCCATCACGTTTTATGTTTGACTTCACATTTTATATCTTTTTTTAAAATATAGGAATATTTGCTTATTTTTAGATTATAATTCCAATATAATTATTGGTGTATCCTTTAACTAATTATTATACTTGTAATTATTTTTTTAGTTCTTTTTAAAAAAGATTTTCTTTATTTGAGAGAGAATGAGAAAGTACTAGTGGAGGGAGGGACAAGGGGAGAGGGAGAAGCGGATTTCCCTGCTGAGCAGGGAGCTCAACACGGGCTTGATCCCAGGACAGTGAAATCATCATCTGAGCTGAAAGCAGCTACTTAATTAACTGAGCCACCCAGGCACCCCTAGTTCCTTAACTTCCACAATTTGTTCTTTTTGTTCAGTTATTCTTGATAAGTATCTGATTTTATTTCGTAATTTAAAAAAATGGATGTTCTTTAGTCACTTTGAAACTCTTAAGTGTACGTATGTTAATGTCATTCTAGGGTTAATCTATTTTCATTTTGTTACAAATAAAACCGTTTCCTGATTTTTTTTTTCTTTTTAAAAAAGATTTAGTTATTCATTTTGGAGCGGCAGTGTGGAGGGGCAGAGGGAGAGAGAAACTCAAGCAAACTCTGCACTGAGCACGGAGACTGACGCATGTCTAGATTCCACAGATCTTGAGATCATGATCTGAGCTGAAACCAAGAGTCGATGCTTAATCACCTGAGCCATCTAGGTCCCCCAGACTTATCCTTTTCAGCCATACAGTTCTCTTATGTTTTGACAAACCTATATGGTTGTGTAATTAACACCACAGTCTGTGGTTTTAAATATTTACATCTCCTCAAAACATTTCTTAGTCATTCTTCTCTTTTTACTCTTACTCCCTATTAACTATTGGTTTATTTTTTTCACTTATTTTCCCTTTTGAGAATGTCATGTAAATGGAAGCATACGGTATATAACTGTTTGTGTCTGTTGCCTTTGACTTGGTGTAATTTTGAGATCTTGATGTTCTTAGGTGTGTATCAGTACTTTGTTCTTTTTATTGCTGAATAGCATTTTGTTGTATGGCTGCACCACATTTTCTTTGTTCACCCGTCAATGGACATTTGAGTTTCCAGTTTGGGGCACTTATGAATACAGTAGTCCTAAATATTTGTGTACAGTTTTGTTTTGTTTTTGCAGACATATGTTTTTATTTTTCTCAGATATAAATTTAGGAGTGGGATTGCTGGGTTCGGTGGTGAGTGATTGCTTAAGTTTATAAGAAACCTGCCAACTCTCTTCCAAAGTGGCTGTACCATTTTATAATATATACATATATATGTATAATATGATTGTGTTTCCTTCTCAACATTATATTTTATTTGTTTTATTTTATTTTAAGTATTCCTTATTTCATCTTGATCACCCAGTATGGGGCTTGGAACTCATAAACCTGAAATCAAGAGTCACATGCTCTTCTGACTGAGCCAGCCAGGTACCCCTCAGCATTATGTTTTAAAGGTTAATCTGTGTTGTAGTATGTATCAGTCAGTACTTTATTCCTTTTCATTGCTGAGTAATACACCATTGTAGGACTGTACCACTTTGTATTTATCCATTCATCAGTTGATGGACAGTTTAGTTGTTCCCACTTTTTTGACTATCATGAATAATCTGCTTTGAATATTTGTGAGTGTGTGTTCATTTCTCTTGGCTATATTCCTAGAAGTTAAATAGCTGTGTCATAATTAACTCTATGTTTAACATTTTGAGGAACTGCCACAATGTTTTCCATAGCAGCTATGCTATTTTACATATCCACCAGTAATGTATGAGGGTTCCATTTTCTCTATATCCTATCCAACTTTTGTTATTTTCTTCATTATTTACATCCCAGTGGGTGTGATCATGCTTTTACTTTTAACCTATATATGTGTTTTTATTTTAGGTAGATTTATTGGTGATTGTGTAGCTGGGTCATGATATTTAATCCAGTCTGACAATTTGTGCCTTCTTTTTTTTTTTTTTTTTAAAGATTTTATTTATTTGACTGATAGATATCACAAGTAGGCAGAGAAGCAGGCAGAGAGAGAGGAGGAAGCAGGCTTCCTGCTGAGCAGAGAGCCCGATGAGGGGGCTTGATCCCAAGACCCTGGGATCATGACCTGAGCCAAGGCAGAGGCCTTAAACTACTGAGCCACCCAGGTGCCCCCAATTTGTGCCTTTTAATTAGGGTGTTCAGATCATTTATTTTTCAAGTAATTGTTGCTGTGGTGGGATTGAAATCTATCACTCTGCTACTTGTTTTCTTTTTGTTTCATTTGTTCTTTATTCCTTTTCCTTTTATTCTGCCTTTTAGGTTATATATATATTTTATATGTATATATTTATATACTTTATATATAAATATATATTTTAAATGTATTTATATATATAAATGTATCCTATTTTTTGTTAATAGTTTTTTCTTTCTCTTTGATTAGTTTTTATTTATATATATATATATAAATATATATTTAAGATTTATTTATCTCAGAGAGGGAACGTATGTGGCAGGGAGGAGCAGAGGGAGAAGGAGGAAGAGAAGCTCAAGCAGATTCTGCACTGAGCAGAAAGCACAAAGCCCAACATGGGGCTCAATCTTATGACCCTGAGATCATAACCTGAGCTGAAACAAGAGTTAGACGCTTAACAAACTGTGCCACCCAGACACTACACTTTTAGATAATTTTTTATGGTCCTATTTTATCTTCATTTTTGGCTTATGAGTCTTTAGTTTAAAAAAATCATTGATTTTCCTGTTTTTACAATATGTTTTTATTACAATCTACCTTTAAGTACTATTATATTGCTTCATCTTTAATATTATATTTCAAATCCCTTCCCACATTCCTTTTTTTTTCCTTTTCACTGTGATACCTTTTACATGTTATAGTTTGTTTTTTTAAAAGATTTTACTTATTTCTTAGAGAAAGCAAGAGTATGCACAAGCCGGAGAGCAGCAGGTAGAGGGAGAAGCAGACTCCCCACTGAGCAAGGAGCCCAATGCAGGACTTGATCCTAAGACCTTGGGATCATGACCTGAGTCAAAGGCAGACACTTACCCAACTGAGCTACCCAGGTTCCCCTATAGATTGCTTCAGGAGTTGGCAAGTTTGTTTTGTAATGGGCCAGACACTAAATATTTTTGACTTTGCTGGCCATATGATATCTGTCACAACAGTCTCTCTTAACTCTGCCTTTGCTGTGAGAATATCCATAGACATTATAAAAGCAAATGTGCCGGATTGGACCGCTAGCCATAGTTTGCCAATCTCTGCATTAGGCTGTCACCTATCTTTTTTTTTTTTCTTAAGATTTTATTTATTTATTTGAGAGACAATGAGTGAGAGAGAGCATGAGAGAGAAGTTCAGAGGGAGAAGCAGACTCCCCAAGGAGCTGGGAGCTCGATGGAGGACTTGATCCTGGAAGTCCGGGATCATGACCTGAGCTGAAGGCAGTTGCTCAACCAACTGAGGCACCCAGGCGCTCTGTCACCTATCTTTTAAAATGATTAACAGTAGGGGAGCCTGGGTGGCTCAGTTGGTTGAGCATCTCACTCTTGTTTTGGGCTCAGGTCGTGATCTCAGAATCATGGAATCAAACCCCACACTGGGCTCATGCTCAGCATGGAATCTATTTGGCCCTCTCCCTCTGCTCTCTCCCTGCTTGTGCTCTCTCCCCCTCTTTTTCTCTCAAGTAAATAAATAAAATCTTTTTAACGTTACAATAAAAAAAGGTCTCTTACATTCATCTTAATTTATACTGTCTCCAGTGCTTTTCATTTCTTTGTAAGTCACCTTGTTATACTCCTGCTAAAGAACTAATTTTAACACTTTTTACGGTCTATATTTGTCAAAATATATTGCCTCTGCCTTTTTTTTTTTAAATTTTCTTCATTTTTTAAAAGTATTTTAAAAATTTATTTCTGAGAGACAGAGAGTGCATGAGTGGGGAGAGGGATAGAGGGCGATAAAGAATCCTCAAGCCAGACTCCCCACTGAGCCCACCATGGAGACTGACTTAGGGTTTGATCCCAGGACTCTGGGATCATGACCTGAGCTGAAGGCAGAGGCTTTAACCCACTGAGCCACCCAGGAGCCCCTCCTTCAGTTTTGAAAGATATTTTCACTTTGTATGTACTTCTGGGGCAATAACTTTTTCCTTTCAGTACTTTGAAAATGTAAGTCCATTGTCTACTGCCATATATAATTTGTGACGAGAAGTTTGTTGTGCCTCTTTGTTTTTCTGAACATAATCTCTCATTTCTCTGGATGCCCCTAAGATTTTCTGTTTATCTTTGAGTTTCAGTAGTTAGATTATGCTACCTGTTTACATCTTTTGTTTTGTTTTGTTTTGCTTGGGTTTCTCCAGGTGTCTTGGAACTGTGATTTGGTGGTTTTTTTGTTTGTTTGTTTTGTTCTTTAATTTGTTTTAGGAAATTCTTGTTCATTATTTCTTCAGGTGCTTCTGCTTCACTCTTTCCTTCTGTATCTCTAATTACACACATGTTGGACCTCTCAATATTGTTTTCTTAGGTCTTGCATGCTGTTTCCTATTTTTTTTTGTTGTTTATTTTTTAATAGTTTTTTCTCTTAGTTTGATTAATTTTTACTAACCCATCATCAAGTTTACTTGAACTTTGCCATCCATCTAATTAGGAACACTGTAAATAAAAGCCTGTGCAGGAGATTTCTAAACCATACAGTAGGCCGAATTTGGACCATAACCCATGAGAAGGCCAGTTATGGTTACACATTCTTTGATTCTTTTTTTAAGTTAAGACTTTTTAAAAAAAATCTTTAGGAAATGTAGGATTACTTTTACTGAGACTTCAGCAACTCTTAGCACTGCTCACCAAAGTTTTATAAGTTGTTAATTATTTAATGTTATGTCTTACTTTTAGAAATAGTTCACAATCTGCCTGATTTGCTTTTTGTTATCTACTTAAAAAAAAATAAAAATAGCAGAGCCCTTATATTCCAGTAAGAACTGATACCTGCAACTAATATAATGTTACATGTTGGTTATATCCCACTTAAAAAAAGATACCCAAGTTTTTGGATTTTGTTTTTTGTTTTTTTTGAGTAAAAATGAAAATTTTTTTTATGTCATGCTTAACTATTTAAAAAAAAAATTGAACTCCTAGCTTTTGTCTTGAAAAGTTACTTACATTCTGAGAATTAAAATGTGAAGATTGCACTCTTCCTACATAACTGATGAATCTTTAGTCAAATTAAAAAAAATACCATTTCACTGTATATTTCATTTTTTTCTTGTGTTGAATTTTAAAAATATTTTTATCTTTTAATTGAATTGGGATCACCAGTGGGATGAGGCAAAGAAGCAAGATAGACTCACTCATTTTGTTTTGTTTTTATTTAGGATTTTATTTATTTATTTAACAGAGGCATAGCACAGGCAAGGAGAGCAGCAGGTACAGGGTGAGGGAGAAGTAGGCTCTCCACCAAGCAGAGAGCCCAATGTAGGGCTTGATCCCAGGACTCTGGGATCATGACCCAAGCTGAAGGCAGCTGCTTAACTGACTGAGCCATCGTGCCTCTGTTTTAAGTAGGCTCCACACTCAGCATGGAGTCCAACGTAGGGCTTGAACTTAAAACTCTGAGATCAAGACCTGAGCTTGAGATCAAGAGTCAGATGCTTAACCAAATGAGCCACCCAGGTGTCCCAAGATAGACTCATTCTTATTCTTTTTTTTTTTTTTAAGAGTTTATTTATTTATTTGACAAAGAGAGAGCACAAGTAAGCAGAGCAGCAGGCAGAGGGAGAGAGAGAAGCAGGCTCTCTGCTGAGCAGGGAGCCGGATGTGGGGCTCCATCCCAGGACCCTGGAATCACCACCTGAGCCAAAGGCAGCCGCTTAACCAACTGAGCCTCCCAGGCACCCCTTTTCATTCTTTACTGTGCCACTTAATTTGTGAATGCCCTAAATACTGTATGTTTTCAGATATCCTCCAGAAGTTTCTCACCCAGGGGAGCCTGGGTGAATCAGTCGTTGGGTGTCTGCCTTTGGCTCAGGTCATGATCCCAGGGTCCTGGGATTGAGTCCTCTTTGGGCTCCCTGCTCAGTGGGGAGCCTGGTTCTCCCTCTCCTACCCCCCGTGCTTATATTCCCTCTCTCATTGTCTTTCTGTCTTTGTCAAATAAATAAATAAAATCTTAAAAAATAAATAAAAAGTAAATAAAAGTTTCTTGCCCATATAAACTACATTATCATAACCATATTACTGTGTCTAAATACTCTGTGTCAGGTGAGCATACCCAAAAGACAACATTGTCACTCATCTTGGGTTGTATTTTGGGTAGGCAAACAAGACTCTTAATTCCTGCTGAGATGTAAGAAAGTGGAAGTCACGGGCGCCTGGGTGGCTTAGTTGGTTAAGCGATTAGGCTCAGGTCATGATCCCAGAGTCCCGGGATTGAGTCCCGCATCAGGTTCACAGCTCCATGGGGTGTTTGCTTCTCCCTCTGACCTTCTCTCCTCTCATCTTCTCTCTCACTCTCTCAAATAAATAAATCTTAAAAAAAAAAAAAAAAAAAAAGAAGTCATGTACCAACCTGCTGGACAGCTCAGAACATAACCTCTGACATTTCTCAGGAAGCAAACACAAAAGCCATCATAAAAATTATGTATTTTAAAAAAATGTATATTTCAGGTGGCATTTTTCTAAACAAATTAGGAAATTAAATAGGAGGCTACTTGGGCTTGGAAGTTGACAGTGCAGGGCCAGTTAGCATTGGTTTCCAGTGTAAAGGCCTTTTATAAAGCAGTGACTCTAGTCTAGAATATATAAGCCTGAATATTGTAAGCACATTCTTTGCATGTTATTTGTCATATAAAAATAACTTTCCTCTTCACAGTTTATTTTTCCTTTGTGGCACATTTTGAACTGCAGAATCCTTTATCTACCATTTGGCTTTCCATAAGCTATCAGGCAGGATCTCTGTGAGATTCTCTACTTTGAGAAACTATGTGCCTAATATTTATTTATGATATGTGACTCATTATTACATTATTATGTGTTTTCAAAATAGTGTCTGATAATTCAGTGCCTTTTAACAATAGATAAAATGTTTCTAAAGACTTTTTCCAAAAATTCAGATGTTTCTTGGGGTGCTTCTCAGTCTTCATTGGATTTATGGTTGGTGTTTTTTCAAAAATAAAGGACTAAACTAAAATTTCCATAAGTTTTTTTTTTTGTTTGAATTTTACAGTGTAACTGCTCATTGAGGTAAACATTTGTGTCTACGCAGTACTCATCCTTGTTTAAAACTTTTGTGACTGAGATGTCCTTAGGCTTATAGTAAATTGGCTAGCTTCAGTGACATCTCTCTGGCCTTTGAAGTTGGCCCAATCCATTATAGCTACCTAAGGGTTGTGTGGCTATGGAAAAACATGTTTTTGTTGTTGTGTGTTCTTGCTTTCTAGTAATTTTATTTTCTGCTCAAGGGATTTAGTATCTGTTCAGATATTTTATTTTTAAAGGCCACATAAGTAATGACTTGATCTCTAATCTTAGCTTTGAAAATTTCCCAGACACTAATAAAGGTAATGTCTGATGACCTATTACATGAAAATACTACTCACTGGCCAGCAATCAGTGCTATTTAAAAATGTGTATTTTATTATGAAAATTATTTCTATGGCTAAAAGGCTTTGTTAGTAAAATTGTGCATCTAATAACATAATTTGGTGACTTTGGGCCTAGATTTATAGTAACTTTTTACATATCACTGAGACTTAGTATAGTTTAAAACACTTTGCTCTTCAAAAACTACTTAATTCTTTTTTTTTTTTTTAAAGATTTTGTTTATTTTTGAGAGAGAGAGAGAGCGCACAAGCAGTGTGAGAGGCAGAGAGAAAGGAGAAGCAGACTCCCCACTTAGTGAGGAGCCCAGCATGGGGTTTGATCCCAGGACCTGGAGATCATGACCTGAGCTGAAGGCAGCTGCTTAACTGACTGAGACATTCAGGCTCCCCTGTACTAAATAGTTCTGAGAAAAATATTCAATAAGTCATAGTCTTACCAGAAACAGCACCTGTCTCTTGGACTAGTAAGAATTTTTGGTCAAAAAATGTTCTATAGTAATCCTTATTTTACCTGAATATGCACTATCTTGGCAGTGACTATATGACTACGATTTTAACGAAGGGATCAGCTTACTGCTGAAGACCAGGGTTATCAGTTAAATCATGTGGACTGTCCACATAAGGACATTAACAAGGTTGATTATTAGTGGAGTGAAAGAGAACTTTACCGGGTTGTATTATATATGACAGGGTGTATTCATAAAGAAGAGGAACAGTTTTCTCCCACTAGTCTGGACAAAGCTGGAGTTGCCATATGTGGTCTGTCTTTACTTGTTTTATATCTATAATAACAGATCCTCTTGGTAAAAACCTGCCCTAGGCACAGTGATGGTTTTTTGTTTGTTTGGCTTTGTGTTGTTGTTGTTTGTGGTTGGTAGAGAAAACTGCATATTGCTGCCTTGATAATGTTTTCTTATTTGACATTCTGTTAAAGGGAGATATACAGGTCAGTGAATCAGAATAGAGAGCCCAGAAGTAAACCCATGCATATATAGTCAATTTATGACAAAGGAGACAAGGATGTACAGTAGGGAAAGGGTAGTCTCTTCAGTAAATGGTGCTGGGAAAACTGGATCACAATCTTTCTTCATATTCAAAAATTAACTTAAAGTGCCTTAAAAACTTCAATGTAAGACTTTAAGCCAATAAAACTCCTATAAGAAAATACAGGTGGTAAGCTCCTTGTATTAGTCTAAGTGAGGTTTTTTGCTTTGTTTTTGTTTTTGTTGTTTGCCTCTAACTCCCAAAGCAGGGGTAATAAAAGCAAAAATGAATGAGTAGGACTACATCAAACTAAAAAGCTTCTGTACAGCAAAGGGAACTGTCAACATAATGAAAAGGTAAACTGCTGAATGGGACAAGATATTTGCAAATCATATGTCTGATAGGGGTTACTGTCTAAAATATTACGAAGAACTCATACAACTCAACAACAGCAACAAAAAACAATCCAGTTTAAAAATGGGCAGAGTATGAATAGATGTTTTTCCAAAGAAGACATACAGATGGCCAAAAAATATACGATAAAACACATACCTGCCCCCTCCACATGCGCATAGGAAGGAATAGTACTCAGCCATAAAAAATAATGAAATATTGTAATTTATGGCAACATAGATGTAGCTGAAAGGTATCAGTCAAAGTGAAATAAGAGAAAGACAAATACCAAGTTATTTCTCTATCAGTGGAGTCTAAAAATACAGAACAAAGAAAACAAAACCCAGACTCATAGATGCAGAGTTTAGGGGTGGGGAGCGGTTGGGATGCAAAAATTGCTCAAGGGGATTAAGAGGTTCAAATTTCTAGTTATAAAATAACTTCAGTCTTGGGGATATAATGTACAGCATGGGGAATACAGTCAATAATAATATATTAACTTTATATGGTTAGAGATGATAACTAGACTTACTGTGGTAATCAGTTTGTAGTATATACAAATATTGAATCACTGTGTTGTACACATGAGACTATTAGTGAGGCTAATAGAATATTATTTGTCAACTGTACTTCAATAAAATCAACAACAAAAAAATGAAGTTTAGTTCTTTGTTGCTAAACTCTAAGTTATAAAATTGAAGAAACCATCTGCCTAATTAATTTCAGCCTTTAATGGAAATGTGTTATAGCCTAGTTGGACACTTGATTCCAGTAGAAGGGAAATAATTCATTCACTTTTTTGAGGATAGAAAATAGTTATTCTTCCTTTCTCTACAGCAAAAATAATGAACGTATGTTCACAAAACATATTCAGTGTTAATTTTTAAAGTTTCCGCATATTTCTTCTCATCAGTTGTAAATAATGTATCTGACTATAAAATGGAAAAAGTTGAAATTTTCCACTTGTGCATTTTGAGCTTCTCAGAGGTATTATAAAACTCTGGAAATAATAATAAAAGATACTAGGCTTTATACAGTGCTTTTTGTTTGAGGAACTCCTATAAACACTAATGCATTGATCCTAACACAGTACTTGATTGTGACTTTAAAAGGTCATGAGTTAGTGCTGTTACAAAAAAAAGTTTAAAAAGATTGGAGGGGGAGCTCTAACTTATAAATATTGTTTAAAAAATATCTAGATAAAGGTTGATCTAGACAATAGAAAAAATAAAAAGGGAAATTTTTGTTATTTAATTTTTCTCTTAGTCTGTGATAGATTTTTATCCCTTTAATTTTTTTTCATTTATTTATGAATCTTAAAGTCTGATTCCCTTCTTAGAGTAGTAAGCAGAATTGTCTTTTAAACTTTTAGTTCTTCTCAGCCAAGGCTTTTAAGCGTGTGATGGTTTTCTGAGTTTGTCACATTAACATAGCAATGCATTTTATTGGTCCTGAATTAGGAGATCATTGTTTTAATTTTCTTAGTTTAATATTTACGGTATGTAGCTGTTGATTTTGATGATTATGGTGGTCATGTGGCTTAATACTCAACTTTTTTGTGTTTTGTAGGTTTATTCTTCAGTCCAAGGAGGTAATTCACAGTCAACTGTTAGAGAAACAGAGAATAGCAGAGGAAAAAATTAAAGAATTAGAGGTAAGTTTTAAGTGAATATTGACAGTAAATTTTAAGAAAAAGCTAATTATCTCACTATGTGATATTAAGTGAAAACATATGCCTGCCAAAGTCATGTAACATTGTTTTCATTTTTTCAAATTGTGTTAGAACAATAAATCAATCATATTCATGACAGTGTGTAAGATTCCACCCCTCTCCCTGCAAAGGAATGAAAAAAGGAGGGAAGGAAGGAAGAAAACAGAATAGTCTCTTGGAAATTTAGAGAGTTTTGAAGATGGGATGCTGTTAATCTGAATGTATTTTCTCCATTGCCTTCAAAAGAACATGTCTGTTTTTAAAAACAAAGCAGGGGTGCCTGGGCATCTCAGTAAGTTGGGTGTCCAACTGTTGGTTTTGGCTTGGGTTGTGGTCTCAGTGTGGTGAGATTGAGCCCTGCGTTGCGCTCCCTCCTCAGCACGTAGTGTGCTTAGGTTTCTGTCTCCTTCTGCCCCTCCCATTCGTTCTCTCTCTCACTCCTGCTCTCTCAGTAAAAATAGAAAAATCTTTAAAAAAAAGGGTGGGGGACACCTGGGTGGCTCAGTCGTTAAGTTTCTGCCTTCAGCTCAGGTCATGGTCCCAGGATCCTGGGATTAAGCCCCGCATCCGGCTCCCTGCTCTGTGGGAGGCCTGCTTCTCCCTCTCACACTCCCTTTGCTTGTGTTCCCTCTCTTGCTGTCTTTCTGTCAAATAAATAAATAAAATCTTAAAAAAAAAAAAAAAGGAAAACACAATATATGTTTAAACACCACATATTGTAGTGGGCAGGCATGAGAGTGGGTAATGATAATAGTATTTAAAGGGTCTTGATGTTTGTCTCTTACGTATTGTAATTCATTTAACGTAGATAGGTATAACTATCTGAAGGATGGTGCTGCAATGAGGAAAAAACAGTTTCTCTCTCTCTTTGTTTTTTTTGCTAGGGAAAAAGGTGATGACAGAGTAACTTAGTAAATTCTTGGATAATTGGAATTTATTACATTTTCCATATACATCAAGACCTTTGATGAGATATTCTTCTTGGGCTTGAGTAGAAGGTCCATCCTATATATAGTAAAAGTTGGCCTGGGCAAAAGACTGGTTGTTATTTCTTTAGGGCCAAGATTTCCTGAAATGGGGGTGGTTGCAATGACTTCATAGGTCACTTTATCTAATTTTTGTGAGTACTGTTTGAGGCAGTAGTTCAGAATCTGACTCAGCCCTCTACGGAATTGGTAAGACACCCCCTGTATCCTCCTGGGGATTTCTTAGGGGCACCAACTTGGCATGGCCTGACTGTGTAGTGTCTTAGGTTACTTAGGTTTATTTTTGACTACTGACCATAATTTAAACAAACTTGATAATAGATTTATAGCTTAGAAAGGTGTTTTGTAAAAACAAAACAATTAAGCATGCAAGCAAAAGACAAAAAAAGAAAAACTTAACTTTTAGTGACCAGGTTGTTATTGTGTCCTATTTTATCATTCTTGTTAGCCCAACTGTTCTAGATTGAATTTTATATCTTCTACTGTTCTCAAAGTAACTTTTTTTTTTTTTTTAAAGATTTTATTTATTTATTTGACAGACAGAGATCACAAGTAGGCAGAGAGGCAGGCAGAGAGAGAGGAGGAAGCAGGCTCCTTGCTGAGCAGAGAGCCCGATGTGGGTCTTGATCCCAGGAGCCTGGGATCATGACCTGAGCTGAAGGCAGAGGCTTTAATCCATTGAACCACCCAGGCACCCTCAAACAAAGTAACTTAAAAAAACTTGAAATAAAACTATTTCATGTAGATAAATGAAAACCTGTTTTTGCAGCTGTAGGTAAATACATCTAAAAATTATCCTGGTGAATAAGTAACCAGATGTAAAGTACTGTGTATATGACTCTTTTTATGAAAACACAGAAAGTAAGAGCTCTGTATAAACATTCAAAATGATGTGTCGGGGGGTGCCTGAATGGCTCTGTCTCTTAAGCATCTGCCTTCAGCTCAGGTCATGATCCTGGTTCTGGAATCAAGGCCCTCGTTGGGCTCCTGAGGAAGGAGCCTGCTTTTTCCTCTCCCTCTGGTGTTCCCCCTGCTTGTGCTTTCTCTCTCTCTCTCTCTCAAATAAATAAAATCTTAAAAAAAAAAAGATATGTCCATACATGTATTACATTAAGCCTGGTTACCCTAAGGAAATTAGGTGGGATATGGGCATGAAATTATTTTTTTTTTATAATCTTTGCATTGGATAAATTATAGCAAGCACATGTTAACTTTTATAATTGAAAAGAATATTACGGTAAAATTGCTACAGATGATGATTTTAGCATACTGTTCAGTTTTGATAAATGTTAGGATTTTTTTTTTTTTAAAGTAAGCTTGAAGTCACGATCCTAACATCAAGACCTGAGCTGAGATTAAGTTTTGGATGATTAATCAACTGAGCCTCTCAGACACCCCAGGAAATTTTTTTCCCCAAGTTACCTTTTTTTGGAGTTTTTCAAATATTGGTAGAGTATCCTGAATCTGCCAGATAATAGAAATAGATTAGCTGGCTTGTTGGTACTATTTGAAATGCTAATTGCAGCTACCAAAAAGTTGCACAGTTAAACGTCTTCTAGAACATTTCGCTGTGTTTTTTTCTTTTTAATCTTTTATTTTACATGTTTTTTAATTTGACAAAAGCATTATAATGTATACTGTAAAAAAGAAAAATAGCCAATAAATACAGCATGATTAAATGAAGATGGTTTTCCCCCTCTTCCCTGCACATCCCCAGATGTCACCTCTGCAGTTTGGTGTGTATCATTCCAAACTTTATTTTATAAACAAATTCATACACATGTATATACTTTTTTAAAAAACAACTTTATTTTTTTAAAATATTTTTATTTGTCAGAGGGAGAGAGGGAGAGAGAGGCAGGCAGAGGGAGAAGCAGGCTCCCCATTGAGCCAGGGAGCCCAGTGCAGGACTAGGTCCCTGGGATCGTGACCTGAGCCAAAGGCAGACACTTAACCAATTGAGCCACCCAGGTGTCCCTATACTTTTTTTTTTTTTTTTTAAGATTTTATTTATTTATTTGACAGTAGGCGGAGAGGCAGATGAGGGGTGGGTGGTGGTGGTGGGAAGCAAGCTCCCTGCTGAGCAGAGAGCCCAATGTGGGGCTCGATCCCAGGATCCTGAGATCATGACCTGAGCCGAAGGCATTGGCTTTAACCCACTGAGCCACCCAGGCACCCCACTATACTTTTTTTTTTTTTTTTTTTTTAAATAAAGAGGAGTTATGCTGTGTATACTGGTTTTCATCATTTGACAGTTTATCTTTCCATTTCTAGTTTATATTTTCCACTTTCTTGTTTTCTACTTCTCTTATCGTTGAAGGTTACCGAGTATTTAATTAATTGCATGATCCCTATCTGCATTTAGTATACTTTCCAATACTGCCCTAATATGTATTTTTAATAGTATCTCACACTACACCCTCTCTTCTCTCCCCTTGAGTAATCCTATACTTTGCACTGCCATACTCTTATAGTTTTGTTACCTCAGCCTGAAATGTGTGCATGTACACAAGCCCACATGTGCACTAATGCATACATACATTGTTAATTGTAGTGTTCAGATTCTTTGTGTTTCTTACTGATTTTTTTTCTTCTGATTATTCAGTTAATTATTGAGATAGACGTGTCAAATCTCTGTGGTGATATATACCAGTTTTTCCATCTTTTAGCTTAGTGGGCACTGGTGTTTAGTGATCACTCTCTGTGTAGTTAAGTGCTCATTATTATTGTATACATAGTTTGGAGGATAGGTTTCATTTTGCTTTATATATCTGGGAATTTCTCAAGTCTTTTAAAGATAATATTCCACTGACTTCTGGCTTCTATTGTTGCTGTTAAGAAGTCATCTGTCAGCTTAATTGTTGTTCCTTTGTCTTTTTTCTCTGGTTACTTTTATGTATTTATTTAAAATATTTATTTATTTGAGAGAGCCTGCACACGAGTCGGGGATGGAGTAGAGGAAGAAGAAGAGAGAATCCTCAAGCAGACACCCTGTTGAGCAAGGAGCCAGACATGGGGCTGGATCCCAGGACCTCAAGATAGTGACCTGAGCCAAAACCAAGAGTTAGCTGCCCAACTGGCTAATCGACACAGGCACCCCTCTAGTTACTTTCTTTCCTTCTTTCTTTCTTTTTTTAAAGATTTTATTTCTTTATTTGAGAGAGAGAGAGAGAGAGATAGTGAGAGGAGAATACAAGTGGGGGTAGGGAGAGGGAGAAGCAGGCTCCTTGCTGAGCAGGGACTCTGATGTGGGGTTTGATTTCAGGACCCTGGGACCATGATCTAAGCCAAAGGCAGATGCCTAACGGACAGAGCCATTCGGGTGCTCCCACTCTGATTACTTTTAATATTCTCTTTGTCTTTCATGTTTTGTGGTTTCTTTGCGATATGTTTAAGTGTGGAGTTAGTATTTTTATTATTTTATTTTCATTTTTTTTTAAAGATTTTATTTATTAATCTGACAGAATGAGAGAGCACTAGCAGGGAAGACAATGGGGAGAGAGAGGGAGAAGGAGACTCCCTGCCAAAGCAGGGAGCCAGATGCGGCGCTCTGTCCCAGGACCATGGGATCATGACCTGAGCCAAAGGCAGATGCCTAACCATCTGAGCCACACAAGTGCCCCATACCCATATTTTCTTAATCCTACTTGGTTTAAGTTGGGTTTCCTGAATCTGAGGATTAAGATCTTCCATCAGCTCTGGAAAATTCTTTTTTTTCTTTTTCTTTTTAAAGATTTTATTTTGTTTCTTAGAGACAGAACAGGAACTGGGGGAAGGAGCTGAAGGGGAGGGAGAAGCAAACTCCCCACTGAGCAGGGAGCCCAGTGTTGGGCTCCATGCCTAGGACATTGGGATCATGACCTTATCTGAAGGTAGACACTTAATCGATTGAGCCACCCAGGCCCCCCAGTTCTGGAAAATTCTTATATTTCTGAATATTATTTCTTCCCTATTTTCTCTATTAAATGGTATTTCCTTCTGGAATTCCACCCCCCCCCCTTTAAAGCAGCTGTTTCTACCATCGGCAGTCACATCTTTTTGTTATTGTTGTTAAAGATTTTATTTATTTATTTGACAGAGAAAGAGCACAAGCAGGGGGAGCAGCAGGCAGAGGGAGAGGGAGAAGCAGGCTTCCCACTGAGCAGGGGGGCTGACTTGGAGATCAATCCCAGGACCCTGGGATCATGACCTGACGCCTGGCAGTCTCTTAACCGATTGAGCCACCCAGGCACCCCTGCAATAGCATCTTAACTGGCTGTTTTAGTTTTTTCTTTTTCACATCTCTGGTTCCCCCCATCAATTCTTTTAATGTATTTAAGCTAGAATATCCTTTGTTACATATTAGGAAATCTGGTCCTATTATGCCTGTGTAAAACCCAACATTGTTCTTGGGTAAAGTTCAGACTTGTTAACATACCTTCAAGGCTTTTTGTGAAATGACTCCTGTCTATTTCTCTCATCTCCCTCATTTCCTTTGCCTTTTTTTCTTTTCTTTCTTTTTTAAAGATTTTATTTATTTGAGAGAAACTGAAACAGATAGTGAGAGAGCATGAGTGGGGAGGAGAGAGAGAAGCAGCCTCTCGACGAGTGGGGAGCGCAATGTGGGGCTAGATCCCAAGATCCTGGGATCATGACCTGAGCTGAGGGCAAATGCTTAATCAACTAAGCCACCCAGGTGCCCCTCTTTGCTGCCTTTTACATTTTATACTCCAGCCTTTCAGAAATAATTCTGTTTTTAGAACTTGCTGTGCTTTCTTTGTTTCTATTAGATCTTTGGAAAAAATAATTTCCTCCACTGGGGAACTTTCTCCTCCTGTAGTTATTAGTGGCTCCCTATATTAATACTCAAGATCTTAGTTTAGGGCTACTTCTAAGAAGCATTTTCTGATTCCTCAGTCTTAAATCAGGTCCTTTTTCCTTGTTCTCTCTAATGATTTTATCAGTTTCATACCACAGTGCGGTAATTTGAGCATAAAAACTATCACCACTTGAGACAATTACAAATAGGGTTTCCTGGGGGCATCTGGGTGACTCAGTTGGTTAAGGGGCTGCCTTGGGCGTGATCTCAAGGTCCTGGGATCAAGTCCTGTGTTGGTCTCCCTACTGAGTGAGGAGTCAGCTTCTCCCTCTGTCCCTCCCCACTGCTTGCTCTCTCTCTCTCCTCTTTCAGGTACTAATACCCTGCCTTCATGTTCCCTTGATATAGGGAGTTATGTTACTTACTGCAAGGGTAAAGGCAAGTACTAGCTAATTGGGAAGGTAGTCTTACTGTCTTTTCTTTTTATTCTTAACACTCCTGTGTTTACAAAATACTACCCAAATGTTGGGTTATTCTTTGAACCGTAGTCATTTTACTGGGATTGATGAGAAAATATTTTCATTAACAGATTCACAGTACAATAGTGTTTTTTAGATTTTTATCTGTCCTTTATAAAGATGGTAAATCTTTATAAATCAAATTCTGGGAGGAACAAACACCATTTCATCCTAATGGTAATTAGTGTAGACCAATGATGCTGATCCTGTTTAAGAGAAAATATAAAATGATGGCTTTAGTATGATAGAGTAACCATGTTATTTATGTCTGTTTTTTACCAATTCTGATAGTTTTGAGGGGGCACCTGAGTGGCTCATTTGGTTAAGCATCTGCCTTTGGCTCAGATCATGATCCTGGAGTCTTGGGACTGAGCGTTCCCCGCTCAGCGGGAAGCCTGCTTCTCCCTCTTTGCTTGTGTTCCCTCTTTCACTGTCTCTCTCTCTCTGTCAAATAAATAAATAAAATCTTAAAAAAAATTCTAGTAATTTTTAAATAAAATAGCTGAAAATGTATATGATACATAATACAGTATATGTTGTTAGAAAAGTACAAAAGCTTAATTTCTTAAATGACATGAGTATAATTGGGATTTGGAATCATAACTATGAGGTTTTTTTTTTAAAATATTTTATTTTTTTATTTGACAGAGCGAGATCACAAGTAGACAGAGAGGCAGGCAGAGAGAGGGGGGAAGCAGGCTCCCTGCCAAGCAGAGAGCCTGATGTGGGGCTTGATCCCAGGACCCTGAGACCATGACCCGAGCTGAAAGCAGAGGCTTTAACCCACTGAGCCACCCAGGTGCCCCCATGACTCTGAGTCTTATCTGTTTTTGTTTTGTTTTTTTTAAGATTTTAAAATTACTTTTAAGTAATCTTTACACTCAATGCAGGGCTTGAACTTACAAGCCTAAGATCGAGAGTTGCACTCTCCACCAACTGAGTCAGCCAGGTACCTCTCATCTGTCTTTGTAAAAATAATTTTCTTTTTGAAATGTACAACATTGCTACAGTGGGAATATAGAAGTTGTTTTTTGTTATTTTGTTTTGTTTGAGAAAATTCAGTTTTAGTTAAAGTTGAGTTTCAACATTATTGATTGAGGAAATTTATTCTAAAGAGTGAAAAAAAATACTTCCTGTATTTTTTGCTCACTTTTTTTGAAGTAAGAAGGGTATAATTTATGGAGTTTTTTTTTTGCTTTTAAAAAAAAATTGGATTCAGCTTTCAGATGAGCCTAGAGCTCAATTTCTGACCCTCTTGCCTTATGAATCTCAACGTTTTGGAATCCTTGAGATAACTGTAAGCTTTCAGTGATGTGTTTGACCGCATTTTGGACACCAAAATGTTTTTAGGTTTAGTGTTTAGGTTTGCTCCCTTGTTCCAGGTGAGGGGCAATTATTGCTTGAGCCTCATCTGCATTTAGTCTAAAGTCCTCATTAGCTTTTAGACACCCACGTGTACTGGGTGACCACTTTCTCTCCTTTATCTTTGACGTGGTCACCACACCTTCCACTACCCTGGTTAACTTAGCAGTGACATAATAAAAATAAGAGTAAGGAAACCCAGGACATTCTGGCCTGCATAATGCTGCTTTTGACGCAAAATGTTATAATCTCAGGGTTGTGAAATAGCTCTGTAGCCCATGCTGTAAATAAAATCTAAAAAACTGTAAAAGTCCCAACTCTTGCACAAAAAACAACAATTTTGGTCAGATAGTGGTTCCTGAAACAAGAAGGAAGAATAGTGGCAGGGGAACTGGTAGGAGGTGCTTGTGACATTCTGCAATTGGCTGAGTTTTGAGACTCTGATGAGAAAATGTTTTGGAGGAGTTCCCATGATTGAGGAAGTTTTACTCTGCCTATTGAAGATCATTTTTTCCATAGCATGGGTGGTAACTGGTAGGCACTTGGCTGGATGTCCATGTTTTGCCCTGAGTACTTCATTTTTAAGGTGGCACCGTTGTGGAAATTATGGGAACCCCTCTTTGGAGGTGATGTCAGATGGACACTATTACATGATAGACAGTGATTCTCTTATGTTTCGAGAGAAGGACAGGTGAGAGAAGAGCCAGTGATGGGATTTTTAAAAACACATTAAACAAGAATTATACTCAGTGCTGGCATAGCTCAAAATTTAGAATCCATTAAGAAATTAGTCATTTATTTTGTAGTGAAATATAGCATTTAAAATAAAAAAAAAGGGGAGCCTGGGTGGCTCAGTGGGTGAAAGCCTCTGCTTTCTGCTCAGGTCATGATCCCAGGATCCTGGGATCAGGCTCTCTGCTCAGCGGGGAAACCTGCTTCCCCCCCTCTCTCTGCGTGCCTCTCTCGCTACTTGTGATCTCTGTCTGTCGAATAAATAAATAAAATCTTAAAAAAAAAAAACCACCTTAAAATACATAGAGCTTAATACAAATTGACATGCATCAGGCTCTCCCACTCTTTTCTTCCCTTAATCACAGTGCCATTCCTGCCCCTTCCTATAGCTACAACCCTAATTTTTGTGATAGGTATTAACTTTTTCCTTTAAGTTTTCACTTAAATTCCGTTTAGTTAATGTACAGTGTACTGGTGCACCTGCTTGGCTCAGGTCATGATACCAGCGTCCTGGGATTGAGCTGCATGTTGAGCCCCATGTTGTGCTCCCTGCTCAATGGAGAGTTTGCTTCTTCCTCTGTCCCTCCCCCTGCTCATGCTTTCTCTCTCTTTCTCAGATAAATAAATGAAATCCTCAGCCCCCCTCCCCAAAACCCAAACAAACCATACAGTATACCCTTAGTTTCAAATGTTTCATATAGTGATTTAGCACTTCCATACGTCACAGGTGCTCATCACAATTGTACTCTTTAATCCCCATCACCTGCTTAATGCATCCCTTCACACACCTCCCTTCTGGTAACAATCAGTTTGTTCTTTTTTTTTTTTTTTTTTAAAGATTTTATTTATTTATTTTACAGAGAAAGATCACAAGTAGACAGGCAGGCAGAGAGAGAGAGAGAGGGAAGCAGGCTCCCCGCTGAGCAGAGAGCCCAACGTGGGACTCGATCCCAGGACCCTGGGATCATGACCTGAGCCGAAGGCAGCGGCTTAACCCCCTGAGCCACCCAGGCGCCCCCAGTTTGTTCTTTATAAGTAAGAGTCTGCTTCTTGGTTTGCCTCTTTTTCTTTCTTTTCCTTTTGCCTATTTGTTTTTTTTCTTAAATTCCACATGTCAGTGAAATCATATGGTATTTGTCTTTCTCTGACCGATTTATTTTGCCAGCATAATACTGTCTAACTCCATTCATGTCATTGGAAATGGCAACATTTCATTTTTTTTAAATGGCTGTATAATATATACCATATCTTTATCTAGTCATCAGTTGGTAGACATTTGGGCTGTTTCCATAATTTGGCTCTTGTAGGTAATGCTGTAAGTATCAGGGCGCATGTATCCCTTTGAATTAGTACTGTTTTTATTCTGTGGGTAAATACCTAGTTGAGTGATTGCTAAATTGTAGTTTTACCCTTAAATTTCTGAGGCATCTCCATATTGTTTTCCAGCATAACTGCACCAGTTTGCATTCCCACTAACATTGCATGAGGGTTCTTCTTTCTTTGCATCCTTGCCAACACCTGTTGTTTCTTGTGTTTTTGATTTTAGTCATTTTGACAGGTGTGAGGTGATCTCTCATTGTAGTTGTGATTTGCATTTCCCTAATGAGCGATATTAAGCCCTTTTTAGTAAGTCTGTTGGATGTCTGTATGTCTCTCTTGGAAATATGTCTGTTTATGTCTTCTGCCTGTTTTTTAATTGGATTATTCATTTTTGGGGTGTTGAGTTTAACAAGTTCTTGATATAATTTATTTATTTATTTTAGAGAGGGAGAGAGAGTATGTGCCTGAGCAGGGCCTGGGGCAGAGAGAGAGAGAGAGAGAATCCCAAGCAGACTCCCTGCTAAGCATGGAGTACAGTGGTGGACTCAGTCTCAGGACCCCAAGATCATGACCTGAGCTGAAATCAAGAGTCAGGTGCTTAAGTGGGTGAGCCACCCAGGTGCCCTGGCTGCCTTTTACTTTTGTTGATAGATTCCTTCTCTGTGAAGAAGCTTTTTATTTTGATGTAGTCCCAATAGTTTATTTTTGCTTTTGTTTCCCTTGCCTCAGGAGTTATAATCTAGAAAGAAGTTGCTATGTCTGATGTCAAACAAGTTACTGCCTTTGTTCTCTTCTAGGACTTTTATGGTTTCAGGTCTCACCTTTTGGTGTTTAGTCCATTTTGAATTTATTTATTTATTTTTTTTAAAAAAGATTTTATTTATTTATTTGACAGAGATCACGAGTAGGCAGAGAGGCAGGCAGAGAGAGAGGAGGAAGCAGGCTCCCTGCCGAGCAGAGAGCCCAGTGCGGGACTCGATCCCAGAATGCTGGGATCATGACCTGAGACAAAGGCAGAGGCCCACTGAGCCACCCAGCTGCCCCCATTTTGAATTTATTTTTGTGTATAGTGTAAGAAAGCGGTCTAGTCTCAGTCTTTTGCTTGTAGCTATCTAGTTTTCCCAGCACCATTTTTTGAAGAGATAGTCTCTTCCCATTACATATTCTTTCCTGCTTGTTGAAGATTAATTGACCATATAGTTATGGGTTCATTTCTCAGTCTTTTTTTTTTTAAAGATTTTATTTATTTATTTGTCAGAGAGAGAGAGGAGCAAGAGCGAGCATAGGCAGACAGAGTGGCAGGCAGAGGCAGAGGGAGAAGCAGGCTCCCTGCCAAGCAAGGAACCCAATGTGGGACTGGATCCCAGGATGCTGGGATCATGACCTGAGCTGAAGGCAGCTGCTTAACCAACTGAGCCACCCAGGTGTCCTGATTTCTCAGTTTTCTGTTGTGTTCCATTGATCTGTGTGTCTGTTTTTGTGCTAGTACCAAACTGTCTTGATGACTACAGCTTTGTAGTATAAAATGAAGTCTGAAGTTGTGATGCCTCCAGCTTTTCTTTTTGTTTCTTTCTTTCTTTTTTTAGAAATGATTTTATTTATTTATTTGACAGAGATGACAAGCACACAGAGAGGCAGGCAGAGAGAGGGGGAAGCAGGCTCCCCACTGAGCAGAGAGCCCAATACGGGGCTCGATCCCAGGACCCTGAGATCATGACCTGAGCCAAAGGCAGAGGCTTAACCTACTGAGCCACCCAGGCGCCCTTACTTTTCTTTTTCAAGATTGCTTTGGCTATTTGGGGTCTTTTGTGGTTCCATACAAATTTTAGGATTGTTTGTTCTAGCCCTGTGAAAAATGTTGTTAGTGTTTTGATGGGGATTGTATGAATGTGTAGATTGAGTAGTATGGACATTTTAACAATATTTGTTCTTGCATCCATGAGCATGGAATGTCTTTCCGTTTCTTGTGTCATCTTTAATTTCTTTCATCAGTGTTAAGGTTTCAGAGTACAGGTCTTGTACCTCTTTGGTTAGGTTTATTCCGAGGTATCTTACTTTTTTTGGTGCAATTGTATTCTTTCCTTTCTCCTTTTTAAAAATTTTACCACCTATATACACCCCCCCCCAAACAGTGTATTTTACTTCTTTTGTTCTTGCGCTTCAATTAGCAATAATCGCGCCTCGGATAAACCTCATTGGCTACGATACTGCCACTGCGCAAAGCTGTTCTTGCGCTTCATATGAACAAAATCACTATCTGTATTTTTTGCCTCCTTTTGATCACCGTTGTGTTTGTGAGGTTTGTCTGTGTTACTCGAGATTGTGATTTGTTCATTTTCATTGCTGTATGTTATTCCGTTATGTAGAGTTACCACAATTTATCTTCATAGAGAGTCCGTTTTTATTCTTAACAAGTCAAGATGTTTAATAGAATGTACAATTTATCTTTAGTCGTTTGCTGAAGGGAGCTCTTTTTCAGAGACCTCTGCTGCTCTGACCCAAGACTTTGAGTACTAAAGTATAAAATGTCTGTACTCTAAAAATTAGCTTGATGGTATCCCACCTCCAGCTAGGTCACTAGACCCTCTGAGTGGCTTTTTTGTTGTTAAAAAAAATAATTGAAAGTTAGTAAATTCATCTCTGTTCCATGTTTTGACTTGGAGAGTCCTGAGTGATGTTTCTCTTGCCATCCCATACTTTGGGATTTCAGATATGAATACTTATCTCTTTATAGAATTCATTTGCATTCTCAACATTTATAAAAATGGGTGTTTGTTTTAAAATAGTTTTTAGTTATTTAAGACTTAAATCTAAAAGAGCCTGATGGTTGGAAGCCCTAAAGTTTGTAGTGAACTATATATATTCTCTCTTTCCTGGTGTCTTAAGGCTTAATGTAGCTGCATAATCTTCCTCTTTGGCTTTTGGAGAAAGACGAGTCTGAAAAAGCCCAATATGCTCTTTTTCTGGTTGAGTATTCTTTGTTGGTTATTATCAATATTTTCAGTGCCTCTGTCAGTGTATATGTTTTGTTATGATCCAAGATCTAATATTTACCCAATGTAAACTGTGAGGTATTTCACTTCCTTATTAGAAATATTTCAGTTCAGGGATGCCTGGCTGTCTCAGTCAGTATAACATGTGAGTCTTTATTTCAGGTTTGTCAGTTTGAGTTGTACATTGGGGATAGAGTTTACTTCAAACATAATATTTCAGCTCTGGTGAGAACTCAGATGTGATCCTTTCAAATAGATTTGGCCTGTTAACTAGACAGTCTTCCTTATTTGTAAAATATATATTACAAATATTTTACACATAACACCACTCTGATTTCATTTGTTGACTGATATGTGTGTCTTCATTTTATAGTTAAGGTAAAAGAAGGATTTGCATTCCAATTAGACTTGAGTTAAGCTTTCTGCATCTTCAGTCTATTAATCCTTTATTGTAGAATGCATTCCCAGGGTGCCTTGATTTCCTTCTTAGAATATTTGTCTATATCCACACCAGACTATCTCTTTAAGTGCTTCAGAGGGTTGTTGACTGACCTCAAGTTTCACTGTTTTGTATTTTTTGTGATCTGACTTTTCTCTGTGCCTAACCATGATTATTTGTCTTTATCCTCCTCCCTCCCATGCATGAGAGTTCCTGCAGTCACTTTCAGCCTGTCTAGAGAATGATTTCTTTGATGAGGTAGACTTTGAATTTCCTTTCATGTTACTGCATGCCTCCCTGCTCTTGTATCTAGATGGTAAAGGGAAGTTAATCAGTATATTTTCTTTACTCTAGATTCTGAGTCTGGTCAGTCCTTAGAAACACAAGTCTTCCCTAACCCGAAGTAATAGATACTAGCCAGAGGAAGTGAGTTGTTCGAAACTCAGTGTGGACAGGCCACACCTGTATTAATGAGCACACTCTGCATGTCAGCTCAAAAGAACAAGATCCATACTGATATTTGAACCATAAATAGAGATCTCCAAGTCCACTAGATTTACAACAGAGCATTCATTACCCTAGATTCCTAATTTAAATACCTTCTGCTGAGTTAGGAGTTCTGAATTCTACCCCTTGCTGTACTCTAAGCTTCAGTGTCCTCATCTGTAAAATGAGAGATTGGATTAGAAGATATCTATGGGCAGTTCTGTTAAATTTATTGTTATAGCCTTGGTATTCTTCTGAATTGACACTTGAGGAGCAAAAATGCCCTCTTAAAAAAAGATGGAAGGAGGCAAAACAAAACAAAAACCAGTTTCCTTTCATGTCCAGATTTAATTTAAAAAGTTAATTGGAATCCTTTTCTTTGAAGGTAAAATAAAAGTAGTTTTCTGCTCACAGCTTTGTGATTTAAAATGTAGTAAAAGGTAACATTTCTTTTGATATCTTTGTAGTAGTTGCTTAAATTACAGTAATTGCTTGTGATAGCTTAAGGTATATATTGGGCATTACCTGTTTTAGAGATAATTTTGCATGGAGCTGTATTATTAATCCCACATATATAAGTTAAAATAACAGACCCAGAAAGACATCATTTTATTCGTTTGTAGAGCTTTATTTTATACTGTCTTATAATACATCATACTTAGAATAGTGGCAAAAAATGTTCAGAAAGTGTTCATAAATCATAAATTCCTGAATATACATGGACATTTTACCTTAGTAAACAATAAAAAAAGTATTTTTATGAATTTTAATCTGCTAATGCAGATAGTTCTACTACGTTATCCCTTTTGTTTTTTCATTTTTTCTGAGAATTTTTAGTATATTATTTCGTTTATAAATAGAGTGTCTGTGGGCGGTGCTTTCTTGCTAATTTTGATTAATTAGAGGAGTTTCTCCTTCCTCACTTAAGCTTATTTCAGTTCTTTCACCTGTCACCAGCATAATAAAAATATTTGAATTCCATCACTATTCATGAAGCCCTTCTTTTGGGTACATAATTATCTTGTTATGGAATTCTTCCAGAATGGACACAGATGCATTTTACTCCTAACTTTTGTGTAAAACAACTTAGTTCATTTTATTCTGCTTTTGTTTTTAAGAAAACACATGTGAGGGTGGAACAGTCCTCCAGATCAGGAAGCGTTATCGGTTTCCACTGATGTTTTATATGGACTCTGTTTTTATGTGAGACTCTAAAAGCTCAAACTCTGCATGATGCTATGAAGACATGGAAAATGATTCTTTCTTAGGGTTGGAGGAAGTGATGACTAGTGTTTTTTTGCTGGTAGTATCTGATAGTCCCCCCTCCCTTTAGCTATTCTAGGCATGTTTAGTTGTCAGGCGTTGTCGGACTAAATTGCTAAAAATAATAAATAAGGGGGAGGCTTTTCTAAGGCCAGATCTTGCCGCTGTCTGTAATCTGTTTAATTTAGTTCCTAGGGAGAAAGGGCAAAAGGAACATGGTGCCATTCTAACTGAATGGATTTTTTGTTTAAAGTGCTGACAAGAACATTGTTTGAACTCTCCTTTTTCCTAAGCCCCAGTGGGCTTACGCACCCACATCCACTTGCAGAGTACAGCCAGCGCTGGGGGACTCAGAGCATGCTCCAGTCAGTAGTTATGCTAGAGGTTAACCAGGTGATTGCAGTCTTTTCCTCGTCTTTTAATGTGGCTTTTGGCAGTGGAAATGCACAGTTAGTGTGTGAGAGAGAGTGAGAAGGAGAGAACGGTGATTACAAGATGGGAGAATGAGTGTGAGAATAAAGAAATCTTTCTGTTCAGTCCTTTTCCCTAACTCATTGTTCAGAGAGTCAGGTTGTTTGATGAAATTACCGCACGGTTGAGCCCGGTATACCTGCGCAATTTTAACCCACAGCGCCAGCATGAAGTTCTACTTGGATTTGACCTCTCTTTGCTTTCAGTTTTTTCTAATAATAGAAATAACTTTCTATAAAGTAGACATAGCAATCTAGTACTTGTTTGTAAAGCAAAGGAATTCACAAAGGAATGATTTACGTGCCTTTCCTGTCCCTTGCTATGTATTTGCCAGTGGTGGACCAAAGTTTCAGTTATATTGTGGTGTTCTGCAGTTTATGTGGACCCACCTGAGAGATTATTGATTTGTATATCTTAGGTTGCTCACTGATTTCTGTATCTGAAGTTGTATCCCAAATCCCTTCCTTTGTGTGTGTGTGTGTGTATATATACACACATACATAAATATATATATATATATTTGTTTTGGGGGGGGTTGGGGAAGGTGGTCTGAACCTGACCACTTTTTAAGCACCAAAGAAAGAAATGGATTGGTTTTATTATTTGGGGGGAAATGTCTTGGGGAAGCCTCTATTAATGTTGAGCTTCAGGTGTTTACCTAAAGCTTTGGGATCTGAGCACTTGGACACTGCAGGCTTTGGGAATGCTTACTTTTGGACATTTCTTAAGTCACCAACCTGCCCTACTCTCTAACTTAATGAAATCATGATTTTAACTGAACTAAAGGTTCTCAAATATATAATTTAGAACACAGTCTTCAGGATTATCTGGGATCTGTACATATGATAAAGTCTTGTGATTCATGTAGAATGACATATCTGGCAGTGCTTTAAATATTTTAAAGTGGTTCAAAACAGATAAAATTTGTGGTTGAGTTTAATTAGCTCCAGAAATTTATAAAGGAAAACTTCATTTTTTGTTTAGAACCTAGGCTTTCTTTGGAGTTCAAATTCAGAGGCTTCTTTAATGCATACTCTCTGTCTCTTTTCACTAGGTAAATGGTAAAGAAAAATAAAAGAGAAAGAATGAGCTTCTGATTGTATAGTTGAAGCCTTAAACTGGATCCAGTTTCAAACTAAACTATAAAATACCGATTGCCATAAACTTTTAAACTTAGATACTTTTAATAGCAGAGGCTGAACTTTTTCACTTAAAACTGATTCCTTTGGGAGGACTAAACAATTCCTAGATTCATAACATAAGACTTTGGCCAGTAACGTTGTTAGAAAGACCAGAAGACATATACGCATATTTTTAAAAAGGCATTATTAAATGTTTGCTGAGTGTCTGAATTACACACAGGATATGTCTGTGGAGGCTTTTTGTTCTTTCTCTTACACATTAAGGAACATATAGTCTGTTGTATTTGCTATATGCCAAGCAGTGGTATATGCGATATAGGCAGAATTAGCAAAGGCCCTCATGGGCATGGAGCTTATATTCTGGTGAATGGGAGGGGGCAAGAGATAATAATATAATTTACAAATGCTAAAAAGAAAAATAACTTGGAGTAAGGAGAGAGAGAATGATGGGAATATATAAGCTGTTTTATATAGTATTAACAGGGGAGGTTTTTCTTATAAGGTGGTATTTGAGCAGTACTTGGAACAAGCTGCATGTACATCCGAGAGAAGAGAACTCCAAGCAGAGGGGCTAGCAAATATGAAAACCTGAAGGTGAGAGTGTAATTGACCAGTTGGAAGAACAGCAAGGAGGCCAGTTCAGCTAGAGCTGAGTGAGGTAGAGAATACTAGGTGAAGAAATCAGGGAAGGGTCTGGGAGTAGATTAAATTTTACAGGGCTTGCAGGCCATATTAAGGATTTTGGATTATGCTCTAGAATTGGGAATTTGGGAATGGTTTTGAACAGATGAACTAGATGATCTGATTTCATTTTTTAACGAGACCAGACTGGGTACTGTATTATAGGTTAGATTAGGGGTGGCTGGGTAGCTCAGTCAGTTAAGTGTCCACCTCTTGATTTGGGCTCAGGTCATGATCTCATGGTCCTGGAATTGAGACCTATGTCAGGCTCCGTTCTCAGTGGGGAGTCTGATTGAGATTCTCTCTCTCCCTTTGCCTACCCCCCCCAAATAAAGAAATAAATATTCTTTTAAAAGGGTAATGGATTATAGAGGACAAGGGTGTAAGCATGGATATCTGTTAGGAGACTGTTATCCAAGTAAGAGACTGATGGTGACTTGGACTAGGACGGTGCCAGTGGAGGTGGTCAGACTCTGGAAATATTTGAAGGTATAGCCAAAGACAGTTGGGTGTAGGGATGAAAGAAAGGCCAAAAATTTGGCCCCTCCTTCCTCCCATGTGTATCATTCATTTTCCTCTTGGAGAGATCTGGAAGGGGTTCATGGGAGAGGGGTCATTTCATCTGGACCTTGACAGTCAGAATTTTGCTTGCTTAGGGCCAGGGCAGAGGAGAGAACATTTCAGATCAAAGAAATAGTGGCGATAGATGTCTGGAAGTGGAGTGGTAAAGGAGGTTGGGGTGAGAAATGAAGCTAGAGAGATCTGAGAGAAAAGAGTTGAGGCTAAAATGAATGAAATCTGCATCGTTTCCACTCGCTTTGTAGAAGTACTACTTGTTTTGCGCAAGTAATTATTCCCAGTGCCAGTGCTATTCCATGTATACTGGACTCCACAGAGATTCCACATGTTTATGGGAACACATGTGCTGTTGGTAATTCATTGGTCAGTTTCTCCTAGTTGATCTTCAAGTTTCAAAAGTAATTTTAAAAGCAAATTGAAAGTTTGGTTTGTGATACCCAAGTGAAGATATTGAATAGACGGTTGGATACATGAATCTGGCCCTTCAGGCTAGTGAAATACAATTGAGAATTATGTATAAATTGTCAGTTTATAGGTGTCATTTAAAGTTAATAGAACTGGATTGGGTCCACTAAGGAGAAAAAGGTAGCTAGAGAATAATGAATGAGAGTCATGCAGCAGGATGTATAGAGCTCTTGCCAGAGGTGTGGACAGGGTGTAGTGTGAATCCAGAGACCTAAGTGAATGTCTATATGGGTAAGTCTGTGCTAAGGGGCTACTCCCTCCTTGGTGAGGAGGCTGTTTATGCCCTTGGTTTTGTGGTGGCTGCTGGAGCTGTCAACTCAATTAGACTTGAGTTGCAAATGCTAGTACTGACCCTGGAGCTAGGAAAGCCTGATCTGCTGAGGGAAACAGGTTTGTTCCCTCGGGGAGGGGTTGCCGAAGGTAGAGGCTGACATCAGGTGAGGCTCAGAATTGAGCCCTCTGTCCGTGGACTGTACTTACGGGAGTGGTTGAACACAGTTCATTTAGAGCACGGGAGATAAGCAGCCCTGCTATGCATCTGTGGTATCCTGAGTCATAGTTGAGGGAGGTGGGTACCTACATGGCTGAAAGCAAACATGCCTACTAGTTTTGAACTAGTTTTGGAGGTTAAAAGTTTCCTAAGGAGATTTTATAATAAATCGTACTTTCCCTGTACATGCTGTCACATATGCACACACTTAAATATGTGCACTTTCCTACCCTCTTTCAGTATGTAGAAAAGTATGTAAGAAAAGCTTTAAGCTTTATTTTTTTAGTTCATCTTGAAGACTTTCAGTGAGCAGTAGGTATTGCTTTTCTATGCCCGGATATGGTAGCATAATGCCTTGGCATAATAATTAAGAATATGAACTCTGAAATAATGAATATGAATTAGAACTCCAGCCCTGCTGTTTACCACACATTGGGTAAATTACTTAGTGTCTATAAGCCTAAATCCGCTCTTCTATAAAATGGTAACAACAGTAGTGTTGAAGGAGAAGGACAATAAATAATCTCTTTATTATCTGCCTAAGTATGGAACCAACTGAAAGGCAGATTGAGATAAAAATTTTTATATATTTTCCCTTTATTAGTTAAAGATGGCTTGAAGAATGTGGCTTCACTGTGCAGTGATAACCGTGGTTTCTGAAACTGATCCAGAATTAGGCATACTGATGAGCCTAATTTACCCAGCACATTTCTCCAAGTGTAGGACAAGCACATGTCTCTTTCTGCAGAGGCACACTGACACTGTCAGATGAAGAAAATGTGTATCTTTTGCAAGCAGGCATATCCTGGCAAACCAGGAGCTAAGCAATATTGTTTTTTCCCCAAACACACCAATCAGAAAAACCACTAGTCTTCCTGAGAGTAGACTGAGGTCAGGGCTATAGCTGATGAATACTGGAAGTGAGGAGGATAAGCATTTCTCCCTTAAAGAATACTACCTTTTTTTTTTTTTTTTAAATTTTTGTAACTTCTGTACCAATTGTGGGGCTTGAACTCATGACCCTGAGATCAAGAGTCTCATGTTCTACAAACAGAGCCAGCCAGATGCTCCCCCCCACCAGATACCTACCTTTTAACATAATACATGTAAATCACTTGAATTGTGCCTGTAAATAATAAAGATTTGTTGTTTGCATGTGATGAATGCTTAGGAGCTACTTAATGATTAAGATCATTGCCACCAAATGTTTATAAGATAAAGGTTTTTTTTTTTTTTTTAAAGATTTTATTTATTTATTTGACAGACAGAGATCACAAACAGGCAGACAGGCAGGCAGAGAGAGAGGAGGAAGCAGACTCCCTGATGAGCAGAGAGCCCGATGCGGGCCTTGATCCCAGGACCCTGAGATCATGACCTGAGCTGAAGGCAGCGGCTTAACCCACTGAGCCACCCAGGCGCCCGTTTTTTTTTTTTTAAAAATTGAAGTTACACAAATACACAAGGCTAACTTAACAAACACCTGTTTACTCACTAATCAGAATTAACAAATGTTAGCATTTTGTAATACTTACTTTTTCATTATCTTATAAAAATAAAACAGTACTAATGAAATTGAAATCTCCTTTGTAACTTCCCTTCCAAGCTCACCTCAGTTTTATTCCCAATCACCAGAAGCAACTACTATCAGGTTTTTGGTGTTTTATCTTTCCATTCCATGTTTTATGGCATCTTATATTTAATAAGTGACATCATATTGTTTGTATCTTTCAGTAACTTTTTTTTTTTTTAGCTTTACCCACACTAATATGTGTAGTTCACTCATTTAAACTGCTCTAGGGTATTCCATAAGAACATAAAACTTTCTGCATTTTATGCAAAAGACCTATTATTTATACCTTCAGTTTATACCATGTGCATGTGTCAAAAGAGCCCATGATTTCTTCCATGTGTAGCATAAATCTAGCCATTGGCAGGGCTAGTTGATGGGCTCAAGAATGCAAGTTCCAGTAGATTAGTGATGTTTGCTGCTCTTATTTCCTAACAGCCATGGATTCTGTGGTGAAGCCATCTCATAAATTTCATGGCATCTGCCCATTTTTAAAAATTAAAAAAAAATTTTTAAAGCTTTTATTCATTTACATGACCACGAGAGAGGCAACATAAACTGGGGGGAGTGGGAGAGGGAGAAGGAGGCCCCCTGCTGAGCAAGGAGCTCAACATGGAGCCCGATGTCAGCTCCCTGGGACCATGACCTGAGCTAAAGGCAGACATCTAACGACTGGGCCACCCAGGCAACCCGTCTGCCTGTGTTTTAAAAATGGAAATCAAGTATCCTTTCTAGAGCCAGAACCAGAATCGGTCAGGGAAACCTGAGTGGGAACCTAGGTTTCTAGATTCCATCCACGATACTCACCTTTACTCTGAAAGAAATGGGGGTTCCCGTACTACAGTTGGATATTCCTAGTAGCTGGGCCTTCTAAAAAGTTAATGGTCCTTTTCTAAGGAAATCGTAAACCCGTTCAACACCATTTCTTTGAGTTAAAAGATTTTAAGTGGTTTCTAAGTGACCTAGCATCTGGAAATTGAAGAAAGGGCAAAGTGAATACCACCCCTTGAATCATGTTTGCAAAGAGAAGTGTGCCAAGTGCTCTTTTACTATTCCAGTGTCATTATAAATTTAATTGGTGTTATGTCAGCTACTTAGATCAGATCTAATAGCATATTAAACTCCATTCTGTTTGTACGAGTTCCATGGTAACTTGGGTGTGTGTAGAGTTGGGACAAGTGGCAGCTGTGACGTCTGGTCTGTAGAGTCATTTCATCATGGTATGAGCTTCTGCATCACCCCGGATGGAGAAGTGTCACTGGGTGATGGGAGCTGACCTGCTGGTGCCCTTCAGAACATGGTGAGCAATGTGAGCAAAGAGCCTAGTTTGCTTGCCTGACCTAAAGGTTTAGCTTGGAGTTTGAGAACAGTAGTAATTCCTCCTTTTGTCTTTCTTAATGAAAAGAAAGCCAGTCTTTTGGAAAAGCTTTATAAATAACTCTTTGATACTGGAGTGTATTTGTAGTTCTCCAGTTCTGCCCTCTGCTGACCTAGACAAATCAGCAGAGGAGGTGCCCATGAGTCATGACTCTGTGCTTGTGGTGGCTTTGAGCTCTTGTTTTCACTGTCTCCTGTTCCTTTTACGGGTTTCCGGTTGCCGTATCTCTATTTTTTTAGTTGTATAAATATGTTCCTCGATTGGAAAGTAGTAGTGTGATCACATAGAAATTTCCTTACCCTTGTTTGTTCATTGGCTCTCTCAGAGTACCTAATTAACTCATTAATCTAAATGTGTAGTGCTTACACTGATAACATTAAAGTTAGTTTTCAGAAATTAATACGCCACTTTATTTTACATTGGTCAGTTTGTGTGTAATTTTCTGAGTTTTTGAGTGGAGCAAAGACTGATTTGCTGTGAAAATAATTCATTTGGAGCTTGCCTGGCCATGCCTGTTTTTAAATTTAGTTATTTTATTTTATTTTTAAAGATTTTATTTACTTATTTGACAGACAGAGATCACAATTAGAGAGGCAGGCAGAGAGAGGGAGGGAAGCAGGCTCCCTGCTGAGCAGAGAGTCTGATGCAGGGCTCAATCCGAGGACCCTGGGATCGTGACCTGAGCTGAAGGCAGAGGCTTTAACCCACTGAGCCACCCAGGCACCCCAAATTTAGTTATTTTAGAGAGAGAGAGGGAATGAGCAGGAGCGGCAGAGGGAGAGGGAGAAAGAATCTCAGGCAGACTCTGTGCTGAGTGCAGAGCCCAACACAGGGCTCAATATGGGGCTGGATCTCACGACCTGAGCTGAAACCAAAAGTTTGATGCTTAACTGCCTGTGCCACCCAGGTGCCCCACCACGCCTGTTTTTATTTTATTTTATTTTTTAAATTTTTATTTATTTATTTATTTGACAGAGATCACAAGTAGGCAGAGAGGCAGACAGAGAGAGAAGGGGAAAGCAGGCTCCCTGACGAGCAGAGAACCTGATGCGGGGCTCGATCCCAGGACCCTGGGACCTGAGCCGAAGGCAGAGGCTTTAACCCACTGAGCCACCCAGGTGCCCCACCACTCCTGTTTTTAAACACAGGGCTTTCATGTTCTGTCTTTTCTCCTTGTGGTACAGCATTTTGAGAAGATTAGGAATTCTTTTTTATTTGTAATTGAGGTGAAGTTTATGTAACATAAAATTCGTAGTGTTGTGCAGCCATCTCCACTGTCTGATTCTAGAACACTTTCATTCCATCCCCCCCACCAAAAAAGAAACCCTTATGCATTAAGTAGTCCCTGGCCATTTCCCCTCTCTCCCAGCACCAGGCAGTCTTTAATTTGTTGTCTGTATAGTTTTGTCTGTTCTGATGTTCATATAAATGGATCATACAGCGTGTGGATTTTAGTATCTGGCTTCTCTCATTTAGCTCCATCTTCTCAAGGTTCATCCATGTTGTAGCATGCATCAGAACTACATTCCTATTTATGGCTGAACAGTATTCCCTTGAATGGTAGATCACATTTTCTCAGTTGATGGGCATTTGGGTTGTTTGCAGTTTTGGGCTATTATGAATAATGCTGTTACGAACATATAGTTCAAATACAAAAGTGTTTGTTTGGACACCTGTTTTGATTTCTCTTGAGTATATACAGGAGTGGAATTGCTGGGTCATGTGGCAGTTTTATCTTTTAACTTCTTAAGTAACTGCCAAACTTTTCCACAGCAGCTGCATCATTTTACATTCCCACCAGCAATATTTGAGTTCTTTTTTTTTTTTTTAAAGATTTTATTTATTTGTTAGAGAGACAGCTGGAGAGGGAACACAAGCAGAGGGAGTGGAAGAGGGAGAAGCAGGCTTCCTGCTAAGCAGGGATGTGGGGCTCCATCCCAGGACCCCGGAATCATGACCTGAGCCGCGGGCAGATGCTTAACAACTGAGCTACCCAGGTGCCCCAGTATATGGGAGTTCTAATATCTCCACATCTTTGCTGACACTTATTTTCTGGTTTTGATAATATATAGTCATCCTGGTGGGTAGAAAGCAGTATCTCATTGTGCTTTAAAAAAAAAAAATGGGGGTGGTATTTATTTGGGAGAGAACTCATGTGCAAGTGAAGGTGGAATGAGGTGGAGTAGAGGGTAAGGGGGCCGGGGAATGAATCTCTGGCAGACTCTGGCACTCATCTTGTGTGCCGAGCTCATGAGGGGATGATCTCAAGAGCCAGGATCATGACCTGAACCGAAACCAAGAGTTGGACACTCAACCAATCCAGCCACCCAGGCAACCCTCGTGGTGGTTTTTATTTGCATTTCGCTAAGGACTAAAATTGTTGAACATCTTCTCGTGTGCTTATTGGACATTCACATATCTTTTTTGGAGAAATGTCTATTCAAATCCTTTTCCCATCTTTTAATCGTATTCTTCATCTTTTGTTAATTGAGTTGTAAGAAAATTGAAATTCTTGATTTGCTTGGAGCAAGATAGTATTGAAGTGACTTCAAGTGCTTGCCTCATGTATCTCCCTCCTAGTCCTGTGCTCACAGTTGAGTCAGGCGCACCTCCACTTCCAAGAATGTGAGGTGTTGCCTTACTTCCTCTTTGAGAAGGCACTCCCTTTTCCACCTAGTTCTTTATCATGCCTGTAGGCCAAACTCCACAGTACACACTATTGATTGGATTCTCTAGCTCTTACAAGACTAGAACAAACCAAAGACACATAGTAAAACCTTATTTGCTCATTTGGAAGACTTGGAGAGACAGTATTTGGCCAAAAGAGTCGTAGAGGTATAAGAAGATTGTTACAGATTCCTCTGCTCTATAAGTGTCTGCCTTTGGCTCAGTTCATGATCCTGGAGTCCTAGGATTGAGCCCCTTGTCTGGCTCCAGGTAGGGAGCCTGCTTCTCCCTCTACTCTACCCCTGCCCTTCCCAAACCCCCACCTTTGTGCGCGCTCTCTCTCTCTCTCTCTCTCTCTCTCTCTCTCTCTCTCGTGTGCTGTCTCTCAAATAAATAAATAAAATCTTAAAAATAAGCAAAATAGTGATTGGAGACATCTGGGGAGCAAATGGGAGGTAAGGAGTGGAGAGGGAGCGGCTAAAAACAATTGGTTTAAGAAATCATGCTAAGAAGAGAAGGAGAGAAGGGGAGAGTACCTGCAGGGAATGTGAGGACATGAAAGTTTTTTTTTTTTTTTTTTAAAGATTTTATTTATTTATTTGACAGATCGAGATCACAACTAGGCAGAGAGGCAGGCAGAGAGAGGAGGAAGGAGGCTCCCCACTGAGCAGAGAGCCCGATGTGGGGCTCGATCCCAGAACCCTGGGATCATGACCTGAGCTGAAGGCAGAGGCTTTAACCCACTGAGCCACCCAGGCGCCCCACAAAAGAAGGGATTTTTTAAAATGATTTGCCTCAACAAGAAAGATTTTATAGAGAAAGAGAAGTTGAAAATTAGAAAAAAAAACAAAGGCTGACTGCAACAGTGAAAGCTTTGAGAAGATGAGTGGAGATGGAATCAGTGCCTAAGTGGAAGGGCTGTGTTTTGACAGAAGGGGGGACACCATCTATTTTAACACTAGAGAGAGAAGAGTATCTGCATAGGTGTGGGTCAGGTAGTGGATTTGGTAGTGGGTAGAAGAGGCAGTTCTCATGAGATTGCTTTTATTTTCTCAGTGACCTGAGGAGAGAGTATAGGAGATTTGAGACCAGATAAAATATGAAATAGTTATTTTGGAGAACACACAAATGAACTTATTAAAGAAGTTTAATAGAATACTAGGGCAATGTTGAGTGCCTGTTTGAGATTTATGGTCCTGAATTTAAAGTGAAACCATTCCATACATTTAAGTGTTCTTCTCTAACAACATTTAGGTACAAAGCATGGAGTAGGCAGGTGGTTGGGTTTAACTTGGCTTGGCATTTTTGCCAGGCAAGTGCAACAGAGGGAGAATAGGGCAAAGAAGAAAAGGATATTTGTAAGGGATTAATACATAAAGGATGGACGTTGGAAGCCCAGCCAGGTAGGATGGGTAGGAGGGGAAAGGCCATGGAAGCAAGCATAATGTATAATGAACAACGTGTCATTAAGGGGCACCTGGTGGCTCAGTCAGCTAAGCGTCTGCCTTCAGCCTAGGTCATGGTCTTAGTGTCCTGGGATCAAGTCCCGTGTTGGCCTCCCTTCTCAGTGGAGGTCTGCTTGTCTCTCTCTCTTTCTCTCCTCCCCCGCCCTGTCTATGCTCTCTTTCTCTCCCTAGCTCTCATTTTATCTCAAATAAATAAGTTAACAAAATCTTAAAAAAAAAAAAAAAGAAAGAAACTCTTTCATCGAGATGAGGTTGAAGAAGTGCTGGAGTTGAGAGTTATCAGGTAAAGCAACCTGAAAAATATGCAGTGGTGGTGAACCTGAGATTTCAGAGGTGGCGCATTTGGTGGTGTTGACATGGTGCTTCGGGTGTGACTGAGGCATGGGTGGGTGGCTGAGGTGGGGTGAAATAAAAATGGTGAGGGGAGGGAACATCGTGATATTGAAAGGATCATCTACATTCTTGTTGGAGTCACCTTGAGCGGTAAAGCTGTGGTGGAGAGAAGACAGTGAGCCATCAGTGAATGAGGGACAGGACTCGGGATGTTGTAGATTGTGGCAGCAGGAGGGGGAGAGTTGCTAAGGCATGATGCCACAAACTTCAAGGACCAGAGTTTTGGAGGGAAAGAGAGAAAATGGTTTGGCACTGGGCTGAATGAACAAATGGAAGAAAGATGGGTGGAAATTTGGGCTTTTATTAAGCAGCTTTCATTGCAAGTTAAAAATCTCTGAAATCTCTGCCTGCTGGAATTGGTGCTTTTAAGACTTTCCTTTTTTTAAGAACAGAGGTTGACAGACTATGTATCCTGCTGGCCAGACCCACCTTGCTGCTTGTTTTCGTGTTGACATAGTTATCCCCATTCATTTACACCACACCCATTAGTTTACACATTGTCTGCAGCAGCTTTTATGCTATGATGGCAAGGTTGAGTAGTTGTGACAGAGACATCCCCAACAAAGCCTAAGATATTGACTGGCTCTTTATAGAAAAAAATCCAGTTTGCTAATTCTCATTTTGAACAGTGGTTCTCAAAAAGTGTGCCTCAGAATCACTTGGAGGGCTGTGAAAACACAGATTGCTAGGCCCCATCCCTAGAATTTCTGATTCAGTTGGGTCTGAGTTGAGGCCTGAGATTATGCTTTTCTCACAAGTTCGCAGGAGTTGCTGATACTGAAAAAAATTCCAGGAGCCTTGTTTTAAGAGCCATTGCTTTAGATATTTAAGGCAGTGGTCAAGTTCCTTCTCGTAATATTTTCTGAGCCACATATTTCTACCCACTTCAGCTGCTTATCACTTGAAACGATTTACTGGCTGGTCTCAACCTTTTTAAGCCTGGTGGCCCAAAATGTAATGATGCTTTGGATGTAGCCTACTCAACGCCATGTGCCTTGGAATACCTGTCCCTTCTGCTGGCTCTGTGCTTACCTGGAGTTTTCTACTTCTTTCCTGGATTGTCTGATGGGCTGGGCTTTATCTGGGATTTAAATGGAGCTCATGCGTTAGGGAGGGTGACACTGGTATTGATCACCCAAACCCTAGGGGGACTAAGCGGAGGAAATAGGATTCCTTCTCTCCCCACCCCCTCCCCCAGTGTATTTATTTCTGCCACAAGATGTCAAATCGTGTCGAGGTTTTTCTTGGGCAGACTGAGGATGCAGTCACAGGTGGGATTTGGGAGTCTGATCCCACTTGGTAGTAGTGTCAGAGTCTGTTTGCAGGTAAGAGAACACCTAGGAGAAAAATAAGGTCAGTGTCCAGCGAAACCAAAACCACATCTTTTAGCAGAGGAATTTTTGAAAGCAGTTTCTTAAAAGTTGCAGAGACAGTAACTCCTTAGATCTCTCTTAGATTCTCCTGTTCCATGCCTAAAACTGCTTTCTCATTCTTTGAGCTTATCTCCTAACCTTGTGTTACAGTTCACAAGTTCCTTTATTGCCTAGTTGTATCTTTTTTTTTTTTTTAAAGATTTTTATTTATTTGACAGAGAGTGAGAGAGCATAAGCAGGGGGAGCCGTCAAGGGAGAGGGAGAAGTAGGCTCCCTGCTGAGCTGGGAGCCTCTCTTTGGGCTTGATCCCAGAACCCTGGGACCACGACCCGAGCTAAAGGCAGATGCTTAACCATCTGAGCCATCCAGGTGCCCCCCCACCTAGTTGTATCCTTAATGGTGAAGTGGATGCCCCCTGATGAGTTCCCAAGTAGCCGTGTGTCTGTGGATCAGTCTCTTAGCTTTCGATTCCCAGTCAGGCGCCGTCTGTCTTTCCTGCCCCTGGTGAGTGCCTCACCCTTCTACTTGCACTTTCAGAGCTCTGCACTGCTTCTGCTTGCTACAGTGTGGCCATCTTGGTCTCATTTCCCTTCCTCAGTTCTCTGATTGTGACCCCTCGATGCCTTTCTTACTTTCTCTTCCTCCTTTTTCTTTGTGCCTTCACCACATTTTATCCCCGTCTGCTAAGACATGCCTTCTCAGCCTTCGGTGAATTCTTGGCCTCTTGCTAAACTTCCTTAGTACGGGCATCTGGCATCCTCTGGCCATTTTTGAGTTCTACAAAGTGAGAGAGCATGAGAATCACTGCGGCTCTGGGTTTTTAATTTGGGAGCCAAGGCAGCAACAGTGAGAAGGTGGCCCTTGCTTCACATATTCTGATTAATAGTAGAGCTTGAAGTTGGCAGTGGTCTGCAGAAGTTAGCAGCCATGGATTCAACATAAGGGAGAAGTGTGTGGCCAGCATAGGTCAAAGTTGGGATCTGAAACATGGGACTCAGCAGAGGGTCTCTGAGCATAGATCTCACAGAACATTCAAGGGCAGAAAGGAATCAAGATGCCCATTTCTGCTACCCCTGTAGCCTGGATTGGAGGCATGGGACAAGCCAGAAATTCTTTTTATCCACTGTGTCTTCCCATCCCTTCCCTCAGCTCTATTTTACCTGTCTTACTTGTTTTGTATTTGAGACAAGAGTTCATTTGAAGAAAAAGCTCTGTGTCTAAAGAATAATAATGGGGAGTGAGGATACTGGTACTGTCCAAATCCTCATTTTACTAATGGGGAAATAGAGGATGAGAGAGGAAAACTACTTTCTATACTCTAAGAAACAGCAAACAGGAAAAATATGTGAGGGGGGGGGGAAGAAAGGCCCTAAGGAAAAAAGTCTATACAGATAGACACAAGACTATACACAAGACAAATTACCTCAGCGGTCTGTTTGAGAGATTATGTCATGTCAGAAAAGTTCTAGAGACTTGAGCCTCTTTCCTTCATGGGAGGTCATAAAGGGAACACTGGCCCCTCAGCCTGACTCCCAGAGAGAACATCAGGCTGATGAGCAATAACTGCAGCAATGCCCTTTCCCTGGCCGTGCTGAGCCTCACAGGAAATCTCAGCATTTCACTCCAGAACAAGGCCCGCAGGAATGTCGCTTCACCCAGAGCTCTGTGGTTTGATTTCACTGGAGAATTTCCTAGGGGAAAGCTTCTGAGGGACATTATTCAGCAAGACAGAAAAATGCAGTGAGGCCAGCAAATGTGTTCCTGGGACTTCTGCTGGAAGGTGTCCGTTTGACAATCCTCCTGGAGTTTACACAGTAGTCATAATCCCCTTGTAGCTCACAGCAGCCCTGGCCAATCTCTGAGCATTTTCTCAAGGATTTCCCACTCCAGGACGTGGGAAATTGGGATAGTTTGTTTTACAGTTTCACAAGTTGATCTAATAAAGGGCTTGGCCCTTAGGGCCTGTTCTGTTTGTGGAAGCAAGCCTCTGATTTTCCGAGGGACATCACATCAGTAAGGGTTCAGTTTTAGACCCATGTCTACCTGGAGCAGAGGTTAGGAGGCATTGCCCCAAACTGCAAATCATCTTGAAGGAGATGGTCATTTTCTGTCTTTGCATGCTCTGTTGGTGTTCCTCATTCACTCATGTTGTGAGGGGAACTAAAAAGCAGTGTGGATACAAGTACAGCAGTAAGTCATTTCCCATCACAAAGGCACTTTATTGAACAGGTATTGAGTTCCTCTCCTGTACCAGCTATTTTTCTAGACACTGGGGTATCAGCAAACAGAACAAAGTCTTGCCCTTGAGGACTTTTCTTTCTTGTAAGGGAAGAAGGCCCGATGCTTCTCTCAGTGCTGGCAGATGCGGTGCAGGCATATTGTGGGGAGAAGAGGGAGCACAGAGCTGCTGGGTATTAAAGGCCTTTCCCAGTGAGGTGGCATTTGAGAAAGGTCTGAAGGAAGTAAGGGAGCTAGTACTGTGGATATGTGAGGGAGAGAGTTCCTAACAGAGCCAAAGGGCAGAACCCAGGCAGGAGCTTGGCCGCTGGGTTGGGGGTAGGGGGTGGGGGAGGAGCAGCGCAGAGTTGGAGGTGCAGGCCAGTGTGGCCAGAGCTGAGTGGTTGAGAGGGAGTTGAGGTCAGAGTCCGCTGAGAAGGAGACTAAACATGGCTTTGCAAAAAGACTTTTTGCCTTTCATTTTGAAACTGGAAGCCATTGGAGGGTTTTAAGTGTTCACAGAGAGCTCTGAGCACTGCCTGGAGAAGAAACTAATGGACATGAAAGGGAAGAAGACAGGAGACCACTTAGGAGGCTATACATTAAGGTCAGATTCTGGATACCCTTTGAAGTAGTGCTCATAGGATTTGTTGGTTGATTGGATGTCAGATGTGAAAGAAGAAAGATTCAAAGATGACACCAAAGGTTTTGAGCATTTGCAAGAATGGAGTTGTCATGTACAGAAATGGGGAAGATGGGTCTACAGAATTTCTGATTTGACTGGTAGTTTTAGGAAGAAAGTGTGGAAATAGAAGGAAAAAATTTTGATTTAATCATCAGTTCCTTAATTTTCTACATTTTGGCAATCTTATTTGTATTTGGATCACTTCTAGCACAATTTTCTTGGGAGAAGTACAGGTCTCAGTGTACTAACTTAATAGGGATCCTTAGCCAGACCTCTATGATTCAATGTGGTCAGAAGCTGTGGCTACAGAAGAAATTTGGGGTAGATTCTGTCTCTGGGACATCCCTCATTTCATGGTTTCCTAGGCTTGCATAACAAATTACTACAAACCAGTTGGCTTTAAACAACAGAAAATTATCCTCTCACAAGTTGTGGAAGCTAGAAGTCCAAAATCAAGGTGTTATGGGGCCACGCTACCTCTGAAGCCTCTGGGGCAAAAAATCCTTCAGTTTCCTCTTCCTGGCTTCTGATGGTTGCTGACCATTCTTGGCGTTCATTTGCCTGTAGATGCATCGTTCCCTTTCTTCCTCCCATCAAGGGTGGGCATTCTGTCTCTGTGTCCCTTTTGTCTTCATGTGGCCTCATGAGGACACTAATCATTAGATTTAAGGCCCTTCCTAACTCAGCATGACCTCATTTTAACTTGGTTACCTCTGCAAAGACCCTATTTCCAAATAAGGCTACATTCACAGGTAGGAGGGGGTTAGGACAATGTATCTTTTTGTGAGACAGTTCAGCGCACATCACGAATATTGATTCAGGTTTGATTATGAAGATCTTTTTGACTTAGGTATGTTTGAGGACGAAGGCAGGAACAACTGAAAAAGTTAGAAAATGGGTCCCTCTGTGCTAGGGATGACGCAGCTGTTACGATGAAATGAAAATTTGAATGTGCAATAAATTTACATTAGGTAATTAAAGATTTAAAGATAGGTTTATTTTGCATTATTTTTTCAAACTTGAAGACTCTATGTTATGCAGTGGTAAAAATCATGGAAAAAAACAAACAAACCCATAAAACTGAAACTGGAAGATAGAAGAGACACAGAATGATGAATTTTAAAATAAGAATTATAACCCGAATTTGACTGTCCAGAGGCATGTGCAGTAGGTAGAAAAGCTCCAGCTGATGCTCCAAGTTTGCAGTTTTGACATCTGGGGCAGTAAGTTGGCAGAGATGGAATGCAAAGGACCTGGTCCTGAGCACCCGCTGACCCTGTGGGAGCACAGCCCTGCTTGTCCCATTGGCCTTTTCCTCCCATTCCCAGGGGGCTGGAAAGGTGCTCAGACAGTACATGCCACTTGTTTAGCTGCTGCTCCCCTCCTGTGCAACACCCAGTATATGGACATTCTTCAGTGGTGTGTCAGGAGTTACTAGTATTTCCCTCTTTAAGTTACCACTTGTAAAGTCTAGGGGTTGTTTATCAAAGGAAGTTTAAATTACCATTCTGATAGCACAATGATAGGCCTGTATCAGGTGTAGCAATGTAATAAATTCCTTAGCAACAGTATACATTTGCAGCCACTGTGAGTTTTTATGGGGCTCCTGTTGTTTACAGGTTGGACTGGATTGTGTGCAAGTTGGACAGATGGGAGATGAGTAAAGAGGTATCAGGAAATTTGAAGTTAGGAGACAACCAACAGGAATCAGAAGTTCACACAAGAACTTATAAAGATGGCACAGCATTGGTGCCAACAGGAAAACGTCTCTGAGTGTATCATTTAATAAATATCTGGGAGCGCCTGGGTGGCTCAGAGGGTTAAAGTGTCTGCCTTCAGCCCAGGTCATAATCTCAGGCTCCCTGCTTAGCAGGGAATCTGCATTTCCATCTCCCCTCAGCTCATATTCTCTCTCTCACTCTCTCTTTCTGTGTCAAATAAAATCTTGAAGGGGAAAAAAAAAAATCTGGGCAGAGAGTGGTTCTGAGAAGTTAGCCACAGGGATCTGTAGAATACCAGAGACCTTGAGGCCTTCATTTCAGTATTCCTGCCTCAGTGGTTTGATTGGGGATCAGTTCCCAAGGAGAGCCTGTCAGGCCAGGCTGCTTACCTGTTCTCTGGCCCAGTATTGCCCTGGTTCTCCCAGGTCATCTGGGCACTTTCGTGGTCACAGTGAATCCACAGCTGCTAGTGTGGGGTGAGTGAGAAGGGCACTGGTTCCTCCTGGGTTGCCCAGCGCTCTAGGCTTTGCATAGCTGCCTGGCTACATACAGTGTGGCCCAGCCACATGGACCCTTAGAAAGGGGACTATTGAATATTCCTCAAAAAGGGAGCCTCATTTCATGTCTCTTAAGTGGGAATACAGCCACAACTCTGTTCTCAGGGCAGGGACCAGTGGTGAAGCCACCATATTTTTTGGGTGACCACAGGGCAAATACAGACATCATTTCCTTTGACTAATCTTTTGTAATCCTGGCCCAGATGTGGCTCCTGAAAGTAGTTAAAGTTCTTTGTCTAAGTTAAGATTTTTAATTTAGGACCCAGATGGGGTAGGAGGTAAACTTCCAAAAGGTCTGTTTTATTCAGTGTGTCACTGTCCTGGATTCCTGGCAGGCAGCGGTTTCATTAGAAAAGCAGATTTCAGCCTGACTCATCTGCCTCGGTGAGACATGTTACAACTTCTTAGCACTCATGCAGCCTGTCCTGTCACTGGACAGAGCGGAACCCTCTGGTACCCTGTCCATTCCACAGCAGTGGCGGCTACAGGCGCCTGGCCCAGGCCATGGAAAACCTTGAGAGACTGTCTGTTAGGGGGCCAGAGCTTTGTCCTGGAATTTCCTGGCCTTTGTCTGTCTGGTATAACTTCATGTACTGAGACGCCTGTTTTAAGTCCACTTCCTCCTGGGGGAAGAGCACAACTGCCTTCCACAGAGAACTTCTGCTTCCTGCACCAAATAACCTCTTCCTCCCCACTTAGGCCTGTGGGTGGGATGAGAAGAGCACTCTGGGCAGGTGTGTGTGTACCTGGCCCCCAAGAGACAATACGCTATTGGAAGTCACTAAACCAGCAGCACCTCCATGGCTGTCTAACCCTTTGGCCAGTGTCAGAGAGGTGGACACTAAGGAGAAGCCATTACCATTGACTGTAAATGCTGCATTTGCCAAACCGGTCCATACCTCCTAACTCTTGATTTCTTTCTCATACTGCAGCAGAAGAAATCCTACCTAGAGCGGAGTGTGAAGGAAGCTGAGGACAACATCCGGGAGATGCTAATGGCACGAAGGGCACAGTAGGAAATCTCTAGCAGAAGCTTCCTGCCCCCTCCCATTCCTGGCAAGGGCAGAGGGGCCCATGTGGGGAAACAGCCTCTCTTCTACCCTGACGGACTTTTTATTTGGATGATCTGGTAACCCTATATTTTCTACTTCACCCTGATCCCCTTTCAGATCCCAGCTCTGTATTTTTTATCCTGGCTCTGTCTGCCACCCCTCCCCAGAACACTCTTCTCCCCTAGGGGTGAATCACCAACTCCCAGGAGAGGGATGATGGGAGCCAGGACAGACAGGGGAGCTCTGTCCAAGCCTATTACTCGTTACACTGCTTAGACCAATAAAAGGCATCTGTTCCCCCAGCCACTCTAGTAAGTCTGCCTTTCTCAAGCTGAAGGATGAAAACCAAGGACCCGAGAAGCAGAAGCTTTCAACCTCAGCTCCTTCCTGTCCTGTCTTCTTCCAGAGCTTTGGCTCTGTTCCTTCTTTATTGGAGCCTTTCCTGTTCTTTTTTCCCTTTCTGTTCTTTTGAGTAAATAAATCCCTCACCTTCTGAGCCTCCACACAGATGAGGAAGGAAGGAGACCAGGGCATAGCTGAATTTAAGTAACTTTGGTGGCAGTGTGCCTAAAGATTCCCTCCTGCTTCTTCACAAATGTTCCTGAAGAAAATGCAGTAATAAACCACAGCACTCTGTGGCTGTCTGACCCTTTGGCCAGTGTCAGAGAGGTGGACACTGCAATCCTAAGGCTCCTAGAGGCTTAGGGGCAGTGGTGTGCAGGAGCTGGCTTGTTGTACTGGCTGGTGAGAAGCCAATTATTAAAACAGGTGTTAGAATTTTGTTTTAAGCCAGGTGTGAAACACAACTGTCTATTAAAAATTAAGTTAGGTAAATATACAATTAAATTATATTTAAAATAATAAATATGCAGAACTTATTCCTTCCTAATTACTAAATCTGGCCATTATCTATGTTTTTTTTTTTAAAGATTTTATTTATTTATTTGACAGACAGAGATCACAAGTAGGCAGAGAGGCAGGCAGAGAGAGAGAGAGAGAGAGGAGGAAGCAGGCTCCCTGCTGAGCAGAGAGCCCGACATGGGGCTTGATCCCAGGAACCTGGGATCATGACCTGAGCTGAAGGCAGAGGCCTTAACCCACTGAGCCACCCAGGCGCCCCCATTATCTGTGTTTTTGATGTTGACAGTCTATTGTATCTGGATGGAAATACTACATAATGGTGCACTCTGCGCTTTTTTCCCCAACTCTTGCGTTCAGGACATCATGTTGGTAGCTTGAGATCAGCTCTTGTGGGACCATTTACTCCGCAGAATCAGGTGATGGATAAAATAAGGTTTTGTTTTAAAGAAAACTGGTAGGGAACTGCTGAGCACATCAGCACTTCAGAGTGAAAGTGGGCAGGCAGAGAGCTGTCCGCCAGCCTCTGCGCCTGGGAGAAATCGGACTCTGTTACGGTGGCTCAGCGCCCCCCTGCGGCCAGAGCTGAGATGGGCTGTCTGGCTTGTACTGTGACAGCCTTTCTCTCTCCTGTGTGTGTGGATGAAGGCTGGGGGCGGGGAGGGCAGCAGAAAAGAAGGCCTAGCTCTGCGTAGCTTGGTGAGCCTGTCTCTGAGTGGGATGAGAGAGAAAATGCTAGTCTGGTGAGGGCCCTGTGGAACCTGCCTTCCTCATAGCACCCACCTGCAGTGGAATAAAAGCATAAATAGACCCTCTCCTCGTCATAGTGGACAGTGGCTCCAGGGCTTCTGTTCTTTCTGGAATTATTCAGGCATTTGAGGTTTAGACAAATTTATTGAAACATACAGGGTGTTAGCAGAGAAATCATTCAGTGGTATTACATCATGTCACTACCTTGAATGTATAATTTTAAAATTATAAATATATATTTTATAACTAAGCCTTTGGCCAAAAAAAATAAAAGTCATTTAGCACATTTGTGAAAGGCCAATAAGAAATGGATTTTAAACATTAAAAAGATAAAGTCACTGAATTAAACAGCAGTGCAACCCCTGCTAATCTAGAATCCCACTGTGTTGAAGGTAGAAGTGTCTGTGCAGAGCTAGTCATTTTCATTTATTTCAGCAATCAGAAGAGATGGGGTAGGCACACCTGTTGAAGGTGGTGGCAGAACTGGCAGGACAGGAAGGTCGGGCTGGTCAGGTGAGCATGTCCCAGAGACAGCAGCAACAGAGTGCAGTCCAGCAGGCTGTGAGGCAGGTGGATGGGCCCAGGTCATCCCGTCTTTGGTCTTCCACCACATACACTGGAGAGAGAAGGAGAGGGAGGATGAGAATGAACTGCCACAAAGCCCAGGCCCTACAGAGCCAGTGCTTCCCAGACCACGGGTGGGCTGTAGCAGTGAGAGCTACTGGGCAGACTGGGTGCTGCCTTTCACTGTGTTGGAAGAAGGGAGCTTAGCTCCTCAGCTACTTTCTCTCCTCCTAAGGACTTTTACCCCCATAGGGACAGGTAACTAGGGAACCAACAAAATTGCCTCACATTAAGGCAGCCAAAGAGATCGTGATGGACAGTTCTTGCCTGCCAGAGTTGGTGAGCCCTGATTGCTTTAGAAACCAGGCAGCACTATGCCCTGTACCTTACTGGTATTTCCTCAGATACATTTAGGCCAGCTTACCCCCAACACCAACCCTCCAAAGCCACGTAAAAAGGAACTACAGGCCCTGAGAGAATAACCAAGAATTCTGGTTTGTCAAACTTGAGCAATGCACACTATCACAGTGCCGTTCCAACCTCTTAATTTCCGCACACACGCGGCAGGTCACTGGTCAAGCGAGGGAGATGGCTAGAGCCTGGCGCCCTGACTTTTTCTCAGAATGGAGGTGGAAATCTAAGCCCTGTCAGGGATAAGTGCTCTATTAAGGAATTTGAATGCTATACAAATCCACAGGTCAAGAAGGACCCCAGCCTCCCTTCGCTAGTCAGCTGACTTGTGGCCGTCATCAGCCTTCCTTCTGGTAAGCACATACTTAAAATGGCTGATGGTCAACCTCTGTCTCAGAGGATCTGTGGCCCCTTTTAAGAAAATCTGAAAGCCACCACCACTGCTAAACTCATTTATAAGCAGTAAAGATTTTAAAGTTTTTCAAAGTTAATGAATACATGAATCTTACAAATTAAATTGGTCCTATGGCAGTCTTCTTTGAGTTCTATTTTTGTGTATCTATTTTTATATCTCCTCTCTTGGCAACTTCTCTCTCTGAAGCCTAGTATAGTAGCTAGAATACTCTGGGTTAGTAGTGAGCTTTTCCAAGTTGTCCCACTGTGTCAGCCACCCTCCACAGACCTCCCCTCCCTTTTCTTGTGGCACAGCTTTCAACTCGGCCTGCTTTCATTTGGCGCCACTCAGCAACACAAGCAAAATTGTTCTAAGGTCTGGGAGACAAGACCCAGTCCCAGGGAATCCTAGTGAAAGAGAAGACATTTATTCTGAAGCCTGATAAGGTTACCTGATTTAGTCCTAACAGCAGCACTTGAACATAGATACTCCTTTCACAGGTAAGAAATGTAAAGCTTCAAGAGGTTAAGTCTCTTGTTCAAGCATACATAACCAGCCAGAGGCAGGCTTAGGGTCTGAACCCAGGCCTTTGGCAAGCCAGACTTGCTCAGGGCCAACTGGGATAAAAGAGGCATTGGGAAGACCACAGGACTGAAAGTGCTCTAGGACCATTCTCTCACCAGGCAGGGCTCACCGCACCCATTAAAGGCATGCACAGTCCAAAGCCCTGGGGCCACCTCAGCAGGAAAGCCCTACCTAAGGGCTTTCAGCTACTTTCTGCCAAAAGACCTACCCCAACTCCCAGCCTCCCTTCATCCCGCAGTGGGCATCTTCAGACAGGGAGAGGAAGAACACTACATAATGCACACACCTAAGAATCATTCCTTACCATATTCTACTTGCCAGAAGGCCGGCGCTGCTGCCCTGGGACAGAAGGGCCCTCGCCCCTGCCCGCTCTGTAGAAACTGCCTGCTTTATCTAGGTCTGAGACCCCACCTGGTTGCTATGCGAAAGGTCCCACAGCCTCTCTTAAGCTACCATTTGAGATCACAAATGTGCCAGAACCTGTGCCAAAAGCCTATACATAATACCACTCAGTCTTCACAATCGTGTGGTATAGGCATCAGGATACCCATACCACACTGCTTCTCCTCCCTGTGCCTCCCTCCCATTTTACCATGGAACCGTGGGCAGCTTCATCGGGAGAACTTTCTTTAACACCTTTCTCCTTGCTGTCCTTGCTAAGACTTATTTCACATGACAGGCTCTGAAACCTGGGGCAATGGGGACTCGGAGCTCATTGCTTTCAGTGCTTATACGGGTGGGGAGGGGGGATTAGAAATAGTCCATCTGGCTATAGGATGGGAGACTTCAAATCAAAATGCTGTGTCAAACTCGTTTTAGGGGTAGGGGGGTGTCAGTTCTCTGCATACCTTAGAAACCCTGTCACTTATTTCCTGCAGTACCAAATCTTCCAAGCCCTTAGGGCCTTTTTCTTTCCATTAGGTGACAACAGAAACCTCTACCCGCAGACTACTGAAAAAGTAGGGGGTGGAAGAGAGGGTGTGGGAAGGGTAGGTCTGGAGGTAGGAGTGATGTATGTTTTCCTTGCTTTTGTGTCACCCCAAGCAGAGGTGACTGGCCCAGGAGAAGGCTCTTGAGGAAGGCCTCACAGGCCTACCATGGGGTTGTGGAATGGCATACAACTTTATGTTCCTAGATGCCTGCCTACCGGTAGGATCTGGGGTCCTGCACCTCCAGAGGGTACCTGCTGCACTGAGCAACACGGCCTCCTCTTCCCCAGCACACCCATCACTGGGGTCCTCACTGCTCCTCACCTACTCTCCCACCCACTAGGTCATTCTGTCCACAAGCTCCTACATGCTCCTGGCTGACTGGCCAGCTGGAAGGCGGCCCAGTCTACCTGAGGCCCGGGGACTCATGTGCCAGGAAGCAGTCCCAGCAGTACTGCCTTCCCAGTGGGATCCCCGCTGTGGCAGAAAGGATTCCAGCACACGTGTTCATACCCAGGCCTTCCTGGCAAGTGACCTCCACCAGCAAGCAGGGCATAAAGGGGGACAAGCGCCATGGTTATGCAAGATGTTAAACGTTAGGGAAAGCAAGATGAACAGTAGAGAGAAATTAGTATCTCTGCAACTCTTCTGTGAGTCTAAAAATTATTTCAAAATAAAAGACTTTAAAAAGGGGTGGGGAATATTGGTCTGTAATTCTCCAGCAAAGGAAACAGTCAACAAAACCAAAAGACAGCCGACAGAATGGGCGAAGATGTTTGCAAATGACGTATCAGACAAAGGGTTAGTATCCAAAATCTATAAAGAACTCTTCAAACTCAACACCTAAAGAACAAATAATCCAATCAAGAAATGGACAAAAGACATGAACAAACGTTTTTGTAAAGAAAACATCCAGATGGCCAACAGACATGAAAAAGTGCTCCACATCACTTGGCATCAGGGAAATACAAATCAAAACCACAGTGAGATACCACCTAACACCAGTCAGAATGGCTAAAATTAACAAGTCAAGAAATGACATGTGTTGGCGAGGATGCAGAGAAAGGGGAACCCTCCTACACTGTTGGTGGGAATGCAGGCTTGTGCAGCCACTCTGGAAAAGAATATGGAGGTTCCTCAAAAAGTTGAAATAGAGCTACCCAGCAATCACACTACTGGGTATTTACCCTAAAGATACAAATGTAGTGAGCCAAAGGGGCACGTGCACCCCAATGTTGATAGCAGCAATGTCCACAATAACCAAACTATGGAAAGAACCTAGATGTCCCATCTACAGATGAATGGATAAAGATGATGTGGTATATATAAACAATGGAATACTATGCAGCCATCAAAAGAAGTAAAATCTTGCCATTTGCAATGACATGGATGGAACTAGAGGGTATTATGCTAATCAAGATAAGTCAATCAGAGAAAAACAATTATCATATGATCTCTCTAAAATGAGGTATTTGAGAGGCAGGGCAGGGGGTCCTGGGGATAAGGAGGCAAAAATTGAAACTGCCTATCAGTAGGTAGATGGGATCAGGAAGGAGACAAACCATAAGAGACTCAATCTCATGAAACAAACAGGTTTGCTGGGGGGTAGGGATGGGGTGATTGGATTATGGACATTGGGGTGGGGTATGTGCTATGGTAGGTGTTATGAATTGTGTAAGCCTGATGAATCACAGACCTGTACCCCTGGGGCAAATAATACATTACATGTTAATTTTAAAAGGGGGGGTGGGTAGGGAGGGGGCTGGAAGAACAGTGGGGGTGGGAGAGGCACTGCCCTTCCAGGTAGGTCAGCAATCTGCCGAGGAGGGGAGGCAGGTTCCTACCTTCAGGTGCAGCTCTGATGGAGCTCCTTCTTAGAGATCAAATGCCCTGCTGTGGCCAGCTTGGGCTCAGCTCCTGCCGGACACAGATAGGGCCTTAGGGATGGGCTTAGAGCCACCTCAGCCAAAAGACCTGCCCTCCCAGTTCGTGTCTGGTGTCTCAGTGCCAATACCACCAAACTCAAACCTCTGCTCTACCACATGCAAGGAGGGACTCTGTTCCCAGAAAACTACAGCTGAGTGGTGGCTTAGCTCCAAGGGTCCCCTCACCAGCAGGTCTTGCTTATTCCCAGATAGCCCTTTGACCATGACCCTCAGTGAGGGGCCGGTACTTAGAGCTTTGCCATGTTCATGCAAGTGCAAAAGAGTGTGTATATGTGTGGTGTGAGAGAGAAGGGAGCTGGGGGAATGTGCAGGGAGGGGTATACGTGCACCCAGGTGTGACCCAAAAACCTAGACTAGGTCAGAAAGACTTAGGTTAGTCTTGGGTGCTGGGCAGCTCTGGAAGGAGCTAAGCAGCTCCTGGGAGAAGTTCCCACCAACCTGTCTTGCCTCTATGCTGGAAGGAGAGACAACAGATGTTAGGTAACTAGAGGCATGCAGTCCCCTATGTGCCCAACTACCTGCCTACCAAGCCCTGGGGTCTTCTCCATAGTTATCAGCCCACTACAACCCAGACAGCCAGACTCCCTTGCGAGCAGCCCCACATTTTGGGGCTACTGTGTGTACAAGCCTGACAATGCCGTTTACAGGCGCTACTTGGAAACCTGCTTCTGGGCAGCAGTGGGCATGTGGGCGCCAGGCAGCAGAAGAGCCAGGGCAGAGATGACCTGCAGAAATGTGAGCAGAGGGCTTCTCAGCTGCAGGCTCCAATACCTCAGTCAGCCCTACCGTGGAACCTGAAACCTTCGCTTGAACAGCTCAGACATTTTAAATGATTCATTAAGTGCTATGAAGTGGTGCTACAGCCTTACTACTCAGCCCTTTCTATTTGTGTGTCCACCTGTACACAGTCCCAACCACAGAGCTAATAAGGAGAATACTGGGTCCTCCTAGAGTTCTGATGTCTGGGGCTTTTATGCTCCAATAACTAAAAGGTTGCCCCTTGGCCTCTCACGGCCCACAACACTGACGGGCACCCAGGACTGCTCAACGGCTAAGACCACCATGGCCAAAGGAGCCCCCAGGAAGTAAGAGCAAGAAGAAAGAGGTGATGGCTTTGCCAGAGGCAGGAGCTGACTAGTCTGTGCTCAGCTGCCCTTGCCCAGTCTTGAGAATCTAAGACCAACAGAAGAAAGCCAGTCTTCCAGGAGGTATCAGAGGATGCGTGAACAGCCCTCCTCCTGCTCAGACAAGAGGTAGGGAGCAGCAGATCTTTAAGCATTTTAGCAATAAGCAAAATCTCAAGACAGCTATAGGGTTGGATCCTGCTCCTTCCATGCAAGTGTTAGAGAGGAGAGCACACGACTTGTGGAGGACTCCCTTCAGCTTTCGTTGGTGTGCATGTGCAGTGGGATCATTTATTACTCAGCACAAGGGGCGACGAGGATGAGGAGAGATGTTCTAAAGGCAGTACCACTGTGCTACCTGCTCCTGCAGCCTGTGAGTACCAGGTACGTATGCTGAGGGGTGAGAAATGGGTGACGCGTGGCCAGAAATGGTGGGGCAAACAAGGGGGCATAGTTTCACTGGGGCGTGAAGGGTAAAAGCAGGACAGGATGGGGAGCCTTCCACGTTCCTATTCCTTCACACACAGGTGGGATTTGGAGCCGGCAGCACTGGCACAATGCTAGCACAGTCTGGCCTGGCCTGGCCTTTCCACCAGCAGCTGCCTTTGCTGGGCTGAGCTCAACACCTTCCCCAGGCCTCCTGGCCCACTTTGCACATTGCTCCTTATGCTTCCTGCTCCTGCGGCTTTACCTCTGGCCGCACTGTGAGAAACTGAGTCAGATAAGGCCATGTTTCCCAAGCCCCTGTCCCTCTCTCTTGCTTCAGTGTTCCAAGATACCCACTCCAGTAGCAAGAGTCTGGGAGCTGGCCAGCCAGTTCACCCCTCAACTCATGCAGCTATTGACTGCCACCCAATTGAGTAAGAAGCCCACCATTGTTCTTTAGGCATCAGGTGCCAGATGTTTATGTGGTTTGGTCTGGAAAAGGTGAGAAGGTGCCAACCTGCATGTGGGTGGGTGTTCTGAGATCTCCATGAATGCAGCTGCCATGTCAGGGGACAGCTGCTAGACAAAACCGACGGAGCCCTTGGAGAGATAAGACAAGGGTGTAAGAAGGCCCAGTCTCCCTGGCCCCCGAACCTCTTGTGGATCAGCCAGTTTGTGTGCTAGCCCTGCCCACCCCAGTCCTATAAACAATAGACATGATTTTTTTTCATAAACAACGAAAACAAGCATATTTTGGTGCATTGTGCCATTCTGACAAGTAGGACTGCCTTGCCACCACCTCCTGTGGCCCCATCCTTGGGCTAGACCTGCCAGGGCAACTGAGACAGAGTTGGTTGTAGGCACTGGGACAGTTGAGAATATCCTGGATGCCAGAATTGCACATGAAACTGCCTTGGGGCTCAGGCTGACCAAATCAGACAGTAGCCTGGCTGCTTGTGACTTGAAATGTGGCTGTGTATAGAGGGGTGAAAGGCCTCCCTTCTCTCAAGGCCCGTTCTCCCTTGAAATTGAAGGTCTGGGTTGGAGGGCAGGATCTAGTCCTTGTCCTGTTTCAGTGTGTGTCCCTAAGACAGTTTAGGGTCTACTACTTCAGAGTGACCTGGTTCAGTAGCTAATTGGGAGGCAGAGTGAATTTCAGGGTCCTTCTCAGTATTTACTTGGCAGTCCTCAGGCAGGCAGGTGAGTATGCTCGCCCAGAACAAGGCACCTCCTGGGGGTGGGGGGGAAGAAGGGTGACTTTGTTCTCTAAGGCCAGTAGTAGTACATGGGCTCCAGAGGGGCAGTATCCCAAGGTCCAGTCCTGATGCTGCCACTGGTTGGCTTTGTGACCCTGGACAAGTCAAAGCTTCCCTGTGTCCCAGTCTTCTCACTGCAATATGGAGGTGTGTGTGGGGGGGGGTAGTATCTAAGAGCCTAGATTTATTGACAAAACATAAGCAAATAATATGCTTGGCCCAGGCCCTTGCATAAAGTGAAGCAGGGAAGAGGACTTCCATAGAAGCCACAATGTGATGACCTCTTACAGAAGAAACCACTAGAAATCTGTTTTCTTATTCTGGGTGTGTATACATGGATGGGCTCCTTCAGTCAATCTACATTCAGACTGGTGTTTGTGTGTGTGGCCCCAAACTGTCACAGGATAACAAAAGCAGGGACACTTGGCAGTCCATGCAAAGCAAAGCTGCTCAAGGAAAAGGAGAGGCAACCCAGAGAAGCAGGAGGCCAGGGAGGCAGCATATACATGGGGCTTTAGCTGGTAAGACCCCTTAGAAACTAGAGAGGGGGAATTGTTTACAAACATCTTATTTCCTTAGATAACAGAGTAAGAAAACCCTCCTACGTGTAGGGATGAGTCTCTGGCTGTCATTAAGACAATGCAGACACACAGGTCCATAGAAGAACATGATATGAAACAATATGAAAGGATGGTCAGGGAGGAAGGAATGTACACATTTCAAGGATTCAGTACTGAAGAGTAAGGTGTTTCTCCTTACGCCTTAAAGGGGAAAAAAGCCAATCAAATGTGATGAGCTCACAACTGAATCTTAAAAATTCCAGCAGGTCCAGTTGCCATGTTCACTGAAGCTCAGGAAAGGGACTGAATTCTCTAGGGACAAGTGTGTCTTTACAGAGGCAGCTCCCTCCAGTCCTGTTTTTCAGTCTAGGGAAAGTAAAAAAGTAGGGGAGCTGACAGCATTTTTTTGTCCATGGTCATAGAATATTCAAATGAAAAGACCGTCTTCCTCCTTCCACCTCCCAAACGGAGATGCTGCAGAAGCGAACAAGGTTGCCAAGGAGGCTGAACAGGGCAGGGTGTGTGCTAGAGAGGGGAGAAGTTCACGCCACTTTCCTAACGTGAACTCAGTGCAGTACTAGAAGCTGATAGTTGAGATACAGGTAGCTGGAGATCCAGACATGCTTGGTTCTTTCCAGTAAAGACCATGATACATAACACGAGAGTGGGACCCACCCCACTTAAGTAACAGAAAATAAAGGCTTCTCCCACACACACCATTACCGACAATAGAACAGGGCAAAACCAGGGCCCATATCCCTGCTACCAACATGGGAATCAGGCACACTTGAACTGAGATGCTGGCTCTGTTCTTCCACAGCCAGATGACATAACACGGGAAAGTATGATAAGGACAAAGATGAGTAGTAGTAGGACAGGACAAAAAGTACTAACAGGTATGCTTCATCATGAGACTTCCTAAATAAAGCGATCCTATGGTACATTTCATCTTTCATATTTGATAGACATTCTGGAGTTTATGGTCAAAGAAACAGAGAACAGAAGTGCCAGCTGTTGCGATGCAACATCTGCATTCCTGTTTGCTGGTCCAGGAGCATGGACCGCAGGGCCAGAGCAGTGCAGGAACCTGCACATTCCCGGAATGCCCCAAGCTGCTGAGAGGACTGACCGCTCGAGTGGTGTGGGGGGCTCAGTAAGTTGAGTTTACAAAACTGAAGAGTTAAGATCTTTTTCTCTGAGGAGATAATCAAGAACTTCTCATGCTGGTGAGAAGAAAAGAAGTAACCGAAAAGGAATTTCAAACGTTTACTAAGGTGACAGTCCCAGTTCTGTTGCACCAGACTTTAGTGAGTAATCTCATGTACTGTGAGGGGGAAAGATAACTTAGAATAACCTGTGTTTCTACTTTGGTTTGGGGAGTAAAAAGCAATCTTTTATTCTGAAGACCGTCAAGAGCACAGGGAGGGGACTGAACGTCACTAATGGGAAGGAGTAAACAGGATGAGAATACAAGCAACAACTGATTCCTTGGCACCCCACTACTTCAGTAGAAGTCTGTCTGTACCACTGTCTCAGACCAAAAGATTCATGGTTGTCAATCCAGACCATAGACCACCAGTTCATGGGCGTGAACTGAGAAGATGTAAGGGTCCAAGGGCAGAGGGGTCAACAAGTACAAGAAGCTCCCACGATGACACTACAGCAAAGGGGAGGAAGCAGTTCGTTTTATCATGATAGATCATGAGTGTATTTCTGAAGCAGTTTTTGGAGAAAGAAATGTGAGGCTGCTATGCCAAGGAGAAGTTCAGGAAAATCTAGAGAAACAATCTGACCATGCCCACTACACAACAGTTGTACAACTCTGAGCAGGCTGGCTAATGGCACATGATCTCGTCTATGACCTGCTCAGAAGGGAGATACGGCAACAAAAGTTGGGAATGACGGTGGCTGATCTGCTTGATGAGCCCCTCCGCATTCTTGTTGTCTTTTCCCAGCCATTTCTACCTGTTTTGATGTATAATCACATCAAATCCTTTCCTGCCAGACTTCAAAAGACACCAGTATAATGAATCATAATCTGGGCTTTAACTGAAATAATCACAACACGGCAAGTGAAGAGCAGGCTGTCTTGTGTCATTAAAGCTTAAACAGCACGTAAGAGTGAGCAAGCAGGCGCGCCTGGGTGGCACAGTTGGTTGAGCATCTCCTGGTTCCGGCTCAGGTTGTGATCTAGGGGTTGTGAGATCAAGTCCTGTGTTGGGATTCTTGCTCTGCATTGAGTTTGGTTGAGATTCTTTCCCTCTCCCTCTGCCCACCCCCCAGGAGTTGTTCACTCTCTCAAATAAATACATCTCTAAAAAAATAATTTAAAAAAACGAGCAAGGAATCCCACTTAAATACTCATCAGACCCTGTAATGATCTATAGATTTAATGCAATTCTAATAAAAATCCCATCACTTTTTGTAAACTCGCTGTAAAATTTATAGAAATGCAAAAATGTACAAGAATAACTAATAAAACAATTTCCCCCTTTCCTTCCCCACTTCCCTTTTTCCCTTCCCTTCATACATAAACGCACTCCTATGGAGTGCTACTTGGTATTATCAAGCACCCACCAGAGCTTCACAGAACACTCCAGCAGTGACATACAGATGACTCTATTTGCAGGGCAATGTTGCAGGTATTCCAGGGCAAAACCCATCCACACAAAATCTCCCTTTGCCAAATGTACTGTAAAATCCAGAAAGACCGAAGGCTTTCTAATGTTCTCCTCAGGTCCCTGGGCTTCCTTAAAAAGGCAGGGGATGGTGCCTTTCTGCCTGTCAAAAGCAATTCCACATACTCTCTTTTCCATACTGGAGTTACATTTCAAGATTTTATTTATTTATTTATTTGACAAGAGATCACAAGCAGGAGGTGGGCGGGGGAGTGGGGTAAGCAGGCTCCCTGCTGAGCAGAGAGCCCAATGCTGGGCTCGATCCCAGGACCCTGAGATCATGACCTGAGCTGATGGCAGAGGCCCAACCCACTGAGCCACCCAGGCGCCCCAGAGTTACATTTAAAGTTTCCTTTGAAAAGATTGATAATAGAAAAATATGAAAATGACCAAGAGTGAAAATATAGCCTGAAGAGTCTATACTGTTGCTCCTGTTCAGAAAGGCCTTCCTGGAGCATGGATGATCACATGCTTGGTTATCTGCTGGACTCTCCAAAAACACCCCAGAGGACACAGTTTGCTTGAGGAGCAATGTCTCCTTTGTTCGGGCTCCAAGTTGAGAGACAGCAGCCTGACTTCCTTACTTGGTGCCTGGCCTTTCTGGAACCTGCTGTCTGACTGCATGCAGCTTTACTGGCTCCAGTATGGCAGGGCTTCCCAGCCTCCATGCTCTAGCTGGTTCTCTGCACCTCTGAGCTCATGTCTTCCCCTGTACACAAATGTCTGCCTCCCTCCAGGCCTGAGGAGCCCTGTTCTCTAGTCCTAGTGGTCTTGTCTTTCCCTCTGTTGATGTCCTTCACAGAATAGAAACTGGAGACCATTCTCAGTGACAAGAGCATGACTTAACGTACAATGGACATTTGTGAATTCTGACCTGACCTAGCAGCAACATCTGATGCTACTGGTCATTCCCTTTCTCTAAATACAAATTCTTCTACCTTCAGGACACCCCATTATCCTGGTTTTCCGTATCTGACTCCTTTGCAGGTTTTGTCACCTATAATCCAACTTAGTTTTCCTTCAAGCTCAGCCCTCCACTGCCACCTCTACTTTTCCCTACCCAACTTGATCTCATTCACCCCCACATTTCTGATTACCACGAATATGCAATGCCTTTCCACAGCTCTATCTCCAGCCCAGTACATCTACAAGTGCTTACCTGACATCTCCACTTGAATGTCTCATTGTCATCTTGACCCCTCCATCTAACCCAACATGATTTTTTTCTTCCTTCCAACCCAGTCATAGTTCCAACCTCCACAAACACAAGAGGCATACAGTTCCTGTCAGAAGTCCATGAATCATCTCAGAGTTTGCCTTTCTCTTTCAATTCCCATATTCAGTCCATCACCAAGTACTCTTGATTTCACTTTCAAATATCTCTAATGCATTCATGTCTCTCCATCATCATGTGAACATGTGCCCCCTCCAAATCATTCTCTATGTAGAAACCAAGGGGATCTCCTAAAAATGCCAATTTGGTCATGTCATCCCTTTGCTTAAAATCCTTCAGTGGCTTCCCACTGCTCACAGATCAAAAACCGGAATCTTTATTTGGGATTATGAGTTCCTTATCTTGCTCCTGTTTCTCATCTGTTCCAAACGCCCCACTGTTCTTGCCATGCTAATTTCCTCTTCTAGTTTCTCAAATGAGGCATGTTCTCTTCTGCCACTGGGCCTTGGCACCTGCTCCTTCTACAGTGGTTTTGCCTATTAACACCTACTCATCTTTCAGATATCCCTCCGACTGTTCAAGATGGTCCCCTTTTATATGTTTTTATATATATCTTCCCTTCAAAGGAAAGAAGGCTAATTATTACCTGTGGGATTATTCAATGTCTGGTTCCTTCCCTAGAGTGCAAAAAAGCTCCATGAAGGCAGGGAGGGGTATCTATTCTGTGTGGTCCATTACCTAAAACTGGACATGTTCAGCATTTACTCAATGAACGTTGGTCCTTGTAGACTGACCGTGGTTCTCCAGAAGTATGCATAGTGTAGACTGAACAACTCCCACAGTTTATTTTTTTTTTTAAAGATTTTATTTATTTATTTGAGAGAGAGAGAGTGTGAGAGAGAGCATGAGTGAGGAGAAGGTCAGAGAGCGAAGCAGACTCCCCATGGAGCTGGGAGCCTGATGTGGGACTCGATCCCGGGACTCCAGGATCACGCCCTGAGCCGAAGGCAGTCGTCCAACCAACTGCGCCACCCAGGCGTCCCAACTCCCACAGTTTAAAGTGCCCCACAGTGTGGGTGCCTGGCTGGTCAGTAGAGCACGTGACTCTCGATCTCAGGGTTGTGGGTTTGAGCCCCACACTGGGCACAGAGATCACTTAAGTAAATAAATAAAATAAAAATAAAGTGCCCCAAGAATATGCTGTGGTAACACTTGTTTAGAATCTTCTGTGACCGACTAGAGTGAAGAGATTATTTCTACCAAAAATGTAATTTTTTAAAAAGATTTTATTTATTTGAGAGAGAGAGCATGAGAGGGGCAAGGGGCAGAGGGAGAAGCCGACTTCCTGCTGAGCAGAGGGCCCTATATGGGACTTGATCCTGGGACTCCAGGATCATGACCTGAGCCCAAGGCAGTTGCTTAACCAACTGAGCCACCCAGGTGCCCCAAAATGTAATATTTTAAAAAAAGAATCCATTCTGGGGCGACTGGATAGCTCAGTCAGTTAAGAGGCTGCCTTTAGGGAGCCTGAGTGCCTCAGTTGGTTAAGCAACTGCCTTCGGCTCAGGTCATGATCCTGGAGTCCTGGAAACGAGGCCAGCATCGGGCTCCCCGCTTGGTGGGAAGTCTGCTTCTCCCTCTACTCACCTGCCTCTCATGCCCTCTGTCTCTCTCATTCTCTCTCAAATATATAAAATCTCAAAAAAAAAAAAAACAAAAAAAAACAACAACAGATTCCTTCAGCTCAGATCATAATCCCAGGGTCCTGGGATCAAGCCCTGATTGGGCCCCTTGCTTGGTGGGGAGGGTGCGTCTCCCTCTCTCTGTTGCTCCCCCTGCTTGTGCTCACTTTTTTTTCTCTGTCAAATTAAAAAAAATTTTTTTTAAATAAAAAAATAAAAATTTTAAAAATTTAAAAATCCATTCACAATAGCATTAAAACTAACAGACCTCAGGGGCATCTGTATGGCAGTCGGTTAAGTGTCTGACTCTTGATTTTGGCTCGGGTCATGATCTCAGGGTTGTGAGACCAAGACCCACCTCGGGCTCCCTGCTCAGCACAGTCTGCTTCTCCCTTTGGCCTTCCACCTCCCTACCACTCATGTTCTCTCTCTCAAATGAATTAAAAAAAATTTTTTTTAAATAATGAAAGCAAAAAAAAGGGGATGTGCAAAAGCTGTGTGATGAAAACTGTATGATTTTACTTAAGGAAATAAAGATGACCAAAATAGAGACCATGTTTCTGACAGGAAGACAGTACTATAAATATTAGAATTCTTTCCCCAGTTATTTTGTAAATTACATACTGTTCCAGTTAAAGCCAAACATGGTACTTTTTTATACAGAAGGACATATTTGTCCTAAAATCCAGATTAAAGATTAAAAGCCCGAGAACAGACAAGCAAGTTCTGAAGAGGAAAAGGGTATGTACAAACATGTATGGAGGTAGGGATGTGTGTATGTGCTGGGGGTAGGGAAGATACTTATCACACCAGAATTCTGATTCTAGCCTGTTCCTATAGGGTAACTTAGTATATGACAAATCCCATTTCAGATTAATCAAGAAAGAATGACCTAACGTTGTTGGAAATTTTAAAAAATAATAAACTGGAACTCTAACCTATACCATTATTAAAACTAAAAACTTAGGTCAACTGAAAACTATGTGAAAAAAATTTTTTAAGAAAATACAGACTTATCTTTAGGATACTGGAATAGAAAAGGATTTTTCAAAGACTAAAAACACACAAAACATAAGGGAAAGACTGATAAACATGATATTTAAAAACTTTCCTACTGGGGTGCCTGGGTGGCACAGTCAGGCATCTGACTCTTGGTTTCAGCTTAGATCATGATCTCAGGGTCGTGGGTTGAGCCCCATGTTGGGCTCCCTTAGTGTGTCATCTGCTCGGTTTTCTCTCCCTCTCCTTCTGCTTCCCCACCCCCCACACGTATACTCTCAATCTGAAAAAATTTTCATATTAGAAAATACACTATAAAAAAGATTAAGAGAGAGATAGAAGATACTTATTTGCAAGCCTATCAAAGTGAAAAAAACCACAAAGTTTTTAAAAGCAGATCGCCAAGAGGCGTCTGGGTGGCTCAGTGGGTTAAAGCCTCTGCCTTCGGCTCAGGTCATGATCTCGGGGTCCTGGGATCGAGCCCCACATTGGGCTCTCTGCTCAGTGAGGAGCCTCCTTCCTCCTCTCTCTGCCTGCCTCTCTGCCTGCTTGTGATCTCTGTCAAATAAATAAAATCTTTAAAAGTAAAATAAAATAAAAGCAGATTGCCAAAAATTTATATTTTTATGTTAAGGTCACTAGTAATCAGGGAAGGTAAATTAAAATGTAAAATGCTGAATAAAATACCTAGGAATAAACCTAACCAAGGAGGTTAAAGACCGGTATTCTAAAAGCTAGAAAACAATGATAAAAGAAATTGAAGGGGCCTCTGGGTGGCTCAATGGGTTAAGCCTCTGCCTTTGGCTCAGGTCATGATCCCAGGGTCCTGGGATCAAGCCCCACATCGGGCTTTCTGCTCAGCGAGGAGCCTATTTCCCCCTCTTTCTCTGCCTGCCTCTTTGCCTACTTGTGATCTCTGTCAAATAAATAAATAAAATCTTTTTAAAAAAATAAAAGAAATTGGAGACAACACAAATAGATTCCATAGGGACCCACGTTGGTCCACACCCAGTGTGGAGTCTGCTTAAGACTCTCTCTCCAACCCCTCCCCCCGCCTGCATGCTTTCTTGCTAAATAAATAAAATCTTAAAAAAAGATATTCCATGCTTATGGATAAGAAAAATTAATATTGTTAAAATGTCCAAATAAATGTCCATACTATGTAGAAGCACCTGGCTGGCTCTGTAGGTGGAATGTGTGACTCTTGATCTCAGGTTGTTGGTTCAAACCCCATGTTGGGTGTAGAGATTACTAAAAATAAAATCCTGCCCCTAAGCGTCCTGAGGTGACTTCTGAAAATGGTTCGCTATTCGCTTGACCCAGAAAACCCTACAAAATCATGCAAATTGAGAGGTTCAAGTCTTCTGTGTTCACTTTAACAACACATGTGAAACTGCCCAGGCCATCAAGGGTATGCATTTCCAAAAAGCCACCAAGTATCTGAAAGCTATCACGTTGCAGAAGCAGCGTGTGCCAGTCTGTCACTATAGTGGTGGAGCTGGTAGGTGTCCCCAGTCCAAACAGTGGGGCTGGATACAGGGTTGATGGCCCAAGAAGAGTGCTGAGTTTTAATGCACTGCTTAAAAATGCAGAGTCATGTTGAACTTAAGGTTTTAGATGTCCATTCTCTGGTCATGGAGCACATCCAGGTGAATAAAGCCCCCAAGATGCAGTGGAGAACTTACAGGGCTCATGGTTGGCTTAACCCACACATGAGCTCTCCCTGCCACCAAGATGATCCTTCTGAAAAAGAGGTGACTGTTCCTAAACCAGAAGAGGAGGTTGCACAGAAGAAAAAGATATCCCTGAAGAAACTACAACTTATGTCCTGGGAGTAAATTCTGCACAGAATAAATGCAAATAAAAACAAAGAGAATGTTGGTTGTCTTTTATTATTAAACATATTTCGAGTATCCTCAAAAGTGAAATAAAATAGAATCTTTTTTTAAAATGCCATACTATCCAAAGGAATCTACAGATCCAATCCTGTCCCTATCAAATTACCAACAACATTTTTCACAGAACTAGAACTAGAATAAAGCTAAAATTTGTATGGGACCAGAGAAGAACTTGAACAGCCAAAGCATTCTTAAGCAAGAACAACAAAGCTGGACATACAATCCTAGATTTCAAGACCTACAACACAAAGCTGCAGCAATGTAACAGTACGGTACTAGCATAAAAAGAGACAAGAAGATGAATGGAACAGAAGAAAGAGCTCAGATAGAAAACCCACTCATATATGGTCAATTTATAACAAAGGAAACAAGAATATAATGAAGAAAAGACAGTCTTCAATAAACGATGCCAAGAAAACTGGACAGCTGCATGCAGAAGAATGAAACCAACCACTTCCTTACACCATATACAAAAATAAAATGAATTAAAGACCCAAATATGAGACCTGAAACCATAAAACTCCTCTAAGAAAACACAGGCAGTAATCTGACATCAGCCTTGACAACACTTTACTAGCTTTGTCTCCTGAGGCTAGAGAAACAAACGCAAAATTGAATAGGACCACACTAAAATAAAATGCTTTTGCACAGCAAAGAAAACCATCAACAAGGTGCAAAGCAACTGACTGAATGGGAGAAGATACTAGCAAATGACATATCCCCAAAGGGGTTAACACCAAAAATACACAAAGAACCCATATAACTTACCCAAAGCAAAAAATAATTCGATCAAAAATGGGCAGATGACCTAAATACAAGTTTTTCTTCTTTATTTATTTATTTATTTAATTTTTTTGGAGAGAGAGACAGCATGAGGGAGCATGCATGTCAGAGTGGGGTGAAGGGGCAGTAGGAGGGAGGAAGAAAGCAAAAACCACTGGGTATGGAGCCTGACACGGGGGGCTCAATTTCATGACCCCAAGATCATGACTGGAAATCAAGAGCTGGACGCTTATGGGGCGTCTGGGTGGCTCCATCAGTTAAGCTCAGGTCATGATCCCAGGGTACTGGCATTGAGCCCACATTGGGCTCCCTGCTTCTCCCTCTGCCCTTTTCCCTGCTTGTGTTCTCCCTAGCGCGTGCTCTCTCTCATGAATAAATAAAATCTTAAAAAAAAAAAAGAGTTGGACACTTAACCAACTGAGTCACCCACATACCCTCTGAATAGACATTTTCCCAAAGATGTTCAGATGGGGGCACCTGGGTGGCTCAGTCAGTTAAGCCTCTGCCTTCTACTCAGGTCATGATCTCAGGGCCCTGGATTGAGCCCACATCAGGCTCCTTGCTCAGCCAGGAGCCTGCTTCTCCCTCTCCCTCTGTTGCTCCCCTGCTTGTGCTTTCTCTCACCCACTTGCTTTCTCTCTCGAAATCTTAAAAAAAAAAAAAAAGATGTACAGATGACCAGTGAACACATAAAATGATCCTCAACATCACTATCAGGGAAATACTAAGGAAAACCACAATATCACCTTATACCTGTCGGAATGGCTACTATCCCAAAAGACAAGAAATAGTAAGTGTTGGCGAGGACGTGGAGAAAGTGGAATCCTTGTGCACTGCTGGTGGGAATGTAAACTGGTGCAGCCACTCTGGAAACAGAAGTCCTCAAAAAAATTAACAGAGTTTTCACACAGTCCAGTAATTCTACCACTGGGTATTTACCCAAAGAAACAAAAACACAACTTTAGTGTTTATTGCAGCCTTATAATAGCCAAGATATGAGAGCAACCCAAGGGTCCCTCCACAGATGAACGGATAAAGATGTGGCACATGTTAAGAACAGCCCCCAGACACACACACACACACACACACACACACACACACACAGTGGAGCATTACTCAGCCCTAAAAAAGAATGACTGAGGGGTCTGGTCATTTGGGAGAAATGGATGATGCTGAGTGAAATTAAAAAACAGTCTGAAATAGACAACAACTGGTGGCCAGACAGCAAGTGGGTGGGAGGATGGCTGAAAGAAAGGCATGAAGCGGTACAAACTTCCAGTTGTAAGTTAGTGGCAGAGATGAGAAGTACAGCACGGGGTATACAGTCCATAATGATGCAATAATGCTGTATGGTGACAGACAGTGAACATACTCTTTGTGGTGAGCAATGCCTTGTGTACAGAATTGCTGAGTCAGTGCGTTAAAAGGATAGTGAGGGGCGCCTGGGTGGCTCAGTGGGTTAAAGCCTCTGCCTTCAGCTCAGGTCACAATCTCAGGGTCCTGGGATCGAGCCCTGCATTGGGCTCTCTGCTCAAGCAGGGAGCCTGCTCCCTCCTCTCTCTCTCTCTGCCTGCCTCTCTGCCTACTTGTGATCTCTCTGTCAAATAAATAAAGAAAATCTTTTAAAAGGATGGTGAGATACCACTTCACACCTATCATAGGTGCTAAAATGTAAACATCTGTAGATGCAATCTTTTTCAAACAAAGAAAAAAATGGAATGGTCCAGCACTAATTGTTTATTGCAGTAACAGAAGGCAGCAGGACCAGAGGGAGCACTTGGGGCCCGGCCGCTCAGTCCAAGGTGTCCAGGAGGCAGCAGCAGCAGAGGGCGGCCCAGCATGCGGCCAGGGCTGCCTGACACCCGGTGTCCATCTTCCTTTCCCGTTCCATCACGTACACTGAGGGGGCGGGGTGGGGCGGGGTGGGGGAGAAAGAGACCTGATCAGAGGGGACTCTGTGAGCAGCAGCATCCTATGTAGGTGGCATGCAGCACTGGCCACGGAGACCCCGGAGAGTGGGCTCCATGAGAGGGGGAACCACGCCTGGCCGCTTTGAGGCTCCATCTCCACTCCGATGTCCGGCATACATCAGGAACTCATGAAATGTTTCTTAGATGTGCGAATGCAGAGGACATCTGCTCAGCAGCTGTCAGACCACAGTTTCCTGCCACCTCCCCTTCCCCAAGCTACAGCGAAACCCACCCCAGCACCTCATCTGGTGCTTGTCCAAAGCGATCCGGCTCTAGTGAGCCCTGCCGTGGAGCCTGGTGGCACAGGCGCCGGCTCAAAGCTTTCCACGTTCTCTCATTGAATCCTCACAACAGCTCCATGTTGCCCTCATCATTCATAACCCAGAAACACTATCATAAGTGTGAACTGGCAGAACCCGTTTGAAAGAGAGCGGGGTGGGGTGCATACAATTTTTGACCCACAAAATCCACAGCTAGGATTTTTCCTACAGAAGCAATGGTCTCAGCGTTCAGATATGTGTGAATGCTCTGGTAACAAAATGACCCCGAACCACCACCTCAGTGTCCAATGGAGAGATGAGCTAAACCAATGCATACTGGAAGACAGAAAGGAAATAGCCATTAAAAAGAACTAGATGATTCCTCCATGTTGCTAACAAATTAACCAAGGTACATGCGCACACTCTTGTTTGATCTGTACAAAGAAGAGAATACACACACATGCACAAACAAGTGTTGGAAAGAATACAAGAAACAAGGTCAAGGTATGACAAGGGGTGGAGGATTTTACTTTGCATTTTACATTTTCCTCAATCCAGGCTTAACTGATTCCAAAGCCACACACTTCTGGACTGTCACTGCCGGCTCCTGTCACCCCCGGCAGGAGGGAGGGCCCGTCCAGTTTCAGCACACCTCGCACCCCTTCTAGCCTCTGCCACAACTGCTAGCTCCTGGGTCTTTGGGGGCAGCTGTCACTGACTGACCTGGGCTCCCTGGTGGCCCGGCCTCAGCCCTGGACTGCTGTCCCTGTGTCACTGTTACTTGGACATGGCCACCCCACCCAACCCCCAGTTATTCCTGCTCCTCTCACAGCCTGACCTGGCCCCTATGTCCCCAAGTCCCACCTATGAGATATGGCTTCAAGGTAATTCTGACTCCTCTCAGGCCTTGCTGACTCTCAGGTCTGGGCAAACCTGGTGAGCTGCAGATTCCAATCACAGCTCCCCACTCTCCCTCAGTGGCTTGGACACCGGAGAATACTCCCAAAGGGGTATAATTCTAAGGCGGAGCCCCACGCCTGGTCCCCACCTGCCCCTCTAGCAACATCAGCAGGCGGCTTTTCAGAAATCAGCACACCAACCCCAGCCTCTTCTGTTGTTCCCCTTCAAGTCTGGGTTTAGGTTTGGGCAGGTGTCAAAAGCCCAACTGAGTCCAGGCCTAGAGAAAGAGGGCACCAGGCAAGAGGGAACAGTCAGTCCCTGCCCGTGCACAGACGGACGACTCCAGTCTTCCGAGGGCCATCTTCAGGTCCACTCCCGTGGCTCTGCTCTTTGCTTAACCCTGAAGGCGACCATCATGCTCTTTCTCCTCCGGCATCCGCAGCAGAACCCCTCTATTCACCACGCCCCCGCCTGCCCATCACCTCAGCAGTGTCGTCAGGAATTTCAGTGCCTACTCAGCGAACACTAAAATAGTGCCCACCGCACCCCTTGGCCCTCTCGACACCGGCAACAAGGCCCGTCCTCTCCATCTTGCAAATATCCCCGCCACACTTCTGCTCTCTCTCTCCTTTGGGGCCCCTCCAACACCAGCCTGGATTGCAGCAACATGGGCTGGATGCCACCTCAGCCAAGGCACCTGCCCAACACTCCTGGACTCCGCCCTCACCATCCCTGTCTTCATCTCTGGACTGAGATCTGTTCAGCCCTGTGCTTACACAAGCAAAAAACCCACTGTGGTCCCATGTTACAGAGGAGGCAACTGCTCAAGAGAAGTCTACACGGTCTGTCCAAGATCAGCTAGAAGGTAGTACTCACATGTGTTTCCTGACTTCTCATGTAGCACACGCCCACTGCTCTACACTTAAATGCCCATCACGTCACTCCTTTGCTCAAAACACCCAGGCCCTAGATGGCTGGGGGGCTCAGTCAGTTAAGCGTTTGAATCTTAATTTCTGCTCAGGTCGTGATTTCAGGGTTGCAAGATCAAGCTCTGCACTGGGTTCCATGCTGGGCATGGAGCCTGCTTTAGAGTCTCTCTCTCTCTTCCTCTACCTCTGCCCCTCCTCTGCCTCGAAAACAGAGCGGACAGGTTCCTCCTCCTGACACACTTTCCCCAAGGCTCCGGGACTGCTCAGTCAGCCTGCACAGATCCCAGGGGTCTGCATCTACCCGTGTGCAGCAGCCCTGCTACCCACCCTGGCTGAAGGTGTCCAGTACCTTCAGTGCTTCTGCAAGACCCAGATCACACCTGTCTTCCCCCACAGGGAAGGCTGCTCATCAGACTCATCCTGCGTTGACTCAGCCAGCCTCCTACATCACAGTCCCTTTCCAGAGACCTTGGGGTGCTGTGTGGGAGGTGGGCCCGTCCTTCCTCTCTGTGAGGCAGGGAACCCCATTCCAGGCACATGCTAGTGTTAGTAACTGATAATCCAAAGAAAAGTGTTCATTCTCTGGGCTGCGTTTCCTCTGGGTTTCAGACACCAGGCATATATGTGGGGACTACAGAACTCTGGTCTCTGGAAAGCTGGGTAAGGATGGGTTTGCTATGAGGAGGTGGGCACCCACTGAAGGCTGTGTTTGTAGGGCCAAGGAGCAGATGCCCGGAACCCAACACCCGCCCCCCACCTCCCTCACCCCTGCTGAGGACAAGTGTACCTCTGCCCCACTGTGCAGGAGGTCCAGGGGGCACTAGCTGTGTGCTCAGCTCCGCCCCAGCTCCCCAGCCTCCTCCTCACAGCTGGCCCCAGCTGTTCTAGCATCTCTTCCCAGGAAACAGGTTCAGCAGGAAGACAGAGAGTGAGTGTGTGAGAGCCTCTGCGTGTGTGTGTGGGTGGTGGGTAGTAGGGTTATAACCAGATTCTGGAGATGGGAAGTTCAGAGAGAAGCCCAGAAGGAACCCTCCCTACCTGATACTATTACTCCAATCCAGGTCACAATTCCCAAAGACACCCTGTTCCAGTTTAGTGGGAGGCACCACAATTAGGATTTAAGAACAGAGATTTTTAATAAAACATTATCAAATTGGATTTAAATATAGGCTCATCTACGTACTGGCCATATAACCTTGGGCAGGTGACAGCCTCTCTAGTCTCAGTTTCCACTGCTATAATACAGGAGCAACACTGGTAGTCTACACCCCACAGGTTGCTGGGAAAATCTGGAGATCAGGCATATAAAATGCTTATTAGCACAACGCCAGTGAACTATGAGGCTTTCAATCAATGTTCCGTGATGTTATCACTATTATTCAAATGACCATGGCCCGGCAGACAGACCCCTCCCCAGAATGAGCAGGCCTCTGGCAGATAGCTCCACATAAGAAGAGAGGAGGGGGCTCTCACTGACTCTGGGCAGAAGCCTTAGAAAGAAGAGGCTGGGAGGCAGAATCACAGGCTTACCTGGGAGCAAAGGGTCCTAAGATAAGCTGGCTCTTCGCCATCAGGTCCAAGAGAGGGGCATGGCCCAAATCCACTCCAAGGGCAGGCGGTGAATGAACAGAACCATGCCCCATTTCTAGCAGGCCCCTGCTGGAGGGGGATCTGCCAGCAGCTCAAGGCCCTGCCCTCACCCCAGCCCACACATATACATAGTCCCCATCACTCCTCCTCTGGCCTCAACCAACCACATGGCAGCAGAGCCCAGAGTCAGGGTCACATCTTTGGGATCACATCCCAAGATCACATCTTTGGGAAGGAGGCCTCTGAGAAACTCAGGAGGGCCCAGGACAGAGCAGCTTCCAGGGGCAGGGAGCTGTAGGCGGAGTCTGGGACGGAAGGATGACGTGGCTAGCATGGGGAGAAATGGGAAAGCAGCATGGGGGCTATAATCCAAGGGCCAGAGACACCTGTATCCTGACTGGCAGGCACAGGCCTAGTGACAGCCCATCCCACTGAATGAAAGGCCCGGGCACCCAGGGCTCTGTGGCCACCCATTGCAGCAGGAAACCCCACTGTGTGTTTTTAGGCACCTGCCAGCTGTCAGCCCTCCCGGACAAACAGCCTGCCTCTGGGATCTGTGTGTGCATTCCATGAACCACCTCTTTCTTCTCTCCCTGCCTCAGGAATGGCTCGCCTGCCCCAGGGCAGAAGAGTGTCCCCTCTCCTTCTCATGTCAGCTCCAGGAATAGCTGCCTGATTCATCGGCCTGGCCCCTCCCAGCGTTTAGGCCAAAGACCAAGCTTGAGGTTGGGTTACCGTGTGAATGGCTTTTCCTCCATACCCCACCCCTCTCTTTCCGACGCTCAGAAGAATCTGATCTGCTTTCTGGCAAACCTGGCCCTTCATCCTCCAGCATCTAAAACAAACCCAAATAAGGCGACCATCAGGGGACAAAATAGCCACCATCCTTGGAAATACTGTTGCCTTTTCTCAACTCAGCTAACCTAGACTCATGTACGCTCCCTCCTTCCTTCTTGGTTTGGGCCCCAGGGTGGCTTGCCCCGATGACTCAGCCCTCCCCCTGCCTCTTGGAACCTCAGTGTCCTCACCTGCAAAAAAACCAGGATTCATAGTGTTATCTCTAATGAGACCCCAAAGAGATGAAAATGCATTAGCAATAAGTTTCGGCTTGATCCTCTCCCCTCCTGGGAGTATGTACCAGAATAGCAGGAGAAGCTAACAGTCAGCCCTGAGAAGAGCAGGAAACAAAAGGAGCAGACCATGCCTCACCAAGGTGCATGGTACCCACTACCTGGGGTTCTGAGGGGCGTTCCTGACCCAGCCCAGCAAAGATCTCTCTCACTACCACTACAGTCATCCGGAAACAGCCTCGGAAATATCAAGCAGTGCTTAAGAAGACAGCAGAGACAGACCCCAGGCGAGTGTTTGGATGAAAAGGGAAGGTTCCCCAACAGTCCGTGTTGAGTGCCCAGAACAGCTTGGGGAAAGAACAGGAGACTTTCCCACAGTATGTCAACCATCTTTCCATTTTCCCTTTTGTCAGTGAAACAGAACAAGAACACAGGAATTTCTCAGAAATGGCTGCTTTATCGTCGGGGTTTCTGAATGCCTTACCTAGACTGAGTCTTCTTCAAGTGCAAGTTCCTCAAGGGCCGGGAACGGGCCTTCCCAACACAGTGTCCCCCGCAGGGCCTGCCGCACAGGAAGGCCACGCAGGGCAAGGGATGGGAATGAGGAGCATGCAGTTTCCCTTAACACGCAGCACCGAGAACCTTCCAGCCAAGGACAGGAGGCTCATGCGGGCAGAGGCAGGGTCCTGGCCTCATTTTACAAGAGCTGGCTGCACAGCCCACACTCTCATCGGGTCATGGGCTCAGAGCCCGCCTGGGCACTGGTTAATTCATAGTGTCCTTGACCATGCAGAAGAGCCGTAAGTTGGCTCATCTGTGAATCTGGGGAATTTCTAATAAGAAATTAATTAAGAGAATAACCATACAGGCATCCAGAAAAGAATTTCACACCCAGCCATCTCTACTCCCTAACTGAACAGGTCTGGCAAATGCAGAGGCACACTAGCCTAAGGAAGTCTCCTCTAGAAGGAGAGAGACCCATGACAGGACAGCTGAATCCATCAAAGCCCATCACCCTCCAGGTGTGTGCACCTCACCCGCTGCCACGGCCCCCAGGACAAGTTCTAAACTGGTGTAGGGGAAGACCAGTCCTCATGGCAACACCAAATGCCAAGGTATTTCAGAAAAATATTGCACTTTTGGAGGAAAAAACTTACATATAAATCTAATAATGCTAAATGCTGTATAAGAACTGGATGAAATTAGACACCTGGGTGGCTCAGTCCATTAAGCATCTATCTTCGGCTCAGGTCATGATCCCAGGGTCCTAGGATCGAGTCCCACACCAGGCTCCTTGCTTATCAGAGAGTCTGCTTTTCCCTCTGCCTGTTGCTCCTCTGCTTGTGCTTTCTCTCTCTGACAAAGAAATAAAATATTAAAAGAAGAAGAAGAAGAACAAAAACAACTGGATGAAATGGAAACAAATGATGAGAACCAGCAAACGTTGGGGAGAATACTATGCCTCACGAAGCTGCCATGGGGGAAGACAGGAGGTCTCAACAGCCTCAGTTGTCATCAGTGGGTTCAGGGTTTTAGGTCCCAAGATGGAGCCAGATCTAGGAACAAGGTCAAAAGACCAACACAACTTGGATCAGCGGTAGGGGGAAGACTCAGAAAGAGTTGGCACGCCAGGAGCAAGACAGCTAGAATAAGGTGCACTGCCTAGCCCCGGCACCCACCAGCAAGTGACAAGGTGCCTCCACGATCACAAAGTAGTAGCCGACTAAGTGTAGATGATGAGGTAATACGCAAGGCTGGAATCGTAATACACTGCAAAAGCCTATCAAATATCAAATGAAGCATGATGTGTAACCAGTGGTGCTTAAGTTGGAGTCTAAAATTAGATGGTGAGTAAAGCTCACTTTTGGACTGCAAGCCTCACCCTCAGGGCAATTTATCAGAAACTGACCTTCAAAGACATCTGGCTCCTTGCGCTTTATAAGAACTGAAATCCGGAACACGAACAGGTATCTGTGCATCTATGCTTTTAGCAGCATATTCACAACAGCCAAAGAGTAGAAGCACCCCAGTGTCCCTCGCTGGAGGAATGGATCAACAACACCTGGGGGGCTCAGTCAGCTAAGCATCCGACTCTTGGTTTGAGCTCAGGCCACGATCTCATGGGTTGTGGAAGGGAGCCCTGTGTCCCTGCGGCAGGCTCCTCGCTCAGCAGAGAGTCTGCTTGACATATTCTCTCCCTCTGCCCTTCCTCCCTTCCCCAAGGAGGGGATGGCAGGGAAGGTGGTTCATGCCTGATCTGTTATTTCATCCCCTGCTGAGCAGAAGGAAAGATGCTTGGAACCAGGGAATCGCAGAAACAAAGCAAGGGGAGAGAGCGAGCGAGAGATCAGAGACCACAAACTCCCATTGCCCCTGGCTCTTGAATATAAAACAATGTCATCATGATTTGGGGAGCTAAACAGAAATCAGAAAAATTATGATTTTCCTGGTTTTCAGGCACTGGGTTACAGAAAAAAATGGAGAGGTAGGATACTCTGAAGGGAGCTGGCTCTTTGGAACGTGCCCAAAAGGGCAGAGATCGTCAAGGAGGCGGCTGTTGGGTCCCACCAGTTAAAGCCAAGGCACAGACAGGCACAGGCTGTCCTGTTATCGGCCAGGCCGCTCTGACTCACACTGAGAGGTGGCCTCAGGAGTCTCATTCAAATAGGACTGGCTGCATTTTGTAACAAGGTAAACACTGCCATATCGTTTTTACTGAACACAAAGTATGTTTTTATCTTAGGTATACAGACCATAACTGGCTTCTACATGTACGAGATTTCTATGTTACTCATTAACAGTCCTAGCCGATCTATTTATACAAAGCACCCTCGGCTGTTTCCTCTTCCACAGTGAGGCTTAATTGTGCAAAAGTAAAAGAGCTGTTTTCACCTGACTGAACCTCAGGTTAGAGCCCTGGTAAGGGCAAGGTGAGGTCTGAGGTCAGGGATGGAACAGATGACCATCCTCAATGAATGTGCGGAGGTAATTCAAGGCAGACCTCTCTGGTAAGGACAGTCCACTCTTCCTAGTTCCCTGCCCACCAGCTCAGAGCAACCATGGCCATGCTTATATATCTGGAAAGAAGTGTAGCTTAGTCATCTGAGACCATCCCCTCTGCTCTGTAACCCTGCCACATGCCATCACTAACCCTCATTGAGGGTAAGGGGTCCTCACCCACTGATATGTGACAGTTAGTGAATGTGAGGCCAGAGATGTCCCCAGTGGAGAAAGGGAGATGGAGGGGGTGGCCTGGTCTGTAGGGCTGTGACTACGACTCTGATGGCCTGGAGACAGGGCTGGAGTCTAGGAAACCAGCTTCCTTCTGTGGTCAACGGGTGAGTTCTCGCTAGCTTGCTGCTGAAGCCCAATCAAAAAAAGTCCTAACATGACCAACCACCTTTGCACTGCCAGAAAATTTCCATTTCCATTTCCAGAAAAGGAGGCTAATCCTTCCAATGAAAACCCTGAAGTGGGAAACTAAGTGGACTTATTAGCCTTGGAAATAGAGTGGCCACATGGGGAGCCACCAACATGTGGGGAATGACAGAAGGCTTCTGCTCCCCATCCCGTGTGTTTATTCACTGCACCACCAAGTGTGGGGAATGGGAGCATCTCAGCTCCCTCGGAAAGTCCAGCACTCTCAACCCTCTTGCAGCTCCGCCACCATCATCAACAGGAGCCCCTTCCCCAGATCAAAGCAGAAGCAGCACCAAGAGACTTCTCCTGGGCCTAGTAGCTGGCCAAGGGACCCAGGAGAGAGGAGGAGAGGGGGCTCTAGACTTGGATATCCTGGGGTCCACACTGGGTGCCACTGAGAGGGTGTGGCCACTTCTCCCAGGCTCAGGCTCCTCACCTACAAAATAGGGATCCTAACAGCAGCCATGCCGTCACCAGGTTCTTCAGGGACTTAATGAGTTAATCCACACAGGCCGCAGCCTGGTATACAGCAAGTACTCAGTATATGTGAGCTGCTGTTAATCCTCCCAAGACAAGAGATCAGAAGGTCAGAAGGCAGAACTCCCTAACTGTTGAGCCCCGGAAGCAACACAGGCCTAATATAAAGCTGGTAGGGAGGTTCCGAGGGCAGTTTTCTTGGTAGGAGAGTCTGTCTGAAGAATAAACAAGGGACTCAGAAATGGGCTAGGAGAGGCATCTACTTCTCCTTGGCACGCCCCACGTGAGCTGCAGGTAGAGAGTTAGCTGGATGTTCTCTGAAGCAACAATAGAGCATTACTAAGAAAAAATATGAAGGCCCTATCAGTTTTAAGCTCTTAAGGAAGGGAGTCACTCCTCCTCCTGTCAGCTCAAACCCTTCACAAGCCCTTGCTTAGCCTCAACTTTCCTGCAGTGGCTGATAACAGTCCTTGGTATGGGAACCAGGCACTTTACCCCAAAGGGGATAAGGCTGACCAGGAGGAGACCTGGGGAGTCAAGGGAGTAGAGGGAGCCCAGGGTCCAGAGGCTGGCTAACCCAGGGAGAGTGGACCCCACAGAAGACAGCTTCCCCAGACAGGCCTCTTTGGAACCTTTCCTTTCCTTGGGAATCTATAGGCACAGGGCATCTTGCCCACAGCCCTCATCAGTCCGTGGTTACCCGTGGCTACCCGGGGAAACTGGACGAGTTTTGTTGGAGGGTTAGGCTTCATAAAACTACCCGTGATACACACCCCACCCAAAGGCAAAAATCCATTTTCCCCATTAAGAACTCAAATACAATCTCATACTGTCTCTAAAATCCATCAGGCTACAAGAATCACAGGCTACCAAAGGGAGTCATTTCAAGGGTAAATGGAAAAGCTCAGAGGGAACCAAAACACTGCAAAAAAAAAGGTCTAATGGCAATTCTTCCCTAAGGAAAGTGAAATCTTTCCCAGGCTACTCCCAATTTATGGCCTTTAATCAGGTGTGTCCCTGTGAAAAGGGTCAGATGCTTGGGACCCCAAGGAGAAAGCTCTCTGTGCCACACACACATATCCGGGGACATCCCTAGAAGGACAGTGGGTGCTCCAGCACAGGCGGGCAGGGCGGGGGTCTGGTGGGCAGAGGGCTCTGTTTCCTTCTTCAGCTCCAGAAAGCCTTTACATTCCAAGGGCATCTCTAGAAAGGGTGTCGCCTTTCCAATCAGGATCTCAGCCTGGACATACAAGTCACCTTTGAGCAAATGATGAAAAAGCCACTGAGTCCAGCAGTGAGAAGACTCGGGGAGCAGTACCAGCCTCTCAAAACCAGAAGAGCTGCAGCCTGACAGCAAGCAGTCGCGAGCTTCCTGCCGCAAGCTGGGAAGGCTTTCCGTAGGAGTCGACAGGAAATTTACTGCTTCCTGGAGGAGGGGAGCCAGGCAAGTCTGGCACAGAAGACCTGGGCAGGCCACACATACTGCCAGGGTCCACTCACTGGTCTGCCTCTGCGGGTCCCTTGGCCCCCAGCAAACTGCTGGCTCAGCTCACAGGGCACGAGTAGGGCCCTCCACTCCTGTGCTCCACAAGGCCCAGCTCCTCCGAACACAGGTGCACCACATCGCGGGGTGAAGCCTGCTGCATCGGGCACTGTCCATCTAAGGAAGAGGCAACTCCCTTAACCTCTCTGGGGCTCCGTTTCCTCACCTCAACACTGCAGACAATAAAATAACCCACCGCTTGGGACTGTTAGGAAGATTATATGATGACCTCCTTGAGAACAGTGCTGTAAACAGGCAAAAGGCTGTAGCTACTATTGTTGCTGCTAGTCTATGAACTAAATAAAAGGCAAAAAGGAAAAGCAACCTATAGTCTAGAGTTTTACACTGTACTGAGGTCTCTCAAAACAATAAAACTTTGTGTGGGGGTGGGGTAGAATCAGACACTCCTGCATGAAGTCCGCAGGAGTGTATCTAAAACGGAGCCCTCAGAGGCCTGGGTGGCTCAGGCAGTTGAGTGTCTGACTCTTGATTTTGGTTCCTGGTGGTGATCTCAGGGTCCATGGATCAAGCCCCACAATGGGCTCCCTGATCAGTGGGGAGCCTGCTTCTTCCTCTGCTTGTGCTCTCTGACAAATAAATACATAAAATCTTAAACACACACACACACACACACACACACAAAACAGCTACCCAATAATACTTTTATGCAGCGTTAAGGTAGCTGCTAATATGTTCCCTGAACAGAGACTAATACACTAGCTGAATTTCAGCAAGGCCTGCCTCATAAAAAAAACTGAACACAGGGCAAAAGATTCATACCAAACAGTTAACTACTATCTCTGGGGAGCAAAATTGCAGGTATTATCTATTTTCTATAAGGAAGAGCTATCTCTGTAATTTAAGAAGTTATTTTAAAACCAAGGCCACGTTTCTCTGTGAGAAAACCGGGGTGTGGCTGAGAAGCAGCAGCCTGGGGTGTGGCGAGGTGCCCTAAGTCATGGTGTGGGAAGAGCCATTCTCCTGGCCCCCAGTCGTGCTGGATGGGGTCACCGGCCCGGTGTAGCAGCTGTTGGGATAAGCCCTCAACCACAGATGTGGACACCGAGCCTCATCTTCACGGTGAGCATGTTTAAATCACCCCATGTCATGTCCTGCCTTTTAGGACAACCCTGGGGAACCACACTATAAGCAGAATATAGATTCATCCCCCCTGTGGCTAACCACACTGACCACTGGGAAGCAGGCACCAGGTATCCGCAGGCCCTGTGCCACCTCAGCGGAGGGGGCGGGGGCTGGGCAGTGGTATGGTCAGAGCCGTGGAGCCGGCCCCTTCAGTGCAGCAAATGCCTCATTCCTACCTGGAAGGGTATGTTCTAGGGAAAGTCCCTTGTCACTCTAGGTGACCCCACTCTCACTGGAGGTCCCAACACCACGGTCTTGGCTCCAGTCCTAGACACTGACCTACACAGTCCCACCTGAACCTTCTAATACCCCTACATGCCTTTTACCCTAAGCAGTTTTCCCTCTTAGGCCCACCAAACCAATTTCCTTATTGTTTATGTTAATATGACTTTAAAAAGCTTCTGTGAGAGGTGATGTGAATGTACAGGTCATGTTTCAAGCCCAGGTAAAAGGAGTCCTGGGGTGGAAAACCCAGGCCACACCGGGGCGGAAGGGGGTAAGAAAAACGAAGCCAACTAGTCTGGGAGCTAGTGAGACTCCCAACACCTTCCGTTCCCCTGGGCCAGCCAGGTCTGGCCAAGCCACCCACTCCCAGTCAGCAGACACTGAGCGCACCCCACCAGCAGGCTCAGTCAACTGAATCTGTAAAGAGCAGCTGCCTTTTTATACTCCATTACCCCTGAGTGCCAGGCAGGCCAAGGCTGCTGAAAAGGCAAAACACAATGTTCTGCATAAAGTATTTGACCAAACCAGAATGTATCTCGATATCCAAGAAAATGGAAAAATTCGAGGTCATCTTTGGGAGTCTATGGTCCCCCAGCCTGTGAGCAGAATGTTTTCACACGGGGCACCTGGGTGCCTCAGTTGTTAAGTGTCTGCCTTCAGCTCAGGTCATGATCCCAGGGTCCTGGGATCGAGCCCCGAGTCGGGCTCCTCCCTGCTCGGCAGGAAACCTGCTTCTCCCTCTCCCACTACCCCTGCTTCTGTTCCCTCTCTCGCAGTGTCTGTCAAATAAATAAATAAAATCATAAAAAAAAATTTTCACACGATGCCCAGGTCCATGATACCAACAGCAGTTGCTAGAGGGACGTCATTAAAGCAGCAGGCACTGCTGAGTAGATCTGTCAAGTTAAAGACTAAAGTCATAAGTGTGTGGAATGAGAGTCAAAGCTGGTACCAAGACCCCAGTATATTCACTCAAGGCCAATCAGACAGACCTGGGTTCAGTTTATGGCTCAGTGAGTTACTTTCTGACCTTAGGCACGTTACTTCCTTTCTCCGAATCTCATCTGAGAAACCACCCAGACTGCTGTATGGATTAAATTAGATAGTGTAGACGAAGCATCTGAAGAACAAGATCTAATTAGAAATGGTAACATTTACTTAGTACCTGACACGAGGAAAAAAGGAAGATGAAGGTAGAAAGAAGGTTTTTTTTACACCTTTGTGGGAGGCCAGATGATACAGGGAAGCATGTCCAGCCCCGGGCCAGACGCCTGGGAGCCCAGGGGCAAGACATCATAACTTCTCTAAGTCCCTGGTTCCACATCTGTAAAATCTAGGAAAGTACCACTTAGCCTGAAGGACGACCGCAAGGACTGAAGGCTTGTCCAGAAAGCCCAGCCCTGCGTCAGGCAGCTCATGCGGTGTCCAGTAAATGGGAGGCACTGAGGGGCTTCCGGGTTGGATCTGTTTTGAATCCCAGCTCTGCCCATTCCTAGCTGGGTGACCACAAATAAAAGTTAGCCTTTTCTGTGCTTCAGAGGCTTTATCTATATGATGGGGATAATAAAAGACCTACCTCAGAGGGCTGTTCCTAAATAAGTGAATGACTAAATGAGTTAATATATTAAAGTGCCTGACACACAGTAACCACTTAAGTATTAGCTCTATTATTTAGCTAGTTTTTATTATTTAGTAGTAACAGTTAATATTAAATATTTTATTTTACTTTTTAAGATTCTATTTATTCATTTATTTGAGAGAGAGAGAGAGAGACAGACAGCCGGAGAGGGAACACACAAGCAGGAGGAGTAGGACAGGGAAGAAGCAGGCTTCCTGCTGATCTGGGAGCCAGATGCAGGGCTTCATCCCAGGACCCTGGGATCATGACCTGAGCCAAAGGCAGATGCTTAATGACTGAGCCATCCAGGCATCCCAGTATTAAATATTTTAAAACTTGGACCACTGGACTCAAAACTCTTCTTGTTCTTTCTCTTTTTAAAAATTCTATTCTTAAGTAATCTCTACACCCAAAGTAGGCCTCGAACCCACAATCCTGTTCCCTGTCTGAGCCAGCCAGGTGGACTTCTGCTGGTTCTCTTATAGGGATGGATATCAAATACCCAGGTTCTCCAGCCCCAGACTGAAAAGAGGCTCAGAAACAAAGGCTGTCCACTCACAGGTCAAGAGCGAGTTCTACGTAGTTCCAAGTTTCCAGAGCCTTCTTCTTGGGCAGGCCACCAGAAAAAGTCATGTATTTTTCAGCTGCTGATGAAGCAGATTAGGAAGTCCTTTTCCACCACTGCACTCAAAAGCAACAGGCAACTTAATTTTTCATTATGCAGAATCCATCTCAGTGGCTCTCAAAGGCAGGTGATTTGTGCCCTGAGGAAATCTGGTAATGTCTGGAACCATTCTGGTTGCCATACTGAGCAGATACTACTGGCCTTTAGTGGATAAAGCTGAGGGAGACTAAGCATCCCACAAGGCATGGGTCGCCCCACCACCCCTCACAATAAAATTATTTATCCGGGGGTGGTGCTGGCTGGCTCGGTGGGTGGAGCATGTGACACCTGATCTCAAGGTTCTGAGATTACTTAAAAAACAAAATCTTTAAAGGGCACCTGGGTGGCTCAGTCAGTTAAGCGTCCAACTCTTGATTTGTCAAGGTTCACAATCTCAGGGTTGTGAGATTAAGCCTTGCATTGGGCTCTACACTGCGTGTGGAGCCTGCTTAAGATTCTCTCTCTGCCTCTGTGCCTACCCACCCTCTATCTCTTTCCCACTCTCCAAAAAAAAAAAAAAATCTTTTTAAAAAATTACCCAAGAAAACCGTCCCCTACAGGCAAGCTGCTTCTTGACAAAATAAGGGAGACAGGACACAATACACCACCACGACTCTACACTATGATGGCAGCCGGGTACAAATGACACGTGCACGTTAGCAAGAACTGCCTAGCAAATAAAAACGCAGAAGTGATTTCAGATGACAGTGTATGTGGACGATGCGCAGTATTAAAAAAAAAAAAATTTCTGCATGAGTTGTTACTGTGTTTAGGGGCCAGAGAAAAAGTGAGGGCCAGCACTAGGTGGAGGCAAGAATGACTCAAAGCTCCATCTCTCAGGTCTGACCATTTGCACCACTGACGGCCAGCCAGGAGTGACAGAGCTCCAAGCCCCTGTGACACAGGGAATACTCTGCTCTGAACCCAGGCAGATGAAGACAGTGAGGGAGGGAAAAGTAGTGCAATTGGTCTTTTCTGCAAATCCAAGCCCAGAGTGGAAGAGCTTTAAAAAAAGCTTATTCCAGAATCTCACCTGTCCTATCTCCTGCTTCTCTCTAAACTCTTCTTCATCTCTAATTAGCAGCTACAGTGCTGGGTCTAGGGACCATACTGCCTCCACCTCCTACCCCTTCCTTATTCATCTTTCTCCTCGTCCCTCTCTAGAATCCTCCATCCTTCTATCCACTGGATCTGTCCCCTCCACAGAGCAAAGAGTATACAAGACTAAACCCACTTGCCGTGTCAGAAACCACAAGCTTCTCAATTCTGACAGGCCTGGCTGAAGTCTTCAAGATGCTAGCCCAGTCCCATGTTGAAACCTAGGGGCATTGCACAGAATTCCACGTAAACGCCATCTGAGTATCAGAAGATTCAAATGAATGACCACAGATATGGGCTAAGAGGAAGGACAAAGGTTAAAAAGACTGAACAAAGAGAAACTGAGGCTAAGACAATAAAGGAGTACTCTGTAGACCCCTGAAGATGCAGGAGACCAGGGTGAAGCAGGAGGCCAAGAAGGAGGAAGAAACAAAGAGGCATCAAGTATGCCAAGGGTGGACCTCAGCCAGGTTCGAAGGCAGCAAGGGAGCAGAGGCCACGGCCACCGGCCACCTGTCCCGGAGGGAGCCCAGTGAAGCAGAGAGAGGCTCTCAAGTCGGAGTCAGGATTAGAGTTCCTGCTCCAGCACTTATTAGCTCGGACCTGGGCAAACTCTCTCCATTAACAGGACCCACTTCACAGAGCTGCCATGCCAACGAAATGGTAGAGGAGATGCCGTGTTTAGCATCAGACCTGGCACCCAGAAACTCAGCCAGCAGCACCTCCTAGGGCCTCTCCCAGGATTCGGTGTAGAGGAGGAATGAGAACCTGAGGTGAAGCCTGAAGCAGAATGACTCACAAGACACCTGTGCAGGGAAGCTCGAACATTCGACAAATAGTAGGAACTGAGCAGTGAACCTAACATACATAGGCTCCTGACATCAAGGAGCTTCTATCCTGGAAGGAGGAGAAAGGCAGCCAGAAAAGAATATTCACAAAAGAATATGACGTGGGAAGGGAGATGAGAAGGGCAGGGACAGAGAAGGCCCAGCTGGGGTGCCACATTTAGGCAGAGGGCGAGGGGAAGCGGCTGGAAGGCCTCTCTAACTAGGTGACTGCTAAATATGAACCAAAGAGGCCACAAGGTGTGTAGATTTCTGAGAAAAAACAAAGGCCTTGGAGGGCAGCCCGAAAAGGGGGTCGGAGCATGCAGAATGGCGTGGGCTCTGAGTGGGCCTTGCTAGCCCATGGAAGGACTCTGGCTTTTATTGTCAGTGACCTGGGAAGCTCTCATGGGGTCTGGGCAGAAAACAGACAGCAGGGGCAGGAGCAAGAGGAGGGAGACCAGGTCTGTGGCCTTGACTGCAGAGGACTTAGGAGCTGTCCCAGTTGCCTCAGGCTTGTGGGCAGACGGGGCAGGACACTCAGCAACTGGCTTCCCCACCTGGCCCCTGAGGACTTCCTGTCTTCATGGGCCCTATCCACCCACAAGCAAAAATATAGAAATTTATGTGGGCTGAAGGAGAGTACCAACTTCCTCATGTGCCATTAACTGTATAAGGACAATTACTTTATTCTTCATCACAGCCCCATAATCCCTATTTTACAGAGAAGGGAATGGAAGCCCAGGGAAGCAGAGAAACTCCACCCAGATTCCTAAGCAGTGTGGCTTTCTGTGGCACCATGCAGCGTCCTTGCTGGGACACTGTCATCTGATACCTGGCAAGAAAGGTTCTGAGCTGGACTTTATCTCTGCTGGAAAGGCTTCCCAGGGCAATGAAAGGGCCCCATAGGAGCTTCTGATGAAAAAAAGCATAAAAGGCTCAAACAAGCCACGCTGTAATTCCACACCCCAAGCCAAACAGCCAGAGATGCCAGACCGTTAAATTCCTTCCTCTTCCATCCTCATGACGACTGATGACAGCAGTGGCAGACACCAAGAAGAGCATCCAGAAAGAGAAATAATGCCATTCTATCACCACCCTGCCCCCAGCTGCTGACCTTGGATTAAAGGAGAGGCAACGCGGAGTGTCCGGTTGGTTGGCCAATGATCCAGCAGGGCACTCCGGGAACAGGCACTCCCCTCTGCATCTTCAAGTTACAAAGAACCATAATAAGGTCATTTTTCGTTCCTGATTGACAGGCCTAGAAACCCGGTTCAAAGGCCAATTGGGCTTTTGAACTCCATGGGGACTTCCCAAGGACTCTGCGGAAATAGAATGTATTCATTTTTTAAAACAGATTCTATTTACCTGAGAAGGAGAGAGTGAAAGAGAGCATGAGTGAAGGGGAGGGGCAGAGGGAGAAGCAGACTCTGTGCAGAGCAGAGAGCCGAATGCAGGATTCGATCCCAGGACCTTGGGATCATGACCTGAGCCCGAGGCAAAAGCCTAACTGACTAAGCCACCTAGGTCTCCAAATTTTTTTATTTTAAATCGATACCTTGCCAGATGTGACAGTCCTAACCCAGAAGAACATGTACATAGCCCTGACATCTGGACTTCCAAGGTGAACAGCACAGGAAGGGGCTCCAAGGCCAAGGGACCTGGACAACTCACACAAATTCACAACCACCTTTCAAAATGGTGGTATTTCCACACATCCACCACACATTTCCTGAGCACATACGATGTGGCAGCACGGCTCTGGGTGAGGCAGAGATGCAGGAGACAAAGACAGCCACTGTGAGGTTTCCAAGGGGAGGCAGGCATGCAAAGATCAGGGCGGTTAGGTAACCTGCCCAGGTCCTGGTGTTAATAAGGGATTTGAATCCAGATTAATCATATTCCACTTTGCCTCTGCTACTAGGAAGCGGATATCCTGCTCTGAGCTACCAAGTGTTGTGTTTGTTTTGTGGTGGATGGGGGGATGGAGGCAGAGGGGAGATGGGAATGGGCTGCGAAGAAGGTACTGCCCTGAGGCGGTGTTTGAGAGGGGCTGTGGAACCTGTTGGACCACAGCACTAGGACAAAATAAAGAAAAACATTTAGCTTGGAATCGGGACTTACATCCAAGGTCAAACTCACTGACCCAGGGCCAGTCACTAAACCTCTCTGGGCTTCAGTTTGAGTTTCTCTAAAAAGAGGGGGTGAGCCTTGCAAGGGATGGCAAATGCCTTCATCTCATCCCGCAACTCAAGCCTATTCACAGAGGCTGCCCAGGGCACTGGGGGTAAGGAGGATTCTGAGGCCACATCTGAGCTAAACAGAAAGGGCCAGCAAGGGAGGTCTGCCAGGAGCCTAAAAGAGCGATTAATCTGGGTGATCCTCTGAGGACTTCCGCTGCTGCTGCTGTGAGGTAGCTGAGGGGCTGTCATTTTATTTTGGTGACCGAATATTTAAAACACTCTTTCACTACTTTCTAACCAACTCACAGAACCTTTCTTCAATAAGCAGATTTCCTATAAGACTGGAGATACTGCTGTGTTTAATTTTCCCCTTTAAACCATTCTGTAACTGTGGCATAGTCAGGAGAACCTAGAAGCAGCTGTGGCAGTTGAGACTGCCTCACCGGACAGGAGTCCACCCATCACCAGGGGGACCAAAGATGCCCCCCCCCCCAACATGCCATGCTGCAGTGTGGCTCTGCTTCTACCCAACCAAGCGGGGAAGTCTCCCCTCCCCTTGAATCCTGGCTACACAGCCCCATGGCTTCGTGGACCAATTGGGTGTGAAGTGCTATTCTGAGCCTTCCGGGCCGGGTGAGGAAAAGGCCTATAGCAGATCATTACAGGGTAGTGATTGAGGTTCAGGGCAATCTGGGTGAGAGGTACACAGAATCATCTGTACTATTTCTGCAAGGCTGTTCTAAGTCTGCAATGGCTTCAAAATTAGAAGTTAAAGGAATTTTGTTTCTTTTTCCTTTCTTCCTTTTAAAGGAAGGCCTGGGGGGAAAAAAAAAAGCACCTGGCAGCTTCCACCTTTGCCCATGGACACTGAAGGATGAAGGAGCCCCGCTACCTGGGGCTGCTGCACGGGGAGAATGCCCAGCTCAGCCCCACTGAGAGGTGATGTGGAGGAGAAGGGGGAAAGACAGATATCAGATGTGGGGTTCTGTGGGTCTTTTGGATCTGAAAGAACAATTATTCATTATAATGAACCGGAAGTACAAGATTTTGCTGAAACAGAAACAGCTGACAGAATATGGTTGAACTTAAACTTTCAAGGGAAATAAGAGGAGGAAACAAAGTAAGAGTGGAGTTGGAACACAGGTAATGACAGTAGCAGCTATTGATGAGCACTGGGTGTCGTAAGTGATGAATCACTGAATTTTACCCCAGAAATCAGTATTTTTTTTTTTAATTTTTAAAGATATTTTATTTACTCAGTTGAGAGAGAGAGAGAGCACAAGCAGGGGGAGAGGCAGAGGGAAAGAGAGAGAAGCAGACTCTCCACTGAGCAGGGAGCCCAATGTGGAACTGGGATCGTGACCTGAGCCAAAGGCAGATGCTTAACCGTCGGAGTCACTCAGGTGTCCTCAGAATTCAGTATTGCACTGGATGTTAACTAAAATTTAAATTAGAAAAAATAAAGATGGCAGCATCTAAGTGTGGGTATCTTCTGACCCTCCGCCCCCCACAGTCAGGCTGCCACTGGGCTCCCATCCCATCCCCCTCACCCTTCTGAAGCTTCTGCTAAACTGCACGCCTTCTCCGTACTGCATACACAAGCCAACCCGACCGCTGGAAGAGAGTTTATAAATCTCGTTCAAGGCTGGAATGTACACACGGTCAACCTAGCACCCCAGTTATCATCTATGTTCCAGCCCCCAGAGATGCCCTGGGGAAAAGAGACGGATCTTTCAAGCCAAGCCCTGCCCCAATTACAGAATCTCTAACTTGGGATGGTTTGTTACAAAGCAGTATGTCGACCTTCCACCTGTGGCAAAACACCTTCCATGCTGGCTGGGTAAGATCTGACTATGTGAATGGGTCTTTTGGACCTAATTCCTTGGGCTGAGGTTGGTTTCACGTTCTTCTTGGCTAAATGCTTTTGTTTCCTGAGTTCCTTTTCATACAGCATCTCTAGTCTTACTTCAATAGGATTTATCATCCCACATATCTAAGCGATTAGAGGTATCTTCCCCCCTTTTCTTCCAGCAGGGTTGTGCTCCTTGCATTGTCTCTGTCTCCTTAGAGTCCCTTTTTTTGTCTGTTTTGGTCACCATCCATCATTTTGGAGCCTTCTCTCTGGTCTCTGATGACCCTCTACTGTTGGTTAATACTTAGGGCTGAGACTTCAGCCTATCACTCACAGCCTGAAGAGTCTTTTTTTTTTTTTTTAAAGATTTTATTTATTTTATTTGACAGAGAGAGATTACAAGTAGGCAGAGAGGCAGGCAGAGAGAGAGAGGAGGAAGCAGGCTCCCTGTTGAGCAGAGAGCCAGACTCCGGCCTCGATCCCAGGACCTTGGGATCATGACCTGAGCCGAAGGCAGAGGCTTTAACCCACTGCGCCACCCAGGCACCCCCAGCCTGAAGAGTCTTGACTAACCACCAGTGGTCAGAGTCTACACTAGGACATCATCAGGGAGGCTGACCGAATTCAGACACAGACGAGACAGAACACAAAAATGAACTGAGTTCAGGGGGTGGGGTATGCTCAGAAAGCAGCCTGTCCAGGGGTGCGGCTGGAGCACAGGGCACTGGTAACACCTACCAGCAGTGGGACACACAGGGCAAGCTTCACAGGAGTGGCATTCCGTGTCACCCCGAGGTGTGCAGGTTGGGCCAACTGGGAATGAGGGGTGTGAAGGGAAGGAAGTGGCACGGCAGGGAGGAGGCCCTATGTGCGTCTAGATGCTGATGACGACACCCTGGGCTTGAAGTGGATGTGGTGACTGAGGAGACAGTTGGGGGTCTCGGAGGGGGGTGGACAGAGCTGGTCCATGGGGAAGGCTGGGGATGGCATGAACTGTTGGCAGCAAAGTGCCATGTGGTGAAGCATCTGCCGAGATGGTGGCTGACGACAACTCTGGCTCCGCGTCCCCACACCTCTCCTCCAGACACGAGCTTACTTTGCACAAACGGTCATCACAGCCACCACTTCCTAGTCCTAACAGCCAAGCGCAGTGTCCATCAACTAATGAATGGATAAAGAAAACGTGGTGTATCCTTAAAATGGAATATTATCTGGCGAAACAAAGAAATGGAGGACTGACAGATGCTTACAACTTGAACACACTATACTAAGTGGAAGAAGCTCATCTTAAAAGGCCCACATAAGGGCTGTGGCATCTAGTGACGAGCACTGGGTGTTGTAGGATTCCATTTATAAGAAATGTCCAGAACAAGCAGATCTACAGAGATAAAACAGATTAATGGAGGGGGAGGGTTAAGGAAATGGGAGCTACCACTAAAGGATATGGGTATCTTTTGGGGTGATGAAATGTTGTGGAATTACAGTGATGATGCTCGTACAACTCTGACTATACTAAGAACTACTGGATCATACACATGACATAGGTTAAGTGTATGGTATGTGAATCATCTCTTTAAAAAGTTGTTACTAAAAAAGGTGGGGGGTGTCAATGACGTCTAGTTCCCCTCCCATTGAATCCAGCTTCTCTTATGACTTGCTTTTCAATGAGAGAATATGCTTTGAACGAGAGAATATTCCTGGGGCTAGACCCAGGAAACGGCTGGCAAACTTTCACTCTCACCCTCTTGGAAATGAGCTGCCATGTAAATACGCCAGGCTAGATCACAAACAACAGGTAGAGAGAGGCCGCATGGAGGTAAACCAGGCCCCCACTCATGTGAACGAGAACATCTTGGGACACGCCAGCCCCAGCAAAGCTGAATTAAGCCAAGCCGAATTAAGTGACCCCAGGAGAGATCCCATAAAACCAACTCAGAGAGTCAGGAGAATAAATCATTGTTGTTTTAAGCCACGGAGTTTTGGGGTGCTATGCTATAGGATGGATAACTGATATACCACCTCTTCAAGCCCCGGGTTCCACCTCTGTGACATGGGATTAAAGCTACAGGGCTCTTGGGAAGGTCACATGAGGCTAACAGCAGGCACCAGCCTCAAGAAATACTAGTTGCTATAGTTATTATTAGTAACTATCATCTCAGGAGCCCCTTGACATACTGCAAGTATACTCCCGGGGAGCCCCCATTGCCATAAGCACCTGGTACCTCCACTCACAGGGTTTCCAAAAAACTGGTTTCCCAAGAAAAACAAAGCAATTTTTTCCTACAATTTCTGTAGTACAAAAAAATTAACTTGGAACCATAAACGGCCTAGGGTTCTGCTTAGATCAGCCATCCACCCAGCTACCTATCCATTCAACACACCTTTATTAAGTCCTTGCTGATTACCAGACACTGATGAACAGCAGCTCAGAAGACTTTCCCACCCCTGAAACAGCAACAGTTACCATACAGTGGGCTGCTAACAGAATGGACTACACACTTGCACTTCAGCTAGAGATGAACCTGAAGTCATAGATAAAATCTAAACTCACCCAGAGAAAAAGGTGATAGGTACACATTCTGAACCAAACCCTCAGGATTCCCATCGGGAATCTGCCCCTTTTAGCAGGGTGATCTGGAGCATATCATTAGTCCCCTCTATGACTTCATGATTTCCCATAAAATGGGAATAACCTCACAGGACTGTTGCAAGGATTAAATGTTAATGTAAATAAAGCTCTCAGGAGTCCACTCGGCACACAACAAGCACTTGGGAAGAATTAGCATTTTTAAAAACCTGAAGGCACAGTAACACAGCAATTATTCTGCAAACCAAAAGGTCATAGAACAGTCCTAAAAGTCACCCAGACACCCAGCACAGTGCTTCTCAAGACATTTCCTTTCTACTGATACTTTTTGCAAAATGCCAATCACCTGCCCTAATGTCGCAGCCATGTCCAGCTGCTCTCAAAGTTCTTCGCTGGTTACTTGCACTCTCTCCTTCTCACAGCTGTCTCCAGACTGGTACTTGTCTGCCCAGGCAACTTGGAGTAGCACTGTTCTAGGACACAGGGACAACTCACAGGCCTGCTGAAAACTCAGCTCAGAGGTTCAAGAGAATTACAAAAACACGGAAGTAAAGAAAATCAACCCAATAGCTGGGGCAAGAGGAGGACTTGCGGGTCAACAAACTGAGAGAGAAAATAATCTCGACTGGCCAAATCTAAAAAAAACAAAACCAGCTGCCAGAGCAAGGACCCACCTGGTACCTTCCCCACCAGTACTCCAGAAGGTCCCCTCGGGAAACACGTCGACCAGGAAGTCATCAGCCCCAGAGCGGTAAGAGACATAGAGAAAGTAGGCAGAACTGACTCAGGCTTCCCAAGAAAGAAGTCCTTCTCAAGAATTAGAAACCACCCGAAGCAGTCACCAAGCTTTGAGAACATCAACCATGGCACACAAAGGCCTGAGTTCCTTCTCTACAAGGAAAACATGCAAAAATTTCCTTTGGTGACATGGGACTGTACCCCCTCCCACACACATATACACACCCCGTTCCCAGTACCTGTGGTTTTAGGAGGCTCCTGAGGTCCGCCTTGCCAGCCATACTGTGGGTATCCTTGATAGGGGTACCCCTGAGGAGGTGGGTAGGGTCCCCCCATTGGTCCTGGAGGGCAGCCCCCTGGTCCCATTGGTTGTGGTGGATAAGGTGGGTACGGGGCCGTCGGACCAGGGCCCGGATACGGTGGAGGGTTCCCTGGGTTCATCAGGGACCTGCAGAGTGTACCTAGGAGGCAAATAACAAAAAATTATTTTCATCTAATCCATAGAAATCATTAGTAAAAAAATTTCAACTCAAGAGACCATTTATAAAACACCTTAAAGGTTACAAACCTCTCACAAACCTTCAGTTCTGCCCATTGTTTCTTTCTCACAATTGACAGACAAGTATCTTCTGTATCTATTTAGTGGCCTTCTGCCTGACTTCCTCAGTAGACTGCAGGCCTTGAGAGAAGGGACCAATCACCTGTGGGTCATCGCCATGATACTGGAGCTTACTAAGATACTGCCCAGTACAAGAACAGCATCTCTTTGTTAATTCTCTGAAATGTCCAGAAATGTGACTGCATAGCTCTAGGAAGAAGACACCAAGTGTAACAGCACTAATTAGGAGTCAGATCAGTGGGGGCTAACCCAGCATGAGAAATTCTCCAAAAAAAAAAAAAACAGCGCTGGGCCACGCTGGGATCTTCTAATAAACAACACTACTGCCGTGACCAACAAAGACCCACGGCTCTAAGCAGCTGAGCTGCGTCCTTAGTTCTCGCTGGACAGAGGGCACTCAGATCATCCAAGGTCTCAGGACTCTAGAGAGCTCACCAGGAAACCTCACATTTGTGTTTAATGGCGCCTGTTCTTGGTGGTCTGCTTCTGTGAGGGAAGCCATTGCTTCCCAGCCCCCAAAGACTTGTTAACCATTCTTGACTGGCCTTGAAGGCGTGGAGCCAGCGTCTCCTCTCCATCATCTCTGCAACCCCCACAGTGCCTGACATGGCAATGACTTGACTAAGAGCATTACTGGGAAATGCAAAGTCCATACTCTGGATGAACGTGGCATCAGTACTCTTGCTACATTGTACTGTTACCCATCTGGAGTACTAATATTTAACTCTTTATCTATTCGAGGATTTTCTATCCCCAACCAAACCCTAAGTTAATAGAAGCAAAACTCTCATAGTCAAAATTTAATAATTTCACTGTTAATTCTTCTTTATAACAGTAATCAATAAATTTGTAAGTGACTATGTCTGTATATGAAGACAAAAATAACCATAAAATAAGGTTCCCTAGACAAACCAGATTAAAGTATAGTGGATTTTGCAGTTTGCCCACACAACAACCATATCCCCTTCAAAATAGCGGTCAGGTATCCATTCATTCTTCCTTCCGTAACAGCTCTGGGATGAGCCCAGGGTAACCTAAGCCAGCCCAGGCCACTCTTACCCCCTTCGCATCAAGACTAAATCAAGAAGGCATCCAGGACTAAATCAATCCCAAATGGCATTCCTTGGCCAATAGGACTGGTTCTGACGTAGTCCGATAATTAAAAGCTAACACACTCCTGACCTTCCCTTCCCCTTAACTCGAGTACAAACACAGTCCAGTGAGGACGCAGCCTGGAGCACTGGTGACAGCCCGGGTGCAGCCCCGAGGAAGCCAGCCCGAAGATGAAGAGGTGCTCCAGAAAAACAGAGCCAAAAAGGAAAGTATTCCAGGTGACTTTGTAATGGTTCATAAATCAGGCAGAAACCTAAGCCTAAGCTCAACTACCTCTACAGAATTTCCATTCTAGGAACCAATGGTAAGTAAGCTAATGTGCCCCTCTGAGTGACATTCCAGCAAGCACACAGTTATACAGTGCTGACCATGCCTGGCGCTGTGCTAGGTAATGCGGGTACAGAGATAAATAGGGCTCAAGTGCGTCCCTTGGCACCTGGTTAAAAAAAGGCAAACATAAGGATAGTGAATTTTAGAAAAGGTGGTAAATAGACAGCTGGGCAGGAATAGGGACTTAAACCCAGGAGGAGGTGAGAAGGTCACTTGAAGGAGGTGATTATAAATTGAAACTAAAATACGGATTCAGAATGGCTTGAAGGTCTCTGTTTTGACCATATCTGCATTCTGTCCCTCATGTTAGAGACTTACTTTTCCAGAGGCCTAACAGGGACTCAGAAAAAAGTCAAGTTCTTTCCCTTCTCTCCTCTCGGCCAACAGGGCAGCCTTTCCCCTTATACTAACACGAAGGCTCATGGTGACTAACACTGCATTATCACATGGTTCTGGGGACATGTACATAACCCCAAACCACTTCTGCATTTCCTCTCTTCTACCAAGAAGGCTGTGGAAAACCTAGTGAACCTGGTCTTAAACAGAAATCAAGGGGTGCCTGGGTGGCTCAGGGGGTTAAAGCCTTTGCCTTTGGCTCAGGTCATGGTCCCAGCAGGAAGCCTGCTTTCCCCTCTCTCTCTGCCTGCCTCTCTGCCTACTTGTGATCTCTGTCAAATAAATAAATAAAATCTTTAAAAAATCAAAAGAAGGAAGAAATCAATCTCATTGACCCTCCCAGTCCCCCAAATGGCCATTTCATTATTCACTTTTTTTAAAAATTTATTTATCAGAGAGAGAGAGGGAGAGAGAGCAAGCACAGGCAGACAGAGTGGCAGGCAGAGGCAGAGGGAGAAGCAGGCTCCCTGCCGAGCAAGGAGCCCGATGTGGGACTCGATCCCAGGATGCTGGGATCATGACCTGAGCCGAAGGCAGCTGCTTAGCCAACTGAGCCACCCAGGCGTCCCTCATTATTCACTTTTTAGGTCACAAAAGTAGAACACAACCATCATAAGTAAGCTTTCAAGTAATTTTTGTATATGGGGGGGGTGGCTCCTCTGAACTGAACTAATCCCATCAAAACTGTATTTTGTCTTGATTACTCCAAAAAGACCCTGTAGTCATGATCATTCTCACTCTAGCAAAGTCTGGACCAAACTCTGTAGACATTGTCCTTAAGAACAGCGACCCATGAGAAGAAAAAAGAACAGAGTACATACAACTTGTTACAACAACAGACCACAATATTTCATGACTTTTCTGGTTCCATTTACTTGCAGCTATTCCCCATTATCCTGTGCTGTTCTCTCTCTGAAACCCTCAAAACTCTTCCCTCTCTCCTCCCTCTCTCTCTCAAACTCTCAAAACTCTTCCCTCTCTCCTTCCCCCTCAATATGTTTCCCCCTCAATTTTGGTATGTACCTCTCTCCCTCTTCCTGAGGAATCACTTCATGTCTAGGGAGAAAAAAAATCCCAGGTGCTACTCACAGAGGCACTTATAAAGAACATAAACCAGCCAGGGCTCCAGCTGCCACACCTCCTCCCCTACTGTGTCCCTATGTTCCCAAGACACGCCGTCATCTTAAAGGGATAAAAATTTGGACCTATATTCGTTTCCCTCTAAATAGAAAAAAAAAAATCTCAGTAGGAGAAGAGGGAAAGTCACAGAAACAGCATCTGTGCTGAGATCAAAGAACACGGAGCTGACATTTGCAAAGCACAACTTCACCTAGTGGGAATCAATCAGGAATCCCAAGTGTGTACAAAAGCCAACCCAAGTAAAAAAGATTACCTAGTACAAACCATTTAATGTCATCAAAACACAAATGAGCGTTAAATTCAAGGTATGATACTTAACTCTGTACCATGAACGTTTTCCCTTATAAATCTGCTCAGGTGAAATGCAAGCCCTGCTCTACCAGAGTGTGTTACACTGAGAGTCAAATGTAAACTGGAAATTGTACTATTAAAGACAAATCAGAGCTCCAAATGGGAAAGCTCAAATTAAGCAGCAGCCAAGATCCCGTAACAGACAGCAACGAACAATGCTAATCGATGATGCCCATCAGGACGGGCTCAAAGTCCCAGCACCAGGGACCATTCCTCATACAATGAGAAGAGCAGGAACTATGCTTTCAGAAAGTGCTCCTCCGACACAGACCACTAGAAAGGACCTCAAAAAAAAAAAAAAAAAAAAAGCAGAGACACAGGAAAGACCAATATTTTTCAAAGTTGTCATTGTTTTTTAAATTACAAATGACAAGATACCTGGCAGCCTGGCATTTACCCTGAAGGGAGAACAGTGAAGAATTTTCCTCTGGAAAAACTAAAAATTTAGTCCCCATGGAAGAAGTATTCCTGTTATCAGTATTTGAGGAGATGCCAAGAAATGACTCACCCAGTCACTCCACAGCAAAGCCTGTGCACAAAGAACTTCTAACTGACTTTTTATTGCCTAATACATAAATGAATGGACAGAAATGATCAGACATTTGAGTAAAGTCTGCAACATAAAACAGCAAAACAGAATGGGAAGAAAAAAATTAAATATCCAAAAGAAAAATAAATTATGGTACAGCTATATAGTAGTTCTTTCAAATTTTTAACTGTTTTTGAAGCATGATGTGGTATTAAGTATAAAAAAATTTTTTAAGGGGGCCACCTGGGTGGCTCAGTTTGTTAACTGTCCAACTCCTGATCAGGCCTCAATCTTGCAGTCATGTGTTCAAGCCCCTCCATAGGCTCCACGCTGGGCATGGACCTTACTGAAAAATTTTTTTCTAAAGCTATATATTCAGCATGGTCCCATTTTCTTCTTTTTTTCCCCAAAGATTTTATTTACTTATTTATTTGAGAGAGAAGCACAAGTGGAGGGGAGGGTGGAGGAACAGAAAGCAAGGGTTTCAATCTCAGAACCTTAAGATCATGACCTAAGACGCTCAACCTACTGAGCCACCCAGGAGCCTCAATCCCATTTTCTTTAAATATTTGTAATTAGATTAATGTACAGAATGAAAAGGCCTACAAGAGACTCATATAGTAGTCACCTAATTGTATAGGAAGGCACCACTACAATTCATAAAGTAAAAATCAGGGGTGCCTGGGTGGCTCATTGGTCGGGCGTCTGCCTTCGGCTCAGGTCCCACATTGGGCTCCCTGCTCAGTGGGAAGCCTGCTTCTCCCTCTCCCACTCTCCCTGCTTGTGTTCCCTCTCTGGTTGTCTCTCTGTGTCAAATGAATGGAGAAGTCTTGAAAGAAAAAAACGAAGGAAGGAAGGAAGGAAGGAAGGAAGGAAAGGGAAGGGAAGGGAGGAAAAATTAGTCTTTCTAAAAAAACAGTGCTGGATATTCTTGCAAAGGGGAAAAAAATGAACCCTGATCACCAACCTTAAAAACAAAAAATAATTCACACTACAGAATGGGCCTATATATAAACACTACAACAATCAAGCTTTCACAAGTATATAATATATTCATGACTTTGGCACTATTTACCTTATGACCCAGCAACTCTGCTCTCAGATGTACAGCAAAGTGAAATGAGTGCAGAAGAACATTCAAAGCCATTTTATTTATAATAGCCCCAAAATGGAAACTGTCCAAATGTTTGTCCATAGCAAAACACACAGCTTATGGGCTATACAAGAGAAAACTGTCCACCAGTAAATTAAAAAAGAACAATTACTACACGCAACAGCGGGATGAATCTCACAGACGATGATGGTAGAAGGAGCCAGATTCAACAGACTTCACACTGTATGATTCCATTTATATGAGGCTTGAGAACAGCCAAAAGGAATCTACAGATATTGACTGGAAGAGGCACAAAGGGAGCCTTCTGGGATGATGGAAATGTTCTACATCTTGAGCTGAGTCATGTTTACATGAATACTACAAACTCATTGAGTTGTACATTAAGATTTTCACACTTTAAGCTGCACAGCAACAGCAGACAGAATGTGGCTAGGAGGAAAAAACAACATTTATAGTGGTTTTTCCTGGGTGCTGGAATTATGGGCAATTGTTATTTACTTATATTCGTCTGTATTTCCTAAAATTTCAAGAAGGGAACCTATACAGTCCAAAAAAATGTGGTTCTCTTAGTGCTTTTGGATACTTTCAATGCTACTCACATTTTTCTTAGCCACTAGCATGCCTCTGTAGACATCCTATCTACCCATTTGCAGCACCCTGATATCCCTTCCCACTGCTTATCTAACCCTTGTTGGTAACCTATTTTCTAGCTGCTCTTTACTGCTTTTTACAATAATTTCTGCAATTATGATTCTTTTTTCACAAGATATTTGGCTACTTAAGTTCTTTCAGTGTTTTTTTTTTTTTCTGCTTCAAACTAAGATGTCACTTGACTGAGTACCAGACATGGGGTTAGAAAAAAGAAAAGAAAAAAAAAAGAAAATTCTCATGAATGCATGGAGACTTCCCCCACCTTGAAACTGTTCTTGTCGTCAAAGTCAGAAGTCATGCTTATCCTTCCATCCTTATGTATATTCCTTCGGAATTTATAAAATTATCTTTAAAGTTTAAAAGCATGAGAGCAGATATTACTCTAAAAACCTCCCTCTGTGTCTTTTTTTTTTTTAAACTCCCTCATTAGCTGGCCTTTTAACAGTATCTTTGTGAAAAGATTTATATTGTAGGTCCCTCACTTTTCCTTGATTCTCATACCCATAATTTTGGGTATGGTTTGCTGGGCTAAAAAAAGCTTTAGAATTACTGGTTTTGTGTTTCTCTGTCCTCTTAGGTTTACAGTTTTCATTAAATTTTAGCACTGACGTGTTGGTTTATTCCGTTCACACAGTCTTTTGTTCACTCCACAAATATTTCCAGAAGCACCCACTAGGAGCCAGCACCAGTGGTTCAAGGCACTATGGAGATAAAGGTAAGCAAGAGACAGCTTCTACTGGGACTCGTGAGGGAGGCAGACATTAACACCAGCAATTATGAAACCAAGCTGAGAGAGAGGAAGTACTCAGTACAGCTGACCTCGAGGTAGAGACAACAGATCAGGAAAGTCAAACAGAGCTTCTGGGAAGAAGTGACTATCACACTGAGAGTTGAGCAAAAACAGAAATCCAACTACTCATCCTTCACCCTCTGGTCAGATACAAAAATCTGTGAGAAAAACCTGAGCACACTGGAGTTGAAAGGGTTCAAAATGGCCTAAGCAGACAGAAGGAGATCGGGCCAAGGGTCAGTTCGCAAAAGTCCCTGCTAAGAATAGACTTTTCAGGATCACTGCAGCTTCCTTTTGTGTGCGCGCATGTTTAAAGATTTTATATATTCATTTGTCAGAGAGAGAGAGAGAGATCATGAGTAGGGGGGAGTGGCAGACAGAGAGAGAAGCAGGCTGAGCCAGGAGTCCAACTCAGGACTTCATCCCTGGGATCATGACCAGAGCCAAAGGGCAACGTTTAACCAATGGAGCCACCCAGGAGCCCTTGCAGCTTCCTTTTCTATACTTGTACCTCTTGTAAAAGGATTCATGTAACCTTACTTACATTTGCCTTTCTGATGCTATTGGCAAACCTCATCATTTGTTTATTCCAAAATAAACAACATTCATTGATATGAAAGACAAGAGAACCTGGTCCCATGGATATGAGAGAACAAACCCTAGCTGGCTTGCTCTTGCCCTTCAGTACTGCTAATCATAAAAATAAAATGGTCATTTCCACTTGTCTGTTATTGCATCAGATGGAAAATGCTGGAAGTTCTCCAAATTTCTAGGGTATAGTGAGGATAGCTTGGCTCTTCAGACTATACAAAATTCACTTTGGGGGTCACCTAAATGAGTTCTGCAATTCTACCGGAATAGGCACAAGAAGCCTGACTGAACGGCCCCCCTAGTCCGGGAAGTTGTGCCACACTCATGCGCAACAAGCAGGGAGGAGAAGTAGCAGCCTTAACTCTGAGCTCCAAAGCCCCAGCCACAAGAATGAGCATTCGAGAACCATGGGCCCACACCTCAGAGGAACCTACTCCTGACCTGGCCTACCTGACACAGGAGACTTGGGGAATAGTCACTGGAGGTATTTGCCTTTTAAATACAGTAGTGACATGCCCAACCACAGAGCACCAGCAGGAAACCTCTGAGAGTTAACAATTATCACAACATGGGCAAGATCTTTGATTTTTGTAGCTTGCTCACCATTTCTAACACATTTTGCTGTGTTACCATTTCCTAAGCTGCTTTTCGTTGGGGGGCAAGCTCTAAGGACATAACTTGCAATGTTACTTCTGCACTGTTGAAATACTGATTCTGGTGTTGACCTCCCAAATATTACCAGTCATCACCTACCTCATTCAGGACCATCTGCTTGACAGAGTTCTACTAGGTACTGTGCTGTCCTCACAAAGTCGATGAGTGAATATTTGAGCATGTCTTTGGTATCAGTATTCTGGCTTGTGGCCTCTTTGTGGAGGACAAAATGTCACAGAGCCCAAAAATGGCACCTTCCACTGAACAAGGGCATCAAAATGCACGTGAAAGGAAAAAAAAATAGTGTATCATCTGTCTCTGGAGGCCCTGTCCCTGAGTAATGAAGACCTTCATTCCTGACATACAAACTGCAAAGGAACCTAAAATCCTACCAACTATTTATTAATATGCTTTGCTAATGCCATTCAGGTAATTGCTTCAGGCCACCATCCCCAAAATTAAGCTAACACAAAGATGTAAGTCCACTCAACTTGTCCTGATACATTAGGAGTAGTAAAGTCTGAAAAGTCATCCCACATTAATTATCCACAGTACTTCAACACTATTTGAAAACATGATTATAGTTGGGGCACCTGGGTGGCTCAGTCAGTTAAGTGGCCAACTCTTGGTTTCACCACAGGTCATGATATCAGGGTCATGAGACTGAGCCCCAAGTAGGGCTCTGTGCTCAGTGTGCAGTCAGCTTGAGATTCTCTCTCCCTTTACCGTTGCTCCTCCCCTCCCCGTCTCAGTCTCAGAAAAATAAAATCTTAAATAAAAATAAAAAAAAAAAAGAAAAGATGACTATAGCCAATCAATCTTGCCTCCTTCCAACATTAAACTCAGTGTGCAGATTTTAGTGTTCTTCCAGTCTTGGAGACTTTGAGGGAATCCCAAAAAGTTCTCTTCAAGAGAGGGTAACATACCCACCGAAACTGTTTGTATAGCTGTCTATAAAGAACCTCTTAACTGGATCCAAAGTTGTATAAAATCTAACATCTATAACATTTATTAAATGGTCCTTAAAAAAATAATTGCTACATCAAAAGGTCTCTCAACAACTGAAATAGCATTCCTCCCTAATGTTTGGAGGAAGCATCCCCCCCCTTTTTTTAAAGATTTATTTATTGAAAGAACGAGAGAGAGAGAGAGAGAGAACGCACACATGAGCAGAGGGAGGGCCAGAAGAAAAAGCAGACCCCCAGCTAAGCAGGGAGCCCGATGTGGGGCTCAATCCAAGGACCCTGGGATCATGACCTGAGCCAAAGGCAGACACTTAACCGACTGAGCCACCCAGGCGCCCCGAAACAGGTTTTTTTTTTTTTTTTTTTTTTACATAGGGACCATCCTGTTTTCGTACATACTCTTCAAGAAAAGCATGTTTTTAAGTGAAACATTAAATAAATAAAAACACCCTATTCTTTGGACCAGCAACTCCATCTTTAGGATTTTATCTTACAGATAAACACTAGCTCTGGAATGCAAAAAAAATTTTTTTATACACACAATTTTAAACCCTCTTTACAGATATTACAGCATTTATCACAGCTATATAACACATCACACACACAGGCACACACAAACACACACACACAAAATGTATAAAATCCCCCCCAACGAAAAATGGTTTAACCAGTTTAACCATTCCCCCACAGGAATGGTTAAACAAACCATGGAACTTACAAGCCATGGCATTATAATTTGGCCCGTAAGAATGAGGTAGAATTATGTGTGCTGATACGGACAGGTGCCAATATCCTGAAAAAAGAAAATTGCAACAAAACACATTCTACTGCCCCATTTGAGTTTAAAAATAAAGTTCTATTTCTAAACCTGAATACACTGCAGTTATATTAATGAATATAATTATTCATTTAACTGTATTTTACACACACACACACACACACACACACAATTTCCACATATATTTAACAATGGAAGTTAAAAGCCCTGCCGATCATCTTTGGGTAAAGTCTACCACATGGCTTTGGGGAGAAAATAATCCATTTCATAATAAGTAGAAAGCCATGCTTCCAACAACTATCCAATGACTACTGAGAAAACATTCTGTTCTTGTCACCACCCGAAAACCCCAGCTCCAGATCAGGATCAACTGTTACAAACAGTCTCATGGATTCCAGGACCACCTCAGCAAGGACCTCTTTTCCAGCCTTCATGAGTCACATATGGTCCTCTGCAGAGACCACAGGCCTACCTGGATGTAGGACTTACTTCTGCCTTTAGCTTCTGGAAGGACTCCCTAATGATGGACCTCAGCTTGTCTGACAGCTCCCTATAATGCCAGCAAATCCCAACCACCACCGCCCTCCCCACACCACTGGGACCCATATTTGGGGGAAAGACACCTCCAGCCTCATCCAACCACTCAGCTCAGGGACTCTGGTCAGTAACCCAGCTACAATGTTATCTGAGAGCCAGTGGGGAAGTGAAGGTTGGCTCCTCCTCAGAAAAAAAGGTTGGGGACCTCTGAATTACATCTAGTCACTGGGACATATGGGGCAGCATTATAACTCCGGAACTTCAAACAGCCAGCCCTCAAAGTGACAATGGAGAGAAAATGAGGCCCAGTAAGAGGCAGCAGGGAAAAAGAAAGCAGCAGTGAACAGAAGGGACAGAAAAAGGGAAAAAGGCTATTAACACAGAAAGTGAGTTGGGGACATGAAAGAAGAGGTTAGAGCACAGAGAGGAGGAGAAGGACCCAACTCTGCCCCCTGCCAAGTTAAGAGGACGCATTATAAAGGGACAGGTCCATCGCTCCCAACAAGCCTGACAAGGCCACTTCCCAGGCCAGGTCCCCCACCAGCACAGCCCCTGCAAGACTGGCTCCCCTGCCCCCTCCCAGAACATTAGATTAGGCTTTGTGGGAAATTTGAAATCCCGATGGCTTAGAAAGAGGCCCCTACAGCTTAATGTGGTGGCAATTTAAGTAAGCATTGCTGGTTCCTGCCAGCTCCTGGGCCAGCCAGGGCTCTGCTTTGCCAGTAGCCCGCTCTCCTGACCCTCGGAGCAAAGGAGCAACCCCGTCAGCGCTGTGGGGGCGCCTCTTAATGGGCCAGAGGGAATATCATGTCACACCAGCCAGAGCCACTGCTGCCTACCATGTGCCCGTGTGGGCCACCCTAAGAGACCAGACCAGCCCCAAGCAGCAAGGTCTCTCCTCCTTTCTTCATCTTCACTGGCCTTTTAGAGTGAAAGGCAATAAGGCCCAACCAAGGTTCAAAAAAAACAAATGCTAAGGAATTCCAGATTTCTGTCAGTAACATCCACAAAGAGCTATGAGGTATGAGGAAGACAAGGGGCTCAAAGTAGTGGCGGGTACTGATGAGTTTAAAACAAAAACAAAAACAAAAAACTGCAATCCACCCAGAAATAAACCCACACTGATATGGCCAATTAATCTACAACAAAGGAGGCGAGAATATACAATGGGGAAAAGACCGTCTCTTCAGCAAATGGCGCTGGGAAAACTGGTCAGCCACATCCAAAAGAATGAAACTGGACCACTTTCTCAGCATACACAAAAATACTCAAAATGGATTCAAGATTTAAATGTGAGACCTGAAACCACGAAACTCCTAAAACAAAAACCATAGGTAGTGAATTCTTTGACACTGGTCATAGAAACATTTTTCTACATATGCTTCCTCAGGCAAGCCAAACAAAAGCAAAATTAAAGTATTGGTACTAAAGCAAAATAAGAAGCTTTTGCCGGCGAAAGAAACCATCAATAAAAACTACTAAAAAGGAAAAGATATTTGCAAATGATTGATTTGATAAGGGGTTAATATTCAAAATCCATAAAGAATTTTTTAAAAAGACACATTCACACACGCATATATGATCTTATACAACTCAACATCAGAAAAACAAATCCAATTAAAAAATGAGCAGAGGACCTAGAGACATTTTTCCAAAGAAGACAAACAGATGACCAACAGACACTTGAAGAGATGCTCAATGTTCCTCATTATCAGGAAAATGCAAATCATACCCACAATGACATAGCACCTTACACCCATCAGAAAGGCTAGAGTCGAAGACAAGAAATAACAAAAAATAAGCAGCAAAAAACAAAGACAAGAAATACCAAGTGTTGGTGAGGATGTGGAAAGGAGCCCTTGTGCATTGCTGGTGGGAATTCAAACTGATGCACCACTCTGAAAACCAGTATGGAGGTTCCTTAAAAAGTTAAAAATAGAATTATCATATGATCCAGTAATTTCACCACTGGGTATTTACCCAAGGGAAACAAAACAACTAATTAAAAAAGATATATGCACCCTATGCTTATTGTAGCATTATTTATAATAGGCAATATACGGCTAGAGCCCCTTGTTAGCTTAGTCTTAATCTTGGGGTTTTGAGTTGATATATGCTCCCCAAATGATCCTGCCCCAAGGCCCAATACCAAAAGCTGACTGGTAAAGCACTGTGGACAGCATTAAAAATTTAATGTGTCATGGGTGCCTGGGTGGTTCGGTTGGTTAAGTGTCTGACTCTTGATTTCAGCTCAGGTCTTGATCTCAGGGTTTTCAGTTCAATCCCCACATTGAGCTCCATGCTGGGTGTGGAGCCTACTTTAAAAAAATAAAATAAGGGGCGCCTGGGTGGTTCAGTGGGTTAAAGCCTCTGCCTTCAGCTCAGCATCAGGCTCTCTGCTCAGCGGGAAACTGCTCCCCCCCACTCTCTGCCTGCTTGTGATCTCTCTCTGTCAAATAAATAAAATCTTTAAAAATAAAATAAAAATTAATGTGGCAAAAGTTTAGCACCTCTTCCCAGGTCATCTTCTTCCCAAATAACTTTGTTGTTAATTGTTCCCCATCCCTATCTTTCTTTGAACAATGAGACCATGTGGTCTGGTAGTTTTCAGTAGTGATATATTTTCTGGGCCAACTTTCTGGGGATGACTAATGATTCTTTAGCATAAATCAGAGAACTAATGATAGACATTGTGAATACAACATTACTCCTCAATGAGTAAATTTAGGTAGATCAAACTCTCCTCCCACCATGACTACCAACACTGCCTTAAACCATTTAACTGAAAGGCTTCACAAAAATATAAATCATCCCTTGTTTTTGGCAAAGTCATACTACGGAACTGCTGTCCATAGAGACTGAATTCAAACCACCTGTCTCCCCTGCTTTAGAAGTAAGGGCCCATCAAGTTTCCTAACTCAGGTTCCGAGGCCTAAATCAATACTAATATTCTACCCATGTCTCTTAAAAACCACACAAGAAATCATTCCAAGTTCATTTCCTTTTGAAGAGTCCTTTGTAAATAGTGCACAAAGTGGTGTGAACCTTTTTGGCTGGAGAGTCAACTCATGCCCAATCCCCTTGCTTCTGTACTGCTGTTTAATTGCTGACTCCCACTTTATAGCCAAGCCAATTAGTAGCCTTGGCCAAGTGCTGGGAGCTTGGAGGCTTGTAACTCCATGCTGCCTGAGAAAAACAAGAAGCCTCTCCCATCAGAATTTTCCTCATGTGAAAACCATGCCTAGCCAACAAATGCCGGAAGTCTAAGAGAGATGGAGACTGTAGTTCTGTCCAGTTCCTGGGCACACCACTAAGCATATGAGTATCTGAGTAGCAGGACCAGCGGACTGACACAGGATATGGGAATTTTAAGAGAGGACTATTTTCATTCCTCAATTAATTTATGAAGTATTATTACCACTTTTATTTCTGATGAGAATAACGAATTCCTTTAGAGCTGACAGGATATTGAGTAGAAAGCTCCAGAAAGCTCCACACCTGGCTAAGTTACTGGCTTCTTCTAGGCACTCTAAGAGAATCAAAAAAGAGGGGGGAACCATCGAACTGATTTCCTTATGAAACATAAACTTGCATTTACCCTCAGGCCTCCAGGTGTTGATTATAGGTTTATCGATAACCAAATACTGCAGAAAAAGCCAACAAAACACCTTAGAGTCTGAATAAGGATTTCAACAAAATTTCGAATGTTCACCTCTTTTTTATTTCATTACATCTCAAAATACACCATTCAGCTGTGGCGGTATCATAGCCAATGAGGTTTATCTGAAGCATGATTATTGCTAATTGAAAAGATTCAGTTTTGGAAGAACTCAGATTTCATACACGCCTCTCATTAATTCTCCTTGGTACCTCTGCGAAGGGAGTTCTAACTATTATCCCGTTTCAAGGTCGAGGAATGTTTCTCTCCCAAGAAAGGACAGCCTGCTGGGAGGGCCCCTGGGTGACAAAGGGCAAGGCTAAGAATTCTCCTAGCTCAGTCTCTGGCCTGTACCCCCGCCTGGCCTCTCACTTTGGCTCCTAGCCCCTTATGGGACAGCATTCCCGTTCCTCAACACAGAGCAGCCAACCCCGGTGTGTATCATACTTAGGTTTAGGGAAACACATGAAAATATTTTTCCTGACATCATATTCTCTACCAGTGGGAAAACTTGTGTGGGTGGCATGGGTGAATGAAAGCAGAAAATTTCCCAAAACTCTTGGCCTACTTAATGGCCCTGACAACACATACTTAGAGTGTTTGGGGGGTGGGAGTGGGCTGTTTCTTTTCAAAGGAAGCATGATGAGTCAGCTGGTTCAAATACATCCAAAGAGATTTAGAAAACAAAACAAAACAAAAAAAAAAGATTTAGAAAATGGTTAACAATCCTTTTTAAATGTGGCGGAGAAATCTAACCTTCAAAGATTCTAAATATTACAGGACTCCTGCAAAGACCCTTAAAAATCATTATCACAAAAGCCCTACCACCTGTAGGAAAAACTCCTCAGCGAGTACTTCGTGGTAAATGCCCATTGCTCAGGTGATCTATCATAAAACTTATTTCACAGAGAATGGCCTCACTGATCTGAAGGGAGGGTCATTTTCCCTAAGTGCCACCCCCTGGATTTGCCCTCCCTTGAGTACTGTGCTGGTTTGGGCTGCACAAAAGTTGCCGCCACCTTCCCAAGTTCTCTGCCGTTCCCTAAACTACCTTCTACTGTACAGGATCCCTAGAGGGCCAATTCTATTTTCTGCAGCAAACATAACACAAACTGGTGGGAAGGTTCAGCCATTTCACATTCTCCCAGAAAACAAATTGCTAAGGTTCAGTATAAAATGGAAAGCAGCGACTTTTTTTTTTTAAGGTCACAGAATCAGCAAATTTCAGAACTGGGAAAAAAGCATAAATCAGCAAATCGTTACTCTTAAATAATCAAAATTTTTTGTTTCTTGGGAGGCCTGGGTGGCTCAGTCAGTTAACCAGCTGGCTCTTAATTTCCTCAGGTCATGATTTCAGGGTTGCAGGAACAAGTTCCCGCATGGAACTCTGCCAGGAGCCTGCTTGAGAGTTTCTCTCTCTTCCTCTCGCTCTCTGCCCCTCCCCGCCACTCACATGCCAGCATTCTCTTAAAAACAAAAACAAAACAAAACCCTTGAGGGTGCCCGGATGGCACCTTCAGTTAAACATTTGCCGTACACTCAGGTCATGCCAGGATCAGGGATTTAGACCTACAAGGGCTCCTTGCTGGGTGGGGAGCCTGCTTCTCCCCTCCCTGTGCCTGCTGCTCCCCCTGCTTGTGCTCCCCCTTCTTGTGTTCTCTCACACATGCTCTCTCTGTGCCAAATTAATTAATTAAATTTTTAAGAAAAATTGTTTCTCAGGAAAGTAAGACAAATGGCCAATTAACACTTAAACAGCCTTAAGCTGAGAAGCCCACAAGAGGAAGGGGGCATGTATGAAAGAGCACCTTTTAGTTCTGCGATTAACGAAAAACACGAGACTCCTTTCAGTTTCCCCAATGTTCCATTTCATGTTTTGGGCATGGATTATCCTTTAATAACTTTCCCCCATTAACTCTCCTACCAATCACTTGGCATTTGGGTTTCACTTTGGGGATAATGAGTGTTTATAAGACACTGAAACCTCTGAAGGCCAAGTGCTGTGGACAATACAACCCCATGCTTAATGAGGGGGACAAGCTCACAGGTAGACATTAAATCCGGTCAAAAGAGACAAGAGGAACCCAAGACTAGGTCAGTAGAGGGGCAGGTCTTGATCTGGGATTTTTAAAGTTCGAGCCCCACCTTTGGTACAGAAGTTACTTAAAAAAAAAAAAAAAAAAGGCAATAAGAAAATGGGTGCTTCCTTTTCCTGACAAGGATTTTTTTTTTAATTTAACACTGGCTGGGGGCGCCTGAGTGGCTCAGTGGGTTAGGGCCTCTGCCTTAGGCTCAGGTCATGGTCCCAGATCCTAGGATCGAGCCCCGCATTGGGCTCTCTGCTCAGCCAGAGGCCTGCTTCCTCCTCTCTCTCTGCCGGCCTCTCTGCCTATTTGTGATCTCTGTCTGTCAAATAAAATCTTTTAAAAAAAAAAAAAATTAACACTGGCTGGAGTGGAGGCACCTGGCTGTCGGCGTCCTTGTTATATTTCATAAGCAGGGGTCGCAGAATCCCAACAGGCCAGAGTTCTAGGCGTTGTCACCTCTTTCCCAGGCTGTTCCCAGCAGCCTCCTCAGCGTCTCCCCATCCCAGTGTTCCCCTTACCCCAACCCAGCCCACGATTCAGTGGCTCCCAAACCCTCAACCGGGCACTCAAGAGTTTTTCCTAACCAGCCCTAACCTAATTCTCCGAAGTTTTTTGTTGTTGTTTGCTTGTTATTTTTCCCAAAACAGCCCTAGCCCTTGGTCTAGTCAGTCACCCAACAGTCTCGTCTTTCCTTCACCTCCTGCGCAAGGCTCGCGGTCTCCTTCCGCGGAGGTCCTCTTTCCCTCTATTCTTCCATCCCCCAACCGCTGCGAGGAGATTAGTCCTCAACCCTCAGGACTCCACTCAGATTTCACCTACACCAACAGGTCCACTGAGATCCCAGTTACCCCCCTCTCAAGAATCAGGATTCCTTCGCCTCCCCTAACACCTTCTCTGAACACCCCGACCTCTGCTCTCACAAGAGGGGCTCCCGAGCGGCCTCCCGGCCCCCGGCAGCGTCTCAGAAATCGCAGCCCAAGGCGAAGAGCTGCAGAAGCCTCCCGTACAAATCCCTCGGGACGGGGTGTGGCGGTCCCCGCTTAGCACGCCGAATCCGGGCATGGCGAGACCCGCTGAAATGCGGAGCCCCTTCAGACCATAGCCCAGTGGCCGGCCGGGCGGCGCAGGATCTCCACTCTCCCAGCCTCCAACAGCGGCGCGGCGACTCAGAACCGGACTAACAGCCGCGGGGCTCCTGGGTGGGCTTTGCGCCGGCTCCCGGCCCCTCCCCTGGGGCTGCGCACACCCCATCCTAAGTCGGTCCGTCCCGTCCCGGTGCCCGCCGCCCTAGGGGTGCTCTTTGGGGGGCTCGCGGGCGCGCCAAACCTCCGAAGGGCCCTGCCCGCGCCTTACCCGCTCCCCGGTTCCAGCTTGGCTGGGCCTGCGTCCGCCCCGACTCACCTCTCCTCTTCTCGAATCCGTAGGGCACTGGTTTGGTAGACCTGACCCGACCAGATGAGACTGCACCAGATGCACCGCACCTGCCACCGAGCGAGAGAGGAGCAGCCGCGAGCCTGACGTCAGGTCTGCCCCGAGCACCGAGAGCTCCGAGTCACCTGATCACCCCGGCAACGCGCGCGGGGCGGGGCGAGGCGGGGGGCGGCGTCACAGCACGAGCCCCACCCCCAGCCGGCCGGCCTCTGGGCGCCTCCGGGAGCGCTCCGGGTCGCTTGGCTTGGTGAGAACCCGAGGCGGGATCCGGGCTTTCCTGCTCCTGCCTCTGATCTGGGGTGGACCTGAGACTCCCAACAGGCACTCGTTTCAGGTTGGATCAGTCACGAAGACTCCAGATGATTACCCATCTCCGCTAGGACAGGTGCCTGGCTGCCCCCGTTGTAACCCGCTCACTGTAGGCCTCTCCTCCTGGTGTCTTCTTGGTCTACACCCGCATAGTCCGGGATTCGTGAGCTGTACCTGAGAGGAGTGGGGCTATGGCTAACTGGATTGCTCTCTGGCAACTTTTCCTCATAACTGTCACAGCAAGTAGTGCAGCTTTTGCTAGAGAATGTAATAAGACCTCATTCTTTCAGGCGCAGGCCCAAGACTTCCTGTCCTAAAGGTCTTCTTCTGTTCCAACAGGGAGAGAAATGACTGAAACACTCCCAGAGCAAAGTCTAGGAAAAACCTGCAAGTCCTACTTGCAAAGATTTTTTTTTGTTACTCATTTTAGAAATTGATTTTTCTCTAATGTACTCCCCTTGCTTGCTACAGCCATAGGCATACACCTCTGTGACTGATGTAGACCATCAGCTTCAAAGTGAGAATTTAACATCCCATGGAGGTCCCAGTTTGAGAACCACTTTTTATCTCCTCTCTTGGCTTCTTGCTGATTGAATTTCATTTTAGTTTTACTCTCTTATTCCCTGCGCTGCTGTGGAGGTTTCATATATATTGTCCTTCCCTCTCAAACTATAGGATTTTAGACCCGTCAGAGAGAAAAACCATGGGCCCCAAAAGGTGTCACTTTGTCCAAGTCACCAAACCCAGGCTTTTTTTCTTTTTTAAGATTTTTAAAGGGGCGCCTGGGTGGCTCAGTAGGTTAAGCCTCTGCCTTCGGCTCAGGTCATGATCTCAAGGTTCTAGAATCAAGCCCCGCATGGGCTCTCTGCTCAGCAGGGAGCCTGCTTCCCCACCCCCACACCTCTCTGCCTACTTGTGCTCTCTCTCTATCAAATAAATAAGTAAAATCTTTAAAAAAAAGATTTTAAAAAAGTTATTTATGATAGAGAGAGAGAGGGAACACAGCACAGGGGAGGTGAAGATGGAGAAGTAGGCTCCTCACTGAGCAGGGAGCCTGATATGGGGCTTGATCCCAAGATGCTGGCTGGGATCACGCCCTGAGCTGAAGGCAGACGCTTAACGACTGAGCCACCCAGGTGCCCCAAAGTCAGGCTTAATAACACAACGTAATTGCAGTTTCAACCTTTGCCAGAAATGTGGTCAGGAATTTCCTGATAAGCACCAATGAGGCAATCTGTCACGTGGCACTCTCCATCCCTCAAAGGAAGGTGGGGTAATCTGCATTACAGGAATCCCGCTACTCTACCCCTAACGGAATATCCTTTCTCTTCTTTTGCTAATAACTTCCTTGCTCCAACCTCACTCCTATGAAAAAAATCTCTTCCATTTTGTACAAATCCCCTCTACTAGGTAGATGGGATGCTGCCTGATTTAGGAATCATTTATTAAAGCCAATTAGACCTAAAAGATAAAAAAGTTATTTTACAATCAGTTTCTAGTGAGCACCTTTTGGCGTTGCCCAGCTAACTGGCAATGCCCAGCTGACTGAGACATTGTCTTGGAAGATCAGGAGTTGATGAATAGTATGTCTCATATCAAAGTACCACCTGTACTGTTTACTATTTACTTAATAGTTTAAAGTGATACTTTTTCTTTTATACATATTTTTTTAAAAGAAATGCATATAAATGGGAAAAAAGACAGTTGTGAGGGGTGCCTGGGTGGATCAGTCAGTTGATCAAATGCCTTCTGTTTGGGTCATGATCCCAGGGTTCTGGGATGGTGGAAACCTGAGTCAGGCTCCCTGCTCAGCAGGGAGTCTGCTTCTCCCTTTCCCTCTGCTGCTCTCTTTGTTTCTGCTCTCCCTCGCTCTCTCTCTCAAATAAATAAATAAAATATTTAAAGGGGAAAAAAAGACCGTTGTGAAAGGTAGAGAAGAATCATGGCTTCAGACAAAGTATTAGCTCTACTAACAGAAGAGACTGAAAACATGACCCCAGGGTCCCAAAGGGCAGAGATGAGCGGGCAGGAAGATGCTGGGACCTGGGCAGGGTAGGGAGAACTGGGTTGTATGGCAGATCTGAAGAGGGGAACTCCATGTGGAGGTGGGGGGTGTGCTGAATTGAGCGGGAATGAGGTTTGAGGGAAATGGTGGCGGGGAAACATGCTGAGAACCGAGACAGAGAAGGGGTTGGAGAGAAAGGAGAAGCACCAGGGGTTTAGGGACAGAGGCCTATTAGCCTCTGAGGAATGAAGGTCACTCACACAACACCCCAAAATCACATTTGGACCATCAGGGGTAAGATCCACCCTTTACAGAAACTAGTACAGAGTAACTGATGCAGAGCTCATCTGTTCCTAGGTATACTCCGACAGCAAGACTTTTTGGCTAGAAAATTTTCCAGGCCTTTGGGAGCAAGCATATGCCGCTGAGGTTCTAATGAGGGCAGGGCAAGGTGAGGAAGGGGGTATAAGGCAGGGATAAGCGTCTTTAAAGGGAGGAAAGCTTCTCAGGCAAGTTGGGACAAATGGAGGCTGTGCTGGGGAAGAAGAGATGATGAGACACATTTTCAGTAAGGTCCCTGGCCACTCCCCTTTTACTGAGTGGGTAGGAACTGAGAGGGCTTAACTATCAAAAGAAAAACAGGGGTGCCTGTGTGGCTCAGTGGGTTAAAGCCTCTGCCTTCGGCCCAGGTCATGATCCCAGGGTCCTGGGATTGAGCCCCGCATCTGGCTCTCTGCTCAGCAGGGAGCCTGCTTCCTCTTCTCTCTCTCTCTGCCTGCCTTTCTGCCTACTTGTGATATCTCTCTCTGTCAAATAAGTAAATAAAATCTTAAAAAAAAAAAAGAAAAAGAAAAACAGAACATTTCCCACCTTCACATCCACCTCCACATCCATAGTAAAGGAGGGTTCTCATGTGAGTACAAACCCAGAGAATGTTGCTGCAGCAGCCAAGAACCCAAGAGACATGGCCAGGTTATACATCCCATGTGGTTCTTTTCTAGAATTTGACCTCAAGGCCCAGAACTCAGCAGCCTGCCAGTGGTAGAAGTTGCTGGAGTTTGACCAGGTTTCTTCACACAACAGTGGCGAGTTGCCTTCCATTCCTGGAAAGAAAGAAAAATGTCTGTGTAGAAGGCCCTGACAAAGCATATTTTCTGTAAAAGTTCATTAGCCACAGAAACTGCAATGGATTTTCCACATATGTGACTTCAGGAGAACCAGCTAGGACTGCAGGGGCGGCACAGTACAGGGTTCGGGGAGCCTGGGATTCATCCATTTCATGAACGTGGCCATCTTACCCACTTTCTCTGAGCCTCGATCTTACCTACAAAATGGGGATAATAACACCTACCTCTTTTACATTTTTTTTTTAAAACACCTTCCTTTTAAACTTTACAGGAAGTCTCAATGAAAGGAAGAATCCAGATTCATGATTTTTCACAAGGCCATTTTATCTCGGATTTTTTTTTAAGTAGGCTCTATGCCCAACATGGGGCATAAACTTACAAACCTGAGATTAAGCGTCACACACTCTGCCCTCTGAGCCAGCCGGGAGCCCCTTCACAAGGCCATTTTAAAAACCGTTATATTCTTAGGGGTGCCTGGGTGGCTCAGTCAGTTAGGTGGCTGGCTTCAGCTCTGGTCATGACCTCAGACTCCTGGCATGGAGCCCCATGTTGGGCTCCCTAATCAGCAGGGAGTCTGCTTCTCCCTCTCCTGTGCTCTCTCCCTCTCTCTCTTTCAAATAAATAAATAAAATATTTTTAAAAATAAAAATAAAAACCATCGTATTTTCACTGGATCCCATTTGTTCACTCAACAACAATCCAATGAAAGAATGTTTCTTGGATGGCTAATGTGCACTCTCAGCTGTGATGGCCACGAAAGGAGAGGTGCTCCTTTAACAACTCCTCCAGGCAACTGCCTCCTGCTGGGAAAGTCAGGGAGCAGGAGACCTGGTAAGGCCCCTGTGAAAATGAAGGCTCAACTATGTTGTCATGCTCTTCTGTATTCCCAGCATTCATGAAAGGGAGGCCACACCAGCTGCACAGGCTAAGGTGGGATGCATGAAAGGAAGGGTGTGGAGTGGAGCCTGGAAAGGCAGGATTTGGAGAAGTAGGAGAAAAGAGAGCATTCTCAGTATATATGTGCTGAGTAAATGAACGAATGACTAAACAAATAAGCAAAGATGGGGTGCCGGGGTGGCTCAGTGGGTTCAGTCTCTGCTTTCAGCTCAGGTCATGATCTCAGGGTCCTGGGATCAAGCCCCACATCGGGCTCTCTGTTCAGCGGGAGCCTGCTTCTCCCTCCCTCTCTGCCTGCCTCTCTGCCTACTTGTGATCTCTCTTTCTCTGTCAAAATAAATAAATAAAATCTTTAAAAAACAAAACAAAACAAAAAAAAAGGAAAAAACCAAATAAGCAAAGACAATAAAATCAGAGAACAGTAGGCATGACTGTAAGACCTGCCTGAGTGGGCTGTGGGAATTGAAGAGCTGTGAGGAACAAACTAAGAGACACTACAGGTTGTAGAAGAGCTCTGAAGATAGCAGAATCTTCTGGTAGGAGCATGGGGTCTAGAACTGGAATGACAGGGCTGCATTTAGACTATATCACTTATTGGCCATGGGACTTGAGCAAGTTACTTGACCTCTCTGTGCTTTAATTTTCTCAACTAAAAAAAAAAAAATAGGGATAGCATTAATATCTACTTTAGAGCATCATTTTGAGGATTAACTGAGATAATGCATGTGAGAGCATAGTGCTAGCACCCCATAAATGCTCTAAACTGTGAACTTTTAGTCTCAGCATTTGTTTTATTAAATGGTAAGAGGAGAGGAACCTGGGTGGCTTAGTCGTTAGGCATCTGCTATCAGCTTGGGTCATGATCCCAGCATCATGGGATCGGCTCCCAAATCGGGATCCCTGCTCAGGGGGGAGACTGCTTCTCCCTCTTCAGCTCCCCCATGCTTGTGTTCCCTCTCTCACTATCTCTGCCATAAATAAACAAAACCTTAAAAAAAAAAAGGCTAAGAAGAATATAGATTCAATATGAAACCTACAGTGAAACAGCGAAACTCCTGGAAATGGGAAATGGGAAAGGGAGGCAGTTTTTTTTTTAAATTAACATATAATGTATTATTTGCCCCAGGGGTACAGGTCTGTGAATCATCAGGCTTACACACTTCACAGCACTCACCATAGTACATACCCTCCCCAATGTCCATCAACCAGCCACCCTATCCCTACCTCACCACCCCCCAGCAACCCTCAGTTTGTTTCCTAAGATTAAGAGTCTTTTATGGTTTGTCTCCCTCCCTGGTCTCATCTTGTTTCATTTTTTTCCACCCTGCCACCCATGACCCCCCGCCCTGCCTCTAAAATTCCTCATATCAGAGAGATCATATGATAATTGTCTTTCTCTGATTGACCTATTTCGCTTAGCATAATACCCTCTAGTTTCATCCACATCATTGCAAATGGCAAGAGTTCATGCTTTTTGATGGCTGCATAGTATTCCTGTGTGTGTATGTGTACCACATCTTCTTTATCTATTCATCTGTTCATGGACATCTAGGTTCTTTCCATAGTTTGGCTATTGTGGATGTAGCTGCTGTAAGCATTCGGGTGCATGTGCCCCTTCAAATCACTACGTTTGTAACTTTGGATTAATACCCAGTAGTGCGATTGATGGGTCATAGGGTAACTCAATTTTCAACTTTTTGAGGAACCTCCATGCTGTTTTCCAGAGTGGCTGCACCAGCTTGCATTCCCACCAACAGTGTAGGAGGGTTCCCCTTTCTCCATATGGGAGGCAGTCTTTTGTTAAGAATCATTGGGCAGCAGAGTTCAGGCTGGTCAGAAAGGAAGGGGGTGGGTTATGGCAAAGTTGTAGCCCCAAAGGGTCAAGAAGGGCTGATAAAGGACTGGAAATAAGCCTTCCTCAAAAAGAGAAAGCCTTCTACCACTTCCTCAGAGCTGTGTGGAATTGGAGCCTGGCACACAGAAGCACCCAGTAACTGTATTAAACAGCCTCCCCTAGATGCTGTGCAAGTTGAACATCTTTATGGAGCTCCCTGGCTCATTGGCAAACACTAGTGGAACTCTTCTAGGTTTCCACTAGATAAACCTAGAGTCCAAAAAGTTTTATTTTATTTTTTAAAGATTTTATTTCTTTGACACAGAGAGAGAGAGCGCAAGCAAGGGGAGCAGCAGACAGAGGGAGAGGGAGAAACAGGCTCCCCACTGAGCAGGGAGCCCAATGCATGGCTCGATCCCAGGACCCTGGGATCATGACCTGAGCCAAAGGCAGATGTTTAACCGACTGAGCCACCCAGGAGCCTCAAGTCCAGAGAGTTTTAAAGCACTGGAGAAATCCACTAAGACCTGGCCTCTGGCTTATTTCAGTGTCTTCTACTTATGGAAGTAGACAAATGAACACATGTGAAAACAAAGCCAATGAATGTGGCCAACACCAGCACTGACTTCAGCAGAGAATGACCAGATTCTTATTTTGTGTCAGGGTATTAAAGAAATGAAACAAACACTTACGCTTCTTCTTCTCTTTCTTAGTTCACTGCTCTGCCAGAGTCTAATGGAATTTGAGGTCCAGGTCAAGGAAGAAGAGGCAAACTCATCAGTTTGCCTCTGGCCATGGTTCAAGATTTTGGTTTTCATCTGAGCAATGAGTCTCACAGTTTTGTGCCTCTTTTCCTGATCTACATTTTCAGATTCTACTTTACTAGGCAGGAACATCTTCAATGTAATTGACTAAAATGTTATTCAAATTGGTATAAGAAAGAAGGAAAGAGTTTTTATTGGCTCATGAAACCAAAAATTCCAAGGTAAGTTTCAGGCATAGCTGGATCCAGTCACTCAAACACTGTCACCAGGAATCTCCTCTCCTGCTTTCTCTGGGCCAGCTCTCTTTTCTCTGCATTCTCAAGTAGCGCCTCTGAGTTTCACAATTACATTCTCACAGTAAAAAGTCCCAGCAAACAAAAGGCATTCTCTTTCCCAACAGTCTTAAGAAAAGTTCCAGGTTTAGTGTTTACACTGGCTTTGGGTAACTTGACTTTTTCTTGACTTTTTTGGAGTCAAGAGGTGTGACACCATGACCCAGCTGCAGAGGAAAGCTGGGGGTGAGGTTAGGCACCACCAACTCCTACAGTTGGAAGTGTGCAAGGCAGGTTTTCCTAGGAAACCTGAAGTTTAATTACCATAACTAGGAAGTGGATGCTAAACAAACAAAAAACACAGCTGACCCCTACATGCCACCAAAACCCAAACCATAAGCCTTTGGCACAAGAGAAACAACAGTCCAACAGGCTAATATTGAATTAGTTTGGGAGTCAGCCTATCTTCACCTGTATTTCCAGGAAAGTTGCATCCAACGGGGAGCAAATTTCAGCACTCAGAGGTTGAGCCTTCTTGAGATCGTGGCATAAAACCAGCCATTGGTTTTACCTAAATACACTCTCCTTTCTGGAAGTGTTATTTCTGAGGAAAGTGCTTCAGGGAGCACTTAATGCTTTAAATGTTTGTACAGCACCTTGAGCTCTCAAGAAGCATCATATAAATGCGTGCGCTTTTAATTGTGATTTTTTGAAGCACTGATTCCTCAAGTGGCCTGGTATTTGGATAATGATCTTAGGACCCCAGTCCTGGAGAAAACCACATTTTTCTCTAAGGCAATGACGCAGGGGAGTGTGGCCATAAAATTCCCATCAGTAATGTTGAAGAATAGCCCTGAAATACTCACCCATTATGTCCATTTGCATTTATATTTTTAAAAATGGGCCGATAATAATAATGAAGCACACGACATATGAGGCATAAGAACTAAGGACAAAATTAAATCCACGTATTCATTCAATACACTTGCTACATGCCTACCATGTGCCAGGGACTATCCTAAACTTTGAGGGTGTAGAAATTTTTAAAAAATGGATTTAGAAAATCCTTGCTTATAGGTGCCTGGGTGGCTCAGTCACTAAGCGTCTGCCTTCAGCTCAGGTCATGATTGCAGGGTCCTGGGATCGAGCCCCGCATCGGGCTCCCTGCTTGGCAGGAAACCTGGTTCTCCCTCTCCCACTCCCCCTGTTTGTGTTCCCTCTCTGATGGTGTCTCTCACTGTCAATTAAATAAAATCCTTAAAAAAGAGAGAAAGAAAGAAAATCCTTGTTTATATGAAGCTTACATTTGCAATAGTGTGTCCATTTGCATACATCTTCCAGCTCTATTATTGACAGGGAATATACAGCAATAAACAAACCTGGCAAAGTCTCAGTGAATGCCATTCTCCTCTTCATAAGGATTAAAAGTCGTCTTCTGAGAGATGCAGACACCTGTTCAAGGGGCCACAGAAAATAAGTAGTACAATCAGACTGAAATTTGTATCTCCTTATCTGCCTCTAAATTACTACTCTCTCTTAAGGTGTGGGTGGAGGGTGATAGAGAGTAGTGGGGACTGTGGTAAACCAGAGACCAAGCTCTGTGCAAAGGGAGCCACTATTATTCAGCTCCTGCCATGTGTCACAGGGAAATGTGGCCCATGGCAGCTAGGTTTTCCGAGTTTCCAAGAGGAGCCTGCAAACAGGATTTTGATGTGAAAACTGATTTTTAAAACACCGTGGAAGCAAAAAATAATCTGTCTGGGCATAATTCAGGCCCTGGGTCTGCCCCTCTATTAGAGGCCACAGTGTGGCCAGGAGCATCCCTGGGGAGGTAAGACTCCAGATAGCAGCTCCAAAACTCAGTGTAGGGAGCAAGCTGCAAAAACAGCTGTGGTCCTTGCACAGTCTGTCTCAGGTTGACTTGATATGGCTAAGGTAGAAAACCGGTGGCTTGTTTACTAAAAAAAGCAAAGTCCTTAATGAAAGGGAAGTCTGAGGAAGCAGCTGGAACATTCCACCACCCCCCAGGCCCCAGCGTGGAGGAGGTTGGCATAGAACCATCCTATGGTGGGTTGACAGGCCACGCTTATCTGAAAGGGAAAATTTAACTTCAGGGCGGGCTTCGTGTTACATCTGAGGTCCTAATAATGATTATTATGTTGTCAGCACACAAGACGTGGTTCAAAATAATTCTCCTCCTAAAAGTCACGTTCTACTCGCTTCCTGGCTCTCCTCGCCCCCTCTACCCCTCAGCCTCCCACACTCAGCAAGTCTTTCCTCTTCCCCATCCCATTTGCCAAGGGGTGACAGCCATGGGGCATACGGAGGTCTCCTCCCTGGGGTGGCCTGGGGCCGGAACAGAGTTGGTGGCCACATCTCCTCCAGTCCTAGCTTTTGGGGGAAGGGAGGGAACCCAGAAGAGCTTCCACCTTTAAAAAACATTTGCACCATCAATAGAATGAAACTCTGCAAGATAATAGTTTTACTTACAAAGTGTAAAGGAATTCCCATCCTCCAGATCTTAAGATCAGAAAACCTCTGTTTACTACAAGAATTGTTTCAGAGAGGGAGTGAAATCTGGCACACGGAAAATCCCATTCCTGTCCGCTCTCAACATAGTAGCTTTGCAGCCATATGCCGTTGAGTATGATGGCATCACAGCCAAACAGGACTACGCTGTGGCACGGGAGACAGATTTGCCGCCTCAACCCCCTCCTTCTGCTGCTGGAGGCAGGTGGCAGGGCTGTGAGATCCGCAGATCAGGCAAGGGCTCCCGGTTGGGACCTGACAACTCCGTTTGTGCTATGAGGCCCTGGGAGACTTTTCTTTGGAAAGCACAGGAAGTAAGGACCTAGATTCTTTCTTTCAAAAATTTTATTATGAAAAAAAAAAATTTTATCATGAGAGACAGCGAGCAAGCCTCAGAGTGAGCAAGACCATGAGTAGGGGGGAGGGGTAGTGGGAGAAGCAGATTCCCCGCCAAGCCAGAAGCCTAACCCCAGGCTTGGGCTCCATCCCAGGACCCCAGGACAATGACCATAAGCATGAGCCACCCAGGCGCCCCAGGACATACATACTTTCTGAACAGGACGAGACGGAGAAGACTGGTACTGTGCCCCGCTCCCTTGCTTGGAATATCATTTAAGATGAAGAGAGAAAGTGACCTCTCCCACTTGTGGGGACAGGGCAATGCTAGGATTGGAAAGGTCCAGAGGTCAGTGTTCCAGCCGGGGTTCTTCTGCATCCTGGCTTGGGGACCCAGAACAATTTTCTAAACGTCTAGAGGCCTCATTTCCCTCATCTGTAAAATGGAAATAATGGGACCGAGCCTGCAGTGCTGTAGTGAGGGTCGGGTGGTGCACAGAGGAGAAGCTGCTTTCTCTTCGCAGAACTTACATAGAGCGCCCCACCGCCTTCCTGAATCCCCACCATGCACCCCCCCATCTACACCCTAGGAGAGGGTGCATATGCAGACCTGTGCTTCAGCCTTGGCCCCAATCCTAGTTTCTGCGGCTCCCTGGACACGTCATCGGGATTTTCATGTGATGACCAGGGCCACCCTCTTGCAATTCTTTAGCTGCCGCTGTGGAGACACAAGATACCTTTGCTCCCACTCCACCCCGAGCCTTATTTTGGAGGCCACCTTTGCCTGAATTGCTGGACTGCTTTGGCCACATTCCAGATGAGAACACACCTGCCCCACCTCCTGCTCCAGGCCCCTGGACGGCCCAGATGGCAGCTCTGTAGGTATGGCGTCAACCAGTGCCAGAGTGGGAGTGCCCGTCCGCACTCTGTCCATATGCAGTTTCTCGGGCTCCGGTGTAAACCTGTTGCTTCTGACTCCCTGGGACCAGGGTCTAGGGATCTTCAAGTAACAAGCCCAGTGAGGGAGCAGGTGCACATTAAAGTTAGCATCCATGGTCCCCTGGGGCCTCCAAGCATGAATCTCTTCCTCAACCAGTTTCTTGTCATCTGTTCTATTTAACTCATCATTCCCCAGGGGAGCCAGTCCTCCAAGCCAGAAGCCAGGTGGCCCCCCAGCTTCAGGACAGGCCCAATCATCTCTTAACAGAGTTTGGCTCTTCCCCCTGCCCTGCCTGCTCCTGCTCAGGCCTTCCCTGTGATCTCACTCCAGAACCAGTGGTCTTACTCATCACCTGACTGTTCTGGAAGGCTTGATCTGAAATGTTAATTTAGGGACGCCTGCGGGGCTCATCAGTTAAGTCTCTGCCATCATCTCAGGTCTTGATCCCAGGGTGTCTGGGATCAAGTTCCACGTCGGGCCACTTGCTCAGCCATGAACCTTCTACCCCCTCTGCCTGCTGCTCCCCCTTCTTGTACTTGCTCTCTCCCCTGGACAAATAAATAATAAAATATTTTTTTAAAATAATAAAATCTTAAAAAAACATGAAACGTAAATTTGGCTGTAATATTCCCTTACATAAAATTCTTTAGGGTTTTTCCCTCCTCTGCAGGATTCAAAACCCTGTCCCTACAGCCTCAGATCTCCTGCCATTTCCACTCCTACAGGGAAAACTCCAATTAAACTGACATTATGCTCAAGTCTTTGAATGTTCCATGGGGCTGCACGTCTTTGGGCTTCTGTAGACACAGCACCCTCCACTGGAATAGCCCCTCTCCTCCGCTACTCTTCCTTCAATCTCAACTGAAATGTCACCTCCTCCAGGAAGCCTTCCCAGTAGTGCTGGTAATCCCTCCTTTATCTCCATACGCTCCCCAAATAAATCTATACCTATGATCCTATTTTGCCTTTATTTGCTTCTGTGTTTCTGCCCTACTAGATCCATACAGAGCTGTGCATTTTATTCATTTTAAATTCCAAACCTTTATCAGGGCTGATAAGGTCCTTCAAGATCTGGCTCCTGCCCACCTCTCCACTCTGTCTCCTACCACTCCCTGCCCCACCCACTTCACCCAATCACACTGGCCTTTGGACTGTTGCCGAGGGCACCAAACTCCTTCCTGCTTCTGGCTCTTTGTTCCTGCAGTGACCTTTTCCTCGAATGCCCTCCCCTGGATCTTTCCATGGCTGGCTCCATCTTGACATTCCGATCTCTGCTCTAGTTATCACCTCTTCAAGAGTCCTTCCTTGCCCAAACCATCAGAAGTAGTCTTACTTCTTCATTTTCCTCTCTTATAAGACCATGTTTTCTTCCTTTGGGGGCACTTATCACAAGCTATAGGTATTTCTCATTCAAAATCAGCCTTATTGGGGCACCTGGGTGGCTCAGTCAATTAAGTCTGCCTTGGGCTCAGGTCATGATCCCAGGGTCCTGGAATCGAGTCCTGTATCAGGCTTCCTGCTCAGTGGGGAGTCTTCTTCTCTCTCTCTCCCTCTGGCCACTTATGCTCTCTCTCTCTCAAATAAGTAAATAAAAGCTTTAAAAAAATAAAACAAAAAAATCAGCCTTACAGAGGTATAATTTGCAAAAATAAAAGGTATACAGTTAGATGAGTTTTGACAAATACCCATATAGCCGCCACTCAACTCCAAGATACAGAGCATTTCCAAAACATATTCAATTTTCCTGATCCCTCTTTCCAGTCAGTACCCACCCCCACTACCAGTCCACAGCCAGCCCCAGCCAACCACTGCCCTACTTCCTGTTCCCATGGCTTCCTTTTGCTTGTTCTAGAACTTTATTTAAATGTAATCATATGGTATGTGTTCTATCTGGCTTCTTCACTCAGCCTACCATTTTGGAGGTTTCTTTGTGTTGTGGTGCTTAGCTTACCCATATTTGTTTCTTTATCACTGAGTACCAAGCAATTGTAGGAATTTTCCACAATGTATCTATTTGCCTGTTGATGGATACCTGGGCTATTTCCAGTTTTAGGCTATTATAAATAAAGCTGCTTTGACAATTCATGTACAAGTCTTGTGTGTGGACATCCATTTTTATTTCTTTCAGGTAAATAACTATAATGGAGATCGCTAGGCAGATGGTAAGTGTATGTATAATTTTATAGGAGACTGCCAAACTTTTTTCCAAAGTGCTTTTCCATTTCACACTCCTAGCAGCAATGCATGAGAATTCTAGCTGGTCCACCTCCTTGTCAACACTTGTTACCAGTCTTTTCAATTTTAGCCCTTCTAATGGGTGTATGGTGTCATCTTGTGGTTTTAATTTACATTTCCCTAATGGCTAGTACTATTAAACAACTTTTCCTGTGCTTATGAATATTTGTGTATCTTCTTTTAAACTATCTGCTAGGGCGCCAGGATGGCTCAGTTGATTATGTGACTGCCTTAGGCTCAGGTCATGATCCTGGAGTCCCAGGATTGAGTCCTAGAATCAAGTCGGGCAGGAAGTCTGCTTCTCCCTCTGACCCTCCCCCAGCTCATGCTCTTTCTCTCTCATTCTCTCAAATAAATAAAATCTTAAAAAAAAAACACTATTTGCTAAAATCTTTTGCCATATTTTAATTTGGATGTTTGCCTTATTATTGAGTTATATATTTCTCTGTATGTTGTAGATGCAAATTATTGTCAAAAATATGTATTGCAGAACTTTATTCTATTCTGTGACTTACATTTTCATATTCTTAATGCTGTCTCCACCCCTTTTTATGATTATTTCTACCTATGATCTAAGAAAACTCTGCCTATCCCAAGGTCATGTAGATTTTCTTCTATGCTTTCTTCTAGAAGTTTTATAGTTTTTCTTTATTAAATACTTAATTCTTTGATCTATTTCAAGTATGTTGTGAAGTAGGGATTGAGATCCCTTGTTTTCCTTTTGGATATTCGGTTACTCCAGCATCCTTTGTTGAAAAAAAATCTATCCCTACAACCATAGTTATTTAAATTCTGTTCCCTTTTTAAAAATTATTATTTGTCTCTTCTACTAGACTATAGGCTCCATATATTTGTTCTAATTTATTTATTTTTAAAAAAGATTTTTTTAATTTATTTGACAGAGAGATCATAAGTAGGCAGAGAGGCAGGCAGGGTGGGGGGTGGGGGGTGGGAAGCAGACCCCCTGCTGAGCAGAGAGCCTGATGTAGGGCTCGATCCCAGGACCCTGGGATCAACAACCTGAGTCAAAGGCAGAGGCTTAACGCACTGAGCCATCCAGGCACCCTATTTGTTCTAGTTTAATCTGAGCTCTTTTCCACCCCTGCTACCTCCTTGCAGGGGGAGAAAGCAGAGAAAGAGCTTACTTGGAAGTCACTTCTAGAGCTGATTCTAGGGGCCAGGAGCAGGGAAGTGGGGAGAGCCCATGGGAAGGAAAGCAAGCCAGGACATGGTGTGCTATGGAGCTGGTCACTGCTGCGGGGAACTGGGGCTCCATCCTGCGAGGACCTGCTGAGAGCACCTCCGAACCTCCACCCAGTATCAGAGAAGGGAGAAAATATCTGCCAACTCCAGCTCTGTTGGTCAGTGGTTACCCCGGCAGAATTAACCTCCCCAGACCTGCAGACTACAGTGCTCGAGCTCAGAGACAAGCCCTGGGCAGAAGGCAAGAGCCTCGGGGAGCAGCTAAGACAAGGGGTTCCACTTGCTCCAAGCCAGGTGCCAGGATGCCCGATGAGTAAAAGGTGGGTCAGGAGGATGAGAAGAGAGGGTCCCGCATTTCTGATACACACTCATAACAAGTATTTATCGAGTGTCTCCTCTGTGCCAAGCATTGTATTGAGCAGTGGAGATAGTCATCCAAAAACCAATCCCTCCCCTTAGGACGGAGACAGACAGCAATCGAGCCAGTGATTGATCTGCATTATACCAAGAAGAGGTCAGTGCGGGAAGACAAACAAAACAGGGTAAGAGAATTGTGAAGGTGAGTGCCGGGATGGGAGTTATTTGCACCATCAACAAGTTTCTTTGAGAAACTGCTGGAGAGAGAGAGAGAGAGAGAAAGAGAAGAGACAGAGAGACAGAGCCATGTGGATACCTGAGGCAAGAATAGTCTGAGCAAAAGGAGCCACAAGTGAAAAGCCTTTAGGGAGGAACTAGCTTAGGGCATTAGAGAAAACAGGAGGTCTTTGGGGCTGGAACAGAGCAAGAGGCAGAGCCTCTAAGAGGTCAGGAAAAGCCTCAGAAATGAGTTTGAATTTTATTCTGATTGTGATGGGAAGCCACTGCAGGGCTTTAAGAAGAGTTATAAATTGGTCTTATTTATGATTTAAAAGTTATGTGAGATACCGTTACACATATGTTAGAATGGCTAGAATTTTTTTTAAAGGGATGATAGCCAGGACTGGCACTTTGCAGAGGGAAGGCAGCTCTCCCACCACCTGCTGGGCCACCAACGTGGGGAAGGGTTGGGTGGAGTCACAAAAATATAGACTTAAATTTAACTGTGCAGCCCAGCAATCCCGCCCCTAGGTATTTACCTAAGTAAAGTGAACCTTAGGTTCACATCCAAACCTGTACATCAATGTTTGCAACTTTATGTGCCATCACCAAAAAGCGAAAATAGTTCATATGTTCTTCAGCTGGTGACGGCTAGCCTGTGGTGCATCTGGGTAAGGACACTCCTCAGTCACTAAAGGACATAGATTACTGAGAATACACGTGACAACCTAGATGGACCTCAAGGGCATTATGCTTCATGACAAAAATTCCATCTCCAAAGACTGTATTCTCAAAATGAAAAGACTGTAGAGTCGGAGAACAGCTTAGTGGTCACCAGGAGACAGGGAGGCATGAAGAGAGAGTGGGTGTCCATACAAAGAGGTGGCAATGAAAGTCCTTCCATGATGAGGGCACAGTGACTTTCCTTGGCTGTGGCTGTGGATACACAGATCCATACACGGGATTTCAGTGCACAGAAATATACAGACATCCATGCACACAAATGAGTGCAGGTTATAAAATGGTGAATGGAGATAAGGCCTGCCACGTAATTAGCAGTAATGTGCCAAGGTCAGTGTCCCGGTTCAGATATTTTCCTATAGCTCTCTGTAAGATGTCACCATTGCAGGAAGCTGGTTACTCTGATTTGTTTGCATCTTCCTATGAATCTGTAATTATTTCAAATTTGTAAAAACTTAGAAACAAAACTCTGACAGGTGGGTAAAAAGTTTAAAAAGAGGTGGCTTTTTTTTTTTTGAAATAGGGAACATTTGCAAATGGGTGGGTAGTAGATGGCACTTGAGAATTGTAGTCGCCTTTCTCAGTGGGACATGCTTCTCAGTTGTCCTCACTCTTGGGTAATCCATGTGAAGCATTAGAGGGGCAGTGTCAAGGTCTACCATGTGCTTCCAATGGTGCAGCAAATATATGCTGTATATACATTATTTGAAAAGACAGCAAAATGGAAACAAATGCTGAATGTAGGTAATAGGTTTATAGGTGTCCACTATATTATTTAAATTTTATATTTGAACATTTTAGTAATAAGAAGTTGAAAGAAAAAAAAGGCAAGAACTGCGGACAGGTACAGCAATCTGGGTGAACCTCAAAACATCATGGTAAGGGGGCACCTGGGTGGCTGAGTCATTAAGTGCCTGCCGTTGGCTCAGGTCATGATCCCAGGGTCCGGGGATCGAGTCCCAAATGGAGCTCCTTGCTCAGTGGGGAGCCTGCTTCTCCCTCTGCCTGCTGCTCCCCCTGCTTGTGCTCTCTCTCTTTCTCTCTGACAAATAAATAAATAAAATCTTTTTAAAAAGCATGAAAGAACAACAACAAAGTCCATCGTGGTAAGTAGAGAAGCCAGATTCAAAAGGCTACCTACTGAAAGATTCCATTTTGTAGAAGTTAAAACTGTAAGGACAGCGATGGGAATAGTGACTGCCAGTTGCTGGGGATGGGAGCAGGGGGGTGGCTGGTCACTAAAGAGCAAGAGAAAATCCAGGAGGTGATGAACATATTCCATATTTTGATTGCAAAGATGATGGTTACGTGACTCTGTTTGTCAAAACTCATAGACTTTGTGCTAAAAAAAAAAAAAAGTGATTTTAATGCATGTAAATTACACCTGGAAAAAACAAAACAGTGCGGAACCATTAAAAAGCAAGCTACACGAGGGCAAGATCTTCTCTGTCCTGAACTTGTTCGTTGTGCTTATGACACGGCTGGCATCAACTAAGCACTGAATAAATATGAGCTCATATGTACAGTGAGTTTTTTCCTGGATAAAGCCCTTGCACCACAGGGACCAGGAGCTGGGCATTGTGGTGTGGCACAAGCTTGGCACAGGGTCACTGCCTGATGGGTGATGTGGCATCATCTTACTCACATGGGCTTGACATTTTACTGTAGCATCTCTAGGAGCAGCGCGGTCCTTCAGTGTCCTGCGTGCTGGTGCTCTCTGGCTGGAAGGAGCTCTGTGGGCCATCTCAGGGACCAGCAACAGCTCCAGGAAGTGACAAGTGACTGCTCCAACAGAAGGGGAGGTAAAGGGATTTCCCTTTCTCTTGAGACTTGTCAATCAATACCAAACTTCCTTCTCCAGACTAGCTCCTTTTAAAAAGAAGGAAGAACTTATCAATTCCCTTGGCAAGACTAACATGCTAAACAAACATGACACGTTATTTTCCAACATAATAACAACTACCATTGAGCTTTCTCAGTGCCAGGGCCCTTTATGGTGCCGTGTTACTCTTACAGCAATTGAATGTGATGGCTACTCTACGAGCCCATTGTACAGGTGAGTGAGCTGAGGTTCCAGGAGGTGAAGGGACTTGCCCTTGACCATATCCTGGGGTGCTCAGCCGGCTGACCCTGCACTTAGGTACGTGGCCTTTCACGGAGAGCCCGTCCTCTTGAGCCCCCCACCCCCCTACTGCTGCCCAGGGGACAGCTTTCATGTAGAGTCACTGTGGGTTCTGCAGCACCGTTTGGGCAGTGGAAGTCTCTTCCACTGGTCCAGAATGGCGTGTTCTCCCTGCTGTGGGGTAAGTGTTGTGTCTAGGTCAAATATGGAAGGCGAGGGGAGGAGTGGGGGTGAAGGAAGTGAAGGGCAGGGAAGAACATGCAGAAAACACCAGCTGCTCCTTCTAGCTTTGAAAAAACACAGGCATTAGGGAACACAGATTTTTATCACAGTTTGTCAGGAGGGAAGAGGAGGGGGAAGAGCAGGCTGCAGGGTAAGAAAGGGCTTCTATCCAGACCTCAGCACAGGGTCTGAGGCCTGATGATAATGACAACAAAGATGGTAATGGTGATGATAGTCACCAACACTGTGCCAGGTGCTGAGCTAAACACTCCCTATGAGTGACCTCAGGTAGCTTTCCTATTATTTTCATTCCCATTTTCACATTACAAAATGGAGGCCCATGGGGCACCTGGGTGGCTCAGTGGGTTAAAGCCTCTGCCTTCTGCTCAGGCTGTGGTCTCAGGGTCCTGGGATGAGCCCCGCATCAGGCTCTCTGTTAGGTGGGGAGCCTGCTTCTCCCTATCTCTGCCTACCTGTGATCTCTTTGTCAAATAAATAAATAAAATCTTAGAAAAGAAAAGAAAATGGAGGCCCAGAGAGTCCATACACAAACTCATAAACATATTTTCACATGTACAGATTCATGTACATTGAAGGAGGTCAGGAGGGACGCTCGCGAAACTAACAATAGTAGTTACCTGAGGAGGCTGGTGAGTGTGACAAAGGGGGAAAGCTTAAGCTTCTTATTGTATTGTGTAATATTTTTTTTTGTACAAAGGGAATGGTACCCGTGGGTGTGTACTTAAACAACAGCAAAAAAAAAAAAAAAAAAAAAAAAGGTGGGAGGTTTTAAAGGCCTAGTCCGAAGATCCCATAACTAATTTCGGGCAGGGTCTCTCAGAGGGCAGCTCTCAGTCCTTAACCCTGCACCCCCACTCGGCACCACGCTTATCCACGGGAGACCGCAGCTCTGGGCCCTCCACACCTGATGGTGCAGAGGGAGTAGGAAGGGACTTCTGAGCGGTGTCGCCTTTTCCTGGGCTTCCCTAGGGGTACTGCGCCAGGCTCCAGGCTCGCGCGTCTTGGCCTCTGGGGAGCCAGTCGCTCGGGTTCCAGCCCCAGGGCCCGCCCACTGTCACGGAGTGGACTCCCGGCCAATCAGACCCGGGTGATGCCACGCCAGAGATGAGAGTGGCAGGAAATCAAGGTCAAGGCCCCGGACACAATGGGGCCATTGTCGGTCTCCAGTCAGTTGACTTTCAAGCAGCAGTTCCCCATCCACCCGCGCTCCTTCTCAGCCCCGCCCCTTGCCAGGAAGTCACCTAAACCCACTGCCTCTTTTTCGGCCCCCGGGAGGGCAGCCGCATTCCGACTCCTACCCCAGACAGGGGAGCTTGGCCTCCCCATGCATGGTCTGTTATGTCCACCAGGTGGCGACAGAACACCACACTTCCGAAGGCGGGGAGCAAGGCCCGAGGCCAGCCGCTCGAGCAATCACGGATCAGGGCGTGGGGGACCGTGCCCTTCCGTTTTATCCACAAAACTAAGTCAGGCTATACTTTCCCTTCACGTTTTACTCTGAGGTCGCTGAGGTCTGGAAACTCGGGCTTTTCTCTCAGCAAATGGCAAAATGGCCGTGGGCTGAAGCTCTTTTCCTTGATGGCGAGGAAAGTGAGGGAAACCTATTTGCTACATAAATCACAGCAGGTGAAACTGACCGCCTCTAAGACCTGGGTTCATCAGTTGGTTAATTGGTTGATTGACTGCAACCTCTTGCTGCCTCTCAGCCTCCCCAGGACTCTGTGGGTACAGGCAGGCCGTTGTTTACCTTACACGCGTGGCCTGCGCGCCAGGCCCTAGGGGCAGTGATGAGCAAAGCTAACTTGTCTCTACCCTCAAGAAGCACCCAGTCCTGAATGGGAGGGGAGATGGTGATCAAAGCCACGCCCAGCACTGCAATAATGCCTGGCCTGAGCCATTCCCTCAGGAAGTGATTCGTGAGTTGGGACGGGAAGGGTGGGAATGAAGACCCCTTTCCTCCCACTCCCCTTAAAACATCCCCTTCTGGGATTGATCCAATTACACTGGAACACCAGGCCCGTCCTAGGCCAGGCAAGTGGTTGGAAGGAGTAGATTAAAAACAAATGTACTGTTGGGCGCCTGGAGGACTCAGCTGGTTAAGCCTCTGCCTTCGCTCAGGTCACGATCCTGGGGTCCTGGGAATCAAGTTCCAATCAGGCTCTCTGCTCAGTGGGGAGTCTGCTTCTCCCTCTGTGCCCCTCTCTCTCTGTATCATGAATAAATAAATAAAATCTTAACAAACAAACAAACAAACAAACATACCCCAATAACACAGGCTCCTTCTGAGATCCGCTGCCCTTCCCTTGTGTCACTGGAGAACGGCCCCATACCATATCAGATTCCCAACCCCAGCCCTGAGGAAGGAGGAAGAGCCTTTCAGGGAGGTGATCTGGAAAGGCCTTCCACAGAGTCAGAAGGTCCTATGAGGGGGAGCCTGGGCAGTGTGCTAGCATGAGGCCAGCATCCCTGGCTGCCACGGGGAGTCTGGCAGCCCCTCTGCACAGTGGGCAAGGGTGGGAGCTGAGGGCTCCGACCACCCTCACACAGCAGCCACTGGCACATCGTGAGAGCTGAGAGCATGGACTCTGGGGGCCTAGCCCACCTGTCTCACCAGCTCTGGCCAATTACCTAACCTCAACTTCAGTCTCCCTGCCATAACATGGGGCAATAAGAATGGCACCAACCCTCCTAGGATGGTTTTGAGGATTGAGGAAGATAATATGGGAACTCTCCTAGCCCACAGTGGGCACTTAATAAACACAGGCATTATTGTTATCCACTTTTTCATAAGCCCCTTTATCACAAGGTTATGCCAGTTGGGAAACCAGGAACCTGTGACCTACAGAGGTTAAGCAGCTAGCTTCCAGTCTCAGGATCCAAATCCAGGTTCCTTTCACTCCAAAGCCTGTGTTCTTGGGAGGTGGGGAAGGGGTTCTCTGGGGCCCCAGGCATGGTGGGGTCAGAGCAGGAAGCAATGGGGAGGCAGGGCGAGAACCCCCGGGGCAGGTGGGTGCTGAGGCTACCTCTAGAACCCCGGCATGCCGTCCTGCCAGCCCTAGCCACAGATCTCTGCTCAACTCTGCCCCCAGGATTTGTGGTGCCCCCTCCCTCACGCACTTTGGCCCGTTGGGTTGGGCCCCTTCCCTTTCTCTTTTTCCGGGCCAAGTGCAGTAATCTCAACTAACAAAAGTGACCATGGCTACTCTGACGTGCATGTGACGCTGATGCTGGCCAGGCTGGGCCCAGTCAGTGGGCCAAGCGGAGCTCAGGCCCCTTCCCACGTGCCAGGCCGCATGGACTGTGCCATTGGGCCCTTCCCCATGAAGCACCCGAGCAGCCCTTGCTTTAGAGACATGTGCCAAGTGTGTTACAAGCACAATGAGCAAGGACAAGACAGATAAGATCTTGGCGTCCTGTGTGTTTTAAACAACTGTGGGGCTGGGGGCATTGAGGGTAGGGGAGCGGTAGAAACTTCTTGAGCCCAGCCTGCTTCAGCCCCCGCCCGCCCAGCTCTGGAAGGGTGGGCCAGGACCTGGGGCAGAACTGGGCTCAAGATAAGCAGAGCCCAGAAAATAAAATAAAATAAAATAAAATAAAATAAGCAGAGGCCAGATAGGGCTCAGAGCGCCGAAGATGCTGCCCTGTGAGTCCTTGTGTTTGGGGGTTAGTGGGCGTGGTACGGCAGGAGCGGTGTTGGTCCAGCTTCATCCACCCTCTTGAGGTTTTGAAGTTGGTCAGACCACGTGTGAGTCCTGACACTGGCACTTAGAAACTGTGTAGCTTTGGGAGGTCACTGAACTCTTCTGAGCCTCAGTGGCCTTGTCTGTAAAATGGGGTTCATTAAATGCTCACAAGGTTTGTGAGGATTTAAAAGGAATGAATGGCAAATGATCTGATCTTCTTTGCTGTGGCTACTGTGGTGGCTCCCACCACCATCGCTGATGATGGCTTGGAGGTAAGGCCACCCAGAGTCAGACAGTTTGGCTGGCCCCCAGATTGGGGGCGGTGGTCAGCTAGGTGAGGTTTCCTCCCTGCCCAGTCTTCTGATAAGGACACCAGGTCCTTGAGCCTGATGCAGGAAGCTCAGAGGTACTGCAGAGGGGAGTCACGCCCTCCCCCAAACTCACCCCAGCCTCCCTCCCCTACTTACCCCAGCCAGCCTGTGAGGTGGGGTAGGGACCCATTCTTCTGAGGCAGCCTAATCTCTCTTCTCTCTCACTGATTCTTTAACTTTTGCCAGCTTCTGGGTTTGAGGGATTAAGAGGGGGAAAAAAGGGAGCTGGGGAGGTGCAGAGGAAGTTCTCCAATCTATAAAGAGGAAAGGAGCCGTGTCTGTCCTTTTAATCTCAGGCAGAAATTGGTGACATTAGGTAGCGTAGTTAAGACACCTGCCCCCACACCCTGCAACCCTCTTACGGAAAGGGCTGCTTTCAAAGCATGGCACTGTTAATAAAAGAATAGAATCTTTCACAAGGAAATAAAAATTATTAACTGAAAGCAGAGTTTGCTGTCCAGTTGGCTGACCAACACCCCATTTCCAGGGTTGGGGTCTGTGGCTTCATGTCCTTGTCTCTGTCCTCCCTTCCATGCTCCCTGAGAGCAGGCCAGGGCTGGACTGGTGGAGGGCTGCAGTGCTGGCTTGCGCTTAGGTTGGGACTGAAGTCCTGCCCTTTGGCCCTTTCTAGAAATATCAGCCTGAGCAGGGGCCTCTTGAGAACCTGCTCATGCCCAAGTCCTGTTCTTCAGGCAGGATATTTTGGCTCCTCCTGCAGGTGGGGCCTCTGACTGTATTCCCATTCCTCTCCTCTCCATTCCTACCCAGTTCCCCCCCCCGAAACTGGAGAGGGAAAACTGGGCCTCCAGAGCCTTCTGAGGGTCTGGAGGAATCTCAGAGGACCTGGGAGCCCGAACTCCAGCTGGCCAGCGCGAGGAACAGGCAAGCACTGGGGAGTGGGGGAAGTTGGCCCCAGTGTGTGGAGCCTCTGGAACTTGCTGATCTGAGGATCGATTACGCTGAAATGTTCCCGGTCTGGTTCACAGCAATGTCTGTGGGGAGACTGTGGGAAGGTGTCTGGCTGTCCCAGGTTCCTCAGGCTTGGAAACCCACAAGCCCTGCCTTTAGGGTCTGTGATTTCTGGCCTGCCCACTCACAGCCCTCCCCTCTTGCCTCTGCCCACCTCATCCCCATTTCTTGGCAGCCTCAAAGGACTTAAGCTTCCCTGGTCCTTGCTCCTATGATCTGCCCACCCCCACCGGTGATCACTTTGGTCTCACTAATTTAATTCCTGCTCTTTCTTTAGGACCCTCCTCCAGGACACCCTCCTGACCCTTTCCTGTCCCAGGCTGGGCTGGCCAGCTGTCTCCGGAGTAGTGCTTTGTAAAGTACCTGTTCCCTCTCACCACTGCCTTTTGCCTGAGGACAGGGCTGGTGCCACTGCTGGGCCTGTGGAGGGGGCTCCGTTGGACTCGGTCAGTGAGTGGTGATCAACCTCATTCGGGCTTTAGGAGTTCAAAGTTCATTGTGCATGTGGAGGTGATAGCCAGGGTGACTCTGGCCTCTCCCCAAAATCCTGGATTTGAGGTTCCCTTTCTCTTACCCCCAACCCCCCCCCCACTGTCCTAGTAAGGGGTGAGGAGGTGGTGCAGCAGAGTGGACCATAGGGCGACATGCCCACTGAGGGGGTCTGCCGCAGCTTTCCTCTTCTGTAAAATGGATCATCCAGCACCTTCTTTGTGTCACTTTAAGGACTGAATGTAATAATCCCCAGAAAGAGCTTCTTTCCTCCCAGTGGCGACTCTGGACCAGGGGTGATTCTCTTTCCCAAAGGTTCATGATCCCTTCTGAGGAGGAGAGAGCACCCTAAGTGGAGCAGTTCTGTACCCCTCATGCCCAGCCTACCCCCTCCGTAGGGCCACACCTTCCCCCAGCGCAGAAGCCAGGGCAGCTCTGGGACACGTGGCAGGGGAGTCCAGGCATGCTCCTGGTCACAAGGGACAAACAAGTGGGTTCCATGGCAGGTTCTCCGCCCACTTTTATTTGGCATCTCTGACCTTATGGGTGAGTCCCCAATCTCATGACTGCCTGCCTGCCAGGGGCCAGGGGCCAGGGTCTGGGAAATCACTATCTGGGCTCAAGGTGGGGGGCAGAATCAGTTAGCCCAAGCAGCAGGGGAGCTCAGCCACCAGAGATATGGGTGAGGCCACCACCTGCCTGCCATGATATCTGGAGGCCTCTTTGCCTACCATCAGGCCACAGTCCCCAAGACCAGAAAGACAACCTGTGTGGAGGCAGGATGAACTTGACCAAGGGTTGCCGCCAGCATGGCCTCCTCTCTACTGTCCCTTCCTCCCCCAGCTCAGGGCCTTAGGGGATGGTAGTAGGAGGGATGGAAGGTACAAACCCTGGGGACAAACAGGCATCTGTTTTAATCCTAACTATCCGAGTGAGACCTGGGGTTAGTGACTTCATTTCTCCAAGCCTCAGTTTCTTAAACTGTGAAATGGGGAGAATGACAGCACATGTCTCTTGGAAAGCTGTAAGGACTGAATGGGAAAATTCACATAATTCATTCAGCTTGGAGTGCACACATTAAGAGAATAATAAATGGTGGTATTATTCTTATTATTATGTGTGTCCCTAGCATCTACCCAGGAGACTTTAATGTTGTCCAACCTAAAAGAGTCAGAAAATGTTGAACATTTATAATACCTTGAAGACGAGCTCAGTTACCTGAAGTGAGTGGAGAGGGCCCAACAGGCTCTAAAGCAGGGGCACTCTCCTTTTCTGTACCCACCCCTTGCTGGGAGCTCCTGGTGGTCCTGCTGTTGTCTTTACCTCTTCTGTGTTCAAAAGCTCAAGGAGGCCTTGGTGCATTTTCTGCATGTGGGAAACTCTTCTATAAAATGCTCAGCTGGGCAGCTCCACCACCATGAGCCAGGGGCCCTGGTCTGAAGGCCACAGGGCACTGTGGTGGCTCGAGAGTGGACTGGGATGCAGGCCTGGCCAGAAAAATGATCACAGAGATACCACCTTTGCTTGGTGCCACACTTCTGCCTTTGCAACAGGGAGTCTCCAGCTTCTCTTGCCATGGTGATGAGTCGTGGACAATGACACCAAGGGGCCCCTTGCCCTCTACTGGGAGGCCTTAGTTTTGTAGCCACTGTGAATTTGGAGCAGCTGGCAGAGTGGAGGCTGAGAGACCCGCTTCCCTAATGGCCTGCGCCACGAAGAAAAGCAGGGACATCAAGTATCCCCTGAGGTCCCAGGCTTTGGCCTCACAACAAGCAGCAGCACAGCGGGTTACACCGGCCCCCGAAGACACACACATTGGGCTCATCCACATCTGTAAAGACAAACGGAAGCAAAATGCAGAGGACACAACAGCCTGAGGGTCTAGGCCCCCCTCAGGTACTAGAGGTTGCTGCTGGCTAGCCTGCCCCTGTGGCATGTGGGTGTCAGCTGAGGGACCCTGGCATTCGCAGTCAAGCTCCCCTGAGGAGACCAAGGAGGACGAGAGAGAGGCTATGCCCAAGGATGTAGGTTGGCTGGTGGCCCTGGCCACATAGGTGTCCCTTAAGGCTGAGGCCCAAGTCAAGCTCCCCACAGTAGACAGCACCCATCCCCCAGCCACCAGCCATGGGTGGCACTAGGATCCCCACTGCCATTCAGTGGGGGCACAGGGATCCTCAGCCTTCTTTGAGCCAGTTTGGAGGTGGGACGAGCCACAGAGGGGCTGCCTCTGGCCTCTTTGTTGTGGTAGTGGGGTTCCCAGGGGGGCCCCCTGGCTCTCTGGGCAGTGCAGTCCTGACCCGGAGGCATGGTAGCCTGTCCCACCCCAATGCAGCCCAGAATGTGGAGTGGAACGTGGGGTTCTTTTATTAAATGCCCCAAACCCAGCTCCTCAGATGGAGCTCAAGAGGCTGGGACCCAGCAGCCCCACATCCTGGAGCCCCACCTACTGGCCTGGAAACTTGAGTCAGTGGCCATGTGGGGCCCCACGTGGCCAAGGAAAGGTGCCTGGCATCCTCAGAGACTGAGCTGTGTGCAAGGGCTGGGAGGTTCCCCGGGTGTGCGGGTGAAGGTCAGGGTATAGGGAAAAGCCTTCTAGAAGCTCTGGGGTCATGTTTTGAGAGGAAGGTGGAGCACCATACCTGATTCTGCCAGGTCTATGTCCCATTCTGGCACCTCCTGCTGCCCTTAGAATTCCTCCTGACCCTCTTTAAATGTGTTTAAAGGAGCCTGTGATTCTCTTGATCATGGATTGTAATTCTCTACTTGATAGTCGGTCTCCCCTATGGACTGTGAGTTTAGGAGGTGGTACTATTAGGATGGCTGACCAACAAGAATCAGAATACAGACTGACAGGCACAGCCTGGCACTCCTGCTGTGGAAATCAGGGCTCAACGGCAAGATTTGAAACCAGAGTTTATGTGCGGATTGGGACATCACTTAATCTTTTATTCCTACTTTGAGGGTTGCAGAAAGCTCCACATCAAACCAAACTGAACCAAAATGTGAGTGACTGACTAGCAGGCAAGTAGAGAGGTACTATTTCAGGGACACCTGAGTGGCTCCGTCCTTTAAGCTACAGACTTTTCCCCACCATTTCTGGTCTCCAGCCCTCTGTGGAGTCAGCCCCATACTCTCTCTCCCTCTGCCCTTCCCCCTCCTAAATAAATAAACAAATAGGAGGTACTGCTTCAAAGACTTCCTTTGAAATGAAACATAAACTTGACTTTCTTTCATTCAGTGATAAAAATATTTACCCAAAATGGATGCAGGCTAGTGAGTGGACACTGAGAGGATACACACAAACACACACACGTTTGCCAACTCTGGCGGGCCTGACATGTTCTGATAAAGCCTGACTTGGGTCCCAGAGAATGGACTCCTTTTCTATGTAAACAGCGTCTCATCCAGAGGAAAGACCCAGGGGCGCCTGGTTCCTCAATCTGTGGTGCCTACAACTCTTGATCTTAGGGTTGTGAGTTCGGTCCCCACACCGGGAGCAGAGATTAAAATCTTTAGGGGGAAAAAAAAAAGACTAAAGATCCCCAGCAGTGCCAAGGTCCAGGTCGTGTGTGGGGGGTCGGGAGGAGGCAGGTCTTCTTCCTGACCCGTGGAGGGGGGGGGGGCTCAGGCTGCAGCCCACAGACTTACCAAAATATGGTCTTCACTGGCTGTCCCATAGGGGAGTCGACGTGTGCAACTATAAACCCACTTTTTGGTTTTGTTTTCCTAAAGCCAAATGCGGCCGCTTCGGGAGGTGACCGCAGCCGGGTGGCGTCTATCTGGGAGGTCCGCTCGGGCGGCGCAGGTTGAGACCCTCTCCAACAGGTGCAAGTGCGCAGCGTGCGCGCCCGCCGGTCTCGCGCTAGGTCCCTCACCCGACACCCGGGCGGCCAGAACCCCAGGGCGCAGAGACCCGCCAGCGCACTGCCCGCGGCCGCTTCGGAGGGCCCGGGAGAACGCTGGGAGCCGAGCTGCGTCCTCCCTCGTTCCCCTCTCAAATGCCAGCGTCCTCCATTTGCTGTGCCCAGGGTGCGGCCTACTCAGTCACCGGCCAGGCAACCCGGGCGGCCGCGAGTGCAGAGCCCGGGCTGCCAAGAGCGCGGCGGAGGGGCGGGAAGGGAGCGCGGGGTGTCTGCCCGGCAAAGCCCGGTGGCGCGCCGAGTCGGGCGCGCTGGCTGCCCCGCCACCTGTGAGGGCGCCCAGCGGCTGCGCCCCGCCCAGCCCTGGGGCCCCAAGAGCGGCCGAACGGGCCAGAGGGCGGGGCTGGACGTAGCGGCCGGGGCAGGCTGCGGCAGCGGCGGCGGCAGAGGCGGTCCTGGAGGGCGCGCCTTTCCCGGCCTGGCCTCCCAGAGGGCAGCGCCCGCGCGCCCGGCGCTCCGAGAGCCCGCGGGCACCCTACTCGCCCCCTGGCGGTGCCGGGGACTCGCCCGGCGCCGCCGCTGCCACTGCCGCGGAATGAGCTGTCCACAGCAGCACTGGGCGCCGCCCGAGGTCCCGCAAGAATCTGTCCCGGGGCTGCGAATCCGGAGGCAAGCCGAAATTGGAGGAATGGAGGAAAGATGGGAAACGCGGCATCTATGAGGTTTGGGGGGTTTCCCCCTTGATCCACGTCCTCGATATTCCGCGTGGGCTTCTCCACCAGCATGATGATGGACTCCCAGGGACCTCATCCCCTACTGGTTCCCCCCTCCCCTCACCCAGTCTCTCTGGAAACTAAAAGCCACTCTCTGGTTCTTAGTCATTTTGGGAAAGCTCCCCACATCTCCTCTCCTTCTGCAGTGACCTGTCCATGGCAGTAACCTTGGTGGACTTAGCCACACCAGGACCTACCACACTCAGACCTTTCCGCAGGTGGAGAGCTCTGAGGCGATGCTAGGAGGTTATCGGAAAGATCAGCATTCCACGTGGCCCCCAGTGCCCCTTGGGAGCCTAGCACTGACCTAGGTTTTGTGGGAGATTAAAGTCCTTGCCCTCTAGGTACTTCCAATCTCAGAAGTCAAAGATACTCAGGAGACTATTGGCACAGCAAGTGGCCTGGCCCCAGGAGCTCAGGAGAGGGTGTGGTGGGGATGGGCCAGAGTGTGAGCACTGCAGCCATTAGAATTTGCTGAATGGGCCGGATTTGGAAGGAGAGAGAGGGAGGAAGAGAGAGGACAGACAGTCCTGGTCCAATCTAGAGTGGAGGACTGGTGTGGGAGTGTTGGGGTGGCCAATCCCAGAGGCCCTTAGAGGTTGGCTTCTGCAATGGGAAAGACAGAGGGAGAAGGAAGAGCTGGAAGCTGGACGCCCCTCTGGGAAGCAATAGCAAATTCTTGCTCTGAGGTGGTGGCTGAGTGAGGAGGGTTGCCACCTGCAGTTCTGAGGGGCATACGTGCAGATAGGAAAGCAAGGCAGTTGGGCTATACACTACTCTCTGCACCCCACCCCACCCCACCCCCAAAAGCTTGGGTTAGATGTGGAGGTGTTTGTCGGGAAGGAGGAAGCCCAGATTATGGAAGGGAGAGAGACAGCTGTGCCTAGGTCCAAAGGCTAAAAAAAAAAAAGAAAAGAAAAGAAAAGAAAAAAAGAAAGAAAAAGAGTGAGGGGAAGCAGGACGGTGGAGTAGCGCTGGGAGGAGCAGCAGGCTGCCTCCTTGGGGAGGAGGAAGCCCAAGGGCAAGAGCCTGTCTGAACGGCCAGCAGAGGGCGCAGGGGCCCTAGAACCTCCAACCCACTAAAGCAGGCGGTCCTAGACAATCAGGCTGCTGTGTGTGGTTTCTCCCCTTTTTCCCATTCCACTTTCTTACTGAATTCATCTAAGGTAATTGGGAAGACCCCTTCTGCCCAGTCCCAGGTTTTGTACAGAAGATGTGGTGAACCCAAAATGAAACGTGCAGGCCTTGCTTTGACCTCCAACCCAAATCTGCCCAGGTTTTAGGGCTGCGGTTATACTGCCTCATTTTTAACTTAGAAAAGCCATCTTTCTGGCTGTTGGAGACAGACAGACCATTGGGTCTTGTCTCAGTAGTGTGACTTCCCACTTATCCTTGGCTTCCACAAAAGCCTGTCTGTACCTGGGATCCTGGCTGTTTCATGGTGGCCTCTCAACCTAACTCTGAGACAGGCTCTCAGGAGGCCATGGGGTCAACCTGGCAGAAGAGATTGAAGAGCCTCGACATTTGGGCACTGGCTACTCTGGGACTTCTATGGGGAAGACTGAGGCTGTCAGGTGATGAGCCAGGAGAGTCAGGTGCTGGCTGTCCAGAGCCAGTAACCACAAAGAGGGCTCTGGGTAACAGGACTCCCCCAAAGCCCTGAAGTCAGGTAGGGCAGGCTCTATGATGCCCCTCAGGTGTGGTAGCCCAGGAGGAGGGAGAGGGCAAGCACCGTCACCAAATCCTGCCACAGTGAGGGCTTTGGCAGGTCACTCCACAGGAGAGGGCCCAAGGAAGCACCATTTGGAAGAAGGGCCAGGGTCAGAAGTCTTCTAAGAGTGGGGTAGGGTTCTGGGGTGTGTGCAGAACTGGGCTGAGGAGGGGAAGGGTCCTGGCCTAGCAGGGACCATGCAGATGCTTCTTTGCTAGTGCTCCCTTGCCCAGGCCAGGTTTCCTTCCCTTTGTGGTCAAACCACAGCTAAAGGAAAGCTTCCATTTACTCATGCTCTGCTTGAGTTCCTCCAGGGCCAGCAACCCTCCACTTTATCCCTCTTCCACCAGGAAGCCTGATGGAAAACAGGGAGAAGCATGCCTAATTTCCTCATGGATGATGCTGACATGAGTGCGCCTGAAGGTGGGCCCGTCCCATGGCGTTTGCTACCATTACTTCCTCCACCTCTGCTGCAATAGGTCCCATTACGGAACATGGTCTCTCAGCCCCCTTGCCCTGCCACTCCTTTTTGACATTCACAATCACAGTGATCAATTTCTAAGTTCTTACCACGTGCCACACACTGTGGTAGGCACAGTAGGTACATGACCTCATTTGTTCCTCTTAGTAGCTCCGAGGCCCATGGTCCCTACTCTTTGGTTCCGGTTTCCAATCCTCGCCAGGCACAAGGGGTTGAAGTCTGTTCCCTGAGCTGATATAGAGGACACAGTCCAGCCTTGGCGTCACTCACTGTGTGGTGGCTCAGTAAATATTAATTAACTGTGAGGACAAGCTGCACTTTGACTCATCTCTGGCTAATTAAATAAACCTGCCATGTAAATCAGCAGTGGGGACAAAGAGATATTAGGCTATGCTGAAAAGAAATTGGGCTGAGGGGCAGTTGGCCTCCAAGCAGAGATCTACCTTGGCCTGCTCTGGCTTTCTTTTGTGTTCTTTGAAGCTAAGGCCAGTGTGGTGGGAATGGGGAGTAACCTACTTCTCAGAGAAAGCCTCACCCCTGACATCCTGGAGAACAGGGAGGAGGGAGGCAGGCCCACGGTGACTGAGCATTCTCTCGGGAGCCCAGACAGAGCTGTCCAGCCCTCCCTGCTCCTCTCCCACTCCATCTCCATCCCCGAGGCATCATGTCCCAGGGGTCCTGGTAGGCTGTGGGAAACCTGGGTCTCAGGAAAGACATGCTGTGAACATTCCCCTTCCATTAGTACCTGGCAGTTTGGGACTGGTGGGACTGGCAGTCACCTCACTGGGCTCCGCTTCCTTCTGCTCCTTCCTGCAGAAAATGAGCCATGGCAATGTCCCAGATTCTCTGGAGGCCTGGCTCTCACTCTGACCAACCTAGGGCAGGCCACTTAACCTCACCAGGCCTGGACTCGACATTGTCAAATAGGGAAATAGCAATGTCAATCGGGGTGTGGGGGTGTTGCTGTGCACAAAGTAAGGGCTTAGGATGTGGTGACTATTTGATGATGATGATGATGATGATGATGATGATGGTGATGATGATTGTATCTGGTTCTTAACAGCCAACTGTATCCCCCAGTACCACTGGGCTATCTTGAGGTATGGTCAGGGTAGCTACTGTGTTTGAGCCTTAAGCTGTTACTTTGAAGGTGGCTATGCTTTATATGGAAAAAGAGAGAGTATCATTTCAAAATAATGCCATGATGTGAACATGTAAGGATAAAAGGACATAAGGTAGGGGCAAGGGCAAGGGTGCAGAGAGTTTGTGAGCTTCAGAGGAAGAAAGGAACAGTGTGCCCCATCCCCTCTCCTGCCCTCCCCCCTCCCCTCATCTCCCCTCCCAGTCCCTCCCTGAAGCCACATGTGAGCCCTCGACCCTCAGGGCCCATGTCCCTCCTCCTCTCCTGGCTTGTGTTTCTAGCACTAGCATGGCTCTGAAGGTTCGGGCCAACCATTGGGCCTGTGGTTCATTCAAGCTGATCCCCATGCTGTCCTCTACTAGGGGGAGCCACACCCATCACCATGGTGGGCCACAGGAGTTCTACAGGGTCCCCTAGAACTGCCAAGCAGGTACAAGACAAACATCTACACTCAACATACTGGAACAGATCAAATGTGGTTCTCAAAAGCTCAGACTTGCAAGCTTTGGAGAAGGCCCAGGTTTGGCTCCTTTTAACTCCAAACAAATTCTTGTGGGATATTGCAATTACTTGTGACAATCCCTCTCCCTGCCTGGGACTTTGATTTCAGAATTAGACCATCTAAAACTGGGTGGCTTGCTGGGCCTTGAGCAACTTGGAGGGTAGGGTGGGGGATGGTGAAGGAAAAGTATTTGCAGCATATTGCATTTGAAAGAAAGATCTCAAGGAATCAGACACTGTAGCTGTTTGTGTTACCAGAACTTTTTCAGCCACTGTGTCAGATTTCCTGTCCCTGAAATTGGTTCACTGTGCTGGAGTGGCTCATTCTGTCCTTTGAAATACAAATGTCTAGGAATCATTTTCTGTAATAGTCCTCATGTTAGAGCAACTTCCCAAACACTGTGACAAGTTCTGCAGTCCTTACCCTGAAATCTTATCATACCAGGGTTAAGCAGCAAATGAAGATCTGTCAAGGCAACAGAAGATATTTTCATGGTAACTGGGGCTGACCTGACCTCTCCTTCAGGAAGCAGGAGGAGGTGATGCAGAGAGAGCCAAGCAGACATAGAAACAAGAGAGGAGCATGGCTGGGCAAAGTGTGTCTGGAATTGGGGCCCTATGGCCTTTCTCAGTACTCAGTACATGGGCGAACTGCCAATGTCTTTGTGTTGCTATTGTACCTGCCCTTCAGGCAAGTCTTAACCCTGGACCCCATGTTGGGCTGCTCTTTTCCTACTTTCCAGCCACCCCCCCCACCCCCGGGCCTGAAAGCCTACACAACCTTAGTTCTGGCTCCTTTGGCTTTTCTTTCATAGTGGCAACAACAACTGCTGGATACCACTGTCCCTGAAAGGGATTCGGGCAGAAGGGCCTTCTTGCTTCACCCCTAGGCTTTTGATGGTCAGTCTCACCTAGCAGCCTGCCCCTTTAGGCTGGTGCACAGGACAGAAATCAGGGACCAAAATTGGCCAGGAATTCCTAGATGCTCTGTGGAGTCCAGGCTGATGTGCAGAGCCACATGTTGGTACCTGCTGGCAGATCTGGGGTCATTAATTCTTGCGTTTAGTGTGGGTATCTGGCATAGGAAGATACTTGTATTCCCTCAAATACCCTATGAGTTCTCCTCTCCTTCCATCCATCTTGTCAGGATAAAGCTTAGAAATTACATGCAACAGTATGAAAAGAGAGGTCAGAATGAGAGGTTGTGTTTCAGGCCAACCAGATTCCCAGGGAAGTCCGACCAAAGGAAACATCAAGCTGTCTTCCTCTGGATTAGCAGCATAGCAGTTCCCGAGGGAGCAAGATGAGAAGGGAGATTCTGGGAATGGGATGTAAAGGCAGGGAGTAAAGGAGATAGGACAATCCCCCTGGAGTTCTTTTTTTTTCCCCCTGGAGTTCTTTTGAGTCCTAGAAAGATAAAGCTTGGAATGCCTGAGCAAAAGCAAATGCTTACTGCTTCACTCATATCTGAGTGGGAAGAGGGAGTGAATAAGCTAGGATCACTGGACATGGCAGTAAAAGGATCTGGTGGCTCAAGGCACCGGCTAAGGGATGCTAAGGGGACCACAGGAGTCAGCAGGAGAAAGAATGTCTCCCCCAGAGGACTTTAAGAACATAGCTGAGACATTCTGTTTCTGGATGAGAAGACTCAATCTTATAAAGATACCAACTCTCTCCAACTTAATTTATATGATAAAATGAAATCCCAACAATTCCTAATAGGACTTGTTAAATGAAACTTGATAAGTTGATTACAAAGTATATCTAGAAGGATAAAATATGTACAAATAATAAAACAATTTTGGGGGGAAAAAAGGGGAAGAATAGACTATATCAAAACATACTCTGTTGGCTTACTGAATTTAAAATAAAAAAAAGAAAAGAAAAAAATACTCAAAAATTACAACTGAAATGGTGTGCTACTGGTCCAAGGAATATGGAAAAAGCTCAGTGCAGTGGCACAGAGAATCCAGAAACAGCCACATGTAATCATGGGAATTTTGAATATGATAAGAGTAGTATTTCAAGTCACTGGGGAGAGGATGGCCTATATAATTCCGGGCAGCATGTGACCCTCTGGAAAAAAAAAATTAGATTCCTAACTCACACCATATATGAAAACAAATTCCAGAGGGATTAAAGGACTAACATAGAGACACAACTATAAAAGAAATACAAGAGAATATGTTTATTATCTAAGGATAGGGAAAGCTTATTTGAAGACCATAAAATACCAAGGCATAAAGGAGAGGACTGATACATTTGCTCATAATGAAAAGTCTCTGTATGACCCCAGAAAGCATTCAGGTTAGAAGGACAGTCAGCTGGACTGAGGAGTGGCTTGTTCTGCCCAGGAGTGAACTGAGAGACCAGATGGGCCTTTCGGGCCTGTCTTTTCCCTCACAAACCTTTCTCTAAAGTCCGGGTTTGGGAGGAAGCATATAAACACCAGAGGATGGCTACTCCCTATTGTTCATCATCCCTAGGGCCTTATAATCAAGAGATAATTCAAGAATTCAAGACACAGTTATTAAGTGCTAGCTTAAAATGAGTGAGTTAAGGGGAGCAGCATACAGGAGAGGAGGTGGTGAAGCAAGACAGAAGGTCCTCTCTGGCAGACATCATGGTGTCAGTCCTTATGCTCATCTTACACAAAATGGCTGTGGCTCATGCAACCTCACTTTCCCTGCACAGAGAGCCTTTTTGGAAGAGCACGATGAGAAAGTGTCACCTCATGTGGGCTTTAATCAGCACCATGAGATAGATCCCTCAGCTCTGTGGTGATCAGGGCAGTCTTTGGAGGATGGCTCCTGCCCAGACCCCTACTAGCAGTGACGATGGATATGTCTATGTCCATGGACGAGCTGGGTGGCCTTGCATGGTCTGATGGATCCAGGTCAGAGGCCTGTGTCCTGCAGACTTGACTATTTCATATTTGGACGACAAGGTCTCTGAAGCAAAATGGCACTTTTATCCCATGGAGCCTTCTTCAGCCAATTCACCCTAAGCAGATCAGGCTCTACTCTTGGGGGAGCCCAAGGGCTCTGCTGCTTTCAGTCTATACTGCCTCTTATGACCTGACTCTGAGCTTAGAGCATGTCTGCCTGATTCAGGTAGGAGGACAGCCAAGTCTTTGGAAACCTCTGCTGCATTCTGATGCCATCCAGTAAGCTGGGTTGAGCACATGGACCTGAGGTTTGAGAAGAAGGGGAAAAGTCTCAGCAGGGACACAGATGCCATTTTCTAACATGAACAAGAAACTGCAACAAAGAATGAAGAGTATTAGGAAAAGCAGGAGATGGTATCAGGACTGTCTAGAATGGGGGCATAGGCTTAATGATAGAATCATATTCCAAAAGCATCAAACAATCTCATTGGCCCCAAGTAGGCTTTCGGACATATTGTTCAGGATTTGTAGGGCAAGGAGTAAGGAGCAAGTAAGCACAGCTGGAAATATGACCAAGGAACCTGACCCCTAAAAAAAAGGATGCCACAGGGGTAAGAAGCCACTGGTCTCCAGGAAGTTAAAAAAGTCAAAAAGTAGACTATGATTTAATGTCTTCAAAAGGAAAGGAAACAACTCTATACCAGTGCATAACCTATGGCTGGGTCGTGACTGTGTATCAAACTTTTGAATGACAGTACTGTGACGAGACTCCTGCATCTCCTACCACTACGACCACCAAAAAATGCCCTGAGAAGCACCCAACCCTGCCTTCCACTTCTGAAGTGGAATTTGGGAAATCAGGGAAAAGAGTTATTCAGCTACCTCAAAACCCCCCACTTCCCAAATGGATATGCTGGGCTCTAACCAGCTAACACAGGTCCAACACAGAGGGTAGCTCTCCTACCTCAAAGCCTCAGCAACCCTTCCAGGCCCTTCTCACTGACAGTTCTGTCAATCAGCCAGACTACGCTTCTTAGAGAACCCCAGAGGAGGGTTCTCTTTCTGTTCTCAGAGCAAGACCAGTGATTCTGAACCTATTTGGACAATGACTTCCCTTGAGAGTTCTGAAGAAAACTATGGATCCTCTTCTTAGAAAAATGTACATTGCACATGCAGGTATAACTTCGTAAAAAATTTCAGGAGTTATACAGATCCCCGGCCCCAAAAACCCCAGCTTAAGAACTTCTGCCAAAGGCGAATCACTCCTTTTCTTACACAAGAACTATTTCCCAGGGCTGATTAACTGCTATCTTAGATGTCCAACAGGTGAATTAATATTCAGCATTGACCTCTAGTCATCCCACACCCTTGGCAGATGGCAGAAACTCTGTGGACAGAAGGAAGCAGAGCCCCTAGACAGAGACCACATTTTGTTTTTCAAAAAAGCACTCTTATCCACCACTGCCAGAAAACCTCAAACACCCTAGGTCTAAGAACAGAGGCATTAAATAACAGACCCAAATAAATCTGGTCTGCTATACAACTAGCTTCACAGCAGCTGTGAAGACAGAGCTATAGCCCAATCCTCCTTGGACTGGCAGGAGAAAGGTATGAGGGTAGTCATGTCCCTAGGTTGAAATGGAAAGGGGTCAGAATGTGTGTGCTTTCCTTTAAGCTCAATGCAGAGGGGCTATTCATTCTATTTTTTTAATATTATTTTATTTATTTATTTGACAGAGATCACAAGTAGGCAGAGAGAGAGGAGGAAGCAGGCTCCCTGAGGAGCACAGAGCCCGATGCAGGGCCGATCCCAGGACCCTAAGACCATGACCTAAGCCAAAGGCAGAGGCCCAACCCACTGAGCCACCTAGGCGTCCCGGGGCTATTCATTCTAGAGGCATCTGCTCTTTTCACGGCTCCTCTGCCTGGAACGTGGAGGCTTCCGTTGACTACTCAAGTTCCACATTTCTCTCCCCTTTTCCAGTAACAACCACAACAGCACATAACAACAAGACAATGATAATGAGAGCATGTATTGAACATTAGTCTGTGCCAAGAACTGTGCTATAAGCTCTTGACATAAATTCCTTCATTCAGTCTTCCCAACAATCAGATGAGGGAGGCCCTCTTATCCTATTTACAGATGAGGAAATTGAGACTAAGATAGATTAAATAGCATCGCTTAAGGCACAGAGCTAGTGAGTGACCCCAGTGAGACTGATTTCAAACCTCATACTTTTATTTATTTTTTTTTTTCCAAGCATGGCCCGAACTCACAACCCTGAGATCAAGACCTGAGCTGAGATCAAGAGTTGGACACTTAACTAACCAAGCCACCCAGGCACCCCTCAGACCTAATATTTTAATCCCTTCCTCAATGTTCCTTCTCAAAAGACTGGGACTCAGACAAAGGCCTTGGAAATCCTCCAGAGTACGAGTACCAGTCTGGTCTCCTAAGTCCTTGCATTCCCCTCCCTATCCTCTGCCCACCATGCAGCAGCCTAGTTCCCATCAGGGACTCACTTCATGGAATGAAGTGGCTGAAAACCCTCAAACTCCATCTCCTATCTCTGTCTGACTTAGCTATGACTGTATGACTCTACCACCTGGTGCCGAAATTTATTTTAAACTCAGCTGAGCTCAGGAGCTTCATTTCCTCCTCAGGTTTAGAATTAAGGAGGAAAGCTCTTTTCTGCTTCTTCCCTGTAGAGTTGGGGGGGGATGCTTGTCACCACTCCCATCTTGAAGACTGCAGGGAGGGCTAAGTAGAGAGTAGAAGAGCTGGGATTCAGTGAAATGTCACCAGTGATGATGGTGCTCTATAGAGGCCATACTCTTCTAGATATCTCCTACCCCTCGGCATTTAGAAACAGTGTACATTACCTCTGAGATAGTCTCCTTCCTTCCCTCAATTAGTAGGTTCCAGGGAGAGCAAGTGCCTAGCTCACCAAGTGAAAAGCCCAGATGAATGTGGCCAAGGGGTCCTCAAGGACATGCTGAGTGGATTGAGCCCCAACTAATGATGCTTTGGGGAGCTTCTGGGGGCAGAGTGGGCATTAAGTTATCTGTCCTTACCCCAGAGCTTCATCTAGAGATGAAATAGCTAGGGAGAGGAGATACCGAGCCCCCTACAGAGGTGGGAGGTACAGGATGCTAAGAAGGTTTGGCATCAGGCAGAGAAAATCATCTCATATTCAGGGCCCCTGTCCTATGCCACCTGTGGGCCAGTGGCAAGATAAAACAGAATGACAATACTTGCATTCAGAGTGGATGAGGAAGTCAGCCCCAGAGGCAGAGCTGACTTTCAGAAGTGGCCTGTGCTCACTGGAGTCCAGTCATTGAGCTAAAAGGTTTCTTGAGTGTCTGCTGTGTGCCAGACTCATTCTAATGCTGGGGATGCCTTAGTGAGTCCCGCCCTCATGGCATTAGCCCGTCAACAGAAAAAGACAGGAAAGTCCATCTTGGACAGTGATAGGCGCTAGAAGAAAAACAGAGCAGTGAGGGAGAGTCCACTTCGGTTTGGGTTGTCAGAGGAGACCCCCTTGAAACAAGAACACACCAGCGGAGGCCTGATGAGGAGAAGGGCCAGCTGTGTGGGGATGTGGAGGGAAGCACGTTCTAGGCAGAGGTAAGAGCAAAGCCGAAGACCCTTAGGTGACCATGGGCTCCATGAGTTCATGGTAGAAGAAGATGACCCCATGGCTTAAGAGAAGTGAACAGGAGGGAAAAGGAAGAGACAAAGCAGGAGAGTTAGGCAGGGGCTGGCTCATAAGAACCTCAAAGCCATATTTTTAAGTAGGCTGCTGTGTGCAGAATGGATTGCAAGGGAGAGAATGGCAGTAAGGAGATCAGCAAGGGGGCAGTTAGGTGAGAAGATGGGTGACCACGTAATCTGTCATCCAAACCAGGACACTTGTGTAGGTGAACAGGGGTGCTACCAACAATTCATCAGGGACAACAGGCATAGCCAGGCCTTGCCATTGCCCTAACTCTCTCACCAGGACTGTCACAGGAAGTTCAGCAGTTTTTAGCAGTTCTGCTCTGACACACAGCTCCCAGCCCTAGGAGAACGAATCACTTTTCTCTTCGGCCCCAGGCTCCTGGCCTGGTGCCTCGTGCCTGAACATTTGGTTTCTGTCTAGAGGCCATGGGTTACGGTCACAGCACATGCGTGGAGCGTGCCCTTTTCCCTGTGCATCCCGGTGCGCTCTGGGCGACAACCAACAGTACATAGATGAGAGAACCAAGAGGGGAGAAGGCCGCCTGGGGGCTCAGTTGGCCAAGTGTCTGACTCTTGATCTCGGCTCAGATCTTGTTCTCAGGGTCATGAGTGAGGAAGGTGAGGGCTCCACGCTGGGCATGGAGCCTACTTTAAAAAAGAAGAAAAAAGAAAAAACAAATAGGGGAGATGTGACCATCCCTTCCAGAGGTGGTTCAAAGGGGTGGAAGCCAGAGAGGGATGGACAAGCTCTAAGGGCCAGCACAGGGAATCTTTATTTGGCCCTCAGCCAGGGTGGGGTGAGGAGGGGTGGGGAGACAGGGGTGTGAAGCAGGTGAGAGGGCCGCAAGCTTTCACCAGATTCTCAAAGACTCAAAAAACCATGAAGAACCTTGCTTGAGAGAACAGCAGCTCTCACACCTCAGTGTGCCTTACGGTCACTGGTGGGCTCCTTACAATAGGGATCACTGGGCCCCTGAAGAGCAAAGTTAAGGTTCTGATTCAGCTCATTCCTGAGTTAGGCCCAGGAATTTGCATTTCTCTTCTCTTTTTAAAAAAAAGATTTTATTTATTTATTTGACAGAGAGAGATAGACAGCGAGAGAGGGAACACAAGCAGGGGGAATGGGAGAGGGGAAAGCAGGCTTCTAACAATTTCTAATGGAATGCTCGTGCTCTTTGTCCAGGGGCCACACTTGAAGAATCACTACTATAGAGGATACAAAACACATGAGGGGTTCCAATTGTGAACTTCTCTTTTCAGACAAGAGTTCTAACAGATGCCACAGCCATCTAAACCACCCTAAGTCCCCAGGAATTTCACATTTTATTTTTGGAAGAGGCCCCTGGAGAGTGACAGCCTCTGGACCTCCCCTTGGAGGTCAGGAAGCATCTGGAAAATAGCATTTTAGAGGATGCAGGAAAGTGCCTTCAGAAACATAAAAAGCCTAAGCACAACTCTGAGCTAGAAACTACAGGACTAGCCCCGGCTTATCCAATTACTGGTGAACAGTGAGGTTTTGGGAATCTGGGCAGACCCGGATCCTTTCCTAAACACTGCATCCTGATAGTTTTTGAATCTGTATCTGAAGCCAGATGGGCCCAGATAGGAGGTCTGCTTGAGCAGGACAGGGTGTCTGCTGGAGACTATAACCTGGGAAACGGAAAGAAATCAACAACTCCACTAGACAGAATTCAGGGGCTTCATTCACAGAGCTCTTTGATCAAGTCATTGTGGCGAGGGCAGGAAGAGGCAGGAATAGTATTTAGGACTGTGCTAACTTTCAAAAAGCACAGTGGAGAGAGAGGCCTGGAAAGGCTATTGCCAGCTTTCCTCAGCCCTGCTCTGAGTAAGTCATTCCCCCCTGAAAGGGGAGGGGGAAATGAAAATGTGGATTCATTCATGAATCAACCTTCAGAACAGGAAGTGTGGCTTTTGAGCTATACAGGGAACATGGGCTTTGCCATCCAGCTAAGTACATCCTGAGGTGAGGCAACATCAAAGTTAGGGAGACTCTACAAGTTAGAAGAGGAGGCAGAACCTTAGAGGGAAAACAATATGCTAGAGTGACTGAGACCAAGGGTGTGCTCCAGCATCAGGCTGCCAGGACTTGTGACTTGAATTCTGCGTGGCCCTGGGCATGTTTCTTAATCTCTCTGTGCCTCAGTTTCCCTCTTGTGTAAAATGGGGGTAAATAATTGTGCCTATCTCATAGGGTTGTAGTAAGAATTAAATAAAGTAATCTAGATAAAACACTTGGCTTAGTAAAGTAGTGGGCTTGGAAAAACTTACAATGGTAGCAGTACAGGCCCACCCTTAGTGCCACTGCCAGAGACAAAAAAAACCAGAGGCAGGTTAGATCTGCTGCCAGTCTTCCCAGGAGGATGACAAGGAAACTCCCGCTCCTTTGGGGAACGTCTAAGGTGTGAGCTGGGTATGAAAAGAGAGTCAGGATCCTGAGGATTGGGGGGGGGGGGCGTGATTAAGTGGGTAACACCATGGGCTGTAAGGGGGGATATCCTGCTCTTTTAAACACTGCAACATTCACTGACTCTGTTTTGTGACATTTCCTCAAGGCCAACTTAAGTGACAAATGGCCCAAAATGAACAAATCAAAATAAATAAAAATCATTGTTGAGAAGAACTGGGACAACCTTACTGAAGACACGCTGGAGATCTACGCTCTGAGGGCAGAATCCCCATTTTCAGGAAAAAGAAAAAGTGACTCCTCCCGCTGGAGTTCCAGAAGTGTGGGGGATGGTGCTGAAGTGAAAGCGGTGGTGTTGTATGCCGGCCCTGAGGTTAGCTAGCAGTCAAGCACTGAAAAGGAGATCTCTTCTTTCCTCTGATCCTGAATGAGCAGAACCTCTTTCAAATCCTGTACTCTCAATCAGAAAGTCCTGTCTGCTTAGAAAGAAACTGTGACTGGAACTAGGAACAAAGAGATTTATAAAACCATGCAAAACAGCTGAAGTAAAATGACATACCACGTGGTTAAATAAAAGTTAACGTCTTTTAGAGGTGGTGGTGGGAAGAGTTTGTCAATTACATCACTTGAGAAAACAAAGAGCTAAATAAAAATGACAAAGAGTTCTGTTGAACATGAGGGGCCCTTTTCTTGAGGGGTCTCCCTCTGTGGCACTAGAAGTCTTGTCCTGTTGTCAGACCTACTCCACTTCTGTCCCCCAACACCCCACCCCACCCCAGCCCTGCAGAACTTCACTACTTGCTCTTCAAAATGACCATCCACAGGGCATATTTTATCATAGTCCCATCTGGAGTCTTTAAAAGAGTAAGGTCACAGACAGGGAGGAAGGGGCTTCTGAATTTTCCTTCCCTTATACTTACTGCAAATCCTGGCTAGACTATCTACCTCAAGTTCCTATAATTAGTTATATCCCTTTGAAAGGGATCCAAGAGTTAGACTGATTCTACCTTGGGCCCAGAAGGGAATCTGGTCTCCTTTTCAGTAAGTACCCACCTGTTCTGTGGGTGCTTCCCAAATCAGAGGCCCAGCAGAATGTAGGGAAAACTTTCTTTGCACTCCACCTACCCCCTCCAAACAGTGACACCCTCAGCTTTAAGTTTTCATAAGCAAAGTATTTTTACTGGAGTGGTGGCTGTCAGATGTAGAAGCTAGTCCAACAGCTAGTCTGATGTTCTTTACAAAGAAGGGCTACTTTAGCAAGAAAAAAACCAATAACAACAATAGCAAAACCTTCTCAGGATTCACCCAGGAAAGTCTAGAACTGTAATACTATGATCTTGAGATATTTTTATAGCCATATATCAGTTTTTAGAATATAACCACTGTCACATACATTTAAGTACACTGAAAAATTCTCTATGGTGTGACTTTTGCAGGAACCTTGTCGCTGTAGCTACTTGCTCCAAGCCTCCTTCTATCCAGCCTGAAGGTAAGTGAAAGCATCAGCAAAGGTAAAATGAGGAGAAAGCAGAATTAATACTTCTAACTATACTCCTAAAGGCTGGGGAAAATGTCAGACACCTAAGGCCTCCACTGGTTTTTGAATTAGAGGACAAAACTAAGATTTTTTTTTTGATCTAATAATCTGACCTTCTGTAAGATCTCATAAAAACGATTCTGAAGGATCACACCTGGGCCACATTTTCATTGGTAACTTTACTCTCTACCACTCTGCTCACCAGAAAAGCAGTTCAGAAAGGATCTTTAAGCACAGCCTCTATTTTCTACATAAGATTCTCTTCATGTTTTGTCATGCACTCTTTGGTAAGTCTTCCACTACCCTAAACCAACTTCAAATTTAAAACGACAGAAGACTAAAAACCCTTCCATGGGAAAGGAGCATGATGTATGAAAAAAGTTTTCCTTTTTTCTTCAATTGTGATGGGCTAGGTTAACCATCATACCACGAGAGAATTTTATAAAACTGACTCAGGGCACCTGGGTGGCTCAGTCGGTTAAGTGTCTGCCTTCAGCTTAGGTAATGATCCCAGGGTCCTGGGACTGAGCTCCATGTCTCAGCTTCCTGCTCTGTGGGGAATCTGCTTCTCTCATTCCTTCTCCTGGGCCTCTGCTTCTGTACTATCTTTCTTTCTCAAATTAAAAAAAATCTTAAAAAAAAAAACAACACACCAAAAACTACTCAAAAAGATAGGCAAGTCATTCACATAGTCTTTAGAAATAAGTAAATGTGTTTTAAAGACATTTGTTTACTTTTTTAAAGATTTATTTATTTGAGAGACACACAAGCAGGAGGGAATGGGGGAGGGTGAAGCACGCTTCCCACCGCACTCTGGGGCTCAATCCCAGGACCCTGAATTACAACCTGAGCCAAAGGCAGATGCTTAATGATTGAGCCACCGAGGTGCCCCAATAAATGTGTTTTAAAATAAAATAGAAAATAGAGTTTTCCGGTGTGAGAAAACACACTTAAAGCTTACAGCCAATTAATGATCAGGCAAGTATACCTGTTACTGAGTCCTAAAAACGGTTTCCATCTATCAGGGGAAAAAAAAAAATGCAAGAACAACCAGAACAACCAATCCTCCCCCCTCACCAAAGACACTGAAACAAAAGACTGATCTGTTTATATAGTCACATGAAAAATAAACATCTTTATTTTTTTGCCTACTTTATTTCATTTTTTCAAATAAAATTTAAATCTGTACAAAGTATACTGTTACAGTATATATTTTGTAAGAATCAATGCCTAAAAGAATCACAATACTTCAATAAGCAGTACAGCAGACCTCGCTAGTTTCAGCTTTGATATTGAACAAACTCAAGCCGGCTGATGCACAACACATTTGCTTGGTTTCCACATGGTGAGTTCCCAGCACTGAGATGGGAGAACATGACAGCAAGTATGGTTATATTACAGCCCGACACACTGCGCTTCTTCATGTGATAATAACTGCACATATTTAATACAGAATGCTCAAATTTACTTTTTAAATTGCATTTGCTTACTTCTTAGTTGGCAAAATTCAGCATTCTTAATGGGGTCCCCAAACAGTGCAAATTAATGATATTCTACTGTATAATTGGCACATTTCCAATAAGGATTAACTTGTAAACGCAAAGAATATCACAACTTTGTCCTAAATTTTAACTAATATACATCTGGTCCATTTAACCAAAGTCAGTTTGGAAAGATATTAAAGAATAATTCTATTTTTGAAAGGATACTGTTTTGACCATTCTTTAGAGAAGTAAATTTTTAAATTGTCATTAAAATGTTTTACTATAAAAATTTTACAAACTTGATTAGAAATTTCAAGATTATGATTCACAGCAGACAAATACAAACTTTATATTCCAACAATACCTACTCTTAGACTTTCAAACAGAGCACAACCATGTCAGCCGTGTTAACTAAAATTCTGAACAGTGTACTAAATTTATAAGTGGTGCTGGGTCTAGCAAGTGTAAATACACAGTATATTTTAATGAAAAGAATTGTCTTCTTTATACTTTATTTGTTTTCCCATAAGGAAACATTAATGTTTACATTCTTTAATAAAGTTAATCTTACATCAGAATATAACTTAATACTGTCAGCAACAGGGACCACACACAGTAAATAAGAAGCACATTTAAAATAAGTCTGAATTCACATAGATTAACATTTGTTGGTTAATAAAATATCGACAGTATTACAATCTTACAATATTTACAGTAAGAAAAATCTAGAGTAATATATACCTTTCACAGCAGGATTCCTTTTTTTTTTTTTAAATTATTTCTTCCAGTTTGGGATTGTGTATACATGAAAAGCTCAAATAAAGCAACTCTGCAATATAATCTTAAAATAATGGCTACTGGGGGGAAATTCTATCACAACCATTGAAAATAATGGTGACTTTTCACGGAGTCTGTGGCATCTGAGAACCCAGTTAATTAACCAAAGTCTTGACCCAACCAGCCTCAGTTACCCAGATTAAAGCTGCAGAACTCCGGCCTTCCCTGACTGCTGAAAACCCAACAGATTTTCTCAACATGCTATAAGAGAAGAGGGAAATAGGTTTCAATTCACACCTCGTGGCTGGAAGGCTCCGGCCAGTGCATATTCTCCAACAGTCTAAAAGGGCCCATTTCACCTCCAAAGCATCACAAGAGTTCCCCTCTAACGACAGGGCACTTTGATATGGAGCTTACTCATTCCTCAACTCTTGTGCATTAAGATAAGGCATGAGCGTGGCCCATATAATACACACCAGCATCTTACTTGGGACCAGGGCAAAGAAACAGACTAATGCAGTTTGCACTGAGGTCAACAGGGAAAATAGGAAGCGATGCAATTTCCAATTAGAATGGCAAGAAGAAGACCCACATCCCTAAACTGGAATTTGGCCAGGGCCTCAGAGTTAGCACCCCCTCTCTGAGTACCACAAGCGATTAGGATGTGTGCTCTGGGCCTCCTCTGAGAGAGCATCTACAGTAAGTAATACCATGTGGGACATTAGTTCAGTGATGACTCCCAAGAAAACAGATACAATTCTTGAATCTGGGGCTGTCCACAGCACCTGAGGTCACTCATCTGAGCTGTGACCTGTCCCAACCCTGCTTACTTTAAGAGATCTGATGGGCACAGAGCACTCAGGGATATGGCTGCTGGCTACTTTGGACTCTAGATCTCACAGGTAATCAACAGGTATCTGGGATTGAATTAGCAAACTGTACCATAGCTCCTTAAACAGACACTGTCAGGTTTGAAATCATGTCAAGCATGAATCTTCACTGTCAGGTCAGAAATCAAAGTGGGTATCTTCCCACATCAGCCAAGGTTATTTTGTTAAAAACCTTAGAGGAGTTGGACAGTTTTTCATGTTCCAAGTGATTAGTTTACTTATTTCAGTCAAGCTGGATTGACAAACCAGACTGATCTATTTAGTTAGCTTTGTTTTTTTTATTCTTATGTATGTGTTTAACCCAAAGCTGTTGTATTTGGGCTAAATACACTGACAGAGAAAATTCAAACAACAAAAGTTTTCAGCAAACTTCTGTGGTATTTTGTTTTTGGAAGTCAATGCAAGATCTAAAGGTATTTCTACCCAACAAAGTCTGTTTAAGTGTTTAATGTTATTTCCTTTTTGGTCCTATACAGAATGCTATGACTTCTATATAGGTCTGAATGCTGCTCCATGTAGATTCCTTCTGTATATCTAAAAATATATACTTTTCAGTAGTTCAATACATGGTTAATCTTCCCACAGAGGAAGATTTTTGTAATCACAAGTTGCAAAGTAGAAAAAAAATCTCCTTTCTAAGAAAGGAAATATACTTTCCTATTATACACTTTTGAAGAAGCCCAAAGGCATGCACCAAAAATCATTATGAAAACTAATACATGCACTAAAATGGTATAGAGTTAGGACTTAAAGTGCTGATTTCTCAATTTTTAAATTTGGAGAAGACATTTTGTCAGTCATTGACTCAAAAATCTCCCCCCACCCCACCCACCCCACTCCATGGCATCAAGAGAGAAAAGTAAAAAGTATGCATAAATCTTTAAACTATTCTTTACATAAGGGGAAAGGACAGATACAATAACTATCCTATTTATAAACTGGATTCCCAGTTTTAAATAAAACCAATATTTACTGGTAAAAATTGTCAAAGCTAATACATCCAAACAAATGTTACTAGTAAATAATGTTCTACATAGAGAATAATTTACTTTGGTTTATGTACCTTCTCACAAATAATACTGGTGTCCCATACATCACCAAACTGATGTGTTCCAGCAAAGTTGTAAGGCAAATCTTTTTTTCCCAGTGACATCTTTTTTCCTAATAGACAAAACTAAAATCTTTTGGTGAGGAAGGGGTTAAGATAATGGCTAACCCCGTGGCATCCTGAGCATTGTGGTTTATCAAACTCTACCCTGCTAGAAGCTGTCAGGCACCCTGACCCCTGCCTTGAACCAGGAATGGCTCCCACATCTAAAGATGCCCTGACTCCTTATAAATAGCTCTCAGAACATTGCTACTTTTTCCCTTCTGTCTGGATGTCTAACAAAGCTGGTTGCAATGTCACATTTTGCTAGTAGGGGCCACCATCTAACAATAATTCCAATCTGAAATGTTTTAAGCCAATAGTTAATTCTTAATTTTATCAATTAATTGCATTAAAATTTTCTCTACAGAGTTTATACTTAGAGCAGAGATCCTTATCTTGGGTTTCAGATGTGTGATGCCCCTGAGGTTGCATGTAAAATTATCTGTGTATGTGCATTTTTTTTTTTCTGGGGAGAGGGTCCATCACTTTCATCAGATTATCAAAGGTTTCTGTGATCTCAAGAAAGGGGTTACAAGGACTTAGAGGGATACCCGTAATTCATTTTATACTAGGGTTGGGAAATGGGGGCAGAAAACTAAAAATGGCCTCAGAAAAAAAGGGGCCAAATTGCTGATCTTTTCCCTTTATTCAAAGTTGGGAAATAAGTGCTTCAACCTAGGAAAAATAATTAAGCTGATTTAAACTCCATTAAAAAATAATCAAAGCCAGTTTCTAAAATATTTTCATTTTCCATATACGGTAAGTTTAGTCTCCAAAAAAAGGTTTGGAGACTGAATTTTTCTCTTTTCCCTAAGGAAACTCATAAACACAATGCTGATCATCATCCACATTTAAAGATCTGACAATCTAAAACTTAAGACAACTCTAATACTATAGCCTTTAATTTACGATTTTGAGTAAAGGATTATCTAGAGTCAAATACACATTTGTCAACCTTCATTCCCCAAAATTGGTCCATAGTTAGACAACTATCGGGCACAATTCCACTAGATAAACCTAAAATTTGAACAATGGAAGTTTAACTTTCTATCCCAAACTGAAAACAAAACCACAAGGTTCTACAATAAAGTCCAGCCACAAACATTCACACTATGTCATAGAGGACTTACCTATTTCAATACATCACTGAATTTTCAACAGAATTTATAAACATGAGATCGAGAATGACTACCAAAACATGCTAAGAAGAGCATGTCAAGAATTAAAACACCACCCTGTGTGCACACCCCCCCATCGAGAAACACACTCAGGCATTCCAAAAATAAACCAGATCTAAAGAGAGGCCTCTCACTTGTTAAAGTATGAAGCGCCCAAAAGGATACAGGGAAGGGACTATAAAATGAAATAATTAAATAGCGTACAAAAATTAATTTTAGCCAAAACACATTCTATTCTATTGACAAAACTATCAACTTTTTTTGTGTTTTTTTTTTTTTTGCAATTTTGAACACTGTGTTGCACAATCTCACTAAGACAAAAAATATGTTCACAGGTACACATTTTGTTCTCCTATTCTTCCTAGAGCACATCTTGAGGTTATAAGAATGCTTCTAGTTAAAATAAAGTCTCTTATCCCTTGCTGCCCTCCCCCCTCAAAAAGTGAGTGAACCTTGAATTCCAAAAAGGAATATTCATTTAATGTAATTATTTCAATATCAGTTATATCATATAGACCATGATGAAACTCTATGAGCATTATGGAAAACTACATAAAAGAGGGAGCTGCCACTTGCCACCCACTTCGCTTCCAGCTTTTTAAGCCACTACCCAGCTAGACTCAGATCTCATTGACTTCAGTGAAAATAAATCAACACTCCAAAACCAGGCCATCTCAGGCTGGAAGCTGGAACTCAAAGACATCGTTTCATATACATATATATATTTTTTCTACCCTAAGCTTTCACTTTGTCTATTCAAATAGTTTAATAAAGCTCACATTTACAAAGGATTATATTGGCAAATAAAGGCCCATATTAAAAACTTTTATCAAAACAAATTTTTGTTCTACATAGCTAACACTAAGAAATATTTTCTTGGACTTATAAAGCATATTTAATTGCATATAAGTTTTGCTTTGGGTGGGATATTGAAATAATTCTGTAAGAAATTAGAAAAGACTAGAAACAAAAGTGAAAGTGACTAGTCTTAACTTTCAAAAAATCAAGTGCAAAGATAAATAGTGCAAATAATGAAAACTAGAAATTTTATAGGCAACTTTATATCTTTCCTGCTTTTGTACTTTTACATATTGATAACTCTATAAACCCTAACAACTGTATGCAGCATGGAAATGGGCTATCATTTATCTCCATTGACAAGACTCAAGGAATCCTTTCAAAGGCAGTCATTTAAATCACTGGTTCTTGACTAGATTTGGGAATTCATTTTTTAAGAACAATTCCTAAGGGAGAGGCTATTTAAGAAGGCTTTGCACAGACTTAAACAAGTTATAGAATGTAATTGTATCATAATTTAAAATCGGCAGGATGGGAAAAGCATATTAAATGCTAATTCTAAAAAATAAATTATAATAATTTTATTGTTAATGAGCTTGGCATTTGTAAAAAACAAAAAACAGTTACTTTCCAGATACAAAATAGAAGGTCTTTTTTTACCCAAGAAATTTTATCACTAATATATACAGATTTGGGTAAAATGAAATAATCTGTCAGAATTACTGAGAGTAAGTCCATGTTAAACTAAAAAGGAGTCCAAATATGCTTGAATTATGTAATTAAAAAACCAACATGTAATAGTAATTCTTTATCTTAGATAATTAAAAAAGTTCCTGGGATATTGGGAACAGAAATCTAGACACTACCAGTTCACCCTACGAAGAACATAAAAACTTCCAAGATATATTAAATTATATTATTACCTGCCACTACTGAACACTTGGGAATTCTACAATTTTAAAGTAACAGAGAAAATGGAAATACAAACAGAAATTTGAGTTTGGGGAGGTATGTTGTCTAATTTCAGAAATATAATATTACTGAGGGTCACAAAGTCCACAGTCTTAAATATTGGGATGCAAATGTAAAAGAAATGGAAAAGAAACCTAAAATTGTGTTTTAGTGTTTTTACCTGGTTTACTCTCCTCTTGTAAGAAATTAATGTGGACCAAAGGTTCAAGGTTCTGTAAAATGAAGGTATGATATGGATTTTGTGAACTAAGGACCATTTTGAAAAGTAAAGCTAAACTACACTGTAACATGAACCCAGGAAAATAATCTGTATAGTAAATATTTCTGATAGTTTAAAAATAAGTGAAAAAGTTTGAAATTTTCTATTCTTCTTTCCCTCAAAATAGTAAGTCCCCAGTAACAACAACAGGCTTTGACCAGAAAAGCTGTCATTTCACTATTGTGCTACTTTATTTGTCCAGAAAAGCAAACATCCTACACCTGAAAGCAGATTTGTGTAATGCATCATCATCATCATATCTAGCTACAGACCAACAGCTTTCTCATAACCAACAAGGGACCCATTTTCTCCGGCTTTACTCAAACTTCATTAGTAAAGATCAACTTCATTGTCCTTAGCAAACAACACTCATTTAAGACTCCACTTTAGTATCTTTTCCTACCTAAAATTTCTCCCATTTTACCACCAAACTATTCCCTTATATAACTCTCACACTCCAAATCATGAACACATTGAACAGCTCTTCCCTTTCTGCTCTCAAATTTCCAAAGCATAATAAATCTCACCCCCCAGTAACTTACCTAAAATACACATACTTCTTACTCTCTTCAATACATAATTTTTTTTTAAGCAATTTCAATGCCCTTCAGATTGCCAGCTTAAGACTATGGGGAAAAGAGCACTCAGAAAAACTGCCCAATTACCTCATTATACAGAAATCTTTCTGGGATCAGTTAGCCATGTTCTAAGGAAGGAGCCAGCAATTTCTTTACTTCCCTCTTAAAGGGGTAAGTTTGAGTGTCACTGGCAGGCCTATGGTAAGGAAAGAAATAAAGAAGGAGAGCAAAACAAGGAAAAAGGAGAATGGGAGAAAAAAAAGCCAAACGTACATGGTAGGGAGGTAGGTCAAATGCCACCAACTACCTACACTGGAAATTGCCAATCCATTCCAGTTGAATGGGTGCTTGACCCAATCCCAACATTTGTCTAATAATTCATTACCTAATGCCCATTACTGGTTGAGCTAGTCAAGGTGAATACATAAGTCACCTGTCCCATAAGTTTGCTACTTCACAATAAGGACATCCTAAGTCCTCTGAGGATCCTTCTGTTTTAATGCAGCTTAGACTAAAACACATGTTAAGAAGAGTACTTCCATGATTCTCAAAATTCCAGAATATAAAGGTTTGGTCCTTGAACTTGGAGGCCTCTCAAATTATTAAAGTGCACCCTAAATCAAGAAAATTAAACTTTCAGCTTAATTTTTTCCTATGAAATGTTACAAAATGTTTAATAAGCAAACTGCTAATAGTCATCAAAACAAAGTATGCTTTCATGAAAATTCAAAAATCTTGCAATTCCAAAATGAGTAAAATATTTCTGGTCCTTAAGAATGAACTTTATTTTACATAGAGGATCACCACCATGTTTCTACCTATCAAACAAGACAATTTTCCACAAAAGCAAAGCACATCAGGGGAAAAAAAGAAAAGAAAAGGAAAAAAAAAACAAATATCAAACGTAATATGGGGACAAAATAAAAATACATGAGTAACTATGAAACTTTTTTAAGAAAAAGGTTTCTAACAAATGACCTTTGCCATAGCTTTCCTAGAGACATAAATTGCCTAGACCATTCAACATCAAAACTTGGTAGTCAGTTTAGCAGCTGTAAGATGACAAATTGTTGGCTTGAACCAATCATATTGTTTACTTTTCACTTGGCTGTTTTTGCATTATGAAATTCTACCTGACATGGTAATGCTAGTTTAGATGATCCTCACTTAACCCATAATAATGAAATTTGTTTGAAAAGAGCCTATCAAATGGCCTAGGCCTTAAATTCAGGTTTTTAGGATAAAATAACTCCCCAAATATTAAAATCAGGTTTTCTTAAAAATATGTTGCAAATTCTCTATGGTAATTAATACAGCTGGGTGAAAAGAGTAATTTTAATAGCAGTGATTATTTTCGTTTTATAGTGTAGTCTATTACAAACGGTCTAAATTCAGTTAACTTACAATTAAAAAACCCAGAAATATTATAATTTATGATTTAGAAATGGATAAATTTTAACAGAAAACACAAATAACTTGTGAATTTGCTTACATAAGCAATTCCAATAAATTCTTTCCTATTCATTCCACTCTCATGAAAAAATATCTCTCCAAATTATTAAGATACTCAAATTTAAAGATATTCAACTATAAATGTTATACTCAGAGTTATCACCAATTGTTCCAAACCTAAGTTGCTGAAGATTTCCCCCCTTTTTAAGCATCCTTTTACATAGAAAGCAGGATCTCATTCTGATATTGAAAAAACTCAGCAAAGGGAAAAAAGTCATTAGATTTGGTATCTCATTTTTTTAAATGGGGAAAAATATTAAAAGTATGTTCACATGTAAATGAAAATGAATTGTGGAGCTATGAAAACAATTACAGCAACAATCTCAGAAATCTCCATTCTAAAATCATGTGGTAATCTGTGTGTGTGTGTGTGTGTGTGTGTGTAAAATATGAAAAAATGAGTGGGAATATTGAAGAAAAGAGGACGAACCACGTGTGGGAGACAGAAGTAATAATCATGCCCATGGTGGGTTCACCACAGCTGGCATATACTCAAAATGTCATAAAAGAAAAATATGTTTAGAAAGTTTCAGCAGTGCCAAATGTAAAATGTTAAAGCACAGCAACAATGAATAAGATAATCCCACAAACATCAAGTTCCATATGAAAACAGGAAGAAAAAAACCGACATATGCATCTTCTTTAATATACCAAATCTTAATTGACTTAAAGATCATATAAAGTGCTTGGGCCATAGTTACCCACCCAGATTCTCATTATCAACAGACTTATCTCTTCCCCTCCCTTCCACCCAAATTTAGTAGTGTTCCTGCAGAAAAAGGATAGCATTCCTGTATTAATAAGAATAAGAAATGAAAACAGTGAGTACAACTGATATAGATCCATTGACTTTTATTACAAATGTACTTGATCACTTGGCTTCAAAAAGTTTAAAATCAATACCCTATTTTCTGTATGCCAGTACAAAGCAAACTGTTTTACAAATTAAATACCTAAAAATTTGACAAAAATATTAAAATTTGATGAAAAACAATTATAAAAATCCTTAATCTCTCTCTCTTCAAAAAAGGAGGCAGTCTTCCCAGTCCTATTATACAATATTAATAATATTCACCATTTTTAGAATAGGTAGCTAAATTATATTTTTCTGTTAGCATACAAAACTCTTAGACTAATAGATTTCATTTGTATATGCTCCAGTTAAGTTTGTGAATGCCATCTGATTGCAATATAATCAACTATCTTTAATTGAGTCCTAATTTACACTTATTTAATAATTTGCATAGTTTAAAAGGGATAAAGGTTATTCTACAATTAATTATCATAGGCTATTACAGTGCTATTTTTCAAGGCAATAAGTATTTGCTCCCAAATGAAATTATCTGTCTTCTTTAGGCAGGGGTTAAAATTACTAGCAGCTTTCTCCATTACCTGAAAAATCAAATTGGAATAGTTATCCATCTCTAGATGTGAAGCCCTAAAAAAACATATCAATATATTTTCCACTTTGAGTCAAATTTCAACCCCTGCATGGGACTAGAAAGTGAGACTTTCAAGGTTTTTATTTCCCTGTTGGTTTTGGTTTCTACTCTCCATGGCTTTTAGGAAGCTGGGAAAGTTTTGTCTTTCCTGACTCACATTGTCTCTCCTTTCCATTTGGCAAATATTCATCTACCTTCAATCTGTATCTAGTAGAGGAAAAGCCAACATGGCTTTTCTTATGAACTTCCTTTGTTGTCAAAGGCATGTATAATGATTTCTACAGTTCTGGTTAGTTAACTTTAGCTCCCTCTGTGGCTGGATGACTGCTGCTTCTAACATCAGCATGATAAATAGGAGGCACAAATAAAAAATAGCTTAAAAAAAGATTTGGTGATTTAAAAGAAAAAAAACAAACAAACAAACAACACCAAACACACACACATATATGGGCATTTCAGATCTGGTGGCTGATCTCTGGATTAAATTACTTGACAGTGTCTCTCATTTTAAAGAACGTAAATATTGCAATGCATTTCAAGTTTTCTTTTATACTTAGGCAAATAATATAGTTTAACCAAGCTCTTGGACCTTAATCGTTAAGACAAAGCAGATCATTAAAAATAAGGCATACTTGTCAGGAATTAAGTTTTGTTTGCATGTTTTTGGCACATTTGATCATACTGTCTTCTGTGAATAACACATATGGTCAAATATACCATCTCCTTTTTCACTTCAGCACAAACAGGGTTTACCAACCAGTAAAATAAAAACAAGGAAAAACTCCAACATAAAACACTGAGATATAGAACCTTGGTAAAGTACCGAGCACCTGGGAGGAAGGGTGAGGAAAGGATGAAACAGTAGAGGGAAGGGAAGGTTGGGAGGGTGCTTGGGGAGGTAAAGTAAGATGCAAAAAAGAGCATCTTTACAGACACTTAGTCTTTTCTAAGATCACCTCTCAAGTCTTAAAAGATTTGCATGTGGATTTTTTTTAAACCCACTGACCATAAATCAGACACTGGTTTCAAAATCTTAGTAAGATTGTGTTTAACTGTTATAGTGTAAAGACAGTTGCACAATATATGTGCTTATTGATCCGGTAGGATTCCAAGCAGAATCTGAAGTCTGTAGGTAAGAAAGGCTTCACTTTAGGTAACTCTGACCCTAAAGAAAACCTCATGAAAGAACTCGCATCTCAAAGAAAGGACACTTTGCCTAAGTTTGCTGTGTTTTTGTTGACTTGCACTACTTATTGCTGGCTACTATGAAACACTGATCTAGGAGTACTCCAACAACCTGTAGTACAAGGCTTAACTTTAAGAAGCTATAGTAAACAAGAGACAAAATCAAAGCAATTCTCTTTCCTAACTAGTAACAGCACAGAGAATGCAGTCTTTTCCATATCACAGTAAAAGTACAGTGAACAAAACAGCTCAACAAACCTTAAGACAAAAAAGTGCAGGTTATTAATGTTTACATGCAGTTGATAAGCATTCCAAATGTCACATTATGCACTGTAAAAGCTCAACTTTACTATATGGAAATAAGAAAAATGCACCTTGGGGGAAGGGGAAAAGCAATTTAATCATTTCCAGTGATTTTTGTAAGTAAAGAAATTCCTAACTATTGTACGGTCACCTCATATTTAACATTGTATGAATATTAAAAGCAAACAATTTAATGGGAAAATGCACAGTACAATGGAAATAGCTTGTTATTCAACACATACAGTAGATCTCAAAAACAAAGACAACACACTCAACCAGGGAGCTTAAAATATCAAATCAAAACCCAAAGAACCAGCAGAAAAAAAAAAAAAATCCTTCAAAAAGACCAGTTTCACCTTCCTAGGCCAATGCTTTACAATGTGAGAAGCACTGATACCTTCCAGCTCCTACAGGTGGTGTCTTCTACATACAGCAGTAAGATCTATATGGCTGGATTGCCAAGAAACAATTCCATTCCCAGAACTCTCTATGTCAGACAAGATCCTTTTTTTTTTTTTAAACCAAAATACTTTCTACAGAATTCCAAACCAAAATGTACTGTTTAAGGCATCTTTTTTTTTATAACATTTTCTCTTCACTCAAAGATGATAGTCATGCAGCAGTTTAATGATAAAAATATATTAATATTTTACTATACAGCAGCAAGAAGTTAGTTGTCAATTAAAAGCACACGAACATCTTTAAATGAAATCCTGTAAAGACTATCGTTACAAACAATTTCGGTTTGGAGGACACCAACTTGGTAAAGTGCTCTCCTAAGCTTTGCATTTTCATACCCTACACCTTGAATTATATGAGTTATAGAACATACTTTTGATAGGCTTGTACACTTGGGGAACACAAATACATTTAGCATATAATGTAGCCAGTAATAACTAGCACCACAGCTACATGGAAATCCTTTACACATACCAACTTGGCTTTCACTTTTAAAATGAAACTCAGAATCCATGGCTCAGTAGGATAACTACAATTGTGTTGCTCTGCTTTTTAACAGGTCTACATAAGTTAATAGCACTGGCAAAAATCAAAGAACAGCTTCAGACCTCTTACTAGTTTAGGAGACAGTGCTAGTGACCACAAATAGACTCGCTACCTGATGTCCAAATACAGGTTCACTGGAAATTGCTGCACGTTAGTTTTTAAAATCTTTCTACACATAATAAAAAAAATATATTATGAACGATACATCTCATATACACAATAATGACAAAACACCTACTCAGTCAAAGCAAACAGATGCAGAAAAATATTATGGGAGATTTCCTTTATCTTTCTTTCTCTTTTTCCTTTTACTATTTGAATAACTTTGGTTCCAACCGTAAAAATCACAACTTAGCAAATTTCATTTAAATGCCTTTTTTAATAATTTCTTCATGTTCACAGAAGTTTCACTGACCATTTTTATATGTTTAAGGTCCAGATGCAATGCATATTGTATAAAAGAGAGCACTTATTGTTTACCTTGCATGAATTAAACCTACGTACCTTTAACTCTACAAACTTCTGCATAACATTTAGACAAAGCTCAGACACACAGCATGCCTAGCCCTCATATATATACACATCTCTAATCACAGGTATATAGGGTGTCAAATATACTATAATAACCTCCATGTAAGGTTTGAAATTTGGTAACAAAATGAGAAAAACTAAAAATATTATTTTACGTGTTCTAAAATATCTCTTTTTTGTGCTAAAGTCAAATGTTAGCTCAACATGAAAAGGACTTTTATATAATTCAGCAATATTATAATCTTGACCATTTTGCAAACACTTTTAATAATAATAGCTTAAACGTGTACAAAAGTTCTTGGTTAATTAGGGAAATAAACACTCAGTTCTTTATATTTTTTAATCAAGTAGGAAACACAGTTCATATAATGTTATTACTTTTTGTATTTTTTTTGTTTTTTGTTTTTAGCAGCTGCTTACTGTTTTATATGGTGGATAAAGTGGACAACATCCAGCGATGGGTGGCAAGTCAGGAAGAGAAACTGTCAGTTGGTGGAGGTTCTGTGGGTGGTGCTCCCTTGGAGTTAACAGTTATTTCTTTTTTTTTTTTTTTTTTTTTTTTACTTTTTTACTTTTTATTTTCTCTCTTTCTTTACAGTATATTTTCTGTGTGTGGCTGTGTGTGTGTGTGTATGCATGTGTGTGTGGGTTTTTTTCCATTCAGTTTGATCAATCTTCTTCCCCTTCTTCCTCACCCTGCAGCAACAGGGTGGCAGCGGCAGTCTCCTCCTGCTGCTGCTGCTGCTGCTGGTGGAGCTGCTCACAGGCAGCTCGCTTCTCCCTCTGCTTCTCTTGAATCTTCTTCATCTCCTCCGAGTACTTGCAGAAGGTGTGTCCAAACTTGGCCCACACCTTGTAGGGCACGGTGATGGAGTTGCGGTAGGTGGGCTTCACCTCGCTCACTCGCATAAACACGCCGTACTTGTTGGAGCCCACATCGAAGAAGAAGCGCTTGTTGTCCACAGTCAAGGAGGTGCCCTCGGGCAGCTCGGCCGGCTCCTCCTCCACTCCGTAGTCATCGATGAGCTTGGCCAGAGCGTCGCGGAACTCGATGAGCCCCTGTGCGGGCAGCGCAATGGTCTGGCCCTGCGTGGAGCCCAGGCCGGGCCCCCGGTTGACCGTCTGGCGGATGCGCAGGAAGCGGCCGCGCTGGTTCTCCTTGAGATCCATGTAGTACTTGCGGTTCTCGCGCACCAGGAACTCGCTCTTGAGCGCCCGGCGCGGCTCGTCCTGCGCCTGGGCCAGGTCGGGCGGCTGGCTGGGGCCCAGCTGCGCGTAGTGCTCGATGAAGTCGCCCAGGTAGTCGCGGAACTCCACGGCCACTGACATGGAGAGAGTGAGGCGGCTCTTGTTGCCGCCCGCGCCCACCTCAGCGATCTTCAGGAAGCGGCCCTTGGCGTTCTGCTTCACGTCCAGGTAGAAGCGCTTGTTCTGGATGTCCACCCGCTTGGAGGCCAGCTCCTGCGTCTCGTGCTGCAGCCCCCCCGGGGCCCCGCCGCCGCCGCCGCCACTGCCGCCGCCGCCCCCGCCGCCACCACCGCCCCCGCCGGAGCCCGAGCCCGAGCCTGGGTGCCCCAGGGAGCCGCCCGAGCCTAGCGCCGCACCACCCTGCTCGCTGCCGCTGTCTCGGTCCGCCATGATGCTGCGCTCCGCCGCCGCGCCGCCGCCGCCGCCTGCCGCTCCGCCCGCCGCCTCAGTCGCCTCAGCCGCCGCTGCTTTCCCTCCCCGGCTCCGCCTGCTGCCGCCGCAACCCCCACAGCCAGTCAGCCACTCTCGCGAGATCTGCGGGAGAGACGAGACCCGGTAACAGGGCACTGACTCCCCAGTACAGTAGCAGGGCGCCCTACTGTACGCGCCCACCCGCCCGCCAGCACGTGACATGCGCCCCGTCCCTGATGCCAGCCCCCTGCCCGCCCGCCCGCCAGGCGGCGCCCACCCGCCGGCCCTCACCCCACACCCCTGGCTGGGGGGGGGGGGGGACGCGCCGCGTCGCAGCTGCTGCCGCCACCACCACTGTGGCTGTCGCTGTTGGCCAGACCCTGAGCGGCCTCGGCCCAGGGAGTTGGGGGACCAGGGGTTAGAAGGGGACTGCCATACTAAGCACAGGGATCAGGCCTGAGCTTTGCTTTCCAGTGACCCCAAAGAGAGAATGTGGGGGAAGGGCCTGTGAAAGGCAAGTGAGCCCGCAGCAGACAGGGGACACCAAGTCACCGCCACCCACCCCTGTGGGCCCCAGCCAGACCCAAACCCAAACCCAGACAGGCCCACCCACTGCCTGGTTGGGCTGTCTCCTACCGCAGAGCCCTGGCCGCAGAGGCGGGCAAGGAACAGGAGAGATGGTGCGGCGGTAACCCTTAGCTGCAGAAGGGGCTGCCTGGGATGAGGACGGGGCGCCGGCAGCAGTGGCGCGGAGCAGCAGACACCTAGCCCGTCCCTCCCCTCGCTCCCGCCGCTCCCCCTCCCCGCGCACGGCAGCGGCTCTGGCCTCAGATGATCCCGCTCCCCCCTCCCCCCAACCGCAGCCCCGCACAGTCGGGCGGGCGGGCGGGCGGGCGGGCGCACTCACCGGCGGGGGGGAGCCAAGCAGAGGACGGCAGTCGCACCAGGGCCGGGGTGCCCGCAGTGCCTGTTCGCGTTGGCTCTGCCCTTCCCCCCCGAGCAACAACCAAAAAGAAACCCCACACTCACCCAAAAACCATCAACCAACCCCCTTTGGGACCACAACTACCGGCCTGCCTCCCCCTCCTCCTTCCGAGATTTGGGGAAGGGGGGCACCCTGCTCAAGGCTGAGCCCAACCTGGGTTGCCGGCCAGCTCTGCGGATGAACCAGGCCCCACCGAGGCGTCAGCCCCCGACCCACTCTTGTTCCCCACTGGAAGGACCCAGAATGGAAGAGAAAACCAAGCAAGATTTAGGAAATTCACGAGCTAAAAATGTCAGGAATTTCCTGGGAAACGCAGTTCCTTACGGGTTTCATTAACGCAGGTTCGCTCGCCTGTTTTACCCCTCCTCCCAGAAACTCTTAAGTGTCAAGGAGAGCCCCCACCTCTCAAAAAGTAAAACATTAAGTGATTAATGGTTTTTAGGTGACAGCTAGGTTACCAACCACGAATTAACCAATGAATCTTTGGACAGTGACTGCTAAAGGGGGTGTCTGGTCTCGGAAAGGGGCTCGGAAATAAGTGAATTCCATCTTCCTAGATCTAAGGCATAATCTGGGGCCTGTTTCCTTTCTCCTATATATACAGCAAATGCTCATACTCCCTCCCTGCAGTCTGTAGTTCTAACAGTTGAGGGAAAGCTAAGGCCTATCTCCAGGGGAACCCCGGCGGATCCCCCTTACACTCTCCTTATCACCTTCTGCACTGGGCTCAGGGGATACAGACCTCACAGCCTTACTCCTGGCTTTCTCAAGCATGGATTGTTGCCTCCATCCTTAGAACAGTGTGTCTGTCCCATTTGTGGGCTCCATTCCCACTGAACATCCCTCAACCCCCAAAGTAAGAAGTCTTGCCTCCCTCATTCAGCCCCAGAGACAGCTGAGCACATAGCTGCGCAAGCTTCCTGGAAAACAAAGGGGTAGATCAAGTAATGATCAAGAAACCCAGACCCTTCTAGTACATAAGCCTTGTCAATGACTGAGCCCTCAAAGCCTCCTAATATATCCTTTCATCACCTAGGCAAACCTGCCTGCGAAATATTCACAGCTTCCCTTTTCTCTTAGCAAGGGTCCCGTTCTACCCACATTAGCTCCTTTAGCTCTGAGTTGATGTTTGCTACTTCCCGCTAAGGAGCAAGAAACAGGGCAAAGCACGATGGCAACCAAAGAGCAAACTGGAGTAGTCCTGTGGGAACCAGCCCCAGAACCACCCACCTGTCCAGTAGTCCCTGAAATGATTCCCTGAGGGGGAGGCCCATTCTGAGAGACAGAAATCTGGACTTTGGGCCACATAAAAAACTTCTCCTTAGTTGCGGGGGGCGGAGGGGCATCCTCCGGATTCACATTGTACCCTTTTAGTACTGATTTTTCTGAACTCCCTCCCTTGTCCCCAAGTCTGTAGGGACGGGGAGAGAAGAACTGTTGGCGAACTTCCGACTGCGCAAAATTTCAAGTGAGAAAGAGCAGTGGCTCTTCAAGGCTCACACAGTAGCGATCAGGACCCTGGATAGACCCTGGCCCCAAAATGGGACAGAAACGCTTAGTGGCAGGGTCTCCACACAGAGCAGGGCGGGGTATTACGTTTCCAGCTGTAAAATGAGGCTAAGATCTGTATAAGTCTGATCTGGAAGAGCTCCTGCTCTTCTGAGGTTTACCTTGCGCAGAACCAAGCCCTTGCCCCTTCAAGAGAGTTCACAGCAGCAAGAAGCCCAATGGGACTGCGAAGAAGGGACACGTGCCTCCCATTCTTCCACACTAATGACTGCTTCCTCCAGGACAGAAAACTACGGTTTAAAACTGCTCATCTTCTTGGACCAACTTTAGAGTCTAAATTTCTTGCTCTCTGTCCCAAATATTTACATCCAGGGGTTCTGAAACAGTTTGAGTTTAGGAACACCCTGATTTTCTTAAAAGGTGTCTGTCACCAGAAACTGAATTCTTAGTTCCCCAGCGCAGAGGCAACTGATGAAGTTTCTAGACAAAGCACAAGTTAAATATCATTTGCATGCTTACACTGGGAATTTTAAGCTCAAATCAGCAAACGACTGAGACTTGGACCTCTCCACATAATTTGCACTTACTTATGTTACACTATTTGTTATATATGTATAAAATTTTTGTCATTATATACTACCAGTTTCTCTCCTATTTTACAAATGTATCTAAAAGATAAAAAAAAGTTAACAATGGCTTTTCCAAAATAAATCAATGGTAAATTGGATATTTAGTACATTTTCACTACTCCAAAAGTTAATTTCAGGATAAGCCTGTAACTGTGGGGCTTTGGTCAGACTGGGGAGGGCATGGTGGTGAAAGGCGGCTTTCCTTAGGCTACAGAATACAGTAGTCTTAACAGTCTGGGAGGGATGAATATTGACTCAGAGTAAAGCCTTAAAAAGTTTAGAATTTCAAAGTTAGATTTGCATCCTAACATTGAAACTCCATGAGAAAATCTATAGATTTGAAAAGACTTCTAGCCATTTGCTAATTACTTAAATAATATACTTGGAAAATGAAAAGTCAGTTCTAGTGTCTAGCTTTTTGAATTTGTTATTTTGAAACAAACGGTTGTAAAATTAAACTGATGATTTCAATACAATGTAGAAAAGGCAAAGGGTAAACGAAATATATTAATATGCAGCAAAATACAGGTATTTATTAAAAATCATCAAATAATATACTATTTCTACTCAAAGTTTGGTTACTTTAAAAAACCTGATAAATATCTTTAGATTTCTTGTGCTCTTTTATTAATACTACACACATTTTGAAGAGAACAGAGATTGCTTTATTTTTAATCCCACTATCTCTATGTCATTAACAAACTCTTACCAACAAAAAATTGTTCATAAGTGAAACAAACATTAGGCAGAACAAGAAGGAAAAAAGTCTCAGTCTTCCTCAGCCTTAACTACGGGTGATTCTGGAGATTCTGAAATAATCTAATTCAGCTTTAGTCTTTAAAAGTAAAAATTAAAACATACGTATAAAATAAACTTGGAGGGAGGGAATCTACCTCTGGGTAATAAACCCTTTCGATTATGGAGTTCCCAACAGAAACAATATGCTGATTAATAATACCACAGATTTCCAAAATAAAAGAGAAGCAAGAATATTAGAAATTGTGTTGCCAAGTACTACTTAGGTTAAATACCTGTCTTAAACTAGACAATTATCTTCAATACTCAAATCATTAAAACTAACTGGAATGTTGTACTGCAAGGGTTTAAAGTGGAGGAATTACCCATTTCTTCTCAGGGCTATCTATCAGAAAAATGAAGGGTAAAGTAAGTGTTAACGTTTAACAACAACAAAGACAAATAGTAATAGTATTTCATCAATCAATTTTTTTAAAAAGCATTATCGTCCTCCTATAGCTCACCTAATCTTTGAAATTATGCCTCTCCAATGCTATTTTAATGTTTAAAGATATGAATTAAACATTCAAAATCTGAAGAGAATCCTTGCACTTCACAAAATGTTTTCATTTTAAGCATTTGCAAAAGAGTTAAATAAACGTAGCACACATTCTAAATTCGATCAAAGATTCTGAGAACCCGACATTTTATGTACCCAAAAGGCCCAAACAGAACCGATGCAAATGTCAATAGCTCACTCTCTTCCGGCTGTTACTTAAAAGGTTTTACTAGTACCCAAAGGAATGAAATCAGCAACTCTCCACACTCTATAGTCAACACTCCAATTTTCAAAGCCGCAATTCGCAAACGTCAGTTTGGGTTGGAAGCAGTAGGGGTCTTGAAGTAATAAAAAAAAAATTCCTTTTCACCTCTGACATTCTACCAAAAGATGTCAAACCAAATTCCGTCTATTGTAAAGCACTGGGACCTCCCTTCCAAGGACACGGGACGCAAGCATAGACACCAATGCCAAAAAGCTCTCCAAAAGCACCTGGCCCGACAGAACGAATTAGAACCCTTAAGAGGGTCCCTCACAGACAGCGGAAATGAAGGTGGCATTAATTCGGAGGTAGACAGCAGGAGCCAAAGAAAGTTGCCCTAGCCGGACTTGGGCCTTTCTCTACCCAAGTTCGGAAACAAGGCAGTTGTATTTGTGGGGGTCCCTTCTACAGACATTTCAAACCGCCTCCGGAGCCCACTGTCACTCAAAGGGAAGACCCTCCAGATTCGCATCCGTTCCTTTTGCCCCCAAACAAAAGCAGAGGAGACTGATGAGCTGACCTAGCTCCGAAAATGCCTTGTTCGGACCACCCATCCTTGGGCCTCCCTTCATCTGCGATGTCAGCACCAATGTATTATTTTTTATTTTTACAACGCACCCTGGGCGGGTGTATGCATTGCGGGGGTGGGGGTTGAAGAGAGAAGAGGAGGGGTTGGTAGTGAAGCCTAGAACCCTCCTTCCTCTCCCCTCCTGCCAGGGTTGCTGTGCAGGGAGTGTCGGCCACATTTGGCGCACTGTCCCAGGCCCGGGGCGAAGGTGGCCCGGGGAAATGGGGCTTAGGGATTGCTAAGCAAACGTCACCATTGGTGGTCTACAAGCGTCTGCGGAGGTAGGATTGTCTTTTTTTTTTTTTTTTTTAAGGGGCGTGTGATTTTGTTCTTTTTTGGAGGTGGGAGTTCGTTCGTTCGTTCGTGCGCTACGGGGGTGGGGGGGATGTTGCTGCACTGCCAGAGTCCCCGGAGGGAGGGTGCGAGGATGTCTACGATGCTACAGTAATTATTCCTGGGGCATACGAGCGCAATTAAAGGGGACGGGGTGGGCGGCACCTCGAGTTGTGGCAGTGCCAGCGGGGAAGGTCGCGAGGGGCTTACCCGGGCGGGCGGGCGCTGTCCTGCCGCAGGTGAGGGAGGGCGCGGGCTGGAGGGAGGGAAGGCGCGCGCTAGGCAGGCGCTAGGCTGGCGCGAGGAAAGGGGGAGGGGGGAGGAGGGCGCGCGCGCGCACACCTGTCCTGGACAGCGGCGCGAGCCGAGCGGCGCCTCAGTCGGGCTCTGCCTGCTGAGGAGGAAGGAGGGCGGGCTGGCAGGCGGGGGCGGGACGCCGAGGGGAGGAGGAGGAGGCAGCTCGGATGGCTGGCTCGGCTCTCGCTCGTTCTCCCTCCCGCGGGCAAGTCCGGCTCACACCCTGCTTCTCCCGCTCACTCACAGCCCTCTTGGCTCTCCCTCCTCCTCCTCCTTCCCCTGCGGGATCCGCTCGCCGCCGCCGCAGACGGCAAGTCGTGGCAGCCAGACGTCGGCGCGTAACCCGGCGCTCCGTGCGTGACTCCGAGCGACGTCAGCGCGCGCTCCGCGTTACCCACCATCTCTCCCCCATCCTCCCCCCGTGGCTCGCGCCCTCCGCCCTCGCGTCCCTCCGTTTCAGTTGCCGCGGCGGCGGGCGCGGAGCGCGCTCCCTCCGCCCCCCTCTTGCGCGTGCGCGCGCCTTCTCCGCCGTTGGCGCGTCAACAGCCCACGGCCCAGGCCTTGAGGCGCGTCTGAGGAGGGGGCTGCCTGTGGCCTCTTTGGCCGCACTTCCTCCACTCACCGCCCGTGGCGCCCCTAGGAGGACGTGCTCTCGTTAGGCTTTGAAGGCTGGAGCTAGGCTCAGGCGGGGCTAGAACCCCGTAGGGCCTGCATCAGCTCCAACTTAGGGCCCTCAGCGTCGTTATCGGTGTAGCTACCACTCTTGTCACCCTCTCCACCCGCCCTCGTTCCGCCCGCAAGTCTCAGGAGGCAATAGGCCTTTCATCTTACGGGAGGGTCTCACCTTGGCCTTCGGACGCCCGCGGAGAGGGCTAGAAGGGCATAATTAGCATAAAGAAGAAAGAGCGAGACCACATTAGGGCTTTAGCCCCAGGAATCCTTGACAGGAAGTGTGGGGCTGGTGCCCAGCCTCCCACGCAGTGTAGGTGAAACTGGGCCCCTTCGAGGGACTGTGACTAAGGACAAAGCCCTGATAAATATTATTTATGCGTCCTTGGGCTGAGAGGAGAAAAGTGTAAGAGGCGAGTTAATTTTCATAAATTGCTACGCGAGGGCGAAATGCAGAACTATAAAATTTGTCCTTTTAGAGTTTTTTTGATATCTTAACAAGTTTGACAAGATTTTTGGTGCACGGTAACTTTTTCCTCACTTTGTACGCTGTCACATCTCCATCCTGTCACATTGCATACGTGGAAGATGGATCAATTAAAAATTATTAGCTGCAAATAAATAGAAAGCTGCCTTACCATCTTTATCATTATTTAAATAGGTCTCAAAGAAGTCAGCCTGTAGTTTAGGAAAATTTAGTCACTGTCCTAACTTATTTAACTGGGTATATTTTATTTTGAAGTTACCTTCCAATATACAGTAAAATACGCTTTTATTAGGCAACATTAGACTTTTAAACTCACTAATTTATTAGGACCAGATTTTTTTTTGGAAGCTTATCTAGTTAAGCCTCTGAGGCAAGTAGGAGTGAGTTGAAATTAACCCCATTTTGTGGATGAGAAAATCGAGTTACAAAAATAAAAGTCGGTTGTTCAGAGTTGCAAGGAGTCTGTCACCGACAGAGGGAAACACCTTAGATCTATTATTGCTTACTTGATCCACTAAGCCAGAAATCCTTCAATCGTTTACTTCCAGGTATCTTTGGATGCCATCCTCCTCCTCCTCCTCCCCCCTGTATTTTAGGCAGTGCCTAATGTCTGAAACAAATTTGGGAGGTATTCCTGGAGACCCCAATTCACAGAGGACTCTAAAAGCTTTGAGGTTGGAATTTTCTGCCATAGGAAACTACAGCTGAGCAATAAGTTATTGTGGAACAGTTCAGATTCCATACTAACTGCAAAATGTTTATTAATCCCTAGTTAGAGGTAAGAAAATTTTTGAAACAGTTTAATGAATGATGGGTCATTTCTTTTGAATTGCTTCTTCATTCACCTCATCTTTAGGTGGCAGCACTACTATATAAACATCCTTAAAACTACAGTCTTCTGCAACTTGATATCCTAGAAGAGTGTTTTGTCCTAAATGCATCCAGCTCTGTTGTGGAGATTAGACATATGAAATCATCCCCGAGAATTAGAATACTTAGGAATTTCCAGAGGAGGAAGAACAGAAAGCCTTTCAAAAGAGGTTAATACGTGGAGATACTGAAAGAAAATATTTGAAAGGTTTTAAAAAGCTTTTTCTTTTTCTAGCTGTATGAGGAGCAAGTAGCATCTTTACTCTAAACTTGATCTTGTACTGAACCAGCACAAGATAACCTTCCAAAGCAAATCATACTTTATCAATACTGCATATTAAGAATTTTTGTAAATTCTTATTATTAAACTTGCTAGTTGTATTGTTGCCAGTATTCTAACTACAATTTTATTTTATTTTTTAAGTTCTACCCCCAACATGGGACTTGAACTCATGACCCCCCAAATTTAGATTTGCATGCTCTATAGACTGAGCCAGCCAGGCACCCCTAACTATTTTAAAATTGGGGTGCAGTTTTCTTCATTAAACCGGATCAGACTTGTGAAGATCCCGAATAACAACCTATCATTAACACAAGAGAAGAACTCTTTCTGGCTCCTTTTCTCATTTCATAAATTGTTCATATACAGACTAAACCACCATTGCTCAAACTCAGAGAAGTGATAATACAAGCTCAACTACATATTAACTGATAGCAACTTACAGTTATTCTACATCTTAATTTCTGCCACAGTGTTTGAGGGCAATAAATTGTGATGTATGGGGACTATTTGGATCGAGTATTCTCTAAGTAGAACTTTGTCATAATTTTGTATATTTACAGTCATTCTTCCTGTATCCCCTTTATCCAAACAACCAAACAAAATTGGATTTACATGCATTTCAAAATAGAGTGTGTTAGATTTACAGTATAAACAAAATTACCAAAATTACAAAATTTACCAAAAAACAATGTAGAAGTATGACCATCAGGAATGGGAAATCAAATTATTTCTGGGTAGAGGATGAAATATTAATAAAGTCTTTCTTGATGGCAGCTTCCATCTTTCTCAGGTCAAACTTGGAGAGTCTCTCGCAAATTGGTAGAGCTCAAACTCAGCAGTATTATGCTGAGATTTTTAAGCTCTCCTGGTGCCAACAAATCATGCAGCCTGGGGGCCTTTGCTCCAAACTTCTGCCAACTCCATTTTGGCAGTAAACTGTTCTGTTGAACAAAGTTTGCACGTGTTTGGGGTGTGAAGTGGTTCCTCAGGCATTTATCTGGTTTTATTCCAGTTTGGGGACTTGAAGACAAGAGTCAGAAGCATGAGACTTGTAGAGTTCATATGTGCCCTGACAGATTATGTTAGTGATCTTGAATTTCCACCTAAACAGGGCAGTTTTTTCTTTGTTGGTGTAGGTTTTTTTTTTTTTTTTGAAGTGGACCGTTTAGTTTACTCCTTAAATGCTAACATGATATTGAACCAGTTCTCAAAAGCAGGTAAGCAGAACTCTCTCTGTTGAGAGTACAGGGCTGTGGTAAATCACTCCTCATCCTCCTACCTACAATACAACCACACACCACTTGAGAGCAAAGAGGCCAATAATTATTTAAACTTGATCTCACTGTCATATATAACTATGAGCCTCTGATCTTTTTTGCTATTGGTTGTCTAGTTTTATCTTTTTTACCTACTTTTCCCATCCTGGAGTCATTGGTTAACAGTACTTGGCCCAGTTATATGTGCTTATTTGTATTATTTCAGGAGGTCCCTCTTCCTGAGGGAAACATATGCTTTCTTAATTTCCATTATTTTTTCAAATAATCCTAGGAGAAAATCCTTGCATAATCTGGGGTAACAGTTTGAAAGCTATTAAAATGTTATTGGAATATTTTCTTTTTTTCTCATTTTCTTCTTCCTGGTTTAAGAGTAATGGAAAGAAAAAAGTGCAAAAGTAAAAATTACATATGTTGAAATGATACTATTACTTTTAACCATGATCAATGGAATGTCAATTTGTAAGATACAGTATGGTAACTTGAAAATGATAAGTTATTTTTGATACTTTTGGCAAGAGTGTGGCCTAAATTCCTATTTGTACCTTTCTCAAGTCAAAACTGACCTATGGATGAGGTTACAAAGAAAGAAAGAAATCTGGGCCTTTCTCTTTTTTTTAAGATTTTATTTATTTATTTGACAGACAGAAATCACAAGTAGGTGGAGAGGCAGGCAGAGAGAGAGAGGAGGAAGCAGGCTTCCCGCCTGCGGAGAGCCTGATGCAGGGCTCTGGGATCATGACCTGAGCTGAAGGCAGAGGCTTTAACCCACTGAGCCACCCAGGTGCCCCATCTGGGCCTTTCTAAAGAGTGAATCTAACTGGACTGAAAGTGCTATTGAATGTTGTTGAACATCTTATGGTGACCCCAAAACTCTTTTGTTTGCTTACTTTAAAATATAAATGTATTGTAATTTTACTACCTGGAGCAAGACTAAATACACGCTTGCATAGGTGGGTGTACACATACAACCAGATTGCTCTGCCCTCTGAAGCTAATTTAGACCATTTTTATAACCAAATGCAGTAGCGCTTTGTGATTAGATGATCAGTTGGTTTCTTTCAGTGGTGAGTGAAATATGTCAGGGGAAAAATCAAGATAATACTCCATGGGATAAATGCAAAGTAAGTTCTTTCTTTAATATTTTGTGCTCTATTTGTATCTTTAAATATTTTTATTTTTATCTTTAAGTATACTTTTACATATACTTGCCTAATACTGAAAATTATTATACTTATCTTTATAATTAATAAATAATAATCATACTTATTTTTAAGTATACTTTTAAGTATACTTTTCTTCTTGTCTAAATACTGAAAATTAATTACTAAATGTAAATGTAATGTAATTTGGTAAGTATATGTATAGAAAAGAAATGGTTTTATTTATTTATTTACTTTCAAAGTTTCTTTCTTTTTTTTTTTTAGTAATCTCTACACCCAACATGGGGCTCAAACTCACAACCCCAAGATCAAGAGTTACATGCTCTTCCAACTGAGCCAGCCAGGTACCCCGAGAAAAAGTGTTTTTAAATTACTATTTTGGAATTCTATTTATATGTATATATATATTACACAAACATATTACAGCTGATGTTTAGATGGCATTTTATTTATTAATTTTTTTGCCTTGAATTTCCTTTAGGAAAGTAAGTATTACCTGCTATATCAGAACTAGTTTTTAGAACCCACCACTGTTTATTAGTCAGGCTTATTTTCTTAAATCATTTATTGAACAATATCTACCAATTGCCTCTTTGCCAACCATTGTTCCAGGTGCTTGAACATAACCAAGACCCTGTTCCCATTGAGTTTCCAGTTTTTCCAGACAGATAATTATATATTAGTAAACAAATATATGATATAATGCTGTATAGTGATAAGAGCTAAAAAGAAAAAATGCCGTAAAGGGGCAAGAGTTCACTGTGTGATTGTGTGTGTGTGTGCCTCCCACCTGACATTTTAAATAGAGTGATCAAGCAATCCTCCTTGAGAAAGTAACTTTTGAACAGAAACCTGAAATAGTCATGAGAATATTTAGGGAGATGTTCTAGTCTTCATGAAAAATTTATGCCACATAAAGTCACCCAGCTATAATTCAGATAACATCCCATGTGGTAACTATGTATACATCTTCTTCCTTCTTAAGAGAGAAAAACTCATCCAGTTTTCTGGGTACACATTAGGTTTTCAGAAATGTTTATCATTTAATATCATTATTGCTCTGTATTTCCCATGCTTATTATCCCATTATTTAATACAGCAAGATTTATGGTAGACAAAGCTTCGGAATTCCTTATCTGCAATTCTAAGTTCCAAAACATTTTTTTCCTATATTTTTGGTGTAAAAACTGATCTGAACTGACATGACTCTATTTAAAGTCTTCATCATTCCATTTGGTGTTACTGTTGATGCATTTCATTATGGAAATATGTGTTTGATTAGAAGTCACTGCCCAGGACAACACAGGCCACATAAAATATAGATAGCATAATATGTTACACTTTTAAAATATATTTAAAAATTAATTCAGAAACCTATCTGGCCCCAAGGATTTTGGATAAAGGATTTTATATCTACCAGATTTCTTCTTGATTCTCTGATTAAATACCACTATTGATGTTAATCTTTAGATATCTTTTATTCAAAGTGTAATGTTTATATAGTGCTCTTATTATGTACCTGGTACTATGTAAACACTCTATATATTAGCCCATAAAATCCTTACTACAGCCTTATGAGTAAGTTTTATTTTCCTCATTTTACAAATGAGAAAACCGAGGTGCAGCCAGATTAAGGAAACTGCCAAAATCACACAGCTACTAAGTGACAGAGCTAAGAATTGAACCTAGACAATATTCCTTCCTAGCTTGCATTCTTTGCCAATAAACTAATTCTCCCTCTCCCTATCCTTCCTCCCCTCTGCTTTGGAGAAGTTCTAAATATTAGCTCTTTCCAAGAACATGGGTTTTTACTTATACTCTGAAATATCAGACATCAAAATTTTACATTTTCTTTACAAATATTCAATAATTTTTTTCATTTTATTTGCTCCTGGTATTTCAGCCATTTCTGTTCTCAACTGAGATCATGGGTTTACTTATCCTTATTCTCAGTCTGATAGGTTTTCATGTTAACCTTATCTTTCACCATCCTTTTCTTCACTGAATATCCTTACGTAATTATGAGGCACCTCCCTTATTATGGCCTTGTCAGATGTCAGATCACATTTAAAAAATTGCATTTCGTTTACTGAGAAGCACCACCTGCTAAATAAAGCTCTGTCACTGATTTGTAGGTTTCTTGCACTCAATGAATTACATAACTGCTTCAGATAACTATATTCTAGGCATATTAAATTCACATTTTTGAATTGGAACTGACTTGGTTTTCATGTGTGTCCTCAGGTAAGAATTCTCCATAAGCAATTAGAAACTGAGATCACTTTTGTATTGATTCATTGATTGATTGCAAGATTGAGTATATTTTGTGAAGTTGAGCAAAGACTTTTTTAACTGTATAACATAGGTAGGGTCAGTTTGAGTACGTATATTATATTGAACATGTATATTATATTGAACTTTCTTTCCAAGTTTCTATTCTTGAGCATCCCAGAAATCCATTGTGAGACATTAAACAAGTCACTTTAGTTGTTCTCTGTGAAAATTAATGTGTTGCCCTTGAATACAAAGATGAAGCTTCTGACACAGACTCAGTAAAGTATTATCTTTTGTGTAATGTTGATAGACTTGTTCTGAGCCAAACATAATTTCTCAGGAGTCAACGGCTCATGTTTGCTAAATTTAGGGGTGTAGTTCATGGCCACCAGAGCTAAAAAGGAATTAAACCCATCAATTTTACCTCATTAATATCCTGTTGAACCAACTGAGCCAACAAGTCGGTTATTAAATTGCCGAGAAGGAAAAAAGGGACTAAATACATATATATGTTCATTGAGACTTGTTATAAAGTACATCCATTTGTTATATGAAAAACTGAGGGCTTTGTCAAGGATTACCTTTTTGTCTCTGTCTCCTGGGAGATAAAGAAGATGACATTTTCTCCTAAGACCATGTTCGGGAGACACAGCTTTTCTTTAACTAGTTCCTCTGCAATATCCTATATTGATAATACCCAATACAAAAACTTTGAGGTACACCATTAATATTTGCCAAAGTGTAACAATGTCTTAGGGGTAAACATTTCATATTTGGAATTCAATTCAAGTGAATATAAATATACTTTAATGAATTCAAGTGATGAATAATTGTTTTAGCTCTTCTGCTTTTCCTAACCTTTAGTTAGGAGATCCCTCTTCTATTCATTCAGTGTGGCAGTCAAGATCATAGTCAGGGTAATCCAATCTTTCAGATTCAAAACTCTGCTTTCAGATTCCTAACTGTGATTTTGGGCAAATTACTTCATCTCTATAGGTCCATTTCCTCATTTATCAAACAAGGATGATAATGCCAGCAGCCACACAGGTATATTATGAGGATTAATTAGTTAATTCATAAAAAGCACTTACAAGAGGATCTGGCACATAGTAAGTACTCAATAAATGTGAACTCCCACCCACATGACATTAACTTTTCTTGCCCTCTCTCAAGAACTGAGCCAAGTTGTCTCTCCCCATCCTTCTTCTTTTCTTCAGATTTCAAGTTCATAGGCCTTGGCCTAAGAATAAAATTGTCTTCTTCCTGAGGCACTTGGGTGGCTCAGTCAGTTAAGCAGATGCCTTTGGCTCAGATCATGATCCCAGAGTCCTGGGATCGAGGCCCACATGGGGGGGGGGTCCCTGCCCAGCAGGGAGTCTGCTTCTCCTACTGCCTCTTCCCCCTACTCGTGTTCTCTCTCTAATAAATAAAATCTTAAAAACGAAACTGTCCTCTTCTTCACCACCAGATTCATCAACTGCATTGTTCTTAAAAACCTTCAAGGAATCTTTGCTTTTCTTGGGTTTGGACCATTATACTTGCTTTCTCGATCTGAATTCCCTTTTATGGCTTCTCTAAGTAGTATATCTTTCATATACACATTGAAAGGTATTTCCTGATTACTACAGTATCGGTTCTTTGAAAGTAGGGTCTATGTCTCAGTTACTCTATTACTCCAGTACTTCCCCCTCCCTGCTGCATAATTTTTTTTAAAGATTTTATTTATTTATTTGTCAGAGAGAGAGAGAGAGCAAGCACAGGCAGACAGAGCGGCAGAGGGAGAAGCAGGCTCCCTGCGGAGCAAGGAGCCTGATGTGGGACTCGATCCCAGGATGCTGGGATCATGACCTGAGCCGAAGGCAGCCGCTTAACCAACTGAGCCACTCAGGTGTCCCCCTGCTGCATAATCTATGCTAAAGAAAAGTTTGTTGAATAAATAAGTCAATTCATTTAGTCTATGTATTTTTTTTTTCCTATTTTATCCTGGGTATTCTATTCTGAACCATCAGTTTTCCTGAAAATTCTTTTTTTTAAAAATTCTTTATTTCTTTTCAGCGTAACAGTATTCATTGTTTTTTGCACCACACCCAGTGCTCCATGCAATCCATGCCCTCTCCAATACCCACCACCTAGTTCCCCCAACTTCCCACCCCACCCAGGCCCCTTCAAAACCCTCAGATTGTTTTTCAGAGTCCATAGTCTCTCATGGTTCACCTCCCCTTCCAATTTTCCTCAACTCCCTTCTCCTCTCCATTGCCCCTTGTCCTCCATGCTATTTGTTATGCTCCACAAATAAGTGAAACCATATGATAATTGACTCTCTCTGCTTGACTTATTTCACTCAGCATAATCTCTTCCAGTCCCGTCCATGTTGCTACCAAAGTTGGGTATTCATCCTTTCTTATGGAGGCATAATACTCCATAGTGTATATGGACCACATCTTCCTTATCCATTCGTTCGTTGAAGGGCATCTTGGTTCTTTCCACAGTTTGGCGAGCGTGGCCATTGCTGCTATAAACATTGGGGTACAGATGGCCCTTCTTTTCACGACATCTGTATCTTTGGGGTAAATACCCAGTAGTGCAATTGCAGGGTCATAGGGAAGCTCTATTTTTAATTTCTTGAGGAATCTCCTGAAAATTCTCTTGCTCTTTTTATCTCTGAAAATTTTAAGTTCACCTAATGACGCTGAGATCCCATTCCAGATCATCAGTTTTCTGATTGACAGGTAAGAGGTTCATTTTGCCGCATAATCCATAAGTTAGAAAATTCCCATTTAATTCACCTAGATTTAAGTTCACTTATAATCTCTTGGCTCTAGCTAGGCTAATCATTCTCTTTAAAATCTATCCAAATCTTTGAGAGAGGGGTTCTATTTTGCAGAACTCTTTGTCTCATTACTTATTTAAAGATAGGGTCATACTATTTTCAGTTTCTTTACATGCAGAATAAGCATCAGCTCAGGGTGCCTGGATGGCTCAGTTGTTAGAGCATGTGACTCTTGATCTCAGGGTTGTAAGTTCGAGTAGAGATTACTTTTTAAAAAGATGTAAAAATCTTAAAAAGAAGAAGTTATCAGCTCTCTCTCACTTGGAGTAGGTCAGGATGAACTAGATCAATCTCTTAACATTTTTCTTTTTAGTATATACAAAAGACCTATGTAACACATATATTAGCTATAAATCTTGATAATATCATGAACTACCCATCAAGAACTAGAACATTTCCCAGTAATTTGTATCTACCTCTGCCTGGACTCCCTCCTCTATCTCTTCCCCTGTCCTCAAGGGTACTCAGTATCCTGAATTTTATCCTTATCTTTTCATTGCAATTTTCTTTTTAAAATTTATTTTTATGACAAATGTATCTATGCTAAAACAATATGTTGTTTGACCTCTATGTTTTTGAGCTTTAGATAAATGCCACAAGAATGGGAGAATATAGTTGCAAATGTCTTATCAGATAAAGGGCTAGTATTCAAAATCTATACAGAACTTTTCAAACCCCACACCCAAAGAACAAATAATCCCATCAAGAAATGGACAGAAGACATGAACAGACAGTTCCACAAAGAAGACATCCAGAAGGCCAACAGACACATTAAAAAGTGCTCAACATCATTCGGCATCAGGAAAATACAAATCAAAACCACAATGAGATACCACCTCACACCAGTCAGAATGGCAAAAATTAACAAGTCAGGAAACAACAGATGTTAGCGAGGATGCAGAGAAAGGGGAACCCTCCTCCACTGTTGGTGGGAATGCAAGCTGGTGCAGCCACTCTGGAAAACAGTATGGAGGTTCTTCTAAAAGTTGAAAATAGAGCTACCCTACAACCCAGCAACTGCACTAATAAGGATTTACCCCAAAGATACAAACATAGTGATCTGAAGGGGCACTTGTACCGCAATGTTTATGGCAAAAATGTCCACAATAGCTACACTATGGAAAGAGCCCAGATGTCCATCAACAGATGAGTGGATAAAGAAGATGTAGTGTGTATGTATGTATGTGTGTATGTGTAAATATATAATATATAATATAATATATGGATATATTATATATATAATGGATATATATAATAGAATATTACTCAGCCATCAAAAATGAAACCTTGCCATTTACAATGATGTGGATGGAACTAGAGGGTATTGTGCTAAGGAAAATAAGTCAATCAGAGAAAGACAACTATATGATCTCACTCGTACATGGAATTTAAGAAACAAAACAGAGGAGCATAGGGGAAGGGAGGGAAAAATGAAACAAGACGAAACCAGAGAGGAAGACAAACCATAAGAGACTCTTAATCATAGGAAACAAACTGAGGGTTGCTAGGGTTGGGGGGATGGAGTCACTGGGTGATGGACAGTAAGGATAGCAAGTGATTTAAAGAGCACTGGGTGTAAGACTGATGAATCACTTAACTCTACCCCTGAAACTAATAATCCACTATATGTTAATTAATTGAATTTAAATAAATGAAAGAAAAATGCTGTCTTCCAATATATATTCTTCTGAGATTTGCCTTTTATACTCAACACTATGTTGCCCAGATTCATTCATGTGGTTGTATATAATGATTATTGATTTTCAATACCATATATCATTCTATTGCATGAACATACTACAACTTACTCTCCTGTTGATAAATAGTTGTATTTTTACTAGCCTTTTAAAAATTATAAACATCACTGCTATGAAAATTCTTATTTATGCCTACTTGTGACACATACAAAGTGTTTTTCTCAGTTGTATACCTAGGAGTAGGATTGCTGGGTTGGGGAGTATACAGATATGCCAAATAGTTTTCAATTCTCTTACAGTTTACAAGAATTCTACTTACTGTCAATATTTGGTATTATTACATGTAACTTTTGTCAATCTAGTGGGGGGTAAAATGTTATATATCTACTTTTATATGTCAGAAGAAGGAGTCAGCTTTACTTAAAACTTTTTAAACTTCCTCTTCCTTTCTATATTAAAAGCTTGTAGCCTCTTTTGACATTATTGTGCCTGGGAATTCCTTTGAGAGAAAGCATTTATTTGTGAGATAGTTTCTGCTAATGGTATAGAAACTGCGATGGGATAGAGGCCACTAACTGGGTAGTTTGCATGTTGCATTTGAGTTGATCTTGCATGCACAAACTAAAATTTCTTGTTAATGTTCTAGAGAAATGGAAATTACATTCTTTAATATTGGCCCATCACAGATTAATCTGATCTTGAATTTACACCTATATGGAAAACTATTTTAAACAAAAACTTTCTTCAATCTGTTGATCTGGAGTATTTCCACAGAATCAAGATTTGTAATGATATCTTTGTGCATTTCTTTGTATTTTAATTGTACCAAAGAGATCCAACTTATTTTCTTTTGATGTGGTTATATTTATATGATATAACACGAATCAATCTCTCAAATTAATTTTAAAATTCCAAATGATCATCTTACTGCTGTTACCCACTGGGCTGATCTCCACACGTCAGACAGGGGAATAAGTCCAAACAGAGGGTGCTGCTATACTGTGCCCTAAAATGTCCTTTTTTTTTAAACTGAAAAAGCCATTTGTATATAAACAGTACTCATCAGTACCTAAAAACATATGGAGATGAAAAAAGAATTCAAGACAAATGGCAATATATGTATATTTTAAAGAAGAACTTATATAGCCCCTTGTGTTTATTGTCTTTAAAAACAAATACCAGTTTTCTCTCTGTCTACTTGTGATCTCTCTCTGTAAAATAAATAAATAAAATCTTAAAAATAAAAACAAATACCAGTTTTGTCATTTGTGTATTTTTTTTCTTGCCTTTGAATGAAAGATTTTTGAAGGGAGAGACTATGTATTTGTTTTATGTTTCTTATGTTTCTTTATTATATTGTTAAATATAGTGTTATATCCTGAAGGGAATTCAGAATATTAATTGAGCGCAAAAGTCCCCACTGTACCATTAATATTTGTTGACTAACAAAATGACTGAGTGAATATTCATGACCAAACCATAAGAAAGCTGCAGTTGACTTTCTTTCCTATGGTACAGTAGCTATTATTGGAAAGAATCATTCATCGGGGGAATACATTTATGCCAGGTGACTGTTTTTTCAACTTATTTATATAGCTAATGCTGTAGTTAGCCAAATTGCTATCAGTCACTGGTTTCTTTTAAAGCCAAGTGTTAAGCTTCATTTCCTCATTCCCATAATGCCAGATACTCACTTTCTGTACTGATCAGGGGACATCGGTGCTGTTGAAGTAAGACTGACTTCCTGCCAAAGCTCCCTCTAAGTGAGGACTTTTTCTGTGTATCATGTGGCATACATGAGCTTTTTGTTGTTGTTTTTTTGTTTCTTTGCTTATTTTGCTTTGCTTTTGTTATCTCGTAAATGGTGATCTATGAGATCGGGCAAATCTAGAGATAAGTCTTTACTTCTTACATGGATTGCAACATGACAACATCCTCCCTGTTGCAGGCAGCCTCCAAGATGGCCTTCAGTGAGTCCTGCCTTCTGGTGTTCACATCCTTGTGTATTTTCCTCCCACATTCTCCGTGGGTTGGTTTGTATAAGCAACGGAATGTGGCAGAAGTAGTGGTTGGGCACTTGTAAGATTACGTTCTAAAAGACTTTAAGAACCCAGAGACCACAGGCCAGATTAGAACCTCAACTAGTTCTATAAGGCGTTTTTTCTGAGACTGGGAAGTTCCAACCCAGATCCTGAGCTAAAAAGGCCCCAGACTTTCTTAGATCTAGAAAAGTAAGAGACAGAAAAACTTATATATGTAAATAGAAATAAGTAGGAATTTCACTAAAAGACAGTGGGGAAAAAGGAGAGCTCCTAATGAAAAGAAATGAAATACTGACGGAGGCTACCATGTGGCTGAACCTTAAAAAATTACTAAGTCTAAGAAGCCAGTCACAAAAGGCCAGATAGTATATGATTCTATTTTTATGTAATATCCAGAATAGGCAGGTCTATAGACACAAGAGAGTTGCCTAGAGCTGCAGCAGTGGGGGTGTGGGGAGCTTGGGGTATAATGGCTCAGTTCAGGGTTTCTTTTGGAAGTAATGAAAATGTTTTAACATTGATTGTGGTAATAACTGCAAACCTTTGTAAATATACTAAAGCCATTCAGCTGTATACTTTGAATGAGTCAGTCATATGGTATACGAATTAAGTCTCAATAAAGTTGTTTTTTTTTTAAAAAAAAAAACAACTGTGGCTTCTGTCTCGGTTTTCTATCTCATCACTTCCATCCCCCTGGAGGAAGCCAGCTGCTGTGTCTTGAGGACACTTAGACAACCCACTCATGGAAAGGATTATGTGGCAAGGAAATTTGTGAATCAGGTTTGCCAGTTAATTTGTAGTTTCCTAATTTAAGTGGTATTGGGTATATTTAATATATTTATTTTTTAAAGACTTATTTATTTATTTCAGAGAGAGAGAGAGCAGGGAGAGGGTAGAAGGAGAGAGAGAGAGAGTCCTCAAGCAGACTCCTTGCTGAGCATGGAGATGATTGTGGGGCTTGATCCCAGGACCCCAAGTTCATGACCTGAGCTGTAATAAAGAATTGGCCGCTTAACCGACTGAGCCACTCAGGCACCCCATGGCATATTTAATATGTTTAAAGACATTTATAAGAGGATAACAAGAAATATATAAGCATGAATGCCATATTCAATGACATTAGGAGATCTTTTTAACCCCAAGTTATAGTATGTGAAGGCTAAAAAGTGGATGGGGAAATGAATGACTTAAGAAGTCAGAGAATGGGGGGCGCCTGGGTGGCTCAGTGGGTTAAGCCGCTGCCTTCGGCTCAGGTCATGATCTCCGGGTCCTGGGATCGAGTCCCGCATCAGGCTCTCTGCTCAGCAGGGAGCCTGCTTCCCTCTCTCTCTCTCTGCCTGCCTCTCTGTCTACTTGTGATTTCTCTCTGTCAAATAAATAAATAAAATCTTAAAAAAAAAAGTCAGAGAATGGTAAAACATAGGAACTAGAGAGGAAGAAGACATCATTAACAGGCACACAGATTTGTCCCACAGAACCTGAGAAAGCCACAAGAACTGGAGGGGTGAAGAATATATGCAGGCATACCTCGGAGATACTGTGGGTTTGGATCCAGACTGCTGCATTAAAATGAGCATCCCAATAGTTTCTCAACCAGTGCCTGTAAAAGTAATGTATGTCCCATATTGTAAGTGTGCAGTAGCATTGTGTCTAAAAAACCAAACAAACCTTAACTTAAAAATACTTGATTTCTAGAAAATGCTAACCATCATTGGAGGCTTCAGGGAGTCATAATCACTCATTACTCGTCACCATAACAAATATAATAAGGAAAAACTTTGAAATATTGCAAGAATTACCAAAACGTGGTACAGAGAGGTGAAGTGAGCAAATGCTATTGGAAAAATGTGCTGATAAACCTGTTCAACATAGGGTTGCCACAACCCTTTGATTTGTAAAAAAACAAACAAACAAACAAACAAACCAAAACAAAACAAAAAACACAGTATTTGTGAAGCACAATAAAATAAAACGCAATGTATCTGGGTTCTATCTGGTTCTTATACAGATAAATTCTGTACTCACCCCCCATTCTCACCCCAAGTAGTCAGACGTTCCCCTCTCCCTTTCCAGGCAGGAGAAGGAAGTCATCTTCTCCAGAGAGAAGTCCAAGGGAGGCTTGGACTTTGGTCTATCAGGCTCTGAGGACTGGGTATGAAAACAAGGGCATGGTATAAAGACATAAAAGTCTGTATCCTCAACAGGACATTCTGCTCTTTTTCCTACCCAGCTCCAGAAAGCTTGTAGCCAGACTGTTTCGATCTCCAGAGAGGAAATAGAAGGATTTTTTCTCCAGAAAACTGAGCTTATAGAAAATATATATACCAAGAATCCCTAATTTTACAAAAAGCCAGCTTCGTAGTATAATAGAATTCATAACTTATCTGGGGTATAACCACTTCTCCCTACCTTCATTTACTACCATCCTGGGGCTTGCTGCTACCATTCCTTACTTGAATTCTAGCAGCATGTTCCTATCTGCTCACCTACTTTCCTACCTTTATCCCTAGAGCTAATTTCCATCCTAGTAGTCAGAAGAAATCTTTTTATAATGGATGTGAGATCATGCCACTTTTCTATTCAAAACCTTCTAGTGATTACAGGTCTCAATCAGAATAAAAACCAAAGTTCTTACCATGGCTTACAGGTCATACATGATCTGTCTTCTCTGCCCTCTGCCTCTCTAACCTTGTGTTCTTCTAGTTTCCATTTTCTTACTCTATGTCTGCCACATTGGCATCCCTGAAAATATGGGCTCTCTCCCATTTCAGGGCCTTTGTATTTGCTTTTTTCTCTACTTCTTTCCCCAGACATTCTCTTGGCTAGCCCATTCACTTCTTTAGGTCTTGCTCAAAAGTAATCTTAACTGGAGCGCCTTGGTGGCTCACTGGGTTAAGCGTCTGCCTTTGCTTAGGTCATGATCCCGGGGTCTTGGGATGGAGTTCCGCATCAAGCCCCACACTGAGCCTCGCATGGGGCTCCCTGCTCAGCGGGGAGTCTGCTTCTTCCTCTCCCTTTGCCTCTTCCCCTGCTTGTGCACTCTCCCTCTGTCAAATAAATAAGTAAAATATATTTTTAAAAAAGGTAATCTTAACAGAGAGCCTTCCCTGGTCATCCTATATTAAACAGCATCCTTTTTATCATCATCTTAATTTGCTTTATTTGCATCATAGCATATAATTAAAGATGTTATATATTCATTTGTTTAATTATTTATGCATATCTTCCTTGTCTAAAATGTAAGGTGTTGCCAGCAAAACTTTTTCCATTTGTGCTCACTGCCATATCTTCAGCACCTGGTACACAGTAGATGCATACTGAAAATTTGTTGGCTGAATGAATCAATCAATAAGTCACTCAAGGGGCACCTGGGTGGCTCAGTCAGTTAAGCATCTGCCTCGGCTCAGGTCATGATCCCAGGGTCCTGGGATTGGGCCCCACTTTGGGCTCCCTGCTTTTCCGGAAGACTGCTTTTCTCTCTCCTACTCCCCCAGCTTGTGTTTCCTCTTTCACTGTGTCTCTCTCTTTCAAATAAATAAAAAAAATCTCTAAAAAAATAAAAGTAAAAAAAAATCACTCAAAAGTGATGGCAATATGCTTTTTCTCTTTTGATTTGTTAATATGGTTAGTTATCACAATAAATTCCCTGATGTTGAACTATTCTTGTATTCCTGATGTGATCATACTTAGTTGGTGTTTAATTTTTTTAAAATGTTCCTGAATTTTATTTGGCTGTATTTTATTTTATTTTATTTATTTTTTTTTTTAAAGATTTTATTTATTTATTTGACAGAGAGAGATCACAAGCAGACAGAGAGGCAGGCAGAGAGGCAGGCAGAGAGGGAGATAGAGGGAAGCAGGCTCCCCGCTGAGCAGAGAGCCCGATGCGGGACTCGATCCCAGGACCCCGAGATCATGACCTGAGCCGAAGGCAGCGGCTTAACCCACTGAGCCACCCAGGCGCCCAATTTGGCTGTATTTTAGTTAATATTTTCTCAGTAGCTGTTTAAAAATTGTAGCTTTGTCAGATTTTGTTCTTGTATTTACTTTGGATTGAAGCAAATGTATATCTTTTTTCCCCTCTCAAGGCAGACTAGAATTATTTTGCAAACAAAGGAGAGAAGAGTTTGTTCTAATTTATAGAACCAGGACTATTTCAGCCCATATTTTCCACTGTCTGAGGCTAAGGTTCCTCTCACCTTTCTTTTAATTTCTTTCTTTCTTTCTTTTAAAAGACTTTATTTATTTATTTATTGAGAGGGTGAGAGCACATGAGCAGGGAGAGAGGTAGAGGAGGAAAGGGGGAGGGAGGGGAAAGGGAGAGAATCTCAAGCAGATTCCATACAGAGCCCAGCAAGGGGCTGAATCTCACAATCCTCAGATCATGACCTGGGCCAAAATCAAGAGTTGGACGCTAAAAGGGACTGAGCAACCCAAACACCCCTGAGGTTCCTCTCCACTTAATTCACATTTCCTGATCTGTCCATGAAAGATAGTGATAAGTTCCCTGAAAAGAAGTTTCTTCCTCTTAGAAGATTCTGGCTTTCCCATTTGCTTAGTTAGAAAAAGTCTTCTAGCTAACCATCAACTATAGAGAACAAACTGGTGGCTTCTAGTGGGTGGATGGCAGGTGGGTGGGGGATGGGTGAAATAGGTGAAGGGAATGAAGTGTTCACTTATTGTGATGAGTACTGAATATGGAGTTGTTGAATCACTATGTTATACACCTGAAACTAATATAACACTGTAAGTTAATCATACTGGAAATTTAAAAAAAAAAAAAAAAGAGGAAATAGTCTTTCTAGGACCTTAGGTTTCCTCTCCTCAAAATCTTTCTCTGGGCACCTGATTGGCTCAGTCATTTGAGTAGCTGCCTTCAGCTCAGGTCATGATCCTAGGGTTCTGGGATTGAGTCCCATATAGGACTCCCTGCCCTGTCTGCTTCTCCCTTTGCCTCTGCCTGCTGTTCTCTTTTGTTCTGATGAATAACTAAATAAAAGTTAAAAAAAAATCTTTCTCTAGGATGAAGTTTCTGGGAGAAGGGCCTCTGGTTTGAGGTTTGACCCTCTCTTAATCAGAGTGTTGACGATAATTTAACTTCATTAAAGATTTTATTTATTTATTTGAGAGAGAGAGAGCATGTATACATGAGTGGGGGAGGAGCAGAGGGAGAAACAGAGAATATTAAGGTGACTCTGTACTGAGTGCAGAGCCCTATGAAGGGTGCAATCTCACGACCCTGAGATCATGACTTGAGCCAAAAGCAATAGTCTGATGCTCAACCAGCTGAGCCACCCAGACACACAGGGGTGATAGAAGATCTTGATTCACACACAGATAAGTTTGTGTATGAAATAATGTGCAAACTCTGACATCTTAACTATTAAAAGTACAAGGCGACACGGTGTACACCGAGAACTATTACTTGTTCTAGACTAATCATCTTGTTCTTGTCTTAGTCAGAGCTCTTGTGCTGTTAACTCACACTGTATTATTTTTTCTAATATATTATTTTTATATAATCTTTTTTTAAGACTTTATTTATTTATTTGACAGCCAGAGATCACAAGTAGGCAGAGAGGCAGGCAGAGACAGAGAGGAGGAAGCAGGCCTCCCGCTGAGCAGAGAGCCCGATGTGGGGCTTGATCCCAGGAGCCTGGAACCATGACCCACGCCGAAGGCAGAGGCTTTAACACACTGAGCCACCCAGGTGCCCCCTTATTACTTTTATATAATCTTAAAATGTATCACAAGATTGGAAAGTGTTATTGAAAGTTTTACAGCTATATAATGCAATCCCAACCAGAAGAGAAATTTCTTTGCATCAAGTAGGCAGTCGATAAGTATTTGTAAATGAAGGAATTAAAAGGTACACTGGTGATGGGGAAATACCATAAGAAATAGTTTTCAGATAATTATAGTGGAAATTGAACAGGTCTATTAAGGAAAAAAATCTTCCTATTATTAAATTTGCTACACTCTTGTGTTCCTACAGTGTTTTACTCACATTTTTATTATTGCACTTACAATGTTGGATTATAATTTATCTTTAAAAATAACTGTCTCCTTTTCCAAACTCTGAACAATTAGAGCACAGCATCTGAATCTTATTCATTCTTATAATCCTGGGACACATAGTAGGCATCCAATTAATGTGTGGAAAGAGTAAATGACAGTTGATTTTTGGATGAAGTATTATTTTTTTCCCTGCCAAAAAAAGATACATCTCCATACTCCTTTGTTCTTGAATATATTTTAACTCAGTTTTCCTTCCAATACAACTATAATAGAAGCAATGGGTAAGGCTGGCTGATTGTTTTAGGCTAAGAGGCACAGAAGAGTGTAGTTTGGTGGGTAACTGCTCTGAAGTTGAGTCACCAGTTAAGACTTTAGTAGTAGTGATCTTATTCACTTGGAAAGTGTTATTGGATGTTTTACAGCTATATCACTCAATCCCAATCAGTGAGAAATTTCTTTGTCTGCATCAAGTAGGCAATCAATAAATATTTATAAATGAAGAAATTAATAACATGGTGGCAATACCTGGGTGGCTCAGTAGGTTAAGTGTCCGACTCTTGATCTCAGTTCAGGTCTTGATCTCAGGGTCTTGAGTTCAAACCCTGAACTGGGCTCCATGGTGGGTGTGGAGCCTACTTAAAACAAAACAAAAAGAGATATTACTCTCCTCTGTCACTAATAGACAAGTTAATTAGAAGGTTATTACATCAATCTGAGTGTGAGGGCATAAGAATCTAATGAAAAGTAATAGAGAAGAAAAGAGGAAACACATTCTCTCTCTACTTTTTTTTATTACTTTGGTTTTGTTTTCTGATCTTAAAGTAACACCTTGATTTTCAACAAGCATTCCAAAATGACTCAATGGGGGAAAAGAATAGTCTTTTCAACAAATGGTGCTGGAACAATTAAATATGCACATGTAAAAAAACAAAGTTGGATCCCTACCTCACATCATATGCAAAAACTAATTCAAAATGAATCAAAGTGGGGCACCTGGGTAGTGCAGTCAGTTAAGCATCCAACTCTTGGTTTTGGCTCAGGTCATGATCTCAGGGTGCTGAGATCAAGCCCCATGTCAGGCTGCACTCTGAGCACAGAGTCTGCTTAAAGACTCTCTTCCTCTCCCTCTGCCCCTCCCCCTGCTCTCTCTCTTTCTCAAGTAAATAAATAAATATAAATAAATAATAAATCTTTTTAAAAAATGGACAAAGAACTTGAATAGACATTTTTCCAAATGATATATACAAATGGGCAACAAGAACATGATAAGGTGCTCAACATTATTCGTCATTAGGGAAAGGTGCATCAAAACCAAAATGAAATACTACTTCACATTTGCTGGGGTGATCAGTGAACAACAGCAGCAAATTACAAAGTGGGGAGGCAACCTGATTCAATTTGTAAGTCTTGATCTCTGGGTCATGATTTCAAGCCCCATGTGGGGTACAGAGATTACTTAAATGAATACAAAACTAATTTAAAACAACAGTATACAAGTAACAAGTGTTAATGAAGATGTGAAGGCATTGGAACTTTTCTACATTGCTAATGGGAAGGTCAGTGGGTGAAGTATATTATGGAAAACAGTTTGGCAGATCCTGAAAAAGTAAAATATAGAATTGTGTATGATCTGATAATTCTGCTCCTGGATATATATCCAAAAGACAGAAAATAGAAGTTCAAACAAAGACTTGTACATGAAAGTTCAAAGCAGCCATAAGGTAAAAACAACCCAAATGTCCACCAACAGATGAATTGATAAACAAAATTTCTATCCATATGAAATATTACTCAGTCATTAAAAGGAATACGATACTAATATACACTACAACATGGTTGAAGCTTGAGGACACTAGGCTAAGTGAAAGAAGCTAAGCACAAGAGGCCAAATGTTGCAGGATTCTATTTATATGAACTGTCTAAAACAGGCAGATCTGAATACTGAGGCAAGTCAATCCCTGTGGACCAATAGAGTCTCTTCCCAGGGACAAAGGGAAGGAGGGATTAGGAAATGACTGCTTGGGGCCCCTGGATGGCTCAGTCTCTTGAGCATCTAACTGTTGGCTTTGGCTTAGGCGTGATTTCAGGGTCGTGGGATTGAGACCCATATTGGGCTCTGCACTCAGCGCAGAGTCTGCTCATGCTCCCTCTCACATAAATAAATAAAATATTATTTTTAAAAAAGGAAATGAGGAGTGCCTGGGTGGCTCAGTCAATTAAGCATTTGCTTTGGGAGCAGGTCGTGATCCCAGGGTTCCAGGATCAAGTCCCACATCGAGCTCCCTGCTCAGCAGGAAGTCGGCTTCTCCCTCTCCCACTGACCTCCACTCGTGCTTGCTCTCTCTCTAGTGAACTCTCTCTTTCTCAAATAAATAAAATCTAAAAAAAAAAAATTACAGAGGGCACGTATTGCATGGAGCACTGGGTGTGGTGCATAAACATTGAATTCTGTTACACTGAAAAGAAAAAAAAAAGAAATGTCTGCTTAGTGGGTACAAGATTCTGAAATTGAATGATGTTGATTTTTGCACAACATCGTAAATGTACTTAATACCATTGAATTGTATATTTTTTAAAAAGAAATTATTTATTTATTTGTCAAAGAGAGCACACACAAGTGGGGGGAGAAGCAGGCTCCCCACTGAGCAAGAAACTCCATTCAGGACTTTCCCAGCACCCCAGAGCCAAAGGCAGATGTTCAAACAACTGAGCCACCCAGATGTCCCTGAATTGTACATTTTAAAAGGTCAAATGATAAATTGTATGTTATATATATTTTACCACAATAAGAAAAAGTAACACCTTACCGTTTGACCCAGGAATTTCAATTTTAGGAATCCACCCAGAGGAAATAATGGGCTGGATATAAAGATATAGTAAAAAAAAAATGTCCAGTTGGGACTGTTCAGAAGTAGAGAGTTGACCTAATAAATTATGATGATATCTCCATAAAATGGAATACTGTGAAATTATCAAAAATCATACTGGATAATACTTCATGTACCTGGGGGAATGTTCTGGATAATATGTCTAACAAGCAAAAACACAGATCACTGAACAGATATAATGATCATCTTTTTTTTTTTTTAAAGATTTCATATATTTGAGAGAGAGTGTGTGTGTGTAGGGAGGGGTAAAGAGGAAGGGAGAGGGACCAGCAGACTCTGCGCAGAGCCTGAGGTGGGTCTGGATGTGGGACTCTATCCCAGGACCCTGAGATCATGACCTGAATTGAAACCAAGAGTCAGACGTTTAACCACCTGAGCCATCCAGGTGCCCCTATAATGATCATCTTTTCAACAAGATAAAAACTACTGCAAAGGGTCTAGAAGGACATACCAAAAAGGTTAGCTGTAGTTATTTTTGGCTGCTGAGGTTATAGGTGAATTTTCATACTGTTCCTTTAATTCCATGTGTTTTGTACTTTGAAAATGAGTTAGTTTTGTAACTTGAAAAGAATAAACAATGCATGTTATTTACAGGATCATTATATCCCAGGATCATTATAAAAATCTAGAAAAATAATATTTAAGGAAGAAAATAAAAAGTACCTAGCATCCAACTACTTAATGAGAAATACTATAATTGTTTGGCATGTTTTCTTTCATACGTATTAGTGCTTACACCTGCACTCACTTTGTGTGTGTGTGTGTGAATTAGCAAATTATATATGAAATATATTAATTACTTCAGTTACTATACATTAATCACTATAAATTAATATTCAATATAAAAGGACGGCATGACCTTTGTAAACGTGGTTCCAGAAGTACTTTATAAAAGTCCACTGGGGGGGCGCCTGGGTGGCTCAGTGGGTTGAGCCGCTGCCTTCGGCTCAGGTCATGATCTCAGGGTCTTAGGATCGAGTCCCGCATTGGGCTCTCTGCTCAGCAGGGAGCCTGCTTCCTCCTCTCTCTCTGCCTGCCTCTCTGCCTACTTGTGACCTCTCTCTGTCAAATAAATAAAAATCTTAAAAAAAAAAAAAAAAGTCCACTGGTTTCACAATCCTTCCCAAGACTGCTTCCAACAAGTAACTATTAATATTGATATTGTTTCAGAAAGTTTTGATCATAAACAAATATCATACATACACATACATGTATATATACTTTGTTTTACCTAAATTGGATCATAATACTTATACTGTTCTGAAATGTAGATTATTTAATAATACATCTTAGAAATATTTCCATATTGTTATATGTAGATCTATCTTTCTCTCTTTAGTAGTATCAGGGTTTCACATAGAATGAATTGTCCATAACATATTTAACCAGTCTCCTAATGGTAGACTTCATGTTAATTCCAAGATTTTTCTGGTGCCTGTGAGAACAACGGTAAGAGAGCCCACTTGAGGGACACCTGGGTGGCTCAGTCGTTAAGCGCCTGCCATCAGCTCAGGTCATGATCCTGGGGTCCTGGGATTTGAGTCCTGCATCAGGCTCCCTGCTTGGTGGGAAGCCTGCTTCTCCCTCTCCCACTCCCCCTACTTGTGTTCCCTCTCTCAAATAAATAAATAGATAAATAAAAAAATGAATACAGAGAGTTCATCTGCTTATCTATCTCTGCATGCTTATCATGGTATTTCTCTAGATGCCTATGACATTCTAAAGGAAGAAATGATAAGGGTTAGTGACAGGTTGGTCAGAAGCTTGATTTGATCAATTCAACCAAGAGTTGAATTGGGCATCAATTCCCACTAACCAAATTTACAAAACCAAATTATAATCCAGGGCCATTACATTAAATCATACGGAGGTATATCTGTTTGAGAAGAGAAATTCATTGTCCAGAGCACCCCTTTTCTTGGTTACAAATTCTCCTATAACCAGAAAATCACTTCAAGAATTGGATATTTTAAAATAAGGTTAAATGAATTAAGGGGATTTTTTTTCCCCCCAAGCTGGGAAGGATTTGAGTCATGCTTCTTCACTGAACTCTCTACCTGTCACACAGATTGCAAGGCTCACACCCTCTGGTTCTCTTAGTGCTGGAGGTATGTTGGTGAATTCTTACTTATCTGCTCTACTTTTTTAAACAACTCTGTAATGAACTTGCCCTTATTACTTGTGATATCAATTTTCATCCTTTTGAGCGCCAGCTTATTTTGTACTCGTGGTCCCCAGTCCACTGGTTTGTTTCTTTAGATAAAATTCTGTGCAGTGTTCATACCAGACAGCTCTTTTCCTTTCTGGAGTTCTTTCAGCTTCCAGAAGGGCTGGGTGAGGATGAAGAGCAACAGTCCTCCTTCCTCTTCTCTTTTGTAATCGGTTCTTCCTTCACTTCACCCCAAATGGAGAAATCAGTTAAGTAGAACCATCAGCCTTCCTATCCTCTCAGTGGTGACTTGGAGAAGGAAAAGTAGTTTTAGCTTCTAGGGGCTCTTGGCCCAAATTTCTAGAAGAATGGTAGTGGAAAAGGGGGGAGGCTATTTCAGTCATGAGTAATTTCTCCAAGGCGAAACCCATAAATATTAAACGCCAATTTTGTGGTGGTAAATGCCACCAAATTGAATGGCTTTTAAAACTACCCATAACCCTGGCAAATATAATTTCAGCTCCTTCTCACACTGTGGTATCCTTTTACTTACACCATACTTTGACAGAGAAAGAATGGAACAAGCTTCATTTTGATTCATGAATGTTGTTTTTATTCTAAATGCCCCATGTGAGGGGAATGCAAATGGGACACAAGATATATGCAAATTCACTTGCATACCCAGAGAAGGCAAATGAGGCTTAGTTCTTAGATTCCTTGATCAGGCTCCCTGGGTGAGAAGGCTAAGGAAAGAGGTGTCTGTAACTGAATTACAGAGAACGTCATGTTTGAGAAGGGAGAGGAGAGATGTTGGCTGCCATACAGCTCCCAGCATTCCAGAACCTGCATATAAAAGTGAGTGCAGCTGCCAAGCCAAGGGAAGGAGCTCAATGAAAGAACGGCCTTCACTGGCTTGAGGGCGCCCAGGGCACAGAATGCATACAGCAGGATAAAACGGAGTCTCCCACTTTTCTGCTTTAGGTCTTGACCTCAAGTCCTCACATGAGTTTTTAAACCACTGTCTCTTCCTGTTTCTCTCTCTCTTTTACAGCCCAGGCAGGCCTAAGCTGTGGTGGATTAGGCACAAAATTCAAGGGGTACCCAAATCCCCAGCCATCCAAATAAATAATGTTTTAATGTAATGTTCTTTAAAACTTCAAAATCGGTGCAGACCACAATGAATAAAATGTCAGCATTTTCCAGTGAAGACAGAAATCTATCTTGCCGATTCTACCTACCCTGTCTCAGTCACTTCACCCTGAACCCAACCCTGGTTCCAATAAAACTTTATTTGCAAAGCTGGTGGCTGGCTGTAGTTTGCCAATTTGATTTTTTAAACTATTGCATTACAATATTATTTATTGGATCGCTGAGTTTTGGGAGGCATCTCTTAAATTTGGTGCCCAAGGTGATGTGTCACTCAGCTTATCCTAGCTCTGGCTCTGTTTAGCCCCTCCTTTTTGCCTTTTTTTTTTTTTTAAGATTTTATTTATTTATTTAACAGAGAGACAGAGAGAGAGAGAGAGAGAGATCACAAGTAGGCAGAGAGGCAGGCAGAGAGAGAGAGAAAGAAGGAAGCAGGCTCCCCGCTGAGCAGAGAACCTGATGCGGGGCTCAATCTCCGGTCCCTGAGATCATGACCTGAGATGAAGGCAGAGGCTTAAACCACTGAGCCACCCAGGTGGCCCTAGTTTTTGCTTTTTTAACCTTATATGATTCTGTGTGTGAACGTGCTCCCTTCTGAACTTGGCTTAATGTGAGAACCGGAAATACACAGAAGGGACTGGTTTTTGCAGAAAACCTTCTTTTTCCGCCTTCTTTCTCTGAGATCAGTTCCCTGGGAGGACATTCTTAATTGTCCTTTCCTGTCCTCTTGTGGCCTTACTTTTCTTTTCCAGGTAGTGGTTCCGAAATTTCTTGATCCCAGCTATGTTCTGTCATCTGTGGTCTCCAGAAGCACCTTAATTCCCGTACTGATTTCAGGCAGAGAGGGTAATTTGCTCTTCTTGTCATAGAGGTTCTTATACTTGACTCATGTCCACGCACAAGGTGGGCTAAGGTGGCTACAGAAAAATAGATGTTGTGTTCACACCACTACAGAGTCACATCAGATTACCCCTGAAGTATGTGACTCCTGTGCTGCATTTATAAAAAAATAATTTATCAGTAGTCTTTACTTTAGGTTACCTTAGAACTTATGTTCTGTTCTAGGTCTGGATGGCAGTGGACTAACATCACACGTTTTTAAAAATTATGTACATTCAACTATATAGAACCGCAGAGAAGGAGGAAAGGAGAGAAAGGGAATAGAGAGATTCCAGGTTTTGAAGGAACATTCTCCCAACCGAGGACACATCCCAGAGCAAGTGTGCGAAGGGAGACGTGAACCTGCTGTGTCTTTATAAAATGGTGTCTGTAGAACTGTCCTTGAGGAGCAAGTTTCAGGAATTGTGGAGTAACCTGCCTTCTTCCCAGCCCCCAGCCCCCCATGAGATGGCTGTTCCACCATGTGGGGATGAATGATCTTTTGCTATTGTGTTTTCTAAGTCTGGTTTGCAATTGCTCCGTGCATTTGAATTCTCTTCGTTCAGCGCAACTGACCTTCTCTGAGAGAAAACGTGAGGTCACAGCTATCACACAATGTTGCACTTAACCTTTTCTCCTCAGAGCTGGCAGAGGGCGCTAGTTAGGAGTGTGGGCGCCCAGAAGTAAGCTGCGGAGGTTCAGACTCTGGCTCTGGCACCTGGTAGCTGAGTGACCTTGGATCAGCTACTGAGCGCCAGTTGTTTTTTCTCATCCGTAAGACGGGGATGATAACACGGACCGCACAGGGCTACCAGGGAGATTATGAAGGAGTATAGGTAAGGCGCTTATCTCAGCACCGGGCACTTAGTAGGTGGTCAGTAAATATGAGCTATGATTGCAGTAGGTCTGCGGTGGCATGGCTGCCTGATGAACCTGCAGTGTGAGGAGTCACCCCTAAATAATGACCTCAGACTGTGATGGTAAGAGCCAGTTAGGCTTCCTTCTAGCAGACATCTGGTTAGCATGTGGTTCCAGTTAGGTATGAGTTTTATTCATAATAATATGTTTGGTAGGGGTGGCTGAGTTGGTTGTACGTTGAACGTCCGGTTGAACGACTGGCTTTTGATCTCAGCTTGGTCTTGATCTTAGGGTCATGAGATTGGGCTCTGTGTTGGAGCCTACTTAAAATAGTAATAGTAATAGTAACAAATAGTAATAGTAATGAGTTTGGTAAATTTACAGATCTGAACAATTCCTGACTTCTAAGGACCACAAAGAGAATATGATGAACTTAGAGCATGTTAAGAAATAGACCTAAGTGAAGTTTGGGTTCCTTTTTAATTTCCACTAATAGTTATCAGTCCCTTGTTCTTATTTCTAGGTGTTCATAGGACATAATCTCCCTCCCACCCTAAATAAACTTGTTTTGCATGTTTGAAACACCAGCTCTGGTACTGATGCCCACAGGTTTTAGGAGGTTGGCAAAATCTAAAGAGGAGTTTTCTTCCCTGTTTTCTGGTTGGTGCTCAGTCCTCATTCTATCAGATTTCTTAGGGGAAAAGTCCCATCACCCTTGCAAGTATTTTATATCTCTAACCTCTTGGCAAAAACTAGCAGAGAAAGATAGAGATAGGAAGATAGAAAGATAAAGATAGCAGAGAAAGAAAGAGAATCATAATGACATTGCGCACATTGCCTTTACCAATCATGGGTTTCTCTGGTAGTTAGCTTTGCAGCCTGAAGCCGAAAATTCCCCTACCTTCTACCACTCTTTTCTAAACACTACTTAATATCATTAAAATTGCTTTCTCTAGACCAGAGAATGGCAAACTGGCCTACAGGCCTGCCACCTGTTTTTGTAAATAAAGTTTTATTGGAACATAGCCTTGCTCATTTGTTTACCTGCTGTGTGTGGTTGCTTTCCTGCCACAGCAGCAGAGTTGGGTCCCTGCAATGAAGATCACATGACCCACAGGTCTAAAGCATTCATTGTCTGGGGTTTTAAGAAAAAAGTTACGGACCCACTGTTCTACTAGAGGATCCCAAGTTTTTAGCTTTGTATTAATTATCTATTGCTGAATCACAAATTACTCTCAAAAATAGTAGCTTATGACAACATATTTAGCATCTCACAGTTTTTGTGGGTCAAGAATTCAGGAGTGGTTGGGGCACCGTGTGGCTCTGTAGGTTTAGTGTTTGCCTTCAGCTCAGGTCATGATCTCAAGTTCCTAGGATGGAGCCCTGCGTCAGGCTCCCTGCTCAGTGGGGAGGCGGCTTCTCCCTCTCCTCCACTTGTGCTCTATCTCATTATCTCTGTCTCTGTCTTTGTCTCTCTCTCTTTCAAATAAATAAATAAAATCTTAAAAAAAAAAAAAAGAATTCAGCAGTGGCTTAATTGAGTCATTCTGACTCAGAGTCTCTCCTGAATTTGTAGTCAAGACCATGGCTTGGGCTCCAGTTATTTGAAGGATTGACAGGAGCTGAGGGATCCACTTCCAAGACGGTTTCCCTCACATGACTCTTAGTAGAAGACATTATTTCCTTGCTAGATGTTGCCAAGAAGTTTCAGTTTCTCACCACATGGACCTCTCCATGGGACTACTTGAATGTCCCCACAACATAGCAACTGGCTTCCTCTCACCAAGTGATCTGAATAAGAGTGAAGAGGAGGCTGTAACATCTTTTATGATCTAATCTCAGAAGTCACACACACTTATTTATGCCATACTCTGTTTTTTAGAAGGAAGTCACCAAGTTTTGGTCCACACTCAAAGATAGGAGAATTGAGCTTCACCTTTTATGGAAAAGTGTATCAAAAAACTTATGGACAAATTGTAAAACCACCAAGCTTAATTCTAAACCATTTTTAAGGTTTTTTGTTTTGTTTTTAAGTCCTATGACCGGAGGTGACAAACTTTTTCTGTAAAGGGACAGTTAGTACATATTTTTGGCTCTGGGCCATATGGTCTTAGTTGCAAGTACTCAGCTCTGTGTCAGGAAAGCAGCCATAGGCAAGTGTAAATGAATGGCCGTACCTGGCTTCCAAAAACATTTTATTTACAAAAATGGGCAAGGAGTTTAGATTATGCTTCACAATGTAGAGTTAGTCCAGAAGATTTTCCTCCTTTCTTATTTATTTTTTAAAAAGTAGGCTCCACATCCAACATGGGGCTTGAACTCACAACCCTGAGATTAAGAGTTGCATGCTCTACCAGGTACCCCCAGAAGATTATTTTTTTAAGAACAAAAATCAAAGAGTTGAGTCTCACAGAAGACAGAAAATTTGAAGCCAGAGACATGTGCATCCTTGATCTTTCCCAAACAGGTAGTATGCACCTCCAGGATAAGACATGCTTTGTACATCTTTTCATGCTCCTTTATCATTTAATAAGGTTCTAGGCAGGCAGTTGCCATTTAATTATTAGTTGTTATTTATTTATTTATTTATTTGAGAAAGAGAGAGAGAGTCTTCAAGCAGATTCCCTGTTGAACTCAGAGTCAGATGAGGGCTAAAATGAGGTTAATCTCACAACCCAGGAGATCATGACCTTGAACTGAAATCAAGAGTCAGCTATTTAACTGACTGCGACACCCAGGCACCCCAATTATTTGTTACTTATTGAGTTGATAATATTTTAACATACGAGTATGCTATAATATTGAACCAATTTTTCTAGTCTTTGTTAGTACAAATAATCTATAGTAAGCATATATATATATGTATACACACACACACACACACACGAGTATATTCTAGGACAGATTCCTAGAAGTATAATAGTCAAAGATCATGTGTACTCTGTGACAAAAAAGAGTTTCAAAACAGAGTTAATTTACTTCACATAGTATACATACAGTATTTCAGGATCAAAAAGGATATAAAGTACCTTGAACTTTCTTTACAGACTTTTAGTCACTGTGCGATTTTTAAAAAAATATTTTATATATTTATTTAGAGAGAATGAGCAGGGGGTGGGGCAGAGGCAGAGGGAGAGAGAGAATCTTGAACAGACTCTGTGCTGAGCTTAGAGCCCGATGTGAGGCTTGATCTCATGACCCTAAGATCGTGATCTGAACCGAAATCAAGATTGGACGCTCAACTGACTGAGCCACCCAGGCACCCCAAAGAGTCATTCTTGATTAAAAGAATTATTGTTGGGGGTTGCCTGGGTGTCTCAGTGGGTTCAGTGTCCCACTCTTGATTTCAGCTTGGGTCATGATCTTGGGGTGAGAGATTGAGCTCCTTATTTGGCTTCGCCCTCAGTAAAGAGTTTGCTTGAGATTCTCTAACCCCCTCTGCCCTTCACCCTGCTTGTGTGCTCTCTCTCTAAAATAAATAAATAAATCTTAAAAAAAAAAAAGAAAAACAATTACTGGGGGCACGGGGAAAGAAGGGGAATGGAATGTACTAGGTACTTACTATCAGATTCCTTCCTCATGCTTCTGGTTCAAATAGATGTTATTTTCTCTTTCACAGATGAGGAAACATGCTCAGAGGATTTATTGGCTTTCTGGTCAAAATCTAGTAAGCCGTGATCAGAATTGACCTGAATCAGGGTTTTCCTAACTCCAAAGCTCTTTCTCCTACATGAAGCTGCCTCCCAATGTGCTCAGAATGCATTGCTATTCTCAAGATAGAAACATACAATATGGTATGCCTGGGTGGCTCAGTGAGTTAAGCACCTGCCTTCTGCTCAGGTTATGATCCTGGGGTCACAGGATCAAGCCCCACGTCAGGCTCCCTGCTCAGCGAAGAGCCTGCTTCTTCCCCTGTCTGCTGCTCCCCCTGCTTGTGTTTGCTGGTACTTTCTCTCTCTGACAAACAAATGAATAAATAATCTTAAACAAACAAACAAAATCATATAAAACTTCAGGGCACTGATTTCCCTAGACTGGCTTTGTGACACTAAGGAATTTCAGGAAAATTTTAGTCATTCCTCTGTTTTGCTCTGTCTGAGAAGAGTACTGTCTCCTCAGAAAGCAGACTTTCCAGCAGGTGAAAGGAACATAGCAAAAGAGCTAGATGGGATAACACAAATAATTATTATGACCTAGAGTTGAGAGGAACCAGGTGATTTAATTTAGACACATTCTTGGTCATAATGCTAATTAGAGGAAATAAAAAGGAAAGAGAAGGCAAAAGAAAGGATAGGGACAATGATTAGGGGGATAACCAAAAAGAATGAAGCTAGTTGTTATTTATGGTTTCAATGAGGCAAAAATCAAAACTGAAATTTATTTTCCATGCCATCTTTATATTTGACTTTAGAGAAGACAATCTATTTTACTGTATTTCAGTTTTCCCACCCAATAAATAATAGAAAACAACTTTGTGACTCTAATAACGACTTTTCTTCCTGTCCCAGCAGATACCCCCTGGATTGTATTTCTTCCTAATCCATGATATCAGGTAGATGAACATATAAATTATAAATTAGGGTAAAACTTCATTCATTTGGATTCTAATAATTCAAATGTATAATAAAATTCACCTACCATAGGTTGTGCTGAAATTTAAATCACTGGAAATATAGATTTTAAAAAAGACGATGACATCACTGGAAAAAAAAACAACAAATGGGGATATTCAGCTCATGTAAGGAAATCAGTTACTTGTGAGCGATTTAACACCTATTTCATATTTGTTACCTCAGTCTGAATTCAAAACAACAAAAAAAATTGTTTTTATTCAGTAAGTAAACTCTTGTTTATATGACATTAAATAACAACTGGATTAATCCCTAAGGGAATATTATATAGCCTTCAATCAGTTTTTTGGGAACTTAGAAAGTAAGAGACTGAAGAGTAATTTTTGGAAGGAAGGGTTATGCCACAAGGAAGTAGAGAATTAGGATCTAGAAAATTCTTGGAATTGACATGTAAGAGGTTTTTTGGTGACATCCAGAGGTTAGTTTTGGTAGTGTGATATGAAAGGATGTGAAATTTCAGAGATCTAGAGATGATAAAGTAATAAGGAAATGGATGCTTCCAGAGAATATCCATTCCAAATACCTGTCAGAGAAATAAGGAGAAAACAGACAGGAACAATGGGGGAAGGGCAGAAGTGCAAGTGAAGATTTTTGCCAAAAAGTGGGAGACTTCTGCATGATTGACCGCAGGGAAAGATGGCCGTATTGGAAAGGGGTGGGAAGAAATAGGATTAAAAGGCTGGGTAGAAAAAGAAAAAATCAGGTTTTGCAAGATAAAAACAAATTCTGCTCTTTGAAAGGAAGTCTTAGAAAAGGAAAAAACAAGTTACCCACTGGCAAGAACCACTTTAAAAGCATATATCTGGGGGTGCCCGGCTGGCACAGTCGGTTAAGCAACCGACTCTTTCTTTGGGCTCAGGTCATCATCTCGGAGTTGTGAGATCGAGACCCGTGTCTGCTCTGCGTTCAACACAGAGTCTGCTTAGGACTCTCTCTCCTTCTCCCTGTTCCCCTCCCCTCTGCGCATGCTCTCTCTAAACTAAATACATAAACCTTCAAAACAAACAAACACATAACTGATGAAAAATTGGTAACCTGAACAGGTAAACAATTCTCTAAACTCAATAATAAGAAAACAAATAATCCAAGAGAGAAAAACGGGCAAAACTTTGGGACAGACACTTTACAAAAGAAGACAGACAGATGACAAATAAGTACGTGAAGACATGCTTGACATTTTCAGTCCTTAGGAAAGGGCAAATTAAAATAACAACAAGATATCCCCCCACACCTAGAAGAACAGTTTAAATTAATACAACAGGAATTATAACAACTGCTAATGTCAAGTGCTGGTGAGGATATGCAGTACAGCTGGAGCTCTTACCCTCTGCTGGTGGGAATGGAATGTGAGACAGCCACTTCGGGGAACAGTCTGGCAATTTCCTATAAAGTTAAACTTGCATTCACTTTATGATTGAACAATCCCACTCCTAGGTATTTATCCAAGAGAAATGAAGAATTGTACCCACGCAACAATCTTGCTGGTAGTACTTGGAACGGCTTTGTCCGTGTTTTCCAAAAACTGAAAACAAACCATGGTACACCCATACAATGGAATACCATTCGGCAATCAAAAGAAACCGACTACTGATACACACAACGACGTAAATCACTCTGAAAAGCATTATGTTCTGTGCAAGGAGCCAGACTGAAAAGGCTACCTACTGTATGATTCCATTTATGTGATATTTGGAAAAGGAAAAACTGTAGAGACAGAAATCCAGTCAGCAGTTGCCAGGGGTCTGAGGGCAAGAGGGGTAGAAAGAGTTACAAGGGAACTTCGTAAGACAGTAGAAATACCATATATGTGGATTGTTGTAATGGTTACATGCCTGTGTAAGTCTGTCAAAATTCATAGAGCTATACACATTAAAAGGGTGAATTTTGCTATATATAAATTATACCTCAGTCAACTTAAAATTTTTTTACAGGGCTGGATAGAGAATATTTCCTTGACAAAAGTAGGAACACTTGAGCATGTAGGTTTTTTTCTTGCTTTAAAGTTTTGCATGCATGTTTACTCTACCAAGATGTCTCCTTTTACCTTATTTCCTGAATATCTCCTTATTCTCCTTGCGGTTTCAGGAAAGCCTGACTTCCCCCTGGAAAGCTTTCCCTGACTCCACAGACTAGGTTAATTTTCCTTGCTCTGTGCTCCTAATAGCACTCTTATCTAATCCCTTGGCAGGGTGGGTCATGTAACTGCATATTGAATCGTCTTTCTCCCCTTTTATGCTGTAAGCTTCGTGAGAGCATGAATAGCATCCTTCCTACTTAACTATAGTATCCTTGCATTTAGCACAGAGCCAGAAGACTATTTGTTGAATGAATGGGGACAAAGAAGAAGGTTTGGAATGGCTCAATGAGAAATTGAACAGAAATTGAGAAGGGATAACAAAGTGTGTAAGTTATCCCCCCAGGACCCCCAGATCCTGACCTCGAGCCTATGTTCCACCAGCATATTGTCCTTGTAATGTCTTCGCATGGGTGTCCTACTATTGCTTTAGCTCTAATATTTCTAAGCAAGAGTAATTTCCCCCTTCCTCAATTTCATTCAAATGGAATTCTTTTCCCAATTACTCTCTTTCTGAAAGTAGGATCTCTATTCTTATAGACTTTTGAAGGAGAACCTTAGAATGCCTTTAAGTTTTCCTTGTATTCGTTCTCTTGTCTAATTTGATATAGAAATGTGTAATTCCTTCTTTTAAGATGTTTCTCATTCTCGTTGACTTTTCATTCCCAGTGATGTTCTTATAGGGCCCGATCTGGGCAAGAGAGGCAGGCAGCAAACTAGGAAACATATATTCAAATATGTAATTATGACTTGTGATAAGTACATGGAGGAACAGAGTGCTTTTATACAATTATGAGATGGGAAGGACCTAATCTCTCTAGGTAGCAAAGGGAAACTTCTTTGAGAATATCATTTAAGATTATTACATTTTGGCTAAGAAGGAGAGACGGCCAGCAAGAAGAAGAATAGAAAGAACACCATTTTAAATTGAAGGAAAATAACATGCCTAGGGTTTGAGGTGGGAAAGAAACTGGTGTTCAGTGATAGCCTGTTCCCAGAGCTGGAAGAGGATGATGGTAGCTGGAGGGCAGTGAGCAATGGGCAAGAGCGGCATGGGGGAGACTCGGGAAGCGTCCCCTGCTGAGCTTTGTAGGCTACCGCGGAGGATTTGGGTATTAGTCTTTCTACTGTGAAGCTACCAAAGGATTTTAATCAAGGGAATAACATAATCCAAAAAGTAATGCTAAGCAAGAAAATCGTTACACACAACAGCATCTCCAAATAAGCATTGATTGTAAACAAGATTAACAGTGATATTAAAGCCTAATTTGAGAAGATGTTGAAACTAAAATACTAGATAACAGCGAAGAACAAGATGGGAAGGAGGAAGATTGGAGATAAAGCTTTCAAAGGCTTTTTTTTTTCTTAAAAAGATTTTATTTACTTATTTGAGAGAGAGAGAGAGAGAGAAAGAGAGCAAGAGGACAGAGCACCATGTGGGGCTCAATCCCAGGAGCCTGAGATCAGAGTCTGAGCCGGAGGGCAGATGCTTAACGCACTGAACCACCCAGGCACCCCATCTAAGACTTTTCCTTATTCAAGGAAGACACTAGATAAATTAACTTTAGACTTTCTAATATACATGTTTAAAATGTAAGGATAATTGCCAAAAGGATAAAGACATAATATGAATACTCTAAAACAATAAGGGTAAAGAAAAAGAATAAGGAAAACTAGATCAATCTATTAGAAGGAATACGAGGTGGGAAAAAAGAATCAGAGAAATAGGACTATCATTTAAAAAAATCAGAATTGCTGTAATAAGTCCAAATATGTCAGTAATTTCAACATATAAATAGATGAAACTTGTCACTTAAAAACCAGAACTGCTTATACTAGATAATAGTGCAAAAAATGTAGCGAGGGGTGCCTGGGTAGCTCAGTGGGTTAAGCCTCTGCCTTTAGCTCAGGTCATGATCTCAGGGTCCTGGGCTCGAGTCCCACATTGGGCTCTCTGCTCAGCAGGGAGCCTACTTCTCCCTCTCTCTCTGCCTGCCTAATTGTGATCTCTCTCTCTCTCTCTCTGTCAAATGAATAAATAAAATCTTTTTAAAATGTAGCAATATACTATTTACTATAGACACAGCTAGAACACAAGCCAATGAATGGGAAAATATTACCCCAAAAGATGATAATATTAATGCCAGACAAAATATCCTTTAAGGTGACAAATATGGCTAAGTGAAGATTTTATTTTATTTTTAAAATATTTTATTTCTTTATTTGACAGAGAGAAAAAACAGGAGGAGAGGGAGAGGAAGAAGCAGACACTCCACTGAGCAGGAAGCCCAACGTGGGGCTCCATCCCAGGGCCCTGGGATCATGACCTGAGCCAAGGCAGATGCTTAACCCGCTGAGCTACTCACGGGCCCCTGGGAGATTAATTTTTACCTACATTTCCTACAGAAACAGAAAAAATGGAGAATACATTGCTAAGAATATAGGAGATACAAATAAGCCAATTAACAAACTTGATTTAATGGAGATAACCAGAATCCTTCACCTAAAAGAGAGTACATGTTCCTCTTAAGTACACATAGAGAATCTATAAAATTTTACTGCAAAGCCAATCTCAAGAAATAACAGAAGAGTTGGTATCATACAGACTACTTTTTTTTTTTAACCATAATATAGCAAAACTAGAGATGAACAACACAAAGCTCCATACCACAATAGAATGACTTTTAGTTTCTGCCATCAGCAGTTAGGTGGATGGCCCTGCTATAGTGTTGTTTACTGAGATGGGAAGGTCTGGAGGAGGAAGAGGTTTCTAAGCTGGATGGAAATGAAATTGAAGCAATGATGAGTAAGTTCAGGGATGTCTGGCCAACCTAATGAGGTGTTGGGACAGTTGTACCTCAGCTGATTCACCAGCCATAGATGTAATCTGTCTGGTGTGACCACACTTCTTTTCAAAGAGCCCTCTTTCTATTTTGGGATTTTTGTAAATTTGAGTTTGAAAACCACCTACTTACATTAATATTGCCAATTAATTGGTTATGCTGCCACCTTGTGGTACAGTTTAGGATAGCAGATGTCTTTTCATTAGATTAACTTCTGCACCCTTTCTTTAAATTAAAGCAAGCATGGGCTGGAAAACCATTGGTGTCGTTGTTCAGAATACCATCACTCCTATGTCTACATGATGAATTATTCCCCATATTCTGAATATTAGCATTTCCTTTACATTAAACTGTTAATACTGCAAAAGATTAGAACATAAAAAGCTTAATGCATGAAAATTATACAAACAGCCAATATTTGCTGCATGCTTACTATGTACTAAGCACAACTGTAAGTTCTTTACATACACATCTCATTTAATACAAGAACCCTGTGAATGCTGTTATGCTTACTTGAAGAAACTGGGGCATAGGAAATAGGTAATTGACTCCAGCCTACATAGATAATAGTTAACAGAGTTGAGATTCCAAAATAGGCAATAAGACTGCAACTCTTAAGTTTAAGTACTGTAAACATGGTTTAAATCAGGAAAATTTTTAAATAATCTAAATATTTAACAATAAGGAAATGGCTCACAAACTCTAGAGTGCAATTTGATAGAATGTTTGCAGATTTTTTTTTGCAGATTTTTAAAAAAATATATACTTTACTTATTTATTTGTCAGAGAGAGAGTGTGTGCACAAGCAGGGAGGGGAGAGGCGGAGGGAGAGGGAGAAGTGAACTCCCTCCTGAGCGGGGAGCCTGATGTGGGACTTGATCCCAGGATCCTGGGGCCTTGACCTGAGCCAAAGGCCGACGCTTAACCCATTGAGCCACCCAGGCATCCCATTCACAGACATTTTAAGAGATATTCAGAGATTATGTAATAACATGAGAAACTATTTGTAATATGAAAAATCCAGCCGATGTTATTCATACTATATTAGTTATAATCAATATGTGACACTCTAGCATGTGTTTTTATTTTTTGAGATTTAAAAACCTACTTGGAAATAACTTCAAACTTATAGGAGGTAGCAAAAATGTAGTACAAGGAACACTTGTATACCCCTCACAAAGATCCACTTATTGTTATCATTTAATCCCATTTGCTTTATCCTTTATTCTCTCTCTCACCACACACACACACACACACACACACACACAATATTGTTTATGGAATCATTTGAAGTAAGTTATATACGTTATAGTTTTTTGCTCCTAAATACTTCATTATGGATTTCTGAAGAACAGGGTTTGCTGTGTAGTCGTTTACTTCATAAGTTAGCGTGGGTATAATACTTCATCCAATTTACTGCCCATATTCCAAATTTTTTAGTTGATCTAGGAATGTTCCTTGTAGGTTTTTCCCCATCTAGTGCAGGTTCAATTTTAGGGCCAGGTGGAGCATTTAGTTGTCAAGTCTCCTAAATCTGGAAGATTTACCAGGCTTTCTTTGAAGTACATAATTCCTCCATACTTTTTGGAAAATAGAACATTTTTTATTTATATTGATTATTAGGGAAACTATTATTATATTGAGTTTATATGCTTCTAGCAGGAATATTGTGTAGATGCTGTCCTAACCTCTTGGTATTACATCGGGAGGTGAATGGTGTTCATCTGTCCCTTGTAGGGGATATTAATTTTGATCACCCAGCCAAGGTGGTACTTGATTTCCCCACATTATGATTATCTTTTCTTTCTCTTTCTTTCAACTACCAAAAAGTTGGGGAAGGGGATTGAGATGGTTTAAGACCATGTAAATGTCCTATTCTTTATTCTTCACCCAATATTTCTTCTAGGTTTAGTATCTTTTTTTTTTTTTAAGGATTTATCCATTCACTCCAGAGAGAGAGAAAGAGAGAGAGAGAGAGAGAGAGAGAGAACACCCATGAGTGGGGGGAGGGACAGAGAGAGAGGGAGAGAAATCCCCAACCAGACTCCCTGCTGAGCAGGGAGCCCAATAGGGGACTCAATCCAGGACTCTAAGATCATGACCTGAGCCCAAATCAAGAGTCAGAGGCTCAACTGACTGAGCCACCCAGGCAGCCCAAGAGTTAGCATCTTTGATGACTCTTGCTGCATCCAATCTTTATCATGAATGTTGCAAAATGATGATTTTCCAATGTGCACCCTGTCCACATATACCAGTTATCCCCCACAGGGCTTCTTTATGATTTTCATGAACCCTATGCTCTTTTTTGCCTCGTGGGCCCCTTTTTCCATAAAAATTTGTTTAAATTGTATTTTATGACTGTGTTTGTAAAAGAAGATTTTGATCCAGGCAGGATTTGTTGTTACTACAATTATTTTTCTTTTGATTTCTTTTGTTTGTTTTGTTTTAGTAGGGTCCACGCTGCATGGGGCTTGAACTCACAACTCCGAAATCAGGACCTGAGCTGGTATCAGGAGTAGGGACGCTTCACCAACTGAACCACCCAGGTGCCCCAGTCTTTGATTCCTTTTAAAAGAAATAAAAATTAAAACACTTTTGGGGGCTTTAAAAAGCAACCTAGGCTTTGGGGTGCCTGGCTGATTCGTCCGTAGAGCATGCAACTCTTGATCTCTGGGTTTTGAGGTCAAACCCCATGATGGGCATGGAGCCAACTTAAAAAAATAAGTATCAAAGGCTTTAGACACTGTGGTTAAAGGATACGTTGGCTCTGGGCTCCTAGCATTCTAAGTAAGAGACCTCCCTTCTCCCTCATTTATCTATTTATCATCTCTCTATTAGTAATGTAGGCTCTTAGATTGTTATTTTTAAATAGTTTCTAATTCATTACTATTTTTACTTAGTTTTGTGCTTAAATTGTCCCAGATTTGGCCAATGGGAGCCTCTTCAAATTAGCCCCCAAGTCCTCACAACACACTCCCATCATCTTTTTGCACTTATTTTCTGGCATAATAAGATGTTCTGGGTTCCAATTGTTCCTACCTTGCCCCATCCCTGGAATTAGCCATTTTTTAAAGGAGTCAAGGTTCTCTCGAGTGGGGAATGGTATTGGAAACCAAGATCTGGGCACTAAGCATGCTCATTGCTATTGGGTTGTATTGCTTCTTGGAACTTTGAACAGCCAGAGTTGGGAGGCACAGACATGCAAATACACATGCAGATACACATGGGCACATACATAAGCACATATATACACATACATATTCATATTTTAGAAATCATGAGTTCACACCAATTGCCTTAATTCCAACCCATCTCCACAGGATTCTTTCTTGCCTTCCCCCATTCCATACTTCCATGCTCCTCCTCTCGTGAGAAACTTGCCTCCCAAGAGTAGCAACACATTTACTCATTTGCTCAATACTGGATTACATCTGAAATAGTTTCAGAATGCTTTGTCCATCCCAGGACAATGAACAACTCTACTAAAGAGACCTCAGGATTTGTTTGTACTTTTTTCTCTCTACCCCGCCTTCAAAACTTAGGATATATTGTGTTCATAAATTCCTTGGATTAGTTCATTCTGTTTAATTTTTTTCCCATTCAGTGGGGTCATAGTACTCATTTGAAATAAATTACGTTCATTTGTTTCGTTTGGCTTTGGTGCTAGTTTTGTCTTCCCTTCTTATTGATTTGATTTTTGAATATGTAAGATATTAACATGCTTTCAAAAGTCAAAACTATACAAAAAGTTACACTCAGAGAAGGGTGACTCCCTTCTGTGTCCCGTCCATTCATTCCCGCACCCTTACTCCTTGTGGGTAACACACTTCACTGATTTCTAGTTTATCCCTCCTGTGGGTTTTTTTTTTTTTGAAAGGTAATGTGTATTTTCTCAATGATCTTTTTTCCTTATACAAAAGGTAGCATATTATATGTGCTCTTTTGCTTGTTGCCTTTTTGGGAAAGTTTTGTTTATTTGTGTGTTTGAGGCAGATGGGGAGAGAGCAGGGACAGGAGCAGAGGGGGAGGGACAAACAGGCTCTGTGCCTGTGCAGAGCCCAACGCAGGGCTAGATCTTACAAACCTGAGATCAGGGTGGAAATTAAGAGTTGGATGCTTATCCGACTGAGCCACCCAGATGCCCCTACATGTTGCTTTTTGCATTTAATGCATCCTGGAAATCATTCCAGATCAGTACACAGAGAGTGTCTTCATTCTTCTTCACAGCTGCATAGTACTCCAATGTATGGATGTACTACTGCTTTGAAATTATTTAGGTCCTTCACTTATTTAGGTCATTTCCAATATTTTGAAATTACAAATAATGCTGCAATGTTCATGTGCATTTTTATATTCTTGTTCATGGATATTTTAATACTATTGGAGTTGTACTTCAGGATAATTTTCTACAAGTGGGATTGCTATGTTAAAGGGGAAATTTGTATGTGGTTTTGCCATGTTCTCCCCTAGCAACCTATGAGAACATCTGTTTTCTTATATCTTTACCAACAGAGTGTCTTGTCAAATTTTTTTTTGCCAACATAATGAGTGAGAAATGATATCTCAATATGCTTCAGTAATTTAGTTATCTCTTGTTATCTACATCATTTTATGTGTTTAAAACCATCATTATGGGGGCGCCTGGGTGGCTCAGTGGGTTAAAGCCTCTGCCTTCGGCTCAGGTCATGATCCCAGCGTCCTGGGATCGAGCCCCGCATCGGGCTCTCTGCTCTGTGGGGAGCCTGCTTCCTCCTCTCTCTCTGCCTGCCTCTCTGCTTACTTGTGATCTCTGTCTGTCAAATAAATAAAATCTTTAAAAAAAAAAAACCATCATTATGTATTTCTTTGTGAATTTTCTGCTCATGCTTCATGCCCATTTTTCTATAGTATTTTTGGTCTTCCTTTTCTCCATTGTTAGGAGGTTTTTAAGAAGTAAATTTAAAATTATAGCCCTTTTCCTGTGATACATATTGGGAATATTAAATCCCATTTTGTCATTTGTCTTTTGACTTCGCTTATAGTGCTTTGTCATATAAAACATTTTTATGAGGGTGCCTCAGTGGCTCAGTGGGTTAAGCTTCTGCTTTCAGCTCAGGTCATGATCTCAGGGTCCTGGGACTGAGCCCCACACTAGGCTCTCTGCTCAGCAGGGAGTCTGCTTCTCCATTTCACTCTCCCTCTGTGCTCTCCTCCCCGCCTCTCTCTCTCAAATACCTAAATAAATCATGAAAGAAGAGAAAAAAAGAAAAGTGGAGACAACTAATTCAAGAAGTTTTGCTATGAATGGAAACAAGAAAAGGGAACAATGGATGAAGGGACAATGGAGACAAAGAAGTTGTCTTCTTTTTTAATAGGTGATATGAAGGCATGTTTGTGAACTGATGGGAATGAGTCAAAAGATGGGGGAAATTGATGACGTAGCAGAATAAAAAGATAATTGAGTGAGTCCTTGAAAGGGCAAGAAAGAGGGTCTGGAACACAACTGGCAGCTTTGGCTTTTGACAGGGACAAGAACAGTTGTTCCAGTGTGAGAGAAGAAAGGCGGAGAGTGCGAGCCTCGCTATGGAGAGGCTGGGGTACTTGGTAGCGGGAAGAAGAAGGAAGGCCTTCAGTTTTCTTTCTTCTACCACAACATAGCTGAGGTCATCAACACAAAACTATGTCTACTATTACCTATAAGGTGCGTAAAGGAAGTAAGCTATAGTCTCTAGATAGTCCTGCCTAAGATATGCTTTCAGTATCTCTTGCCTTTTAACAAATGACTTCCAGACTTATGGGGCTTAGAACAATTGATTATTTCTCACCATTCTGTGAATTGACTTGGTGGTTCCTGTTGTGTTGGTTGAGGCACTGATAATGGTGGAAATGTCCCAGATGGCCTCACCCTCATGGCTGACAGTTGGGAATGGCCTTGCTTTTCCTGCCTGTGGGCCTCTCCACACAGAGGCTTAAGTTTCCTCATGTCATGGCAGCCTCAAGTGAGAAGCACTTCCTACATGTTGAACTGCTTGGCTATTTGGAAGGCATTCAATATTGGGGAGGGTTCAGCTTCTGGAGTCACATTGTAAAATTTACCCATAAAATCTATAGCTGGGAAGCCGTATCCATATTTTGTCTTGCTAATTAAAACTGTCTGATAATAATTCTTTTTTTTAGATTAATTTATTTATTATAGAGAGTGTGAGAGAGAGAAAGAGCATGCAAGTAGGGGAAGGGGCAGACGGAGAGAATCTCCAAGCAGACTCCCCACTTAGCTTGGAGCACAGGGCTGGATGCCACTACCCATGAAGGGTCGGACACTTAAAGGGCTGAGCCACCCAGGTGCCCCATGAATTCTTAACACTAGCAACAACAGCTGAGATTTTTCTTAGACCCAGAAAAGAGGCAAAGCTTCATTTCTCCTTTGGTGACTTGCATTTCTTTTTCCAGGTAGAAAACTGCCACCTGTCACCAAGATTCCTCTTGTTTTTCCATGCACATGACAGATTTATCCTGAATACAAAATGTTAAAGTCCCATTTTCCCCCCATACTAGTTACAGAATTTTTTGGATGACTTGTCATATACAAAAAATAAGGGGAACATTGAACGAATGATTGCACATAGGGGAAATGAAGAGCTCTTGCTTCTGACTCCATGGATTGAAACACGGTCAATGTGAAATTAGACTCAAAGCTTTGTGTTCCAGAGAGAATGGTGAAAAGGAAAGGTGAAAAAGTTGTATGTTCATGAGTAAGAAACAGGGGAGACAGGAAAGTATGAAAGAGAGCTAACTGATAGATACTTTAAAAATGTATCTTCTGGGAAGAGCCACTTGGCCCCTCTAGTTTTCCAATAAAAAAACAAACAAACCCTGATTTGTATACATTATAATTCATTTTAAGGGGCATTCTGCTTTTCCCTGGACATATATCACAAAATTGCAAACTGAAAAATACCTGAAGCTCCACTGAAAACATGTCATTTTGGTGAGGAAGTGATTGATAGGGAAGAGAGCCCATGTGAGACTACAGACATTGTAAAGCTGTGCCTGTACTGTTATGTTTACTAGAAATTATGGTTATGACTTGGAAAACTTTACCTCTTTGTGTAATGTATAGCACTTTATCTACTTTTGCCTGCAAAATACCCTTTCAAGACCATGTGAACTTCTTTCACATTTCAGGTCCCCTGCAGGGCATGTCCAACAAAACTTTCCACAATGATGGAAATCTTTATTTTCCCTGTTTAAAATAGTAATCTGTAGTCACATATGGTGACTGAGCACTTGAAATGTGGTTAGAGCAAGTGAGGAACTGAATTTAACATTTAGTTTTAATTGCTCACAGTCAATTTTTAAAGAGCCACATGTGGGGAGTAGCTACCATGTTGGACAGGAAAGCCTGGGTGTCTCACTTGTTGCTTGCAGAATTCTGCTCACCTCTTTTTCCTCAGAATCTGAAAAAACTGGGGCGCCTGGGTGGCTCAGTGGGTTGAGCCTCTGTCTTCGGCTCAGGTCATGATCCCAGGGTCCTGAGATCGAGTCCCACATCCGGCTCTCTGCTCAGCAGGGAGCCTGCTTCCCTCTCTCTCTCTCTGCTTGTCTCTCTGTCTACTTGTTATCTCTCTCTGTCAAATAAATAAATAAAATCTTTTAAAAAAAAGAATCTGAAAAAACTGAACTGCAATATCATAATTCAGTAGAAGATACTGACCTATCATAATTTTTATTCCTAGTAATTTGATTAATGTCTCTATTCCTCATTGGATCACAAGCTCTTAGGGGTGAAGGCTAAGTTTGTTTTTTCTCACTTTTATGTTATACTTAGCACGTAGTCCAGTAGCTGGAACGTAAGAGATATTCAATAAATAAGTTAGCACATGAATGAATTTAAAAGCATCCATATAGCTTTAGTATAAATGATGCTTCCATGACCTACTCTGTGTGTGTGTGTGTGTGTGTGTGTGTGTGTGAAAGAGACAGAGAGACAGAGAGACACACACACACACAGAGTCAGAGAGAGGTTTCGAGAGAAGAATCTAAAGAAGTGACTAGAAGACCAAGGCCAGCTCATTACAGAGTTAGAGTTGGCTACAGAGTACTTTGGAATCAGAAAATTGGCTTTTTTAATAAGAAGACTCTTTTTAAGCATTCAGTATATGCCAGACAATATCCAAAGTACTTTACATGAAGTATCTTATGTAATCCTCCTAAGATGACCCTGTTATTAACCCCATATACAGATGGCACAGAGGAAAAGAGGAGTCACTTACCAGGGTAAGTAGCAGAACAAGCATTCAAACGCAAGCTGTCTGACTTCAGAGCCTACCTTCTCAACCACAGTGCTGTATGGCTTTCTTTTTGATTGTGTCCATATGGTGACAGAAGCTTAGTGACCTCAAATGTCTGCATCAAACTTTTGTCTAAATTTAAGCCTCAGTAAGCCAGTGTCTCCTGGAGGTTTAGGCCTCTTTCCAGTGGTGCAGGTGGAAGGAGGTGGAGATAGTAGAATCGAGAATAATAGGATATGAAAATCTGCCCAGGATTTCTTTTCTAAGCAATCAAACAAATATTTTTACTTTTAGTTCTTTTTTTTCCTTTTACGTCGTCAAGGGGAAAAAAATGCTTTTCTTTAATAAAACAAAGCACAAGATAATCAACCTCACCCTTCCAAATCCCTGTTCTAATAAGAAAGATCAATGAAAGCTTGAAACCTCAGAGTTACTGCAGCCTGACTGTGAATTCTAGTTCTATTTAGCTTTCCCTCCACCCCTTCCCTCAACTCTATCACCTACTTAGTCCTCCATACATTGTCCATAGTTGATACTTCTACTTAGTTGTTTAATTGTTTCCTGTAAGGACAGCTCCTTTTGCTGTGCTAGTTATACTCCTGGTGCCCCACTCCAGCCATTTCCACATACCATCCCACCCCCCACAAGATTCACTCTCCCCCCATACCTGCCCAGCCCTGCTCTGAACCATGTAGCACCAACCTCGGTGGGCTATCACCTCTGGCTTCCAGTGGGCCCAGCAGAAGATTGGCATAGGGGTAGGAAGAAGAGGAAGAAAGAGATGGGGGATTTCTTCTCTCTCCTTTTCCCCTACTTCGGTAGTTCTTGTCCTCGTTGCCAACAACACCCCCCACTCTGTTCCAGAACTCCCTGGGATCCTGGAACCCTCTCCTTACCTTGCCCCTGTATGTCTAGGGAAGGGAACGTTTCCACAAACTCTGCCTTGACCTACCTGCTGTTTCTTTCTTTCTTCTTCTTCTTCTTTTTTTTTTTTTTTACAATTTTAGTTATTTATGACAGAGAGAGTAAGAGAGGGAACACAAGCACGGGGGAGCAGGAGAGGGAGAAGCAGGCTCCCTGGGGCTCGATCCAAGGACGCTGGGATCATGACCTGACCAGAAGGTAGATGCTTAATGACTGAGCCACCCAGGGGCCCCATACTTGTTTTTTCTTTTAACTCTGCCCACATCCTTGTAAATAGTCCCTTTAGTAAATTATTTTCAGTAAACTGTTTCAAGTAGAATATTATTTCCTGGTTGGGATCCTGCTCGATCTATTTCCCCCTTGGTAATCTTTCAAATTTCTTAAAGGCATGGAGGAAGCCTGGACTTCGAAATAGGTATAAGATTATTAGGCTTCAGGTAGACTGTCCCACAGATTGGATCATGAGATTGTATCCCTCTGTTTCCAACCCTGTTCAGGGGAGAAAGACCCTGAATATGATGGACAGGCGAATCCTGTTATAGGTATCAGAGAGAGCTCATCTGCCTTTTTTACAGCTCGATGAAATGAACTCAAGATTATTCACTGCCCTGGGACTGATCATCCAGGAACTTTGTGATTACTAAATGGGTTTCCTAGGTAGCTTGATCCAGAGAAAGGTATACTTTGGAGGGTGGACACCAGCATTCCAGACCCCGAAAAAGGATAGTCTTCTCTTATATTCATCACATTGTCATTTTTATAGAGGGAAAGAAAAAAGAATACAGTTTTCCATCTTTCCCTTTCCACAAGCATACTATCCTTTTACTTCCTGGCTTGCATTTCTCAAATATGTATCTTCTGCTATTTGTTCTGTGTTGTTTACAGCTTGAGTATTATGTTAAAATGAAGATTTCTGTTATCCAAATCTATAAGCTAATCCATTTGTCTACTTGGACACTATCTACATCCCTGTCTTCATTTCAGTTATAATACAAATATTGCTTTTCCTGTCAAAGAGCAGCACTACCCCTCTCCCCGTGCTCATCTTCTCTTGTCTTCTGAAGGACCTCCCTCTTCACTTATGCCCTTTCTCCCACAACAATGTCTTCATTCTTACTGAAACAGTACCATCAGCGTACAAGCATCCTCTAGCATCTCCTGTTTTGGTGAAAACATTCCCTTGACTCCACATCCTTCTCCAATTAGTGCTGCATTTCTCTGCTTGTCTGCCCAGCAAAACTTTTTGAAAAAGTTGTTTTTACTGGCTGCCACCACTTCCTTACCTTTCATTGACTCCATCCTGGCTTCCTTCTAGGAAGCCATCACTCCACTGAAAAAACTATAGTCAAGGTCACAAGTGAACTCCACGTTGGTGAATTCTACTGCTCTCTCTCATCCTCAGTCTCTGATAAACACTGGACACAGTTGCCCAGTCTGTCTTTAGAATACTTTCCACTTGGCTTCCATGGCACTGTACTCTCGGTCTCCTTTCCTGACTCTTCCTCTATTCAATCTCTAAATGTTGGGTTGCTCCAGGGCTGAGTTCTAGACTTGCGCTACCCCCATGTGGCTAGTGTGAAATAAGATTTGCTGTCAGCATAAAATGCACTCTGAATTTCACAGACTTAATGTGAAAAAAATATATAAAATATCTCATTAAAATTTATTCTATCGGTTGAAATAATATTTCACATATATTTGTGGTTTTTTTTTTAAGAGAGAGAGAGAGCGGGGAGAGGGGCAGAGTGAGAGAGAGAGAGAATCTCAAGCATGTTCCACACCCAATGCAAAGCCCCATGCAGGGGTGGATCCCATGACCCCAAGGTCATGACTAGAGCCCAACTAAGAGTCAGACGACCAACTGACTGAGCCACTCAGGCACTCCACGATATACTGGGTTGTTAAAATTCATGTCATCTTTTTTTTTTTTTTTTACTTTTTAAATAGGCTATAAGAAAATCCAAAATTATATAGTATCTGACATATATTTCTATTGGACAGTAGTTCAAGATCATTTTCCCAACCAGATTTCTCATTTCATCATTATCCAGTTCCATAGCTTTATATAACATCTATATGTTGACTCCCCAGTTCAGACCTTTAACTCTGACCTCTGGTTTGAAGTCCGGACTTAACTGTGCAGCTGGTACTTGAACTTCCATCTGAAGGTCTAATAGGTATCAGAGATGTTAGCATGTCAAAACTGGAATCTTCTGTTCCCTCTAGCCCCATTACGTTACTTGCTAAGTTTCCCATCCCGATCTGTCCAGTTACTCAAGCCAAAATTTGAGTCATCCTCAATCACTTCATTTTCTGTACTCACTTCACCCAATCTTCTAGCAAGTCTTGTTGGTTCTACCTTCAAATTACATTTTGAATTCCACCCATTTTTTCATCTCCTCTGCCACCACCCCAGTCTAAGCCACTGTCACCTCCTACCCACGGTACTATAACAGCTTCCTAACTGATCTCTTTGCTTCCACTCTTGTGATCATTACAGTCTCTGATTACATTACTGATGTCTTTGTACATAAACAAGACCATGCCATTCCCCTTACTTATGCCCCCCAGTGACTTCCCGTTGTACTCAGAATAAAATCCAACCTATCATAGTGTGCAAGGCTCAGCCTACATCTTATCCCTACCAATCTCCCTAACCTCGTTCCATGCCACACTTTCCCCTTGCTATAATGATTTCCAACGCTGCTGGCCTTCCTTCCATACTTTGATCATGTTGAGTTTGTTATTTTCTCGGGCCCTCTGTATGGTGTTCTTCCCTCTGCCTCAAAAGCCCTGCTCCTTGAGCTCTGTACGACAACCCCTCTTCCTCCTTCAGATCTCAGCTCAAATAAATACTACCTTCTTAGAGAGATCTCTGCAAGTGGTAATCTGTCCAAATCACTTCCAATCTAGTCATACTCACAACCTCTCTCTTCCTCTTTTCTTTCTCTTCCTAAACTGTTTCATGTCATTGTTTCCTTTTTAGCGTCTATCCCCCTTTAAGAGTCTAAGCATCTCAAGAGCAGGGATTTCCGGTGTTAAATGGATTTTTTAAGAGAAAGAATGAAAGAAACTTTTTTGGGAACTTCATATGGGAATGAATAATGTGGGATGTTTAAGAAACTAAGGCCCAGTTTAAGGAGATGATGCATTAGGCCGTAATAGGTATTAACCCCTTAGTGGAATTGAACTTGTCATGTTTAGCAGACATTGAGGACCTAGCATTTGCATGGCAAAATTCTTTCTGTCCTCAGAATTGGGAGAGCTGAAAGAATGGTGGGTCACTGAGCCTGAGAGTTAAAGAAGAGGGTGACCTTACAGGATAAAATCGTGTGTGTGTTTGCAGAGGTGGGAGGGAGAGGTCAAGGGCAAGTGCTAGCTCCTGACTTACACTTCACCTAGATTTTAGCTCTAACTAAAAGGAACCATGACAATTATTTCTTTAGCATCTGGGCCAGTATGGATAGTAGGTTTTCAATAAATGCTTTCTGGGAGAATGAATAAATGAGCTTATGAATTGGAAAGAAAATTCAGGAAAGGTAAAGTTTTAACATTTCTGACCTATCAATTATGAGACAGAGACAAGGTTGCTTTGGACACTCTAAGGCACACTAGCCTGAGGATTTAGGAATAAGAGAACACTTTCTTCTCCTCATCCTCCTTCACTCCCCCAGAGTCGAATCAACCTCAGAGTTCCTGTTGACCTCAGGAGAGGATTCCAAATACACAAATCAGGAAAACAGAGGGACGCAAACTTTTGAATGTTAACCAGTAAGAACGTGCAGCTTGAAGACATCTCATTTTCCCCGCAATCCCAATTAGATATACTCAGACATATGAAAGAAAGCCACTGATGGTGTGAAATGTGAACATATTATTCAATTGTGATAATATAAACCTAAGAGTGTGTCCAGATGATATTTCTGCTGTGATCTATTTTTGGGACCTTCTGGATTTGAATCTAAAAGTGATCTCTGGAAAAGAGATAATAATTTGGACTCACATAGCACTTTTCATATAAAGGTCTCCAAGCACTTTACAAAGAAATAAGTATTATTATCCCAGATGGAAGAACTCAGACAGAGGGATTGCTGCCCTTTACATCAAATTGGACAGTGGAAACCCTTGGACTCCTGACATAGCCCCCAGGTAGAAATGATTGAATCACGCCCTCTCTTCATTGGGAACTGGGCCTATCCATGATGTGACTTCCTATAAATTCATACATACACAAATACATAGATATATACATACATATATAAAGTAGAACATCAGGCTCTACTCTTAAGAATCTTAGCATATGTTTGAAACGTCTGAAAATGGGTAGTTTTAAAACTGCTGAGTCAGGGGTAAAGTCTACCTACTTAAAATAAGAAAAGTGGTCAGTCTAGGTGGACTAATAATAGCTAACATGAGCCAGGCAATATTTTAAGTAGGCTACACATATTATTATATTTAAGACTCAAACAGTTGTAATGAGGTAGAACCTATTATCACTCTACCTATTTCATTTTACAGTTGAGGCAACTGAGACACAGAGAAGTGAAGTAATTTGGCCAAAATGTCAGTTTAGTAAGTGGCAGAGCTGGAATTCTGACCTGGGCCCATCGTCCACATGCTTGGCTGGGAACTCTATGCTGGGTACTGCAAAGCATGTTGCATGAATTGTCTCACTGAATCCTCACCAAACCCCTAAAAGGTAGATACACCGTTGTCCCAGTACCACTGGGCGAATGAGACCAAGGCTGTAAAAGGTGAAGCGACCTGCTCAAGCTCTTCTAGAAGGAGCAGAGCCAGGGTTTTGAACCATGGTTGGAACAGCACTAGGCAAGGAGTTGGGCTGTTCATTCAGTTTCTGTTTCTAACAAGGCTGTGTGACCTTGAGCAAATCAAATCATCTCTATGGCCTCTGTCTACTCTGAAAAGAAGACATCGGACCACATTGACGCCAAAGTTCTTTCCAGTGCTAATACTCTCAGTTTCTCAATATCTGTTTTCTACTTAGTCCCTTGTTTGAAAATCCTTGGAGGAAAAGAAATTAACCACACAGAACCTGGGAGTGACTCTGGGAGCCAAATTTAGAAAACAGATCTCAAAAAGAGAAAAAAAGTTTACAGAAATGTATTAAGAAAACGAGACTGTCCTGTCATGTTGAGCTTGACTGGTGAGACTCGGTGACTACATCAAGGTTGTACATGTCTCCTTGATGAGCCAATTCTCCTGGTCATAGTGACTCGTGTGACCTGGTCCATTGGCCATTTCTGGCCACTGAATTGACTGAAGCTGGAAGGAGCCCATCTTGTGTAGGAGGGATCTGGAAGAAGAAGCCGAGCTTTTCATGTGGGTGTTCTATCTTGAATTCAGAATGTCTATACCATTCTGTCTACTTCTGTTTTTATTCTCAGTGATTATTATATAGTGACACAGCCTACTGCTACCATGAACCAGTTTTTTCACAATCTGGTGGGGAGCCATGCTGTAGTCAACAGGTCTGGTTTTCTGTTTCTCTGTGTTATTCTGTTCAAAAGTGTGAGCTTGACCCAGAGGAAACGTATTTATTATCTTAAAGACATAGCTATACTCCCATGTTCATTGCAGTGTTGTTCACAATAGCCATGGTATAGAAACAACCCAAATGTCCATCAGTGAACAAATGGATAAAGATGGGCTATATCTCACCCCACAAAATTATTATTATACAGCCTTTAAAAAGAAGAAGATGCTGCCATTTGCAACACCATGGGTGAACCCGGAGGGCATTATGCTAGGTGAAACAAGCCAGACAAAGACAAAAACTGCATGGTGTCCTTTACGTGTGGAATCTTAAAACAAAACAAACCAAGTCAAAATAAAACAATTAAATAAAATGAAATTCAAGTCTGACTCAGAAACAGAATAGAATGGTGGCTTCCCAGAGCTGGGAAGTGGGGGAAGAGGGGGAGAGATTGGTAAATGGGTACAAACTTTCAGTTATAAAATGAATAAACTCTTAGGATCTAATGTATACACGGCAACTGTAGTTGATCATACTGTATTGTATAATTACAATGTGTTAATAGAATGAAACTTAAATATTCTTACCCCCCCAAAAATGGAAATATATGAGGTGGTGGATGTGTCAGTTAACTTGATTATAGGTATCATTTTATAATGTATATGCGTATCAAACTATTGCCTTGTACACTTAAAATATCTTACAGTTTGGGGGAAGAGCAAGACAGTGGAGGAGGAGGAGACCTAAATATCATCAGGTCCCAGGAATTAAGCTAGATCATTATCAAACCATTCTGAACACCTACAAACGCAACAGGAGAGAGGAAAAGAAGAAAAGCAGCAATTCTAGGAATAGAAAATCAACCCCTTTCCAGAAGGTAGGACATGCAGAGAAGTGAAGCTGAGGCGATGGGAAGATAGACTACAGTGGAGGGTGGGGGGGTGGGGGGGCAGGCGCTGGGTCCCGGCAAGCGGTGGAGCAGCTGAGCACAAAAGGGCAACTTTTAGAAGTGGGCTCCACTGAGGGGTGTGGCTCCAGAGGCTAAGGTGGGGGTAGAGGTGGAGCCCTCGCGGGAACAGTGTGTTCTCAGGACCCGTGGGGTCACAAAAAAACTGGGGGTGCCTAGGTGTGACAGAGATCCCAGGTATCAGAGTGGTGAAGCTGACTGTAGAGATGGAGCTGAGAAGTGGACTTTCAGCTCAGGGTTACCTTAAACCATGATCTGGGGCACAGTTGGGCCATTGCTCTTCAAAAAGGGACCCCACCTGCAGCAAATCTTGGGAGACTCACTTTCCTCCTCCAGGAGGGGTGGCGCGGGACCGTGCTGTAGCCATCTGCAAAGTTTGGAGACTCCTAACGGGACTGTGTGCCAGAGACAGAAACGCTCGGTCACAGGCCAGGTGAGCTTGGCCGGAGACCAGGGAGACAGGAGTGATTGAGCGCTTTTCTTCAAGGGTGCACTGAGCAGTGGGGCCCTGAGCTCTCGGCTCTTCTGGGTGGGAGATTGGGAGGCCGCCATTTTCATTCCCGTCCTCCAGAGTTCTATGGAAAGTGATCAGGGAACAAAATCTCCCAAGAGCGAACCCAAGCAGGCTACTTAGCCTGGCCCCTGGCAAGGGTGGTGCAATTCCACCTCGGGCAAAGACATTTGAGAATCACTGCAATAGGCCCCTCCCACAGATCAGGAAGAACATCCAGCCAAGACCGAGTTCACTGATCAATGAGAACTGCAGAACTTCAGAGCAAGGGGAAAGCAACACAGAATTCATGACTTTTCCTCCATAATCCTTTAGTCTTTCAAAGTTAAATTTTTTTAATTTTATTTTTTTCTTACTCTATTTTTAAAAATTTTTCCTCTTTCCTATTTTAACATTTTTTAAACTATTTTATTTTATCAATACCTTTTAAGAATCTTTTTAAATTTTCATTGTTATACTCATATTCTATCCCTTCATTGTATTTAACCTTATTTTCTATATACATATAGTTTGGTTTTTTTTCCTTTAAAATTTTGGCACACAGGGGCATCTGGCTGGCTCAGTGGGTTCAAGCCCCTGCCTTCAGCTCAGGTCATGATCTCAGGGTCCTGGGATTGAGACCCACATTGTGGGGGGGTTCTCTGCTCAGCAGGGGGCCTGCTTCCCTTCCTCTCTCTCTCCCTGCTTCTCTGCCTACTTGTGATCTCTGTCTGTCAAATAAATAAGTAAAATCTTAAAAAAAAATGTTTGGGGATACAATTTCTTCTAATAGATCAAAATATACCCTAAATCTAGCACATGGCTTTGTTCTAGTTTCCAGCCTGATCACAGTCTTTCCTCTTTTTTTCCTTTTCCTTTTTCAACCAACTCCATATCTTATCAATTCATTTTTTAGAATCTTTTAAAATTTTCATCTTTACAGTCATATTCCATCCCTTCATTGTGTTTACATGAATAGAGGAATGTTGAAAAAGAAAACCAAAGTCAGCAGCATCACAATTCCAGACTTCAAGCTCTATTACAAAGCTGTAATTATCAAGACTACAGTATGGTGCTGGCACAAAAACAGACACATAGATCAATGGAACATAAGAGAGAGTCCAGAAATGGACCCTCAACTCTATGGTCAACTCATCTTCAACAAAGCAGGACAGCCACATGCAGAAGGATAAAACTGGGCCATTTCCTTACACCACACACAAAAATAGACTCAAAATGGATGAAAGATCTCAATGTGAGACAGGAATCCATCAAAATCCTTGAGGAGAATGTAGGAAGCAACCTTTTTCACCTCAGCTGCAGCAAATTCTTCCTAGAAATATGGCCAAAAGCAAGGGAAGCAAGGATAAAAATGAACTGTTGTGACTTCATCAAGATAAAAACTTTTGCACTGCAAAGGAAGCTGTCAACAAAACCAAAAGACAACTGACAGAATGGGAGAAGATATTTGCAAATAACAGATAAAGGGCTGGTATCCAAAACTTATAAACAACTTATCAAACTCAACACCCAAAGAACAAAAATCCAACCAAGAAATGGGCAGAAGACATGAACAGACATTTCTGCAAAGAAGACATACAAAAGGCCAACAGACACATAAAAAGCGCTCCACATCACTTGGCATCAAGGAAATACAAATCAAAACCACAGTGATATACCACCTCACACCAGTGAGATACCATCTCACACACATCAGAATGGCTAAAATTAACAAGTCAGGAAACAACAGGTGTTGGCGAGGATGCAGAGAAAGGGGAACCCTCCTGCACTGTTGGTGGGAATGCAGGCTAGTGAAGCCACTCTGGAAAACAGTATGGAGGTTCCTCAAAAAGTTGAAAATAGGGCACCTGGGTGGCTCAGTGGGTTAAAGCCTCTGCCTTCGGCTCAGGTCATGATCCCAGAGTCCTGGGATCGAGGCCTGCATCGGGCTTTCTGCTCGGCTGGGAGCCTGCTTCCTCCTCTCTCTCTGCCTGCTTCTCTGCCTACTTGTGATCTCTGTCTGTTAAATAAATAAATAAAAATCTTTAAAAAAAAAAAAAAAGTTGAAAATAGAGCTACCCTATGACCCAGCCATTGCACTACTGGGTATTTACCCTAAAGATACAAAAGTAGTAACCCAAATGTTTACAGCAGCAATGTCCACAATAGCCAAACTATGGAAAGAACCTAGATGCCCATCAGCAGATGAATGGATAAAGAAGATGTGGTATTATATATACGGAATACTATGCAACCATCAAAAGACATGAAATGTTGCCATTTACGGCCATGTGAATGGAACTAGAGGGTATTATGCTGAACGAAATAAATCAATCAGAGAAAGACAATTATCATATGATCTCCCTGATATGAGGAAGTTGAGAGGCAACGTGGGGGGTTTGGGGGGTAGGAAAGGAAAAAAATGAAACAAGATGGGATTGGGAGGGAGACAAACCATAATAGACTCTTAATCTCACAAAACAAACAGGGTTGCTGGGGTGATGGGGGTGGGGAGGGATAGGGTGGCTGGGTTATGAACATTGGAAAGGGTATGTGCTATGGTGAGTGCTGTGAATTGTGTAAGTCTGATGATTCATGGACCTGTATCCCTGGGGCAAATAATACATTATGTGTTTATAAATAAATAAATATGTAAATATCTTACAGTTTTGTCAATTATACCTCTCTAAAGCTGAGAAAATAAAGATAAATGAAAGAGAGAGAAAAACAAACAAACCAAAAAAAACCTTCCAAATGTGTGAACTTGAATTTGTGATAAACCTTGGCCCAGCCCTTGGCTTTGTGATCTTAGGAAAGTCACTTAAATTCTCTCAGTGTTTCAATTTTCCTCATCTTTTTGTAAAGTGATGCTTACACCCCTTGGTCTCCAGTGGCATAAATTTCAAATAGTCTGCCACTGGTGGAAGTGGTTGGGAGAGATTAGAGCCATCTCAGGTGACCACGTGGTGAGGGAGAGGGCTGGTGTGGCGGCGCACACAAAGCAGGTGTTTTGGCCATGGACAAGCCTGCATGGCAATCCCAACTTTGCCTGTCATTTGGGTGAGTTATTAAATCTCCAGAAGTCTCTCCAATTTGTAAAATGCAACGTTGTTGAGATACAGATATATAAACATAAGCTCCTGACAGATAGTAGACCATTAATAATGGTGGCTATCATTATTTTTATCAATTTCTGAATCACGATGAATAGTTAGCAGGTTCAGAATATGAAGGTTTATTTTCTAAAACCTGCCTACTCATTCACTTTGATCCCTAGGGAAGAGCCAATACAGAATTGGGTTATCCAGCTAGGAAATTAAATCCCATGTTTCTCTATACTGAATGTTTGGGGCTAATTCCAGAAGCTTATTCTCATACACATCACACCTTGAGAACAGCTGGACAGGTACTTCTCTTCCCCTCAGAAGCCTCTGCATTAAGTTCCCACTCCTGTGACCACAGGAATTCTGGTAGTCTGTTGGGATCTCAAAATTTACCCATTCTAAAGAGGGTAAAATTATCATGCACTAATTCCCAATGCTTTTTAGGATGAGAATCTCATTTTTTAAAAAAAAGATTTTATTTATTATTTTATTTATTTGACAGAGAGAGGTAACACAAGCAGGTGAGTGGGAGAGGGAGAAGCAGGCTTCCTGCTGAGCAGGGAGCCCGATGCGGGGCTCGATCCCAGGACCCCAGGATCATGACCTGAGCAGAAGTCAGACGCTCAGTGACTGAGCTACACAGACACCCAGAGAATCTCATTTTAAGGTAAAAATAATTTAAAGGAATCCCCAAAAGTAACCGTTCTATTTTAAGTAGCTTTTGATTGAGAACATACTTGATAAAAATTTAGCAATGGTGAGAAGTTAGAGGATCTTCCCAAACATTTTTTTTGAGTAGGTAGTATAAGAACCTGATGGAAAATGCAGAAGGTACCAAAGGGAATAGTCCTTGCACTCCACACCTCGGTCACTCAGTGTCCTTCCCAGAGCCAAGTGTTGTTGAAACACTGTGTCTGCTGTGTCCTTTCAAAGGTCATCTATGCTTTACAAATACTTACATATTTATCACTTAAAAAAAGACAAAAATAATAGATCTTTCCACTGTTCTTCATACTTAACAATGTCTTGTTATACTTTAAACAGGGTACGTGAAAAAAAGAGAGAAGAATGTGCATTTTTACTCATCACAGTGGCATCTGCTATTGAAAAGTTAGATTGCATTTATTAATATACAGAAAGTCCAAGCGTACATCAATTACAGAGCGCCTAGAGATTCTCAGCTCTAAGTTTGGAAACCAGTAGTATAAGAAAGTTATCGATAATATTCAACATTAATTTTGGCCCCTACTTGGCATCAGGCATTGTTCTCAGCATTTTATACTTGTTATCTCACATAATCCACATTCTTCAAATCCTTCTCTTCCAGCTTAAATGTTATCTCCTTAGAGAAGCTTTCTATGATCCAAGGATACCTTCCCTCTTCCCTTTCCATTATTCCTTATCATTTCATCCTGTTTATTTTCTTCAGGAGATGAACCACTCTATGTAATTAGTTACCTATCTATCTGCTTGTTTACTGTTGTCTTCCCGTCAGTATGTGTTTTACAAGCAAGGACAGAATCAGCTTGGCTCCTTGCCCTATATCCAGTGGCCAGTACCATGTCTCAGAGGAGCCACCCATTGGATATTTATTAAATACATCATGAGCAAAAACCAACTTGACGGGGCACCTGGGTGGCTCAGTGGGTTAAGCCTCTGCCTTCTGCTCAGGTCACGCAAGCCCCGCATCAGGCTGTCTGCTCAGTGGGGAGCCTGCTTTTCCCCTTTCTCTCTGCCTCCGTTTCTGTCTATAAATAAATAAAATCTTAAAAAAAAAAAACCAACTTGATGAAGTAGATCCTATTATTATTTCTGTTATACAAATAAAGAAACCAAGGCCCAGAGAGAAAAACAAGCTCATTCCAAAGTTAGTAAATGACAAAATTGGTTTGAAACCCAGCTCTACTTGACCCCAGAGCCCAAGCTCTTTACCACCATTCTGTTGTCAGAAATGGAAGACTGAGTACAGTCCTGGCTGTGTGTGATCTTAAATAAGTCACTTTTCCTCCCTTGGACTGTTTGCTCCCCTGGAAAAGGAGAGGGTGGAATTAGTAGTATTCCTCACAGAGGTGTTCTGTGATGTAGGAGATTGTGATCCATGAAAATGTAAAGGGGGACATTGAAGGGACTAAGAAGATTGGCCAGATACCTGTAAGAGAGATAGATGACTTTTGATTCTTTCCTTCCTTCCCTCCTTTCCTCAAGGAAGATTTGCTGATCTCTATTTTATGGCAGGCACTGTGTCAGACATCCCTTTGGATAGGGCTCCAAAGACTAACAGGACATGGTCCCTGCTGTTAGGGGACCTGGCCTGATGGGTCTAATGCAGACCCACTAACAGCTGCTTTTAGTGTAGGTCAGTGCCATAATAGTAACATGTATGAGGCACGTGGTTAAACGGAAGAGGAAGGGATTAATTCCATCATGTCATATGTACAGTGCTCGGAACGGAACTGGATGTAAGGAAGGGAGGGATGAGGTGTAATGCTGAGCTGGGCCTTGGGGGTAGGAATAGTCTTCCAGATGGACAAGGCTAAGGTGAGGCTTCTGGACCCAGGAAACATTACAAGCAGAAACACAGGCACATTGTCCTGGATTCCTGGGGTAGGGGGTTGGCTCCCACGGTGCAGAGCTGGTTAGGTAGGTAGGGGGAGCCCAGACTCTTCAGCCTGGAATTGACTCCTGAGAGGAGAGACATGGCCAACTCATATTTACATTTTATTTTTAGCAGGATGACTCTGACTGTGGTAGGACAGGAGGAGGCTGATGAGGCCAACAGTGGGGAAACTGGTTAGGACGTTTTGCAGTGGTTCAGGTGAGAGATGATGAGCACTTGGAACCTAAGGCATTCACAGCAGGGTGGGAGAGGAGCTAGGATACATCGGAGATTTTTTTTTTTTAAAGGTAGAACAGAAGGACTTGGTGATTGATTGGATGAGGGAGAATAAGAGGAGACTGAGGGACTTATTGGAATGGATCAGGTGGCCAAATACAAAACACGGCCATGAACAATTATAGGGAATTTGGAGTGGTGTGGGAGAAATAATGCTGTTGGCTTTGTATATATTAAGATTGAGGTGTCTCTTAGACAGCCAGCAGAAAAGGTATAGCTGTGTCCTTCCTTTACAGAATAGCAGTCCAGACCTGAGCCTCCGCTGGGCCCAGGCAGGGATAAAATTCTCCAAGACCTGAGTAGAATTCCTTCGCTCCACATCCTTCAAGGATATATGCTGGAAATTGAAAACTCCCTAGATCCTTATTGATAGGAGGAGAACAGATTGTGGATTTGCCTTTTAAAATCGGAGGTTGGCTCCAGTGGATCGAACTCTCCTGTCCCTCGCAAGGACCAGACTTTAAAACAAAAGAAACCATTTCTTCTGGAGCAGCCTCTGACCCTGATAGACTCTGGCTCTCGAGTTGGTTCCCAAGAAACCCCCACTTGCTTTAGGGAACAGCTTTTCTAAAGAAGGTGAGGTTGTACGGCGTGTCGCCTGTCCAGCCTGGCCGCTGCTGAAAGCCCAGAGTCTTGGGCACTGGACCCTCGCCCAGCCTCAATGGGCGTCCTCAATGCCGAGAAAAGACTTCACGTAGCCCTAACTCTTTCCAAAATGACGCGTCTGGAACCCTTCTCCACCTCAACTCGGATCCCTAGAGCTCACTAGGCGGTGGCAGGGCCGAACACGTGGGCCCCATTAGGGGCCGGCCTCTAAGGTCCTCCCGGGGAAGGGGATAACCTAGGAGAGGGAAGGCTGGCCCGCCACACCGAGCGTGGTAATCTCCCGGCTGCTCCAGCCCCTGGCCAAAGGCAGGGGCACGCCCTGTGTCCCACTCCCACGTTCATAGGACGGCGCCAGGATCCCTTTTCTCTACTCCGCCCTCTCCTCCCGCACTGTTCCACTGTCCTGCCCATAAATTGCAAGAGCAAAGGTAGCACGATTCCTGCGGGCCGCGACACCGGGCGCTAAACAGTGCAGTCCCGAGCTTCCCCTGCAGAAGCCGCGCTCCTCACTTGGTCCGGGGGTAGAGGGGGCGCGAGAGAGCAAGTGGGCGGGCGTCCTATTCTCCGCATCCTCCTCCAGGTCCTGGCGCGCAGGGTGGGAGCGCCGCGCCGCTCCGCGCTGCGCATCGCGGCCGGCTCGCCGCCTGCCCCCTGCCCTAGCTGGGCCGCCTCCCCCGGCTGCCGGTGGAGGGCTACGAGGCGCTAACGTTACGCTGTTTCCGGTTTTCAAGCGGGCTCTGTTTCCCCTCCCAAGGCGGCGGCGGCGGAGCGGCGGAGCCCCCCAAATGGCCTGGCCAGATGCGGCAGGTTTGCTGCTCAGCGCTGCCGCCGCCGCCACTGGAGAAGGCTCGGTGCAGCAGCTACAGCGACAGCAGCAGCAGCAGCGGCAGCAGCAGCAGCAGCAGCAGCAGCAGCGAGAGGAGCAGCAGCAGCAGCAGCCGCAGCAGCAGCAGCGAGAGCAGCAGCAGCAGCAGCAGCAGCAGCAGCAGCAGCAGAGAGAGCAGCAGCAGGAGCAGCAGCAGCAGCAGCATCTCCTCCCGTCCCGCTGCGCCCCCAGAGCCGCGGCCGCCGCAACAGCCGCAGCCCCGCAGCCCCGCAGCCCGGAGAGCCGCCGCCCGCTCTCGAGCCGCAGCCGCCGGCGGCATGAGGCGCGACCCGGCCCCCGGCTTCTCCATGCTGCTCTTCGGTGTGTCGCTCGCCTGCTACTCGCCTAGCCTCAAGTCGGTGCAGGACCAGGCGTACAAGGCACCGGTGGTGGTGGAGGGCAAGGTACAGGGGCTGGCCCCGGCCAGCGGCTCCAGCTCCAACAGCACCCGCGAGCCACCCAGCTCGAGTCGGGTGGCGCTGGTGAAGGTGCTGGACAAGTGGCCGCTCCGGAGCGGGGGGCTACAGCGCGAGCAGGTGATCAGCGTGGGCTCCTGTGCGCCGCTCGAAAGGAACCAGCGCTACATCTTTTTCCTGGAGCCCACTGAGCAGCCCTTAGTCTTTAAGACGGCCTTTGCCCCTATCGACACCAACGGCAAAAACCTCAAGAAAGAGGTGGGCAAGATCCTGTGCACTGACTGCGGTGAGTCGCCCCCTCCCTCTGCTGGAGAAAGGGGGGAGGGGCGAGGTGGTGGAGAATGGGGGTGGGGCAGGGAGGTGCTGCAGGTGCCCAGGCCTGGCAGCGCCCGGCTGCTGGGGTGGGGGGTGGGGCCGCCCCTGGGCAGGGCACCTGGCGCGGATGGGTGAGGGGGTGGGGGTTGGGAAGAAGGAGGATCAGGCTCAAAGTGTGCCAGGGGTGGGGGGCGGGGGAAGGCGCTGGCCTGTGCCAGCAGCGATCTGCGGCTGATGTATGGCATGTAGAGCTGGAAAGCTGCCATCATAGCCCAGTAGCGGCAGGAAAAACGGCGAAGTCCGGGTGGTGCCGGCCCAAGGCTCGGTGAGTCAGGAGTGACCCTCGGAGGCCTTGCCCGCTCTGCTCCCATGGGCCTGCCTCGCTCCGGCTGGCCGGGGTCTGCAGGAGCAGCTGGGCAGACTCCCAGGTCGTGAAGGCCTCCGCTTACAAGTTCTCCTAGGGAATGACGGCCCCCGCCCCCTCCTTCCTCTCCGGGGCTCCGGTTCTGCTCATCCCCACCGCTGGCGCAGGCAGAGTTGGACTTTTTCTGCTACTGTTTTCCGTCCTCCATGTGGCTCGGGGTGTTTTTTTCCTTCGTGATTGCCTGTCTTTGCTAAGCGGTTAGCCCAGTCTTCTCTTACCCTCCAGGACGGGGGAGCGGACACCTCTTTTGGCCGTTTCTGGGAGATTTGACTAGGTCTGTTGATAGGGATGACAATGAAATAGAGTAACTTACTTCTGCTGAATGCCGTAAGCTCAAGCTCTGACATCTTACTGGCAGGATGTGTGGACTGCATCTGCCCTCTTCATGATGTTGGGGCTGCACGGGATTGCAGGCGCTCAGAAACAACACTGAAGTGTGTAGATCTCTGTAGCCGAGAGTGGAGGTCTCCCATGTTCAAAGTCAAAGAAGTACCTGTTTAAGAGCTTTTGTTTCTCCTCCCTGAACGCACTTACCTCTCAGTGAGATATTTCAAACCAAATCGCCCCCATACTGGAGTATTTGGTGCTGGCTGGTCTTGGGCTTATTTCTTTTGGGGCTTCCTTTTGTCCCGTCTCAGGCTAAATTGGGTGCTTGCTATGTGACTCTGGACTGTGTAATCATTGAATTATGACAGATGTCCTGGAGGTCATCGAAGTTGGCATGTTTACCAGGTTACCAATTGGTTCTAGATAGGCTTTGGGAAACAAAGAATGTGGAACAGCTCATGGGAAGTTTTGCTGCCCTCACCTTTTTAGATCAATGCCTTTTTGCGTTTTGGAAGCCTTCCTCCTCTCTCCCCCTCCCCCACCCCTGTCCTTCAAGAGACAAAATTTTAATTTAGTAGTAGTGGTTGTGTATCCAGGCATTATGTTAAATTTATGTGGCCACTTTAATTAGAAGAATCTTGAAGTATCTTAATGAGGAGGGAGAAACTTGGGTGGTAAGAGTGATTTCTCTCTCTGACATTGTTCTGAGGAATACTTTTGACTGCTCCTTCATGTTGGTTTTATGCTCTTCCCTGTTTTATGATGGCAAGTCGAGAGCAGTTAAGAATTTCTGATTTTTTATTCTGTTAAGTATTTTATTTGAGATCCCATAGGGAGCTGTGGAACTGTATTGTGCAGCGGGAAATAGATAGTAAAAACATTTATTGAACCTTGTCCAAGGACAGCTTCTGTTTTGGTTCTCGGTGAGTTGCTCCGGCGGCGTATGCACAGTGCACTTCACTACATAATCCCTGGTCTGGTCCACTGAGACCCAATGGTCTTTGTTAGATAATCCCCTGTCTTCCTCCACCTACTTTCCCCCTTCCCTCCTTTGCAATTATACCTTATTTGTCTTGGTGAGAGTTGAGGAGTTGAAGAGTTGAATGTGGAGATCATGGGAGATGTGGGGGTCAGAGATATTTTCTACTTTCAGGTTATGATCACCTCATTTGATGGAAGTGGCATGTGTGGGTCTAATTTTCAGAAAGTGCCCAAAGAGATCCCTTCTGAAGAGAAGGCCATCCCACGCTGTAAATTGTCAAGAGACAGAAACAAGCATGGAAGTAAACACTTCCGAATGCAAACAATTTGACTTTGAGTTGATAGTACCTAAGTCAGTGTCAGTTTGTGGAGGGGGGAGCTTTATATAAGGGGATTCGAAATTAAAGGACATATTTGTGAGAGGAAATTTGTGGAACTGGGAATTATATGCCAGAAGAGCGTAAACTGCATTTTCTTATTTTCTACCATGGGGTTAAGGAAAACATGCCCTGGTGATGGTATATTAAATAAGGAAACAAAATCATCCTAACTAACCACAACACCTTCCTTGTGCTCAGCAGGAAATAACTAACAAATTCATTTTCTGTTTTCTATCTCTAAAGAAAGCCCTCTGGGCCACAGGGTCATTGGGAACATTTTCTCCTTGGAGCTGATTTGCCCATTGCAAAATAGGGAAACTGGCACTCAGAAACTGTCATCATGCCCGTTATATTGAGCAACTGTGGTTGAATTGTTACTTTGTTTAGCCCGTTTCAGCTTTGAAAGTGTCTGGATTCAGAGAGCTGTGTTTCCTGGGGAGATCATCTAGAAAGGTGTGTTAGCGTGGGTTAGGACTTTGGGACAATGTATCCTATGGAGGGATATTGAGTTCAAAAGTTAGCACATGTCTCAGTAGCATCAATGAGGGGTCATGCTAGACCCTTTGTAGAAGGTCCTCAGGAATAGCTAATTTCACTGCTACTGTGTAATATTGATTTGAAGCCTGTGAAGTCTGGCTGGGCTAACAATATCTGTCAGAGGGGTATTTTTATAGATCTCATGTGTATCATTCATCCAAAATTACTACCTCTGGTGGTAAAGAGTTGAGTAAAATCTTTGCATTTCTAAAAAGCTTGCATACAGGGAGGTGTTTTCTGTGCCTTTTGTGGAGAGGAAAAAGAGAAAGCAGTCTTCAGGATTAGCAACTCTGTGTAATGCTATAAAAGCATCCTGTTCTGCAACCAGTCCTGCATTTTTAACGATGGTTGCACATATTTTGGTATAATCACACCCTATCTTGTTGCTTTCCTATATATATGGTTTTAAGCTGTTTCCTTGTTGCATAGACACAGCAGATAGCTTAAGAAAAAAAAAAAGATCATTCTTCATTTGGGACTTTCTGATTTACAGTTTTCTTCCAACGTATAGTGTTCTTTGTTGCTGAAGATGGAAAAGGTGTATTCCCCCGGGGCGGGGTGTGGTGGTGTTGGTAGTGGTGGTGGTGGTGGTGGCATTACATCCTTTAGGATAGTTTTATTTAATTTGACAACCAGAATCACATATTAGAGGAAGGTGGTTCACAAAATTCAGCATAGCAAAAGTGACTGCATATTTTTAAAATGCTGTTTATTTAAAGAATCTTTTCTTCCCCAGCCAGCTGGAAACCCAGCTGTGCTGCAGCTTAAAGATGGGAAAGTGAAACTAGTCTAGAAACTGACCATTCCTATCTGTGAGGACAAGGCTTGGCCATAGATTTAGGGGTAGAATTACCATGATAATATCATTAGTTCTCTCGGTGCCTCCTTTCCTCAGGTGCCTCCTTTCCTCAGCCGATTTCAATTCTTGGGGGCAGGAACCATATCTTATCTTTGAGGTCTTTACCTACCTCTCCAGCCTCCCCCCCCACCATGTTGGTACTGTGTCTGATGTGTACAGGGACTCTCAAGTGTCTTTTGAAAGGATGAAGTCAAGTGAAGTTAAAAAAGCAAGCCTCCCGATTAATACTAAAACAATCTTAACTCTCGGATCTGTGACACCAAGTCTTAGTTCTGAAAAGCTGAGTTTGATGATAGCCTTTACCTGTCGCTATGGGAACCTTTTTTCCAAAGGAGTCATTATCAACTAGAGTACTTAACCACAATGTGCTTAATCATTGTGCTGATTAGTGTTAATGGGATTTGAGCCACGGAGACTAAAGGTCTTGCTGGAGAGGACCCTTTTTTTTTTTTTTTTTTTTTTTTGAGAGTAGATTACCACTCCCTCACCCTCAAAACAAAAATAAAAATAAAACAACTCTCCATTTGAATTAACAAATATTTTGGGAGCTAGAGAGGATGGTATATTAACTAACTAGGCAACTAACTTCTTGGTCCCAATCCTCTTTTCCATTTTTCATCATCTAGGACATTTTCATTCTATTTCCTAATAGCAAATGCACTGCTAGGTTTGGTTTTTTTTTTTCCCTTTCTAAAATTGTATTTACTTTTCTGAATGTGTAATATATTTATATGCCTCAATCTAGAAAGTGCATATGAATATACAGTCAAAAGTCTCCCTCTCACTCCTGTCCTCAGCTACCTAATCTGTAAGGCAATTGAAAAATAACATATTCTTGAAATGTGTATTTCTCTAAAAGCAAAATGTTTGTCAAAGTAGTCTTAGGTTTTTCTCTTAACAGACGGAGAGTGTTCATTTTGCCATTAAGTCAATTATATGGTAAATTCTTCCCAAGCAATATATATATATATATATATATTTGTATAGGCATGTACATATATATGTATCTATCTATACATAAGTATATATTTGACTTAACCCAAGATCTTAATCACTACCCTACCTCACAAATATAACCCTAGGCTCAAGAATGAAAATACCAAGGTATTTTTCAGATACTTTGCCATTAAGAAGTTTTGTGTGACAGTAAATTTTGGGAGGAGTCTTCACTGGGATGCCCAAGAGAGAGATGCAATGATTTGTCCCTGAGCTTAGGGCAGCCCCTCTGCCTGTACCGCGATTCTTACTGTTTCACTCTCTCAATAACCTCACAGCAGAATCCACGAGGAAAATCGCATGCTTCCATATGTGCAAAGAGAAAACCCCACAGTGCGAGATTGCTTTGATTTTCATTTAGAAGGCAAACCCAAAGACTTCAGTTGGTGATGAAGAGTTTGATTTTAACTGTATTCCTATAGGCTGGTACAATTCTAGGGGAAATTATCCACTTGAATCTTACTTTGAAGTACGTTTAAGGTAACGGATTTGAATGCAGTGTTAAAATTTCAGAGTGTCAGGGAATTGCCACTTGAATACCGAGGGGGAAAAAAGGCAACAGTGGAAAGTTTAACCCTCTAAATCCTGGTAGCTTGGTGGCATCTGGCAGTTTTTCCCACTGGTTTGGAAAAGGAATGACAATATCGGTGAAGTTTTTCCCTGTGTCATCTTCAACAACTGGTTCTGGGTTCTTTCTTTTGAAGTCCTGATGTGGTGGTGGTATAATTTGAGCCAAAGGTAATAGAAATTTCCCTCCAGATTTTGAGTTTGTATGCATGTGTATGAAATGGGGATTTTTGTCTTACTCGTTTCTAGGAATTAACCCTCCTTTCCCACTCACTTACTGGAATTAGTATATAGAAATAAAGTGAGTTTATGAATTTCAAGAGATGATATAGGGAACGCTTTAGTAAACTGAGGAAAGTAGGTGAATTGGCTGGTAGAAGTGTTGAATTGTGATAGGTTTGTGAACATAGATTCTTATTTTTTAAAAGATTTTATTTATTTATTTGACAGAGGGGGAAAAGAGAAAGAGAAAAAACAAGCAGGGGGAGGGGCGGAGGGAGAGGGAGAAGGAGGTTCTCTGCTGAGCAGGGAGCCTGGTGTGGGGCTCTATGTGGGATATTGGGATCATGACCTGAGCAGATGTTTAACCAACTGAGCCACCCAGGTGCGCCCCCAGACGCCTTTAAAAACAACAGTGCATGAAGGTGAATCTTGGTGAACTAGAGCTTGGTGGAAGGCTGTAGGAATCGTAGCAAACGTGGAGGCTGATTAAAAGGCGTTAGGAATGACCTGCGAGAGGACATCCTGTACTCAGGCAAAGAGCTGGGAAGCTTCTGCCAATCTGGGGTCAAAAGACAGAGATTCACATTGACAGAGAGCATTTGTTGTTAATCAGCTGTGATATTTTTCAATAATTATGAAATGAGGTTAAGTTAAGGAACCTTCTTTCTTTGGCTAGCTGCGTCTGGCCAAGTGTGGCATATGAGCTCCATTCTGCAGCAACGTTCCCTTCCCGCTCTGTGCTCAGAGTGAGCTCCAGGCAGCCTCTCCAGGGACCTTCTCTGGGACAGAGCCGGTTAGCTCCTCCCTGTGCCTCTGCTCAGGACCTGCTTGTGCCGCTTGCCTCCAGGGCTGAGCTGGATATGGTTAATACTCCATTTACCCTTGTAGATGTTTCCAGAGTGGCAGAGCACCCTGGAGGTTTCCGTCTTCCACTAGCAACACAGACCCCCAAGATGTGCTTTTTATCCTGCCTTCAGAAACAGAATCTTTAATGCTCCTCTTTTGCTCTCACAGATTTCCTGCCTTGTGCTGATGACATTGGCTTCCCCCCTTCTCTTTCCCTCGGTGATCTGTTTATTCAGACTGAGGATCTGTCTTTGTCCTTTAGGCTAGGATGTTTTACGTGGTCTCGATCTTGATATCGGTCCAACTAACAAAAGCCAAACGGGGCTAACATCCCTCCGGACTGAGTGAGAGGAAAAGTCACCACATGGATGAATACCTGGTCCAGCCCCTGGGAGAGTCAGGACGTCATTAATTCGATTACGACGATGATGACTTTTGGTGTCCCTGAAGTCGTATTACTAAAAGAGCTTTGCTTCAAGTCCATCTTTCAAATGTTTGCTTCCACAAATAATTCAATGTAGGTGCTCTGCTTCAAGAACAAGGTGTTTCGGGTAGTTGTATCAGACACAGTCCCTCTCATCAAACAATTTACAATCTGGAGGTACAAAGGAAAAGTGGCACTTTAATCCAGAATGTGATAACTACCATGAGACACACCAGCAGGGGACTTTGGGGAGCAGGGAAAGCCTCTCAGAAGAAAAGAATATCATATTTAGAGGATTAGAGGAGAAGTCGTTAGAGATGGGATTCTAATACTCAGAGATAGTTGAGGTAGAGGTGGTTTAGAGATAGAGAGGGATGAAATGATGGATTAAATTGATTGCATGGGGAGAGAGCCACTTTCTCTTCCACAGAGGGGCATACTTAAAGTATACAAAATAACCAGAATGACAGGGAGAACTGGATAAGGAGTCTGGAGAGGAAGATGAGGGTAATATTTTTGACTGTCTCAAATGCTAGGCTGATGACTTTATTTGTAATTCTGTAAGTAGTATTCGAAGGCTTATGTTAAAAGCAATTCAGGAATGTTTTATAGTTACTGGTGGATGAGTCTTGCACATATTTTGTTAAATTTATCCCAAAGTATTTCATGTTTTCCTGATGCTACCATAAAGGGTATTTTTGTTTAGTTTTGCTTGCCATATTTCTATATGCTTGTTAGCATATAGAAATGTAATTTATGAAACACTGATTTTCCATCCTGTGACCTTAAGACATTTGCTTGTTAGTTCTAGTAACTGTTTTTGGTAGGTCTCTTAGGATTTTTTTCTATGACTAAGTTGTCAGTGAAAAAAAGACAGCTTTCCTTTTCCTGTTTGCCTTTTTTCTTTTTTGCCTGTTCTTTTTTCTTTTTCTTTCCTTATTGCACTGGCTAGGACTGCCAAGGACAGTGTTGATTAGAGTGGTGAGGACAAACATCCTTGTTCTAGTCATGGTGGAAAGGATTCGGACTTTCACTATTAAGTACAACATTAGCTGAGAGTCTAATTCAAAGTCTAAATTAGCTGAGAGTCTAAATTCGAAGAGTCTATTTAGTGTGTGTAATGACCAAGAATTTGGGCTCTGCAGCCAAATGCGCCTGGATTTGGAAACCAATCTCTACATTTTCTAGCTGAGTGATGTTGGGCAAATTATTTTCTGAGTCTTAGTTTCCTATAAAATGGGGATAATGATAGAACACTTAATAGGATAACTGTTCCTATTAAATGAAATAATACATGTAGAATGATTAACATAGGGCCCCAATAATAAATGTTTAAAATAGTTAATTATTAACAAAATCTGACTAGACCAATGTGAGCAGGAAGCCTAGTAAGTGAAAATTTTAAGTTCTAGAAGTGGACTGAAGGCAGGCAAGGGGAAAATTTTCACCAACCACTCTATTTTTAACCCATATGTTCCTATTTATCTCCACTTGAGAGCCCCTGGGCTGGGCTGGTGGGGGTGGTGATGCGAAGAGCGTGGGTTGTGTGTGGATTCAGTGTAGGGAAGTTCATGTGAGTTTAGGGTCTGAATGCTGGTCCTGTGGAAGTCCCAAGAAGGCTATCAATCTTCATGTATCCATGGGTCTCTGTTGGTCAATATTCTGAGAAGCCCACAGATAGATACTGCTGCTCTATCTGTGCACAAATGGGATGACTAAGATCCACACTCCAAGTTTTCTGAGGAGGAGCTGCTCAAAGTCCCTGGAAAATAGCTGGAAATGTCCATCTTTCTTTTTCTTCCTTCCTTCCTTCCTTTTCTTTTCTCTCTTTCTTTCCTCTCTCTCTCTCTCCCTTTCTCTCTTCTTCCCTCCTTCCTTCCTCATCTTTCTCTCTCTCTTTCTTTTTTTTTTTCCCAAAGAAAGCAGGTCCCTGGTTCATCCTGCTTTGATTTGGAGGTTTCCAACTCTGGGGATAGGTTCACACTGCATCATTCATATTCTTTCTTTGTTTCTACATTGGGTTGGTGTGGATCTCATGGCTGACCAGGGATAGAGGGGTACAGGTGTGGGCATATAACAGGTGGCATTTTTGGTGTTTGTGGGACTGAATTTTAATTTTATGTAATTGATTGATGTGTGGAACCTGATGAAAGTATGAATCTTTGCTCCTTAAATATTTGTAGGACAGAGACTCCTTGCTTTGGCGTCTTCCTCTAAATATTTGTTGGGTATTATTAACCCTCAGATTCTGGGCTTGCCACATATCCCAAGCTCAAATTCTCCTGTTATTTTCTCATTCTTAGAGTCTTAGTATCTATGGCCTGTACCATGTATATGACACTTATCATTTAATGCCATGCATTGTTAATTACCTTTTGATAATTACCTTTTGATGGGTCAGGTCAGTATCTTATCTCCTTCCCCTGACTGGAAGATCTTTGGAGGGCAGTAACTTAACATATGATAAAGTAAATATTTGAGTAATGGCTATTGCCGAGAAAGAAGGGAGAGTGGGTCTTTTTGCTTTCTCTACTGCCCACTTTGGCCCTAGAGAAATTTCATGTTTCCTCAGATGACAGCCTAGACTAAGGGTCTAGAGCAACCATAGAATGTATCCTCAGACATTTGGATAATAGGCAGAATTTGGCTTCTCTGTCATGTTTTGTTCAGTTCCCCCCCCCTTGATAGTTCATAGCGTTTTGTGGGTAATTCTTCTCTTTTCTTGAATTTTAGAATTACGACTGGGTGGTTTCCCTCACACATGTTAATATTTTGGCTTGCGTTTCCTTTCCGTCTTTTGGTTAGTTGGCATTCTGCAAACGATTCTCCAGTTTCACTTTGCCGCGGGAGCTTTTGGGATGTTCCCTGTTCGGGTTTCTCCCAGGAGTGTCCAGCTGGACGTGGTTACTTGGAGCTGCTCATGCTGCAGGCTGAATACCTTGAGATGGAAGACGTATGGCCAGTTGTCATCTGTAGTAAGCGGAGACGGCAAGTTAGGTGTTGTTGTACCTCTTTGCCTTGTAGGCAGCTTGGGCGCTTCTGGAGGCCAGGACTGGTTCTTACATTGTGGTGTTATTTCCTCAGAGAGTGGGGAGGGGGATCCTAGTGTTTCTTCATGTCTCTCTTTGGCCTGTTCATCCTCTACCATATCACTGAAATGAGGCCTTGTCTTCCATCTTCTTGGCTAATATATTGGGTATGGATTGGGGTTGGCTTTCAAGGGGAGGTGCTCCTCTAGCTCAAAATGCCTAAGGACCACCCGTCACTGCTTTGCACAAGGCCATGGCATGAAACTCCCTGGAGTCAGTCCCTTTCACCTGTGCCTGTGGCCAGAAGTATAATCTCAGTACAGGGCCTCACTACAGCTCCTTAGGCCAGTGATGAACTTGACAAACACTGAGCCATTGAGGACTCTCTTTTGGAGGAGCTTTGTGTGGTTTTGGAAAGGAGAGTTTATTTACCAGTCAGGACAAAACAGGTAGATTAAGGAGATCTGACATGTCTGACTTCCTGTCTCTGAATGAGAGAAAGAACAGCAGGCCTGCCTCCGGTGTAGCTTTCCCAGGACGGTCATTGGTTGGATGTCAGGGAACGAAATAATAAAAAGAAGAATTTTTTTTTTTTTTTTTAAAGGAAGAAATGAATCTCAGACCACAATGCAATCCAACTGTCCAGAGTAAAGCTAAGGCCCACAAGCAAAGAGTTTCTTTCAAAGGGCACTGGGGCTTCCAAAGGCAGCCCCTCTGACTGCTTACTCTTAGCTGGTTTCCTTTTCATCGTTCATTCATGTGGATTTCCTTCTGAGAACCTCTTACCTGGGGTTTCCAATTCTCTCCTACCTTGCCCTTCCGTGCGTCCTACTTAGGTCTGCTATCATACTTGCTTTTTTGTCATCATCATAATAGCTGGTCCTCAGTCCCTATTCCCCAAAACCAGAGAAGTTGCCAGAAATTTCTAGTGCAACCTTTCCAACCCTTCCTCAGACTTTAGGTCTGATATGGACCTAGTGGAAAGCTAATGAACAAGGCCTGGGACAGGGACCTTGGAGGCTAGAACTGCTTATGACAAATCTGGCTGAGTTCCTCTCAGGTCTAGTTCTTTTAGGTAAAACATTTAGCCACCACCCCCCTCCCCAAGAAAGCCTCTCCCATATTCCAGGTTTCATTTGCAAAAGGGAATGCTTTCTCCAAAAAGGCTAGTAACATTCACGAGGCCCCCTAGTGACGTGCATGTTAAATTGTTTTGGCCAAGTACTGGTTTTTGGATGGCACTTCCCAGAGCTCGGCCCAAGTGATTCAGGCCATTACTGGGAAGATCCTAGGATGTGGAGGCAGGTGGAATCATACTCCGGGCCAAGCAAAACATTACCACTTCTGAGAGAAGCTTCTTGTGACTGGGAAAGAATCTAACTTGTAAGTTGAAGGGAGGCACATGGATGGCCCCCAGATTGGGAGGGAGCTTCCTGTCTTTGTTTCTCATTATGCAAATTATCTGAGTAGGTTTCTGCTGTGCGTGGTGTGCACTCATCTAACAGGGCAAGGGGGAGCTGGAGCAGAGACTAGTTCCCTTGGGAATATTGTTTTCACCTCTGCCAGTGGCCCCCCCACCCCAGCTTTTACTTTGCCCACACTGGTTGTGGGCTCCTGGCTTCTTGTGTGTGGTGGCACAGCCTCAGGGCCTCTGGTGAATGAGCCTTAGGCCCGGAGCTTGTTGTACAGAGTAAGGATTAAAGGCATTGGTTTTAGATTCATCTGTTAAGGGATCATGTCAAGTGGATAGAAGTTCCCAGGGCTTTGACGGTCTTCACTAGGCCAAGCTCACAAACTATATTTTTTTAAAGTAGGTACACAATTTTACTTTTCTCATCTCTGAAGTTAGATAATAGCCTAATCATTCCAGAGGAAGAGTGCGTGTTGTCATTATTATTATTGTATTTTATTTGAGAGAGAGAGAGAGAGAGAGAGAGAGCGCGCGTGCGCACGCAAGTTGGGGGAGGGGCAGAGGGAGAGGGAGAAGCAGACTTCCTGCGGAGCAGAGACACCCCCCCCCACCCCTCCCACCCCCACCCCAAGCTTGGGGCTTGATCCCAGTACCCAGAGATCAGACTTGTCACCGGCTGAGCCACCCAGGCCCTCTGGTGCATGTTGTCATCAGACGAGGAAAGTAGAGAGGTACAATAGTGCTTCTCTGGCCCTGTGTCTCAGAGGGTGATCCTCTGTGAGTGCTTCTCTTTATTCTGTGGGTCAAAGATTCCTTTCTTTGGAAGGCTTTGTGACTGACAACTGTGAGTTTGGGGAAGGGGTCATGGCTGGATTGCCGTGGACCCATTCACCCTTAAAGACTGAGGCTGCGCTGTGGCTCCCACCTGTGGTTCCTCCAGTGATGTGTGTGTTCTGTTTGGTTCTTTCCCCTCCCATTTCCTTCTGTCCTTCCGTCACTGGCTCTCTTTTTGACCCCTTGGAAAGGGTACAGTGCCTAAGGGGCTGTCCTTGGTTCTCTTCTCTTGACGCAGGGAGTCTGTGCTGAAGGTTCAACCATGTATGGCATCGTGGTTAAGAGGCCATGCTCTGGAAGGGACTCTGAAGGGTGGAACTCAGCTCTGTGACTTTCCAGCTCTAAGACTTTGGGCAAATTTATTAACCTCCTTTTGCTTCAGGTTCCCCAGCCATAAAATGGGGCTAATAAGAATACTTGACCTCATGGGGTAAGGTTTCAGGGAACTCCTCACATAAAGTGCTCCGAAAAGTGCCCACTTGGAGAAGAAAATGGCAGGCTAGCTGAAATTCCCGTTAGTGACATGTCTGTTGTTGTGGAAAGAAAATGGCTTTGGATTCATCCCGATATTTATTAAAATCCTGGCTTTGTTTCTCACAAGCTCTGGGGACTGGGGAAGGTCACTTGATTTTTCTGAGTCCCCCCATTTCCAGCTGCCTGGGGCACATTGTTTCAGGCCTCTGTCGCTGCCTGATGAAGCACCCCAAAATGCGGTGGCTTCAGACAGCAACAATTCTTTGTCATTATCTCTCACAGTCCTGGGGATTGACTGGGCTCAGCTAGGGGGTTAGTATCTGTCTTGTCCTTTTTGGTCATGGGGTGGCTAAGCAGTCAGATGGTAGCTGGGACTGGTCACTTCAAAGTTTCCTCTTGACCTGTCTAGAAGTTGTTGCTGGCTCTTCTCATCTGGGAGCTTAGCTGGGGTTAAGGTCCAAGGACTTTGCCTGGGAGGATCCTGAGAGGGGGCCAGGAAAATGCTGAGTTGTCTTTTATGATCTAGCCTCAGAAGTCACTTCTACCACATTCTGTTTGTGAGAAGAGAGTTAGTTACTAAGCCCTGACCAGGTCCAAGTGGAGCAGACTTAGACTACTTCTTGGTGGAGGGATTGTCGAAGACTTTGTGGATATGTTTTGAAACCAGTACAGTCTGCTTTCTTTTTTTCTTTACTTTTTGTTTGTTTGTTTGTTTGTTTTTAGACTTTATTTATTTATTTGTCAGAGAGAGAGAGAGCGAGAGCAAGCACAGGCAGACAGAGTGGCAGGCAGAGTCAGAGGGAGAAGCAGGCTCCCCGAGGAGCAAGGAGCCCGATGTGGGACTCGATCCCAGGATGCTGGGATCATGACCTGAGCTGAAGGCAGCTGCTTAACCAACTGAGCCACCCAGGCATCCCTCTTTACTTTTTAAAATTTATTTGAGAGAGAGACAGAGGGACAAAGGGAGAGGGGGAGGGAAGAGAATATCCCGAGCAGATTCTGCCCTGAGCGTGATCTCATGACCCAGAGACCACGACCTGTGCTGAAACCAAGAGTTGGACGCTTAACTGACTGTGCCACCCAGGCGCCCCTTCTGTGTGCTTTCTGGTCACAAACTATTGATATGAAAAACACATTCATCCTCACCCCAAATCTTACTCCTTCAAAAAAGGCTCATCTATGCACAGGCTCTGGCTCAGGGGTCAGGGTCTCACCCTCTAAATCAGGTGTAGGAGCTGATGGGGCTTCTCTACGTCAGTTCCTTGGGTACAGCAACTTGAGCCTTGTTCCTCTTGACTTGAAGAAGTGAACTATAGAAACAAGTTCTTTGACTACCCTCCCCGCACCCGTCTACTGTCACACAATGCCGGACTAGATGTAGGGGAACTGCTAAAAATGCCCCTTTTTAAAAATTGGTAATACGTAAACATTGTGGAGGACTTGAATTTTGAGCTAATTTTAAGCTTACAGGAAAATGCAAAAGTGGTGCAAAGACACTCCTTTGCCCAGCTTCCCCAAATTATGCAATCATGTGAACTTATCAAAACCAGAAAATGAATAATAGTATTGATGTAATACTATTAACTAATCTATAGACCTTATTCACGTTTGGCCAGTTGTCTTACTAATGGCCTTTTCCCAGTCCAGGGTCCAATCTAGAATCTCCTATCACCTTCAGCTGACATGTAGATATTCTAGCTGAGGTAGATATTCCCATTTAGAAAGGGGGATAAAGAAGATATGGTCCATATACACAATGTCCACCGGTACATTTCACAGTTCTGAGATCCAGCCCGGCATGTGAATAGGCTCACGTCTGGGAACGATTCTCCGCTATTCTTGGTTTGATCCTACGGGCTCCACGTTTTGCCCTCTAAATTCGCCTTCCTTTTCCCTGAAATACGGCCTGGGTCTGCAAGCTAAGGACTCGTCTCAGTGTTCTGTGTTCTTTCAGGTGATGGTCCGTCAGGTGCAGCCCCAAGAGGAAACCCAGGAAAGGCACAAAAACAAAGGTTACTAGAGTCACTGGTCCTAGGGTCAAGAGAACTTGCCACATTTCGGTCAGATGGCACAAGACAGAAGAGTGCAAACAGCATTAGGCCCGAGACCTTATTGGGATTTCCTTGGGAAGAGAGAGCCAGGGCAGGGTGAATTGTTGAGGACTGGCTAGTGTGAAGAGTTCTGGTGGACTCTAAGCTATAGGGGTGGTTGGTGCCTGCTTGCCTGGCCCCTGGTCCTGGGATGATTAAGGGGCAGACAGAAGAGGGATGGCTCTGCATTGGTTATTGCATATCAAAGGCTTGCTCCTGAATTGAGTGCTTTGCTATCTCTAAGAAGTGGCTAGCCCTGATGGTGCAGTCTCTCCAGACAGAAAGAGTTTTTCAGATGTCCAAACATCCTATTACATAGAAAAGGAATACTCTATAGAGTACACTCAGCCAACTTCCTACTTATAGATGTTTGGGGACCCAAAAGGCTTTTCATTTTGTAGTGCTTGGTCCCGGCTAGTACACTTCTTTTTAAAAATGTGCCGTTTGCCTATGAATCTTACTGGAGTTCACTACTTTAGATGGAAGTCACGCTCTCAGATTTTACCAAGCGAAGCTCTTCTCTGCCTTCAGCTCCCTGTGGGCTGCTGTGAGATGACACCCTAAGATTAGTGGAATTTCTGTTCTTGAATAGGAAGGACCTGGACAGCATGTCCTTAAGATCCTTAGAGGGCCTTTTGTCTAGCTCAAAGTTTCTTTGAGACGTTGCCTTTTGTCCTGTGCTGTATAGGACAGCCCTGTCTTAGGTAGTGACATTGATCTAGACTTCCAAATCACTGGGAACCTCAAAATCCATCACCTTTGGTTCCTTTCTTACCTTCATCCCCTATGTTCAGTACGTTGTCAAGCTCATGACAGTTTTTGCTACTGCAAAGTTTCTTCAGTCCAATTCTTTCCATTCATGTTGCTCTAGTTGGGTCCTTGTACGTCACCTAGACTATCACAGTCACTGCTAAATGGAATTCTCCATTTTCAGAGTTTCTGCTCTCCTCTATCATGTCTCCTGGAATTCGCTTTCTAAAACAAAGTAATTACGTTTGCCCAAAACAGAAGTCTTCATTAGCTTCTTACTGCTTAGAGAATAAAGTGCAAATGCCTTCACATGACATGACATGGGCCTTCCACAGTTTGACCCCACCTATCTTTAAGCCTGCAGCCCACTCTGCTACCCTTAATTCTTTGCTGCAGCCAGGATGGACTGTTCTGAAAATTTGGGAAACAATTTGGGAAACATTTTACATTTTTCTTCCTTAGCACTTCTATACATTCTGTTTCCTTGGCTTGGTATGCTTTTCCTTTCTTTCTCAGTCAGGTGCTAGCCTCCTCATCCTTCACAGTTCAGCTCAGATCCCACTTCTCCTCGAGGCTTTTTCTGATCCCCTCAGTCTGAATGAATCATGACGTCCTTTATGTTTCCATAGCCGTTCATAGCTCTTCTGTAATCATACCGGTCTGTTCTATCATTTAGTGTAGTCAGATGGGGAAGCAGCGCATGTGTGTGTGGTCCCTAGACTGTGAACTTCTTGAGTGTGAGATGGAACTGCAGCAAAGGCTGTCTCTGTCTCTGACTTATTATTATCTTTTTGTGTGTGCCTTAGTTAAGTTAGGTGGCTACCAACTGTCTGATGACTTGAAGAGAGAATGAATTTTACTTTAGGATTAGAGCTGGCTATTAGGGAAAAGAAGGGCCATCTGCACCCCAGTGTTCATAGCAGCAATGTCCACAATTGCCAAATTCCGGAAAGAGCCAAGATGTCTTTCAACAGACGAATGGATAAAGAAGATATGGTCCATATACACAAAGGAATAATACCTACCATTTGCATAAACACGGACAGGTCTAGAGGAGATTATGCCAAGTAAAATAAGCCAAGCAAAGAAAATCAATTATCATATGGTTTCACTTACTTGTGCAACATAAGGAATAACATGGAGGACATTATGAGAAGGAAAGGAAAAGTGAATTGGGGGAAATCACAGGAGGGAGACGAAGCACGAGAGACTGGACTCTGAGTAACAAACTGAGGGTTTTGGAGGAGAGGGACTGAGGGGTTGATAGGGCCTGGTGGTGGGTATTAAGGAGGACATGGATTGCATGGAGCACTGGGTGTGGTGCATAAACAATGAATCTTGGATCACCAAAAAAATAAAATTAAATTAAAAAAAAAAAAAAAAAAAAAGAACTGGCCAGTAGAATAAGCATCTGGTTCCTGGAAGGAGGTTAGCCTGGGTGTATTATACATTGACAGAGATATACAAGGGGGTATACAAGAGCCACTTCAGATGCAAATAAGGGTTGGTTTAGTTAGAGTGTTATGCAGGACTCTTGACTGTTCTTGTTGCTGCTGTTGATAACAATTAAAACAAAATCTCTGATGTGTGGCCTAGAGTCTGTGTTTTATTAGCCTCTGTGGGAAACACCTTGATTGTTGGGAGTGCTAATTACTAAGCACCTGAGATTGTTCAGAGATAGAAGAATTTGGCTCTTTTGTATGCCAGCATATGCCATGGTACTTGGCATGTTATAGGATCTCAATAAATATTACTTGAGGCGAAGAGTGAGTGGAGAAGTGACTTCTCCTCAGCGACTCTAGGGTACCTGCGTGTGCCATTCCCAAGGATCCTCACTTCAAGAACCAGTTCAAAGTCGGCCAAAGTTAAGAGAAGGCTCAGTCCTCCCAAGTGATTTATTCAGGGTCCTTGGGATCCTCAGAGCTTTCTGCACTGCCATGGACGAGTCGGGGGACACTGGGGCATTCGGATGTAGACATAAGTGATCGGTGGCAAGTGAATGGCAGAACTGTGATAGAAATCAGACAGTCAGAAGGGACAGGAGCTTCTTTTAGGCGGCCAAGAGGAGAGTCTGGCCTGTGTCCTTAGTCCAGGAAGAGGAGACTGTTCAGGCATTGTCAGCTGTTTAGTGGTTGTTGTGCTTTTAAATGATGAAAGCCCTTCCTGGAAATCAGTGTTCCTGGGCCCAGTCAGTCTCAGCCCACTGCTTTCCCCATGGCCTTGTGCAGCCTGTGCTTCAACCCTGGGCTTTGTCTTGAGCTGACAAATGCTGGGTTCTCCTTCGGCTGTGAGAACTGGGGTGAAGAGAGTGTTACAAGCCAACTAGGTAAGTGGCATGGCATCAAAATAGAGCTTTCATGGGTTTCTAGCTTTTCTTTGGAAACTTTAGCAAAATCCCAGACTGAGGGACAATCTGGACGTCTGCAGTGCAGAATTTCTCCCTGGAAGCTGGACTTCCCTGTCTGCTATTCCGAGTATCAAATCCGAGCAGCCTCCCTAAGTCTGTGATTGTGGTAATTGGATGGGAGGGGTTGGGGCAATTTAGGAAGATGATGGGGGCCTGACCTCTTCCTGCCTTTGAAATCCACAAAGGGAAGGGAAATAGGGAAAATGATAAATAGTTGATCAGAAAATGGGGAGTGCCCCTCCTAAATTAGGACAGCTGGCTGAGTGATACAAATGTTTTGCTGCCAATGGCCCTCAGGACCAGATGCTGTGAAAACAGAAGTTCAACTCTGGCTTTGGGCAGCTCTCTCCATATAGGGAGGGCAGTGTAACCTCTTCTCTACCCTTGCCTGGCCGTGGGTTCCTCTGAGGAAGTCTCAAGGGTCTGGAGAGAGGGGACTCATTGGGGCCAGGTTACTGGATTCCAGGGGAGGGGTAGTTCCAGTTGGCAGGGGCCTCAGGGCATGTGGGTTTTTCTGCTTGACCTTTGGCTTGTCCTTGGAGACTCTGCTGGCCTGTTTTCAGGAGGACTGGCTCAAGGTGACCTGCCTCCGTTCCTTAGATAGGAGAGTTGGCCTGCTTGGTCTCTCCCTATCCCCAAGAAACTGATTTCGCTACAGGACTGGGTGAACCATATGGCAGCCCAGATTACAGGGATTGTTGGCGTTTGTCAACAGAGAGAGCAGGCTTTTTGGCTCTAGCAGATCCCCCAGGTAGGGTTCCCACACCATCTGTGAGCACAGCATATAGGATCAGCCCGATGGGTATACAGTCCCATGCTCATTCCCTCCCTGCCTCCTAAGCAAAGCGAGAGGTAAGTTTGCCATCAAATATTGGCTAACAGATACATTCTTTAGTTGCTTTATTGTTAGTTTATTTGAAGGAAGCTAGAGAGGTCTGGTAGTCATGTATCTTACTCTTGAGAGGTTTATAGTCTAGTTGAGGATATCAGATTAACATGAATCTAGAGCATGTGTCATAAAGCAAAAGATGCATAATAATTGCAAATAGGGAAGATAGACTATAGAATTCAGAAATGGGGAGGATCCGTTGGGGCTGAAATTTTCCAGAACAGGGTTAGGCTTGGAGGTTAGTCTTGAAGAATGAATAGGTTTTGGGGATTTAGGAGGATAAGGGAAAGGTTTCAAGGCCCAAAGAACAATATGAACAGAGGTAGAGACAAGCAAGATGTCTTTACAGGGCCATGAGGAGATTAGTGTGGTTGGGGTAGAGATACAGGGGAGATAAGATTAGGAAAGCAGGGCCAGACCAGATTAAAGACGGTCTCCAGAGACAGGCTAAGGAGCATGGACTTGGTTCTGGAGGTGATATGGCCCCATTGTAGGTACCGGTGTAGATATGATATGAAGGGAGGAATGTTTGCAAGTACATTGTATACACAAGTCAGAGTAGACTGGAGTTGTGGAGAGATATATGTTCCAGAGATCAAGGAGGGATTTATAAAGTCCTTGAAGCCATGGCAACTTGGGGGGAAGAGGCAGGTAAACTATGTTGTTTCTTTCCAGAATCTGTAAAATTTGATCGGGAGCTGGGTAGCCCCTGGGAGAGGGGTCAAGGTTGAATCTTGGAAAGCTGGAAGAATAATAGGGCCATTGGCAGAAATGGAGAAGTTGTGAGAAAAAGTCATTTTAAGGAGGAAAATGATGAGTTGGCAATGATTTTATTTATTTAACAAACAGTTCTGTGACACTATGAACTTGGCACTGTACTAACCACTTCATAAGTGTTAACTCATTTAGCTCTCATCAAAACCACATAAACGCAATACTTTGCTATTATCCTCTTTATCACAAAGGGGAAAACTCAAGCATGGAAAGATTAAATAATTTGCCCAGCATCACAAAGCTATCAATAAATGGCAGAGCAAGCATTCTGAACACAGGCCATCACTCTAAGCTCCTCCTTGTTAATGGGAGACCCAAGTAGAAAATATAATAGGCAGTAGGACATCAAGTGCTTGTTAAATGCTGCTCTTTTGAAGAAATCTTTGTAGGAAATGTAAAAATGGGGGCATGACATGGATATATCATCCGGAGCTGGTACTAGGGAGGGAAGGGCACTTGCCTAGTCATTGTTAAGGGCACTATGTTTAGTGCTATGAGAAGGGAGCACATTAAGAAGTGGGGTACAAATGCATATGTGGTTAAGAGATAGCATAAAAGACTTGAACAAGAAGGAGATGGGATTGTAGATTGTAGATATACCTTGAGAGGTGGGTCAGGTTGGACTTTGCTAGATGGTTGTAGGGGAAGACCATCCCAGATAGAGAGCAAAGCTTGAATAACATCATGGAAGAAAGAAAGTTCAGCATGTATTTTGGGACCAGCATGGGCCACAGTACTCAGCTCAATAAATGTTTGCCCTGGGACGGGAGGAGGTTTAGTGGGACTGCAACACAGAGTTGGACAGAGAGGACTGGCTCCCTGAAGAGAGGCCTGGAGCCCGTGAGAGAGGAGCGTTCATTGGAGACATCCAAATTCCAAGTCCACAGCTTACAAATGAGGAGTGGGGTAGCTGATGCCATGAGGACAGAGGACCCCTGGAAGGAAGCAGAGAGCTGAGGATGGAGCCTTTTTGTTTTATGCATGTGGATATGTAAGCTAGTCTTCCTTTGGGATGAGCCCAAAGAGTTCCTAAAAAGAGGCCTTGTGGGTTGGGTTGTGGGCTGTGGTAGTTTGTGTCCTAGATTGGGACACCATTTCTGGCTCTTGGCCTCTGCTCTTCTGGGGTCTCCGAGTCACCTGGAGTAAGTGCATTTCTCATTGTCATGGTTCCCTGAGTAGATGTAGCCCGGGATCCTAGGCCCCTCCTGTCTGGACTGAGGTAATAATGAAGATGTGACACCATAGGCACGTCACGGGTGCAGAGGTGACATTTCAGGGACACACGGCTTCCCTGTGTGTTGTGAAACTTGATGTGGTTGAGATGGCACTCTCTCGTGTCATGGGCAGTGACTACCAGTATTCCGTAGCCCCTGAGACCTTCAAGGATCATTCTAAGGAAGACAGTGTTGAGTAGGGACAAAACTTAAAAGCACAGAGGTCAGGCACGACTTGTGGACAGGCTGGGAGGATCTAACCTCACGCTTCATCTCATAAAAAAGACAGCACGGTCCTAGGAGCCAGATGTCACTTTGAAGTACCCGATTTGCCACTCACTAGCTCTGTGACCTTGGAACGGCTGACCTTTATGAGCCTGTCTCCTTAACTGGAAAATCGGGTTAATGGTATAAAGCCCGTCTGTGAAAGCGCTTTGAGCTTGCAGAGTGCTGAGGAGTGCAGAGTGCTGTATGTGCTGTTATTATTACAACTACGAGCCCTTTGCTCAGTTTTTAAGATTAATGTCCTGAGAGGGCCTTTTGCATAACCTTTTGCATAAGCATAACCTCTTCATAGTCCCTCTGCCAACAACTGCAAGGGCAGGGCCACAGAGCGGGAGTTTGAGGCACGGCATGGAGTGTTTCCTCGGGCAGATGTGTCCGACTCCATCGGCCCTGTAAGGCACTGCCCCTACCCTGAACACCCAACATCTGGGAAACTGGGCCTGACAGTGGATGGCATGGTGGATGGGAGGAAACCATCTAAACCAAAAGAGGAAACCATCTTTTCTTGGAACCAGCATGAGCCACACACACAAACTCTTCTCTTTTTTCCCCCCAACACAAAAAGCTCTTTTATCTCAACCTTTGCTTGAGAAGATCTCCCTGAAATGCATGGGGGCATTGTGCTGCCTCAGCGTTCCCGACCCCCCACTGCCCTTAGCATCTTGCCTGGTGTCATGGTCAATCTTTTCTCATGGCCCAGAGCTATGCAGGCACAAGTTCAGCTGGGACACGTCTGTCCCGATCTTGCTGCGTCTCCTGCTTCTTGATCTCTGACAACAGTTTTGCCATCATTTCCTGCTTCCTCCAAAAGTGGAAGGTGAGATGCTTTTTGGCTCATGGGATGGTTTACATTACCCTGGGCTGGACTGTGTTGAGCTCTGGTGAGTTAGCAGCTGAGGAGCTGGGTTCCCGATCTCTGTCCCACAGATTCCTAGCCTAAACCCTTCCCATGGCCGGACAACCAGCACACCCTCCGTGGAGCTTCCCTTCCCAATGAATTCTGTTCCTGTTTTCTTTCACCCTTTGGAAAAATCTTCAGATTCAACTGCAAAGTCAGCGCTGCTTTCTTAGTGCCATCTCTTGCTTGTGGTTCCAGTCTTTTATTGATGGTGTGGGGCCGGACTTCCCACCTGTCCCGAGTTAGGGTTGGTGGGGGAAGGACAAGTTGCTGCCGCCCTTCTGGCTGGCTCCTGCAGGCTCCGGGAACAGGCACCGCCAACTTGCAGTGACGAATGCAAAGGCTCAGCTAAAGGTGGCTGAGAAAGAGGCTCTGACCTTTCACAGACACGACTTCTTTGGATTCTCCCAACAACCTGGGAAGTACATCCCGGGTCCAGAGGCTCAGGACCCTTGGCCTCGCTAGTTAGGAGGGATGGAGCTAATCTGAACCCAGGCTCTCCAGGCTGAGCCAGTCTGGAAACAAAGAGCAGCGATAAGGGGATTACTGGCACTTACTGATTACTTAGATATCCCCCACCCCAGCTAACATGGAGATGCAAGAGATGACTGGATAGGGTTCTTTAAAGAGTTCTGGTTTTGTTTTGTTTTTTTCCCCCCTGCCCCATTCTGGGAAGGCTGGTGACCGTGGCCCCTGGTTGGAGTTGCCCTGGGTGGCTCAGCCTCTGATTGGCCCTCCGGCCTCTGCTTCCAGAGCCTCCGCTTCCAAGCCTCCCGATTCAGGTCAGATGCTGCGTGGTGCCCTAGAAATAATGGGGTTTCTAGCCCAGCGTGCCTCCCTGGAGCCCCCCGGCCTGCTAGGACAGCATTTGCAGCACCTGTCCCCCCTGCCACCTCCCCCCCCCCGCAGCTGTGTTTATTTCTATTATGTCATTTGCTTATTATAGGCAGTCTGCTGTCAGCTATCATGTCCCCGTGGTTCCCCTGCATTTTCTTCTCCCCATCCTCCCCAGTGCTTTGGAGACTGTGGGCGACAGGGACCCAGGAGGCAGCATTCTAAATAGGTTCCTGTAGGGTTCTTCATTAGGAATTAAGCTTTTCTGTTGATTTTCCCTCCGGGGGCGAGCTTTTGTTAGAAGCCTGGCGTTGTCAGTGAGGATCCTCTCTGTGGTCCTGAGAAGCAGCAGCCTCAAAGGATTGAAAAGAGAGCAAACTGCAGGGGGGAGGCACTAGAGGGGGAGGGGTGGGGTTGGAAAAGGGGGTGGTGGTGGTCAAGTGCTGACCCCGGATCTGGCAGCTTCTGTGCTTTGGTCTTCTGCTTCCTGTGACCTTGGCAAGCACTCGTCCTTTTAAATCTTTGTGTCCTTGTGGTGTTTCTGCAATTTGCACTAAGCGATGCTTACTGAATTCTGGTCCCAGAGTCATAGCCATAGTTAGAAGACAGCTAACTGGAGAAACTGCCCCAGAATCCAGGCCTGGGGTGGGGAGAAGCTGGGAGGTCAGATGCCTGGGCAGAGACTGAGGAGGCATCGCACTCTGGACTGCAATGTGTGAAACAAGGGGTCGGTCTGTTAGGCCGCGGGGCAGCCTCTGTCCCCTTCCAAAGTTACCTTGGGAAGAAGTGGGGCTGTTTTTCCCTCTGAACCCACCCCTCTGACCCCTCTGTCTGTATGTTGGTGCTTCAGGACTTCTCTTCTATCCCATCGCCGTTTTCAGTCATTTCCCTGGATTGGACCTGGTTACGTGTGGGCCATCTCCCAGAGATCCCTTGGCATCTCCAGCAGACCCCTCAGTTGGAAGCAGTGCCCATTTGGCCTTGTTCTGACTCAAGCTGAGGGCAGAGGAGGGTGCATGTTTTGGACGAGGTGTCAAGATGGGGTCCGTAGAGGTTGGTGTTTCGTGGGGTCTCTGTTGCTCACTAGCTAGCCGCACATGGGGCTCTAGCTTCTGGGGGTTTTCTCTAGAAAGCATTAGTAGGGCTGACTTGATGGCCGCGTGTTTGGAGGGTTGAGCAAAAACAGTCTTGCGTACTTCCTCGTCACCCTGAACCGCAGAGGAGCCGCCCTTGGTGTCCAAGGCCTGCGCTGCCCCCCGAGTCCATCCCTCCCACGTTCTTGGGATCCACATACTGTCCCCTTTTCTTTCTTTTCACTGTCCCTTCTCTGACTTCATCTCTGCTGAATCCTTTCTATCCACTTTTCAACATACTGACATCTCTCCCATCTAGAGCTCCCGCCCAGCTTTCTGTTCTCTCTTCTGCCAGACTTCTTGAAAGAACAGTTTCTACACCTTGTCTCTGTTGCATGAGCTCCCCTATCCCCCTGTTTGGCATCCTTCTCAATCCCCAGCCCACTAGAACCGCTCTAAGTGAATTCCAGGTCCCTGAAACTCATGTCCACGGTCCTTCCCCGTCTTATCTCCTCTCTCAGCACTTTCACCCCAAGAACTGACCCTGGCTTCTACTGCTGTCACCCTTACTTAGTTTTCCTCCTCCAGCTCTGGTCATCCCTTCCCGGTTGACTGGGTTTCTCCAGTTTTCAGCTCTTTCCTTTCCACCACGTTTTTGAATGTGGGAGTTCTTCAAGTCTTCATCCTAGGTTCTCTCTGTTTCCCCTGCTGTCTCTCTGTATGCAGCTTTCCTGCCTCTGGTGAGTGGCTGCCAGGACCCTCAAGGTCATGTGTTTAGCTGGAGCCCTTTGAGCATGAGCTTCTATTCATCTTCTTACTCATCTTCTCTATTTGACATGTCACAGTGATCTCAAACTCTGCCTGTCCCAGACCGTACTCATAATGTTACCTCCTTCCCAAACCTCTAACAGTGTCCTCTTGTTTAACCACTTGGACTTTCTTCTTTGTCACTGGAACACAGCACCCCTCCCCCCTTGTTACTTTCCCCTCCTCCATCTTTCTTGAATCTGTCTCTTCACTGACATCACTCATATCAAATACTGTTTGTCTTGCACCTATTTTACGAGAGTTGCTTCATTACAGGCCTTTTAAAAATTATTTATTTATTTATTCGTCAGAGAGAGAAAGCAGAAGCAGGAAGAGCAGCAGAGGGAGAGGAGGAAGTAGGCTCCCCTCTGAGCAAGGACTCTGAGCAGGACTCGATCCCAGGACCCTGGGATCATGACCTGAGCCAAAGACAGGCGTTTAACTGACTGAGCCACCCAGATGCCCCTATTACAGGCCTTTTTATTAGCGCTTTTTGCCCCTTAGAGTCATTCTTCACATAGTGGGCTTTAACTTCTTTTCAATTTTTTAAAAAATTAAAACTTTTTCCCTCACATAGTGGGCTTTTAAGAACAGATGTCTAGTCAGATTTCACTCTGCTACCCCTCCTCTCCTTCAGTCCCTTTCTTTAACCATCACATATATGACAGCCACATTCCTCTCATGTCCTACAGGCCTGTGTGGTCTTGCCTATGTCGACATCACCAACATCATCTCCACCTCCTTCTCTTCACTCTGCGCTTGGGTCACACTGGCCTTGACCAGATGTGACTGCTGCCTCAGGGCATTTGTATGTGTTTTTTCCTGTCTTGGAAATGCCCTTCCTTCCATCCTTCTGCACTCTGCTGAGATGTTACTTCCTTCAGGAAGGCTTTCTGAAACCCAGACTAGGCCACAGGTAGGCTACATCCGCTCACAGATGCCACTATCATTTCCTGATCCTTCTAGTACTTCCTCATGGTAATAACCAAGATGTCATTTGACGTGGGATATCTATCTCCCTGCTAGACCATGAGCGTCTGAGGGCACAGACTGTGTGTGTCACATTCAGACAGTCCTTGCACAGTGCCTGACACAGAGGTGGCCCCAGGATTGGTTCTTATGGATAAATGACAGCTGAGCTGGGGAGGAGGGGTTAAGATGAATTTGCGGGAGCTGTATGCAGACAATGTTGTCCTCCCAAACTCTCAAGTTAGAGAAGTCCCTAATAGTTCAGTGTGATAAGAATCACATAGTTAGCTTACCTGGTTCAGAATATGGGTTTTAAATATGAGGAGATGAAGGCCCAGAGAGTGAAATCACTTGCTCAAGGTCGGAGAATGAGATAGTGAGAGTTCAGACTCCTCCCGCCCAAATTCCAGGTTGGCCTTCACTCTCTCCTGTACCACCCGCCTCCTGCCTCTCATACAGGTGACAGCCTGTACATTCCCCAGTTGCTGAGCAGGACTCTGGAATCAGGAAGGCAGATTGTTTCCTCCCTGCTGTGAGTGAGGGTGGCAGGTGGGAGCAGCACCCCCCCCTTCCCTCCACCCTTGCCTGTCACTCTCCTCCCCCCAGGGTTAACAGTGAGTGATGGGCTGCAAAGGCATCTGAGCAGAGGCCAGCCAGCCCTACCTGTTGAGATCCGAAGCCCTGGAAGGAGAAACACAAGGGATGTGTTTGTTGAAGTAACTTGATTTTCCAGTTTATAGGTTATCAGAATTTGGGGACTGGAAACCTGACATTGGAGCTAAAGCTTCTGGGAGCCTGGTTTGTGGCTGTGACTTGTGGGTTCACTGTGCACCTGGCTGGGTCTGAGGCCGAAGCCTTCGTTAAGGCAAGAGTGGAATCGCGTCTGCAGTAAGACGTCCCTTCCTCCATTGCGCTTAGCTGCCCCCGTCCTACTAATCACTGAGGGGTCTGTCCTGCAAGATCTAGAGATGGAAAGCTCCATGCTGGCAATGCAGGAAACAGGATACTTACAATATAAACTATAGAATGCTGGCACCTCACATTTCCAGGTTCCCCTCACTCATTTTCAGGGTTTTTTTTTTTTCCCTTCCTTTTTTTTTTTAACCATTAAATCTCCCTGACTGTCCTAGGTATGAGGATGCAGAGGTAAGTCACATCTCTGCCCATGGGAAGCTCATAGCTTAGTGATTGGCCTTTCATGTAGTCATTCACTCATTCATAAAATATTTGGTAGGCATTTGTCACGTGCTACACGTCATGCTGGGCATATTCACTCATTTGGCAATATTTGAGTTCTTCCTGTATCTCAGGACTCCTTCCAGGTGTTTGGAATATTGAACAACAACCATCTCTGCCTTTATGGAATTTATTCTCTAATGGGGAGAGACCGATCATATAGACTATCTGTAATAAACCAGTAAGTTGAATAGTGTTTAGAAGGGGTAAATATGATAAAAAGGAGAAAAATGAGTGGAAAGGGGTAAAGGGAGTGCATGGCATGAAGGTTGTGGTTTTAAGCAGGGTGGGTATGATAGACCTAACTTCCAAAAGTGACATTAGAGCGGAGACTTGAAGGAAGCGAGGGAGTGAGACACATGGATATCTTGGTGAAAGGAATTTCAGGCAGTGGAACTTCCACCAAAGGTGGAAACATGCTTGGCATGTTCAGGGAACAGCAAAAAGGTCCATATGTCTGCAGCAGAATGAACTGAGGTTAGAGAGTCAATGGGTGCCAGATCACATAGGGCCTTGTAGGCCATTGTGAAGATTTGGGTTTTTCTTTTAGTGAAAACCAAACCCGCCAGAGGGGTTTGAGTAGAGGAGCTGTTTGATCTGATGGATATTTGAAAGGGATCACAGAGTCTCCCATATTAAGAGAGACTTTTGGGAGCAAGGGTGAAAACAGTAATCAGTTAGGAGGTGACTGCAAACAACTAGGAAAGAGATGGCTGTGGCTCTGTGTATTGTGGAAGCAAAGAAGGGGATGTGAAGAGGTTGGAAGCTGATGGAGGAAGTGGAATCAGGAGAGGTTTAATTTTATTATTTTTTTATTAAGGTGAAATATACGTAAACTTTATTCTTTTAACCATTAACAAGCATATAGTTCAGTGGCCCTAAATACCTTCACATTTTTGGGCAACTATCACTGCCATTCATTTCCAGAAATTCTTCATCTTCCCACAATGAAAATCTTTTTTTTTTTTTTTTCAGGAGGAGAGAATTTGTGTCATGTTTCTGGGCTAGGTGGGAATGATTCAGTTGAGAGGGGGAAGTTAATGATGTAGGAAGGTGAGGGAGGGGAGATTGTTGGAATGATTTCCTAGAATGGGGAGGGGCTGAGATCTGGAGCAGAGGGGTTGGCTCCAGGACCACAGATAGTTCATCTCAGTAACAGGAGGGAAGGCAGAATTGTGTGTGTGTGTGTGCCGACAGGTGCTGAAATGCTGTGGTGAGCCTCTGTGAACATTCTCCTCTGGTTGTTCCCATTTTCTCAGTGAAGGAGAAAGCAGAGTCATTGGCTAAGAGGATGGGGAAGAAGTATTTGAGGTTTGAGGGGAAAGAAGGCAGAAAAAAGTCATCTAGGTGAGAGGATAAACTAGGGAGTTGCAGTATAACTGTAGGATCCACTATAATAAAGGCCCATCTGTGGGTCACGGTCATGAATTTAAAGGGAGACCACCCTACGTGGTTGTGGGCTCTTCTCCAGCTGCCTTCAGTTGTGTGGAAGCCAATACTGGGTTGGATTTAACTAGGACTGTGGTTTAACAAAGTAAAGAAAGGGAATTATTATAATAAAGATGGATCATGAATGTAAGCAGGGAGAGAAGGGAAGAGGGGGCACCATATTCACTATGAGGACCAGTGAAAAGACGGTAATATCAATGGGCTGGAGATTCTGTTAGGATAAAAGACTTGTTGGGATGCCAGTCCTAGAGGCACTGAGCTGGAAAGTGGTTGGAGAGTGGGATGTGTACATTCAAGATCATGGAGGGGTTGTAATTTCTGGTGATGACAAGGATTACAGTGGGTGAATGAGTGAGTTGCTAGAGAAGAGAAGAGGACAAGGTCACTGGAGGGGAAGAATGCAAGGAACCCAGAAGCCAAAATATTGGCAGGACCACTTGCTCAGTGTAATGACATTTCTGAAAGTTAAGGTAGGACTAGTATACATACACATATGAGTAATAGACATGTGTCCTGTCTCGAAGAGCTTGTAGTCAGAGCCCAGGAGATCAGCAAGTCGAAGGCATCGACAACATAATGTGGTAAATGCCATGACTGGAAACATGCCAGGAAGGGCAGCACAAATGGAGGACACCCAAGCCCAGCCTTGGGGGCTAGAAAATTTTCCTGGAGGAAAGAGGTCTTTGGGGGACTTTGAAGAGCAAATGGAAGTTAACGAGGAAAAGGGGGAGGAAGAAGTACTCCTGAAAGGGGGAACAGCATGGGCAAAGGGATAAATGTGAGACCGGAGTGTGCTGGGGTAAGTGAGAGAAGATCTGTGACTGTGAGTCCAGGTGCAGTGAGGCTGGATAAGATTAAGAAGGTAAGAGAATGGAGTCATCATGTTGGGCCTTGGGGGCTGCAGTAGGGAGTTGGGCTCTATCCCATGAACAGTGGGAAAGGTGCAGATGGACTAGGGGATAGAAGCTGGTGTTGAGGAATGCTTAACAGATGAGACACCTTTGAGCTGGGCCCTCATATGAGCTGTCTGTGGCTGCATAACAAATTACCCTGAAACTTAGTGGCTTAAAACAACAAACATTTTTTTTCTTTTCTTTCTTTCTTTCTTTCTTTCCTCCTCCTTCTTTCTTTTTCTTTTAAGATTTCATGTATTTACTAGAGAGGGAGAGAGAGAGCATGTGCACGCACAAGCAGGGAAAGGGGCAGAGGGAGAGGGGGAAGCAGGCTCCCTGCCAAGCAGGGAGCCCAACACAGGGCACGACCCTGGGATCATGACCAGAGCTGAAGGCAGATGCTTAACCGACTGAGCCGCCCAGGCCTCCCCAACAAACATCTATTTTCTCGAAGTTTCTGTGGGTTAGGAGTCCAGATGCAGCTTGGCTGAGTCCTCAGATCCAGCAGTTTCACAAGACTGCAGTTAGAGGGGCGGCTGGGGAGGCATTCATTTTGATACATGATGGGAGCCTTCCACGCTCACTCTCACAGCTGTCAGTAGGATTCAGGTCCCCCAATGGCCATTTGCCACAGACATCAGTTCCTTGCCACATGGGTGTCATCACAGGCTAGTTCACACATGGCCTCTGACTTCCTTCAGAACATGCAAGGGAGAGGGCAGGAGAGAGCAGGCAGGTTTCAAGTTGCTGTCTTTTTGTGACCTAACTACAGACATTCCGGTATTGCTCCTTCCACCGTATTCCATGTGGTAGGTAGGAGTGTGTCACAGCCCACACTCAAGAGATCCTAATATGAGGAGGCAAGAGCATTAGGGGGCCAGCCCAGGGGCTGCAGTCACAGGCCTGAAGGAGGGCTAAGCCATGGCCAGAGAGAGCTGAGGAACAACTCAGAGAGGATGGCACAGAAGAGTTTTAAGGAAGAGGGAGTAACACAGGCAGTGACACGTAGGCACACAAGGCACTAGGTGTCCAAGTGGTGGAAGATAACTCTGTTAAAACCCATTGGAAAGGGTCTTGTGTGCTATGCTGAGGAGTTTGTTTTGTAGTCTTCCTACAGGGAGAAAGTCCTTTGAAGGCTTTTATGTAGGAGAGTGCCCTAAATAGCTTTTGGTCTCCAGCTGTGTGAGGGACCTTTGGGACTGGGAGGGACGGGTGACGGAGAGCGCCCTCCAGTGGGCGAGGAGGGTCTGCATCCAGGCAATGGCAGGGGGCCTTGAGAAAGCGAGGGCGGCGGGGGAGTGGGAGGAGCTCCCCGTGGCCCGCTCTGCAGCAGCAGCACGCTGAGATGCTGCTGGTTTCTCCAGGGGTCTTCCACGACAGGGGAAGCCTCAGAGTAGCCAAGGACTGCTGAGTTTCCACTCCCGTTGTTGTGGTAAGGGCTTTCATCCCCACCTTCCCCCCTTCCAGAACCGCCTCCCAGGTCTGTTGGGTCAGGCAGCATCAGCCCAAGAGAGCCCTGGACTCCAAGTTAGCGTTTGGCCCCAGCAGGTTTCCGTGCCTGAGCGATACAGTGGCATTAATGCGCACGGCAGTGAACTTTGCGTGGGAGGGAAGTTTGTGTGCCCTTTTGCTAGGATCTCCTGGGAAAAGAGTAGGATCAGATTGGAGGGTAAGCTCTAAGTGGCGCGTGAGTAGTGCCAGAGAGAATTGCTATGGAATATGTCCCAGGGCTGTGTACTTGTTCAGCACACATTATCTCACTCAGTCCTCACAACAGTCCTAGGAAGTTGGTATTATTGCTATTATCCTGTATCTAGATCCTCTGTTTTTCCTACAGGGGGAAGTGAGACTCAGAGATGTTAGGTGGCTTGCTTAAAGCCACACAGCAAGTTAGAAGTACAGGCAGGCCTATCTGACTGCAGAGCCCATATTCTAACCCTATTTCCTTACTCCTGTCTTCATGCTTTTATTTATTTGTTTATTTTTGAGCCCATCAGTGTTCAGTCTTGTCTCTGATCCTATCATTTGTCAGATGATTATTGTCCCTCTGCTGCTGGGTGAAATGGCTATTCTTCTTCTTTGTAGGTTTTAATTTGGCATCAAGTGCTGACCGGTCTGGAATTGATTGTAGTATATATAAATTTCCATTTGGCTGTGTTCCCGTGGTCACAAGTTAGATTCTCCTAAGCTAGATCAGGTAAAGATGAGTTCCCCGGGGCGCCTGGGGGGCTCAGTTGGTTAAGTGTCTGCCTTCAGCTTGGGTCATGGTCCTGGGGTCCTGGGATCGAGTCCTGTGCCTGGCTTTCTGCTCAGTGGGGATCCTGCTTCTCCCTCTCCCTCTTCCTGCAGCTCCCCCTGCTTGTGCGCTCTTTCTCATTCTCTCTCTCTCTCAGTCAAATAAATGAATAAAATCTTAAAAAAAAAAAAAAAGAGCTTACTAAAGGGAACTGTGAAGTGTTGAGGAGTAAGAGTTCTCAAAGCAATCCATGAATAAGGCTGATCTATCACAGGGCTGGACCTTGCAGAGACTAGATCAGACCCAAACAGCATGTGCCCAGCTCGGTTTCTGGCATAAACTAGGTGCTCACTAAATATTTATTGAATAGGTGTAGTGAAAGTTGAGTGGCCCACTGTCCAGTGAGAGGGGACTGTCGCAACCCCAGTGGGCCAGAGCCCTTTGGTTTTAGCTGGAATCAGGTTCTCTAGGCTCCTCGAAGGATATGGCAGTAGCGACACTAGAGGTTCACATTTGTTGTGGGACCCAGCCCTGATTTCCACACATACCTCTGCCTTGACTCAGAGCTTGACCTCAGTGGCTGGAGCCAAGTGGGAGACATAGATGACCTTCCGCCCACTGTGTCCGCACTCCGGCATGGTTCCCTCCACACCTGTTCTCATGCGAAATGTCACCAGAGAGTAACAGCGTCCTCTGACATGACTGTGGTCTCCCAACACTAGACTTCCTGGTGACTAGAAGAAAGGAAGGACTAGAGGGATGGAGGATCTGGGTTCAGGTGTCGGCTCTGTCAGAGCTGTGTGATTCAGGCCTGGTACATAGCTTCTCTGAGACTTGGTTTTCTGATCTGCAAAGGGCAGAGTTTGATTGAGGTTCCTCCCTGCTCTCGAGTCCTGTGAGCTGCTAGGTTGGGGCCCAAGATCACAGGGAAGGAGATTCTGGGATCACATTCGTCTCCCCTGGAAATCCATCCATAAGGCGAAGCAGGTGACGCCTTTGATGGAGGACAGTTTCTAAGAGGGGTAAGTATCTTTCTCGGGGTTTGGGTGAGACTCTCTCCTTTTCGAGTACCCTAAAGACACTTGACAGCTAAGTCTGGCATGGTCAGCTGGGACTCTTGAGGTGAAATGAGGACGCAGAGGAAGGACATGGCAGACAGGCCTCCCCTGCTTACACTCTCCGTGCGCCACCTCTGCCCCCGCCTTCCCTGGGCTCATCTCATCTGTTTGAGTTCTTGATCCTGAGCTATATGTCCCGTTGGTGTTCGTTATGGCTCTGGAGTAAAATACAATTTATTTTTCTCCAGCTGGAGGTGCAAGGTTGCTTAATATTAGTAATAACATCCTTGGTGCTCTGCCCTCCAGGGTGCATTAACTGCCAAGTCTGATCCTGTTTGAAGCCCGAGACCCTACTACTTCCACAGGTTGGGGTTCCTGATATATTTTTGAGCTACCTGAGCTTTTCCAAAGTGCATTGGTGAAAGGATTGCCTCGTAAGATGCTAAGCAGCAGTAGTGTCCTGCCCCTCCCCCACTTCAGTTAGGACAACCCAGAATGTCACTAGACCTGCCAGCTTTCCCCGGGGAGCAAAATTGCCCCAGTTAAGAACCACTGTCATCAAGCTACTACCGCATGCATGCTGGTACCTTGTGACCCAAGCGAGGCTTTTGAGAATCCTGGTCCTTGTTTTTGGTTTTACTTCTGACTCAGCAAAGGTTCTGGGGCGATGAGACTCTGTAACTCTGTTTATTCACCTATAAAATGGGGCCACCCATTTTCCTTATCAGAATAGTAATAGATGTTTGTTGAAAACAGTTTAGAAGCAGCGTTAAAGTATAAAGAGGACAATCTAAAAAGATTTGTCAAGCATCTCAACTACCTAGAGATAACTACTATCTTGTTTCCTTCCTACATTTTTAATTTGCATACCTCTCCCCTCCCACGCCACAGAGAGACCAAATCAGGATCATGTCAGAATATATGGCAAAATGTTCTTGGGAAACACGATTCCTAACAGACACATAGAAAGCCATCTTATGAATGCCATGTATTTTATTTAATTTTTTGGTTTATGACATGTATCATGTCAGTTTCTTATGGCAAGAGCTAATACTGGGATAGCAACCTCATACATGAATCTTTGTGTGCAACTCTGATTTCCCTTGGATAATTCCTAGAAGTGGAATTGCTGGGCCAAAGGGTGGGAACATTTTTAAGGCTTTGGGTGTGTATTATCCAGTTGCCTTCCAGAATGGTTGTGCCATTTCTTACCAGCAGTATATGAGAGAGCCAAATTGGGGCAATCTGTACTTAAAAAAAGCTCTCTTCAACACCTCAAGCTTGTGCTGAAGCTGAGCAATCCCCATTTTGTTTGTGATTTTGCTTGAGAGCCCTAGAAGCACAGTGGTGGTCTGCTCTCAGGGTAGAGCTGGGCAGAACGTGCACTGACCAGGATGGGTGACGGATGCGTATTTTAGAATTATGGATGGAACTAAGACCAAAGACAAGAGGGCCCACAGCCATATGAGAATCCTGTCATTTTGGCCTGACCCCAGGAATGGGGTGTTGTGCACCAATGGCCTTCTCCTAACCAGTGTTCTGAAGGGGCCGCTGATTTTAGAGCCTCTGATTTAGACACCATTAGTACATGGTTTTCTACAGTAGGAGTCCAGTGACCTATGTGGAAGGCTTAGAGGGTCACATCTGAGGTGGAGCTGGCTAGAAGGAATTTTATTAGTGTCAGTGTTCCCTCCCTGCCTCCCCCATCCCTCCTACCCGCCACACCCCTATCCTCTTAGAGGCATTCTGGGCACTCTTAGTAAAAGAACATGCAGAGAAGGTGTAATTTCTCATCTTGACGTGAGCCTGCGATGCCTGAGATGCTGGGGTAGACGGGGCAATGGGGTGGGCTTGTGGCACATGAGATATTGGGTCTGTGCAGTTGTAAGCGTGACCTTAATGGCCCTTCCGGTCTTGGCAACCCAAAGCACTCCTGCCATGGCTGCCTCCGTCTACAAATGTAGTCACTGTGGGACTGGAAGGTAAACAGAGGCAGGCAGTGATGCAGTCAGAGAGAGACAGACAGGTTTTGAGACCAAGCGCTTGCTCCTTTGTTATAGGGGCAGAGGTGTGGAGGAAGGTTGGCATTGGCTCTGGCCCACCCTTGGGGAGAACGCTTCTGGGCGAGCACCAGCTTCGAGTCCCTGGCCACCTTTCTCTGGCCAGTGGAAGAGAAGGTGAAGGTGGCTGGTGACTGTTAAATGGTGCTCATTAATGGTGATTTCACCTCCCTTGTCAGGGCCTTTGGTATTCACGGGAGGAGCCCTCTTATGTGGGAAGAGGGATATTTAAAGCTTGGGGATCTTTCCTTTCAAATTCCTACTTCCGTCCCTAGGGAGCTCAAGGTCTAATGGACCTTTTTTGGGGAGACCCACCCAAGACCACATTTTCTGAGACGGTGTCCGATTCACCTTGCTTTGCAGTAAAACCCGAGGGCAAGGTGCCTGAAGTTGTGGGGTGGTGTTTAATCAATGGTGAATCTAGAGACAGAATCTGTCTTTTAACATTTTGTGTTTTGAACTGGATTTAGACTTGTGGAAAAGTTACCAAAATAGTACAGAGAGATCCCTGTACACCCCTCACTCAACTTCCCCTATTATTCACATCTTACGTAACCATAGTAAAGTTCCCGAAGCTAGGAAATTAATATACTGTACACTGCAACATAGACCTTATTTAAATTTCCTCCATTTTCCATTCAGGTCTTTTACCTGCTCCATGAGCCTCCCTAGGATCCCACTATGTTGCCTTTACTTCTTATCACTCTGTCTCCTCTATTTTTTTTTTCAGATTTTATTTATTTATTTGAAAGAGAGTATGAGAGGGGAGAGGTCAGCTGGAGAAGCAGATTCCCTGTGGAGCAGGGAGCCCGATGTGGGACTCCATCCTGGGACTCCGGGATCATGACCTGGGCCAAAGGCAGTCGCTTAACCAGCTGAGCCACCCAGACACCCTATTTTTTTTTTTTTTTAACAATGTTTCGATCTCTGCTCGTTTTTTATGATCTTGACATTTTGGAAGATTGTTGTTCAGTTATTGGGAACAGAAATGAGGTTGTGTCCTCAAGTGCATCTTCCAGGGGATGGTAACCTGGATCTCTCGGTTAGGTGGTGTGTGCCGAATTTCTCCACTGTAAAGTTACTATCTTTCCCTTCATAGTCAATAAATATCTCAGAGATATACTTCAAAACGATGCGTGTTCTTTTGCTCTTCCCACTTTTGACTGCTAATTCTGGCATCCATTGGTGGATCCTGTTAGCAATGATTGTTTGTGGTGTTGGCCTGATGGTGCTTTTCTATTTTTGCATTTGTGAGCTGTAGAATACTATCTACTCTGAAGCAGAGCTAAAGACATAGTCTGGATGGCATAAATTATTCCTTGATTAAGTCTTCATTCAAGGGCAGTAGCTCTTTCCAAAACGTGATGTGTTTATCTTTATACCCCTGTACATTAGTTTCCTGTTGGCACTCACAGAAAATTTGCAAAAATAGTACAGAGGGTTTCTGTATACCCCTCACCCACTCCCCCGTATGGGAAGACATTACGTAATCACAGTAGAATTAGCAAAAATGGGAACTTAGCTACTTTATAGGAAGGCTGTTACAACCACTAAGCAGGAGACACTGGTGGCTTGGCCCAAGTGAGTCATGGGGGAGGAGCCGAGAAGTGGCTGAAGTTGGAATATATTTCAAGGTAGGACATACAGGCTTCATGAAAGGACTGGACGCGGAGCGAGAGAAGAGAGGAGGAGTACACTTTGGCGCCGAAATGTTTGACCTAACAACTGGTTCTGCCATTTTTTGAATTGGGGAAGGTTACGAGAGCCTGCCAGGCGGTTGCGCCCATCAGCTGACAAACTCCCCTTTTCCCATCACCTCCCCAATTATCCACTTGATCCAAGCTGTCATTATTTCTCACCTCGTTGTTTTAATAGCCTCCAAACTGGTCTCTCTGCTTCCACCCTTACCCCCTCTTCAGCTGCTTCTGCACACAGCCACGAGATGGACCAAAAAATGAAAAATAAGCCAGCTCAAAGGATTCTTCTGCTCGGAGCCACATCTGGTTCTCTTTGTCACTCAGAGCAAGGTGCCTAAAGGCCCGCATGCGTGTGCTGGTCCACTGTCTCTGACCTCAGCTCTGCCTACTCCCCTCATTTCTCCTCTTGCGATACTCAGGATCCTCCTTGTTGCTTTCTGAGCCTGCCAGGCTTCTTCCAGCCTCTGCACCTCGGTATTCGGTGGCGGCCCTGCTCTGGGGTTGTATTCGCTGTCTGCCTCCCCTAGAAATCTGCAGGGCTCTTCCCTACCTTCCTTCACACTTCAGATGTTACCTCCTCAACCAGCACTTCTCGGATCACCCTCTCTGCCGTAGCATCCCCCGTGTCACTCCCTGTCCCTCTTTCTGTTTTATTTTTCTCCTTGGCTCCTACTATTACCTAACATTCCCAGAGATTTCTACTGATTCACCCTCTAAATATTGTCTGTCGCCTTCCATTAAATTTACGGACTCCAGGAGGACGAGGATTTTTGCTATGCTATATAGTTAAGCAGACAGAAAGATTTTAAGAGCTGCTCTCGGTCGTCACGTTGCTTAGAATTTGTTTGGGGGTAATAAGATACCCATGTGTGAAAAGATGATGAATGGTACCATCCTTATGAGATATCAATGTATATTAAGTACGATGTAGGGCTCAGTGGTGGGGACAAGGGCAAGCAAATATGTAAGACAGCTTCTCCTTGCAAGCTCTTCCAGCCTAGGGGTGATGACCCAAAGGAAAACAAGATCTACCAGCGGGTGAGCCAACTGCCTGCCGTGCAGTGTGGATGCCACCCAAGCAGCAGCGGCAATGGGGACGCCTGCAAGACCAGCAGCCGCAGGCTTCATGGAAGGTCCCACCATAACACCTTGGCTCTAGAAAATCCAGGGAATCCGAGTTGTCTCCTATAGCCAGTTCACAGGGTGCGAGGGTGGGGAAAAGGCAGAAGACGAGGCTGGCAAAGTAGGTCACGGAAAGTGACGAGGGACACTGAGTGCTGTGTTCAAGTTTGAACTTCATTCTGTAGGTGATGAGGAGACTTCCCCCTCGCCCCAGTAAAGGGCCGGAAGAGGGGATTGGCGTGGTTCCCTGTGACATGGGAGCACATCCCATGACGGTTAGAGAGGATAGAAGGTAGGGAGGGCAGTCCAGGAGCTCCTGCAGTAATCTGGGAAAGAGGACGAAGCCCAAAGGACAACAGAAGGTATAAAAAAGGAAGAAGGGAATGGATTGGAGAGCCCTTTGAAGGGAGAGTTGGTACATCTAAGTGAAGATTTATGTGGGGGGTTATGGGACGATTTGCTGAAGGTAATGGCGAGGCTTCTGACTTGGGTGACTGGATGGTTCTCAGAACATGGGAGGTTAGGGCTAGAGGTTGGGAGTGCAGGGGTAGGGAGGGTGGAGGCGATGGGAGAGAGGAGGAGGCCCAGGTTGTCATCCTGGGAGGTCTGCCCTGACCTCACTGAGTCCCCTGATGTGTGGCTTCAGAATCTGTACAGCTGCTGAGCCAGGGAGATGTGAGTCTGTCTGCCTGCTGACTCCACGAGCCCGGGTCAGAGCTGCTGTTCTCCCTACTGCCTCCAGGTTCAGAGCTAATCCTGGAAGCAGGCAGGAGGAGGTGTGGTGCCTGGGGAGCAACTCCGGGGCCTTTGAAGGGAGCCGACAGGGAGCGGGAAGGAGGCTTGCAGTGCCTGGGAGCCAAGTTCAGCTCAGCTCTATTTTGGGTGACAACATTTACAATGTTCCTTCACCCAGAATCATTCCGCCTGCCTGCCCGCCTTCGGTGTTTCCAGCTGATGGGTTCTCGCGCCTACTTAACAACCGGCTTGGTTCAGGGGCTCCCGGGCTCACTGGCTGCTGCCCTTCAGGCCCCTCACTGTTCAGCAGGATGCCCGAGGTCCTGGGTGACCAGAATACCAAACTTGGTTACCCCAGGCTCTTCAGCAGGGGAACTGAAAGAGAGGTGCCAAAGCTGGAAGCAAAGACCGGTGGGGAGGTCGAACATCTGAGTTCAGGCACCGAGGTGGGCAGGAAATTGACTTGAATTTCGGTGTTTTGCGTCCTCTGAGAGACCATGTTATGGAGAGAGGATATGCTTGCTAAACGAGAATATTCTGTGTTTCTACATCTCTTGTTTAAGAACCTCCTGGCACAAGATCTGGAGTCTGCTGCTGTCCCAGATTATCCCCTTATCAAATCCGTGGACATTTATAGGTCACGTTTAGGGCTTTGCAGATAGGGTGTGCAAGGGACAAGCATCACTGTTTTGTAATTAAAAACTTAAGGATGTTACACATATACACTGTAGGAATATGTGAGAGAAGTATAAAGAAAAGAGTCAGAGTGGCCTAAAATCCCATTACTCTGAGAGAACTAGGGCTAATGATTTTGATCACCATCTTTTCCTGCACACCTATGTGTGTATTTTCCTGTGTGTCTGTGTGTGTGTGTGTGTGTGTGTATGGCATACGTGCATGTCGCCTTTCCCCAGGCTTCCTCGAATGGGTACAGAATGGGACACACTCTCTCAGCTCCAAAGTACTCTCACCCAGAATGTACTTCCCATGTCGTCTGGGAGATTTCCCTCCTACGACTCTCCTCCTTTTTCCAAAATGAAATCAGGCTCCTTGTAAAAGACTGTTGGTTCTTCCAGGAAGGGGTGATTTTGGCAGAGCTCAGCATGAGATGGTGTGCAGTGGGGAAGATGAAATTGAAGTTGTATCATAATCTCGCCTGCTGAATAACGATTCCAAGGAGGCACAGAGCACCAGCAATCTTTGAGTCCCTTCCCTCCATGTTCGAGCCTTGCTTGGGAGGACAGCAGCGAGCTATATTCGCCATCCAGTTGAGTAACCGGACCTGGTGGTGAGCAGAGAGCCAAGAATTACGAGAAAGCTTTTCGGAGTAACGTGTCATCCCTTGAATAAAAGATGCCAAGTCACCGTAGAACTCTCTAACCAGCTTGTAAACACCAGATTCTCTGCTGATGTTTTTGGTGTGGGTTCACCTGAACCTGAGAGGAGGACTTGGACATGGATAGTTTATTTGAAAGGAAATGTCGTGAAGCAGGAATGAGGGGACAAGCCTGAGTGGGAGATGAGGCAGGAGAGCAGGGAAAGCCAACACAAGGCTATAGTTCTTGGGGATCCTACTATGGCCAATGGGGACTCAGTTCTAGGACTTTCTGGACACCATAGAGTGCCTCGTGGAACTATCTGCTGGCAGGATGCATGGCTGAGGCATTTACCCACTAGTTCCCATTTTCCCTGACTGAGCATTGTCCTCATGTGTCAACAAAGGCCACAAGGGGCTATGTGCTTCAGGTGGGACCCTGTCAGCAGGAGGTAGGCCTGAGCTCACACAGAACAGGAGAGCAGAAATCAGAGGTGGACTGAGGAGGTGTGGTGTGGAGCTTGAATGGCTTCTGCTACAGCCTAGAACTCTAGAATCCTTCTTGGTTTCACTGATGTGAGCAACTTCCCTCAACTTTCCCCTGACCTATCTCCTCTTCCTATCTTCTCCATTCTTCCACATCTCTGTTCTTATCCCATATTCCCAGTGACAGTTTGTTTCTTTGACTCTGGATGGTGGATGGTATTTGTTTGTTTTTTAGTAGCTCCCAAATTCTGAAATCGTTAGCCCTAATTCTCATTGAGCCTTGTCAGGATCAAGGGTTGGGCCTTCTGAGAACCTTTCCCACGGGAGATGGTGGGGCCTCCTGAGGTTCCCCACAAGGGACTGAATTCTCCACTCCTTGCCGCATCACTGCTAGAGACCAGACTTGGAGGAAGACAGGGATGGGGAGAGTAGAAGGGGGAGACAAGTTATCTTGAGCTGCTGTCCTTAGCTGGGGGAGGGGGCTCCACTTTGGCTATGAAGCAGTTACTGTGGGATTCTGCTGTGGGACTGGTCTGCCAGGAAATCCTACCAATATCTGAGTATACCTGAGATGGAGAGATGGCTGGCCTTCCAGGGCTTTCTTGGCTTCTGTTTTGGTTTAAATGTTTAAGTATTGACCACAGTGAAGACATTTCTGCAGCCCTCTGAACCACATTCTGACCTGTTAGCTTTTTTGTGGGCAGTATTGGGATTAGTGTGCCATTCTTTGAGCATAAAAACTAAAGGCCCAAAGAGATGAAGTGATTTACCGGAAGCTGTGTCATTTTTCCCGGGTGGCGGAGTGTTCTAGAACCTGGGCCTCCTGGCTTCCTCCTGAGTTCTTTTTTTTTTTTCTCACAAATCAACCACAGAAACACCTAAGACTAAAATTCTAGAATGCTAGGTACACAAATTAGCTTCCTGCTGAGTTCTTGACTCTCCACTCCCTGCCTCCCACCCCAACCCCTGCCCACCAACACAGGAACACAACGTTTTATTTCTGGCTCTAACTTCAGACCTCTAGCCAGATTGTAGCTCTGTGGGGACAGGGCCTATGCTTTATTCCTCACATAACTCACTGCTCTTAGCCCAGGTCCAGGGCAGCACAGGCATTTAACAAAAACTACCTCATGTCCCTGGACGTAGAATGATCTGAGTCAGTGAGCACCAAAAAGGAGGATTAACTTAGGTCCCTCACCATGTAGGATCTGGCCCACCACACAATGTAGGCCTGTGTAGAGGGAACCCTTGCCGGTAGTTCTGTCTTCTTGCTAAATAGGATTCAGCTGCCACCTTTTTGGGGGAGTTCATTTCATTTCAGGTTCTGTCAAGGGCAGAGGGAGGGCACCCTCAGGGACCCCTGAGCTCTTACTCCACGGGGCTGACTTCCACCTGTCTCTGCTGTTCGGCACGTGATGGCCAACACAGAAGAATGGCTCTGCCGCATCTGTCCTTTGCCCAGGATTCAGCAGTGCTGTGGTCCCTTAATCTTTGGGGCAGGTCTGCTTTGTTAACCTCTGTTCTCCTCCCTCCTTCCCAAAAGCTCATGGGAAGTGCTGATTGGGGGTGGAGGCAACTCACTGCTTAGACAGACACCCTTAGAGCAGTACTGGCCAACCAAATGTTAGATGGGTTTTGTGAGATCACTCCATTTATTCCCGCTAGTCTTTGAGTTGTCAGAACTGTGAGTGGTTAGGGGCAAGGGGGTGAGGCGGGGTGCTGAGCTCCAGCAGAGCCTTTCAATAGGCAAAGAAAGGGTGGGCACTTTCTCCTGTTTCTCATGCCCAGGGACTATCCATAACCCCTGATTTTTTTTTTTAAAGATTTCATTTATTTATTTGACAGAGAGAGATCACAAGTAGGCAGAGAGGCAGGCAGAGAGAGAGAGGAGGAAGCAGGCTCCCTGCTGAGCAGAGAGCCCGATGCGGGACTCGATCCCGGGACCCCGAGATCATGACCTGAGCTGAAGGCAGCGGCTTAACCCACTGAGCCACCCAGGTGCCCCCATCCATAACCCCTGATTAAAATGAAAAGAGATCCTGCCGCCACCTCTCCTCGTGCACCACCCCCCACACCATTTCCCATCAGACTTTTAAATGAAATAATTTAACAACGATTATTGAGGTCCAGTTGCAGGTCCCATCATTTGGGGACTACAAAGAAGTGTTCGGTGTGTTCTCTGCCTTGGAGTAGCTTCTGGTATAATTGGAGAGACCAGGACACACGATGAAGACTAGGCCGGGCGGGTTTGGAGTGCCAAACGAAGGGCACGACCGCTGAGCAGATCGGAGTACTTAGAAGGGAGAGGAAGCACTTTGGATTGACAGGGATCAGAGAAGCTTCCTGGAAGAAAGGAGATCTCTGGTCCCTGAAGGCACACACTTTTCTTAAAGTAAGTGTTATAGGTATATTTCTTCGGAGTAGGACTTTATCACACATTTTTAACACATTCACCACCAACAACAATGTTAGGTTGCTAGGGATGAGCTTATTGAGTTCTTAGGTAGTCACCGTAGTATTGTTCATAATAGCCAAAGATTGGGACCAGCCTTGAACAAGGGGACATTGATTAACTAGACGGTGGTATCTAATATTCCCCATGTTGTGGGAAACCAGGCAACTATCATGCATCATTTACGCAGAATTTTACTTATTTATATCAAAAAATGTTTGCAGTGGATTGCTCAATGAAAAAAAATTAGGTTCTAAAGTAGTATGTTCAGTATGAGTCCATTTTATATTTGTTAACGTAATAACGTTAAAATATGACCATTTCATTTATCTTCTTTTTGCTTATCCATTTTCTGATTTTTGCTACATGAGCATTAACTAGTAAATGACTTCTGATGTTTGACCTTTTTTGAGGTAACAGGGTTGGAATGTCCTATAGTCTTTGGGGGGACAGGTCCACGGGGGTCACATGTCCCTTATTCTGTGGGGACAGGCCCTTGGCTCACACTGGTCCTCAATTCCTGAAAAGGCAAGTTAGCCAGCTGGGGATGGGGGGCACTGGTTCAGAGACCCATGCATGGGAGGAAGTGCAAAGTGTTCGCTCTAGTTATGGAAGCCTGGTTGTTCCTAGGCACGTGGCCACTGAGGCTGGGTTGTGGGGCCTGTGGGGGAGCCATATTTTTTTAAATCCAGCCTTCTTTGTGCTTTGTATTTTAGTCAGGGTATCACTGCTGCCCACTGTCTAGCTAATTATGGTGCTGGGAAGAAAAAGGTGCTTTTGAGAGTCTGAGCCTCTGTGGGAAAAGGTTACGAGACGAGAGTGACAGAGTCCATCTCTTCGCAGCAGCGGTGGGGGGCAGGGTCTCTGTTCCCTGAAAAGCTCCTTCAGATGACCTATTTGGTCTAGACTCTGTCTGTATCAGCAATAGCTGTCATCTGAATGTCACGTTAGGAGATTGGGTGCTTCCTTTTCCTTCCCTTTCAGCAGGTTTGAGATTAATGTGTACTATATTCTAATTTGAATGCTCATTAGTGTTTCTAAAATCCCCTTTTTATCACCTCATTTCCCCAAACTAAAGCCTTCCCTCTCTTCTCATTGCCTCTAGGCTCAAGTCCAGACTCCTCCGCCCTGCATCCAAAGGCGTTTCTCATTCCCACCCACCCGTGCTTCATACACCTTATTCTAACCACTGACCTTCTTAAACCCTCTGTAGTTCCTCAGAGCCAAACCATTTATACACCACAGCCCCCAGTACATTTGCATGCTGACTCCTCTCTGCCTCACCTCCAAACTGTTCTTTTTGTTAAAGCCAGTTCTCCTCTTTGTTCCCAGACCAGCCCCCCAGTTCTCCCTCCCCAAGTCTTCCCAAACCCCTGGGGAGCACAGTGATTCCTCCTGGGCCAAACACTTTCAGACAAGGGTTTGTACTGCTTTGTCTGGCATATTTTATGAAACTATGGTAAAAACCAAATAACGAGATTTACCTTCACAACCATGTCTATGTGCAGCTCAGTAGTGTGAAGTCGGCTCACGCCGTCATGCAACCCACCTCTAGGACTTTGTCATCTTGCAAAATTTAAACTCTATCCCCGTTGCACACCAACTCCTTATTTCGTTTTGCTTGGCATTTTATCAAGGACCGTGTTGGGATATCAGAGATGCTGAACTGTTTCTTTCAACGAGCGTTCAGTGGGCACCGGTGTTCCTGGCAAATCCTTAGAATGTTCTAGGGAAATATGAAACTGGAGGAGATACAGCCAGCAAACGTGAAGAGTTCACTTTATCATTTGTGTATGTCTCCTCCCTCCCTCAACAGGTGGTAAGAGAGGGACCTTCCTGTGAGCCACAACAGATCCTTTTTTTTGGAACAAGGCAGAATATTGTGACTAAATGCAGACCTAGTCCTCGGGTTCCTGTGATACCAACGATAGGGCTGGGTGTACCCTTAATCCATGTTATTTGCTAATTGCACATGCTCGTGCTGATTCTTGAGGATTCGAGCGGTCTTTATGTGCTTTTTTAACCAGACGGTGAATTTTTTTCAAGGAAAGAATTTTGTGTGTTCTTTCATCATAACAAGGTTACTTTTATTATTTTGTCTTATAATAAACACAATATGCGCTTGTCAAATAAATTTTTAAAAACCAGAAAATACAGACAGGCAAAGAACATCAATACCAGTAACAAATAGAGTCTCACTGTCCCAGAGATAACTGCTGCTAATTCTGTACTTCTGCCCTTCCAGATTTGACTTTCTCAGACACACATACAGATGTACTTTTTAGCCAAAGTAAAATAGCATCATGGATACGTACTTCTTTGATCAGCTTAATATTCATGGCTTGAATATCTTTACCTGTCAATAACTTCCTTTAATATGCCAGGCACCAGTTTGGACATGAGGAATAAGCAATGAACAAAACTTGCTTAAAGCTTACATTGTATGTTGAGATGAGGAGTGGGGCCAGGGAGAGTGACAGTAAAATGGACAAATGAACAGAATAATTCCAGATGCTGATAAGGGTTATTTAAAACACGTGAGAGTGACAGGAGAGCTTCCTATGTGGAGATCAGGGGAAGAACATTCCAGAAAGAGAACAGCTAATGTAAGGACCAAAGCTTGGGAATTAACTTGGCTCATTTGAAGAACCAAAAGAAAGCTAGGGTGGCTGAAACAGTGAGGAAGAGGGAAATCTGTGTATTGAGTCAGAGAGGTAGTGTAGATGGAACTTTTGATAGGGTCCTTGTGGGGCCTGGTAGGCTGTGGTGGAGTTTGGATTTTATTCTAAGGTCAGTGAGAAGCTGTTGGAGGAAAGGGGCCTTTTTTAGGAATGTTGCGCTCCATAAATGTAATTTATCTCATCACCAGATTAAAGGAGACAAAAACCTCACATAATCATTTCATTAGATTCAAAGAAAACTTTTGATAAAAGCCAACCCCCAGAAGAGAAGAACAACACACAACAAGCGATCTCGTGTCTTCACCGCGTGGGTTGTGAGTGGGACAGGGGGCAAGGATTCCAAAGACCTATTTCAAAATTAGGTAAATGCATGTAACTAAGTGAAAGAACCCAATCTGAAAAGGGCACATACTGCATGATCGAACCATGTGATGTTCTGGAAAAGGCAAAACCGGGGAGGCAATAAAAAGATCAGTGGTTGCCAGGGGTTAGGTGGGGAAAGGAATGAATATGCAGAGCACAGAGGATATTTAGGGAGGTCAAATACTGCGTACGATACCATAATGATGAAAACCTATTCTTAAACATTTGTCCAGACTCATAGGATATACAACACCAGAGTGTGCCATCATGTAAACTACAGACTATAAGTGATAAAGATAGGTCAGTGTGGGTTTATCACTTTAACAAATGTTCCGCTCTGGCAGAGGATGGTGATAGTGGGGAAGGCTGGGCATGTGAGGGGGCAGGGGGCAGACGGGGACCCTCTGTACCTTCCCCCTCCATTTTGCTCGGATTCTAAAAACTGCTCGAGAAAAGGAAAGTTCATTAAAAAAAAAAAAAACTGAAAAGACTGGAAAAAATAAATTCGACAAAACTTGGGGCACCGCCTGCTTTTGGTTTTGACTCAGGTCACAATCTCTGGGTCCTGGGATCAACTCCCACTAATGGGCTTCATGCTCAGCGGGTAGTTTGTCTGTGGATTCTCTCCCTCTGCCTCCCCCTCTGCCTCTTCCCCCTGTGTGCTCTCTTTCTCAAATAAATAAATAAATCTGAAAAAAGATGAGGCAAAACTAAACCACAGTGTTTACAAAGTCATGTTTTGGTAATAAAACTACTCCTCAGAAAGTAAGGAGGTGATTACAAAAAAGTCAAGAGAACAGTTACTCTTCGGTGGGAAGAGAGAAGAGTCTATAAATTGAAGAGAGACACGTGGTAGGCCTTTGGGGTGGTCGGTTTTGTCTCCTTTCATGAATGGTGATTACAATGGTGTCAGTCTTATAATAAGTAAGCTGTATTTTTGTTTTGTGCTGTTTTCTATATTTGTGTTATTTTAGCTATTAAAAAAAGTTTTAAAAAACTCAACAGCCGCCCATGATAAAACGGGATGAAAGGGAACTTTTTTCCACCAGATAAGAGTGACTATAAAAATACTAGAGTAAACATTTTCCTAAATGGGGAAATGTTGCAAGTCTTCACTTTAAGACCAGGATTGAAGCAAATATGCTTGTTATCGCCAGTGCAAAAATTCAAGAAAAAGAAACGAGAGGCATAAGAATTAGAAGAGAAGAAACAAAAGTCATTATTTGCATTATATGTCATTATTTGCAAAGAAAACACTGAACAATACACAGACTGTTAGAAACAGAATTTGTCGAGTTGCCTTGATATAAGATTAATACGTGAAAGTCACTTGCATTCTATATACCAACAACAAGCTAGAAAACATCAAGAGAAGATGCACCCAAAATACTGTCAGAGAACATTGAATCCTTAAGAATAAATCTAACAAAAAGTATACAGTTATCCATGGGTGGGGGAGTGTGTAATTTCATTAAGAGGTATTAAAAAGAGAATGAAATAAATGGAAGGAGATACTACCCTTCTGGGCTGGAAAACATGATACTATAAAGATAGCAATTTTTCACTTCTCCTCTGTTTGACCTCCAGATTCCAGTGAAAACCCCAACAGGGTTTTTCCTATTATTTGATAGAGATTCTGAAATTTTAAAGACAAAGTGGAAAGAAAAGTCTTGCTCTGCCAGCCACCAGGACTCAGTATGAAGCTAAGGTGGTCAAGACGGTGTGGTCTTCGCAGGAGAATAAACAAAACCACCAATAAAATAGATCACAGGGCTCAGAACCAGACTCACACAGTTAGGGAGCTTCAGTGTATGACAGAAGTAGAATGTCAGATCAGTAGGGAAGTAAAAATCTGTATAATAAATGGAATTTGAAAAAAATTCATATGCAAAAAGGTGAAATTGGATGCCTGCCTTACACCATATGCAAAACATCAACTCCAGATGGTTTAAGGATTGAAATATAAAAAAACCCCACAACTTTAAACCTTTTAGTAGGTAATGTAGGTGATTCTCTTTTAGAATTTGAGTAAGGAAGGATTCTTAAATAAGACATAGGAACTATTGACTACAAAATAAAAGTAGACAGGTTTGGCTCTAGTAATATTAAGAATTTTTATATATCAAAAGACCCCTTAAAGAAAGTAAAATGGCAATTTATAGACTGGGAAAAGGTCTTTGTTGCACACACCATCAGCAAAGGATTAGTGTCAGGGATGCACAGAAACCATATCATCGTATTAATAAGAAAAGCCTCAAATTGGGGTGCCTGGGTGGCTCAGTTGTTTAAGTGTCTGACTCTTGATCTCAGCTCAGGTCTTGATCTCAGGGTTGTGAGTTCAAGCCTGTGTTGGGCTACACGCTGGGTGTGGAGCCTACTTTAAAAAAAAAAAAAAAAAAAGCTCAAATGATCCAGTTTTTAAAAATGGGCAAATGACATAACAAGCTTTTCATAGGACAGGAAACACTTGAGATCAACAGGAAGAGATGTTCAATGCTGTTAGTGATCGGGGAGATACAAATTAAGACGACAAGTAGAATATTTTTAGCACCCATTTGGTTGGCAGAAGTTGAAAAGTTTTCTAATACCAGGTGTCAGAAAGGAACTGCAGCCACAGGGTCTTCAAAATTCCTGATCAAGTGCAAATTGTTGAATAGTTAAAATTCAACATTCACGTATCCTGCAATGCAGACATTCCACCCCTAGGACTATATCTAAGAGGAACTCTTGCACATGTACAATAAAGGACACGGACCAGACTATATCTTTTACAGTAATAAAAACCTAAGAAGTCTTACATGCCTATCAATGAAAGATTGAATAAACTAGGTCCATACAAACAATGGAATATTAGACAGCAATGTAAATGAACTATAGTAATACGCAACAATAAGCATAAATTTTAGTGAAGATTTTATCTTATTATTGCATGCCACATGATGTCCTTTTTTATTAAATAGCTTTGATAAAAACATACATAGTTATGCATTCTTACAGATGCAACAACCCTGTATATAAAGGAAAGCAAAGGAATGAGGATTCAGGATGAGGGCTGCCTAGCATGGGAGGAGGTAAGGAGATAGGGTTGTCCAAGGAGCCAAATGCCTGGATAGATGTAGATGATCATCAAGTTCCTAGCTTTCACTTTAGGTAGTAGATTTATGAATGCCTGTGTTAAAACAGTTATCTACGTAGCCAGTCAGGAAGGTAGCCAGCTCTGGCTGCCATGTGGAGAATGGGTTGAAAGGGTAAAAGTAGAGGCAGGATGACCAACCAGGAGACTGGTTGATAGCCCAGGGGAAGGGTGGTGCTTTGTACCTGGATCATAGCGGTTGCAATGGAGAGTAACAGACAGGGTCAGAGTATATTTGGGAGGTGATAGAGGACTTGCTCTGATGGCTTCGAGTGGGGAGGTAAGGAATATTCTATTATATGAAGCTACCAAAATTTATTTAACAATCAGCTCTTGTCATTTCGATTGTTCACAATATTTTTGGCTCCATGAAAAGGTCTAAAATGAATATCCCTGAAGCTTAATCTTCATATATCTAAACTAATTTCTTAAGTGCACCTTCCAGAAGTGAAATTTTTATACCAAAGCGTATGTGCATTTAACACAGCTTATGATACGTATGACCAAATTGCCTTCCTGAAGGGCTGGAGTGCTTTGACTATCACTAGCAGTGTGAGGCCATACCCATCCTTCCTTTTTTTCCCCTCCTTCCAGAGCTCTGTATTCAGAGTGGTCTCACTGGCAGTTGAGGGAACGTGTACTGTCCTAGCAATTACCCCTGGAATGATTTCTGTGGTTGTTCAGTCTTCCTCTGGCCCGGATCCTTACCACCAGAGAATGTTCTCTGTTTCCTTCAGTGGCCATCCTTAGAGCTTTGGATTCCTGCATTGGGTCCTTCTATGGAGCATATAGTCTAGGATATGAGATGGCATAAGCTCTTCCTTGGGAAAGGCTCTTTAACACGTGGATCAGAGAGAACTCTTCCCTTCTTTAATTCTAGAGTCTTCTACTCAGACTCTGCCTACCCCCAACCCTCAAAGAGCCCTGGGGATTTCTAACAAACCTGGCAGTTTTTCTGAGTCATTTGGGTAAAGGTTAAGCTGGCATATAAAAGAATTAATCAATTAATTACTCAAGTTCATGTCCCCTCAGAGCATCTGGAGCTGCACTATCCAAATATAGTAGCCACTAGCCACTGGAGGCAATTTAAATTAATTAAAAATAAATAATTTTAATTTCAGTTCCTTGGTTACACTAGACATTTCAAATGCTCAGTAGCACATGTGGCTAATGGTTACCATATTGAACAACACGGATCTGGACCATTTCCATCATCATAGAGAGTTCTACTGAACAGCATTCCAGAAGCTGGGTTACTCAGGATATGTTCTCAGGGGTCCTTTTATTTATTTTATTTTATTTATTTGGTGGGGGGGGGAGAGAGAGAATGAATGAGAGCGTGCATAAGAGTGGAGGGGGGCACAGAGGGAGAGGGAGAAGCAAGCTCCCCAGTGAGCACGGAGCCCCACTGAGGGCTCAACTCCAGGACCCAGAGACCATGACCTGAGCCAAAGGCAGACACTTAACTGACTGAGCCACCCTGGTACTCCCCTCGGGGTCCTTTTAAATGTGGGATTGGAATGCTCAGTAAGGGTAGGTGGAAGTAATTGGTATCAGCATGACTTGCTGGATAGATAAATCCTTGCTGATCTGGAAATCAGTTCTTATTATATCTAGGTTCTTTTTACCTTTTCCTCTTTGTCCTTGACCTGGGGACTCTAGTTCTATGCCAGTTATGTCTTAAGAACTGTGTGTATGTATATTTTATAAGAGAAATCTGATTGCTAGTTCATGACATTGACTGACCTAGGCCAAAGCCATTTTCCTCCAGCGCAAGAGCCTGGAAGGGAAATCCCAGGGGCAGCGCCTGACGTGTGGGCAGGCGGTGGTTCTGCCTGGGTCTGCAGTGGCTGGAGGGAAGAACATTACAGTGGAGCCAGGGACTCCAAGTTCTCCATTCCTTCCTGTCACCTTGGTTTCTTCTTGCCCAGAATGAGGATGACGCCACTCCGAAACATTCTCGAGTTGCAAGAAAGGGGTGCTTAAGGGTGATGGAGCTCCAGATTCTGTCTTATTTCTACCATCCTGGGGCCATGGTTCGTTAGCATCTGCCTCTGTCCCTTCCCTGTGTATGTCCAGACCCTGCTGTGAGAAGCACTCTTTCCAGTGACCTAAATATAGCCCTGGGAGCCCCAAACGCCATATTCTAGTCTTGGCTTGTGCACTGACTCATGGTATGAGTCTATGTAAGTCACTTCCCCTCTCCTCCCAATGGGTCATCAGGGGTGGAGGAGGGATAATGGCCCTGAGTCACCTTCCAGAGAGGAGCTAATTAGGGCTCATTGAGGCAAAAAAGTGGCAAGTTGAAAGAGCAATGGAAAGAGTGGGACTCGAGTGGGGCTCTGAGGAGGGGCCTGGCTCTCTCGCTGCCTGGGCACTCTGCCTGCTCAGACCTGGATCTATGGTTAGCTTCAGATGGGCTGTAAACCTTCCTGAGTGAGGTTGGTTTCTGTGTGGGCACATCCCAGAAGACAAAGGTGGAGTGCCTCTGTGCCCAAGGAAGGGAAGCTGAGCAAGTGTCCAGGCTGGAAGTCAAAGCCTGAGTAAGTTATAGGAATATGGTCCTCCAGAGAATGCAGCAGAAGGGTCATAAGCTAGGTCTGAGGACACCTGGGTCTGGATCCTGCTGTTGACCTTCAACTGCTCTGTGACACTGGTTGTTGCTTCGCTTCTCTGTGTTTACTGAGCTCTCTGTAAAATGAGTTCACTTCCCCTGTCCTAAATACTGACAGTGGCTGTTATGGAAAATAAAAAAGAATTGAACAAAAAGTAGCATTTGTTATGTTTTCCTTTTTTGAAAGTATAAATGCCCATCATCAGAAATGTTGAAACCCCAGAAACACATCGTGAAAAAAACAAAAATGATTCAGAATTTTACCACGCCAAAATATATCCTCTTGGTAATTTTCCTTCCAAATTATTTTTCCATGCATGTATTTTTTTTCTCCATACTAGATCTTAATGTTATAATTTTACATATTACTTTTTCTCACCTATTATTATTATATGGTGATTATTATTTTTTTTTCTTTTTTTTTTAAAGATTTTATTCATTCATCTGATGGAGAGAGATCACAAGTAGGCAGAGAGGCAGGCAGAGAGAGAGAGAGGAGGAAGCAGGCTCCCCGCTGAGCAGAGAGCCCGATGCGGGACTCAATCCCGGGACCCTGAGATCATGACCTGAGCCGAAGGCAGCAGCTTAACCCACTGAGCCACCCAGGCGCCCCTATATGGTGATTATTTACCCATTCCATTAATTGTTCTTCAGGAACCTGAACTTTAGGGACACTTGAGTGGCTCAGGTGGTTAAGTGTTTGCCTCTGGGTCAGGTCATGATCTCCAGGTTCTGGGATCAAGCCCCACGTCGGGCTCCCTGCTCAGCAGGGAATCTGCTGCTCCCTCTCCCTCTGCCTCTCCCCCCTTTTTGCATTCTCTCTCTCTCTCTTAAATAAATAAATAAATAAAATCTTAAAAAAAAAAACACCTGGATTTTAATGGGTGATGTTCTATCATTTGAAAGAACAAAACTTTATTTAACAAATACCCAAGAGTAGGCCATTCCAAATATTTTCTTATTACAAATAAATGCTTTGTTGAGCTACTTTGTATATAAATCTTAGTATTCATTTCTTTCCTTATAATAAATTCTTAGAATTGAGGTTTTAGGGCCAAAGTTTAAAGCTGATACAGTTAAACACACACACACACACACACACAGAAGGCATTGATGGGAATGGTGGTGAATTCATGTGCACTCAATATCCTCATGTATCTATTGCAATTGTGGAATTTCTGGGTGTGTGAGGTAGATGTCTCCATGACCCTGGTGGGGATCTAGAAGTGGGGATAGAATTTTACAATAGAATTAGTGCCTCCTCCTCTCTTGTAGAATTGCCTAATGCCAGGAAAACAAATCACTGATGGTAAGAAAGTTTTCAGTACGAGAGGGGAGGGATTTTAGGCCACACACCCTTAAAAAAAAAAAAAAAACCAACAAATACAACTAAGTGTTTGAAACTCTGGGGTCCAGTCAGTACCCTCATAACTTGTTAATAACATGAGCAGGTCACATTATTTCCTGGGCTTGGGGAGACAAATCCTTAACCTCTGGGACATGAGGGAATGCTGGGGACATGTACTGAAAGTGGGTGCATGTGAACTCATTGAACCACAACGTGGTAAAAGTTGTTCTTTTGCCTTTCTCATCACGAGATGGAGGGCTGACAGGCTGACAAGAGAGACAGAGGCGATGAAAGCAAGTTATCTGAGGGACCAAGAGGGACATGAGGCTAGGGAGCCTCAGGAGGAATGTCCTAGAGCTCTGCATGGAAAATCCTTTTAGAGGAGCAGCCCCTGGGTGGCCCAGGCCCTTCAGCTGGGCCTGGCACGGGATCCACTCTGTGCTGGGGACCATTCCCAGACTGAGACACTGATGCCTCCCACGAAGCGGAGACCTTGTCTTTGGACACTCGCTACCTTGGGATTCAACTCTCTGGGAGGCAGCTTTAGTGCTTTGTCTGGGCACACTCACAGCCACCTTCCCTTTTAGATCTTACGATAGGCTGGCTGCTGCCCTGTGGGAATGGGGGAGAGGAAAGGAGGAGGCCACTCTGACCCATCTGCTTACCTTCAGCACAGAGACTGTGAGAGTCGTGACAGAACATCTTGCCTGAAATGGATCCTCCCTGTCCACAGGAATGTGCACTCCTCCCCAGCCTTGCGGCAGCCAGAGACCTCGTGTCATAAACAGAGGCTGTGGTACGGAGCAGCCGGGCTAAGTTAATCCCCCAGACGTCAAAGCTTGGCCTGGCAGAGATGGGAGCGGGGCTGATAAGGCCTCATGAAGGGAAGCGGGAGAGCAGAGGCGTGGCGCTCAGGCTGGTGTGTACCCCTGTGAGGGCAGTTTCTGATGGAGGCAGATGATAAAAGCCCACCCAGGGACAAGACCCCTTCTCAGCCTGTTTAGAGTACCGTGCCAAAGGACCGCTCTTCAGAGCCTGTGCCCCAGCTCGCTGCACTGGGGGAAAGCAAGGCACTTTGCCGGGGCTGGGAGGAGGATAGTATCTGAAACCCAAAAAGAAATGATATTGGCATTGACTGAGCCCACCCTGAACCAGAGGACAGGTAGATCAATCCTGATACATCCCAACTCCCTGAGAACTTGAACCTGGCTGTGCAGTCCTGAGGGGCGCTCTGCTGGTCCCCTTGCAGCTCTCTTGTTCTCATGGACTATGACTAGAAGACAAGCCGCTGAGGCGCTCTGTGAGCTGCTGTCAATGGGCGGGGTCATGTGGAGCGCTGTAGGAGTTCCGAAAAGGCAGAGATCGGTGTGGGCTGAAGCGATTAAAACAGGTTTCACAGAGAATGGGGCCAGGACCCGGATCCACCATGAAGAGGGAGGGAGGAGGCAAGGAGGGCCCTTAGGGGGGATGGGAACAAACAGGACAGCAGTGAGGGGTCCTGGGTACCCCGGATGGAGCAGGGAGGCTAGGGATAGAGGAGCAGTGGGAGGGCGGGGAGGCAGCCAGATTGTAGACTGTTTAGAATTCCAGGCAGAGGAGTTTCAACTTGATTCCATAGCAAATAGAGAGTAGAAAGAACCCCTAGTGTGAGGAAATGTGGGAAGCCATGCCTTGCTGATTACTCCCACTGAATTAATTCCTTTTTGCCCTCAGTGAGGCCTGCTAACCCCCTCAAAGGCCTCTTCTGAGAGCTGAGCTGAACGACTCTGGCTCCGTTATGCTCTGTGGCTGCCTTGGCCTTGGGGGAAACTGCAGACCCTTCCTTCTCCAGCCATGCCTCCGGACGCTGCTCTGGTCCTCATTTTTCTCCACTCTAGTATCTCTTCCACGCTGGTGGCCTGGGGCTTGTCAGCACTGTGGGCAGTGGAGAGGATAGACATACTGGGTACTTGCCCTGGTCCAGGCTCTGTGCTGGAACACGGACCTGAGCAGGATCCACCCAGCCTCTTTCATCAGAACTCACAGTTTGGTAGCACCAGATGAAGTACCACACGGAGAGCATGATAGGCAGCTGCCTGCCTCCAACGCTAAATAGAGTCTTCCTCACAGCATGCTGGAACCGTGGAGCCCTCGATGAAGTCCTGGGAGTTCTGAGACCTGTCCCTTGAATTCCTTACTTCTGAGGTACCTAGACTAGAATCAGAACTTCAGCCTGACTCTACACAGCCACCTGGGCTCTCTGGGTTAGCACCCCTGTGTTGAGGGAAGTGGGGAGGGGGCAGTGGCATGACTGACACCATCCAGCGAGGTAGGTGAAGGTTCTAGAAGAGTCCCACTCGAAGGCGATCCAGAGCAGGGAGGGAAATGGCTGCTGGGAAGGCCAGTGCTCTCCCCCATGGCCATGTCTGCAGGCCTTCTGACCTACAGACTCTGTAGCCCTGGGTTTGGGAAGAAGGGGTCAAGCCACCTCTGGGAGCAGGGATGACCAAGGGGGCATGGCCCAGGCTGAGATAAGCAAGGCTGTCAGGCTGGGGCTGGGTGTGAGCCACGGCCACAGCTCTCTCTCTGCCAGGGCTGAAAGCACATGCAGCGAGCCCAGCCTGAATCCTACTGGCTCCCCTCTGGGCCCTCATTTCTGGATCAGTCACACCACAGGAAGCCCTTCTGGGGAGCTGCTGCCGCCACTGTGGATGCTTCTGCCAACTCCTCCCAGCCACGGCTGCACCCCAGGAGCTACGGCTTAGCGTCTCCATCCCTCTCGGGGCCCCCTCTGAACAGCATCTACAGAAACCTCTTTTCTGCACAACCAGCTGCTGGTGGGGGGTAATCAAGTTGAGAGCTGCAGAGATTTCAGCCATTTGGGAAAGGCAAGTAGGAGGGAGATTCCCCAGGGAAAAGGAGCCACCTGGCGAGCCCAGAAAGTCTGGGGAGAGGAGTGTTAGGAGGAGGAGACAGGGAAAGAAACTGGGAGGCAAACTCTGTATCGAAGCCAGGAGACTGTGGAGGTTGGTGTCGGCATTACGAAGAGTCCTAGTCTGAAGAGATGGTTTTCTCCCCACAGTGACCCTACCTTTCAAAACCATTCTTTCCCCACAGAGCTCTTTGGAGTTGGGGGTGTTAAATGGCAGCCAGAGAACTTGGGCTTCTCTTGGAAGATGGACGGTCTTCCTGTTCCTCCCCACTTCAAGGCTCTCTGCCTAGGAGTAGTGGCCATGGGAGTAGAGTGGCTGGCCTGGAGGGACTATACTGCCACCTGCCTTGTTCCAGGAGCGGAAGCTTCTTTGCCTCTTCTTTCCTGTGTGTCTGAGGGTCTAAGGGTCTACTTTCAAGAGGTTCACTTTATCTTGGAGACAGCCTTAGAAGGAGCACAGCAAGGTAGAAGGAAGATAGAATGGGGGCACCTGGGTGGCTCAGGCAGTTAGCCGTCCAACTCTTCATTTCAGCTCAGGGCTCAATCTCAGGGATGTGAGTTTGAGCCCCATGTTGTAATTTTTTTTAAAAGAGTGAATATTTGGGGAGATACCGTGAACATGCTATGAATTAGAGAAATCCCCCCAAATTTCTGAGGCTGAATGTCTGTAGGACAACTGCCTAGCTCGATCTGAAGCCAGGGCCCAGCCTCGAGTCAGGGGAGAGTTAGGCTGCCTCACCTGAGTGTCCCTGGACCCTCCTCAATGGCTGGGTTCTTCCCCATGTGGGGAGAGTTCAGGGGCTACTGTTACCAAACCCACCCACTGCCAGATGTTCAGGGAGTGAGAGGAAGGAAGATAGAGTGATAAGCAGAAATGTCCCAGGAGCTGGCTATGTGGAAGGGCTGCCCTGGTATGTGATGGGCCTTAGGATTTTGTTTTGTTCTGACTTTCCCAAGCTTTGTAGTTTTCCATGAAGTATTCTCACATATGATCTCTTATATTAGTTATATAATATTGCATTACAAAATTATCTCGAGGGGTGCCTGGCTGGCTCAGTCGGTTAAGCATTTGCCTTCGGCTCAGTTCATGATCTCAGGGTGCTGGGATCAAGCCCGCATCGGGCTCCCTGCTCAGCATGAAGCCTGCTGCTCCCACAGCTTGTGCTTTCTTTCTCTCTTGCTCACTCTCTCTCTCAAATAAATAAATAAAATAAAATAAACTACCTCAAAACTTAATGGTCCTAGATAGCAAAAACCACTTATTATCTGGCAATTTCTGTGAGAATCCAGATACAACTAGGCTGGGTGGCTTGTGGCTCAAGGTCTTTCAGATGGGGGCAGTGCTGTGGGCATCCAGCACCATGGGCATCTCCATGTCCAAGTGGGACTGAAGGGTCTGCTTCACAGCTCGTTCATTTGTCATGGGGAGACTTCGGGAGATCTGCTTCCAGGCGCACCCCGTGAGACTGTCCGCAGGGCTCCCTTACACCATGACAGCTAGCTTTCCCTAGGACAACAAGGAAGCCTGGTCTATTTATACCCTAATCGCAGACCTGACATCCCATCACTTGCCATTTTCTGTTTGTTAGCAGCAAGTCACTAACTCCAACGAATACCTATGGGGAGAAGATTATAGTGAATGCCAAGAGGCGGGATTATTGAGGATATTTTATTTTTTCATTTTTTTAAAAAAAGATTTTATTTATTTATTAGAGAGAGAGAGAGTGAGCAAGAGAGAGAGCTCCCGTGCACAAGCAGGGGGGAGGAGTGGAAGGAGAGGGAGAGGCAGACTCCCTGCTGAGCGGCGAGACCTATGCAGGAGCTCAGTCGTGGGACTCCGGATTCATGACCTGAGCCCAAGGCAAACGCTTAAGCAACTGAGCCACCCAGGTACCTACTGGGGGCATTTTAAAGGCTACCTGCCACACCTCTCATGTCAGCCCCACAACACCTCTACGCTAGGTAGTAGAAGTGGTCCACAGGTAAGGAGGAAAGGAGCTTAGGAGGGGAGGGTCTCTGCTCAGGACCACAGAGATACTACATGATAGATTAGAATTGGACCTTAACCTTTGTTTCCATCTGACTTCAATTTAGTAGTCTTACCTGGATGCCTAGCTGCCTGTCCATCCCATTGCCTATTGGTATTCTTGCTTGGGAATCGGGGCAGGCTTGAGTTGACTGAGCGTTCCGGTCTTTGACGCTGCGCGGCTGGCTGCTCAATGCTTCCTGGCTGTTTCCAGAGTGTCAGGGCTCATAATCATTTTCTTCAGTAGCAGGCACAATTTCTCCTAGACTCCTTTTTATTTTTTTTAAGTAAATGCTTTATTTTAGAAGTTTTTTAGCTTTACAGAAAAATTGTAAAGATGGTCCACTGGGTCCCGTATATCGCCCACCAGTTTAAGACGTTAATTTTAACATCTTACGTTTGTTACAATTAATGAGTCAATATTGACGCATTATTAACCAAAGTCCATCCTTGTATTCATATTTTCTTATTACTCTTTCATAGTTGAGCCAGGCGCTGGGCTAGACATTACTGTGATGAATTCTTTGACCAGTCCTGTAAGGTTGGCACTGTTATTATCTCTATGTTGCAGAAGAGGAGAGCGAGGCACAAAGAGATTAAGTCACCCGGCAAGATCAGAGCTGTGCACAGAGGCAAAGGAGCATTTGAACTGTGTTCTCTCTCACTCCGGAGTAGTGCTCTTAACCATTTATACTTCTCCTCCTCCCTCTCATTCTCAGATTCCTGCTCCTACAAAAGGAATTGTACATGTAAGCACTAACATCTGGCTCTACCCTTGGGGCCTAAGCTTATGGGAGCGATAAGAAGATGCCAGGAGACTGACAGTCTTGTAATGACCTCCTGCAGCCTTAGCCTTCTCATCTGTGGAATGATAGGATTAGATTAATGAGCCTGGGTCTCCTCTGCCTCCGACTTTCTGCAACCTTGTCAGTCTGTCCAAAAGCCTTTGTTTGAATAGATGTATTTTACTTGCAGCTCCAAAAATTACTCTTTTTTGACTCTGGGGTCTGGTGCCCCTTGGGAGTTCCAAGGAGTTAGAAAGAACCAATTGCTGAGATGCCCTCCAGCTCTGGGATGTGGAGGGCTTTACTGGAACGTGCTGAGGTGGGGCTGTGGGGTGAAAATCTACTGAGCCCTACGGACTGTTTCCTTCTCCACCAGCTGCAAAGAAAGCCTGAAGCCTTGGCAGGACAGTCCCAGCCCCATCTTGACCGCCCCAGTCAACCTGCCTTGGTGCTGCCTGAAATTCCCCAGATGGCCCTTGGGCTTTGGAGGGCCACCCTGCCCTGTGTAACTAGGTGGGCAAGACTATTCACAGGGTTTCTCCTGCAGTGTACCTCCCAGACATGGCACCCGGCTCTGTGTCAGCCTCTCTGACCTTGCTCGAGTGCTATGTACTGGCCTGGGGTCCTTGACCTCATGCCCAGGATGGGTAGAAGACAGCAGACACCATGAGAGCAGGACCAGAGCCAGGGTGGAAGCCTGCGCCCAGCTGGGCCATACAGCAGGGTCTGTTCCTCGAGTGGGAGGCTCCCATCTGTGCCTCTCTGGCCCTGGGAGCTAGTGGAATAGGGACACAGGGACCTCACTGCAAGTTCTTGCAGAGCCGGGAAAGGTGTTTAGACCAGCTCTTTTTTGTTTTCCTTCTTCTTCCTTTTTACCAGAAGGTAGAGCATCGGAGAGGCTGGAACTGATTTTGGTTCCAAGTTCAAGATTGCTTGGGTTAGCATTGGCTGAGTGATTGCAAGAGGTTTAAGAAGGAAGAGGTCCAGAGACGTTCCTAAGTTATTGAGGGTGGCCTACGCATTCACACACATGTAGTGCGTATGATAAATAGACATCCGTGACACACACACGAGGCACTTGTGTAGCTGCATTTTCCAGAAACATCTTTTCCAGAGATGGTTTGGCTGCCAGCCCCCATAGGAGGCCCACAGCCCACATACAGACCAGGAAATGGGTTTTCCACATCCAGGGAACATTTACGGCATCGAAGGAGTCATTATCTGGGTCTGTCCCCCTCTAGGTTTAAAGCGGAAGTGACTGGGACCTGTGGGGTGGCCTCAGAGGCCCTTTAAGGGCAGGAGCCCCTGGCCGGGTCCCATCTGGAGAGCTGCTGTCCCCAGGCTGAGGGCTGAGAACAGTGGGTCCTGAGGTTGGGGTGGAGGAGTAGGAGTAGGTAATTTCTGAGGCCTCTAACCCGTGTGGAGAAGGGATGGGGGATGGCAACAGCTGAAGTAGAGAATTTCGGGGTTCTAAATGTTTAATAATTTAGACCTTGACTGGCAGAAAAAAACTCCTGGTAAATTATTCTATTAAGAAATATGTAATTTTTGACCCTCATTGAAAGTGTGTTTGTCCTGCTTTTGTCCCCAAGCCCTCAGGAACCCTGCCCCTTGCTCTTTTATGGTGTAGATGGCCACTCACAACCCTCAGATCCGTGTGTTGCCAACTTAACCCAGATCCCCCTCTTGGCTGGCCCAGGCCTTCTCCCCTCCACTTGTTTGGTTGAAGCATTTTGGAGTACCCCATTGCCGTCCACAGCCGATTTTGTCCCCAGTTTGCCAGGGAGAAAGAGATACCCACCTTGGGGGTGAGGGGAGGAAAAGAGTAAAGGGGGAAGCTTGAATCGTTTTCACATTATAACCTCTTCAGGCAGTTTTCTCAGTGAGGAGGGGAACTCAAGTGAAGAATTGGGATGAAAGCTTTTGGGGTGAGGGCATGTATTTCTAAAGCCACGGGATTATTTCTCCTTTGTGAAACCTTTTTATCCCCCAGACCACACCAGGCCAGGGAGGACTGTATATCTGGGAAATGCAAGCTTCTAATTTTTCTTTTCCTTTTTTTTTCAATTTAAAGTTTTAATTTAAGAATTACACAAGAGGGTGGCTCAGTCGGTTAAGTGTCCAACTCTTGATCTCGGCTCAGGTCTTGATCTCATGGTTGAGAATTTGAGTCCCGCATTGGCCCAGCATGGAGGCTACTTTAAAAAAATTTTTTTAAATAAAATAAAATAAAAATTACACAAGTGCTTAATTGAGATAAATTAAGAAGTATGAATGATGAAACAGAAAAAAACACCCGAGAACATTTATCATCTGACCACCCAGCAGTGCAACTGGAAACATTTTGGAGTAAATGCCTCCAGACCTTTTGCTGTGTTTTATTTTTTTTAAAGATTTTATTTATTTATTTGACAGACAGAGATCACAAGTAGGCAGAGAGGCAGGCAGAGGGAGAGGAGGAAGCAGGCTCCCTGCTGAGCAGAGAGCCCGATGTGGGGCTCAATCCCAGGACCCTGGGATCATGACCTGAGTGGGGCTCGATCCCAGGACCCTGGGATCATGACCTGAGCCGAAAGCAGAGGCTTTAACCCACTGAGCCACCCAGGCGTCCCCCTTTTGCTGTGTTTTAAAGACCGTTTTTAAAATGGGGCAATACTATACCTACTGTCTCATAGCCTGTCCCTTTTTTCATATAAAAGTATGTAAGAACATCTTTCCTTGCCAAGAACCGTCATTTTTATGCCGTCATTAAAAAAAGGTCGCATAGTACATCATTGTATCATACAACTATAATTTGTTTTGCCAATTATTTATTAGAAATTTCGTTTTTAATTTTTTGTTATTCCATTTGTACTTCCAGATGCATTTTTTTTTGGTATATTCTTTCTTCCTCAGGATGAATTCCCAGATGGAACTGTAGGGACTAAAGATATATACCTTTTAAGGCTTGTGATACTTGTGGCTAAATTACAAATCAGAAAAATCATACCAGTTTATAATTCACCACCCGTGTTGGTCTATTTGTGCACACCTTACTAGGTTTCCTTTTTCTTCCTTTTTTTCCTTTAATATCTGATATGCAAAATGTTATTTCATTTTAATTTGCTTTGATTACCATTTAGACTGAACATTTCATTTATTAACATTCTGTGTTTATGTCTTTGTGCATTTTTTCTCTTGAAGTATTTGTCTCTTCTTATTGTTTTACAAGTTTCTTCCTCTAGCAAGTGTGTTAACCTATTTCGTTTAGCAAATGTTACATACAGTAGTTTTTCCAGGTCGCCATTTGTGTTTGACTTTGTGACATTTTTTTGCCCTGAAGATTTACCTTTTTTTAAAGTGGTAAACATCTTAATATTTATTTTAGGGCTGCCTTTTGGTCCATGGTTAAAAAGACTTTACTGTTTCTGAGTTACATAAACATCCACCTAAGTGTTCTAGTGTTTTATTTAACATTTAAATCTTTTAACTATCTGCAATGGATTTTTGTGTGTTCTAAGAATGGTATCTTAAAAATCTTAATTTTTTTATGCCAGCACCTTTTTGGGCAATCCATTTTTTCTCTCTTAATATGAAATTTCACTTACATTCCATATGTATTTATAATACGACATTTTAAAGATTTATTATTTGAGAGAGAGAGAGAGCATGCATGGGTTGAGGGGCAAAGAGAAGGAGGGAGAGAATCTTGAGCATACTTTGCAACGAGCTCAGACCCCGATGTGGGGTCCGATCTCACAACCCTGACATCATGACCTGAGATGAAACCAAGAGTCGAACGTTTAACCAACTGAGCCACCCACACGTCCCTATAATATTACATTTTATATAAGCATTGTCACCCTTAATGAAGACATGATTGTTTCTTGCCTTTATAATATATTCTACTGATCAATCTATTCTGATGCCTCATCCACAATTTTTTTAAAAAATTTTATTTACTTATTTGACAGACAGAGATCACAAGTAGGCAGAGAGGCAGGCAGAGAGAGAGAAGGAAGCAGGCTCCCCATGGAGCAGAGAGCCCGATGTGGGGCTCTATCCCAGGACCCTGGGATCATGACCCGAGGCGAAGGCAGAGGCTTTAACCCACTGAGCCACCCAGGCGCCTCTCATCCACACTTTTTAAAAAAAAATCCAGTTGGTTAACATACAGTATAGTGTTAGTTATAGATGTACAATACAGTGACTCAGCACTTCCACACATCACAGCAAGGGCAGTCCTTCATCTCCATCACCTATTTCACAGCCCCCCACCCACTTTCCTTCTGGTAAACATCAGTTTGTTCTCTATAGTTAAGAGTCTATTTCTTGGTTTGTCTCTCTCTCTGTTTGCCTTTGCTCATTTGTTTTGCTTCTTAAATTCCATATATGTGTGGGGCACCTGGGTGGCTCAGTGGGTTGGGCCTCTGCTTTCGGCTCAGGTCGTGATCTCAGGGTCCTGGGATCGAGTCCCACATTGGGCTCTCTGCTTGGCAGGGGGCCTGCTTCCTCCTCTCTCTTTCTCTGCCTGCCTCTCTGCCTACTTGTGATCTCACTCTATCAAATATAAATAAAATCTTTAAAAAAATTAAATTCCATATATGCGTGAAATCATATGGTATTTGTCTTTCTCTGACTGACTTCCTTTGCTTAGGGTTATACTCTCTGGCTCTGCCGTTGTCATGGCAAATGGCAAGATTTCCTTCTTTTTTATGGCAAAGTAATGTTCCACTGCATATATATACCACATCTTCTTTATCATTCATCAATCCATTGATATGTGGCTGTTTCCATAATGTGGCCATTATAGATGAAGCTACTATAAACATCGGGGTGCATATGTACCTTCAACTACTCTGTTTGTATCCTTTGGGTAAATACCTAGCAGTGCAGTTTTTGGATCATGAGGTAATTTGATTTTAACTTTTTGAGGAGCCTCCATACTACTTTCCAGAGTGGCCGTACCAGCCTGCATTCCCACCGGCAGGCTTCCCCTTTCTCCACATCCTCGCCAGCACCTGTTCTTTCCCATATTGTTGATTTTAGCCGTTCTGACTAGGGCAAGGTGGCGTCTCGGGGTGGTAGTTTTGATTTACATTTCCCTGCCTCATCCACACTTTTTACATTATTGTAGCTTTATAGTACATTTAATTATTTAGTTATTTAAAAGATTTTATTTATTTCAGAGAAAGAGAGAGAGCACACAAGTGAGCACAAGCAGGGGGAAGCCGCAGGCAGAGGGAGAGGGAGAAGCAAGCTCCCCGCTGAGCTGAGGGCCCGATGTGGGACTAGATTCCAGGACCCTAAGATCATGACCTGAGCCAAAGGCAGAGGCTTAACCCACTGAGCTACCCAGTTGCCCTTTAGAGTACATTTCAATATGTGACAATACAAGTGCCCTTTTTAAATTTTTCTTGGCTTTTCTCAAATATTTATTCTTCTGGATGAGTTTGAGAATCAATTATGCCCTTGGGATTTTGACAGGAATGGTGTTAAATTCAGAGATTAACTTGGGAATCTTTACATAGTAGAGCACTACAGTTATTCTTTCAATTTATGTCTTTCTGCTTGTTCCTTTAGCAATGTTAGAGCCTGGTTTCCTGTTGGTAGATCCTGTACATTTCATAGTGACTTTATTCCTATCATTTTATAGTTTTACTGACACTGTTCGTGGAATGGTTTTTTTTCTTTTTATCCTATCTTCCAAGTGCACATTGCTTATATACACGGGGATTCTTGATTTTTGATATGATGATTTTGTAACTGGAAGGGAAACATGCTGTCTTCCGGTTTTTCCTTCGGTGGGTTTGTGCCAAAGGCGTGTTTGACCTAATTTAAGGCTATTTAATTTCCTTCTGGATCTGGGCCCTAGCTCCTCCCTGTCATTCCCTGCAGTTGCAGCACAGAGTTTGGGGAAGGAACGGCCGGCACAGTTGGCTCCTTGTCAGCTGCCTCCTGAGGACGGGCGTGTTGGGAACCAGATGCCCACCACAATTTTTCCTGACTCCGGCCCTGGCCATGTGGACACCGGGGAAGAAGGGACTTAACCATCTAGTGAAAAATCGGCGCACGCGTCCAAGCTGTGGTAGGCAGAGAGACCCTGGAGGAGGTAGTATTTAGATTACATTTGGTGCCAACCCTGGGAGCTCTCAGGAAACGCTCCAGGGCCTGTAAATGCCATACGCTTGGCATCTGGGATAGCTGAAGGCATCTGAGGTGGTTTTGACTGTGACTCAAAGGCAGGGGCGGATCAGCTTCTTTTCTCATCACGTTGGAGAAGCTGGGGTCAGGCCGACTGAATGGACTCCAGGATGGTGCTGGTGCAGCTGTGTGCTCCCTCTGAGGAGGAGGGAGACTCGGCGACGTTCAAGATGCAAGGCAAAAAAGGAAAACTGGTTGTCCTCATTTTTATGTCTGAAGCAAACAGAGCTGAAAGATTTTGTGGAGAGTGTTAAGAAATCCCTTCAGGTTTTACACATTCTACTTTGGTTAAGCGTAAAGACGGACAATGCCGTTTCTGTTTGTACCGCTTGGAGTTATTTCCCAGTGATGAACCTTCTTACCTTTGCACCCCCATTCCTCCCCCCTCCCCACCGCCACACCCTCTCTTCCTTGCTCTCTGGTCTTTTCTGCATAGGCTGATGCCAGAGAAGACCCCAGAGCTACCCTAGAGGCCAGCCAGCAGCGGGATACAGGGGCTAGAATGATTAGCGCAAGATGGGGAGGGATTTGGGGAGGGGAGCACGGACTTGGACATGGACATCGATGGCTGGAGTGGGGAGTGAAACTTGGAACCCTGATTTGGGGTAGGGGACCAATAAGGCTTGCCTGCGTTTTCTGGTGCCTGGCTCTGAGTGTCCCTCTAGCGGGAGGTGGGGACATTGCTCTGGTCCTTGTGGCCCTATAAAGGCCATCTACTTATGACATGGAGTTTTATCAGCCTGGCCTTCAAAGTCCAGTCATGTGCACAGACCTATCTGGGGCCCACACCAGGTCCTTTTCTCTATCCCCTTTCCTTTTACCACCAAACCCCACTGGAAATCCATGTCGTTCTCCCAGTCTTCCAAAGAAGGAAACACTGCAGCCTTGGTTGGTATTTTACTCCACTATTTTGAACCATCTTGTTCCCAGAATGTGCTATATTAGAGCTAGCGTAGTCTTCTTACAAAATAAAACCGTCATCCTGTGGCATGACTTAGACAATGTGGAGAACAGACACCTTTTTTTCTTTTTTCTTTTTTCTTTTTTTTTTGTAGAACCCTTTAGGGACTTGAAAGACTAAGTTTGCCTTTGAACTGTTGCCAGCACAATTAAGTAAAAATCATATTTGTGAAATGACGGGAGCACTGCCTGGCGCCAAGTAAAATCACATTGGTTGTTTTTATTTATTGCCATTATATATACTATTAGTCTTAGATCACAATAGCACACCCAGTTTTCAATATTACTTAAGTTTGCATGTCACTGGAGGTAGAGAATGTTCCAATAAGGACAGAAAGGAAATGTATTCCCTTCTCCCTTCCTGTTTGAAAGGCAAAGGTAGCCCAAGCCAAAGGCCATCACCCTTTAGTCAGGGTGGGCCTCGAGGCTCACAAGTCCCCTAATGTCTAAAATCTTTGAGGGCAAGTGTTATGTCTGACATTTGTAAACCCTGTTACCTCGCAGAGGGCTGATTCAGTAAGTTTATAAAGAAAGGTAGGGAGGCAGAGGGATAAGCTGTTGTGACATCTCAGCCTTGGAAGGGACAGTATGATCTCTGTATGGAAAATGGCCTTCTAGCTTCTCTGCCAACTAGTGATTCTGCCTTGCTTGACTGCAACTACTTTTTTGAAGACTGCTGGGGGAGGTGGGGGGACCACCTCTAATTAGTAGGACTATTCCTTCTATTGAGATAGAATCTGCTTCCCCTTAATCTCTACCCGTTCTTCTCATGTCTGTCTGTTGAACTATGGGCATACCTTTAGTCCTTCTTCCAGGGAGCAACCCTACAGATATTTGAAGATAGCTCTCGTTCCTTACTTCCTGCCAAATCTAGCTTCAGGAAAGCGGTAGGAAATTCTGTGTCCATCATAATGGGTTATGAAAAAAAGCCTAGCAAGTTGGCCCTAATCTAGGAGATTCAATGAGAATGGTCCTTTCTGACCACTGCCTTGGGGTGAGGGTCTACTCCCTGGGTCAGAAGACCATGACCTGGCCTCTGAGCTTCAGCATCTTCCCCTCCTTCTACCCGAGGTCAGTCCAGCAGCAAGTGTATCATTCACCATAGCCTTAGGGCATACAGCCTCATAATCAAGGATGCAGGCTTTGAAGCCAGATTACCTGGATGGGTGCTATCTAGGCCCTGCCAGTTAGTTAGCCTCTTTCTGGTTTGAGCGCCCTCATTTGCAATGTGGGGTTAATGCTCCCTACCTCACTGGGGCGTCAGGGACTTAGTTCATGCAAAGCACTGAGCACAGTGCCTTGCATCTGGTAAGCACTCAGAAAACATGGGCCAGTACTATTATTTTTATAACTGGAGCCCTCCTGCTGTAGGGAGAATCTTGGGTAAACTTCTACATTAGCCTGTGCTTACCGGTGTCTTTGTCACTCACCAGACTGGGAGTACCCCTTGGGGAAAGGACATCTCTCATTCATTTCTGTTGACACAGTTCCTGGCATATATCAAGTACTAGAGGAATGTTTGACAAGTAAAAAGCCCTGGGTTTGTGTTTAGACGCCCGTTCTTACCTGCTGTGAGGCTTTGGACAAGTCATTTAACTCTTTGGGGCTTGAATGTTTCCGTGTACAATGTGGAAACACTACATACCTCTCTGGGTTTTGGAAAGGTTAAGGGAGATGACAGATGTGAAAGTCTTTGTTAAAGAGGAAAGTCCTAAGGGAAAAAAGCCTTATTCAGTTTAGGTGAATAGAGCTTAGCTCCCTGGGGGCCTGGATGGAGTCTTGTCATCCCTTGGCAATCTTCACAACACCTTACAGAGAGTAAGCCATTCTGAGTACTGGGCTGGTTGCACAAAGAAATGGGTGCTTGGATGGGTGAAGGAACTGAATTGAATGTTTGAGCCTGTACCATTGTATTCAACCTTTCATGTAAATGAACTCTGTTTCACCCCCAGATGACTGTGAATCCTCAAGAACCAGGGTCATGCCCTCAGTGGCTATATCCTTCATATTCTGGCCTCTGAGAGCAGGCAGCCAAGCGGATGAGTGAGTCCGGGTAGTTAGCAGTTGGGGCTGATAGTGTGTTTGCACGCGCGTGTGTGCCTGTGTGCACTCGCACACGCCTGAGCTCCAGATCCTCCGCCCCTGCTTTCCACCAGGTGGCAGGGCACCTGTCGGAGCCTTGTTTCCAGCACCTTCCTCCTCTCTCCACCAGGTGGCGAGGCAGGCTTTGCATCCCGTCTTGCACAGCCTTCTGGAAGGGGGCTCCCTCCTCCTGGGCAAAGGCGACAGGGAAAGCCTAATAGGGCTGAGGGTGCTCCTGGAGGTCTCCTGCTTCCCTCTACACCTAGGCCCAGCTGATGCCTCTGGTGCCCCGTGGGGGCGATGGAGCCAGCTCGTGGTGGCCTTGCTCATCAGGGTGGCATCTAGAATACGGCTGGATGGGAGCAGCCCCTGACTGCAGGTTGGCTGGATGGAGATCTCCTGCTGTGGATAGGCTGCTGCTGCTCCAGCTCAGAAGTCCCCCTCCTCCCTTTCCAGCCTTCCTCCCCATTTCCAAATCCCTGCAGGTCTTGGAGGGCAAGCTGCTGCTGTCTTTGGCCCTCCCTCCTCGGTGCTGATCTTCCAGATTCCTGACTTCACGCAACTCAGATAAAGGCCAATCCTGTGGCAGGCTTGCTGGATGGATCATAAGACAAGTTCTCCTGGGCTCTTCACTGGGGAGGGTGTTCAAATCCTGGGCCGCTTCTAAACTCTTGGGGCTCCAAGTCCCAGCTGCCCCCCTCAACCAGGACAATCAAGGGCAGGGTTGAAACGTGTCCCAAAGCTACATGATAGGCTGGGCTGATCTCTGACTGGAGCTCAGGCTTTCCTCGTCTCCAAAGGAACTTAAGTTACCAGATTCTCCTTGGAAGTGTCTCTGCTTTTCCTCGCACCAGGTCACCAATGGTCTCCCAGGCCCATGTCATACACAGCAGGACGTTTTTGGTACTTTTGTTCTCTGGCCTGGTAGGAGGATGCCTTTGGCCATGTTGGCCTTTGTGGACTGCAGGATATGGAAGGAGGGTAGGGCCTCGTTTTTCATCTCCAGTACAGAGACTCTCCTGACCCAAGGGGAGTGATCTATAGCCCAAGCCTGTCTGAATGGGCTTCTCTTCCTCTGCCCAGAAGGAATGTTTCTCGGGCCTCTGCCGTGTGCCCAGGGCTGAGCAGGATGTGAGCTCAGTGGCAGTGTTTCCTGGAGGTCCTTGGAATTGAGGGAGGAGGCTAACTCAGAATCACTTGGGCAGCTCCCGTGGTCTTGGGCCCAGCACCAGTCTGTGCCTCCTCCCCACTCTAGGCACTGCCGTTCACTGTGCCCCTGTTCCCATGCGCTGGCACGTTGAGGGTAGAGGCCCCTCTCACGTTGCCCAAGGGACTGATTTGTTGGGTCTCCTGCCAACCATTGGGGGTATGAGGTGACCTCTCAAAGCAAAGGACACCGGAGTAATCTATTCACCTGGAGCCACTGGCATGGCCTGGGCGACCCATCTTTCCGAGCAACTCCTGCTCTCCTGACCTCCCTTAGACATGGAGGAAAGGCTACCCTCGCTGAGCAGCTGTGCTGAGCTTCCATTCCTGAGTACTTACGGAATTTTCTAAATCCCAGCTTACATTTTTTTACTTTTCTGCTTACAGCCCCCCCGTGGCTCTCCACACCAGCCTCCAGGACCTCCTGCTTGCCTTTCTAGCCCTACCCGCATCCCCTCACCATCACTGGCTACACTGAACCCCCCTTCTCTCCTAGTGGAAGCCCCATGGCCTTTCCCTTCTAGATTCTTCCATGTATTCATCCCACTTTATAAAATCCCCTCCTTCCCTTTTCCTCCCTCTACCTTTGCTGGCTAATTCACACCACTTATTAGAGCTCATCTTAGAAATCCCTCCTCCAGGGGGACCCTCCCAGCTCGCTACGTCTAGCCTCAGCCCTCTCTTTTTGCCTCTCTGATGGCACTTGTCAGACTGAGTTGTAACTATTTCCTGATAGGTTTTCTTACCAAATGCTATGTCCTTAAGGGAAGGGGTCAAGGTTTTGGTTTTTATTTTCAAATGTGGTGGAGGTTGCCCTCGGCTTCCAGGGTCACATAATGGATTCTCAGGATTGATTTGTGGAATCTGGTAGGCGCTGATGGGTGGGTGAGGAACAGGTAGGCCTTCCTTGGAAAACTACCTTCCATTCCCAACCTGGATTATCTAAGTCTTTAGGTACTTTGCTCCTGTATTTCTAGACAATGGAGTTTCTGTGGGCAGAGACCATTCCTTCATTCATCCATTCAGTAAATATTACAGAGCCCCTCATATGTGCCAAGCACCATGCTAACACTGGGACGTAACAGTAAAATAAGACACAGTCTTATAAGTTCCTAAACTCACAAAGCTTATATCTTAGTGAAGGAAACAGATAACAAACAAGCAAATATGAAAATACAATTACATATAGTAATCAGTCCTAGAAAGGACTACAGAGACTGGTTTGGGTGCTAGGAGAATCATAGGAGGGACTGTGCCCCCAAACCTCTCTCCCGCAGGGGGCTAGCACACCTCTTCCTCTACAGAGGCCTTGAGCCTCCAGAGTGCCCCCCCTCTGCTGGGATTACATCAGCGTCATTCTGTCCTCATCCAGAACTATGCTGCTGAGCACTCCCAGGACCTCTTCCTTTTAACACTGCCTGCCTGTGGGGGGAAGGACTCTCCAGGGTGGGGAGGCAAATGGGTCTGGACAGAAAGGATAACCCCTTGCTTTGCTGTAGGAGGGCCTGGACTCATCAGCAGAAGGGGGCAGGGTCCTTCCATCTGGGGTCTGGTTAAGTGCCATGTTCGGGCCCTACTGACACACTAGAGCAATGGTGGGATTGGTGTGGGGCTAGCACGAGAGCTGTGGCCTCCTGGTGGGACACAGAGCCACCGCTGCCAGTGCCACCGGGAAGCCTCGTATCACTGAGTGGACAGAGACCAGGCCAGGCAACACTGTCCCTCTAGGCCTGCTAGCAGCTCTGTGGGCTTGGGCTGCTTTCTCCTCCAAACAGTCGTTTGCCTTGTTGGAAAACTGGTGGCCTGTGCTTGGGTGAAGTCATGTGAAAGAGTTGGGGTGTCCCTCTGGGGTGCTCTCTGCTGGCTTGGAAATTAGTGCCGATTGCTGGGGTCATGGGGTCTTAGCAGGGAGCATGTGCTAGCCTGTGTCCAGGGCAAAGGGAACTTCACTTGGAGCAGGTGGGGAGGCTGGAGCAGCCACCTGGGCAGTAGGGTTAACAAGGAGGCAGCCGAGCTCCTGCCGTCAGCAGGGCTGACGAGGCCACCACCTTCCATCCACGGGGCCCCTGCATCGAGGCACCTTTGTTTCCCCTTCAGCCAGGAGAGTGGAGGCCAGCTGCGGGGTAGATGCTCCACGGGCCTGAGGCCAGAAGCACTGCTTTCTCCCCGGGAGACACAGTGGCGTCTCTTGACATTCAGACATAAACCATCCCTGCTGGCATCAGCCTGGCTTCTGCTGGCTCAGGGTGGATGGGCCTTGCTTTGGGGCAGGGGCCACAGGGCAAGTTGGGAAGGGCCCTCCCCACTTCCTGGTCTGGACGGGACCCAGCCAGTTGCTAACTTCAGAGACTACATGAAATGGAGGTTGAGAGCTAGAGGTTCCATAAACTTTGGGGACCTCCCAGATGCAAGGCTCTGGGTCCAGCCTCCTTTGTCCTTTGGTCCTGTCCACAGACGCCTGTGCCAGAGAGCTGGTAGGCACTCCGGGATCGTACATGTGATGATGTTTGTGCCTGAGAGAAAGGGCATGTTGATGGTAGCGTCTGGAAACATGAGATCGTAAGTGCTTATGCCCATGACTGTGTGTGTCTCAGCCTCAAGGGGATTTCTGTCCCTTGAGGCTCTGAGTGCCTCTGTGAATAAGACCAGGCTGGGATTTGTGTTTATGACCATCTGGTGTGGGCACCCACATGTGTGCGTGTCTTTGTTTCTGTGGAGCTAACCACACGTTCTCTCTGGAGCTGCTTCTCTAGGCCAGGAAGGGGACACACAGCAGAGTCCCCAGAGAGGAGGGTACACAGGGCAGGGCCAGTGTGGGAACTATGCCTTCCCTCGATCGGCTTTCCATCCCATCCTTCCTGGCTGTCTCACCCTAGTCTTGGCCTGAGGTAGGGGAGGGGAAGAGAAGACCCTAAAAAGGCTTTGTGGCCAATGGTCCTGCCAAATTCGGGGGCTAGGCATGGCTGGGCTCCCCTGAGAGTTGGAGAAGTGAGAAACTGGGCAGCAGAGAGAGAGAGAGAGAGAGAGATTACAGTCCCTGGAACAGAGCTCCATTTTTTTTTTTTTTTTTTTTTTTTGCCTTGTTCTTTTTTCCTGGCTTGGAAATAGGTCTTCAATCTGAGATTAGGAGAAAAGGAAACAACCAGAAAAGGAACCAGTTTGAACCAAGATGAGCTGCTGGATGTGGACCACACCCCCATGGTTGCTGAGTGTTCTTCCCCAGATGCAGTTCTGCGTGGGTGGTGGGCGGTGGGGGAGCAGGGAGCGGCGCAGGGAACATTCGACTGCCCGTTCCCTACCAGGCCGGGGAGAGGCAGGACGACAGGCGAGATCAGGGGGTGGGCTCTGAAGTCAGGCAGACCTGCAGTTTAGCAGCCAGACTTCACCTCGGCGAGTCTTGGCTTCCTCTTCTGTGCCCTACACGGTGATTGTGAGGACCCGACGAGAACACACACACTGGACAGCGCCTAGCACGTTGTAAACATCAGTGGTACACATAGGGCTGGGACTCGACTCTTCTCATCTATTGGCAGCATAGGCATGAAGCTGAGGACGATTGTTGGCAACATAGATTGTAACTAGGACTAGACGTAGAAGCAACCGTCTATACCAAAAGATGCCAGCAGAGATGCCAACCAGGCTGGGATGGGGATGGGTTTACTCACAGGGGCTGGTGCCTGTACTTGATGTGTAAACACGGGTACACACTCATGTGCGAGGTTCTGAAGATGCAGAAGCACTGGGAAGGATAAGGAGGGAAGATACCCGTGGGGTTTGTTTGTTTGTTTGTTTGTATTATTTTTTTGGATACCTGTGTTTCAAAAGTAAAACTATGGCTTGAGAGGCTCTCGAGAGGACCTAAGCAGCTGGTGTCTGTCCATCGTATCAGCTGGTTAAGGGGGTTCAGGTGTGTCGGGAGAGGGCCGTTTGGGATCTTTGTCGTGGAGGTCCAAGTGTTGTGTTCTTCTGGAAACCAGTGGTTTGTTTGCTCATTCACTCACTCTCCTTTTATCGATTTGATGGCTGTGGAGCCATTGGGGTATGCTGTGTCATACCCCCATGCCGTGTGGGCCGACAGAGAAGGAAACTTGAGATTGGAACTGGAGAAGAGATCTGGGGGTGGGAGCCCAAAGATAAACTTCTAGTCCATAGATGGCTTTTAGAGGACTCCACCTTGCCTACGCGCTGGCGAAGTCGCAGATCGAAGCCGCAGCAGGAAGGATTCAGGCTAGATTTGAATTTAACAAATACTTGGCACGAGAGGTAAAGAATACTTCCCGACATGGTCAGGCACAATCAGATGCCCCATCTGTTGGGATCTGGCCTGCCTGGGGCAAGCGGTGGAGTAGGTGACCTCTTGAGGACCCCTCCACACCCGGCGTCTAGAATATTCCTCCAGCTTGGTTGCTGACTTAGTATAAGACCTTGGGGAGATGACTAAGCCCTAATGAGCCTCAGTTTCCTTCCCTGTTAAATCGTGACGGGAGTGTTTCCTTTCAGTTCCTCCCTGCCTTCCGGGGCTTGGGGAGGTCAAGGAGCCCACCTCTGTAGGGTTGCTCACGTTTCTGAAGAAGAGGCCCCTATTTCTAACTGCGGAGAGTTTTTGTGAGCTGACTTAACTGGCTATCCTCACACTGCACCCCGAATTCATGTGCTCCCTTCACTGCCCAGGATTCCCAGAGTATTCTCCCACCTCCTCCAAGCCTGTATGCCTTATAGGAACAGATCCTTCTGAACATGTCAGGCAACTTCCCTCTGTTTCTCACTGTTGCTGTGACCCCTGCCTAAAAGGCTCTTCCCAGTCTGCTTTAAACCTGCTGGGTTTTGGCCAGCCGTTTTTCCATTGGAGGTTCAGTTTTTTTCTCCCTGCATCCTCCATAGCTTGTCTCCAAAATAGCATTCCTCTTTCCATGCTTGCTTTAGCTATCCCCAGTCCTGGCCATCGTGGGTGCCACTGGGACTGCTCTTGGGGCTTAGCAGCACTGATGGAAGGACGATTGGAAACTGGGCTTGTGCATAGCAGGAACCTGAAGCAGGTGGAGAGGCGGGTTGGGTCCCCAGGAGGTGAAGGACTAGTTCTTGGGACCAGAGAGGTAGGTAGATTGGAAGAGGCCAATCTGGCGACACTTGCTGCCCGTGCCTCCTGCCATCTGGCCGTGTGGCCCTCCGGTGACCTGTTGCTCTTGGGGTTGGTTAGGAAAGCCGGAGCTCTGGTAAGGGGGAGATACTTTGGGAGGACACCTAGCATCTGCCTAGAGCTGCCTTGGCCCCATGTCATCCTGGGAGCTCAGAGAATGAGTTTGCAGGACCCACAGGCCAGGGCTAAGGTGGGGACTGAGGCTACTGCAGAGGCTTTCTGGAAGTGGAAGGAGCCGCCAGGGAGAGAGCGCTCCTTACAGGGGGCTGGGGACATCAGCTGCTGTTCGGCCTCACCAGCCCCCCTTCTACTCCCAGGTCCCAGAGGGACCAAGAGGCCAACCCCAGTCTAGAAACTAAAGTGCTGATACAAACCAGGAGTGGCCCAGCAGGAGCTCTGGAGGGGGGCTTATTTATGAAAGCTTCCCTTCAGCCTCCCGTTAGAAGCTTCCCAGGGGGAGGGAGGAACCTGCAGCATCTGACCAGATGTGGAGGTCACAGAGGGAGTCCAGCCCATGCTGACTGTCCCCTTCTGGGTCTCTGTCCCTGGGCTGGTGAGAGAGGGAGGACCTGGCCTTGGGGGAATGTTTTTTTCCTTCTGGCAGCTACAGCCCAAGACCATGGCTTCCACATGTTTCTAAGCAGGCTTGCTTGTCCTCTGGAGCGATGGGTCACACACATATCAGAGTCCTGGCAGAAGAAGACAGGGAATGGGGGGGGGCGCCATGAGGGTGAGGGGGGCTGGGATTCTCCGGGTGACCTGGCAGTAGGGGTTCAACTCAGAGAGAGGAGGCCCTGCGGGAAGCTTGCTCACAGCAGATGCACTAATATAATAGGGCAGGTGAGGGCACTAGCCAGGGCTCCCTCTTCTCCCCAAACCACGGACCCACTCAGCAACACCCCCTTCTGCCCCTGGCGAGGCCTAGAACCGTAAACAGCCTGAGTCAGAGCTGGACAGCAGCTTACGAGCGTGCTGCTTCTGTCATTAGCCGTAATAGCAGCATCTCAACCAGCTGCTGGTGCCTTTCATCCAGGCCTCTTAAAGAACTTGACAGAACAGCAAAGGGTTCTATGATCCCCATATTACTAATGGGGAAACCAAGGCCCAGACGAGCCTGGCAACTTTTTGAGGCTTAACTGGAGGAGGTGGCAGGAGGCTACAACCGGGCAGGTTCTGTCCAGCTCGGGAAGGAGGTTCTGGGTTCTCACTGGGTTATCCACTTGTTTATTCTTTCTTCCCTAAGTTGCTGATATCCAACAGCTACCAGTAGTAATAAGAGCTACAACGTGAATAGCACTTACTGTGACCCAGCGGAGGGAGGTGCTGGTATTATTTCCATTTTACAGATGAGGAAACTGAGTCACAGAGAGGTTAGGTAACTTGCAGGTCAGACAGCTAGTAAGTGAGAGCGTCAGGATCCAAACCCCAGAAGTCTGGTGCCAGAGATTTAACCTCAGAAATATATCGCCATTCTGGATTGTACCTAGGCCAGGCCAGTCGTGCCAAGGCGGAACTCCAGCCTCAGCTCTGAGGAGAGGAGAGCCCCTGGGGAAGTTGGTCTGGGGAGTGACGTCCCGGGAAACTCAGCCTGAACCAGTTACAGGGACATTGTAGCAGAGGTTCCTGATATGACCTTGTTGCTGGTGAATGAGAACCTAGGACCCAGGGGACAGGGCGTAACCTCACCAAACCCTCTGCCTTCTCCCTCAATTCCAGCTGTCCAGGAGCTTGCGGGAGTGGTGAGGGGGTCGGAGCTACTTGGGGCGGTGGTGGGTACAATGTGTGTGTTCTTGGAAGAGAGCCAGCTGCCCTCCCCATGTAGGACAGGGAAGGAGTCTTTGTCCCCATCTCCAACCCTCCGGCCTCTGATGCCCACCTTCTTCTCAGGAATGTATGGCCACGCACAGCCCCAGGTGACTTCCTGTCCTGGCTGCCCAGAGGCTCCAATCTTCTCTGCAGCCTTTCTGGAGCTGGGGGTGACAGCGGGATGAAAGCCAGCCTGGGGATCCGGTTCTGCCAGAGCTTGCTGTGGGGGCTAAGGCAAGTCATTTACACTCTCCGAAGGGCCTCTGTTTCCTTACCTGTGAAACGAGCATGTGAATCCAGTACTGTGCCTAGCAGCCTGATTCTTGGATGTCCAGAAGAGAAAGTCTCTTGGGAGATGCCTGGGCACCCTGCAGACATGGGCAGTGGGCGGGGGTGGGGGCAGGAAATACTGGGAAATCATGCTAGGCAAGGCCGCTGGCCATTTCTAGTGCATGCTTCCATTTCAGCTATTTGCAACTTTCTGAAAAGTTCATGGTTTGGGGATTTGTATTTTTTTTGGTCATTTTTTCCATATTTGGTCATGGCCTGGAGCAATGATTTTTGGAAAGATAGAGGAAAAAACCCCTTCAGCTGTTTGTGAGCATTGCAAACACCCACAAAAAAATATCCTTTTTCCATTTAGAAGAAACAACAACATAGTTCTGTTTTCTTTTTCAGCTCAAATAACTCACAAACAACTCCAAAGACTTCAAACTTGGCTAGTAATTAATCCTTAATGAAGGGGACTGTACAGTGTGTGCTTTGCAAAGTTGGGGAAAGAGTGGTTTCAAATTCAAAAAATTACTGATGCTTGAAAAAACTCAGCATTCTTTTCTTGCTTGCTGGCCCTCACCCCTAAACAGCAGCCCCCTCTTCATCAAGCTAGAGTGGACCCCAAATCTAGAACCGTAGCCCCTGTGGGAGTGATTCTGGAAGGAGGTGGCCAACCTTCTGCCTGAAGATGCCGACCATTTCGTTTCCTGTGCAGGGTGCTCTTTGCCTGTTGCACAGACTGATGGACTGACGCTGAGCAAAGTGGGAGTCAGGCCTCTCCCTGCTTTGCAGGTTGAAGGGAGCCGATCTTTGGAAACCTTATGTTTGAGGTCCTTATCCCAGGAAGCTTCCAGGAGGCACCTTAAAGTCTAACAGTCACTAGTTCCCGAGTTATGGGACCCGCCAGGGGAAGAATCCAGAAGGGCTGGCCTCTAAGAAGGGAAGTGATGATGGCTCACGTGCCTGGAGGAAATGGGGGGCCTCTCTATTGTGTGAGCAGGGGAGCCCTCCCCCATCAGGCCACATCCCCTGGGCTCCATCCAGAAACTAGTGTTGGGGGCCTCTCTCCTTTCAGCTACCCCTCCCCCAATCCCTCTTGGCTTCTTTCAAACTCTCTCTAGCCCTGCCTACTCCAGCTCGGGAGAGGACATGCCAGTCTTCTGGCAAGCAGTCTTCTGACTGCTCCTGCTCACTCTGCTATTATCTGTACATCCACACCTGCCCCAGAGGGCAGCGAGAGCCTCGGTTCCTGGAAACGGACTCTCTTCACCTTACAAACCAAGACAGTGACTGGAGCTGGGTGTTCTAGGGCCTGGAGTGGAGTGACAGGAGGTGGCTGTGTGGGAAGAAACTTGGAGGCCTGATGCCTGAGACCTAAGTCCACCAGATCCACCACCTGCCTCCCACCTGCCCCTGACAGACCTCACCTGTCCTTGGCCTCCTCACAGGACTAGCACCCGGGTGGGGCTGCACCTTCTCCAGAGCCGCCTTCAGGCCCAAGGATCTGACTTGGCCTGGTGCTCTCAGGGCTCTCGATGTGAGTGGGCATCCACATATTTGCATATGTACACACACACACGCACACACACGCACGCACACACACACCAGATTTTTTTTTCACTGATTTTGGACATTGGGGGAATGGCACCTGTGAGTTCCTAACCCCAAGGAGCGAGAGAACAAACCGATTCTGGGGTGGGCCACATCCAGACGTGAGGAGCCCCTTGGCCAACCCCCAGAGTCCTGCAGCCAGGCATCAGAGACCAAGGGAGTTAAGTGGGCAGGGGCCATGGATAGAGAGAACCGCAGAAGGTCCTGCCAGCTGGGAGAGTGGAGGATGGACCCTGAACTTGTCTACCAGCCAATGCCAGGATGTCACTTTCTCACATCTGGTCCCACATCTGGAACCAGCCAGATGATCCTTTCAAAGTGCTGATGAGGCCTGCCCCGTTTGCCTCAGGGAGAAGGCCATTTGGTGACACTGTCTCCAGACCTCGTCATCTCCAGATGGTAGCCCATATTTTAGCTGGGATCCTCTGGGCACACCCACGGGACCCTGCAGCTGGGAGTGGTTCTCGGCAGCTGCCTGGAGCAGCGGCTTTGCCTTAGCCCCTTGTCAGGCACTAGAACCTGTGGTACATTTCCATTTCCTGCTAGGCAGCTGTTGGCCTCCCACCTTGCCTCCTGGAACTCGCACATTCTGCCTGCTGCCATTCCGGCCCTTGGGGCCCAGCTGCCTTAGCCTTTCCATCTGACGGCCATGTGACCACAGCTTCTAGCTGTTGACCTCTGACTGTGGAAAGCAGAGAAGATCTATGTCAGGAGAGGCCATTCTTCCCCACCTCTCTATCCCTAGGACCCAGCTCTGGCCCATCTGGACCCTCCAGTCCTCTTCCTCAGCTTCACAGAGGAAGCAACAGTAAGAACAACCCCATACTTTTGAGAGGTCTGCCCTACGGACCATGGAGGAGAGGAAACAGGGAGATCCTGCCCTCAAGGAGCTTAGAGTCTTGAGGATGAGAGGGGGCTTCAGAGGACTGAGAGCCCTTAGGCGGGAAGTCATAGTCATGGACTTCACGAATGTTATGCCTGAAGGTCCAGAAAGTCAGAGATGGGAGCTGGCACTGTGAGTTGGGGATCGGGGAGGCTTCCTGGAGGAGGTGTTAACTGGTCAGGACGGGATGGCCTGGAGCCTCCTAACCTGGCTTCTAGTGGTCCCCCGTTACTGTGTTAGGGCCAAGGGTGACTGGGCGGTCTCCCAGGCTGACAGTGGTTCCCACGAGCTGGGGAGAGCCAAGTGGACACAGAGGGCTCTGAGGAGGGGCGGGGGAGTTGCCAAAACCCACACGTTTGTTTCAGGTTCTTCTTGGTTTAGGCTCCATTCCTCAGCCTCCCAAGTCAGCCCCGAGGTGGGGTGCAGCGCTCTCCTGTCTGTCTCAGCCTCTGCTCCTCCTTTGCGGTACCTCTGCTGGACTTTCGTTTGCATTCCCAGGTGTGGCCTGATTCTTAGTTGAGAGAGGAAGAAACTGAGTGTCAGGGCATCCAAGTACTTGTCCTCAGGGCTGCCTGGTCCCACCCCCTTCTCTCGGGTGCAACAAGCTCCTGTTCCACCCCTGCCACAACCACCCAGCTCCACATGGCACAGTCCACGATCTGTTCTAGGAGCCTCTCATAGATACCTACTTCTTTGTAGATTGAAAAAAGCCATGTGAGGAGGCAACAGATTATGGATCCGAGACTCAAGTCTCACAGATGTGAAACAGTTAAAATAGTTCCAGGCACATATGACAACGGCCAGAGTGAGTAGTGCGGCCCCTGCCATGACTCCCTGTTGCACACAGGCCTCGGCCCCAGCATCCCAGTCCAGTTTACTCGGCCTCTCCGGATCCCGCTCCTGCCAAATCTCTCTGGCCTCAGCATTCCCGGTCTTTCTCCCTGTCATAACCCTAAGGAACTCACTGTGCTTTCCAAGTTGCTCTTCCTCCCTCCCCTTATGCTATAGCTACCTTCTGCACTACCTCTCCTTCTGTGCACCTGAAAACTCCTATTCAGCTTCTAGATGCCTGCTTATTTATCACCTCCTCCAAGAGGCCCTCCCTGATCCTCAGCGCTGGTCGTACTTCGGCTCCCATAGTGCTGTGTGTGTAGGTACCCTGAGCCCAGCTCCTGCACACCGCTTTGTAACTGCCTTTTGCTTTTCTGATTCACTCTGGACTGTAGGCTCTTTGAGGGCAGGACAGTAACCATCCTATTCCCCATTTGCCCCCAGCTGCCTAGCATCGTGTAGGGCACCTGACCCATACTGTCGGAATACAAGTAAGCGGAGCTGGTGAACACACAAAGGAGGGGGATGATAGTCATCAGTGGGAGGGTGAGGGAGGTGGTGTTCTATCAAGAGGGTAGATCCTGGGCTCAGACCGAAAGGAGAATGGAGAGAACAAGGATCACTCTTCTGATAGCTAACGTTTACTCTGTGTGAGACTCTGTTCCAAGCACTTCCTAATTTTATCTTTACAAAAACCCTATGGGATGGGCACTATTACAGTCTGGATTTAGGGATGAATGGAGTGGGAAAGGGGAATAATCATGAGTTGGTAGAGACAAAAAGGCATCTTATGTTAGGAAAACAGTGTAAGGAGAGATACAAAAGCACTTGGTAGGACACATGTAGGGACCTTTGTGGAGCGGCTGGAGCCGAGGACTTGGTTGAGGAAACCATGCAAGTGAGAATTGATGAGGTCCAGGAGAGCTAAATCACAGAATTCTTTACATTTTAGGCTCAGAAGTTTGTCTTGATTTAGGCCTTGGAAAGCCACTGCCACTCTCTCAGCAGGAGACTGGTGGGGTTGGATTTGGCCATGATGTTGACGAATGAACAAGAAGGGAAAAAACAGGCCAGCCGGCCAGAAGGAGGGCATTGGCATACTCCCTTCCCTTCCTGTTCCTCTGACCATTTGGATTCTTCCCTTTCATCACTGCCTACTCTAGGTGCTGACATAGGTGGCCTGGGGACCCCCGCGGCGGGCCTCCCGCGGCTCCAGACTGCCTCCTCTCTGGCTTGGCTGAGGCTGGCTGCTCAGGGCTGTGACCGTGACCTGGGCTGGGCTGGATTTCTCCTCCGCAGTCACTCTTGCTAATGAGAAGCAGTTGTGCTTGCCTCGAGCATGTAGGAGGTAGAGGGAGAGAGGATGGCCCAGCCCCTTGCTCACTCCTGTGGGTCTCCCCCGCCACCCTCTGGGTCTCATTCTTCAGCAACTTTCAACTAGTACCTCCTCTGTCCCCCCAGGTCAGCAGCCTGCCTGCCCTCAATGCTGGTCTGTTCTTTCAAGGCTCTCTTTGGAGTTCCAGGACAAAGATGCTGCCTGGGGGTGGGGTTCCCGAGTGTCTGTAAACCCATCGTCAGGGATCCCTGTCACAACTTCCTCTTGCTGTCTGCCTCTTTCTTTTCTTTCTTCCTGTTGTCAGATGAAAGGGCTTGGGCCACATGGGCTCTGAGGTCCTTCTTGTTCCCATGTGATTTTTCTCTTGCATCCTTGTTTTCTCCATTTCCCCCTTTCTACTACAGCTTCTCGGGGGTCTGGGACCTCCTTAGCTGAAGAGGACATGTCTTATCCTCTTCTCATCCCCTATCATTTGAGACTCCTCCTCCAGGAAGCCTGCCATGACCACCCTGTCTTGTTAGTGCTCCAGAAAAAGCCCAGGCCCAATGCCCCTGGGTAGGAAGGCAGTCCAGCCTCGATATCCAGGCTTTGCAACTTCGTGGCTCCTCTGGGCTGTTCTCTCAGGTTGGGGAGGGTGGGGGCAGGGGTGGAGTGCAGATGGGAGTGGGGATAGTGGAGAGGGGATGAGGACACAGACATTCCAGCACTTTCCCTGCTGGAAGCATCCAGAATACCTAGTTTTAGGAAAGCTGAGGAAAGAGGCCCAGAGTTGTTCTCTGGCTCACTTCTAGCTCTTCCCGGATGCAGGCGCCCCCTTCCCTCAGATCCATTAACCCTTAAAGCTCAGTCACAAAGCCTCCTTTGGGCCCTGACCCTTGCTCTGGGCTTTCCTTAGCTCCACTGCCCGGCTGGGAGCCACCGCTCCCCGCTCAGCCCGCCAGGCCGCACAGGCCCGTGCACTGCCAGGGCCCAGGGTTAAGTGCTAGCCAACCCAGGCTCTCTCCCCAGCTCGTCCCTACCCCACAAAGTGTGTCAGAGGCCTGCTGACACCCCTCAGGACCCTGCTCTTTCTTCTTTTCTCCTCCCTGAGGCCTTTTTTTATGGCGATGCTGTGGACGGCGCACGTCTTCCAGAGTAATATGTTCGGGATTAGGCCGCACAATGAGGTTATGACTCCCTCCTGTGCAGCCCCCACCCAGGGGAGCTTGCCCTACATCTGGTCGGCGCACATCTGGCTCAGACTCACAGCTGGCCAGATGTTGCATCCCTCTGAACCCAGACCTGCAGCTTGCTCTGCTAGTGGCCGGAGCGGCACGCGCATGCACACACACACCCTTCTCTTTGGAGCATGAAGGACTGAGGTCATCTGGTCTCCAAGGGAAGCTTGACCTTGGTGCAGTGATTCCTCCTGCGCCTGGTGGGGCAGGCGAGCTGTTGGGACACATCTGTGGAGGTATGCACATATCAGGTTCCCCGCTTCCAGCCCAGGCAGGCTAGTGGGAAGGACCTGCTTGAAACTGGGCTTGGAGTCTGGAGCCTTCCCCTCCAGGCCCTGAGCCACACAAGCTCTCCTCTCTCATGCTGAGGAGCCCCCTGTACCTTCTGGTGCTCACCCAGCTTCTTCCCACCCTTGTCTCATTTTCCTCTCTGCCACCTTTCGGAGTCCACAGCTTGGGCAGTTTGAAAGCCCAAAGGCACAGAGAGAGACTAAGCACCCTAAGCCCTTAAATCACTGGGAGGTCATCTGCCAGGTCTGTTTGCCCACTGGTATTGGCAGAGGCTGGCCAGACAGATCCAGGGAGTGACTAGGTGCCAGCTGTGTATCAGGCACTGATCTAGGTGCTTTCAATGTATCATCTGACTTAATTCTTGCAACCACTTCGCAAGGCAGCTATTAGTGTCTCTGTTTTACACATGATTGGAAGGCATGGTTCAGAAAGGTGAGCTCTCTCGCCCAAGGTGACATGGCTAGGAAGAAGCAGAACCAGGATTCTAAACCTAGTCTGTGTGACTGCAAATTATGTGCCCTCGTGCCATGTGCCATGCTGTTTCTCTGGCAGCCTCACCGGTGAATGCCTCTAGCCATCCGCAGGTCCTCCTTCTTGGCTGCCTTCTTGGCTGCTGTAGTCTCTGGATCTTCAGCAGCCGAGACGCTGAGGCTGTAAGATTTGGCCTTCCTGCCAGGCCAGGCAGGGCTGCCGGGGAGCTGGGGGAGTTGGGGGAGTGGGGGGGGGCAGGGGAGTTTAGCAAGGGGTGCTGGGCTGAGGTTGTAGTGTTGTTTGTAACCAGTGGGTTTTCTGCCTGGTTGGTCAACGGCCTGGGGACTGAGGTCTCACAAACACAATTAGGAGTTGAGAAAACTGGGTGGTGTAGGATGAAAGGCAGGCAGATGGACCAAGGAGGCATCTGTGGGGAACTTGGGAGTGTTCCATGGCTGTGGGGCAGAAGGCGCCTCATTAGAGGGAAAGAGGGGGCCACAGAGCCCAGGCCGCTATTGTTGCCTTATCATTCCATCAGCCTCCAAAGGGCTCCCAGCAGATGGAACATTCCAGCAGCACCTCCTGGGGGCCCTTCTTCCTGACCGCAGAATGTGGGACCCTAGAGGGATAGCAGTTGTGGGGGAGGGGGTAGACAGGCAGCCTCCAGCTTGACCATGACTGACTGGGTCCCCTGGTAGCTCTAGTACTTGGCTGCCTTGGGCTTGGAGAGCACAAACAGTGGCCTCACCCCTCTCTCACCTGATCCCAGTACACAGCCACAGATACACACACACACACACACACACACACACACAAATTCCCTCCCCAACCCCACCCCCAAGTAAAACCACTGTTCCGTATCTCTGCCTGCCTCGAACAGAACTGTCACTGTAGAGACGAAGTCGAAGCACAGAGAAGGCAAGTGACTTGTCCAACGTCACACAGCCAGCAAATTCACATGTTATCATCTCAGTCTGCATCCAGAGCCCAGCCCGCCCTAGGGAGACATCACAGGGCAGTGGGAACAGCACAGCCTAGGGAGTCATCATCCAGACGAGATTAAAAACCCAGCCCAACCTCTTCTCTGCACTGTAACTGAACCTTTCTGAGCCACAGTTTCCTCTTCAGTGAACTTGTGCATTTGTGGGCAGAATGAGAGACAATGTAACAGGTGCTTAATAAAGAGGAGCTGCCATTCACAGCAGTGGCTGGGATATTGGCTGGGTCCATAGTTGGAATGCAGCTAGGATGCTGGGCTGGATCGGGGGCAGTGATATTCAAAGGGCTGGTTATAGTGCTTTATGGACTTCTGTTTTGGGGACAAGAGGGGTCCATTCAATTGAGGTCTCTTAAGAAGTCCAGAACTGAGTTCTTCCCCACCTCTACGTGTGTTGGTGTAGGGGAGCCCCGAGGTTGGATGCAACCAGATGTCAGGTGCAGTGAGATGTTTGGACCCTCATTCATTTCTGACTGTGGAGAGTAATTTGCCCCAGGAAAGGAGGCAGCTGTGCTTGCAGGCATCTACGGGAGGAATGGTCAGCCGGGGGTTGTCACAACCACCCCTCCTCCCCTACTCCCCAGCTTTGGGACACCACGGCAGAGCTCTGGGGCCAGCACCTTCTAAAAAGCTAGGGATGGGGAATTAGGTCTTAGTAAAAGGAGAGACTTCAGCTCGCTCCACTTCGGAAGTTTTCTACTTGGAAAGAAGCTATGTGTACTACAGGAGGCATACTATACCCCTGGGTGTGAGGGAAATATTGGTACCTCTAGGGCTGCATTCCATCTCCCAGGGGATGGGCAAACTCTCCAGCTCTCCCCTGGGGCAGGTCAAGAGGTTCAGCCAGCCAGGGACAAGGCCAGCCTTGACCATCTGTGGTCCCCGGCATTGGGAGTCTGGTCTCTGGTGTGCAGCTCACTCCAGCTGACCTTTTGGAGGACATATTAGAAGTGTTGAAACAGTCTGGCTCAAAGGCAGCTCTACCCTGGGGAGCCTGAAATTCTTTTTCTACTAATGATCCTTTGAAATAATCCTTTTAATCAGGTTTCCCCTAGGAAGAGTCTAGAACACCACTTTCTTAACAAATTTTCACTTGTCTCTTTGTCACACATGGGGCAGGCCTAACAACAATTTGCTATTTAGACAGAGCAGGAGCCGTGCAAAAAATGTAGCAATCCTAGCTACCCTTTGGGAAACCTTCCCCACTGACTAGCCCCGGCCAGAGCACTGAAGGTGTCTGCTAGCTCCTTTTCTTATGCTTTAAAACTGAGGTGGGCAGGGCTTGCATAGAGGAAGCTGGTAAAGAGGAACACACAGCCATGGCCAGATAACCAGCAGCACCTCATGTAGAAACAATCACGTGTGCTGGAAGCCTGAGAGGTGGGACTTTTGAGAGCTTGACGAAAGCTCTCTGCACCATCTATTAGTCATTCTGGGTCATTCTTTAGCCCAAGATGCTCTGAAGTAAAATGGAAGTTCCCTAGTTAAAGTAAAATAGAAGCCTAGAAGAAAAATAACCTGTAAGTCTGGCAAGACACTGAGGAACATGTTTATAATGCTTATTATCTTTAGGTAGTAGGAGTTCTAGTGATTTTTATGTCTTATTTGTATTTATCTGTGAACTACTTTAAGATTTATTTTTATTTGAGAGAGAGTGAGCACAGGTGGAGAGAGGGCAGCAGGAGAGAGAGAAGCTGTCTCCTGCCAAGCAGGGAGCCCCATGCGGGACTCGATCCCATGACCCTGGGATCGTGACCTGAGCCAGATGCTTAACCAACTGAGCCACCCAGGGCCCCCTGTGAATTACTTTTGAAATACGAAAAGAATTTATTTCAGATTTTCCTAAAGGAAGATCACGTTATGACATCATTCATTTGTGCTTCAGTAAAAGTTAGCTCTGGGTCTTTTCTACATACCTGTAGATAACAGGACCATCAAATGTCTGTAGAATTAACTGATCAATGGATTTTTAAGGACTGATAAAGAGGTAGGAGATATAGAAATTTGACAGAGGAAAAATTGAGCCTGGAGGTCCTCTGATACACAGACCAATCTCTCTTAAAGGGAAACGGGAGACAGGAGACCATTTCTCTGGTGGTCAAACGAGTCCTATCATTTCCATTCCTCCCTGAAATGCCTGCATTATGGATCTTTGGGGAACCCTATCAATAGACTTGAGTGGTCTGGTCTTGGGAGCTTTGGTCCCATGAGGACTCACACACTTTGAGAGTCAGTGGGACACGGATGCCCTTGACCAACTAACTTGCCTGTGTTGGGAGAATCTGCAATCAAATTCTGTATATTCCACTTTCTGAACATCTCTCTGTTCTACCAGTTCTCTTTGTCCTCACTGTCTTCACCCTTATCTCACTTGGAATTATGGCAGTAGCCTGCTCACTGGTCTAACTCCAGTCTTAACATCTATTCTGCAGGCTACTGTCAGAGTAAATCTCAGTATGTAGCTATGACCTTATCATGATACTGCTTCGAACTGTTCATCAGCTTCTCACAGCACTCCGGATAAAGTCCAGGCTCCCAGTGTGCAGGTCTTCGGTGAACATCAGAGACAAGGTAGCAGGTGCACAATAAATGGGAGCTGCTGTAGGCAGGGGCAGCCAGGATATTGGCTGGGCTAGTGGTCAGGACATAGGCTGGGGTAGGGGCTGAGATGAGGCACTTTCATGATCACTTCCACCTTGGAAAGTGGAAAGGTGGAAGTGATCATTCAGGGGATGGTAATGGTGATCTGTGAAGCGAACCTCCAGTTTAGGGTCCGGAGGGGTCCATTCAGGTGAGGGCTCCCAGGTCATACTCAGGTGAACCTCTGCCCCACTACCAGAAGCACCGATATGTGAGAGTCCTGAAGCTTGGTGTGACCAGATGTCAAGTGCAGTGGGACTGTGTGGCTCCTGGCTCCGTTCTGGCTGTGGAGAGTGTTGGCCCCAGGAGAGGGGTCTGCGCCTATTGTGGTACAGCCCACCAAGCTATGGTTTCACACTGGGTAGAGTGGGAAACAGCTTTATTGAGATGTAATTCACGTACCACACAGCTCACCCATTTAAAGGGTACGATTCAGTGGTTTTTAATATATTCACAGAGTTGTGCAACCATCACGAAAATCACTCTTAGAGCATTTTCATCACTCCACAGAGAAACCCATACTTTTTAGCTTCCTACCCTCCCCCCGCAACCACTAATTAGGCAACCACTAATTAGCTTTTTGTTGCTATAGATTTGTCTATTCTGGACATTCCTTGTAAGTGGAATTATGCAATATGTGGTCTTTTGCGACTCGTTTCTTTCTTAGCGTCATGTTTTTAAAGTTCATCTGTGTTGCAACTTCTATCAGTACTTTGTTCCTCTTTATTGCCAAATAATATTTCATTGTAGGTCTTTGTGTGTATATATACATACACATTTTGTTTATTCATTTATCAGTAGATGGACATTTGGGTTGTTTCTACCTTTTTTTTAACTATTATAAATAATCCTGCTTTGAACATTTGTGTATCAGTTTTTGTAGGAATACATGCTTCCTTTTCTCTTTAGTGTATACCCATAAGGTAGTGGGATGGCTCAGTCATATGGGAACTCTGTTTAACCTTTTGAGGAACTGCCAGACAATTTTCCCAAAGGAACTACTCCCTGCAGTGGTGTGTGAATATTCCAGAAGTTTCTCCACATCTGTACTAGTATTTGTTATTACCTGTCTTTTTTCTTCTAGCCATCTTAGTGGGGGCGAGATGATGTCTCTTGATCTTGATTTGCATTTCCCTAATGACTAATGACATTAAGCATCTTTTCATATGCCTATTGGCCATTTGTTTATCTTCTAGGTGAAATGTTTACTCAAGTCCTTTGCTCATTTCTTAAACCAGTTGTTTGTTTTTGTTGTTGTTTAGTTGCCCTTTGCCTGTGTAAAAATTTTTTAAATTTTGGCCAATTCAAAATTGAGCTGTTTACCTTTTTATTATTGAGTTGCAAACATTATGTGTACATTTGGGGAATGTTGTCATCTTCACAGTATTAAGGCTTCTGATTTAGGAGCAGAGGTTGTGTTTCCTTTTAGTATTTAGATCTTTCATTTCTTTCTGCAATGAATTTTGTAATTTTGAGAGTTTAAGTTCTACATTTGATTGGTTACATCTATCCCTAGATATTTTATTCTTTTTGATGCTATTATAAACAAAAGTGTTTTCCTAATTTCATTTTTAAATGATTCATCACTAGTATATAGAAATACAATTTATATATGTATATACACATATTATTACAAATACAAGGAATCTATATCTTGTACCTGTAAAGTTACCAAACTCATTCATTACCCCTAATAGTTTTTTCTTAATGGATTCCTTAATAGATTCCTTAGGATTATCTCTCCAAGGTCATGTCATGTTGTAAAAACATATTGTAAATACATCAGTTCAGATAGATTTACGTCTTCCTTTCCAATTTCGGTGACATCCATTAAATTTTCTTGCTTATTGATATTTTTTGTGGTCAGAAAAAAATCTAAGTCTACTATTTGTGACATGTGAAAATATTACGAACTTCAAATTTTAGTACCTATGAGTAAAGTCATTTTGGAATGCCTAGCCATGCTGCCTGCTGGCTCACATACTTTCCATGACCATTTTTGCCTTACAATAGTGGAGCTGAGCCTCTACAATACAGACCATATATGAGGCTGTCATCGCTTGGATCTGCTCCGTTACAAACCAGTGATCACTTATAATTTGACACAGTTTCAAGTGACACATGTATCACTATTATATGGCATTTTATTTACTATTTTTTTAAGATTTTATTTATTTATTTTTAAAGATTTTATTTATTTATTTGACAGAGATCACAAGTAGGCAGAGAGGCAGACAGAGAGAGAAAGGAGGAAGCAGGCTCCCTGCTGAGCAGAGAGCCCAATGTGGGGCTCTATCTCCAGGACCCTGGGATCATGACCCGAGCTAAAGGCAGAGGCTTTAACCCACTGAGCCACCCAGGCACCCAAAGATTTTATTTATTTATTTGAAAGGAGAGAGCACAAGCAGGGGGAGGGGCAGAGGGAGAACTGATTAAGCTACCCAGGCACCCCCATTTTATTTACTATTAACAGTGCACACTTGTCATGTCAAAACAAGAAAAAAAAAAGAAAAGTGAACTTTGAACATCATACTTTTGAGGCCACAATGGACTGTGGATTATTTTGTTATTGGATTAAATGATGAAGGATATTTATTATGCAATGACATTATAGCTATGCTAAAAGAACACAATATACATACATCAATGTTATCAGACTAAATATTCCTCATAAGATCCCCAAGTCACAGGAAAACAATGGTTAGAAAATTTAAAATGGAATATCTCAGCACAGCAGAATTCTTCAAAAAATAAAAGATGAAAATCAAGCTGCAACCAAAGTTTCCAAGAGGCTCATTTGTTAGCAAAGAAAGCTGTTTACAAATGGCAAGTTAATTAAATCGTGTTTGATTGTAGCAACCGAAGAATATGTCCAGAGAAAATAAACACACTTAAAGACTATTAGCCTTTAGGCAAGAATAGTTGTTCAAAGAGCTGAGGACATTAGGAACAATATAACTAGTAAACTTAGAGACAAGACAAATGATTTCAAGTGGTTTTCCTTGGCTCTGGATGAGTTGACAAATGTTAGTGATACTGTCCAGTTATTATTGTTTGTTTAAGGAATCAATGCCAAGTTTGAAGTGACGGCAGAATTGGCCCCAAAGAATAGTCTGAGTAGAGCAAACACAGGTGAGAATAGTTGAGAAAACACTAATTCAGTGCAACCTGAAGTGGAATCTGCTAAGATGTGTTATAACTAATGGTGACAAAAATATGTCTAGAGAAGGGGCACCTGGGTGGCTTCCAACTCTTGATCTCAGGGTGGTGAGTTCAAGCCCCATGCTGGGCTCCACGCTGAGCACTGAGCGCACTTAAAAAAAATTTTTTTTAAATATATGTGCAGAGTCTAAATAGGTTTAGTTGAACTAATTCACAAACCTTATGAAAATGGAAAAGGTGTTTAAAACCTATAGTTGCTCATTATATTATTCACTGGCAGGTACTTCGAAGAAAGATTTAATCATGTGTTAATCAACCAGTTGTGTCATATGCATATATATCTATATAGATATAAATATAGATATTGATAGATAGGATAGTGGCACTCTTGCAAGTTTAACCACTGCCAGTTCTGTAAATTTTCATCAGAAATCAGAGCCAAATCTGTAACTTCTCCTATCATACAGCAGTTAGATGGCTTCACAGTAGTAAGGCTTTATTGTGATATTTTTGAGTTCAGAGCTGAGATAGAAAAGTTTCTGAATCAGAAAAACTGTCCCCCCCCCCACTGTTATCAAACACTGAATGGCTTTGGAATTTAGCTTTTGCTGCAGACTTGATAATAGTCTTTGGTGAATGGAGCCTAACAAGACAAGGCAAAACAATAGTTATCTGTGAGATTTTTATTCTGATAAAGTGATCTCGACCACAATGCCTGTTGTTTGAATCACAAGTAATGTCAAGCTGCCTTATATACTTCTCATGCTATCAGAAATTCGAAGCAAGATATCTCCATTCCCACGCAAATGTGCAGGAAAGTATTTTCTGAGCTCAAACTATAGTCCCATCTGTGTTTCACCGAACATTGATGCAAGTGCAAAGGAAATTTCCATATCTCAAAATTCATTTAGCTGTGCAATTGAGGAACTTCCACCTAACCTTCAATTGGACATGACTAACCTGCAATGTAATGACAGGCTAAGAGGCAAATAGCAAGAGGAGAGTCTCAGAGAATTCTATAAATACCTTCCAAGTGATGAATATGCTCAAGTAAAATCATATGCTCATGAACTGGTATCAATATTTGGCAGTACTGATCTGTGTGAAAAGACGTTTTTGAAGATGAAATACATCAAATCTCATTAAAGATGAGCATCACCAGGTGAACATTTGCAATCAGTTTTGATGGTTAAGAGCATTAACTTCGCATCCCAATTAAGGGAAGTGTTATCCCCCTATCCCATCCCAGAAAAGAGTTCAATCATTCTCATTAATAGACCTGTGTTACCAAATATTGTACTCAATTATTCTATTTTGATTTTCATCAGTAAAAAGTATGGTGGGGTGCCTGGGTGGCTCAGTCAGTTAAGGGACCGACTCTTGATTTTGGTTCAGGTCCTGACCTCAGAGTCATGGGATCGAGAGCCCTACCCTGGGCTCTCCACTAGGCTGGATCGTACTTGAGATTCTCTCTCTCCCTCAACCTCTGCCCCTCTCTCCATTCATGTGCATACTCTCTCTCAAATAAATAAACCATTTTTTAAAAGTATGGAAATTAATTTTTTTCTCTTCTTCTGTAAATACCTATAATATATCATTGATTTTTGCCTCTTGGCCCACGAAGTCTAAAATACCTACTCCTTTGTGCTTCATAGAAAAAGTTTCCTGACCTTTAGCTTTAGCTTGCAAAATGAAAACCAAGCCCCCTTCTATTTCCCAACCTCATCCTTGTCTTTTTTTTTTCTTTTAAAGATTTTATTTATTTATTTGACAGACAGAGATCACAAGTAGGCAGAGAGGCAGGCAGAGAGAGAGAAGAAGGAAGCAGGCTTCCTGCTGAGCAGAGAGCCCAATGCGGGGCTCAATCCCAGGACCCTGGGATCATGACCTGAGCCAAAGGCAGAGGCTTTAACCCACTGAGCCAGCCAGGTACCCCCTCATCCTTGTCCTTAAACCTTCTAGCCTTCTATCCTGTAGTTGCCTGATGTCACTTTTTTTTTTTTTCTTTTTTAAGTAGGCTCCATGCCTAGTGTGGAGCCCACTGTAGGGCTTGAACTCACAACCCTGAGATCAAGATCTGAGCTGAAATCAAGAATCCCAAACTTAAGCGACTGAGCCACCCAGGTGTCCTGTTCCATTTCCTCTCTTGAGATCTTTGCACATGCTGCCCCTTCTGCCTGGAATACTCTTCCACTTCTCCCCCCACTTCTGTTGGTTGACTCTTTATTGTCCTTCTGGTCTTACCCTAGATTTGACTTTTTAAAAAAGTACTTACTGACATCTCCCACCAGTGTGAGATCAGTATCTCAGGAACTTCCATAGCACCCTGCATCTCTCCAGTCTGAGTAATCTTTTTCAAATTACACATGGCAGAAAGTACAAGAATGCATGATGGAAAAGAAATTTTTCTGCCTGTTTCAGACTCCAGACACTGAATTCCTCTTTTTAGAGGCTTCCACTATTACATTTTCTTGGGGATCCTTCTAGAGATTGTAAGCCTATGTAGGGCATGCATTTATGTTTTTTTGTTTGTTTGTTTTGCCAGTGATAGCATACTATACACATCATTCTAAATCTGGGTGTTTTTTCACCCACCTGCTATTAACTTAGAAGTTTACTCCATATATAGAACTGCATCATCCTTTAAAAAATGATGTAAGATAGAAAAAAAATTTGAGATAGAATTTATATACAATAAACACCAATTTTAAGTGTATGATTCTATTAGTTTTGGCAAGTGTATATGGCCATGTGAAACACTACCACATCATGTTATAGAACATTTCCCTTACCCCAGCAAGGTCCCTCATGCCCCAGGCAATCGCCGATTTGCTTTCTGTCACCATAGCTTAAATTTTTTATCTCTAGAATTTCATTTCAGTGGAATTACAACATACAGATTGTTTTCTGTCTGGGGTCTTTTGATAAGCATGTTTCTGAGACTCACCCATATTATTACATGCATTACGTTCCTTCCACTTTCTTGCTAAGTAATATTTCATTGTATGGATATGCCACAATGTGTATCCATTCACCTGTTGATGGATATTTTAATTGTTTCCAGTGTCGGGCAATTAAAACTACCGTGAATGCATGTGTACAAGTTTTCTTTTTCTGGGATAAATATGGAGGAATGGCATGCCAGGGTGTCATGGAAATGGTTTGATCCTTTAAGAAACTACCAAACTGTACCATTTTCCTTTCCTGGAAGTTCATGAGAGTTCCAATTGTTCCACATCCTCCCCAGCCTTTTCCGTGATCATTCTTTCTAACTGTGGCCCTTCTGGTGGATGTACAGTGTTATCTCACTATGGTTTTTCATTTGCAGTTCCCTGATGGATAATGATGTTAAGCATCTTTCCATGTGCTTCTTTGCCTTTGGTGTATCTTTTTTGGTGAAGTGTCTGTTCAAATCTTTTGACGACTTTTTAAATGGACTTGCCCTTACATTAGTTATAAGATTTTTTTCTATTCTTAATATAATCCCTTTGCCAGGTAGGTTTTGTAGATTTTTCCCTAATCTGTGGTTTGTCTGTTTATTTTCATAACACTGTCATTTGAAGAGTGGAAGTTTTTAATTTTAAAATCCAGTTTATTTTTTCTTTTGCATTTTATACTTTTGAGTCCTGTTTAAGAAATCTTTGCCAAGGGGCAACTGGGTGGCTCAGTGGGTTAAAGCCTCTGCCTTTGGCTCAGGTCATGATCCCAGGGTCCTGGGATCGAGCCCACGTCGGGCTCTCTGCTTCCTCCTCTCTCTCCGCCTGCCTCTCTGCCTTCTTGTGATCTTTGTCTGTCAAATAAATAAATAAAACCTTTAAAAAAAAAGAAAAAGAAATCTTTGCCAAACCCAAGGTCACTAAGAATCTCCACTGTATTTAAGTTTTATAGTTTTAGCTCTTATACTTAGGTCTATGATCCATTTTGAGTTAATTTCTCTATACATGGTATGAAGTGAGAGTCAAGGTTTGTTTTTTTGTGTATGGCTATCCAATTGTTCTAGCACCATTTGTCGAAAATGTTATTTCCCCCCAAGAATTCCCTCGAATTGCCTTGGGACCACTGTCAAATATCTATTGATAATACATGTGTGGGTCTATTTCTGGATGCTTTATTGCATCTCACTGATATATAGATCTATTTTTATGCCAATATCACACTGTCTTGACTATTCTAGCTTCATAAAAAGTCTATAAGAAATCAAGTAGTATAAGTTTTCTAATGTGTTTCTCTCTCTCTCTTTTTTTTTTTTTTGCTTTTCCTTTTCAGACTTTGGCTTTAGCTATTCTGGGTGCATTGCATTTCTACATACATCTTGGAGTCAGCTTGTTAATTTTTACTACAAAGTCTCTGAGAGTTTTGTTAGGATTTCATGGAACTGATAGGTCAATGTAGAAAGAAATTACATTTTAGCAATATTAACTCTTCTGATCCATGAGCACAATCTTTTTATTTTAATTCCAGTGTAGTTAACATACAGGGTTATATTAGTTTCAGGTGTGCAATATAGTAATTCAACAATTCTACACTGAGCACTCAGTGCTCAGCACAAGTGTCCTCCTTAATCCCCATCATCTACTTCCCCCATCCCCACTTCACCTTCACTCTGGTAATAATCAGTTTGTTCTCTATAGTGAAGAGTCTATTTCTAAGTTTGCCTCTTTTTCTTTCTTATATTTTTCTTTTTCTTTTTTTTTAAAGATTTTATTTATTTATTTGACAGACAAAGATCACAAGTAGGCAGAGAAGTGGGCAGAGAGAGAGGAGGAAGCAGGCTCCCTGCTGAGCAGAGAGCCCGATGTGGGGCTCGATCCCAGGACCCTGAGATCATGACCTGAGCCGAAGGCAGAGGCTTTAACCCACTGAGCCACCCAAGGGCTCATTTTTTTTCTTTTTTTTAAGTAATCTCTACACCCAATGTGGGGCTCGAACTTACAACCCCGAGATCAAGGGTTAGATGCACCACCAACTGGGTCAGCCAGGCACCCCTCCCTCTCTCTCATTTTTTTTCTCTTTGTTGGTTTTATTTCTTAAATTCCACATGTGATTGAAATGACAATATTTGTCTTTCTCTGGCTTATTTTGGTGAAGATTTTATTCTTTGGCTCCATCCGTATCATTGCAAATGACAAGATTTCATTCTTTTTATGGCTGAATCATATTCCATTGCTTATCTGTATATACCACATACATCTTCTTTAACCACTCATCAGTCGATGGACACGTGGGCGTTACTTCCATACTTTACCTATTGTAAATAATGCCGCTATAATTCAAAGGGATACCTGCACCCACAGGGGTGCAGGTATCCCTTTGAATTCGTGTTTCTGTATTTTGGGGGTAAATAGTAATGTAATTACTGGATTATAGGGCAGCTCTATTTTTAAACTTTTGATCACCCTCCATGTTGTTTTCCACAGTGACTGTATCAGTTTGCATTCCCACCAACAGTGCAGGAGGTTCCCTTTTTCTCTACACCCTCACCTACACATGTTGTTTCTTGTGTTTTTGATTTTAGCCATTCTAACAGGTGTGCGGTGATATCTCACTGTGGTTTTGATTTGCATTTTCCTGATGATGAGTGATAGGTTGATCATCTTTTCATGTGTCTGTTGGCTGTCTGGATATCTTCTTTGGAGAAATGTCTGTTCATGTCTTCTGCCCATTTTTTAATTGGGTTATTAGTTTTGGGGGGTGTTGAATTGTATAAGTTCTTTATATATTTTGGATACTAACCCTTTCTCAAATATGTTATTTGCAAATATCTACTCTAATTCTGTATGCTGTCTTTTAGTTTTGTTAATTGTTTCCTTGCTGTGCAGAAGCTTTGTTATTTTGAGGTAGTCCCAGTAGTTTATTTTTGCTTTTATTTCTCTCTCCTCGGGAGACACATCTAGAGAAATGTTGCTGTGGCTGATGTCAGAGACATTACTGTCTGTGGTCTCTTCTAGTATTTTTATGGTTTCAGGTCTCATATTTAGGTCTTCAATATACTCTGAGTTTATTTTTGTGTATGATGTAAGAAAGTGCTCCAGTTTCATTCTTGTGCATGAGGCTGACCAGTTTCATGAACACAATCTTTACTATTTTTTTTCTGTTTACTTTGGGTTTAGCCTGTTGTTGTTGTTTCTACTTTCTTAAGGTGGGAGTGTAGGTCATTGATTGAGACCTTTCTTCTTCTCTCACATAAGGGCTTAATTCCATAATCTTTTCTCTAGGTACTGCTTAAACCACATCCCACAAATATTGATAGGTCATATTTTCATTTTCACTTGATTCCAAATCTTTTCTAATTTTCCGTGTTATTTCTTCCTTGACTCATGGGTTATTTAGAAGTGTATTGTTTAATTTATAAGTATTTGAGGGTTGTCCATATAACTTTCTATTACTGGTTTCTAACTTAATTCTTTTTTTAATTGTATGATTTGAATCTTTGTATGAGGCAACTCTTTAAAATTTTTCGAAATTTGTATTATGACCCAGAGTATGACCTAGCTTGGTAAATAGTCTGTATGCACTTGAAATGAGTATATTCTGTTAATGTTCAGTGGCGTGTTCCATGAATTTTCATTAAGATTATTGGGATTTTGTGCTAGTTGATCGCTCTTTCCAATCTTTTGCTATTAAAATTATCACTGAACATCATTAGTTCTTGTAAGTGAAAAGAGGTTGATCAAAGAGTATGTGCTTTTAAAGTTTTTGTAGTTATTACTAGATTTCCCTTCATATTGGTTATACCCATCTACATCCCACCAGCAAGGTATGACAGCTAGCACAGTACCCATTCTGTGGCTTCCTTTACCTACTAGACTCATGGTTCATCACTGTACCCCCAACACCTGGCACAAGGCCTACAAACCTGGTTTCTCCCTACTTTGTTCTTCAAAATTACTTCATTGTTCTTGGCCTTTCGGGCTTCTCTCTTTATTTATTTTTTTTAAGGTTTTTTATGTATTTATTTGGCAGACAGAGATCACAAGTAGGCAGAGAGGCAGGCAGAGAGAGAGGGGGTAGAAGCAGGCTCCCTGCTGAGCAGAGAGCCCGATGTGGGGCTCCATCCCAGGACCCTGGGATCATGACCTGAGCCGAAGGCAGAGGCTTTAACACACTGAGCCACCCAGGCGCCCCTCTCTCTTTAAACTTGGCCCCAGCATTGCCCCTATGGCCTGGGAAGAGGGGAAGGGCCTCTGTCGACTTTTTGCCTTCATACTCTGCATTCAGGAGCCTACTTACTCTCATCCCACGTTGGTCAGATTAACTTTCTCGATGACTGTGACCCCCAGAGATCTCATCTCTGAACTGCTACATTTAAAGTTCTGCCCCACAATCTTGTGCTTGATTATATGCTGTTTGCTTGCTAATGCTCATGTAATTTGTATTTCCAGCAAGATTAGAATAAACCCCTTGAGGACTTGTGATTATATATATTTTCCCTCTAGAATATCGGCAGATTGAGCTCCTTCTGTGTGACTGATCTTGTGCCAGGCACTTCATACTATCATTTTATTTGATCTTCACAACAGCCTTGTGAAGTATCCTTTTCCTAATTTTATGTATGAGGAACCTGAGGCGCAGTGAGGTTAGAGGGGGGGGGGTCTTTAGTTAACAGCTAGTGAGAATGAATGACAAGGCTGGCTTTCAAACTCAGGTCCATCTGACTCAAAGCCCGGGTGCCCTTGGCTTTTTATTCCAGTTGGATTTGTAACCTGCTCTCCCTGCCCACCAATCTATCTGTCACCATGTGGAACAGACCCAGATAAATTGGTTCTTTGGCGGGGGTGTCTGGTGACCCCAACATTCTCTGCAAACCTCTTGTCACTGCAGATAGAAGCCCATGGCCTACATGTCTGCTTTTGTCCAGAGTACCCTTTCCATCAGGATCTGCCCATGGCCTGCCCCTCCCTGAACCCCTACTGGGTAGCCCAGATGGCCTTTGTTGTCCCCTGGTGGGTTTCCCTAGCCATTTTTGGCAAGTGGGGCCTCAAGCAGGGCCAGCAGCGGACAGTGAGGATCTGGAAGTCAGTGAGGCATGCATTTTATCATCAGAAGCACAAGTATGATCTACAGAGACGGAAAGCAGACTTCCTGCCAGGAGAAGAAACACAAACCAAAGGAACCTGTCTGAAAGTTTGAACTGAACTCTGCTACTTTTGCGACCTGGAGGACTTTTGTTCTCTTGTTCAATCCTTCTCCAAACATACCCTACACGTGGCTACAACAGATAAAACATAAAAGATCTCTTCGCAGAGAACTTCCTCAAGAGTGGGAAACACCTTGCTTTCAGTGCTGGGTACCTGTGATTACCTCTTCACTGCTTAGGCAAGTCCTTTGGTTTAAGCCAGCAAATGAAGAGAAAACCTTTTTCTTTAACTCACTCATCTCGCCTCCTCCAGGGAACGCACGAAACAGCAAATTTGTAGAAACAGGCCAGTCATCCTTTGGGCTTCGGTTTGAGGGGGAATAAAGCCAGTCCTGACTGACTAGGAGTGGGAAAGATTTAGGAAAGGGGGAAGATGCTATGGGAAAACACTCTAATCCTGGTTTCTCCCACAAACAACCTTATTAAATTGTCAGCACAGAAGCCCTCCCTGAAGCTAATGGCATATCTAGGGTTAAGAATTAGGTTGAAATGGTTCGACCTAAGTGCCGTGATGTATTTAACAAATGAGCAGTGAATGTCCCAGTTGATGATGCTCTTTCTTTGTCCCCAGGGTAGAGTAAGAATTGGCTAGAATATTAGTAAATAGTCTGTATGCACTTGAAATGAGTATGTTCTGAGATGACTCTTCTCACTGACAGAGTAACCTAGCAGCTGATGGGAGACTTGACCTATGAGGGGCTTTTGAGGTACCCAGTCCCATCCAGAGGAAGGAAGCTGAGTGTTAGAGGGTTCCTTGAGAAGATATGGTACCCAGTTTTTGACAAGGAGGAGAAGTAATTCTGTGGTTAAAAACATTTAGCGAAAAACTTATAAGTAGCCTCCTGTGGGTACCATTTCCTCTGTACTCAGATGGAAGTGTGCCTTCTCTGCTTGGCAGACATTTCTGTACAACTGGGACGACTCCTCACACGTTCCTTCTGAAGAGCTCATAGCCCACACCCAATCTCGTGTATTCCCTTGCATTCCCCCGGCAACAAAAATTATAAATTCATCAATTTGACAAGCACTGTGAACACCACTAGCCACCACCCCCCGCCGCCGGCCCATGTAAGGTGCTAATGGTTCAGTGAAGAATGAGGAAAAGCTCCTTTAAGTTCAAGATTATAGTCTACTTAGAGCAATGAGGCCACAGAAATCACTATAGTTGAAAGCAAGACATGCTTCATTGGAGGGAAGAACTGCTGACTCTGTTCTCCAGGGATGGGTAGGCTTAGAAAGAGCCAAGAGGGCATAAAGAGTCTAGGAACCAGGAATAAGCAATGTTGGGAAGGCATAGGGTGTGTTTGGGACCATGTGGCCAGAACAATAAGATAAGACACAGCATGGGTGCCTTGAGTGGCAAGCCAGGATATGGACACAAGAGGGCTGATGGAGCAGTCAAAAATGCTATTGAGCAGAGGAGAGTCAAGAATCGGAAGGAACAGGCTCTAGGAGAAGGTGCTAGGTTCTGTTTGTAGTATCTGACTTCATCTCCAGGTCAAGTACTCAGCTGGAGTTGGGAACACAGGGTTGACCATCAGGAAAGGCCAGAGTGGGAGACACACTTGGGTTGTCCTAGAAGAAGGGGTGGTTATTGCTGTGGGCTTTGAAGAAGTCCTGGAGAGGTGGGGGTGTGAAATAAATGGCCAGTACCCAGCCCAACACCTGGCCCGGAGCAAGGCTGAAACACTTATGCAAGGGAGGAAGAAGTGAATGGGTGAATGGGCCAAGGGCAGAATCCCGAGAAGCACTTGCATGGACAGAGTAAGAGGAAAAGGAATAGTGTATTAGTGAAGAAGAGAGAGAATAAGCCTTCAGAAAGCTAGTAGAACCAGAGGAGTAGCCTGGGAGAAGAGGACATGGGAGGGGACATTTCAGGAAGGAGGGGACCCAGAGTGTTCATCATTGCAGAAGAGTGGAGGTCCTGGGAAGCCTGGCAGGGTGGCTGGCTTCATTTCTATGAAGTGGGCAAGTCTCAGTGCTTGCCTCATTGATGGGACTCAGGGCCTGGACATTCATACTCCTCTTGTTATCTTCCCTGTTTTGTCAAGATGGTTGCCCCAGGCATGAGCTCTTCTAGGCTCCTTGGCTCTGCCAGTGGTGGAGGACTGTAGGGCAAGCAGGGGATGATAGTGTGAGGAGGACAGGGATGTTCCATTTTTAACCCAATGAGGTTTTTCCTAGGACAAGGGACAGAGTAGAAACATAGCCCCTTTCTCTCAAAGTCCCCCATCCTGGCATCCCAGAGAGAGGGTAGACAAAGCTGTGAGCTGGTCGCCATCCCATCCAAAGTCAGTAAAGTCATTCTGGGGATGGTTTTCTCTGGACATGGAAGAAGGGGGAAGTGAGGCCAGAGAGTATCCCAAACTCGTTCTACGGCCTTTGCCAGATTTCTTTTTTATAATTTTCATTTTCCTGTCTGCTGTGTTCTTTGAAGAGCAATCCCACAGCCTCTAAGCAGGGAGCGGAGGACTTCAGGTACAGGAGGGAGATTGAAGGTGGAGTGAGGGGAAGGGGGTGGGGTGAGTCGTTGCCTGGAACTCACTGCAGCAAAGGCTCCAAATAGGATGGGGCAATAGGGCAGGGGTGAGGCATCTGGGCCCAAAGTGAGCCAAGAAAAACCACCATCAGGAGCGGGAGGAGAGACTGCTACTCCCACACACCAGTCTCCCAGTATGGTCTCCCGGAGAGGCAGCTGTGACCCCAGCCAGGTACCACATCCTTTTATTGGGTTCTTCTTGGCCTCTCAGAAGAGCCTTGTATGAAAATTTGACTCTGCTGAAGAAATGAAGGTCAGAGGGCAGGAGGGACATCCCAGCAGTGGAGCCCCGCTAGAGGGTGGCTGGCATGAGGCCCTCGGCTCCCTCCCCTCGGGAGCTGAGCAGCTATTCTTTCTTCCATGGTCACAGAAGGTGCTGTGTCCAACTGTCTGGTGGAATGCCTGGATGGAATGTGCTTGGAAGGTGAGCTCAGGTCATACACCTGATGGAGGGGGCCCATTGCATTCCCTTTGGCATGGAAGTAGTTCTGACTAGTGACTTCAGACTTCCCGGAGGAGAGGGAGTGGGGGTTTCATCCTTGGAGTGGTTTACTGAGCATTCATAGGTCACCTCTGGGCTAGAGGCCCCCTTGCCTGAGCACAGAGTCCGGAGGCGGACCACTTCTAGCAGAATGACGTGAGAGAGTTGAACAGCACGGTTAGATGGCTTTCCCCCCCAGAGGTGTCCCTGCACAGGAGACCCGCTCATTGCTGCTGGCAGTGCAGCCAGGGAAGTCTGTGCCTGTGTCCTCTGTAGAGAGCAGACAGGGGCCACACTCCTGAGGTCATCGGCAAAGTGCCATGGCTCACCACAGCCAGCCCGGGCTCCGAGAAACAGGGAGAACTGGGCGGGGGTGGCTACCCTGGGGGGCCAGTGAGAGGCAGGCTTCTATGATCACACATGACTGGGCAGAACCACGCCTGCCCTATGTGCATGGTTCCCTGCAGAGGGCTCCGGGGGCTTGGGCTTCCTCCCCCCGCTGTCTCTGTAGGATCCTCATTCCTGGGTGACACCCATCCCAGCCTCAGACAGCAGAGGGAAATGTTGAAGGCTGAGTAAGATGCCCAAACCCCTGCAGATGGATCCTGGCAGGGAAGCCAGAGCACATGGGACCCAGCTTCTTATCTTTTGGGGACCGGAAGAAGTCAATCCCGTGTGGGTGGTGAAGGCTGTTGTACTCTCTTTCTGTGTCAGAGGGAGGCCTGGGTCCTTCCCACACCCTGTGGCCACAGTAGGGGTGTTGGGATGACTCAGAGGCTACAGTGGCTACATTTGCTGTACCTGCTGGGCATGTGGTGAGGGGCAGGGGGTGGTGGTGACTGAGGTGGAGGGGAACAGGGTAAAAGTGTGTCGGGGCAGTGAGAGTGGGCCCTGCCAGCAGGGGTTGGGGGGTGGTGATTAGCCCTCCTACATCCATGGATGGGGCTTTGGAAGACCCGGTGGAGGGGGTGGAGTGGTGGGGCTGGCTGGGCTGGCAGAACTGTGCACTGCCGTCTCCCTAGAGTGGCCCTCAGGAGCCCAGCTATAGGCTTCCACCTAAAACCTCTGCCCGCTCACTTCCTCCCTTGGCTGGGTCTGGCTGCAGGGCCCTTGTTATGGTCCCTCAACCACTTGGCTCAAGGGCTGGAACTGCTCTATTCTCAACTGCCCCTGACTTATTCCAGGGGTATATACCACAGAATAGAAAGACGTCTGGAGAGGCTTCTAGTCTGGATGGTAGCAGAAACCAAAGGAAATATTCACCAGGAAAGAGGAAGCTATTCCTGGCCCCTTGGCTAGGGTGCTCCCTCCCCACGACCACCAGGGTCAGCACATTCAGTGAGCCCCAAACCTCAGGATCTGGGGTTGTTAGTGTTTAGGGAGCACTGTCTCAGTTTCCCACCCATGTAGGAATTCCCTGAAGGCAGGAGTGGCATCCCCCCATACATCCCCACACACAGTGGGAAGAGCTGTGCCAAGTTTGTGTGGAGCAGATGGGTGACCTGTAGACCTTCAGTGTGGCATCGTTTCAAACACGGGGCTTTCACTCTGCAGGAACTTTTCTGTCTTGACACTGGTTTATAGTTAGGATTTAGCTCCTAACCGAGAAGATGAGAAAGAAGACCCCAGACGCCAGAGATTTTTGACGAACGGACTTGGACTACACCAACCCTATTTGCTCTGGACACCTGGGTTAGCCTCACCCTTCCTTGGCCTCTGAGCCATCCCCTTGTTCCTGCCTCCCAGGGCCTTCCTACGTGTGCCTCCCGGTCTTCATGTAGCCCATGGTCTCCATGTCTCCTCAAGATCCCCACAACAGTGTCATTTTCGCTCTTCTACCTGAGCCCACACCAAGAAGGTGTGAGCAACTTAGTGCCCTTGCCTTCTTCCGAGGGATGGACTCCAAGTGAGCCGCGGTCTTTGTCCCAGCAGCAGCAGCAAGGAGACATCAATGAGGCCCCGGGAAGGGAGGTAGCCGATGGAAACCGTGCCAAGCCCCGGCGGCCCAGGGAAGCCTTACAGAAAGATTCTTTCTGGAGGAAAGAGGAGATTAGCTGAGCCTCCCCAAAGAAGACAAGTAAAGAAAACGGAGAAATATTTCCTTTAAAAGGGAGTAAGAGCAGATGGAAAGAGGGTTTATATTAATGAAATCTCCGGATATTAAGGATGAAATGAATGCCAGAGAAGGTTATTATCATTTCATTAGAACACAAAGGAAGAAACAAACACGTTATTATGTGAAACCAAGAAGTTATGAACAAGGGAATCCAGCAGGGAAGTTATTAGCTGGGTTAATTAAAACAGAACAAGCCGGTTGAGTAATTCCGTCTGTAGGACACAACAAGGAAGGCATAATTCATCGCCCTTAAGAAAAATATTCAGGTTTTTTTTTTCCTTTTTCTCGTTTACCAGAAATTCTGCACTCTTGATATTGTCTCGCAAACCAAGAAGATTTATTCTTGTCAAAACTTAATTGATTTAGCACCAGGATATTTTATTAAAGAGAGTTCAGTTCTGATCAGAAGAGATGAACTCCACCAGAGGCCCTTGGGCCCAGACGGCTATAGCTCCTCCCCTCTCCAGGGTCCCAGGCCCCTGGAAGAGCCTTCCTGTGCCAGGGCTGTAGGGTTATGGGAGGTGGCAGCAGAAGGTACAGTGAGGCCTCCCTCACCCATTCCAGGGATCCCAGGCAGGGCTGGACCAGGCCTGATCTGCTTGCCATCTTTTCTTTGCTTCCTCTTGCCATGCTGCAGCTGGGAGGCCTTGGCACGGCCCATGTTCCCCGGAGCTGTGAGAGCCAGTCTTTCTACCCAACCCTGATGGCAGCCAGCTCCAAGGGGAAATGACCAGCGGGACTACTGGGCAGCATGGAGCTCTCTGCTCAGAGGGGCCTGGGATCTGCTCGTTGGGGCAGAACTTATGTATGTGAGCAGCTGCCCCCTTCAAGGAGCTCAGAGGTCCCAGGTGTGATGGTCCCTGGCAGGCCCAAAGGATCCTATCAGCCCTTTGGGTTTTGCTGGTCTCTTATTGGCCTTGTGAATGACAAGTGGGGCTCTGCGTTTGGCTGAGCCCGTGGAGGTGGATCTCCAAGATCTTTTTCTCCGATTAAGCACTAGAGAGCCAGAACTCCCAAGATCTTTGGCAGGCATGGGACTCAAGAGCTGGAAGGGGCCTTGCCAAGGGGATAATCCATCCAAACTCTTTGTTGGGGAGGAGGCAGCTGGGTCCCAGAGAGAGAGAGAGAGAGAGAATGGGAGAGTCTGAGACCTATCTGAGGCCACAGAGCTAATCTAGTCAGTGGCTGAGCGAGATAGGCACCGAGGTCTCTTCCCAAGCCCTGGTTGCTCACTTCTGCCCTGTGCTCTGCCCCTGCTCTGTCCTTCAGGAATGTCTACTACACACATGCCCAAAAAACCACTAGGAGATAGAAGATACATTTTAATGAAAGATAAGGTGGTACCAACACTGTTTCTTAATTGTCATTTGCTTTGGGTTAACAGACTTTACTTTTCAAAGTCGCTTTAAAGAACAGCAAAACTGAGGAAGTACAGAGATTTCTCTTATGTCCCCTACCCACATGTGCAGAGGCCCCCTCACTACTGACACGCCCCGCTACTCTGGTACCTTTGTTGCAAGTGATGGACCCACACGAACACAACATTGTCACTCCAAGTCCGTAGTTCGCATCAGATTTCACTCTTGGTGTTGGTCATGTTTGGGATTTTAACAAAGGCATAATGACATGTATCCACCATTGTAGTAACATATGGAATAGCTTCACTGCCCCCCGAAATCCTCTGTACTCAGCCTCTTCGTCCCTTCCTCCTCCCTACCCCATGGCAACTCTGGCCTTTTTACCACGTCCATGGTTTTATTTTTTCCCGAATGTCATATAGTTGGAACCAGACAGGGTCTAGCCTTTTCAGAGTGGCTACTTTGATTCAGCAATATGCACTTAAGCTTGCTCCAGGTCTTTTCATGTCCTGATCATTCATTCCTTTTCAGCACTGAATAATGTTCCCTGGTCTGGATAGGCCAGTTTACTTCTGTGTTCAGCTACTAAAGGGCATCGTGGTCTCCTCCAAGTTTGGGCAATTATGAATAAAGCTGCTGTAAACATCTGTATCCTGGCTTTTGTGTGGACATAAGTTTTTAATTCATTTGGGTAAATACCAAAGACCATGATTGCTGGATTATGTAGTAAGAATATATTTAGGTTTGTAAGAAACAGCCCAACTGTCTTCCAAAGTCGCTGTATGGTTTTTGCATTACTACCAGCAGTGAATCAGAGTTCTTGTTGCTCTCCATCCTTGCCAGCATTTGTTGTTGTCAGTGTTCTGGATTTTGGCCATTCTCACAAGTTTATGGAAGTACTACAGTGTGTGAATTTGTAGTTGCCTAATGACATATGATGGTGAACTCCTTTTCATCCATTTACTTGCCACCTGCATGTCCTCTGTGGGGAGATAGCTGTTTGGGTGTTTCACCCGTTTAAAAAATCTTCAAGAGTTCTTTGTATATGTTGTGTAACAGTGCTTTATCACATGTGTCTTTTGCAAATATCTTCTCCCAGTTTGTGGCTTGTCTTCTCATTTTCTTGACATTTTCACAGTTTTGTTTTAATTAAGATATAATTCACATAATATTGTGTAAGCTTCAGGTATTCAACATGTTGATTTTTATACATTTATATATTGCAATATGCTTACTGTATAGCATTTGCTAACACTTATCACTCCACATAATTATTTTCTTATGATGAGAACACTTGGAAATTTTTAACATTAATGAAGTCCAGCTTATCAATTATTTCTTTCATGGATCATCCCTTCGGTGGTTTATCTAGAAAGTCATTGCCAAACCCAAGGTCATCTAGATTTTTTCCTGTATTATCTTCTCGGAGTTTATAGTTTTGCATTCTACATTTAGATATATCATCCATTTTGAGATCATTGTGAAGGGTGTAAGATCTATGCTTACGCTGATTTTTTTGCATGTGGGTATTCCAACACCATTTGTCAAAAAAAAAAAAAACAATTATTTTTCTGTTGTATTGCCTTTTTTTTTAATTTGTCAAAGATTATATTTGCATGGGTTCTGTTCCATTGATCTATTTGTCTATCTTTACAGTATCACACTGTCTTGATTACTATAGCTTTATAGAAAGTCAATTTGAATAATGTCAGTCCTCTGGCTTCGTTCTTTTTCAATGTTGAGTTGGCTATCCTGGAACTTCTGCGTCTCCATGTAAACTTTAGATTCAGTTTGTTAATATCCCCTAAATAACTTGATGGGATTTTCAAAAAGATTTTATTTATTTATTTGACAGACAGAGATCATAAGCAGGCAGAGAGGAAGGCAGAGAAAGAGAGAGGGAAGCAGATTCCCTGCTGAGCAGAGAGCCAGATACAGGGCTCCATCCTAGGACCCTGAGATCATGACCTGAGCTGAAGGCAGAGGCTTAATCCACTGAGCCACCCAGGTGGCCTTAGATGGGATTTTTAAAAACTGGGACTGCATTGAATGTATAGCTGGAGTTGGGAAGAACTGACATCCTGACAAAACTGAATCTTCCTTCCCATGAACATGGAACATCCCTCCATTTATTGGTTCTTCTTTGTTACTTCTCAGAGCTTTGTAGGTTTCCTCACATAAGTATAAACCTAACAAAAATATGGGCAAGATCCAAGTTTTTCATTTTGGAGGGGTGTGAATGTAAATGGTGACATGTCTTTAATTTCAAACTCTTATTTGCTCATTAGTGGTATAGAAAAAAGTGACTGACCCTTGTGTATTAAGGAACCCTGTTTTCCTGCAACCTTACTAGAACCACTTTGTTGTTGTTGTTGTTGTTGTTGTTTTTAAAGATTGTATGTATTTGAGAGAGTGAGAGAGAGAGAGAGTGACTGTGAGAGAGAACACGGGCAAGGGGAGGGGCAGAGAGAGAAACAGACTCCCCGCTGAGCAGGGAGCCCAATGCGGGGCTCAATCGCAGGACCCCAGGATCATGAACTGAACTGAAGGCAGATGCTTAACAGACTGAACCACCCAGGTGCTCTGTCATTTGCTTTAAAACAGAAACCTTCTCAGAGGATGGTAGCTCAACTTTTTTTTTTTTTAAATGTGCTTTCTCTTCTCTTTGAGCTTTCCTACATGCTGTCTCCTCTGCCTGAAACAGTCTCCTCTCCCCCACCCTTCAGTCTCTGCTCTAGATATTCCCTTCTTCGTACTTGATTTATGTCTTCAAGTCTCAGAGAAGCCCTGCTTTACTTTGAGAAGGCTTCCCTCACCCTGGTGAGTCTGGGTTAACTAATCACCCCCACTTCCTTCCTTCTCTGAAAGATGGAATCCCTGCCTTCAACAGACTTATGGTTTACTTGGGAAACAAGCCACAGAGATGAAAATAATAATAATAAACAAACATTCAGCGCTGATCTAAAGACTTTGCCTTGGGATGCCTGGGTGGCTCAGTCGGTTAAGCATCTGCCTTCAGCTCAGATCATGATCCCAGGCTCCTGGGATCGAACCACAGGTTGGGCTTCCTGTTCAGTGGGGAGCCTGGTTCTCCCTCTCCTGCTCTCCTTGAGTGTGGTCAAATAAATAAATAAAGCCTTTAAAGTAAGTAAATAAATAATAAAGACTTTGCCTGAATTAACTCATTTAACCCTTACCAAAGTGAGGTTTGATGAGAATCAGAATCCTCCTCGCCCTATAAAATAGAATTCAGACACCTTAGGTTGACACAGAAAAATTGATGTCAGGATCCCCATCTCCTTTTCCAAGCTAAGCAAGCTGAATTTCTCACTATGCCTTGTTATAGTCTGCACATTCTTCTCTCTGAACCCTTGTATATGCTATTCGCCCTGCTTGAAATACGGTCTCCTCTCCTCGGTTTGGGTGAAATACCCCCATCCAAAGGACCCAGCTGTAGTCTCATTCTTCCACGACCACTCCGTTGTCCCTCGTTCTACAGCACTCATTCCCCAGACCGCTTATTTTTATTATGAACCTAAGCCAGTTTGCAGGAAGAAAAAGAAACTTACAAAACACCAAACATGTAAATCCTTACTGCCCTCCACAGCCCCTCTGATTCTGGCTGAGAGCCTTGAGTGGCTGTCTCTGGTGTGGTCTCTGCCTCATTCCATAGCCACATTTTATTTACAGTCTTTATACATCGACATAGCCAACATATTTGCCATTGAAGTGGTCACCTTAGTATTCCATGGTGTACATTCATTGCTTCTCTTGTAGAGTCCTGCACTGTGTATTCTAATTCAATTTTGTTTTCACAAATATGTGCATGTCAAGTATGTGCAAGAGAGCACGACTCTTGTCTGTGAGTATGGCAGTTGCGAGAGCCTCAAGACCAGGCTCATCTTCAGCATCACCGTATCCCCCCACCCGCTGTGCTGAGCTGGCGTATGCTGGGTGCTCTGAGAGCCCTCCTCAGTGGAAGTAAATGCTCATAACACCAGGCGTTAGGCCGTGTAACTTAGCCCCCACCTCTACCCTGATACACACTAAACCCACAAGGGCTGAGAGGTGGAACAGGAGAATACCCTTTGCCAGAAGATTGATCACTCTAACATTGCCTCCCTCATCTTGTCACCCCCCGTACCCCTCCCCCACCCCCAGAGTATCATTTAGCTACAAGGATTCAGGAACCTTGAAGATCATTTTCTCAAGCAGCTAATGCATGCAAACCAAACATGAGGACCAGGTCCCTGGCAAGTGCTTCTGCTCTTAGTAACACAGAGCCGTATGGGGCCCCGGGGGCGTGGAGGGGTAGAGCAGGGATCTTGGGGAGGAGAGAGTCAGTGAGCCCATACCTGCTATTTCCCTGACTTTGAGCATAAACTCCAAAGTCAGAACTGCCTGCTTCTTCTGCCTCTGCGCTCAGGCTGAGGAAGCCCGCCCTGGGCCCTTCTGCCCCCGGGAAGCATTTTGGAAATACATTGTTGTCTTTCCACAGGCAGGTGGAACTAGCTTTAAGCAAAAGTTTTCTGTGAAAACTCATTTTGAGAGAAAGGAAAAGAGATGTTAGAGAGCAATTATTTGTTTTACGAAACAATTCAAGAAGGGTTTCCTTCAAAGTGATGCAGTCTCATGGGGCCAGCTCTTGAGAGCAACCATTTCTGGTCTTCCTTTCCAGCCCCTCTGCCCACCCATCCCCTTTTGGAAGTTTTCACTCTTCTGGCTGTTTATTCAGCGTTTGCTACTAGTCGATACAGTATTCTCAGAGAATTCTTCTGGCACTTTTCCCACCCTCCGTTCTGATTCTTCCTGCCCTTTAAATATGGGCCTGCTTCAGTCTTCCCTTTCTCTGTCTGCACTTGCTTCCCGGCAGGCTTGCTTCCCCTTTAATGATGGTCATCGGTAGGTAGTCGCTTCTCAAACCCCTCTGGAGCCCACTCCAGCGCCTTCTCACAGGTCTGCTACGCATGTACTGGGGGCAGCCCAAATCCGACCTCCTAAACAGCTCAGGCAACTCTGGTCCCCGTTTCCCCAGCTTCCATCAGTGCTCCGATCACCAGCCTCTAGTCACGGCGCAGGCCTGGGCTGCTGACCTGGCCCGTCTCGGACACTCACTTTCCCTCTCTACCTCAGTATGAGGATTGAGTGAGACAAGGGATGTGGAAACATGTCTTGGGCACACCATGAAAAAGTCTGATCGAGGTTTTCTCATCTTGGGGTTTTTATGGGTCACTACAACCACTCCTTCACCTCTGTCACCATGTCCTTCTATCATCCATCCTTTTCTCTCACTTCTTGATAGGACTGCTTTGGTTAAGCTCTTTCATGCACTGCTTGGCCTGGCCTTCTAATGCAGAGGTCCTCAGACTGCCAGCCACCTAAGAAGCACTGAGAGGAACTGATGAGAAAGGCAACTGTAGCATCTTTAACCATGATGGGGGGACACTGGATATCCGCGTGCAAAGAATACCTCACACTATATACCAAAACTAACATGGATAGGGAGCCTGGGTGGCTCAGTAGGTTAAAGCCTCTGCCTTTGGCTCAGGTCATGGTCTCAAGGCCCTGGGATCGAGCCCCGCATCGGGCTCTCTGTTCAGCGGGGAGCCTGCTTCCTTTCTCTCTCCCTGACTCTCTGCCCACTTGTGATCTCTCTTTCTGTCAAATAAATAAGTAAAATCTTAAAAAAAAAAACTAACATGGATCAAAGCTAAAAGTATAAGAGCTCAAAGGACAAGACTCTTAGAAGGAAAAACAGGCATAAATCTTGAGGACCCTGGATTAAGTAATGAATGGTCTCTGAGACGTGACACCCAAAGCACAAGCGACCAAAGAAAAAAACATAAGGTCTATGCACACGCTGGAATATTGTTCAGCCATGAAAAAGAATGACATGCCGCGGCGTGGATGAACCTCGAGAACAGTAATGCTACACGAAGGGAGTCAGTCACAAATGATGACATGGGATGTGACCGCATTTCTGTGAAATGTCCGGAACAGGCAAAGCTATAGAGACAGATAGTTGATCTGTGGTTGCCTAGGGCTGCAAGTGATGAGAGAAGAGAGGTACTAAAGAATAGAGCCTTTCTTTGGGGAATGGTGAGAAAGTTCCTAAAATTGAAGGCGGTGATGGCTGTACGACTCAATATATATTCCAAAAACAGTGAGTTGTATGCTTTAAGTGTGTCACTTATATGGTATGTCCGTAGTATCTCTATTAACTTAAAAAATACAGTTACAAGGGGGAGGAAAAGTTGCTGGGGAGAGGTTACAGAAAGCTTTAAATGCCAAACTGAGAGTGGGGACTGGATGATCTCCACATACCATCTGCATCAGGATAGTTACAGATACCAAGTCTGGCCTCACCCCAGAGGCCGTGATTCAGAAGGTATTGTGTGGGATCTGTGTTCCGGGTTTGCCACAAGCACCCTAGTGAAGCCGTGAACGGCAGCTACCATTGTGAACACTGGTGCACCCATCGAACTTGCTGCCTCCAGCCTCCCCCTGCTGCATTCCGCCCTGCACGTTGCTGCCATATGAGCTTCCAAGAAAACTCCAGTTGGGACCCCTGTGCTTAAAAACCATCCGTGTCCTCTCCTTTTCTTGGCATGAGCTCTGAGAGCTCCAAGCCATCTGGTCCCCATCCTCTCGGCCCAGGCTTATCTCCCATGACTCCCTACACGAGTCTTTTATGTCGGGCAGGCTGGAACATTTATCATCCCGTGACCCCACTTTGTGGGCTCCCACTCGTGGGCCCTTCCTTGGCTGTGCCATATTCCAGGAATGCCTTTCCCGTGCTCCCTTCTGGTCTTTTGCAAAACAAATGTTACCATGGTCCTTTCCCTTTAGCCAGATGATCATCTGGAATTTACCACCCAGCCTTTCGTAAACATTAAAGCTATGTGATTCCGCTGGTAAGTCGGACAGTACTACGAGGAGCTGTTGCAACAGAGCACACATTGATCAGGCCGGCCGGGCGCACGGTAGGAGTGCGGGGCCAACAGGTGGCACGTGAACCACGTGCCTTTCTGTGGTCGTGGCTTTCTGTGCAGCCGCTGCAGTCCACAGGGGTGGGAGCACTGGCAGGCTGGGAAGGGCACTGGGCAGGCTGGGAAGGTGGGATCTCCTGCTGAGCTCGGGGTCCTCCCTGGGGACCCTGGGGATCAGGGGCCCGCCTCAGACTCCATTGTCACGTGGGCAGGACCTGGGAGGCCCTGGCCACCAGCACGCCTGTCCAGCCTTCGTGGCTCAGCTGGCGCCGGCTCCTCACAGTAGCTGGAAATGGCGAAGCAGAATCCTTGTTTCAACCAGTGACCCCGAGCACAAAGGCGCCCCACCCCATTGTCCACCAAATCACCCCGTCTCTGCGGCAGGAGGGAGGGCTAGAGAGTGAATTACAGCCTATTTGTTAACGAGCTCTTAAAAATAAAGTAATGATTGTCAGATAATTATTTTACAGTGCAACAAGAGCCCCCTTGCAACCATTTCAGTAATTACATTAAGCCGTTCTATTTGTAAGATGCTAATAGGAAACAAACCATTAATTAGCATTTTGTCTTTCCTCCCACTGCCCCATCCCCCACCCCCCCTTGACTCAGAGCCAGGGTGCCACCATGGGGGCTAGTGAAGACTAGGAGATAAAAGACCCAAGGCTTCCTGGGAGTGAGGGATGAAGAGCGATGACAGGTACCAGCATTTTGGGGACTCCACTGTGACCCGCCCCAGGGCCTCTCATGGCCTAGGCCCCACGTCGTGGGGCCCTGGTAGGGCTCTGTGTCCACTCCTTTGGTCCTGGAGTCGAACAGCCAGTAGCTGTGGAACCAGCTGAACCCAACATGGGCATGTTCCCGGGGCCTCAGAGCCCGTGGGTGGGGCGGGCGGGCACCTGGGCAAACAGAGCTAAGCAACGAGCAGGAATGAATCAAGGACAGCTTAAATATGCAGAAATGCAGCTCATACCTCTGGGCAAAAATAATCCCGGAGTTATGTAATGGATGGGAGGGATAGGAGAGGAGGGGTGAGGTGTACACCAGTTGGAGTGAATGAGATGGTGAGGGAGAGAGGGGAGAGGAGAGGATGGAGTGGGAGGATCCTAGGGGATTTGGCAGAGGAGCTCCTGAAGCTGCTGTCTTTGGGGTGGGTGTGCGTGTGTGTATGTGTGCAGATCAGGGAGAGGGTGTCGCTTTTCTTTGTGGAACCCTGCACACAGCCCGAGGAAAGGAGCTCTAGGGAACGCTGAGCTCCATGCTTGGGGTGGCCTTAAGGTGACTCCAAACATGTGGGCTCCCTGTTCCTGAGTCAGGAAGGAGAGGGACATGGCCCAAGGGCACAGGTGGGCATCTGAGGCACCAGTCTCCCTCACAAGTCAGTGCACCTCCCACCTCTCTGCTCCCACCCCCAGCTCACATCCCACCACCAGCCCTTCCTGCTAAATGGAATACTCCCCTTCTTTTTCTAAAAAGCCCACTTTGGCCACCCCAGGTCATTCTTAGCTCTCTTCCCAAGGAAATTCCAGGGTATCTGGTCTCATCCTTTTGCAGAAAATTGTCCGTAAATTGCTGCTGCAGTCTTAGGCTGTAATCTTTGTCCATCCTTAAAAGTGTTGTCCTTTCTCTAGACTGTGAGCTCCCAAGGACCTTCGTAACCCACAGTACCCAGCACCATGCCCATCACATAGCAGGTGCCGAGCGAGCAGTGTCTGAGCAAAGGCAAGGCAGAGGAGAGGGCACAGAGGCTCCAGTGGGGCTCCCCTCAGGCAACTGAGCTGTTGGAGCCTGTGGCTGCCAGGTGAGCCCCAGAGACTAGGGGGTGGTATTGGAGCTGCCCACTGATTTAAAGGGGAGGATTGGTTATAAAATCACATAAAGTAAGCACTTGGCTGGACATCAGTCAGAATCCCAGAACAATATGTGTAATTAGACAAAGGCTGTGGGAGACACTTCACTGACCACAGTTTCCAGAACCCACAGCTCTGGAGTGGCTGGGAGAGGGAGTCAGAATCACCAGAAGGCTGATTGGAACTCGGGGAGGGTCTAGGAAACAGACTTAGGGCTGAATATGGGTCCAAGGGAGCCGTGAAGGTCACCATAATCTTTCTACTTCTCCTCAGCATCATTGTAGCCTGGACCCTAGAAAGACTATAGGAATTCTGCAATGTCCAATGGTCAAGTGCGGGGCTCAGAGCTCCTGAGGCTATGTGTGGGTGTGCAATCCCCATGTGCATCCCCACGTGCCTCCGTCCACAGGCTGGGCTTAAAAGAGTGGGAGTTTCTGGCAACCAGTGGTTGACCTTCCAAAAGTAAGAGGGAGGCTTCTAGATGGCCAGCTACAAGGGCAACAGCTCATGGCAAGGGAGGAGTTTCCCAGAGTTGGGAACAGATTTGCAGACTCAGAGTTCTTCTCTGAATCTGTATGGCTAGAACAGCCCCTTGAAGAGTACTTCAGTTTCCCTTGGGTCACAGGGAAGTGACACTGAGGCTGGGGGGAGACTGTTACTTCCCAGAAACCACGAGCAAAATCTGGCTGAGCTGAAAAGAGAACTCAAGTTTCCTGGCCCTATCTTTTTTTTTTTTTTTTTTAAAGAATTTATTTATTTATTTGACAGAGAGAGATCACAAGTAGGCAGGGAGGCAGGCAGAGAGAGAGGAGGAAGCAGGCTCCCCGCTGAGCAGAGAGCCTGATGCAGGACTCGATCCCAGGACCCTGAGATCATGACCCGAGCCGAAGGCAGTGGCTTAACCCACTGAGCCACCCAGGCGCCCCTTCCTATCTTGACCTATCTTGACAGCATACCTACTTGGAATTTGTATGTCCTGCCCCTGGGTGAATTACATGAGTCTTAGCTCTGGGATGCTCCAAAAGCCAACAACCTAGACATGCTGGTGGTTCTTGCCTTATAGTATGTGCTGAAACTTTCATAAGCTGTGAGCAGGGGCTCTAAGGAAAAGGAGAGGGCTGATTTGGAATAGTAAGAAGAAAAAGGACAGAGCCAGAGTTGGGTCTTCAAGCTCCCTGAGGCCAGCCACAGCCACCTGGAAGTTAGCATCTGAGAAGTTGTCCATTGGAAATTCCCAAGAGATCTACATGGGAACCAGTATCCAAGGCCAGGCCAGGCAAGCTGGGCTGTGGTCCCAGGACCAGCCAAGCCTAGGGTGGCAAGGCTGAGCTGGGTAGGGCTAGGCTGGGCAGGGCTGAGAGAGAAGAGAATTTTTTGCCTCTGGGCTTATAAATGCCTATATTGGGCAAGGCCTCTTGTTTCCTTGGGCGGTGACCAGGAGTCTCTCCAAATTTGCCCGCCTGGCATGAATTTTCTCCCTCTGCCCAAAAGGGGTCTGCAACCTTCTGGAGGAGCCCCCTCAGTCCTCAAGGTGATGGGTGTGAGTGTTGGTACCCACAGCCTCATCTCCTAGACCGGATGGAGACACAGAAGTGAACTCGGAGTGAGAAGGTTGCTCTCCGTGACCCCTGCTACACGAGGACAGGACCCCTAGGGCTGAGGACAACTGCTTCTGGGAAACGTGGTTCCCAGAGGCTGCTGATCTACGTAGTCACTGTGCCCCCCACGGGGGGGACAGACCAGCAGCTAAGCCCTCGCACATGGTCCCCACAGCCCCCAAGCCAGCTAAGAGTCATTATGTCGTTACATAAATAAATTACGTACTTAGGACTTGGTGTGTAAGTGCCAGTTATTATTATTGCTGTGTAATTATGCAGTTAACTTGAAGAGGGAGGCTGGCAGGAGGACTGAATCACCCCCGACCCTGGGAAAGCTCCACAGGCTCCCACCTCTCACCCCAGGGGGAACGTGGCTCTGGGTCACAGAAGATGAAGTGCTGTCGTCTCCCAGGTGTTTCAGTGCAGATGGGGCAATGTACCCCCAGGCCTTATCCTGGAAAAAGCTGGCAGCGGGAACCCAGGATGACTTACTCACCTGCAGTCGGGCCCAATACCCAGCCTCAGGCTTTCTGTCAGCACGGTCTGTCCCTACAACCTAGCAGAGGGGCTCACAGACCACTCAGGGCTCTGCCAGGCCCAGGGGCAATCCAGGGAAAGGCTGAGGGAGAGCACGGGGCTGGGAGAAGGGTCTAGGAACCCAGAATCTCTCTTCCTCATCTGTGGGACTGGGGACCAATCCCTCACCTACTCCCAGCCGTCTCTCCTCTTGCTGGCGAGCTTGGAACCCTCAGGTGCCTCAGTTCTGAGCGCTGCCTCCAGGCAGCTCTGGAGATAATCTAGTCCAACTAGATCTAGATTGACTAGTCCATCTAGTCCAACCTTAAATTTTCCAGAGGCGGAGTCAGGCCAGAGAGGGAAAGGGACTTGCCCAAGAGCACCCAGCAGGTCCCTGGGGACACTGGCAGCAGTGCCCAGCCTGCCTCCCTCCTGCCTCTCTTCGGCTTCCCTCCTTTGTCTTCTCCATCAATCGCATTCCCACCTCCTACCCCTCCCTCATCACTGGGCTGCTCTACTTTCTCACTTCCTCTCCCTCTCCTGCTTCCAGCCCTGCCCAGGCCTGCCTGTTGCCTCACCTCTCCCCTCCTTTGCTCTCCCATTGCTGCCTGGGCTTTCTTCTCCCGGCCCCTGGAGCCAAGGGAGGCTCCCCACCCTCTTTGGCCAATGCTTTCTTCTCTTTCCCGGTCCCTCCCAGGGCTCATCTGGGTTGGGCTAGCCCCTTCCCTTCCACCTCCTTTCCTCTCCTAAGAGGGTCCAAAATGAAGGAAAGACACTAAACTCTCAAGTGGGGAGTGTGGATTCCTTTGTGGGCTCGGGGTTGGGTGGGTGAGGCATGGGAAGCCTCCTAAACAGTGGGAATGCATGCCCCCTCCTCCCCACAGTCTGGGCCCAGCTCCAGCTCAGGACCAGCTGATCTGTGTCCCCTGGGAGCAAAAGGAAAGGGGTCGGGGTCAAAAGAGCAAGGCAGGAAGGTGTGGCTCATCACCTTAGTTCGCACTGCTGGCATGGCCTTGGAGCATCGGGAGCTGCCCAAGACCCAGCCTTGGCATTTCTAGAAGACCAGATATGCCTACTTCATCCACTTAGTGGGAAAGTCCTGTGAGGCACCCCTCCTCCCCCCCGCTTTTTTTTTTAATTTTTTTTTTTAAGATTTTATTTATTTGACAGAGAGAAATCACAAGTAGGCAGAGAGGCAGGCAGAGAGAGAGAGGGGAGAAAGCAGGTTCCCTGTGGAGCAGAGAGCCCGACTCGGGGCTCGATCCCAGAACCCTGGGATCATGACCTGAACCGAAGGTAGAGGCTTTAACCCACTGAGCCACCCAAGCGCCCCCCTCCCCCTTTTTTTGAAGGAGAAATCAAGTCTTGTTCAGAATGTCACAGTCAAGGAAGGACTGGTTTGGAGCCCTAGTGAGTTGATGATTTCAAGCTCCCTACCAGACCAAAGCTCAGTGAAGTTCACGCGCTAAGGTGTGAGTATAAGTGTGTGTGCTGAGCAGGTAGGCACAATTCTGAGGGGACTGTCCAGGTCTGTGTTTCAGCTCCAGAGGCATTCATGCCCAGCAATCAAGAGCTCTTCTCCAAGGATCTCGAGCCCATTACTCCTTCAGTCACCTTGATTCTTATGGCCTTCCTGGGCTGCTGGACGGAGGGATCTAGGGACATTTCTCATTGTGTAGCTTGAGTCCCTGGTATAGAAAGTGATCTGTTCAGGTTAACCTAATTTCAGGGGCAAAACTGATGTCCTAGCATCTAACCCAGCCCTTCTTGTCCAGACCTTGCAGCCCCCTTCTTTTTGGTTGCCGTGTTCTCTGCAGGCTGTGTGAGGGAGAGGGAGGCACGAGCAAACTTGTGGGAAGGAGAAGAAATCCATCAGGGGTTGCTGAAGTTACAGGAATGCTGAAGCTAGGGCCAGGGTGCAGCTTCTCCAAGAGGCACTCCAGGCCTGGTGAGTAGGGACTGGCCCTCGCTTGCTCCCTGGGGCATGCGGGCTCCAGCCAGGGGACTGTGACATCCTAGTCACTGGCAGTAATGGGCTTCCCAGGCCTTGCATAATCCCCCAGGGAGCGGGGATTTCTCTGGTCCTACAGGGAGTGGCATATTGATCTATTTCCTCCTCTGGCAGCCTCACTGGGTGGGGAGTGACAAAGAGGAGCCTCAGGAGCCTCGTGACTTGGAGACATGGGGTCGGGGTGGGGGGGCGGGGGTTGGCTGCGGTGAGGGTGGCCTCATCTCCAAGGGTTTTTAACCCCCGGGACCAACATGCTGTGGCTCTGGGATCGCTCAGGGATGACTTTCCCTGGGGCAGGGGCTGGTCTTTAAAGGACTGCTTTGAGGTCTCTCCAACCTGGGGTTACTGACTTGCTTCTGGAGGATTCCCACCTGAGCAATGGGTCCAAAGGGAAGGAGCAAAGCCCAGCTTGGTTCCAAGACCCCTTTTCAGGAAAACGTACAGGTAATCCTCTTGGAGCCCCAGAGTCTTAGGTGGGAGTAAGGGTAATGTAGGGTGTTTTTTGGTTTTTTTTTCCTCTTTTCACTCAAAGGCATTTTTGCACATGACTCAAACAAGTCTAAACTTTCCTAAACTTCAAAGTTTGCCCATGGCACAGCCTCAAAGTAGAGGGGAAAACGTTAGAAAGGAAAAAAGTTTGTAAGCCAGTTAAACATTGTGTTTTTGCTCCTTACAGGAATTGAATTAACTTGTTATGTTACTATTAGTGTCTCATTGTGAAACCAGGGTCAGGGAGAGGGTTCTTCTCTGGGCGCTGTGGTCTCGGCCCATCCAGGCTTCAGCTCCCTCCCATAGGACACTGTGCAGAGCACTGCACAACCTGTGGGAGGAGGAAGGGGTTCTCTCTGGGTCATTTTCAGGCTCCTGGCGTGAGCCCCAGTGCAGGCTGGGGGCGCTCTGGGTGCCTGCTGTCATCCTTCCCCCTAGCTGCCTCTTCTGCAGGGGCACGCATGCATCGTGGTACCGTGGGGCGCCCTCCACCTGCCTGTGACCTTGGCACTGAGCCTCGGCCTGTCGGGACTGTGCGGGTCCTGAGGCCAGTGGCTGGCCCTGAGGAGCCCTTTTTCTACTCTCTGCCCCTCTCCTCAACTTGTTGAGCAAAACCATAGACCTGTGCTTAGGGGAATGGGCTCTAGGGACATAAATGCATAGGTTCCTAATTGCGCCCTGCCGCTTACTCGTTGTTCAATCTGGACAAATAAAAACTACTTAAGTGATCTGTACCTGTTTCCTTATCTGCAAAATGGGGATACCTGTGGACTCCCATCATAGTGCTATCATGAAGAAGTATATGCTAAGCATGTAATGTTAGCTGCTCTTACTACTGCTGTTCTTACTCCCTTACCCCGTGCTTCGGGTCCTCCTCACCTGACTGCCCCTCATGAGGGTCATGGCCTGGTACATAGTAGGCTCTCCAGAAGGTTTGAATGGTTGAGCTGCTTAACTGGCTCTCTTGCCTCCCCAGTCTCTTCCCCTTTCCATCCATCCTGCACACACCAGTCAGATTCATTTGTCTAACGCACACACCCCTTCCTGGCTCAAAAAAAATCATCAGTGAAGTACCAGGATCTCCTAATAGTCCAAAAGCATAAGCCTGGCAGGCAGAGTGAGCAGATCTCTGCCTCTACACAAGCCGGACAGGGTAATGACCAAAGCATGGGCCCCAGGGAGGTGGCTACTGTAGGGCGAGTCTTGCTCAGCAGCTTTCCCGTCATACGAGACTCTGAATGAATAATCTCGTCAGCCCTAGTCTTGGTTTCCTCTGCAGAAAACTGGGAGAGAAGTGACTCTACCTCACGGGGGTGTTGGGAATACAAGAAAGAAGGTGTGTATAACATGCTTAGCACTCTGCCCTGAGCTCTGGTGGACACCAAGTGTCCAGTAAGTGTTTGCTGTGTTCAGCAGCAGCAGCTCCCGTCATTTCCTAACATAAACATGCTCTGCACATGGTCTCCTGAGCCTGCGCCCAGGGAACGCACCCTCGAAGGCTCTACCAGTATCGTCTACTGGAAATCCTCCCCTGCTGAAAGACCTTCCTCAAGTCACACGCCCTCCCACAGCACAGAATCTGGACACCCTAGCCCATGGATGGTGCTTGTGCTTCCTTTGAAGTACCATGGTCTTTTCTTTTCTTTTCTTTTTCTTTTTTTTTAAAGATTTATTTATTTCCGTGAGAGAGAGAGAGATAGAGAACAAGAGTAGGAGGGGCAGAGGGAGACAGAGAATCTCAAGCAGACTCGGTGCTGTGTGCAGAGGCGTCTCAAGTCTGGGTCTCACAACCCTGAGATCACGACCCAAGCTGAAATCCAGAGATGGACACTTAACCGACTGTGCCACCCCAGGTGTCCCAAATTACCACAGCTTTTCTGACTCTCAGCATGCACTGATACAAAGCCATGAGCTGTCTTGGACTGCCAGGAAAGCTCTACGCAGGAGAAGTTATCTCCCTCTGGCCTGTGCCTTTCACTTGGGCCATTTTTGTCTTGCTGTCACCCTTGGCCATTCTTCACTAGCAGTATGGGTCACTCATCTGTCCCCCAGGGACGTAATGCCCTCCTACCAGGTGCCAGGCGCTGGGCTCCCAGCCCTAACGGGGCCTGACTCTGGTGGGAGAGACAGAGGTCATGAAGACCAATGCAAAGTGATGTGTTCTTGCAAAGACACTCGAACATTACTAAGGAAACAGAGGAGCTGTTTCCTGCTAAAAGCTTGTGGTAGCAGAACATTCCTCTTAGAATAAAGCCCATTGCATGCCCAGGGTTTGGGTTTTGTTGTTGTTGTGGTTTTTTTTTTAAGATTTTATTTATTTATTTGACAGAGAGAGATCACAAGTAGGAAGAGAGGCAGGCAGAGAGAGAGGAGGAAGCAGGCTCCCTGCTGAGCAGAGAGCCCGATGCGGGACTCGATCCCAGGACCCTGAGATCATGACCTGAGCTGAAGGCAGCGGCTTAACCCACTGAGCCACCCAGGTGCCCCTGTTGTTGTTGTTTTTAATGAGCCTACACTGTCTTGTTTGATCTAACCACTGCTTGCCTCCTCTCCAGGTTCCTTTCGCTCTGTGTTCCACACACCCCCCTCCCCAACACAAACACCCCCAGCACACTAACTACCTTTTCGTGTTACAACAGCAAGAATGCTCATTCCCACCCCACAGCCCTGGATGTGGTGTTGCTTTGACCAGGAAGCCTCTTCCCCTGAGTCCAGCCAACTCTTCATCATTCTTCGATTCCCAATTTAAATGCTTCCTAAGGGAAGCCTTCTCTCACTGCCCCGTTTCCTCTGTAGGACCCGTATGTCAATATCGAGATATGTTTGTTGCGTATGTCCCCATAATATTTAACACAAAGTTTAATTAATTTGCTGTTTATGTCATTAGTTGTTGGTCTTTCCCCTACCAAGACCGGAACCTGTGTGTCAGCCAGCCCAGGTCTATCTTGCTCACTGCCAATCCCCAGCACTGTGCCTGAAACATAGTAAGCCTTACTGCATATCTGCTAAATAAATGAATAGAGAGGTTGGCCAGACCAAGAAGGGGGAGGGCCATCCTGGGCAGAGAGATTAGTACGTGCAAAAGTAAGAGAGGAGACTGGGTAGTGTGTAGGCCTTGTAGGTAAATGTGGCTGGGGCATAGGATTCGGGGCTCAAGGCTGTGAGCTGGGGCCCAGTGCAGTAGGACTCCCGGCACCGTAAGGAGCTTGGGTTGAACCTGCAGGTAGTAGTGAGTGATCTGGCTTGGGTTTTGGAAAGCTCTGTCTGATGGCCTGGAGGAGGCAGGACTTCAAGCAAGGAGATCAAAGTGTGTAGGACAAGAGGAGGGAGCGAACTGAGGCGGTGGTGCTTGGCTGGGGAGGGGTGGATAGGAGTGCCGTTTTAGAAGCTGAATAAACAGAGGTTTGGAGCAGGAATAAAACCTGGGTTTGGACTCTGCCCAGGACCCCTCACTGCCTACCTCACAGGGAGCCATACTAAAGGAATCAAGATGAGTGCTACCTTGGGAGAGGGGATTGCTCTTCTACTTGGTCTCTCCGGAACTGGTCCCAGTGGGACAGGCTCGAGGCCCCAAGAGCACCAGAGATCAGCCCTCTGCAGGGCCATTGCCTCCATTGCCTCTATCTTCTCCGTTTCTCTGTCCACTAGCTTATCCTCAGCTTGGCCTAAAGGTCTGGCCAGCACCCCCTCCCAGCCTTGGAACCCCCCCACCCCCACCCACCAGTCCTTGGCCTTGACCCAGAGCCCTAGCTTGCTCCAGGCTCTCCTAAGGAGGACACTCCAGAGAAGCCTTGGGACCCTGTCCCGATGAGGCAGAGGAGTGGCTGAGATGATCTTTGACTCGGATTCCAGTTGGGATGGCTGTAAGGGGACACCTCAGGCAGAGAGAGGCAGGCAAACCGCAGGCTCAGGCTTTCTGGGAGCCAGAAGAGGGAGAGCCTTTGCTGTGTAACCCTTTCAGCACCACACCCAGGCTGGAGCCAGGACGCTGTCCTTTCTGGCAGCTCTTGCCCAGTGGCTTGTGGGAGGTGGAGGGTTGGGGGGTGGAGGGCTGTTGGGGTCTGAACTCACCTCTACAGTCCTGGAAGAGAGGAGCCAGCTGGTGCTGGCTGCCTGGGCTGTCAGTGTGTGTGCGGGAGGGGGGCTACCCGCCACCTGGGGCGCCCAGGTTGCTTCAGGCTGCAGCCCGCCTTGGCTGGGAGGGGCTCAGGGACGCAGACTCCCGCAGCCGCGCATAAAAATTACTCCCCCAGATGGTGGTATCCCATGGGGTTGAGGCCAGAGCTTCAGGGATGAGGAGGCACAGGCAAACTGCCTACAAGACACTAGGGGGGGGGGCGGAGCTCAAGGCCGGGGAGAAAGACTGCAAGAATCAAGAGCGGGTCCTACCTTACCCGGGTGGCCAGTGGGCTTCATTTTGGCCCCTCCCTGGCCCCTACTCTGGCGGTCTTCCCAGCCCCATGCTGTCCTTAGCCTGGCTCTTACTAGGAGATCTCTACTCCCTCCTCACCAATCTTGGCTCCGCACCCCCCCCACCAGCTGATTCCGGTCCTCGGTAGCGAGGTGTGTGGCGCTCTGTTTGGGCACCGATTCTACCTCGCTCGGCGGCCCGGGGAGGGGGTCCAGGGTCCAGACCCGGCTGTCCGCCGCCCCTTGTAGCCCGCACGATTGGAGGGGGGGCTGCGGACGGCGGGCGCGGGAGGGGAAGAGTTAAGGCTGGCTGCTCCCCTCCCCCGGAGGGTGTGACCGCCCTATAAGAAAGGCTCCGCGCTCGGGCACTGGGGCTGCAGGCAGCGGGGGCGCAGCGCGCCAGCGGAGAGCCGAGGCCGTCCTAGCCTCGCGTGCGTCCCACCGCTTGGGACCCCGGGCAGAATGTCGGAGTCCAGGAGGAGGGGCCGAGGCCGCGGCAAGAAGCACCGAGAGGGGAAGAAGCGGGAGCGGGAGCAAGAGCCTGAACCCGGGGAGAAAGGTAGGGCACCTCGATGCTCCCAGAAAGCCTGTTTCACTGGGAGAAACCTGCCACTCGCTCACCCGTCCCCAGCTCCTCGCTGGCGAGTCTGGAGCTGTGCGAGCGCCGCCCAGGTGACAGGCACCGAAGGAGCGTGAGTGCTTGCGGGCGAGCAGGACTCCGCGGCCAGGTGGGCATGGGATTGCGCGCCCGGGGTCTGGGGGTGGCTGTGCGCTTGTCCCCTGGCCGCGTCCGGACCAAGGGGCGGCGGAGAAGGTCTGCCCCCCTCCCGGGACCCGCCTGCAGATGCGGAGCCCTGAGTGAGCGGCAGGATGGAGCCGGGGGCACGGATAGGAAAGCGGACCAGTAGACACGGGCCTGGCCTGGCATGGCTCCGAGCGCTGAGGGAGCTGTCACTGCCTTTCCGACCTCCAAGTGTGCTCTGGGAGCACTCCCACCCATGTGCCACACCTCCGTGAGTTCTCCTCAGCCATTGGAGCAAGGGCAGCAGCGCCTGCCAGCTCTGGAGACTCAGAGGGGATGCCCTGTTCAGCTGGCGAGCTGTAGGAAGTAGGGAGCCAGGGCTTTGTGGCTGACATTGCTCCCAGAACTGGACCAGGGACCAGGCATTTGTCTCTCTCTGGTCTTCAGGAGTACTCTCTCATGCCTAGGGGTTCTGTCCCCAGGGAGGAAGTGGAGAAGGTGTCCTGGGTGAGCGAAGAGCCCTGAGCTGACACTCACATTGATGCCCTCCCAGAGCAGCTACAGGGTAAAGGAGGAAAGATCCCACAGAGGGCACTGGTCTGGGAGTTGGGAGGCTTCAGTGGTGGTTGAGGATATGGCCAAATCTCTTTCCTTTTCTGAACTTCTATATAATGCGGCAGGAGCTGTGGCAAGAAAGTCTCTGAGGTCTCTTTGTTAAGGAGAGCCCAGGAGTCAAACTTTGCCTTTAGCCTGGTAGTTAATTAGGAGCTAGTGAAATTTAAAGGCCAGGGCTGTGTTTTCTTTATAAAGAACACCCCTTAGGGCACCTGGGTGTCTCAGTTAGGGCTCCTACTCTTGATTTTGGCTCAGGTCATAGTCTTGGGGTTGTGGAATCAGGGCTCTGCATCAGGGTCCATGTTCAGTGGGGAGTCTGCTTGGGATTCTCTCTCCCCCATCCCTCTGCCTAACCACCCTTCACGCTCACACTTTCTCTCTCCCTCAAATGCATAAATCTTTAAAAAGAAAGGAAGAAAGAAAGAATGGCTTTCTGCCCATCTCCACTAGGCAACTGTGTCTAGGTGTCCACCATAAGGAGATGGACGCTGCTGGTGTGTGTCCTAAGTAGTGTGTCGGTCAGCTTAAGCTGGGCACATGTAATGTGGGATTAGCTTCCAATCTGAGACCTGAAGAAAGTCAGGGTGCCTATTTTCAGGGTCAAAATTTATGGATGTGACTCAGTGAGACACCCATTTTTCTCCCACCCACCCACCTACACCCTGCCAACCCCGAGCACATCCTATCATGGGCAGCTCAGAAGGCTGACTGGTTAAGGACACCTTCCCAATGTCAAGGAAGCCACTTGATGGGCTTCAATGGGTGAGTAGTAGTGCCAGGGAAATGAGAACTACTACTACCAAGGGTAGAGTACACATTAGGGCAGTGGAAGAGTGGACTATGAGTAGGAGGTTCCACAGACCTCTCAGTGATCTCTTCCAGAACCTTCTGCCCCTGTGAGAAAGTCCTTCTTGGTGTCTCACTATAATCTTTCCTGCTTTTTTCTTCTCTGCTTCATGTTATTCCCCGCTTCCCGGTGGGAAGCCTGCTCTTCAGAATGCCTTCCTTCACGGAGCTGGCTGGTGAGCAGATACCAAACAGAACCAAGGCCTGGCTAGAGGGACTTTGGAGACCTGGGACACTTTGGAAGGGGGAAGCCATGGGGTAGGATCATGCTCCAAAACAAGGTATCAAGAGAAAGTACCATGTCGGTGAGAAACAACAGTCTTAAGTCCATGATGTGTCTAGGGGGTCTGATTTCAAACCCAGTAGAATCAGTGCTTAAGTCAACTGGAAGTCACCCTCACAGTTCCCCTCCAGGCCCACCTGAGGCTGCAGGGCTCTCTTAGTGCATGGTCAGAGCATGCCGGTAGTGGAGGACATGGGCACTGGGTAGCCAGGGTGGGGCCACAGTTGGTTGAAAGTCTAGGAGGTGCAGACATGGAGAATGTGAGCAAGTTATCCACTAAAATCTTCAGCTTAGATGGCAGGGTGGGGTTGGGGTGGGATCTGGAAAGTGGGAGGGAGAAAGGAAGAAAGAGGAGGTGATGTTAATTAATTGGCTCCCCACCCTCCCCCCACCAACCAGCAGCCTCCATCTCTTTCTTGGCAAACAGCAGGAGGAGTCCCCCAGACACACACACACACAGGCCAGCATGGGGGGGTAGACTTTTCTTCTCCCTCAATGAAGGAGTGCCTGCTGAGCTGCAGGTGTGACTCAGTGAGTTAGTAGGGCTGAACCTGGTATCCCTCACCTGGGGCAGTTCCCCCCATTTCCTTTTGCCCTTGGGGATTGAGGAGGGGGCTGCTGGCATGACCCATGCCAGCCCTGGCAGCAGTATTGGGGGATGGGTAATAAACTCTTGTACCTGGGGTCTGCCCCCTGCTCTGCCTCTGTGTGACCCCAGGCACTGCCTGCCCTCCATCTGGGCCCCTGGAAATGGGTTCTGCTCTCAACTTGTGCTTTCTCTCCATGGCGAGGCCAGAGCCTCAGGCCTCAGCCCTGTGTCTCTGAGAAGCCCAAGGGAGGAGAGCTGCGAGATTGAGGTGGAAGAGGAGCCAGCCCCCATAGAAACTGATCAGCCCTGAAAATGCTATCTGGTTTTGAAGAAGGGCTTGGGGATTAGACTCCAAGTCACCAGCCTTTTCTGGGTGCCCCCTAAAAGGCCAATCAGGGATGGATGGAAATGTCCCCTCCATTGAGCTCCCCGTGAATTGGGAAATCATGTCTGCCCACAAGAGGCCAGGGGCCACACTTTGGTCTGGGTGTCCTGGAATATGAAGGTGAATTAGCATCACCAGCTGAGAACTCCGGACATCTCATTTGAATGGGCATGAAGAAATCCTTGCAAGGTCTTTCTCATCTTTCTCATCTCCTGCCTGTGGCAAAAAAACAGCACCCAGAGTTCTAGAGCAGACTACTCGTTAGGCTGCCAAGGGTCAGGTCAGAGGTGGTGACATGCCCACAGGTGGTGATGTGCCACATCTCGTGGTTGGTCTGGCCGTCTCCACCTCTGGCCTCAGCCCCAGGCTGACCCTGCTAGCCAGGCACATTGAGCAGTCCTCCTGCCACTCTGGGGCTCAGTGTTTGCCTCACATTCTGGCTATGGCTTCCTGGCCCCTGGGAGTTCGTTAGGATCAATAACAACAAGCAGAGAGTGACTTTGTACTTGCCAGTGCGCTTTCATCCTGACAGCTCAAAGCAGTTTACAGACCAGGACTCATCAGCCCTCAGCCCAGGTCTCAGGAACTCAGCAGGGGGGGACGAGGGGACAGAGATACTGAGGTTGGAGGAGGGCAGTGAGTCACCTGGGGTGGGGGAGCTGGGTGGCCACTAGGTCTGGGAAAGTAAAATCAGACTGAGGGTTTCAGACTGCACACACAAGGGATGTTCTCCCTTTGAGAAGGAGGAGCTTGTCCCTTCTGACCTGTGTGGACTCCGTGAGCTGGCTGCTGGAGGAAGCAGCCACAGCTTCGTGGGCAGCACAGGTCCTGGGACGCAGATATTGGCAGGAATCCCCAAGGGACCTCAGCTACTGCCCTCTGCCCTCGGGGCAAGAGCTGCAGGGCCAAGTCAGGACAGCCCTGACCTGGAGTGGTGCCAGAATGAAATGTGTGCGGGAGGAGGGGCTGGCCCCACATGGGTGAGCCCCAGCCTAGGCTGGAGGTGAGCTTCCCAGTGTGGATACCCATGCCTGATGCACCCCACCCACCTGTCTGCCTTTCTCTGCTCTCCAGCCCACAAGGCTTGCCTGAAAGGACCGCTGGCAGAGAAGAGAGAGGGTTGCTTATTTATTTATTTATTTATTTATTTTAAGAAGCTGGCAAAACATTGCCAAAACTTGAGACCTGGAGCCCATCAGAATCATATTCCCATGTGTTTTCCCACCATTTCTGAGCCTGTTGCCCACCATTTTGTAAGAGTCATTTATCAGAGTCAGGGGCGCCTGGGTGGCTCAGTTGGTTAAGCGTCTGTCTTCAGCTCAGGCTGTGATCCCAGAGTCCTGGGATGGAATCCCCCATTGGACTCCCTGCTCAGCAGAAGACTACTTCTGTCTCCCTCTGCTGCCTCCCTCCCCTCATGCTCTCGGTCTCTCTGACAAATAATCTTTTTAAAAAAATGCAGTTTCTTAAAAAAGTAATAACTTAGAGTCAAGTACAGTATATTCCTGTCTTCCTCCAACCCTACCTGGGCATAAGCATTTACCAGGACTTCCAGGTCCCGGCCCCGCGGTAACTATACAAAGTGCATGTACATTCACTCCGTTTTATAAATTCAGTTCCGCAAACTTCCACCTAGCTCCTACTCTGTGAACGAATCTTGGTCTCTGCCCTCAGCAAGCTCAGACGGCTCTTGACACAAACACCTGCGATCAGAACCATGTGTTAAGCCAGAAAAATGTACAGTGTGTGATGGGGAGAATAAATGGCCCTCCTGGAAGGGTGTAGAGAGGGCTTCCCAAAAGAGGTGCCATTTGAGCAGAGTGTGGATGGGAGAAGGAATTCAGCAGGGCGAGACAGGGCTTTCCAAGGGGTGGGGGGAATCATGTCCATGGCCAACCTGCACTGGGGCGAAAGGAGGAGCAGCCTTCATGCACTGAGCACATACCATGTGCCAGGACTGCTTCTATGAAGTCTAGGTATTATTTTATCGTCCCCACTTTACCAATGGGAAAACTGAGGCAGAAGAGTTCATGACTTGCCTGGGATATGGCCATGAATTAGTGGCAGGGTCACCAGGTCCAGGTCTGCCCCCTGTCCTGCCTCACCATGCACGTGTCACTTGTCCCTGGGCTCTAACAGTTTGTGTCCCTCCAGAAATACCAGTGAGGGGCATAGAATGCCCTGTTAGTTCACTTATAGGAGCAGGTCCTTCCCCTCACATCAGCTGGTTGGGTATGAACTTCTTGGGCTCTTGGGCAGGGTTTAGGGGGATCAAAGATGAGCGGGTTGAGGCCCTGCTCTCGACGTGAGCTCACAGTGGGACTGTGATGGTAAAGTATGAAAAGGAAGTGGAGCACCAACATAGGGGGACAGCCCTGAGGTCACACCCCCAGGCCACCAGAGAGAGTCCAGCTAGATCTGTCACAAGTCTGGGTAGTTTTCAGGTTCTATTGAGTCCCTTGTGCCACAGGTCAATGTTTAGCTCAGCAGGAGCCTGATTTAAGGCATAAACTGGGAACTTGCTAGAAATGCAAATTCTGGGGTCCCACCTCTGGCCTACTGAAACAGAAACTGCAGGGCTGGGGGGCCGATATGTGTGTTTTAGCAAATCCTCTAGTTGACTGTGATGATGCTAAAGTATGGGAACCACGGATGGAGCTGGGCGGCTAGCCTCCTGGAGCAGAGCCACCCCGGAGGGAAACTGTCGGGCCCATGGGTGTTGAACCAATGTATCAATGCCAGGCTTCATGCTTCGGGGCTACAGGCTATCCTTGGGGAATGGGTCACCCACCGCCTTGTGGGCCAGGGTAGGTGTGGACAGACATAACTACTGTTGCAAGAATGCCCCCGGCCAGGGCTGACACAGAATAGAGATGAGAGACTCATTCCCATCAGAGCAATCTGGGAAGCTTCCTGGAGGAGGTGGGGTTTCAGTAGACTTTGAAAGATGAGAAGGAGGAAGACTCTGAAGAGCTGGGCCTTTGGGCTAAGGAAACCCCTTGAACAAATGTGCAGAACAGAGGATACTGGGAAATAACATGGAGTCCTGAGGATATGCCACCCTACATGATGTGTGGGAGGGAGAGACCAAGCGGGCCCAGCAGTGGGTTCGCTGAAGGTCAGGCTGGGGAGTTTAGACTTATCTGAAATAGTCTTATCTGAAGCTTCTGGGGCAGTCAGGTGAAGCTGGATCTGAGCTCGTGGTGCAGTCCCTTCACTGTACAAATGGGGAAAAATGAGGCCCCGAGAGAGAAGTCTGCACCCCAATGAGGCGAAGAGTTTGGTGGTTTCAGGCCAAGAGGGAGAGCAACAGCTTTGTGAAGTGCCGCCCTCTCCCTGGCCCGCTGTGGCCTCATGTCTCCACGCTCACCTATGGTGATCCAGTCAGAAAGAATTTCTCATAGTTCCTGGAGTGTGCTGTGGTCTCCTGCCCCAGTCCCTTGAACCTTTCATTCCCTTTGCCTGGCGCACCGTTTCCCTTCTTCGGCCTAACTCCTGTCATCCTTCAGTTTTGCTTTCTCCACAGAACACATCCTGCCCCAAGATGAGGAGGGAGGGAGATGGGCAGCCTCTCTGTTTTCCCCCAGCACCTCCCCATCATAGTGCCCATCCAAGTCAGCGGACTCTTCCCCAGGGCCAAGACCACGTCAGCTTGACCCTCAGCACAGGACATATGCCAAGTGTCCAGTTCATGCTCGAGTGCAGGAATGAAGGAGAACATTCCCGAGCCCTTTCACTCCTATACAAGGAGCCCCTCCGGCCCCTCTTTTATTTGAGGGCAGCCTCCCACCTGCAGCCAGGGGCCCCTCAGTGGTTGGACAGCCTGGTGGGCCGAGCAAGCGTAGTCCTTGGTGTAGTCCCCACCTTATCACCTGCTCTGCTATCCTGGGGCAGACACTTGTCTGGGCTGAGGGGGAGGAGAGGGCAGAGTCAGGGAGCAGTGTTGGGTGGGAAAGGGCTCTGAGATGGGCTACAGAGGGACCCCATGCTCCCCCTGAGTGCTTGCAGCAGCCTCGTTCAGGGCCACTGTGAATCACCAGCAGTCACAGTACGGCCCTCATTCATTCACTCATTCGGCCCACGAGCACCTGCTCGGTGCCAGATGCCAGGGGTAGAACGAGTCTCCAACAGGATAGGAGATGCTCGGGGAGCCTGCGTGAGGCGGAGATTGCTCCTGGCTGGGTGGTTTAGAGGAGGACAGTGGCTCCCGGGGAGAGGCTTAGGCTTCTAGATTAAGAAGAGCAGCCAGTTAGGGAGTTCTCTATTCCCAGTACTGTGCTGTGCACTTCTTGACAGACTTTAACCCCATTTCTTTCCAGCCGCAGTCCCAAGAGGTAGGCGGGAGGGTACCTTTTTCATAGACAAGGAAATAAAGGCTCGGAGAGGCTGAGTCACTTTACTAGCTACACAAGACACTGGGCAGAGCCAGGATGTAACCGAGACCAGTGTGACCCCATGGCTGTGTGTCTGACAGTCTCAGCTGTGCTTGTGGCAGGGGTATGGGATGGTGGGGGAGCAGCAGAGGGTGTGGAGGCAGGCGGAGCAGAGAATAGGCATATTTGGGGAGCGGCCAGTGATTTGGTCTGCCTGGAATATACCATTCCTGAAGAGAAGTGGTGAAGAGAAAGCAGACAGGTGTGTTTGGGAAGGGGGCCCATTCGCTGACCCAGCAAGCTTCCCCCAAAGGGAGGGCAGGCAGGTTGGCCTTTCTTCTACAGACGTCATGGAGCCAAGGCAGGTTTTGGAATGGTAAAGAGGCCCATAGAGGTGACTATGTCCACTCTTAGTAGACTGGTACTGGGGCTAGTGGGAGCTGAAGCAGGACCAGGCGGACGAGGGAGGGTGAGGAGGATAAGAGGCTTGGTGGACGGCGAATGGTCTTAGCCTGTGGGGAAAGTCAAGAGAAACACAGTTGTCACCGATGACAAGTTGTCACAGATGACTGGAAGAGGAGACCTAGGAGAAAGAGTGGTCCTGAGAAAGATGGGAAATTTGTTTCCCACATGCTCTGTTTGAGCCAGTGACTATCCAGAGAGTTGCTCATTTTGGGGTGAGTCCCTTCCAAACCCCCCCTCTCTCATTAGCCTGGACCACAGAGCCTGCATCTCAGCCCTCCAAGACCCCAGAGTGCCTATCACAGGCTCTCCAGGCATGTGGATGGACTTGCAAGGGAGGCGGCTGGGCCTTGGTAACCCCCCTGCCTGCACCCACTGTGGTATCTGCCTTTGCCGAGCGCATGGGCCCATCTGTGCCTTTCTTGTATTGTGCCTACCAGGACCTTTCCCCTGAAAGCCAGTGTTTCTTAGAATTCTTTTTATTTTATCTTCAAAATCCCCATCCTATGTCTGTTTGCTTTAATACAAAGATGTTGCTTTTTCTTACTAATGAGCCTGGCAGAGCCCTCAGAAAGCGGCCCTGAGATCAGCCTGCGGCTTTGCGGGTGTCCCAGTCTGAGAAGCTGGTCTGTGAGCTGCCTCCCCTCTCTCTACCCCCACTCCACTTCCTTGTGACCTAGAGCTTCAGAAACAACTTTCTCCAGACAGGCTGAGGAGGTGGGAAGGGCAGGCCCTTCCTGAAGGGGATCGGGGCCCTGGGATCTCCTCCTTGGCTCTCACCCTGGGTTCCCTGAGCAAGGGGCGGCCCCGTGGAGCAGCTGCAGGCGCCCCCACCCCCCACCCCACAGCTTCTGGGCTGGGCCCAGCACTCGGGCCCAGAGCCCAGCCTTCCCCAGTGGGGAGATTAAACAGTTTGGGCACATGTAAAGGCCTTCCAGGGATGTCGTCTCTGCTCTGTCCGTCCTTCTGCCCCCAGCAGTGGAAGGGGTGACAATGGTAAGAAACTTCCATCCCCTCCACAGAGAGCTTTCTCTTCCTCCCTTCTTCTAAAGCAGGCAGGAAGCAGTTTACACATGAGTCAGCTGCGGCCCAGAGAGGCTAAATCACTCACCTAAGGGCAGAAGCTAGAAAATCGGGAGACGGGGACAAAGACCTGAGGTGCAGTGTCCCCAGCTGCCACCCTTTCCTCTGTTGATGTGCCAGCTCTGGGTGTCTGGGGCCTGTGCCCCAAGGACTGGGAAGAACCCAGAAAGACCTCATGTCTGTGTGGAGTAGCAGAAGCTGCTCCACAATGGATGCCTCTGCCCTGTGACCCTGTGCAGTGTCCCCCAGACGTCAGTGACATCCCTTCAGTCCCCCACCTCTACTGCTCACGTGCCCGCGTCGCAGCCCACGCGAGGAACTGCAGTACGTACCTGCCTGACTCCAGGAGCTGACCATTTCTGCCTTGGCAGGACCCCAAGGAAGCCAGCGTCGCTGGCAGTGGGAGCGGGGGTGGCCATAGCATTGGTCCTCAGAGTCAGGCCAGGCTTGTTATAGGGGTTGGGTGTCAGTGGATGGGAGCTTCTGGGTGGGCAGGAGAATCTCTAAGGCAGGAATGGTTTCTGTGGGTATTGGAGCTCCCAAGTTCTCTCTCCTCCTCCCCCTTCCCTTCCCCTTCCTCTGTACCCACCTTCCTGGAGCAGGGTCTGCCTCCCCTCTTAGCTCCTGTCCCCAGCTGGCCTTGTCCTCTACCTTGTAGCTGCGGTGCCAGGTGTAGAGCTAAAAGCCCAACAGGTCTGGGCTGCTTCTCACCGATGCAGGGAAATGGCCCCATGTGAGGCTCGGTCCCCTGCCAGTGTCAGCAGAACCCTGAATGGTAGGCAGAGCCCGAGCCAAGGGTGGGTGCCATATTGCCTTGCTCAGCACCGTATCCCTGATGTCAGGTGGGGGCCTGGTACATCAGAAGGATTGTTGGAAGTGGATATTTGTTGGATGATTGTGAGAATAGGGCAGGGCAAGCCCAGGCATCAGGCTGGGCCTGGTTGGCTGAGGAAATGCGGCTGGGGAGGGTGGGGGGAAAGCCAGGAGGCCTGGCAAGGTGTAAACGGCCTTTAGGAGGTCTGGCCCTATGAGTCTGAATAGCTCTTCTGCAGGCCACGGGGAGGGTACCTGGCTGCCCGTTTCACAGAGAAGGCCTCTGTGCCCACTTAAACCAGCTGTGTTTTCAGTTGTTCTTTTCTTTCCCATTTGAACTTGGAGTCTGTAATTAACCTCCGATAGGCTGCAGTCACTTTATGGGTAGGAGAGGGGTGGGGAGGGGGCGAGCCTGGAGCCCGCCAGCAGCATGCCGGTGGGAGACTTTGATGCCAGGCAGGCTGGCCACCTTGTCTCCAGGTGTTGCCCTGCAAAGGGGACTGCTCAGCCTTAGTCATGAAGGGAGGATCATTAACCCTTTCAAGAGTCCACTGCCCCTGCCCCCTGGTTGCTAGGAGGGAGGCCGGGCCAGGTCCTCCCCGGCTGGGCTGCCTGGCTCTGTCCTGGGCGTCTGTCTTGCTCTCAGATCTCAACAGGCTCCGCGCCCACCGCCCACTGCCGAGAGGAATGAGGTCAAGCTGCTGGCAGCAGCGGTACCTCCTGGCCTCGGGGCCGGGATGTGGGAAAGGAGCAGCCCTGGTTGTTCTTGCTGTTGTTATCTTCAGCAGGATGCTTGGTGGGGATTCCCTCGCAGACAGATACAGCCTAGATGCCCTGGCTTGGCATCAGGGGATAAGGAAGCAGGAGCCACCGGACACCCCATGGGGAGCCCAGCTTGCTGGATGGCTGAGGAGCTCTCGGGGAGTGGGGTTGCTCAGCAGAGAGGACTGGGTCTGAGGAAGAGACTGAGGGGAGGTAAAGGGAGGGTTGCCCAACAGCCACCCAGGCCATCATCTTGCTGCATGCCCTTCCACCTGTGGGGAAGGAGCAGCCACAGACAAGCAGGGTATCAGTGACAGTCATGGGACCCCCTTCTCATGTGCACAGATCTTCCTCTTCCTTCTGCTTGACATCTCGCACCTGGGTTCTCTCCTGTGTGCTGAGGGGCCTTTGTGAGTCCCTTCTCTGTGTGGGGAGATACAGACCCTCCAGACTGGGGCTCTTCACTTTGGCTACGAAGCTGAATTTGTAGAGAAGTTTATTGCAGTCTTGTTAATATTAGATGATGTTAGAGACGACCTAACCAATTCATTGGAATGATGAGACAGGATATGGACATTAAAATGATTTAGATTTGTATTTGTAGATTCAGGAGAACGTTTTTACAATATATTTACTAAAGGGTAGGATATAAAACATTTTAGAAAAGCCTTGCAGGAGACATTTGAAAATGTTGACAGTGTTTCCCCACCCCCCGCCCCCCATGATAACTGGATTTAAATGTGCTTTTTCCTGACTTGTATAATTTTTCTACAAGAAAAATGTATTTCTTATGTAACAAAACAGTAACAGAGAGGGACAAACTAAACTCCTTGAGGGGTGGGAGAGGCTGCATCAAACATGGCCAGATCATTTCTGTCTGGAACAAAGCACTGAACCTGGCATACAGTAGGCACACAGTAAATGCATGTCAACTGACTTGCAGCGAGCTTCTGCCCACTAGGGTTGATCAGCTCTTGTCCTGACAAATCCCTCCATCCCAGGAAGCCTGTTCCTCTGCTTGTTTTACCTCTGCCCCAAGATACTCGTGGGACATGGTACAGTGATCTTCATGCCTCACACTAGCATTACATTCTGGGCCCTGGTCCATCAAAGAGACCCAGACAATCCCAGACCCAGCTCAGAGAGAGTGCCCCGGCAGAAGTCAAAGAGCTGGCCTGCTCACATCTTAGGATCTGTAAGCACCACCTCCACATCCTCAAAGGTCTGCTGTCCGGGGTGTCCCCAGGGGCTGGTACTGGATCCAGTGACTGGGAGCCACTGTGGGAGAAGTCATGGTGGCTCGGCATGTAAGAATGACCTTAAAATGCACAGAGTAAGGTCAGGCCATTCCCTGAATTATAAGCCTCTGAGGTCTTCCCACCCCACCTACCAGACCAATCCGGGCCATCCTGGGGAGCTTGTCTGTACCCTTCACATAGAATGCCTAAGGAGGCTCTGGGCCCAGAAGTGAGGGTGCTGAGGTCCTCTGGGTATTGTTGTGACTGCCACCTCAAGGGTCTTCTCTTTCTTGCCCCCTGAGCCACTTCCGCTCCCCCTCAAGGGACTTGCCTGATACAAAACAAAAACAAAAAAACAAACCAAAAAAAACCACCAAAACAACAACAAAAACACACAGCCTATTCTCAGTCCTATTCCCTTTCAAAAAGCCTGTGTTTGGCTTTCAGAGAGCTGTGAACTTAGATTTCTGTGAACAGGGACCAAGACTAGACACTGTTAGAGCAGGAGGCATGGTTTTTAGTATCTTAGATGAGTCTGGCGAGGAACTGTTAATAGATGCAAAAGAAGACTTTGTAAAGAACATGGCATGATTCAAATGTATGGTTATTTTTATTTTTTCATCCTTTAGGCCAGTCCTGTTGAATAGGAATATAATGCAACCCAAATATGTAATTTAAACTTTTCTAGTAAGCACATAAGTGGGAAAAAAAAAAAAAGAAGAAGAAGAAGAAGAAAGAAAGAAAGAAAAAAGGGGCAAAACATCTAGATTTCTAGCCCTGGCTCACACAGCTCCACATCTATCACTGGGCCTACCCCTCCAGTCTCCCCTCACACTCCCACTGCCTTCTAGAATCTTCCAGCCACATGAGCCTCTTTTAGCCCTTGAGCTCACCAAGCTCATTCTCACCTCGAGGCCTTTATCTAGCTGCTTATTACTGCCTCATAGTCCCTATTGATCATTTGCTCTTGTCTCTCCTCGCTAAAACTCGCGTTCCCTAAGAGCAGGAATCTTATCTGTCTTCTTCACTACTGTATACTCTGGGTCCACAACAGTGCCCGGCATGCCGTAGGTTGAATGAATGAACAAACGAGGAACAAGTGAACCAGGTGGGGTTGTTCTGAAGTGAGTGAGGAGACAATCAAGAAATGGCTATCAGGTCACACAGAATTCTCCCTACACAGAGTGTGATCTGAAATGCAGTCCCGGATTTCCCTTTGGTCACAGGGAATGCCTCTGGAGCCCCCATCTCCTCAGGCCCCCTAACATGGGCTCATGCCTGCTGTGTCTGGGATCAGCCTGTATGCACTCCCTCCCCATCACTGCCACCATGAGCAGTGGCCCCCGGCTCGGTGCATAGTATCATACCAGAACTCATGTCAGGAAACAAGGTAGTAGAGTGACCACCATTTCTTCCACCTGGTGGGTGGAGGGCAGGAGGCCCCCTTGTGTCAGAACTGCAAGAAAGGTCAACACTCCCCATGCAGTGGGGGTAGGCTCCTAGAAATTGAGAAGAGCACTGTCCCCAGTTCATGATGAGGAGGAGACTAGTTGGAGGTCACCAATTAACCAAGAGGTTGTTAGATCACTAGGTGTCAACCCAACTTTAGAGGAAAGCCACCCATGAAGAGGTTTTTAGCTTGGTCATTGAGCCAGTCATTGAGCTGTATACTGACAAGAAGTGTGTTCCTTTATGTTACATATGTTTCTAAAGCTCACACACCCAGACCCGCTTTTACAGGTTCTGCTTCAGAACATCTAGATGTTCCAGGCACCTACAGAAATTTTTAAAGCTTCCTTTGTGGTGCTCAGTAGCATCTAAGGTTAAGAACTATTGATAAGGAGGGGTGCCTGGGTGGCTCAGCCAGTTAAGTGGCTGCCTTTGGCTCAGGTCATGATCTCAAGGTCCTGGGATCGAGCCCCACATCTGGCTCCTTGCTCCGCGGGGAGCCTGCTTCTCCCTCTGCCTGCTGTCTTGCTCTTGTTCTGATAAATAAAATTTTAAAAAAGCAAACAAAAAGAAGAACTATTGATAAGAAGTAACTAGGGACCCCAGAGCAAGCAGATGAAGGAGAGAGTGGTGTAGGTAAGGGGCAAGGGTACTGACACAGGACGTCAGTCACACTTAGGTTAATACACATAAAACCTCTGGGTGTCCAAAAACATACCCCCAAATCAGCATTGAAAACTGCAAGCAGCAGGTAATTGGGGAAAATATAGAGAGCAGAAGGTTAATAGCCTTAATATTTACAAAAAAAAAAAAAACCAAAACCCTTATGGATCACTAAGATGAGCACCCAGTAGAGAAACAGTACAGACATGAATAGACAGTTCAAATAGAAGAAATACAATGAGCCAATACATTTATGAAAAGTGGTCAGCCTCCCCAGGAATCAAATAAACGCAAACTACAACAACAAAGAGACGTTATCTTTTGCCTAGCTAATTGGCGAAGATTAAATATGTGATAACACCTCATGTTAGTGAGGGTGTGGAAAAAACAGGCACTGCCATTCATCGGTGGGAGTGCAGACTGGTGCAACCTTTTCCAGAAGGCAATTTGGCACCGTTTAAAGCTGAGGAAGCTCGCATGCCCTTTTGATGCAGCCATTCCCCTTTTAGGAAGAGTGCCCTAGGAAATTATTGTGGATGGTAATAAACAGTAATAGCTAACCTTTGCTAAATGCTCTGTGCAAGCCAGACTTTACATGCGTTGTCTCGTGCGCTGCTCACAGCCATCCTCCCGTGAGAGAGGAGCTATTATTATCACCAGTATTTCCCAGGTGAGGAAACTGAGGCACAGAAGGATTAGGTCAGTGACCCGAGGACACTAAGCTAATGAGTAGCGAAGCCTGGATTTGAATCTGGACGTCTGAGTCAAGAGCCACACTGCCCATCCGGCAGGACACGCCGGATGTGTGCGAACAGTGAGCCCTGCGTGCACACGACAGGCACACTGCATATATATGCTGGGCAGGGCTGGGCCCATTTATAATGAGGTGGCAGTGGGGAGAAAACGCACTGAATATGCCAGGGTCTGAATTGGTTCTGTCAACTGGTTTCGATTCTAGGGCTGATAAAGGAATAGTATGCAACCATGAAAAATAAGAAAATATTGTGTGTGTGTGTGTGTGTGTGTGTGTGTGTGTACACTTGGGGCTTATACATATACATAGAAGGTCTACTGAAATGATAGAAATGCAACTGATAATATCGGCTGCCTCCTGCAAAGGCCCCCATGTGACTGTTGTCAGAAGTTAGAGGGAGACTTGTTTCTCAAGCCTTATACCCTTCTTATACCTACTTGAATTTTGAATTCTGTGAAGATATTATCGAAAGGTGTATTTATGTGTACTCGCACCCATAAGTTATTTAACAGAGCTATTCCACGTGACTTTATTTCCTTGAAATGTTACCACAGGTTCTGAGGAAACCTGTGGAAATTTGAGGAAAAAAGTTCTAAGACCCTTGCTTGGGGAATCATTCCAAAGTCAGCGATGATATGTCTTTAACTCTGTTCCCACCCATTCCCCAAACTGGTTTGCTCATGGAACCCTTTTCTCAAGTAAAGTGTATTATCATCTCTCTGGATATTCACATCCTGTAAAATTTGGTTTGGGAAATGCTGTCATTACTAGTTAATACCAAGCTCAAAGGCTTACATTTCTTTCATTAAACAAAAGAAATGGGTTACCGATGCTGAGCCCCTTTATTTACACTGCATGTGTACATGTGTGTACCTTACTTCTGAGTACCAGGATGGTGGATGATTTTGTTTTCTTTTATCTGTCTGTATTTTTAAGTTTTCTAAAATGAACAAAATCCTTTCACAAGCACTGTATAATGTCATGTTTGAAGCTTCTGGAGCCCTTTCTCATCTGCTCTCGCCACCCGAGCACCCCACTCCCATCTCCTGCCTGCTTACAAGCAGCCGTTCAGGGGTAGGTTCAGTGTGGGAGCCCTAGCAAAAGCCAGGCCCTCTTGGCTGCCTTCATCCAGAGTTGGCTGAGATGGAACCATTCGGTCCCCAGACAGCTCCCTGGCCCAACAGACCCTGGTTTCTGCTATTGGAGGAATTTCAGTTATGTTCTCTATTCCCCAAAAAGAGACACAGGCTGCAAAAGCAGACACAGCCCACTCTGGGCCTGACATGCTGCAAACGCAGATACCTGGGCTTCAGTCCCAACTCTGTGGCTGCCTGGCTGTGTGACCTGGGGCAAGTTTCTTAACCTCTCTGAGTCTCATCTTCCCCATCGATGTCTGCAATGACCCTTGCCTCACAGAGCTTAGGGACTGAATGAGAGCATGCAGAAGGCATTGTGTAACTTATAAAGGACTGTTCTGGTGGAAATTATTACATACCTCAGCAGAGAACACAGGCTGGCCCTTTCCTTCCTGAGAACAGAGAACTTCCCCCACCCCCCTTTTTTAGGTTATTGTGTGGAGGGGAGTGAGGAGATGAGGCATGGGAGATCTGGGCAAGTAGAAATAGAATCCTGTGTAAGAAAAGTAGGAGAAGCCTCTCGGCTTGGCATTTGCAGGCCTGCAGCCCTAGTTGGGCTGGTGTCCCCTCAGTGGAGCCCCAGGCCTTCTCCCCCAGAGACCTGCTCACCTGCCTCCCTATCCCTTCTAGCACCTTACACATTATTCCACTCTTAGCTCAGGCCACTCTTCCCCCAGCCTGCACTGGGGTCACTCCTCTTGGTTTCAGCACCTCCAGGCTTCCGTGTAGCATGCTATGATGTTAGTGCCAGATTGTAGCTCTCCTGCCGCCCTGAACTTTCTGGGGGCAGGAACTCTGTCCTCTTGGTCCTTCTGTGTCCTCCAGGCCCAACATAGACCTGGGCGTCTGGGATAGGAGTTAGAGCATGAGCCCCAAAATCAAGGGCACCTGGATTTGAATCCCAGCGCATCCTGAGAAAGTGGCTGCACCATTCTGAACTTCAGTTTTCCCCATCTGTAAAGGGGTTTCATCCCTACAGTGAGGCCATGGATTTTTTTCATAAGCTAATGTATATAAAGCTCCTAGTGTCATTCCAGGCATGAAGGAAGCCCCATAGGTCATAGCCACACTGACATCATTGCAGACCCTCTGTGACTGCTGACTGAAGCAGGAAATAACCCCGTGCCCTCCCTCCACTGCACACGCCTGGCAATGCACCCTACCTCTATATTGACCTTCCTGCCTTGTTCCCCACAGCCACCCGGCCCAAGCTGAAGAAGATGAAAAGCCAGACGGGGCAGGTGGGTGAGAAGCAGTCACTGAAGTGCGAGGCCGCAGCGGGCAACCCTCAGCCCTCCTACCGCTGGTTCAAGGATGGCAAGGAGCTCAACCGCAGCCGCGACATTCGCATCAAGTACGGCAATGGCAGGTGAGGAACGCACCTCTCTCCCTCCTCCCTGAAAAGGTGGGGGCTAGTTCCTGTCCCCCTTCCTGACCACACCCATTCCTCCCTGCAGCTCTGGGTCCCTTTGGTTATGGTGGCCCAGTGTCCTGCAGAATATAGATGCTTAATGGGAAGGTCTCTGGATGGTTGAAGGCAATTTGATCATCAAATACAGCTTTCCCTGTAAAGTCCCCTCTTGGCCCTAAAACTTCTCAAAGGATCTGCCTTCGGGCCTAAAAGCCCACCATTTGACAATGTTTGGTGGGAGACGACTCCAGGATGTATCTGGGAAGTCACGAGCGAGGACTTCAGCCTTCCTCTACCACCAACTCTCTCTCTCATCACCTCCCTTATAAAAGCGTTCCCTCCCATCACCGTGCCTGTCCCTCCCCCAGCTGCTGCCCTTCCTGCTTCTCCCCTCCACCATCACACAGGGTCCGCTGACTCCTCCCTGTCATCATCCACGGCTCTCTGCCCTGCTGGCCTCTGCCCTCCAATGACACCCCTCCGCTGCCCGTGACTGTGGCTCTTGAGAGACTCTGGCAACCTCAGAGCTTCATAGCCCCGGGCCTCCAGGCCTCTCTGCAGCCACTGTCCTGGGGCCACTGTCTCTGTGTACCCTCCCTTCTTCTGGACCTTTTGTGCTTATAACCACTCCATCAGTGCTAGAACTTTCCTGTCTTGGGGGCTTCCCTCCTCTGCTCCCTCCCTCTCCACTTGTGGGTAATTTCACCCTCTTCTAGCTGATAAGATTGTCTTTAGTGCTGCCAGCTAAGCACTAGCTCCCAGCAGGGATATGTCCCCAGACAGCTCTGAGCGATATGCCCCAGTCTAGCCTCTCCCCGGCATGCTTTCTAGCCCTGCCGCACCCTCCTGTCTCCCCTCTCAGTGGTGGCAAAACCAGACCGCCTACAGCCTGGCATCAGCCCCCATGACATCCCCACCATCAGGAGACACCCTGCCCTCTGCCTCTGCCCTCCATGTTCTTATCTGCCCTCCTGCCTCCAGCTGCTTTTCCTCCGCTGTCCCACTCTCTGCCATCCCCACTCTTCCTGGGCCGCAGGTCCCTTTGTGAGTTCGCTGTACGTAACATGCGCATATGGGACATCAGCTGCAAGCCAGGTCCTCTGCCAGGGGCTGGGCTTACCCCAGAAACCAAACTTGGTCCCTCCCTTCCCTCACAGAGCTTCTAGTCTAGCTTATAGATACAATACAGAAGGTGGTAGAGGCCTCCACCCTTTCTTTAAAAAAAAAAAAAAAAAGTGCCTTATCCACCCAGTTTTGCTGACTGTTCTAGAGGCCTGCCAATCCCGGTGATCCTGGCAGGGGAGATCTTTCTAACATAGACGCATATCCCCTCTTCCTCTGAGTCACTGCCATGCTGTTCCCCAACCCCTCAGTGTTCCTGATCCCTGGTCTGTTCCTTTCATGATCCCAGACTTGGGCCCAAGCTGTTCCCCATGCTGGCAGCTCCCTGCTGCCCTAGCAAAGCTCTCCAGGCCCAGATTAAATGTATTCTCTGGAATACCTTCCTGAACCCTCCAGGCAGCTCCTATGGTCCCTTCTCACAGTGCCTTGGACATGGTTCCGTTGCATTTCGGGGGAGATTGTCTGTCCCTGGAGCATGAGAGGGCCGCCCATGCACACCCTTCCGCCCTGTGCGGCCTGGCAGACATCGGCATTCAGTGTTGAATTAATGAAACTCTTGCAGGACTAGCTCTCCTGGGTATAGGGTGACACTGGGACTACAGGGCACCCTCCTTGGGTTGACCTAGACTTTGAGCCAGTTGCTGTCAGGTTAAGCCTCAGTCTCACCTGACAAATGGGTTACCTGGTCCAGAAACAGGGCCTGGTCAGGTCTTTCTCTCCTGGGTATTGGGGATCCCTAAGAGCCTGGAGTGTCCCCGCCACCCTCTTCCTATTAGGGCCTGGTCCCATTTGCTACAGCCCTGAAACTTCCTCCATCCACCTATCCCGCCCCTGGTTTCCCAGCAGTGAGTTGACAGGGTGGACAAGTGAGCCATGATGGAGGACTTCGGATTCCCTTGCTGCGGCCAAGAGGGCTGCCATCTCCACACACACACACTTCACCTGGCTTGGCAGGTGCTGGCGGAATCTTCTCTTTCCTTCCACCCACACTACAGCTTGCTCTCTGGCCATCCTAGCACTCCATCTGCCCGGCCATGCTCCGTCTTGACCTGGCCCTCGGTCTGCCGAGGCCGCCTCCCCCAGCAGGGGCTGCCATTCCCTGGGGCTGCCACACTGAGGTGTCTCTCCCAAGCCACCCCATGCCAGAAGAGAACCAGCAGCCCCAAGCCCCAGGCATGGGGCCCTCCCCTGCAGAACCACATGTTCCCTTATTTATGAGGGGCAAGCTGGAACAGGCCCCTCAGGCAGGCAGCGGGAGGTAGGCCCCAAGGAAAATGCACGGACGGGCAGAGGATGCAGCTGCCCAGATGCCACCCCTGCCAGCAGGAACCTGGCTGAGGAAGCTGGGGAGGGGCAGCCATTGCGGGGCCAGGCCTCGGTTAGTGTGGCAAGTGGGCATCAGGCCCACCAGGAAGATGGGAGAGAGTCCCAGACCCTCAGGCTTTACAAGCAGAGCTAGGAGTGACAAGAGAAGGTAGCAGCCCCCATTCCTTCAGGCCTGAGAGTCCCAGAGAGCCCCTTCCCTGCAGCTCTGACCCCAGGATCTCTTCTGCAAGTCTGCCCCAGCCCCGCCCCCGGCACTGGCCAGATCACCACCTGACTGAGAAACAAAGGTGCCTACAGCCAGCAAACCAAGACCCCATGGTTTCTGTCCACTCTCACCCCTTGCCAGCTCCTCAGAGGAGAGGGCCTCTCCCCAAGCCCTGGACTGACTTTCCACAGGTCTCACACACCATAGGTGGAAAGACCTTCCTTCCATTTCAGCCTTTATCCCTCCAGATATCTGCAAGCCTAACTCCACCTTTCCTGCTACCTGGGATGTGGTATAAGGGGAGCACCTGTGAATTCAGCTGCGGGTGACAAGGGTGGCTCTGTGTCCCCCTCCCTTCACCCTGTGACCCTCAGGTGGTCCCCTGCTCTTAGCTCATCTAGTGTCAGGGAATTGCTGGCCAAGAAGTGAGAGAAGCCTGGTCCTGGGGCTGCCAGGCTTCGTGGCATCAGATTAGGCTGAAGCCAGGAAGGAGATGCTGTTTTAGCCAGAGGGACCTCCGGGAATCTGTTTAATGAGGAGAATAAACTTGAATTGACAGAAGAGGATTGGAGACAGATACCAGCAGGTCAAGGAGACAGAGACTGGCTTGTGCTGGGGAGGGCTGAAAGGATGCAGCAGTCAGACAGCTGTGGCTGAAACATTAGTGAAGACATCGCCAGAGCAACAGGGCCTGTTGACAAGAGCACCCCATGGACCGTCCTTTGGAGGATCTTGGAGTCAGGAGGTCTGGGAAGAGCCCCCCACCCTGGCCTGAGGCAGCAGTGAGCCAGGAAACAGGTTCCCAAAGCACAGCCCCAGTGGGGATGGGGGGCAGTCCTCTGGCTCCCACACCCACAGCACAGCCTTGCCTCCCCTGTCCTCCTGTCACTGTCATGGCTCTATTTTTCGTCCCTGGGCTTAGGGCAACAGCAGCTGGACCACCCTACCTCCTGTTCCACCACCCCTCCAACACACTACACATATTCTGGGAATCCGGTGTCTTACTTTGGGACTAAAAAGAGGAGGTTACATCATGTAAAGAAGTTTTCATGCTACTTCTTGTTCCCCCTGGGGCCCAGGCTTGGGTACTAAGATTTACCCAAAGCTCAGAGGGGCCCCTGAATAGCACTGGGGCAGAGGGAAGGATGGGAGGTGTGAGTAGACCTCTCAGAGGCCAAGCATCCCGCGGCAGGTACAGAGAAACCCTGGGAAGGAAGGAGAGGATTGGCAGGGTCTTGGAAAGAAGAAAGGAACTAGGGCCTGGTGCCCTAGAGTCACTTACAGCCCAGAGTCCCTGCCCAGGTCTGGCCCCGCAACTCTCAGCATGCAGGGACAGGGTGCAAAGCCCTTCATGGAGGGGGCTAGGCCCCCAGCCTCTGGCCCTGGAGGTAGTCCATGGGCCCCTGAGGGACCCATGTCCTCACCAACTCCAGCTCCTCATCCAGCTCTGCTTCTGCCTTGCCAGGTCCCCTTGCACAAGTCCAGAAGCCCCTTTAGGACTGTTTTCCCATCTGTACTGCCTGTCCATCTCCAGGTTAGCCAGGAGGATCAAGTCAGGCCATCTGGAGCAGGAACTATTTGTTTCCCTGAGAGATCCAAGCTTCCAGCACATAGAAGTCATAAGTTAAAGCCCCTGGGAGAAGCCACAGAGTACCCCGAGTGGCAGGGCTAAGGTGAAGGGCGGGGAGCCACGGGTTGGAACTAGGAGGCTAGGCAGGTGCCATGCGAGCCCGTTAGCTCAGGGGCCCTGCCCAGGTCCCTGGGAACAGACTTTCCGTATCTAGAGCGGCGGGCTGCCACTCCAAAGGGAAGGCTGAGGTAACTGGTGAGGCAGTGGCTACCCTGTTTTGAGGGGGGGACACTGGGCCTGGGAAGGGACGCTGAAAGGAGAGAGGTAGCCACATGACTTCCTTAAGAGACCCCCACCGGGGCGCCTGGGTGGCTCAGTGGGTTAAGCCGCTGCCTTCGGCTCAGGCCATGATCTCAGGGTCCTGGGATCGAGTCCCGCATTGGGCTCTCTGCTCAGCAGGGAGCCTGCTTCCCTCTCTCTCTCTCTGTGCCTGCCTCTCTGTCTACTTGTGATTTCTCTCTGTCAAATAAACAAATAAAATCTTTTTAAAAAAAAAAAAGAGAGAGACCCCCACCTTCCTCCCCCTGAAAAAGGCTCCAAAGAAGGTCCAGCCCTGGAAAAGTGGACAGGAGGATTCACAGATTAAGAACATACATGCAGCTTCTAGCTCTACCCCATGCTCTCCTGAGCCCCCCAGGTCTCCCTCCAGCTCAGGGGACTCAGCATTCCACCTGGAGCCCAAAATCTACTTCTGATCCCCTCTGCACAGCCGCTGTGGCTCTATGGGGAGAGGTGACCGCTGGGTGACCGCTGGAGAGCCCCAGCCAGCCTGGGCCTTGGCTCACGTCTCTCCCTCTCTCATCCCCTCCCTAACCAGAAAGAACTCACGACTACAGTTCAACAAGGTGAAGGTGGAGGACGCTGGGGAGTATGTCTGCGAGGCTGAGAACATCCTGGGGAAGGACACAGTCCGCGGCCGGCTCCACGTCAACAGCGGTAGGTGGCCCCCCAACAAAGGGAGGGGTACTGCAGGGGTTTGGTTCGGCAAGCCTGTTGCCCCCCAGCCCTTGGGAGGCCCGCACATGATCTGTCTTGCACTTGACTCCCCTCCCTCCTTCTGCTGCCATATCAAGCCCCGAGATCTGGGCCGATTCAGAGAAATGCAGTCGAAGCATAAATGTTTAGCTTTGTTATCTGGGCCTGGAAGAGCCGCCAGCTCTCATTTTAAATATCCTGAAAACTAAATATTTTGAAATCAAGAGGTGGGGGTGGGGGACGGATATTTTTAGAAGGCAATTATGGGAGGCTGGGCTGCCAAGAGCGGGGCTCCAGGGAAAGGCAGGCCCTGGGCATGTGGGAGCTGACTGCCTGTTGCTTTGCTGGGCACCGGGGTGCAGGCAGCCATCTCCCCGGGGCCATGGCCAGGAGGCTGGGCTGTGTCGGCCCCTGCGGGAAGCCTCGTTCAGGGACAGCAGACCCTTCTCCCACAGACTGGCTTCTCCCTTAAGAACATGCAAGGTCTGAAGCCCACAGCACCCACAGCACCCCTAGCTCCCCACCCCAACCAGGGCAGCCCCAGTGTTGGATGCAAGCAGGCTGCTTTCCCTTGGCTGGAATGTGGCCAGAGCTGCCTGTCCTCAGGCTGCACGCCTCCACTCCAGCCCGGGAACTCCAAATCCCACAGATCGCTTTCCTCTTCCCAACACCCACACATTGAGCATACCGTTTTGGCTACCTGGTTCTTTGGGTTCACTTCCAGTCCTGCCCCGTCACTCTGACGCTGCAGCTGCCTTTGCCTGCCTGTACTTCTACCAGACAGCCCTCCAGGACTCCCAACCATCCAGCATTATCTAAGGAGAATGTGGGAGTTCCCTGCCCCGGTACCCTCAGTGCAAAACCTGGGGCAGACCCTGTCTGTCTGTTCTGTACTGGGAGGGGTCTCTGTGTTCTCCCAGCCTCTTAGGCTCCTCGTCTCCCTTGCTGCCCTGTTTTTTTTTTTTTTTTAAAGATTTTATTTATTTATTTGACAGAGAGAGATCACATGTAGGCAGAGAGGCAGGCAGAGAGAGAGAGGAGGAAGCAGGTTCCCCGCCGAGCAGAGAGCCCGATGTGGGACTGGATCCCAGGACTCTGGGATCATGACCTGAGCCGAAGGCAGCGGCTCAACCCACTGAGCCACCCAGGCGCCCCTTGCTGCCCTGTCTTAAAGGTCCAAGCCTCCAAGTCAGACCTCCTGGTCTGCCTTCTTTCTGGGTCTTTCTCACATCTATACCTCCCACTCCAACCCTAACCCTCAGAGACAACCCGGCCCAGGTTTCAGCTCTATTCACCTAACCCAGAGCAATGGCCTCTTTTAAGGTGCTTTCGTCTTGTCATGCCCTTACCCCCCGGAACGCCACAGAACGAGGACTTTGGCCCACTGCCCAGAGCACCCCAGTGTGGCCCCAACGATCTTTCCAGCCCTGTGTCAGTCCCGTACAGTCTGTTCTCGCCCTTCCTCTCATTCCGTCTCTCCTAGGCCGCCATCCTCCCCGACCCCTCCATCCCACCACAGTGTCCTTCCCCGCTCGGGGCTGGCTTCCAGGCCACTGCTTGGCCAACTATAGTCTTGCATAATTCCTGAAGTCTGTTAGATTGGTCTTCACATCTCATCCTCTTGCTGCATTTTCTGTGCAAGTGTGACCTCCGCAGTGGAATTGTGAGCCAGGACCAGGAGAGCGGCGATGATGTCTTCTCCGCAGGACTTAGTGAGAGCTGCTGTTGATGCAGAGTAGGCTCCATGCCACATTCTATGCCATCTCTCGAGCCCTGAAAGACCCAGGGTGTAGCTCATAATTTAGGAGACTGAAGCTCAAAGAGCTTCATTCTGCCACACGTCTAAGTGAGGATTAAGCAGAGATCTATACAATGTAAAAGTAGTTAGCAAACACTGAGACCACGAGCTCTGGGGGGCTGTGTCTCTCCTGATTGCCACTCTAGCTCAGGGCCTAACACAGTGCCTGGCTCATAGTAGGCACTTGGTAAATAATACAGAAAAGGACTTAAAACCTGCTCCAAGGCCTTTACTGACTCCCACCTGGGCACCCCCTCCCCATTCCTCCCCACCTGTCCCAAGCCCAGGAAAATGGACCGTGCTAGGGAGCCAGCATCTGTCACCTCCAGCCATAGTGAGCAGACATTCTTAGATCCACTTTGGGCTTGAGTTTGTTTAATTCAAGATTTTTCTTGGTTAGAACAGAGTGGGGGAGCACCCACTCAGTCGGTAGAACATGCAACTCTTGATCTCAGGGTTGTGAGTTTGTTGGGGGTAGAGATCACTTAATAATTTAAAAAAAAAAACAAAACCTGACAAGACCCCCAACTTAAAACTACCTTAAGGAATGTATGTATTGATTTATAAAATGGAGAAATCCAGAGGTAGAACTGGGTCCAGACACAACAGAATCCACACGGTCTGTTGTCCTCATTCTCTCCTTCTGTAAAATGGGCTTCTCCCATGTTTGAGGAGCAGATAGGGAAGAAGAGGCCATGGCCTCAGATGGCTCCCGGTTTTACACCTCCCTGTCTCCTACCCAGGGAAAAACAGACAGCTTTTGTCTGCGTCACTGACTTGATCTGTGGATCCTGCAGGGTTCATGGGCCCCACTCAACCCAGTCACTGGCCTCAGGGGATCGGGGGAGCATCCTGCCAGGCTTGCATGTGTGCAGGGTGTTGGGGGATAGAGAGCAGAGTCTGTGACTGATGGCCCTGCCCCAACTACATGAGGGCACATTTCTGAGAGGAGTGCTGGCAACAGGGGAAGGGGGCAGGGCTGTTGGACCAAAAAGCAGAGTAGCAGCCTCACTCCCGTGCTGGGCTTGGGGAAAGAGGCTGGAGAGCATTGGAAGACCCCTCAGATAGGCCGCAGCCTGGAGACATGCGGGAGCTCCTGTCAGTTCGGGAGGCGGCCAGTGGAGGTTTGCCCTGGGCACTGGAGGACTGCCCCCAGGGTTCCTTGCCTCTCCTCCCTCCAGCTCCGCAAGAGAGCAGCAGGGCTGAGCCACAGACTCCAGAGCTCTGGTCTCTTCTGAGCTCTGCAAACCTGGGAGACCTCCTATACCCGGCTTGTCCTGCCTTTCCCCAGCTGAGGCTGAGCCAAATGATCTCTAGACTAGACTCTTCCGCCCCACAAAATTCTGGGATTCTGAGTGTGATGTTGAGGTGGACATACTGTGCACCTAGCCCGCCCCCCCCCACTACACACACACCCTACCCCTTCTATTGCCCTGTTGAGCCCGTGGCTGGCCCCTATCCTTGACATTGGTCGAGGAACAGGGCCACTGTGGGGGATCAGGACACCCCCGTTGGCGGGGGTCGGGGAGAGCTTTTCCACCGGCAGAGATGCCCAGGCTCCTTGTTTACCCACGGAGCCCAGAAGACTCGCAGCAACCACACCCTGGGGAGGAGGTGGAGGGCGGGTAGCGGGCAGCTGTGCCTGCCCCCATGACTCATCCCGAGGTGGCTTGGCTTGGCCCGCCCAGGCCCCGGGGAAGCTGGTGTTACAACACTGGAGCGGCCAGCAGAGGGCATGGGAGGACGCCTCTAGGGAGCAGTGGCCGCGCGGGGTGGGGCGTGAGGGGCACGACATCGACTCACTGTGACCTTTGGCAGCCTGCTTTGGCCCTGTTCCTGAGGCTCCTGAGGCTCCTTCCCTGAATCAGAGCAGACCCTCCTTGCAGTCACAGGTCTGGCAGCTCAGGAGACACTGCCTCCCTGGTTGCCCGGGAGGAGGAGTCAGCAAAGAGTTTGCGGTACTTTGAATACAACAATCAGTTTGGGAAGTTCAGGGGTCAGGGCCGTCATTTCCTTCAAGGAGCGGAGCGCAGCGGACCTGTTTTTCCTTCGCTCGGCTCGGCTCGTATCTCAGCATGAAGGAGGTAAAGAGCGAGCGGGAGCGGGGGAGCCGGCGGAGGCACCGCGACGGGGACTTGGTGGCGGCGGCGGTGGTGGTGAAGGTGAAGCAGGAGCGCCTCAGCCCGGAAGCCGCGCCTCCCGCCCACCGCCGCCCCGATTCCTCCGGGGGTAGCGCGTCCCCGCCAGCCGGCGACCCGGGCCGTCCTGGTCACCGCGGGAACCGAGCCCGAGGAGGTAGCCGGTCCCCAGCCAAAAAGAAAAACAAGTCCTCAGGGAGAAGAAGCAAGTCTCCTCGGAGTGAGAGAAGCCGAAGCCCTCACCACTCAACAGTCAAAGTGAAGCAGGAACGTGAGGATCATACCCGGAGAGGACGGGAGGAACGGCAGCCCCGGGAATCATCAGGCCAGGAACACCGGCGAGCTAGAAACAGTGACCGCGACAGACACCGGGGCCATTCTCACCAGAGGAGAAGCTCTGATGAGAGGCCCGGGAGTGGGCAGGCTCAGGGACGGGACCGAGATGTTCAGAATCTACAGGCTCGGGACGTAGAGCGGGAGTTTTACAACGCCCGAAGACGGGAGAATGGCCAGAAGAACGAAGTTGGCGCTAGTGGTAATGAGTCTCAGGGGTCGGTTCCCCGACCTGGGGGCAACAATAAAGACAAAGAGCCACCCGCTAAAGAAAAGCCAAGCTTTGAACTCTCCGGGGCACTTCTCGAGGACACCAACACCTTCCGGGGTGTCGTCATTAAGTATAGTGAGCCCCCAGAAGCACGTATCCCCAAGAAACGATGGCGCCTCTACCCCTTTAAAAATGACGAGGTGCTTCCTGTCATGTACATCCATCGGCAGAGCGCCTACCTGTTAGGCCGGCACCGCGGCGTAGCGGACATCCCGATGGATCATCCCTCCTGCTCAAAGCAGCACGCCGTCTTTCAGTATCGGCTTGTGGAATATACCCGTGCTGATGGGACAGTTGGCCGAAGGGTGAAGCCCTACATCATTGATCTTGGCTCAGGCAATGGAACATTCTTGAACAACAAGCGCATTGAGCCACAGAGATACTATGAACTAAAGGAAAAGGATGTACTTAAATTTGGGTTCAGCAGCAGAGAGTATGTCCTGCTTCATGAGTCCTCTGACACCTCTGAAGTAGACAGGAAAGAAGATGAGGATGATGAGGTGGAGGAGGAAGTATCTGACAGCTAGCAAACTCGGAAGCAGCCCAAACTCTCGAGAGACCTTTTCTTTCTTTAAAGGTTTTGGGATTGAGTCAGAGAGCACCACGGTGCTCTCTGTTAATGCCTCTTATTGCCTTAAGTCTTTGCTCTGTTGCTGACCACCTTATGTTATAGCATAAGAAAACTGACTTCTGTTTGGTTGAACTTTTTTCTGTGGCACATCAGCCCCTTGCCTGTGGGCTTTTGTTTTCAGAACAGTCTCACCAACACATCGTGTTGCAGTAGAAGCATCGTGGCTGTCCTTGGTGCTTTCAGAACTGCTTCCTAGGAAACTACAGACCCTTGGCTCAAGGGGAATCGTGGCTTGTTCTCGTTGTACAGTTACTTTATTTATATAGGTGTTAAGCTTTGTGGACTGGGTTTGTTTTTGTTTTCTTGTTTTTGGGGCAAACTCCAATACAGAGAATCTTACTAAGCTTTGGTTGTCACCAAAACAGCCTCCATTATATACCAAAGCTTTGACCTGGTTGAGCTCTTGAGTCACAGAAGTTGATTTTGCACTTCATTTTTGGGGGGTGGGAACTTACCACATGCCCTCATTATTAACTCTTGGACTTAAACAGATGCTTTATGGGACGTGTTGAAGCTGCAGCTGGGCAGGAGGATCCTGGCTCCTGCCAGTGGGTGCTGATCTAACGTCGAGAGGCTGAAATGGGTCATGGATCGGTTTCCTGTGAGAGAATTCCGATTTCTCCATAAAGCATGTACATAACCATTTTGATCATCGTATCTGTTCACTTTTGCATTTTTATTCAAATGTTCTCTCTTTCCTTATTTGCAAAACAGTGTCGTTCATGTAGCACGGTCCTTGCTTTATTCTAACAACGTATGTATATGTGTAAAGGAGGTTGTATAGTTGACACGTTTCATCTTTTTAGAAAATGTTCAGAGAGGTTGTATTTACTTTCCCAAGGCCGGGAAGCAAGGGAGTTGCCCTGTTCCCTAATTCCTAAGAGGAATATGTGTAAGTAGCAGAGTCGTAACTACTTATATACACTGTGTGTGTGTGTGTGGTGTGGGGGGGGGTGTATACATAAAAGTGTGAGTGAAAGAGCTGCATACTGATTTTCATATGAGAATGTTTTGTGATGTAAATGTGATACTACATTATAGGCGAAGGCCTCCCTGCATTTGAATAGCAGGTTTTCATTTATATGTATTTTTGGGATAAAAAAATAATAAAATTTGTAAATATAAAAAAACAAAACAAAACAAAACAAAACGATCAGTTTGGTCCAGTGCACCTCGGACTTAGCGAAACCAGCTGCCTCATCCCCAGCTAAAAGAGAACTTGGGAGCCAGCCCAGGCCCCAGATGTCCAGCTGGACTTCCCTTTGCCCCAGAGGGGAGGCAGATTTGACCTGGGGCATCACAGGACCCCAGAAGCCCTGCAGAGGCTTCTGGGCCTGTCCCTCACCTGGGGGCTTAGAAAGGCTCGTTGTTCCGTCTCTCTCACACACACACACACCTGCTCTCTCGCTCACCTATTCAGCGAGGCCTTACTCAGAAAGACCCAGTTCGGAGCTCTGGGGAGTCATAGCCTTGGCTCCCAGCAAAGTCCCTCAAAGTTCCTGGCAGGATGCCCAAACCCAAACTCAAAGCATCTGCCTGTTCTGACCCATGAAAGAGGAAAGGCAGTTTTACCCACAGGAGAGCGGGCATACTGGGCAGGTGGCTGGGCGCCTTGATGAAGGGAGATCCCTTGATCTGGGCCTTGAAACAGAAGCGGAGGTTCCTCCCTGAGCTGTGGGTAGCTGTTGTAGCTGCCAGCAGCAGGGAGAGCGTCCCCTGGCCATCAGCTCCCCTCCTGACCCTTCCCCCATCAGAACCTTGAAAAGCTCTCGACCACCAGGATGCTAATGGCTGATAGAGGCCACCTGTATCCTTCCAGGTATTTTTAGTTTTAATTCCAATGCAATTAACGTGCATTCTATCAGTTTCAGGTGTACAGTAGAGGGAGTCAGCAATTCTTTCCCTTACCCTGTGCTCACAACAAATGCGCTTCTCATCCCCTTCACCTATTTCACCAATCCACCCATCTACCTCCCCTCTGGTCACCATCTGTTCTATAGAGTTGAGAGATTTCGGGGTTTTCTTTTTCTTTGTTCCTTGTTTTGTTTCTTAATTCCCTCAGAGTTGTGAAACCATATGGTATTTGTCTTTCTCTGGTTGTGTTATTTCACTTGGTATACACTCTAGGTCCATCTAAGTTGCAAAGGACAAGATTTTGTTATTTTTTATGGCTGAGTAATATTCCTTTCTATATCCCATCTTCTTTATCCATTCATCTATGGATGGAGACTTGGGTTGCTTCCATAGCTTGGCTATTGTAAATAATGCTGCAGTAAACACAGGGGTACACACATCATTTTTAACTAATGTTTTCATATTTGGGGGTAAATATCCAATAGTGGAATTACTGCATCATAAGAGAATTCTACTTTTAAGATTTTCATACTATTTTCCACAGCGGCTGCCCTAGTTTATAATCCCACCAACAGTGCATTTTTCCTCAACCTCACCAACACATATTGTTCCTTATGTTTTCGATTTTAGCCATTCTTTCAGGCACTTTTGAAGATTTTCTTTGAGAGAGACAGATAGTGAGAGAGAGCACAAGTGGGGAGAGGGGACAGAGGGAGAAGCAGGCGCCCCACTGAGCAGGGAGCCCATCACGGGGCTCAATCCCAGTACCCATACTTTTTGCCTTTCTGGGCCCCGGCCAAGTCCCCATGAGGACACGGCTCTGGGCAGCACAGACATCCCACCCAAGGCCCACCTTCCTTCAAGAGTCATCCCCTGGTCCCAAGGGCAGACATGTGTGTGGACGGGCCCAAGTGTACAGCTGTGGCCCCGGCCGCCATCCTCTCTGCTGTCCACTGCTCACTCAGCATGGCCAGGGGCAATCTCTGCCACCCACAGCCACGGTGTTCATCCAGCTGGGCCAAGACATCTCAGCTTTAGCCAGTGCCCACAAGAGGACCCAAACCTGTGGTCCACATCATGTTTGCCTTCGTCTGCTCATGTTAAGCCTTGGTGCTGATATGTTCTTCCATGGTGCTGATATGTTCCCTGAGGCCTTGTCCCCACACACACGGGGACTCTGGACAGGACGTCCCCTGCTCTCTTCCTGCACTCCTCCTTGGCAATGTAACTGAAGGGCAGGGCAACCTCTGGTGTCCTCCAGAGTAGCGGATTTTGTAACTCTTAGGCAGGGTCACCTCAGCGGTTTCTCTTCTCTGGCCCTTTCTTGGTTCTCTGGGTCTCCCTGACCCAGAGAGTGGGCAGACACCAGCAGAGGCCTCCGCCCCCACTGAGTGTGCACTGTGTGTTGGGAGGAGCCCTCCACACGGGTGGGACCCGGAGAGCCAAAGGAGCAGCCACAGGCAGGGTGTGGAGGGGAAGGTAGGAGCTGGCCCTGCCTGCCGGGTTTTATCAGCGAGCTCCTCAGACATATACAGAGGCCGAGCTGTGTATACACTCCCAGTCCCCGCGCTCCATCTGTCTCCCACATGTCTAAACACTGAGGGCACCAAGTGCCTGCCCTCCTCCTCCTCTCAACTTCATCCCCACAGGGAGGGGGCCGGGAGGGACTCAGTCCCCTTGAGGAGACAGGAGCAGCCCAGGTAGGGTGGCCCACCTCAGGCAGGAGGCCGCTGCTGAGGGAGGGGAGAACGTGAGAGCTCCAGAAGCTGAGGTGCTATCCAGTCTGGAGACAAGGCCTCAGGCGTTAGCTCGGGGGATGAAAACCAACCCTGGGGGCAAGACTTTTCCTTGGAAACCAGTTTCTTGAATTCCATCCCCCAGAGGAGTAGAACTGGAGTTATCAAATGAATCTGATCTGTTGGATGGGCAGTCTGGGTCAGCAGCCTGAAAGCCCCCCTCCACCCCACCCCCGCTCACACAGTGTCCACATCCCAGCTGCCCCACAGGCCTCTCTTCCCTGCCCACCTCCTGTCAAGAAACCTGACCTCCAGAATTTAGAGCCTGGGCTGTCGAAGCCTAGGGGCTCCCTTCAACAGCTGACTGGGTCGGGGAGGATGGGGCTGCCCAATGAGGGCAGCGGCAAAGAAAACCCTGGGTGCTTAGGGAGAGGGGCATAGTGGCCTTTGCAGCAGTCCTGAGAGGCTTGTGCCCTCTGGGACAAAGGAGGAACATGTGAAAGCTAGGATTCTCCTCATGCCTCACGAGATCTTAAAGAACAAGTGTCCAGAGGGGACCATTCCCCTCCAAGCCTAGCTCCCTTCCAGCCACCTCCTGGCCACCTCAAGATCCCAATCAGTGTAGAGGTCTTCTCCCTGAACCCCTGTGACCGTGTTCCCCAGAAAAGACATGATGTCTCATCCACCTATGGCGGGGAGGGCACCCAGAAAGGCAGGCAAGAACTGGGCTCTTAATTCCAGTAGAATGAGCACTTGCCACTAGCTTCTTATCTCCTCCCAAATATGGAAAATCGTCCTGACCTTTGGGGGTTTGGGTACTTTGGTCCAGAGTGCAGGGGGCAGGGTGGTGCTGGGCAAAGGGTCAGAGCTCCTGGGGGCCTACCCCTGGCCTTGCAGGTGATGGGGAGGAGCCACCAGACCTTCCCTCTCCAGCTGTTGCTGTAGTTCCTGACCTTCCAGCTATGAGATGGGCCAGGAAGGGACAGCAGAGAGGTGGTTCTTGGGGCCCAGAGGCAGTCTCAGTGGGTCACTGGCACGTGTCTCTCGTACCTCTAGTGAGTACCACTCTGTCATCCTGGTCGGGGCACGCCCGGAAGTGCAACGAGACAGCCAAGTCCTACTGCGTCAATGGAGGTGTCTGCTACTACATCGAGGGCATCAACCAGCTCTCCTGCAAGTAAGTGACCAGCGGGGGCGGGCAGGGGGCCGAGAGTAGGGCAAGAGAGGTTGGGCCAGAAGCGGAGGGCTCTAGGAAAAGTGGGCTTCGAGTCACTGACAGGAGGTCCCCAAGGGGTGTAGACAGGGAGGTGTGCCCCTCCCCCTAGTCCTTTCCGGGAATCGCAGGAGATATCAACCCTGAAGAGCTCGGGGCTTCTGCAGTGCCAGTTTCGCAGGCCCCGACCCAGCCCACCCTACCCCATCTCCCAGTGGCCGCCCTTTCACCAGCACCTTCTAGGGAGATGGAGATACGAGTCTGTGCCCTAGGCACTGGGTTCTCGCTCTCTCCCCGCCCTCCCGCTCTGTCTCCCCTCTCACTTTCTCCCCACCGCCATCTCTCAGCAACTCTCCAAACTGTGTTGATGAACATTTCCCAGGGGGTGTCTTCCCCAGCAGTGAAGACCTTGGCAGGGTCAAGCACATTTCCCAGAGCCCTGGGTAGTGGAGGGTCTGCTCTCCTTGCCTTGAGGGGAGACGAGGACTCTGCATCCAACGCTCACCCCAAAACCTGGCTGCTCTCCCTGCCTGGTGCCCAGATATGCCCTGGGTGCTTCTTGTTCCATTTCCGACCCTGGCCCCTCTCTGTGGGGGGGAAGGACCCCAGTGAGGATACCACTCTGGGTGTGGCCCAGTGGGGGGGGCAGGGTTGAGGAGAAGATCAGGCTGGGGCTTCTCTACATCCAGCAAGGCAGGGCTCCCCCCAACAGGATCTCCATCCCTATCCCCTCGGCAAACAGGGCAGCTGAGAGCCCAGCAATCCTTGAGGGCTTATTCAGGTCCAGCTGGGTCCTACTCCACAGTTGGGCCCACAGGGCCCCCCGACACACTCTCTCATGGGTGAATGAAGAGCCGCAGGGTGAGCTTGGTAAGAGCAGCACAGGTTCCAGTCAGATCAAGGAGGGGTTGGGGGGTTAAAAACTAGTTAAAAACTTTGGGTTTTCAGAGGACCCCAAGCCTAGGACCCCGGCAAGGTGCCACAGTTGCCCCATTCCCATGGCATCTGGGCAGAGGCCACCAGAGTACTGGGGGAAATTCAGAGAGGCGTTTGCCCTCCCCACGGACAAAGTCAGATTCAGCCCTTCTCAGCTCTCCTACCTCTGGGCTCCAGCTCCAGAGCTGTATCCCCCCCACACTGCCTACAGCCTTAGCCGGAGACCCCTCCACCCCCCACCGCAAGGTGATAATGAGGGGCCAGGCCTCCTAGACACTTTCCCCTCAGTGCCAGGCTGGGTGAGCCTGGACTACAAGACTCTGCCTCTTGCCCCAGCCAGCTTCCTTTGCTGGCTTCCCCCCAGCCACAACCTCCATCAGCTGCCTTCCCCTTACTGGCCTCCCCTGTGCTGAATTTCCAGGGACTGTCCCGGAAGCAAAAGAAGGTCCCCCAGGGAAGTTCTCAGCCTGGACTCAGCCCCTCCTCTCCCTTCTTCTGCCTCTAGGAGGCTGCCACATTCACGAAACCAACCCTGAGGAATATATATTCTAGCCATGAAAATGCTCTGAGCTCTCTGCAGTAGATCTATAGAAACTCATAAGGGTTCTGGTATACCTCACAGACATCACCCAGCCCTGTATGCCCCTCCCCTCTGGCTTTTACCCCCTGGCGCACACACATACACACACGTAGGCACACACCAGGCCTTTCCTCTATCCCTAGCCCCTCGGACCCTGGAACCTTGAAGGAATCCAGCAGCATCACTGAGATCAGCCCTGGCTCCGGGCAGGGAAGATTTCAGCCACCCATAATGGGTGCCGGGGCCAAGGAAGGCCATGGGGGCCCCAGGGCTCGAGTGCTAGTGTTGAGTGTGGAAAGGGGTAGGAGATGAGCTATATGGGTTTCCACAGGGTCCTGCCAGCAAGGCTGTACCCCTAGGAACCTTGGAGTCACACCCAGCTAAATTAGAGAAGCAGAGGGCAGGAGCCTCAATCATTGTGAAGATGGTGTCCCGTGGGCAACTGGGGTTCATCGCTTAGAACTTGAACTTGGTACCCCAATCCACTGCCTCCCCATTTCAACCTGCCCTAGGTCAGCCCCAGCCAGGGCTCCTGGAACCCGACTTCCCTGACTCCCTGAGCCCTCAGGGGAGAGGGGCATCCCCTGTGAGGATCACTCTCAGGAGGGCAGGTCCTCAGAGCTGTGCTGGAGAAGGACAGGGGGGAGGGGGGCAGGGCAGAACCCAGAGGCCATTCTGGGGGCGGGCGAGCTGGGAGGGAAAGGGGGGCAGGCCTCTTGGGATTCCTGATGACACCTGAACGGAATAAAAAGGAAAGAATCTAGGAACTGAAACTCACGTCTTACCATTTGTGCTGTTTGTTTACTTTTTATTTTGATTTTTTTGCATTTCCGCTTAGCTTGGATAATGAAACTAGACTGGTCAGTTTCATTCCAGTTTCTATAAAACTCAGTTTTCCTTCCTGGTTTTCTGACACTTGTTGTTGTGTATTGGTTCAGAGTCCTGCAGGGAGTGTTGGAAAGCAGGCACACTCCGTCCCTCCTGTTTTTCTGGAATTCAGAGCCAAACTAAACAGTGTCATGGATACTGAATTTTGTTTAAAAAAAAAAAACTTAGGGGGATTGGAAAATGGGGGTCCAAATCCAGGCGACTGTCCCCTGTCTGGGCGAGACAGGGGCCTCTGTACTTCTTCTCGCTGCTTTCTCCTCTTCTCTCCGTGTTTTTGTGGAGCACGGTTGGTGCGTGACTCTTGGGGACTGGTTCAGGGGATGATGACAGAACAAGACTCTTTCCAGCCCTGTGCACATACCAGCGGCATGCCTCCCTCTCCCATCCGGCTCATCCCCCCCCCACCCGCCCCACCCCATGTTCAGGCGGTTCTCCCATGCCATACCCATCTGCCTGCTCTCCTCTCCACATCTCCACCTCACCCCCTCATGAAGCCAGAGACCCTTCACCCCCTTCAGTGCCCGGGGCACACCCTCATCCTTCATCCTCCCCTTGCCCCGGGTGAGGGCAGCACACATGGCATTATCCCCAGGCTACCAAAAGGAGACTCTGAGGCCCGGGAGGTGGGTGGAAAACGGGGAGGCAGAGTCCCAACCTCTCTGTCACCCCAGAGACAGCCCATGGGCTCTCCTCTCTGCCCCTGTCTCACCTCTGCTCTTCTCCAGCCCTGGGCACAGACCTTCCCATAGTCACAGATGACTCAGGGGAGGGCTGAGAAAAATGACCTGCCACTCCTTCTTATCCATTCCCTGGGCCCCTGAAACTCAGAGGGCCCATCCCTGTGTCCATAGGAAACTACCCACTACCAGACAGCTCCTCACGTGGTGTCAGACACCCCCTCCACTGCCGCCTCGTGGTTGATAGGTTTCTGTAGCCCCCACCCCATTACCTGGTCCTGAGCACAGGGTGGCAAGCTAGAGGCTCACCCCCAGAACCTTCCCCAGGGAGGCCGCAGGCTCCTAAACGTGGCTCATTCTCAGCAGGCAGGAGTGAGGAGAGTCCAGGAGCCCGGTGGAAAGATCTAGTACCCAAACAATACTATGGGTGTCAGTCCCCCAACCCCTGCACTATGCCCATCCCCCACTGCTTTTTCTTTTGTTCAGCCAGTGGGGAAGATGCTTTCCCAGGACACAAGATTAGGACCATATTACATAAGTCCAGGGGGCGCATTTGTGTTAGACACTGTGCTCATGGTGCCAACTGGAGTTCTGTACAACTCAGTGGCCATGAAGGAAAGGAGATGATAGTTGGGTTAGTCCAGGCTGGGTGTGGGATCAGGGATGCAGGACTGGTCTCCAAGAGCCATGGGACAGCATCCCTGCTGGTCAGCAGTGGGAATGGATTTCCCCTTCGCCCCCTCCTGCCCCTGCATTACCCCCTCTCGCTCTTAAACACACACACACTCGAGCCGGGCTAATCTCATACACTGGACACAGTCAAACCTATCTCTTTCCCATTCCTCTGTGGGTTCTGAGAGTCATTTTGGCAACTTCCTGGGTCTTTACCCTCCATCCCCAAAGGTGCTGCTGCTTTGATAGTCACTTCTCCCCTCCAGCCCTCATCCCAAGTGGACAGCAGTTTGAGAGCTGAGGAAGGAGAGCTGAGCCTGACCGGAGCTGGTTGGGAAGCCTTAGCAACTACCTCCATTTTCCTGGGATGGGATGCTTAGACCAGAGTAGGGTGTACTGACAAGGTGCGAGCCGCCGCTGCCTCCTCCTCCGAGCCACCCTGTTCAACAGGATGAGTGTCCCTCAGGTCCCACTGAAACCCCCACCATCTTCTCCAGACACACTTCCCAGCCCCACACTGCTACCCCCGGCCAGGCATGCCTGCACACACTCCCACCACCGCAGGGACCAGCCTCCTGCCTCCCCTGCAGGACACTCCCTCAAGGCCCAGAGAAACTCCAGCTGCCTGTCCACCAACCACTCCCAGTCCCCCAGGCTAGACTGGGGCAACAGGGGCTCTGTGAGTGTCCATCACAGCCAACAGCAGCCATCCCGTTAGCTCAAGGGGTTGCTGATGGTTGAGACACACCAGAATGCTAAGAGGTAGAGTACACTCAACCTCTTAAGAAAGTTTACTGATTGATGTGAAACAGTGACCTATTACCGAGGGCATACTGGCAATGGAGTTAACCAATTCCCCAACAAGAAAAATGAGGCAGAGGCAGAGGCAGCCCAAACCCATCTTTGAGTAGGGGGATGGGGGTGGTGTGGTCAGTCTGGCCCGGTCTCTAAAGCTTCCCTCAGGTATCTGGCCTTGCCAGGGTTCAGAGGAGCGTACAGGGCTAGGCAGGTCTCCCAGAAATCTGCAGGACAGGGACTCACTTGAGAGCAGAGTGGCAGCCAGAGAGCAGAAGACAGTGTGGCATGGGGGTAAAGACAAGGTCAGGGAGCGTGAGTGCTGCCTTGCGGTTACAGAGGACCCAACTCAGGAGAACACGCTCCCACCTGAGCCAGGCAGTGACGAAGGAGCAGGGCATGGGGAAAGGACAGGCAGCCCAGGCAGCCAGGAGAGCCCAGCTGGAAGAGGTTTCAGGGTCCTCCGGGAGCCTGCTTCGGCCCTCCCCCACCGCTGTGGTTCTTGCCATTGAGGGCTGATGTGAGATGCTGGTTCTTGCCACTGAGACCAGCTGTGAGATGCTGGTAATCCCAGCTCCTCTCCAGCCTCACCTGTTCCCCACCCTCCCCGCCCCTGTGTATTGCTCCAGGGCAGCCTTCCCCAAACCATGTTCACAAGTGTTCCTCAAAAAAACATCTTCCATGGTCAAATAAACTTGGGACCTACTGGAATATTCAGCTCTTTTCCTCCTATGAAACTCTTCCTAGCCTTTAAGATGCCAGCGCGCACTGCAACACTACAAGGAAACCTGGGGATGGATTTCCTAAATTTATTTGGCCACAGAACCCTCTTTGAGAGAACAGATGAAACCTCTCCAAGGTCACTTTTGTCACAGGCACACAGTCTAGAAACAGCATTCCAGAGTTCTCCTTTGAGCTTTCTGGGGGCTGTTTCATGGATGAGAAAACCTGCCCAGGGCCCTGGAGAGAAGCCATTGGTAGGGCCTGGAAGGAGTGGTTTCCCAGAACTTGGTGTTCTGGAAGGTTCCCAGCACTCTGCCTGCCTGCCTGGCACTGAGGGGCTACCGTCCTGGCTTCACGGGGTCCCAGGCAGGTCAGAAGGGAAGTGTCACCAACCACAGGACAATTAGGCATGAGGTTCCCAATCTTCCCACCCACTTCTCCCTAAATCATCCTCCTCTCCGCCCCACCCCTGCCCCCACCACCCACCCACGGAGCCACATCTATTAGAGAGATATGGAAGATTTCTGAGCCCTTCCCCCAGCCCGGACTCCAGCCCCTGCAGCGACGAGTGTGCCCCAGCGCCCGACTTGGTTTTCTCATTCATCACTGTGCACTTTGATTTCTAACCTGAGCCTCGCGGATGATGCCAGTTTGTTCTGTGATTTTTCCCCTTTTCCTTCTCCAGATGTCCAAACGGATTCTTCGGACAGAGATGTTTGGAGAAACTGCCTTTGCGATTGTACATGCCAGATCCTAAGCAAAGTATGTTTGAAGATACAAACACAAGTCCCTGCTCCTTAGAAAGCTTCCGGGTGCAGTCCCCCCAATGTAGGGCATAGGGCCAGGGGTGTTGGTTGTTTTGATCTTTGGCTGTTTTGTTTTCTTTTTTTTTTTTTTTTGTATTTTGGTTCGTTAGTTCTTTTGTTTTGTTTTGTTTTGCTTTGTTTTTCATTTTTGGCCTAATCCTTGGGTTGCAAGTTCAGGGCTGCAGGTAAGGGGCAGAGTGGCGAGGCCAGTGCAAGCGCTAACGGTGGCAAGGAACCCAGCTGGCACCGGCAGGAGCCCGTGCCGGGGTGTTGCCGTGTCTGTGGCTCGCTATCCTGGCTCTCTCTTTCTGGTTTTCTTTCTTTTGGTAGGTGTCCTGTGGGATACACCGGGGACAGGTGTCAGCAGTTCGCAATGGTCAACTTCTCCAGTATGTCTCTTTTTTCTATTTCTTTCCTATCCTGGTGACTGACAATCTCCCCCCACCTCTGGAGCGGGCGGGCTGGGGCCTTGCTTAGTGAGACTTAGCAGGGGACCGAGGGATGGGGGATGGGGAGAGTGGTGGTTGTCCTGAGCTCCTTTTGGCCCTCAGTGCTCATTCACCTGGAGCCTGCCTGGAGGAGAGGGATATGCTTCCCTGCCCCAACCCCAGCCCCAGCCCCAGCCCACCCACCTCTTCCTCTTTTGGGGGCACTGGGCTTCTCGGTGATGAAAAACATGATTCCTCCCCCACCCACCCAAACCCCACCCGCTTCTTCCTCCTTTCAGGGCGCAATAATGCTTTCTCAGAGACAGATGAGCTTCCTGCCCCCCTCCCACCTGCCTTCTCCCTCTTTTTGAGGCACTGGGCACAGTAACACTGCCTTCTTGGAGACGAATATGCTTTCCCACCCCACCCGCATCTCCCTCTTCTGGGGGCACTGGGCACAATAACCCCAACCTTCTGACCCAGGCAGCGGCAACCGCACTCAAGTCTGGGCAGCAGTAAGGGAGAAGCCTGAGCGGAGCCCTCACCTGCCTTTTAAGGCCTGTTTGAGGACGTCACGTGCTGCAGGGCCAGGCCACAAGTGTGTGCACATATGGGCCGGTGCATTTGAGAGAAACAAGTTCTCGGAGAGCCTGTCTCTGGGTCTGGCCAGAGTTTATCTGGCTTTGATTTGGGGGTGATGGGAGACAGTGGGGAGGGGGGATTGAGGGAGAACAAGCCCCAGGGCAGTGGTTTCCATGGAGGCCAGAGACCAGAGGCATTTCTGAGGCTCCAGGGATAGGGTGGGATGGGGTGTTGCTGCCTGCTACAAGACAGAGAGGAGGAGGATTCAAGGGATAATGGGTGATTCTCTCCAGGTCCTCTCTGGTCTCAGTCCCCATCCAGAACTCCATTCCCTTCCTTTCTTCTGCTTGTGAGGTTGATGCTTTCAGTTTGATGGTTAACTGAAAAAAATATGAGCAGCAGAAAGAGGAGACCACAACTGGGGGGTGTTTTGAGGCTGGGAGCAATTTCTTCAAGTGCCACCAGGTGGAGGTGGAGCAGAGCAGAAAGCCCCGGGCCCGTGGACTCCGGGACTCCGGGTGGGGCCCACTGGTCCTCCAGAACACTCCAGGCCCCTGCTCGGCCCACCCCCACCTCCTCTGCTTCAAGGAGGACAGCTGGGTCCCATGAAGAATGCCTGGGCATGGAGAGGTGGAGCTCCAGAAGAGGCTGAGTGCAGGATGGGGGGAGGGGCAGAGGAGCATTTAGGTGGCCCTTGAGAGAAAAGGGGTGTGCTGGTTTGGGTCTCAGGCTGGAGTGAATGAGTCTTCCCAGTCTTCCTTAGGCCACAGCACAAAAGCCTAGAAATCATCTCCTCCCTCTCCCTGCTAGAGCCTGGGAGCCAAGACTCGAAGAGGAAAGTAGAGGCCCCACGGAGGGGGGCTGGGCTGCCCAGATGGTAAGCTGTCCTGATGAGGCAGCTCTGTCCCCAGGGCCCTCCAGTTGGAGGCCAGGGAGGAAGGCTGTGGGGCTAAGGATGCTTCGGGGCTAACAGAATGCTTCGGAGTCCAGGCTCCCGGAAGAATCAGAGTCCAAGCCAGCCCCACTGGAGGACCAGAGGTCAGGAGGGGCCTTGGGAGGGAACAGAGCAGCAAGGCCGAGACTAAGGACCAGGGGAAAGAGGCAGTGGAGGGCCTATTCCTTTGCACCCTCAGTCCTAGAGCCTCCCTGGCTTGCAGGACTGTTCCGGACAGGGAGTCCCAGCCCATTGTGAATCAGAGGAGAAGAGCCTCCAGATCTTGGCCACTGGCCAAGCCTCTCTGCCAGCTGGGCTGCTTCAACTTTCAGTTCAGAGCAGCTCAGAGGGTCAGCAGGGCCCCGAGAGCCCAGAAAAGGCCTAGAAATGCTGCCACAGGCGTTTCTGCCTAGTGTTACCAGGATCGTTGCTGTTACCTTCCTGTGGAGGATTGATATTCTTCACGCTGTTGGCCTAGAGCACTTCAAGCATTGTTCTAGCAGATACTTACTGAAAAGGCAGTAGAAAATGCTAGCTAGTTTAAGTGTCAGGCTTTGGATTCAGATAGATCTGAATGACGATGCTGGCTGCAGAGCTTACCAGTTCTGGGGCCTCATTTAACCTCTCTGTTTTCTCATCTGCAAAATGGGAATGGTAGCATTTACGCCTCGAGGATTGCCATGAGGATGGAGTGCAGTGATGGGTAGGGAGGGCTTAGCAGAGAGTCTTCTGCCCTGCGTGGTGGGAGGGCAGCTTAGCACTGCTCCCGGCTACAGCGGCTGGGTGGCGGGGGCAGGAGGGCCAGCACCAGCGCCCTGCAGCCCTACTCCCAGCAAGTCCTGAGCAAAGGGTCTGACCTTCCCCTTCCGCCCAGACAGCCTCTAGATGAGATGACCTTTTGCAGTGGCCACGGAAAGGGAGACTACAGCCACAGTAGCACTTTGAAGCTTTTCCTTCTTCTCCTGACAGTCCCTCCATTTCCCAAGAGTCACACCTTGTGCATCCATGTACCCACCCCAAGTGAAAGAACACACACGCCTATGGGCATACACACATGTAAGCATATATTCACACATGTTCACACACACATGTGCTCACACATGCTCAAACACACAGTCACATGCCTGGACTCATGGAAAATGTGCACATCTGCTCACCGCCACCACCCCACCCCCCTGCACACACCTGTGCAAACGCACGAGCACGTGTTCTCCTCAGGGGTCCCCATCATGGCTGCCTCGGCCAGGTCCCCGGAACTGCGTGTCATTGGACACAGCCAGGATGAAGACTGTACGTTGTCTGGTAAACCTGGCCCTCATGGAGATCCGGCAGCAGGTTGCCATGGTTACAGGTCAGCCTGCACACTTCCGCTCCGTGGGACCTGTCTGTGATTCATTGGCACCAGCCCATCCTGGCTGAGGGGCAGCCTGTGAACATGATGAGCGGGAGACACCTTTGGTGGGAGCAGACTCAGCCACAGGCCCTCAGACTCCATCCCTGGTGAGAGGGAAGCAGGGCTGCCTTCCTGGAGATGGCAAGTTCTCAGGGACCTCACCAGTCCTGCCAGCCACCACTGGTCCACCCTACATGGGACTGGCTTTGACTGACAGGGGAGGCCCCTTAGGAGGCCCAGACGCTGCCCCTGCTGCTGCTCATTGGTTCCCAGAGCAGGGAAGCCGAAGAAAACTCTTCAATGGCTTTGGGACCCCACTTGCTTCTCCAGGTGGTCATTTTCCTCACGGCTAGTCAGTTGGGCCCAGAGACTCAGTAGGAATGGCACAGGACTTCCTGCTCATAGCCCCCACATCCTCCTTCTTCTAGAGAGGGAAATGTCAGAACACAATCGCCTCCCTGGATCTTGAGAGCTGACTGCACGCGGGGAGGCCATAGGCCGGGCTCCCGTACACGCACTGAGCCTCCTGCTGTCCAGGCCGCTCACGTCTTCCTCTCACTGTGGACAGCCACTTTTGACAGATGAGGAAACTGAGGCTGGACTCGCCCACATGCACACAGCGCATGAGGGACAAAACTGAGTCTTGGAGCCTGCACAGTGGTGCGGGCCACGGGAGAATGGTAGGTGAGCTTTCCAGAAACACTGTTGAGATTCCTGGGCTCCCAGCAGAGCCCCTGATCCCATTGTCTGGGATGACTGGGATGCACAGCCAGTGGCAGAGTTCCCAGAGATCCAATGTAACAGAGACTGAGAGGTGGATAGGCCAGGTGTCCTTGAAGATGCAGTGGATCTGGTGCAGGGCTGACCCTTGGGCAGGGCCTTTTGATCTAACCCCTCCATGGTGTGGGTGCCCACCTCATGGAGCTCTGAAAGTCCACATTAACAATAGGATCCCACTTCAGAAAGTGCAACTGCCCACCATCCCACACACATGTTCCGCAGCAGAACCCATCTGGCTCTTCCTACAAGTTGCATTTGGCTTTCCTAAGTAGTGAAATCAAGCTCAAAGCCCAAGGCGTAGGCCCTGGAGGCTTCTAGGGTGTTGGAGGTGTCCTGTGGAGAAGTGACCTGCTGCCCAGAGCCTCCTCTCCCCATAAACTCGGGAGTCTCCGTGCCCAGGCTCCCAGTAGTTGGGTAGGCCAACCACACCTTTGGGGGCAGGACACAGACAAGGGCCAGTCTGGGCCCCCCACGCCCTTGTTCTGAACAGAGAAAAGGGCCCCGTGAATGAGCTTGGGGCTGAGCAGGTGGTCTCCAGGGGTGTGAGAGTGGAAGGTCTGGTGCTGGAGCTACAGGGACGGGGGAAGACAGGGACTCCTCAGACCACCACCCCCACTCACCTTTCCTCCCTGGGGACATCTGGCAACTGACTCTTGTGCCTCTGCCTCTCCACCAGGTACTAACCCCACAACTCATCTCTAAAGAACCTACCCTGCCTGCCGACCCTAACCTTTCCTCTCTCCACCTCCCTTGGGGCTCCTGGGGACTGGGTGCCAGGGCAGGGGCTCAGGAGGCCGGGAGGGGACGCCACTAACCTGCTTTCACCTCACAGGCTGGCTGCTGGTGTCTGAAGAGTCCTGACCAACGTTTCTCTCTCTCTCTCTCTCTTTTTCTCTCTCTCTCTCCCGCCCTCCCCAACCCTCCCTGCTCTCCCATCTCTTTCTGTATCCGTCCCTCTGTCCCTTCCCTTCTCTGACCCTCCTCTCTTCCGCACTGCCAGAACACCTTGGATTTGAACTAAAGGGTACGGAGCTCTATGTATCCATCAGTGCCATCCACACTGCCCCTCTCCACAGCCTCTGCCAACCACGTGGGCTGTCCGTTGAATCTCCTTTCCAAAACACGGAAAAGGGATGAGTCCAAAAATCTCCCCTGGCCCCACCAAGATGTCCAATCCTAAACGACATGGATTTGGGGGAGACAAGAAGCTCAGAATAGCAGAACACCCCAAGGTTCAGCAGTGTCCCCTGGCTCGAGGCCCATTCCCAGGGGCCTCCCAGGGGAGCAGCCTCTTGGGCTGTGCCGCCCGCTGGGTTGGCCAGACGAGAGCCAGGCCTCCCAGAGAGTGGGTGTTGGGAAGCCACAGCATCCCGGCTTGGAGAGTTGCACAGAGAGGCCTCCTCTTCAGTTCCACTCTAATCCTCCCTCCTGTTCCCACTTCCATTTCCATTGCTTTTCATTCCGCACTGCCCTGGCAGCCGATTGCACCCATTTGTCTCTGCCCCCTGCCCTGTGTATGTCTGCCAGGCTTTGCCATCTGCTTGAGGCTGTCACTCCCTCCATGATCAGTCTCCACAATGGCACACATATTCTTCGCCTGTGGGCAAGACAAGCGAGGGTCTAGGGTGGGCTGGCCTCTGGTGCTTGCCCTCCTGCTCCCCGACTCAGAACCTTACCTCCCTCCGGCTACCGGCCCCCCACCCTGGCCCCTGGGAGACTCCTTGAGTGGGAAGGGACTGGGAGGGGTCTGTCTGTCCTCTCTCTGTGCTGGGAGGCTCCGCCTGGCCTCAGGGTCCAGACAGGTTACTGCAGGAGAGAGGCAGGGCTCAGAGGGGTCAGATCCCAGACACAGTGCTATATACGCCTGCAGTATGAGAAGGCCGCTCCCAAGGCAGGACTGGAGAGGCCCCGGTTCCCTCACGGCCTTGCCCCTGTCCGCTCTTCTCAGGAGATGGAGCTAAATTCTGTGAAGAGTGCGTCTGCCTGCGGATGGTGACAGGCTGGGAGGCTGTCAGACAGGGGCTGAGTCTGCATGGCGTGTGTGGTCATGGCAGGGTGCGTGAGGTGAACCTGCGGGGGGTGCACAGTGGTGGTGGATGTCACACCTCTCGTTAGGGCCCGCGGTGCATGAAGGAGTGCAGCGGGACATCTTTAAGGGTGAGCGTCATGCAGGTGCAACTGCGAGGGTTTGGAGGTGAGCAGCAGGGTGCCCAGGCGTGTGTCTGCATCTGTAATGGCAGCCAGGATGTCTTTTCATGCGCCAGCTCAACCAACATCTACTGAACCCCAGAATTGCCAGACTCTGGTGATCTGAGCGCCCCTGCCCTCCTGGCGCTCACACAGGATGAGACAGACAACAGACAGGATAGGTAACAGGTGGTGGTAAGTGCCATACCAAAAATAAAAGAAGGTAATGGGAGGGTACCTCGCTGGGGAAGCAGTCACCTTAGCTGAGTGGCCAGGAAAGGCTCATGTGACAGGCTATCATCTGGGTTAAAACCTGTTGGAAAGTAGGCAGCCCTGCCAAAAACTGGAGGAGAGTGTTTGAGGAGGGGACATGGCAAGTTAGTGACAGTGGATGGAGTGGGCTCACCTGATACAGTGCACGGAAGGAATGGCAGCACCTCTGCGCACAGCAGACATAGGTACCAGACCAATGATGAGATATAAAGGTCAGGCTGGGACCATAAGACAGGCCTGCAAGGTTATGGTGCGTGTGTGGGCTGGACTCGAATTGCAGGGAGAGGCTGTTGAGGGTTTTCAGCAGAGGAGTTGATGATCTGCTCGCTTTGGGGCGGAGAAGAGCCTGGGTTGCGAGACAGGCTGGGAAGGAGTAGAAGCAGAGAAGCCAGCCAGAAGTTGCCCAGCTGTCCAGGTGAGAGGTGACATCACCTTGGAGTGAGCTAGAAGTGGTGGAAGTGGTCAAACCCAGAATCTACTGGGGAGGCAGAACTGAGAAGACGAGCTGAAGCAGCAGGTGTCAGAGCCGGTGCGGAGAAGAAAGCCATCGGCAGTGATTCCAAGGTCTGGGGCCTGAGGAACAGGAGAGGGGATGCTGCCACTGATGAAATGGGAAGGGCAGGGAGCAGATTTGGAAAGAGGCTGGGGAATCAGCACTTCTGCTTGGCTGTGGCCCTTGGGCAGAGGAATCTGGAGCTCAGGGAGAAGTCCGGTCAGGAGATACAAAGTTGAGAGTCACCTGCATATAGATGGCATTTAAAGTCTGAGCTGTGTACGATCATGAGAGGAGAGAGGACAGGCAGAGGAAAGAAAGAAGCCCGAGAACCCCTTCTACCTTGTGGTCCACAGAGAATATAGGCAACAGCAACTTAACATGTCAGCCAGTGAGGGAGGAGGACACCCAGGGGGAGTGGAACCAACAGGGGGAGTCACCTGGGAGGGAAGCAAATGACCAGGGGACCTGGCAGTAGGAGGCTGTCGGTGACCAGGACCAGAGTGGTCTCGGGGCAGTGGTGGAGACAGATGCCCCACTGAAGAGGACTGAGGGGTGAGAAGGGATGAGAACTAGAGGCAGGACATGGACCACAGAGCCCCGAGATGGGGGTCCAGGGTGGAGGGCTGTTGAAGACTGCATGATCATGTGTGTGTACGTGTGTGCTTCTCCAGACACATGCAAGTGTAACTTTGTGAAGGCCTCTCTCTGCATACAGAGAGGCAGAGTCCAAGAAAGGTGTGTGTCTGGAGGGTTTATACTCCCAGTGTTTGCTAGTGAATGTACGCAAGGGGTGCTGCAAGCCCAGGGACTTAGGAACATTTCCCAGGGCTCTACCTAGGTCTTAGGGTCTAGCCTCCACGTGTCCCTATGCTGGGGAGAGGGAGCCACACAGAGGGGCCAGCTGGCAGGTGTGGGGAGGGGCAGGGTGTGTCTAGGCTGCTGCTGTCACCTTTTTCCTTTTCTTCCTTCCGGTCTTCTCTGCTCTAGAAGGGCAGGGGTTGCCCTACCAAGAAGTGGGAGGTGGAGGAGATAGTTGGTTCTTTTTGGAGGGTTCTGAAGCCCAGCCTAGCTCAGATCCTCAGAGAGGGTGGGGGCTTCACCTCAAAAACAGGGCACCAGGGGTTCTGCTGCCTCTCATGGGCTTCTGGAAAGCAAAGGGAAAGGCTCGAGTGGGCCACGGCCATGTGCTATTCAGGCCCAGGGACAAACCAAGGCCTTTCTCTCCATGCCCCACTCCCTGGGTCTGGTCTGCTCTGTCCCTGCTCCTGGCATCCGTCTGGGTCTACCCTCTGGGTCGGATGTCCTGTCACCAGCCCAGGATAAGTCCTCTCCAGCTTCTTGGCAAAGCTGAAATGGCAAGCCAGGCCTTTGCCCAGGGTCCACGGTATGCTGCTGTGAAGAACAGCTCTCACTCACCCATCCAGGCTCTTTGAAGCCACCAGGCCATTGTGGAGTAGGGCAAGGTTGCTGGTCAAGCTGGGTTGTTGCCCTCCCCTGTGGCATTTGGAATTTCACCTCCATCCCATCCACCCCCATCTGCCTGCATTTGTCATTCATGCGCTCTGGGCAGGGTGTATGGTTTGGGAAGGTGAATTCAGGGGTAGTCCCTTGGGACCAGATCCATGGATGGGTAGACTTCGGGACAACAGAAGGCAACTCAGGAGGGAGTGGCTAGCTGGGAAAGGAGGAGATGCAAAGGAGCTGGGAGGCCCTGAACTAGAGGGAGCCTGATGCTTTGGCGGTAGGGAGGGGGGGTGTCTCTGCATCACTGTCCCCACAGATCTGCCTCCTGCCCTGCCCCCTCACCTCCTCTTTCTCTGCCTCTGCAGAAGCCGAGGAGCTGTACCAGAAGAGGGTCCTGACTATCACCGGCATCTGCGTGGCTCTGCTGGTGGTGGGCATTGTCTGCGTTGTCGCCTACTGCAAGACCAAGTGAGTGTCAGACACTCAGGCCAGTGCCTCCAGGATGGCCTTTGTGAGGACAGTCTCTCTTCCTCCCCCTAACCCTCCTATGCCCCAACAGCCTCTTCAGAGGCCTCTGTAGCTGATGCAGGGCCAAAGGGCTAGGCCAAGAAGCAGGAGCAGAGAGGGTGGAAGAGACTGGCCCCAGGGGAGTGCATAGACTCATCAAAAGCACAGATCCGGGTTCGAATTCAGCTCTCCCATGTCCCATGACCCTGAGCAAACTGATGGACCTCTCTGAGTCCTCATCTATAAAGTAGGAACGATCCTAGTAGTACCATGGAGGACACATGTGGAGGACAGATATGAAGGAGAATCTGGCCTGTCAAGAAGGCACCACAGGGGCAGAATTGGGGGTAGGCAAGCACAGAAAGGAAGGCTATATTCCCAAGGGCCAAAGAGACCTCAGGAGGCACTGTCTAGTCCCACATGGGAGAGGTCTAGGCTAGAACACAGAGAAGATGGGGCCAGGTCACCTCTGGGCAGAGGAAACATGAGGGCAGAACCTCAGGGAAAGGGAAGAAGGGTGCAGAAAGGGGACGAGGGCAGTTCCCAGAGAATAGTGGGAGCTGACAGGCAAATGCTGGAAAGGATCTGCTTCCTAGAGCATGAACAGCCCAGATTAGTTGGAGCAAAGGCCTGGGCTCAGCAAAAAGAGAGGCATGAGTCTAAGGAGATGACTGGAAATCAGATGGTACCATAGGGCACTGAACCCCCAAGCTAAGGGGCCCGGGTTTATCCTGTAAATGATAATGGAGCTCATGACATCTGTAGAGTGATGTAGTACAGAAAAAATGATAGGTGTGTCCTGTCCATTCTTATCTGGAAAGCAAGGGTCTGGGCATAACCACCATTTAGGGTACTGAGTCCCTCCATCTTGACTCCTATGGGATCTAAGGCCCTGCCAGCCTTGGGAGTTAAGGGTCAAAGTGCCCAGAGGAGACTGGCCCAAAAAGGAAAACTGAGATCAAGAACTGGGGTGAGGGGGCAAACCCCTATTCTAACCACCAGTGCATTTATATATTTCTTGGACAAACTTTCATTCGATGCCTGCTGGCTATCAGGCCCTCCACAGGCACATGGCCAGTGCTCTAAGCAAGGTGTCCAATGTAACAGGATACATTTCAGGGGTGCCTAACCTCAGCTGGAGCCCAAGAAGGGTTTCCCTGAGGAAGGAGCTTTTAGGCTGAGCCGGGGAGAAGAGCAGGAGCTAGCAGGTGAGGAGGCTGAGTGCGTTCTAGTGGGGAGTGGGAGTACACGTGCAGAGCCACAGAGGCCAGAGGAGGCCGGCACTGGGGAGGGGCAGGAGCAAGCCCTCCAAGAACACAGTACACTGGGGTGCAGAGGGAGGGCTGTGAGCGAGGGCCCGTGGAGGGTGTTCAGTGGGGGAATGACTTGACTGGGCTTGATCTTTATAGAACAGAGGTACTGGGCACTTAGTATGGCCACAGTAAAGTAGTCCCACGAGCCTCTGACCACAGCTCTGATTGTCCTCAGTGCACTTGACTGAAAGTACCTTGCTCATTAATTTGTTTATGTGTCTATTATCTGCCTCCCCTACTGGCCCTCGAGTTCCATAAGGGTAGGGAGGGATTGTGTCCGTTGCCTTCTCTGTTCCGAAACAGCATCTGGCACATAGTAAGAACCCAAGAGAGAGCGAGTGAATGAACGAATGGACCAGTGCTTGAGTATTTTATCAGCTCTTAATTCTCAGTGGACTTTGCACTGGGTTGGGGGTCACCCAGTTTACGATGAGGAAAGTGCAAAGTGGCGAGAGTAAGTAACTGGCCCAGGATTACATAGCTAGGAAGCAGTGGGGTTCTAGTCTCTCAGCAGAGCCAAAGCTCAGAACCGCTGGGCTCAAGTGTTGCCGAATTGAGGCTGGTGATGACAGTGGAGGCGGCAGGGGCGTGGTGTCCGGGCTGAAAGCAGTAGCAGGACTGCCTCGGCATCATGGGGCCAGCAGCTAGAAGAGTTCCCCTGGAGGGCCAGCTCGGGAATGTCATCCTCACTGTGGGGGGCACGCCAGGCTAACACCCCCTTCTTCTATGCAGAAAACAGCGGAAGCAGATGCACAATCACCTCCGGCAGAACATGTGCCCTGCCCATCAGAACCGGAGCTTAGCCAATGGGCCCAGCCACCCCCGGCTGGACCCCGAGGAGATCCAGATGGCAGATGTGAGTGGTGTTCCCAGAACCCCCTTGGAGCCCTCACTGGAGAGCCAGCCTTGTCCTGTGCCCTGCCAGGCCAGGGCAGGGCAGCGGCAGGCCCCCACCACGCTCAGCCTTGCCTGCTTACCTAGCCTCACCAGGACCACTGGCCTTGCTTTGCCCACTTCCTCAAGGCATTGATTTGCTGGGGCCTTCGCTGCCCTAACACCAAGTCCCTCACCCAGCGGACCACTCCCCAGCCTGAAACTGAGTGTGTCGCTTCCCCATCCCCACCAGGAAGGAGAGCCAACCCAGTAACCCATCACTAACTCCCACCCAACTGTGTCTGTTGCAGTACATCTCCAAGAATGTGCCAGCCACAGACCACGTCATCCGGAGGGAAACCGAGACCACCTTTTCTGGGAGCCACTCCTGTTCTCCTTCTCACCACTGTTCCACGGCCACCCCCACCTCCAGCCACAGGTGGGCACCGGCCAGGTGCACATCTGCCTGGGGACACACAGAGAAACCCCCCAGCCAGGCTCGGCTCTGACTCTGCCTCAGAGTCAGAGGCAGGAGGTGGAGCACCTCAGACCAGAACCCACCAGCAAACATTCATCCAGATCCTTGGTGACCCGGCTTCCCTTTTCCAGTCTAAACTGACCCCAGAGGAACAACAGCATCCCTGGGCTCCCACCTGACACTGAGTGTTGGCATCACGTTATCCGGCGTTAAGTGCCTCCTCATTCAAACACCCACACCTATTTGATGCCTTCTCTTGGGTTTGCTCATATGAACCTAGTTCCCCGTAGCTTCCTTTCCTTTAGAGTGGGGAGGTCTGCCCGCCCAAGCACAAAGGTCCATGGAGCTCAAGAAATACCATAGCTGGCCTTCTTCCCTGGGGAGCGGCATGGACAAGGCAGGGCTCCCAGCTATTGGCCACGAGGTCTGCGCTCCTGACATAGGTGGCCAAGGACCATGGGAGTGGAAGCATCCCCCACAGGGAGCCCCGGGCCGAGGCTAGGGGGAGGATGGTGGCACAGAGGAAAAGAAGAGGCTCGTGCACGTGGCAGCCCACCCATCCACAGGTCACTTGCCCTCCCTCCCCCCTAGATCATGGTGTGACACGACGGCTCAGAGTGGAGAAGGGCAGTGAGCTGAGGGTGCCTGAAATGCAATAAGAACAAGGGAGGGGGCGGGCCCTTGGACCACACCTGCTGGGCTGTCCTGCCCCTTGCTGATCCCTCACCTCTCCTCCACCCGCCTTCTCCAGGCATGAGAGCCACACGTGGAGCCTGGAACGTTCTGAAAGCCTGACCTCCGACTCACAGTCAGGCATCATGCTGTCTTCAGTGGGCACCAGCAAGTGCAACAGCCCGGCATGTGTGGAGGCCCGGGCACGGCGGGCAGCAGCCTACAGCCTGGAAGAGCGGCGCGGGGCAGCCGTGCCACCTTACCATGACTCCGTAGACTCCCTGCGTGACTCCCCACACAGCGAGAGGTCAGTTTCTGCCTCATGCCTCTGCCCCACCCTGGCCAGAGAACTGGTACCACTGGCCCAGGGCTGACCCTTACGGCAACTCAGACACACTCCAAAGATTCTCAGGTCCATATTTCAGCTTGGCCAGCAAGGTCCCTGAGAGGTTCAGTGATCTGCTCAGGGTCGTCAACATGTTCATGACAGACTGGGACTACAGCTGAGCCAATGGACCCTGGTGTGGAGTGACTGTCTAGTTTAATTGTCCTACTAGGACACTTTTCAAAGTAGAAGGGGATGTTAATAATTAATTGTACTAGAAAATCAGGAACAGAGGCTCTTCCAGACAAACCAGAACATATGGTGACCCTACACTGGTGTCACCCAGAGGCTCCATGGCCCAGTGGGAACAGAAAGACACCAAAATGGAGCAGATTGGAGGGTGGGAGGGGAGGCTGTCTGCAAGGAGACTGAGCAGTGCAGGCTGGGCACAAGCCAATAAAGACTACAGGCCCTGGCAATATCAGCAACAAGGCCCAGGGATCAAGACACCATTGAGTTTCCAAGCATTGGAACCAGGAAACTCCCCTTCTTCCCTGACTCCATGCCAGGAGTCACAGGAGGCCAGCCCTCCACCTTGTTCTGCCCTCCAGTGGCCCTTAGCAAGGGGGAACTCTGGAACTCAGAGTACTGGAACTCAGAGCTGGAGTAGAGGGAGAGGAAGTGTTCTCCTGCTCTAACTTAGCCTGCTCTGTGCCAGTCCTCGCTGAGCAGACCTGCCTGGGGACCCACAGATGGCCCACCTGGTTCTTGCACCGGAGGAACTCCGAGCCACAGACACAAACTACTGAAGCTCACAACCACCTAAGGAACATGCTTAGCACAGGCCACCCTACCAGGGCAGAGACCCAGTCTGACTCCAGGCTCTAGGAAGCAGCCAGGTTTCTCAGACCAACCCTTCAAAGCCTAACTCCACCACCTGTGTGATTTGGAGAGGTTGGTCACCCCTGTACCTTGTTTCCTCAGCTGTAAGTCATGAAAAACAGTACCTACCATGCATGGTTCCTGAGAAGGCCATCAGAGATCATATTCACAGAGCCCTCTGCCTCCTACCCAGCTACACTAGGTGCAGCTGTTGTTTTCAGTCGAAGTAGGACTTCTGAATGGTTGGGACGCAGAGACAAGAAGAGCACTTCAGGCAAGGGAAGCACTCTGAGATTTTCCAGCATCCAGTTTCAGAACATGACTAGTGAGTGAGGTGCCCGGAGCCAGGGTGAGCTGTAGGGAGAGTGGAGCTGGCTCTGAACAACTAGGCCGGGCAGGTAAATGGCAATGGCCCTGGTCTCTGCTTATAATGGGGGCCTTGAATGGGTAAGCAGGAACGGCCTCCTTAAGCAAAACAGTGACGGTAAAAGATTGCTCTGGAAAACTGCATACTGTGGAGGAGGGGCCCTGGAGTCCGGTAATGACCAGAGAGAACAACCAGGCCCAGAATGGGGTAGAGCAGGGCACAGGGTGTGTTCCAGGAGTTGGGGAATGGTAGCTAATTGGATGTACGTGTGAAGGAGGGCGGAAAGGTAAGTGAGGTGATTCAAAAAAAGAGTAATGCGGACTCTGAGAGCACTGAAGTGTAAGTCCTGGTTCCTGCCTGGCGTCAGTTCAAATCCCAGCTCTACCACTTCCTGATTTCATGAACCCTGAGCAGGTCACTTAAATGTTTTGAGTCTTAGTTTTCCTCATGTGCAGTATGGAACTAACCTGAGGGTCTTAGAGTATTGCTGTGTTAGATGAGATAATACATGTAAAATGCTCCAATCTGAGCCTGACCCAAAGTAACCGTTCAGAAATCCTGGTGACTATGCGCATCCCCCACACGGAAGGATCGTTCGGGCAGGATCACCAAGCAGGAACTGGCATTCCATTTGATACATTTATGGAATCATCCCAGCGACGCCATAGAATGAGCATTGTGGTTATCCCCATTTAACAGATAAGGCAATTGAGCCTGGTAGAGGTTAAGGAAATTGCTTAAGGACAGTAAGGAGGGCCACCATGATTCCTAGCCGCTGAGTCCCAGGCAAGACCGCTTCTTTCCGTCGGGATCCACCCTTTCAACCCCACCCCGTAGCCCCCCGCCCATGCCTCTGCCTCTCCCCGCAGGTACGTGTCGGCACTGACCACGCCCGCGCGCCTGTCCCCCGTGGACTTCCACTACTCGCTGGCCACGCAGGTGCCGACTTTTGAGATCACCTCCCCGAACTCGGCGCACGCAGTGTCGCTGCCGCCGGCCGCGCCCATCAGCTACCGCCTGGCGGAGCAGCAGCCGCTACTGCGGCAGCCGGCGCCCCCCGGCCCGGGGCCCGGGCCGGGCGCGGACATGCAGCGCAGCTACGACAGCTACTACTACCCCGCGGCGGGGCCGGGGCCGCGGCGCGGGGCCTGCGCGCTGGGCGGCAGCCTGGGCAGCCTGCCCGCCAGCCCCTTCCGCATCCCGGAGGACGACGAGTACGAGACCACGCAGGAGTGCGCGCCCCCGCCACCGCCGCGGCCGCGCGCTCGCGGCGCGTCCCGCAGGACGTCGGCGGGGCCCCGGCGCTGGCGCCGCTCGCGCCTCAACGGGCTGGCGGCGCAGCGCGCACGCGCGGCGCGGGACTCGCTATCGCTGAGCAGCGGCTCGGGTGGCGGCTCGGCTTCTGCCTCGGACGACGACGCGGACGGGGCGCTGGCGGCCGAGAGCACGCCTTTTCTCGGCCTGCGCGGGGCTCACGACGCGCTGCGCTCGGACTCGCCGCCGCTGTGCCCGGCGGCCGACAGCAGGACTTACTACTCCCTGGACAGCCACAGCACGCGGGCCAGCAGCAGACACAGCCGCGGGCCGCCCCCGCGGGGCAAGCAGGACTCGGCGCCCCTCTAGGGGCCCCCGCCGCCCGCCGCCCCCTCCGCCTCGCCTGCCCCACTGTCTTTAAGGAGGACAGAGACCACCGCCTGGAGAGAAAAAGGAGGAAAAAAAGAAATAAAAATATTTTTATTTTCTATAAAAGGAAAAAGGTATAACAAAATGTTTTATTTTCATTTTAGCAAAAATTCTCTTATAATACTAGCTAACGGCAAAGACGTTTTTATAGGGAAACTATTTATATGTAACATCCTGATTTACAGCTTCGGAAAAAAAAAAGAAACAACAAAAAAAAAAGAGAGATGGGCCAATTTTTTGACTCTTTAATAGAAACCTATATTGTGGTGCCTTTTGCTGTACGCTAATCTGGGGCTCCTGGAGAGAAGTCGGGTTGTGGGGTGCGGGGTAGGGGAATATAGGATCCCAAGCTGGCAGGAGTGAGAGGAAGCTGGCAAAGAAGAGGCTGCTGGGTGCTGGTGGGGGCGGGGAGGGGACTGGCCCTGAGGAAGAAAAGGAGAACAGTAGCAGTTTTGCCCCCAGGCAGATCTTGAGTCCCCGACCCCCTGAAGAGAAGGCAGGGATCTAGGCTTGGAGCTAGAGCTGGGGTCGGGTAACATTCAGGGGGAGACTTAAGGCCCAGCGACAGCAACCAGAATGGGGAGAGGGCCTCCCTGATCCTTACAGCTGCTAAGGGAGGGGGCACTGAGACAGAGATCTTCCCGACAGTCCTGGCTCCAGGGAGGGGGCAGCTCTTCCAGGGCCCCAACTTTCAGGCTCCTCCTCCCAGTGGCCTCCAGGATGCCCTTCCGTCCTCTGCAGCACCTTCGTTTACAGGTTGTCTTTTCTATTTTATGCCTGCATGTCCTTTGCATTTCAGATTCTTTAGATTGGATGCATGGTCACGCTGGGACCGAGAAGAGCCACTCCACAGTGTATTTGATTCCCCTTTTAGCAATAAAGTAACACCATTTCTTCCAGACCCCAAGCCACCTACGACTTCCACTCCCTCTCCAGCCCTGTCCTCCCCACCCCCGCAAAACTGGGTCCACTGCTAATTTGTCAAAAAAGTAATTGTTTCAAAAAAAACAAAAACAAAAACAAAAAATACACCAAACAAACAAATGGGAACCCTGCCCTGAAATGTCCAAACACCTGACTGTTGACACTTGAACATTTTTATATTATAAATAAAATCAGAAATAACTCATGTTTGACTGTGTGTGCCTAGCCCCCTGGTGGGGAGAGAAGACAAGGAGGACCTGGGTGGAGATGGATGGATGACGGTGTGGAGACTGGAGAGGGCCAGGGTAGTCCCAGGGAGGAAGAGACAGTCCCTCTAATCTACCTGGCTTCAGCCCCTAGGACAGGCTGCAACCCTCCTCCCTTTTCCAAGAATATTCACAAGATATCCCCCCTACCTGCCAGGGAACCTGTCCAAGGGGCTGATGCATATTACTCTGCTTTGAGCTCAGTCTCAGAACCCTGGCCCAGTTCCTGCCCTGGAGCTACTGAGACTGCACTGAGGCAGCAATTTCCGGCCTATGTGGGTGAGAAGGGAAGGCTTGTGGGGTTGGCACTAGGGCAGCTGAGGCAAGATGACCCTTGCGGCCTCAGGCATGTCATAGGCAAAGCCTGGACATGCAAGATGGCATAATGGGTACCCTTGGCTGCCAGGAAGACCACAGCTGCTGCAGCTTGTAAGCCCACAGGGTGTTGTGCTTTTCCCAACTTTATAGCCCCTCAGAGCCAGGGCCTGTCTAAACCTGCAGTCCCTGATGAAGGCATAGAGAAGGCAAATGGAGGTCCAGGGTTAAGAAGCCTTTCCCTTGTTGACTCATTTATTAAACCAGTGCCTAGTGCCAGGAACCCTTATGCTCCAGCCAGACACAAGGGAGTCTTCTATCCAGAGGTCTCAGGTGGTTGACTTGAGCGTGCGCATGCACAGATGCCCCTAGAATGTGTGTGGTCAGTTTAGAGACCTACAAATGGGAGGGCTGGAGAGGCTTAAGGTTGAGAGGAGTTGAACTCCAGTTCCAGCTCTGCCCTCCTTGGCGGTGTGACTTCTCTAGGCTGCTGTTTCCTCAGCTGTAAAGTGGTGATGCTGACACCTACCTCAAAGGATTGTTGTGGAGATTATATATAAAGCACCCAGGAATGCTTCTGGCACATGATGCCTATTAATGGCTAATTTGATGATGATGGTATCCTGTGCCTTGCATTCTTGAATCACAGAATGGCAAAAGCTGGATGAAATGGAGGTAATGAGGAAAAGTAAAGAACTAAAGTCATTGTGTTCACTGTGGGGGTGCTGGGGAAAAAAAGCACCTGTTACAAAGAAATAAAGGAAAGAGTGAACTAGATGGTATATAAACCTGCAAATCACTGATCTCTCCCAGGCCCCATCTTGTGATCTCATCCAGATCCCTTTGCTAGCTCTGAGTTAGTTTACTGTTGGCTTTAAAATTTTCTGACAGCCAATAATTCCTCTATATGACTTCTGACCTCTATGTGAACCCCAATAATCGTGAACAACTTCTTGGTGAACCCATTGACCTTTTCACAAACCCTCAGGGTCAAACTTGACCCTTCTGAGGGCTCTGAGTTGCTGTTACCTTCTAAATTTTCAGTTAGAAACCACCTCTGACTCCAATGAACCCACCTGACCTCTATGTGGACCCCAATAATTGTGACTGATGTCTTGGTGAACCCCCCCCCTGGACCTTTTATGACCCCAGGTAGTTGTATTGAATAGTTTGGTAGCTTGGTTTTCTGCTCTGGATCCTAAAACACCCACCAGGAATCTAAGGCCAGAACCTAATGGAATTCACCATCCATTCATTTCACAGGTATGAATGGGACCTGGGAGAGATGTGGCCAGAGAGGCTCATTTCCCACTCTGTTTCTCAAATTTCTGCCTTGAGATGTCCTTAGTGTGGCCCATCAGGAAGAGGTATAGCCCTGTTAAGGGACTTTCCCACTACCACCCTGCCCTCCAGGAGCACTCAGGACATTCAGGTGGCTTCCTGAATCAGAGTCTTCTTCTCCACTCCAGTTATTTCTTCTCTCTCTGCCAGGTCAGTTTTGGCTTTCTCCCCAGGGCTCCCAGGGTTCCAAATGGTAATGGTGACCGCCTGTCCCTTCTCCACTAGACTGTGAGCCCCATGTGGACAGAGAGCTGCTCAGTCCTTTTCTCACCACACTATCCTCGGCACCTAGCGCAGTGTGCAGCACTGGTGACCTTCAATGAATAAGAAAATGAAGGTTGAAGAAACACTGTGGTCAAGGGTCAGCCCCCAGAAGTCCCTGAGCCCACAGCCACTTCCCAGGACCACCAGGTGGCGCAAACCACTTATTGCATCTCACCCGCGGTCCTCCAGCCCCTGGATTTGGACAGCTGGAAAATGGGCATATTACGGGCGGAAGTTGGGGGAAATATGATGGTCCATTAGAATACAGGAAAAAATATATTAGAACTTTCATTTAGGTTTATTTTCATCTCATCTTTTTAAATTTCTATTTTTGTGTATGTTTTTATAATGTACATAATATTTTAGTACAGTAGTACATGTATATAATTTACAATAAATAATTATACAATTAAGAAAATGAACTAAAGATTTTTTTTACTGATGGGAGACATCACTAGTGCTCAGGGAAGCCTGTCTGCAGCAGACAGAAACTTGCTCCTCTGCTTTCACTCACCCACCTCATGAGGTGGAGGGTGGGAAGTTGACCCCAAAAATCAAAGACCTTTGAGCCAGCATGGAGAAAGTACAGAGAGCTTTGTTATGTTACATTGCTCTTTCAAGTTCATTTAAATGAACACTTCCCCTCAGCAAAACGAAGGGCCCAGATGGTTTGGGTATAAAATACACATTAGCTAATCCAAATTAAATAATCTGGATTTAAATCACTATATCTTTCCACAGATTCATACATACCTTGTATCAAATGTGAGCGTGCTTGTACATGTTAGGTACTTAATAAGATAACCCAACCTTGCCACTAACTCAATATGTTACCACATATCAAAATGCTGCCCAAACTAATCTATTTTAAAAGTATAAAGGACCTGCTCATCATAGCTCACTGAAGGCCGATCACCTCCACCACTGGTCCATCTGAGGAATTCAGGGTTTACAAGATACTAGTCTGATCATCCCATGGCAGATTTTTCCATCCTTCTCAGGCATGTCCTTAACTAGCATTTCTGAGTCACTGGAAGAGTGAAAGAAATATCAGCTTAAAAACCAATCAGGAACTTCTTACTCCACCTCTTCCCAAGACCGGGAATTAATGGCTTCCATAACCTTCCTCCACCAAACATCTTTGGGCTTGTTGACAAGTGGCTGTTTGCAAGGCAGAGTGTCTTTTGTTCTGGGAGCAGTAGGTCTGTAAAAGAGGCCACCTCTGGAGCTCAGAGACCTGGCAGCACCAACATAAAGACCAAAATATAAACAAGGCCATGGTCCCATCCCACTAACACCCCAGAATGCCCATGGGACAGATGGGGTAGCGTACACACACACACGCTGTCTATTTATTCCAAACATCAACTGTAAGAGCAGTGTAAGTCACAGGTCAGCCGGAAGAGGGGAAAAGGGAGTGAGAGAAGGTCAGCACCTTCTCTCCCAGAGTGTCTGGGCCACCAAGGGGCCAGGTTACAGCCTTCCTCACTAATAGGTAGAGTTCTGAAATAGGCTTTCCTTCATCTTATTTCATCTTGATATCAATTTCAAAATCATCTTTAAAGGGGTTCCTTATATATATATAATTCTTATATATATACATTTTTGTCCATATAAAAGAAAGTAGGAGTGGCCTCCATGAATGGAAGGTGAGGTGGACACACACATGAGTAGACAGCTTGACATCAAGAGAGCAGGCCCAGGTCGTGGATTACAGCAAAGGGAGGCAGGAGAACAGGGCGTGGTTCCAGAAGCTACGGGGTGGGTGGCGCGGGCAGGATGGTGCTGGTGGTCCACAGACCTGCTGTTGTTCAAGTCTGAGGAAGGTGGATGAGAACAGGTGGAGACCCAAGCTGACAGCTGGAGTCCAGACCTGCCCTTGGGAACAAGAGAGATGAGGGAAGGAACTTGTGAGAAGGGGAGGAGGGCCTGCAAGGCCAGCTGCCCTTCCTTCTCCTCCAGTGAGATCGTGGCTAGAGCATGCACACAACTGGCCTAGACAATGAGGCTTGGTGGTAGAGAGGAATGTGAGGGCTGGAGAGAAGGTCTGAGGCCCAGATCAACCCCAGAAAGCAAGAAGATCAGTACCACAAAGAATATCTCCATCTCCCTGGGCCACAGGGCTCTCCACACCCCTCTGGCTGCCTGTCAACTGCCTGGAGCTGGCACAAGTGGCCCCTGGCTGGAATTGTGCTCACTGACCCCTCTAGGGACATTTGCCTGCCTCTGGGGCCTGCCCATCCACACCAGCTAAGTGTCAGGCCCCGTGGTATCCTTTGTAGCTCTGCTGCCAGTCATAGTCCCGTGGCCCTGACTGAGGGCGGGGCTTGAGTGTGTCTTGCGCAGAGAAGGGTCGTCCCCTTCCAGAGTGGCCAGTCGGGCCTCAATCCGCTCCAGGTCGTCTGAGCCCACTTTGATTTTCACAGCCAGGAGGTGGATATAGGTCTCATAACGGCTTTTCTAGAAAAAAGGCAGAGAAAGGCCAAAAACAAAGTCAAAGGACAAACAAGAAGATGCAAAAAAAAAAAGTATTTGGACCTTATGTGACAAAAGACTAATTTCCTTATTATTCAGAGTGCTCTCACAAATCAATAAAAAGGAGATAAACAATCCAATTAAAAAATAGGCAAGGGGCATACACAGAACTTTAACTCCTAATTTTAAAAATTCAAGTTAAGGGGCAATGATGAGTATGACAGCAAAAGTACAGATAACCAAAATAAAAGTTGACAGATGGGATTACAAAATTTAAAACTCTTGTGTCTCGGGTGCCTGGGTGGCTCAGTCAGTTAAGGGTCTGTCTTCAGCTCAAGTCATGACCCCAGGGTCTTGGATTGACCCACCCCCATCAGGCTCCCTGCTTCAGTGGGGAGTCTGCTTCTCCCTCTCCCTTTGCCCCACCCCCTGCTTGTGTTCTCTTTCTCTCTCTCATAAATAATAAAAAATAATCTTTAAAATAAAGGTAAAAGTGCCCTAAATGAAATCTTTTTAAAAAAAAAAAAATCTCATGTGTATCAAAGGACAATCAATAGAGTGAAAAGGCAATCCACAGGGTGGAAAAAAATATTTGCAAATCCTCTGATAAGGGTCTACTATCAAGAATATATGAAAAACTCCTACAATTCAACAACAGAAATACAACCCAACTTAAAAAGAGCAAATATCTGGGACGCCTGGGTGGCGCAGTTGGTTGGACGACTGCCTTCGGCTCAGGGCGTGATCCTGGAGTCCCGGGATCGAGTCCCACATCAGGCTCCCAGCTCCATGGGGAGTCTGCTTCGCTCTCTGACCTTCTCCTCGCTCATGCTCTGTCTCACTGTCTCTCTCTCTCAAATAAATAAATAAAAAAAAAAAAAAAAAAGAGCAAATATCTTAGACATTTCTCCAAAGAAGACATACAAATAGTCAATAAGCTCATAAAATGACATTCAACACCACTCATCATCAGGGAAATGCACCTCAAAACCACAAAGAGATACCCCCTCACACCTATTGGAACATCTACTATCAGAGAAAAGTCAGAGAGTGAGTGTTGGTGAAGGTGTAGGAAGATTAGAACCCTCATGCGCTGCTGGTGGGAACCATGGCCTACCGCCATAGGAAACAGTCTGGGGGCGCCTGGTAGCTCTTGGTTTGGGTTCAGGTCATGATCCCAGGGTCAATGAGATGGAGCCCTCCACAGGGCTCTGCGCTCACTGGGAAGTCTGCTTGAAATCCTCTCTCTCCTTCTCTCTCTCTGCCATACTCTAATAAATAAATAAAATTTTTTTTTCAAAAAAGGAAACAGTATGGTTGTTCTTCAGCATTAAAAATAATATTGCCTTGGGGGCGCCTGGGTGGCTCAGTGGGTTAAGCCGCTGCCTTCGGCTCAGGTCATGATCTCAGGGTCCTGGGATCGAGCCCCGCGTCGGGCTCTCTGCTCAGCGGGGAGCCTGCTTCCTCCTCTCTCTCTGCCTGCCTCTTTGCCTACTTGTGATCTCTGTCTGTCAAATAAATAAATAAAATCTTTAAAAAATATATAATAATAATAATAATATTGCCTTGTACTCCAGCAGTACCACTTCTGAGTATATACCCAAAAGAATTTAAGGCAGGTCTCAGAAATATGTGCATACCCAAGTGCATAACAACACTATTTACAAAAGCCAACAGATGAAAGCAACCCAAATGTCCAGCAGCAGATGAAAAGATAAGATGTGGTATCTACATACAATGGAATAGAATTCCGCCTTAAAAAGGAAGGAAATTCTAACACATGCTGCAACATGGATAAACTTGAGCATAAGCCAGCCACAAAAACACAAATTCTATATTATTCCACTAATATGCAGTAACTAGAGGAATCTGCAGAGACAGAAACTAGAACAGTGTTTGCCAAGGATGGGGCAGGGGGAGTTGGAGAAGAGTTGCTCTTTGATGGGTATAGAGTTTCAGTTTGGGAAGATGAAAAAGTTCTGGAGATTGGTTGTACAACAGTGTGAGTAGGCTTAATACTACTGAACTACACATTTTAAAATGGTTAACATGATAAATTTTATGCTATGTGTGTTTACAATTTTTTTTAATTTTTTAAGATTTTATTTATTTATTTGTGAGAGAGAGAGAGAACATGAGCAGGGACAAGAGGGAGAAGCAGTCTCCCTGCTGACCCAGGGCCCCAGGATCATGACCTGAGCCCAAGGCAGATGCTCAACCAACTGAGCCAGCCAGGTGCCCTGCACAATTAAAGAATTTTTAATTCAAATTAAAATGGCAATGAGATACCCCTTACTAATGTTATCAGATTGGTGATTAAAACATTCAGGAGTGTCCACTGCTGGTGAGTAACATGAACAGAGAAGTACATTCATGAGCTATTTAAAGTATTATAAACCTGGGGTGGGGAGGTGCTGGGTGGCTGTCATGAACCATTGGACTCTTGATTTCAGCTCAGGTCATGATCTCAGGGTTGTGAGATCCATCCCTGTGTTGGGCTCCATGTTAGGTGTGGAGCCTGCTTAAGATTCTCTCTCTCCCAGGGAGGTGGGTGGGGGCATGGGGTACTGGGTGACAGGCATTTGGATTGCACATGACGTGATAAACAGTGGGTGTTATACAAAACTGATGAATTAGTGAACTCTACATCTGAAACTAATAATGTACTATATGTTGGCTAATTGAATTTAAATTTAAAAAAATAAAGATTGTCTCTCTCCCTCTGCCCCTTTCCCCACCCCTCTCTCTCAAAAAAAAAAAAAGTGTTATAAATAGGTAAACATTTAGGAGGGAAATTTGGCTGACTATAACTGAGGGCCTGACTCTGAGCTTCCAGCCCTCACCACAGTCAGAAAAGGCTGAGGTCCTAGAATAAGCAATGACAAACAGTGAGAAGACCCTGTTCTCACACAACTCTGCCACATAAACAGAAAGACCCTTCACTGTTGGGCTTCACCTCCCCTCCCTCCACACTCCCCCAGTTCAGCCAGGGTAAGTGAGAAAGACCAGAATGCCAGAGTCACACTCAGTCATTTGGGCTAGGATCCTGGTTCCTACACTTCTTAACCATCACCTCAAGGAAGTGGTCTGCCCTCTCCAAGCCTCAATTTTCCCATCTGTAAAATGCAGATAATAACCCATTTCAACAGAGTTGACATGAGGATTAAATCAATCAGTACAAGGGAATCATGCTGACAACTGGCAAGAGATCAGTCCACTGTAGTTTTTGTCATCCCTTTTTTTTTTTTTTTTAAACGTTGCAGAGAGAGTGGGTCTGAGAAGATTTTGAATGCTGTACCGCTTTATTTTTTGAAAGGTCAGGATCTTCCCTGGGAACTCTCCTCTCTTCCTCACACTTCAGTAGAAAATAAGTGTAGAAATGCAGAGACTGAGATCGGTGACTTACTGCCTTTCCTGCCCCAAAGGTTCCATCTAAGCCTCTATATGGTCCACCCCCACCCCAAGCAGGTCAATACAAAGCCCAGTCCAAAAGGGACAAGTGGTTCCTGCCTCCTTCCCTGAGGCTGGCCCCCTCTCGTTCACCTATGAAGGCGATGCTCCATCAGCCCCATTTACAGAGCATCAGGAGGCAGAATCAGGGTGGGGGCCAGAGAGAGGCAAGATGGATGGGAGGGAGAACTTAGTTGCTGTGCCTGATAAATATCTGTGGAAGAGGAAAGGGAGACAAAAGTGGGATGGGTCGTGCAGGTGGGCTTGAGCTGTTTATGGTTTTGTTGTAACAGCTCTCCGAGGGGCTGGGTCATGGTGGGGGGTGTGGAAGTGAGGAGGGTCTTGGAGAAGAGTGGGAGCCAACTTGTGCTCTTTGAAAGACACAAGTGAGGCACAACTGTTTGATGAACAACTGGCAGCCAGACTGCACAGCCCGGCCCACAGGAGGCCCTGCGTGGCTCATGACTGGCTCAGGGGAGCTCCCAAAGTGGAGAACCCTCAAACCCGGAGCCCCCGGCTGCAGAATGATATTGGTGACAGGAGAAGGAGGAGAGCTGGCTTCCTCCTTCTGCCCCAGCCCTGTCCTTCGCAAGAGCCCCCAAGTAGATCCCACCTCAAAAGTGAGATAGTGCTCCTTCAGCCGGTTCTCCTCAGCCTCCTTGGACTTGACGCCCTTCTCGATGGGGTGACACCTGTGCTCAGCCAGCTCCGCAGTCACCTGCCTCAACTTATTCTCATGAGAACGCAGCTGCTCCTCCTACAAAGACAAGTCCCAGACTATGAGGTCCCACTCTCAAGAAGTCATAGAAGTGAGTCTGCACCTGTCATGCTGGATCTGCTTCCACAAAGGGAAACTGAGGCCTGGCCAGTGTCATCAAGTAGCGGGGGTACCTAAGGGAGTGGTCCTCCACCCTCCTCCTTCCCACCTTGCTTTCACTAAATAAATCCACGGCAGACTCGGGAGATGAGAGACCCTCACGCTAGAAGGCCCACACAGACACCTGACACAGACACACCATCCCACCAGAACCAGCATCCCACACTGGTTCATATGGATTCACACATGCACACACAAACACAGTGGACCAAGGGACAGTCTGGCCATGGCTACGCCTGGCTCCATATGAGGCACACATTCTCTTGGATTCTTGCCCAGGCACACGTGATGGTCAAAGTCCCAGCGTCACACGCAGACAGTCAGAGACACTGTTACTCACGGACAAGTGTGTGCATAAGTCTCACCCACCAAAGTACAGGCAGACCACTTGGTTCTGTGTGGGCAACGAGCTGCGTGTGTGTGCGCATGTGTGATGCATGTGTGCGGTGGGGGTGTGTGTACCCAGCAGGTGTGCATGCACATGTGCACACGAGTCCCCATATGGTAAATGCATGCGTGGGCTGTGTGGGGGGGGCACCATCTGTACACGCACAGGGACTCTGGGCAGAAGCAGTCGCTGAGGAGCTCAGCGGAGAGACCCAGGACAAGGGCCCGCTATGAAAGAGGCCCTGACAAAGACAGGAAGTATGGAGCTCCTCCTGCCCTCTGCCTCCCAAGGGGTGCTCCACCATGTATCCTCTCCTCTCCAGAAAACCCCTGAAAAACTCAAGTACTGATGAGCAAGAGTTTTTTTAGGATTACCAATAAAATAATTCAGGGTAAGTAAGAAGAGCAAAAGAGCCCTAGATGAGGACCCAGTCTGTCTCCCTCTGACACAGCCCATCCCTGGCTCCCTGTGACACATTCAGTCTCTCACATCCAAGCTCAGACATGCACCATGCCCAAGACCCACAATGACATCGACAGGCCATTACACCACTGGCAGAGAAGAATGCGGCCTCTGTGTGGTGCCTATATTATCCACCCCACTGAGGGTGGCCTCAGTCTTCCAATCTGTAAATGGGCATGGGGTACAATGGGGATGGAGAAGATCTGTCTCTTCACCCTGTCCCTTAGCCCAAGACCAGGCACCATATAGGAGATGAGGTAGAGACTGCTGAATGGCAGCAGTGGGGAGAGGTGCTGGACGCAGCCTGAGGAGGTGGTGTTGGGGTCCCAGGAGATCATACCTGGCACAGGCGAGTGGTGCAGGAGGGCAGCAGGGGCCGACAGAACTTCTTCATGGAGCTGACAGCAGCAGGGAAGGAGGGGGCTGAGAAGATGGCAGCTACCAGGTTGATCCTAAGGATCCAGGACAGCATTTCTTCCTTGCTCCTGGGGACAGGAGGAGAAGGAAGAGGGCACCAGCCCCTCACAATAGGACTCCCTGTCCCCTACCCAGCACCCAGGACCCACTGTTATCCTGGCACAGGGTGGGAGTCACTCCTTTCACAAAGGGGGACAAAGGAGTGAGGGGGGATGGCAGAATAGGGGCTGGATGGGTCCGGTCAAGTCTGTGTAGGGAGCTCGCCTCTGTCCCAGCTTCTGGGTTAAGACCTGGATTTTCACATGGAAAGAAAGTCCTCTAGGTCCAGAGTTAACAGTCATGGGTCAGTGGGCCCAGACTGATCCCTGGATCAGTGGATCCTAGAGGAAACAGGCAAGGGGTATCCCCACTCAGGCCTCTGGTCCCTGCCCCACTACCTCACCCACAATGCCCACTCCCATCCTGAGAGGTCCTCTACCAGCCTCTCTGCTTTTAAGCTCCTCTGACATATGAAACTCCAATCTCAAGTCACAGAATAGGATTTAGAGGAGTGGAGAGAAGGCCTTCTGGGGACACTGTAAGCCGAGTCTTTCCCATTCATTTCCCCACCCCGATTTACAGTGAGGGAGGATTCATTACGACCCCATTTGCCCTGATGTAGGGACTTCAGTGCGCACCAGAATGTTTGGCCTGTTAGAACACAACTGCTGGCCCGGCCCGCAGCTGCTGATTCAGTAGGTCTATGTGGGGCCAGAAAAACTGCATTTCTAACGTGTTTCCAGGAGATGCTGACAGGCCCACACTTGAGAACCTGTACTTCAGGGGACCCCAGCTGTCAGTCTGTGCCACGCAGACACACTCACTCTTATGGCTGACATGAGGGCAAGCCGACAGCACCTCACCTAAGGCGGGTGAGGAGCAGGGTGCAGTCAGTCAAGGCTGTAGGCCCTGAGCGCAGGGTGGGAGGGAGGGCCTCCCATTCCTACTTACGGTGCCTGGAAGAGGAAGACCCTCCAGTCAGCTGTCTTCAGCTTGAGCACATTGGACTTCTTGCTGTAGTCAGAAGCCCTGGTGGCCAGAGCATGGTGCACACGAATGGCATTCTTGAGGTCGCCCTCGGACAGAGCTTTGTCAGGCCTGTACTCATCCTGGACAAGTGGGCCGGGGGCAGGCAAGCCTCTGTCATCACCAGGCTTGGGTTCGCTAACCCACACTTCCTCCATCCTTGCCATCCCTCCCTCGTGCTCCCACTCCTGTCCCTCCCTTCCCTCCATTCTTTAGCTCTTGCCACTGTGGTACCATGCCCACCCCAACAAAGCCCACCAGCCACTCCTCTCCACAGCCTGGTTTGTCCCAAGGCTCAGAGCTTCCACTGTGTATCTTCTGAGCCCTGGTATTTGAAAGATTCCTCCCTGAAAACCTGAAGCTCTGTGAGCCCGAGTCAGGCTTTAATGAGGGAAGGACTCAGCATCTGCATAAGCCCCAGGTCCTGCCAGGGACACTCTGGGCACCACTAGACAGGGGCCAGTTGAAGGACAGCACTGACCCTTCCTGGGTAAGGGCTCTGGGGGCAATCTCTCACCTTCTGTAGATACAGGATGGTCCCTTTGAGCACCGCGTAGAATTTCTTCCAGCCACGCCTTCCACGGGGTGCTAGGGATGGGGGTATGGGTAGTGCAGCCACAACTACGCAGCCTGATATCTCCTCCCCTGCATGCCCCTGCATGTCTACCAGGGTGTGCATCCCTAGAGCAGTGACTATGGGAGCCAGAACCTCTCCCCTGAACTAGCATCCCTCCCCATGCCCCTTCCCCCGCCTGACACCCACTCCTCTTGCCATCCATGTCGGCGTGAGTCTTCCGAGTCAGCACACCATGCTTGTAGGTGGTAGCGCTGAGAGCCTGCGGGATATCCAGGAAGGGGTTGCCACCATCCAAGATCCGTGTCACTTTCTTGGTGCCTGTCCCAAACTTGTCATCCACCAGCTCAGACAGTGATTTCCTCAGCTCGTCCTCATCACTAGGAAAATGCTAGGCCTGAGCACCATCTCCATGGAAGCCTTAGCCCCACATGGACATGTTCTCTCCCCCACCAACCCATCTTTAGGAAAGAGTCAGAGGTAATGAGCAGAGATAAGAAGGTTCTGATTCCAGATCACAGATCCAGATCTTTGATCTGTCCCCTCACTCTTCAGTTCTGACCCATGTCCTCTGAGCTCTGATTCTTGGCCTCCAAGCTCTCTCCAATCCTTACCACTGACTACAAAGGTTGAGACCTTACTAATTTTATTCCTGGTCTTTCTTCTCTTCTTTCCAATCCTGAAAGCCCAGTCCCAGGGAGCTGTGACCCATAGCCATACTGAAGTGGCTGCCCAAGCCCCACAGACACTGTCTGAGCTGGCCCTGGGCCAGTAGATGAGGACCCTAAAGTTTAGGTTCCCCGTTAGAGCCCTGGGAGAAAATGTCAGCTCTTCCCAGGGTTGCTGGGCTTCCTAACAATACTTACATGTGTGACCTCTACATGAACCCAAAGACCAAGGTTGCCCTGGGGAGCACAAGAGGCTGGGGCAGCCACTTTCCCCAGAAGCCTCTCAGTCTCCTGACCCAGCAAGGCCACCACACCTCTTTCCAGATGGCTGGGCACCTCCAGGTCTCACTGCCTTTGCAGGGGAAGAAGTTGGCAGACAACCACCTCTCTCTACTGCCAAGAGAAGTCACTACATAAATATGGTCATATTCTTAGTGTTATAGGGGGATTCGTGCCTCCTGTCTGCCTACCTCCCAAAACGGGAAGAGCTATCATCATTGGAATAGTGCCAATATCCCCAGTACAGAGAATAAGTTGTAGACATCATGAAACTAAAGTCACAGTTTAATTAATTCCATACAAGTTTAACATTGTACACTTTTTATCAATGCAGAAAATGTACCCTAAGGGGAACTTAACACCTGGTTCTGGCCAGCTGGACAGGGGTCACCAGAGCTGTGGTTTGGGAGAAATCAGCACCATGGAGAGTGACAGGAGTGTCCTCCAGGCACTGTCAGCCACTCCCCCTTCTCCTTCCCAGTGATTCACTTTCCCTATCCCTGTGCCCATGGGTACTACTCACATGGCCCATTCCAGCTTTTCATTCTTGATAGAGTTGTAAAGGGTCTGGGACAGAGGAAAAGAGAAAGAGAGGAGTTCAGATGAAGAGTCAGAGAAATCTCCATCTACCTTTAGTAATGTAGTTGCAGTGAGGAAGCAACTTTCTAGTCAGTGGGACAAAATAAATGTTTGATTCACAACTGTTGGATGGGCGAATGAACGAGGGATGGGTTGGGTGGGTAGATGATTGTTTAGATGAATGGGTGTATAGATTTGAGAAAGAGTTGGGTAGATAAGTTGGTGGGTAGGTGGATGGGTGGGGAAATGGGTGAATGTGTGAGGGGAGGGGCAGGCGAATGATTTTCTGGGTAGGTGAATGGATAAAAGGATGGGGGGCATGTGAGGTTGGGTAAATGGGTAGATGGGGAGAAGTGGATAGGTGGGTGTTGGGACTGGGATTATTTAGTCTCACTTACAAATACATTCTTAACAAGTCCTTCTGGATGGTAAAGAAGATAATTATGATAAGAAGAGTGATGGAGACAATGTCCTATTTTTTGGCCTCCAGACCCACTATCCAACTTCCTTCCTGGTATCATCATACCCTTCAAACCCACTATCTGAAACTGAACTCATCAGGACACTTGGGTGGCTCAGTCACTTGAGTATCTGACTCTTGATATCAGCTCAGGTCATGATCTCAGGGTGGTAAGATCAAACCCTGCATCAGGCTCTGTGCTGGGTGTGGAGCCTGCTTAAGATTCTCTCTCTCCGGGGCACCTGGGTGGCTCAATGGGTTAAAGCCTCTACCTTCGGCCCAGGTCATGATCCCAGGGTCCTGGGATAGAGCCCCACATGGGGCTCTCTGCTCAGCAGGGAGCCTGCTTTCCTTCCTCTCTCTCTGCCTGCCTCTCTGCCTACTTGTGATCTCTCTCTGTCAAATAAATAAATTTTTTAAAAATTAAAAAAAAAAGATTCTCTCTCTCCCTCTCCTTCTGCCCCTCTTCTGCTCACTCTCGCACTCTCTCTTAAATAAATCTTTAAAAAATAAAAATAAAAAATAAAACTGAACTCCTCATTTACCCCTAAAAAACCTGCTCCTCTTCCTCCAAAGCAGAGAACTGACCAGGCCTAAAAGGCCAGAGTTCCACCCTGGGCTTCAGCTTTAGGGGAAAACTAGAATCCCTTAATTCCTGGTGATGTTGGAGAAATGAGTGAGTTTTTCCCTGTGGTGATGACAATGACATTTGTAGTGATGGTGGTGGTAGAGGTAAAGGTGCTGGTGACGGCAGTGGCAGCTATGACAACTGTTGGTAGCTTTGAGGGTTACTGTGACAGCAATGAAGAGAATGGAGTGTTAAAACAAATCTCATAAAGTGTACCCCTCTGTCTAACTCAGGAACAGGTAACAGTCAAACGTTGAACTGGTAACAGGTAACAGTCAAATGTTGAACTGGATGGTCACTAATTCTATCCCGAAGTCATGGTGGCTGATCCCAGTATTAAAAACATAGACTTTCGGAAGGGCCTGGCTGGCTCAGTCAGGGATGTGGGGGTCATGAGTTCGAGTTCTATGTTCCATGTAGAGGTTACTTTTTTTTTTTTTTTTAAGATTTATGTATTTACTTGAGGAGCAGAGGGACAGAAGGAAAGGGAGAGAGAGAATCTTTGGCAGTCTCCTTGCTGAGTGTGGGGCCCAAAGCAGGGCTCGATCTCATAGCCCTGAGATCATGACCTAAGCTGAAATCAAGAATCAGACACCTAAACAACTGAATGACCCATGTGCCCCCGATCTAGAGGGTTTTTTGGTTTTTGGTTTTTTCTAAATCTAGACTGTCAGGATATAGTAGAGCAGAGCCTCTCTCCTCCCCACCTGCTCCAGGTACATTTCAGGGGATAGGAACCCTTAACAGGTTTTACCTTCAGCAGGTCTTTGGCAAAGTCTTGGCCATCATTCAGCTGGTCCAAGTTGGCAATGAATTGCTGGCAGGACATCTTTTTGCCAATGTTCTGTAACGGAGAAATGATTCTGCCTGAGAACAGGGTTGGAGGCAGGTATGATCCCCACACCCTGCCCTGCCCAGCCAAAAGTGATGAAGGAGCCTCAAGGGTAGTAATGAAAAATACTGCCTAGAATTCCCTTTGTGTCCAAGAATTCACAAAACTCTTTTTCACTTTCAAGATTCTATGTGATCCTCAATGAGAAGTTGGGAGCTTTCCTCAAACCCAGATGGAATCAGGTTGAATTAAATAACATAACAGATGATATCTGCCAGGTGCCTAGAATGTTTCAGATATTGTACTTGACATGCATTATTTTATTTCCTTTTCATAACAAGGAGAAAGTGAGGTGGGTGTTACTATTATCCCCATTTGACAGGTAAGGAAACTGAGATGTAGGAAGGTGAAGTGATGTGCCCATGATCACACAGCAAGGAAGTGGAAGGGCTGAGTGTATCTGACACCAAAGCCCATGCTCTCACCCGCTACTCCATGGTTAACTCTCCCAAGGTCACACAGCACCAGGACTTGAACCCAGGCCTCTTGGCTGCTGAGCAGAAGCTCTGTGTATTCCGTCACAATTGTCTCACCCTCTCACCTGTACAGAGGGGCGGCAAGACCTCCAAGAGGTAGGTGAAGTGAGGGAGAGGTTTGTCTTAAGAGAATCAAAAATCAATTTCCACCAATACACATGGGTACCCCATGCTGAGCTGGGCTGGGACCGAGGGAACCCGAGCAGAAGGCCTCACTCCAGAAGGCACAAAAAGACAAAGAGCTGTAAATGACTATACCCCAAGTTCTGCATTTTTTAAACCACTGAATAGCAGAGGGGCTCCAGCCCTCCAAACCCAACACCTGATGTGCATACTTTCAGATTCTTCTTGCAATATCCATGTCTGAGGACACACTGAATGGCACTTCACCTTTGTGAAGACAAAGACCCTTGAACACAGAATACTTATTGCTGTAGGAGTTTGTGGATTTAGGTTGGCTATAAGACACTATTTTCCAAGACCTAACTGCAGATGGCAATAGGTATTGGCCCCACAAAAAGACTTCATAATAAAATAAGTTTATTTACATGTTTCAGAGTCTTTAATATGATTGTATGCATTGAGAGTCTCCAAAGGAAGGATTCCATGTACAGCCTCTCAAATTCATTGACCTTGTCAGCATTTTAATAAGGAGAATCTATTAACATCATGTGGACATTCACATAACACAGAAAATAATCCAGGAAACAAGGATATAAGGCTTTATAAGTAGCTGACAAGCAAGAATTTTCTATACCTTTCCAAAAGGTTAAGGAGACATCCTACCTGCACCGTGATATAGTATATTTCATATATTTATGTGGGTATTTTATACATACATATATGTATTTTCATATGCCACCACTTATGTGTGCATTCATAGTAGAGGGATATGAGGCAATAATGTCTGGGTTCCACACACTGAACTTTCCGCAGCCACCTCAGGAGTTCAAAATAAAAAAAAAATAACCAGGCAAGATTTTCAATCCCAGAAATGACGGACTATCTTGCTGCAAATGAATGTTCCTAACTGAAACAAGTGCTGGTCAAAATATCAAAAATTCTGGGTGAAGGCACTAAAGAAATGTAAGAGCAGTGGGAACTTCAAGGGTAAAGATCCTGCAAGAAGGGAAGCATGGAGTAAGCCCCATAAGGAGAAACTTTCCTACCTGAAGCATTTGCTGGTTCACAAGCAGTGGCCAAAAGGGTGAGCAACTGAACAGTCAGCAGGACTGAGGAACAAAAATGGGAATTCAGAGCCCACCAAGGACAAGGGGCTCTGGGGAAACACCCCAGTCAGACTTCAATACAAATGTTGGAATTAAGAAAGGAAATACTAAAGGGATTTTTCTGGCAGAAGGAAAATTATCCCAGATAGAATCATGAAGAAGCAGAAAGGAATGAAGAGTAACAAAAAGGGGGCACCTGGGTGGCTCAGTGGGTTAAAGCCTCTGCCTTGGGCTCAGGTCATGATCCCAGGGTCCTGGGATCAAGCCCCGCATCCGGCTCTCTGCTCAGCAGGGAGCCTGCTTCCTCCTCTCTCTCTCTCTCTCTCTGTCTGCCTCTCTGCCTGCTTGAGATCTCTGTCTGTCAAATAAATAAATAAATAAAATCTTTAAAAAAAAACAGTAACAAAAAGGATGGCTACATCAAATGAATACTGATTATATAAAACAATGATATGATAAGAAAGTTTTCTGGGGAAGGGCACCTGAGTAGCTCAAAACGGTTGAGTGACTCTGGATCTCGGCTCAGGTCTTGATCTCAGGGTTGTGAGTTCAAGGTCTTAAGATTGTGTTGGGCTCCATATTGAGCATGGAGTCTACAGAAGAATAAGAATAGGAATAAGAATAAAGGAAGGAAGGAAGTTAGTTAATTAGTTAGTTAGTTTTCTGGGGGAAATAAAGTATAGAGAAAGATCCAATAGTTTAAAAGGTGACAACAGTAATATACAAGTTAAGAGGGAGAAATGGAGTTAAACTTTTTTAAGATGATTTCATTGCCCAGGAACTGGAAAAAATACATTAATAAGTTAGGACACACTGAAAACAACAAAAAGAAATCTTAAAGAATGAACAACTAACAGGCTAAAGGGATAAAAGAGAATTCTAAAAAATGCTTAAATAATCCAAAAGTAGGCAAGAAAGGAGAAGAAAAGGAACAGAGAATGTTAAGTCAGAGAAAACAAGTTGTATCCTGGTAGGTTTAAATTTAATTATATTAGTAATTCATTAAATGGTCAAATTAATGGGACACCTAGGTGGCTCAGTCGTCACATGTCTGCCTTCGGCTCAGGTCATGATCCCAGGATCCTGGGATGGAGCCCTGTGTCAGGCTCCCTGCTCTGCAGGGGAGCCTGCTTCTCCTTCTCCCACTCCCTTGGCTTGTGCTCCTGCTCTCTCTCTCTCAAATAAATAAATAAAATCTTTTTTTAAAAATGGCCAAATTAAGAGGCAAAGATTATCAGATTTGATTTTTTAAAGTGTATCATAAAAGACATACCTTTTAAATTTAAGGAGACAAAAAACTTAAAAACAAAAGGTGGAAAGAGATATACATGCAAACACTAACAAAAGAACTCCAGTATAACCGCACTAATATCTGAGAAAATAGACTTGAAGACAGGAAACTTTACTAGAGATGAAAAGAGACACTTCATAGTGATAAGGCCAGATGATATAAGCATCTGAAATGTGTATGCATCTAATAACATAGTCTCAAAAAATAAAAGACAAAAATTGTCAGAACCAAAAAAAGAAAGATACATTCACAATCTTTGTTGGAAATTTTAATACTGCTCTCTCAGTAACAGAAGAACAAAAATACTAAACAATTCATTAACAACAATTAGATAAAATGGATGAATTCTGGAAACACACAAACTATTAAAAATGCTCAAGCAGAAATAGAAAATCTGAATAGATCTATAAGAAGTAAAAAGATTGAAGGACACCTGGGTGGCTGAGTAGGTTAGTCATCTGCCTTCGGCTTAGGTCATGATTTCAGAGTCCAGGGACCGAGTCCCGCATCAGGTTCCCTGCTCAGCAGGGAGTTTGCTTTTCCCTCTGCCTCTCACCCTGCCCTGCTCATGCTCTCATTCTCTCTCTCCCATTCTCAAATAAATAAATAAGAACTTAAAAAAAAAAAAAGTAAAAAGATTGAACTAATAATCACAAAAACCTCACAAAAGAAAAGCCAAAAACCAGATGACTTCGGTAGTAAACTTTACCAAACATTTAAAGAACAATTAACACCAATACTCCTGAAACTCAACCAAAAAATTGATGAAGAAGGAAAACTTCCTAACCCCTTCTATAAGGCCAACATTACCTTGATAACAAAACAAGAAAAAGATCACAAGAAAACTACATAACAATATCCCCCAGAAATATAAATGCAAAAACCCTCAACAAAATACTAGTAAACAGAATCCAGCAGTATTTCGAAAGGATTATATACCACAATCAAATGGAATGTACCCCAGTAATGCTAGTGTGATTCAACAGAGAGAAATCTAACAATGTAATACACTACATTAATAGAATGAAGGGTGGGGAGGAAAGCCACATGTTCATCTCAATTGATGCAGAAAAAAACATTTCACAAAATTCAACACTCCTTTCATGATAAAAATAAAAATAAAACACTGAACAAACTAGGAATAGAAGAGAACTTCCTCAGTATGATAAAAGGCATTTATGAAAATTCACAGTTAACATCAAACTCAATGATGAAAGACTGAAAGCTTTCCCCCTGAGATTAGGAAAAAGCAAGAATGCCCACTTTCCCCAGTTCTCTACATTGTACTACAAGTTCTGGTCAGAGCAATTAGGCAAGCAAAAGAAGTAAAAGGCATCCAAATTAGAAAAAAGTAAAACTATCTCTGTTCGTAGATGACATGACCTTGTATACAGAAAATCCTAAATGACACAACCAAAAAATTAACACATTCAGCAAAGTTGCAGAATACAAAATCAGCACATAAAAATCAACGTTAAGTAAAGAATAGTCACAAACTGAAATTAAGAAAACAATTTCATTTACAGTAACATCTGAAAGAATTAAACACTTAGAAATAAATTTAACCAAGAAGATAAAAAGACTTGTATACTGATAACTACAAAAGATTGCTAAAAGAAATTAAAGACTTAAATAAACAGAAAGACCTCTGGTATTCATGGATTGGAAGACTTAATCTAGCGACAATGGTAATACTCCCCAAACTGATCTATAGATTCAATACAATCCCTATCAAAATCCCAATGGCCTTTTTTGTAGAAATGTAAAACCTTATACTCAAATGCATATATAATTGTAAGGGTTCCCAATACCCAAAAGAATCTTGGAAAAGAACAAAGTTAGAAGACTCATACTTCCTGATACCAAAACTTACTAAAGACCTACATAATCAAGACAGTGCGGCACTGGCACAAATATAGACATATAGATCAATGACACTAAATTAAGAGTCCCTAAATAAAGCCATACATCTTTGGCCAATCAACTGGTTTTTACTGAAAAATCTGACATAAAACACTGCATCCATTTAAGGTATACAGTGTGTTACTTTGATATATTTATATATTGTAATATTGTGGCCAGTTAATACCACCAAGACCATCTAATGAAGAAAGAATGGTCTCTTGAACAAATGGTGCTGGGACAATTGGATATCCACAGCAAAAGGATGAAAGTGGACCCTTACCTTACTCCATATACAAAAATTAATTCAAAATGGATCAAAGATCAAAACATAACAGTCAACGCCATAAAACTCTTAGAAGAAAACATAGGAGTAAATTTTCATAACCTTGGATTTGGCAATGGTTTCTTAAATGACACCAAAAGTACAAGCAAAAAGGAAAAAAAGAATAGAGAAATTGGATTTCATAAAAATTAAAAACTTCTGCATCAAAAGATATATCAAGAAAGTAAAAAGATAACCCAAAGAATGGGAAAGATTTCTGCTAACCATATATCTGATAAGAGTACCATATCCAGAATACATAAACTCAACAACAAAACACAAACAATGCAATTAATAATGAACAAATCCTTTGGGGCACTTGGCTAGCTCAGTTGGTGGAACCTTCGACTCTGGATCTCAGGGTTGTGAGTTCAAGCCCCATGATGGGTGTGGAGATCACTTAAAAATAAAATCTTCAGGGGCGCCTGGGTGGCTCAGTCATTAAAGGTCTGACTTCAGCTTGGGGCATGGTCCCAGGGTCCTGGGATCGAGGCCCACATCAGGCTCCCTGCTCAGCGGGAAGCCTGCTTCTCCCTCTCCCATTCCTCCTGCTTGTGTTCCCTCTTTCCTGCGTCTCTCTCTGTCAAATAAATAAAATCATTAAAAATAAAATAAAATCTTTAAAGGGCACCTGGGTGGTTCAGTTGGTTAAGTGTAGGACTCTTGATTTCAGCTAAGGTCATGATCTCAGGGTCATGAGGTTAAGCCTCCCATTAGGCTCTGTACTGAGTATAGAGCCTGCTTAGGATTCTCTCTCTCTTCCCCTCGGTCTTCCCCAGCCTCTTCACCCAACTGCACTCCCACATGCATGTGTGCTCTAAAAAAAACTCTTAAATAAAAATATTTTTAAATCAAATCTTTGAAAAATAAAAAATAAAAATGAGGAAAGGATTAAGGATTTTATTTATTTATTTGCGAGAGAAAGCACATGGGTGGGGGGTAGGGGAAGGGGCAGAGGGAGAGGGAGAGAATATCAATCAACTCCCCACAGGGTTTGATCTCACAACCCTGAGATCACGACCTGAGCCAAAACCAAGAGTCAGAGCTTAACCAACTGAGCCACCCAGGTGCCGCTAAGGATGTAAATAGACATTTCTCCAAAGAAGATACACAAATGATCAATAAGCACATGAAAAGACACTCAACATCACTAACCATTTGGGAAAGGCAAATCAAAACCACAAGAAGATATTAAGATGGCTACTATCAAAACACAGAAAACAAGTGCTGGCAAGGATGTGGAGAAATTGAAAACTGGTACAGTGCTGGTGGGAACATAAAAAGGCTCAGTCACTTTGGAAAACAGTACGACTGTTTTCATATAGCTAATATCATATGCTAATGATATTAGCATATGATCCATCAATACCACTCCTGGGCATATACCCAAAAGGAATTTAAAGCAGGGCCTCAAAGAAATACCCATACATCCATATGTCCATAGCAGTATTATTCACAGAAACCAAAAGGTAGGAGCAACCCAAGCGTCCATAAGCAGACAAAAGGATAAACAAAATGTGATATATACAGAAAATGGAGTATTATTCAGCCTTAAAAAGGAAAGAAATTCTGTCACAGGCTACAACATGGATGAACCATGAGGACATTATGCTAAGTGGCATATATCAGTCACAAAAATATAAATTGTCTATGACTCCTCTTGTTTGAGAAATCTAGAGTAGCCAAATTCACAGAAGCATCAAGTGGAACGGTAGTTGTCAAGCACAAGGTAGAAGGTGGGTGTTGTTTATTGTGTAGAGAGTTTTAGTTTGGGGAGATAATAAAGTTCTGGAGGTTAGTTGCAGGGCAGTGTGATATATTTAACACTGTGGAACTAAACTACATAAGATGGTAACTTTAATGCTATGCATATTTCACCACAGATCAAAATTTTTTTTACTATAACTTTTAAATAAATTTTTTAAAATAAAAAAAAAATGGGCAAGTTACTCAAGTAGACATTTCTCCAAAGAAGTTGTAAAGATGTCCAACAAAAACTTGAAAAGATGTTCTAACATCACTAGTCATCAGGGGAATGCAGATGGAAACCACAATGGGAGACCGCCTCATACCCACTAGGATGCTGATCCCTAAAAGTGAAAAGGAGTGGGGTTTTCTGTTTGTTTGTTTTAAAGATTTTATTTATTTGATAGAGACAGCAAGAGAGAGAACACAGGCAGGGGGAGTGAGAGAGGGAGAAGCAGGGAACCGGATCCAGAGCTTGATCCCAGGACCCATGACCCTGACTTAAGGCAGACCCCCAACGACTGAGCCACCAGACACGCCCAGGAAAGGCAGTGTTAATGAGGATGTGGAGAAACTAAAAACCTCACACACTGGCGGCGGGAATTTAAAATGGCTCAGCCACTATGGAAAACATTTTCACAGCTCCTCAAAAAGTTAAGCACAGAATTCGCATGTGAGGGAGCTAGTCTATTCCTAGGAATTGAAAACAAGTGTTCAAACAACAACAACAATTGTACACAAATGTTCACAGCAGCATGATTCACAATACCCAGAACGCAGAACAATCCAAAGATCCATCGGCAGATAAACGGATAAACAAACTGTGGTATATCATGAAGTGGAAGGTTATCTGGTCCTAAAAAGAATGAAGAATTGACACAGGCTAGAAAGTGGATGAACCTTGAAAACAAGCGCAAGTCAAAGAAACCAGGCTCAAAAGGCCACATATTATATGACTGAATTCACATGAAATACACAGAATAGGCAAATCCAAAGAAAAAGAAAGCAAATTAGGGTTGCCAGGGGTGGGAGGAGGGTGTGACTGCTAATAGGCACAGGGTTGCTTTTGGGGTGATGAAAAAGTTCTGTAAGTATAGAGGGGTAATGATTGCACACCATGTGAATGTACTTAATCCCACCGAATTGCATACTTCAAAATGGCTAAAATGGTATGTTATGTGTACTTTACCCCAATAAAAAAAAAAAAAACTAAGAATGTACAGGACTTGCATGACACAATTAAAAGGCTTGACCTTATCTACACATACAGAACATGACAAGCACCAGCTGCAGAATGGACTTCCTTTACAAGCCCACATGAAACATCTACGAAAATTGTGCATCTGAAGAACATGCACCGAGCTCCTCTGCCAGCTGTTTTATTCCCTCTCTAACTGGAGCTGTTTCTGGGACCCTCGCAGGCTCCACCTTCCCGAGATGCCCACATCCACCATGGAGTGCAAGGGGGACAGCTCGAAGCAGGGGAAGCAGCTCCCGTGGAGAGCCTCTAGAGAGCTCACGGAACTGCAACCAGGCCCCTGGCTAAGTGCCATCTCCTAAAGCCAAGGAAGCATACATGGCGAATCAGAGATTTAGAGAGGTAAGTAACTTGCCCCAGGCCATACAGCAGTCATGTGAGGAAGTACAGGGGACTCTGGCCCAGAACCCTTTCCCCTGATCCTTCTGCAATAGTGCCTCAAGAGAGAACACCGGGATCCTCAAGGTCTACGGCCTGCAGATACCACCACCCTGACCCACCCACGAGAGCACCAGGAAGTGGCTGGTGTTTCTCTTCAGCCACCGGCACTGAGGTGGGCCAATGGCAACGAAGGTCCCCCCAGCTTAGGGGAATCCTCAGCCTAAGGGGTCACTGGACAGTGGCTACTGCCATTCATAACCATGGAGCAGGCCTTCTAGAACTTGGGACGGCAGGGTCCTGAGGTTGCCCTGAGGCTCCGCCAAGGGTGCAGCATCCTTAGTGCTCTTTCTAAGGTGTGCTAGCAACACTTCTCCGTAAACAGAGTGAGCCATCTGGGGGAGCATTAGCTGGTTGACGGGCACTAGCTCTGGTGACATTCCCATGGAATATACTTGTCTTCTCTCCTGTTCCACGCTCAGGCTGCCAGCCCATGACAGCTTTTTATGCCAAGGTCAGCAAGGCTGTCACCCTTCCCAGGCCAGGCGCCCCAGTGTGCCCACCTGAGCCAGCCTGCTGTCTTCCATCAGGCAGCTGTCTTCATATTCGTGACCCTCCACAGATCTGCAGGCTAGGCCTTGGGGGCTCTCCGTCATTCAAATGTTAATATAAGTAATGAATACCATTGTCATTCTTATGTAATGACATTATTCATAATAAAATCCTCACTAGGTGCCAGACCCTGACAGTTGGTGTTGTGCATATTAATTCTCTCCATTCTCCCCAGGACACTAGTCAGAATATCGTTATTCCCACCTCACAGGGGCATAAACTGAGGCACAGAGAGGTCCAGAGTCTTGCCCAGCATCACAGAGCTTCCATGTGGAGGCAAGAGATGGATCTGCAATTGGGTGTGTCTTAGCTCTTTCTTCCGCTCTATGCCCTGGGCTTTCTTGGTTAACTCCAGCATGATACTGGATGGCCTCTTGTCCCCAGGAGTTAATGGAAGATCCCCAAATCAACAGAGGGACTCTGAGCTCCCCTAGGTGAGCAATGATGGGGCAGTGACTGGTAGGGCCAGATGAAGTGATGGGGAACACAGAAGGGAACATGGAGATGGGGGTTCTGGGATCACAGGCATGCACACCACCAGCTACACTTACCACCTGAAGGAGGGCAAGAGAGCCCAAAGAGGGGGGTCCCGGGAGCAGATGGAGGAAAGAAGAAGGAGTTACTGAGCCACAAGCAACACTGAGAAAGCCCAGGGCTGAGAGAGCATAGCCTCATAGCCTGGGGCACTCACCTGTCAGTCACTGCCTGGTGGTGGGTGGGGGTGACAAGAATGCCCCTTGAGGGCAACCTACCATTTGAGGGATGGGGGTTGCCTGGGGCCAGACAATGCAGTGGGGTCAAATTCGGACTTGTAGGACAAGGGTAGGAAGAGCACCAGATCTTTTAGCAATGCCTGGAGTCAACACAGATGGGGGGCATATCTTATCCTGCAAACCCTAATTCCCCTGTGCCTCAGCTGTTCTCATTGTCCTGCTTGGGGACAGGCAGATCTCAGAGAGATAGAGACAGGGAAGCTAAGTTGCCCAACTCCCAGCTCTGCTTAAAGAACCATGGCCAGCAAGCATCTGTTAGGAAGGGGGCTGGAGAAAGGAGGAGCCCCAGGACATGGTGGGGAGGGTCAGTGAGAAGACACGCCCCTTTTCTGCCTCCCCGACTCACATGTCCATGCAGGTCCGTGTTGAGCAGCATCAGAGCACAGGTGAGTGTATGGATCCCATCTAAATCAGAGATGGTGGCACCCTCAGTGTGAGGACCCAGTTCTTCACCAAACCCAGCCACCCAACTGTCTCCTGACAGAGTCAACCTGGTGGCCTTGGAGACAGGAAGAGGCCAGCTACCAGCCAAAGGTACCTCAGGGCCCAGCACTTATGGGATGCTCCCTGCCCCACCCCCACCACAGCACCAGAGTCACTTGCCTGCCCCAGGTCAGGGCCAACCCCTCCCCTCAGAGGGCCCGGATCACCCTGGGCCTGTTCTAGGCCAGACTCCTGCCTCCTGTGACCGAACTCATCTTGAGACTCAGACCCAGGAGCGGCGCTGCGTCCTGGACTATGTCCCTACCATGGTCTGTGTCTCCTCCAATAACTGGCCTCATGCCCCAGGTCCTGGGACTCAGGTCCATCCACAGGGAAAGTCCTGCCGCTCAGTGGACTAAGAGGGCCCCGCCCCAGGACTCCACCCCAGGACTCCCACCGCACCAACAATCAGCACTGCAATGGGGGGCCGGGGAGAACAGAACACCACAGGCCCGAATCTAGGACAGCAGACTCCCAGGCACGAAGAATGACCATAGGCAAGACATTCGGAAGGTGTCTTGTCCAGCAAGCAGACCTCATTCCAGGTGCCATAGTTCCTGTGTTCTGTGTTTAGCCAGCAGGGTAGAAGCGGCTGTTGGCGGGGTTGGGGGGAAGCCGGGGCCCCGCGGAGCAGCAGGTAGGGCAGGCGGCCGTACCTTCCGAAGTGCTGTCTTCTGGGTTGCACTGGCGGTACCGGCGGGAGAAGTGCGTCAGGACCCGCTCACGCTCCTGCGTCTCCCCCATCAGCGGGAAGGCCTTCAGGAAGGTTCTGGAGGGCAATTTAAGGATGCTGGAGACCTCTAGAGTCCCTCAGTCAGTATGGATCCTCACCCGGGGAAGAACTCGCTGCCACCACCACCACGCATGCACACGCACGCACGCACCACATAAACCCGTCGGAGGGGGCGGGGGCTCCAGTGCACAGGCACCTTCCCCAGGACAGCTTCCGGATTGTGGAGGCTAGGGGGCTTTAGAATTTCAGCCCTCAGTGCATTCCAGGAAGCGGACAGGGGACAGAGTGTGAGGAATAAAGGCCCCTCAGTTCTGCCGTGGGCCTGCTTCACAATAAACGCCCACTTCTATCACCCTCCTCTCTGGCGAGGCCTGCATGGGCCACACCTGCCCCCCACCCTCTCATGCCCCCCAACCCACCCCCAGCTCCTCCTCAGTCATTCCTGTTCCTCACTAGATGTGCCCCCAGCTGAACCCCAAACCCCACCTTGGCCTCCCTCACCCTTCCCCCACACCAAGTCTGAACTGACAGTGACTTGTTCTCACCCTTGATCTCAAACCCTCCTCCTCCTCTGCCCTCATCATACAACCAGCACACTCACTGTGGCCTCCAGACTGGGGCACCCCTGTGCCTCTCTGATACGTTCCCCCTGAAGACACGGAGCAGCCTTTCTAAACACACATGCAGTTGAGACTCATCCCTGCTTAAAACCTGTCACTGTCTCCCCAGAGTGCTCAGGATAATAGCCAAATTCCTCATGTTCTGGCCTTCACAGAACATGTTCCCACCACGCTCCTGTCCCTCCAAGCTCACCCCCATCCGCCTTCCACACCATATTCACACCCCGGCCAGGACGGGCACCTTTCCAGCTCCATGCCTCTGGGGACGCTGAAGCTGTCTGAAAGGACCTTCCCTCCTCTACTGGGCACCTCTACCCACCTCTCCTGGCCCACTTCAAAAGCCACTGGCTTTCAGGGGCCCTAGGAGTTGATCCCAAAACCACAGGGGCTGGGAGATGGGGCCTAGGCACCCCTCTTCTTAGGAAGAAAAACTGCAAACTGAGCAAATTCGAGCCTCTACCTGTGCAGCGTTCCTGAGACTAGTTCATTCCTAATTTCGCTATGGTTCATTTCATTTCTGGAAAGCCCACTTTGCTTTATGCTCTCTCGTGCTGTTCCTGAGGCCCCCCTGGGACCAAGAAGGCCATGGTCTTCTTCAATCCCAGGCAGTCAACTGCCATACAAAACACGCTGTCTGTCATCTAGTCTCCCCTTCCTCCCACCCCCGGTCTCTCCTGTTCCCTGTTCTCTTCCTCCCATCTGGCACCCAGCTCTGCCCCTCCTCCTCTAACCACACTCCGCTAGGACTTTTTAAAACCCATCCCCCAACCCAGCCTTGACCTGTCCTATCTACAAGCCATCCTTCCCTCCCACTCCCCAGGCCAAACACTCCTTCACCAGGGGTCCTCCCCAAGCCCCAATCCGACACAGCCACCACCAAACTCTCGGGTGGCCCCCAGGCTCAGCCTCACCACTGCCTACCCTCTCCCCTGCTCCTTGGCCTCACCCATCCCTCTACTCAATTTTCTGGAGGACCCTCACACCAATCTTTCCTTTAGCCCCACTGCCCACCTCAGACCTATCCTCTCCCACCTTGGGCCTATTCTCTCCCACCAGACCCTCTTCAGAAGCCTGCATGCCTCCAGACCAAAGGCCACCAGCACTATCTCCAAAATAATGCTTTACGTCCAGTAACTTCTGTGGCTTTCCAGTGCCTTTGCAGTTAAGCCTCAACCTACTGGGCTGGCATTCAAGGCTCTCCAGCACAATACCCAGGCCTCTGATCGTGACCTGACCCACCAAACGTCTTCTCCCGCCACTCTTCCTCATCCCAGTGCAAACTTCAGACTCAGCTCAGGACAGAGCAACTTGCAGCAGCACAATACCTCCCCTGAGAACCTGAGATAAGCCAGACAGAATACATCTCTCTTAAGCTCTCAGGAAGCCACTGGGCCAAACTTCCAGAGAGGAGAGAATGGAGGTAAGGGGTTCATCTACAGATAATTTTCCTTGGGGACATTGCTGATTATGTGCAAAGGCAAGAGACAGAAGACTTGGTTTCAGACACAAACCTGGAGACCTGAGGGGTTGTGAATATACAGCCAATATTCCCTTTGAGAAGTCTGCCAAATTCTGAAGATGTGAGGGGCAGGATGCTAAGAAGCTAAGCAGAAAACCTCTAAGAAGTAGAAGGACTGAGTTTGTTTTGTTTTGTCTTGACACTCTACCTATATTGAGGAGACACAATTAGGATTCAGGACCCACCAAAGGGAGAGGCCCCACTGAACACACTATGCTTCTAGTGGAAAGCCTATGCGGTCCTCCACCCTGTGATGGGAGATCCCTGAGTTTACCAAACTTTGGTGCAGCCTTTCCTCAGCCATGGTCAGATTAAGAGTACACCCCCTGCCCCACCTCTAACTGCCTAGCAAAGGACAAGGTAAACTTTCAATTATCTAGAACCTCTCTAATTTTACACAAAATGTACAGCATCTCATAAAAAAAAATTACTGAGCGTGCAGAGAGACAGGATGTATGATGGAACACCAAGAGAAGAACAAGAGACAAAAGAAACAGATGAGATGATTCCAAAGATACAGATATTAGGATGAGCAGGCTTTGAAATAAGGACTTTGAAATAACTAGGATTAGTATGTTCAAAAAGAGAGGGAAAGATGGAATAAATGAATGGAAAGATGAGAAATTCCCCCCTCGAGAATTAGAATCTATTTTTTTATAATTTAACAAAATGAAAATTTTAGGGGCTCCTGGGTGGCTCAGTCATTAAGCATCTGCCTTCAGCTCAGGTCATGATCTCAGGGTCCTGGGATCAGAGTCCCACATCAGGCTCCCTGCTCAGCTGGAAGCCTGCTTCTCCCTCTCCCACTCCCCCTGCTGTGTTCCCTCTCTTACTGTGTCTCTCTCTGTCAGATAATTAAATAAAATCTTAAAAAAAAAAAAAAAGAAAGAAAGAACATTCTAGAACTGAAAAATATAATAATAAAAAGTTGAAAATTTAATAAATGGATTTAACAGCATATTAGACACCAAAAAAAGGGTAAGTGAACTAAAAGCAGGTCAACAGAAAATATCCCAAGTGAAGCAGAGAAAAGGGAATGGAAAATACATTTTTTTAAGTGTGGGGGACATTGGGACACAGTGAGATCTGGCATCTGGGGATCACCCCCCACTTAGCACAGAGATTGCGAATCTTCCTACCCGCCAAGGGCTGTGGCCTGCTATCTCCCTGTGGGCCCTCTGGGCTGCCCTCTATTCCCTACCCTCCACCTCCTGGAGCCTGCACCTGACCCTCCTGAAGGCTACTGTCTGTATTCAAACACCAGAGGACCTGAGATCAAACCCCATTTTTGCCACCTCCTCCCTCAGGGACAGAGGGGGAATCACTTTACCTAATGATTGGTTCCTCATTTGTGAACAGCAGTCCTAACACCTACGCTGCAGGGGTGTGGTCAGGATGAAGTCCAAAGAGTATGGAAAGACCCATCCTGTCTGGCAAACAGGAAGTGCTCAAATACTGGCAAGTCCTTTGCCCTTCAGCTCCAGAAACCTCAAGATGGCATTCCCACCTTCCTACGCTCAACCATCTACCAATTACCGGGGGCTGTTGTGCTCATGGCCCCTTCTCCACAACATTCCTGGGAGGGTCCAGAGACTCACCCAAGGTTGCACAGCAAGTTTATGACAGAGCTTGCATGAGAATCCAGATGTGTGGCCTGTGTCCCATGTGGCTACCCCCCCATCCCAGCCCCACTGACCTGAGCGCTCGGTCCAGGGTCAGGCCCGAGAAGTCGAAGAAGCTGAGATACTCCCCGGCCACCAGCTTGCTGAACTCATTGCTGTCAGGAGAGCATAGGGTGTTCGTTAGAAGCAGGACACATCCACCAACAGGAAGCACATGGGCAGTGAGCCTTGGGGGACCCAGAGCCACCCACCCGAGCTGCCCTTCCCTAGGCTGCCTCCCCCTGCCAGCCAGCTGGGCTATGACAGTCCATCCTTGGGTTGGAGGGGGTCAGGAAGGCTTCCTAAAGGAGATGAGGTCTCTGTGAAGACAGCGGATCTATAGGAAAGTAAGAGCCAGTGAGGTGAAGGGAGTAGGGGGACGGATGATGCCAAGTGTCCCCAGTAAAGGAAACTGCACATGTCCAAGTAGCTATCAGTAGGGCCCTGTGGCCAGAGCCAGAGAGCAGGAGCAGTGGCAGCAAGAGATGAGGTAGGGAGTGGGGCACAACAGCCAAGGGAAGGATGGGTAGTGTTCGGGAAGGGGGTGAAGAAGGGAGGGGTTGAGTGAAGGGGTCAGATCTGTGTGTGGAACACTGTTCGCTGAGTGGAGACCACTAGGGGCTGCAGGGGCTGCTTCCTAGAGAGACAGAGAGTTTGGGGAGGAGCGAGATTTCCGAAGCAGAATCCACAGGCGATGGAACGGTGCAGCGCATGACCCCAGGAGGTGGGCTGTGGGGAGGTGTCCAGAGCTGGACATCAGGTGGGGCTGGATGTCCCAGTGTGAGAGATGGCAGCTGGTTAATGGTTGGAGAAAGGGGATGACCCCAAGCGAGAGAAGGGTGCAGACCTAGGACAGAGATCAGAGGAAGCCCCTCTTAAGGGTGGAGGCCAACTGAGGAGAGAGAGGGCGCCCCTGAAGGAAACAGAGAAACACAGCCAGAGAGAGCCAGGGGTGCAGGGTCCTGGAGGCCAAGGGAGAGTTTCAAGAATATTGGAGAGATGAATTCTTATCAGAAAAGAGAACAAAGAAAACGTATCCAAGCCCCAAGCTCTTCCCCATTTACAGGAGACTTGGGACTGGGGAAATAGAGAAAGCATGACATAACTCCATGGGGACACCAAATTCAAATCATGGAAAATTCTTCCTGACAAATGGCTCCATTTCTTCCACAGATACATGGCCTTAGACAAGGTAGGCAGCCCAGCAGCCTATTAAGAGACTTAAGAGGAAAAAAAGACAGACTCAAGAGACATGGTGCCCAAAGGCAAAGCATGGACCTCGTTTGCATCCTGATATGAAGAAGCATTTCTGAGACAAAATATTAAACTAAGACTAAAAGTTAGACACCCTATGGAATGTTGGTTAGTTTTGTTAAAAATTATAATGGAATGATGATTATATTTAAAAATCCTCATCAGTTAGAGACACATACTGAAGTATTTATGGATCAAATGACAGAGTGTCTAAAATATGCCTTAAAATATCCCAGCAAAATGGGTCGGGGGTGGGGAAGGGGGATGTTGTTAATTTTGAAGCTGAGTAATGGGTATGTGGAGATTTCATATATTTTCTCTGTTTTGGTGCATGGTTGAAATTTGCAAAACAAAAATTGTACAGAAGGAAAAAGAAAGTAGTGGGGTATGTCTGCAATGTTGAGGAGGGATAAACTGAGGCCAGGTAGCAGCCCCTGAACTCAAAGACAAAGGCTGCTAACTTGGCCCTGACCTGGAAGGTGTGCTGAAGGCAGATGGTGGGAAGGGAAGCCTGCCCCAGGGGTTGAATGTGGGGAGGAGGAGTGCACTGAGGCCACCCAGGGCAGAAAACTTGAGAATTCTGACTGCCAAGAAGCTGGGGAGGAAGTGCAGTTGTGGAAGAATTTTTGTTTTCAGATGGGAGAGACTTAAGCAGGTTGGAAACTCTTGTAGAGGAGGGGCTGAAGGATGGAAGGCTGCAAATCAAACATAACCTAGGCTCCAGGAGACTGTCATTAAGTTGAAGGTGGAGGTCACAGTCCAGCAGGAGAGGTGAGGCTTCAAAGTCATGATGTAATGTCTGGGCTGGGGCTGGGAGGCAGGAGAAATGGGGAGGCTAAGAAGGGTAAAGGAGGAAGCAGGGAGAGAAATGGGGGGCAGGGGGTGGGGAGGGGGTGTTGGGCTGGGGGAGGAGGGAGCGGGGGTTGGGGGAAGGATCCCAAGCAGAGCTGGCCTCAGCTTTTTCAGTCAGTTTCGACTTGGGGCCTAGGGGCTAGACTGCCCCTTTGACTTGAGAGCTGTGACTGCCTCCCCATCTCAGAGCCTAAATGTGGGGATGAGAGGCCCCCTGGAGGAAGGGCAAAGGCAGGTGGCCATGCTGATAGTCAGAAACACATGGGGTGTGTCTGCTGATTCCCTCAGTCCCTGCCTGTCCCCCATCCCCACACAGCCCCCAGCACTCCCATGTGGCTAGTTCCCTTTCCCCAGTCCAGGGCCAGGGTTGTGCTTTGGCAGCTTCAGCCCCCTTAGCCAGTCCCAACAGACTGAGAGTGGGGCTTAATGACAGCCAGGAACCCCTTCCCAGTTCCTGGGTCCCCAGCAGTCCCCGCCCAGGCCCAGGTTCTCCTCTTCCCCTGCCCCGCCCCCCTGCTCTGTCCTCACAACCATCACCATAACCACAGGCCACATTGCACTCCCCAGCCCCAAGGGACGGCCCCACCACCACCTCCCCTCCCTGAGAGCATGGGCCTTCTCCCAGGCAGCCCAGAAAGGAAACAGATTTAGGGCAAGGCCAGGAATGAGGACAGTAGCAGGAGGAGGAGCTCTTGGGGACTATTGGGAACACCCCAAGCACCAGACACCCTTGACAGTAGTCCCCCACACCTCCTTCAGGCTGAGGAAGACACTGGGTTTGCCCGGGGTGGGGGGTATGCAAACAACTCACTTCTTGCCTAGCTGCCGGGCAACATCACAGCGCTGAAAGCCCTCGAGGTGGTAGAGGCGGCGGGCCAGCCGTCGAGCGGCCTCACTGACGCCCTGGCACCCGTTGGTCAGTGGGTCTGTACTGCCCGGCTCCAGCCCCTCTGAGCTGCTCAGTTCTGAGTCCGAGTCTGAAAAGCCATCCTTTAGGCTGGGGTCACTGCACAAGGAAGGTGGGGACAGAGAGAAGGGGACCAGTGTCAGAGCCCTGGGAAAAGGCTGGGAGGTCTCCCCAGGCCTCTGAAAACCACCCAGGTACCAAAGCAGGGGCAGAACCCCACTGTATCAGGAGGGAATCTAGTCAGACTTTTACAAGAGCCCCGCAGTGAAATCACTAGAAGCTACATGATCAACACAGCACAGCTGCCGCGACCATAGAAAGGGCTTGTTCACTCTGGGCACTGGCTCGCCCTCATCTGCAGTGCCTGCTCTGGGTCTCAGTTTCCCCAAATGCCTAACGTTTCTCCCAGTTCCCAGCGTAGGCTCTGCCTCACCTGGCTGAGTTCAGCAACTTGTCTGTGTCCTCCTCCTCCTCCTCCTCCTCCTCCTCCTCGTCCCCACCTGGACCCCGGGGTCCGTCTTCATGGAAGCCATTGGGCACGGCTGTGCGAGACAGGCGGCTCAGGACATTGTCTGATCGGCTGCTGGAGATGGAGCATCGCAGGGGGCTGCCCAGCTCCCCATCACCACCAGCTGCTCCCATGTCCCCCTCAGTCCCCATGTCCCCCGTGCCCAAGCTGGGCCCTGGCTCGGGGCTATCACGGGCCCGCTGCTGGATGAGAGGTGTTAGGGGGGCCTCGAAGCTGACGCAACTGTCACTCTCATCCGTGAGGCTCAACACATCCAGGGAGTCAAGGCTGCTGTACTGGGTTCCCCGAAGCAGATCTGACTCCACAATCTTCTCAAACGTGGCACTGAAGCCGTCCCGCACATCTGGCTCTCCCGGGCCACCCAGCCTGTGGGATGCAAGGACCAGTCACCATGCTGCCAGGGGGCCTCCCTTTCCACGGGCTAGGATGGCACCCATCCACATCTGGGAGCTCCATGGGGGCAGGCTCAGGCATGGATGGTGTCCTGTTTATTCTTTCAGCCCAGATTTCCTGGGCACAAGACGCCAGATGCTGGGCTGCGTGCTAAGGTACAGCAATGAAAAAGGATGGGCGTGGTCCTCCCCAGTGCCACCCTGTCTCTGGCCCAGAGTAGGCATCATTTATTTGTCTAAATGAATGAACGGGAGGCCTCTCCCTCCACTGTGGCCCAGGGGCTGCTGCCTCCAGGCTTCCCAGAGCCACATGGGTATCCCCCATCACAACTATGGTCATGCTCGGTCAAAACTATGCCATCTCCACAGCCTGAGAAGCTCTCAGCTTAGCCGACCACACTGTAACTCTCAGGCTTGGCCTTAATATCACCTCCTCAGAGAGACTGAGGAAGGCAGGAGCACATCACTTACCTCACTGGCCCCTCTCCTCATCCTCCATCCTCAGGGTATCTCCTCCCTAGCTGCCAGCCCCTGTCAGCATTTCCCATCTGTTCCCCAGTCCCACCCCTCACAAGGCCAGGGAATAGCCAGCACACAATCCGTGCTCAGTAAACCCTGCTGAACGGCGGGCGGGGTGAACCTACAGGTATTTATCAGCCCCTGGCCTCCCAGTGCGCCGAAACCACCGCAGGACCTTGACCTGTCCCTGCAAGAGGCCTGGGCTGGCAATTCCTCTGCCATAGGGCTCTTCCCTCATGCTGAAGCCCTCCTTCCTCACCCCTTTCTCCATGAAGTCTGCCCTGAGTACCCTCTTTATAATTGGGACCCACCTCCAAACACCTCAGCCCTTTTTTCCTATTTGATTTTTTTTCCAAAACACTTACCCCCCTTTCAACATACTATATAATTATTACTTTCACGATTTATTATCTATCCTCCCCAGACCCTGAACTCCATCATAGTAGGAATTTTTGTATGTTCTGTTCACTGAAGTATTCCCAGCACCTAGAACAGAACACACAGAGGTAAACTGAGGTATCCTGGGAGGAATCTTACCCACTGGGGAGATACATAGGGAAGACAGGTAAGGAAGAGGAGACACTGAAAAACAGCAAGATCAAGAGGGATGGAACAAAAGAGCCACAAGAAGAAAAAGAGAGAGAGAGGAAGAAAAATAAGAGAGACAAGAAATAGACTGAGAAAAGAGAAACAGAGAGGAAGAGATAGAGAGAGAGACAGAACATAGAGACAGCGAGGAGGAGAGACCCAAAGGAAGAAGCAGGCTGAGTCCAGCCCATTTCAGATACATCAAGGTCCGCCTTTGCAAAGTGGCACACCCCTCATTCCCCCTGCGGATCGGCCACACACTGCTTCTCCCAACCCCTGCGGCCTCAGAGAGTCCAAGCTCTATTTGGAGGACTGAGAAGTACCCCCTCCCCTCAGACACCTCCTTGGACCCCAAGTCTGAGACGTGGTCCAACTGTGCTCCCTGCAAAAGCATACTGACCTGAGAGGAACTGGAGTCCCAGCCCGCTGCCCCCTGCCCAGTTCCAGAAGACTGAGATCTGAGCCTCATTAGGCCTTTTTTTGCTGGAGAAGCAAGTGGAGAGGGGGGCAGGAATCTAAGAAGTAGCAGGACACCTGGAAGTAAGCTGGGGTGGAGTTGTCTCTGGTGACCTCCAGGAACAGGGAAGGAACATAAGGGTCACTGCCCTGGTTACCAGAGCAGATGCCAGACACCTGCCCAGCAAAGGGACATCTGCTAGGCCTATGCTAGGTTCCAGAGACATCTGAATAATACAGATCTCTGCCCTTGGGGGAGCTCTCATCTCACTGTCAGAGCCTGAATGGTCTCCCCCATCCCACTACCTCCCACCCTCTCATGCACCAGAGCAGACCTGAGAGGTGGTCCTGACAGAGGCTTGAAGACCATTAGCCTAATCTCCAAACTTCCATCTACCCCTACCTTCAGCCATCCCCAATAAATACACCACATAAACACAAATTGTATGCTCCAAGAAGCCCCAGACCCTTGTGTGCACCCCACTGCAAGCCAAGTGGCTGTCCTAGGACCTTTCTGGATGGAAACACTCCCGGCCAGAGGATACCCAGTACATGCAGGCACCCAGCCTCACATACTTCCATTCCTATCCACAAAGCTAGCCACACTCAGCCCTAGACCTGGACATGCCGACCCAAGTGTGTACCCACAGATGCACAGGCCAGGCACACACAACCTCCCCCAGACACACACACAAAACCACACAAACCCATACATATCCATGTGTTCACACATTCCTATACCCACAACAATGCACAGGCCAGACAGACACGTGCATGCCACCTATACATACTTGCTTGTCCAGGCCAGGGCCGACAACTGTGCACACTAAGACTTCTGTACCACACTAAGACTTTGCTTTTCTCAGCCCACCCTGAGGTCTTCTAGACATTTCCTGTCCCATCCCCACCACTCCCACCCACCCCCATCCAACTAGCACCTCCAAGACATGAAGGTTTCTCCGTCTCCTTCGGAGGATAATAGAAATGGGACTGTAACTGCAATAAGTAGGACTGAAGTGAGATTCCTGGTAGAACCTCCAGAGGGCACTCAAGTGAGGGGCAGATGGCAGGGATTAACCCACAAAGTCTACTTTTTTGAGGTCAGTTACAAAATTGGGAGATCTTCATCTCCAGGAAACAGAGGGATGGACCAGATGACCTTCCACATCAAAGCATTTTGGAACTCAACTCTACTGCCCAGCCTGGGATGGAGGGTGGCGTGTGGTCCTCCAACCCCACATGGATACAGCCCATGATGGTTTGGGAGGCTTTCGGGGTGGAAGGCACAACAGGTCTGCTGGCTTTTGAAATCTAATGGCTCTATTCTTCCAAAACACTCAGAAGCTAGACAAAACAGGGACATGAAATTCCCATTGTATGGAGGAGAAAAACAAGCACCTGAGAGGCTAAGTGGTTAGACCCAGGCCACACAGCCCTGGAACAGCCAAATGTAGTGAGCCCCCAACCCAAGACCCCACTTACCCCAGCTGAGTGTCCTCAGTGTCCAGACAGAGATTCTTGGAAACATCGTCCCCCTCTGCCAGCCCACCAGCCCTCCAGGGCCTGGACTCTGTAGAATCTTCCAGAATATTTGAGTCTGGCCCCAGAACTAGGCCATTGGTGAAGGAAAGGCCAAGGCTGAGACCATGGAGAGCTATGTCCGGGCCCTGTGTGGGCTCCTCAGTGTCCACCAGAGTGCCCCTCATCTCGTGCACTGGGTTGTTGTAGCTACTGTTCAGGTCCTGGCTGTATGCCATTCCATTCTGGACCCCAGGTTCTTCCTCGGACTCCAAGCTGGGGTCCCAGGCAGGACCACTTTCCCCAGGTAGTACAGATGGAAGCTTATCCTCATCCATGGCTGCCACTACTTCCTTCCCGTGCTGATTGCTCCTGGAACTCCCCTAGACCCGGAGGGGAATGAAGAGATGAAGAGATGAGTCAGACAGGACAGGTGCCAAGGGGTCTAAAACCCAGCACGACCAGCAGCCTGCCTGGGGACAGGAGGATGGCGAGATGATCTTCTCAGGATCTCCTGGCTGGAATACGGGTCAGGCTGTGGCACCCTAGGGCAACAGTCCCACTCAGGCCAGCTCATCTCTCCCCTGAGCTGCATTCATCCTGTGTGCCCAGTCCTGCCTTCCCTGTTACCTCTTACTTGTCTCTGTTGTGCCCTCCAGAATCCACCAAAGCCCTGTGAGAAAAATCCAGGTTGGGAGGAACTAGGAAAGGGTCCAGGACTTCTCCAAACCCCCTCCCTTTCCTGCCTGTGTATGAGGTAAGCAAAACTCCAGGCTGACAGCAGCCGGTCCCCTTGTTTCTTTCCAAGTTCTCACCCTGATTCCAGGAGCCAGAGAAGAGTGAATCTGTGGGTAAATGGAGGGAAATAAGCTGGGGCTGCCTTCAGAGGGAGATTTAAGAAAGGAGACAAGGAAGTCAACAGAAGTGCAGCTTCATCAGAACCTGACGCCAACCCAGAGAAACCAACCTGAGGGCCTGGGGCAGGTATCCCAGGCCCAGCATGAGGCGCTGTCCAGGGTGCTGGGCGGGTGAGCCGCCACCCAGGACCCTCACCTACACAGTCTGCCTGTCTTCTCTGCCCAGCGCCCAGAGCCCTGGCTGTGCGAGGAGAAAGGAGGAGTGGGACCTGGGGATCCCCTCCACACCGGGGCCCCCAGAGCTCACCCAGCCTTGAAGAGGGATGCCATGGAACATTCTGGGGAGAGCACCGGAAGGGGAGAAGGGCCCTGCTCTGCCCAACTCACTGAGTGACCCCATGTGGGTCCAGGTTGGTCCTCCTTACCACCCCAGCCAAGCCTGCCCCCACTCCCCTCTGTCCTGCTTTGGGTCTGTACCTCCTCTTAAAATGAGGAGATGCATTTTTAGCTGTTATCTCCATCCCTACCCCCTTTTAAAGCTAATCAAAACCAGCCCACAATTCCCAGAGGCATGCAGCCCAAGCTAATCTCAGACAAGAGGACAGATGCAATGGGCTAGTTCTAGCTCCCCCTCAACCCTGTCTCTGCCCCTGGCCCCACCTAGCCCCTAGGCTATTTCTGTATCACCTCACCCCACCCCATGACCTTTGTTACCGGGGATACAGACCATTCCCTCTAAACAACGTCCTTCCTTCCTTCTTCAGGCCTCAGCTTCCCCCCAATACTCCCAGGCTCTTCTGAAGAAAGGGTCCTGAGGTTCAGGGGAGTCTGGAGGAAAGAGACTGGTCAGCCTTCTGGGCTGCAGCAGAACTAGTTGCAAGTACTGCAGTAATAATTTAAGTGAGATCCATTCTTCTTCTACTTGCCTGGTCTGAAGTGTCGCCTGAGGAACTTGTTAAAACAGATAAGGCCTTCCCCCAAACCTCCTAAACCAGAACCTACAGGGATCAGATATGGCAATCTTTTATTCCTTAAAAAAAAAAAAAAAACATGAGTTAGACTCCAAGAGGAACTTCCCACATAGAGAAGATGAGCCTGGATAGGAAGGTCAGTCTTCTTCTATGGGGGTTTCCAGGCCCTGGAGGGGGTATCTGCCACCACAGGACCACTTAAGATTCATTGAACCCTCGATTTTCACACATGGAGAAAAGAGAACAGGGTAAACAGGGATCTGGGGCCTCCACCCGCCACTCTGAGCATTTCTCCTAGAGTTCTGAAGATGGCAGGAGTGTAATATTTTACTTAAAAACAAATAAAAAAGCAAACAAAAGAGCAACAAAAAACATCTACAGATTAAAAAAAAAAAAAAAAAAAAAAAAAAACCCTCATGAAGATCCAGGCAGTAGACTATCTGGGCCCTGATCCTAGGACGCCAGGGATCCCAAGGGGCTCGGCACTAAGTAAGGGTTCCGTCTGGTCTGCCCTAAATCCCTGCTGCTGCAGCTGCTATTTCAGTCTGCTCCCTCCGGTTGTGTGCTGGGAGTGGGGAGAACAGGAGGTCATCTCCTCAGCTGAGATTTCTGGGTGGGGGGAGCATTTCTAAAGGAAAGAGGAGGGAGAGTGGGGACTTCTGGCTTGCTGCCTGAGTTCTAGTCCTCTGGCCTGCTTTCTGGCCCAGGGGCCTGGATGCCCATTGGATGTGGGGCACAAGGCTCCAACCCAATTCCACCAGGGCGCCTCAAGCTCCCACACCCACACATGGAGGCTGAGCTCAGCAGGACCAAGTACCTCCCTTTGGTCAGGGCTCTGTCTGAGGTCCCAGTGAAGGCTGGAATTTGAAAGCATAAAGTTTCCCCTTATGCTCTTGCTACACCAACCCCAAAGCCAAGGTTATAAACAAACCAAGGACATCTTGGGAGGCCCCTACTTCACCCCCCAACTTTCAGCAGCTGCCTCAGGCTGGCTCAAACCCTACCTGCCCTGCCTTGTCCTCCTGCAGCTGGGAGTGGGATAGAGGTTCTGCCAACACCGGGCACTGGGCCGTGTCCTCAGTTTCAGGGGGTGGGCAGACAAGGGGCAGCATTGAGCTCCTCCGGGCGGGGGGCCCAGAGTCCCTGCCTGGGCTAAGGGCCAGCTGAGCCCAGAAATAGCTGAGCCAGAACACCCCCTCTCTTTCTGAGCCCAAGAGAGGGGTGCATAAAGGGGGGCTTCTGGTCAGAGGTGTGAAAAAATACCCCAAGCCTTCACTCTGAACCATCATGTGCCCTGAGATGCGTCACTGTCCCTCTGGCCTTTAGAACCCATCTTCAGAATGGGAGCATCACCTCTGCTCTCCTCCTTCCCCAGGGCTGGTGGAAGAGCTTGAGATCGTGAATGCAACGAAAGCAGAAATCCAAGGAAGAACAAACTCCTACAGGGATCAAGGGGAAAGGTAGCTATGGTCCACTCTTCCCACCACTGCATTTAACAAATGGAGAGACTGAGGCACAGAACCAGGAAAGGCTGTGCCCAAGATTACACAGTTGAGGAGCTGGCACTACAACTCAGGGATAGCTTCCTTCTGTACCTGGATCGGCTGGAGATGCAGGAGGAGCCCACAGTTTCCCAGGCCTTCTGTCAGATCCTCCCACAAGATCAAGGGCTCAAATATTCAAGCAGGAGACTCTACCAGAAGCAGTGACCCTGCCCCCTCCAACCCTGCTGGCAAGACCAAGGGAGGAAATACAGCTGGGCCACAAGGCACTGATCCCAAGCAGAAGCCTACAAATGACAGGCTGGCAGTGGCTAGATCCCCTGCATCCTCTCTCAGCATAAACCAGGCCCTGCTCTAAGCAGGGGCTCCTACTACCCATTGCCCTTGAGATGACCTTGGGATCAGTGGCATCTTTTTCAGCTCCAACTAAGGTGGACCCAAGATAATAATAGAACACTGGCAGGGCCAGGGCTAAATGCCAAACCAGTCACTTTCTGGGTCTCAGCTGTGCCTAAGACAACCTTGTCCCCCTCCTCACTCTCCCCATGGCAGCCTGAATGAACTGTGAAAACACAAATCACATTATATCCTTCTCTCACTCGTAACCCTCCAATGTCTCCCACTGCACTTCAATTAGAATTCACCCTCCTTGGCATGGCCTAAAAAAGCCTTGTCTAAGCTGGTTCACTGCCCTCTCCCCATCCCCCACCCCATCAGCCACACTGGCCTTCTTTCTGCTCCCTGAGCTCATTCCCACCTCAGGGCCTTTGCACCAGCTGTACCCTTGGCCTAGAATGCGCTTTCCCTAGATCTCTAAATGACTGCCTCTCCTGTCACTTGGGGCTCAACTCCAATCCTGCCTCCTCAGAGAGGCCCTCTCTCAGCACCCTGTACTCTCACACTCCTCCACTGAGCATCCGATCTACCAAGCATCACTTAGCAGAACTGAAACTCCTTTTTCTATTTTCTTCCTTATTTCCTGCCATCTCCCTCAGTAGGATGTAAGTTCAGGAGGGTGGGGGCTGGGTCACCTTCACCACCTCCCCCAGAACCTAGCACCAAGCCTGGCAAACAGCGGGCACTCTTTTAAATATTTGATGAATGAGCAACCTGGAGATTTTCATCATCACTGTTATGGGCAGGAGCTAAGAGACGTTGAGGAATATGCTTAGGGTCACAAAGCTAGAAAGAGGCAAGGCTGGCATTCTGCTTGGAATGACACTGGACTGTCACAGGAATACCTTGTGTGGTGAATTCCATGTAGAGATCCAAACCAGGGACTATGGGAAGCCCAAGGAAAGGTCTGGAGCAGGGTGCCCAGCAAAGAGTGTTCCAGGGCCTGACACACTCTACAAGATAGAGGGGAGAATGCATGGGTACTGAGGCCTGTGTGCATGTCTGTGAGCAAGTCTATGGTGCATGCATTTTTGGGCACAAACATACATGCACACACATACAAACACACATGAAGGGAGCTGGGCAGCCCCTCATGTCTACCCTGCATACCCCTAGGTGATGGGGTAGAGATGAGGAGCCCACAGGCCTAGGGATAGGTTCAGGCCAGCTAGACTGACATCACTGGGCAGCTGGGATTAAAATCATTCTGCCTTGAGAGAAGCCAAGAGCCAGAAACAGACAACTCATTGCTTTGGGTTAGGGTGGGGGATGGGGAAGATAGGCACCCACACTGACCTAGTAGCATCAGGTGACTGCATGGGTTTGGGAGGAGATGGGGGAATACAGGCCCACTTGGTAGAAATGGGGATGCAGGAGGCAGAACTGAGGTGGGGAACCCATCGTGCTGAGTACTACTGAGACCAGGCAAAATCTAAGAGCCTGTGGGATGTCCAAGGGTACTTAGAGGCCAGGCAGGCTAAACATAGACGGGAGTGGGATCAGAGAAAATCATTCTGGAATGTCATTATTGAAGCAAATCTGAGACTCGGGTTTTGCCTCCAAGGTGCTAGCAGAGTTTGGGGAAATGAAACCTCTCTCTGGCCTCATTTCCCCATATACGTCAGAGATTCCAAACCATTGCCAAGTCTTGGACTTTGATCATATGATGGCACTGTGGATCCTACCCAGACTCTCACATATGTGCACAACATTTTGAGTATTTTTGAGAGGCTCAAGGACCCCTGAAGCCCATCCATATGCCGTGGGTATGAACTCCACAAAAGGGACAGTCTTTGAAGATCTCCCACCTCTGCACCCTGGACACTCACAGTGAGTTCAAGTACAAGCAAGGGCTACTTGCAAAGCAAAGGAAATGCTGGAAGCCTTTCATTGTCAGAGCTATTCCACGCCCATTGGGAGCCCACTCTGGACATCCCCATTAGTCCCACTATCCTTCCCAGAACTCTTACTACATGGACTCCCTAGCTTACCCAGATTTTTGCACATGAGCTGAGATTGTCACACATACACGAAATGTATCATCTTAAATAAGATGATCAGTGAAAAGAGCTGGCGTGTGCTAAGTGCTCAGAATGGGCTTTGGCCAGTTGTGTCCCGTGCTATTCATGGGGACCCAGTTAAGCTCCAGGACTCCCCCAGGAAAGGGCTGGGCCACTGACACCAGGAAGCTCACAGGCAGACCCCTCGGTGGAGACCCTGTCCCCCATGCTCACCATGTTCACCCCCTAAGCCTCTGCCAGTCAAGGAGTCTGGAGGTCAGAGCTCTAAGCACTGTCTCTAGGCACAGACCAGCCTGGTCACATGCCTCTTAATATCCCAACTGCTTGGGGCAGGCAGAGTAACCAGGATAATAGGAAGGGGTTGTCTACCCAGGAGTCTTAGGAACCTCCCTGCCTCCATTCCTCAAGGTGACCTTAATCCCTCCAAACCCACTGGGTCTGCCCAACTTGAGCACCTCATACAGCAAAAGGGTCTCAGACTGGGAGTCCAGGACAGTGGGTCAGTGTCCTAACTGTACAGTCAGGAAGACCTGCCTTCAACCCCCAGCTCTGCTGCCCACAGGCTCTGTGACCTCGGGAAAGCTGCCCACCTCTCTGAGCTTCAGCACCCTCCTCTGTAAAATGCGGGGTGCTAAGAGCATCTGCCTCGCGGGGCTGCAGAGATGGTGTGGGTGCAGTGCTCAGCTCAGAGCCAGGCACAAGTGCTCAGGGAGAGGTGGCAATCATTGCTTCCCAGAACCCTCTCTCAGGCTGCAGAGGAAAGGGCGGGCTGCCCTCACTGGGGATGGAATGTGCGGAAGAGCAGCACAGGATGTTCGGTGGGCCCTGCAGACACTGGCTCCTGGCAGCCTGTCAAGTGGCTTCCGAGGCAAGGGCTTCAGGGGCCCAGCCTGAGGGTGGAGGCAGGAGAAGGGTTCAATCTGGGGCCCAGGAGGCTGGCCAGATAAAGTGCCCCACCCTTACCTGAGGCAGGTGAGGCCCCTCCAGACCGGCCCCACCAACACTCCCAACTCTAGGCAAGCCTCCCTCCTCATGTCCACCTCAGGCAGAAGAGCAACTCTAGGTGCAGGTGCAGGGCCAGGGCCCTGGACTTCCCCAAAAATATGCCTGAGCCCCTCAAGGGGGTGCCAGCCCATGGTTATCAAGGAGCCCAGCATCACCCTGCTTTCTTCCACTCAGTTTGGGCCCTTGGGGAACCAGCTTTGCCTTGAGTAGTGAGCATCTGGACAGCCTTCTCTTTCTCATGGTTGGGTAGGCAGAAGTCCCCAGGGCCGTGTGCACATTTGCATCTTATCTGCATGTACCCCTCAGCCTGCTGGGATTCTCAGGGGCCTCTGGGCCCAGCTCTGCAAAGGTCCTTCCTTGACATCTTCCAACAACAACGTGCTTCTCTCCCCACCCACCAGCCACTTGGCACCCTCCTTTGCTTAGCATTTGCATACATCTGCATACCAGTTTGGAGGCCTCTCAACCCTGATGAAATTCCTGTCTGCTGTCAAATCCCAAGTCAAGTTTATAGCTGGGGCTCAACCCCCAGCTGGCTTCCAGTTGCGGGGTGAGCCCTCTGCTATCTGGGACAACAAGGGACTCGGCTGCTCTGGCTAAGAGACCGGCCATTGCTCCGTCTTCCTGAAGCTTCATAGGGTACCTGGGATTCACTCAGCTTCTTGAGCCCCATTTGACCCATGAGCCCGCAGACCGAGAGCAGAACACCAAGAACTATAATGGACTAAGCAAGCAAAGTCCTCCCAGTCATCCCTGCATCAGCTAACACACCTGAGGGTGGATCCGGGGCCTCCATCTCTGAGCAGCCACTGCCCACCCCAGCCCCCAGTCTGGCTCAACAGCCAGGAGAGATGAACCAAGAAACCTGATCCTCCTTTCTCTCTGCCCAAGTTTTACTTAACTCCTACTCCCTAGATCCTCACATTCTGTCTGCCCCCACCCCTGCAAAACCCCTCTATCTCTCTGCATCTTCCCCTCTGACCTTTCCCCTACCCCCTCCCCAACCTCATAATGCTGTTGCCCCACTTGACCCCACCCCCACAGGGTACCCTGTCATCCTCCTCTCCCCCTCTCCTCACCAGTTCCTGTCTCTGCTTTAGGACTTCAGCACAGGGTCTGACCAAGGTTGTGGTCTCCTTGAGGCAGGATAAAGGCAAGCAGCATGTGCATGAAGCCAGCAGGTGTAAAATGGGCTATAGGAGGCCGTTCCACTGTGACCGTCCGAACCCATCATTGAGAGAGTCCCTCCTATTCAGCCATAGCCCACTGCCAGAAGATGTGGGACCTGGTCAACAGCCTCACCCCTTGATGGCAAGCACATGGGGTGATGGCAAGCACAAAGGGGTATGAGAGAAAAAGGGGAGTCAGGAATGACAACAGCATCTGGGCCCTGAGCTCTGGGGAGCTCAGAGCCATTCCTGAGATGGGGAAGACTGGACAGAGCAGGTCTAGGGAGGAAGATCGGGATCTCCGCTTTGGACAAGTTGAGTTTGAAGGGTCTACTAGACACGACAGTTGAGATGTTAAAAAAGCTACTAGAGCTCAGAAGACAGCTCAAAATTGGGGGTACAAATGTGGGAACTGGCAGCACGTGGGAGGGTGTAGCCACAGAACCAGATGAGGTCGGCACAGGAGTGGAAGTAGAGGGAGACAACAGGCCGTGCAGGGACTGAGTCCTGGGACACCGCCATGTGCAGAGGTGGGGGCGGGGCAGAGCAAAAGGAAACTGAGTAGGATCAACCACGAGGCCAGAGGCAAATAAGAAAGGATATGTTGGAAGTCAAAGAGAATATTTCAGGAATTGGGAGACACTGAACGTGTCAGATGCTTCAGATGGGGACTGAGACTTGGCCACTGAGGGTAGCAACACGGAGGTCCATGGTGACCTTGAGAAGAGCAGTCAGCAGAACGGGGTGAAAGCCCAGTTGGAGCGGAGTCCAGAGAGAGAGTGGAAGGAGCGGACCAGGAGATAATGAGTCCTAACAACCCTTTTGGGGAGCTTGGCTATGAAGGAGAGTAGAGATGCAGCAGCTGCTGGATGGAGAACACAAGAGAGCCACCTTGTAAGACAGAAGAAACAAGAGCAAGGGTCTACTGATGGAAGGATCCAGAACGAAAGGAACTGACAAGGCAGGAGGGCGCCCTGGCTGCAGCAATGCCCTCGAGCAGGCACGGTGGGGGACAGACAGTGTATAGTGCACAAGGAGAGGGGCAACCTTAACCAGAGAAGGCCTCACCCCCAGGGACAGGAAGCAGGAGAGCCATGGGGGCAGGAACCAGTAGAATGTCACACTGCAAGTCTGGGAAAGTCCCTCTTGCTTCTGTTTTCTCAAAGAAGTAGGGAGCAGGGTCATCAGCTGAGAGGGAGACTGGGGAATGAGGGGCAAGGATTGAGGGTAGCAGACAAAGTGTGAAATAGTCAGCTGATAGTGGGAAAGGAGATGGCCTCAGGACCTACGGTAGGAATGCCGGACAGCGCTAAGGACTCACCTGAAGCTCACAGTTTTGAGGCAATTTCAAGTGAGACAGGTCTGGGTTGTGGATTTTCTCAGCCCTGCTCAGCTGTTCAGGGGCAGATGTAGAGTGCTGGGTGGCTGAACGTTGGATTTAACCAGGGCTGGGGTTTCACCAAGAAAGTGTGAAGAAGGGGCACCTGGGTGGCTCAGACGGTTTAGTGTCTGCCTTCAGCTTGGGTCATGGTCCCAGGGTCCTGAGATCAAACCCCACATTGGGCTCCCTGCTCAGTGGGGAGTCTGCTTCTCCCTCTCCCACTCCCCTTGCTTGTGTTCCCTCTCTTGCTGTGTCTCCCTCTGTCAAATAAGTAAATAAAATCTTCAAAAAAAAAAAAAAAGCATGAAGAAGTAAATGAGGTAAGGGAGTTGGGGATCCACACAGAAGGCGTTATTCTGAATTTTAGAGCGGCCCCGGGCCGGTGCTCAATCTCCCTCTCCTGTTGGTGCCTTAAAGCCCCCCACCCATTCCCTGCTGTGAGTCACGAGTGGCCTTTCCTCTGCCCTCATCCCAAAATGAGCTTCTGAGAGGGCGGCCACAGGCGGCCACCAACACCTGAGGAATGAGCTTCCCATACACCGTTCCTCTGACCTGGAGAGTAACGTGGATCCCACATACTCAAAACTTCATCCTCCGTCACCCTTCCCAGGCCATCACAACACAGCTCCCGACGTCGAGTCAGATCCCAGTGCCTGTTTTTTCGGCCTCCTCCATCTCTCCTTATGCTCCTCTCCACCTCCCTCCTGCCACATCCGGGTCCCAGCAGGGCCACAGCACCACCAACTCCATTCCCACCATGCATTCCCTCTACATGCCCTACAGAGCAGCCCCAAATTCAGTGCCCACCCTCTTGTCCTGGGCCACATCATGGCAGTAGGACTGGTCCTTATCCACCACACTGGCCCTGCCAATTCCCTTCCATCTTCTTCACACACACCTGTCCCATTACTCTCCTCTCTAAAGACCTTGGTGGCTCCCAGTTCTTTGGAGAAAGGGCCAGCTCATCAGCCCACATTCCAGGCCCCACTTCCTTTCTTCCTCTCTTGGACCCCTCCATCACCTCGCCCCTCACTACTTCCTGCCCCCAGTTGTGGCTCACCCCCACACCACCCCTGAGGTTGGGAGATGCTTGAAGGCCTCATCAGTGTCTGCTGAATCACCCTTCTCCAGTCAGTTTTGCTGACCTGGTGTGTGGATGACCAGGTGGGTGAAGCTTCTGGAAGTGGAAAGAGAGAGGAATGGAGTGAAACAAAGGGATTCTTTAGCCAAGTGACCTCACTTAGCTGACCGCCCATTACAGGACTCCTGATGAGAGAAGCACCGAGAAGGAGGCAAACATCGCCTATGGGATACTCTTGCCAACAAATGTTTAAGGTGGATCTACTCGTGAGCAGGCAACAAGACAAATTCAGAATGTGGGACATTCTATAGGAAGAGTGTCAATTAAAAATGACAACGTGACAAAAGACCGGGGCAGGGAAGGGAAGGCAGGGCAGTTGTTCCAGATCAAAGGAGACATAACTAACGGTGATGTGTGATCCTTGAACAAAACTTATTTTTAAAACAGCTATAAAGGACATTACTGGTACAACGAGAGGAATTTGAGTATGGATTACACACTAGGTTAAACTTTATCATGGTTAAACTTCTTGAGTATGACAATATACAGTCATTATGTAGAAAAACGTCCTTGTCTCAAGAAACTCATGCTGGATTATTCAGAGGTGAAGTGTTAGGGTATCTGCAACTTACTTTCAAAAGATTCGGAGAGAGAAACACAAATATGTTTTTATGTTTTATGCTCTGATTCGGTAAAATGTCAACAGTGGGTAGATCTAGGTCTCTAGGGGAAGGGTATATAAGTGGATGTTCATTGCACTACCAGGTGTGATGAGACAAAAAATTAGGGGGGAAGGAAAGGAGTGGAGGGACACACTCCAAAGAGGGAAGCTCAAGGCCCCACTTGCCTGGACACAAGGCAGAGAGGCAGTCCTGCATTCCAGCAGGCCATGGCTGGATGCTAGGGTCAGCTGGGGCCAGGCAGGCACAGCACTGGAGTGGCTCACCACCTAAAAAGGGTCAGCTCCCAAGGAAGACTTACCAGCGAGCAGACACACTTAGAAGGACGAGGGCCCTACAGGAAACAACCAGATCCCAGGGAGACCAGCAAGGCAGCCCTGCCCTACCTCTGCCTGAGCTGTGGCAAGAAGCCAGGTGCAGCCCAGGCTCACCACTCCCCCCAAACACCCCTCAAGGGGCGACAGTCTGAGTGTATCCTCCTGTGTGAGGAGCCAGTCTAAATATGGAGCCCCAGACATAAGATGCCGCTCAAAACAGATTTTCCTGGAAAAGACCATCTGGCAAAGGATGTCTAGAACATCTTCCGTCATGGGAGCCAGTGTCATTTTCCTGCAAGCAAATGTCCTGAATGGGAATGCCTTGATCCCACCTCTCTAGAAGACCCTAGCTTAGTGCCTCAGTCTCCCCCAAGGTCACTCCCTTGCTCCAGACCGAAAGGCACGCAGTCACCTCCCTCCTAACTTGCATCTCAGGGAAGAAGAAAATGAGACTGGGGACAGAGGTCTGAGCAGCAAACAGTTCTGCTCAGGTACAAATCCTCATTCTGCCACTTACTAAGTGACGCTGAACAGGCAACTTCTCCCTGAGCTTCAGTATCCACCTCCACAAAATGGGAATACTAGCAGGATCTCCCTCTAAAGCCGGTTGAATGAGAGCACTTAGCCAGTGGAAGTGCTCTATATACGGAAGCTCAGCAGGGTCATGTCCCCCGCTCAGAGACCCTCTCACTGCTCTCAGTATATCTCCCTATACATTGGAGAGAGGGAGCTCTTGGGTGGGCAGGTCCCTCCTCCAGAGATAGGAGGTGAGCAGGGGAGGGCAGCTGGCCTATCTTATTGATTCAGAGATCCCAGGTCACAGAACTTGTAGCTTCCCTGGGAGGCAGGGCTTCTAACCTTCCAGTGGGGGTGGAGAATGACTGTATTTGCTCAGGGATAGGGGTTGGGCTTGGAGGTAGTCACAATGCCCCTTCAAGCTGCCTGAATACCCCCCAATAAGTTGCTCTTGCATGCTGGGTCTGGAAGGAGTTAGGGAAACCTAAGAAAGTTCAAATGCCTCTCCTTAGACCCAGGCTGCCCATCTGCCCTGGACAAACCCTGAGCCCTCTCCCTGCTCTCCATTCACCCACCCACCAAGCTCAGCCTGGCTTATCCTGAGCCTGCGAAGAATTTCAGACCCACTTCCATTGTGGCTACCACTTCTGTTCCTAGTTTCCTTCCAGGGTCCCCCCCCCAAGATGGCCCCAAGACAAAGGGGTAGGCTGGAGCAGTGCCCCCCCCCCGGGGCCTGAGTGGAGACAATGTCCCTAGCTCTGATTCAGGGAGTCCCCAGATTTCTCCAGGGACAGCAACAGTCAGAATACCTCCTCTTAGGAGGGGTCCAGCTGGGCAGGGTAGTCCCCACATCTGGATTCCCTGCCCCACCCCAGCCCCAGCAGCGGGCTCTAAGGACCCCTCCCTCCCTGCGGCTGCCACGGCCATTATGGGCCTTCTCAGCCTTGCCCGCTGCCTGCCACGCCCCCACACAAGCCCCTTTTCTAGCAGCAGAGTCCAGAGCTGGGAAGGTCTGGCGGACAAGCCAGGCTGTCAAAGTTAGGAAACTGGAAACAGAAATAAATCCTCAAAGCTGCTCCGTGGTAAAGGTAGCTGCCAGCAGGCCCCGGCAGCCACCCAACCCCCTGGGTCCCCTGCCACCAAGCTGCCATTGGCACCCCATCAACACACACATGTAGCTCAGATTATACAAAAGGGGGGGATCGGGAGGCAGAGCCCAGAAGGCAATCACCCAGCCTGGCCCTGACTGGCCCTGCAGGCTGGCCTGGGGTTCTCTGGTGGCCCCCCCTCTCCCTGGCCCAGACCTGGCCATCCCCGGGCTTCCTCTCCCAGCCCCATCTCCATGACAACCGTATCCTTCGGATGCTCCAGCCGCCACGGAATTGATCTCAAAATGTAGCTTTGTTAGCAGACCCCGGCGGGCATGGAGGGCGGAGGGCGGCGCCCTCCAGCATGCGTTTCCCCCCAGCAACCCCACCTGGCCCCCAACCCCACTTTGGGAGAGGCGGGGTCCCGGGAACGAGGGCCCTTGGGACCAGGTGGCCCCGCGGCCCCACTTACCGCTCCTGGTCCCAATCGCTGGGTCCAGCCTCTCACGGCGGTGCCATGCGGAGGCCTCTGCCGGACTGACCGTCCCGCTCCGCCTCTGCCTGTCGGGACTCCCCGCGCCCGCTTCAGTCCCTTCAGGTGTCAGAGCCGAGGCTGTTGGAGAAGCTGAGCAGAGATGGGGGGACGGACGGCAGGAGGGAGGGAAGGGAAGGAAGGAGAGAAGGAGGGAGGGAGGAGCGGGAAGGGCGGGGAAGGGCGGGGGAACTGCAGGCGGGCGGGTAGCGGGAGCAGAGCCCCAGGCGACAGCGGCCACTCTGGCTAGCCCGCCAGCCACACCTCCGCCCCCAGGTCCCCACTGTGTGCCCTGACCCGGCCAGGGAGGGTGTGGCCAGCCCCTTTCCGTACAGCCCCACGCCCCGGCCCTTTAAGAAAGTGGGGGAGGGGAGCGCTGCGAGGTTCCGCACCAGCCCCCCCTCGCCCAGCGGGGCCCCAGCTGTCCTCTAACCCTGGGTCAGACCCAGCCACCGCTCCCCCCACCCTGCGCTGCAGGACCCTTAGCCTCAGACCCTCAGGCTCGGCTCAGCCCTCCTCCAACTGAAGGAGGGAACAGATCCTTGTCCTGCTCCAAAGGTCTGTTCCTCCACAAACTCTTTGCCCTCCTCTCCCCGCACAAGCCTGGAGACATCCTACCTGGGGTGGGGGAAGAGGTGGACCATCTCATAGATCGGTAAACTGAGCCTGCCCTACCTACCTACCTACTGAGACAGAAGGATGGACAGACCTGAGCCATGGGGTGAGAAGGGGGTGGTGAGGACAGAAGATCAGACAAAGCAGAGAGAACCTGAGGGAGGAAGAGGGGAAGGGTGGATCCAATCAAGAATGCAGACTCCCAGCACCTGGTCAGGGGGATAGGCTGCCTAGGCAGAGAGATACAGATGCTGTGGGCTGTGAAAATCATCTCCGCAGGACCTGCCCCACAGTTCCCCTCATGCTGGTCACCATCTTAAAGACACCCCACCCCACCCCGCCCAGGATCCTAGCTCTGAAGAACAAATGTGAGAGGAATGCACCTGGACTAGACACCCAGATGGACTTCCTAGCCTTGAATCTCCTGCAGGGCAAGAGGCCACCTCTCACATAGGCAATAATGGGCCCCCACCTGTAGGGATCTACAGAGACCAGAAGCTGTGGGAACAGGGGAGGGTGAGCAGGTCCAGTTCCACTAAAGAGGGAGATCAGGGTAGAGTCAGCCCTACCACAGAAAGCCACTTTCTACAACTTTCCTTCCACTCCAGCCCCAGGAGCTGTTCACTGCACTGGACTCCTTGCCATCTCTAGATCTTTGCAGGTGTTCCACCCTCTGCCTGGTCAGGCCTTGATCCTGCTGTGCCTGTTGAACTCCTACCCAGGCCTCAAATCCCTGCTTAAATGCCCCTTTCCCAAAGAAGCTTTCTCTGACCTTCTTTTTACCCATACACACACAGAATTAGGGGCCCTCTTAGGGAGCAGAGGGTGAGAGAGGGAAAGGATTTGCTGATCTATTAGGGGTGTCTAAGCTGTGCAGGATGGAGTAATTGGAGATGCAAGGTGCAAGCTGTGATTAGTCTCCTCCCTCTTCAAGCTGGGCCGCAGCTGAAGCTGGGGTTTCACCAACCATGGTGACATGGTGACACCTCCGTTATTAACTGTACATCCACCATGTGCCAGAGTCCATAGTACATGCCTTTCATGTGTTACATTTAACCCTCAGAACAATCCTATAAACCATTTTACAGATGAGAAAGCTGAGACCAAAAGTACTGGCCGCTTGCTTAAGGTTCCAGGAGGTCTGATCCTGTGGACGCAGCTGGGCAGTTGAGAAACCACTCGGCCCACAACTCTTTGCTGCCCATCAAACCCGAGGAGATTGCCACAGAGCCCAGAAACAAGGGGGCCACTCTATTTCAAGTGCCCAGGATCTTTTTGGAGGGCACAGAGGGAACATGGCTTCCATGCTGTCCTGCCCTCTAACCTTCTGCCCTCTGCTACCTGTAGGTAGGGATGGGGGACAACCAACAGGAACCATGGGCAAAGAAGGAGTCACAGGGCTGTTTCCCCATGCTCAGGACCCATGACCTCAAGTCACAGCTGGACAACATTTCTGAGCCTCCACTTCCTCAACTACGCAGTAAGGATGGTAATATCCCTCTCTTGTGGGGCTGGGGTGGGATGAAAGGAGCTGTTATGCTCAGTGCCCACCCACCCACCCAAGACCTGGCACCCGAGGCATTCAAAGGGCTGTGGTTATTCCAGCTGTAACAGGGGACTTACTCATGGAATAATTGTTTACTCTCTGTTCACCTAGATGGATTGCGAGCCCCCTGAAAGCAAGGTCTTTCTTCTTCACAAGGTATGCTCAGTACCTAATGCGATAGATAACTCTATGCGGAATAAAGAAAGGAGGCAGGGAGGGAGATAGAGCTGTCTCCCTGCTTAATTTGCCACACAGAACCCCATCCCTCGCCTGGGTCTGCTCCCCATGATTGGCAGCTCTGGGAGCCTGTTGCACTGGGCACGAGCTGGCCAGGGCCAGAGGCCTGGGTTCTGATCTAACCTTGTGGCTTCCTAGCTGTGCAACCACAGGCAGCTAGATCTCCTCCCTGAATCTCACTTAACCATGTAATGTGCAACTAGCCCAAAGGGCTTGAAGGGCTGTCACGAGCCCACGGATGGCCTCTGTGATAGGAGCACTGGACACAAGAGAGAGATTTACTGTGTAGCTACTTTCCCGTGTAGCTACTTTTGCCTCCTGGAAGAGTACAGTTTCAGCTAAAAGCACTACGTTCCTCAGCCTCCCTCCAGCGCAAAAAAGAATCAGCAGCTTCTCCTGCTTCCTCCAAGTGACACCCTTTCCTTCTCCTCGACCTTTCCCTGCTCACCTGAAGGTGATTCTCAGGAAGGCAGGTGCTAGAGGCTGAACAGGGGCAAGGGGCCCAGTTCCCAGCCCATGCAGCCCAGCACAGCCTGCCAGGAGGAGGCCTCTACCTGACCTCCTGCCTCCCCAGACCCAGGCAGGGCCTCCTCCTCTTCCTCACCCCGAACAGAGTGGTGCGTCCAGGGAAGAAAAGAGGCCAGGACCCAAGACCCGGCACCAGGAGAAAGGCATATGGGTCCAGAGGGGGTTTGGCGCAGAGAGCTCCTGCAACACCCAGGGCTCCCATCTTCCAGCTGGTAGACTGGGGCCAGGGAATGAGAGGCTGGGTAGGGATTCTGCAGGCCAATCCTGGAGGATTCAGTGAGCACCTGCTGTGCACCCAGCTATGCTCCAACCCTGCCCGTGCCCCTTTGCCCCCAAGATAAAGCCTCCAGCCCACCTGTCCAGTGTTCTCTCTTGACACCTCACACTTCAAATGTGATGCTCTAGGACCCCACCCACCTTAGACACCACAACCATTTCTAATAACCTCACTTTGCTTATGCTGGTCCCCTGCCTAAGATGCCTTCTCTTCATTCACTCTCTCTTGCTAATTCCTCCCAACTCTCCAGCCCCTTCGAGCTATTGGGCCATTCGTTTTCCCCCATTATAGCAAAGCTCTTTGAAGAAGTTGTCCATGCTCTCCAATTTCTTTCCCATTCTCTCTTGAACTCACTTCCATCTGACTCTCATCCTCTCACCCACACTTATTCCACTGACGTTGTTCCTCAAAGTCACCAACACAGCTAATGAGTACAGATGTACAGGTTGGACACTGCGCCAAGGCACCTCGGGTACATAAGGGGCGGAGAAGGAGCAGAAATCCAGCTGTGCCTGGTACAAGGCTACATCATGCTGGGAAGAGACACCTTTTCTTTTACACTGAGGTATCTCCCTTTTGTGTGCCTGCACACTGGGTCCACCTAGAAGAGCTGCCTCTTTCTCCTGTTTGTACAAAGGGACTAGATATACTGACTGGGGCCTGGTCCCTAGTGACCACTGTGATGTCAAATCCAAAAGTCAATTCTCGTACCTCATCTTAACTTATTGGCAGAATCTGCCACACTAGATCACCCTCCCTCCTTGAAACAGTTCCTCCTGCTGGCTTCCAGGATGCCTGTTGCCCTCCAGTATCCCTGCCTGTACCTTGTAAACTTTTCAGCTGATTCCCTATGAGATCTACTTTCAAAACACATCTCCAATTGTCCACTGCCCATCATCTGGCAGCAGCCACCATCGCCTTTCACCAGGATTGTTATTGTCGTCTTCTCAGTGGTCCCCCTGCTTGCACCCCATCCCACTACTGATATTCCCAACATGTCACTAAGAGTTAAAGCAAAGCCTTACAATGACTACAGGTTCCTACATAATCTGGGCCCCACTACCTGTCTGACCTCACTCCTTTCTAGCCACAGGGGCCTCCTCGCTGATCCTCTAACACATCAGGTACATTCCCACCTCAGGGCCTTTGCACTTGCTATGCCCTCTACCTGCAACTCCTCCCCCAGGCGGCTGCATGGCTTACCCCTCACCTCCTTTAGCTCTCTACCTAAAATACCACCAGTCTCCCCTTGGCCTGCTTGCTTTTCCTCCAGAACATAGATTTATATCCTACATACCTACTTGCTTATTCTGGTTATTATCTGTCTTCTTACCACTACTATCATCACTAGACTGTAAGCTCCAGGAGAGCTGGAAATCTGTTCACCTCTGTACACCCAGGGACTAGAACATTGCCTGGCACATAGCATGTACTCGGGAAAACGCTCAGATAATGAGCACACCAGCAGATAAAGAAAGAAAATAACTACAGATACTAATATGTACTCTGAAAAAAAGAAAATGGGGATGTGACGACCCCTAGCTAGAAGAATGGGAGCGCCTTCAGCCAAGTGGCCAGAGGAGGCCTCGCTAAGGATGGGTCCCCAGACTGGGCACATGCCCTCTGGGCTCACACAGCACCATCTCCCCCATCACAGCACACCTCACTGTGCCATTACTGTCCAGGCTGGATAGTCCATAAGGGTAAGGACCCTTCCCACTCTTCTCTGGGTTCCCACTTCTTCCAGAGCCTAGGGCCCATACAGTAGGCACTCAAAGGGTGATAAAGCCAAAGAACGGAGGGATGAGAGGTCATGGTGAGATCCATGCATGAGTCACAAAACTGTGACGGAACCCACGTTAGGGAAGCTGTGCAGTGAGGAAAAAGCAGGAAGCCACAGAGGCCTCGGGTGGAATCCTCAGCACCTCGGGATCTTCTCTGTATAATCCCCCACATTACCTAAGACTTCTATGTTAGCTGAGAGGGAGTGTGGGGAGGAAAAGCCATTCTTACTGGCCATCCCGTGGCCAGGACGATGATGATTCACCCATATGTTCAACAAACCTTTACTGAGCAACTCCTGCCTATCCTGTGCCAGGCCGCTGGAGGAGAGGGGCGGGCCCAGACAAAGTCCCTCCCTCCGCAGCTCACAGCCTATCAGATGATTTCCCAGAGGAAACACCCCTGTAGGATGAGCTTCCAGGAGCAAGCGACTTGTCTGCTTCACCCTAATTATCACGAAATGAGATCAATTTTTAAATACGAGTTTTAGGAGTCTCCTACCTACTACATCCCCGGACTTTGAACTCCAAAGGACAGGAACTGGGTCTTGCTACTGCTGGATCCCCTAGCATCAAGCACGGGCCTGGAGCATTGTTGGAGCTCAATAAATACTTGCTGAATGCACGGATGAATGAAGGAATGAGTGGGAGGATATAAGCGGAACCTGCGGACAGCAGAGATTTGGTCTTGCAGCCAAGTGAAGGACACGTGGGGAAAAGGCCACAACAGCTGAGCAGGCCTGAGATGCTGGAAGGTCTTCGGTAGAAGAGCAACGCCAGGGACAGGAGGGAAAGGAGAGGGGAGACTGCTCAACCTCTAAGAGTTGCCTGTCCTGCCCCCACCCCCCAGCAAACAGGGCCCTGCCAGCACTGGTCCAGGGCTAGTGGACAAAACCCCATAAGGAGTGCCAGGGACTTGGAGTACCTAGAGCCAGCCGGCTGTGGGCCCAGGGCACAGGCAAAGCCTGGCCCAGAACTTTGTCTGAAGGCCTTTGTGGGCCTCTGGGAGCCTGTCCAGGAGGATGCCGGGAACTGGCTAGGGTACTATGGGGTGAGCACTGTCTTGCTTCCGGAGGTCCAGCTGACCCTCCAAGCCTGGGTTATGGGGGATTAGCAAGAGGATCCCTGTCTGCCGCCCAAATCCTTATCCTTGGAGAGAAAACACCACCTTAACCCAGGAAGTCCTGGCTCCTAGGATTAGAGTAGCCAGCGGATCTCATCCTGGTAACTGAGACCCAGGGAAGAGGCAGCTCCGCTAAAGGATGCAGAAAGTTCGGGTTGAAGCTGACCCTCCCCTCACCCAGCTTTCGTCACCAACCTCCCCTTCCCCGCTGTCAGGAAGCCTAGCGACAGAGAAGAGGGAACACGCGGACTCCTGGCCTGGGAGGCGCCTCCAGCCCCAAGTTCCCGGGAGGGCGTGCTCGGGACTCCTGCGAAGCCCAGGAGGCTCTCTGCTTCCCTCTGCTGGCCGCATCCAGAATTACCAGAGCGTCCCGCATCACCAGGCCAAGCCGGGTACCTGGGTGCTCCGTGGCGGGCAGCCCCCCTCTCAATCATTCATTAAGAGAAGAGACTAGAGATCATATGGGTCATCCCCCTGCCTCAGCACTAGGCCCAGCCGTGCCCCGAGGTCCAGCCGCAGGCCCTCTCTAACCGGCCTCCGTGCTCGGATGTTCGCTCCTTCTGGCAGTCCCTTACCAGGTCCAACCTGAGTATTTTCTCAACTTGACCCAGGCTGTCTCCGAAGGCCACGCTCTTCCAAAATACGGATGGAAAACTGAGGCTCCACCGACTATGCCATAGTGACCCAGGCTCCGTCTTCTTTGGAACTGAGGGGAATGCAGGTACCTCCCACCACCGCAGCTGGTAAGGCGGGAGTCTAACTAACCCGCCGAGATCCGACGGGCCGCCCTGCCCAACCCCTTCCGGAGCCCTTATTTAAACAATCCAGCCAAGAATGAGCTCTTTTGGGGTCAGGGCGTCACCTGCTGGTGGCTATGAGAACTGCACCTGCCACGCTAGGCACAACCACTGGCCAGAAAAGATCTCCGATAATAATCCAAGCAGCTGATTTTTATTAAGAGTGTTCCGTGAGCCAGGTTCATACTGAGTTCTTGGCATTATCTCACTTCACACATTATCTCATTTCATCCACACAGAAACACGAGGAGGTAGACAGCATTCACTCCATCTCACCTGTGAGGATCTTGCAGCTGGGAAAGTTAAGTGTCCTACCCCAGAACACACCTCTAGCAAGTGGCAGAACCCAAGGAGACCTCGTTTAAGTGCACTGGGGCAGGATGGAAATGACAGACCAGGAGTTAGCTCTTTGGGGAGGAGCTCCACCGTCCTACTTCCCACCCAAACTTGGGCACAATCCATCTCAGCCTAGCTTGCTCCTGGCAGAGCTGGATCCGTCTGGCCTGCACCAGTAGGGTCCATGCCCCTCTCCCCTGACAGAGTGAGAGCTTGTGTAGTGCAGAGCGAACGCAAATCTGCTCCCTTTTCCCCTCCATGCAGCACTAATAATTGACTGCTAGCCCCACCCCCAACTTGAGACTGCCTCTGGGGCCACCCATTCCACACATGTTGCAGACCCTACGCTCAGCCCCTTCCTCACTTCCCAGTTAATGAGCTGCAGCAGGCACGGTGTAAGTGGTAGCAAGGGACAGAAACCAGCTTCCAAAAAAAGAGGCTTAAGTGAATGAAAAATCCCAGGACCAGAGCCAGCTGCAGGTAGTACTGTCTCTAGGCTCCCAAATGTCTTTCTCCAAACCTGTAGCCCAGTATTCCTCTATGTTGGCTCCATTTCCAGGCAGGCTCTTCCCAAAAAGTAACCTCTGAGCTTATATCTACCTTTGAGGGAAGAAGCCTTCTCTATCCCAAGGATATAAGCCAAAGTCTCAAAATTCAATCTCATTGACCCAGCCAGTGATATAGACCCAGGCCTGAGTCAATCACTGTGGCCTGCAGGGTTCCTGCTCCCCTGGGAGTGAGGAGTGGGGTCAACCCAGGAGATCCATATGCCCTGGTCGGGAGAGCAGAAATGTCCCAAAGGCAAACAAGGGGGGAGTTACCAGGAGCAGGCAGACGGCTGCTGCACAGCAAACAGCATTCATGTCCATTGACCCCCAGCCACACCAGAAGCCCACCCTTTCTTGGTTCCAATGTCTTTTTAGATTGCAGACCCCTTCCCAAATTATCACACTTTCTTTCTTCATTCCTTCTTTCAACAAATTTTTATTGAACCCCTGCATGTACCAACCACTATACTAGGTGAATCAGAGAGGGAAATCCATGGCCTCCAGGAACACATCTAGCGGAGGTGAGACTAGAAAAGAAACAATAAATACAAGAAATAAATAAAACTTGTAATAGAGACAGTGGCAAGTACTACAGGAGGAAATATGCCAGCATAGAGAGGATAAGGAGGGTGGGCAGGGTGAGAGGTATCGCAGCTTCAAACAGAACACTACCAGAAGACTCTGAAAAAGTGAATTTAAGGAAAGATAAGAAAGGGGTAAAAGAATCTGTCATGTAGACATGGCGGGGAGGGAGGTTTCCAAGGACCAGGAATAGCCAGCACAAATGCTCTGAGATGGGAGTGTGCTTGGCTTGTTCTTGGAACAGCAAGGAGTAAAGGGAACAAACAGAGCCTGTAGGGGGAGAGGCACAGAGATGGCAGGGACCCAGTGATGTAGAGCTGTGCCACCTGTGTGAGGGTTACAGCTTTGACTCTTAGTGGCATGAGGAACCACCCAAAATCTGGGGCAAAAAAACTGACCCGATCTGAGTTGTATTTTTCTTTTAAAATATTTATTTATTTATTTATTTATTTTGACACACAGAGAGATCACAAATAGGCAGAGAAGCAGGTGGAGAGAGAGGCAGAAGCAGGCTCCCTGCTGAGCAGAGAGCCCGATGTGGGGCTCAATCCCAGGACCCTGAAACCATGACCTGAGCCAAAGGCAGAGGCTTAACCCCCTGAGCCACCTAGGCACCCCCTGACTTATATTTTTAAGGGATCCCTTTAGTTGCTGTGTTGGGGATAGACTGGAGGGGTCAGGGCTGAGCCTAAAGACCAGTTAGGAGGTTACTGTCAAACTCCAGGACTGAGGAGGTAGTCGTGGAGCTGGGGAGAATTAAGCAGGTTCTAGATGTATTTCGAAAGTAAATCCAATAAGATGAGTTGAGGGATTGGGTGTGGGGTATAAGAAAAAGAGAAGTCAAGAGTGAAGGAAAATCTGAGGGCCTGAACAATGAGAAGGACAGAATTGCCAGGAACTACGGTGCAGAAGTGGGGAAGACCATGTCTGAGGGAGAAAAGCAAGTGCTCTGCTTTGGACATGTGGAGTTTGAGCTTTCAGTCACCCAAGCGGGGACGTCAGGTAGGTGGATAGAGCCATGAGAAAGGGCTGGCCTAGGTGTACATTCAGGAGGAGTAATGAGGCCACCCAGAGGTGGGGGTGCGTTTGTCAGAGGGCCAAGGATGGAGCCCTGAGAGCCTCCCACATTCAGAGGTTGGGAAGGAGAAAGGGGAGAAACAAGAACGGAGACTGAGAAGGAGCATCTGGGGGGAGATAGAAAGCAGGAGAATGTGGGGTCCTATAAACCAAAGGAAGATAGAGCAAGTCAAATGGTCCTGATGGATCGAGTGAGATGACCATGGAAAGATGACCACTGGATTTAGCAACATGGAAGTCACAGAGGTCTCTCATGGAAGTCACAGAGCCATCTGCATGGGAAGGGTTGGGGTAACCTGATTAGAAAGAGACCATGAAATAACAATTAACAAGCTTCACAGTGGCGTTATTCACAGCAGCCAAAAGGTGGAAATAACTTCAGTGTCCATTGACAGATGAATGGATAAACAAAGTGTGGTGTCTAATGCAATGGAATATTATCTGGCCTTAAAAGGGAAGGAAATTCTGGCGCATCTGGGTGGCTCAGTGGGTTAAACCTCTGCCTTCGGCTCAGGCCATGACTCCAGGGTCCTGGGATCGAGCCCCGAATCAGGCTTTCTGCTCAGCAGAGAGCCTGCTTCTCCCACTCCCCTCTCTCTGCCTGCTTCTCTGCCTACTTGTGGTCTCTGTCTGCCAAATAAATAAATAAATAAAAAGGGAAGGAAATTCTGGGGCACGTGGGTGTCTGTCAAATAAATTTTTTAAAAAGAGGGGGAAGGAAATTCTGGGGCACTTGGGTGGCTCAGTCGATTGAGCATCTGCCTTTGACTCAGGTCATGATCCCAGGGTCTTGGGATGGAGTCTGGGGTTGGGCTTCCTGCTCAGCAGGGAGCCTCCTTCTCCTTCTCCCTCTGCAACTTCTCCTGCTTGTGCCCTCTCTCTCTGTCAAATGAATAAATAAAATCTTTTTTAAAAAAGCAGGGAAATTCTGACATATGCTAAGACAGAGATGAACCTTGAAAACATGATGTGAAGTGAAAGAAACCAGACACCAAAGGACAAACATTGTATGTTTCTGCCTACAAGAAATATCCAGAATAGGTAAATTCATAGAAACAGAAAGTAAAATAGAGGTTATCAGGAACTGGGGGAGAGGGAATGGAGAGTTATTATCTAGTGGGTGCAGAGTTTTTGTTGGGATGATGAAAACATTCTAGAAATAGTGACTGTGCATTTTTAACACACCTAATGCCACTGAATCACACACTTAAAAGTGGTTAAGATATTAACTTTTATGTTATGTGTATTTTACCACAATAAAAAATAAGGTGGCCTTCAAAAAGTATCATAAAGAATTTGTTAAGCATCTGCTGTGTGCTATAGACACTGAGCCAAGACCTGGGGGCTGTAAGCACATTGGGTGCCCACATGGGCTCCAACAAGAGATATCCCCGCTCCACCTTTGTTCTTTTTATTCTTTGGGCCCCTGGGCAAGTATCTGGAGGACTGACTTGAAATGCTGGTTGTGTGGGGATTCCAGAGGCTTTTTGATGAATGCTGTCCTGAGAACATGGTGGAAAGCCACAGCTGGATCCAAGTTCCATGGCTTTGCACCTGGTGGAGTCCTCACCATCAAAGATTATGGGCCAATCAAATAGGACAAAGACAAAAGGAGATCTTCAGAAGCATGCCACCAAGCTCTGCCCTTGGGCCTGGACTTGTCTGGTCCATAGGTTTTTTGTTTTTGTTTTTGTTTCTGTGGTTGTTGTTGTTGTTGTTGTTTTACCAATAACTTGAATGAAGACCTAGAGGCATGCTCAACGTGTTTGCAGAAACTGGAAGATGGAGGAAGATGACATGAGAAGGCAGAAAGAGGCAGAAGAGTAAGTAGTTAAGATTATAATGTCTGGATCCAGACTACCCGGGTTCTAATCCCAGCTCATTTATGACTCAGTCAGCTTGGGAAAGTCACTTAACTTCTCTGTGTTTCCATTTCCTCACCTCTCAAATGGGGCTAACAGCAGCTCCCTGGTAGGGTTGTTCTGAAGTCTGAGTGGGGCAGCTCCGTGTCTGGCATGGGGTAAGTGTATGGGGGTGTGCTTCTCTCTCCCTTATCAGGCCTGGCTGGAGGTTAAGTCAAAACAAGATGGAATTTAATGAGAACAAACAGAAAAGCTGACATTCAGATTCCAACAAAGCAATTGTACAGATTCAGGGTCAAGAAGACTTGGCTGGGCATCCATCCATTCATCTGTCCCTGAGAAACAGCCCAAGGTGTCCAGTGATTTCCAGGGCAATTGCAGCCAACCCTGTTATTATGACCTTCAGTGGTATTCACTGAGATACAGCATCCAAGACCAAAGAGGTGACAACCTCATCGGGTTACACCCTTTGTCAGGGGAGGGTGGGGGCGGTATGCAAGCATTTGGTAGAAAAGTTGTACAGTTTCTCATAAAACTAAACACACAACTACCCTATGACCTAGCAATTCCACTTCTATTTCAAGAGAAATGAAAACATATGTTCACACAAGGGCTTGAACTGGAATGTTCATAGCAGCTTTATTTACAATGGCCCCAAACTGAAACCAGCCCGGGTGTCCATCGAGAGGCAAGAGGTTTAACAAACTGTTACACACCCATACAATAGAATTCTACTCAACAATAAAAAGGAGCAAACTACTGGGGCGCCTCAGTTAACCGGCTGCCTTGGCTCAGACCATGATCCCTGGGTCCTGGGATCGAGCCCCGCATATGGCTCCTTGTTCAGCTGGGGGGCCTACTTCTCCCTCTCCCTCTCTCTCTGTTCCCCACTCCCTGCCAGCTCATGCAATCTCTCTCTCTCTCTCTCTCTCTTTCAAACAAATAAAATCTTTAAGAAAAGAAAGATCTGGGCAAAGAGGTAGCTATGCGGATATTCACTACAAAATCATTATAATGGCAAAAGTTGTAAACAACTTCTGTGTCCTAAAATAGGCACTGGTTGAAGAAATCATGGTGTCCTTATGCCCCGGACACAGCAATTAAAATGGTACATCACAAATATGTGCTGAAATGGGAACACATTCTCACTACATACATAGTTGAGAAGGAAAAGCCGGTCTCTAGGGTTACCCTGCCCCTTAAGAGAGGCCTCATCCTAATCCCTGGAGTTCTCAGGGGCTTTAGTCTCTCCTTATCACAGCTGGTTCTTGCTGTCCTCTTTCCATGGAGATCTCCATTTTCCATCTGCCCCTCACCTCCCCACACACAGTCCCATTTCCCCCTTGTGGTTCCCTGGGGGTACACCCCCTTATTTCTTCACACCTCCAATGCCACCCGTCAAGGCAAGAGTAAGGGGGAGCTCATGATATAGCTGGATCTTGTAGGGGCCTTCTCCGGGGGTCCAGGATGGCAGACTTCACTCCTCCATTCTGAAAGGGGCAGTTGCCAACAAGAACCTGGGTTTGCCTTGCTCCCATGACACCAGCCCCAAGCATCTGAGAGGAGGAAGGTGATTGAAGAGGAAAGCAAATGGCTGTTGGGAGCTTGTGGGAGGGCAGTGCTCCAGGAAACTTTCCCCACCCCTCTAGCATGGCTTTCAGAAACTCAAAACTTCTTTACTATCAGAATTATTATGTCATTCTTAGAACACCTGGGTGGCTCAGTCAGTTAAGCTGCTGCCTTCAGCTCAGGCCATAATCCCAGGGTCCTGGGATCGAGTCCTCCATTGGGCTCCTTGCTCCACCGGGAACCTGCTTCTCTCTCTGCCTCTGCCTGCCACTCTGCCTGCTGTGCATGCTTGCTCTCGCTCTCTCTGACAAATAAATAAATAAAATCTTTAAGAAAAAAAGGGGGGGAATTATGTCATTCTCTTTGTCTCTTCCCTTACTCTTCCAGAGAAAACCTGTCTTCATAACCAAATGACCCTGTAAGGTGTTAAGTTAAACAGAAACTACCTTCCTTCCCTAGGGGGCCTCCCCTCCCACCAGCTTTTGCCTCCCACTTTATTAGCACACACTGGCGGCAGTCTGGAAGGACCATCTCCGAGGAGCTAAAAGGAGCGGGCTTTGGGCGGTAGGGCTGTGAGCAATTTTTCCTTGGGTGTATTTTCTAATTCCCCTATAACAAACATATGTTCTCTTCTGTATTGAGGGAAAAAACAGTCACTAAAGAATACCCACCCAGAGTATACCCAGGGGAGAGCTGCTCAGGGGATGCAGGTCTGGAAAAGGTGTTTATAGGTGGCTGGGCCCATTTAAGCTAGAATGAAGGCTAGCCGGGGCTGGGAGTACAGAGACCTCCCTGAGGCCCCCTGGAGCTTACAGGCAGCAGATGCACATGCTCTGTGCTCCACAGGGGGCGCTAGTTCCAACACCTGGGCAGCACAAGAAGGCCAGTTCTCACTGAAAGGAGCTGCCCTACAATGCAACAGGACGCCTTTTAAAGCAGTGAGCTCCCTGTCATCTGAGGCATGCAAGCAAGATGGGAAGCTGTCTGCTAGGAGGCCTAGAGAGGGGATTTCTAGGCTGACCAAGAGAACGGCTGAACGTCTCTGAGGTCCCTTAAACCAATTCAGACAAGCTTGTCAGTCACCCTGACAAAGGGTCAAGGGAACGCTGAGGTCATTGCTCATATTGGTGGCAAAGGAGGTGGTCAGGGAGGATTTCCTGGAGGAGAAAGCCAGGTCACTGTCTTTCTGGGCTCCTCAATCTCCAGCCTGTGGCTATATATCTTACTGACTCCCTTGTCTGGAGACCTTTAGTTCTTTCTGGATAAAAATGAATAGGGCCTCAGTCTCCAACTTGTTGCAAGATCCTTGATGACTCCCTGCCCCTCTCTAGGCCTCAGTCTGCCCCTCTATTCAATGGTCTCAGTTGAAACCACCCATGTTTTTTTCTCCAGGGATGGTCAAACTGCTGGTCACACACTTATATGAAAAAGGGGGCTTGGGGGGTTGTGTATTTTTTAGAGAGAGAGAAATTGAAAGAGAGCATGTGCATGCGAATGGGGTGGGTATCAGAAGGAGAGGGAGAAAGAGAGCCCCAAGCAGAGCCAGAGCCCAGGGCGGGACTCGATCTCACAACCCAGAGATCATGACCTGAGCAGAGATCAAGAGCTGGGCACTTAACTGACAGAGCTACCCAGACGCCCCTGGCTAAAGATTTTTTTGAGTGGACTCTGGTTGTATCCAGCTGTATGTATACAGTCTCTATGTATGGACTGTATACAGTCCTTGGAACTTCTTGGGTCTAATGCTCAGAGGAAATTCAGCAGACGTGGCAAGGGCCCCAGAGGCAGGCCAGGGATGCAGCTGGGTTTTCTAGAACTTCCTCCCCAGCTCAAAGCATAGGGGGAAGGTCAGGAAGAGATCCGCTGTTACTATGCCATTGTTACCTTGTGATGGGGGCATACACCTGAGCTCACCTTAGAGCCCCTGAACCCCTCCTCCCCAGGGCCTCAGGGTGGGGTCTCAAGCCCCAGCCCCCAGCCCCCAGCCCCAGCCTGTAAGGCCCTGCCCAAAGTGGGAGGGTGCTCCGATGAGCCAGGGATTGTCGAGGGCCAGGTGAAGCCAGGAGGCAGGTGAAAAAACCGACACCACACATGCAGATGAACTCATTAACGGTAGGGGCAGTGGTTAGAGCAGAGAGTCAGGGAGGCTGGGTCTGAATACCTGTGCTGAGAGACCCTGGGCAAATTATTGCACTTCTCTGGGCCCGTGAGGATAAAACGCAACGCCTCTGGGATGGCGATGAACTCCTGGCTTCATTTTATTATCTCACACCCGGCCACCTGGAAACAAACCGCAACGCCCCGCCTCTCTGCCCAACCTACCCTTCCTAGCACAGCCCTTGGCCCACCCGCCTCCTCTCCTCGGCTCGGAATCCTCGGCTGCCCCCGTGCGGCCATTCTCGGTACTGCAGCATCCTGACTGGCTGTCCCAGGCCTTGGCCCGTGCGCCCCTTGCTCCGGCAGACAAGCCCTCTCCTTCAAAATGTCAAAGACTGGTAGCCATTCTCGGAAACGATCCTCAACCCCTAGGTATGGCTCCGCATCCTTCCTGCTGGCTCCCGGCCGATGGTAGGAGCCTGGGAAGACACATAGCACCCTGCTAGCTGCGACGGCCATTGGGGACAGGAAGGAAGTGGACACAGCACATTCTTGAGACAGATCACATAATGATCTGAAGCTTCGGGGGTTGTGCACACACACACATGCACACACATACACACACCCACGTAGGTCAGGCCTCCATGTGCATATGTGAGCACAGAGCCACAAGCCCCATGCACCCGAGCCCACACACTGTGCACGTGCATTGTCCCCATACACACACAGCAACATCACAGGCCAATCAGCCCCTGTCTTTCCGTCCATCCATCCCTCTGTCCCGCGTCTCCCCACCTCCCATGACTTAAGGAAACTGGCCATACTCAAAATTGCAAATATAAACTCCTCTCTATGGCCTAAAGCCCTCCCCACCCCTCAGACAACATTTCCCACCACCATCCCCTTGCCCATTATTTATTCACTATTTCTTCAGCAAAAACATATGGCACTCACTCACACTTCAGGTCCCCTGCCCTGTTACCTCTCCCTGAAATGTTCTTCCTCCAGATCCTCCTCTGGCTGTCTCCTTCCCTTCTTTTTTAAGATTTTATTTATTTATTTGACAGACAGAGATCACAAGCAGGCAGAGAAGCAGGTAGAGAGAGAAAAGGAAGCAGGCTCCCCCTGAGCAGGGAGCCCGATGTGGGGCTCGATCACAGGACCCTGAGATCATGACCTGAGCGGAAGGCAGAGGCTTCTGGGATCATGACCTGAGCAGAAGGCAGAGGCTTTAACCCACTGAGCCACCCAGGCACCCCTCTCCTTCCCTTCTTAATTTAAACACCGCCTTCTTCCAGACCACCAGAGTTAAGAGGCTCCCTACCCTTCATCCTCTCAAAACCTGTTTACTTCAACAGGGGTATCCTAATCACTACAGAAATGCAAATCAAACCACAGATACCACCTCACACCCATTAGGGTGGGACTACTATTTAAAAAAAAAAAGAAAGAAAGAAAGAAAGGAAAAAACAAGGGTTGGCAAGGATGTGGGAAAAAATGGAACCCTTGTGCCCCATTGGTAGGAAGGTAAGGGTGCACAGCTCTTGTGGAAAACAGTATGGTGGTTCCTCAAAAAGCTAAAAATGAAATGACCAAACAATCCAGCGGTTCCACTTCCGGGTATAGACACAAAAGAATTGAAAGGAAGGTCTTGAAGAGACTTTGCACAGCCGCATTAGTAGCAGCAGTATTCACCATAGCGAAAAGGGGGAAGCAACCCAAGTGTCCATCGATGGAGGAATGGATAAACGAAATGGGGCATATACAGAAAATGGATATATTATTCAGTCTTTAAAAGGAAGGGAATTCTGATAGGGGCTACATGACTTGAGGACATGATGCTGAGTGAAATAAGCCAGTCACAAATACTTTGAACAGTCAGACTCATAGAAACCAAATGTAGAATGGTGACTGTCAGGGGCTGGGGAAGTGGAAGGAATGGAGAGTTACTGTCTCAGGGCGACAGGGTTTCAGTTTTGCAAAATGAGAAGTTCTGGGGATGGATGGTGGTGATGGCTGCCTGTCTACATGAATGTGCTTAACGCAGCTGAAGTGTATACCGAAAACCCATTAAGATAAAAAAAAAAAGTAATGATTAAGACAGTAATTTTTTTTTATTTATTTACTTGAGAGAGAGAGCAGGGGGAGCAGCAGAGGGAGAGGAGGAGGTGGGTTCCCCACTGAGCAGGAAGCATGATGCAGGGCGGGCTCAATCCCAGGACCCTGGGATCATAACCTGAGCCTAAGGCAGAACCAACTGAGCCACCCAGATGACCCAAGATGGTAATTTTTATGTTATGTTGTTTTTTGCCACAATCAAAAATAACAAAAGAATAGGTAGCAAACAAGGGTTTGCTTGTTCAACCACGCCTCACTCGTTAAACTGGGAACTCCATCAAAGCAGGGCTCTGTCTGTGGGGTACACCTACTACATGCTGCCGCTCACTGACAACACAGGGAACCAGACTGACAAGGTGAAGGCCTAAGGCTCACAGCCTTCAGGGAGAGGAGAAAGACAACAAACAAACAAGTAAACAAAATCACCACCTCTCAAGGACTGTGAGGAAAAATACAAGAGTGAAATGTCAGAGTGGCTTCACTGGAGACAGGTCTGGGGGGCACACCATCCTGGAGGAAGTGACCTTTATGCAAAGACCCAAGAAACAATCAAGTCAGTCATCAAGTATCTGGGATACCCCAGTTACAGACAAAATGAAAAGCAAGTGCAAAGGCCCTGAGGTAAGCATGAGCCTGGTGTGCTAGAGCAACAGCAGTGAGAAGAGGGCGGAAGCAGAGTAGAGAGAAAAGAAGGAAGATATGAGAGAGGAAGAGGCAATGGAGGACATTCCTGCGGGCAGAGGAGGGAACACCACCAATTCACCAACCTCCTCCTCCTCAACCAGTGAACTTCTGTGAATGGCAACCTCAAAGCGCACAAAATGCTTTTTGCAGGGGTGCCTGGGTGGCTCAGCCGGTTAAGTGTCTGCCTTCAGCTCAGATCATGATCCCAGGGGCCTGAGATCGAGCCCCACATTGGGCTCCCTGCTCTGTGAGGAACCTGCTTCTCCTCCCCCACTTGTTCTGTCTCTCAAATAAATAAAATCTTTTTTAAAAAATGCTTTCTGCAAATCAGCTCAGAGAATGTTCACACCAGAAGAGTCTTAATGCCCTGTACTGCCTGCTCCTCCCCTGCCTTCCTCAAGGACCAAGTCAGGGAGTCTCTTTCTTCCCGCCCAGCTCCCCCTCCCCTTTCCGCCTCAGGTGTGAGGGCAAGCAACAGGCAGCAAGCTGCAGGTGGATCCCTGCCAAGGGGTTTTTGTTCCTCCCTTCTCTGTCCCTCGAAAGCAAGGCATGTAGAGGGGCACCTGGGTTGCTCAGTCTTTTAAGCATCTGCATTGAACTTAGGTCATGATCCCAGGGTCCTGAGATCATGGTTTCCTGCTCAGTAGAGAGCCTGCTTCTCCCTCTGCCCCTTCCCCACTTGTTTTCTCCCTCTCTCTCTTTCTCTCTCTCTCAAATAAATAAATAAAATCTTAGGGGGGGAAAAAAAGGGCAAGACAAGTAGATAGAACCCACCTCCTCTCCCTGAACCAGCTGGGGACAGAAACCCATCTCCAGCTTCTTCACAGTCTGTTTCTGAGGCCCATCTGTAGGCCTTGACCTTGGAGAGCCCCATCTTAAGGGGAAGGACCCAGGAACCTATGGGGCTTGCCAGGTTGGAGGGCAGCTTCGTAGTCAGTGAAGATGCCCTCCAAGGCCAGAGATGGCATCACCTTCAGGCTTGAGGGGGCTGGCTTCCCCCAAATGCCTCCACTGTCCCAAACCCTGAACCGTGACACACCAGGAGAGAGCAGGACCCCAGGGAGGGCTTAGGTCTTCACCAGCTGGGAGACATTTGTACAAAAGGAAGCACATCCATTCCAACCAGCAGTCCTGGGCTCCGGGAATAGAGGGCCTGACCCACCACACTGGCTGCACCAGAGAAGGAATTCCCCGGGGTGTGCGGCCCCAGGTCCCACCTTCACAGGTTCACACCCCAAGGTGGACATGAGGTGTCTTCCACCCACGATGGATCCATTGCAGGACCCAGCACAAAATGCAAATACAGAGTCCCTTGTCCAAAGAGCAAGGGAATGCACTCAAGGCACTCAAATATAAAACTAAATATGGGAGCACCTGGGTGGCTCTCAGTTGGTTAAGTATCCGCCTTTGGCTCAGGTAATGATCCCAGGGTTCTGGGATCAAGTCCCATGTCAGGCTCCTTACTTGAGTCAAGAGCCTGCTTCTCCCTCTTTCTCTGCCCCTCCTGCTGCTCATATTCTCGCTTGCTCTCTCTCAAATAAGTGAAATCTTTTTTAAAAAACAAAATATATAAAAAGACTTTTCCTTGCCTCTGTGGTCTCTCAACTTGCCATGACATTTTTTTAATTTGTTATATAATTAAAAATTTACACAACAAGCATGAGTTTTACTGTTCGTCTTTATATTTTGCAATGTCAGTTTTAAAATGCAAATACTGGGGGGCGCCTGGGTGGCTCAGTGGGTTGAAGCCTCTGCCTTCGGCTCAGGTCATGGTCCCAGGGTCCTGGGATCGAGCCCCACATCGGGCTCTCTGCTCGGCGGGGAGCCTGCTTCCTCCTCTCTCTCTCTGCCTGCCTCTCTGCCTGCTTGTAATCTCTGCCTGTCAAATAAATAAATAAAATCTTTTTAAAAATAAATAAATAAATAAAATGCAAATATTGGGATGCCTGAGTGGCTCAGTGGGTTAAGCCTCTGCCTTCAGCTCAGGTCAGGATCTCAGGATCCTGGGATCCTGCTCACCAGGAGCCTGCTTCCCTCCCTCTTCCTGGCTACCTCTCTGCCTAATTGTGATCTCTCTTTCTGTCAAATAAATAAATAAAGTCTTTTAAAAAATAAAAGTAAAAAAATAAAATGCAACTATAAGGGCATTTCACTTGTATCCAGAATCATCAAAATGATGAAATTTGTGTTTTGAAGTTCATGCATGCACGTGTATTTCATTCTTACCTGAGCAGTGGGAACACGGTACAAACTAACTCCATTATTTTTATTTCACTTGATTCGTGCACATTCTACCAACACTCTCTAACTTTGGCTGACTGTTAAGTAAGATGGATTGAAAGGAAAAGTAACTGTGGGTTGCTTGATCTTTCCCTGTGCTTTGGCTTTCGTGGTTAGAGTAAGGTGTTGGCTTTTCAGGTAAGGGAGGAGCTTTGGCAAAGAAGCAGGTAGGAAAACCCGAGGGGTTACTGGAGGCTCTGTTACTCCAGCAGGCCTGCTCCCCATAAAAGAGCCATGAGAGATGAGGGCACAGAGGTGGCAGGTCACACGGAGGCCCTGAGTGCCCTCCATTGGGCCTTATTCCAACTCTCACCATGCCATACCTGCCTAAAACCTTCTGTGGCTCCCCAGTGCCTTCAGAATGAAATCCCCAGCCCTATTCCCAAGCACCCAAGGCCCTGCCTCCCTCCCACCCCTGCTCATTGCCACACCTTCTGCAGCAGCCCAGTTGTCCCTAAACCACGGGCTCAAGACCAGCTCTTCATTCTATCTAGAGCCCTCTTCTCCACCATACCCCTTCTTCTGGCTAATGCGTACTCATCCTTTGGGTCCAGACATGAATATCATCTCCTCTAAGAAGGCTTCTCTCACCTCCCAGTCTAGGACAACCACCTCTCCTGGCCTGTCACAGGCTCTGCGCTCCCCTCATCACTGCCTGGCCTGCACCCCCCCCATCACATCCCTTCCCTCATTACCAACAGGCCCTCCTAAGGCAAGGATTGACTTTTATTCAGGTTAAGAGCCCCGGACGTAACACATGGTAGGCGTCCGGTAGCTGTTGTCTAGTGGCTGTGTGAGTTCACAGCCAGCGGAAACCCTGGAGTCCACTGGAGCTATTGTCTCCCAGGTCAGGCAGCCGGGGGAGCGGACAAACCTGAGGCCCCTGCTCTGTTTCAGACCCTACCTCCTTCACATTCTGACAGCCAGCCCAGGAAGGCAGTGTTCTTCTACCTGTTACATGGATGAGGGGTCTCATCCTCTTTTCTGCCCCCCACCACCCACACATCCAAGCCCCAGCCAGGGTGACCAGCCCTGCAGCCTCAGCCCAGCCAGTGCAGATGGCCCCTTTCCTTGGCCGGTCTCAGAGAGAGCTCACTCCCAGCTGGGGCCTGTCCCATCCTTTCTCCCTCCCCTCCTTCCTCCCCCTCCCCTCTTCCTTCCTTCCTGCTCTTGGATATTCCCTCTGCAGGAAAGGCCCCAGGTTCCGGGGCAAGGCCCCTAGGTCCAGCTGCCCAAGGCAGGACACATGCTTCTTCCATCACCTAGTCCCCTCTGCCCTCCCTGGGGGGCCGGAAATCTGATCCAGGCCTAGGGAACATGGAAGGACTGTGCAGGAGACAGCCCAAGGTCATCTTGTCCCTCTCCCTGCCTCTAGCCCAATCACTAGCCGAGGAGCTCTGGACCTCATCCTGGAGGCCTGGAGTCTGGCACCAGGCCTGGTAGGGGCTTTGTCACTCTGACTGTGAGCTGGTCATTCCCAAGAGCCTCTTCAGGAAGACCCTGAGACTTTGTCAACCTAGAATAATGATGTCTTGGATCCCATGTGCTGAGTCCGTTTACATGGCACCCAGCACAAAGCCCTGGGCCACCAGTGCCTATAACCATTATAATTCTCCCCAGCATCATCATCATCAGAGTCCTCACAACAATCCTGGGAAGACAATAGAGTGGTTATTCTCCACTTATCAATGAGGAAACTGAGGTGGGTTTTGTTGTTGTTGTTAAGATTTTATTTATTTATTTGACAGAGATCACAAGCAGGCAGAGAGGCAGGCAGAGAAAGCGGGGTTGGGGGAAAGAAGACTCCCTGCTGAGTAGAGTGCCCGATGCCAGGACCCTGAGATCATGACCTGAGCCAAAAGCAGAGGCTTAACCCACTAAGCCACCCAGGTGCCCCAAGGAAACTGAGCTTAGAAAGAAGGGGTAGGTCAAGCTCCTTCAGCAAGTATCAGAACTGACACCAAACCCAGACCAGCCAGCGCTCTTTATCACTTCACCACCAACCCTCTGTTCTTGTTAATACTGAAATAATTCTTTACTTCCCCAGTGCCTCAGTTTCCTCATCCGTGCAATGAGGAGGAGGAGGGAAGAGACATCTCTAAGGACTTCACTCACGAATCCACTGAGCAGAGGCTCAATGAGTGCTGTCCTAATGCCAGACCATATATGAGCACAAGATGACAGACGTGACCATGGATGGTCCTACAGACTAAGGTCACCCCCAATAGACTGCGGGAGTCTAACCTGGGTCCCTCCTTCTGTAGCTCCATCTATTTCCACAATACACAGAGGAGAGAGGAAACCCCACATTGTGGGGAAGGGGAAGAGGGTGCCCCCCTTCCTGTACTATGGAAGATTAGGGAAAAGGCCCAGACAGGTGGGCAGAGGACTGAGGGCTGGCAGGTGGGCAGAGGCCATAATGGGGTCATTTGGGAGTAGGCCAAAGCAGATGCAGATGCTACGGGTGTAACGCCAGGCAGGAGCTGCCAGGCTTGGAATGGAGACACCTCACCGTACCACCACCACCATGTGATCCCCCCCACACTTATGCAGGCAGCAAGTGAGGATAAAAGCCCAAGAAGCTTGATCCATGAGTAGAGATCCATTTCTTGGCAGACTCAGTGCCCCCCTCCTCCCTCCACCATCCTGCTCCCACAGTCCCTTTTCGGGAGCCCTCAGTCCCAAACTCCCTAGCTAATATTCTCCCTTCATCCCAAGTTCCAGTCCCTCTGTCTTGCCCCCAGAGAGGGGCTAGACTAACAACAACCCCAACACTCCGCTCCCCCTTCGCCCCAACCCCTCTGCTTATCAGCTCAAGGACAGGCCTAATAAACTAGGACGTGGAAGAGGGAGAGAAGGAACGCACATCTCCCTGTCCCCGCGCAGCAGCCCGGAGAGCTGAGCGGCTTCGTGGCCACCAGAGGGCGCGCGCCCCCTCCCGGAGCCGAAGCCACGACGGCTGTGGCGATGGACCCAGCGGGGCTAACAGAGGACGGGAGGGGTGGCCCGAGGTGCGTCACTCCAGGCAGGACTCCCCCGAAATGCAGCCCCATCCTGGTCTTGGACTTGGGCTCCGTAAGACTTGGACTTAGGCTCCGTAAGACAACAGCCTCGGATGCAGCTCCTCGACCTCCACCCCGGCCGCGCCCCGAGCTTCCGTCTTTGGCTGACCGTTCATGCGCCCTCTCCTGGCCTCAGTGAGCATGGCGCTCTGACGGAGCTGGGGTTGGGGAAGTAGGGGAGCAGGAAGATAAGGGGGATTTACTAGGAAGCAGAGAGTAGGGTAGGTACTGGGCAGACTGAGACCACTACAACCTCAGGAGACGCTGAGGTTGTAGTGGCACTAGGTGAACAGGAGTACTGCGAAGGTACTGGGATCGACATTGGATATGGAAGGTACTGGGTGAATAACAAGGGGGCTAGGGACCATTAGGAAGGTCCTAGGGGCAGTGGGTCATCTTTGGGGAATATTAAGGGGCACCAAGCCTAAACTGGAAGGAAAGTTCCATATGATTACTGGATAGTAATTAGGGAGGGTGCTAAATGGATATTTGAAAATACTAAGTAAGCATAAGGGAAGAGTGGACAACAATTAGACAGCAAGTGGGTACTCAGAAGTACTGGGAGGCACTGCAAAGATGTTGGGGGAGTACAAGAGGCACTGGATGGGAACTAGTGGTGTCATACACCACAGTGGGAAGCTTTGAGTGGGTTTTAAGAATATGGCATGACCAAGAGGGTAAAGGGCCATTAGGACAGTTCTTGGCAGATACGGGGAACTTGGGCATTATGGGTAAGAAGTGGGGATACTGGTGGACATAGGGTGGGTACTGTAAGTCACCAGGTTTGCACTCATACCATGGAGCAGGGTGGCACTTCCCAAGCAGGACCTCAGTGCCCCCTCACAACAGCCCCTCGAACCTGGATCATTGTGTCACATTCACTGCCAGAACTCAGATCAGAGATGTCCCTTGCGCAGTGAGGATCTCCTGCCCTAACTAGGACCTGTTCCTGATTTCCTGGCCAGAAGAAGGGGGAGGGAGAGGAGGGGCGCTGCACATGGACAGAGGACAGAGCCCTAATGCTGTCTACCTCCCCCAGATGGAGAGGGAAGTAAAGACAGGTCAGCCCTTCATCTCTAGAAAAATAAGGAGCCCCCTCCTCAGTCCCTCCCACCAGGCTTCGGCCTCCTGGCCCAGCTTGCTGGCTGCTGGGCCGGGAGGGGCTGCCAGGCTCGGCCTCCTGCCCACAGCGGGGCGCCGGGGGAGGGCGGCGCGCGGCTCGAGATGCCGCGTTGCCATGGAGACGCTGCCGCATCCTGACTGCTCCTGGCAACGGGGTCCCGCAGCCAGGCAGGCGCTGGGCGGGGACCCCAGGGAGCGGGCGCGCCAGGCAGCCCACGGCGCCGCCAGACCCCCGGGACGGGCACGGATACGGCTCCCCCACCCACAGATACCCCTCACTCACACTCCCACCGCACACACATGAACACAGGCGCCCCAGCTGCAGCAGCCCAGGCGGAACTGCAGCCCAAGCCCTCCCTGCAGCCCCCACTCATTAATTCAGCAAACATTTGCCGACCGTCTCAGTGCCAGGCGCGAGCTGGCCACTGCGGCTGCGGCGACGAGTCACACGGGGACGCAGCGCCACCACACAGGGCCCCCCTCCATCTCACAGCCCACAGAGGAGACAGACACAGAAACAGTGTGATCAATACCGTGACCCCAACAGCGGCCACCCACTGACTGTGTGCTAAGCCCTCCTCATGCAGGGGCTCGCTGGAAGTTTACCGCTCTTAGGAAGCCACTGTGGGAACCTGTTTTTACAGATGAGGAAACTGAGGCATAGGAGAGCTCATTTATTCACCAGAGTCCACATAGTATGAGGTAGGGCTGGCCTTCCAATTTGGATCTTAACCACTTTCCCACACTCCCCCTGCCAGAAGTGTTTCCAGAGCATAGATGAGGGAGGACCCAACTCAGCTGGGGAGGCAGCCGGGAGAATTTCAGAACCTGGGGCCTGGGAGCAAATGCAAGGTGGCCAGGCAGAGCCAGGGTGCCTTCCTCAACTGAAAGGCCAGTCCGTGCAGAGACCTGTAGGATCGAGAGTGGCGGCCTAGGTGTGAGGGAGAGCAGGTGCAGATGTGGTTAGCAAGCCGCCTAGAGGAAGATCCAGCAGGTTCCATGTGCAAGCCAAGGGTCCTGGACCCCATTCCTAGAGGAGCAGGGAAGGTGTGAGCAAGGGAGGACATGTATGGACTGTTGCTCTGGCAACCATGGGGAGGGGACTAGGGGGCTGGAGAACAGGCCACCATGGTCATCAGCCCAGTGAGGGACGAGTGGAGAACCCAGCCCCAGCAGTGGGGTTCAGAGAGGAAGCAGGACACATCCTTCTTGCCCTCCCAAACAAGGAACCTTCGCCTGGGAATGACAGGGAACCCAGGGAATGACAGAGGTAGGCAGATGCCTGGTAAGGTAGGGGCTTCAGGGAAAGCAAGGCCTTCAGGAGGGCAGCAAATGGGAACATGCTTCAGGACATGAGGAAAGATCAAGGCTAGACTCCAGGAAGAACTTCTAAGAGGAATAGGATGGAGTTCCTGAGAGAGGCCAGGGAATCCTTGAGAAGAAAAGAGCCCCTCACACATCCAGGCATGGGGTCGACAAGCTGTCCCTTCCAGACCCCTCCTGCCAAGATTATTCCTTCCTGGACCCTCTCCAGCATGTGGAGTCCAGGGCACCCCTCTGAGGAAGCCCAGTATCCAGCCCCAACCAACACCACCGCCCCCCCACCTCCCCCCACCCCCCCACCCCCCCGCCAAGGTTAGCCTAATTTTTTCCCTTCCATGGATTCAGGTCATTGCTCCCTGTCCTCTCTCCCAGGCGCCGCGGAATGTGACTAATTCCCTCCCTTCATTTACGGGTCCTGTTACCTGGGAGGTATTTATAGCACGACAGCCTCCCACCCTCCCCAGCGATTCAGCCGCTTTCCCCCTAGGCCATCTCTCCCCCACTCAGCCAACCTTTGGCTCCCCTCTCCTCTGCTGTGGCTCCACCACCTCCCCGACAGCCCTCCCCTCACTTGCCAGTCCCCCTGGGCATCAGCCGCCTGGAAGAGAGGCAGCCCAAGTGGGAGGGGGCTGACCCAGCGGCTTTCTGAGTAGAGTGCTGTCTGCAGGGGGATGCCCCCTGCTCTTGAACACCCCCAAAAGGCAACTGAGGGGCCAGGCCAAGGGAGAGTGCCTTGGTGATCTCACCACATACACTTACACTTACACTAACAACAGGTAACAGTTATTGAGTACTTAATGTGGGCCAGGTATTATTACTTCTGGTTTGCAGATAAGGAAACTGAGGTTCAGAAAGGCTGAGTGACCCTCTCAGATCTTCACAGCTGAGCTGGGGTACTCCCGCTGAGACACCCTCCAGAGCTCCACCTGGTGTGTGGGAATATCCCAAAAGGCAGTTTGGGTAGAGGAAGGCCCACAAGATAGCTAGGGGGTGCCTGATGGAAACACCTCTCAGAAAGCCAGCTGTGTCCCTGACGATCACAACCCATGCCTCATCCGCCCAGGGGGTGTCCAGGGAGAGCATCAGATGGAGGCCACTAGGTCCAAGATGCTGCCCATGCCACACACAGCCCCTCTTCCAGGCGAGGGTCCCTGAGGAACTGGAGGGGGAGGGCACAGAGGTAGCCAAAGACAGAGAAAAAGGGAACCCTGCAACCACAGAGGATGAATGAAGGGAAACTGCAGCAGAGGGGAGGGAAGTCAGACTCCATGAAGGACTTAGAGTTATGGAGAGCTGAGGCAGGGATGAGCTGCCCTTCTACATCCCCAGTCTCTCAACTCCCCCAGCCTCCTTTTCACAGCAAGTGAAGAGACTGGCTCAGTTTCTCCCAGATCTTCTGACCAGAAATTCTACAATACTGGTGAAGTGGCTTTGACAGGATTTCTAGGAGACAGGACGGGACGGAACAGGAGACAGAGTTCAAATCCCAGCCTGTACTCATAAACTTGGTGACACAAGGCAAGTGACTCTGCTTCCCTGGGACTCAGTTTCCCCATCCATAAATTGGGCTAACATCACAGGTGATCACGAGAACTTCAAGCTGTAAAACAGGCCGAAGACTGAGCCCGGGGCCTGACATATGGCAGGAGCTCCATAAACCTAGCCAGGTTTGTATTTGTCCCTGCTTATTTCTTCTCTCTCTGATCTGAGCAAAGGGACCACACCTCTTCCCTGAGACTGGGGCATCCTGAGGATAAGGGCTTTGTTTCTACCATCAGCCTTTCATCAGCTGTCCTTGGGACCAGAAGGTACCCGAGCAGGCTGCTGTCGGGAACGAACATTCACTGCCCTTATCAGTACTTTCATTATCATCAGTATATCACTCTCTAGGCTGGAGCCCCAGCATCGCACATACAGCGAGGCTCTTGGCTTTTGTTTAAGGAAGTCATTCCTCCCCCACCACATTGCCACAGAGCCACACCAAAGTTCCCATATGAGCCCCAGCTCGGGGGGCCACGCTGCGTCCAATGGCCCCCATTGTATCCTTTTCACCGATACCCCCCGTCGAGGGGTGCCAGGAGCTGACCTGAAAAACGAAAGACTCTGAGTCATTCTGATTCCTGCTTCAGGGAGCCAGAGCTGGCAGCAGCCCAGCCAGCCCCTCCAAGGGAGACCATCAGGGGCAGAGTCAGGCCCCTGGAACTCTCCTGGCAGCCCAACCCAAGGGGTAAACATGGTGGCACTGGCAGCCAGATTTGGGAGGCTGGGCAGGGATAGAACATATAGGACCCTCGTGGCTGGGCCCTAGCAGAATAGGAAGGGGCAGCAGGAAGCCTCTGTGAGAACCCCTATGGATCTGGCATAAGGCCAGGTCTCTGTGATCCTGGGAGAGAGAGGGCCCCACCCAACTCACAGATAAAGGCTACACAGAGGTCCCATCAACTGCCAGTGGTCACCCCTGGAAGATGGGGGCCTGCTCACAACCCTGCATGCTCGTGTCCTGAGTGGACAGGCGGGCCCGGGGCGGGGGAAGGGGAATGGAAGCAGGCAGCAATCCTGTCCGTGCTGGCAGATGGAGGGTGGGACCAGCTTTCACAGGAGACTGGGCACAGAGGTCAGCGAGTAGGGCAGTGAAAGGGAGGCGCTCCGAGCCATTCTTCACCAAGGGGGAGCATGGGGTACAGCCTAGGACTAAACATTGAAGCCTTAGTCTTCAGCCTGGCTCCCATGAAGCTTGCCATGGGACCTCAGACGAGGCCTGGCCTCTCTCTGAGTCTCAGTTTCCCTGGTGGTGCTGCCATAACGCCAAGCTCCCATGTTCTCCAGAGCAGCTGGGAGTCAGGCCTCCCCAGGCATACCAGCAGGGCCAAGAGGCCAAGGGGCCAAAGTGGGGTCTGCGCCCAGGCGGCTGTCCTCTCCCCACCCACAGGCACAAGGGGTCCTCGCTGAAGAAACACGGTGTATACAAATAATTAAACAGAAGAATTGGAGTGATTAGGGCAGATGATTATTGTCAAATTATGATTTATCTTGTAGTGGAATTAGTATTCCCCCAAAGGGCCCGGCGTGGCGCGGCGCCCGCCACGGCCCCGTGATTAATCGCCGTCTCCAGAAGGTCACCTCCAGCCACTGCAGATTAACTCAGTGGGGAAACTTCTTTCCGTAATTCAAGCTGTTGTTCCCACAACCTGTCATCCGCCGCCGCGGAAAAGGACGATTTCGTCAGGGAGCCCAGGGCGGGTGCCTGTCCGCTTCCCCCGCCCCTCCCGGCCGCGGACATGATATATGGTGCGTCCCGACACGGGTGACCGCGAGGGGGGGGCAGCGTCCGCCGTGGGGTGGGCGGCAGGAGGCAGGAGTAGGGGGAGCGTGGGGGACCAGGCGCCGCCAAGCAGAAGTAGGCTGTGAGGGGAGAGAGAGCGCGGGCGGTGGCAATTAGGAAGAAAATTGGATTTTTCAGCGTCCAGAGGCAGCTGGGATCTGCGGTGTACGGCACAGCCACTAGCCCCTTCCCCAACACACACAGGCGCCCCGCTCCAGCCAGGCAGGGACTTCCCAAGAAAGGTGGGGGCGCAGGGGCCGTGGACCTCCTTCAGCAAGGTAGGAGATGTAGAACCAACAGAAGGCAGAAAGAATGTGGTCAGGTCTGAGGCCAGCCCTGCCCTCCTGGGGAGAGCAGTTTCCGAGAGCTAGAACCAAGATCCCATTTCCTCAGCAGTAGACACTGCCAAAGTCACATGCCCATGTCACCTGGGGCTGCTAATCATGGCCACCTCCGTCTGGCAGTCTACATCAGGTCCGGGAGGGGGCTCTGGATCTCCCGTTTGTCTCCTTGTGCATGGAGAACAGTGGGGACAGAGCCCCCCATCCCTGCCTCCTCAGCCCACCCCCCACCCCTCCCTTACCTCCCTGAATGGGAAGGGAATATGAGAGCACACGTACCTCTCCTTCCTCTCTTTCATTTACCTTCCATCCAGGCCTTGGGGTGGGGAGTGGGGGACAAGTGTCTTATACCCACAGCACAGATAAAGAGGCTGAGATAGGGTGGCTTTCTGCCCTGAAGCTGTCCTGGGTCCCTGGCATCCTCAGGATTATTACCAAGTTCCTTCAGGCTCTGCCCTTCCCAGCTCATTCCCCCTGATCATCCTCCCTACCTCCAGAAAAACTCACAGCGCCCTATTCTTTCAGGCCTCTAGGTTTTGCAAGTTCCCGAAACATGCTTTCTGTTCCCAGCCCTCATCTGGTAAACTTCTATTCATTCCTCTCAATCCAACTGTTTGTCCCTCCAGGAAAAGAGGGTACTCCCGTGTGCAAGCACAGTGCTCTCACAGGCCTCTTTCTACATCTTTCTCCCCAGTACCAGTGCTCATCCAGACCAAGCAGCTACTGGGGGCGGTGGGGGGGTACTATTTAGAAGGCACCAAAGACTCAGGGCCCTGACTTCCCACCCCCTCAGCTCCCAATGCCCACTTACCGGACCCCAGATCTGAGGGTTGAGGAGTGGAGAGCAGAGGGGAGAACCTTGCTGGCTGGTACCTTCTCTATCCAGAGGCCTGTGTTCAGTTGGGAGCAAAAGCCTGTATTATGTATACTGCGGTTTGCTCAGAACATTCTCAGGTCTGATATATACTTAGAGTTGTGAAGACCCAGTACTATTTGGGAAAGAAAAACCTATTTCTCTGTGTCTCAGGTGTGGTTCTCTCCAGAGCCAAGAACTAAACACTGGCATTTGCTTTGGGGGAAAAGGGGGCTTACCATCCTCCATGGGGACTGTCTGGCAGACACCCACCCTCCGAGTCTTTGGCTGATGGTGATAATGAACACTCTGATTTATTCTGCATCTTACTTTCAAAGCACCCTTTGCTGACTTCATTCACTGACTCCTCAGGGACAAAAGGAATCTGTTAACCCCATTTTACAGATGAAGCAGACTTGGGGGAGGGGGCAACTGACTTGCCCAAGGCCAAGGGCTATAAATTATGGGAGTGGCTGTGGGTCTGCAAAGGATGATTCCCGTCCCACTCCTCACCCAGCCCACTGTGGAACCATTGTCTCCACACATGGGGGTGGGGAGGGGCAGGCGGCTCTAAAACCTTTGCCCCCATCCTTCCCCAAGGCCCAGGTGGGATAGGGAATAGGGCAGAGAGCTGGGACAGGGCCCCTCCTAGGGGATGACCTTCTTCCTGTGAGCTCTGGATCTATAAGCCTGGTTCAAATCTCAACCATGACCTTCACCAGCTACAGAACCTTGAGCAGGTCACGTTAGCTCTCTGTGCCTCAATCTGCGGTTCTGTAAAGTGAATTACAGCCTTGTAGGGCTCGTTATGCAGATGAACCCAGGCTGGGAAACAGTAAGTGCTCAATAAATGTGAGTTGCACTTGTTTGATCATATTCACCTTCTCACTGATCTCTCGTGGAAGAGGTGGAGGGAGCTGAGCGCTTCCCCATTTCCCAGAGGAAGAAACGGAGTGGGCAGAGCTTCCAGCGAGCAGAAGACATCAACAAATAAATTATCCTGAAGGCCACCTGAGATTCCCTGCCTCCCCTCCCAAGAACCCTCCGTTGCTCCGTGGCTGGGAACACAGCACAGATTCTTCCCAGTCGGAAGAATTCTTCTCAATTCCTACAACACTGCTGGTGCCTGCCCTCCAGCCTTTGCCCAAGCAGGTCCCTCCGCCTAGAATGCCATTTCCCTACTAGCTCCTCAATTGTTACCGAACTCTTCCAAGGCTCCGCCTACAGGCCACGCCCTCCAGGGAGCCGCCGTCAACCCGCAGCCCACGAGCCGCCCCGGTGCCCCGCTGGACCCCGCGATCGGTCCAGGGGGCTCCGGTCCCACCACTCAGCACCTCGTCATCCCCACGCGGTTTTCTGATACCCCACACACAGGTTGGGCGGTGCCTCCTCCGTCTGACCCTGGGCGCTGGGGCAGGACCCAAGGTGGGTGCCGCGACCTCGGGGGAGCACAGCCTGTCCCCCACCCCACTCCTGCCAGTGCCGCGGCCCGGTCTTTGATCCGGCTGCCTCCGCGCCCCAAACCTGATTGGCATCGAATTACGCCGCGCGGCGGAGGGAGATAATGGCGGGAGGCGCGGCAGACATGAAAGAGGGGGGGCGCAGCGGCAGTCCGGGCCGTTGTTAATGACCCAATAAAAAGGAAGAGGGGGGAGAAATAACCCTCCCTTCCATCCCCGCCCCCAAGACAGCGGCCAGTGCACACAAAGCCGCCGCCGACTCGGAAATTACCGCGGCTCAGCCCAGCGCAGCGTGACTGGAAGGGGGTGGGGGGGCGGTGGGATCACCTGGCGGGGAGTGGGAGGGAGGACACACAGTCACAGCCACACACACAGTCACGCAGACGTGCACACATACCGATCCTGTCTTTAATATTTGTGAATTTGTTCATCGTGCATTTTCTGCATTAATTGAGATTTTTTTTGGAAAAATATTGCACTAAAATAATTTTCTTGATTACTAAGAAATTTTGTGCCCATCCTAGTCCCAGCTCTGAAACACAGTTACAGACAGTACTGTTCAGTGACACGCACACACGGCGCCTCATACACACAGATACAGTAAAGACAGCCGCACACAGAGATATAGACACACGGACACAGAGTTACACCTGAAGTCATTGACAGAAACCAACACCGAATAACATGGACAAACACCCAGCAGGGCCTACAGAGATACTCACCTAGAGACACACCTAAAGCTGGAACAGAGACAGACACAGAAAGATACACACACACACACACACACACACACTGAAGGAGCAGGAGGAAACCCACAGAAATATACAAATGCAAGCCATGCAGAGAGAGACACAATGATATGCCCTAAGATCTACAAATACAAACATGCATAGATACACAGCCACACAGCACCCCAAAACACACAAATAGATCTAGGCCACATTAAGGGCACACGGTGACACATGTACCCAAGCACTGAGTCCCTGACACATACCCTATGCCCTCAAGGCCACCCATCTCACACCTTCACTAACAACTGTTCAAATGTGTTCAAGTGGGTTCAGGAGGGCCAGGGGCTGTCTTGACCCATTGCAGAGGCAGAGATGAAGTGGGGTCACTGGCCCACAGAAGCCAGACAACATGGCAATGGGGGAAGGGGTGGGGGTGCAGCTGCCTTGAATCCCAGAGGCCTGGGCAGATTGTTTAAACTGCCAGATTATCAGTGTTATTCATCTCTAAAATGGGGTTCAGCTCCTCTCCAAGGGATTGTGTGAGTCAATAGACAATAGGAAAGTACTAAATGTTGAATACCATTACCATGTGGACTCCCTTAGGGGCAGCCCAGACTCCACTGCACATCTCCCCAGCGCCCGCTAGCATGCACACGCACGCGCGCACGCACACACACACACACACACACACACACCTCCCAATCACTTTACTGCCAGAGAGGTCCCTCTTTAATCTGAGTCCCTCATGCTGTAAGCTAACTCCAATTCTGAGAATGGAGATGGATAGCCCCTCCAAGAAGTCTCTCCTGCTCCAAAACCCAGCACTCTGAGTACCAGGAGTTCTGGTGGGGACCAAATGGACTTCATCATAAAGTCAGGCTCTGGGTCAGACATGCTTTGCTCTGTTGTCTGATTTCAAATCCCAGGTATATAACTTGGGCAAGGACTTGGCCTGGGTTTTGGGTGCCTTCACTGTCAAATGGGTTAACAGTATCAGCATCCAACAGGAGACACTGGGAGGAGAAAATAGCTCTCAGGGTGAGCTAATCGGCCAAGGTAAAGCTGCTAGTCTATTCTGGGATCAGAGGTGAGGGGGTCAGGGTTCATACTTTCCTTCACGCACCAGGACAAAGGCTTTCCCTGCAGCTTCTTCTTAGGTGGACATGGGGATTTTATGAGCCAAACCTCAAGGCCTAATTAATGTAATTAATCACAAGCGTAGCCACAGAGGCCATGGGGACAGCCGGGAGGGAGGTGACAGTCACTTCAGTTACCCAAAAGGATGGGGAAGAAGGAAACAAGACTCTCAGTGGCTTCTCCCTCCTCCATCACCCTGAATCCAGGCTCCCCCAGCCCCTGCTGACCAAACCTCACCCACACCTAGTTTACTGGGTGGGGAAGTCCCTCCTCATATCTAAATCCAGTTTCTCTTGCTGTCGCTCAGGAAGCACATGGGATCTGCCGTCAAGGTCCTGGCTATCCCTAAACAGGCAAGTTATAAAGTCTCCTGGGAGTTAGACCCTGTAACGAGTTTGGCAGGAGGGAGCCTCTCAGAGCCCAGTGTCTGGCCTAGGAGCAAGGAAAGAATAAAGAAAGAAGCTGGTGGCTAGAAGGGAAGGTCCCCTTCTCCCTCTAAGGGGCCTGTGTGTGTGATCCAGTGTGATGAGGCTTGGGGTGGGGGTGGCCAAAGGCTCTGGCCAGGGCTGCAGCAGGAGGGGACAGCCCACTTGGGCAGGGGCGCTGCCGTGTTATAAATCACCCTCGACTCAATTAGAGCCTGTGAAAGGTTGTGCACACCCAGCAGAAAGCGCCGAGCTTGGCAGACAGCCAGCTCCCCACGGGGGGGCGGGGGCGAGAGAGCTGGTGTGTGCCTATGTGTGTGTACACGTGTGTGTGTGACATACTGTGCAGACACACTTGTGTGTCCTTGTGTGTGTGTCTCTGTGTACCTGTTTGTGCCTGTGTGTTCCACATATGCGTGTGTGGGGTGGTGAGCACATATGCCTGTGAATTCTTGTGTGTGCCCTATGCTCACCTATCTTTGTGTGTTTGTCGCTGAGCGTGTCTGTATGGACCTGTTTGTACTGATCTGTGTTGTGTGCACAGCTGTGTGTGTGTGTGTTGGGGCAGACACACTCATGCCCGCATGCACTTGAGCATAAGGATGTACATGGTTTTGTATCCCCACCACTTTGCCGCCGTGCATGTCCCCTTGCCTGTGTACACCCAGGTGTGAGGGCCTAGGTTTGTGACTGTCATGGCGTTGGCCTGAGAGCTGAGCTGGACATGGGGGTGGGGACAAAGAGATATTCTTGTGTGGGGGGAGAGCTCTATGTTTGGGGGGAGACATGGAGAGATGGAATTAGGGGCAGGCAGAGAGAAAGGGAGAGCCAGGCCGGGCCAGGAGGGAGAAACAGACAGATAGGACAACTAAGCTTTCAGGAGAATGGGGGTCTGTGCAGTTCAGATGACCTGCCAAGACCAACAACCTCCAACCCCAAACAGAGAAGCTGGAGGCCAGCCATGCCATGGAGGGTATGCCCTAGTGTGGCCAAGGAATGACCCGAAGTTCCTGCCTCCCTCCCTCTCTAGTAACTAAGGACCATGAGCAGTCACCAATAGCTGAGTCCTGTGCTACAGCCTCCAGCAAGGGTATCTCCCTGAACCCTCACAGACACACTAGAAACACAGGCTACTAGAATTCCCACTTTGTGGGTATGGAAACAGGCCCATTGACTTGTTGATGGCTAACAAGTAATAGAGCCAGACTCTGAACCAGGGTGGGTTTAATTCCAAAGGTCTTACCACATTCATTATTGCCTCTTCCGGAGTTCCCCATGGTCATACTCTGGTAGAAAAGGGGAGGGGAGTGTGTATGTGTGAATGGGGTGAGTATGCCTCCCCATCTCCCTGAGGACTCTCTGAACCCCAAGTTAACGTGCCCCCAGTGCCCAGCATGTAGCAGATCCAAAGAACTATCTATCTGTTGGAGGAAGTTGAGAGCCAAGACATCCTGTTCTGTTCTGAGGTTAAGAGTAGCTGAAAGGTGTTTGGATGGGGTTACCTACAAACCACAGGATGGACACTGGCCACCTCTACCTCCCTCCCAGGAAGGAAGGACTGCCCTTGGCTCCTGAGAAGCTGCAGAGTAGAGGCCTGAGGGCTTCCCAGAACCAGGCTGGGCCCTGCCTCATCTCTAGTCACACACAGAAGTGGGACTACTTGGATGTCTTTCCAGATCAACACTATGTCTCACTTGTGTCTCCTCTACCCAACCCAACCAGCGACAAAGACTTTCACACACACACCCCATTCCCCTAGCAACACTTGGGTCCCTGAATCAGGACGCCTACAGGAGCGGTCTGAACAGGCACCCTTACCCAGGAATCAGTTTGGGACCCCTGACTCAAAAAAGTTTCACCCATCTACAACGGCATTGCTCTGAGGAGTGCAGGGAAGCTAAACCATTAAGTCCTGGGCCTCCCTCTACAGCTTAGAGAACCAGCCGTGGATTCGCACCCGCACCCCCACCCCCAGCAGTCTGCCCCCCATGGAGGGTAAATGCAAACTCATAATGGATTCAGCTTCTCTCCTGTCCCAGCCTCCTGGGAGACCTCCTCCCAAAACCACATTCTGCTCCCATTTACTGACCAGGTGCCAGGAAAGGGAGGTAGATGGCCCTCCCTCAGGGCAGCCTCCAGGAAGAAACCCAGCCATGTGCCGAACATCACCCTGCATCTTCCACAGGCCCCTGCAGGCCCCACATCTGGAACCATTTCAGGCAGGAGAAGCATAGGACTGAGCTGCCCCTCCTTTGATGCTGGGGCTGTGGGGAAAGGTCATGCCCTTTGTGAGGTCGAGGGTCACAATGCATGGATGGCACACCTCCTGAGGATAGGAAAATGGGGGCAAAGTGAGGGAACAGGAATGGGCAGGATGGGGTTGAGGTATTTATGACATGGTGCCCCTCCAACATGTAGGATCAGGGGGACCCCAGAAAGGATCCAGAAAATGAGGAGCATTTAATTAATTTATTTATTTATTTTTAAAAGAAGCTTTATTCCCAATGTGGGGCTTGAACTCACAACCCTGAGATGAAGAATCACCGACTGTGCTCTACAGACTGAGCCAGCCAGGGGCCCCATGAAGAGCATTTTAATCCTGGAGAAAAGGGCAGGGCCAAGTTTTACCCCAGCTAAGCCTCAGTTTGCCCAACGGGAATATTACCTCAGGATTCTGAGAAGGATCCATGGTGAAAGATGTTTTAGCAGGGGCCAGCCCATAAACAATGCTCAGGGCAGGGCAGTAGCTGCTTCTGTTATCATTATTTTGTTCAAAACCTAGCTGCTGGGTGCCTGGGGGGCTCAGCTGGTAAAGCATCTGCCTTCCAGCCAGGTCATGATCTCAAGGTGTTGGGATCAAGACCCACGTTGGGCTCCTTGCTCACCAGGGAGTCTGCTTCTCTCTCTCTCTGCCTATTGCTCCCCCTGCTTGTGCTCTCTCTTGCTCTGTCAAATAAATAAAATCTTTGGGGCACCTGGGTGGCTCAGTGGGTTAAAGCCTCTGCATTCAGCTCCGGTCATGAACCCAGGGTCCTGGGATCAAGCCCCACATCAGGCTCTCTGCTCAGCAGGGAGCCTGCTTCCACCTCTCTCTCTTTGCCTGCCTCTCTGCCTACTTGTGATCTCTGTCTCTCAAATAAATAAATAAAATCTTTAAAAAAATAAAATAAGGGGAGCCTGGGTGGCCCAGAGGGTTAGGCCTCTGCCTTTGGCCCAGGTCATGGTCTGAGGGTCCTGGGATTGAGCCCTGCTTTGGGTTCTCTGCTCAGCAGGAAGCCTGCTTCCCCCCCCCACTCCCCCGGCTGCTGCTCTGCCTACTTGTGATCTCTCTCTCTCTCTGTCAGATAGATAATAAATAAATAAATAAATAAATAAATAAAAACAAAACCTAGCTGCTCCCTACCAAAGCTCTCCACCCAGCTGAGAAGACAGGGTGACCACCCCAAACCAGTCAGGCTATATGGAATCAGACACTGGAATGTCAGGAAGGCAGGATGCTGGAGGGCTGGGCAGTCAGGAAGAACCTCCCAGAGGAAGTGGTATAGGGCTCATCCTGCAGAAACGGGAGAGTCAGGCAAACTGAAGTGGAAGTGAGAAGGGTGTTCCAAGGGAGAGATGGGCTTCAGCCAACCCCTGGAGACAAGAGGGAGCTCTACAGGGCAAGGGGGCCTGAATTTGTGAGAAGGAGAGATAGATCAGACAGAGTGTGGTGGGCATGGGAGCTGACCTGAGGAGAAGAATGAAAAGAGGGGATAGTACCCCATGCCACCTCTGGGGAAGGACTCTTCCCTGAGGTCCACCCCATCCACACCTGCTTTGCATCCCAAGGAAGCCTTTAGGATCTGCGGGGAACCAGTGACACCCACCCCAATATATTCCCCCCAACCCAGGGCTCTGAGAAATCAGGTGGCTGCTTTCTCCTATGTTTATTTATTCCCCTGTTTTGTTTTGTTTTTTTTTTTTTTTTCCTTTTCAGGAGACGATAATTATTCAGATCATCGCGGTGATTTACTCAGCAATCAGAGCCACTCGCTCGATGCAGTGGCCGCAGAGCTGAGACAGACGAGCATCGCCAAGGAGGATGAGGCCGGGGGGCTTAGCTCCCCTCCCTCCCACCCGCCCGGCCTTTGTTCTCTTTGAGGTCTGCACCCAAGCTGCCTAGCAGGCAGTGAAGGCGCCCACCCTGAAGACACAGCAGCAAGCTTGCGGGGTCATGGGAGCCAGTGTGCACCTGTGCATGTCCTGGGGAGTGGTGTGGTGTGGGCTCATGTGTCCCTTGGTACTAACTGACAATGGTGGAGCTCCGCTGTGTGTTTGTATGTGTGTTTGGGGTGGGGGGGTAGGACTGTAGCACTGCCTGAGCATTGAGGTCAGGTGTGTAATCAGAATGTATGCACCTGTGTGATTACCTGGGGCCTGGAGTCTCCTGTCTCTGCAGGCTTGCTCAGAAGTGCAATGGGCAGGTACACAAACGTTTATATTTTAGTCACATAGAGGGAAATGGAGGGGGTCTGGGATTCCTATGCTGAAGCTGTCTGAGGTGATCACGGATGGGACAGGGAGTGAATCCTAGCTTGGTGTCTCTGACTGTGCTAGTGAGAGTAGGGGGGCTGGTGACCAGCTCATATCCAAATGCTGAGTTCTCCTGGGTCAGTGCTAGGGATTCAGGGGTTATGGGGATACAGGTGTGGCTGTGTTCACAGGCATGTACACCCGCAGGGCCCCCCCGTCCGGCCCCCGCCGCCCGCAGGCTGGCGCAGTGACGGTGACCTCATTACTGCCTCCGCAAAGGCCCCTTGAAATCCCTGCGCCGTCGCATTTGGCTGCTCTAAGTGATGGGAACGGCCTGCGCTTCCTGATCAATCGCTTAAAATTCAGGGTCGGCTTGCTCGCCGGAGAGGGCTGCCTGCCAGCCCCACGCACCGCGCTCTACCGCCTCCCCCTACACCCCCTCCTTGCTTTGGGGTGGGGGGGCTGCGATACTGCCGTATTGGAAAACATCCCCGCGCTGGCTGGGGGGCCCGGTGGGGCCAGCGCTGGAAGCCGTTCCACTCGAGCAGATGGCTGTGAAACTTTGGCGGCGAGATAAATTGGGTCTGACGGCGTGAGGCCGGCTCACAGATGGGCGGGATTCTCACGCCGGCCCCCACGTCCGGCCCGGCCGCGGGCAGGGCCGGCGCCACTCAGAGCCCCCTTTGGGCACCCGCCCGGCCAGCCAAAGCCAGCAAAAGCCTTCGGGAGGCCACTCAACCGCCAATAGCCTCTCTCTGCCGCAGGCGCCCTCCGTCACACTCCTTCCGGCCCTAGATCTCCCCAGAGACGAGCGCAGAGGGAGGGGCAGCCCCCAGCCCCCGCCTGGTCACCTCCGCCAAGCTGGCAGCTGGGCTTTCCCCCTCCTCTGCCATCCGCAGAGGCCTGAAGCGTGAAGGTTAACAGCTGGGGGGGAGGCTGCGTCTCCTTCCCTCACCCCCTCTCTGCTGCAGCCCCGCCCACCTGCCAACCCTGGGGATGTCGTAAACAGGGATGTGAGGTGTGTGTTGGGGGGGGGGTGCCGAAGGGAGGGAGAAAAGACAGACAAAGAGAGAAAGCGAAAATGAGCAAGATGCGAGAGAGACCGAGGGACAGAGACAGACAGGCAGAGAAAGAAATGGAGACTGAGATGTAGAGATAGAGACAGAGACACCCACGGAGAGAGAAGGGAGGGAGAGACCTCGGAGCCAGAGAGGAGACACACAAAGAGAGTGGGAGGAAGGCGAAGGACGAGGGGACCAGATACAGGCGGGGACCGCCTCTAGCCGTGGGCGATCGTGGGGGTAGAAGAGCTGAGTTGGGGAGCAGGGCGCGGCCTCAAGCTAACTCCGCCCCCACTATGAGGGCTGCGAGCCACAATGACAGTAGCTGCCCCAGGCCGCGCCCTCCATCCCAACACCGCTTCCTCGCCTCGGTTTCCCCAGGAGTGCGGGCGAAGAGGATGGCGGAAGGGGGGAGGCCTGCACGGCCATCACTCTGCCGCAGAGCCCACCCTGTCGAGCCGACTCCCCGGCGCATCAGTCCAGCGGGCAGATATCGATCCGGTCCAGCCAAGCTCGATACCCGCGGCCTGCAGCCCGCTCTGCAGCGGTCCTACAGAGAGGAGGGGGCTCACTCCCCGTGCCGCCCCCGCGGAAATTCTGTGTCAGAATAAATCCCCGAGAGCCCCGCCCGAACGACGTACTCGCCTCCCCCTGTCCCTAAACGGCCCGGCTTGGCGGGCCAGGCTGCCTGCAGCAGGGGGATGGCCCGGCTGACCACCCCCAGCCCCACCTCCTGCGGGGCACCGGAGGCCAGAGGAAAAAAATCTTTGCTGAGTTGATGAAGTTGAAGTTTCGTAAAGGGCGTGAAGGAGACAGCCAATCAGCGAGCCTTCATTTACATAGGCTCTCTGATTGGCTCTCACGGTGCCTCTTTAGAATGTTACTTTGAAACCTTAAGAAAATGAAGAGAAAAATCCCACTGATGAGAGACTGGGGGAAGTTCAGACCCCCATGGTTCATGTAGGGCCCCCCAAGCCAAGCTCTAAGGAAGGAGCTTAGACATGGTGTCACCCAAGCCTCACAATACATATAACCAACTTGAGGCTGTATGGTTAGGGAGGTGGAGCTTGGCCTGAACCCAGCTCCTGGGCTCCCCTCCACCCACGCCCCGCCCCGCCCCGCCCCGCCCCCTTGCCTGTGCCCACCTCCAGATACCCAGAGGGGTAGTCAGAGGTCATTTCAGACTCGAGGTGGAAAGGAGAAAGGCCTGGCTTGGCTTGGAAGAGTGAAGCCTGGGGTGCAGAAAGTCTTGTCTGTGACAGGTACCGTGTGGGTGGTGTCACCAAGTTCTGAAGGTTCTCAAATAATGGAGCTTCAAAGGTAGGCCGAGTTGGCTCCCTGGCTGACCCCCAGGCCAGCCTGACATTGAATCCTAGACAGGCACACATGAACCCATGTGTGGTGACCGGCTGAAGCCTGGGAGGCCTAGAGGAGTAGATTCACTCTGCAGAGAGTGGGACCAGGCCACCCTCGCAGCGTTGCACTGCCGGGGATCCATGCTCCTGGGCCCAGCATGCCCTGAGTCACTCTGGGGGAGGGAGAGGAGGTCTGGACTTTGGCAGCATGAGTGGAGAACCAGTTTCTGTCCTGAGGCCTCCACTCTGCCCTCCCCCTCCTGCCCATGCTGGGAAAAGGGTCCCCTGGGGTTACCATGTGCAAATCCAGCCCAGCCCACACCCCTCCCTGGGGCCCAGCATAGATGACTCAGACCTGGGGGGAGGGGAGGGTGTCTAACATAGGATGGGGTGGGGGAACAGAATCTGGCTGCAGCTGGAGAGAAAGCCCCACCGCTGTCTGCCTATGGCAAATTGGGGAACAGGTGGGAGAATTCACTCTGGTAGGGCCTAACTCCACCCTAATTCTTTCCCAGTGACATATCCTGGAGACCCAGCTCTGTCACTCATCTCCAAACAGCCTTCACCAGACTCTCAAGTATACATGAAGGACAGGCTGTGCCCGAGTCCCCAGTGTAGTCACTACTCCTACAACAGGTTACGCAAACACCCCTGTGGGCCCTTGGGCAGTAGCAAGAGCTGTTTTTCAGAAGACCCAGGGACTGAACAGCCAATGCACAGACACCTGCCAAGCCCCAGCGCTCAGCCCGCTAACATGCCAAACTTACTGTGTGACCTTGGGCACAGCTCATCCATCTCTGAGCCTCAGGCTTTTCTGGAAGGCTATGCTTTCCTAAACATAATGTTCTCGGTGGAGGGCAGTTGCAGAGAAACCCTGGCAGGAGGGCAGAATCCAGGAGGGGCCTGGGAGGGCCTGCTCAGAAGCCCTGCCGGTCTAAGAGTCAAGTGGGATAGGGACGAAATTGCCAAGTCCCACAGTTCTCCCCAGTTCTTGGAATCTCATCTCTCCTCCTAATTTCCTGCCTACCTCATACATATCAGGCCAGGCTGGGTCTGGGCAGGAGTGGGGAGCTGTATGTGCTTGCGTGTTTTCATGAGTGTGCATGTATACACACATGGGGAGAGGGTGAGATCCTCCCTCCCACCCACCCCCCCAACCACTGCCGCCATTGCCCTCTGAGAAGCGGAGATAATCCCTCGCCATCTGTCTTGTGTTGCTAACCCGCTCAGCCCTGTGGACAGCTGCCCGGGCCACAGCTCCGCAGAGGAGCGGGTGTGGGGCGTCAGGGGAGCTAGCTAGCTCTCAGGCCCTGGCAGCAGACACACTCAGTCCTCCCACTCTGCTCACTCCACTCACTCTACTCTACCTGCCTGCCTGTACGGAGGGAAGAAAGTGAGGCCAGAGAGAGGACAGACAGGACTTCCTTCATTCCGGCTTCAGACCACGAGAGAAGAGGAATAGAAAATTCTCCCTGGTCTGGGGGCTGGGGACTGACCCTCCCAAAATGCAGGGGGAAGGACAGGGTGACCTGCTGGCTTATCTCCTATGAGCCCTCTAAAAACGCATGCATGCATGTCCCTCTGATGGAAAGGGGACAGTAGGAACAAGTCAGGCCTTCTGGGCCTGGGAAGAGGGAGGAGGAGCCGTCTCCCCAGCCTTTGGCAGGCCAGTGGCCAGGCCTCTGAGTGACCCACTTCCCAGGGCCACAAGAGAGCCTCATAGGATATTTGGTGGGTAATGCTTAGTGTGTGGGCCCTGCACCCCAAGTTCTCATGACCACCATAATCTCCATTGTTTTCATGAGGAAATTGAGGCTCAGAGAAGGAAGTGACTTGCCCAACTCACTCCAGTGTGGGAAAGAGCTTGGATTTGGACCCAGCCATCAGGCTCCAGCAACCCTCCCTCAGTACCCAGTTCCATCTGGCCCCTGCAGCCATCAAGTCTCTCATTTGCCTCAACTCCCCTACATGTAGCTCTGCCCCATGCAGCTCTGAGATTCTTCCAGCCCAAGCCAGGTGATCCCCTTCCCAGGGGCATGGTCCCTGCCCATCAGACAGGGTGTCAGGCCATGCCAACCAGAGCCCGAGGGAGGATGAAGCTGTGGGGTTGAGTGTGGCCCCCACCCAGCCCTCTCCTGTCAATCAGCTCTCACCCCCCTCTACACACACCACACCCCAACTGAGAGGGCACACACTCGGCCAGCCACACAAACAGGTACTCAGGCACACATGAGTAGGTAAACACAGTCACACATACAGTGCTTATATACATACAAACTCTCAGATACAAACACAAACTCAGGCAACCACCCACATCCTCACACTGGCACACAGACCTCACCACGCACAGCAAAGCTCACACGCAGACCACCGCCAGCCTCCACACTGCAGGCTCCTAGTTCGTCCATTCCACTCCCGTTCCCCAGGTGCCCCACTTTGCGACACACCAGACAGGAACCTTCCAGGAAGGCCAATGAGGAGGGAGGAGTGGGGGTCAAGCAGACAGAAGTCTGCTCTGTCTCTCCTGACTCTGGGTGGGGGCCCTTCAGCAAGAGTGTCAGTGGACACCTGCCCCCTCCCCAGGCCCCCTAAGACTTGGAGGGCTGCCATCTGGCCACAGATCTAAGAGAACAGTCTCCCATCTCTTACCTCCAGGGCCTCCCAGCTTCCCCTGGATCCGGGGGAGGAAAGGGGCAGTGAGACGGAACTGCCTGTCCTCTGAGGGTCTCAAGTCATCAGGAAATGAGACACACCAGGAATAGTCTGACAGTGGTCTGAGCCCCACAAGGTGGTGGACTCCAGCCCCCGTCCTTGACCCAACCTCTCCCAAACCTCTCCCCCTTGTACCCAACACTTAAGGAACTCTGGAAGTAGAGGTGAGCTGCCTCCTCCTTCTCTAGGTTGGAATTTGACTCCCAGGTCCCTGTGTGCTCTTAGCCAGAGGGACCCCAGCCCTGAGCCTGTGCCTGAGGGAGGCCCAGTTCCAAGCCAAATCACACACTCCATCACATGCTCACACCCGCATGCTTGCACACTCGTGTGCAACCACACACTCTCTCTCATTCTCAGCCACACTCACACTCTCGAACGCTGTCACACTCACGGCCACACCTGAACAAAGCTGAAGTTCTGGGGCCCTGAGTCAGCAGAGCCCTGGCAGAGGCTCAGAGGCTGGTGCTGACAGCCTGGTGTGCAGGGGGAGGGGAGGGGCTGCCACAGCGGCCTGGAGGGTCCTGAATAATTCAGGGTGGTGGCTGCTGTGGTGGCAGGAGCCTGTCAGCTGTAGGGAAATCTTGGTGGCTGGATTGTTCTGGGAAGATGGCTCCTGGTGTTCTGAGAAGAGTCAGTCCTGACTGGAGTCTCACTGAACTCACAGAAGCCTTCTCATACCTGCTTTAACTTTGAATCCTCTCCAGGAGCCTGCACAGCACTATAGCCCCATTTCACAGATGAGGAAACTGAGGCTCGGAGGATAAAGAGATTTACAGAAGGTTGTAAAGCAGGGGTACCCAGGCGCCTGCCTGCAATCCTCTCCCCATGTACACACACATCCCCACAGCCTGGAGAGCTTCATCTGGTCATTCTGCCCAGATGCAGATGAGAGACAGACCCCAGCCATCCGAGGACATTCTGGAGCATGCGTCCAGGAAGTACCCAGGCTCAGAGCACAGCCAGTGCTCAGCTGCTGCCTCGTGAACGGGGACACTGTGTAGGGGTGGCACACTATAACTCAAGGCCATGCCTCTACCACTAGAGAAGAGACATCTCTGAGCCTCAATGTCCTCATCTGCAAGACGGGCATGAAGCGTTATCGACCTCACGAGATGTTGGTAAGGACTGACTGGGAAAACACAAGTCAAGCCATCAGCATGGGAACAGGCCTGCAGGAAGGGCTCCATGTTACAGCGAAGACATGCGAACCCTTGCCACAAAGAGACAGCCACACAGCAATGGTGGTCCGTGTGTTCAAAGTCCTCTCTGCCTGGGGCACCTTCCCCTCTCTCCTCTGCTGTCACTGCATTTCTCCTCTTCAAGGCTGAGTACATCTGTCACCTCTCTAGGACAACAGCATGGTTTCCTGCCATACCCTGCTCCCCTCGGTGACGTTCCCCCTCCCCCTCCCCCTCCCAGGCACTCAGGCTGCTGGCCTTGGGTGCTTAGAGTGGTCCCAGGCTGTTTGAGCTCACAGCCTGCACACAGTAGGCCTTGAGGGCCTCCTGCTGGACAGACAGCCCCACACTGTGTCAGCACACAGCGACTGGCAGTTAGGGTGCTTCCGCAGTTAAAATAAACCTCTGAGGTCATGGGTCTGTTCTCTCTGTAAAAACAAAAATATCCAACAGCTCGTGTCTGGTGAGACCCGCAGCAAAAGACCAGACGTGACTGCTTCACCAGCCGGAGGCCAAGCATCAGGCTCCCAGCCAGGTCCCAACGTAAAGAGGCACCTGCCCAGGCCCTGGGGTACCAACACCCAGAGGCAGTTAGCACGTGACTCCTGTGCCCCGTGGGAAAGGCAGGCACTCCATCCCCACAACCCTGAGCTCTAAGGAGAGTAGGGAGCATTCTCCATATTTGATTCAAAATAAAAACCACAGTAAACCATAGACCCAAAACTTATACGTCGGCTGAAATTAAAATAGATTCTTGCTACGTTTTCTGGTTTCAATATTCTGGATCAGTTCATGGAAGCTGAATCAGGCGATTTGTCTGTCCCTCCTGTTTTGTTTCTGTTGTTGCCCCTGCTTTACTAGGATCTCAGCACATGTTCCATCTCCCCTCTGGAGCAGAGCCCAACTGGGTCCGGGGGGTCCCCTAGCCCTGCGCGCATGAGACTCATCCCCCCCCCAGGAGCCTGCCAGCACCCCCTGGCCCCTCCCTCTTCCGGGGAACCTTGCGGCTGGGCCCGTGCCTGCGGCGAGTCTCACCCCAGTATTATTTTAGTCGCAGACAGACACGAGGCAGATGGTGACAACATCCCTTCCCCGCTCCCCACTGACGAGCTGTTGCAGCCCTGAAGCCTGAGGGTTCTTCTCCCTCAGGAATATTTCAATCCCGACTCGGTGGCTAAATGCGGCTGCTCTTGTGAGCCGTGGGCACATCTGCTCCTCCTCCTCCCTACCCCCTACCCATTTTCCTGGGACTGAGTAGAGAGCCCTGGGGAGGCCCTGCCAACTTCCAGCTCTGCCCAGTCCCCCCAGCTGCCCTACTGTGCGCCAGGCACTGGCCCAGGAGCACTGTACCACTGGGAGAGGCAATGATTGTGCCCACTTTACAGATAAGGAAGCTGAGGCTCAAAGTGAAGGTCACAGAGCCAGCGATGAGGTGTCCCCTTGGGTCCCGTGCATCCTAGAGACACAAGGCGTACCCTCCGCTCCGCTCCTACACCTGAATCTCTACCTGACCACCTTTCTGCACAACCTTGAGGTACCACCCCAAGCAAACCACCTTCCCTGTGGAACTCCTAGGAGCTGATTTAGTTGCTACACCTACTCTCCCACATCAGCCACTACAGCCTGGAGCTCAAGGCTAGCCAAGCATCATCAGCCCAGCACCTCACCCTGCTTGTCCTAGCTCACCGGACGCACAGACAGTAATGGTGAGAATCAAGGGCAGGGGGAGGGGTTCCGGCATGGGATAGGCCTGGTTTCCAGTCTCAGCCTTGCTGTGACTCTGGGAGTATCACTTAACTTCCCAGGATCTGCTCCATCATTTGTGAGACACACAGCAGCAGCCTCTCCTTTCTGGGCTAATTCAGTGAGGCGAATGCTATATTCCCAGTACCGAAAGCCAGGCCCAGAACAGAGCACACGTCCAATAAACATCTGCTGAATGAATGACACATGGAATGAACTTAGCACCAGGCCTGTCTCAGTGGGGCTGGTCCTCCCCGCAGCCCTAGCCTTGGGCCCAGCAGCACCTGGGGCCAGCTTTGCCTCTGTGGTCCTTTATGAGCTGAAGTTGGCCACAAGGGTCAACCTGAGTGTGTCTCTGGCAGGAGGACAGGCCCAGGGCACCTGGCCACCACGACTTGGCTCTAGTGCCAGCAAGGTGTGGAAGGTGGGCTGAAGATGTTTGGGTTCCCTCACGCCCCTTAGCCAGCCACCCATCCTGCCTGGCCAGGGGCAGGAAAGCTGGACAGGGGCTCTTTGAGGGCTTGTGATGCTCTCTGGGCCAGTGAGGACGGCCTTTCCCAGTCAGACCTCTGGGCTGTGGACTCCCTGTCCAGACATGGTCTCCTCCCCCAGCGCCTCAGCGGGCCTTCTTCTGGGGCTGGGCCAAGATCTACAGACAAACCATCGCACAAAAACACATGCCTACCACAGTGACCCTCGCACCCCCAAGAGATCTACAAAACTATACACACATACATGCCACCCAATGAAGACACAAAAGCAAACACATGCATGACCCAATGTACATGACAGCTTATACAAGCTCACAAACACGTGTGCTGCAGTCACAAGCAACACAGCACAAGACACACCTACACGCTCCCACAGCACAGCTGTGAACACGTGTGTGGCACAGCCATCAAGGCCCAGGCCCCCACCCAGGAGCACAGATGTGCACGGCAAGACATGGAGGCCTGTCTTGCAAGAAACTGAGGTCCAGCTCCTTATGTCAGACCTGGCCAGGACCTGAGTTTCTGCAGCTCAGGGGGCCAAGGGAGGGCAGGGACACAGGCCTGCTGCAGGAGAAGAGCAGGCCAGGCTTGGAGTGGGGAGAGAAGGCAGTCCTGTGTCCAGTGTCAGCTCTGAAGACCCCACTTTCACAGCACTGGGGCCAAGGCCCTCATACCACATGGACACACCCCCAACACCAATCCCACCCCTCCGCAGCCACCTCTACCCAAGTCACCGACACATTCATGCCTGGTTCAAGAAACTTTCACAAAAGCCAAACCAAAGGAAAAGAGAAGCTGACTGTCAGTGCAGAAACCCATGGAAACACTCTTCAGCAGGGAATTCTGGTCAGGAGACCACACTCTGCCAGTCATGGTCACGAAAGGTAAGTCTGACTGAGTAGCCCTATGTTAACCCTACCCTAAGGACACAACCCTGAGGACAGCTGGCTTGCAAAGGCCACCTGATGAGGCCCAGGGGCCTCCTTATCTCTGGGCACATTTCATCTGCTGCTTTGCCTGTCCACCCATCCGCAAGTTCCGTGGTGACGTTGCCTGGGGCTGGCATTCGAGGCCCTTGTTATCGGGCCTCACCCTGTGTTCTTTTCCCTAGGCTTTTGCCAATGCTGTTCCCTTCACCAAGAATGCACCCCCAGGTGCCCACCCCCCACATTCTGGCACTCTGCCCATTCATCAGAGCTATGTCACCTCCCCTGAGAAGCCTCCCCAGTGCCTGCCAGGGAAAAAAAAATTCTCACTCCAGTGCTGGAATGAGAGATGAAGACCCATGTGGGCTTCCACTGGGCCTCAGTGTCCGAATCAGTGAAATACATGTAAGATGCGCTTATCACAACTGAGAAACAAAGTGAGGCCGATTAGTCTAGTGTAGCAGTTCTCAAAGCAGGGTCCATGGACCCCTGGGAGTCTCCAAGATCTTCTCGGGGTAGGTGAAATCAGAATGATTTTACCAATAATACTGACATTAGTTGACCTTTTTACCGTGTTGAGATTGGCACTGATGGTGCAAAACCAATGGTGGGCAAAACTGTTAACTGCTTTAGCCCAAATCAAGAGGGTAACACCAAATGATACTAGGAGTCATTATATTTGTCAGTGTTAGAAACTTCCATCAAAAAAACAAAAAATAGGGGCGCCTGGGTGGCTCAGTGGCTTAAAGCCTCTGCCTTCAGCTCAGGTCATGATCCCAGGGTCCTGGGATCGAGCCCCGCATCGGGCTCTCTGCTCAGCAGGGAGCCTGCTTCCTCCTCTCTCTCTGCCTCCTTGTGATTTCTGTCTGTCAAATAAATGAATAAATCTTAAAAACAAACAAACAACAACAAAAAAAACAACACAAAAAAAATAGCTAGATTTCACTTAGGAATGTCCTTGTTGGGGTCACTGGCTAGCTCAGTCTGTAGAGCATGGGAAGGAAGAAAGAGAAAGAATATCCTTGTTGAAGTGAAGCAATAAAATTAGGGATTGTATTAAATCTCAGCCCTTCAACGCCAAGGCGGCTCAGTCATTAATTGTCTGCCTTCAGCTCAGGTCATAATCCCAGGGTCTTGGGATGGAGGCCTGCATTGGGCTCCCTGCTCAGCGAGAAGCCTGCTTCTCCCTCTCCCACTCCTCCTGCTTGTGTTCCCTCTCTCGCTGTATCTCTCTCTGTCAAATAAATAAATAAAATCTTTAAAAAAAAATCTCACTCTTGTGTACACATCTATTTAATGTTGTGTGGGGGAAATTCACACAGAGGACAGTAACATACCACAACAAGATTTTTGCCTCCAGGAAAAGCAATTGTGCAGTTGTTTCGGTTACAAGCTGAACTAGCTGCTTTTTCTATGGAACCCCATAAAGAAAGACAGACAAACTTTAGACTAGGATATTCGGCTGATATTCTCTCAAAAGTAATCAAGTGAGCCTGTCACTTTAAGGAAAATAACTACAGTATTTATTGCCAATGACAAAATTCTATTTTTTTGTAAGCAAAAATCTGAATTTGGGAATACTTGAATAGGTCAGCATAAGCTTGACCACTTCCTGATGTATTTCTGATGAAATCTGTGGTGTGACTATTGTGGGATGTGGCTATTAAATATCATATAATGAAATGTGTTAACCTTTGAGACATTTGCATAAACTAGCAAACCCATGTTCTCTAAATGACCACTGCATGATGTTATAAAATCATGCGTGGGCAAGAGATCCACTTTAAGTGCAGGATAGACAAATGGACTTTCATGTAACAGAATATGAAAAGTTCATTGATAAGGTTTCAGATTCTACATGGCAACTAACCTTTAAGAAACTCCCACCTGTCAAGTTTTGGTGTAGTATCAAATTATCTGAAAAGGCTAAGAAAATACTCCTCACTTTTCCAGCCAGAGATGTGTGTGAGACCAGATTTTCCTCACGCATTCAACAGAAAAACAAACATACCACAATAAATTGAAAGCAAGAATAGATACTAGGCTCCAGCCCCAAGGGGCCTGTTTGTTCTATTAAGCCAGATATTAATGAGATCACAAAAATGTAAAAACAACGCCACTCCTCCTGCTAATTTTGTTTTGTTCCAGAAAATAATTATTTTTCATGAAAGTATATTATCTATGTTAACACATAATGAACGGCGACCGTCATTTTAAAATAAATGAATAAATACATGTTCTTCGATTTTCTCAGTTTTCATTTCTAATATGGCAAATCTTTTTTTTTTTTAAGATTTTTATTTATCTATTTGACAGACAGAGATCACAAGTAGGCAGAGAGGCAGGCAGAGAGAGAGGAAGGGAAGCAGGCTCCCCGCTAAGCGGAAAGCCCAACATGGGGCTCAATCCCAAGACCCTGAGATCATGACCCGAGCCGAAAGCAAAGGCTTTAACCCACTGAGCCACCCAGGTGCCCCTAATATGGCAAATCTTGATGCCTAGAACCCACTTAAACAAAAGCTCTTCAGGGCCCTCAATAATTATTAAGCCTGCAGAGGTTCTGATAACAAAAAGGTTGACAACTGCTGGCCCAGCGCTTCCACAGCAGGAAAAACTAGGGGTAGATGTGAAGAAACATCTGGATGGGCAGATACAGGCAGCAAGCAAAAGGAGCTATCAGAGATGGTTCCTTTGAAGAGGTCCCAGCCCAGGGCCTTGAAGTCCAGGCAGAGGGGCAGAAGGCGGGGACTTCAGAGTGAGGGGTTCTGGCAGAGGTTTCTGGGAGTCCCTACTTCCCTCTGCTGCCCCCATAGGGGTGGTGGGTATGTAGGGGGAGGCCGCAAACACCCAACAGACCTCCCTGTACACAGGCTGAGACCCCCCCCCACCAGAAGCTCCAGCCCTCCCCAGATGCCTCCAGCCTCCTCCACCCCCACCCCCTACGAAAAGGATTTAGGCCTAAAAATTATCGTCACCGCTTCACAGCAGACAATACAGAGGGGACATTATGTGCCAAGAGAGAGGCCTCGTTGTTGCTGCTGCCGAGGGACAGCAGCGCTCTGTTCTGAGCAGGCCAGGGGCTTCTGTGCGGTGGCCCAGACCCTCACTCAGAAGCACATCCTCACCCCAGCATACACTCGCAGACTCACCCAGGGTACCCCTCAGGCACATGCTGGGGCCCACAGCAGCCTTCCTGTACACACAGCTCCCACCCACTAAGTGCCCTGGGTCCTTACTGCCAGCGCCACCACCCCACACACACACACCCATGCGCTCCACAGCACAGGTATCCTCCCGCAGGGAACCCTGGTGGGGGTGCAGGGGACAAAAGGGAGCCCCACTGGGAACCCTGAGGACGCCCAGCCCACCCCGCCCTGCACCGCCTGGACAGGATCACAGGGCACTGAAACCAGCAGCCTAGGCTGGGCCAGACCTGCCTAGACCCACGGAGGGACACAAAGGCTGCCTTGTTGCTTTGCCAAACCCTCCTGGCTCTGGAGAGGGAGGGAGGAACCCAGGCAACTGGCACCCCTAACCCCAACTTCTGGGCTGGCCCTGGAACAAGACTGGACTTTAACCCTAGAGGCCACCACCCATGCTGGGGCCAGAGGGCAAGGTGAGGACAAAGGGAACCTCCTGATAAGACGGTCCCAAGGAGGGTCCCCCAAGCCCTGAGCTTATAGTCGACCCAAAGTCTTTGTTTTTCGTCTGGGGGCAGGGATCTCTCCCTCCCAACATTTGCTCAGGTTAGTCCCTCAGCCTAGAACTGCCTCCCTCCTCCCCTTGTCTGGGCAAGTTTTCATCTTCCTTAGGGTATTGTTCAGAGAGCATCTCCCAAGCCCTCCTGCCCCCAGAGCTTTCCTACCAAACAGGGAGCTCCAGATGTCCACAAGTGAATGCCCAGCACGGGCCAGGCAGAGCGGGTCTTACAGGCCACCACCCCAGGACTGGCAGAGGAACGGGTGAGAAGGTGTGGCCGGGCCAAGCCTGACCAGCCCGAGTCCACACCATGGCAGCGGACGGGATGGGCGGGGAGTCACCAGTTCCAAGTTTCAGCCAGCCATCAGTCCCCTCCACCAGGTGACACAGAGCAGAGTTCCTTGGAGACTACTTTCTCACATCCGGACCTTTGTTCTCTTTGCCGAAGACACTCTTTCCCATCGATCTGTTTGCCAAGTCTTACTCATCAAGCGGCAGCAGTTTTTATTTTTTATTTAATACGTACAGAACACTTACTGTGTGGCAGGCACTATTCTAAGGGATATTTACAGCAATTAACTCATTAAATCCGCACAACACTTTGAGGTAGGTACTATTATTATTTCCAATTTTTTTAAAAGATTTTATTTCTTTATTTGACAGAGAGAGACATCGAGAGAGGGAACGCAAGCAGAGGCAGGGGAGAGGGAGAAACAGACCTCCTGTTGAGCAGGGAGCCCGATGCAGGGCTCTATCCCAGGCCGCTGAGATCATGAACTGAGCCAAAGGCCAATGCTTAACAACTGAGCCACAGGTGTCCCAATTTCTTTTTTAAGATTTTACTTTTAAAGCATCTCTACACCCAATGTGGGGCCCCATCCCTGAGATCAAGAGCCGCAGCTCTACCGACTGAGCTCACCAGGTACCTCTTATTATTCCCATTTTAAAGATGAGGACAGTAAAGCACAACAAGGTTAAGGAACTCTATCAGGGGGCACCTGGGTGGCTCAGGTGGTTTAGCATCTGTCTTCGGCTCAGGTCATGATCCCAGAGTCCTAAAAACGAGTCGTGCATCAGGTTCTCTGCTTGACGGGAAGCCCACTTCTCCCTCTTCCTCTACCGCTCACCCTGCTTGTGTTCTCTCACTCTCTCTGTCAAATAAATAAATAAAATCTTAAAAGAAAGAAAAAAAAAAGGAACTCTATCAAGGTTATACTGCTAGTTAGCGCTGGTATGAATAATAGGAACCCAGTAAGTCACTTCCAGGCAGTCGACCATGACTTCTTACCCAGAGCAGGGGCCTTTGCTGTGTCTCTGATCTCAGACCTATCCCTCTCGGTGAGCCCCTCAAGGGCTTTCATAAGAACATATTTTGGGGGACGGGGCTGGGGGCAGGTCAAGGGGTCCACCCCCTTGCACAATATGTGGGCTATGGGGGATCTCGAGAAACACTGTTGACTAAAAAACTGAAGACAGCAAGGCCGGACTTCCAGTGCCCAAGGGCAGAGAAGGTAGAGGCTGCCCAAAAAGGCTCAAGGAGTTCTCTCCCTTTCTGACATCCCACACCATCTGCTTTGTCGCTCACTCCAAAGCCTCTGTCCTCCTCGGGTGCATGGGCCTACAGAACACTGATGAGGGGAGGAGGAAGCTACCGGGCCTACAGGGCCACCTCAAGGCCCAGCTGCTCCCAAATCTCCATGTCCCTCCAGGCAAAGGGTCCATTAAAATTCTTAGGCACCATGAACCAAAAAGATAAGAGTCTTCACAGGGTCTGCTGTCCCCGTTCTCTCATCTGAATCTGATTTTCCAAACTATTGGGTAGTTTCCCTGGCTCCTAGCCAATGTTTACAAACTGATGCTCAGACCCCAACCATAGAGAGGGACATGAGGGCACCCAGTGGACCAGCCAGCCTGCAGGGACCTCCACACTCAAGGGTTGCCCTCTGGACAGAGTCTCTTCTTCTGAAAAGCTCCATTTCCATTAGTTGTGGCCCAAAAAGGAGACATAATCATTGGCTGTCTCTGTACTTCTGAAGTAGGGTTGATGCCATTCCCTAGAAAAATAACCCCCAAGATGGCAACTACTCGCCCTTAGTCTTCCCAGCTTGGAAACAGAACTGACAGGTGCTCGGAAGAATGGGTAGGAAAGGCTACAGGTCCTTAGGGAAGAGGGCCCCACTGGCCTTCTAAGGAGAGCCCCTTGGGTGGCTCAGTGGTTTAAGTCTCTGCCTTCGGCTCAGGTCATGATCTCAGGGTCCTGGGATCGAGCCCCACGTCGGGCTCTCTGCTCAGCAGGGAGCCTGCTTCCCCCTTCTCTCTCTCTGCCTGCCTCTCTGCCTACTTGTGATCTCTCTCTATCAAATAAATAATCTATAAAAATCATTTAAGGAAAGCCCCTTCCCCCACCTCAAAGTAGATTTCCCAGCCTGCCCCTGGCTCAGCCCACCTTTCCACTGATGCTATTCATACCTAGGCTCTGGGAAGGTGGTTGAAAACAAGGCCTCCTTCTGTGAGGAGAGGGGGGGGGGTCTTCTCTCACCCCCCATCCCCAGCCACTAAAAACACCAAGTTTCCAGGGAATTTGCTTTATAACCAAGGAAGGCCGGGGATAGTAAGGTGCTTGACAGAGGGCACCCCCAAATTGCAACTTAGGAAGGACTTCAGGCAGCTGTCTGTTTGGAACGGACCTGGAAGCTTGGCCTGAAGCTGCACGTGCAGCCACTAACTGTACTTAAATACCAGGTTACAGATCAGTGAACTTTTCCCAAAGTGCTTTACATCAAATGAAGAAAATACCAGTTGCCCATATCAAAAAATTAATGATGATGATAGAGATGCTGTGGGCACCAAGTCATTACCCCCTCTCCCACCAGGTTGGGGGTAAGGGCTGTCTGGACTGAGGGAGGCCATACCCCTTGGAAATGTAAGTCTACCTCAACTTCTACTGAAAAAATATTCTCCAAGCCACAGAACACTGCGCTGCACCTGGGAGGGAAAGCGACGTGATCAGACACTACTCATGGCCTTAGTTGAGCACCAACTGGCTGGCGGACAGACACTCTGGATGCCCTTTTATGACCACTCTACAAGGGAGCATTGAATTACTGTATTTTCCCTATGCCCCACTTTACAGATGAAGAAACTGAGGCTTACAAAGGTTGTTGCCCTCCCAAGACTGCAGTGTCAGTATGTGACAGAAATGAGACTAGAATCTAAATCCTGGACTGTCATACTCCAGTTCCTGGGCACACAAGTCATGTGTGATAAGGGCCCAGAGATGGGGCACCTGGGTGGCTCAGTGGGTTAAGCCTCTGCCTTTGGCTCAGGTCATGATCTCAGGGTCCTGGGATCGAGCCCCGCATCGGGCTCTCTGATCAGCAGGGAGCCTGCGTCCCCCTCTCTCTCTGCCTATCTCTGCCTACTTGTGATCTCTCTCTGTGTCGAATAAATAAATAAAATCTTTTTAAAATAAATAAATAACTAAGGGGCGCCTGGGTGGCTCAGTGGGTTAAAGCCTCTGCCTTCAGCTCAGGTCATGATTCTGGGATCCTGGGATCGAGCCCCACATTGGGCTTTCTGCTTGGCAGGGAGCCTGCTTCCTCCTCTCTCTCTCTCTCTCTCTCTCTCTCTCTCTCTGCCTGCCTCTCTGCCTACTTGTGATCTCTGCCTGTCAAATAAATAAATAAAATCTTTAAAAATAAATAAATAAATAAATAAAGGACCAGAGAATAGCCCCAATAGGACTGTGGGATGTAAGAGATAAGGGGCAGTCTCCATGTTTATGAGAATAAACACGTGACTTCACGGGGGAGGAAGAAGCTGACCTAAACCATGGAGAATGGTTAGGGTTACAACAAAGAGATGAAGAGGGAAGGGACTCCAAGCAGAGGGAACAGCACATGCAAAGGCTCCAAGGTGGGAACCTGTGCAGCATGTTTGGGGAACAGCCAAGGGGCCGTGTGTTTGGTTGGTGGAGCAGAGGATCACGGGAAAGTGGGTCAGGAGCAGGTAAGAGAGGGATGCAGCCACAGGGGAAGCAGTGGAGCTTAATGGTTCAGGCTGTGAGTTTGAATCCTGACTGCCACTGACCAGCTGGGAATCTTGGACAAGTCTCTTCCCTTCCCTGAGGCTCAGTTTCCATATCTACAAAATGGAAATAATAAAGGTATTCACTTAATAGCATTGTTCTGAGAATTCAGACAGGCACTCTGCCCAGCCTAAGAACTGACAACTGTTGTTCTTGGTACTGGGCCTTGGGGAGCCACTGAGGGCTCCTAACAGGGAGAGGGACTAACGTAAAGCTGGACAAGGAAAGGACTGGCACCACAGCTCATAACTTACCACAAATCAGCCCCAGGGCTCAGGAACAGTGAAACCAGATCACTGGACGCAGGCCAGCCGTCCCACCCAATGTTTCTTTGACATCTCCTCTTTCATCTTTAAAGAATCTTATGAATTTCCCTATGAGCAATCCATGCTTGTTTCTAATAAAAATAATGTATTCAATTACTGAACTCTCCTCCCGGTAAGACAGACATTCCAGGAAGCAGAGCCATGTACGCAGCCTGCCCGCCAGCCACGGACACAACCAGGCCCCAGGCTGAGCGCATGGCCTCACAAGGGGAGGGCTTGGCTGGAAGAGCCACGCCTCTGAAACACACTCTCCTCCCACCGCAGCCCCAGCCCCAACAGAGCTAGATTTAGAGAAAACTTGCTGAACCACGGATGGGCTCTCTTCATCCCCAAACTCAAGTGTCACCTTACCTAACTTTTTACAGAGGTCTTCCCTGACCACTGGATCAGCTGGGTAAGTCGGTCCCATCACCTTATGTTAATGCTGGCCTAGCACTCTGCCCTTACACTGTCCAAGTGTCTGTTACGAGGCTGTGTGTCTTGCCTAACCAGAAGGGATGTTCCAGGAAAGCAGGACTCAGTCCTATGCACTACTGGGTTCCCACCATAGGACAGTGCCTGGCACATAGGAGGTGCTCCATAAATACTTACAGAAAGAGAGAAGGGAGGAGCAGGGAAAGAATTAATAAGGAACAAAATCTGCATTTTTGCTCCCAAGACTAAGAGGTTCCTTTGAAGACTCTGTCACCAGTCCGTGCAATGGGCGGGGCCCAGGGACCAGCATGGACACACTAAGATTCCATCCCCTCCCCGCAGCATTGTCACAGGCCTGCCTCTGGAGCTGCCCTTCCCTACCCCACACCCCATCTCAGAGAAACAGAAATTAATTTCCCTTTGGCATAAACTGATTTTGATGAGCCCAGTCCCCGGCGATTCATCATCGACCTCTCGGGGAGCACTGCAGGGAACGGCGGGTGGCGGCATGACTTATGGGCCTCGCAGCTCCAGACATCCAGCTGCTTCTGATGGCTCCGGACACCTCCAGCCCCCCTAAATCAACAGCAAGGGAACGACCTGGAGAGCTGCCCAGCTTGTCCTCAGGCTCGGCTGGTGCCCCTGGCAGGCGCCTCCCAGGTCAGGGGGCGCAGGCTGCATGGAAGCGGGTGACTTCATCCAGGCTGACTCACCCGCCGCCGCTGCTGCCGCCAGCCACTGGGGATGAACTGCAAGAGGGAGGTGGTGGTGGAACTCTCCAGCCTGGGACTTCTTCAGGGGGAGGAATCCCCACCCTCCCTCTGCAGCCCCAGGGCTTCCCCAAACCCGACTGTGCCCCTACCCCACCCCCAACCATCATCCCAGGATCCACAGTAAGTTCCTACAAATAGTCTAGGCCCTTGGTTCAGTCCCAGCCAGAGGACGTCTGCGGCCCATGCCCAGGGCCCCTCTTACCAGCCTTACCAGGTAAAATGGACTGACTCTTAACGCCTAAGATTCAGTTTCTTCATATATAAAATGGGCACAGTGACGCCTACTCCACCTACTGCTCAGAGTCTTAGGCAGATCTGATCGATGTGCCAGGGTCCTAGAGATAGGAGAGTACCACATGGAAGCAGGGATGGAAGCCGGACCAGGGGATCCCACACAGCGCGGTGGAAACCAGACCTCTTACCCTGGCCTGCAGTGCCCCAAATCAATGCCCTGTCCTCCCCGCTACCCTCTCACACTCCCTGCTCGGCCAGTCAGCCTTCTTAAATTCGTCAGATGGGCTGTTCTCTTGCCATCTTCAGGCCTCTGGCTCTAGGCTGTTGTCTCAGCATCCCTCCCAACCTCTTCGTGCGGGGGGCCAAATCGTTCACAGCTTAAACCTCACTTCCTCTGGGAACCTTTTCCTAGCCCCAGTGTCTGTGTCCCCACAGTCTTGCTATTCCCGTATATTATCACAGTGTCTCCCACGTGCCTCCCAGAGGCTGCCCTTGATCTCCCCTACATCCCTTGACCCCAGCCCAGTGCCTGGTTGAGGGTAGTAGGTATTCCCCAATATTGGTTTATTTGAATTAAATTCCTGTGTCTACTCATCTTGGGGGGCAGTGGCAGAAGGATTCTGTTAAGAAGGATTCTGAGGCTGCCAAAATGCATATAAGCATCACACTTGCCACAAAGTGAGGGTTCATTACGTGTCAACCCTCGAGCTCTCCTTATCTGCCCCTGCCTTCAGGCACAGTTCCAGCAGCCCAGGCATAGGGAAGGGAATTGGACAACACTTCTGTTTTAAAACAACCCAAAGATACTTGCCTATCTCTAGCAGAAAGAATATCCCCATGGAGTCAGGAGACCTGAGTTTGAGATGCGTACACCCCTTCTGACTTGCTCCAGAGACTGACTTCAACAGTGTATCACCATCTGTAAAGAAGGAATAATTCCCACAGGACAGCTATGAGGGCCAAGGTCAAAGGTGTGGAGACAGGTGTTTGGTTCACCTTGATGAAGGATACAAATCACCATCACTATAAACATACCTCAGCCCTTCCCCCACCAAGGCAATGTAGGGCTCAGAGCTTGGGACCCTAAAACCAGAACCATTACCAGCCAGAGTCGAGTCTCACTCCCAGGCCTTCCATCTGGGGACCCCAGAATCATGCAGTTGCAAGACCTCCTGTGAAACCAGAAAAGGAGGGTTGAACCTCTACTCCTCACTATGTAACTTTGGGCAAACGCACCTCGCAGAACTTCGGGTTCTTCACCTAGCAAATGGTTGTGATGACGGCAGCTGTCTCCTGGACTTCTCAAAGAGATTAAATGAGATAATTAAGTAAAGAATGCAGTTTGCATTTAGCTCGAGGCCCCATCAGTGCTCACTAACTTACCCATCACTGTATCACCATCATTGTCCCCTGAATGCTGTTGCTATCACGGGATAAGATGCCTGTGTTGATCCTGGTCCCTCTGTACCACAGGAACTCCAAGAACCTTCACAGCAAACTGAACTGTCATCCTCACTTCCCAGATGGGCAGACTGAGACTCAGAAAAAATAGGACTTTTCAGACTGAAAAATCCCCAAAGGTAGAGAGGCCATGCCTCCCAAGTCTGGGGTCCTTGTAGGATTGAGGCTACACCTCCCCCATCAGACTGGGGGATTTTTCTCCCTCCTTTGGCCAGAGGACCAGATTTCTTATTTAGCACCTCCAACCACTCTCAGAGGAGCAGAAGGGGGTGAGGTCCAGCCGCTCTGCCTTCTTGCAGCACGAGGAAAGGTTCAGGCGGTGGACAAAGGTCGGCACGGGGCCTGCCTGGTCCTAGCTGCCCCAGCTGACACACAGGGAGGCCTCGTGACTGCCCCCTGCCCCCACACTGGCTCCAGCTTCCCGCCTGACTGGGCTGAGCGCTTCAAAGCCAGCAGCCTCTGAAATGAGGCCGTGGCATCTGAGCCAGCAGCTGGTGGGGGAGTCAGGCAGCCCCGGACCCCCGTGTGCATCTCCAAGCACTCCTGTCAGTGTGGACTTTTCGGGCAGCAGGTAGCCACCAGGGTCACAGGGGATAGCTTCGGGTGCCCACGTCATGGCCAAAGGAGCATTAAAGCTACAGGCATGCCAATGAGGCAGGGCCACAGGGGGCCAACTCCTTTACTAGATGCCTACAGGCTGGCGGGAGATGGAGCACTACAGAGAGCGACCACCAGGACACACGCGCACACACGCCCACAAGCACTCATGCACACACTCACTGCAGCGCAGAATAGGAGGAACTGTGGACATTCCAGACCTGGGATCAAATCCTTCTTGCCTTCCTTCCCAAATATGTGACCCTGAGTAGTGTAATGGGTTGAACTGTGTCCTCCCCAAAATTCATATGCTGATGTCCTTAACCCCCCCCACCTCAAAATGTCACCTTATTTGGAGAAAGAGCCCTTAAAGAGATAACAGTTAAAATGAGGTCATTGGGGTGGACCCTCGTCCAATCCAACTGGTGTCTTTACAAGAAGGGGTAATTTGGCCACAGACACGCATACAAGGAAGACGATATGAAGAGACAGAGAGAAGACAGCCATCTACGAATCAAGGACAGAGGACTGGAACAGTCCCTTCCCTCACAGCCCTTCAAAGGAGGCTGCCAATATCTTGATTTGAACCTCTAATCTCCACAACTATGAGACAACAAATGTCTGTGGGTGAAGTCACCCAGCATGGGGTACTTCGTCAGGGTGCCCTGGGACAGTTTCTCCAGAGCCTCGGTCCCTATAGGCCTACAAAGAAATTATAACAGTACTTGCTTCCTAGGTTGCTGTAAGGCTTAGATGAGATGTATCTGTGAAGACAGCACTTAGCCCAGGATTAGACCCACAGCACAAGCTCAGTAAATGCTGGCTGCTTTTACTGTCCGGTTATTATTGACCATACACACTTACACATTTGCTCCTCTATTCCAAATAACGCTGTGTTGTACACCTTCTGAGCACGAGGCACGGTTGAACAAATCTCTGGCCTCTGGGGTGCTTGGCAAGTAAGCCATATCCTTGCAGGAAACAGACAATCCCCATACACACAAATTAGCTGATGAGAGAACAAATGCCTAGGAGTTTGTGCAGGTGTGCTCACATGTCTGCACATGGTGTTAAGGTAGACATACGTGTGCACATAGTTGTTGATATGTGCATGGGGACATTGGGCTACCTATGTGCACATCCATATTAGTTTCTGTGCATCGGGGTACCTGAGGGCACACCCGCATGTGTTTAGGCACAGGTGTACATGCGTGTGTCGTGCATTTGTTTTCACATGTACAGACATCCATGTGGACGTGTGAGAACGTGTGGGCCCCTGTGGATCTGGGCATGTATGGCTGAGCGGGGATAGATGTGTGGGCAATTATGTATGAGCACAGCGGGACCCAAAGCTGGGACCCTCTGCTGTCTGCAGCCTGAGGAGGAGTTCTGAGAACTCATCTCAGCCATCAGCCTCAAGTAAACACACACCCTCTTACCAAAGTCGGACTCGAATGCTCTTGTGCCCAGGGACCACCTAAGGACCCTCTTCAGAACAGAGCCCCGGTTTACAGGAAGTCCTTCCAGCATTCTGACCATAATCCCTACTTCAGAAACCAGTAGGCCCAAAACCCTTGAATGAGGCAGACATTAGTCCTATGTTCCAGGCAAATTTTTGTCCGTCTGCATTCAGCTCCAAAGGATGTGGGAATCCCACATCCCCAAAGGCCTCTCCAATTTGGGTACCCTCTTCCCATCCTGTTCCTGTCCCCCAAATGCCCAATATCAACACTCCCTGTCCCACCACCATCCCTTGGGAAGTGGCTCAGCTACCTGGCCTTCTCCCCACCAGCAGAGTCCGACAAAGTATAACTGGGAGTTGCCTGGCTGGCCCAGTCAGAAGAATATGAGATCTTGGGGCTGTGAGCTAAAGCCCCACGGTGAGTGGGTATAGAGATTATTTAAATACAGAAGTAAATAAGTAAACGAGCTTTATAAAAGAAGGAGGAGGAGGAGGTGAGGAAGGAGGAGGAGAAGAAGTGTAGCTGGACTAGGAGGGGGTCTAGGTAGCTACACTAGGTAGCTGGGTCTAGGAGGGGGCAAGGCCTCAAGCACTAACCAGGCTGGTGCCCGAGGGGCATTGTGACTGCCAGAGCTATGAGGGCAAGACTTCCTGAGAGCGGAAAAGGATACCCATGTGCACAGGCACTAGGGCTTCTGGCAGGCGAGGGGGGCATTGCGCTCACAGATGAGACCAGCACCAGAGGACTGCCTCCTACCCCACACCCACTCTTCCCTGCCCAACACCCAGTGGAGTCCCTGGAAGACCAGACGTGGGGAACCAGAGACAGTTGGGCCTGGCTCTCTGCCCCCAAAACTATTATCTGAACCACAGACCCGAGTTCTAGTTCTGGTTCTAATAGTGCCAACAATGACAATCGAGGCTCACACTTATCATGCAGTTGCTGAGGACCTGGACCTGTGCTCAGCACTGGCCACACAGTGCCCCACTGAAGCCACACACTGTTTTGGTGTGTTGTAACTAGCAGTGTTACCCGCATTTCACAACTGAGGAAACCAAGGCACCGGCACTATAGCTCATCTGCCCTCCAGCACCCAGCTGATTAGCGGCAGAGCCAAGAGAACCCATACTCTTTTTTCCCTTTTAAGGGGCGCCTGGGTGGCTCAGTGGGTTAAGTCACTGCCTTCAGCTCAGGTCATGATCTCGGGGTCCTGGAATCGAGTCCCATATCAGGCTCTTTGCTCGGCGGAGAGCCTGCTTCCCCCTCTCTCTCTCTCTGCCTGCCTCTCAGCCTACTTGTGATCTTTCTCTGTCAAATAAATAAATTCTTTAAAAAAAAAAAAGATTTTTATTTATTTATTTGAGAGAGAGCAAGAGAGAACATGAGCTGGGGGAGAGGCAGAGAGGGAAATACAGACTCTCTGCTGAGCAGGACCCTGACTTGGGAATCCATCCCAGGCCCCTGGAATAATGACCTGAGCCAAAGGCAGATGCATTTCTGACTGAGCCGCCCAGGCACCCCAAGAGCCCATACTCTTAACCATGAAGCCCCTGCCTTATGGGGTGACCCTAGACAGTCCCTTCTCCTCTCTCAATCTCCCAGTCTGTGCAGTGAGGGTGCTAATTGCCATGACCTCTGATCTCTGTGGGACTCCCAACTCTGAGTCCTGGGTGAGGTCATAAGGGGTCAAGACTCAAAATGAGATCCAAGGTCTCCTTGAGGGTCTTGTGAAGTACGCAGTGACAGGACCACCCCATGCCAATGAACCAGACTCTCTACCTACTCCCCACATCTGTCCTCCCTCCCCATATCTACAAGCTCACAAGGCCAAGTGGTCTGCTGTGCAATGAGGCTTAAGAATCCCTGGGGGGCGGGGGGATTCCCTTGGCGGGAAAGTAGGTAAAGGAAAGTGGAAAGCACCCTGCTCAGGCCCTGCTGGGGGAACTTAAGATCACAAGGTTGGGGATATTCTGAGGTCAGGCTATAGCTTCCTCATCCAATGGGCAAACCTCCTCCAATGGGGAGATGACTGAATTCCAGAGGAGCTCCTCATCATGGAGATGATGAGGAGGAAGAAGCAATTCTGTCCCAGTCATCTCTCCCTGCCATCCTTGAGCCAAACAGCCTCAAGGGCCTTAACCAATGCCCCCCCACCACCACCACCCAGAAAACCGGAGCACAGCTGAGGGAGGGGCAGCCTAGGGATGCTAAAGAGACAGGGAGGTGGAAATCCACACAAAGGCTGACCCCAGCCAGGCCAATTGGCCAGCAGGCCCACCCAATCCCCTGCAGCAGGCAGCTTGGCAGGGCTGAGCGCCAGCTCCTGCAGCCAAACTGAGTTCCCACCGAGTGTGCTTAATGCAGCGGCAGCGGTGACATTTCTGCCGTCAGAAGCAAAAACAGGAACCCGGCCATTTTGATGAAGGGCGCCCAGAGTGCGAGTGCGAGATGTAGGAGGGAGGGGTTCCCACTCCTGCACCCGTTACCCTAACCACCCACCCCTGCCTCTGCCCGGTGCCTAACCCAGAAGGTCACAAAACGGACCGCCAGCCAGGGAAACTCCTACAGAAGAACCCCCACTCTTTGGCATAGGTTGGGAAACTGAGGCCATAGCACTGACACTAGCCAGATCTGGAGAAGACAAGAGAAGGGATCGAGAAAAGCCCCGGGGAGGATGCCTTGGGGAATGTTCAGGTGGGCACACCAGAATGCTGAACCCAAGAGACAGCAAGGACTGGTCTCAAAAGAGCCTACACACCTGCCCCCCAACCCTGGCGCGCCCTCATGGGGGCGCTCGCGACGCCTCTAATCTGCCAAGCAGCGAGAGGGTTAAGCTTCCTCTTCGTACTTGCCGCAGTAAGTGGAAAGGAAAGAAGTGTCAACTCTGTTCTCACCACAGCGGGGCTGTCGGATGGCACCTCCCCCCGCCCCGCGCACCCCGCCCGGCCGGCTCCCCCGCCCTCCCCTCGGAGCGCGCGCGCACACACCTCCCACCGCTTTGCCCAAATTATTTTCGATCCCGGGAGACTCCGGATGCCAGACGCGCTCCGCGGCGGCGGCGGCGGCCGCGCCTGATTCATTGCGCCAAAGCTGCAGATGCGACCTCCCGCCTGCGCCCTGTGCCCCGGCCCGCGCCGGGCTGCGTGCACGCCGGGAGAGTTGGCGGGGGTGGGGGGGTTGGCAATTTGTAGGCGCCCCCCCAAGAGGCGGGACCTGGCCCCCCGGGGCCAGGTCCCCAGTCCCCAGCTCCCCGGGCAGCGCTAATTAGCTTCCTCGGGGGGCGCCACGCGGCGTGAGGGGCGGCAATTTCCCGGCTGGGCTGCGGGGGAAGCGCTCCCACCGCCTGGGAAGGTGAAATGGGAAACTCGATTCAAAGAGAGCTTTTCTCCCCCCCCCTCCCGCCAAGCGCCGTAGAAAACGGGTTTGAAATTCCTCCTCTTTTTTTTTTTTTATTTATAGTGCACCGTCTCCATGGAAACCGCGGAGGAGGTCACGGTAGCTGGGCCCCCGCGCGTCACCCCGCGCCTCGCCGGCTGCAGGCGCCCGGATTGCGGCCTCCCAGGCGCCGCGGCCCGCGTGGACTCTACTCCGAGTTCCCCGCCCCCGCTCCAGTCAGCCCGCGGCTCAGGCCATATGACTCTGCCGGGTCCCAACCGGGAACCGCGCACCTGGGCACCAGCGCGCTAGGCTGTTGTGCCTCCGTCCCCCGGCTCCAGCACGCGGGAATGCGCCAGGAAACACGTGCCTAGCTCCAAGATGGGAACATGTGCGGCAAGGCGCCGCCGAGGAGCTCTGCGCTAGTGAATACCCTGGGGGATCGACCTATATAGGCGCACAACTCCAAAGCTCTAGCTAAAATGAGACCACCCGTGGTTAGGAACTCTGGAGTCAACCGAGTCCTTCATGGGTAACTTACTAGCTATGTGACTTCGGCCAAGTCACAACCTCTCTTCCTCTCAGCTTGCTCATCAGCAAAATGGAATTGAGCCTTGAGACAAAGTACGTTAAACGCTTAGTACTCTGTTCGGCAAGAGGTCTCTGAAAAATGGTAGCTGTGGTTCGGGTTTTGGTTTTGGTGTTTTTCAGGCAGGTAAAGCCGAGGCCCTAAAAGCTTTGCTCAAGGGCGCGGTCGGCCTGGAGGCTGGGAGTTACCCCTAGGAAGCTCCCAGCAACCCAGCCTAGACCTGAAAGGTGGGAGGTGAGGGGACGCGTGCCGGCTGCGCAGGGCCTGGGCCCGTCTAGGGCGCGGCGGGCTGGGTTGGAGTCTCCTAAGCTAGCCACATCCGCACCCGGAACCCTGGAAACCGGGCTCCCCGCGGTGTCCTCCCCCCGTAGCAGCACCACTAGCAACAAGCCTGCCTGCCCTCCCTCCCAGGGCTAAGACCGCACCTGCCCCACCGGATGGCCTCCCCGGGGCCAGGCCGTGCCCCCCACCGCGCACACTTCCTCCCGGACCCCCAGCGCCCCGTCGAGCGCGCAGGGGGAGGGGACCGGGCCGCCCCCGCCCCGCCGGCTTCCCACAGCCAGAGCTGCCCGGAGCCGGGGAGGCAGGAAGTCTCAGAGCCGGGGCGTGGAGGCGGGGTAGGGGCAGGAAGTTGGGGGTGACTCTCCCAGAGACCCCAGACGGGGCCCCGGCGTGGGAGCGGGGTGGGCGGGCGCGTAGGGATTAAGGGCGCCCCCCCTTCCTCTGTGGCCTTCGGCCATGTGACCCGGCCGGAGCAACCCGCTGGGTGAGGGCGCAGGCCGCTACCGCTGGGACCCCCAGCAGCGCGCGCGAGGAGGGAGGGGCCGCCTTTGTCTACTTTGCCGCAGAAGCAGCCCCCCATAACCCCTCCCCGCCGCGCCCCGCCGGGCCCTGCACAGCCCGGGTTTTCCATCCGGCCCGGCTCGGCTCGGCAGCTGTCAGGGGACCGAGCTGACCTTCGCGAGCAGGGAGTTTCAATTAGCCGCAGATCAGATAAGCGGGCGGGCCCGTCTCTCCGGGCACCGCGGGGGCGCAGCCCCGCCCCCGCCACGCCGCGCCAAACGCGCTCCAGATGGGAACAAAGATGAAGACGCAGCTCCACCTGCCTCCCCGGGGAGGGGGGGCAAAAGAGGAGGCCCCACCGGGAGGAGCTTCCCAACGGAGGCAGGGGTTGCGCGCCCTCCCCTGCACGTCTAAGGATCCCAGGCCCGGGGCAGGGGGTCTAGCCAAGAGGTTCTTTCCGGCTCTGCCGGCCTCCTGCACAGCGGGGAAGTGCCCGCCGCGCTGACCTCACCCTCAGGAGGGCATCGTGTCCTCTCTCCCGGGAGGGAGACTTTTGCCATCTCTGATCTCATCCAGAGCACTCCTGGGGAGGCTGAGCCAAGTGAGGCATAACCCAACAGAAAAAGGAAACAGGTAGAGAGGGGCCAGGCCTTCTTTATCCAGATCACACATCCTTTCAGATGTTTTTTTGTTTTTGAGTGCCTGCTAAGTGCCCAGCACTGTTTAGGGAGACGACAGAAAATAGTTTCATCCCCAGATTCACAGAACTTACATTCTAATTCAAGGAGACAGACCATAATCAAGTAAACAGTTGAACAAGATCGTTTCAAAGAGTCTGAAGAACCATGAAGATATTGAAATAGGTCATGTGAGACTGACTTCCGGGAGGGGACCATATTAGCTATGATGGTCAAAAGGGCCTTTCGGAGGGGGTGAATCTAAACCGAGGCCTGAAAGATTGGGAGAAACCAGCCAGGCAAAGGAGAGGGTACAGAACATAACCCTCTTGGCATGACCTTAGGCCCAAAGGTCATGATTTCGAAGACCAGGTGAGAGAGTTTATGGGGGCCTTTGGTGGGTTCTAAGCTGGGGGTGACACAGTCTGACTTCAATTTTTAAAAGATCCCTCTGGCTGTTGTATAGATCAGAGGAAGGCAAAAGTAGAAGCAGGGAGGAAGAAAAAGATGATGGGGTTGGAGGGGAGCAAGGGAGAGTGGAGGACATGTTACTGGATGTTGGGTTCTCAGTAAATTTTGGCTCTTAGTATGGATTACTACTGCACCACCGCTGCCCTGAACAAACCCCCAGGCCCACCCCACAACACACACATACACCTACCTCTCTGAACCAGAAAGATCCCCAAGTCTTCCACCCAACCTCTGACCTTGTTTTCATTCGTTGAGACCAGAAGCTCCGCCTCCTCCCATCTCCCCGCCCCCAACACCTTTGTTTGGAGGGAAGTTGAGGGGGTGGGGATCATTGGAAAGAGACTCACCCCGTGGTTGTTAACTAGAGGGACTGCTGGGGATCCCTTTGCATCCCAGTACCCCAGCCCACCACCCTGGGATTACCCTGTGAATCCCTCAATGGTCTCCACCCTGGCCTACCCTCCCTGTCTCTGCCTGAGATATTGACACCATTCAATTATCATTCATTCAGTCAGTTGAGTGACCCTCTAGACAAGGCTCGCTGTGGACAGAGAGAAGCAGACCCAAGCCCTGCCCCCAGACAGATGCTTGGTTATTGCTCTAAGAGCTCAGCAGGGCAGGAAAGGGTGAAGGGGTGGGAGGCTCCCATGGGGAAGCCATTCCTAGAATCACAACTCCCCTTTATGGAGATCCCCCCCCCCCGGGGGGTGGGGGAGGAACATGGCCAGACCAGGTCCTGTCCCATACATGTCACTGAGTCCCCATGACCACCCAGTGAGGTCTGTACTATTACTATTCTCAAGTTATGAGCAAATAACCAGAAACTTACAGAGGTCAAGTGCCTGAGATCATGGCTAAGTTAAGTGGTGGAGCTGGGAATCAAACCCAGGCCTAGCAGAGGCCAGAACAGGAGAATTTAACCATTCTGCTATTTGGTCTCACATACTATTAAATGCTAGGATGTCTTGGGACGCCTGGGTTTCGGCTCAGCTCTTGGTTTCGGCTCAGGTTATGATCTCCACGTTGTGAGATCGAGTCCAGTGTTGGACTTCGTGCTGGGCTCCGTGCTGGGCATGGGGCCTGTTAAGATTCTCTTCCCCCACCTCGCTCTGCCTCTCCCCACTCTAAAAAATAAATAGATAGATATAGATAGATAGATAGATAGATGCTAGGATGTCTCTGAAAGGTCTTCAGTCAAAGTCCTGTGGAGCTGGATTTTGTTCTCACGTCCCTAAACCTCCCTGTAGACTTCCCTTCATCTGAATCCTCCGGAGTCCAGTGTACCATATAGCCTGCTGCCTGGTATACAGGAGGTGCTCAGGTACTGCTTGAACAGAGCATGCTCTCAACAGATCAGTGATGATGGCTGCCCTCACTTCCATACTTCCCCTTGGGTTCTGGGCCCCCTGTAGCCCATTTCAGAGTCTGTCAGAGCTGTTGACTAGAAAAAGAAAAGTTCTAGTTTGCATAATATTTGCATCTGCTTTGCATGCTTTTCACAGTACTTTAAAAGGCACAGAGGCCAGGCCCTGGTACCCTAGTCCCCCTCTTGGTGCCCCCCCAACACACACACCCACTGATCCAGAACAGGGGGTGGGGGTTGAGTGTTCCCAATTAGGGTCCACCTAAGCTTGTCTATTTCCAATGCTGTGGGGACAGGGATGGGAAGATTCCTGCCTGCCCCCATCCCCCCCCCAGCCTTCCATCCTTTACTTGGGAGAGTAGTGGGTCAGGGCAGGGGATCCAGTGGCAGACACGTGTGCATGCACATGCGCAAGAGCAGGTACACACATATACAGAGAGCCACGCAGCAGGAAACATCTGGGGTCGGTTGCCTGCTTCGTGGTGACAGAGATGGAGAAGGGAGAGGAGGCGTCGCTGCAGGGCTGCTGCTGTCCCCAGTGGGATCCTCCCGCCCAGCGCCCCCTCACATGGGGTCAGCCTGCCTCTCTGACAGCTCACCTCACACCTATACACTTGCCTGATATGCCGCTTGGGCTGGAAACAGGGGAGGCCAGGGACAGGAAGAACTAGATACCAGGAATGGGACCATAGCAAGGACAGGACAGAAGAAAGCTGTGACTCGGATCATGGAGGAGTGGGGAGAGTATGCACAACCTGGCCTCAGCCTGGACCTTTCACCAGGTTGGGACCTCCTGAGAGATCCCCACCTGGAAACACAGGAGGAGGGAGCCACTGTGATTGGCTCCGGAGGTATGACCCACATGAGTGAAGAAAGGCCAATAACCTGCCCTCATTGGACCCAGAAATCACTGTAAGGCGTGTCTGGGTGTCTGATTGGCTATGAAGTGTCAGCAGTCGAAGACCGATTTGCAGAAACACCTTGTAGTCCAAACATGTCCCTTCCCCCACTCCAGGTTGCGATTTCAGGCTTGGAAGCACCTAGAAGCTGGAGCAGAACCAGAAACCAGGGAACTTGGAACGGTGGGCTCATCTGGGGTCCACGGATGGACAGGAGGCAGCATGATGCTTACTGAGGGGCTCTGTGCCACCATGGAATGGGCGATAAGTATGTCCTAGGATGCTGATAGCCTGGCAGACATCAGACCCACAGCAACTGCAGCACAAACACTCCCCTGGGGGCCTGCCTGGAGAAGGCAGCACAGGGGGCTGTGCTTCAAAGGATTGGGAGAGAAAGTGACAAGACAATGACTAAAGGCAGGTGGGCACAGGTTGCTTTAAGGTGTCAGGGACAGCAGGGAAAGAGGAGAAGGGGAAGGTAAGCGAGGGCCAGATGGTGCCAGGCCCAGGAGTCAGCACTCTGCCAGGCAGGAAGGGGCATACAAGGTAGGATGGGAGAAAGAGACTTTGAGAAGCCTGGCCTGCCCCCCTAACTTATAGCTCATACCTCACCCCTGCCCCCTGGACAGGAGAGTGCCAGTACTGTGAGAAGTTTGTTTCCCCATGCACGACCAGCTCCTTGTACCCACCACACTGTACCAGATTGAATGCGTATGTCCCCCAAAACTCTGTATGTTGAAATCCTAACCCCCAGTGTGATGGTATTAGGAAGTAGAGCCTTTTGAAGGTGTTTAGGTCATGAGGGTGGAGGCTTTATGAATGGGATTTGTGGTCTTATGAAAAGGACCCCAGAGAGCTGCCTAGTCCCTTTCACGGTGAGATACCATCATAAGAAGACAGCCAACTATGAGCGGAGAAGCAGTCTTCACTGGACACATAATTTGCCAGCGCCTTGATCTTGGACTTCCTGGTCTCCGTAATTGTGAGGAATAAAGTGATTGTTAATAAAGTAAACACCAGTCTATGGTATTTTTGTTAGAGCAGCCTGAATGGACTAAGCCCCCATACCCAGGAGAAGTGCCCAAGGCTGCCCTCAACTGAGCAGAACTTTCTGTGCTGGTGCCGTCTCTCCTAGCCCCCCACCTCTTCTCCTTGTGCTGCATGCCCCCATCACTAGCTTATGCTCAGCTGAGGGACCGGGCTGGCAGAGCCCCTCAAAGTCATCACCACACCCCTTATACCTCTAGGGTCACAGTCCTGGAGCAACTCCAGTTATCAGAACTTACGGTCACAGACTCTCTTTGAGCCTCAGTTTCCTCCCCTCAGATGGAAATAATACGTGCTTTCTAAGAATCTGGTGAGAAGTACGTTGAATGAAGTCAATAAAATGCCTGAATTTCATTTACTTCCTCACTATCTACTGAGTGCCTTTCCATGTGCCAGGCATTGTTTTAGGCACTGGGGTTTCAGCAGTAAATCGCAGGGACAAGGTCCCTTGTTCCCAGGGTTTTCCATTCTAGAGAAGGAGAATGAATGTAAACCACAAATATGTAAATGACAGGATTTCACATCATCACAAACACTGTAAAGATATAATTAAGATCATGTAATAGGGTGATGGTGTAAAAGGTGATAGGGGAGGCTGGGTTTTGGATAAGGAGCTCAGGAACCTTGTCTCTGTCGCTGTTTGAGCCAAGACCTGAAGGATGAGGAGGAGTCAATTATGCTAAGAGGCAGAGGAAGGGTGTTCCATGGAGCAGAACAGCAAGTGCAAAGGCCCTGAGGTAGGAGGAGGTACCTGTGGGGAGGCTGTTGTGGCTACAGAGAGGGAGCAGGGAGAGCAGAGGTTTGGGTATGGGGATCCTCTAGGACTTCGGAAGGAGTCTGGCTTTAATTCCAAGAGCCATAGAAAACCATTGGAGGTTTTTGGCAGGCATGGGAGGAAGTGATTTACACAGTAATTGCTCAATAAAGGCTAGCTGTTGTCATTATGAATAAGAAGAAGAAGCCCAGAGAAGAATAGCAGTATCCCCAAGGTCACAGAGTCCCCATCCCACAGCCCCTTCCTCCTTTGATTGGCCTTCCCCTCCCCTAAGGAGCCCTGTGCATCAGCCCAAGCCTGGTGGGAAGAAGGTGAGGGCAGCCTCCCTTCCCTCATTCCCGCTCCTTCCCTCCGGCCATTTCCCGTGCTCCTGGCGCCTGCGCCCCAATTAGCTAGCAAGGCTGACGGCCTCAGCTCGGAATGACAGACACCTCCTGTCACCCCCTGACGGGAGAGGAGATTAACTCTGAGCAGCACAGGCTCCAAGGGACAACAGCGAGGGGAGAAGGGAGAGGGGATGACCAGGCCTCCCTCTACCCAGGGCCCCCAGTACCCTGGAAGGAAAAGGGGCTGGGGGGGCGGTGGTCGCTGTGGACAGAAAGAAGTGCCAGCAGACTGGGGAGGATGGCCCCCACTCTCCTGATTGGCTGCTGCGGCTGGGGCCACTGCCCCAACTTCCACCCCCAGCTGCTCTGAGGCCTAGTGACTAGGCCACAACTGTGGGGTTTCATGGCTGAACTCTCAGTTCTGGGCACAGAGTGGGTGTGCAGTAAACATTTCTGAACTGACCGTGCTAAGTAATTTTTTTTCATGCAGACTCATTCAATCCTCACAACATCCCCATTTTATAGAACAGGAAACTAAGGCTCAGAGGGGGAAGGACTGGTTCAAAGATCATGTAGATGGGCTAGAATTTGAGCTGAGGCTGTCTGATTCCAAAGCCAAGGGTCTGACCACTGTACTACATATCACTCCTCTCCCTAGGAATTTACAATCCACTTTGAGGCAGTGCGACATAAGCCCAGGAAAAGGGAATTATCATAGCAGTCATTATGAATAATAATAAGTATGACACTGAGTGTTAGGCTGGGGGTCAGAAGTTGCAGATAACACTCCCAGGAGGGTGCAGCCAGGAAATATGGGTACAGAATGGAAGGGAGTTATCCAGAAAAGAGGTGAGCTGGACCGTCACACACAGCCATGACCAGTCAGGAGAGAGCAAGAGGAAGGCACTCCAGGGGCGCCTGGGTGGTTCAGTGGGTTTAGCCGCTGCCTTCAGCTCAGGTCAAGATCTCGGGGGTCCTGGGATCAAGCCCCGCATCGGGCTCTTTGCTCAGCGGGGAGCCTGCTTCTCTCTCTCTGCCTACTTGTGATCTTCCTCTGTCAAATAAATAAATAAAATCTTAAAAAAAAAAAAAAAGGAAGTCACTCCAGGCAAAGAAACGCATGAGCAAAGGCATCAAGGCAGAAATGGGCAAGGCATGTGCTAAATGCTAAGAACTTCAGGTCGCAAGGGACAGAAACCCACACACACTTGCTGAAGCAAAATTAGAACCTAGTGGTTCATTCTGAGGGTCAAGCAGGAGTTTGGCTTCAAATACAAGGATCAGTTTCCCTTTGCTGGATTCATTCATGGATAGCTCTCAAATTCTCACACTACTATATCATACCCCGCTGCCCCCCACAATAATTCCAACCCCAATCCTGGGATTCAACCAAATTGGCCAAGGGCAGGTCATGTATGGTCTCTGAACTAATCACTGGATGCAGGGCAAGTGTCTGCTGACTGGCTACCCCCCATCCCCAGGACCAGGGGAAGTAGAGTCCCTCTAGAGCCCTAAGAGTGGTGGGGGAAGGGAAAGATGGTCCCTGTTGCATGGAGGGCACCGGGGCCTGTCAACACCAGGGCTCCCCAGGTCCAGGCCTGGATTCTGGGCCTTGGATCACACCTCCATGATCAGCCTGAGAAACTCTACTTTCCCCAGTTCCAGTTCCTACATGTGTAGATGACATCCACCAGCTGAGCTGTGACCGGGTGAGAGGGGATCCAAGAACAAAACCGATCCAGCTCAGAAGAGGCCTTGAGGGTTCTCACTATGGAAGCTTGCTCTGGTGCCTTTGATGTTTCCATAGGACAGCGTGATCTCTCTACCCATCCTTCACCCTTAGCCCGGCTCTAAGTTGCCCTCAAAGTTGGTTTTATGATCAGGGTCTTGAATTGTCTTTTACAAAGTCACCAGCTCTGATTGTCAAAAAGGGCAGTCTTGCAACGGTCAAGACTGTGGCCTGGTGCCAGGAAAGACTTCTCTACCAGGAGAGTGTTGTACCCTGGAGCCAGGCACGGGCATGACTGTCAGTGTAAGGAAGCAAAAGAACAAGCAACAACTGCGCCAGCCCCCAGGTTAGGGTGAAATCTGCATTAGCTTGTCCTAGAACTAAGGACTCCGGAGCTAATGAGTTTGCTTCACCAGGAGGAGTGTACTGTACTTTTGGCAGTCACGCTCAGGATCTGGAACACGGATTTGAAAGTCATACTGACAGATTTCAATTCTGGATCAGCTGAGTGACCTTGGGCTTGCCCTCTCCAGCCTTAGCGTTTTCATCTGTAAAATGGAAATCATGCAAGGCCTGACCTCAACCCGTAGCAAAGTTCAAATGAGATATTGTGTCCAGGTGTTGGCACCACTCCTGGCACAGCGACTCTTCCATAAAGGGCAGCTGTTACTACTTAAACTCTTCCAGCTCTTTCCAAGACTGGTCCTTAGCCTGGAGATCCCGGCAATCTTCTGGATCTCAATTTCTCCATTTGTACTTCCAGTCCTTTCACTCCTAGGATGGGTGACTTAGATGATCTCACTGAGGGGAAGACCCCTCCCACATCAGTCAACCCATGGGGGTGAGGGGGTGGGGGGGGGTGAGGGGGTGGGAAGACAGCAGGCAATGCCCAACCAACATTTTCACCAGGCTGGGCAGGCAGCGCCAAGCAGGCGGGAGCTGGTCAGGTTTTTAATTGAACGCGATGCAAATGAAATGTAAATACCATGCAAATAAGCTCTTGCCAGGAGGCGCTGGGCTGGGAGCAGAGGGAGCTGGGAGGGGACTGCTGAGCAGGGGCCCTCCCCTGTCCGCATTTCTCTCTCTCCCGTGGCTGCCCACGCCTACGCCCACCCCCTGGTGCTGCCCACCCAGCCAGGCCATTACATTCTGGGAACAGCAGGCACTGCATCTCCGCAGAGCATCCTTCCAGATCCACTTCCCTAACCCTGGTGGTGGTGGTGGTGTTGGCGGTGGGTAATAGGGTGCTCAAGGACCAGCCAGGGATCCTGTGGATGGGGCTAGGCTGACACAAACACAGCCACACAAAAAGAGCCACACAGAGACATAGAGGGGACACACAGATATAGACACGCAGAATCCCACATTCCCTCTCAAGCCACCTGCAACACTGAGACCCACAGTCAGTCAGTCTCACATAAATATACACACCTGCACATTCGGTCTCAAACACAGCGGCACAAATAGACCCAGTCACAGGGGATACATGCATGTACACACACACACACACACACAGTCTGCCCCGCCATAAGGACTGCAGACTGGAGTCCCTTGTGCTGGCCTGAGGTCAGGGCTGGGGTGTTGGGGGGGACAGGCACCCTGTGTGGTCAGAGCCTGGTGGTCTGAGTGAGGCCAGATGGGCCGTAGGGGGTTGAAGGGCTCCTTCGGGGTGGCCTCGGCCCTTTGCCCACCCCCCCACCCCGATACATCACCATACCCCAGGGCTCACAGCCACTAGACAATCCCTGGTGTTGATGGTGTTGGTCCAACCCCAAGTCCTGGGGTGCTGGACCCCATCGTGAGATTTGGAATTCCCCTGAGGTTCCATAGTTTCTGATCCCACACCCATCCTACTCCTTAAGGCAGCCCTCCATGCCTAAAAGGTTGACCCAGGTGACAGAGCCCGATCTTCTAGGTCAGGAATCTATGTCCCATCAACCAAGGAGTAGAGGGGAAAGCACAGGGAAGTGAGGGAAAGGCTGAATGGTCTGGACAAACCTCCATTCCACCCAGGATCCACATCTGGGGGTGGTTCCACCCCCCCCAGAGGTGACTCACGCCCCACATTTAACTCTCATTAGCGCCTCTGAGCCCAGCTGGGAGGGACAACCGCCAACTTTCCCCAGCAGACAGGGAGCTCTGGGTGGGCCCCTCCGCCCTCGCAGCCTCAGTTTCCCCCCAGGGGCCTGGCCCAGCGACAGGGGCTGCGTGGGAGAGCAGTGGCTCACAGTCCCCTCCGTCTGAGCTAGAGCTGTCCGCCCTACAGAATGAGGGCCTGGGTGTGGCCTCTTCCAGGAACCCCCGCCCCAGTCCCCCCACCGGATGCACAGCAGCCTCCGATAGTCCCCCACCCCAGCCAGGGCCCAAGGGTCAGGAAGGAGGGGAGGGTGTAGATGGCGTCCAATCGGAGGCTGCCGGAGTCGCCGCGCCAGTCGGCCAGGGCGCCCTGCAGCGACACTCGTTCTCCGCCAGGGCTCCTCTCGGGGCGGGGGTGGGGGAACGGGGCCCAGAGAAGCAGGAGGTGGCCAGGGACCCGGGGCCGGCCCGCACCTCCCTCCGCCGCCCCCGGCTCCGTTTCACAGGCCCAGCCCTGCTCTTCTTTTGATTAAAACTGCCCAGTTAGTGGCTCGAGGGGAGCAGGGGGCGCGGTGGGCGCAGGCCCCTCGGGAGGCCAAGCCCGAGCCCCCCAGACCCCTAGCCCTCCCGGGAGAGGCCAGTTCCGCCCGCCTTCACCACACTCCCTCCTCCTTCCCCTCTCTGTGGGAAGGAGGCAGCTGGGGCGGGGGTGGCCGCGGGAGCGTCTCGCCCGTGTGATCGTGCCGAGAGCCGGGAATTCGGGGCCATGTGGGAAAGACATTAGTGCCGGCCGCCCTGCCAGCCAGGAATGCGCCCCCCGCTCCGCAGCAGCCGCCTGCCTGGCTCAGAAACGGTGACTCACCCGCTCCGTGTTCCCACCCCCTCGTCGTGCACCCTCCACAGCCCACCACAGGCCTGGCCGCCGGCTTTCCAGCCTCCCAGCCTTTGCTGGGGCTGGTCCTGTTACCTGCTTGGCCCATCCTCCAGTCTCTTCCACTCTCTTGTAATACTGAACCAGATCGCACCTCCCCCGGGGAGTCCTCAGAACCCCCTTCCCAGGCCTGTGTATTCTCTGGACTCTGGCTCTGGTTGGAATACTCCTTTGGGGCTTGCCTCTCCTGCTGTCTTCCTCAGGCCAGAGGGACCTGGACCAGGAGCACAGGGCAGGTGCACAGAAAAAGAAAGGAGTCGATGTAACATGTGAAATTTGGGAAGCAGAGCACTGAATGCGGAGTACTGTTCTCAGGTTCCTCTGTGACCTTGGAATAATAAACAACGTCACTTACCTCATAGGGTGTGTGATCCTGGATCCCTTACTCGCCTGACTCGGCCTTGATTTCCTCATCTAACGCAGTAGGGATAACAGTACCCTCCCCCTGCGCTGCTAACAGGGGCCACCTGGGTGGGTAGAAGCTTTTGCCTGCCAAGTCCTCTTCTCAGGGCCTGCCTCTGAGAGGGAGGGACTCCCAATGCTGGTAGTGATGGTATTCTCTTCATCCATCGCAACTATTCAGTGAACACCTACTATGTGCCAGGCCCCAGGCTGGGTGCTTTCTAGATGTTATCTCACATCACCCCTGCTTCAGCCCTGGGAGGCTGGTTTTGTTATTTTTTTTTTTCTAAGATTTTATTTATTTATTTGATAGAGTTTACAAGTAGGCAGAGAGGTAGGCAGAGAGGGAGGAGGAAGCAGGCTCCCCGCTGAGCAGAGAGCCCGATGTGGGGCTTGATTCCAGAACCCTGAGATCATGACCTGAGCCAAAGGCAGAGGCTTTAACCCACTGAGCCACCCAGGCGCCCCGGCTGGTTTTGTTATTATCCTTCTTTTACAGTTGAGGAAACACTGAGGCTTGTCAAGGGGAAGGAACTGACCCAGAGAACCACAGTCTTCAGAACATAGGCCCATACCCAGGCTTCTGGTCCCAGTACCCCCAGAACTCTCCAGAGCCCACGCAGAACCATCCCCTAGGTCTGACTCTTCCAAAGACAAAACAGCTCCAGTAGGCAGTCCTTCGCAGCCCCCATCCCTATCAGATGCCTCCAGCTGACCTGCCACCTCTCCCAGGTCCCTCTCTCATAACTTTTAATATGAGGTAATAGTGTCAAGCAGCGGGCATTCATTTTTAATTACCTAATTTACATTTAATTTTCCCCACCAATGTGATGCAGTTTATGGATGTTTTACTTAAGAGCATCCATTTAGGGCTGAGAATATGTTCGCAAAATGAATGGGTAATGTTTCTCTTTTGGAGGCCCCTAGTTCAAAGTGGGGGACCCCACCTGGGGCCTTAAGCCCTGAGACCTAGCAGTCAACATAGTTCTTGACACTGAAAAAATTAATAAACAGATATCCCAGAAGCTTTTCAGAGCATGTGTCTCCCCTTCTAGCCTCCAGAAAGAATGATTGTTGAGTGCTTTACTCTCTTGGACACATTACAGAAATATCTCATTTAATCCTTGCAGCAACCCTAATGCATAGGTACTATGAAAACACCTGTTCAGGACACCTGGGTGGCTCAATCTATTAAGCGTCCGATTCTTAATTTATGCCAAGCAGACTCCACGCTGAGCACATGGAGCTCCATCTCATGACCCTGAGATCATGACCTGAGCCAAAACCAAGAGCTGGGCACTTAACTGACTCAACCACCCACGTGCCCCTCTCGCCTTTCTTAAAAAAAAAAGGGGGGGGAGGGGCGCCTGGGTGGTTCAGTGGGTTGGGCCTCTGCCTTCAGCTCAGGTCATGATCTCAGGGTCCTGCCATCGCATCAGCATCGCATGGGCTCTCTGCATCGGGCTCTCTGCTCAGCGGGGAGCTGGCTTCCCCGCCTCTTTCTGCCTGCCTCTCTGCGTACTTGTGATCTCTCTATCTCTCTCTGCCAAATAAATAAATAAATAAATGTCCTTATTAAAAAAAGGGGGGGGGAATGAAAAAGAAAAGAAAGACAAACACCTGTTCTACAGATGGACAAAGAGGCCCAGAAAGATGAAGTGTCCTGCCCAAAGTCACATGGTCATTGAAGGGAAGAGCTGGCATTGCGAACGTAGACTGCATGACTCAAAAGCCTAGTCGGCACTGCAGGACTGGGTGACCCTGAAAATCCATACCTGGTCCTGCAGACATCAGCCCCAGACTTTGAGACCTTGGATCTGTGGGGAATTGTGCCTTGTGGTTCTCAAGATGTCAGTGGAAGTGGGTGACAGGGCAAGAGGGAAGGAGCAGGACTCAGTGACTCACTTTTCACAGCAACAGACCCCCCAGGGCTCCCTGAGAGCTGGGTTTGGTTTTCCAGGCCCCTCAGTGCTCAAAGCCTGTGGACTTCCATGGTGGATTCCATAGGTTCCAGGAAGGTCCTGGAAATAGCAGGGTCACCCATGTTTCTTTCCGCCATTGGTCCACCGATGACACCGGGCCTCCTCTAAAGCAGAGGAGATGAGCCAAAATTCTGGTTTCCAGGAGAGAAGAGAATATGAAATCCAAAATGAAGTCTGAGCCCCAGGCTGGTAGAAAGAAGACCTAGGCCCAAGGCAAGTGGGCAGTGTTGATACTTATCTTGAACCCAGCTTCTTGTGGGTACTGTGGACCCTCAGCTCAGCCTTAGCCAAGACTGGGCTGAGAGGTGGCATGGACACTCATCCCAGCCTTGGTCAAGCCCAAGTGGTTGAGCACTACAGACAGTGACTCCATGCCTCAGCCTGGCTTTGAGCAAATGGACAATGCAGACACTCACCTGAACTTCACCCACACCCTGGGTGGGCAGTGTGGGTCCTCAACTCAAGCCTCAGCCAGACCCTGGGCGGAGGGCAGTGTGAACACTTCCCCGGTCCAAACCATGCTCACAGAACTGAGAACTCCTGTGAGATTTGAGGGAACTAACCCCCACCCTATTGTGGGGGCACAGACTGCTATTTCACCAAATGCCTGCCTGTGAGTCCCAAAAGCTCAGCCCACCACTGCAGGACAAGAGAGGGCCACCTGGAACACAAAGGCCCAGTTAGTGCCCCATGAGCCTCCCCTACCTCTCCAGACTCCATGTGCTTGACAGAAAAGGGAGATTAGGACCCAGGGCCCACTTCAGGGAGTTGCAGGGACTACTATGGTCATTAAATGAGATGCGGCAGTCTCTCCTCCATTGCTGAGCATCCCCTCTTCCTGGTAGCTCCTTCATTACACGGAAAGGGAGACCAAGGCCTGGAGAAACCAAAAGACTCCCCCAAGATCACATAGCAAATTGAGATCGGAGGTGGAAGTGGAACCCAGGCCTGGGGCTCACCCTGGGGCAGAACTGCCCTTAAGCCCATGGACTGTTGTACAGTGCAGATAAAGCTGCACCTTGGCCCCTGGTCCAGGCCACATGCATACCGTGTGTGTGTGTGTGTGTGTGTGTTGCTGGCAGGGGTGTGGGGGTGCAGCGGACAGGGTGTCAGGGGAGCTGCCGCTGCCGCCTCCCTGGTATTTTTAGCCTCGAGAATGAGCTGAGCTCAGGGCTCTGAACAACCATCAGCAGTGAGGGAAATGGGAAGGTCCCCGCCACCCCTCCCTCCCACCGCCAGCCTGGAGCCAGGTTTGGGTAGTTGGGGGGGGGGGGCTAGCCTGGAAAGGGGCAGAGACCCCAGGGAGTGGGAACAGTCAGACCCTGAGACCCTACACCCCCCCATCTGGGTTGTTTTTCCAAAGGTTCCTTCCCCTGGGGTGTATCAGAAGCCAGCCAACCTGACGCGGACAGGCACCCCCCTCTCACTCCCTGCTACCCTCGGCTTCCCCTGCTAGGAGCTCCGGGCCAGCTTTCTCCTGCGCTGCCAGGTCAGAGCTGCAAGGTTCCCATGACAACGGATGACAGCAGCAGAGGCTGCTGGCCACAGGGTCAGGGGTGAGGGGGGTGTGGGTGGCAGAGCAGAAGAAGGGAGGGGGCCTAGCACAAAGGTGGGGGATGGGACTGGAGCAAAGGACCCCAAAATTACAGCTCCCTCCTGAGGCCTAACACCCCAGGAAAGGCCTAGAACTTTGCCTGATTGATACCGGGAGGGACTCCATTGCACTGACTGGGGAAGCCAGGCAAAGGAAGGGTTGGCTATGCATTTGGTCATGTGATCATGAAGCCAGCTAGGGGGTATGGCTTGGATGGAAATCCTAGCCCTGTGCTTCCCAGCCCAGCACCCTGCTGCTGCCTCTAGGGTCTTGGGGGTAAGAGGTGGGGGTCCACATGCCCCTATATCCCCATCTCCAGGAAGTGAATATGTTCTACGGGTCCTCCAACCAGCCTGGCTTGGATTCCTCATCCTCTAGCAAATGGTCAGGGCCCCAAAACTGACAGATCACTTCTTGCCAAGCCTATTCCCCCCCCATTGCTAACACAGGGTATATTTTAGTTTCCTTGGATGGGGGCCTGACAGGGATCACCGCACCCCTGCTGACTCCCCACCCCAGGTGCTGGGATGGGGGAATGGTCCGGCATTTGCTGCACATACCAAGGTTGATTGAAGATTTCACTCCAGACCAAAGTCCCTTCAAAGACTGCCCAGGTTTCAGAACCATCATTGGCTTCCACTGTCCCCAAGACAAAACATACACACTCATCCTGGAGTTTGGGATTGACTCTGCAATCCCTGGGGCTCCCTGCAGTATGGTCCCCTCACTGCTCCAGAAGGACCAGTCTCCACATCTCCTGGGTAAGCAGCATGATCCTTCAAGCCTCAGCTCCGCTCACACTCCTCCAGGAAACCTTCTTGGCTCTTGCCAACAGATCTCTTGCTCACCAACGGGTACAAGGCTTGAGAGTTCATAAGGTCCTCGCACACAGGATTTCTCATTCCAGCCTCCTGGTATCCCTGAAAAGGGATGTTACTTGCTGATGTGTAAACTGAGGCTTGGAGAAGAAGCTTCTTAGAGGCCATACAGCCTGTGAGCATGAGTTTGAGACCTGGCTGCAGGCCGTTTTTTCTCTTGGCGTCCCCTCTTGGCAGTTCCCAGTCGGTGGGACTCAGCCCCAGCAGCCTCTTCCTCCAGCTAACAGGTGCCAAAAGCACAAGCCCCTTGCCCTTGGATCTCACCTTCTAGCTGGGAAGACCAACGAGTAAACAAGAATGGTCCCAGCAGGGCCAAGATGGGGGCACCCGGGGCAGTGGGTACGCAGACCCCAACCACAGCCCCTGGAATTTTACTCCCATGTCTAACCTCAGTCCCACTAGCTGCAGCCCCTAGAAGATATTGAAGTGGGTGACTGGCTTAGAAAGGCCAAGAATGGATCCCTGCCCCACCAGCGACCTTACTCTTTACCTGCCTGGGATCAATACCCTCTCTTCACCACCTCCACAGAACCCTGGGATGAGTAGAGAGGCTGGCTGAACAGCAGGCCCTTTAGGTTAGAGCTGGCAGATCCACTGCCCTCCTCTGACCCCACCCCCACCCCCCAGCTCTGCTCTCTGGAGAACAGTAGGGCCAGCAGAACAAGCAGGAGCTGGGCAAGGGTCAAAGCCTCCTCCTCAAAGCCTCCCCAGTTGGACTGGAGGCTCTGGGGGCTGCAGGAGGCAGAGCACGCTCTTGACCCAGAGCCCAGTGCCCTCGCCAGGGCTGAGGGGGTCAGGGCACGGGGCCCTCTCGTGATGAAGCCGGCTGCAGGGCGATTAATCTCACGAGGACTGTGCATCAGCCCCCCACTCCACAGCCTCCCATGGCCAACCCCGCCTGCGCTGCCCCTGGAGTTAATCTCCGCTCCGGGGACTTCTCAGCTGCTGTCACGGCTGCATTAATTCTGAGGCAGAGGGAAGCAGGAAAGAGGGAACACAGATGGGGGGGCACGATGGAGAGCCTCCTTGGGAAGGTTTCATGGTCAGCGGCTGTTGAGGAGGGGTCCCAAAGGATGGGTCCTCGGGCGCCCTTCAAGGCCCTGCCCTGGATGAGGACAGTGGGGGGCATCCGTATTATTCCCCTTAGACCATCAGAACCCTTGCACCCCAGCCTCTAGCCCTCGGCCACCAGCTGAGCCCCAAATGCAGTTTGCAGTTTTGACAGCAGATGTCTCTGCTATTATGATTTATCAAAATGCTTAAGGTAAATAATGCACACATACTTATAGGAAAGGAAGCGGGCTGTGGAAGGTGGGAAGGACTGAATGGAGTCAGGGGACTTTGGGGCAGAGGACTGAGAGCACCCTCACCTCTGTCCTCAGCCCTCCCCACTCAGACCCAAGGCCTGATCCCAGCCTGGCCTTGGGAACGGCAGGCAGGGGCAAGAGGGGCCACATGGAACCCGCCCAGCTGCCTTGCCCAAGCCAGGTCCTCAGGAGGTCAGAGAGAGGATGGGCCTGTCTTGCTGGGGCCCCGCCAGACCTGGGAGGCGGCCACCTGAGGGAAGCGCTGAGCCAGCCTCACACCTCAGCCACGTTTCCATGGCTTCACTGCATCCTGGCTCCCGAGGGCTCTGTCGCCTTATCAACAGCGGGCACTGCCCTGGCCCTCACCCTCGCAGTCCCTTCCTCCAGACCTCAGCAGCCGCCTGCAGATCCTGCTGCTGCAGAGTCAAAATTCAGCCCCCGCCAGGGTCCTGTCCTGGGCAGGCCTCAGAGCTGGGTGAGGGGCTGGTAGCATGGTGGGAATTTGCCACGCAGGCTGACACCCTCGGAGATTCAAGCTGCACCCACTCTGGGCCCCCGCCAATACCCAAATCCTGTCATTCCAGTGGAGGGGGCCACGATCCTGATCCTGGGCTCCCCCACCCTCACTCCACACAGTGCTCTTTGTTTCCAAACCTTTCTGGGTTAAAGAACTTTGTTGGGTTTTCTGATTTGAAAAGCAATATTAATCTACTGCAACAACAACAACAACAAAAAAAGAGTGAAAAAACAAAGAGTCAGAGAGTAAAGTAAAGTTTAAGGAAGTAATGCTTGACCCTAATCCCACATCTGGGCAAGATCACAGGCAGCGTGTGGGGTGGGGGTGGGCAGTTCCTTCTAGCCAGAGCCTGAAGCATAACCAGGTGTTTAAGGGCTGGCCTCTGAAACCAGAAGAATCCAGCTGGGTGACCTTGTGTGTCATTCCACTTCTACCTCTCTGAACCTCAACTTTCTCATTTGTACAATGGGGTAACTAATCAATGCCCTCCCTTCGGGTTACTGGGAGGACTAGGTGGGCAAGGAAGTGCCATAGACCGGCCCAAGGCCTGGCACCTGGGGCCATAAGCTCTATGCCATGTGAGCCCCGAGACTTCATCAGCACCTCTAACCAAGGGTAGAGATGCAGAGATTGGGGGTTCCAGCAGGATAGGGAAAGGGGTTTCTTTTTAGTAAGTCCCCCACCTGCAAACAGCACTCTAATTGGGGTCAAAAATGCATGAGAGGGAGAAAAGGCCCAGAAAGAGGAGATAATGTGTTTATTCAGCCTACAGAGGCATCCTGGTACCAAATGCCACCCGCATTCAGCTGCAGGCCGAAGCCCTGAAGCCAGGTGAGGCCACCCAGAGTGATCAGTACAGTGACTGGGATGGCCCAGGGACGCAGTGTGGCCTGCTGGGGTTAAAGGGCCCTGGAGGAGGGAACTCCTGAAGAGGAAGGCATCAGTCAGAAGGGAGAAAGCAGCAGGAAACGGACCAGCTTCTGACCCATCATCGGGTGTAAGGAGGCTGGGGTAGTTGGCCTGTGGCACTGGAGGCGCCAGATCCAGCGCCCCCTTCCCCCTGCCCCACATACTCTGCACCCAGGCCTGGAGCCCTGGAGGACCTCTGCTCTCCTCCCCTGGGCCCGCCCCATCTTCACGCCCTGCTGCCTGGAATCTGAGGCAGCCCTTGTTCTCTGGCAGGAGGGGAATTTAATGCCGCCGAGGGATGGCAGGTCGACAGGAGAAGAGAGATGAAAGTGTCCGCTCTGGCAGCCGGGTCAGGGCCTCAGGGGGACAGTCCTGCAGCCCCTCCACCCCCCCAAGCCATTCTCCAATCCTCAGGGAAGATGTGGACCTCTGGGGACAGGATGACCTGCAGGGCTGTGTGACCTTGGGGGCAGCTGGGCCTCTCTGTGCCCACTACTTGCCTGCAGGGTGCCTGGGCCAAGGTCTATGTTATTAACATGCTGGTGGCTGCCTGTCCCTCCCTCACGTTGGCTGTTGTCAGCATTGCCTGTCAGCATAGAGCCCCGGGTGGGCAGTGGGGGGGCCCCGGGCGGGCTACACAATGACCTCCATCCATCCACTCTGGCACCTGGGAGGGAGTGGGAGCTGTTGCTGCAATCAGGTCAGGCCTAAGCAGCCTTGACGGCAGCCATGCCAAGTGGCCATCACCACTTCCTTTTTGACTGTGGAGAGCTAAGTCGAGCCTGGGAATCAAGGTTAAGGCCCCGAGGCAGAATCTGCCCCTGAGCCAATAGCCCCACGTCACTGTTGGGAGATGCTGTGGGTCTCAGCACTGTGACGTGAACTTGTTGCTCTGGAAAGCACCCTGCCAAGTGCTCCGCCCCACCCCCATATCCCTGGTCACGTTGCCCTTCTTTCCTAGAAACAGGCAAGGGTGGTTGGCCAAGGTCACCCATCAAGAGTGCACACAGATACGTGCATGGACGCACGTACAGACTGACACATGGTGACCAAGGGAAGAGGACCCATGTGTTCAGACTCTTAGGTCCTCTGTCCCTTCCATGAAAGCACATGGTCCTCCCAAAGCAGCCTGGTGCAAGGAGTGAAGGCCAGAAGCTTGAGTGCTAATCAGACCCATGCTACCATCTTGCTCTGTGACTTGGGCATGTCATATACTCTCTCTGGGCTTCAGTTGGACATCTATAAAATAGGTAGTAATAATCCCTATCCTGATTTTTCTGAAGCCAAATAAGTGAACTTACTCAACAACCTGAAACCATTCCAGACTAAAGACAGTTTCCAACTAGCCTTGGACCAGAGGGAAGTATCCGTGCAGAGAGCACAGCTTCAGGCCTGAACCTAGTCCACTGCAGGGCCGGGCCGCCGCCTCCCTCCTGGACAGCAGGACAGCAGCGAGCTCCCAGCAAAGGTTCCAAGGCCCAGCTGGATGCCGGTCGGGTTAGGGCCTGAGATGGGGGCCCCAGCGCCGGTGGGGATGTAAGGGCACCGAGAGACTAGGTCAGGCCAAGCCCCACTGTTTTGGAGGGGAGGGGGCGCCTGGCAGGCGCTGGGCAGGCTGGGGTGGGGAGAGGCCTTGGCGGCCACAGAGAACAAAGAAGCTGGGGTTGCCAGGATATTCTGTGGAGCTGGAGCTGGTGGTAGGGCTGGGAGAGGGGCCGTGGCAGTCGTGGGAACCGCGCCTGCTGCCCCCAAGCCAGCTCCCCCACCCGGACTGGGCCTCAGGGCCCGGCTGCAGCTAAGAGGGGCTGCTAGGGACACCACAGTCCTCAGAGTTGCATGCTGTCGGGGGAGAGACCCAAGCAATGCTTGGGGGACACCAAGCCCCACATGGCACACAGTGTCAGCCCCCCGCGAGGATCACAGGTGCACAGTGACACACCATGTCATGAGCACACACCCAGGTTACGCAAGTGGTGTCACAGGGTCCCAACTTGGTCAACGGCCAGTATCACACCCTCCCATGGAATCCCTGGTGTCAGTCTCAGGGCCACACCCATGAGGGTTACACAGACACAATGTCACAAACCACAGAGACTCAGCCAGTGTCTGTCACAGGCTCGTGCATGCCGCACATCAGTGTCACAGATCCAATGTCACACACACTACACTGGCTCTGCTATGAGACTACACAGGATCATAGGGTTAAACATGCTACGTCACCGAGTATCCCAGCGTGTGGCGCTACTGACATCACACCTTAACCCATAGCCATGTGAGGTCTCCCAGAGCCTGCCACATAGTCACAGGTCTGTTTTTGTGTCACACACAGCCACACTGCTGCACAAGGCCTCACATGGTTGTCTCGAAGTATCTCTCTCTCTCTCTCTCTCTCTCTCTCTCACACACACACACACACACACACACACACACACACGGCTGGATGGATGCTGGGTTTGTCTCCAGCCCCGTGTCTACCTGCAAGCACCCCTGCCATCCAGGCGGAGGAAAGGAGAGCACAGGCTGAAGGCTCTCAGGTCACCAGGAGGTCAGGCTCCCAGCAGCAGGGCAGCAGAGGGGAGCGGAGGGCACCCCTAGGGAGGGGAATTGGGCATACAGCTCCACAGGGAGCCTGCCTCTAAGTACTTCTCCGTCAGCAGGAGAGCAGCAGGGGTGAGCTGGCAACAGAAGACACGAGAGGCACTAGATACAGGGAGAGACTCAAGGAGACAGGAGAGACGTACAGGGACTCAGAGACGTGGGAGGATGACAAGACAGAGACACAGAAGAACGTCAGAGACCAACAGAGACCATCAGGAGAGAGATTCAGGGACAGTGAGCCAGAAGTGGTTAGAGACAGACGTGCTGGAGCACGTCTGGCCAGGGCTGGAGCCCACTGGGGGATGGGGTGGCCACTAGCCCAGGGAGTGGAAGGTGAGGCGCCAGGGCTTTAGAGAGGACCCACACCCTGGTTAGCGGGTGGGGGACACCTTGGTGAGATTCAGGTGAATAGCTTTAAAATTAGCAACACCAGCTGCCATTTAACTGACTGCTTATGATGAGCCGGGCCCTTCCCTAGAGTGATCTCATTTCATCCTCAGGCAACTTTATGGAAGAGAGACCATTACTGTCCCTGTTTCTCAGATGAGGGGACTAAGGTCTCATCATGTGTTCAGCCCACAGCCATCCCCACCTCCACACAGAGGGGATGGCCTCCCATTTCCGCAAGCAGAGGCCGAAATGCAAGGGGTGAGGGGCTTCCACCTTCGGGCTTGCGTGCTGAGAGGTAGGCCCAGGAGCCATGGCCGGGCTGTGGGCTGGCACACTAAAAAGGTCCAGGCTGGCTGAGTCACAGCAACCCCCTCCGGGCTGGCACTGGAGCCGTCCACCCCACACCTGTAGGCATGCCAATGAGGGCTGGCCGAGGCCATCTGCGGCCTGTGTGCTGCCAGAAGCAGGGTGGGGGCAGGCGGGGGCCTCCTGCCTGGGTGCCCCCTGCTGGCCAGGCTTCACACCCAGCCGCCCCCCAGGAAGACCCTCCCTGCCCATTGCAGGACCTAGAGGTGCTGCAGTTTGCCTTGTGCGGGGGTGGGGGGTGGAGGATGAGGGTGCCCCTGGCAGCAAGGCCTCCCCCCACTCCCTGCTGGACGCCCCCCTTCGGCAGAACCGCCTGGAGAGATCACAGGCAGCCACATGAAAGGGAATTTTTCCCAGGCAGAGCGGGAGTTGAAAGCTGCCTCCCACCACCCCCGCCTGCCCCCGCTGTGCCAGGCCAGGCTGCCGGGCTCCTGGTGCTCCAAGGGAGCTTGTGACACTGGGAAGGGGGTGGAGGTCGGAGCCCCCACCCCATATGGGCTGCTTTTTCTCCTCCAGGGAGCAACAGCAGAGGCAGACCATCTTCCCCAGACCACTGCCCACTCCCCTTCGCAAGTTGCCCCTTCCCTCACCCCAAAAAGCCCTCACCTACCTGAAGCAAGGCCCCTGCCATTGTCAGGAAGTCCTTCTTCCCGTCTAGCTTCCATCTCAGCCAGGCTCCGGGGCAGCTGGGTGGGAAGAATGTCTGCCCATCAAGTAGATGATGGGTCTCAGCCTGCAGGCCCAGCCTCTGTGATGTGAAGGGGTGGGGGCCACGCAGCTGTCACCCCTTCCTGTTCAGGCTGCCTTGACCTAGACCATGTGGCTCTGTGGTGATTTCCCTAGACATCTGGCCTCTGAGGTCGCAGACGACCTTGCACCAACAAACTATCTGGGGGTGGGGAAAGTCGCTCAAGAACTGGAGCCAAGGATACCTCCCCCACACCGCCCCAGCTTCAGTCCAGCTGCCCTCAGGCCCAAAGAGGGGTATGGCAGGGTAGGGGTGTTTCTCTGTGCATTCTGGGCACAGTCAGGTCCCCACAAATCTGGGTTAAAACTGTTCCCTGGGGATCACCTCAGTGGTTGGGGGAGCAACAGATCCCTGTAAGAAAGCAAGCAAGCAATCAAACAGGCAGCTCCAGTCCTGCTGGCTGCTCCGTACTGGCCAGGCCCTGCTGACTTAGGTAAATAGAGGAGGTGGCCCCAGGTAAGTGAAGGTCCCCGGAGGTCCGGGTTCTGAGGTAGGGGGTACAATCAGGCAGGCGAGAATGTTCCAGAACCAGCCATTTCCAGATTAACAGCACTTCCACCATGCCAGCTGGGCTGCCTGTTCCTGCTTGACCCCCTTTCAGGATCTGCCAGGCTCGACTCCCCAAGAGATCCCAGACTCTCCATATCCCGGGGCCATCCTTCTTGCTTTCCCAAGTGGCTCCACATCACCCCTGCCCAGCAACAGCCCCCAAGCCAGCCCCCCAACCGGAGAGCAAGAAGCCAGCGGTGGTGCTTCGTGACACAAACATGCATTCGTTTTATTCACAAAACAGCCTGGTTTCCTAAAACAATACAAACAGCATGTTCATCAGCAGGAAGCTGGCCGTGGGCAAGGGGGCCCAGGCAGCAGGGGGCCCCCCGGGGCACCCATACCCACGGGCAGGGGGCCACGCGAAGAAGCCCTTTCTTCTGTGGCCATCAGCAAGGCCAGAAAAAAAGGACTTATTTTCTCTAAGGGCAGTAGCCAGGATCAGAAATATCGAGACATGGGCTCCCCAGATCTCAATGGAGAAAGGAACAGAACTTTCATTTTCGCAAAATCATCATTGTCGGGGTGGGGATCCCATTCTGGGGACCAGGAGTACAGCGTAGGCAGCCCGGGAGAGGGTGGGCTGCTCTCCCCACCACCTCCCCCCCGCCCCCCCGCGAGCTCCTGACTGCAGCTCTGCACGCGTGGATGGATACAGAGGGACTTCGGTACGGCGCCATCGACATTCTCTTTATAAACGTGAGTGGATTCTCCAGGCAAACTATGCACTATTTCATGGTCGGAAAGAATCAAAGGAAGTTTAAATGAGGGTGGAGTTAAACTGTGCTAAATTACAGTAGTGCTTATTAGTAACTAGATTTCAAAAGGTTACAGAAAATTTACATTCTCTACACAAAAACCGCATCTCCTGCACAGACAACATCGACATCGACACAGGAAGGAAACTGATTGTCCATTCTTTGCCCAGGAAGTCTCGGTACTTTATAGATTCGTCTCTACCTCTTTTTTGTTGTTGTTGTTGTTGTTGTTCTTCCGAAAAAGCAGTTAAAATTTTTTTTTCCTTTTTCTTTTTATACTAGGGACGTGGAGATGTTAAAACGACAACAAAAAATATATATATAAAAACAGGAATGAAATCTGTGAGAGAATATTTTTGGTTCTAAAGACGGGTGCATCCGTTTGTCTTCGCCCGAATCCCTTGCCGGAGACCACACGAGCAGTGACATTGCACGGAGAGGGCAGCTTTGGGTTCCCACCGCCGTCACTGAAACCACCGGAAGGCAGCTCCCGTCGGAAGCATCACCTTCTGGTGGGGGCGGGAGACAAAAACAAGGAGAGAGTTCAGTCAGGGTCCGGCGGGACCTGGTGCAAAGACGCTCCCCCGTGGATGGCCTCATGGCGGAGGGACGGACCTGGAGTAAAAGGCAGCCACCCCATGGAGGTCCTGCCATCCTGACCAGGCCAGAGAAGAAGGCTTGGCCCATGGGGCCGCTGGAGGGCCCGGAGCACCCTGAGGCCCCCTGAGCCAGTGTCCAGGAACCCTGCTTCCAAACAGGAAGACCCAATCCCCTGGTCCAAAGGCCACGAGCGCCAGGTGGCTGTGGTGCATCAGGGGGCTGTGTGCGTGGTTCTGTTGAATGAGCAGGGAGCATGCGCACTGGAGGCCTGTATGGACGTGCGCCTCGAGCTGTGCTACGGTGGGTAGTAGTGTGTGCAGCCGGGGAGGGGAGGAAGGATATTGGCTGTGTTAAGAGGCTACATCTATAGCTAAGACTGGACCAGGTGGGGAGGGGTGTGTCTGTGTGTGTGTGTGTCCACATGAGATGTCAGCGGGTGCCTTTGTGTGCATATAGGTGGGTTCTCTGGGCAGAAGAGCAGATATATGAGGTCTGGGGCCTGCGGGTGGGTAGCAGCCACAGCTGGGATGTCATTATTATTTTCCAACCATTCTGAACATTTGCGTCCGGCCCACTCATAGAGGGGCGGGGCCGGGGCTGGGACAGCAGGCTGAAAAGATGCTTTTGTACCCAGGCCTGGCACCACCACTAGACTGCCACAGCTGGGGGCACAGGGACAAGCCCTGCCATGAGGGTGGAGAGAAAGCAGCATGGGAACCCTTCTGCCTGTTCTAAGCCCCTTCCTGTTTGGGCTGCCTTGGCCTTGACCGTGTGGCTATGTGGTGATTTCCCCACAAAGCCAATCATGCCAAAGTGGACAGGCCTGGCATATATCCCAGGATCACAGCCACCCCTTCACCCTAGGCCCACAGGACCCCTGGCCGTTTTACCTATGCAGCCAGACTGACCTTGAGGCCCCCCAAAAACCCGGTTTCTGTCAATGACATACCTAGACACAGGGTTCTTCCAGGCCTCAGGCCAATGAGCACCAGGGTGGCCTTAGGGGAAAGGCTGGGCTCTGAAGGGGTGAGTGAAGGGCTTACCCTTAAAAGCCACATGGTCCACAGGACAGAACCCTTCCCACGTGGGACAAGGGAGAGCCCCAGAATCTCAGGGCACAGACTGAAAGCTTTAGGACACATCTGAAAGTCAGAAACGTAGGACCTATACGGAAACCTCAATGGCTGGCCCAAAACTCCAGGAAGGGGTTCAGAATCCCTGGGCCTGGCTGCAAAGGCCAGGCCCCCACCTGGAACCTGTTGCCTGCCTTGTGAACTACGACCTACTGAGATCTCAAGATGTGGCTCTGACTTTCTGGGCGGTGAACTGGTGTCTGGGAGCCTGCTCCAGGACCCCCAGGCCCAGGGGTCGACTGGCTGAGTGGCCCCCAGACACTGGCCCAGGCAGGAAAGGTAGGGCTGGGGGTGGGGCGGGGCTGGGTTCAGACTGCCGGCCAGACACAGGAGCCCACACACCTCCCTCTAAGGCGTCGTTACCTCCAGAGCAGCGGAAGGCTTCTTTTTGAGTTCCTCACATTTTCTGAATTTGCAAATCTGATGGCCAGTCTTTCGGTTCCTACAACTGCTGCACTGCTCGCAGTTGATGCGTCGCCGGCAGGGCGCGCACATGCCGCAGCGTTTCCGCTTCTTCTTGCCCGAGCTGATGGCGGAGGCCAGCTCTCCCTGCATGGGGTACTCGGCCAGGCCGGCCATGTGCAGCGCGCTCTCGGCCAGGAACACGCCGGCCGGGGTCATGATGAAGAGGCCCGGGTTGATGGGGAAGGCGCCCAGGTAGGGGAAGTCGGACTGGCCGTTGAGGGCCTCAGCGCCGGCCACGGCCTCCATGTCGGGCAGGCCCGCACCCGCCTCGCTCATCAGCGGAAGGTGCTCCTGCACCACGCGCTTCAGCATCTCCGTAGACTGCGCGAACTGCTGCAGCGTCAGCTGTCCCTCGGCTGCCAGCTCCGTGGCCCGTTCTGCCTTGCTCAGCAGGCTGGCCACAGCACCACTTTTGTGCTTTGAGGTAGGGTTGCTTTTGTCCACGGCCATGGCCGCTGCCAGGTCGTGCCCGTTGGCCAACAGGGAGGCGGCCGCAGCGGCGGCGGCAGCCTTCTCGGCGGCCTCGCTGCCCATCATGCTGCCGCCGCTGCCACCACTGCCCCCAAAGGAGGAGTAGTGGGAGAGAGGGCGGGAGCGGCGCAGGCTCTTGTTGAGGGGTTCGCTGATGATGCCGCTCTTGTTCCGACGCTCGGGGGGTGGCGCGTCCTCTGCGGCCACTGAGGCTGGCGCGGCTGCGGCCACCGCTGCGCTCTTGTCGGCCCCTCCTGCCTTGGGGCCACTGCCACCACCGGTGTTGCTGCTGCTGCTGCTGCTGCCACCACTGTCCTGGGGGCTACTGCCAAGGCTCGACATGGTGGGGCCGAGGCCCAGAGCCCACTGCTCGGGGCGGGGGCTGCCAACTGTGGGGGGGGGTCCACGGACGAGTGCCGGCCCGGCTGCCCACAACCGAGATGCCTAGTGGGCCCTGCTGCTCAGGGCAGGCACATGGTCAGCTGTCCACGTGGAAGGGTCTTCACTCTGTCGGGACAAGAGGGCACAGGGTCAGGGCGGAGGTAAGCATCTCCTTCCCCCACATCCCCACCAGGACCAGCCACGGTATTGCCATTTTAACAGACGCAAGCCCTGCTAGGCATTTATCACGCGCTGGACCCAACATGGTTAGGTATTTTTTACATGTACTGGTTTTTTTTTCCCCAAGATTTTATTTAGAGAGACAGAAGGAGACAGAGAGAAAGTGAGCGAGCATGAGCAGAGAGAGGAACACAGGGAGAGGAACAAGCTGAGCATGGAGCCCCATGTGGGGCTTGATCCCACAACCCTGAGATCATGACCTGAGCTAAACTCCAAACACTTAAGTGACTGAGCCACTCAGATGCCCCTTTCTGTACTATTTCAGTTAAGACTCACAAGCACGTTTCGTAGTAGTGGCTATTTTACACAAGGGTTAGAACTGGCCATGAATATACAGTTACCAAGTGCCATGGCAGAGGCTCAGCCCGGATCTGTACAGCTCAGATCTCTGGCCAGTTCTTCCTGGGCTGGGGGGTAGGAAAGAACTGGAAATGTCTGTTAACCTCAGAAGGTTATAGAGTCACCTTCTGCTTCCTAATCTTCCTTCTCTGACCCATCTACAAAAGGATTTGGAATAGCCTCTGCAAAGTTTGAAGGTGTAGACCAGAAATCAATGCCTGGGTGGCTCAGTGGGGGGGGGCGGGGGGAGGTCTGACTCTTGATTTAAGCTTAGGTCATGCTCTCAGGATCCTGGGATACAGCCCTGCCGGGCTCTGCGCTCAGCAGGGAGGCTGCTTGAGAGTCTTTCCCTCTGCCCCTCCACCTGCTTGTGCTCCTACTATGCGTGCTTGCTCTCTAAAGTAAATAAATAAATCTTAAAAAAAAATAGTAGTCTGGGAAGCTGTTCTAAGGCTCACATTTGTCAATTCCTAAATACATATGGATTATCTCAAGGCTCTGACAAATCCTGCAAGGAAAGGAAACTGACTTTAAGAGGTTGCCAAATAGAGCACAGAATCCCTATTTCAAGGAGCATGTATCCTCCTGCTAGAGGGCAGGCAGCACTGTGCCACAGGATAAGCCCTCTCCTGTAAGAGTAGGGGGACATGCTGTGTACATATTGACACACGCTTCCTCCTCACTCTCAAAAACAGTCATCACTACCTCAGACCCCACTCTTGTCTCTACTCAGGCTTCCCTGCTGTGCTTCAGCCTGGCTCCCAGATGGGTCTGGGATGAGGTCCCAGTGAGAGCCCAGGGGCAGGCTGTGGGCAGAAGGGGCCTCTGGCTGCTGCAGGCTGGGAATGAGAGTGGGTGTTACCCTCCAGGGAACAGAGTCTGTTCTTTGGCCACAACCACATTTCTGAGGTGCCCCTTCCCAGGACAAGCATGCTCTGCTCAAGCCCCAGGATTAAGGGCTCCTTGACCAGGATCCTTAGCCAGGAACTCTAGAAGGAACTATCCAGAAGGAGTGGAGTGGCAGATTCCTCATCAGTCCTGGCTCTCTAAGGTCCCTTCCCTGCCTGCCTGCCTGCTGTGGCCCAGCAACCCTGGGGGGGAGGGGGAGAAGACCGGAGAAGAGGGCCCAGCCTGAGCAGCTGGTGGTTCAAGGGGGAGGTGCACATCTGGCTGGGCCTGTCCCGCCCTAGCCTTGGGGGTGGCACACATACATCTTTGTCCCTAGGCAACCCCACCATCCCCCAAGTCACAGAACTCAGCCGGGGCCTGGTCCCTGGGAGGTCATGTAGTCCAACCTTCTGCACTTCCAGAGGAGGAAACTGAGGCCCTGAGCCGGCAGGGCCCCCTGCTCTGGGATTGCTAAGGAGTGCCACAAGGAGAAGCAAGTGTAGAAGGAAAAAACTCCATCTGAGTGAGGCAAAGATGGCAGGCTTCAGCAGAGAGCCAGATGCTCCCTGTCTCTCCCTAGAGGGCAATGGCCCCATGTACACCCCTTCCTAGTGAAGGTAGATGGGTGGTAAGGAAGGGTGGGCCAGCTAGCATATTCCACCAGGACAAACCCAGGAGGGCCTGGCTGGGGGTACCACAGAGGTCAGTGTTGTACTAAGAGGAAGAGGCTCACGTAAGATAGCTATGCTCCGTCCCACCTGCTAAGGCCTAAGCCCAGGGTGGCTCTTGAGACCCTTCTAGACAGCAGTGACCCTGGCTAGGTGTCGGAGACTAGGGCCAACAACCGTCACCCCATCTGGGCTCAAATACTCTGCCCTGGAGCACAGGGTGCCCACAGGCCCAGACCCGGTGAGCAAAGACAGGAGAAGGCAGGAGCCCTTGGGTTGGAGAGGTGGGAGAGAGGCGGGGAGGGGAGCAGCCTGCGCCCTAGCCCCCCTCTGTGTCCCCGCCTCTGCGGCCTGCTGGCTGGTGGCAGAAATCGATAGCTGCATTAACGCTGCTCTTGCTCTCCTCCCTCCCCCCTCCCGGCTCCAGGATCTGGCTCGGTGTGCAGGGCCGGCAGGTCAATTAGAAGTCAGCTCCCTCCAACACGGGGACTGTGTTCAGGGCCGGAGCTCTGGCTCAGTCTATCTGCTTTTGTCTCCACCCTGAGTCTTGTGGTAGGGACTAAACCTCATGTTCTGTTTAGCTCTGGCCCTTCTTTGAATCTCTCCGATCATTTCTTTTCTTTTTCTTTTTCTGTGCTTCCTCAGGGACTTCCCTCTCCCAGCCCCTCAGGGTCCTGGGACCTACTGAGCTATGGAGCAGAGGACGTGATATGTCATCAAACAGGTGTTGCAAGCAGACGCTGGTTTCCCAGCTGCAGAAGGTGGGGAGCAAACAAGGGGTACTAGCACCCAGGTGAACTTCTGTCCTCAAACCCCAGAGTGGGGCAGATACCAACATCTAGTTAGTCCCAAGGCCAGGTCTCTAACCTTGTTCCAAATTTGCCCCTATATCTGGCTCATCTGTCTCCTTTAGACTCTGGGAAAAGCTGATGACCTGGTCCCAGTGGACCACTGACCACTGGGTTTGTTTGCCCTACTCAAGGTAGGGAAGGACATAAGACCTTCTTTCTCCCAGGCGCCAGCCCTCTACTGCAAGGCACACAGCAGCCCCCTCCCAGACCAGGAAGGGCCTGGCAGTGCCCAGGCAGCAGGGGAGGAGCTGGGGTTGCGTTGAAGCGGAGCGGGAATGAGCGGGAGGGAAAGCTGGCGGGCAGGCGGGCGGCGGCGGGCGCATCCATCATCGGCCCTGCCAGGAACGCATCCAGCCCCCAAAAAGAAATACTGCGCCTGAGGAGGGACAACAAAGGGCTCCGTTTCATCAGCAATGCGGAGCCAGCGCCCCGCCGCCCTGCCAGCCGCGGTCAGCCCACAAAGGACCCCTTTGTCCATGCAGGAGCCGGGCCGGCCGGGAGCTGGGACCAGGGGCTGACGGGCGGGGACAGAGCAGAGGGAGGGGCGTGAAGGGGGAACCAGTCCTGAGAGCTGGGGGGCAGAGGGGGACACGGCAGCAAAAGAACAGAGACAGGTGGTACAGATAGAGGATCATGAGACAGAGAACTTGAGGGGCGGGTCAGAGAAAGAGGGACTTGGAGAGGACAGGGCAAAGGGTCAAGGTTAGAGAACAGAGCCTCACGGAAGCAGAAAACAGAGGGACTGGGCTCACAGAGATCCAAGGCTCCTAGCCCAACTTGGGAGACTTGAGGGTCTGACAGACATGGAAATAGCGCCGAAGGGAATCCTAGACTCAGGGGCCTGGGGACCAAGAGAAAGCGGTTGGACATGCCCGTGGCTCTGGGAGGAAGGCAGGGGCCGGGTGGACCCCAGCCCACTCTGGCCCAAGGCTGCAAAGCAGAGACTGATAGGGAGGAGGCTGAGGGTCAATGGGTTCTTGGCCTCAGGGCCTGGACTCAGGCCCCAACCTCCTATGGGCGCTAGCTCCCTGGCTAAGCTGGGAAAACAGGCGGGCAAAGCTGGAGCCACTCTCCTGACACTGGGACCATCCCCCTGCCTCTACTCCAGGTTCAAGCCAGCCGCAGAAGACACAGAGCCACCCCTCTCCAACCAGCTCCCAGCACCAAGTGACCTCAGAGTCCCATTAACTAAGTAAACCTACCAGTAAAGCATTTAGTGAGCACTGACTATATCCTCCTGCCCTGTGCTCCTAAGCTTTACATGGAAACCTGGGAAATAGAAACTATTAAGCAGGGGTGCCTAGGTGGCTCAGTGGGTTAAGCCTCTGCCTTCAGCTTAGGTTATGATCCCAGGGTCCTGGGATGGAGCCCCGCTTTGGGCTCCCTGCTCAGCAGAGAGCCTCCTTCTCCCTCTCCCTCTGCCTGCTGCTCTGCCTACTTCTACTCTCTCGCTCTGTCAAATAAATAAATAAATAAATAAATTAAAAAGAAAGAAAAAAGAGAACTATTATGCAGTTTCACAGGCGAGGAAATTGAGGCTCAAAGATCAAACTGTCAGGCCAAGGTCAAATGACTGGTTAGAATTTGAACCCAGAGCGCAAGTATGAGTCACTCTGCCGTGTGACCACCTTTGCTCTACCTATGCAACTGATAAAGTAGCCCAGGACACGGTGACCCATCTGTCCCAAGACTGTCCCCCAAAGGGTTGTTACCATGCCTGTCACCTTTATGTGGATGGGGGGGCGAGTTGTCACAGACCCCAGGGGAGTGTCTTCACCTGGGGGGCTTGGAGATGCCCAGGCAGGAACCCGGAATGCTGGGCCAGCGACGTCATAATATCAGCTGTCAATGAGGTCACCAGAGGTGATGGTAATGCCCTCACTCCACCCTGAGCCCCAGGGGAACCAGGACACACCCCCCAGACAGAGCCTGAGCCCTTCAGGCCAGACAGCAGTGGGGGAAGAGGCCTGGGGGTGGAAGGGAGGGATGTCCGCACACAGACATGCACACAGGTGGCCCACAGTGAGCTGTTCTAGATGTTCAGTTGCACACATCCCCTCCTCCTGATTAACCAACAGCAGCCCCACGCCCTGCAGTACTGGGGAGACAGTGGAGGATTCGGACTGGGCACTGCCCATGAAGGAGCACACAAGGGCTGGGCCAATGGTCACATGAACCAATATGAAATGAGCGCGGGAAGGCGGCCAAATGGAGCACTGGGGGCCTTTCTGGAGGAAGGAACTGTTAGCCTGGGACTTAAAGAGGAGGGGAGGTTACCAAAGGGGACATGAGCCTGAAATAGTTCTTAAGAAAAGAGGAAGAGGGGAGCCCGGCCAGCTCTGTCGGGAGAGCACGCAGTGGAACGTGGAACTTTTGATCTCAGGGTGGGGAGTTTGAGCCCCACGTTGAGGGTAGAGTTTACTTAAAAAAAAAAAAAAAAAAAAGTGGGGAAGAGGGTGTGAGGTATGGTCGTGAGGCTGGCAGGGTCTCAAGTGGGCAGGGCATTGAGGCCAAGGGTAAGATTTTTTTTTTTAAAGATTTTATTTATTTATTTGACAGAGATCACAAGTAGGCAGAGAGGCAGGCAGAGAGAGAGAGAGGAGGAAGCAGGCTTCCCGCTGAGCAGAGAGCCCGATGCGGGGCTCGATCTCAGGACCCTGGGATCATGACCTGAGCCGAAGGCAGAGGCTTTAACCCTCTGAGCCACCCAGGCGCCCCAAGGGTAAGATTTTTTAAACACAGCTTTACTGAGGCATGGTTTACACACTATAAAATTTATCCATTTATAAGTGTACAATTCAATGATTTTTTTTTTTAAAGATTTTATTTATTTATTTGACAGAGCGAGATCACAAGCAGGCAGAGAGGCAGGCAGAGAGAGAGGAGGAAGCAGGCTCCCTGCTGAGCAGAGAGCCCGATGCGGGCCTCGATCCCAGGACCCTGAGATCATGACCTGAGCCGAAGGCAGCGGCTTAACCCACTGAGCCACCCAGGCACCCTCAATGATTTTTAATAAGTTTACAGAGTTGTGCTACATCATCACCATAGCCAAGGGCAGGGTCTGAGCAAGGTGCCATCCCTCTCTTACTCTTTTGCTGGCTAGAACAAAACTTCCAGACGTCCTTCCTGCTGAGGGAAGGTTTCCTGGAGGAGGGTGCATTCCAGTGGGTCCTTGAGGATCCCAAGCCAGCAGCCTAGCACAGCACACCATTCTGCCATTGTCCGGGAGGGCCAGCACTGCCGACATGCACACTCCGTCTAGCTCTTCACACTCCTCCCTAACTTCCCTGTGCACCTTTTTTTTTTTTAAGATTTTACTTACTTATTTGACAGAGAGAGATCACAAGTAGGCAGAGAGGCAGGCAGGGGGAGAGGGGGAAGCAGGCTCCTGGCAGAGCAGGTAGACCAACACGGGTCTCGATCCTAGGATCCTGAGATCATGACCTGAGCCTAAGGCAGAGGCTTCACCCAGCGAGCCCAGGCGCCCCTCCCTGTGTACTTCTGACATTCCTGTTACACCCTCTTCATGACCTTCCACCCACAATGGTGGCTGGTCTTAGCTTCCAAGGGAGTTGAGATGGACAGACGGATGGTGGGCAAGCCAGTGGTGATGAAGAGAACAGACCATAGGCTCTGGTGGCTGAGCAAGCTGGGGAGGCAGGGGGTGGGGGCATCATCTCTGATTTCCATGATTCAGCCTAGGGACTTTCCAGAAGGGGAAAGAAGCTCCACTCAGGCCCAAGGTGATGCACATGGAGACAGTGGCCTTGGAAATGGGAGAAAGACAGTTCTCACCCAAGAGCACGGGGCACATCTCCAACTACAGATGAACACACAGGAGCACACACTGATCACTACTAATATCCAGCAGATGGCCTGGGGCAAAGCCTGCCCTCAGCACTATTAGAATCTCCCTAAGACAGAACAGGGGGCTAGAATCCTACTTCCCTGACCCTCTTAGAACCCTCCACCTAAGGCAGACACAACCCCATTGCCTGAAGAAGGAAACATGCTAAAGAAAACCCCAGGAGTCCATGGGGCTCTATTCTCCCTTACAGAGCTCCCAAAAAACAGTTGGAGGGGGTCAGCCCATTTTATGGAAAGGAACACTGAGGCCCCAGCCAGGAGGTATGCCCCGACCTGGGGCTCTAGGGAGTGATCTGGGACACCTCTGATAAAGACAAAAGCTTCCCCACCAGGCACCTCCGTCAGGCCAGGTTCCCTCTCTACAACAGTCAAAGGATCACCCTTTCCTCTGGGTGACCTTGGCATATGGCCTCTGAGTCAGTTTCTCTAGATGCAACATGGAACCAGGAGGGTAAGTTACTATGTTAAGGAAGGAGGACTTCCTGAGTGCCAGACGCTATATGCCTCGTCTCACTGAATCTTCCTACACACCTTCTGAAGGACGATGATTGGCCCATTTAGAGCAAGCAATTCAATAAACAGTTGTGAGGTAGGGAAAAGTGTTGCCCTCTCCACTGCGGACCCTCTGGATCTAGGCTAATGTTTCCCAAAGTAATATCTAAACTGACATCAACCTGGGGTCAGGACCACGCACTAACTTAGGATCTTTCTCCTGGTGGACAGGGGAGGAAAGCTAGCTCAGAGATAACTGGGCCAAGGAATTAGAAGAGGGGGGATCTGTCCTTTAGGGCTTGTGTGTGAGGAGCAAGGGTGTTAACAGGACAATTCAGGGGACCAGAATTCTAACGTCTAGGTTTGTGGCTCCATCCGGTCTCTTCCTGTTGATTTGACTGTGCCCTTCCTTCCCCATAGTGAGCCTCAGTTTCCCATCTGTAAAATGGAGCACAGTTCTTACTCCACACCCCATTGTGATCCCTGAGGGATCGAGGAAAACAGTAGAGACACACAAAAAAAGACTCCAGATGGTGACCTCCAGCCCCACAAATCCCAGAGGACCTGAATCTGCCCATGAAGTGATCTGCAGACATGGAAACTGAAGTCTGGAGAGAAGGTTCTGGGGCTGAGACCCTATGAGGCCTGTTGGGGAGAGGGGCATCTAGGTCCTTTCCAGTGCTTTCATCTCCCCAGAGGACATGATAATCACAGACCCTCGTGTTGCACACTCACTCTACCAGTACTGTGGTAATTTACACACATCTTCTCATTGAATTTCTTCTGTAACTCTTTAACTGGTATTGTCACCCATGTATAGATGAGGCCACTGAGACTCAGGGAAGTCAAGTCACCTGCAAAAGGTCACAAGGTCAATAGGCAGCAAAGGCAGGATTTGAAACCAGGTCTGTGTGACTCCAAGGCCTGGCTCTCCAACACTGGCCAAGGCTCTGAGGGACCGGGAAAGGGGAATCATGGCAGGAGGTTGAGGTCCAGTTCAGCCCAGCATAGGGGTTCTGGGGTGGGCGGCTCTTGGGCTCTGGGCAAAACATGTGACAGCACTGTTGCAGGGAAGTCTGCAGCTCTACCCTAAGGCCCAGGAAAAGACAGGGGAAGGGGCTGCGGGTGGGCCGGACGGGCCAGGCTGGGCCAGAGCTCCGGGCATTCCGGCGGCCTCCGCAGGAAGCAGAATGGGACGGAAACCGGCTCCTGCCTCCTCCCCCAGAATCCTGTGGGCAGCGCAGCCAGGCCGCACAGAGGCCGTCTTTGTGCCTGCCCCAAGCCGCCACCCGCGGCTGGCCCGGGGTTTTGAGTTTCCTGGGGGGGGGGGAGGGCGTGAGGGGCCCTGTCACTGCTAACCCTCCAGCTCCCCCTCTCAAGGGTGGTCACAGCGGTCCACAGCTGGCGGCGGAAGGGGGTGGATGGCCAGGCCTACCCCAGAGACTCTGGGGAGCCCAGAGTTTGCCCACGTCTCACACTCCCCACACTTACACACCCTGACTGGGGGCTAGTGGTGGGCAGGGACCCAGAGAGAACCTGAGAGGCCATCCCCCTGAGCCTGCCTCTCTGCCAGAACCCACAAGTCCCCCCAAAGTGCCTGGAACCCCACCTCTCCCTCCATCTGGGTGTTCCTGGGCCCAGGTTGAAGTACATTAAGAGGCTGGCCAGGATGGTAGGACAGTCCATCTGTCAACTGCCATTTCCTACTCTCCCGTGGCTCCCTGGACAGAGCACATCAAGGGGGAGGCCTCAGGCTCCCTTCAGCATGTCAGGGACAAAAGCCCCTTGGGTGGTATAAATGTGCTCACAGAACACTGGGCTTCAGGGAGTGAGCTCTGGCTAAAGTGCATACGGTGAGGAGCATCACCACCAACTAGGAGATCTGTGTTGTGTCCACTTAAAAGGTGCGTCAGATAGGGTACACGCTACACCCATGAGTGTGTGTGTGTGTGTGTGTGTGTGTGTCTGCGGTGGGGCTGTGGGTGTGCCCAGGTGTATGTGCAGACTCAGACAGCCCCCTGTGGGTTGGAACACTGATGTATTCACAGGGCTTATATGCCAGTACAGGAGAAGGTCTTTGTGTGACCTCCTTGTGTGTGCATGTGGAGTGTGTGCTAGTTACACCCTTGGATGTTAAGTACATGCCTGAGTGTGCGTACGTGTATGCTACAGTGGTTTACATGAAGGCTGGATTTTTGTGGGTTCTTCTGGTCGTGAGCGTCAACACACTGTTGCCACGTGTTTACCAGTGTGTGTATGCACACACACGTGTGCGCACACATATGTATGTGCACACACTGTTGAGTTGTATCAGGGCTTCTGAGGGTTCTGAGGTACAAGTGTGGGGCCCAACTGGGATGGGGATGGTGCAGACAGGAACTGATGCCAGGTGCTGGGGCCCCTATGGAAACAGGAAGCTGCCCACAGGTGTGCCGGGGCTGTGGTAGGGGCTGGGCTCCACCCACGTGCAGTCTGTCCCCCTGAGAAACCAACTTAGGGTTCCATCAGCCGAAAGCCTGTCCCAGCCACGAGGGAGTCACCTTTCTTGCCTGTCTGCTATTCAAGACCGAACAGCTCTGACCAGCGTCTACCCGCCCGCCTGGCCTGAGTATGGAAAAAACTGGAAAACAAAAGCCCCCAGACTGCAGGCCCTCCCTGCAGAGGCGTGGGGGAGGCAGGCAAGAGGCAGGAGGTTGAGGAGGAAGGAGGGAGGTGTCGCCGCAGCCCCGGAACACAAAAATAATGAGGCGAGAGGGGCCATGGGGCCGAGCCGGCTGGTTCCGGAGTCGCTATCTGACCTTGACAGATGCCACAGCTGGGCGCCTGGAGAGGAGCCTCGCCACGGTGCTAGAGAACACCCTCCACCCCCTGCCACCTCCCCCAGGCCAGGTCGATGGATGTCCAGGCAGGCCCCAGCCACAGGCAGCCACCCCACCAGGCGGGAGAAGGGCGGCCTCAGAGGGCGTCCCAGTTGGTGGGGGGAGGGTACAGAGGCAAGGGAGTGGGGGCAGGGCACTGGAGGCAGCACTGTGGTCTCCCGAGGGCACGCCAGTCCTCAGGTGTGGCTACGTTTGTGCGAAACACAGAGCATGCCATTGTGCTTGTGTCGCTGTGAGGCTGAGTGTGTGTGCAGAAGGGAGGCAAAGTGTGACTGTGTGTGTGTGACAGAGACAAAGATCATACTTGTGTGTGTCCTTGGGGTCACACAAGGCTGGAGAGTCAGGCTGATGTCCCTGAAATGGGTGTGGCCACACCACTCAGGGGTGGGCACCGACCACTCCTCTGCCCCCTTCCAGAGCCACAGCTGTCCTGGAGGATGTAAGCCACGCTGGGGCCAAAGGAGGGAAGGAGGACAAAGAGAGCCACAGGCCCCACCACCTCCAAGTTCTGTCACACGCATGTGGAACTGAGCCGCCCCTGTGGGCCCTTACTGGCCTACTCTCTCTCCCACTGTGGTGGTGGTCTGCGGCCTCAGTGATGGACACCGGGCTGGGCACCACCACTCTGGGGACACCCACGCGCGGCTGGGTGTGAGCTACAGGAGGGGATGCTGGGCTGGAGGCGGATTAACAATTCCGAGCACTGGCTGCATAATTAAAAAATCATTACAGGCGGGCGGGCAGAGCCGAGTGTGAGCTCACGCTCAGAGCAGGCGGGGACACTGCCACGACGCTCCCCCTCCCACTGCCTCCCCGAGGAAAAATCCCACCTGCTAATATAATTATGGAAAAACACAAGCACAGAAATTTGGTTTCAGCAAACAACGTGCCTGAGTGCCCAGGGCCTGCCTGGCCTTCAGCACAGTGAGCAGCCTGGTCACTCGTGCCCGTAGCTCATGGCAGTGAGATGGACCCTGCTGGGTCCACACTCCAGACCCTGACCTCCACCCTCTCCCAGCTCATGACAGAGAGAGAGAGAGAGAAGTAGGGGTGTTGAGAGCGCAGTTCCGCAAATCTCAAATCCCAGAGAAAATTGGTCTGTCCTGAGAGTTTACAAATAGGGAAACTAAGGCTAAGGAATCTGCATAAGGTCACTGCGTTCCTGACAAAGCTGAGGAGGAACTGGATTCCCCCAGGAGGGTGCAACACCTCAGGAGCTCAGTACCCCCCCCCCAGACCCCTTCCCCTGCATCCCCCAGCTTCCCTCTCTCAACAGCCACCACTCCGCCACCCCCTCCCCCATCTCTGAGAGCGTGTCTCTCTCTCCCTGAGACTGAATGCGACTGTCCAACCATGTGCCCCAGCACCTCCGGCAGCCTCCGCATGCCCAGACCCCACCGTGGGGACGTGGGGGCGCCCCAGCCTCCCAGTTCAGGGACAGGGCGTCCTGGGCTCAGCCGGGTTAAGCCAGGCAAGCAGAGCTGGCTCCCGCCAGGAGAAACGCGGCCAGCTCTGGGGCACAGGCCCCAGAACGGCAGGAACAGCCGCCATCACCTCGGGCCTGGAGCGGGCGGTGCGGGGAGGGGAGCTGGGCCTAATTAGTCGGCCTGGGACCCGAGCGGGCGCCGGGGCGGCAGACGCCGCAGCCAGAGCCGCGCAGGCACGTCCGCGGCCGGCCGGGAGGCGGCGGGGAGCCGGGAGGACGCGGCGCCCTGAGACGCGGTGGGACGGGCGGCCTGGGAAGGACCGGGCCAAGGAGATTCTGCACCAAGCAGGCCTGCCTCCCCTCATTCCTCGGTGCCACCAGGCGCAGCAATTAGAGGCTTTCAAAGTTTGTCCTTAATTGGTTTCATTTTTGCCTCATAAATGATTCATGGCCCCGGAGGTCTGCCAGGCCGCGGGGGTTGGGGGGTGGCGGGTGGAGGGGTGGCAAGGGAAATTTGGGGAGGCTTTTGCCTGGAGCCAGGCCCCCTACCTGAGGCTGGAGAGGGGATGACAGGGGCCGGGGAAGCCTTGGGCAGGTGGGATCCTCCAGCGAAAATAAAAACCCAGGCCCTCTCCTTGGGGCACTAATTAGAAACTGTAACTCCTTCTCTGCAGACCCAGCTCTGTGTCCAGGCCCAGAGCCACTGCAGCTGCTGGGGCCCTGGGAGCATGAATAATAATGTAATGATAACACAGTAACAGTGTCAACAATAATAATAACCACAGTGAACACTTAAGGAGTTCTTACTAAGTTCCAGGCATGGAGGGAAGAACAAATGCGGTTTTTTGTGTGTGTGTGTGTTTTTTTAAACCACTTTCCCACCTCCAAGCACCGCCACGGAGAAGTACCAAGACTCCTATTTTACAGATGAAGAGACTGAGGCTTGGAGACCTTAAGGTCTGCCCTCTGACACTCTCATGCCAGAACTCCTCCCTCCCGGCTGTCCAGAGTAAAGGGCTCAAGGCTGGAGCGTGGGAATGCTACCTGCCAGGTGGGTCTTGAGAGAAGTCAGGGAAGGTACCCAGGGCCTACAAAAAGACCCCAGGATGCACCACCAGCAACCACACAACCCACTCAGGCTAGGTTAGCTCTGCTCCTCAAAAAGCAATGTTGGCCTTGGCTAAGCAATGTCCTCACAGGGCTTTAACTGGTCTGTCTGTAAAATAGGAAAACAGGAGCCCTACAATCCCCATCTAGCACTAACTCCGGGCTAGGCATGCAAGCAGAGATGTCACAGACCCCACCCTCAGGGAACGCCCAGTCTAGGAAAAAGATGGGACAGACACGAATAAGGGCTTAACAGTCTGTTCAGAGGGCCCTGAGCACTCAGCCCATGCTGAGGGCCTAACGTGCTGGACGGAAGTGACAGAAGTTCTTGGAGGTGAGGTGGGCAGAAAAAGCTGCTCCCTTCTGACCTATACCCATCTTACACATGAGGCTCAGGGAATGGGCGTGGCCTGCTTAAACCCACGTCTAGAATCAGACCTTGAAGAAATTCAGAACTATCGACCATCAGAGTGATGTGGGATGCAAAAATGCCCATCTCATCCTGCCCGGGATGGTCACTTTTATTCTAAAAAACAAGGAGAGGTGAGGCTTACACAATGGTCTTCCGGGGCCCACCTGGGCCCAGGGGACGTCCTGAGGTAAGGTGCTTAACCCATCAGGGAGTTAATGCGGTTCGGAATGACTCCCCCTAGAGGGTCCCAGGGCTCTGGGGCTGGCTGTTGGCTCTTGGGGGCCTGCCCCAAGTATCACCTCCTCTCCAGTCCTCGAGCTCCTCTGCCCCAACTATGTGCACCAGCTTCCCCACCAAAAAAAACCCTGCTGGCTTTCTCAGGCCCTGGCCAGCCCAGTCCCACCCAGCCGGGTACCAAGGACATGCACTTCAAGTGATTACACCTCCTTGGGCCCCATCACAGCCCTCTAAGTGGGCTTATGTGATCATCCCCATTTCGCAGATGAGGGAAATATCTCAGAAAAGCGAAGGCCTGACTAAGGCCACACAGCATGGAGGAACCCAGGTCCAAACTTAATGCCCATGTTCCTCACCTTGCTGGCCTCTGCAGGTCAGTACCTCTGACCTGTCCTAGGGGCCCATAAGGCTTCCATTTTCCCTATTTTATAGATGGCCACCTCTTGCCCCAGCCCTGACCCTTCCTCAGTCTGGACAAAGCCTGTACAGAGCTCACACTTCTCCAGACACTAGAACTTGGTCAGTCTTGTGGTCAGGGGCTCTGCCACAAAGTCCTAGGAATGGGGTCCCTATGTACCCTAGGAATTCCTGGGGGATAGGACCTCCTGCCTCACACAACTGGGTCACTGCAAGGATTGGGGGATGGTGGAGGAAGCCCCTACTTGAACACAAAGGACAACACAAATGTCTGATGGTAGGGTGGGGGGAGGAGGCACAATGGTACGGGGGTGCCAGGGTTGGTGAGCGGGCCCCCTTCTCTTCTTTTGGAACAAAGTCAACTTTAAGGCCCCTACCACCTACACTTGAGGAGGGGCTGCCTGTGGGAGCATTCCTCCCCTGGGATGGAGCCGAAGCTTTGTACACGCCCTACACCAGCCGTGCTGGAGGACAGAGCTGAAGAGCTGGGCAAGTCACAGCTTCTCTGGGCCTCATTTGCCGTATCTGCACAAGGGACCTATGCTGTCCCTTGAACCCTTTGTGTAGAAGTTTAGAGGTTTTGAAAAAAGAGATTGGTAAGCAGTGGACACAACATTCAGCTGTCTGCGCGGGCTGCGGGCACTTGAGGCACTGCAGTTGGTACACAGAAGCTTGACAATGGCTTGTCGAACATGCTAACAAGTGGCTGAGTTCTCTAATGCCCAAGTTCACCCAGCAGGTCCAGTCAACACTTCCCAGGGGCCCACTCTGGGGAAGGAGAGTAGTCTGTCTCTTCCTCCTCAGTGTGCATCTGCCTGCTGCACCAGGACTGCCCAACCGGGTCACTGGGGTCCCTCTCCCCAGCCTGCCCAGGAAGCAGCACGTCTCAGGCAGGTCAGCACTGACGTCACTAGGACTGGTGGGGCGTGGAGCCTTCCACCTCCGGAACTACCAATTAATTAACTTTTTCAAATTAATTTCCCAAGCAAAATTCCATAATTACATCTATCTCCATCAGCCCGCATTGGGCAGGCCAGAGGACCCCGCCATGAGATTGAATGTGGGGTGAGGGATGACTACACCAGCCATAGGACCAGGGTATGGAGGTGCTGGGAGTTGGGTTTCACCCTGCAAAGCAACTGCCTGCTGGCCTTATAGATGCTCTCTGGAAGGGGAGAGAGCAGAGAAGCCAGAGCCCACTCCCACCCCAAGTCAGGAGGTGGGGGTGCTCAGGGAGACTCAGGTCTGCCCAACTCATCCCGCTGCCCCCATCCCCCACCCCGTGCCCCCAAACCACGGTGGGTCTTGGCAGGGCCCAGCAGCAACACAGGCACTGCGAGGCTGAGAAGGCCGCGGCTGCAGCGTTCTAATTTCCCAAAGGGGCTGAGATTAATTAGCTCACACACAGGCGCAGAGAGGGAGACGAGAGTGGGAGCAGGGGCGGGTAGCATCGGGCGAGGAACTGGCTGGCGCCCCTCCTTGCCCGCCCAGCAGGCAGGCAGGCAGGCAGGCGGCCTTGACAGCTTGGGTGCTCTGAAGGTCAGTGGCCAAGCTGGCTGAGCCAGCAGACTGGCACTGTCTCGTTCCCAGAATCCCGGAGGACCGAGGTTGGGGGGGTGGGCAGCAACCAAGAGGACAGCTCAGGGTATATGCGGGGGTTCCACTGTCAACACCATCAACAGAATCTGTGCCAGGTGCTTTGTCCACACTACCTTGTTTCACTCCCACAGCGGCCTACAGATGTAAGCACCATGGTCCGCCCATCTCACAGATGAGGACAGTGAGGCTCCAGGCCGAGGGGGGAAGTGAGTGTGAATGGTGAAAGTGAGACTGAAATCCAGACTGGCCCAACTCTGGATCCCTCCACCCCCATGGCCAGTGTGCGGGCTGCAGGAACCCTGTGCATGGGGGACCTTGGAACACCAGGCGACAGCATGTGGGTGTGTCTGACTCACTTATCCCCTCCCCAGAGAAGGTGCCCAGCAGATTCTCTGTCACTTCACAGATGCAGAAACTGAGACCAGAAAGGGGAAGTGACTTGCCACACAGTCTGGGACCCTAAACCCAGAGAGTATGCCCCTCCATGTGAGACCAGTACTTAGTTCCAGAACACAAACCTGACTCAGTGACCTCTAGTGAGCCCCGACCTAGGGTCACACTGTTCCTGGTGCTATCTCTGGCTAACAGGCACACTGACTGGGGTCACTGCTGTGGCTGTCCTGTGTGTGGAAGAAGGTATCCCCAGCTCAAGGGCACTTTCTCAACTACTCTGTGCAGGGCTCCCGAGAGGGGAAAGGAGCCCCTAAGAAGGTGGGAGGTTGGGGCAGGGGAGAGGTATAGGACCCTGACCCAGCCCCTAAGCGGCTCCCACAACCCTAGCAACTGAGTTTCCCAGAACTTATCTGTAAGGAGCTCCCCCAAACCCTAAGGGGTCTCAGTCTGCTCCTTGGTGCATCCCGAGCCCCTACCCCACTCCCAATGCATGTGGCTCACCCTTCCAAGGCCTAAGGAGTCAGCAGTCCCAAAGACCTTGGGCCCACACCTAGGAAGTGCCCTGAGAGAGCAGAAGTCCCCAGGACAGTCCCCTGGGCACAGGTGGGCAGGAGGCTGGCGCAACTAGGCGTATTACTCGTCATGTGATTATGGAGGATGGGCAGGACCCCCACCCCACCACACCCACCCTGAGGCACAGATTCGGATCATAAAGTCCAAGTGGGCTTTGGAATCTGGGTTCCTCTGTAGCCCTCAGCCTAGGTGACCTCAGAGGAGTTGCCTGACCTTGCTAAGCCCATTCCATGGTCTGTGAAATGCACCCAATGACAGCCCCACCCTTGTCAAGGTCCTAGAGAGGACCTAAGTTCTCAGTGCAGTGCAGCATACAGAAGGTGTTCATGAAATGATGGCTGTTATTATTTTTACTGCCATCACCAGGCAGCAAAAGAATGGCAAGGACGGTCCAAGCCAGGGGTGCCAGGTAACCTGGGTTGTGGCCCCGCTTCTGTCACTGTTTGCCTTTGCGTCTGAGCCAATCCCTGGGCTTCAGTTTCCCCAGCCCAGCGGAGAGCACTCCTCCCCCACCCTCTTCCCAGCAGGAACAGAGGGGGAGACCAGCGCATGGTAGAGGTCTGAGGTTTGCAAGGAGGGCAGCACTCAGCTGTCCCAGCTCGCATGCCTTTTCTGACCACGGGAAGAACCCACCTATACATCCTGCCAACCTCCCTCTGCCCCATGCCCCAGCACAGCCTGCTCTATGTCAGCGCTCCTTCCATCTCCAATGGTCCCAACCACCCTTTCACACGGGTGTGTGCCAGGCCCCTCACCACACTGCAAAGAACTCATTTGGCACCTGGAAGTCACTGTTGAGTCTAACTTGTGGCCTTGCGTACTGAGGGGTTGGGGAACTGAGAATTCCCGAGAACTACAGGTGACTCTGTTTCCTTCCATAGTGTAAAGCCCTCCTGGAATGTCCAGACAACCAAGGACTCCACATTCCTCTCCCTGGATCCAACCCATTCCTATGCTTCCTCCTCCCTGCAGCCCCAGGGTCAGCCTCTTCACTTCCTCACCTCAGCACTCCCAGCTGAGAAGAGCACTCAAAGAAGGCTAAATCCAGGGGAGCGTGGGTGGCTCAGTGGTTAAAGCCTCTGCCTTCGGCTCAGGTCATGATCCTAGGGTCCTGGGATCAAGGCTCACATCCGGCTCTCTGCTCAGCAGGGAGCCTGCCTCCTCTGCCTCTCTCTCTCTCTCTCTGCCTGCCTCTGCCAACTTGTGATCTGTCTGTCAAATAAATACAAATCTTAAACAACAACAACAACAAAAAAAGAAGGCTAAATCCAAGACAGCTAATTAAGGAGTCCAGCTTTGGTGGAGCAGTCAGGTCGGGAGGAGGTCCGGACTCACCTGGAGATCCAGGTGTGGCATAGTGAGAACCGCACCCCACCACCTACTTCAGGTCCTACAGCTTTGAGACACAGATAAGGCTCATACCCATTTCATAGGTGGCAAAAGTGAGGTCAGAGTGGCCCATGATTGCAAAGTAGGCAGTGACCAAGCCAAGTTTGGAGCCTAAGCCTGTCCAACTCGAGAGTCCAAGGCTCAGGGGACATCCAGTCCTCCTGACTGACCACTGCTGTTTGTTTACTTCAGGATGCCTGGGCTCCTCTCCCCTCCCTGACCACTGTCTAAGCCTTTGTGAGGGACTTACGTGTGGCCAGGAGGCGGGAGCTAGCCCGGGCCTGAGTCCTTAACAGTCACCTGCCCCTTGAACCTCCCTGGGCTCTCTCAATCCTGCAGACCCAGAATGATCTGTGGTCTGGATGTTGGGCGGCTGTGTCTAAAGGCCTTCACAACCATGAAGTCAGTCCCAGCAGACTCAATTCTCCCACCTGAAAACTGGTGTTTTCTTCAATGTCTGAAAAAGAAGTATGCCCTCGGTTCTGCCCAGTCCAGGGAACGCAAGCCCCAGAAGCTTACAGGCTCCCTGAGGGCATCCCACCAGCCCAGTCTCTCCTTGTATTCAGGTCAGCTCTGTACCCATTTTGCATGCCAGTAGACTAAGAACCAGGAAATATGTCTGAATTCTTAAGTCTCAGGGTACTGGATGCAAGGTGGGGGAGATAATGAGACATGGGAGACAAGGGAACAGAGAACCGCACATGCTAGGGTGAGCAGGCAGGGTCCTGGGGCACAGTCCACTAGGTCAAGGGGGTCCCTTCCCCCATTTCCAGCACCCCCCAATCTCCCAAGGAACTGGCCCCCTCAGTGGGGGCAGCAGCTGGCCACTTGGCACTCCGTGGAAAATTGATTTTCCACAGTTTTTCTTTTCCAGAACTTTCCTCTTCCTGGTTCCTCTGCACCTCTCCCCCCCTTACCCCCAATCCGCTCTGCCCGGGTCAGAGTTCCCCAACCTGGAGGGCAGGATAGGTTTAACACTTTCAAGCCCAAGACTTGGACCTCCTCCCTCAGAGAAGGCCAAGCCAGCCTGGGGAATGGCAGAAAACACCCCTGTTCTGGCACACACCTTAGAATCCAGCTGACTCTCCATGGCCAAGGATCAGGCCTCTTTCGTGTACCCTAACGGGGGGGGGGATGTGGATACATGGAGCCCCAGCTGTGCTGTGTGTGTGCGTGCACACGTGTGTGCATACACAGACCAGGCTCCACTGTGTTGGTGCTCCGGGCCCAATCCTAGGGAACCATGTGGCTGTGGGCTCCTGCCCGAGGATGGAGCAGACTTACAACTGCTTCACTGGAGTGGGGTATGGGGTCCTCTGGGGAGTCCAGCACGCCCACATGTGACTATGTATGTCCATCTGCCTGCATGTTTGCCAGAGGCTGTGAGTGTAAGCATGATCACGCTTCCGGGGTGGCCACAGCTTATGTGACCTGGCCTGCACTGTGTGTGTGAGCTGTGTGCACTGGGCTATGTGGAACTACGTGCGCCAAGTGAGCATGTCTGTCCCAAGCGTGTGCCCTGGGGTGTGCCGTGTGGGGAGTGCGTGAGCGCACTCTGCCTGCCAGGCCGCAGGGCCTCGTGGGGCTGCTGGGGATGGGGTGACTCACGTCTCCTGAGCTCATCCTGCCGCCTGCCCGCCCAGCTCACCCTGCTCTGCTGGGCTCATGGCCGCCAGCACAGGGTGGGGGTGGGGGGTGTAAGGTAAGGGGAGGCTCAGGCAGACACGGCAGGGAGGCTGGCTTGATAAATAACCTGCAGCTTCCCCAGGCCTTGGAGAACAGGAGCCTGCAACACAGGGAGAAGCGGGGAGCTGGGGGAGGCAGCCCTGGCCCCCACGGCTCCGGCTGCCCTGGCCCCCACAGCCCAGGCTGCAGCTCCGGTTCCTGTTTCATCGAAACCTGAGCTGGGAAAAGCCTATCGGGTCATCTTGCCTGTCCCGCCGGCCGCCAGGCCCAGGCAAGCTGCCCCTCAGGGGACAAGCCCGCAGCCTGGCCGCCCAGCCAGTGGGTGGGTGGGTGGGGGGAGGATATTTCTGTCCAGACTAAATGCAGCTTCAGGCCTCTGTCTGCCCCCCCACTAACAGCTGCTCCCAGGGGCCCCCTGGCTCTGCAGGGCTGACTAAATATAGTCCCCCCACCCCAGCAAACCCCCCAAGTTCACCTCTTCCTACTGGCCCCACCCACATGTGGGCAGGGAGGAGGCTGGGGAGCCCACTGTGTGATCTTAGGCCAGTGTATCCCCCTCTCTGGGCTCTCAGATATGAAACATCAAGTGTTACTCAGCTCTAGGCCCTAACACACCTAACAGGTACTGCTGGAGAGCAGACCACAAAGGTGACTGAACTGGGGTCTCCATCCAGGGAAATAAGGGGCAATATCCCCTCCTCCAAGTGACTCCAACCTGCTTCAGTGAAAAAATGGCTGGGGGGGCCTGCGCAGCACCCCAAGTACCTGTAGGCTTATGAACATGGCCCCCTCCACCCAGCCTGTTCCTCACCCAGCTTGGGCAATACCAGGCCCCTCCAATCTGCCCCAGCCGGACCCTGGCCAGGAAACAAGTTGTGCCAGGTTTGGGGTGGGGGGGTGCGCACAAGAGCATGACAGCTGCTATTTCCTGGAGGCCACAGTCAGGCACAACCCGGATTCCTGCCTGGCTCCACACTCCACCAGACAGCCTCTCCCGGGCTCCAGTCCTCAACATGGCACCCCCTTCCCCAGCGTCTACACCCTATCAGACCCCAGCCAGGGTCCCTGTCTCACCGTACTGGTACAGGCAGGAAGACAGTGCAAGAGGTACCTTCTGGTTTGGGCTGGGGAGAACGGTGGTCTCTGCAGGGTTCAACAGGCGGGGGAGACAGCCCCACCTTCCCTCCTCCTGCCTGCCTGCCCACCCGGCTGCTTCCCCCAGCCCCACACGCACCAAATTCCCCACATGCCTGTCTGTCTCTGACAGCTCGCGCAAATACTTGGCTGCGCGGGCACCCGCTGTTCTGAGCCCGCTGCGCCTCCTCCCCTGCCTTCCCCGGGGGGCTCTGCAGACGCAGCCAGGGATGGGAGGGGGCCAGAGCCAAGAAGCTTGGTGGGCAGTGTGGGGGGGGGATGGGGGAGGAAGGGAGCAAAGGCAGGGAGGACCAGTCTCCATTCCAAAGCACCACCCTCAGCCCCCAACCCTGGGGTACTGAGGGGACCTGGGAAGCCACTGTGAGCCAACTCTGGCTGGGCGGCAGCTGCTGACACCCCCACTGTCCCCCGGAACCTCCCAGGAGGACCTTCCGGAGGCCTCCCACTCGCCTCAGCCGATGAAACAGCATCTGCCACCCCCGCGGCGGCAGCTCAGGACAGGGCGGAGGGCACCACAAGGCCCCTGGGGAAGGCTTTGAAATCTGGACTATGGCCCGGCCCCTCCTGGCAGCCCTGGCCTCCTACCACAGGCCCAGCCTTAGAGCATGGTGGGGGGTGCGTTCCAGCCCTCCTGCAGTGCGAGGGGCGCACCGGCCCAGCTGCCGGGCCTGGGACATCTCCACTTGGACTGGCTGCGGGACTTTGTTTGCCCCCAACTACCCTCCTTCCTGCTTTGCCTTGCCTCCCTCCCAGGAGACCAGTGGAGGAAACACTTCCTGAGAACGGCTGGGATTTTCCGCTGGACGCTGCCGTGCTGGCAGGCGCCTTATCTCCCCCTACCTCATTCCTTCTCCCAGAGCCACCCCTGCAGCTATATCACACTCCTAACCCCTTGTCTGTAGCCAGAGAGACCTCCTCCCTGCCCCACCGCTCTGCTACTTGCCTAGGCAACTCTAGTACTGCCACCATCCAGTACATATCCAGGCAGTCTAGACACTGAATGAGACCTCAGGGAATAATGCCCTCCATTTTGCAGATGGGTATATCGAGGTCAAGAGAGCCAGGTGAGGGGCGCCTGGGTGGCTCAGTGTGTTAAGCGTCTGATTACGGCTCAGGTCATGATCTCAGAGTCCTGGTTTGGAGACCCGGGTCAGTCTCTCTGCTCAGCGGGGAGCCTGCTTCCCACCCCCTCTCTCTGCCTGCCTCTCTGCCTACTTGTGATCTCCCTCTATGTCAAATAAATAAATAAAATCTTCAAAAAAAAAAAAGAGAGAGCGAGCGAGTGAGCGAGCGAGCGAGCGCCTGATGACCTAGGCCTCCCAGCCAGTGCTCTTCCTCTTACCACTACCTCACTTTTCTGCCCCAGGAACCCATTCAGCACCCCCAGACTACTGGAGGAACTGGCGTAACTCCAAGCAGAACTGCCTGGTGCTTTGGGTCCAAACGCCCAGCTCGCTATCCCAGGCTATCCCCCCAACATTCTCAAAGCCTCACGGTGGTCCTGAAAAAGAACCCCAAATGTACTGCCTTTGTGACGCTAGACTTTGGGGTAGAGCCTCCTCTCCCCATTGCACAGATGGGGCTGCTGAGGCCCCCAAGGGAGGGGGGAGCTGCAGGCGGCCATGAATCAGAGGGGGAGCTGGGAAGCCGCCCGGCCCTGCCGGCTGTCGCTGGAAGCAACAGCCGGCATTTCCTCCTCACACTGGTGCCTCGGGAAGCGTGGGCAGCAGGCGGGTGGGCAGCGAGTGGGTGGGCACCGCCGTGAGGACCCCTCCTGTGCCCACAGGCCAGCCGCATCCCCCTGCTCCCTGACTGGGCCCATACAACCCACTCCCTGTGCCAGCCGGATTTCCAAAACAGGGCAGACCAGAGGCAGAACTGAGTTTTTGTCTCAGGTACAGACTCATGTCACTTGAGGGCACCACTGGGAAGCCCCTCCTCTCAGATCCTCAATATCTCCTGGCGTCAAACGAGATTGAAACATGACCATTCACGCTTCCTTTGCAGTAAAACTCATGGTTCTGTGATTCTAGAATCCCAACACGACAAGAATCCTGAAGAGAATCCCTCCGCTCCAGGCATTCTGATTCTAAATTCCTGCGACTAAAAATTCTAGGCCACCAAGATCTTAACACCCCCAGGAAGAAAGGGGGCCAAGCCCAACCTTGCCTGGATCCACAGGCCTCACTAGCCAATTCCCCATCTAGCTTTGGAGAAGGTGGGTCAGGCAGGGAAGGGCCTGGGTCTTTCCCATCAGGGTCAACAGGAACTGGAAATGAGATGGGTCTGGTGATAGAGCTGGTCTAGTCCTGGAGCGCAAGCCACCCCCTCGTGGCACACACAGCCACTGAAGCTGCAGATGTCAGGAAGCGCAGCCCTTGCCAGAATGCAGGCGGGTAGCTAGGGGTTTGTGAACCTGCACCTCCACCCTGCAGCTCAGAGGGAGAACGGGCGTCAGGTCAGGGCTGGTCTCCCTGCTTCTCAGGTTCCAAGCCAAGCTCCACGCTTCACCTTCCTGTCTTCACCACCCACTGCTTCCTTTTTCCCACCACAGTCCCTCACCTCTCAGGCTCCCAGGTCAACCCCAGGCCAGGCCAGCTGACAGCCAGCCAGGACAAAGGCTCTCAAGCCCATCTGACAGATGGAAAAACTGAGGTCCTGGGAGAAGACATGACCTGCTCAAAGGCTAGGCCCCAGCAGCTTACTGGTCCCTGGCCGCCATCTCTCAGCCCCAGCCCCACCTCACTTACAGGAATCCTCAGCCGGCACAGCATATCTCCACATACCAGTCGGGTCACCAGCGCAAGCATACCTCCTACCCAACTGTCCTGAGAGCACTCATTCCCACAGAATCGTCTGGCTATTCGTTCATTCATTCTTGCACTCGTCCACTTGGCCAATCAGCCCACCTCCACCACCATGAGCCAGGCCCCCTGTTAGGGAGATGAGGGCCTCAAGGAGGAGAGAGCAAGGCGCCTGAATGTCAGCAAACACAGGGCAGTGCCCACTGTGTGCCAGGCAGTGTGGAAGGTGCCACAAACAAGCAGATCAGCCTTGGCTGTTCTCATTGCGCTCACAGCCAGTCAAGGGCATTACCAGGACCCAACCCCACGTGGCAAGTCCTGGGGCAAGTCACAAACTCTCAGTTTCCTCATCTGTATAAGGGGATGCTAACAGCATCCCATCACTGGGCTACCGTGGGGATTTAAAGGAAGTGAAAGCTCGAAAGCGGCTATCACAGTGCCTGCCCCAGTCCAGGTTTAGGAGGTTAGCCATCGCCATCACCGTTGCGACAACATATTATTATTATTATTATAGTAATAACTGGAGGACAACAATTGATTAGAGCAGCAGCTAAAGCTCTTCGAACACTCAGCTGGTGCCAGACACTGGGGGGACAGGAAGGAATCACTGCCACATCCCATTGCAAGGCTGGCAAGGAGCGAGCTCACAAAACCCTGTAAGCATCTGATGAATGAGGGAAGCAATGACAGGAGGCATGGCCCTGCCTCTAAGGGAGGCCCACTCCAGCATGTGCTCATGGGTACCGCACACGTATGTCCAAGCACTTCGGTGGGCACACACGTGGCCCACGGGAGGAACCCAGGAGGTCCAGCAGACGGCAAGTTCTGTGGAAGGGGGAGAGGAGGTCATGGAACAGAGCTGCCCGGGGCTGCTCCCAGCCCCTGTCCTACCCTACCCCGCCCAGCAGCACTGAGCATACAGCAGAGGGGACTGTGGCCAGAGCCGGGTCCAGGCCTGGCGGGGAGAGCCCCAGAAAGATGCTTTGCGTAGTTCTGGCCACCAGATTACAGGCTTAGGCTAGGCTCTGGGAGGGGGTGGGGGGCTGCCAGGTGCTGCCCCACAGGAATCAGGCGCCAGCATCGCACTTTATACCCGTTCTGGCACAGCACATGAGTGATCCTGCTGGTAGGCCAGGCGAGTCCAAGGAGGTCAGAAGAGGTCACAGGGACAGGGGCAGGGGGAGTGGTGGGCTCCAGGGCTACGTGGGGTCCATTGGACAGGGGAGGTTGGGTATAGAGCTCCCACAGGGCCACCGGGCAGGCCTGGCTCTGCCCTGCTGGGGCCGGCAGCTGGAGGGGAGTAAATATAGCGCGGGGCGTCCGGGCCACATTCCTGGGAGGCCAGCAAGGCCTGCCTGCCCGCTGCTCTAGGCAGAGCGCAGCAGCCAGGGCCCAGAACCGCCACTACCCTCTTCCCAAACAAACAGAAAAATAAATAAAACCAGCTCTCACGCCCAGCGCAGCCAGGGGGAGGGGGCAGGAAGGGGTGGACAGGGGAGCAGGCAGACAGAGCAGTTGCCACGGTTTCTGTTCCGCTGAGGAGGAGGAGGCCAACAAAAGAGGAAAATGGAGGAAAAGGGCAGGGAGATGGCCAGAGATGTCAGAAAGGGGGAAGACGATGTGGAGGAGAGATGGAAGGTGTGACAAGGAGAGGCGTGGGGGAGGCAGACAAGAGGGACAGAGGAGGTGTTAGGGCCAGTTGTGGGAAGGCATAGGCAGCCTCTTGGGGTCAGTAATTCAGCAATTCAGTGACAGGGACGCCCCAAGGGGGGGTGGCAGACAGACAAAGGGGGCTAGGGCAAGGGGCTGGCTCCATGGGCCATGAAATATTAAAGAGCCTAGGCCAGTGAGTGACAGAGGTCAGAGAAATAAGGAGACTAGCCACGGAGCTACCAGGACCCTGAAGCAGAGAGCGCCTCACTCCCCACCCTCACCCCCACCCCCTCCACCACCTCCAGCAGAGTCAGTCTCCCCAACTCTCCTGCTGTGGCTCCTTTCTGTCTTTCCATCCAAAGGGAACAGGCTGAGGGTGGGAGGGGCCGTGGGGATTAGCCATGGCAGGGGACCTCTGCGATTCCCTCTTCCCTCTGGCTGAGCTGTGTGCAGTCGGCCTTCCAGAGCTGCCAGCTACCCTAGCAAGAAGGCCAGGAGGCCTGTCAGCACAGCCGCTGCCACGGGTGCCTCCTGGGGAAGGAGGGGGTAGACATCCAGCTTCCCCTTTACAGAAAAAAAATCAGCCAAGCCACCACTTTCCACAGAGACCAGTGGGGAGGGAAGTCCATGCCTCACAGCTCAGCTGAGCCAGCGAGTCCAGAGCGAGCAAGCCAGCAGGTCATCCCCTAGCCCTCCCACCCCACTCCGGTCCCGTTACCAGCCTCATGACCTTGGCCAGTCCCCTTGTCCCTGAGCCTGTGTCTTTGCCAGGCCCACACCACCCTAGACTTGGTGTGAGCAAAGGAAAAAGAGGGCAAGCAATAGGCTGAAAACCTGCTGGGGAGGACAGCTGGGCTAAGCACCTTCACATGCCCAACTCTCCCATGTCCTATGTGGTCAGGCCTCATATCGGTCCCATTCTACAGATGGGGAAGGGAAACCTGGAAAGGCAAAGTGATGTGCCCAACCACATAGCCGGTAACCAGCAGAATGGAGATAGAAATGCTAAGGGTGAGTCACATAATCTTTTCTTCGTTTTCACTGGGGGATATGAAGTTCTCGTCCACCAAAGAAGCCAACTTTTATCCCGTGCTGTGGGTTAGCCGCTGGTGCTAGGCACGAAGCAACCATCCCTGTTGTCCCCCTGAAAATGGCTTTGTGAGGCAGGTACTCTTATGATCCCATTTCAGGGATAAGGAAACTGAGGATCAGAGAGACAAAGCATCAGAAGGTCGGCCAGCCAGCCAGCCAGTGGCACGGCCAGGATATGGAACTAGTGCTCAAACATACTTATCTGGGTGAGGTCAAGGGAGGGAGGTAAGAGGACCCAGGAGAAAACCCAGGACTCAGTGGTCCTACTGACCTCCAGAGCACACACCATTAAAAGGTCAAAAACAAGGTTACAACTGCTGGAGTGACCAGCAACTACTCTGGAAAGAGGACATGAGCGGAGCCTGTGGGAACCCGGGGTGAGGGCACTGCCTAGGGTCCTGGCATAGAGCTATTTGCTTGGTCTACCCAGAGCCCCTTGTACTAGGTAACGAAAGCCCCTCCCCCAGCATGGGGATACTGAGGGTCTCCAAAGAGGGCCACCGGAAGCCCATCCTGTTGGCCCCAGGGTTCCAACCTGCACCCCAAGGCCAGTGTGCCAGCAATTAATCACACCCCTGCAAAAGCCCCCAGTGCTGGCGGAAGGGGGGCAGGATCCCCTCCCTCTCTCCCAGGCCCTGTGAGCCCAGAGGGAGGCCAGCATCAGAGGCAGGAAATGAAGAAGAATTTGCGATCTAATTGAGCTGGCGGGGGATTAGGCGGCAGAATGCAATTACAGGGGCTGGAGCCGGGCCAGGGGCACTGACACCCCAAGATGTGGCCTGGCCCAGGTGACTGGGCCTAGCCAGTCTCTGGCAAAAGATACCCTACTATGAAGTGAAGGTCGGGCAGACAAGGATTGGGGCCAGACAGCTCTTCAGGACATAGAGGACTGTAGCGTTCCAGCTCCATGTCACACCCAGAAGCAAGAAGTTTTCCTGGGAATTCTTCCCCAGGGAAGAGCCCCGCGGACTCTCACATGGGGAGGAGGCAGACAGAACACATGTAGAACATACATTATCACAGGCTCTGCTCATGCATGTACACACATGTGTTCACACTCCTAGAAAAAGCACCACATATCCACATTCACTTGCATGGGGACAGACTTCCAACCTGCAGACACACAGCTCTGGCCTTTTGCTGCCACCAGCTCCAACAAAGTTGGGGGGGTACAAAAAAGAACAAAAAAAAAAAACAAAAAAAAAACCACCCATGACCTTAAAATCCTTTTATTCCCATAATCACAGGCTGCCATCGCCGTGGATACGCGCTGTCACCCCGGCCCCAGCCTGTCTCCCTCCACAGCTTCCAAAACTCCCAGCAGGCAGGCAGACGGGGAGGCTGCCCAGTTACTGCCAGGGAGGGCAGAGGAGGGGAAGGACGGGGTGGGAGAGGTTCAACGCTCCACACACACACACTCAGGGCCTCAACGGGAGAGGAAGAGACTCAGAAAGACAGCCGGGCAGACAGAGAAAGAGAAAGGAACACAGGCACCAGCCGCAAAAAACAGACACAGACCACTCACTTACTGCCCGCACAGCTCAGATATGCCCACTCCCAGATTCATTCACACACCTCTTTCCCAATTCAGACACACTGCTCAGGGAGTCAGGGTCTCCCAGATTTACAAGAATATACAAAACACACAGACAGACACAAATCACGAGTACACACTCCAAAATTCTAAGCACACACAACTCAAAATATACATATTCCCAGATTCACAAGGATAAACCCAACTTTCAGATAGACTCAGATTCACAAACACACAAGTACAGATGCAATACAGACCCACACAACTCCCAGACCCACAGATACACGTGCCCTGATGCACAAATATACATAAGCACAGACTCCTACCCCACAAGACAGACAGACAGACACACATTCAACACACAGATTCACAGATAGGACATGCCCTGAGTCATATGCACACATATCACCTAGCTTCCCACATCCCAGACACACAGACGAGACCCACACAGCAGCTGACACTGCCTTGGGCTTTAGGGGGCAGGTGGACTGGCTGGGGGATTCCTGGGTCTTTGAGGGGGCCAGCCCTTTCTCGTTGTCTGTAGCCTGGGAGGTGGGCTCAGAGTTGGGGGGAATGAAGGGGAAAGTAAGAGAAAGAAAAAAAAAAAAAAACTTGAGTGGGATATTCTTGTTGGGCAGTAGCGCGTGAGTAACTGGGGAGGCTTTTTGTGGTCTGGTGAGTTCCAGCTATGAGTGAGAGTTTAACTATTAATACACTCAATCAAGGACACTTCACACACACAGGCACACATACACAGGCTAGGACAGCACCAGGTGGTGGGGATCAGGGAGGGAGAGCACCAGAATAAAGGGGGGGAAAGCCCCAATTCAGGCCTCAGGGGGTGGAGAAAGTGGGAGGAGCTTCTATCAGGGGCCTGCCTCCAAAGCAGGGCCAGGGTCAGTGATTCATTTCAGCAGCCCCAGAAAGGTGGGGCTTGACACACAGTAGGTACTCAGAAAATATACACTGGGGCAATGAATCACTAAGTTATTTACATATAAAGAACAGACAGTAATTATAACAGTAATAACAATAACCAAGCCCTGTCCCATCCTTAGCCAATAAGGCCAGGCTCCAGGAGTCAGCTGGGGAGGTGTTAGTCCTGCCTTAATGGTCATCCCACCAGACAGTGGGCTCTAGGAAAGCAGGCCCGGGTCTGGGTCTGGCTCATCTGTACATCCACTCATTTCTCCACCATATTCTGCATCCTAAAAAGTCAGCTGATCTCAGCCCAGCCCACACCCTTACCCCCCAGAAAGACCCCCATTTCCATTCCACTCTCCAAATAACTAGGTGGGGCCCTAAAGAGTGGGGTATTTAATTCCCAGAGACTTGGTTCTTTATCCAGATACAACCCTGCTTGCCACACTCCTATATGCCTCAGTTTCATATTCCCCAAATGGGTAGAAGGCAGTCAAAAAGCTGAGAGAGGCATCAAGAGTGGGGGCTCACAGTGGGAGCCCATGGAACAGAGGCCTGGGCTGGCCTGGGCCCTGGATGCAGAATCCTCCCCTCCTTCTCCCTTCCCCCACCCAGCCCAGCCCAGCCGGGTGGACATTCCAGGCCTCACGTGATAAAGACGAGGCCGCTGGCCCACGGGTAAGTCAACAGGCTCTGTCGGGGGAGAGATAGGAGGCCCAGGCCAGGGTCACCTGCTGAGCCGGGAAAACAGCCGGGTCCAAATACACACATAAATAAGGCGCCAACAGACAGCCAGCCAAGGAACCTCTGCCCCCACCTTGGAAAGGGAGGTGGCTTGGGAAAGGGAGCCACAAGGCTGGCTAGAGGCTTCCTGGGAGAATCCTAGCTCATGCCAAGATGAGGTTGGGGTGCTTCTACCAAGCTCCCCAGGGCTGACTGGGAACTCAGAGGCCAACCTTTCCTCAGCTGTTCCCACTCCTTCCAGGACAAAAATCACCCCCTCTCCCTCCTCCCCAAGGAGAGAACGATTTCCGTTCTGGGAGGGGGGTGACAGCTGCAGAGCGGGCCACTTCCCCCGCCCCCCCCCCCAGCTCTTGCTTGAGTCTCATCCAGGGAAACTGCTACATCAACACTACGCAGTAGTAGGTAGCATCGACCTCAAGTCTCCCCTCATCGTTCTCAAAAAGGGCTTTGGGAAAAGACTTCGGGTACCAGTTCCTAGGTTTCCGGCAGCAGTTGTGACCCAGGAGACGGGGTCTTTCGGGGGGGGGGGGCGGCTCACGCCAAGCTTAGACCAGTACGACCCGTAAAAACGTCTAATTTAAATGCTCTCAGTTGCACGGAAGGACACCCCCGCCCCCGCGGGCCGGGGCAGCTGAGGTGGCGCCGGGCGTTCAAATAGCGCTCCAAACAAGTCCGCAGCGACCGCGCACGCAGCCCCCGCCAGGCGGCCCCAGCGGAAAACTTGAAAGGGACTCTGTTTGCCAGCCGCCCGGGGCGGCTCCGGCGGGGGCGAGGGCCGAACGATCACACAAGCCCCCCTCCCCAGCGCTTCCTGAACAAACGCAGGGCGGTGGGGGGGGGTGCTGGGCCCACCACAAAACCGAGGACTCCGAACAGCCTTCTCCGCTCACGGAAAGGCGGAGGTCAAGAGGCTGGCTCCCCGGATCCCGGTTCGGCTACCCCCCAACACGAAGATGCGACTCAAAGACCACCCAGGATCCAGGGGGCAAAGCAGGGCGCGGCTGGCAGCCCTTCAGACCCCCGTCTCAGTTGAAGGAGGAAGGTGCTGGTCTTTCCAGATGAGTCCCTACAGAACCCCCCAAATCTGCTGCTGCCTCCTTGCAGCCCGTGGCACCGGCCCAACTCCGCGCACCCCTTCCGAGCGGGAAAAAAAAAAAGAAAGAAAAAAAAAGGCTATCTTGCTCCCTCATTGGGAGCTTCAGCTCTTCTGACAGGTCCCGGAGGCAGCCCCCCATTTAAAAAGTGGGGTCACTCACTTTCGGTCGATCCTACAAATAAACAAAGCCAGGCGTACCCCGCACTCCCCGCCGGAAAGCAGCCCATTCCGGGAGAGGACAACTTCCCCCAGCAAGAAAATTAACACATTCTTCTCGCGGCGGTTCAGCCCCTCGCTCTAGGGAAGCAAAGGGGAGGAGGGCTTGCGGGCCGAACTTCATGGGTACATTTGGGGCCAGAGCAGCGAGGCTGGCGCCTGGGACACCCGCCTCCCACACTCCGCAGCCAGAGGAACACCCCCATTCTGCCTCCCTGGCTTTGCACGCCGCTTGGCCACGCGGGGTGGGTTCGGGAGACAGGCTGAAAGACTCCCCAAGGCTGGGGAGGACGGGAAAGAGAGGCCGCGGGGCGCGGAGGTGGTGGTGGGGGGGTGATACTTTGACGGGAAAAAAAAAAAAAAAAAAAAAAAAGGTCAAACTTGATCAGCCCGCCAGGCACCCCGCGGGCAGCGGGGGCGAGGAACCGGAGGGAAAATGTAGAAGTGGCCGCCGCCCCCTCCAAGTGGAGAGGGGGGAGACTCAGCCACGCGTGGTCCAGGGCAGCAGTTACCGTAGCCCCCAAAACACAGGGCTGCGAGGGGTCTGACGGGGGGAGTGTGCGCCGCAGATCTCCAATCAGCCGCCCCCGCAGGCGGAGCGCCCGCCCAACATCAAGAGGTGAGGACCCGGGCTCCCGCCGCCCCAGCGCCCTCAAGCTCGAGTACTTGGGGAGGGGACGGTACCCCGCAGGGAGAGCCTCACCCCAACGCACGGCGCCCAACCCGCAGTCCCCGACCCTAAAACCCCTCTTTTTGTCTGTACTCAGTGATCTGCGACGGAGCCGACTGCGGCTTGGGGAGGCTTGGTTATAGGAGCGGACACCGAGCGATCACCGGCGCTAGGGCTCCCAGGCTCCAGGGCTCCGTGGCTCAGGCTGCTGGCGCCCCCAGCCCCTCCCAAACACGGACCCCTCCTTCCCCGTCCCTGGCTCTCCGCACCTGAACTTCGGGGGAGCCCGCGCCGCCAAACTTTCCGCCGACTTGCAGCGAACTCCGGCCCCGGCCGCGCACCGGGCCCCGGGGGAGGAGAGGGAGGTAGGCGGGGAAGGGGAGGGGGCCGGCCTCGGGGGGGGGGTCGGGGGAGGGCTGTGGCCCGACACCTACCGGCTCTCAGAGTCGTCCGAGCCGCCACGGCCGCCGCCGCCGCGAGGCTGAGGGGGAGGGGTGGGGCGGGGAGCTGCGCTCCGCTCTGGGCACCACCGCCGCGGTGCGCTCCGCTCCAGCCGCGCCGCCCGCCGCGCCCGGGTCCGGAGCCGGAGTCACGCCGCCGCGGCTGGCCCGAGGCGGGGAGGGGGGGGAGCCTGCAGCACCTGCCCCTCCTCCCCCTCCCCGCGGCCCAAATTAAAAAACAACAAAAAGCAACTAATCACCCCCGAGCGAAGCGCGGCGCAGCGGGCGGAGGGCGCAGCGTGAGGCGTCCGGACTCAGCAGGCGGCGCGCATGGCTGGCCGCGGGCTGGGCTGGGCTGGGACGCGGGGCCAGGCTCCGGGAGACAAGGTTCGGGCGATCTACTCGCTCGGCTCGGGCGCCTGTTCTCGCCGCCGCCGCCGCCGCCGCCGCCTCTGCTGCCGCCAGTGCCGCCGCCTCTACATCCCAGCTCAGGCTCCGCCGCCTCTGCCGCCGCCGCCGCCGCCGCGCGCCCGCCCGGGCAGGAGCTCTGAACGCTGCCCGGGGGCTGCCGGCAAAACCCGGACCGGACTCGACGCTCCCTCCTCCCCCCCCCACCTCACTCCACCTCAGCTCCCCTCCCTCCTCCCTCCGCCTCCCTCCCAGAGCTGCTCTGGCCACTTGGACGCCGCAGGCTCTGAGGCCGGAGCCGCAGCCACTGCGCCTGGAGCTCCCCTCGCTCTGACGAGGTCGGCCCAGGCTCAGCTCCCCCAGCGTGCCCCGTCTTCATCTCTTTTCTCCGCAACTTTACAAAAAATAAGAGGACCTTCCCTATTTTGTGAGGGATGCATGGGCTTGGCAGCCTACCTTACGGGGGGAAACCGCCGTCCTTCTGGCCCCTCTCTTCGGCGGGCCGGAAGCGACGGGGACCAGTAGGGAGGGTTTGGCCGCGCCCCTCAGCTCAGGTGCGTGAAGGGCCTGGAACTCCTAGCCTAGGGCACTTGGAGCGACTCTGGGTTCAAAAACCCCACCCTTCCCACAGCGCTTTCCGGGACTCAGTGGGCTCTAGCTCCCCGGGAGAAAAGAGACAGAGATTTCTGACCCCATTTTACAGATGAGAAAACCAATCGGAGAAAGGACAATTTATCTCCTATGCCAGCATCAACCCCAGCCCTGACTCTTGGGGCTAAGGCAACTACATTGTGGTTCCTTGAGACCGTGGCCTACAAACTCGGAGCCTGAAACAGTGCCTGGCACAAAGCAGCACTCAATAGAAACTGGCTGAAAGAGAACAAAAACCCAGTGGGTACAGATTTGTGCCCAAACATCCTTGCCCTCACTCAATGCCCCCTCCATCTGCCCAGCCTGGGCTAATCCTCAAGCTGCAGATGTCTTCTCTTCACCTCAGGGACCCACAGAGCAAGCCCCAGGCTCATATAATCCCAAATTGCAGATAATCCCAAAGTGGGAAGTTTCTCTGAATTTGTGGAATTCGTAAGGGTGGGTTTGTGTTTCCTCCAGGCAGAAAGAAAAAAAAGACAGGAGATCCTAATGGGGGAGGAGGAGGGCAGTTGGGGAAGTCTGCCAAGGGTTAAATGTACAGCCCCAAATCGATTGCAGCCCAGATAACAGGGAGTTAACTGCCTCGACCTGGTGCCTCCAGCCACAGGCACAGACAGCCTTGGTGGGAGAACTGAAACCAGCTCCCACCTCACTTCTTCTTCTCCTCCTCTATGTGGCCAGTCTGTCTCCAAAGCTGGAGAGGGCCTTGGGGCCTGGGTCTTGGGTGTGTGTGTTGGGGGGCACTGGTGCCCATTCTCCAAGCATTCTAAATTTGGCCTTGGGACCTTGACCCAGCAGGGACAGGGGAGTAAGGGAGGTGTCAAAGGGCAGAGTTCATCTGAAATGTGTTGCTTCTCTAGTCATCCTGGCCTCCCAAGCCACAGGCAGTGACCCCTCTCCAGGCATCATGGACACTACCTCCCCTCCACAAATGCTAAGAAGTGTCCTCCCTTAACTAAGTGCCAAGAATGGCTCCAAAGGGAGGTGTTTAGCCCCTCCTCTCCTCGCTCCCCTCTTCTCTCCAGCACCCCTCCTCAAAGCCATCCCAAACTAACATACCATGTGAGTAAAAGCAAGGTACTTGCTATGGGAACCCAGCTTTAAGACAACTGAACACCTCCAGATTATCACCCCTAAACTGCTTTAAGATAAATATTCTGGGCCCCACCATGAGTGTCAGGTACTGTACTGGGCACCCACCATATAAGGAAAAAGGAGGCAGGGTCCCATGTCTAGATGCTTGGGGATCTCCAAGTACTTAGCCCACCTCTACCGGAGACCTATTCCCCAGGAGTCGGCAGCAGGTCTCAGAGAAGTAAGAGCAAAGAAACGAAACTCAATCCTGCAGGCTCTTGCAATCTAGGCTCAGGGCAGAATCAGATTCTGCACACCCCAAAAAAGCTTCATGTTGGGATTCATGGGGGAGAGTGGGTCATAGCTCCACCTAAGGGAATTACTATTAATTATCTGCTTTTGTTTTTTAAGACCTCTACAACAACACCCCCCCCCTCCACCCTGTCCCCACCTCCCAAGTGAGGAGGACAAAGGCCAAGGGGCTGCAGGCTGCAATGAAGATGGCCAAATCATCCCAATGGTGACTTTCTCAGGCAAGCAGTATTGGCATACACCAGGCCCAGTTGAGAGGTTGGATCTTGGAACCTTCTCCTTCTCCTGGAAATTAAAAACCTACAGGAAGACTCAGACCCTCACCAGTTCGACCCAGGTAGGAAACCAGAAAAGAGAGGGGCAGAACTGTCCATCTGGAGAATATAACATGAACAGGAAACATCACAAGCCATCCACACAGAACTTTGCCCCTCACAAACAAGACAAGTGAGGGCATCCAGGGAGGACTGCTGGGAGGTCTCTGGCCCTGGGGAAGATCATCCCCACCCAGACCCTTTCCACAAGATTTGAAACCACTCTGGTTCACTATTTTCTTCTCTCTCCTCTCTTGTTGCCTCCAACGAGGAATATTTAGGTTTCACAGTGTTACTCAATCAATTAGTTTTGCCTCAGCTATCAAATTTCTTAAGGCTCTAGCACCTTGAGAGGAGAGAGAAGACCTGCACCCTCCTTACCGATCGGTCTGGGACCCTGGATACTGCTCCCCTGGATTCTGGTTAGGATATGTCTACCCGATGTTTACGAAGCCCTGAGCAGGGCATCAGGCTAAACAGCTAAGATACATTAGCTCATTTAATCCTGGCCTCAGTGTTAGCAGTTGTGTCATCCCTACTTGTCAGATGAGGAAACTTAAATGAGACGGGCACCAAAGTTGTTCTTCCTAGAGAAGCTTCGTAAATACAAATCTACCCTGGGATTCACTGGCATAGCTTCCTCTAGTGAATCCTCAGAACCCATAAGGCTCTGCCCAAGCCCCTTCCTCAGCACAGCCTGGCTTCTCTAATCAGCCCTACCCCTCTGCAAACCCTGGGCCCCGCTGACCACCATCACCCAACACTGGGGGTTCCCCTCAGATTCCCTAAAACTACCGTTCAAGTTTCTGGGGCTGCGTATACTGTTCCCTCCGGCCAGGAGGGTCTTCTAGCTTATCTCATGGAAGACCAAGGGCATGTGTCACCTCCCACTTCTTTGACTTCCATTTCCAGCCTCAGTTTGGCCCATATTGACAGGGCTACCACTGGTCTTTGTACAAAGTAAAAAAAAAAAAAAGTAACCTCTTTGGACAGAGGTAGGTACACCCTTTTTTTAATTCATTTTTTTCTAATCTCTACACCCAACTTGGGGCTTGAACTTGCAACCGAGCAATCCAGAGTCACATGCTCTTTCCACTGAGCCCCTAGCTGCCCCATAGAGGTACACCCTTTGGATAGTAGATCACAGACTGTCTCTCAGTGCCCCTACTCTCTTTACCAGGTGCCTTCTTGCAATGGAAGCACAGAACAACTGTACTCTGTGGCCTGGCTTTGGGGGCCCTCATCTGTCCCTTCTTGTGACCACAAGTGCACAGATGTAGGTTTTGGTGTTTTTTTTTTTTAAATTTTTAATTTTTTATTAACATATAATGTATCATTAGCCCCAGGCGTACAGGTCTGTGAATCACCAGGTTTACACACTTCACAGTACTCACCATAGCACATACCCTCTCCAATGTCCATAACCCAACCACCCTCTCCCTAGCCCCTACGCCTAGCAACCCTTAGTTTGTTTTGTGAGATTAAGACAGATGTAGTTTTTATTTGCTCCTTTGTCTCCTTGTCACCTCACTACCACCACCCATGAAAACTCTGAGTGAAAGGGAGGATCTCCTATCTGCCCTGCACCTAAAGCCTGGGCACTAAGTTGGTACCAGTAGTAACCATGGTCACCCACATCCGAGCACCGCACTAATTGCTAATTGCTTTCTGGGCATATGCTTATTCAATCCTCAGGCTCAGACACCCACTTAAGGTTACAAAGTAGCAAAAGTTGAATTTAAAACCATGCCTGTCTGAGGGATCTGCCTTTTCCAGGACTGTCATTTATCAACTAATGATGGCCATTGATTAAACATCCAATGACTGGGAAGTGGGTGCACAGGGAGGGGGTATAGGAGATAGGGTCTCCAATAAAGATGGCCAATCCAGAGCCTGGTCTAATGTCTATCCCTCTTTGGGCTCTATTTCCCTCACTTGTATCAAAGAAGATGGGAGCAAGGGCATTTGGAGCCCTATCTCAGGGCAGGGTACAGGATGATCTTCAGTGGGGTCACACTGCATTGTGACCTCAACCAAAATCCCAGGCAGGACTGGGGGTGCAGATATGGGCAGGGAAAGAAAGAGGTTTAACTACTCAGACATAAGCCCAGGGTTTTGGGGTCTCAGCCATCATGTACTGATTATTGGCCCTTAGGTCCTGCCACAATGACCACTGAAGGAACAAGAAAGGCGTACAACTAAAAAGAAATTTGAGAAAAGCCAGGTCTCTTAGGAGCCAAGGCCCACTCATCCCTGAGAAGCCAGTTTGGTGATCCCAGCTGGGATCTCAGCTATAAAAATGCAAGAAGGGAGGAGGGCATTGTGGGGGGTGGCAGGAACTCCAGTCACAGAACAAAATAACTCTGGGGTTAAGTTGATAGGGAGCAGAGACCAGGCCAACACACATACTCACACTCTGTATTTTCCCTTGCCACAGACTTGCAGACATGCTACGCACATGCCAGACAACCAGACATAGGCCCATTCTCTGCCAGCCACAGGGAAGTCAGCCTGTGTGTGGAGGGAAGAAAGAGAGTAGAGACAGTGTGGGGAACACCAGGCCTCAGAGAGTAGCCCTTGACTTCTCTAGGACATTCGTGGTTCAACTGTCTGTACTTTGGGAGTGTGACTGTGAGCTCCTGAAGGCCAAAGCTATGGCTCCAGGCACCCTCCCCACCCCATCAGGAAGAGGGAGGGACCAGAGGGTAACTGAATGGGGCCTTGTTGGAGGGGGAGGGCAGAGAGTCCTAAACTTGGAGGCCCTACACGGAGCCCAAATGAAGGGGTACCCTCAGCATCCAAAAGCTAGCCTGCCCTGAAAATGCTCTACCCACGCCTTGCAGGCTAGGGTGGGGTGGTCTGGGGAAGCCCAGCAGAGGTGGAGGGGTGGGGTTCACAGACCTGGCCCTGAAAGCAAAGCAGGGTCAGAAATGCCCCTTACACTGGGACTTTTGAAAACAGGACCTAGTCTAAAACCAGAGGACCCCACCCATCAGCTTCTACTCTGCCTTGCCTTCAGACTCCAGAGAATGGGGTGCTCAGGTAGTGCCTGGGGGTGAGCCTGGGATGAACTCCTCTTTGAACTGGCGGGACTGGTTCTGTGTCTAGCCGCCTGGGCAGTCACGGGTTGCCTGCCATGCCTGGGAGGAGGGAGGCCTCAGGAAGGGGCCCCTTGTAAATCGTTAACTCCCAGAGCCACAGCCACTGCTGCCCGGTCCCCTCAGTCGTAACTCTGGTTCTCAGAGCACCTACACGAGGCCAGAAGTCAGAGGTGAGAGGTCAGAGCCAGAGGTCCCAGCACCTGGGCAAGACCCTCCCTCAGCTATCCGGAGGGAGGTGTGGAGGGTGTCAAGGAGGGTGTCTAAGGGGAGGCCCTTCTCTCAAAGTTCAGAGCTGCTCACCATTGTTTGCCCTCCAGCCTTCCTGGGCAGCCCTGACCTTTGCCTCTTAGGGAAGAGAGTCAGGAGCTCTGGGTGGGCCTCCTGGGGCAGCCCCTGGGCAAATCCCAACCTCACCAGACCCTTATTCTCCTCCAAGAGGTAATTATGCTAGTCCCACCCACTCCACCTCAAGGAGTGTCCCCAGGACTAGATAATGAATAGGCTGAGGAAAAGAACTAGATATTGTTCAGAACTGGGATAGGACCCTTAGCACTGTTCCAATCCTGCTTCCTGGTGCTGGTGCCCCCCAAGGGAAATAAACGCTGTCTTTCTGGAGGCGTTGTGCTTGGACATCTCTTCACATTGCCATTTTGCAAATAAGGAAACTGAGGCTGTGAGAGGGGACTTACCCAAATTGTGGCGGCTGTACAGGAACAGGGCCAGGATTTGAACCAGCTTTGTGCTCTCAAGCTGAACCCTTGAAGGGTTCTGTCTCCTCAAATTCCTAAGCTACAAGAGAAGAGACAACCTTAAGGCAGAATGGGCGGGACAATCCTCCCCAGAGAAACAATGGTGTGTGTGAGTGTGTGTGTGTGTGTGTGTGCACGCAGACACGTGTGAGCGCAAGGTCCTTTCTGTGAGCCCCTCCTGCAGCTGTCCCTCAGGCCACAATACACTCCCCCCCCACCGGGTGCTTCCACTGGGGAGACTTAGCTGCTATATAGCCCACCCCCTGCAAGAATTCTCCTGCCTCAGACAGGCTAATGAGGGAGGCTACCACCCTTTTTGCTAGGGAGGCATCTCTGAAGCCTAGGAGATGGAGACCCAAAAAAAAAAAAAAAAAAAAAATCAACTTTTAATCGAGATTGCAGATTCAGAAAAGATTCATAAGTGAAATGATTCCCCAAGGAAATATAAAAAGTTACTTATGGCACGGCTAAATTGGGCATGCTTTAATCAGGGGCTGTTGAGAAATCATTAAGATATACAAGACTTTTTAAAAAGACATATATGAGCTCCATTAGGAGGGCTGGCCATTGCTCCAGTTAGAGGGTATTGGGCCCTGAGCTAACTTGGCCTCCTGTGTCACTTCCTCCCACTTGAACCCATGGCTGGGGAAAGAAGGGAAAGTGGAGAGAAATCCCACCTGCCAGGCCCCAGGGGCCACTGCCGGAGGTTACCAGTACCCCCAGGGGCTCAGAAACTCTAGCAAGGGAGAATAGAGCAGAAAGGATTCTGGTTAGCTAGAACTTTTTGTAGCATTATGGGGTATGGTAGGGCTAGAACTACCTACTTCTTTTGAAAAACTAAAAAGGGGACTCCCCCTATCTATTTCCTGAGCACTTTTCTATTCCCTGGGTCAGCCTGAGGAAGCAGACACGCTGCTTAGAGCAGAATGCCCTCTCAGACTTGTGTCCTAGGGCTCTCTGCCTTGAGGAAGGGGACAAGTCATTCTGTTTGGTCCCTCACTCCACAGAACACTGGGGGAGTAAACCGCCCTGGGAGTTTTCAAGGATAATGATTAGCTTTTGAGAGGACATTTCCCCCTCCCCATTGTATCCACCTCCATTTCTCCAGTGGAAGGCTTATCTGAAGTCTAACCCTCCTCTCTTATAGCCTGTGGGGAGCTTTGTGCCCCTTGCCCCTTGCTTTCCTAGTCTTGGGACTTCCAGGGTGAGGCTAGGACATCAGTGAAAAATGGTCTCTGCTGAACACTGGTCGCCCTTCCCCTTCTGTGCATTCCTAAGGGGCCAGGACTCCTGGGGCTTGAGACAGGGTTAGGCTTTACTCATCTTCATGCTCTGTCAAGGGCCTGGTCCCTAGCTGGTGATAAATGTTTTTTGAAGAGGAGGGAGGGCATCAGAATTCAGCTGGGACAATTTGTCCCAAGGGGTTGGGTGTGAGGAAGAAAGGAGACAGGCAACAGACTGGTCAGGACATAAGTGGCAGTCCCTGGACCCTTCTTAGGCCCATCTACCTGTGTAGGCCCGTCCTCCATCAAACCATCAAGAAAGGCAAGAAACCCGAGCTGGATGGTGGTAGCCACACTGCCTCGTGGGTGACCCGAATCCGATCCTGGCCAGGCCGAGGCGCTATTTTAAACCCCAGCCCCAAGCTGCCACCTCAGCCTGCCTGGCTCATCTCTGGTTACAAAGGCACTGCCCCCCTCCCAGTCACTTCCTCCTCCTCACTCTGGGAGCCCCCCTAGGCTGGTGTTGAGCTCATTGCACCTTGGGGAACCTTGCTCTCTGGGGGCCTTGGATTGTCAACTGGCACCAATGCCTCTCTCCATCCCCTCTGCCCTGCCCACTTAGGCACTCTCTTTTACCCACACAAGAACCCACTGAATTGTATTCTGAATGAAAATTTCCCCACAGACAAGGGTTCTCTTCCCAGAAAATACGGGCACATGCTGCCCAGAGAGCCCAAAAATGCTGGGCTCTTATTCTGCCGGGCCCAGAGCACATAGTCCAGGATAGGGCAGAACCTATATGAGGAAAGGAAGTAGGTTAGACATAAGTAGGGACTTCCCAGCAGTGAGACTGTGCACCAGAGAACTTTCCCTCACCTCAACGCCTATCTGCCTGCCTGCTTGTGCAGGAAGATGACTCCAGAGGGAGTCCCTTCCCCAGTTAACTTGCTCTAGGGCCTGTGCGTTGGGAGATTCAAGCACCATTTAGCCAGCCCACAGAGCCTTCCTCCCTCCCTTTCCTGGAGGGGCATTCAGGTGGACCAGCTGTCAGCTGGCTGGGCCCACTGGACTTCTGTCCACAATCCTCCTACTCCAGGCAGTGGCCCTCACTGGCTCTGAGGTCTGTCAGCCCCACCCCCAGCCCAACATCAGCCTACAAGGAGACAGCAAAGACATTGCCAGGACACCAAGGGAAGGAAGGAGGCTGATCATCCATACTGGCTCCCCCTATCTCAAACTGGCTGGACAGAAGGCTGCCCAGGCAGCCCGAGGACCCCCATGACCGCCTTTGCTCCCCCGCCCCCATGCTGTGTAGTCTCAGCAGTGAGGTGTTGGCATGAAGCCTGGCGCAGCTGAGCAGTGACGCCAACAGCCCTGCCATCTCAGGCAAGCATGGCTCCCTCCAACCTGGCAGTTAGGGCCATGGCGGGGGGTGGGGATGGGGGGGTGTCCCACCCTCCTGGGCCTGAGACAGCTGGGGACAAAGCCATTTGGAAGCCTCCCCTTCCACTATTGCAGAGGATCTCTGGCATCCCTGTGGGTCTTGGCCACCCCTCCCAATCTAGGGGGCTGGTCCTGAGGTCAGACCAGTGGTTCTCTAGGGCTTATTCTGCCTCCCAAGGGACAATGGACAGTGTCTGGAGACATTGTTGGTTGTCACAACCATTGCTTCTAGCATTAATGGGGTAGAGACCAGGGATGCTCCTAAACATCCTAAATGTACAGGACAAAGAATTAAATGGCCCAAAATGTCCATAGTGCTGAGGTTGAGAAACCCCGGAAAGACTTTCCCCAAATAATCTGGGAATCTGGTAGGAGGCAGGAGTCATTTTACACACACACACACACACACACACACACACACACACACATACACGACCTCTTTCTCTCTCTCTGAGGCCAAGGCTTATCACCTTCCACCCCCACAGGGAGAGAAGGTACTTTTGCCATTCTGGCTTTAAATGCCCCTTGCAGCCTGAGAAACAGTGGTAAGCCTCCTGCCTGTCCACCTACGTACCCACCACCCTTGCTCTGGGTTTGTTAGAAAAAGGGGGGCCTGGAAAAACTCACTTGCCCATGAAGGGGGACTCAGACATATCCCACCTACCAGGTAAGCTCCACAGGACCTTTTTCCCAAGAGGATTCTGAGACTGTGACAAAGCTTGGGGCTGCCCTGTCCCTCCAGGCCTGTTCCCAGGGGTCTGGCCCAGTTTGGAGCTGGTTGGAATCTCCGGCCTCCTCCTCATCTCCCTGCTCCCTCCCATTTCTATTTAGGAGGCAGCCATGGTGGCTCAGCTCCTATCTCTGGTTTCCTAGGGAGCTCTGCTGAAGCAGCCCAGCCTCCGTGGGTCCATCTGTCAGGGAGGCTGTTCCGCCCCATCGATTGCTGTTCCCAGGGGGCTGCGCTGTTTGAGGGACCCAATGTGGCGGCCAGATAGGAGGGAACCACACCAACAAGAGGGAATGGGGGCAGCTTGGCAGCAGGCAGAGCTGAGGGGGGCTGACACTTCAGTGAGAAGGAACAAAGCTAGACAAGCATGTGAAATGCAGAGGGCCAGGGGCAGCAAGGCAGGAGGCTGGCTGGAATGACCTCTGAAGCCAGCTGGCACCCTCAAAACTCAGTTTTGCCTTTGGACACACTGAATTCCCACTTGCAAAGACAACAACAATAATAATAGCTGACTTTTATTGAGCAGGAACAGTGTGCCAGCACTGGATTGAAGGCACTGCACACCTTTGCTTTCGCATCAAGCTCACAGCCATCCAAACCAGGTGCTGTTATGCTCTGACAGAAGAGGAAGAGGCCCAGAGAGGTTGAAGCACTTGTCAACAGCCACACAGAGGACCTGGAGCTAGACTTGGAGGCGGGTCAGCCAGGCCCGTGGCTGTGCCCCAGCCCCAGACAGACAGCCAGGCCTAGGGGGAGGAGGCGTGTCTGGCCAGGCCAGAGGCCCTGCCTGCCCTCCCCCTCCCGGCCCTCCCCGCGGAGCCGCCTCCTCCCCTGGGCTCTGTGACATCTGCCCTGCTTCCCGGCCCCAGACAGCTGCCCAGAGCCACGTCAGCACTTCCACCGGGGAGCCTGGAAACTGGCTCAGCCCCTGGGCGATGAGGGACTATTGAGTCCCCAACAGGGTGGCTCTAAGAGAGGGTAACCCACTCAGCCGAGCAACTGCTAGGTCCATGTGACCTTGGGCAGGGTTTCTCTGAGCCTTACTTTCTCCTGCTTGAAAAGCAGCTTTGGGAAAGGATTCATAAAAAGATACAGTAATGTCCTGGATGGACAGGGAGCAACCATTACCGCACAGCCCGAGTTCTGGGTCTACTAAGGAGTCTACAACCCCCCCAGTGTCCCCTCGGGGCCTGCGGTCATTTAGCAGGTCTCTGTGGGGGTGGTGAGAGGGAGGGTGGGGAGGTGTCTGTGCCCGGGCAGTGCAGGCGGGCTGGCTGGGGCCAGAGATAACCCGCGCCTCCCAGAAAATCATTAGCATCTGTTTGGGCCCCTGCAAAGTTGGCCCACTGGCGCCGCTGCCCCGCAGGAAACGGCAGCGCCCCCACCCGGGAGCACCGACTGGGTCCCCCTCCTCCTTTCCCTCGGGCTCAGCTCAAACTCTGGTGATGACAACATGCACCCACCCGGGAAGTGGGGGGCCTGGGTGTTGGGCCACAGGTTTGGCAGCTGGGGGGCTTGGACCGCCCCGTCGGGGGCATCCTGGCAAGGTGTGGGCGGTCCGGTCCGCGCTCCAGGCAATCCAGGCCGGCTCTTGGTGGCGCCCGTGCTGGCGGCAGCCCAGGGAGTGTGTGGAAATGACACCGCCAGGGCGGCGGAGATCCCCCCTCCTGACATTGGCTGGAAAGTGGAGCAGCTCGTCAGGGACAATCAATGGCGATCGATCGCCAAGCGGCGCTGGCGGACGGTGTGGGGGAGGTGCGGCGTGGCCGGCGGAGGTGGGGGCATCTGCACCGAGGTCAAACAACACACAGACCTTCTAAGGGGAACAGCGGCACAGAGGGGGTCACACAGACACACAATCCATACAGGGAAATATCGCTAAGGGCCACTGCCACCACAAAGGAGGCACACTCACTACACAGGAGTTACACCACACAACAGTTTGTGCCACAAGTCTCGACACAACGGGGTCAAACAAATGGTTCGTATGGACACACACAATAGTGTCACAGATACACAAAACCACAGAGTCAGTCACACCATCTTACCACCAGTTCACCCTGCCACAACAGGCCCTCCCACCACCACAACCTACGACCCTACACTAGACACCCACAGTATCACTAGGACACAAAATGAGTCATACATTCCACTTGCTGGTCTCAAACCAGGCAACAGGAGGGAGTTACATATTCTGGCTGTACAATAAAGTCACAAAACAACAACAAAAAAAGTCACAGCCAAATTGTATGTCTTCACCACCACCTCAAAGAACGTTGTCAAACTGGGTGTCATACTATGCAACAACCCATCCTGGCAACACAACGGAATCAAGAGCCCAAGCACATAACAAGGCCACATAGCACCACAAGTGGCAACTCGGCAAGTAAGACACAGCTGCAGGTCCAGCACATCCCCATAGGTGAATATAATGTGTCACAATAAGCAAATACTGCGTGACAGGCAAAATAGCATTCACTTACAGGGTTCTGACAGAATTAAGGGAGCTACTGCCAGGTGAGCACATAGCACAGGGCCAGGCATCCTGTGAGTGCTCAAAACAAAGAGGGTCTTGGGATCATTAATAGCCACTAGTATGTCCTATACCCAGGGAACATAAAATGCCTGTAACTACTTAATAGTATCTCTCTCCGGATAGCTCCATTCCTCTCCAGGAACCTGATTCATTCCAGTAACCAAACTTGTTCTGCCATTACACATACCTGGGAAACACCACTCAAGTGTCACAAACACAACTACCACTGTTACATTCAGTCATAACAGTGGCCACACATTATCATTTCTCTACTACAGGGGTATGCCTGCTACATACTCTGGGGCTTTAGCAGGGAAACCACCACCAATCTCTCACCAGGTGCAACTCAACCAGTATATAGCCACTGGCCCCATTTCCTGTCACTCTCACAAATTTTAGAACACAAAGAACTCCCCTGCCCTCCACCGAGCAGTGATCCACTCAGTTACACAGGGTCCCAGACCTCTTACATAAGCTCCTTAAGAACCATCCTTAATCAATCCCTTTCTCCATTCCTCCATTTCCCCATACAGAAACTGAGACATCAGTTCCAGAGCCCTCAGAAAAGCCCTCTCTATTCCAAATCCAAAGCAGGAAACAGGGCTGGCCACTGATCTCAGCAATTTCAACCCCCATTCCCAGCAGTGCATGTGTGTGGGAGCAGGGCCAAGATCTGTCATTCCTTCAACACACCCTTATAGGCCACTCCTGTGGTTCCAGTACAGGGCCAGCTGGGCTGTAGCCCTCACTTCCTCCAGTGAAAGCCTGGGCCCTCCCAGGGGCTTTCAAGAATCCCTTGCAGCCAGGGAGCTCCCCCTAAAGGTTCTACCCAGAAAGACTCCCAACATTCCCTCCGGAGTTATTCCTAGCTGTGTGACCTTGGCTAATTCCCCAACCTCTCTGTGCTAGGATCCCAAGTTCTGTCTGAAGACTTCAATAACCCTGTGACCCCCAAATCCCATGTGTGTACAAGCACATATACATGCACATATGCTCTTGTGTGTTTGTGTGCACATACTCTTTAGGAAGACAGTTTAGGACTACTAGGTAGCTGACCTAGGAGGTAAGAAAGCACAGATCCTGGGATATGTGCAATGCTACAATCACCCCTCACCCTCATCCTTCAGGTACGGCTATGAAACAGCTAGCAGAGATCTGGCCTCCTTCCACAGGACTTCCCACTCCCAGGTGGCTGGAGGGAACACCTCCCACCACCTCTCTAGGCTTTTATTCACCAGAAGGGGTAGCTGGACTCCCTTTTTGACCCCCAAGAGAAATAGAGAAACAGACAAATCCTGGGTAGGGACACACAGGCTGGCCAGGAATGTCCATCCAAACATTTACCCATTCTGCTTACTAGTATACTTTTGAAGGCCCTGCTATGTGGTGTGTGAGTTGTGGGCCCTAAAGGGGCCCATACAGTCCACCCCAAGTCCCTGGGTGTAGAGGGAAAAACCTCTGGCTTGTACAGGAATCTAGGAAAGATGTCCCATTGTCCATCCATACCCCTCCTTGAGAACCCATAAGGACCCCTTCAACTTGATAAGGCCATTTTCCACCAAGCATTGCCTAAGGGCCAGGCTGGAAGCCAACTGCCCATTTTCTAGATGAGAAAATGAAGATAAGGAGAGAAAAATTAGTTGCCCAAGAATATACAACTGAAAAGTCACAGCCTATGGTTCAAACACAGGTTTGACTCCCGTTTCTCAAAGGCTACACAGCTTAGGCTCACACCCATATGCATAAACACTAAGGAATGTCCATGCTCACAATTCTCTCACAAGTTCATACACACATGGGCAGCCGCCTCCTGCACATATTCACACACACACAAGCAGACCTACACTCTCCCACGCCTAGGGCCTGTCAGCCCCATTCTCCATGACTCCCTCCCTTCTAACAGGGACAGGGGCAGGCTGGGAGTCCACATTCCCAGGTTTCCACCCTGACCCTGAGCCCCCGCCTTCCCCACTCAGAGCACACATTCCTCCTGCTGCAGCCAGATAACCAGCCCCAGGGGGAGGCCTGGGGGAGAGCAAGGCATTCTGGGGGCCAGGCCCTACTCTGGGTTGCCTAAGTCCAACTCTATTGCCTAGGTCTGGTCTGGCAGGAAATCAGCTTTCCATGCAGGTACCCCCCCCCCCGCCCCGCCCTGGCCAGGATAGACCCAAGGCTTCTGTCCTTATTCTGGGGATTTTCTTAGGCCCAGAGCCTCTCTCTCCAGAAAGGGCCCTCAGGGGTCTCCTAATTCCTCCTCTGAATGCAAAATTCCTTACATAGTTAGGAGCTAGAACAGGACCTGAGGAGCCATAAAGACTCCTCTCTCTTCCCCCACTCTTACAATGGGTCTCTCAGTAGGTGAAAACCTGGGTTCCAGGCACCAACAACCCCTAGGCAGTTTCCCCATCTGGGGATAGTGGTGGTTAATTCTCCCAACTCTGCCTGGGGTATAGCCACTTGGAGGTTCAGCAATTCTGGAGATATTTGCATATTCAAATGGCCAAGACTGGAATTTCAGAGAATTCCCCAAGAAGAGGCAGCTGGCTTCCGGGCAGTGGCCCTGGAGGCTCACAGCTGTTGGAATCGAAGACTGGGGAGCCTGGAACCCCAAAACTCAAGAGAAATTAAAAAGGACAAGGGAAGACAAGAGCCCTGTCACCAGTCCCCAGTTTTGTTCCCCTGTCTCCAGGCCTCCATCCCTCAGGGTATGAAAAACTCTGTCCTAGTTGCCCAGATAAGTGGTCAGGCAAATGAGCCTGGACTGCTTGGCCAGACTGACAGGGACTGCCTGCCTCTGGGGAAAGGCAACAGTGGGCACCAGGCAGAGAGGTGCCAAAAAATATGAGATCTCCTTATTCATATGAAGTGACTGACAAACCTTGATCCCATGCAACCCGTAGCCAGGTAGGCAAAGATCATTGCTAAGACCCTACTAACCTATCCACAACCCAGGGAATATGGCTATTATACCAATGGGAAGGAAAGAGGGGAGCTGGTAGATTGACACTTCTGGCAGGCACTGGGCCCTGTTCCCTCACTGTGATTAAGGCTATGATGGAGCTTGACTGAGCTAGGCACCGGCCCATCCAGTTCTGCATAAACTGTGAACAAAGCCAAGCCCAAAGAGGCCTCCCCATCCCAACAAAAGCCCCTCTCAGGTTCTGCGCAAGCAGATTTACTGACCACCCACCTCTCCGTTGTTACAGCCATGGGTCACCACTGCCCTCTGCTGGCCACTCAGGCACTAGCATCCACTCAAACACCAGCTCCCTCCTTACCAAAGCAAATGCATCTTCGTCACCTCCTCCATCTGTGGGCACAGAAATTTAAACCCATCCAACTGTCACCTAAAGTTAGAGGGTGGCAGGTGGGCAGAATAAACAGGGACAGTGTGTCAGAAAGGAATCCTGCCCACCTCCACAAAATCTACATCCTAAACTTCAAAAGAAGTGCCCTTTCTATCAACTAAGAGGTTGAACCCACACTCATGGAAACAGCACCTGCCCCAATACCTGTTACAATGTACCAGAACCTCTCCTCACCCCTTCTCCAATGTCCTCTTCTTGTTTCCTCCAAAAGAGGACCAGGATGAGATGGCCTGAAGCCCTACTTCCAGAAGAGCTCAATTTCTCTGGCAAGTCTCTGAGAAAGCCTTGGTTCCCTGTGTCACAGGGGAACAGGTGACTGGAAATTCTGGATGCCCTCTTTAACCAGGCTAGGTCCTGGTAACTCTTAATGCAACACCCCACCAGCAGCCACACCTTTCAAAGATGACAGCAAAACTGACTGGGAAGCTGCCCAGAAGGACCTAACTAGTATGGCTCCTTATTTAGCTGGAGGAAGCGCCAGCTACCCCTGTAGTCAAGCAGATGACCTAGCTTTTGCCAACTACCTCAAGCATGGCATGTCTCTCTCACCCATGAGATGGTGTTGATTCTGAAGCTCAAATGTCAGATTGTATTTGGGAGCTGTTTCTAGAAACCTCCAAGTAAGGGAGCCCAAGGAGGAGCTTTGAAGCGTCTAAAGTTAACTTTACTTCTGATGGAAAACTTAAAAGCTGAGAAAGCACAATGTGTGTGTGTATGTGGGGGGGGTAGACAGTTGATCCTACGGTCGGGAAAACTAAACCCTCCCTACTCACTCTCATTCACTAAAGGCCCTACAATTTAGATCTGGGGAATACCTTTTAAGAGTCAAGATTTTTAAGTATTTAGGAAGACATTAAAATAGGATTAACAAGTTGCTCAAAGCAAGGAGAGAGGTGCCTGGTAGCTATTTCGCCTAATATCCTTAGAAATTGGAAGAGGAGCAGAGCATATTCTAATCAATGCTGGCGCTGCTCTTCCCCTGAACAGCAGTCACTGGCAGCTTACTCCAGGCACCCAGGATCCCCAGCCCTGGAAATGGCCATTCTACCAGTAACAACTTACTCAGGAGGTTAAAAACAAATAAATCCACTCAATTAAAAACTATTAAGCAGCTCTCTTGGTGCTAAGATATTCACACAGTTCTACATGTGTTAACAGGGAGATTATACTCTGCCTCTGATCAGATGCAGCTCTCTACAAATAATTCAAAGATGAAAAGTGACCACTTGTCAAAAAATGTTTTAATTCTGACTCAACCAGCCCAGGAGCAGTCACTGAGAAAGGACAAAGCTGGCTGGCAATCATGTTATACACTGAGCCACTGAGGCCCAAGGCTTTAAGATTTTAGACAGTCTAACCTTTGAGCTTTCCCACTGGTATCTAAGGTAAAAATATGGCACAATGAATATTAAACATGACAAAGTGATCCCACAGCTAGTCCCAGGAACTGGCCCATCCTAGGAATTGGCCATCCCAGGAACTGGCCTGGAAACATTCAGAGAAGCCTGAATATCAACTGTTTTAGCAGCTGGAGCTTTTAAGCTTCTAAGGTAGGTTTCTGTGGGGCAGAGAACTGAAAACCACTCTTATCTAAGTGCATGCACAACATAAGGTAAAATTAAATAGGAAAAAGGCTCCAGAAGCACCTCAAAGGAAATTTATTTCCTCTCCTTGGACATATATGAACATATACTTGGGAAGCTTATTACCTTCAGTTATTTTCTATTAAAAACCTGCTTTCTCCTGTATAACCTCATGCCCATCAAAATAGCCCATCACTGGGCGCCTGGGTGGCTCAGTGGGTTAAGCCGCTGCCTTCGGCTCGGGTCGTGATCCCAGGGTTCTGGGATCGAGTCCCGCATCGGGCTCTCTGCTGAGTGGAGAGCCTGCTTTCCTCTCTCTCTCTCTCTCTCTGCCTGCCTCTCTGCCTACTTGTGATCTCTCTCTCTGTCAAATAAATAAATAAAATCTTTAAAAAAAAAATAGCCCATCACTTGAAATGAAGTGTTTCACAAAGAGAATCCAAAGGAGATGGGTCCTTAACACTAGTGAAAATTTTCTGCAGGGTAATAAGGATCTTATTCCTGAGTAGGAAGGAAGGAAAGATATGGTCATGATTCAGAAGACCCAGGAATTAAAGTTCTTCTATTAAAGCCATTAGATCTTAGGGAGTATCATACAGCAGACTGAGACAAAAGCCAGTTTCACCTTAACTGCAGACCCGGGACAGTTTATAGGCACTCCAACTATAATATGGAAATAATTCATTTCTCTACCTAAGGCTCAAACTAACCTGTTGAGGCAAAGAGGAAGGACTCACAAAGTAGAAAACTATAGACACTGCAAGTGGGAAAGGAATGCCTCTATTGCTAGGTCAGGGCAGAGGACACGGTCCCTTCACTCTGACCACTACGATTATCCTCTCTACATACCTCCCTGCCATTCCCTAACCCAGGAACCCTCCCTTCCAAGTCTATGTACTATCCAAAGTATAGAAACCAGCAGGACAATGTTACCTTTAACCACTGGCCAATAACAAAGCATTCAAGTATCTGAAATCATATAACTAAAAGGGACTGCTCCAGCTCTAATTTGTCCAAGCACTCCACATTAAGAATTAAGCAGCAAAGCAAAAGGAATCCATACACTTGATATTCCAATACTGACGTACCTGATAACCAATGCCTCACCAAGATCATCAAGGTTACTGCAAATGAGCTTTCATATGTGATAAAGCCAGAGGCATTCCTGCAAAAAAAGCAACGTGATTCTAGATGAGAACCCCTCCAGGTTAACACACTTTTCTTCATGAGTGGAGAATGTGGCCTCCCTCACCAACTTTGTTCTGGCCAAGGCATATGCATGCAGACTGGACCAAATATGCTCTATATCCAAATAAGCAAAACCAAACTGCATTCAAGGGCCTAATGTTATTTATGACCATTCAAACCCTTTCATTTGGCACCTATACACCACTATGATGGCTTTTATTTAGCATTTAAAAATACTGCGGAGCACTCCTGTGAAAGTCTCTACATTATGACCTAATCAATGCTAACATGCTGGCTGCTCTCTAAGATGACAAAGAGTGGGATTTCAGGATCTGTGCAACTGACCCACAGTCACCAGTCTAGTTACTCGCCAAGTCCAAAACTGATGAATTCCCACTTGCCCATTATACTGAGACTACAGGGTAATTTTAGGTCAGAGCTCAATTCTAACTCCTTTCCCCACACATGTGAACAGTCAAACCTTTTTCGCAAGGTCAAGAATGGTAGAAATGCTAGGACACAGCCAACAGCAAAGCAGCAGTTTAAGAGGTTTCAGGTTATAGCACACCTTAATTCCGAGATGGAGGGATAGTTACACTGAGAGATCAGACAAGTTAAACAAGTTTAAAACCAAAAGCAGTGGACATTTATTCCTCAATTTTTGTGCAGAAGTGTAAAGATGCATTTGAAAGAACCTGATGGCTAGAGAGCATCAGCCACGGCCTTCAGGCTGGCCTGGTTTACACAATTAGAATAGGAGAAGGAGGGAAAAAAAGGTAACTTGCCTAGTTCACATGAACGATGTTTCTGGCAAACACAGTTGTTTACAAGTTTCAAACTACAGTTTACTAGAGTCAAGGGAAGACTTCAAAAAGCCACATACAGTACAATTTATAATTGAATGAACATCCTGCAATGTCAGTGCAAAGTAATTATGTAGACTCTCCAAAACAAGATTGTGCTCATGTTTCCCAGGTTTGATCAGTGTTGCTCTTTTAACAATCACAATCACAGAAGCTTAACTTACCAAATAGCAATGCCTTTTTTTTCATGTCCTATGTACCAAGGGAATGTTACAAGGTTTTTGTGAAATGCAGCTTAGTTTCATTAATAAAGCAGGTTTATTAGTTTAACAGTCATGTTCCTGGAATACTGCACATGTAAGTTTCATGGAAATGCTTTTAAGCTTATGCCCTTATCTTGTTCAGTAAAATTACTTTCAAGATATCCTTTTGACTATGTAAACTGGAATTGTTTCATGATTTTGTAATGTAACCAGTATAAATGAAAACATTTTAGGGGTGTGGGGGGGAGAACCCACCACTAATCTCTGCTAGACAAAGTTCTTAAAATCAAAAAGCCTATTCACACAAAATTATATGTAATGACTGTAGTAATCAGTTTATTACACAGATTAATCATTCTTGAACGTACAAGCTCCAGAGGAGCAATTGGGTCTTTAAATATACACAAGTATTTCCATCAAATGAATTTTCACCCTTACATCCAGATAGACCTAAGCAGTTAAAAACATAAGAAAAATAAGAGCTATTAGCTATGTATTAACTGAGAAACCACATACAAACCAAAGAATGTGGAAGAGAGAAAGGGGCTGAAAGGACAAAGGTTGAAGGGTGGGGAGATGCAAAAGATGTGGGACCAAAGCCCATCACACTTTATGTACTAATAGCTCCAATCCATTTAAATGTTGACCAGTTAAACTTAGACCTTAAAATACAGGATGTGGGTAGAGATTAATCTGGTTGGTCATAACTTTCACCTAAGACGTAGGTCCTTCCAAAAACATGAATACAGAAACAGCTTCGTGTTCTTCACCTTGCTTTTCATAACTGTTCTGAGTTTAAAAGGATTCCATTTAAAAACAATCTCCTACAGGTCAGTGGAGCTTTTCTTCCCCATCCAAGCACACACCATACCCACCACCCCTCACCTTGCCGTTATCCAAATTTAAGTCAGTAAGGAAAACTTTTAGTCTCACACCTAGGTTACGCCTGGAGAACTGGCTTGTCACACACACACTTCTCTGCTAGGAGGCAATGTTGGTACAGAAGTACAGTATTTCTAGTTTGTTGTTCCAAGTATGTACAACACGCAGCACTGCTGTATCAGGTAAACATGTGCACAGGGGAAGATGAGGCGTGGGCTCATAGAAAGCAGTCAAATGGAAATCAAAAGGACTTTCTCTTTCAGAGTTCCCCTATCTTTATTTGTAGAGGTTATCCAATAATTTCTTTAATTACATCGCATACTTCTGAGTCCATTCCCGAGCTATTCTGTTGTACCTGTACACACAAAAAGAAGCTTGGCTTAACACAGGTGAGGAGTCAAAAAGCAGCAGATTTCATTCATTATCCTATATGAAACTTGAGGGGAATAACCAGTACTATCAAGCAAAGCCTTATCTATATATTTGAGTGAGAGAAAGAGAGAGTGTGAGCGCGCGTGTGTGTGTGTGTTGGTAGTTGGAGGAAGCATAGGGAAAGGGACAAGTAAACTCCACGCTGAGGGCAGAGTCTGATGCAGGACTTGATCCCATGACCCTGAGATCATGACCTGAGCTGAAATCTAGAGTGGGATGCTTAACTGATTAAGCCACCCAGGTACCCCTCTTTCTAAATTTCAAATAAGCATTTATTTAGTGATGGAGGGAAAAGGCTTTAAAACTTTAAACCATGTCCCATAAATGCTACTAATAGAGGATTCTAATTAAATCTTAGCATTTGCTGGTATACCTTTACTATATAGGTATATTTTATATATATATATATATTATTATTTATATATTATTAATTTATATTATTATTTTATATATATATATAGTTTAGGTATGTACTATACCTATACTATATTTGAATGACCTATTTCTAAGAAAGATCTTCAGTCACTGATTCATTTATTTTGAGTTCTTAAAACTACATAATTCTACATCATATGGTTCTTGACTAAATTGACATAATACTTTCCTCTGTATCAATAAAACCAGTTCTAGCAGACCTTAACAATTTTGTTGCTAAATGAATGGGTCTATTACTACAGAAGAATATTCTAGTAGTAAAATAAGAAGGACAAAAGATTCTATAGTTCTTTAAAAAGGGATTCAGGGAAGTTCAATGAATATTACCACTATAAAGACGTGGGAAATCCCTTTTGGAAGGCATTCACGCCCACCCAGATATTGGACAAAATGGTTCTCTAATCAAAAAAATTTTTGTGGGGGGCATCTGGCCAGCTCAGTTGGCAGAGAATGTGACTCTTAATCTCAGGGTTATGAGTTCAAGCTCCACACTGGGTGTAGAAATTACTTTAAAATTTTCTTAAGGGGTGTCTGGGTGGGTCAGTCGGTTAAGTGTCTGCCTTCAGCTCAGGTCATGATCCCAGTCCCAGAATTTAGCCCCACATCATGCTTCCTGCTCAGTGTCTGCTTCTCCTCCTGCCTCTCATCCCACTCCTGCGTGCTGTGCTCTCTCTCTCTTTCCCTAATAAATAAAATCTTTAAAAAAAAAAATTAAAAAATATACTTTTTTTAATTTTTAAAAAAGGGGCACCTGGGTGGCTCAGTCATTAAGCGTCTGCCTTCAGCTCAGGTCATGATACCAGGGTCCTGGGATCGAGTCCTGCATCAGTCTCCCTGCTTGGTGGGAAGCCTGCTTCACCCTCTCCCACTACCCCCCTGCTTGTATTCCCCCTCTTGCTGTCTCTGTCAAATAAATAAATAAAATCTTAAAAAAAAAAAAAAACTTAAAAAAAATTTGTGAATGTATACACAAATAGGAAAAAGCATGACCTAATTTTATTCTCAATGCAGCCAGAAATACATAACTATAGATACTATTCAGAGCTAAACACATACAAAACTAAACTAAGAACCAATTGCTGTTACAATCCCCCATTCTTGGTGTAGCTCCATTTAAAACTGAAATACACTATCTAGGGGGCCGCCTAGTGGGTTAAAGCCTCTACCTTCAGCTCCCTCTCTGTTCAGCAGGGAGCCTGCTTCCTCTTCTCTCTCTGCCTGTCTCTCTGCCTACTGTTGCTCTGTCAAATAAATAAATAAAATCTTTAAAAAAAAACTATCTAGGGGTGCCTGGTTGGCTCAGTCAGAAGAGCATGTGGCTCTTGATCTTGAGGTTGTGAATTCAAGCCCTATGTTGGGTATAGAAATTACTTAAATAAAAAACTGAAAAAAGTAAAAATAATTTAAAAAATATATACTATCTATAAACCTCTCTAATCCAAGAGAATTCAATGAATTCTTAATCCCTTTTATATATATATATATATATACACATATATATTTTTTTATTTTTATTTTTTTAAAAGATTTTATTTATTTATTTGACAGAGAGAGAGACACTGAGAGCAGGAACACAAGCAGGGGGAGTAGGAGAGGGAAAACGGGCTTCCACTGAGCAGGGAGCCCAATGTGGGGCTCGATCCCAGGACCCTGGGATCATGACCTGAACTGAAGGCAGACACTAAATGACTGAGCCACCCAGGCACCCCTTTAATCCTTTTCATTTTAGCTTTAGAAAATTATCCACTCTCTCCCACCTATTTCCTTCGATAGTTTAAGATTTTATTTATTTACTTGACAGAGAGAGAGATCACAAGCAGATAAGAGAGGCAAGCAGAGAGAGAGGGAGAAACAGGCTCCCCGCCGAGCAGAGCCTGATGTGGGGCTTGATCCCGGGACCCCGAGATCATGGCCTGAGCTGAAGGCAGAGGCTTATTTAACCTACTGAGCCACCCAGGCATCCTCCTCCTACAGTCTTACAGAATGATACACAAAATTGAAAAATTAGAACACTTTCAGTTACTATCTTTTTCAATAGCCTGACCACTCCCTCAATAATTCATAGTACAATTCTAAAATACGTAAATTCTATATTGTTTTTTATTTTTTAAGATTTAAATTTATTTGACAGACAGAGAAGCAGGGGGAGTGGGAGAGGGAGAAGAAGGCTTCCTGCTGAGCAGGGAGCCTGATGCGGGGCTCAATCCCAGGTCCATGATCATGACCTGAGCCAAAGGCAGATGCTTAATGACTGAGCCACCCAGGCACCCCATCTACATTGTTTTTAAAGGAAATCTGGGGCTTTCATGTCTTGTTGCATTCACTCCCTTTCTTTTTAGATTATGCCAAATGGCAGAAAATCAATTCCCATTAATTTACAAATACCTACCAAAGACAGATGGGCTCTTGATACAAAATGCTTTAATGTCAAAAGCCAAGCAGAAGAAATAGTGCTCTTAGGAAATACACTATAGAGTCTTTCTCGACAGTGGGAGTCAAACAATTATAAATAAGATTGGCATCCTCAACTTACAATAATATCTGATGCAAACACTATTCTTTCTGTCCCCAGGTGAGTATATCAGAACTTCATTTAAATATCTGACCCATACTCAGCCTGGAGTTAAGATCTGAGACAAACATCTGCATCCTACCACAGGTACTTTTCTGGCCATACTTACTTTTCTCTATCTGTTTTGTAGATCCGAGCAATCTCAGGCACTAAAGGGTCATCTGGATTGGGATCACACAACAGAGAACAGATGGACAAGAGTACTGTAATGGGGGAAAAAAAGGTATAAATTAGTAGAGGATAAAAGGGTTGAAAGAAACATGAAATGCCAACACATGAGAAAATTCTAAGAACCTACTGATACTGCAGTGCCTAGTAGATTTGTGAGCTCTACCTAACTTGGTAGCTAAAATAATCAAGAAAAAATCCTGGAAGATTTCTCTTGAACCCCTGAGGATGATGGCCCAGGCTGATGAAGTGACTTGCACAATGTCCCTGGTTAGTGAGTAATTAGAGTGGAATTAGAGTTCAGGTCTCTCAAATTCTAGACCAACAATACTTTTCATAGGCCATAAAATTCAATTTTTAGAAACCCATGTTCAGAGATAAATGGTCCTCAAATTTCCAAAGACAACCACACTACTGAATGCTCTTGGAATCGACAACCATGAAATCCAACAATCACTGTTTTCTCAATGACAGGTACTACATTCAGATGTAATAGATTTATTTCATTTTTAGTTGAAAACAATTTAGTCAAAGAACATAAAGATCAGTATTTGCCCCCAAATGGGGCTGGCCACACTTACTATGCAAGGATACAACATACCAAGGTCTCAAATTCTTTTCAATTACACTTTAGAATCTCAATTAAGCCATATCCTCAGTGACAACCTCAAACACGGCACACAAATCTCAACAGTACAATTGCCTCTGTTCAAATTTGTTATAAACTTATGTATTCCTTATTGAATGCAAAGAGGAGGAGGCCAAGGCCACTAATTACATTAAATTCAGGGGCCTGAAATAAATTCTAATTCTTCTATTTTTTTTTAAAGATTTTATTTATTTATTTGATAGACAGAGGTCACAAGTAGGCAGAGAGGCAGGCAGAGAGAGAGAGAGGAGGAAGCAGGCTCTCCGCGGAGCAGACAGCCCGATGTGCGGCTCGATCCCAGGACCCTGAGACCATGACCTGAGCAGAAGGCAGAGGCTTAACCCACTGAGCCACCCAGGCGCCCCTAATTCTTTTATCCTGATGCAACACAACTCAGATGTCTTATTTCTCTCTAATATTCTGCAGCAGGAAGCAATGATTCTGAGTCCACTTTACCCCAAAACATCAAATGTACCAGGAAAAGAACTTTTCCATTTTCCTATCAAACCTATTCTATAAGAGATCAAAGGCTTCTGAGACTTGAAGAAAAAGTTCACATACCCCTAATCATTCAATTTTTTAACAAAAAAGCTATTTCCTTGCCTTAAGAGTATATGGAAAATAAAAAAAACATGAGGAAAGATGTTTTCTGACTCTACATTCCTGCTGCGCACAATTCTGGCAGATGGCATGCCTAAAGCATCTTCTCTTTCCATTGTCAGGTATAACACCTGATGCCCTCTTCAAGCACAGAACATTCTAACAGCAATAAGGAAAGATTTCATGTATTTCCTGGAAATGACAACAGGAAGTTACAGATTTCTGAATGTTCATGAAATTACTGACTACAGAAAGAAGAAATTTATCCAGCCCATCAAACAGGCAAGAATTCAACTGAATCTTCACCTAAAATTAGACATGGTAGTAAATTAGTATTTGTTATAATTTCCCTTATTTACTATTCCAATTATTCTAAGAAGACAACCTTAAAAAATTGTTTAAAAGAACTAATTTTTCCAACTTTCTTTCCAGGAATGAAAGGTTGAGTGGTGGTTATCTGATCTGTAAAAGGATTCTTACTCTACCACTCAGGGACCTTTAATTCATTTTTAAAAAGAAACGATTTTGTTTTATAAAGTACTATATCTTCTTTCCGTATAAAGAGAATTACTCCTATTTCTATAACCTGCACAGACTCTTCACTGAAGTGGCTAAATTTTTACCTACATATACATTTTTCATCATTTTTACTAGTGTCATAATCCACTGTCACTTCCAATTCTAAAAACATATGATCAAGTGGCTTTATGGCACACTTAATTGCTTCCTTTTAGTTTTCTGTGTATTTAGATCCCTAACATATACACTCAAAGTGGAAAGAATTTCAGGTCAAAGCTACTGCCCTCAAAAAATGAATAATCATTATCACATATAGGATTCAGGCCTTTCACAGAAATGCTTACCTGCACATTCAATTTACAAAGAGAAGTCACTAAAACACTAAACTTAGGTACATTGATATAATCAAATTCAACAAAATGGAACTACAATTATTTTTAAAGACAGCTTTCCAGATAGAACATAAATCAAATAAACTAAGAGCCCTTATGATTCAGAGTAACTGAAAAGTCAAAACTAGACACCCAAGGGGGAAGGAAAAAATGTTCAGTAACAATTTTAGCTACTAGACCCTCTTACTATACACACACACAATATTCTACCTCTTTTGGTCCCCTACTAGATTTCTATCTCAACACACACACACACACACACACACACACACACACACACTTTTCTGCCTCTCTTGGTCCCTCACTAGATTTCTATCTTTACTGCTACTTGGTGAAGGAAAAACAACCAGGCCAGTAAACCATAAGAACACTTTCACTACCAGCCCTTGAATTATAAGGGGAACTCCGTAAGAAAAGGACCCACTTATCTAGAAAATTATTTCAGCCTCAATTTTTTTTTGAAGTTTTTTTTTTTTTTACTAAGATTTTATTTATTTGAGAGAGAGAATGAGAGAAAGAGAGCAAGAGAGAGGTAAGAATTAGAGGGAGAGGGGTGCCTGGGTGGCTCAGTGGGCTGGGGCCTCTGCCTTCAGCTCGGGTTGTGATCCCAGAGTCCTGGGATTGAACCCCGCATTGGGCTCTCTGCTCGGCGGGGAGTCTGCTTCCTCCTTTCTCTCTGCCTGCCTCTGCCTACTTGTGATCTCTGTCTGTAAAATAAATAAATAAAATCTTAAAAAAAAAAAAAAAGAAGAAGAATTAGAAGGAGAGACAGACTCCCTGCTGAGCAGGGATCCCAGTTCGGGATTTGATCCCAGGTCTCCAAGATCATGATCTGAGTTGAAGGCAGTTGCTTATCCAGCTGGGCCACCTGGGTGCCCTAAAGATTTTATTTTTGAACAATCTCTACACCCAACGTGGGATTCCAACTCACAACCTCAAGATTAAGAGTAGCATGCACTACTGGCTGAAACAGGGGCCCCTCAGCCACTACTTTTAAAAATGTGTTCCTCTAGGGGTGCCTGGGTGGCTCAGTGGGTTAAAGCCTCTGCCTTCGGCTCGGGTCATGATCCCTGGGTCCTGGGATCGAGCCCCACATCGGGATCTCTGCTCAGCAGGGAGCCTGCTTCCTCCTCTCTCTCTCTGCCTGCTTCTCCGCCTACTTGTGATCTCTCTCTCTGTCAAATAAATAAATAAACTCTTTAAAAAACAAAACAAAACAAAAGATTCTTGGGGTACCTGGGTGGCTCAGTTGGTTAAGCATCTGCCTTCAGCTTGGGTCACGATCACGAGGTCCTGGGATGAGCCCTACATCAGGCTCTCTGCTCATCAGGGAGTCTGCTTCTCCCTGTCACTCTCCCTCTGTTTTCTCCCTCCCTCTCTTGCTCTCTCTCAAATAAATAAATAAATTCTATATTAAAAAAAAAAATTCTGTATCCAACTTCCTGTATTACATCTCAGCTTTACCTCTTACTGGATGAGACTTGAGACAAATTAGCTTCTCTGTTCCTCATTTTGTTCATCTGTAAACTAGGGATGATGATTCTGACTAATTCATCATTATTGTAAAGTTCTAAAAAAACAAAATGCACAGCTTTAACCCACTGAGCCACCCAGGTGCCCCAGAATCTTTGTTCTTTACCACAAACTATGCTGTCCCTTATCTAAAGGTATACATTAAACATAAAAATATAACTTAGGATAAAAAAATTTTCATACAGCAAATTTCATTACCCAAATTACTTCTTTTAACTACTTAACATACTTTTCTATATAAATTAATCTATATAATACTTATAAATTTAGCTTTTTTGTTTTCAAACATAGTATTTTTGCAATATTTGAATTGATTTATTTCTTCCCCTACTGTTGGACCTGTAATTTCTAATTTGCAGAAATAAATAACATTGCCACAAATGTATTCCCATACAAAACCTTTTCTTTTTTTTTTTTAAAGATTTTATTTATTTATTTGAGAGAGAGAGACAGTGAGAGAGAGCATGAGAGGGGAGAAGGTCAGAGAGCGAAGCAGACTCCCCATGGAGCTGGGAGCCTGATGTGGGACTCGATCCCGGGACTCCAGGATCACGCCCTGAGCCGAAGGCAGTCGTCCAACCAACTGCGCCACCCAGGCGTCCCCAAAACCTTTTCTTTTTTTAGATTTGATTTATTTATTTGAGAGAGAGAGAAAGCACCCATACAAGTGGGGGTGGGGAGGGAGAGGGAGAATTAGACTCCCCGCGGAGCAGGGAGCCCAACAAAGGCGAGACACAAAACTTTTTTTTTGCATTTGAGGCTGTCTTCTTAGTACAAATGAATGAAAGCAGAATTATTGGATCAAAGGGAAGTATTAATTAAATCTCTTATCTTTAAATACATACTGACAGGGCTATACAAGTCAATACTTCTATCTGTAGTATGTAAGCAACCATTTCAATGTACTTCACCAGCACTTGGTTTTCTTTTTGTAAGATCTTTGTTATTTAAAAAGGTGAAAAATGGGAACTTAATTTTCATTTCTTTGATTATTTTGCTCCTTTCTGTTCATTCATCTGTTAGGATATTTTTCTCTTATTTATTTTTATATATGTTCTTCCTATTTTATTTATTTTTTTAATAAAGATTTTTATTTATTTATTTGACAGAGAGAGAGATCACAAGTAGACAGAGAGGCAGGCAGAGAGAAAGAGGAGGGGAAGCAGGCTCCCTGCTGAGCAGAAAGCCCGATGCGGGACTCAATCCTAGGACCCTGAGATCATGACTGGAGCCGAAGGCAGCGGCTTAACCCACTGAGCCACACAGGTGCCCCTGTTCTTCCTATTTTATTTATTTATTTTTTAAAGATATTTATTTATTTATTTGACAGAGAGAGAGAGATCACAAGTAGGCAGAGAGGCAGGCAGAGAGAGAGGAAGGGAAGCAGGCTCCCTGCTGAGCAAAGAGCCCGACGCGGGACTCGATTCCAGAACCCTGAGATCATGACCTGAGCCAAAGGCAGCGGCTTAACCCACTGAGCCACCCAGGCGCCCTGTTCTTCCTATTTTAAACGTATTTCTTCATGGCCACTTACTATCCCGTGTAGTAAGTGTGGCCATTATCTCGTATGCAGCTTCTTGCATCTGTATTCTGACATTTTTTTTTTCTTAAGATTTTATTTATTTGACAGAGAGAGAGATCACAAGTAGGCAGAGAGACAGGCACAGAGAGGAGGGTTGCAGGCTTCCTGCTTAGCAGAGAGCCTGATGCGGGGCTTGATCCCAGGACCCTGAGATCATGATCTGAGCTGAAGGCAGAGGCTTAACCCATTGAACCACCCAGGCACCCCTGTATTTTGATAACTTTTAACTCACTTGTGGGTTGTTGAGGGGCTGTATAATTTCAAATCAGCATATAAAGAAATGTTTGTTAACTACTCAGTTCACCGACATAAAATCCCCAACCTACTCATGTAATTAGGCTTTATTAAGAACTACTGGATATTTCATCACAAAACTAGTAACTAAATTTTTTTTTTAAGATTTTATTTATTTATTTGACAGACAGAGATCACAAGTAGGTAGAGAGGCAGGCAGAGAGAAAGGAAGGGAAGCAGGCGCCCCGCTGAGCAGAAAGCCCGATGTGGGGCTCAATCCCAGGATCCTGGGATCATGACCTGAGCTGAAGGCAGAGGCTTTAACCCACTGAGCCACCCAGGCGCCTCTAGTAACTAATTTTTAATACACATCTCTAAGCACACAGCACTATATACCACAAAGATCAAGACAATCAAAAATAATTTTTTATTAAACTGGTCATCTCAGAAAATGAATCTGTTTCTGATAGAAACCCCAAGACAAGAGGTTTCTTACAGAGTCTGAATATGAATTTACCTATACCTTGTCCTTCAAGAACCTTCTGTATCTTTACAAGCATTCCTCTGTAAGGTCTGTTATCTCCTCTTCTGGAACAGTATCTACCCTTACCATTTACAGATCTCAAGGTTGGAAGAGGCTTTAATATCTTCTACTTCAATTTTTTTTTTTTAAGATTTTATTTATTTATTTGACAGACAGAGATCACAAGTAGGCAGAGAAGCAGGTGCAGAGAGAGAGAAGGAAGCAGGCTCCCTGCTGAGCGGAGAGCCGGATACGGGCTCGATCCCAGGACCCTGAGATCATGACCTGAGCCTAAGGCAGAGGCTTTAACCCACTGAGCCACCCAGGCGCCCCTTCTACTTTAACTTTGCTCTAGAAGAAATTCATACCAAGTAGCCATTTTCCAATCGATGCCCGAATGGCATATTGGACAGAGCTGTCAAGACACCAGAGAATACCTATGTCTGAAAACCCAACTCCCTCCAGTGGTCTCAAGGTCTATCAAAAATAACAGGGGCCACTACCTCCTCTTAAAAGGAACATGAATAATCATTTTAAAAAATAAGTAACCTTTAAAAGACAAAAAACAGGGACGCCTTGGAGGCTCAATCGGTTGAGCGTCCAACTGCTGATTTAGGCTTAGGTCACGATCTCAGGGTTTTAAGATCAAGCCCTGTGTCAGACTCCACGTTCATCACAGAATCTGGTTGAGATTCTCCCTCTCTCTGCCTCTCTCCTTCTGCCCCGCCCCCTGATTGCGCACACTCTAATAAATAAATCTTTAAAAATAAGTAAGTAAAAAATAAAAGACATAAACACGGCTGCTTTATCTTAATATCAGATACCCATTACATTACCTTTTGAAATAGTTAGTGCTGGAGACCACTGTGACCGGAGAATATCCAGACAAATGCTGCCATTACTGTTAATATTTGGATGATAAATTCTTGTTGTAAATGCAACCTACAGAAAAAAGGAAAACTTCTTGTAAACTGGTTTATTAATATCATAGAAAGCACAAAAAAACAAGTGCCATACCACAATTACCTTAGGTGGCTTGAAGGGGTAATCTGTTGGGAAATGAATTGTCAAAAAAAATACTCCACCCTGATAGGGACTGTCATTCTGTTGATAACAAGAGAATTGGGATTAAAATGAGTATATCATATAAACATTTATTCTGAAATCAATCTGAATACTTACTGGCCCCATTATTGTAGCTTGCCAATGGAACACTGAAAAAGAACAAAAAATCACCATGAAGCAGTATCTCCAATGTACCTACACCATAATGACTTATCATTCCCTATCTAATCCCACTTCATTAATAAGCAATATGGTAAGTCCTGGGCAAGATGAGGAATCTAAGTCAAGACCGAGTCTGAAGAGAGAAAAGAAAATGACTAGTATGGTCTAAACACTGATAAGGTACTCAATGAGAAAGTATTTGGGCTAAAACATCTTGAAAATTCGTATCAGGGAGACAAAATTCTTGACAAGGCCCAAGGTTTCACTTTTCAACAGGCCTTTCTTACCTCTAAGGGTAAAAAAGAACCAAAAGATTCAACTCTTTAACTTGTTACATCATTTCCCCAACACATTAATATATAATATACTCCTTTTTTTTTTTTAAAGATTTTATTTATTTATTTGCCAGAGATCACAAACAGGCAGAAAGGCAGGCAGAGGGAGAAGAGGAAGCAGGCTCCCTCCTGAGCAGGGTCCCAGGACCCTGGTATCATGACCAGAGCCAAAGGCAGTGGCTTTTACCCAGTGAGCCACCGATACGCCCCTATAATATACTCCTTTTATAATACTGGTATGGCGCAGGACTGTAAAGCCAAAGCAGGTAACACTCAAATTAGGAAAGACTCGTTTTTTATAGCAAGAAAAAACCTCTGAGAGCATTCATGGCTAGAATTACTAGTCCCTTACTAACATATGAAAGATCAATGAAAGATCAATAATTATATCTTTTTATTTTTTAAAAAAGGTTTTATTTACTTGACAGAGAGATCACCAGTAGGCAGAGAAAGAGGGGGAAGCAGGTTCCCTGCTGAGCAGAGAGCCCTATGTGGGGCTTGATCCCAGGACCCTGAGATCATGACCTGAGCTGAAGACAGAGCTTTAACCCACTGAGCCACCCAGGTACTCCAATTATATCTCTTTTCATTTATTTTTGTTTTTATTTATTTATTTGACAGACATAGATCACAAGTAGGCAGAGAGGCAGGCAGAGAGAGAGGAGGAAGCACGCTCCCCGCTGAGCAGAGAGCCGGATGCGGGCTAGATCCCAGGACCTTGAGACCATGACCTGAGCCAAAGGCAGAGGCTTTAACCCACTGAGACACCCAGGCGCCCCTATATTTCTTCTTAAAATGATCTAGAATCTACATCAACAAAGCAGAGTAAGACAAACTAAACTAAAAACACATCAAGATGGAATTTAATTAACAAAAGTATCTGAAGACATACCATTAAAATCTTAGTTGAGTATTCTGCTACATAGGTCAAATATAAGAATTACCTACTGGAATCACTGACTTAGGTCTCCCTGTGCAGCTCTCCTACACTCCTAGATCTCCTTGTGGAAGTATAAAAAAGAGAAGAAGGTAGTGGGAGAATATCTAATCCTGACTCAAATTCTAATGCTTTGGTAAATAGTTCAATAATCACTACAGGGACACCTGGGTGGTTCAGTCAGTTGTGTCTGCCTTCAGCCTGGGTCATGATCCCAGGGTCCTGGGATGGAGTACCACATCCGGCTCCTTGCTCAGCACGGAGTTTGCTTCTCCCTCTGCCTGCTGTTCCCCCTGCTTGTGCTCTCTCTCTCTGACAAAGAAATTAAAAATTTTTTAAAAAATTAAAAAAAAAAAGAAAGAAAGAAAAGAAAAAGAATCACTACAGATTATGGGGTGCCTGAGTAGCTCAGTTGGTTAAGCGTCTGCCTTTAGTTCAGGTCATGATCTCAGGGTCCTGGGATCAAGCCCCAATTGTGCTCTCTGCTCAGTGGGAAGTCTGCTTCTCCCTCTCCCTCCACTGCTCTCCCTGCTCATCATCTCCTTGTTCGTTATTTCCTGCTTGTGCTCTCTTGCTTGTGCTCTCTCAAATAAATACAATCTTTTAAATTAAAAAAAATTACTACAGATTTTTAAAAAAATCACTACAGGTTCCAAGTAAAAGGAACTCTCCAGAAATAGTTAACTGGGCAAAATATGTGGCCATAAGCATAAAATATTGTCGTATTTTATATGTACATCTATATTTCAAACACCTTTCATTTAAAGATCAATCCTGAATTACAAAATTTTCATAGCTCCCAAACCAGCAAAAACAAACAAAAACTCCCACTACCACCCTGGTTTGACGATGAAAACCAAATTACAGAAACTAAAAGCTACAATCTATTTTATAAGAGTTTAAATGTGAACCCCACAGCTCAATAATTACTCTTTAGGATACTCAAAGATGAAACTTTAAGGCTAAAAGAGAACAAGAATATCTATCATAGTTTGGGACATAATCTCAAGAGAACTACATCTGAATTCAGTACAGATCTCCAGAGAGTCAGATTCACCAAGATTTCAAAACAAAAGAAAATGAAACAGATTGTATGACCAATAAATCTCTGGCTTACTATTCCTTTCAGGGCCTATACTTCCTCCTGCTTACCAGATCTTCAAAGAAAAATGGGAAAAAATGTAATGGTACATTAAAATATGAATATTTAAAAATAAAGCACTGTATTATTAATAAGTTCATTATTAAATATATATTATCTTTATTTATTTTTTATTTAAAAGATTTTATTTATTTGTTTGACAGAGAGAGATCACAAGTAGGCAGAGAGAGAGGAGGAAGCAGGCTCCCTGCTGAACAGAGAGCCCGATGCGGGACTCGATCCCAGGACCCTGGGACCATGACCTGAGCCGAAGGCAGCAGCTTAACCCACTGAGCCACCTAGGCGCCCTATTATCTTTATTTTTAAAGTAATCTCTATGTCCAACATGGGGCTTCAACTCACAACCCTAAGGATAAACAGTTGCATACTTTTCCATGTAAGCCAGCCAGGCGCCGCTATATTATTTTAAATATAAGGGGTACTGGGGTGGCTCAGTTAGTTAAGCCAGGTCATGATCCTTGAGTCCTGGGATTGAGTCCCATATCCAGCTCCCCGCTCAGCAGGGAGTCTGCTTCTCTCTCTGACCCTCTCCCCTCTTATGCTCTCTTTCTCTTAAGTAAATAAATAAAATCTTTACAAATATATATATAATAAGGCCTACCTTCTTACACTAAATATCAATAATGTGGTGCTGAAGGATTTGAGAGCTAGAAGGGTCAAAAGGAGCTCAGAAAGTTTCATTGTGACCAACAGTTTCTCTTTTCTGAAGATTAAATTCTGCCTCCTTATTAATATTTAGCTACCCAATTACACTCTGCTTTATCCTTATATAATTTATCAGGAAGACTTGATAAAGACTTTTTGACAGTCATTTATCTCAACTGTTCTCAAATACTCCCTAAAGTTTTCAGTATTGTATCAGCAAAGACTCCTAGATGACCAGCTGTAAGGAAGTTATTCTGTCCCTAAGGAGGAGATTTTCCTTATTCTCTTAGAAGGTATTACTGACAGTTTAGTAATAGGTGAGTCAAGACAGTGCTCTAGCCTTCCAAGTAGGTGAGTCTAGCCTTCCAAGAATAGGAAGGCTAAGAGTTAAAGGAGAACTATTATTTTTTTTAAACAGCTATAGAGAGATAATCCAAATACCATATAATTCACCCACTGAAAGTGCATAATTCAGTGGTATTCAGTACATTCACAGAGTTGGGAAACCATCACCAAATTTTAGAAATTTTCATCACCCCCAAAGGAAACCCCATATCTGTATGCAGTTACTCCACATTCCCCCCAAATCTCTAGTTCTATGCAACCACTATCTATTTTCTGTCTCTATGAATTTATTCTGGAAATTTCATATAAATGGAACCATACAATATGTGGCTTTTTATATCTGGCTTCTCTCACTGGGCATGTTTTCAAAGCTCATCAATGTTGTAGTATATATTTTTTTACTAACATATAATATTCCACTGTATGGATATATATTCTATTTATCCCTTCATCAGCTGGTGGGCACTTGGATTATTTCCACATTTTGGCTATTATAGCTGCTGCTTCTACAAATATTAATGCACAAGTTTTTGCATGGACATGTTTTTATTTTTCTTGGATAAACAGTTACCAGTGAACTCACTGGGTAATATGATAACTCTATGTTTAACTTTTTGAGAAATTCTATGTTTAACTTTTTGAGAAACCTCTGAATTTGTTGTACCATTTTACATTACTATCAGCAATGTATGAAGGTTCCAATTTCTCCAAAACCTCAACACTTATTATCTGACTTATTGATTTTAGCCATCATAGAAGGAATAAAGTGCTATTCCATCACAGATGTGATTTCCATTTCCCTGATGACCAATGATACCGAGCATCTTTCCCATGTGCTTGTTGGCCAACTGCACATCCTCTTTAGCAGATCCTTTGCTTATTAAAAACTATAATGGGTTATTTATCTTTATATTGTTGAGTTACAGAGAGTTTTTTAAATATATCTTGAGTAAATTTCCTTATCAGAAATATGACTTGCACAAATTTTCTCTCATCCTGTTGTCTCTTCACTTTCTTGATGATATCATTTGCAGCACCTAAATTAGACTTCATTAAAATGTAAAATTTGGGGCGCCTGGGTGGCTTGGAGGGTTAAGCCTCTGCCTCAGGCTCAGGTCATGATCTCGGGGTCCTGGGATTGAGCCCCACATCAGGCTCTCTGCTCAGCAGGGAGCCTGCTTCCTCATCTCTCTCTGCCTGCCTGACTACTTGTGACCTCTGTCTGTCAAATAAATAAAAATCTTTTAAAAAAAAAGTAAAATTTACTTATTTTTTCTTTTAATTGCTTATGCTTTGGGGGAGTTCTTTGTAACTCTCAAGGATAGCAACTCTTCCATCTGAGAAAGGAATGTGATAATACCTACTATGTGAAGTAAAGGCAAATTATTCAAGACAATGCAGAGAACTTCAAAAATGAATTCTATGCCCCAGGCGTCAAATGCTTTTAAATGAAAGATCAGCCACTCTCAACTTTGAGGAATTTACTGGAAATAAAACCACTTTTTCAACTGAAAGACCACAATGACACAGGTGGACTGTGATACCATATACGACAAAACGAAAATCAGAAAACTTGAGGATGAGGGGCACCTGGGTGGCTCAATCCTTTAAGCATCTGCCTTCAGCTCAGGTCATGATCTCAGGGTCCAGAGATGGAGCCCTGCATTGGGCTCTCTGCCCAGTGGGGAGTCAGTTTCTCCCTCTTCTTCTGCCCCTCCTGCTCACGTGTTCGTGTTCTCTCTCTCTCTCAAATGAATAAAATCTTTACTTTTAAAATTTTGTTTAAAGATTTTAATTATTTACTTGACAGAGAGAGAGATAGAGTATATGCAGGGGAAGCAGGAGAGGGAGAAGCAGGCTCCCTGCCAAGCAGAGAGCCCGATGCAGGGCTTGATCCCAGCACCCTGAGATCATGACCTGAGCTGAAGGCAGAGGCTTAACCTACTGAGCCACTCAGGCACCCCCCAAATAAAATCTTTAAAAAAAAAAAGGAAAGAAAAGAAAAAAGAAAGCTTGAGAATGAGCCCACTTTGGAAACAACCATGTGCCTCTCTCACTAGATTCTTCTCTAAAATACTTTATAATTTCTACTCCATTCAACTAAAAGAGCTATTGTGAGGCTTAAATGAGATAATGCATGTTTAATTACTTGGCCTATCTTGTTTGGTATCAAACACTATAGTTACTCATACTGGACAAATGTGAATAATGTAAATGGGACTTTTCATACCTGTACTTAGCTTTATAATTTATCAATCTGTTTTACATTTAAGCAATCTTTGTAAAAGGTCCTTGTTTTAATTTTTTTAAAATTTTATTTAAATTCAATTTGGTTAACATACAGTGTTTATTACAGTTTCAGGGGTAGAATTTTTTTTTTTTTAATAAAGATTTTATTTATTTATTTGACAGAGAGAGATCACAAGTAGGCAGAGAGAGGGAGAAGCAGGCACCCTGCTGAGCAGAGAGCCCCATGCGGGGCTACATCCCAGGACCCTAGGATCACAACCTGAGCCAAAGGCAGCGGCTTAACCCACTGAGCCACCCAGGCACCCTCAGGGGTAGAATTTAGATTAGATTCATCAATTGCATATAACACCCAGGGGTCATTACATCAAGTGCCTTCCTTAATGCCCATCACCCAATTACCCCATTTTCCCCCACCCACCAAACTCCCCTCCAGCAATCCTGAGTTTGTTTCCTATAGTTAAGAGTCTCTTATGGTTTGCTTCCCTGTTTTTAATCTTACTTTTCCTTCCTTTCCCCTTGCTTTGATTCTTAAGTTTAGCAAAACAAAAGCAGCATTCTTAAGCAAAAACAGGAAAAATGTAAAACACAAGCTAATACAGCCTCTTATTTATTGTCTTACTGTATATACTTCTCTGACAAAACTGTTTCCAAGCATGTTCTTTTTTCCTATTTGCTAAATATTACTTTTTTTGTGAATTAGTTTTGTGTCATAAAGCACAGTCTCGTTCAAGTATACTCCTTTTAAAGAGGCTAGAAGATGGTATAAGGGGAAAAACTGTTGAGACAAAGTGAAACAAAAGGAAAATTATTATCCAACATGTGTGATAAGGCCTAATAAATTATTTTATATAGGATTAAACAGAGAAACTAGACATTAGAAATAAACAAACTACTTGTCTTCACAAGTGTGAACCAGTGGAAGGACAAACACCACACACACACACACACACACTAATATCCCTTATCCCTAAGTATATCCCTAAGTATTATTTTACTTAAAGAACAATAGCTTGTTGTAAGTAAAACTTCAAATATTTGACCCCAGGAAAACACCCAGAAGACTTGAAGGATATGTAGGAAAGAGTTGGAACAACTACACAGACAATATCTGGCAGAAAAGGTTCAAAAGGTTCAAAATTAATACTACAGAAGAAGACAGGATACACACAGAACTGCACCTTTCATGGATAAGTAGGGTAACACTGCCTCTTCCTAGAATATAATTGTTTTTTCACACAAAATGTAATCTTAAGAGATATTCATTAGTCCCAGAGTTCCCCAGAGGCAGATGGTTATGTAGTTTTACTCCACCATTCCTTTTAAATACTTACTATCATCTCCAACAGGACCTGCTGAACACTGTGCTGGGGGGTCCCGTGCCAGGTCATTCAATTCCTCAAGAAAATAGAAAGAAAAGAAATATATTCAACATAAATGTAACTTTTACCAATTAATAAAATTTTCACTCATACCAATATTGTCTATCCCACTACTAAAGTTTTTAAAGGAATACTCCTCCAAAGTCAGAGAGGGATGGCTTGTGAATCTTTAAGTTAAAGTATTTTGGATTCTTCTTCTTCTGCCCTCCCCCTTTTTTAAACAGAGGGAGGGGGTAGGGAGAGAGAGAGAAACTTAAGTAGGCTCCACACTCAGCATAGAGCCTGATGCTAAAATTGACTAAGCCACCAAGGTGCCCCAGTGTTTTGGGCTCCTGAATGCAAATGTATGTTTAAAAAACTGGATTATTTTTGCTTAGTTCAGAGTTTAAAAAGTAACTATAAAGAAAATGAACATGTATTGTATACTAAATAGCTATAAAAATGGTTTTAGGGGCACCTGGGTGGCTCAGTGGGTTAAGCCTCTGCCTTCGGCTCACGTCATAATCTCAGGGTCCTGGGATGGAGCCCCGCATCAGGCTCTCTGCTCAGCAGGGAGCCTGCTCCCCCTCCCCCATGCCTGCCTCTCTGCCTACGTGTAATATCTGTCTGTCAAACAAATGAATAAAATCTTTTTAAAAAATGTTTTAAAGAAATGGTTTTAAAGTAAAAACTTTACTAGTTTTCAAAAAAGAAGTTGAATTTCAAGGCCAACTTTTGAACCAGAGAACTATTAGGTTACCCTTGGGAAAAGTGCTTGAAGTCATCAATATTTCAAATAATATGAGACCACCTGACAAGATATTATGTTTTCAGCTGATATGGACTGCCAGGGTTCCATAGGTAGCTGAAAAAAACTTAAAAAGAGATGTACTGAAAAGGCTGGATATATTAAAAAGGCTGAAGTAATAAAGCCCATCATAAAATCTTGTAATCAGAGACAGATCTACCCGTACTAATGCTCTATAACCAGATGCCGGCTTCTTAGCTATTTTAACATTAGGAGCCCACAAACTGACTGGATGGGAATCCTGAAAAAACCACAAGGCAGGAAATCATATTCTATTCCTTTCCCTCTTGGCTTGGTATTAGAGATTAAAAACAAGGGCTAGTTTTAGATTATGATTTTTTTAAAAGATCTTATTTATTTATTTGACAGAGAGAGAAAGCACAAGCAGGAGGGAAGGGTAGAGGAAAAAGCAGACTCCTGACCAAGCAGGAGCCTGATACGAAACTCAGTCCCAGGACCCTGGGATGGTGACCTGAGCCAAAGGCAGACACTTAACCGACTGAGCCACTCAAGCACCCTGGATTATGTTTTTAATTAAAAAAAAAAAAGGTTTTTTAAAGTAATTTCTACATCCAACACGGGGCTCAAACTCATGACTCCGAGATCAAGAGTTGCATGCTCAACCAACTGAGCGCCAGCCAGGTACCCCAGAATTGTATTTTTAAATGACAAAAATAAAAACAGTAAAATCTAGTATTTTATTTTTTAAATTTTATTTATTTATTTATTTATTTATTTAACTTATTTATTCAACAGACAGAGATCACAAGCAGGCAGAGAGGCAGGCAGAGAGAGAGGAAGGGAAGCAGGCTCTCCGGTGAGCAGAGAGCCCGTCGTGGGGCTCGATCCCAGGATCCCGGGATCAAGACCCGAGCCGAAGGCAGAGGCCTTAACCCACTGAGCCACCCAGGTGCCCCAAATCTAGTATTTTAAATGTACGATAAAAAGTATCCAGAGCCCACCGGACACCTGGGAGGCTCAGTCTGTTAAACGTCTGGCTCTTGATTTCAGCTCAGGTCATGATCTCGGGGTTGTGAGACTGAGCAACAAACTCCATCTGGGTGTGGAGCTTGCTTAAGATTCTCTTTCTTCCTCTGCCCCTTACCGCGCCCCTCTCCCTTTAAAACAACAACAACAACTTATAATAAAGCACTATTCAGAATCCAGAAATAAACTCGTGCTTATGTGGTCAATTAATCTACGACAAAGGAGGCAAGGATATACAATGAAGAAAAGACTGTCTCCTCAATAAATGGAAAACTTAGCAGCTACATGCAAAAGAATGAAATAGGACCACTTTCTTACACTATACACAAAAATAAACTCAAAATGGATTAAGGACTTAAAAGATTAAGACCCGAAACCACAAAACTCCTAAAAGAAAACATAGGCAGTATACTCCCGGACATCTGTGTTAGAAATATTTTTTGAATCTATATCCTCAGGCAACGGCAACAAGAGCAAAAATAAACAATTGGGACTGTATCAAACTTTAAAAAAGGCAACCTACTGAATGGGGAAGATATTTGCAAATGAATGATCTGATAAGGGTTAATACCCAAAATACATGAAGAATTCATATAACTCAACGCCAAAAAACGCCAGTATGATTAAAAAAGGGCAGATGACCTGAATAGGCATTTTCCCAAAAAAAGACATAAAAATGGCCAAGAGGCACATGAAAAGATGCTCAACATCACTAATCATGATGGAAACGCAATTCAAAACCACAATGAGCTAACACCTCACATTTATCAGAATGGCTAGTATCAGACAAGACAGGGGCTCCTGGGTAGCTCAGTCCATGAAGCATCTGCCTTCAGCTCAGGTCATGATCCCAGCACCTGAGACTGAGCCCCGCATAGGATGCCCTGCTCAGTGAGGAGTCTGCTTCTCTTTCTCCCTCTGCCTCTGTGTACTTGCGCACTCTCTAAAAATTAAATCTTAAAAAACAAAACAAAAGACATAAGTGCTGGTGAGGATGCAGAGAAAAGGGAATCACTGTGCACTGCTGCAAGGAATGTAAATTGATGCAGCCACTAAGAAAAGCATAAAAATTCCTCAAAAAATTAAAAATAGAAATAGAATATGATCCAGCAATTTCAATTTTTGAGTATTTACTCAAAGAAAATGAAAACACTAGGGCGCCTGGGTGGCTCAGTTGGTTGGACAACTGCTTTCAGCTCAGGTCATGATCCTGGAGTCCCGGAATCGAGTCCCGCATCGGGCTCCCAGCTCCATGGGCAGTCTGCTTCTCCCTCTGACCTTCTCCTTGCTCATGCTCTCTCTCACTGTCTCTCTCTCAAATAAAGAAATAAAATCTTAAAAAAAAAAAAAAAAAAAAAAGAAAATGAAAACACTAACTGGAAGTGATATATGCTCCCCTGATGTTTACTACAGCATTATTCACAATAGCCAAGATACAGAAACAAAGTATCCATCGACAGAAGAATGGCTAATGATGATGAGATACACACACACACAAAGAAGTATTATTCAGCCACAAAAAGTAATGGAATCTTGTCATTTGTAACAACATGGACGGGCCTTGAGGGTATTATGCTAAGTGAAATAAGTCCGACAGAAAAAGACAAACACTGTACAATTTCACTTATATGTGGATTCTAAAAATCAAAAGAGATGAAGAAACAAAACACAGAAACAGACTCATAAATTCAGGGAATAAACCTGAAGCTGTAAGAGGAGGGTGTTGGGGAGGTGAACAAAATAGGTGAAGGTGATTATAAGGTAGAAATTTCCAGTTATAAAATAGATAAATCACCTGGATGTGAAGTACAACATACGGAATATAGTCAATAATACTGTAATAACTTTGTGTGGGGTCAAAAGGTAACCACACTTATGGTGAGTGTTTCATAATGCATTTAAATGTCAAATCACTGTGCTCTACCCCCGAAACTATTATAATCCTGTGTCAACTATACTTCAATTAAAAAAAAAAAAACCTATTTAGAATCTTATTAATGACTTCTAGAAAGATAGGATTTAATAGTTCAAATATTATATAGTTTTTAATTTATACCACATAGTTATTTCTGTAAGTCCCTTCCTCTGAGTTAACTTAACCAGTCATTTTGGTATATCAGTTATTCTGTAGTATCCTACCTGCAAGCTTGGAAAACAAAGCACAGACTACAGATATAAAGTTCTGTATTTTTCTTTTTTTAATTAAAGTTCTGTATTTTTTTTTATATTTTCCTTGCCCATCTCAAGAAAAATAATAACTGGGGCACCTGGCTGGCTCAGTAAGAAGAGCAAGTAACTCTGAATCTAGGGGTTTTGAGTTTGAGCCCCAAGGTGGGGGGAGAGATTACTTAAAAAAAGAAAAAAATTGTACAGTTCCCAGCCCCAAATGTTGCTTCTAATACAGGTCAGTATAACTAAGAACACTTGCTTGATTTAAAACATAAAAGCCACCTATTTTTTTTTATTAATTTTTTTTAAAGTAATCTCTACACCTAACATGGGGCTCAAACTCACAACCCCGAGATCAAGAGTTGCAGGTTTCTTCTGACTGAACAGCCAGGTGCCCCAAGAGTTATCTTTTTTTTTTTTTCAAGATTTTATTTATTTGTGAGAGAGAGAGAGGAAGAGAGAGAGAAAGTGAGTGAACGAGCACAAGCAGGGGGAGCAGCAAGCAGAGAAGCAGGCTCCCTGCAGAGCACGGGGCTCAAAGAGGGACTCAATCCCAGAACCCTATATCATGACCTGAGCCAAAGGCAGCCACTTAATCAACTGAACCACCAGTTGTCCCAGTTATCTTTTTTTTTTTTTTTTCAGATTTTATTTATTCATTTGATGCAGAGAGAGAGAGAAAGAGAGAGAGTGTGTGCACACTCAAGCGGGACAGTGGCAGAGGGATAGGGAGAATCAGACTCCCCACTGAGCAGGGAGCCCAACGTGGGGCTTGATCCCAGTACCCTGGGATCATGACCTGAGCCAAAGGCAGCTGCTTAACTGACTGAGCCAACCAGGTGCCCCTATTTTTTTTATTTTATTATTTTTTTTAAAAGGTATTTATTTATTTATTTCACACAGAGAGAGAGACAGTAAGAGAGGGAATACAAACAGGTGGAGTGAAGATAGGGATAAGCAGGCTTCCTGCTGAGGAGGGAGCCCAATGCGGGGCTCAGGCCCAGGACCCTAGGATCATGACCTGGGCCAAAAGGTAGACACTTAACAACTGAGCCACCCAGGAGCCCCTATTTTTTAATTTTAAATTTACTAATAAGTTGCTATTAAAATAAAACAAAAACAAAACAAGTTTTTCTGAAGAACCACCATGTGCATTAAATGGAATTTTTTTGTGCTTTAATATTTTGTTCTCAAATTAAGTCATTTTTTTCCATCTTGAAGGACAGCAAGGTTTAACATCAAGAGCTAAGATTTATCTAAGTTGACTATAAGAGCAATCAGTCTGATGAGCCAGTATGATGTAATTAATGTTTAAAAACTTCACCCAAACTTATGCTAATAGACATTTAACACCTTCATTCAACACTTCCTTGGTTCAAGGCACTGATATGGATGAATCTTGAAAGCATAATGCTAAGCAAAAGAAATCAGATATAAAAATCCTACATTTTATATTATTCTACTGATACGACATTTTAGAAAAGGCAAACTTATAGTGACAAAAAGCAGATCAATAGTTTCAGGGGGGCTGGAGGGAGATGGAGGAGACTAACTACAAAAGGACATGAGGAAAACTTGGGGGGTGATGGAAATGTTCTATATGATAATTTTGGCAGAGACTGCATAACTGTGTATATATTTATCAAAACTCAAACATACTTTATACTTAAAATTGATGAATTTTATTGTATATAGTTGTATATACTGTATATAATATATAACTCAGTTTTCTTTTTAAGCATCCATCTATCTTTCTTTCTTTGTCTTTTTTAAATATTTTATTTTTAAAAAAGTAATCTCTAACACCCAACATTAGGCCCCAAGATCAAGAATCCCATGCTGTACTGATTGAACCAGCCAGGCCCTCCTCTCCATCTTTCTATATGCATAAAACCTCCTAAGAATACACAAGAAATTAATTCACAGTACAGCTGACTCTTGAACAGCTTGGGGGGTTAGGAGCACCAACCCCACACACAGCAGAAAATACGCATTTAACTTTTGACTTCCCCCAAAACTTAATTACATACTTGCCTTCAGGAAGGAGAGCCTGCTTTAGAGGTGAGAATGGGAACTCTATGTACTTCCTTTATACCTTTTAAATTGTATAACAAGTGTATTTATTGCCTATTTGAAACAGAAATTATGAGTTTTGACTGTAAATCTGGATTATAATAAAACAGCTATTAAAAGTTGTAACCATCTAGAGGGTAATCAAATAGTGAAAACCCAGTTAGACTGAATAAACATAGAAGCTACACAATTTGATATCTTTGCATCAAGATGTAACTGAAATTGAATCTAAAAATTTAATAAAGGCACTGATGTAGACAGATCACTTACTCTGGCAGAAGAAATATCCTAATATATCAGACAGCTTTTTGTTTAACATTTGACTTTATATCTATACATTAATTTCTTTGACTTCTTATTCTAAAAGCAGCAGCATTCTGGGCGCCTGGGTGGCTCAGTGGGTTAAGCCTCTGCCTTTGGCTCAGGTCATGATCTCAGGGTCCTGGGATCGAGCCCAGAATCGGCTCTCTTCTCAGCAGGGAGCCTGCTTCCTCCTCTCTCTCTGCTTGCCTCCCTGGCTACTTGTGATCTCTGTCTGTCAAATAAAATCTTAAAAAAAAAAAAGAAGCAGTATTCAAGGATGCCTGTGTGGCTTGGTCGGTTGGGGGACTGCCTTCGGCTCGGGTTGTGATCCCAGGGTCCTAGGATTGCATCCCGCATTGGGGTCCTTGCTAAGTGGGGAGCCTGCTCCCCCCTCTCCCTCTGCCTGCCACTCTGCCTGCTTGTGCTCGACAAATAAATAAATAAAAATCTTTTAAAAAAAAAAAAAAGGAAGAAACGGTATTCAGATTCATCTTGTATATCAAACAGCAAATTATACATTACTGGGAATGAGAGTGGGGCTAAGACAAAACCAAAAATCAAGGAATCACACACAAAAACATCAAGGAATCTATTTTTTAAATTTATTTGTCAGGGAGAGAGAGCGAGAACTCGCACAGGCAGGCAGAGGGAGAAGCAGACTGCCTGTGAGGAAGGAGCCCAATGTGGGACTCGACACTGGGATCATGACAGGAGCCGAAGGCAGCCGCTTAACTGACTGAGCCACCCAAGCGTCCCAAGAAAATTCCTCTTCTCCCTCATCAGAGGACTCAGGCATTCAATTGGTGTATTTATTTCTGTTTGAGGAACTCCACCTTCAACCCAGCGCGGGGTTCAAGCTTGTGGCCCCGGGATCCAGCACGAGATGCTCAATTGAGCCATCCAGGCGCCCCTTCAAGGAATCTATTTACTGAAAAACTTCTCTGTAGAAAGAACAACAGAGAAATAAAGCATATATTTAAAAACTGAGGAAGAAGAGGGAGGAGAAAACTGAAAGTTAAGGTAGAATACTCAATTTTTTTTTTTTAAAGATTTCATTCATTTATTTGACAGAGAGAGAGAACACAAGTAGGCAGAGAGGTGGTGGGGAGGCAGTGGGGAGGGGGGGAAGCAGGCTCCCTGCTGAGCAGAGAGCCCGATGCGGGGCTCGATCCCAGGACCCTGAGATCATGACCTGAGCCAAAGGCAGAGGCTTAACCCTCTGAGCCACCCAGGCGCCCCTCAATTTTTTTTTTTTAAAGTAAGCTCCATGCCCAATGTGGGGCCTGAACTCATGATCCTGAGATTGAGTCACATACTCCACTAACTGAGCAAGCCAGGCAACCCAAGAATACTTCAGATCCAAAAACATTTTATATTCTCACTTTCCTTGAAATCTAAAAAAATAGTAAAGACTTGTTTATTTTAGAGAGGTGGGGAGAGGAAGGAGAGAGGAAAAGAGAGTCCTAAGCAGACTATGCAGAGCATGGAGCCCAACTTGGGGCTCAATCTCATGACCCTGAGATTATGACCTGAGCCAGAACCTAGAGTTGGACGCTTGACTCTGTCACCCAGGAACCCCTTGAAATCTAAAAAAATATTAAAATAAAGTTCTTATTATGGGAGCAAACTATAGATTTCACTGTACAGTTCTCAACTTAAAAAAATTTTTGATGCTATACACTCCCTTATTTCTAGGTATATAGCAGAACTAGTATTTTTAAAGATCAAAGGTCATAAACAATTTTGATTCTCTACAACCCTCCTAAGTGTTTTTCATCTTAGTTCAAACAGCCCTATAATCTTATACCAATTAATTTATTTTAAAGCTTAATTCTCTATGGATTTTTTAAAACATTTTTATGTATTTACTTATCTGAGACAGAGAAGGAGAGAAACAGAACACCTGTGCGTGCAGGAGCAGGGGGGATGAGTAAAGGGAGACAGAGAAGCAAGACTCTCCACTAAGTGGGGAAGCCAGACCCTCAGCTCAAATCCCAGGACTCTGAGACCATAACCTGAGCCAACGTTAAACGCTTGACAAAGTGAGCCATCCAGGAACTCTTATATGGATTTTTTAATACATTTCCTACTACTATCATTTTTGGCTCAGGAATATGATTTCCAATGAAGAGATATACAGGAATAACAACAGTGCCTTACACTATTCCTGAAGAATATCTATTTTCCAGAGGATTTAAAATGAATCACTATTAAATAAAACAGAACACTAAAACATCTGAAAGCCTCAGATATTTCTGTATTATAGCACTATACAAGAAAGAAAGGAACCTTCTTAACTCAAGGGGATGGGGTCCTGGCAAGGGGTATGTAGATTTTCCTTTCACTTCTTTTTTCCTCTTTTTTATTTTATTTATTTTTTAATTTGACAGAGAGAGACACATCAAGAGAGAGAACACAAGGCAGGGGAAGTGGAAGAGGGAGAAGCAGGCTTCCTGCTGAGCAGGGAGCCGGATGCAGGGCTCAATCTCGGGAACCCAAGATCCTGACCTGAGCTGAAGGCAGATGCTTAACAGCTGAGCCACCCAGGCTCCCCTTTCTCTTTTAAAAAGATTTATTTGTCAAAAAGAGACAGAATGTGCACAAGCAGAGGAAGTGGCAGGCGGAGGGAGCTGCTGAGCAAGGAGCCTGATACGGGACTTGATCCCAGGACCTTGGAATCATGACCTGAGCCAAAAGGTAGACATTTAACCAACTAAGGCAAGCAGGAGTCACTCCTTTCACTTTCAAGTAATCAAGTCAGACTATTAGTTGGTTAAAATTAATGTTTCTATTAGTTATTTTTAAAAAAAACCTACCCCAAATCTTAACAATTATGAAACAAAATACAGATGGCACAAAAACAGGGATGAATTTCACCATTTTGGTCCTTAACCTGTGGCATAAGGTAAAAGGAACAAGATGGGAAAATGAAAGGTTACAGTTAATTTCATAGAAAAATGGCTCCAAAGTCAAATTTTAATAGTTCTGAATGTTGTTATACAAATCAAAGATCTCTGGTAGTGATAATCAGAATAAGAGATGGCTGAGATGGTTGAGTGTCTGCATTCAACTCAGGTGATGATCTCCATGTCCTGGGATCAGGTCCCAGGTCAGGCTCCTAGTTTAGCAGGGAGTCTGTTTCTCCCTCCCCAACTTCCCCCCACCCCCTTCATAGAAGCACATGTACTCTCATTCTCAAATGAATCAATAAAATCTTAAAAAAAAAAAAAGAGAAGAGACGATTCAAGCAGAGATTACAATTCATAGAATTGTAATTTCAAAGTCAGAAGAGATCACCCAGGCTAATACCCAATTTTAGAAAAAAAACAAGATAGAAAGTATCTAACCCAAGGAAAATATATTAGTAATTAGGAGAGTAAGAAAGTGATGTTCTATAATATCATGCTTCTTTAGTTTGGATCTAAAATGTTAGAAATGTGTAAGTTAAATGCCTGAGAATGCCTGAGAATTTCTGTGTTCCCCAGAAAATTAAGCTGAAGCTCCTTTAAGATGACTGCATTGCCAAGAAAGAACAGCTAGACCAGTTCTCAAAAATGAGGTCTTGGCACAGCAGGAGCATCACAAGAAAACTTGGTTCCCAAACCAGACCTACTGAATCAGAAACTCTGGAGTGTATGCTAATAATATGTGTTTCAAACAGTGTTCACCACTCCCAGAAATTATGATGCACACTAAATCTTGATTACCTTTACGTTTCACAAATTAAACAAAGAGACAGAGAGCAAGGCTAGAAAACTCAGTATCTGCAAGACGGGAAGGGAGAGGAAGGTAAAAGGCAAAATGGTAGCACAAAATGAAGAAATCAAGAAAGGGACGAAGCTTAGATAAGGTGTGTTCCACATTTTCGGGATACATTGAAGAGAAACGGTCATCACTATAGCTCTGTCCAGCGTAAGAGTTGAAGTTAGTATTTCAAAATAATTAGCAATAACTAGCACACACATGCTCTCGTTCTCTCTCAAATAAATCTTCTTTTTCTTAATCAGAGAGATAGAAAGCGAGCACAAGAGGGGAAGTGGTAGGTAGAGGGAGACGCAGACTCCCTGCTGAACAAGGAGCTAGATACAAGACTCAATCCCAGGACCTTAGGATCCTGACCTGAGCTGAAGGCAGCCACCTCTTTTCTTAAAGATTATTTATTTATTTATTTATTTGACAGAGGGAGAGAGATCACAAGCAGGCAGAGCAGCAGGCAGAGAGAGAGGGGGAAGCAGGCTCCCTGCTGAGCAGAGAGCCCGAGGCGGGGCTCGATCCCAGGACCCCGAGATCATGAACCAAGTCGAAGGCAGAGGCTTAATGCACTGAGCCACCCAGGTGCCCCTGAAGGCAGCCCCTTAACCAGCTGAACCACCCAGGTGTCCCTCAAATAAATAAATCTTAAAAAAGGGGGGGGGTCACATGCTGAACTGAATGAGCTAAACAGGTACCCTTAAATTCACTCATTTTTAAAACTTGGGAGACATTATTGGGGAACCTGGGTTGCTCAGTCCATTAAACACCAGACTCTTGATTTCAGTTCAGGGTCATGGGATTAAGCCCTGGGTTGGGCTCTGTACTTAGCAGGGAGTCTGCTTGACATTGTCTCTCCCTCTCTCTCTGCCCCACTCCCTGCTCACATTCTCTAATACATAAATCTTTTTTTAAAAAAATTGGGAGGTATTAACTCATAGTTATCCTAGATAAGTTTAAAAGAGAAATATGTAATTTCTGACAATATCAAATTATAAAATCTCAAATTATCTGGTCTGATAGGCTTAATTCCCTTGTCACTGTCAAATATTTTCTATTTCTCTATGAATGCTGCCTTCTGCTATAAAGACAGACAAATTGATGTGAACATGCAACAATTTCAATCTTTACCTGAACTGATTATAAGCAGTAGTAACCTTATTCGAGATTAAAGTCTAGACACCTTTAAAAAAAAATTTTTTTTCCCCCGGCAGAATGAGAGAGCATAAGCAGGGGGAGCGGGAGAGGGAGATGCAGCCTCCCCCATTGTGCAGGGAGCCTGACAAGGGGCTCAGATCCCAGGACTCTGGGATCATGACCCAAGCTGAAGGCTTAAGTGACTGAGCCACCAGGCACCCCAATAGTTCCTTTCTTTAGATGACTGGCATTTATTTCCTATTTTTCACTATCACAATGCTTTGGTAAATATTCTTATTCTTATACACACAAATTTTTCTAAATACTGCTTCAATTTAACTAGAAAAAGTAACATCTCCCACTTTAAACAATGCAATAATGCCTTTTATAATGTATGAGTGTTTAAAATTATTTCCTCAAACCATACACAAGTGTATTGTACTTACTGCTGAACAAATTAGAACTTGCAAAGTTGATCAATGTCTAGAGAAGGGGAAACTACTCCTAAAAACATGCTTAATTAGGAGATCAATTTATCTGCTGACCTCCAAAAACATGGAGATGAACATGACAGACACTGTCTCCCATTTGAACCTTCATTCACCACCATCTCATAACACTTCTTCAGGTCCAGATTAGCAGCACATTTCTTGCCCACAATCATTAAATGTGTAAGGGCACTTTCATCATCACCTTCTACTACAGATACCGGGGATATATGTTTCCTAGGTATCACCAGAAAATGTGTTGGTGCTTGAGGGAAACTTCTTCTTCTTCTTTTTTTTTTTTTTAAAGATTTTATTTATTTGACAGATCACAAGTAGGCAGAGCAGCAGGCGGAGAGAGAGGCGGAGGGAAGCAGGCTCCCTGCTGAGCAGAGAGCCCCACGTGGGGCTCGATCCCAGGACTCTGAGATCAGGACCCGAGCCAAAGGCAGAGGCTTAACCCACTGAGCCACCCAGGCTCCCCGAGGGAAACTTCTTTTTAATTATAACTGTCTCATTAACTCTGCAGTTAATGTTTCAATGACTGAAGTAGAATTTTCTTCTAAATGTCTACATGGATGGCTATTTTCTAAGTTTGTGAAAAATTCTAAACGTCTTTCCCTTCAATAATAGGTCTACCAAAAAACCACATGGAGATTTTTGTACTACAAATACTGAAAACCACGCAACTCATGTATAAGCATATTAATAAAAATAAATTGCTGGAAGAATGTTACAGTTATTCCATAACTTGTATATGTTTTTGCTGGTATCAGTAGGGGCTAAAGGCAGAATTCAGGTTTTCTAAGTCTTAACATTCTTTGATGCTTTTTCGTTATTCTGAGCTTAGATAACTTTAACCAAGTCATTCAACCTCTCCACACCAGAGTTTCACAACTGTAAAACAAGGAAGTTAAACTGTAACAGAAACTTACACAGTATGGTTTAATTATATGTGTAGGGGTCAAAAAAGTTTGGAAAATTTTATAATCCACACCCATTTAAGAATAGTCAAGAGTCTAAGGGCATCTGATGGCTCAGTCAGTTGAGCAACCTACTCTTTTCATCTCAGGTCATGATCTTGGTGTCACAAGTTCAAGCCCCATGTCAGGCATAGAGATTACTTACATAAACTTAAAAGAGTTTCATAAAGGAGAAACTATATGAAATTCTGACAATGTATATAATTAACCCAAGTACAAATCTATGATTAGAAACTATTATTTTTTTAAAGACTATTTTTTTGGCAAAGAAAGACACAGTAAGAGAGGGAACACAAGCAGGCCGAGTGGAAGAGGGAGCAGCAGGCTTCCTGCTGAGCAGAAAGCCGGATGCATGGCTCGATCCCAGGTCCCTGGGATCATGACCTGAACCAAAGGCAGACACTTAATGACTGAGCCACCTAGGCGCCCCTTTTATTTTATTTATTTTTAAAAGACTTTATTTGGGGCGTCTGGGTGGCTCAGTGGGTTAAGCCGCTGCCTTCGGCTCAGGTCATGATCTCAGGGTCCTGGGATCGAGTTCCGCATCAGGCTCTCTGCTCAGCAGGGAGCCTGCTTCCCTATCTCTCACTCTCTGGCTGCCTCTCCATCTACTTGTGATTTCTCTCTGTCAAATTAATAAATAAAATCTTTAACAAAAAAATAAAAGACTTTACTTATTTGACAGAGATCACAAGTAGGTAGAGAGGCAGGCAGAGAGAGAGGAGGAAGCAGGCTCCCCACCGAGCAGAGAGCCCGATGCAGGGCTCCATCCCAGGACCCTGGGATCATGACCTGAGCCGAAGGCAGAGGCTTCAACCCACTGAGCTACCTAGGTGCCCCTATTATTTATTTTTTTTAATGAATCTCTACCCCCAAAGTGAGGCATGAACTCACAACCTTAATATCAAGAGTCACATGCTCCAACAACTGAGCCAGTCAGGTGCCCCTAGAAATTATTTTTAAAGGACAAGAACTCAGTTTACTTTAACTTGTCTTCACAATAGCACAGTTAAATGGTTTTAAAACACAACACTAAACATTTCCCATTAAGAAAAGTAGTGTTCACACACTGGGCCTTTTTTTTAGGATGAAAAAAATGTATTTTTAAACTTTTTTTTATTTTTAAAACTATTCATTTATTTGAGAGAGACAGAAAAAGCACAAGCAGGAGAAGCAGCAGAGTGAGAGGGAGAAGCAAACACCCTGCTAAGCAGGGAGCTTGACGTGGGGCTCAATCCTGGGACTCCAGAATCATGATCCAAGCTGAAGGCAGAAGCTTAACTGACAGAGGCACCCAGGTGATGTATAATGGAGAGGCACTCCATTATACATATTTTAAATATTTATTTATTTATTTGAGTGTGGAGGGGCATACTGAGAAGGGAAGAGAGTCTTAAGCAGACTCAGTGCTGAGGTGAGTACGGAGTCTGATGTAGAGCTACAACACCCTGAGATCACAACCTGAGCCAAAACAAAGAGCAGGACCTTTAACCAACTGTACCATCAGGCACCCCAGGATGAAAAAAAACATTTTTTTATTCCCCAGGGACATCCTTTTTTCTCCAAGCAGCTATATTACTCATTAACTGTTCTGTACAAATCTAGTACCATGTATAGTACCACAGAGTAATATTTCATGCTCAATTTTTTATCTGTAACTTTCAAAGGTTAACTTCCATATACCCCCCACCTCTACCCCTTGAATCCTTAACCATAAATCCTTGTGTCAGAGACAAGATATATCATATTCTTTACTCCATTTTCCAGAGACTGGAATATAAGAGGCACTCAAATGCCTGAATGAATGGATGAATGCCTAGCATAGGACCAAGGAGAATCACTTGCAAATGGGAAGATAAACGAAAGCACAGAAACTTACCAGAGGAAGTCTAGTCTATTTGGTTTAGAAACTGATAATGTCATGAAGTAGTCCACAGTGATATACAAAATATATTACTGAAGTTGAATGGTACAAGGTTTTTTAAAAAATTGTATTTGTTTATTTGAGAGAGAGCATGAGGGATGGGGGATAGAGAGGGAAAAAGAAAAGCACACTCCCCACTAAGCAGGGAGTCAGAAGTAGGGCTTGATCCTAGGACTCTGATAGCATGACCTGAGCCGACACTTAACCAACCCAGCCACCCACGCGTCCCTGGAAAAGGTATTTTTTGGTGAGACTGCATGACACCCAACAACAAGGAGTTTCTTTGAGCACTTTGGCAACAACCATTTAGATGGAAATGTTCCGTTATAATTAAAGACAATGTTATTTGTTTATTATTGAAGATCAAGAACTTTTCCTAGACTTTATATTTTACCTCTATGTACTACCATTTACTCATTTCAAAAAATTGAAAAAAAAAATTAAATTCAACCAGTCCAAGATCCTAGGAACAGCCTGTCTAGAACACTCCACACTCTGTATCCCCCATCTCATGTACCTTTAGGCTTCACTCAAATGTTGCCTTTGGAGAAGTGCTTCTAGGAAATCCACTATTTCCAGTCAATCTCTTTTAAATACTATCATGGAGAAGGGCACCCTGCTTTAATAACTCATCCTACTTCATTTTTATCTGTGTAATTACTTAATGTTTCTTGATATTAAATGAAAAATAGGGGGGCGCCTGGGAGGCTCAGTGGGTTAAAGCCTCTGCCTTTGGCTCGGGTCATGATCCCAGAGTCCTGGGATCGAGCCCCGCATCGGCTCTCTGCTCAGCAGGGAGCCTGCTTCCTCCTCTCTCTGCCTGCCTCTCTGCCTGCTTGTGATCTCTGTCAAGTAAATAAATAAAATCTTTACAAAAAGAAAAAGAAAAATAGGGACTTGACCTCCACCTTCTGGCACAATCATTGGTCCATGGGAAGTGCCCAGTGTCTTGGAAAAACAATTACAATTATATAAAGTAACTGTAAGTAGATGGAGAAAGACAACATGATCTTTCTTTGGAAGATACTTAAAAAATATATATATCTGAAATCAAACTGCATATTATAATCAATGGTATGTCAGCTTAAATGGCAGTGTTTCCTTTCTTAGTAGTATATACAATAACAATATATCTTTCAATTGATGGCATCTTAGATTCAATGAAGTAAAGCACTTGGAAAAGCAGTAATATTCTCTGATACTGCAGCCACGGGATCCTATACCTAACAAAGCAGAAGTCAGAATTTTGGCAATCAGGGCCAAAGGAGAAAATGACTTAGTAAATGACAAAGTTAGGATAGGGAAAGCACAACTCTTCTAGAAGACTGCTTAGATAACAGGTGGGGGACAAAAATATTAAGGAGGCACACAGGGTACCAAAAGCAAAACAGGCAAACAGCTATTCCTTGTTAACAACTCATGGAGCTGAGGAGCAGCGGTAGTTTGGCTGTCGGGGCAGGTTAGACTGTATACAGGGTACCTATCAGGGTTCGAAATTCCTTCTTTTCAATTACTAAAGCAGTGGTCAATGCTCTTCAAAATTCTATGTTTTGAATGAGGGTAGCAGGTAGCCAGGTAGATGGGAGCTAATACACAGTGGAGCACCTATGCCAAAAGATTCCATTATTCACCAAGCTCCAAAGAAAATACTGAAATATCAGGAAAAGCTCTCTTCCTAGCATTCAGGTAACCAGAATTTTGTACACCCCACCAGCTGATTCCACCTCAACTGACAACTATGTAGCAAATTAGAAACCTAAAGAACTTATTTTGTCAAAGGTCACCACCACACTTTTCCATAACAATAACCATGTACCATAGTCCCACATTACAGAAAACAGGGAAATGAACTGATATTAATATAATTACCTTAGTGTATTTCTGTGCTACCACTAGTGGCAAGATCATGGGGATCTCAAAAAAAGGTAAAAATGACATCTTATGCCCCATTATTCTCTGTAAAACTATGCTCCACCCCCTGAAAAACACACATGTACTATTTTTAATAAGAAGCATATGATTAAGTTTTTATTCTGGTGTTTTGAAATATATAAAAACTGTTAATCTAGAACTGTAAAATTTTGAAATTTATTTAAAGATTTTATTTATTTGAGAGAGAGTGAGAGAGAACATGAGCGGGGCGAAAGACAGAAGGAGAGGGAGAGGCAGACTCCCCAAGGAGGAGGGAGTCACAAGCGGGTCTCAATCCCAGGGCTCTGGGATCATGACTTCAGCCAAAAGCAGAGGCCTAACCAAATGAGGCATATAGGCACCCCAAATCCTTGAAACTTAAAAGTAATACTTCTCACAGACTACTCTTCAAACCCAAAGAATAGTCAGTTTCCATTTCACAAGTTTTCCACCACCAACCCAGGGAGTCCAAAATAGTTAATTTGTTTAGTTAAATCAGTCTTCCTACAGACTGACAATCTCTGATATAAAATGGTGATCAAAGTCAACTAAACTATTAAATTTTACTATGCTAGAAGACTGGCTAAATATTTGCAAAGCTGTCTCATGTAATGATCAAGACACAGAAAATAACAAATCACTAAAAAAAAAAAAAAGCCCAAAGAAGTCTCAAGCCTGGAATTATATTTTAGAACAGTTATTCAAAATACCAACTGACAGAAAAAGATTTCTGGGTCTCTATGGAATAGTCCAACCTTCAAAATTAGACACTAGACAGTATTAACAAAAGTGTGAATAGGTGCATCAGAAGAAATGTCTTTTCAATATTACATTTTATGTAAGCTTAGAGATAGGAACTCTTTGTCCACACTGAAATCACTTGAGATGCCATCTAATCAAGTATCTTCTACACAGTAATAGAAGCATTTATTAGTGTCTTGGGGGAAGACATTACAGAACCATCACAAGAAAAATGAACAGTTTCTGTTTTCCTATGATGAAATTCACACTAAAAGAATTTCCACTTCATCAGCAGCAAGAGCTGGGAAAAGGCCAGACAAAATTTAAGTCTATATATAGTTAGGCTGGGGAAAGATTTGGGACCAGTGAGTATTACCTATTTTTTATTTTTTTAAAGAATTTCTTGAGAAAGAGAAAGCACAGGTGCACAAGCAGGGGGAGGGGCAGAGAGAGAGGGAAAAGCAGACTCTCCACTGAGCCGTGAACCTGACCAGGATCCCAGGATCACTGACCTGAGCCAAAGGCATCTGCTTCACTAACTAAGTCACCCAGGCACCCATATTACCTGTTTTAAGAACACTTTATACTTCCTGATATTAAGAACAAAGCATAACTCTCATAGGTAGTTTGTGTGTGTGTGTGTGTGTGTGTGTGTGTTTCTCATAGGCAGTTTTTGACGTGGCAAATCTGACCAATTAACCTGCAGGGAATGTTTAACCCATATAATCATTTCAGAGGTGCCATCTGAGGATTCTGAGAGCATTTTTGAGATTAACAAAGAGGAGGTACTAAGCAGAGCAAGAGTTCTTTTCATACTTTTCCTGTTGTCAGGAAAAGTATGAAAACATGAATTGAGTAAAAAAGGACAGCTAGTCAGCCTCAAGTTTCTTTCTTCTTGTTTTTAAATTTTTATTTAAATTCTAGTTTGTTGGGGCAGCTGGGTGGGTCAGTTGATTAGGCCTCAGACTCTGGACTCCAGCCTGGATCCTCATGTCAGGGTTGTTACACACCAAGCCCTGCGATGGGCTCTGCACTCAGCTGAAGTTTGCTGGAGGTTCTTTCTCTCCCTCTTCCCCTTCTCCCGTGCTCACCCAATCTCTCTCTAAAATAAACAAGTAAGTCTTAAAAAAACAAAAAACAAAAAACCTAGTTAACATACAGTGTGATATTAGTTTCAGGTGCAGCCTTGAGTTTCTTAATATAAATGTGCTATCAAGATCATGAGTTAGGTGAGAGTTTCAGTAGGAACAAGTCTGGTACTATGAAATTCCTTCTTCCCGTAACTCAAATTTTATCCAACAATTACCACACAGACAACCAAGAAGAGAGTCACCTCCTTGGTCTTTAGGCTTGTAGAGTCTGACAGAAAAAAACTTAAAGAGTACAAGGTGAAAAAACACAAAAGAGCCCAGTAATTACATTTTAATGCTACAAGAAATAGTTTAATTCCAACACATATACAGTTTTTTATAACATAAATGCTAGTTATCTTTTATCTTTTTAATTCCTATTCTTAGCCTCCCAGCACTAGGTTATACAAAGCAACCTGGAGGAGGGAGAGGATGGAGGAAATGAGGAGATGTTGGTTAGAGTACTTCCAGTTATAAGAGGGACAAGACCTGGGGACCTAATGTATAGCAAGGCGATTATAGTTAGTAATACTATATTATATACTTAAAACTTCCTTAAAAAGTATACCTTAAATGTTCTTACCACAAAAAAAGAAATGGTAATTACATGACACGTGGAGGTGGTTAGCCACCACTATGGTGGTAATTATTTTGCAATATGCAAGCGTATCAAAGCAACATTGTATACCTTAAACTTAGATAATGTTAATGTCAATTAGATCTCAATAAATCTGAGGAAAAAAAAGAAAAAAGGAACTAAAGCTACTCTGACAGGAAAAAATTCTGACAGGAAAAAAAATGGCCCCAAATAAATGGCTATCTTTATCCTCAAAACCATCACATTTTTAGGTTTTACTCCAATAAGCCTTTCCTTTCCCATCTATTCATCCTCTCTTCCTCTTACTACTGATTGGCTAAACAAACCTTCAGAAAAACAAACGTTTTGAAATTAACATTTTGTTAATTTAATATACTTGACCATTAGAATTATTTTTAATGAATCAAAAAAAATCCACTGTTAAATCTGTAACACATGACCTTATCCAAGAAATAAATACATTATCGAGACAATGTTTACTACAATTTCCCCTGCAGTATATAATCTCCAAAGGTGGCTATCAACAATCTCTCCATCCCTATAAGAGCATACTATTCCTCTTATCAACAAATCATCTAAGGACTGGCTCAATCAGTTAAGAAACCAACTCTTGATTTCAGCTCAGGTCATGATCTCAGGGTTGTGAGATCCAGCTCTGCGATAGATGCCATGCTCAGTGTAAAGTCTGCTGGAGAGTCTCTCTCTCCCTATCCCTCTGCCCCCTTCCTTTCTCCTGTTCTCTTAAAAAATTCCCATTCCCACAGAATCCTGGCTGTGCCTCCTGGTTGACCAAAAAAGTAAAGCAATTTATGACACTGTGTCAGTTTTAAGTCTAATGTTTAAGAGGCCTGATAGCTTTTCTTTTACTCTGAGCCATCGCTTAGGAAGTCCAGGCCATTTTGCTGGAAAGACCCTTTGAGGGCTGGGGATGTACATTTCAGCTAACAGTGAGCATCAGGTTTCCAGACATGTGAGGGAAGTCTTTTTGAATCTTCTAACTTTGTGACAACTGAATACTACCACAGAAATGATCCTAGCTGACAATGCATGAGGCAAAGCTGCCTAATCAAGCCAAAGAATCCTGAGAAATAATAAGTCTTTGTTTTAAGGCACTAAGCTTTATTACACAGCAAAGCTAACAAATACCCCTATATTGTCTCTAAAGAGAACACGACTCTGACGAATGAGGAAGGTATGGTCAAGCCCCTTGAGGCACTCCATGTGGGTAAAAAACATGCATAAGCAGGGGTATGTTAATAAAATATGAAAATTCCACTCATAAAAGTATTCACAAGATGCTAATCAAGCTCAGAGGAAGCCCAGGCTGGATCACCACATAAGTTTTCTGGAAGAGACATATTTGAGCTGAGTTTTGAAGGAGAGTTAGTCAGCCAGATAGGTAGGAAGGAAACAATATGAGAAACACCAGAGGGGGGAAAGCAGGATGTTTGTGGGTAAGGAGTTATGTGCATACGTATGTGTAAATGTGTGTGTGACCCAATGTTATAAGCAATCTGGCGTTACCAGAAGACTGAGAAGCAAGAGATGTAGTTGTCAGGGGGTAAAGAGGTTATGAAAGCTTTGTCCATCATGCAAAGGAGCTCATAGCTCTTCTATGAGGTAAAGAGCCACTTTGGGGTTTTTAAGGCTAATAACAAGGTCACAGTAAGGTGACTATTTTAGAAAGCTTGCTTTTGCAGCATGTGGAAAAGGTCTTTAATAGGGAACTAGACTGAAAATCAAGAGACTAAAAAAAGGGGACTTTAGATTAGTCTAAGTGAGAGATGATGGCCTGAATTAGGGCACAAAGGAAGGGATGAAGAGAAAAGGAGACAAAAACTGGCAAGGCACAGTCACTAACTGGATATAAAGAACTCCATCAGTCAGCATCTAATCAGGAAAGCAGAACCCATGCCAGTGAGTTTCACAGAAGAAATTTAACATGGGGAACTACTTTTGAAGGTGTCTGAAAAATGAAAGGGCTAACAGGAAACAATTGGAAACCCCGAGATTAGGAGGAGCAGGGCTACTATCCCTGAGACTGAAGGGACCAAAGACGCAGGTCCTATCACCAGAGCCCAGGAGCTGTGGCTGCCTAGAAGGAGCTGGACCATGATAGAGATGTCATCTCAAGCAACAAGAAGCGGGGGAAATGCCCTACCCTGGTCCTCTTATCTCCACTGGGCAAGCCCAACTAGAAGCCTGCCTAACAAGGGAGCCTGAGAGGAGATACGGAGAAGGACACAAATAATCTAACTTTTAAAACTCCCTCACTGGGGCACCTGTTGGTTAAGATTAAGTGTCCAACTCCTGATTTTTTGCTTAGATTGGGGGTATGTTGGGCTCCATGCTCAGCGGGAAGTCTGCTTGAGAATCTCTCTCTCCCCCTCCCCGTCCTCTAACTCTCTAAAATACATTAAGAAATCACCAAAAAAAAAAAAAAAAAAGACTCTGAACAATATAGATCTTGCCAATTAGGATGAAAGCAGTGTCTCAGCAAAAACAATCACAATTTTTGGGGCACCTGGGTGGCTCAGTGGGTTAAAGCCTCTGCCTTCAGCTTTGGTCATGATCACAGGGTCCTGGGATGGAGCCCAGAATCCAGCTCTCTGCTCAGTGGGGAGCCTGCTTCCTCCTCTCTCTCTCTGCCTGCCTCTCTGCCTACTTGTAATCTCTGTCAAATAAATAAATAAAATCTTTAAAAAACCAAAACAGGGGTGCCTAGGTGGCTCAGTGGGTTTAGCCTCCGCCTTTGGCTCAGGTTATGATCTCAGGGTCCTGGGATGGAGCCCCGCATTGGGCTCTCCACTCAGCAGGGAGCCTGCTTCCCTCGGTCTCTGCCTGCCTCTCTGCCTACTTGTGATCTCTATCAAATAAATAAAATCTTTAAAAAAACAAACAAAACAAAAAAAAAATCACAATTTTTTTTAAGATTGTATTTAATTATTTGTCAGAGAGAAAGAAAGAGAGCATGCACAAGCAGGGTAAGCAGCAGGCAGAGGGAGAAGCAGGCTCCCTGCTGAGCAAGGAGCGCGATGTAGGACTTGATCCCAGGATCCTAAGATCATGATCTGAGCTGAAGGCAGCCACTGAACTAACACTGTGCCACTCAAGTGCCCCCAAACAATCACAAATCTCTAATTCTGCTAAATTCTAAAACAAAACCAAATAATATTTTTTTAAGATTATTTATTTATTTATTTGACAGACAGAGATCACAAGAAGGCAGAGAGAGAGGAGGAAGCAGGCTCCCTGGGGAGCAGAGAGCCCAACGCGGGGCTCGATCCCAGGACTCTGGGATCATGACCTGAGCCGAAGGCAGAGGCTTTAACCCATTGAGCCACCCAGGCGCCCCAAATAATAATAATTTTTAAAAATACCCACAACTGCCTTGTTTCCAAAAGCTACTGGCTGAAAAAATTGTAATATTTTTAAAATATTGTTAAGGGTAGGAATTTATGATAAAAGTAGTTTGTTTTCAGTGATCCACTTCCCTCCAGATTTGACATGCTAATATATTGTCCAGGGTCCTTTACAATGCCAAACAATATTCTTCATAGATATAAATATTCATCTAAAACCTCAAATGAGGTACATAATAGGCTAGCCATCTTAGCTAAATATAGAAGACAGGGGCACCTGGGTGGCTTAGTGGGTTAAAGCCTCTGCCTTCAGCTCAGGTTGTGATCCCAGGGTTCTGGGATTGGGCTCTCTGATCAGCAGGAAGCCTGTTTCCCCCTCTCTCTCTCTGCCTGCCTCTCTGCCTACTTGTGATCTCTGTCTGTCAAATAAAAAACTAAACTAAAATAATCTTTAAAAAAATAGACAACAGCTATTTTTAAATGTTACATATCGATCTAAAAGAAAATCATGAATTATTTTTAGAATACTGCGAATGTCCAATACTTCCATTTGCTACATAAAAATAATTAGATCTACAAGGGTTCTGTACTTTATGACTTTTGAAGTACCTGTTTCTTTAAGTTACAATTCCTAGAAATATAGATTATTGTCTAATAATACAGCATGTGTTTAGAAAGATATATATTAAGAACCACTGAAAGTATCTCAAACTTTCAGGCAAAATGACAGATTGAAACATGTAACTTTTATTCTCTCCAAAATCCTATTAAAATAAGAGTCAACAGAGTTTTTGAAAATTTTTAATTTCAGGATACCATATAGTGCTATATTCATTTCAGGCGTATAATATAGAGATTTAACAATTCCATGTTACTCAGTGCTCATCAAGATAAGTGTACTGTTACTCCCCTTCACCTATTTCAACTATTCCCTGACCTACCTCTCCTCTGGTCACCATCTATTTGTTTTCTATAGTTAAGGAGTCAACCTTTTTTTTTTTTTTTAAGGCTTAAACCCACTAGAGTACAAAGAATGGGAGAAAAGGCAACAGCAACAAAATTTTGGGAAAGTAAAAGGCAAGAGTGATGAATGTTAGTGACTTAGCAGTCCCAAAAAGGTTAATTGTAATTTATGGGAAAAGCTCAAGAAGCCAAATTTACAGAGGCTCAGAAGTTGATGATGGTACAAGCAGCTCCTGGAGCTAAAAACAGGACTGTCTGAAAATCTGTTTAGGCAGAGGATACAATCTGTAATATCTAGAGAATATGGGGCAGTATACAAAACAAGAGATCTGCTTTATTCAACAAATAAGTTTAAAAAGAAAGAGGAAATATATTTATATATTAACAAAGACTTAAAAGACATCAACCAAATGCAATTAGTTGACTTTATATATTAATTCAAAAAATAAAGAGTAAAAAAGATTTAAAACCTCATTTGACAGAGTCTGGGTGGCTCAGCTGGTTGAGTCTGACTTCAGTTCAGGTCATAATCTCAGGGTCCTGGAATCGAGCCCCACATCAGGCTCCCCACTTAGTGGGGAGTCTGCTGGTCCCTCTCCCTCTGTCGTCCCTATGCTCATGGCTCTTTCTGTCCCTCCCTCTCTCAAATAAATATTTTAAAACACAAAACAAAAAAAAAACACCTCATTTGAAAAAGAAAGATTTTAAACTGGACATTTGAGGTCATGAATATTGTTCATATTTTTAAACTTTTTTTCCTAATTTTATTTACTTGTGAGAGAGAGCACAAGCAGGGAGAGGAACAGGCAGAGGAAGAAGCAGGCTCCCTGCGGAGCAAGGAGCTGGATGCAGGACCCTAGGGTCATGAACTGAGCCGAAGGCAGACGCTTAACTGACTGACACACCCAGGCATCCCAATTGTTCATGTTTAGATGTAATAACTGCAAGGGCACCTGGGGAGCTCAGTTGGTAGAGTGTGAGACTCCTGATCTCAGGACTATGATTTTGAGCCCCATGTTAGGGGTAGAGATTACTTAAATTCTTAAAAAAAAAAAAAAAGACAGAGATGTTTTAACTATATCATGCACATGATTTTTAAAGAGTTCTTATCTCAGGGTTTTTCAATTTGGGCAATATTGACATTTGGGGCTGGGTAATTCTTTGTTGTTGGAAGCTGTCCTATGCACTGCAGAATGTTTAGCAGCTCCCTAGCCTCTACCTATTAGATGCCAGTAGCACCCAGTAGCCTCCCAGTTGTGACAATCAAAAATGACTACATACAATGCCAAATGTCATTTAGTGGGCAAAATTGCCTAGAGTTGAAAACCAGTGATTTATCTTTTAGTAATACATCTGAATTATTTACAGATATACTTATGTAACATTTGGGATTGGCTTCAAAACAATCCAGTGAGGGTAGAAGAGGTAATTAAGAAATAACACAAGGGCGCCTGGGTGGCTCAGTGGGTTAAAGCCTCTGCCTTCGGCTCAGGTCATCTCAGGGTCCTGGGATCGAGTCCCACATCCGGCTCTCTGCTAGCAGGGAGTCTGCTTCCCTTCCTCTCTCTCTGCCTGCCTCTCTGCCTAAGACTTGTGATCTCTCTCTGTCAAATAAACAAATAAAATCTTAAAAAAAAAAAAAAGAAAGAACACAAGATGATGGGTGACGGGGTGGTGTTTGGAAATTTATTAGACATCTATTTTGTGCACTTTTCTATAGTGTGTTATATTCATAATAAGGTAAATTTTAAAAGAAGGAAATCAGAAACTCTTGTATCTTGTTAGTTGGGTGTCTAAAAAGATTGGAAAACAATTCTTCAGTATCTTACAAAAACAAAAAGGCTCACAATCTATAACCAAACAACCCTATTGACTACATAGTTAAGAAGTCAAGAAAAAAAGAAAGAAAGCTTCACCTTTGTGCACCAAGAGACATGTATGGCAATGTTGATGCTTCAGTGTCTGCAGCAGCAAAAACTTGTAAACAATTCCTATCACAGCGGAATAAAGTTTAAGAAAATACATTGTTGGTACATTTATATTTACTGAAAATGCATGTCATTTAAAATGTATACACTTCCATAACATCTAGGTAAATTGACAACAGTTAATGTTCTTTATGGATAAAAATCTTATAAAGATAAAACTCTAAAACTTAAAACTAATAAAAAGTGATATATAAACAGTGAATCTTGGAACACTGAAAAGATTAAATTAAAAAAAAAAAATGATGTATAGATCACTTCCTTGACTTTGGACTCCTCCAGTGAATGCCTCTCCTGCCAAGCCACAGGCCAGAGGTTTGGTCTCTGGAAAGGATAAAACAGAATGTCTCAGGAATAAGAGATTACAAGCATAGTCAAGGGGATGGATGATGTACAGAAAACTGGAAGGTTAAGTGAACATTTTTGTATCAACTTTGTTCCCAGTGGTTCTGAGAAAACTGGAAGCTGGGCCTGTACTGTCTAGGCAGGAGATTATTAGATCCTCAAGAAAATGTGACCAGCACAAGATAAAGAGCTTTTACTATTCACTGATATTAATGGTTCACCCAGAGAAACAGCCCAGTCAGCAAACCATAAACTGAACTCCACAGTTGCCAAAACTCACCCCTATATGCTCAGACCTTTTCATCAATTTTTTAGTACTCCAATCCTAGTAAGTATAAATGACAATGAAGAAATCAGCCATCTGATCATTCATCTTCAACATAAAAGATAAACACCAAAACAATGTACAGAAAAAAGCAAAGGAAAACAAAGACCATGCAAGGAGAAAAAGTCAGAACAAAAGAAAAACTATTATGAATATCCTAAAAGGTAAGAGAAGTTATTACTTCTATGAAACAAGAACAAAATCCTTAAACATACTGAGAATGAGAAAATCTTCTATGATGGGAGATAAAAGACAAAGATGGAAAATAGAAAACATAGGAGGACTAATCCAAATACTCCCCCAAACTGATCTACAGATTCCATCCAATCTACAGTGACTACAGTAGATTAGAATCCAATCTACAGGGGTGCCTGGGTGGCTCAGTGGGTTAAGCCTCTGCCTTTGGCTCAGGTCATGATCTCAGGGTCCTGGGATTGAGCCCCGCATCAGGGTCTCTGCTCAGCAGGGAGCCTGCTTCTCCCTCTCTCTCTGTCTGCCTCTCTGCCTACTTGTGATATCTCTCTGTCAAATAAATAAATAAATAAAATATTAAAAAAAAATAAAAGAATCCAATCTACAGATTTCAAATTGATACATATTCCATCTCTATCAACATTCCAAATGTCCCTCACCCTCCCTTTTTTTGCTTTACAGAAATAGCAAGGTGCTACTTAAATTCATATAGTAATGCAGGAGACCCAAAGACCAAAACAATCTTGGAAAATAATAAATTTAGAAGACTCACACTAAAGGATTTTAAAACAATACAAAGCCATAGTATTCAAGACAGTATGACATAAAAACAGTCTGGCATAAAAATAGATGTATATATCAATAAAACAGAAGCTCAGAAATACACCCATACATCTATGGCCAACTGGTTTTTTACACAGTTGTCAAAACAACTCACTTGAGGCAAATGGTTCTATGACAACTGGATATTCACATGCAAAAAACGAGCCTAGATCCCTACTTCACATTATATACAAAAATTAACTAAAAACAGACCAGATACCATAATCTCACACCCATCAGGAAAGCTATTAAAAACAAACAAACAAATAAAAAACAAAACAGAAAGTAACAAATGTTGGTTGGATGTACAGAAATTAGAACTCTTGTATTGGTGGGAGTGTAAAATAATAGAGTCACTATGGAAAACAGTACGGCAGTTTCTCCAAAAATTAAAAACAGAATTACCCTATGATCAAGCAATTCCAGTTCTAGGTATAAGCCCTACATAACTGAAAGAAGAGTTCTGAAGAGATATTTGTACACCCGAGTTCCTCCCAGCATTACTTAGAATAGCTAAAAATGTGTAAACCCAAGTGTCGACCACCAGATGAATGGATAGGTAGAGTGTGGCATGGAATACTATTTAGCCTTAAGGAAGGATATACTGACAACATGGATGAACTTTAAGCATACTGTGCTAAAGTGAAAGAAGAGAGTCACACAAAGGTAAATACTGTATGATTCCAATTATATGAGGAACCTAGTCAAAAACCATAGACACAAAAAGTGGAAGGAAGGTTGCCAGGGGCTGAAGAGAAAGAGGATAGGGAGTTATTGTTTAATGGGTATAGTTTCAGTTTTGAAAGGTGAAAAGAGTTCTAGAGATGGATGGTGGTAATGGCTGTATGACAATATGAATGTACTTACTACCACTGAAATGCCTATTTAAGAATGGCTAAGAGGGAGGGGCACCTGGCTGGTTCAGTGGAAAAGCACATGACTCTTGATCTTCGGGTCATGACTTCAAGTCCCACACTGGGCGTAGAGATTACTTAAAAACAAAAAATCTTTTTTATTTATTTTTTCTAAAGATTTTATTTATTTATTTGACAGACAGAGATCACAAGTAGGGAGAGAGGCAGGCAGAGAGAGAGGGGGTAGCAGGCTCCCCACTGAGCAGACAGCCCAATGTGGGGCTTGATCCCAGAACCCTGGGATCATGACCTGAGCCAAAGGCAGAGGCTTTAACCCACTGAGCCACCCAGGCGCCCCAAAAAATCTTTTTAAAAAAATGGCTAAAGGGCGGGGGGCGCCTGGGTGCCTTCGGCTCAGGTCATGGTCTCAGGGTCCGGGGATCAAGCCCTGCATCGGGCTCCCTGCTCAGCAGGGAGCCTGCTTCCCCCTCTCTCTGACTGCCTCTCTGCCTACTTATGATCTCTCTCTGTCAAATAAATAATATCTTTTTTAAAAAACCTATAAAACTCTTAAAAGGAAACATAGACGTAAATCTCTGTATCCTGGATACAACTTCTTAGCTAAGATACCAAGAGCACAAGCAACAAAAGAAAAATTAGATAAACCGGACTTCCATTAAAATATAAAACTTCCGTATATCCATGAAGAAAGTGAAACGTCAACCCACGAAATGGGAGAAAAATTCTGCAAATCAATTATCAACTATAGTGCTTTAATACACAGAATATATAAAGAATTCTTATAGCTCAACAATAAAGACAATAAAATTTAAAAATGGACAAAGGATACACTTTTCTCAAGAGGACATAATATGGCCAATAAGCACATGAAGAAATGTTCAGTATCATTCAGTAATTAAGAAAAATGTAAATCATAACCACAATGATATATCATCTGATACCTACTAGGAAAGCCATAATCAACGTAATAAAGTAACAAGTGTTGATGATGATGTATACAAACTGGAACCCTCATACACTGTTGATGGGAATGTAAAACAGTACAGTCTGTTTAGAAAACAGCCTAGTGATTCCTCAAAAAGTTAAACACAGGGTGGGGCGCCTGGGTAGCTCAGTGGATTGTTGCTTCTGACTCTTGGTTTCAGCTCAGGTCACGATCTCAGGGTTGTGAGATCCAGACCCGTGAAGGTTTCACACTCAGCAGGGAGTCTGCTTAAGGATTCTCCCCTTCTCCCTCTGCCCCTCACACTACTGATGTGTGCACAAGTGCACATGCACTCTCTGTCTCTCAAATAAGTAAGTCACCCCCAAAAAACAACCAAAAACCCAAAAATGTTAAACACAGAATTACCTACCACATGACCCAGCAATTCTACTCCTGTGTATTAAGAATGAAAATACGTGTTTCGACAAAAATTGAAAGCATCTGAAAAATGTTTGTAGCAGCATCATTCTTAACGGTTAAAAAATAAATAAATAAACAACCTAAATGCCCATCACATGATAAATGGAAAAAAGAAAATGTGGTATACCCATACAAAAGAACATTATTCAGTCATAAAAATGAATTAAGGGGATACCTGCGTGGCTCAGTTGGTTAAGTGTCTGACTCTTCATTTCAGCTAAGGTCAGGATCTCAGGGTTGTGAGATCGAGCCCAGCATCTGGCTCCCCAGGGTGTGGAACGTGCTTCAGATTCTCTTTCTCCCTCTCCCTCTGTCCCTTCCTTCCCCCACTCTCACAGGCCCACATATTCACCCTTTCTCTCTAAAAAAAAAAAAAAAAAAAAAAAGAATTAAGTACTGATATATACTGTAACTTGGACATAGTTTCTATAAACTGTAACTTGGATACAGTCAGACACAAAAGGTCACATATTGTATGATTCCATTTACATAAAATGTCCAGAATAGGAAAATCCATGTAAGTAGAAAGGGTGTGGGGAGAGCAGTCCAAAAGTCCAACATCCAGTAACAGTTTGAAAAAATGAAGAGGGGCGCCTAGGTGGCACAGTGGGTTAAGCATCCGACTCTTGGTTTCAGCTCAGGTCATAATCTCAGGGTCATGAGATGGAGCCCCACATAGGGCTCCCCACTCAGTATAGAGTCTGCTTTGGATAGTCTCTTCTCTCCCTCTGCCATAGCTCTCCCCCAAATACAGAAATACATCTCATAAAATCTCAAAAATTCCAACTGAATTTTGAGCAAAACAAATGAAAATTGACCTACATCACCACTTATCATTAAATTTCCCATATGTGGGACACAGAAAACCTGTTAAGTTTCCAGAAAGGAAACTGGCCACATAATACAGGATCAGGAATCGGAATAGTTTTGGACTTAACAGCAATACTAGAAGCTAAAAGACAATGAAAATACTGACCATAAAAGTAAAAACAGTTCCACAGTAGTGGCCTTACCCCAGACTCTAAGATTACAGGTCAGGTCATGTCCACAGTCCAGGTTAAGAAACTAACAGCTCCTTTCCAAATGCCAATAAACATTGTTAGTTTTAAGTTGTTCCTCAAAGTCTGAACAATTTTTCTTAACCCTATATTAATGCTGCATGTGACCTCATTCAATTTATTTTCCACATCAAGTTGTAGATTCAACAAAAGAGGAACTAAAATAAGATATGTATACTGAAAAATAAATTACTGCATAAGCATGTTCTGGGATTGCCACTCTAAGTTAAACAGATTTTTTTTTTTTAAGATTTTATTTATTTATTTGAGAGAGAGAGACAGTGAGAGAGAGCATGAGCGAGGAGAAGGTCAGAGAGCGAAGCAGACTCCCCATGGAGCTGGGAGCCTGATGTGGGACTCGATCCCGGGACTCCAGGATCACGCCCTGAGCCGGAGGCAGTTGTCCAACCAACTGAGCCACCCAGGCGTCCCAAACAGATTTTATTTATTCAAGATTTGTCCAGTAGTGAAAATAAAGGGTATAACTATTTCTGTTTTGAGAATGAATTCTAGTTTTTTTGTTTTGTTTTGTTTTTTAAAGATTTTATTTATTTATTTGAGAGACAGAGAGATCACAAGTAAGCAGAGAGGCAGGTGGGGGCGGTGCGTGGTGGGCAGGGTCCCTGCTGAGCAGAGAGCCCAATGCGGGGCTTGATCCCAGGACCTTGAGATCATGACCTGAGCTGAAGGCAGTCTTAACCCACTGAGCCACCCAAGCGCCTGAGAATGAATTCTAGTTTTTGTTTTAATCCAACTTAATCAGTCTTTTAAACATTTGGAAAATGGTTTCAAATCACCCTTGAAAAGAGAACACTAAATATCATGGGAATTCACACTTTTGAAAAGAGCTCACAAGGGGCGCCTGCGTGGCTTAGTGGGTTAAAGCCTCTGCCTTCGGCTCAGGTCATGATCCCAGGGTCCTGGGATTGAGCCCCGCTTCAGGCTCTCTGCGCAGCAGGGAGCCTGCTTCCTTCTCTCTCTCTCTCTGTCTGCCTCTGCCCCTCTGCCTATTTGTAATCTCTGCCTATCAAATAAAATAAATAAAATCTTTAAAAAAAAAAAAAGAGCTCACAAATATGTATGATATATTGTTGGTAAGCTCAGTAATTTTAAAGTGGGTTTTACTATTTCTAGTCAACAAAAGTGAAACACAATGCTTAAAGATACAAATAATCTGGGGCACCAGGGTGGCTCGGTCAATTAAGCAACTGTCTTTGGCTCATGTCTTGATCTCAGGGTCCTGGGACTGAGCCCCAAATTGGGCTCTCTTCTCAGCGGGGAGTCAACTTCTCCCTCTCCCTCTTCCTTTGTGCACACTGTCTCTTTCTCAAATAAATAAATAAAATTTTTTAAAAAAGAAAGAAAAAAAAAAGACAATAATCTGGCCTACTACTAAACTCAGTGATAATATATTATTGCCTTAAGTGAAGTAGGGGTGGTTCCATAAGCAAGTCCCCATCACCTACAATAACCACGCTTATCAAAACATAAATAGTATTTCTAAATATGCAAAGATGCTAAACTCATAAATTAAAAAGAGAAGCTATCAGAGTACCTGGCTGTCTCAGTCCATGCAGTGTACAACTCTTATCTCAGGGTGAGTGTGAGCCCCATCATGGGCAGAGTTTACTTAATAAAAAAAATATATATTTATATATATATGCTTAATAAAAAATACATATTTTTTAAAAGATTCTGTTTCTTTATTTGAGAGAGAGAATAAGCATAAGCAGGCGGAGGGGCAGAGGGAGAGGGAAAAGCAGACACCCTGATGAGCAGGGAGCCTGATGTGTGGGGCTCTATCCCAGGACCCTGAGATCATGACCTAAGCTAAAGGCAAACACTTAACTGGCTGAGCCACCCAGGTGCCTAATACAAAAAATATTAAAAAAAAAAAAGAGAGAGAGAGAGAGAGAAGCTATTGCTTTAACATTAGATTCTAGTTTTAAAAAAACTTTAATACTAGAACTAAATTAGGTAGTTCTGAATGTTAAATTGGATAGTAAGTACATAGGTACTGATCATATCAGAGTTACCAAAATTAGAATAACAGTAAATTAAAATTTTGGTCTTAGTTTACTCCAAGAATAGCTGTAGAAAAGGCCATATTCGGGCGCCTGGGTGGCTCAGTGGGTTAAGCCGCTGCCTTCGGCTCAGGTCATGATCTCAGGGTCCTGTGATCGAGTTCCGCATCGGGCTCTCTGCTCAGCAGGGAGCCTGCTTCCCTCTCTCTCTCTCTCTCTCTGCCTGCCTCTCCGTCTACTTGTGATCTCTCTCTGTCAAATAAGAAAAAAAAAAGAAAAGAAAAGGCATATTCCCCACAATACCTTGCTGTGCTCTCCCTTTCCAACCAGGGCTTGATAGAATGGCTCCCATAAAGAAGGGTGGTGAGAAGCGCCATTCTGCCACCAACAAGGTAGTGACCTGAGAATACATCAACATTCACAAGTGCATCAATGGAATGGGTTTCAAAAAGCAAGCCCCTTGGGCATGCAGAGAGATCCAGAAACTTGCCATGAAGGAGATGGGAACTCCAGATGTGCACATGAGACACCAGACTCAACAAAGCTACCTGGGGGCACCTGGGTGGCTCAGTCAGTTAAGCAGTTGCCTTCAGGTCAGGTCATGATCCCAGGGTCCTGGGATTGAGCCCTGCATTGGGCTCCCCGCTCCACGGAGAGCCTGCTTCTCCCTCTCCCTCTGACTGCCTCTCTGCCTACTTGTGTGCTCTCTCTCTCTCTAATAAATAAATAAAATCTTTAAAAAAAAAAAAAAAAAAAAGCTACCTGGGCCAGAGGAATAAGGAATGTTCCACACCGTATCTGTGTGTAGTTGTCCAGAAAACATAAAGAGGATGAAGATTGACCAAACAAGCTCTAAAAACTGGTTACCTATGTACCCATCACCACTTTCAAAAATCTACAAACAGTAATGAGAATAGCTTATTATCAAATAAAGGTATAAAACTGAAGCAGGAAGGAAGGAAGGACCATATTCCCTAACTGGAAAAAGTGCTATATGGTTACAATTACTGGGCTGAACTTCCTGTATCTATTCTAGGTATGTTCTACACGACTGGCACTATTACTTTAAATAGTTTTATCTAAATATTTATGCCAACTAAGAAGCCCTATTTTATTATTTTATTTTACTTTTAAATTCTGAGAACATCTGCAAGGGGATGGGCATGACCCAGCATAAGTCAGGACAATTAAGGGCATCCTCAGGTAAGGGAGAACCAGAATTCTATCTATATAGGTGCACTACAGTGGTGGGAGGTTGATTATATACTGGGAAATTGATAAAATGAACAGATATATAAAGAATAACAGAAGCCAGGTTTCTCACTGTCAGAAAAGAATTAGGAACACCAAAAGATGGGTGCCTGGGTGGCTCAGTCAGTTTAGCATCTGATTCTTGATTTCAGCTCAGGTCATGATCTTAGGGTTGTGGGACTGAGCCCACATCAGGCTCCATACTCAGTGGGGATTCCACTTGACATCCTCTCTCTCCCTCTGTCCCTCCCACCCCAAATAAACAAAAAGATCTTAAAAAAAGAAAAAATAGGAATACTGAAAGGAAGAAATATAGGGTGAACCCTATGATATTAGCCAGGAATTAAAAGTGCCAATGTGAACTGACGGGGCTTTTTATATATAGAGAGAAAAGTAAATCTACATGGAAATGTGTGTATTGTATGTATGTGTATTACCTGTATGTACATACACATATTCCCTAACTACATCCACTGATTACACTGAGAAACCCTGAAAGCTGTGAGATTCCAAGAGCAATGAGCACACCTAGCATCTAAATCTTGATTTCTAATTATCATTTTCCAGTAAACAGAACTAGGGATCTTTGGAAAAATAGATGATCACAAGGCTAAAGCAGGGTAAAAGAAAAAGAGCTATCTTGTGGTTCCAAAACAAAGTACTCAAAGAATGAGAAAAAAAAAAACAAAAACAAAAAACAAACAAACAAAAAAAAAAAAAAACTTGAGCATTAAAATAAACAATAGGGGCACCTGGTGGCTCAATGGGTTTAGCCTCTACCTTCGGCTCAGGTCATGATCTCAGGGTCCCGGGATCGAGCCCCACATTGGGCTCTCTGCTCAGCAGGGAGCCTGCTTCCTCCTCTCTCTCTGCCTGCCTCTCTGCCTACTTATGGTATCTCTCTGTGACAAATAGATAAATTAAAAAAATCTTTTTTTTTAATGATAATAAATTATTATGATTCACCTGAATAAAGTAGGATATCATAAGTTCATACAAATATACATTTAAAACTGAGTAAGTTAAAACTTTTACATAATGGTGTGGTACCCAGACTCCAAAATAGCTCCCCATGATCCTTGACTCCTCATATCCACACCCTTTAGTCACCTCTCCCACTTTGTAACAGGAGTGGTCTGTGAAACTAACAGAATATGGCAAGTGATAGTATATTACTTTTGAGATTAGGTTATAAAAGATACTGTGGTTGCTCGCTCTCACACTTTCTCTAAGGGATGCCATGTCTTAAGCATACTCAGGCAGCTTTATGGAGAGACCCATGTGGGGAGGAAATGAATCCCTTAGTCCAATAACCCACAAGGAACTGAGACCTGCCAACAACCATGGGAGAGAGCTTAGAGGGGATCCTCTAGCCTTCAGAGTGCAGTCTCAGGCAACATCTTGGCTGCAATATCAAAAATGACCCTGGGCCACAATCATCAGCTATAAGCCATTATCAGATTTCTTATCTTCAGAAACTGTTTGATAATAAATGTTTGTTTTAAGTAGCTAAGTTTTGGGGTACTTTCTTCTGTAGCAGTATATAAATAATACAAATAGGATAAGTACATATTCTCAAAGTATTTCCCCCCAAATTACTTACTCATCACAAGGAGAAAAAGAATTAATTCCATAGTAGGGAACCCTGGTAGACACTACTTTAATCAAGTGATGCAAGTGAAAATTCTCAGTAATAGGTCAAACTGAAACTGCATACCACTTGACAGGATGTAATGAAAAGAATGCAACCAAAATCACACACCACATGCTTGATAGGATGGGAAGAACATGACACAACATTGCTTCTGTGACATTCCTGTCCAAGACCCATGACCTAAATCTGATCATAAGGAAACAAACCCAAATTGAGGACACTGCAAAACAACTGGACTCTAATGTTTGAAACATGTCAAGGTCATGAAGCCCAGAAAAGACTAAGAAATTCAAAGAGACCACAGATAGATAACAAAATGGAACAAGTAACTGGATCCTTTCCTATAAAACAATTGGAAAAACTTGAATGGGGGTCTGAGGATTATACAGCAGTAATGTCTCAATGGAAATTTCCTAATTTTGAAGGCTGTATTCTGATCCTGTGGCAGAATGTCCTTATTTCGAAGAAAAATACATTTCTTATACAAAAGTATTTAGGGTTAATGAGACATCATGTTAACAACTTACTTTGGAATGGTTCAAAGAAATATTCTAGGTATTATATTTGCAACTTTGCAACTGTGCCAGTTAAGTCACAGTAATAATATTAAAAACTACCTTTTATATAGTCCATATTTCCTTTCTAATCATCCCCCACAGGTTTGCAGGGTAAGTGACACTATCCTTATTCTAGAGACAAGGAAGGTGAGGCTAAAGAAAATCAGGGAAGTGACTTGGCTAAGAACACGGGCTAGCACATGACTCAATAAGCATGTTACTCCAAAATCCTTTTTTTTCCCACCATATCACTTGCTGTCAGCATTCACTGAATGTTGTTGACAAAAACTGAATGCCTACTATGCATCAGATACTGGAATATAACAAGTAAGACAAGGACTTTGCCCAGGAGAGCTCAGTCCTGAGGAGAAGAATAATCAATCATGTCTACATACTAAGAAATAGTTCTATAGTGGAACCCTACTGCCTGCATGCCTGGGGCATGCCATACAGAAAAGCCATTTCTGTTAGGTCTCCAAGGATGAATAAAGAATTCAGGAGGAGGGGGTGGGGTGAGAAGACATTCTCTGTATAAGGAAAAACACAAAGACTAAAGGAAAATGATTCTGAAAATGATCAATAAGATCTATTTGAATTACAGCAGTGTTTGTCATGAAACACTAGTATGTATTACTAGGAATAAAGGTGGCAATATTTTTTGTCCTAAATTTTATCCACTTTTAATACATGCTTCTAAGAAATACTACATATTTCTACAGATTTAAGGCAATAATTTGCCTCAAGAAACTAGAACATAAAGCAAACAATGTCCATCTGTGCTGTGATGCACAAACAACATTTAATCATGGGTATTATCATCTATTTGACTTCACTGATCTATATAGTTTCTTGTTCTAATTCAATATATATTTGAGATTTAAGCAAAGCTTACTATATATTAAGTACTCCTACTATACTAACCCATTCCTCATAGAGTTGTAACTAGAATATGAAAGGTCTTTTTTAAAGATTTTATTTATTCCAGAGAGAGTGAACACAAAGCAGGGGTGGGGGGGGCGGGAGAAGACAGAGGGGAAGGGAAAGAGACACTTAACCAGACTCTGCTCTGAGCACAGAGCCTGATGCAGGGCTCCATCCCACCATCATGAAATCATGACATAGGCTGAGAGTTGGATCCTTAACTAACTGCACTACTGAGGTGCCCCTAAAAAAAATGGAAAAAAAAATTTTTTTTTAATTTTACGTATTTGTCAGAGAGAGAGAGAACAAGCAGGGGAGCAACAGGCAGAGGGAGAAGCAGGCTCCCTATCCAGCAAGGAGCCTGATGCAGGACTCAATTCCAGGATCCTTGGTTCATGACCTGAGCCAAAGGCAGATGCTTAACCAACTGAGCCACCAAGGTGTACCTAAAATATGTAAGTTTAAAATGAAAAAGTCCTTTGAAGGCACCTGGTTGGCTCAGTTGGTTAAGCGTATGCCTTCAGCTCAGGTCATGATCCTTGGGGCCAGGGATCTAGCTGAGTTGGGCCTGCTTGGCAGGGAGCCTGCTTCTCCCTTTCCCTCTGCCATTCGCCCCCCAACTCTACTGACCCACCTGTATTCTCTGGCTCTCTCTGAAAAATAAATGAGTAAGAACTTCAAAAAAAAAGTTCTTTATTAAAAAAAATAAAAGAGGGGTGCCTGGGTGGCTCAGTGGGTTAAGCCTCTGCCTTCAGCTCGGGTCATGATCCCAGGGTCCTGGGATCAAGCCCCGCATCGGGTTCTCTGCTCCTCCAGGAGCCTGCTTCCTCCTCTCTCTCTGCCTGCCTCTCTGCCTACTTGTGAGCTCTGTCTGTCAAATAAATAAAATCTTTTAAATAAATAAAATATAAAGTCCTTTGAATCTTAAGCCTCCCAAATCAAATTATTTTGAAATAAACATGAGCATATTTTTTTAAATTAGGTGACCTGTCTACATCTACCCATGGGACAATTAATAATGTTGGTAATAGCCTAACTGCATGAATACTGCCAAATATGTAGTTTGTATTCTTTTGCTACACTGTACCTATTTGAAACAAATTTTTATCATACTGTAATGAAAACAACATACAGTAACACATTTAATGCAGCTCTTCATGAAGATCTCTTTAATCATTTCAGAAAAATACCACTTTGGGGCACCTGCGTATCTTGGTCAGTTGAGTATCTGCCTTTGGCTTGAGTTGTGATCCCAGAGTCCTGGGATAAAGTCTGGCATTGGATCTCTGCTCAGTGGGGAGTCTGCTTTCCCTCTATCCTTCACCCTGTTCTTGTGCTTTCTCTCAAATAAATAAAAAAATCTTAAAAAAAAAAAAGAAGGAAGAAAAATACCATTTTTAGTTTGCGCCTTCACAATAAAATGACAACAATGTTTCATCTAGGTTTTTTTTTCATCTCGGTATTTTTAAAATTTACCTAATTTTGTGCTTCTGAGATTAAATTTTGATTACAAATTTTAACTCATTTACCCAGGACCATTTGTGCTATCAATCTTAATCCAAGTGTGCACTGTTTCACGAACTCTTGTTTGTATCCCTCAATAGTATTAGTTTGAAAAGCATTCTAATAAAGTTGAGAAACACTACATATGAAGGAGAAAGCAGTTTATCTTCAGAACTAAGGGAAATGAGTGATAACAATGTGACTGTGACAAAAATCAAATAAAAACTGAGCTGTCAAAAAAAACAAAAAAAAAAAACCACAAAAAACCCTGAGCTGTCCATTGAGTCCGGCAATTAAGTAATCACCAGTCACCAGTAGGTGACTGGTCCCAGAACCGTGAGTAGACTATTCTTTTAAGCAGTCCCAGAACAGTGAGTAGACTATTCTTTTAAGAATTTTGGCACTGAGAGACGCCTGGGTGGCTCAGTTGGTTAAGTTGCTGCCTTCGGCTCAGGTCACGATCCCAGGGTCCTGGGATCGAGGCCCACATCAGGCTCCTTGGCAAGAAGCCTGCTTCTTTCTCTGCCTCTGCCTGCCGCTCTGCCTACTTGTGCACTCACTCTCTCTCTCTCTGACAAATAAATAAATAAAATCTTAAAAAAAAAAAAAAGAAAGAATTTTGGCACTGAAATGCCAGAGATGGGAGGAATAGAGAAGAGGAAGGAATCCGCTATAGTGGACTAGGAAGTTAAAAAGTTTTTTTTTTTGCAAAAAAAAAAAATTCAAAAATTAAAAAAAAAAAAAAAAGGTTTTTTTGCTATTTTTTTTTAGGATGGGATAATCTTAAATAAGCTTGGATGCTGAAGGGGCTTAGAAGAGACTGAAACTAGGACAGCAGAGACAATTACTCAAGAGCAAGGACCTGGCAGGAAGAACAGGGAAGCGTAAGTTAGCTTGACAAAGGGAAAAGTATAACTTCTGCAGAGACAAGGAATAAGAGTGATGACTAAGGTAAATCTGGAGTAATGGCTGGCTAGAGTCAAGACTGCATGAATCTGAATCTTGGCTTTTCTTACCATACCATATAATCACAGGCAAGTTTGCTTATTTCTCAAGTGTTTTCCCATATAACCTGGGAGAAAAGAATTCTCATAGGGGTTGTTCAGAAAATTCATTAATTCTGAAACTGATTGAGTACTATAAAGATAGCAGCTACAGAGTTTAGTTTTTGTTCTTAGGCCTCAAAGGAAATCTAAAAGAATTCATAAAGATTTCTACTTTCTCTGTGGAATAGGTAACTGCGTCACCAACTCACATTAAAACAGTGTTTAAAGATGTAAAACAGTGATTCTTAATCTTGCAGAGATTAAAAAACCCATTTAACTCTGATGAAAGATGTATGGAGGACTGAACATTCAAACTTTATATAGTTTTAGGTGAGTTCATACACACCTCTTCAACAATAAAAAGAGATGTTGAAGAAAAGATCTTCTGGTACCAAGGCACAGTTTGAATACCCAACTATTTGAACAAAAGAAAAAGACTGTGTCCTTTAGATTTACATACCTAACAGCTATATAAAGGTACATGGTAGGCCAGAAAAGACACCAGACATAAGTCAAGAAACCCAGGTTCTTGATCCAGCCCTAGAAAGTCACATGGCCTTTTCAGACAGTAGCTCTGAGATGTGTTACAGTTCTAACATTTTAGATTCTATTAATTGAAATCTCACTTGACTCTGAGACAGAAGAACAAATGGTACTTTATTTTCCTATGTCATAATTAAATATGATTTTGAAGGTTAGCCTGGGAATCTAACCACCAAAATTTTAGTTCTACAGAAAAAAAAGTATGCTCCTGCATTTCTGGGATGAGGCTGCAGAGGTTCCTTGGCAGCATCATGCATGAGTCAGGTATTCCTATCCTGGGAACTGCCTAGGATATTTTAGCAGCCCTTTTTCTCTCTCTGGACTAAAATATCCAGAATTGGACTTTGTCAAAACTTCCTCCTTGTCAGTCAGCAGTACAGTAATACACACTGAGAGAGTTTAAAGCAAACCTAGATTAACAGTTATCCTTCAATGATGGCTGTTTAAATTAACATTTAAATAGCAACCTGGAAGAGCCAAAGAAAGTTTCTCAATCCAATGAACTTATTTATGCAAAGCAAAGAATCATTTCTTAATGAATAATTAAAGAAAAATCTTCCCAGAGATTCTAAGAACCTTATCTTTTGGAGTAAGAAGGTATATTTGCTTTCTAAGATAGACCTAACCTAATTCCAACAGCCATTTTCAGTCAACCATCTATTAAAGTTCACAATACTCCACAGAACAATTTGATAATTTGTTTTGCTGTTTTTATAGGAATTCACTTTACCCTTACATATGATAACTCTAACATATGGTATCACACAGTACAGTATTTTTAAAAAATACTTTTTTAAAGATTTTATTTATTTATATGAAAGAGAGAGAGAGAGAAAGGGACCATGACCAGGGGAAGAGCAGAGGAAGAGGGACAAGGAGAGTACCTGCTGAGCTCGAACCCAGGACCCAGGGATCATGACCTGAGCTGACAGATGCTTAATAGGCGGAACCACCATGCACCCCTAAAGTAATTATTTTTTATATTTAGTACTATTGACAGTGTTACAAAGTTAAGAATCATCCTTTTGTAATCTCCCAATCTTAAAACATTTTGAAAGTATGTAGTATACAGAAAGATGATTCACAACATGAAACAGAGCATAATGAAGAGGAAGATACAAAATTCTACTGTGGGATCAATGCTTCTATTAAATTGGCTTTACCTATGACCTTACACATAACCAGGTAAAACCTCAGGCAAGGAAGTTAATTAATAGTTTACAAAAAACTACTTAATCTTGCCCAGAATCTACAGAAAGCAATAAACTTCTGAAACTTTAAAAAAAGATAGCAAGTATGGTTTAACTGATTTAATCCTTATACTCCCCATTTTTTTATCCATATACTCCCTGATTGCTTACTGAACCTCAATCTTTTAATTTTAATTCACAAATCAAACTGTTAACTACCAACCTACCAGAAATGTGGTATTGTTTTTAATTTGAATTGGTTGCCAAATATCTGGACTTGTGGCTTTCCTTTTAAAGGGGGATAAAGGGAAGATCTGGCAACCCTGGGCCCACAGATCCTGGTAATAGCAACATTTGGAGAGAGCAGGGTAGCAGCTGCCCTCTTCTGATAGCATATGTAATTTCTAGTTCCCCCCAATTCTCTTTGCTCACTTTGGTTACCTGCTTGCTTGGCCTTTAGAGCCATTAGAATTTGAAATCTTTATTCTGAGGTGTTTCTTGCCCCCCCAAAAAACTAGCTATAAAAATCTTTATCACAGAAACAGAATAAATCAAGTGACCATCCTGGCATTAAAGCCATATATGCTAAATGTTAATTATAAATAACAGGATACCACTAAAATATACACGGCACTATTACTATTAAGAAAATAGCTTTTAGTATCCTAACTTTGGTCTGTCTTCAACTCCTTAAAGAATCAAGACATTCAGTCTTTTATCCTTCCACAGAATAAATAAATTAACCGTGTTTCAGTATTATGGTACTCTAAGAGTACCCTAAAGCCTCCTGTATCTGTATAAAAAAAAGAAGAAAAACAGGAAGTAAAAAAGGTCTCTGATCAGTCAAAGAGACCACACAGTTCACAGAACACATGAAGCCCTCGTCACTCAGAGCCTACTGGGTCTTATTTTAGACATAATTTTAATAAGCTCCATGATCTGGTTTCCCAGCCCACAGCAGATGAGATGCAGCCAACTGGAATAGGGCTGGGGGTGGTGCTGCAAGAGGCAGACACTCAAAGCATCAAAATCAAAGCTGAAGACCTATAAAGTCAGCAGAAAACCTCAAAACACAGCAGGTTAGGACCATTTGGTATAGATACAAACACACCCAGAGGGTCCCAATCCCTGCACAGAACTACACTGGATATTCATAATGACCTTCTCTGGTACACTCTGTTAAAGCATAGGTCAGGAGACTTTAAAGTGTGTATCAAAATAAAGTCCATCAAAAGCTTCTGCCAAAAAGACAATGCATTTAAAGGACGGTCAAATTCACAGAACACTATTTCCCTGTCAAAGAAACAAGATACTGCATTCCTAAAGATGCCACATGTCAAATTTATTTGTTCTCAGCAAATTTTATTACAACCCAGATGCAGCAGTTCAAGATGTCGAAAGTTAACAGAGTATTTAAGTAGAACTATTTTTTCAGAGAATGATAATTGGGAAGGTTCAAGATCAAGATCAATTATATAAGCCAACAAAGTTTTTTGGGGATTCCATTGTAAATACATTACTAGGGCCAAGAAGATGGGAAGGACTAGTCTTATCCATACCTAGGTAAGGCTGCATTCAACTCAGAACTGGTATTACACAGATAATTTGGGGGAAAAATAACTATTCTGTTTTCACAATCTTATTGACTAGTATACCAAAAATAAATTTTATTTTTCTAATCCCTGGCAGTCTCAGAAGTTGAGCCGTACTTTGCAGAGGGCTCTAGGTTATAAACCAGGGGAGGAAAGGCGAATACTGAGTTTTAAAAGTTCAAAGTATCATTACCTAAACTTGGTTTTCCCTATTAAAATTTTTATAAGAAGATATTTTAGAGAAGATCTAGAGAATATGTAGTAACTCAAAAGAAACCACATTACTGAGGAAAGTATATTAGAAGATTAAAATACATATTTTGAGTTACCTTTTTCTCTGAAAAAAATCAACACTTATCAATTAATGTAGAGATTAAAGGGTATTTTTTTTAAGGGTATATTTCTTGATCTGTAAGTTACCACACACACTCTTCTTCAGGTTTTAAAATAAGAACAGGAGGAGAGGGGAAGTTTAAAAAAAAAAAAAAAGAGCACAGTCTTCTACAGCTATAATCTCAAACTCTCAAACTGATAGCTTCCCAACTAGACCATATAAGAACCCAGTTAACTACTAAAAACCTTAAAAATACATATATATTTTTATTTGGATGATGATTCCTCAGTGTGCTCCTGCCCCTTAAATAGTTCCTTAAGAAATCTTCCTTGAAGTTTCAAGCTCCTTTTAACACATAACCTGCTTCACTTTAATAGAAGATTTACTCTGTCTGAAGTCTGCCCTTCTTCATTTGTTAGAAATCGAAGAAGTCCAAACAAGCTGGTAAGGATCTAACCTAACCTAAATTTACAGTAACTGTTGGGATTAATTCCACATTAAAGGTCTCTGATCGTGAAAGAAATGAAGACCGACTGCAAACTGAAGTGTTTTAGTTGTCCGACAGTCTGCATTTTCTCTGAGTTTAGGGCAAGGTATTTGTTCTAGTCCCCTTGCATCTCCATCCTATTCCTCCCTATGGATAACCCCAAGATCTCCTTGTAAGTGGCTAGAGATTTAAGAGAGCTTCTCCAAGTAAAACACCAATCAAAAATCACCAGTAGTATTTCCCCACTTTTAAGAAAAAGACATTATAGTGAGCGGCACCAGGAGTTTTACAATATTGGTAAATTGGACCCTAAATTTTAAGCCAAGCCCATAATATAGACGCAGTATAAGGAAAATCTTCATACAAATAACTGAACAACCCTTCATCTTAAAGGGCAAAGACATCCTTTCTAACGGAAAAACGGAGCAAAATTCCTTCTAAATTAAAAGGATCTCCCTGAACACATCACATAATTTAAGCGTTAAAATCCACTGCATGAAGATACTGTAAAAGGAAACTTTGTGTAATTCCTTCAGTGGTCTTCAACGTTCCGGTTTCTATCTCTACCCTTGAAAATTCAACAGCTTCCATTCCGGTAAAAGTGTAGTTTCTCACTACATTTGGCAACCTCGAAGAACAAAACGCTTTCCTTTCCACTTCCCTCCTCCCTCAAAAGAGTCATGTTTGGTTTTTTGTTTTGTTTTCCTTCCGAACTTCCTACTCTTAAGTTTCTGGACGAGCAGAGTGGATGGACCGAAGTGTGCGGCCGCCAAGAGGTAAGTGAACTCAAGAAATACTTGTGGATCGAACAAAAAAGCTTCCTCCATCTGCCTGAGACATGGGCTCCAAGCTCGGCAGCTCTGTGGAGGGAACCAGGGCAGGTGGGCGGGTGTGGGCGGGAGGGGGGTAGGGGGACACGGGCAGACTTGGGGCGAGGAGCCCTTTCGACTTCTGTCAATGGGGCAGCTCAACGCACCAGCCCCAGCTCCCCCTCCCGGCATGGCCGGACAATGGCCCTCTAGCGCAGCAGTCCCAGGCCGGGCAGAGGCCCTGGGACTCCATACCACGCGGGGCCTAGAAAGAAGACCAGGGACCAACGCTGAGCGGGCTAGCGCACCTCCGGCCTAAGCGCGGGTTGCGCGCCGGGGCCTCCACGGGCGCCATCACTGGGAGTGGGGTGTGAAGGGCGCCCGGCTGGACCATCGCCGTCGGCAGCCGGGTCCAAAGAGGCCGCGAGCCAGGCGGAGGCGACGGCGGGAAGTGCAGGCCGCAGCCTGCTCAGCTGGCCCGCCCAGCGGCCGGAACCCTCAGCCGACCTCCGGCCGCTTACCTTGTGGATTCTCTTCAGAGCCATCGTGGGAGGCGGGTGGCGGTGGCCCCCGGGGCGGGGACGGGGACAGGGGAGGGACGGGGAAGGGGCGAGGGGGCGCGAGGCCTCCTCGGTGATCGCGGGTCGGCCGGAGAAGATGGGGAGTTCGGGAGCGCGGGTCCGGCAGGACGGACTGAGGGCCGAGGCCCACTTGGCTCCTGAGCCTGCCGCAGCGGTCACCGCATCACCCGGCGGCGGCCCCTTTATGCGCTGCAGTCCGAGCCGCCGCCGCCGCCGCTACCGCCGCCGCCGCCGTAGCTACCTCTTCCACCTAATCTCAGCGCCGCCTCCTCAGCCTCCGCGGATCCCTCCGCCGGGGAGCAAGAGCCCAGGCCTCGGGCTCGGCCGGCGCCGTTCAGTGGGACAGTCAGAGGGACTGCCCGCTGCAGGTGGACCGAGGGACGCGCGGGCGGACAGGCGGGCGGCGCCGCCGGGGTGGGGCCGCCGGAGCGCGGGGTGGGCCCAGGCCGAGGGGCAGGTCGGGAGGCGCGGGGATTGGCGGGCTAGGGGAGGGAGGGCCGGACTGCGCCGGCGGCGGAGGGATACGGGCCGCCCCTGTGAGTATCTTACGTGCCGTCCCCTTCGCCGCCTCGGCCGCCGACTGGATGACGCCGCGAAGCGCAGGGGAGAAGTCTCGCGAGATTCGTGGAGCGGACGGTAGATGCTCGCTCGCTGGGACTCTCGGTTCACTTGGCTCTGGTACCCCACGCATATGTCATCGAAGATCATAAACGTTTAAAAGTGAATGTTTTCCAGATCACATGGTCAGCGCCAAAGCATAGACTGACCCGGAAGGAGGTACTTAGATCCAGTGCAACATTCCCGTAGGAGGAAGGGACTTGTCCAAGGTCACACAGCTCTACAGAGGCAGAGCTGGGACTTCCTGAAGTCCACGGTCTTATCAGGTCCCTTTTTAGAAGCCAAGTGGTAACAGCCTGGGCACCTGCTGGGAATGTATTTCCTTCAACATGCCTCAGGCATCCCTGAGACGACCCTTCTAAGCAAGGCCCCAGCAAGATGACAACTTGAATGTCTCTTAGCCACACACATGTCACTTGTAGGAGAGGTACCCAGACCTTGCTCTGCTTGGTGAATTCTTAAAAACAAGGACTGCATCAATTACCTCAAAAAACGTGCAGGAGTTGGGGTGCCTGGGTGGCTCAGTGGGTTAAGCCGCTGCCTTCGGCTCAGGTCATGATCTCAGGGTCCTGGGATTGAGCCCCACATCAGGCTCTCTACTCTGCGGGGAGCCTGCTTCTTCCTCTATCTGCCTGCCTCTCTGCCTATTTGTGATCTCTGTCTGTCAAATAAATAAATAAATAAAATCTTTAAAAAAACAAAAAACAAAAACGTGCAGGAGTTAAAAGCAACCGTGTGTTTATCACCATCAGGAGCAAGCCTAGAAAACTTATTCTGTAGTTGCTTTTTAGGAGGTAGAGGCAAAAGCTAATTCACTGAGCAACTAGTATGTGTGGAACCATAAGAGATATAAGGCCAGGCCTAGGCTGGGAGGTGCTTCTTTGGCTGGAGACACACTGGAGAATAAAGATTATTTTCCTGGTGGGTGATACCCAGATTCTCAAGTCCATCCCAATGTTTTCTTTCTTTCTTTAAAGATTTTATTTATTTGATAGAGAGTGTGCACACAAGCAGGGGGAATGGCAGGCAGAGGGAGAGGGAGAAACAGGCTTTCCACCCAGCAGGGAGCCCTATTCCGGACTTGATCTTGACCTGATCTGAAGGCAGACGCTTAACTGACAGCCACCCTGGTGTCCCCATCCTAAAGTTTTCTGATTCTAAAACTGTGTTCTTCACTCTATTTGGAAGAGACCTTGGAGCTCATTGATTCTAACCTAAATTTAGAGAAGTTTTAGAAACTGGAGCTCCTAAGGGAAAGATCCTGCCAAATGTTACATAGTAGGTCAGTGGCAAAATTTATATTGCCTCACCTACTTGAGTAAAGATTGGACCAATAGGGTAGGCCAACTTGGGCACAGCTAATCAAAGGAGGGAAAAACTGCATCCAGTCATCCAAGGTGGGTGTATTTGAGCTTGGAGGTGAAGAGGAACATTACATAGTCCCAAATCTTTTCTTTCTAAGAATTGTGATGGAATAGGTACAAAAATGCCCATTGGTCAGATTTTTCAAATCTTTTCTTCAACAGTTAAGGTTTTGTGTTAGAAAAATTATGTATTTGTTGCAAGAAATACAGATAAGCAAAAAGAAGGAAATAAAGCCAACCATACTCTCATCATTTAATGACTAACCATTTTGGACATTTGGTTTATGCCTTCCAGTCTTTTTTCCTTACATATAAATACCTACTTTTATTTGAAAAAAAGTAGAATCACGCCATAATACTATTTGGTAATCTGCTCGTTGTTTAAAAAAAAAAAAGAATTGTATATATTTAAGTTCTACAACATGATGGTTTGAAATACATAAACATAGGGGCACCTGACTGGCTCAATTGGTAGAGCATGGAACTCTTGATTTGGGGGTTGTAATCTCAAGCCCAAAGTTGGGTGTAGAGATTACTTTAAAATAAAATATAAGGGGCTCCTGAGTGGTTCAGTCAGTTAGGCTCCAAACTCTTGATTTCAGCTCTGGTCATGATCTCAGAGTCATGGGACCAAGCCCTGTGTTGGGCTCCATGCTCAGTGGGGAGTCTGCTTGAGACTCTTTCTCTCCTCTCCCTCACCCTCTCTCTCTGCCCCTCTCCCTGCTTATGTGCCCGCACACACTGTCTTTTAAATATGTCTTTTTTTGGTAAAGATTTTATTTATTTGTTTGACAGACAGAGATCACAAGTAGGCAGAGAGGCAGACAGAGAGAGAAAGGAGGAAGCAGGCTCCCTGAGCAGAGATCCCGATGTGGGGCTCGATCCCAGGACCCTGGGACCATGACCTGAGCTGAAGGAAGAGGCTTTAACCCACTGAGCCACCCAGGTGCCCCTCAAATACATCTTTAAAAATTTTTTTAAATATTAAAACACAAAATCTATATAGTGAAATGATTATTACAGTCAAAATAATGAAAATATCTGTTGCCTTGCTTTTTTTTTTATGGTGAGAGCACCTGAAATCTTTGATAATCACATTTATAGATTTTATTTTATTTTAGAGAAAGAGAGGGGGGGGGAGTGAGTGAGCCAAAGGTGTGGGAGGAGCAGAGTGGCAGAAGGAGAGGGAGAGATAATCTCCAGCAGACTCCCTCCTGAGTGCAGAGCATAATGTGGGCTAGATCCCACAACGCTGACATCATGACCTGAGCTGAAACCAAGACTCGGATGCTTAACCCCACTAAGCCACCCAGGTGCCCCTTAATAATCTACTTTAAAAAAAATTTTTTATATTTTTAAAGATTTATTTATTTGAGAGAGACAGAGACAGAGAAAGAAAGCATGAACAGGGGGAATGGGAGAAGGAGAATCAGACTTTCGGCTGAGCAGGGAGCCTGATGTGGGACTCAATCCTGGGACTCTGGGATCATGACCTGAGCTGAAGGAAGACGCTTAACAACTGAGCCACCCGGCACCCCAATAATCTACTTTTAAGTAAACAATATATAGTGAATTTTCCTGTGTCAATACACATTTCCACCATATTTTAATGTCTAAGATCATGTAAATGGACCATATTCATTTAACTGGTCATATTTGGGGGAACGTTGTTGTTTCCAGACTTGTTTCCAATTTTTACTATTAAAGATATTACGATAGTGGATGTCCTGTAGTTAATCTTTGTGCAATTCTAAGAATACCTCTTTAGAATAAATTTCTAGAAATGAAATTGCTGCATCAAAGAGTAATAAGACTTTGCAGGCATGTGCATGAGGAATATCATTTTATAATTTTCTTTTTTTGTAGTTATCTTTTTCAAGTTTTCATATCAAGCTTATTCTGCCCTCATGAATAAATTGGGAAATGTTCCCTCTTCTTTATTTTGAAAGACTTTGTGCAGGATTGTTATTTTTCTTCCTTATATGAATATCTGGTGGTATTCACCCATGAAGCCACCTGGCCCTGGAGTTTTCTTCACGGAAAGAATTTGATAATAAATTCAATTTCTTTAATAATTATGGGGCTATTTAGATTTTTCTTTTTTCTTAAGTCCATTGTGATAATTGTGTTTTTCAAGGAATTTGTTCATTTCATTTAAGTTGTCCAATTTATTAGAATAAAATTACTCATAATATTTTGTTTCTTTTGCTATCCGTAGCATCTATAAAGATGTTCCTTTTTGTGTGCCTGATGTTGGTTACTTGTGTTTTCCCTTTTTTTCTTGATAAATCTTGCTAGGAAGTTATCAATTTTATTAATCCTTCCAAGGAACCAACTTTTGACATTGTGTTCTTTGTCTATTTTCTATTTTATTGATTTCTGTTCTTATTTTTATTTCTCCTACTTATTTTGAATATAATTTGTTCTTCTAGCCTCTTAAAGTATAAGCGTAAATCACTGATTTTATGCTTTTCTTTTTTTTTAAGTATAAGCACTTTCTAATAAAACATTAAAAGCACACTACTGGGGTGACAGGGTGGCTTGGTTGTTTGGGCATCTGCCTTCGGCTCAGGTCATGATCCTGGAGTCCCTGGATTCAGTCCCACCTTGGGCTCCCTGCTTAGCAGAGAGCCTGCTTCTCCTTCTGTCTCTTGTCGCGGATGTGCATCTCTCTCTCACATGCACACTCCCTCTCTCTCTCTCTTTCAAATAAATAAATTAAATATTTAAAAGCACACTACTTTTGTTGCATCCCACAATTTTGATATATTTTGTTCTTGTTTTCATTCTGCATAAAATAGCTTCTAATTTCCCCTTTGACCAAGGGTTATTTTCTAATACGTTGAAATTTTCATCAGTCATCAAGGAGATGCAAATTAAAATCATAATAAGATGCCATTTCACACTCACTGAAATGGCTAATTCCAAGAATATTGATGAGAATAAGTGGTGGCAGGGACGTTCAACAGTTGGAACTCTCATACATTGCTGGTGAGAGTATAAAATGCTACAACCAATTTTGAGAACTATCTGGTAATTTTTTTTAAGATTTTATTTATTTATTTGACAGACAGAGATCACAAGTAGGCAAAGAGGCAGGCAGAGAGAGAGAAAGAGAGAGAGGTGGAAGCAGGCTTCCTGCTGAGCAGAGAGCCTGTTGGCGGGGCTGGATCCCAGAATGCTGAGATCAAGACCTGAGCCGAAGGAAGAAGCTTTAACCCACTGAGCCACCCAGGCACCCCTGTCCGGTAATTTCTTATAAAATTAAACATACATCTGTCATATGTCCCAGCAATTCTACTCTTAGGTATTTACCCAAGATAAATGAAAACATATGTCCACAAAAATACCTGTACCCAAATGTTCCTGACAGCCTTATTTGTATATAGCCCAAAAGTGGAGACAGCCCAAATGTCCATCAGTAGGAGAATGAGATGACAAATTATGAAATTCACACAACAGAATTTTACAACAACAACAAAAAAGATGAACTACTGACACACTCAACAATATAAATGAATCTCAAAACGATGATGTTAAGCAAAAGAAGAAAGACACAAAAAAGTATGAACTGTACAGTTTTATTTACATAAAGTCCAGAAACAGACAAAACTAATTTTTGGTGTTTGAAGTTAAAAAAAAGTAGTTGCCATTATTGGGGAAGTGATTTGTCAACAAAGGGATCAAGGAAATTTTCTGGGATAAGGGAAATATTCTATATATTCTTTGGAGTGAAGATTACACAAGTATATATACACAATTATCAGGACCTCTGGAACAGAACATTAAAGACCTGTGCATTTTATTATATGTAAATTGTGTGGATATATAGGCATGTTATGTATATAATAAAATAATACTGAATTTTGTATGCAGAATTTCTAGGTCTTCCTATAGAATAGATCTCTCCTAGGGACGCCTGGGTGGCTCAGTCAGTTAAGCATCTGCCTTCGGCCTAGGTCATGATTCTGGAGTCTTGAGATAGAGCCCCGTGTCTGGCTTCCTGCTCAGTGGGAAGTCTGCTTCTTCTCTGCCTCCTTTTCTCTCCTTCTTTCTTCTCTTCTCTCTCTCCCCCTGCTTGTATTCTCTTTCCCACTTTCTTAAATAAATTAATAAATAAAATATTTTTAAAAAAGAATAGATTTCTCCTTGGGGTGATTTTCCCTTTTTTCCTCCCAGTCACTCCACATGGATCTTAGAACCCTCAGTTTAGGGCGCCTGGGTGGCTCAGTGGGTTAAGCCGCTGCCTTCGGCTCAGGTCATGATCTTAGGGTCCTGGGATCGAGTCCCGCATTGGGCTCCCTGCTCAGCAGGGAGCCTGCTTCCTCCTCTCTCTCTCTGCCTGCCTCTCTGCCTATTTGTGATCTCTCTCTCTCTGTCAAATAAATAAATAAAAAATCTTTAAAAAAAAAAAAAGAACCCTCAGTTTACCTTCCATTATCCTACTAAAATTGTGAGCACACTGCATTCGATCTCCCCTTTTGGCTGTTAACCCAACAGGTCAAGTATGATGGCATTTAAAGCTTTCCCTTGGCAAAGCATTCCCAGAGAAGCTGATTGCTATGTACTGAGTAGAGTACAGCCCAATCAATTTGGGAACTCCCTACTTTTAGATATCGCCCCTATAGGTGAATTCATTGTATCTTATTAGAATGACTGGAGAAGGAGTATTAGGTAACCAGGAATTGATTTTATAGCTGCATCAATATGATCCCTTTTTGTGATATTTTCAGGTGTACTTTTCAAACATTCCAAATTATTTGAGATAGTACCACCATTCGAGGCTATTAGAGGTTATCTATTAGAGCCAAATCCATTTCCTTGGAAAGCTAGGCCTTATGTGTTTCAAGTAGCTCTTTTTTTGAAGGTCAGAAATCAGAACAGTGGTCTACCAAAGGAATTGTACTCAATTTTACACCCTTTTCAAGCAGTCACTCTCTCATCATATCTGGTTTGGGGTGTGTTCTGCTACCAGCGTTTATCCTGTTGTTGGGGTCTGTCCCCATATCCATGCCCTACTTCATAGGAATTGCTAACTAAAAAAATGACACTTTCTTGTGTTTGTTGGCAGCCTCGTTTTAGCCCAAAAGTCATCTTTCAGGAAGCTTTCCTGACCAGTTCCTGAAGCTTAGGTTAGGGGCTCTTAGATTAAAGTTCTGCCATCAGAGATTGATCACACTTTATTGTAATTGTTGGACAACTATCTCCTTCAATAGACTGTCAGTTTCTGGAGAGCAGAGATATCGTCTCTTTTGTTTCTCTTTTCATCACCAGTGCCTGGCATATCAAAGACACTTGAATGAATTCATGAATGACTGCTGAATAATGAGCAGCCCAAGAAAACCTCCTTTATACTCACAAGTTGTTGGGTAAGACAGTTGCTCCCTTAAACAAACAACAAACAAAAACACTTCACGGTATGCCAAGACTTTATGTCACAGAGCTACAGTCTAAACCAGGTGTAGAGGGGCTCAAAATCTCTAGCAGGAAAGAGAAATACTGTCCCTACTCTGTCCTTGGAGAAAATATCATTATGCAAATATGGACTTCTTCCAGGTGAAATAGTCTGAATAAAGGAGTTGGGCACACTTGAGCTTCTTCCTTTGCTGAGAGGTGGTGTGGTGCCGTGATGTGGTGATTTAGAACCAGGTCTTTGCCATCAGTGGGTTCAAGCCCTACTCTGCTATTTACTCACAGCATGCAGTTTGTGCAAGTTACGTGACCTCTGGAAACTTGGTTTTTCTTGTCCATAAAATGGGGATAATATTACCATCTTCAGGGGATTGTGAGATGAAATAACAAAAGGTCGATATAAAGTTCCTGGCCTGAAGGAAGCGTTCACCAAATATTACTTATTATGATGATGATATGATAGTTTTCCAGAGAAAAAGCAGTATCAGAAAACACTGGTCTCAGCCAATCATTTTCCCTTGAGAGAAGTCTACAAGCTCAGTCCCTGTGAAGCTGGGGGAGGTGGTCTGTTTTGGGCTCCCAGAGCCCTCAGCCATGTCCTTTTCCTGTGGCCCCTATGGCTGGAATGAGACTGCATCAGCAAAGCAAAGTGTGGATCACTTCCAGCAGGGTCAACCCACACTCTGATAGGTGGCCATCTTGAGGCTTTCAGCCTGGAAAACCAGCAGCCAGGTCATTCACTCTAAAGACAGTCCTCTCGAACTCCCTCTGTATCCTAAAGAGGAGGTGGGATGATAAGGAACACTTGAATGAAAGGCTACGCATATACAAATTGTCCACCAATTCTCTTACTCATTGACTTTCTAAAAAAAGCTTTTACTTATTTGAAAGAGCCCGAGAGAGAGAGAGAGAGAGAGAGAGAGAGAGAGAGAAAACACTGTACACATGAGTTGGGGCGGGGGGGACAGAGGGAGAAGCAGGGTCCCCCCTGAGCAGGGAGCCCGATGCGAGGCTCGATCCCCAGGATCCTGAAATCATGACCTGAGCCAAAGGCAGACGCTTAACTGTATACTGAACTACCCAGGCGCCCCTCTCTTATTCATTATTATTTGGTATTATTCAGAGAGAAAGATTAAACAATTTTAAAAGGTGACTCTGTTGGTTTTAAGCCTACTTCATAAATAAAAGATTTACCTAGCTGTGAAAGTGGCTTACACAGCAAAGGACATGCACAGATCCTATAAATTTATCGTGTACATGTGTTGTGCACGTGAGGGGGAGATTTGTACAGAAAAGAACAGAAAAGGACACCAAGTTCCAGAAGAGTATGGGACCCTGGGAGAGAAGGACACGGGGGCTGTCCTGGAGGGGGAATGGGAGGGTCTAAGGACAATGAAGCAGAAGAGACCACAGAGCCTAGTAAAGTCCCGAGTTCTGAGGACTTGGTTCTCACAGGCTGTAGCTTAAAAGGGCCCAGCCTCTTCACTGCTGGGAAGCAGAAGAGGACCCAGAATTTGAAACCCAATGGCTTTAGCAGCAAACAAGATGTGTAGTACATCCCTACTTGTATTCTCAACAGTGTGTAGAGATGACACAATATAGATGATATGTGTGTATATGCAGAGAATAACATCTGTATTTGGTGGTTATCTGAGAGGGAATTATGAAGGACTTTTGCTTTCTAAGCCACACATTTCTGAAACGTCCAGTGGTTTATACTGATCATGTATTATTCTTATATAAAGTGAAAAAGAGTTTTAAAATCCAATAGCATGTAAAAAGCGAAAACTTGAATATGACCGAACTAGTCATCAACTGGGAGAGGTTAGAATATTGATCACAGATTCATCCTACAGAATACTATGCCAGCCTGAAAAGTATGAGTTAGATCAATATGTCCCATTATGGAATAAATAGCACAATACTGTTGGGTTTAAAAAAAAAAAAACTGTAGTGAAATGTAGTTGATATAATTCCCTTTGGGTGGGTAAAAATAAAGCCTCAGTGATGTATATATATAAAAATCATGGGCTTGTGCACTTGAGATTTGTACAATTTAAGTTACAACTCAATAAAATTTTTTTAAAGATTTTATTTATGTATTTGACAGATAGAGATCACAAGTAGGCAGAGAGGCAGGCAGAGAGAGAGGAAGGGAAACAGGCCCCCTGCTGAGCAGAGAGCCCGATGTGGGACTCCATCCCAGGACCCTGAGATCATGACCTGAGCCGAAGGCACTGAGCTACCCAGGCACCCCTAAAAAAAAATTTCTTTTAATCTTCATGAAATTCTGCTGTATGTGTCTGTGTTTGTGTCTGTGTGTATATGTGTTAGTATGTGCACAGAAAAAGATCTAGGAGAGGCTCCTGGCTGGCTCAGTGAAAAGAAACTGTGGGGGTGCCTGGGTGGCTCAGTGGGTTAAGCCTCTGTCTTCCGCTCAGGTCATGATCTCTGGGTACTGGGATCCAGCCCCTGTGGTGTTCTTTGCTCAGCAGGGAGCCTGCTCGCCCCCCACCCCCACGGCCACCAAACCGTCTGCTTTCCTCCCCGCAACCGCCTGCCTCTCTGCCTACTTGTGATCTCTGTCAGTTAAATAAATAAAATCTTTAAAAAAAGAAAGAAAGAAAGAAAGAAAGAACGAACCTGTGAATGGCTGTGAGTTTGAGCCCCATGTTGGATGCAGAGATTACTTAAATAAATAAACTTTAGGAAAAAGATTGAGACAGATGAAGACCAAATTTTTAAGTGATTACTCAGTTATTCCTGGGGAACTACATGGGGAAAGCGAGGGAAGATTTCTTTTATTTTTTGCTTTACAGACTGCCTACATTATTTACATTTTAAAATACTGAGCATGATTTGCTTTTGTTATTAAAAATAACAACAAAAGAAATAGAAAAAAAATTCTTTGGCTTCCATGGGGTTTCTTAAATCACCCCATTGATGCCGCTTTCCCTCCCACTTCATGGGTAAGGAACATGAAAAATGAGAACATACCAAAACCTTCAGGCCAGTCGTGCCCAGTCTCGATAATGGTGTTGCTGATGGCCCTCCAATTTATACTGAGGACACTGAACTTGTTGGTTGAAGTCCATCTTGATTAACCAAGAAAGCAGAGAAAACTTTAATGCTATGGTTTCGCGATCTTGTAACATCCGCACTCCTTTGGGGAAAGAATCGGGATTCAGCGGTGAAGCTCCGCGTGAACGTTATCACATTTTAAACGTCTATTGTTACCGACACCCTAGAAGCATGCCTTTGGAAAGATTCTTGTTCCAGTAAAAGTAAGCCATTGGACACCAGGCACGGGGACCCTAGTAGGCGAGGTTGGTTTGGAGAAGCTTCCGCCAAGCGGGAGAAAGCAGCCTCTACTATGCGGCCCCTCCCTCCAGCCTCCGGCATGGTTTTGAGCTGGGTCCCCGAGCTCCAGAGGGGCGGAGCCGAGCACCCCCACCCCAGGCCGTCGCACAGCGCACTCCCCCTGCAGCCCGTCTCGCGCGCTTTCCAGGAGCCACGCGGATTTAGACGGATGGTTGGGCCATCTCCAGGAAGGTGAAGAACCAAAGATAGGAGCATCAAATGGGGCAGGGAAAGGGGCTGCACCCTGCCGAGCTTCAACCTTCAGAATATTGGTGGTAACTAGTGGATCACGCACGTCCATCATTAAGGCTTGAAAGAGGGGGTGACTCGCGGAGTTTATCTTTTTTTCCAAAAGTGAAAATTTCTTTAATATGTTTCATTATAAAAGTAACATGTGTATTGTAAACGAGTCAAACGATACAGAATAACAAATGGTTTGTGTCTGCCTAAACTTTTTGGTTTTGGTTTTGGTTTTTTTTAAAGTTTTATCTATTTATTGGAAGGTGGTGCGGGAAGGGGCAGAGGGAGAGGGAGAGAGTCTCAAGCAGCCTCCCCACTTAGCGCGTGTCTGTCCAAACTTTTTTTTAAGATTTTATTTATTTGACAGAGAGAGAGATCACAAGTAGGCAGAGGGGCAGGCAGAGAGAAAGAGGAGGAAGCAGGCTCCCTGCTGAGCAGAGAGCCCGATGCGGGCCTCCATCCCAGGACCCTGGAATCATGACCCAAGCCGAAGGCAGAGGCTTAACCCACTGAGTCACCCAGGCGCCCCTGTCCAAACTTTTTAATGTAATTATTGTATGGCTATATATACACACAGTATGACATACTGGTTAAGAATACAGGCTGACTTTGACAATCAACCATTAACCTGGACCTCAGTTTTCTCAAATACAAGATGAGGATAATAATAACTGCTACTTAAAATGTTTTTGTGTAAGTGGACTCATAATACATATAAGGGTCTCTACATTCACTGTTTTTAACTTTATTTTTGAAATATTTATAGATTAACAGAAAGTTCCAATGTACCCTTCTAGTACAATATCAAAACCAGGAGATCGATGCTGCTATAATATACATATCATTTAGTGTCATTTTATCCCATGTGCATATTCTTGGAACTACCATCTTTTCAATCAACATGCAGAGCTATTCCATTACAACAGTGATCCTCATGATCTCTAACCCCTGGCAATTACTGATCTATTTCTATTTCCCAACTCTGTAATTTTGTCACTTTAAGAGTGTTATGTAAATGAAATCATACAGTATGTGACCTTTGAGTTTGGCTTTTCTTGCTCAGCATAAAGTCCTTGAGATCCATCCAACTTGGGTGTATCAACTGTACCAACATTAGTTCCTTTTTATTTCTGTGTAGTATTCCATTCTATAGTGTACTTATTCTTTTTTTTTAGAATATCAACACTTTGCAATCTCTAATGAATTAATTGATTGAGGCATGGAGCATACATGGATGCTAACTTTTTAGAAAGAGACAACCAGACACTATGTGCTTGCTTGCTTTCTTTTTTTTTTTTTAAAGATTTTATTTATTTATTTTGAGAGAGAGACAGTGAGAGAGAACATGAGAGGCGAGAAGGTCAGAGGGAGAAGCAGACTCCCCATGGAGTTGGGAGCCCGATGCGGGACTCGATCCCCGGACTCCAGGACCGTGACCTGAGCCGAAGGCAGTTGCTCAACCAACTGAGCCACCTAGGCGCCCCTCTTTCTTTCTTTTTTTTTAAGATTTGTTTATTTGGGAGAGAGAAAGAGCACACACACAAACAGGAGTGGCAGAGGGAAAAGGAGAAGGAATCTTAAGCCAGCTCCACGCTGAGCGGGTAACTGATAGCAGGATTGGATCCCATGATCCATGAAATCATGACCTGAGCCGAAACCAAGAGAAGGACAATAACCAACTCTACTACCCAGGCACCCCAACACTGTGTGTTTTCTGTTATAAGTACACCACACCAGTTATGCAATAGTCTTTTTTTTTTTAAAAGATTTTATTTTTAAGTAATCTATACACCTAATGTGGGGCTCAAACCCACAACTCTGAGATCAAAGGTTGCATGCTCTACCAACTGAGCCAGCCAGCCACCCCAATCTTGCCATCAAATCTCTACATTCAACTCTAAAGTGGCAGGGAGTAGAAAGGAAATCATGTCAAGACTACCCCTTGCAGGGGCACCTGGGTGGCTCAGTGGGTTAAAGCCTCTGCCTTCAGCTCAGGTCATGATTACAGGGTCCTGGGATCAACCCCTGCCTCAAGCCCCCATCGGGCTCTCTGCTCCGCAGGGAGCCTGCTTCCTCCTCTCTCTCTCTGCCTACCTCTCTTCCTGCTTGTGATCTCTGTCAAATAAATAGATAAAATCTTAAAAAAAAAAAAAAGACTACCCCTTGCCAATGCAACCATGAAAATCCAGATTGTGAGGAACTGCATGACAAACATCACAATTTCTTCAGCAAATAAATTGCAAATGAGCACATTCTCTCTCTCTCTCTCTCTCTCTCTCTGTCACACACACACACACACACACACACGGAGGAAACTTATAAATCAAGGGAAATTTAAAAATCCCCATCAAAAACTTGTACATACTCATAGAGCATTATTAGTAATAGTCAAAAAATGGAGACAATCCCAGTGTTTATCAGCTATGAATGAGTAAACAAAACATAGTACCTTCATACAATGAAATATTGCTTAGCAAGAAAAAGAAATGAAGTATTAATACATGCTACAACATAGATGAAGCTTGTAAGCATGGAAATGAAAACCTTGTAAACATGACCAGTGAAAGAAACTAGTCACAAAGGACCACAAATTGTATGAGTCTAGGGGGCACCTGGGTGGCTCAGTGGGTTAAGCCGCTGTCTTCGGCTCGGGTCATGATCTCAGGGTCCTGGGATCGAGCCCCACATCGGGCTCTCTGCTCAGCAGGGAGCCTGCTTCCTCCTCTCTCTCTGCCTGCCTCTCTGACTGTTTGTGATCTCTGTCTGTCAAATAAATAAATTTTAAAAAATTGTATGAGTCTATTTATATGAAATGTCAGAATAGGCAATTCCATAGAGATACAAAGCAGATACGGAGAGAAAAGAGAATTGGGGAGTGATGGCCAAGGGGAGGGAGTTACTTATGGCGGGGGGAGGACAGTGTTCTAAAACTGATTGTGCTGATGGATGTACAAGTCTGCAAATACATTAAAATCTATTAGATTATACTCTTTAAGTGGGTAAACTGTATGGTATGTGATTACGTATTAATAAAACTGTGAAAAAATATTTGAGAAGCAAATCAATCAACCATAATGTGTGGACCCCACTTAGATTCTGATTCAGACAATTAAAGAAGATATCCGTGATAAAATTGGAAATTGGAGGGCACCTGGGTGGCTCAGTGGGTTAAGCCTTTGCCTTTGGCTCAGGTCATGATCCCAGGGTCCTGGGATTGAGTCCCATATCGGGCTCCTTGCTCAGCAGGGAGCCTGCTTCTCTCTCTGCCTCTGCCTGCCACTCTGCCTGCTTGTGCTCACTCTCTCTCTCTCTGTTACAAGTAAGTAAATAAATAAATAAAATCTTTTAAAAAATATTTTATTTTTAAGTAATTTCTATACCCAATATGGAGCTTAAACTCACAACCCAGGGATCAAGAGTCACATGGTCTACCAACGGAGCCAGCCAAGTGCCCCTGTGGTGATTTTTTTGTTAGTGTTGTTTCTTCCAGAGATACACACTGAAATACTCACAGATGAAATCAAGTCTGGGATTTGCCTCAAAATAATATAAGAAATAAGTAAGTGGGAATAAAAATGAAGCAAGACTTCCTATGAAGTAGTAATTGTTTAACCACTGAGCTACCCAGGCGCCCCTGAAGTAGTAATTGTTGAAGCTGGGTGATGAATGCATGAGGGCTTATTATAATCTGCTTTCTACCTTTGTCAATGTTCAAAATTTCCCATAATAATAAAAATACATATCAATAAACATATTTTTATGTCCATACATGAAGACCTACTTCATGCTCTTTAAGAGCTGCATAACCTCCCATATTTATTTAATCAGTTATCTGTGGGAGGATGTTTGGATTGTCTCCAGATATTCAATATACTAAATAATACCTCAGGAAATATCCTTGTACAAATGTCTCTGCCCAAGTCACTGACTATTTCCTTAGAATAAATTCCTAGAAGTGAAAGTGCTAGGTGGGAGGATGTGCATGTTTTAGATTTTTTACATATGGAGAGATTTTCTCTAGAAAAATCCGTGAGGTTATCTGTTTCCTGACGCTTCCAATAATACGTTGGTCATTAGCAATACGTTGGTCATTTCTTCTTTTTGTTTAAGTTTACTGCAATATAACTTACATTCACTTATTTCAAAGGTACAAATCAATGATTTTTGGTATATTCATAGAATTATGCAAACATCCCAGGAACTAATTTCAGAACTCCTTTATCATCCCATATCTAGTCACTCCTTCATCAAACTCCCAGTCCTACCAAACCATGAATCTACTTCCTGACTCCATAGATTTGCCTTTTCTAGATGTTTCACATAGACGGAATCATACAACATGTTCTTTTGTGTCTGGCTTCTTTCACTGAGTACAATGTTTTTGAAGTTCATCCATGCTTTAGCATATATCAGTATTTTGTTCCTTTTTATTGCTAAATAGTATCCCATTGTATAGATATACCCCATTTTGTTTATGCATTCATCACTTGTTTAATACAGTTGATACATTAATTGATAATTTATACATAATTAATTGATACATTAATACATTTGAGAAACAACAGAAATTCTGTTTCCACTTTTTGGGTCCTACAAATAACACTGCTATGAACATTCACTTGCCAAATCTGTTTGGACTTATGGTTTCATTTCTCCTGAGTAGATTGCTGAAGGTAGAATTGCTGTGTCCTCTGAACATTTTAATTCAACATTTTGAGAAACTGACCACCAGTTTTCCAAAGCAGTTGTACATTTTACATTCCCACCAGCAGTGTACAAGGATTCTAGTTTCTCCACATTGTCACCAATCCTTATCTGCTTTTTTAAAAAAATTATTATTATGCTAGGGATGCCTGGCTGGCTCAGTGGGTGGAGTATGCTACTCTTAATCTCAGGGTCATGAGTTCAAGTCCCACGTTGGGTATGGAGCTTCCTTTAAAAAAAAAAAAATATATATATATAATATATATATTTATTATTATTATAGTCATCCTAGTAGGTGGCATCTCATTGTCATCTTGATTTACATTTCTCTGATGGTTGATAAGGTTGAACATCTTTTCACGTGCTTATTGGCTATTTGTATGTGTTCTCTGGAGAAATATCTAGTCAAATCCTTCACTCATTTTTAAAATTGTATTGTTTGCCTTTAATCCATTTATTCTTTGCCAGTGTGAGAGATGAAAAATTGTTTCCATTTACATTTATTTAATTACCATTAAATTGGACACCTTCTCACATATTTATTGGTCAAATATATTTTTTATTTGAGAATTTTCAGTGTTTATAAGAGCTCTTTTTTTTTTTAAGATTTTATTAATTTATTTGACTGAGAGACAGCCAGAGAGGGAACACAAGCAGGGGGAGGAACAGAGGGAGAGGGAGAAGCAGGCTTCCAGTTGAGCAGGGAGCCCACCTAGGATCATGACCTAAGCAGAAAGCAGAGCCACCCAGGCATTCCTATATAAGAGCTCTTTTTAAAAAAAAAAAAAAAAAGATTTTATTTATTTATTTGACAGAGAGAGATCACAAGCAGGCAGAGAGGCAGGCAGAGAGAGAGGAGGAAGCAGGCTCCCCGCTGAGCAGAGAGCCCGATGTGGGGCTCGATCCCAGGACCCTGGGATCATGACCTGAGACGAAGGCAGCGGCTTAACCCACTGAACCACCCAGGTGCCCCATATAAGAGCTCTTTTTACATGAGGAAAGATTAAAGCTTTTTGGGAGGCCTGGATGTCTCAGTTGGATGCTTCTGCCTTTGGCTCAGGACCTGTCCCAGGGTCCTGGGATGGAGCCCTGCACTGGGCTCTTGCTCAGCGGGGAGCCTGCATCTCTCTCTCCCGCTCCCCCTGCTTGTGCACTCTCTCTCTCTATTAAATTAAAAAAAAATAAATTAAAAAATAAAGCTTTTTAATTATTTTTAATGTAATTTTATTTTACTTTTTTTTTATTTGACAGAGAGAGAGAGTGTGAGACAGCCAAGCAGGAGGAGCGGCAGAGGGAGAGGGAGAGAGAGAAGCAGACTCCCCTTTGAGCAGGGAGCCCGATGCGGGGCTCAATCCCAGGACTGTGAGATCATGACCTAAGCCGAAGGCAGACGCTTAACCATCGGAGCCACCCAGGCACCCAAACCTTTCTTATACATGTTAAAATTACTTTCCCCAAATTTTCATCTGACGACAGCAACTGTACATGCCATCTTCATACAAATAATCCATACAGCTCAGGGTAATTAGGTTACAGACCAACACTTGATCCTGCCCAAGAACACCTAGTAATGGGTCCTAAAGTCAGCTGATCTCCCCATGACGTTCACCATGCTCTATCCTCTTGCCATACTGAAGTAACCCATTGAAGCCCCTCTCCCTTGATTATGGCATCAAGCTCTGCTCCAGAATAATCCCCTGCAAAGAGATACAAAGATGGTAAGACTTTTACTCCCAACTCACCCTCCTAACAAGGACCTGAATAATCTCATTTATTGAGCACCAACCAAGTATTCCAGACACTTTGCTTCAGCACCATATATAGATCATTATCTCTATACTGTTGTGGTCCTCAGGTAACAGATGAGGAAATGAAGCTGGGGGGTAGGGGGCATTAATTCGCACAAGGTCACAGAGCTAGGGAGTTGTGCAGCTGGGATTGGACCTAGAGTTGTGTGGCCAGGATTGCACAAATCAGATAGACTCCAAAGATAGTGCTTTTGCCCACTGAGCTACCTTTCTGCAAGTTTTGTAGCCACTGCTTTCTGTTGGCTTCAAGTGTGCTTGAGAAGAAAGGCCAAAGAGCCAAGGCTGGGAAATATCCACCCAGTGAATATTTGACATTAGGAAACAGACTGGAGATTCAGAATCCTACTGCCCCACACTGAAATGGAGGATGATTATTCTCAAGGGTGGCTCAGTTTTCTGTCATTCTTTCAACAAATAGTTCCTGAGCATTTAAGAATCCCTGAACTATGACTGGCACATGTCAGATGACGGGCCAATAAATATTTGTTCCGTGAATGAATAGATGATTGAGTAAATGAACAAATGGGCATCTCCTATGTTCTAAGCATTGCGCCATGGTCTTGGGATACAGTGAATTAGACTGACTTAAAGATGCTCATGGTTAAGTGGAACCATGATATATAGGGACCATAATATACAGGAACATGATATATAGGAAATAGATATATAGAATATATAGATGATACAGGAAATTATAATCCTGAGACAAATACATAAGAGATTATAATCCTGTGGGATAAACACTATGACATCAGCAAAAACAGCAATCGTTTTTACTGCACTTTGACTCTAAGCTTTGCCTCATTTAAATCCTCTTGATTACCCTATGAGGTGAATACTATTTTTATTTTGTGGACGAGTAAACAGTTTCCAGATGAAGTAGAGATAGGCACAGGGACCTAAGCAGCACAATGGAGGGGTCCTAATCCAGCTTGTGGATTTCAGAGGAGTCTTGGAAGGGAAGACATCTCATTTGAAGCCCAAATTAGAGGTAGGAGGTAACCTGGCCTGGGCAAAGAGAGGCCGCCTTTCCAGGCGGAGGGAAAGCATGCACAAAGGACTGTGAGTTGGGGGGAAATAGCTGTGGCTTCTCCTTCTGCAGCATTACCTATCATGGTTTAGAAGTCCCAGAGCAATGCGCCTGGTTGGCTCAGTCTGAGCATCTGGCTTCGGCTCAGGTCATGATCCTAGGGTCCTGGGATTGAGCCCCACATCGGGCATCGGGCTCCCTGCTCAGCAGGAAGCCTGCTTCTCTCTCTCCCACTCCCCCCGCTTGTGTTCCCTCTCTCACTGTGTCTCTCTCTGTCGAATAAATAAATAAAATCTTAAAAAAAAAAAAAAAAGTCCCAGGGCAAGCACCTGCTCTGTGCCAGCTCTTCCCATCTTCCCCCAAAGACCTTTCCGTCATCTCGTAGACCATAGCCTGCAATCGGAGTGCCCTTTGAGACCTCCAAACGTTGCCAGGCTTCTGGGAATGGGTGGCTGAACTGAGGCCTGTCATACTCACAGGGCAACCAGAGCAAGATCGCTCCTGTGGCCACCTGCTGACACTAAACCCAGACAGGAAATCAAGCATGTGGGTATGTGTGCAGGGCCCCTTGGTGAGCCACCCCCTCCCCTAAAACTATCACTTAACATGGCCATCAGAAGGGAGACAAAATCCCTCTTGCAGTCTAATTTCAACCGTTTCTACAGCCTGTTCAGCTCCCTCGCTTGAGTTCTGTACTGAGGGGATGTAATTTTTTTTTAAATTTTATTTATTTATTTGACAGACAGAGATCACAAGTAGGCAGAGAGGCAGGCAGAAAGAGAAGAGGAAGCAGGCTCCCTGCCGAGCAGAGAGCCCGATGCAGGACTCGATTCCAGGACCTGAGCTGAAGGCAGAGGCTTTAACCCACTGAGCCACCCAGGTGCCCCGAGGGTATGTAATTTTTAAGGCCCTCTGTAGCTTTTCCTTTTCCCACTAGGTTCCAAGTACAGTCTGTCAAACTCGGTGAGGGGGTAGGGGGAGAAGGCAGCAGAGGGGATGGGAGTGGGGGCACCAGCCATTCTTTCTCGACTCTGCACCTATCTCTGGAAACCCAGGTGCTGTCTGCCGGCATCCGGAGGTGGGAAGCTGAAGGGGGCATTCACACCTGGCCTAGCTTTGGAGTGTGGTTTTCTCATTTATTTCCACCCAAATCTTTATACTTCTCCCGTGGAGGCCCTGGGGGACTATTGGCCCCTTCCAGAGGAAGGAGACAGTAGGGTGATTGGACCAAATTTGGAACTGGGCCTCTGCCTAGGGTTTAATAATCATCACAAAGGTCTTCCTGGGTAGGGTACAGGAGTTGGAGCCTCCTAAGGGGATTTCACATTTAGGATTCTCAGGCCTCCTTTGATCCCCTACCCCATGCTGAGGGAATATCTAGGCTGGGCCTTCAGCGATGGCAACGTAATGCATAACTATGGCTCCTTACCACACTCAGTACCAGATCTTCAACACTTGGTAATAAAAATAGCTCGCCTTTGCTGCGTGCTTATTAGGCACCAAACCCCTCACAACTATTTTGGGCAGAAGATACTGTTACAGATAAGGAAAAAAAAAAAAAGGCTTAGGGTCTTTAACTGCTCCCAGTGACAAGGCACCCAAAGGGCTGGGCTAGCACTGAAAGCCCAAGCCAGGACTCTGAAACCAGTGCTTTCTGCCTCCCAGCCAGCTGCACCTCCAAACCTGTCCATCTTCCCCCTCCTGCTGGTAGTTCATATTCCCCTGACCTTGTATCAGGAGTTTTTCCCAGGCCCTTCTCTCACCTCTCTGATCCACCCACTGGGATTTTCAATAGCCCCATCATCAATCATTGTCTCTCCAATTATTCCAGACCCTCCTAGGGACACAAAGGGATTAATTCCCCAACTTATCTTCAGAGCTCTTATTCTACCACTGGCTCCTCTATGGCCTTAGTCAAATCACTTGGCTCCTCTGTGCCTCAGTGTCATTATCCATACATTGGGAATAAAGATAATACCTACCTCCACAGGCTTTGGTGAGAACTGAAATCATATAATGCCTGTAAGTCATTTAGCACAATGTCTAAAATGATATCCCAAGGAAAAGCAGAATGGTTTAGGTCATCAGTTTAGTACCACTGACCCTACTCCACCACTCCCTAGGGATAGGCTTCCCTCCCCTCCTAAAGATCCCTTGGTGGGGTCCTGGTTGGTGGGGAACTAGGACAACAGACTGGGAAGCTGGAGTAGGGAGCCAACTGGTTCCATATTTATATGAAATATTTTCTAGCTTCACATCCCAGGACTCCCTAGAAATAAGTGCAAACCCAGATTGGCTTCCTTTCTTCCTGTCCACACCTCTCCACCAACTGACAGCTTTATCTCCTAACTTGACTCTTAAAATCTTTTTTTTTTTTTTTTTTTTTTTAAGATTTAATTTATTGGAGCACCTGGGTATCTCAGTTACGTGTCTGTCTTCGGCTCAGGTTATAATTCCAGGGTCCTCGGATCGAGCCCCACATCAGGCTCCTTGCTCAGTGCGAAGTCTTCTTCTCCCTCTCCCTCTGCCTGCTGCTCCCCCTACTTGTGCTCTCTCTCTCTCTCTCATGGTCTCTCTCTGTGTGTCAAATAAATAAATAAAATCTTTAAAAAATTAAAAAGATTTAATTTATTTGAGAGAGTGTGTGTGTATGTGTGTGCACACGCACATGCGTGCACGCGCATGCACACACAAGCAGGAGGAGGGATGGAGAGAGAAGGAGAAGCAGACTCTGGGCTGAACAGAAAGCCTGACACAGGGCTCAATCCCAGGACCCTGGGATCATGACCTGAACCAAAGGCAGGTGCTTAACTGACTGAGCCACCCAAGTGCCCCCTTGACTCCTAAAATCTGACACTAAATAGGTGCATCTATATTTTGACAATATAGTTAAAAATGGAGTGTCTGAGCTCCCCCTGCTTGTGCTTACTCTCTCTCTCTCTGTTAAATACAAAAATAAAATCTTAAAAAAAAAATGGATGCCCTTTGACCTAGCAAATCCACACCTAGAAATGTACCTTGAAATAACTAAGGGACCTTGCAAGGATTTTGTTAGAAGGATGGTCCTCTTGTGTTATTTATAACCAGAAACAAGCTCTGTGTCTAATGATAGGTGATGGGCTACACACACACACACACACACACACACATCTATCTCTAACGCAACACTCTATAGCCATTACAAATTGTGCAGCAGAAGGTTTTAGTGATTAGAGCTAAATGTTCAGAATATGTTTTGTTTAATTTTTCATATGTTTGAGGAAAATGATAAAATTCATACAAAATATTTCTTTTTGTTGCTTATCTGTGGCTTCTAAGTTATTTGCAAACAAGCATATATTTATCCTTTAATGAGAAAAGAAAAAGCCCACATTTGGCAAAACTTGGGTAGAGATGGTAGTTGATAGACTGGCTTTATATTTAGCCCCTGGATGGATTCCTGGCTCCCTGTGGCCCACTGAACTCCAGAATAAGAAACCCTAGCAGATCTAAAAGTTTGGGTCTAAAGAAAAGCAGTAGCAACAAAGAAGACCCAAGCACTTCCGTGGTCTCTTTTTGGATACACTTTGGCATCAGCAGGTGTGTATTTAGTGATCTGAAGAGCTGGGGATACCACCAGTCAGGGCCAAGGAGGGCACTTCTCTTTTTTTGATTTGGACAATTGATGCTTTCTCATTCTCATACAAATGGACCTCCAAGACAAGTCCTCAAGGAGCTGCCTTCCATCCAGTGGGTCCTTTGGTGTCCACTGGCGCCTAAAGGTCTGAGCTACCTCCTCCAGAGGTGCAGCCCTCCCATCTTTCTCCCACTGTTGTCCCCCTCCATTGTCCTCTGTTCAGGTGATGAACCCAGGCTATCTTTGAGGGGGAGGAGAGGATGCTCATTTCTACCCGGGGTGCTGTGAATGATGACTACAGAGATTGACTGGGGGTAGTTCATATTGGTTGAGGAGTCTGCAGAAGACTTAGAGGATAAGCTGGACACTAGACTTCTGTATCTTCAACAGCTTCTTGAGTAAGTATTTTTTGAATACTCCCTGCATGTCATGTTTAGCACTAAGCACTTTCACAGTATCATCTGATGCCATTTGAGGCCTCTAAGCACTGCACAGCATTGCCGGTCCCTAGTTCACATAATCCTCTCATCCCACTTGTCGCATCTTGTGACAAGTCATCAGAGATGACTGACTCATCTCTGTCATTAGACTGTGAATCCCAAGAGGGCAAGAAGGACATTGTTCTATATGTCCCATCTATTGAGCACTGCCCAGCCCAATGTCTAGGACACATATTCATAAGTACTGGAGAAACTCAGATAGCTGGGAAGGGGTTTAATCCTCCATGCCCCTCACTTCTGTGAGATTGGCCCAGTTCAGTGGAGGCTTGGGATGACGTGATTGGTAGGTGAGTGCTGAAGGACATTGGGCATGAGTATGGGAGTACCAGGTTATTTAAGGAGTCTGTTGGGGTCCATATTACCCTCAGAGACTGTCGATTCAGACCTCCATCAGCTCACATGGTCCCAGATCTGGTTGGTCTCCTTACATATGCTTGCCTCTGGTTTTCAGGGGACCAATGCCAATGACAAGTGACTCAGTGCCATCCATTCCCACATCCAGAAAAGTTGCTCAGATAAGTGTGCAGCAATAGCCTCTAAGAACCTATAAACCGGTCTGTCTAGAGACCTGACCTGGTTCCTGTGCTGGGGTGGTGGGGGGGGGGGGTGGTCAGGGGGGCTTCTCAGAGCCTGGCCACCTGTTGAGCTAAAGGGTGAGGGAAACGCTTTTTATTTGCTCTTCCCTCCCTGATCCTCTTCTCTCTTAATATCCCAACCCAATCAACTCCCCAGCTATTTCTGTCCCTTTAAGCACAGAGTGCTCAAACATATTCATAACTGTTGACATATTGTTCCTTAGTCTTTCCATTTCGTTTCTGATAACGCCAATTCTGGGCATCTTCAAACTTTGGAATCATTGGTGGCGGTGGTGGCCGGGGGGTGACAGGTTTCTCTCCTCAGAAGTGAGGAGAGAAAACGGGAAAGGGTAGTCAGGTCAAGGCTCAGAGAAGTCTGTGATAAAACCAACGAAGGATGTGGGGAGGAAGAGATGGAAAATGACAGCAAATGAGACTGAAAGGTCCTTGCAGACTAAACTAAAGGTTTGGACTGGATCCTGGAGGCAGTCAGAACCCATGGAAAAGTCTGGGTCAGTGACTATATTCCAACAACACAAAGAGAAACGTTCAAATAGCTGATATGTATTGACCACTTGCTTTATAATGAAAAACACGATTCATGTAGACCTCCCAACAATCTTATGGGTGGTATTACCAATTCCATCTAATCTGAAGGGAAACTGGAGCGGGAGAAGATTATTTTCTCAAGGTCAGAGCTAGGGTTTGATTCTGGAGTCTATTCCTCTACTTACGCAGGCAGATCTGAGAGGGCAGGGTTCAGGGAAGGGCTCTGGAGAGGGCAGAAAAGCCAACCAGACTCCACGACTGCCAGGATGTGGGTGTGAGGACGACAGCGCTCTCCAGACTGGTGCCCAGGTTTCGGAACCCCGCACGTTTCACAACCGCGGACTCACTAAGGCAAAAGCGCGGAGGCAGGGGGCCAGAGGCGGCCAGGCAGTGGCGCTGGCTCGGAGGCTAAACGCTTCGCCCGGACAAGGCGGGACCCGTCGCCCAAGCGGAACCGGAGCCGGAGCCGGAGCCGGAGCCGGAGCCCGAGCCCGAGCCCGAGCCCGAGCCAGAGCGATCCCTGGCAGGCTAGATGGGTCTTCCTGACCTCGCCGAGAGCCAAGCCCGGCCGGCCGGGCCGAGAAGTGCCGAGAGCAGTGCCATCTAGCGGACGCGCGGGCCTTGGCACCCGAGCCCCATGAGGTCACCGCCACGAGGTATGCCGGGAATGGCAGAAGCTGGCGCGAGGGGACCGAAGGGACAGAGGATGGGTTTGGAACCAGCCGCAGTCTGGGCCTGTCTGACCTCTCTCCAACTGTGGACTCAGTGCGCGCCCGAGTGTGGGGCCTTCTGACTCGGGTCCCCCACGTGCCGTACCTTCCCCTATCCTGTGCATCCTCAGGCAGCAGGCACGACCACAGCGGTCTGTCCCTTTCTGACTCCTCAGATTCCACATCGGATACCTTTCTTCCTTCCTCATACTCCTCCAACTTCCCCTACCAGATTCTGGGTTCTCCCACACATTCTCCTGCCTTCTGGCTGCTTTCCTTCTCTTGTCTCCATCACCGGGTCCTGTGGATGCCCCAGTCCGACCTCCTCTCCCAAAGCTGGCTTCTTTGTCCACACCGCCTCGTTCTTGATTCAGGCCAACATCCACTCCAGGCTGGAAGGCCACATCAGCCAGCAGTACAGTGCTCTTCAACCCATTTTCCACATTGCAGAGGGGTCTTCCTAAAGATTCTGGCGTTCCCAGGATGATCTCTCTTCAGTTGCTTTCCTGTTCCTTTGGTTTAAAGATCAAACTCGGTCTGACCTACCAGGCTTTCACAGTGTGGCCCCTGTGAACTCCAGCCCATCTTTCCTAATGCCTTTCTCACATGTTGAGCCAGAGTCCCACCTGTATCAAAATCACTAGTGGGGCTTGTTAACTGTGCTGATTTGGGGTCCCTACCTCAGGCCCTGGAAGTGGCACCCATGCTTGACAGGTCTCTTGTGGTTTACACTCACTTCTTGCAGCTCTTGAAAAATCCCAGGGCTTTTTCCCTCTGGCCTACACACAGGCTCCCCCTGCCTAGAGACTACACCTCGCCCACTTCCTTTGGACTCAGTTTAAAGACCACCTCTCTCCTGCCCTCTGCAAGTCCTGGGCTTTCTCCTAAAACAATACTAATTAAATAGAGTTTTGTCTGTCCCCACAACCACAATGTTAGCTCCCATGGCAAGGTGCCTGGCACAGAGGAGGGGCTCAATAAATACTTGTTCACCATTGAGTGAGTGAATGTCTGTGGATATTCCAAGCCGAGGGCAACTGTAGGACCTGGCGTGATGGCATGAGAAAGTAGAGCAACCCAGAATACATGAGCCCTGAGGATGGAGGAGGGGGAATGATTGGGCAACTGTGAGCCTTTCCAGTTCCCCTCATACTACTATCCACAGGGGCCTGCATCAGAGGCACACTGCTGCCAAGGAAGCCAAGGAGAACCTGTGTCCATATATCAGCTTTCTTCTCTGTGGCCTCAAGAACCTATCCCTCCTCCTCTGCTGGGATTTTGAGTCCCCCTTCTCCATCTAGGTCAACTGAGGAATGGCATCTTTGTACTCCTGGCAGCACCCTGTCTCTCTGTTTTTTGGCCTATCAGAGAGATCCCAAGCCCATTCCATATGAATGATTCATTACAGCCTCAAGGAATGGAAAGCCAGAGAGTCAGCCTCAGACAGCAGGGCCAGCCCCTGTCCAACCTCTAGGGAAGACTCTAAGGGAAACCAGTCAGCAGGTGCCCTCTAGAGTCAACACAGACCACTGCTGTGTCCTGAGTCTTCTCTAGTTACAGAGTCAGGGTAACTGTTGTCCCCAGGTCCCTGGGTGGCTCAGCCAGTTAAGCATCTCCCTTTGGCTCAGGTTGGGTCCTGGGATCGAGCCCCGCATTGGGCTCCCTGCTTAGTGGGGAGTCTGCTTCTCCCTCTGCCCCTGCCCCACACTTGTGCTCTCTCTCTCGCAAAAATAAATTAAATCTTAAGAAAAACCCCCAAAACCTTATGCTGCTGCCCTCAAAGATGTCTCCATCTAGATGGGGGTTGTGGGAAAGACTTGAACCGGGTCTACAGTATTACTATGGTAATAGTTGCCAGGATTCTTTTTTTTTTTTTTTTCAAGAGAGAGAGCAAGCACAAGAGAGAGCAAGCGAGGGTGGAGGAGGGGCAGAGGGAGGAGGAGAGAGAGAATCCCAAGCAGGCACCACACCCAGCACCGAGCCTGACTCAGGGCTCCATCCCATGACCCTGAGATTGTGATCTGAGCCAAAACCAAGAGTTGGACCCTCAACCGACTGAACCACCCAGGCACCCCTGATTTTTTTTTTTAAGATTTTACTTATTTAATTATTTGAGAGAGAGGAGAGCCTGTATGAGTTGGGGGAGGAGCAGATGGAGAGCGACAAGCAGATTCCCTGCTAAGCGAGGAACCCAACACAGGGCTTGATCTCACAGCCCTGAGATCAAGAGCGGCAATCAAGAGTCAGAAGCTTAACCAACTGAGCCACGGGCCTACCCCACTGATTCTTACTGAATGCTCACTACACACCGAACCCCACTCTAAGCATTTGGCATGCAGCCTGTCTCACACTTTCAATAATCCCTTTGCAGATTAGGAAAATCAGGCTCTGGGAGGCGAACCCTGTCCATACAGTTGAAGCGTTGGGTATAAAGCAGACTGGTTGAGAGGTGGGCTCTGAGAGAGTGGGGAGGGAATACCCATTCAGTTTGGGGTAGAGATAGTGCCCCAGCTCTTCAGCTGGAAGGGCCTAGATGCATGCTGGGGGAGTCTCCCATGGCTTGTGAACCCTGTCGGCCTTGTTCCTCTAGGCTCTACACCAACGGCTCCTTTCCTTTCTGTTTCTATCTTAGGTGGTCAAATTCTATGATTTGACCTAAACAACTGAAGCTGGGGTTCCCGGCCCTGCTACAATCTGGTTGTGGGGCCTTAGACGGGTTCCTGCTCTCTCCATACCTCTAAGTCCTCTTTTTGAAAGGAGCCTTACCCAGGCATGTCTAACCAAGCCCATAGCTCTAGAGCACAGTTAAGCTAAGATGCAGGAACAGCTTTATTTATTTATTTATTTATTTATTTATTTATCTGACAGAGATCACAAGTAGGCAGAGAGGCAGGCAGAGAGAAAGGAAGGGAAGAAGGCTCCCTGCTGAGCAGAGAGCTCGTTGTGGGACTTGATCCCAGGACCCTGAGATCATGACCTGAGCTGAAGGCAGCGGCTTAACCCACTGAACCACCCAGGCGCCCGCAGGAACAGCTTTTGGTTAACTTTAGCCTTTTCTCAAAATAGCCCTTTCCTCCCTTCACACATGCCCCTAGGACATAGGACAGAGGAGGGAGGAAGGAGAGAGAGGAGAGGCCCTTTTGTCTGTATATACCGGAGTGCATGAATTCTCCAGCCGTCTCCTGCAGATTTGGTTGGTCCTCTTGATTAAGTCTCCAGGCCCAAAGAGGCCGTATATCTTCCTCCTCCTCCTCTTTACTGTCTGTATTCATTCATTCATTCATTCCTCAAAGGTGAGGGCCTCCTGCGTAGCAAGCGTTGTAGTATGCCCTGGGATTTAGCCATGAATCAGATGGACCAGTTGATGATAGAGCTGCTTCACTCCTAGTCCAAATGGCCACCAGGTGTCACCAGTGCCAACCATAAGACCTCTCGAGGGTAGGAGAAGAGATGGGCTGGGAAGAGGAAGTGTGGGTGGGTGAACTTGACCAGCTGTGCTCAGTCTGAATCACAAACAAGTTCCTCAAATGGGAAAAACAAATTTACCTCCTTGCCCTTCCCCCACCAAAAAGACACCTTCATGACTTCCTCAAAAGCCCAGCTTCCCCGGGATCTTGGAAACTCAGAGATTCAGCAGCCCACCCCTCACAGAGAGCCTACCAGGCTTCTTGGAAACTCCTTTGGTGATTACAGCTCACTACCTCTTTGGCAGCCTATATTATTAGAAGATTCTTCCTGGTTTAGAAACAAAATCTGATACTCACTTTGATTTGTCTTAGTTCTGCCTTCTGTGGTTACAAAGAGAAAGTCTCTTCTCCCTCATACAGCCCTTCAGACATTTGGAGAGATTGCTCAGGTCTATACAGAGCATTTACTCTGTGTCAGACCTTGGGGCCACAGTAGAGAACAAGCAAGGTTGATGCTGCCCTCCATGGCTTATAGTCTGTCCAAGAAACCAGCAACCAGCCAGCAGTAACAAGGAAGCATGCACAAGGCCAAACAGGAAAGATTTGGACTGACATAGAGCAGAAGGCAAGGCCCCTACCCAGCATGAGGTCTGGGGAGACTTCCTGGAGAGATCTCCCTGTGATCAGGTGAGCAGCTACAGGGCTATTCAAACGCCAAAGTTTTAAAGAAAAATTAGAGGAGGTGCCTGCTTGCTTCAGTTGGTTGGGTGTCCGACTCTTGATTTAGGTTCAGGTGGTGATCTGGTGGTTATGAGATTGAGACCCATGTCTGGCTCCATGCTCAGCGGGGAGTCTGCGATTCTCTCTCTTTGCCCCTCCCCTGGCTCATGTGCTCTCTCTCTCTCTCAAATGGACAAATAAATCCTTTTATTCTTTAATTTTTTTTAAGATTTTATTTATTTATTTGAGAGAGAGGCACAGAGAGAGCACAAACAGGGGGAGCAGCAGAGGGAGAGGGAGAAGCAGAAGCGGACTCCCCGCTGAGCAAGGAGCCCGATGTGAGACTCGATTCCAGGACTCCGGAATCATGACCTGAGCCAAAGGCAGATGCCCAACCAACTGAGCCACCCAGGCACCCCTAAATAAAGCTTTTTATAAAATAAGGAAAAATTGGGAGAGTTTTGCTCATGCCCTGTGCTTAGTCTGCTCACCAGGAAATGCAGCATCATGGGGCAGCAGGGGGGAGGGTTGGGGACAGCACAGGGGGCAGGAAGAGCCATCTAGGCAGTGAGAGAGAGCATGAAGTGTCTGGGACACTGACAAGATCCGGTCTATTTGGAGTGCACAGCTGAGAAAAGAGCTATGAGACAAGGGGCCCTCAAAAGAAGGAAGAGACAACTTCTGGGCCTTCAACAGCTTCTAGACATCAGTGTCTAATGCCCAGATCCGGTCTGATGTGGGGTGTGGGGGAACCACAATGTCACATTCCATGATGCAGCTCTATCTTCCCATGAATACAGCCCAGGAAGGTAGTGGCCTTTTTTGTTTGTTTGTTTGTTTTAAATATTTTATTTATTTATTTATTTATCTGATAGACAGAGATCACATGTAGGTAGAGAGGCAGGAAGAGAAAGAAGGAGGGGAAACAGGCTCTCCAATGAGCAGAGAGCCAGATGCAGGGCTCAATCCCAGGTGCCTGGGATCATGACTGGAGCCAAAAGGCAGAGGCTTTAACCCACTGAGCCACCCACGTGCCCCAGGTAGCAGGCTTTTGATGGCAAGTCAAAATACACCTGAGGTCTGCTAAAGCCCTTAAAGAAGCTTCAGGAAAACTGCTAAGAAACCAGAGCATCCCCATCAAAGGATCCACAGCTGAATTAATGAACCTCAGACTGAGCTGTTTTTCCACTGTTCTCTGGCTCATTTCTTCCTCGGTTTTGATTACTCTCACAATATGTGTTTATTTTAATAAACATTTCTAAATGCAATAAACAAAATGGAAATCCAAAATTACTTGGTATTATTATATCTATTGCTGTGTAACAAATTACCCGAAAACTTGGTAGCTTCAAACAACAAACACGGATTATCTCACAGTTTCTCAGATCCAGGAATTTGGAGGTTGCTTAGTTAGGTGGTTGTGGCTCTGAATTTCTCATGAGATTGCAATCAAGCTGTCAGTCAGAGCTGCCATGATTTGAAGGCTTGACCAGGGCTGGCAGTTTCACTTCCAAGGCTGCTAATTTGTATGCCTGGCAAGATGTGACTGGTGGTTGGTAGGAGGCCTTGAAGCTCACAACTCGGACCTCTCGGTGGCTGCGTGAGTGTCTTGTGAGCCTGGCAGCTGACTGTCCCCGGAACTAGTGATCCAGTTAGTCCTATGCTTGAGAGGGGATTAGTCTCCGCACTTTGAAGGGAGGAGTATCGGAGGTTTGTGGATCCATTAATTTATTTTATTTTATTTTATTTAAATCCAATTAATTAACATACAGTGTGTTAGTAGTTTCAGAGGCACAGTTCAGTGATTCATCAGTTGCATGTAACACCCAGTGCTCATTCCATTACGTGTCCTCCTAACGCTCATCACCCAGTTACCCATCCTCCTACCTTCCTTCCCCCAGCAACCCTCAGGTCATCTTATTTTACTTTTTCCTCCCTTCCCCTATGATCCTCTGCTTTGTTTCTTAAATTCCACATATAAGTGAAATCAGATGCTAATTGTCTCTCTGATTGACTTATTTTGCTTAGCATAATACCCTCTAGTTTCAACCACGTCATTGCAAAGGGAAAGATTCCATTTTCTTCTTTTTTTTTTAAAGATTTTATTTATTTATTTGACAGATCACAAGTAGGCAGAGAGGCAGTCAGAGAGAGAGAGAGAGAGAGGAGGAAGCAAGCTCCCTGCTGAGCAGAGAGCCCAATGCGGGGCTCAATCCCAGGACCCTGGGATCATGACCTAAGCCGAAGGCAGAGGCTTTAACCCACTGAGCCACCCAGGCGCCCCAAGATTCCATTTTCTGATGGCTGCATAGTATTCCATCGTATATATACACCACAGCATTTTTACCCATTCATCTGTCGATGGATATCTGGGCTCTTTCGATAATTTGACTATTGTGGACCTTGCTGCTGTAACACTGGGGTGCAGGTGCCCCTTCAGATCACTACATTTGTATCTTTAGGATATATAAATACCCAGTAGTATGATTGCTGGGTTGTAGGGTAGCTCTATTTTTAACTTTTTTTTTTAAGATTTTATTTATTTATTTGACAGACAGATCACAAGTAGGCAGAGAGGCAGGCAGAGAGAGAGAGGAGGAAGCAGGCTCCCTGCGAGCAGAGAGCCCAATGAGCCCAATGTGGGGCTCGATCCCAGGACCCTGGGACCATGACCTGAGCTAAAGGCAGAGGCCTTAACCCACCGAGCCACCCAGGCGTTCCTATTTTTCCTTTTTGAGGAAACTCCATACCATTTTCCAGAGTGGCTATACCAGCCTGCATTCCCACCAGCAATGTAAGAGGGTTTACGGATATGTTTTTAACTTCCAGTTACCCCAAATCTCCTTCCAAAATAATAATTATGAACATTTTGTTGTATTTACAACCAGAATTTTTCCCACTCAAAGATATACATCTACTTTCAACAATAAAAATGGGATCATAATATAAATACTGTGGTTTACTACTATTTTATTTAATGTTAGAATAGGTTATAATGTGCACAAAATAAAACTTAAAAGGTACAAAAGCATAAAACAATATGCAGCTGCAAGTGAGCCTCCCTCTCTCCCTGGCTCCCACCCACTCAGTTGCCCTCACTTATGCTCACCAACTTCTTGCATATTTATTACAAATATTACAAATATATAAGCAGAGCTACTCTTTGGTTTCCACACTCACTGTCCTGCAGTATGCTCTTTCCCCTCACTATACTATCTCTCAGATATTTCCATTTCAGTATATAGGGCACTGCCTCAATTCTTGAAGGAGCTATGGGATATTTCCTTGAATGTTTACTTAATATGAACTATTTTATAACGAGTTCTGTAACTGCATTTTTATTTTATTTTTTTTTTTATTTTAAGATTTTATTTATTTATTTTACAGAGAGATCACAAGTAGACAGAGAGGCAGGCAGAGAGAGGGAAGCAGGCTCCCTGCTGAGCGAGAGCCCGATGCGGGACTCTATCCCAGGACCCTGAGATCATGACCTGAGCCGAAGGCAGTGGCTTAACCCACTGAGCCACCCAGGCACCCCCTGTAACTGCATTTTTAAAAATATTTTTAAATATGTTTATTTGAAAGAAGGAACACAAGCAGGGGGAGTAGGAGAGGGAGAAGCAGGCTTCCCGCCAAGCAGGGAGACTGACCCGAGGTCCAATCCCTGGACCCTGGGATCATGACCTGAGCTGAAGGCAGATGCTTAACCACCTGAGCCACTCAAGCATCCCAGTTCTATAACTTCAAAATATGCTCTCAGTGTCCTTCAACATCAGAAAGTGTAGGGCTGCATCATTTGTTGCAGCTTCCCACCCTGCCACTCTGTGGACATACCCTCATTATTTGAACTGATTCTGTGGTGTTGAAAGTTTGGGTTGTTTCCTATTTTCTCATTTTTCTCTATTTTGCTTCTAAAGCAAAGAGCATATATGTAGTGAGTGAGTCCTTTGGTACTACTCATCAGAAGCTTGAAAACTGCACATAATCTTTGACCCAGCAACCCCACTTCTGAGACTCATTCCTAATAATCAGAAAAGTGAGTGTGCAAAGATGCACCTCCTTACGTTTACTGCAAAGTTTTTTTTTCTTAAAGATTTTATTTATTTATTTGACACAGGGAGAGAGATCACAAGTAAGCAGAGAGGCAGGCAGAGATAAAGGGGAAAGCCGGCTTCCCTGCTGAGCAGAGAGCCTGATTCAGGGCTCGATCCTAGGACCCCAGGATCATGACCTGAGCTGAAGGCAGAGGCTTAACCCACTGAGCCACCCAGGTGCTCCTGCAAAGTTTCTTATAGAGAAAAATTTAAAAGAATCTAAATCCCCAATAATAGGTGACTGCTTCAATCATGATTCATAATTCTCTATTATAGAATATTGGGCATATAACAAAAATTATGATGATTGGGGTGCCTGGGTGGCTCAGTGGGTTAAGGCATCTGTCTTCAGCTCAGGTCATGATCCCAGGGTCCTGGGATTGAGCCCCACATTGGGCTCTCTTCTCAGTGGGGAGCCTGCTTCCTCCTCTCTCTCTGCCTGCCTCTCTGCCTACTTGTGATCTCTGTCTGTCAAATAAATAAATAAATAAATAAAAGCTTAAAAAAAGAAAAAGATTGATTTATTTTAGAGAGAAAGAGTATGAGCGGGAGGGGCAGAGGAAGAGGGAGAGAGAATCTGAAACACACTCCACACCGAGCACAGAGCCCAAATCCACCTAATTTCATACCCCGAGATCACTACCAGAGCCCAAACAAAGACCAGGATGCTCAACTGACTTTGCCACCCAGGAGTCCCTGAATTGGGCGTTTTAAATATATGAGTCGTATGTTTTAGAAATTCTATCTCCATAAAGCTGTGAGCAAAACCCAACAACAACAAAAAGACCAACTAGATCTCTATCCAGGAGGCTGATACCTCCTTCCAGGAGAACATGGTCCATTATTCACTCCCATGCTCCCTCCCCCAATCATGCATTTCCAGCCCCTCTTTCTCTGTCACATCTACTTGGATATTGTCCTGTCCGAGAAAGGTCATGACACACTAATGGGCTCCATGATGGGGCAATGCAAGGAAGTGGCTGGCATCAGACTCACATCTGTGTCTGCTGGAGAGGTGACCTGAGCCCATTTTAGAGGCCAAGGTGATGGAAGCTGGCAACCCCAAGAGAAGGACTGTCAGTGCTGTTGCTGGTGGTGGGTCAAATGAGTAATCGCTGAGCATCTTGAGCGAGTCATGTCTACAAGTGCAGTGTTTCTTTTTATCCTCGTGAGAGTCTGAGATGATAAGATACTACCATCCCCATACAACTGAGGCTCAAAGAATGTAAAAAACTGGGCAAGGTCACATAACTAGGAGACATAGACAGATTGGATCCCGGGAATACCATAGTTAACTGATCTTAAAATTCCCCCCCACACACCAAGTCCCTGTCCTAGCAGGATTTGGGGACCTTTACGCAAGAACATCAGGGATGTGTAAACATGAAAGGGGTTGTGTGGGCAAAAGGGCAGGTCTTCTGAGCCCAGAGTCCTCCCAACCCCACTCACATGCTATCCCAGGCCCAAAGTCCCCGGAATGAGTGTTTAGGGGTTTATTTCTCTCCCAGGAACACTGATGACGAGTTTCAGGGGAGACCTATGGCAGCTGTAACTGGGCTGGAAATGGAAATGCTAGCGCCGGCCCAGACAAGCACTCAGGGGCTGTCTGGAGGGAAGAAACCACTACTGGGAAGTGAGGGGGAGGCCCCGGGAGCAAGCCAGCCCATGGAGCAGAGCAATCAAGCCCCAAAACCCTGGCCTGAAGGCAGCAGCCTGTGAGCTGGCAACCACCCTCACTCCCACCTCACCTCCTCCTGTGGCCCATGGTTTCTTCAGATGCCAAGGCGGTGGGTCTGGAAGAGCTCGAAGCTCCCTGTCTGTCAGTCCAGCTGGTCTGCACTTGGCTCTGAGGCCCTGGTCACAGACCCCATCCCTCATCCCATTCCTATACCACAGACCCTGTTAGGGGTTGAATTATGTCCCCCAAAAAGATATGTGGAAGTCTTAGCCTCCCAGCACCTGTGAATGTGATCTTATTTGGAGATAGTGTCTTTGCAGGTTTAGTCAAGCTAAAATGAAGTCATTAGGGTGCAATCTGATCCAAGCACAATGGGTGTCCTCATTAGAAGAGGAAAAGCCCTGTGAAGACAGAGACGAAAAGCTGAGGAAGCTATGAGAGAGGCAGAGCTGCAAACCAAGGATCACCTGGAGGCAGCGGAAGGTGGTGAGTCAATTTCCGTTTAATAAATTTCTGCTGTTTTAAGCCACCACATTTCCAGGGCCTCCGTAGAGCAGCCCTAAGAATCTGATACAGAACCCCAACACACTCACACACTCCTCCACACCAGGCATTTCTCTTTCCTCCACAGACCCAAATCCTTCCCACCCTTTTAAACACATGATGCTCGGTCAGAATGTTCTTCACCCTCCCTCCTCCCCACCCCCTTTGCCTTGCTCCTTCCAAACTCAGCTTAAATGGCATTTCTTCAGGAAAGTCTAGACGTGGGTATTCCAGGCTCCCCTCAGAACATCAACAGAAGTGCGTTCTCTGAAGCCCTCGCCGTATCTGTAGTTAATGCCTGGTGCAGTTGCCCAATGCCCATGGCGTGGCGCGTGTCCTGCTGTGGGTGTCATGACAACGGGGCCTGGCCTGTCATATTCAGCAGCAATCCTATCCCCTCGGCCCTGAGGCAGTGCTGGGATTTTTTTCTTTTCACAGCATACTACAAGTATGAAACAAACAATACATGTTCAATCTTGGGAAAAGAAACCCAAGAGAACATATTGAGCAAACAGGGAAAAATATGCTACATTCATCTACATTCCCACGGCATAGAGTAATCATTGTTGGCATTTTGACATACGTGCTTCCAGACCTTTTTTCATGCAAGATAGATTTCTTAAAATGCGATTATACTGTCTTGTATGCTGCTCTTTTCCAGTGAGAAATGTGTAAAAAACATGTTTAAGAGTCAAGAGATACAGAGGTGCCTGGGTGGCTCAGTTGGTTGGGTGTTCGACACCTTGGTTTTGGTTTGGGTCATGATGTCAGAGTTGTGGGATTGAGCCTGGCATTGGGCTCTGCGCTGGGCAGGGAGTCTGCTGGAGATTCCCTCTCTCCTTCTCCCTCTGCCCCTCTTCACCCTAAAATAAACAAATCTTAATAAAAAAATAAAGAGTCATTAATACAAAATTACCTCATCATTTTTGGTGGCTATGCAACCTTCTTTTTTTTTTTAAGATTTTATTTATTTATTTGTCAGAGATAGAGGGAGAGAGAGCAAGTGAGCACAGGCAGACAGAGAGGCAGGCAGAGGCAGAGGGAGAAGCAGGCTCCCTGCTGAGCAAGGAGCCCGATATGGGACTCCATCCCAGGACGCTGGGATCATGACCTGAGCTGAAGGCAGCTGCTTAACCAACTGAGCCACCCAGGCATCCCGCTATGCAACCTTCTACTATAAGATGCATCACAATTTAGTCAACAACTCCTCATTGTTGGGCATTTGCATAACTTTCAGTTTTCCTCTGGTGTAAACAATAATGCTACGGACATCTGAAAAATAGGCATTTTTTGTGTCCTTGTCTGATTATTTCTTTTTTTTAAGATTTTATTTATTTATTTGACAAAGAGAGAGAGCAGAGCAGGACAGGGAGGAGCAGGCTCGATCACAGGACCTTGAGATCATGACCTGAGCCGAAGGCAGAGGCTTAACCAACTGAGCCGCCCAGGTGCCTCTTGTCTGAGTATTTCCTGATGAAGGGTTCCTGGAAGTAGATTGCTAGATCTGTGATGACACATGTGTTTTTTAAGGCTTCAGATGCATAGTCCCCATCTGGCCTCTAAAGCAGAGGAACTTCTATTTTAGCAGGTGGGATGAAGGAAGGGATGGAGTAAAGAACACGTCTGGGGGAAATAATGACCAGTCAGAGCCACAGAGCAGGCAATGTCCCCTGGGGGAGAAGGTCCTCCGTAGCCTAGAGGCCCTTGGCTACTTGGCACAGCTGGCTCTTGGGGCTGGGAGAACTCTGTTCAGGCCTTCTTTTGGACACCTTTGATTTTCTTTGGTTTTGAAGCAGCTGAGCCCTTGCTTACCTCAGGGGGCCCCCTTGGGAGCCACTTGTGGGAAAGAGAAGATAGAGGGAATTCCCCCATTTAGAGGAAGTGATTTTTGCAAACAAGAGTTTTCAGAAGGCCTCCTTGTTCATGGGAGGCCCGTTGTCATCTGTGAGTGCATGTGTTGTCCACCTGGTTTCTGGTTGTGATGCGGTGAAGGGTCCAGGCAAAGACTCGCTGGCCTGGCCAGAATGAACAGCTGCGGCTCTGTGGGGGCCACCCCAATCCCACTCTCCAGGCCAGCCCTGTCCTCCGGTTAAATCAGCTTCTCAGTTTGCCAGAGACCAGCCAGAGATACTCCCGGCCACCGCAGGAGAACATATAGATGCGAAACTTGGACCTTCCACCCCCTCCCATGCAGTCAAGGCACAGAGCAAGCCATTTACCACCCTGAGCCTCAGACAGATCCCCTGCAAAATGGGGAATAATTCTAGCTATCTTCCAGAGTGGCTCAGCAGATTAAGAAAAATACCATGTGTAACACTTAGCATCCTATCTGGAACATGGTAAACCCTTTATGATGATGATTGATGGTGAGGTTCCATGTGACTGTTTTTTTGGCTAGAATCACAGGGTTCTCTCTGAGAAGTCAGAGGCGTGGCTACTTCCCGTGGAAGCCAAAGCCCCACTCCCCTGCAGGCTCTCAGCTGCTGTGAAGCCTTTTACCAGAAAGGCTGCTGTTACAGGAAATAACTTTCATTCTCCCTTCCTCCTTCCTGATATCACAGTCTCCAGAAAAAGAGGATCTGCGTCCAGACCAGAATCAAAATCAGGCAGGTTAGTATGGTGTAGTGTGTGTGCTGCATTCCTCTGAGTGTGTGTGGAGCCCTGTCTGGGTGCTGGAGAGTCCGTTTGATCGTGGGGTCTTGAGGTGTTCAGGGTTATGGCTGCAGGGGACGGTGAGGGGGAGCAAAGGGCAATGGGAACAAAGGCCTCCTCAAGCTTCCCTCTCCACATCAAGACTGGACTATGGCTCATCAGGGCCCTTCCTCCCTTCCTGGGGAGCAGGAAATACCGTCCTCTCCTGAGCTGTGGTCTGGTGAGATGCCAGGGCTGCAGTGTTGTGGAAAAAGCTTTGATTGTTTTTTAAAGTCCCATTTCCAGACTGTACCCAGAGAGTCTGCACTTGGTCGCTGGGAGTCATTGCCTTAGACCTCTCCCTGTCATCTTCCAGAAACAATCTGCAGTCTCCAAGGTGGAAGGTAAGTAGGACCAGGAGCAGCAGAGCATAGGCTCCAAGGCTGAGGCTCCCAGACACCCAGAGATGGGCAGCAGCCTTCCAACTGTCCTGCCTGCACTCCCAAACTGTGTGTCACTTTTGCTGACTAACGCCTTCCCTGGGGTGGATTCGGTGGAGAGGGAAGCCCAGGTTCCCAACAGTCCCTAGGTGGGTGGCACCTCACAGGACATTTTCAGGTCTGGGTCTGGGACAGTCACTGCTTTTTTTCTTCACTACACCTGTGGTCTTCCTGGGGTTGGGTAGGGTATTTATGTGTGGGCGCACCCACTTCTTCCCCTGCTTCTTTTCAACAAATCTCTCCGAGACAGGAGTGCTGGGATGCTCTAAGCCCAGCATGTCCTCTAGAGGCATCTCCAACAACAGCCTCTGACCCCAGCTGGGCACCAGGAGGAGAAAGCTGTCCCGCCATGGTAGGAGAGTGGGAGGATAACGGCCATGGGTTTCTTGGTACCCACAGATGTCCCATTCTAGCCTGCACCCATCCATCCCACGGCCTAGGGGGACCAGAGCCCGGAAGGCAGCCTTCGTTCTGTTGACTGTCTGCCTGGCAGCCCTTTGGGTTCTGGGAGAGCCATCAGAACACATTCTCCGATGGCTGGTGTTCCACCTGGCCTCCCTGCAGCTGGGACTGCTCTTCAAGGGGGTCTGTCATCTGACTGAGGAGCTGTGCCACCTCCACTCCAGGTGACTCCATTACCCATAGCAATTTCCCACCCCCTCCCCCATCTTGCTCTCTTGACGCCCAGCCCTGCCCCTCCTTGAATCTCCCTGACTGAGCCAGGCAGCAGTCCAGAGCTTGCCTGTCCCCGGCAGGTACCAGGGCAGCTACTGGAGGGCTATGCGGGCTTGCCTGGGCTGCCCCATTCGTTGTGGGGCTCTGCTGCTGCTGTCTTGCTATGTCTATGGCTCCCTCCCAAACACAGCTGGCCTGCCCTTCACCTGGATGCTTGCCCTCCTGGGCCTCTCAGAGGCACTGAACATCCTCCTAGAGCTCCAGGTGAGACACAGAGGGAGGTGAAGGGTATAGCCAAGTGGAGGGAGCAGCTAGTAGGTCCTACTCTGAGCTCAGCAGTGGGGATGGGACTAGTTTAGAGGTTAGTCCTTAGAGTAGAGTGTGTAATGTTCTGCAACAGTGGCAGAGAAGGGAGCAGGTTGGCAGCTGGTCGGGAAAACTTTTTGAGGAGGAGGAATCTGGTTATACTTCATGGAAGCTCCCCAGCCCCTCCCTCCCGTCTACAGGGCCTAGCCCCAGCTGAGGTCTCTGCAGTCTGTGAGAAAAGGAACTTCAACGTGGCCCACGGGCTGGCATGGTCATATTACATTGGGTACCTGCGGCTGATCTTGCCAGGTGAGCCATTCTCAACGCTTCTATTTCCAGATCTTTAAGACAGACAATAAGACATAAAACCTGCCGTATTTTTCAAAGAATTTTTGTTCCTAAGGAATCATCTGATTCCCAAAGCAATTCTGTAGGCATGAAGGATGTTATTATGCCTGGTTTACAGGGAGGAATATGGCGCTTAGAGCCATTAAGTGATTTCTCTCAGGTTAAGCATGAGTTCTTCCAATGAATATTTACTGCATTGTCTGGGTGTGCATTTTCACTTTTAATTCATACCCTGTGGACAGGGATAATTATCATCCCTCTTGTAGAGATAAGACAATCGTGGCTCTACAAGGTGAAGTCACTTCTCCCAAGTCACACGGCTTAGTGAGCAGTGACAGGATTTGAACCCAGGTCTGCCCAGAGCCTGGATCCTTGACCACTCTACTACGAGCCCATGTGTCATGTCTCATTTCTTCTGACTTGCTTGCCAAGAGCATGGCTCTCCCATAACTCATTGCACTCTGCCCTTGTCACCAGGGCCTCTGCTAGGAAACAGGTCTGGAGCAAGTGGCCAGACCCTGTACACCTGGGAGTGCTGGGAATGTCACCTTCCAGGGCTCTTCCTGCCTCTCAGAGCCCTAAAAGCTGTAGTGGGAAGGAGCGGGGTGAGCAGAGACATCTGGACAAAGGACAACTGAAGGAGGAGAGGAGAAGGAGTGGGGGGAGGGTTCCCGAAGGCTCTGCCTTCCTGGCTCAGGCACAATGCAAATGGACTGGACCCGTGGTTCTCTTGCACTCACACATTGAGGGAACCAATGAATTGGGTCTCTGTCCTGGGTGACAGGGCTGTAGGAATGACTTCTTGGGCCTCTCCACCCCAGGGCTCCCAGCCCGGATACGCATGTACAATCTACAGCACGCCAACATGCTCCGGGGCTTGGGGAGCCATCGACTACACATCCTCTTCCCTCTGGACTGTGGGGTTCCTGACGACTTGAGTGTGGCCGACCCCAACATTCGCTTCCTATATGAGCTGCCGAAGCAAAGTGCTGACCGTGCTGGCATCAAGGGCCGGGTTTACACCAACAGTGTCTATGAGCTTCTGGAAAATGGGCAACCGGTGAGTGTTCAGGGAGAAGGGTGCTGCTAATGAGAAATCCAGCCCAGAGCACCAGAATTCTGACCCTGGGCCAAGCACTGATACAAATCCGTTGCCCTCCTCTGAGCCTTCATTTCCCAAGTTGGTCCCAGGGCTGGGCAGGATTTGGCTCTAAAGGACGATAGCAACCAATAACAGTAATCGAGCCCTTAGTGCATACCAGATGCCAGTCATCTGACCACCTCATCTAACCCTCGCTACCACCTGCGGGGTGAGGACTGTTATGAGCCCTACCTCACAGATGAGGAAACCGAGACTCAAAGAACCAGCAAGAAACAGGATGATTTCAACCTGACAAACCACGTACTTGACCATAAAGTTGCCCTAAACGAAGGTGTGAGAATGTATGTAAGATCTCAGATAGGTTGGAGGAAGCCCAGACCAGGCTTGAACCCAGAGTCCAGCCCCCACATTTGATTTCCCACTGGAGCCGTGGACAGCAGAGTGACTCAGTAAGCCTTTCCCCAGGATCGAGAAGGAGGATCTGTGGAGGGTAAATTTAGCACAGTCGTGGTCCTGATTTTAGGAGCAAAGGCCACCAGACTCCATGGATCCCATCAGGGATGCCTCTTCCCAGAACTCCATCTCTACAGGCAGAGGGAGTGGGGCCCCAGCAGTGGCACCAGGGTCCAGAGTCTGTCTGTCTGGGCCCTGTTTGAGTCTTGCCCCCATCTCACCTCTTCTAGGTGGGCATTTGTGTCCTGGAGTATGCCACCCCCTTGCAGACCCTTTTCGCCATGTCACAGGATGGCCGAGCTGGCTTTAGCCGGGAGGATCGGCTTGAGCAGGCCAAACTCTTCTGCCGGATACTTGAAGACATCCTGGCAGATGCCCCTGAATCACAGAACAACTGCCGCCTTATCGTCTACCAGGGTGAGGGCTTGACAGGCTACCGGGTGGGAAGAAAAGAGGTGTCCTGAGGGGTTAGAAGTACCTAGAGTGGCACCATGCCCTGGGTCTTCCCAAGCGGTCAAGGCATCCAAGCCTTGCTCCTTCCTGCCCGGGGAAAAGTCCTACCTCTCCATTTAGGGCACTCAGTTGCTTTCTGAGTATCTGGCTACGGGTCCTGGGTGGAGTGTGAAGAGATGGGCTCCAGGAGCCCCTGACTTCATCTAGGAATGCTAGAAGAAGCAGAAGAGCCCCAGCCCCAGGACACAGAGATCGGGGCTACTGGTCTCTGCTCTCTCTGAGCCCCATTTCTAGGATTGGGAAGGTGGAATTCTGTTATCTCTAAAACCACTTCTAGCTCCAGAATTCCAGGGAACACTAGCCCCAGGGCCAGGGGTGGGGAAGAACACAGAGAGGTGAGGGAGAGGAAGGGTTGGAGGATCTGCCCCTGAAAGCCTCAGGGCATGTTCAAGTGAGAACATGAGAGGTCCTCTCCACACTCCTCACCCACCTTCCCCATCCTTGTTCCAGAACCTGCAGAGGGAAGCAGCTTCTCCCTGTCACAGGAGATTCTCCGGCACTTGCGGCAGGAGGAAAAGGAGGTCACTATGGGTGGCCCGGACACCTCGATTGCACCCAATTCCTCCACGCTGTCCCAGGAGCCCAAGCTCCTCATCAGTGGCTTGGAACAGCCTCTCCCACTCCGCACGGATTTATTCTGATGCTCAGGGCTCGCTGGCCTGAAATCCCAGTGCTCCCCAAGACTCTGGATCCCCGAGACTGTGGATTGAAGGGCTTTCTTCAGCAGCTGAATGCCCAGCAGAACCACTTCCTCCCACAGGGAGCCTCTCAGAGAAGGTCCCTGAACTTAACATTTCAAGACGAATCCTATGACTTTGGGCAAGTTGTTTTACCTCTCTGAACCTCAGTGTCCTCATCTGTGAAATGGGATTATAATCACTGTCCTACCTATCTTGCAGGGTTGTTGTGAGGATTATGATTGTATGGAACATTTTTGTAAACTCTAAATGCCAGATAAATTTAAGGGATGTGTCAGGTGTCTTTCACTGGACCTCCAGACTGACTCTCTAGCCCTCTCTCCCTCCTCTGTCCTGGGATGGCATCGACAGGCTCCCTTGCTCTCTGAATTCTGGTCATGTTCAGTCCATGGGAAGCCCCAGTAGGAGAACAGAGGGAAAGGGAGGGGGGCGAAGAATAACTATTCTCCCAGATTCCTCCCTGTAGCACCAAGGTCACTGTGGGCTCTCTGCATCTCTAACCTAAAGCCATGCTTCTGCCATGCTCTTGGTAACCCTGTCTCTCCCCAGGTTCCATTATCTGCCCCTTCCCTGTGCTGCTCAGACCTAGCGATGGTCCTGGCTTCCTGCTAACATCCCTTCTGGAGCACTCACTCTTCACTTATAGTCTCCTTATACCTGCCCTTTCTGAACAGCCCCCTTTCTTTAAAAAAAAAAATTTTTTTTTTCTTTAGAGAGTACATACAAGGGTGTACAGGGGGAGGGTGGGTGGGGAGGGGCAGAAGGAGACAGCAAGAGAGATTCTCAAGGAGCTCCACGCCCAGCACAGAACCTGATGTGGGGCTCAATCTCACAACACTAGGATCATGACCTGAGCTGAAATCAAGAGTCAGACGCTCAACCGACCAGACACCTGTAAACAGCCCCCTTTTCAGCACTCCTCAGATGACCTATCTGAGTGTGCCATCTTTCTCCGGCTGGACTCTGACTCACACAAGCAATCTGAAATGTCCAAATCCACTTGCACAGACGTACTTCCACTTCCTTAGACCCCCTAAACCCCTCCTTATTCTCGGACAGGGCAGTGTGGTGGTGAGCATGCATTCACTGCGGACAGAGCCCAGGAGTCAGGCTGGGGGCAGAGAGTGTAGCATGCCCCATGGGCCTTTGTCTCTAGTGAGAGGCTGGGGAATACGGAGCAGCCTGAGCAGGCACACCGATGGCATGAAGGGCACACAGCCACATCCGGGGCAAGGGACTACTCGAAGGACCAGGGGCCACTGGATGAATGTGCCCGGATGATAGAGCCTGCAAACAGATAAGGAGGAAGGGGAGAAGAGGGTTTGTGTGAGGAGATAGGATATACTCTGGGAGACCTCGGACAATACACCCAGGCATCTGCTGTGTCTTATGCCATGCCATCACTGTTAGAACTGAGCCATTACAATGCTGTAGTGGCAAACCTCCCCTATCAGGGAGGGCAGGCATCCCATTTCTACCAGTTCCTTCTGTTTTACCCATGACTTGTTCCCTACTTCCCACTCTGGTTTGATTTTGTTTCACTTTGTTTTAAAATTTTTTAAGTAACCTCCATACCCAACGTGTGTCTAGACTCACAACCCCGAGATCAAGAGTTGGACGCTCTATTGACTGAGCTAGCTAGGCGCCCCTCACCTCTGGTTTTTTTGTTGTTGTTGTTGTTGTTGTTGTTTTATCACAAATGCTCAACACAAATTTCTGTGTACAGCATCATTATGGAGATGGGCTCAACAGACAGACACACATTTGCCAGAAGGAACCAACTGTTCCCAAGGATTTCAGAGCCTAAGGAGGAAAGGAGGACACAATCTCTTCTTCCCAGCAGTCCCAGCCATCCTGCCCCCAAAGCCCGAGACTCCTCCAACCTTACATCAATCATTCCTGTGCCTAGAAATCAGGGGAGAATCAAGGGCCTTTCCCAAATGACCTGCCTCCACCCATCTAGCCCCCAACTTGGTGCTTAGGCTGGAGAGTCTGACAGTTCAGGTTCAAATCCTGACTTCACCACTTGGCACCTGTGTCCACCTGGGCATCTGGATATCCTCCACTGTAACACTGGGAGAACAGGGGCTCTTTCTCCCAAAGTTGTTATGCGGAGTGAACGCTAGGCTATCCACAGGTCCACGGGTGAGTCGGGTGCCCAGTGTACAGCTGGACCACAAAGGAGGCAGGCCAGTCCTCAGTGCACATTACGATCTCCACCTCTGTTCCTCTGCATTGTCTGCCATCCTCACCTTCCTGACGGCCAGGGTCTCACCAAGGCCAGTACCAGGATGCATCTGCTGTCCTCAGGCATTCCCCAGTGTAAAGAACCCAGATGCCCCTCCATAAACGCCTCTCTGCATGTTCTCAATCGCACAACACTGAGGTACAGTTGGGTCAGGGACAGGGTGCCTTTTGGAGAGGCACCTGGAGGCTCAGCACTGCCTTCCCCCATCTTATCAACCTCCACGCCCACCATCCCCCGCAAATCCCTCTCCTCACTCCTTCTTTCCCTTAGACAAGCAGCATGGAGCTCCTTTTCCTTTCTTGTGTTCCCACCAACTGGAAGGTTCTGGATTTGGGACACGTCATGGGATAAGTTTTAGGCTGGTTCCAACTGGCCCATACACACAAAAAGGGACAGGTAAAGAGAGCCCTTGAATTCCCTCCATCCCTTCCTGGGAAGACAAGAAAAAGTCTTGCCCCAACATAGTAGGAGGCATTCAAAAGCCATGTAGGGAGATATAATTGGTGCTTGGGGCTTTACAAGGGCCTTGGAAGTTGTTGAGGAGGGTTAGGCCCCAGGAGCCAAAGGGTTATCTTCTGATAAGTGAAGGGCAACAGATTTTCCTTCTTTTCCTGAGTACCAGAGAAGGCATACCTGTAGGTTCTTTGCCTCAGCTCTCCCTGACTAGCCCTCACAGGACCTGGGGGAACTGGGGGCAGGACCTCTACAGCGAGACTCTGAGATTCCCCGCACAGGGGTGGGATGGGTGGGGGAATCTTGCAAGCTGAACTCATGCCGACAGCAAAAGCAAAGGAGATTAGGGATGAGAGGAGGAGGTATAAACTTGGTAAAGGAGGGTCAAGGATCTGATGGTCCCTGAGAAGCAGGGAATAGCTTTGTGAGGGCAGCTTTGGGCCCTGGTAATGCTCACAGGAGCATGTTTCCAGGCAAAGCCCTCAAGCTTCTTTTATTTCTCCTGTCCGCATCAGCACTTTCTCTATAAATATTCTGCCGAGAGAGCAGCTCCAGCTGAGTCCATGTGTGCATTTCCAAAGCTATGATGTCCAGACCCCAAGTTGCTTTTGCCCTAATTCTCTGTCCAGTTTCTTGCTGTGAGCCAGGTCAGTCCAAATATTCAAAGTGTCCCTCCTACAGACATGTGACTTCATCAACGCTGAGTCTAGGCCCATCTGGTACAGGGCAGGAGCCAGGGACAGGAGGTTCCTGCCAGGTGTCTCCAGGAGCGTCCTGGGGGCCCAGCACTCGCCAGTGGATGAGGTAGATGCCGCCTTCTGGCTTTGGGGCTGGTGGCTCTGCAGGGAGAGTAGCACGGCCCTGGTGTAGTCTTGGCCCAAAGTGGACTGCCACCACTATACAGACAGCCAGCAGGACAAAAGCAGCAACAATGATGGTGAGCAGGGGTAGCCCATCCCCTCTCGGTGGTTCCCAGGTCCCACCTGGCACCTCTGGGAGTTGCCTTTGGGGCTCCTGCCCTGAGCCGTTCACAGCTGCAGAAGGCCAGGGACGTTGGCCAGCCTGGTAGGGGAGTGGCAGAGAGAAAAAGGGTGATATGGGCCTGTGCACACGGAAAAAGAGCCAAATGGAAAGACAGACACCCAAAGGGAACTGAGAGACAGAGAGCATTAGGGAGAGAGAAACACAAACAAAGAAAGGGAGTGAAGACATGGAGAGACAAGGAAACATACAGATAAACACATGCATAGCAATAAACCCCACAACTCCCCCCACAAAAAAACCCGCATGTAGGAAGAGAGAGAATCAAAGAAAAATACAGGTGCGTGGTGAGGGGGATACAGAGAGAAAGAAGAAAACACAAAGCCAAGAAGATAAAGAAAGACAGATAAAGAACCAGGAATGAAATAGATGTAGAGAGACAGAGAAAGAGAAAAGGGAGACAAAGTCATTCAGAAAGGGATGGAGAGGGCTTCCTTACAGTCTGGCATGCAGAATGTGGCCCCCCACATCCGTCCCCTCCCACTGATCTGTCTATCCAGGCCTCCAGTAAAATTCCAATAGGTTATATGTCCTAGGTCAGGAATCTGAGCCCACGAGGGACTGCTGTCCCATGGCCCGGCCTGCGGGCAGTGAGCAGCCGTTCTTCAAGTCCTGGGAGAAGGGAGTCTTTGTGTTGAGCATCTTAGGTTTCCACCACCCTCAACTCACACAGAAGGCAGAGGGGTGGTACCTTGGGGGAGGGAGAAAGGAAAATGAGGCAGGAACCCCCAAAGCTGGGGGTGAAGCAAAGGGGATACCTCATCCCATAATATAGGATCTTCTTAGGGGTCTCAGATCTGGACCTGGAAGGGAGGGGATGCCCAGTGTGGATTCCTGGCTGCATTGAGGAGAACCCTGCATTGAGGAGAGCCTCTGCCCCTCTCAAGGTCCCAGCCAGAAGCTGGGGGTAATGTCTGTCTGTCTCGGCTCTGCTAACTGTTGAGTAGAGGTGGGCTGGATTACCATGAAGATAGCAAATCTCCAAATGATAAATGCCAGAGCCAGCTGATGAAGTTATCACAGGCTCAAGAAAACTTCTCTCCCTAGCCTCCCTCCCTGTCCCCCCTGGACCATCAGGGCCCTCCCCACCCCCCCAACACGGGGGTGGAGCCTCTCCCCTAAACCTGGAGCCATCAGCCTGGCCCTCCCCCAAGAGAGGGCAATTGGGGTCCAGGGAAGGCTATCGAGAACACTCTCTCTTTAGTTTCTCAGTCACACCGTCATCCTCAACACTGTCCCTTTGCATGTAGGAAGCCCAATACCAACCCAGTTAAAAGTCTGAGGCTATCTGGGGTCCAGGCCACAGAGCTCCCTGCACAGGGGAGGGAGGGGGAAAGCAGCTCCAGATGTACAGGGGAAAAAGGGAAGTTCAGGCTGGGGAAAGGGCTGGGGTCCCTGCAGGGAGACAGGGAGATGAGCAGCTTAGCTGGAGGGGTTGAGCCCAAAGTCTACCTGGTGCATTGTCCGCCTGATGCAAGGCTCCTCGGGGACTGGCGGCCAGCCCTGCGAAGAAGAGCCTGCTGCCCCAGCTTGTCCCCTACCCCGAGCTGCCACGTCTATGGGGCTCCCACACCCTCTGCACACATACTCTCCTGCGCTTTCACTTCCGCGAATACTGGGACTCCCCAGGGCCCAGCCCTTCCTTAACTGTGATCTGACCTTGATCTTGGCACCTCCTTTCATGCTCCCTGCTAGCTTTAGCAGCCTGGGTCTGCCTGCCCACCCCTCCTCCAGCAAGTCCCAGACACCTTGCCAGCACCCCCACCCCATCCTGCTCCCCACGGTGACATCCCCCTCCCTACCTCGACTAATTTCCTGACAATACTGTTTCTTCGATTTTTTTTTTAAAGATTTTATTTATTTTCAGAGAGAGAGAGGGAGAGAGAGCGAGCACAGGCAGACAGAATGGCAGGCAGAGGCAGAGGGAGAAGCAGGCTCCCTGCAGAGCAAGGAGCCTGCAGATCATGACCTGAGCCAAAGGCAGCTGCTTAACCAACTGAGCCACCCAGGCTTCCCTCTTCGATTCTTTTTTTAAATGCAATATCTCAAACACACTGGAAGTAAACTATAATATACTAAATCCCTTGGTCCAACCACCAGCTCTGTCCATCTTAACAGTTTGTCATGTTTATTTCAAAATTTTTTAAGAACCAAAATATTGCAAATAAAAAAGAAGCCCCACTTCTTGACCTCTCCCCTCCTTCTTACCCCATGGGTAACCATGTTGTTGAATTTGATGTTTATTATTGCTGTGCAAGGTATTTCTTTTTTCTCATTGGACTTTTTCTTCTTTGGTTTTTACAAATATGAATTCTACACGTCTCTTTGCATCTGTCTGAATGTAACTTCATTCTGAGAATGTGTGGGCTTCAATGTGTCCAAGTCATGAAGAGTGCCCACCAGGGGCATCTGGCAGATTCTGTCCATATAGCAAGCGACTCTTGACCTCGGGGTTGTAGCCCCACGTTGGGTGTAGAGATTACTTAAAAATAAAGCCTTTTTTAAAAAGTGTCCATCTGGAGAGTTCATAAAGGGTAATTTTTTACCTCAACTAACTCCACCCTTCATTCTGTCCCTTGCTGTGCTTGTACCGCCCTCCATTCCAGTCTGAAGACCAGGAGACCCCTGGGAATTCCCTTCACCCAGTAGTTTGATCTCAGGAGGCAAGATGGTGCCTCCTGATTCCTTGTCCTTCAGCCAAGCTGTTCCACACTCCGACATTCAGAGACCTCAGATCTGCCAGCTCACTGAACCCGAGGTCACTGGGCCGCTGGCCTGACCCGGCAACTGAGTGAGACAAGTGGTTGGCTGACCTTGAAGCCAGCTAGGAGGCTAACTCCCTACTGGTGCCTCCAAGGCTCTGGATGTCCCATATGGGTTCATTTAGCCTTCAGCCAGAGGGAATATGGGCTCTGTCACAGGCCAGAGCTTCAGCCTCTGCTCTTTGGTTCCTGCCCCCTTAAGACACATGTCCCATTGCTCCCATAGGCACCACCACTGAGGCTCTAGTCCCTGAGTCAAAAAGCCCAATTCCTGATCCTGCTGAGGGCTCATCTCCCCTTTCCCTCCCTCATCAGTCTTGGCTCTACTTCCTAAAAGGCCTGAGAAAGGATAAGGGGGAGCTTTTGGGACTAGACCATTGTTTCAGCCTTCCTTAACTTGTCCATCACTAAGCTCAGTGTTGGGAGCTGCACTTCCCCCATTCCCACCATCTAAACTTTAACCATCTTTTGTGGCTTTGGTTCAAGCTCCACCTCTGCCAAGAATGTAGTCTTCAGCACACTCTACTGATGTAGCTTTCTTTCTTTTCCTTCAACCCTACACTGGTATGTTTCTTCCCTTGTTCCTGACATTTGTCACACTTTGATATACAGGTGTATGGGGGCCCTTTTTTCCTCCTAGCCTCTGAGCTCCATCAGGGCTTCCTGTCTTTGTCCCAGAGTCCATCACAGTGCCTGGTACTACACAGCAGGTACTGGACAAAGGTTGCTGAATAGAATTGGAAACTGGAAGCATCCTCCCACCCCCATCCTGTCGTGAGTCCTGGAGTTTTGTAAACCGTTACCTTGCACCTATGGGGATGGCAGTTCTCAGCCACGACAGGTGTTCAGTGACTTACTCCCTCTGTTTCTTTTTGGCTTTGTGTTGTAATGGAACCTCTCAGGTTCAGGTTCTAAAATGATCAAGAATCTGCTCTTATTTCAGAGAAGAAAAGTCCTGGCTCTCAACATTTGAGCACTGGAACCACAAATAGAAAGACTCTGGGGTCCTCCCCACCGTCACCTCTCCGGGCAGGAGAACCCTGACCCAGTTTCGTACACTGGGGTCATTTCTCTTTTCCAGCTCCCCGGTGGAGGCGGAAGTGGCCTTGTTGCCTAGGGGAAGCAAGGAGCAGCCCTTCCTCCCTCCTGTCCTCACTGAAGGAAGCCATGGTTAGGAGTCTGCTGCTGAAGCTGAAGGAGAGGGAATTGTGTGGATGTTCTGAGCAAGCCAGCAGAAGGTTGCCAGGATAGGGGACATCCCTAACCTGGCTGCCTTTTGGGGTTCATCTTAAGTTCTGCATCACTGGAAGCAGGCCGAGAGCAAGGGCTACCCATCTCCACCACATCCGATTTCCAGTCTTCTTATTAAAAGCTATAGTTCTATAATGGGTGTCGGATTTCTTTGTCGGGTAATGAAAATGTTCTAAAATTGGTCATGGTGCTGGTTGCACAAGTCTCTGAATAATATTAAAAGCCACAGAACTGTACAGTTTAAATGGGTAAATTGTACAGTATGCGTCTTAGGGTGGTCAGGTTGCTATACCAAAATACCATACACTGGGTGGCTTATAAACAACAGAAATCTATTTCCCACAGTTCTGGAGGCTGGGAGGTTCGAGATCAAGATGACAGCAGATTTAGTGTCCATCAAGATCCCACTTCCTGGGGCGCCTGGGTGGCTCAGTGGGTTAAGCCGCTGCCTTCGGCTCAGGTCATGATCTCAGGGTCCTGGGATCGAGTCCCACATCGGGCTCTCTGCTCAGCGGGGAGCCTGCTTCCCTCTCTCTCTCTCTGCCTGCCTCTCCATCTACTTGTGATTTCTCTCTGTCAAATAAATAAATAAAATCTTTAAAAAAAAAAAAAAAAGATCCCACTTCCTGACTCATAGATGGTGCCTTCTCACTGTGTCCTCTTGAGGCTCAGAGGGACAAGCTAGCTCTCTAGAGTCTCTTTTATAAGGGCACGCTTCCTGTTCAGGAAGGCTCCACCCTTATGACCTAATCGTCTCCCAAAGGCCCCACCTCTTAATACCATCACCTTGGAAGTTAGGATTTTAATATGAATTTTGAGGGGACACAAACCTTCAGCCTTTAGCAGCATGTGAATTATATCTCAATAAAGCTCTTAAAAAAAAAAAAAAACAACACAATAGGGACACCTGGGTGGCTCAGTCAGTTAAAGCCTCTGCCTTCAGCTCAGGTCATGATCTCAGGGTCCTACGGTCGAGCCCCGCATCAGGCTCTCTGCTCAGCAGGGAGCCTGCTTCTCCCTCTCTCTCTGACTGCCTCTCTGACTACTTGTAATCTCTGTCTGTCAAATAAATAAATAAAATCTTAAAAAAACACACACACACAATAGGGGCACCTGTGGTTCACTCTCTCTCTGTGTCTTTCTGTCTCTCAAATAAATAGAATCTTTAAAAAGTAATAGAAAAAGAAAATTAAAAACACAATAAAAAACTAAATATTTATTAGAATGGCTAAAACGAAGCCTGTAGCTGTCTACAGCAGTATCTGTAATAAAAAGAAAAACCAGAAGCACCTTAAACGTTTAAAAACAGGGAAGTGGTTAAACAGACCACAAAACAGTAAATACATTGCCATTAAAAATGATCACAATGAGGGGTACCTGGGTGGCTCAGTGGGTTGAGCATCTGACTCTTGGTTTTGGCTCAGGTCATGATCTTGGGGTCATGGGATCCAGCTCTGCACTCAGCGTGAAGTCAGCCAGTCTCTCTCCCTCCCTCCTCCCACCACTCCCCCGACATGCATACTCTCTCTCTAAAATAAATAGATAAATAAAATGTGAAAAAAAATACAATTGTGATGAAGACTGTGAGCCAGCAGGAAATGCTTATGATTTGAAAATAAAGGGAAAGCTCTTCCTTCTCTTGTTTTCCCTTTACTTCTGGAATAATCCAGTCCCAAAGGTGAGGCAGAACAAGTGAGGCAACGTGCCCGTGGAGGTGGGAGGTAGTCACAGAGAAGGGTGTTAGAGCCCCGGAGGCATAGGAAGGGCCCAGAGTGAAGGGTCAAAGCCTGAGTAGAAGGTATCCTTGAAGGGAGGGTGGCGCTGAGATGGGAGGTTAGTTACAAGGCGAGTGATCGAATAAACTCGGGGAGAGCCAGATTTAAGAGAAGGGCCTTGGAGGGGTGCCTGGGTAGTTCAGATGGTTAAGCCTCCAACCCTTGATTTTTGTCTCAGGTCATGATCTCAGGGTCATAGGATCGAGCCCTGCATGGGGCGCTATGGCTCAGCACAAAGTCTGTTTGTCCCTCTCCCTCTGCTCCTCTACCCACCCCCCACTCTCTAAAATATATAAATAAAGGGTTTTTTTTTTTAAGATTTTATTTATTTATTTTGACAGACAGAGATCACAAGTAGGCAGAGAGGCAGGCAGGGAGTGGGGGGGGGAGCAGGCCCCCCGCTGAGCAGAGAACCTGATGTGGGGCTCCATCCCAGGACCCTGAGATCATGACCTGAGCCAAAGGCAGAGGCTTAACCCACTGAGCCCCCCAGGCACCCAGGTTTTTAAAAATCTTAAAAGAGAGAGAGAGAGGCCTTAGAGAGGCTACCCCTGAGTAGCACTGAGCACACCTACTGACTGGATCTCAGTTTCTAAATACCATTTATAACTAGGGCTCCTTGGAGAAATAGCCAGTGCCAAGGTTGGGCACAGGATGAACATGGAACATCTTGTTATTCCAGAAAGTAAGAAAGTGCTCAAAGAATGATGGAACCATGTCAACCAGATCCCCAATGACCTAAATGGGGACAATTTGTGCATCAAAATAATAACGATTGTAATATGTAGTATTTACATAATTACAAAGGTGAAAAGAGGAACTTTAAAGTGGGAGAAAGCTAGCCATAGTGCCTGAATGGTAACCCCACAAAAATACATCGTTATCTTAGTCCCCAGAACCTGGGAATACTACCTCCCATGGAAAAACAGTCTTCGCAGATGTAACTAAGTTAAGGATTTGGGATGAGGAGGTCATTCAGGATTATCCAGATGGTCATGAGATTCAATGACAAGTGTCTTTATAAGAGGCACACAAAGGAGAAGGTGATGTGAAGATGGAGGCAGAGACTGAAGTGATGTGGCTACAAGCCAAGGAATGTCTAACAGCTGCTGGAAGCTGGAAGAGGCAAGGAACAGATACTTCCCTAGAGCCTTGGGAGGGAATGCAGCTCCATTAACATGAAGAACTATTCAGAACAACCAGAGGGGCACCTGGCTGGCTCCATCAGGGGAGCAAGCGACTCTTGATCTCAGGCTTCTGAGATGGAGACCCACATTGGTGGTAGAAATTACTTAAAAATAAAACCTTAAAAAGAAGAAGGACAATGTTTGTAAGGCCTCCATGAAAGGTGCTGGGCATCCCATCTGCATGGGGAGCCCCGAGGAGGGAGAGGAAAGGGAAGCATTCAACGTCTCCTGAGCATGGGTGGCTGGTGGGCTGAGCTTCAAGATTCAGTCATGGGCGACGGGGACCTGGTCTGAAAGAGTACAGGGACGGACTGGAGTTCGACTCCAGGAAAACCTCCAAAAGCCTCCAGACTGTGTGTGGAGGGACCTGATGGCCCCTCAGAGGGGAAGAGAGGGGGCCTGGAGCCTCTCGGCCATCACTGATCTTTGTCGAAAGGCCCTGGAGGACAGACACCACAGTGGCTCTAGCCCAGGCCAGGCAGAGCTCCGGGCATGGTCACGGCTGCTCCAGCCTTACATCCTCATCTGGGCCTGCTGGGCTGAGCAGGGCCCCTGGAGCCAGGCCCAATCTGTTTCCTTCTATTCTTTGACAGGAAGCTCCTGGAGAGCCAGCCCCCACCCGACACCCCGCCCCAGCACTCCCTCTCTCTTCTCCACTATGGACAGAGCCATCGTGGAGCAGCTGCCTGGCCGCCACAGACCCCGCTGACATGGGCACCGTCAGAGCCACACAGCTGTGCTGGGCCATCCTCGGCATCCTCCTACTCCAAGGTAAGAGGCACTCGCCCCTCCGCTCCAGCAGCCCCTCTCCAGCCGCTGGCAGTCCTGGGCACCTGTCCATCCTTCACCACGGACCGACCGAGGCACATGCTCTCCATCCAGGCCCATGCCCCAGGGAAATTCCAGAGCTTTCTCATGAAGGGAACCAGTTGAATTGGCGGCTTGTGGCGGGGGAGGGGGGGGTGGGGGGTGGGGGGGGGTGGTCAGTACCGAGCAAACGCAAAGTCGAGGTATGGTGAAACCCTTTTGTGAGAAAATTTCCAGGATGAACTGGGGCACCCACAGAGGCTGGTCTCCTGAAATGTGGGGAAGCGACTCTCTTGGTGTGAGACTGAGGCCAGAAAGCTCCTTCCAGGGTGTTCTAGCATACAATTGTCTGCATTTTGGGCTTTACAGGTGATCCTTACTCTTTTTCATATAAGAAGTAACAACATGGGCATTCCAAATGTTGACTTGAAGCTCAAATCACAGCAAGAGGGACTCAGGTTAGATACAAAGAACTATTTACCAGAGAGGATGTACACAGCATCCTCGCCCAGTGGTGGCCTGGGTGAGAAAATAGCCAGAGGAGATGACTGGAAACAACACCTTGAGACTGCCTTCTGCTAGCCCATGAGGGGTGAAGCAGCTCAGAAGGGGTCCCCTAATTAGGGAGCAGTTGCTGGGAACCATGAGAAATCCAGGAGATTCTGACTCACAGGGTAGCGACTTCCCTTTGGTCATCCCTTCCCCACCCCCACCTCACTCTCCAGCCGTCCTCTGTTGCAGACTTATGAGCCTGTTCTCAGAGCAGCAGAAAAGAGTGCAAAAAAGTGCAAAGTGCTTGGACGGGGAGAGAGGATGGCTCTCCCCTGGTAGGGGGTGGGAAGCCTGAGTTCCAGTATTCCCTCCCCTGAAGAGGTCAGATTTTTCTCTAGAAGCCCATGGGCTTGGAGTAAGACTGATTGCTCCCCCACCCCCAGCCCCACATCCCCAGAGGACAGAGTCACACATTTGGTCTGGGGCTGCAGGACTAAACTCTTGTAGAAACCATAGAAGTGGCAGAGGAGGAGATTAAACGGCTAGACTCCTGAGGAGGCAGTGCCCCAGGAAGTGGGAGGGCTCAAAACATCCTGTGTAAACTCTACATAAGCCATGCTCACCCCTTGAATTACCTCATCTCTCATCTCAAAATCTCAGTACACTTATTATTTCCCTTGAGGGAACCATTGGGAGACTAATCAGGCCCACAAGGCGACTTGACGTTGATACACAGAGACTTGGAGGGTTGGAGGGAACAGTGCAAAACTAAAAATGTCCAGTATTTATTGAGCATGGACTGTCTGTCAGACACTGGGTTAAGTGCTTTATATGAATTTTCTTATCCTCACAATCACTTATGAGGTATGAAAGTCATTTGAGTTTTAAAGAAGAGAAAACAGGCCTAGGTCAGAGAGGAAGTGGTGGAGTCTGGGCTTGAACTCACACCTGTCAGACTCCAAAAGCTACGATTTTTTGACTATTAAATTATGCTGCTGAAGAAAATAAGGGACAGGGGTGGTAGAGAGGAAGAAGGGAGAGGCTGGAAGGTCATGAAGCAGGTAGGGATTAGAGAGAAGAGATGGGAAAATCAGAAATCTCTGCGGCCCTTGGTTCTTGGGCTGTCTGTATGCCCAGTGGTCAGAGGCACCCTGGCCTGCAGAAACACGTGTCCCCAAAGTCCCTCCTCTACTCACAGAGGAATCCACTGGTGACAGAAAGTGCTGGTAGGGAGACAGGGTCAGAAGACAGAGATCAGGGTACTTGAACTTGGAATCTGTGACTCTGGAACTCCTTCCAAGCCCCTAGTTTTCCCACATCTGCGGGAAGGCAGTGTACTGTGGCCACCCACTAAAAGCTAACATTACGACCTGACAGAGATCAGACAGAACTTAAAACACGCTGGATCAGTAGCTGACGGCTGTTTTCAGGATGTGCCCTGAAAGGTGTTCTTCCAGGGTCATTTTCAGCTGGTAGAGTTCTCTCCAGCCTCAGGCACCTAGGAGAGTTAATCCCCCTCCTACGCCCACCCAAGGAGGGAGGGTACTACCAGAGACTGGTGACCTGGAAAAACACAGCCAGGCTTTGGGCAAGTTTGGGCTTGGAAACCATTAAATCCCCACCGTCCAAGTGATAGCCCCACGGAGGAAGGCAGTGGCTAAGGAAAATAAACAGACCGGCAGGCTGCCACAGGCTGGGAGGGCTCTGGCCGGCAGCCGCCTCCACTCACCCTGCCCCAGGCTTGGGACTTCCCTGCGACAGGGGGCCTGGGAGCCCAAGGGCCAGGCCAGAAGCTGCAGTCCCTGCTGAGGCAGAGAGACGGGAACCAGGCTGGGCGGGTCCACTTCCCCACGTTGTTTTCATTTCACATTGTTCACAGGTTTCAAGAATGATTTCATTGTGGAAAATGAGCAAACACAACCTGACCTTTCAGGTCCAACACACACAGGGGACGCAAAGAGGGGCACAAAAACACACATACACAGCGGCACAGAGGCCCGCAGGCATACACGTGTACAAACCAAAAAGCCAATGAGGGCTTCTGACTGGGGCCTCCTGGTAACTGGCTCCTCCCTGGCTTTGGCCAACAACGGCCGTTTCTGAAGTAGCCTCTGCCTGTGAAGGTAAAATTAGCCACGTGTTCTAGAGCTTCCTTGGCCTTTATATATACCTCAGAACTCACTTCCTGTGTGTGCTCTTCCTTCCTACTGGGTTAGGGGCAGAGAGACAGCCCAGATACCAACCCCACTCCCTAACCTCATTTTATTCACCACATTATTCTTTCCATCCCCTTCCCTTGGGGGCAGGACCAAGATGACAATATTCACAGGGAGAAATGGATGGCTCAATGGTAGGAAAGCAAGAATCTCAAGTCCTAGGTCCTTAACCAGACATCACAGGTCACTGGCCCTCTGTTCTTGGACAAATCACTGGTTTGAAATAACCTTCCCCTGACCTCCTATCAGCTTGGCTTAGAACCCACGTGGCAGGGCGCCTGGGTGGCTCAGTGGGTTAAGCCGCTGCCTTCGGCTCAGGTCATGATCTCAGGGTCCTGGGATCGAGGCCCGCATCGGGCTCTCTGCTCAGCAGGGAGCCTGCTTCCTCCTCTCTCTCTGCCTGCCTCTCTGCCTGCTTGTGATCTCTCTCTGTCAAATAAATAAATAAAATCTTTAAAAAAAAAAAAAAAAAGAACCCACGTGGCATTAAAGAGACAAAAAAGTGTTCTGGGACACTGAACTTGAGGTGGGGGTGATGGTACTATTGAGTTATGGTTTCAGAGGAAGCTAGGCCTGTGAACCAGAGCCACATCCTCCAGCCCTCTGCCAAGTGTGCCTGCCTTCCAGCACAGAAGGCTTGGAAAGACTGGGTTCTGCTGTGGGCTCAGAGCTGGGCAAGAGTCTTGCCAAGCTAGTCAAAGTGTTCTGCTCTCTCTTGCAGGCCACCACTCCCAGCCCAGGGCAATCCAGACATCTCACCCTCAGGGTAAGACCAAACACACGGGACCTACTCTAGCACTGAGGCCTGGCCACTTAGGGCAAGAGGAGCACAGATCTCAGGTGACTGGGGGTGGGGCCCGAGCTCTTAGGACATGGAAGGCTGAGCTCCTCTGGGGACTATTTCAGCTTGACCTAGGCTAATGTGCCTCAAAAGAGGAGACGGATGAATGGCTGGAGGTTGGGGGGTGGGGCAGGGAGAAAGATTAGAAAACTCCAGCTATGGGGAAGAAGACAGGGAGACAGAGCAACAGCCTCAAATGATTTGTTTCAGGAAACTTTAGCAACCCAAGTCGGACCACAGAGCCACTTTCTTCCAACATAGGTGAGTGAGTGTGGCTGCAGAAGGGCTGCTTCCTGCCCCAGCCCAGCTTCCCGCCCAAACCCCCACGCAGCCCTTTGGATCTGCTTGGAGCCCAAGGGTTCTCAGCTGGGTAAGGGAGTGTGGTATCACCCAATCTGCACCCCCCCAACCTCCTCCTTTCTCTGTCCTTGCAGGAAAGAGTCTTTCCTCAGATTCCAGCAGCCCAAGCTCTCTAGCCAGCACTAGGACCCAAGGTACTCTGAGGCTCGGATCCAGATGCCTTCTGGGGAAGGCCCAGTGAGGAAGCACACACAGTTGCTGCCCTACAGGAGAATACAGACTGGTGGGGAGCAGACAAGTAAATAGGACCTCATGTGGCCAGCTACAAAGCAGGGGGAAAGGGCTGTGATGAGCACAGCAGAACGTGCTGCAAGGGCCGAGACAGACTTGGACGTAGGCCACTTCCGACTCGGGGGCCAGGGAAGACATGCTAGAGTGAGTGACCTTGGAAGTGGAGGTCCAAGACGGAGTTAAGCAGATGAGGACTGTGGGGTGGAGGGTGGTAGGGTAGATTTCAGGCAGACAGAACCCTATAGGTAAAGGCCCAAAGTTAAAAAGAAAGGATGGCTTCTTCTGGAATTGAAAGCAGTAAAGAAAAGGAAGGTTTGGGGCTGAAGAGGGACCCTTGTACACTCTGGCTGAGGACCTGAGCAGGCCCACCCACGCTTCTTACTCCACAGCAGCTCAGGACAAGGCCTCACAGGTCCTCATGGTGACCAGTAAGCCTGTGACACCAAGCACCAGCACCGTGGACGGTCAGTCCCAGGCACAGACGTCCACAGCAGGACTTGGTGAGTACCTGGGGCTGAGGGTCAGGAGCACTGGGTCATGTCTGGTTGGGGTCCTTCTCCACCTCTTCAGGATGCTCAGGTTCTGCCCCACAAGGAGTCCTCACAGGGCCAGGAGCCACATCAGTGGCAGCTTGGTTTGGGGATGAGAGAGGTTTGGTGGGAATTAGAGACACAGCCTTGGGCCTGGTCACAATGAAGGCAAAAGGAGCCGGGACTCAGGACTGATGAAGGCATGGAGGGAAAAGGGAGAGGTAGAACCCAAAATGATGGAAAGGGAGGCAAAAAGCCTTCGGCCAGGGCTCCATGCTCTTCTGGGCAGGCTGACCTCACACGCCAGTGTGGGGCAAGAGCTGGGAGGGGACGGACACCTCCGTCGTAGCCCTGCTGTCCTGTCTGTGTTCTCAATGAAGAGCACCCTGACCCTGTCTTTCATCCTACCCCTTGGCTCTGGGATTTTTTTTATACTCACAGATTTATTTGGCAGTGCAGGGATGGATAAGGAAATGGACAGCGATCAGACCAGCAGTACAATGAGTGGAAGAGGGGGCGCCTGGCTGACTCAGCTGCTGGAGCTGTGACTCTTGATCTCAGGGCTACAAGTTCAAGCTCCATGTTGGGTGTAGAGATTACTTTAAAATAAAAGCTTAAAAAAAAAAAAAGGAGAGTCAAAGGGGAGAAGAGATGGGTGATCATACTACTTTTTAAAAAAGATTTTATTTATGTATCTGACAGAGAGAGAGACAGAAAGAGAAGTAACACAAGCAGGGGAGTGGGAGGGGGAGAAGCAGGCTTTCCACTGATCAGGGAGCCTGATGTGGGGCTTAATCTCAGGAACCCAGGATCTTGACCTGAGCTGAAGGCAGATGCTTAACAACTGAGCCATCCAGGTGCCCTGATCGTACTATTTTTTAAGAGGACCAGAAACTTGTGCCCCTTAACCAGCAGCCTGCCTTATTAAATGAGTGCCTGGGGATAAACCTCCAGTGCGCTTTTTTTCCTCTTGCTTCAACCGTTGGCAAAATACAGAGGGCTCTACCTTGCCCAGTCTGGCTCCCTATCTCTGAAGCACAAATGGGTCCCAAAGGGATGGTGGGAAGAGAGTAACAGGGGAGGCATCCTGAACTTTCCGGAGTCCCCTGCAGCTAGTAATATGAGCAACCAGCAGGGCAATCACCTTATCCCATGTTATGTTACCCAGTCCGACCTCCATCCTCACGAGATCTGGTATGAGTGGCAGGAGGAAGTCTTTTTTGTAGGGCATGGGCTCCTTCTGAGTTCTTTACCTGGGAAAGTGGGAGGGGAGCTAGCTCTCTCCTCTGGCAGGCCTCCCAGTCCCATCACTAATGCACCCATCCCCATTCCATTTCAGACACTACTCCCATATCAACCACCATGAGCCTGAGGACCAAAGAAGACTTGTCCGTCCTGCCCAGTCCCACATCAGAGACGGTGCTCACTGTGGCTGCATTTGGTAAGAGAGACAAGGTGGGGAGAGTGGCAGGAGACCCCATCCATGAACTAACTTGGACTCTGGGTCTGGAAACACAAGTGTAAATCCCACCTATTTGTTCTAGGAGGGCATGGCTGATAAAGGAGGCCCTGGTAGGAAGGAGCCTCCATGGGCCCTCCAGTCAGCAATTCTGGGCTCTGCTGGGTTCCATGTTCTTCTTGGGGGGTGAGGCAGCTGTGGAGCTCACTCTGGCCAGGGGTAGTGGGCTGAGAGCTCATTCATTCATCAGAGAAGGGGAATTCACTTTGCTCTCAGAGCCTACCTACAGAGCACTTAGCTGGGAAGGGAATTTGGACTCCTCTTGCCCCCTTTTGACCCTTCCTTTGCCTCTCCTTTACCCTGACCTTTTCCCTGCTCAGGTGTTATCAGCTTCATTGTCATCCTGGTGGTTGTGGTGATCGTCTTAGTCAGTGTGGTCAGTCTAAGGTTTAAGTGTCGGAAGAACAAAGAGTCTGAAGGTACATCCTTGCCACTCAGGGCCCCCTTTGCCCCTCTTTAATAAGAGAACAAGAGATGCATTTTGGGACTGGAGTGTAGGAAAAGCATGGCACATAAGCACCACTGATGAGATGGGAGGGTAGTCCACTTGGGTGGGCTTTGAGGGACGGGTTGGTCCTCTGAGTTATAGCATGTGATCCCCAATCTGTGCCTTTGACTATTTTACAGATCCCCAGAAGCCTGGGAGTTCGGGGATATCTGAAAGGTAAGACTGTCAGAGGTATAATGGAGGAATCATCTATCTGACCTCTCAGTCCCCCACTCCAAGAGAGAACTGAAACTTCCTGGGGTGCCTGGGTGATTCAGGCATTTGGGCATCCAGCTCTGGATTTCAGCTCAGGTCATGGTCATGAGATCAAGCCCAGTGTCAGGCTCTGCATTCAGTGTGGAGCTGACTTGAGATTCTCTCTCTCTCCCTCTCCCTCTGCCCCTCCCCCTGCTCTCTCTCTCTCTCTCTCTAACATAAATAAATGAAATATTAAAAAAAAAGAAAAAGAACTGATATTTCCTGCCTTCTACATGGATGTTCACACAAGCATGCATGGAATATTGATTGACAGCCACCACTGAGGCCAAGGCAAGGGATGGGCAGGACAGGAGTGACGCTAAAATGAAACAATCAGGAGACAGGAGATGAACTGGAACTCTTCAGCCTAAGGGCTAAGCCTCTATAACCCCCTCATGAAAAGTGTAGGAATTCAGATTCTAATATAATTCAGATTATTTTACAGATAGATAGATAGATAGATAGATTCTATATAGATAGATTCTATATCTATATATAACTATATATATAGAATACATATATTTAATATGTAATTCAGATTCTAATAATCTTTTTTTAAAGATTTTATTGATTAATTTTAGAGAAGGAAAGAGAGGAGGGGATAAGGGCAGAGGAAGAGGGAGAGAGAAACATAAGCAGACTCTGCACTAAGCGCAGAACCCAACGTGGGGCCAGATCTCGTGACCCTGAGATCACGACCTGAGCTGAAACCAACAGTCAGATGCTTAACCAACTGAGCCACCCAGGCGCCTCTCTAGATACCCCTTTAAATAAGAAAACACTTATTTAGGAACATCTTGTACATGCCAGGCACTATGGTAGATATTTTCTAATATTATCTCAAATCCTTACAGCAATTCTTCAATGCAGATATACTTCATTCTGTACATTTGAAAAAATTGAGACTTGGAGACATTGTAACTTGGTCAAGATCAAACAAGTAGCAAGTAGTAAAACTAAGATTTAGATACAAGTTTTTTGGGCTTCCAAGCACATGCCCATTTCATTAGGGCCCATCACCAAAATACAGGTTTATCGAAACAAAGGTCGAAGTTCCAACACGTGACCCCACAGTTCCCTGACCACCCCATCGCACTCCTGCTCCTCCAAGTTACAACCCATGTTCCTTTCCTACCCCTAGCTGCTCCACAGCCAATGGAGAGAAAGACAGCATCACCCTGATCTCCATGAAGAATATCAACATGAATAACAGCAAAGGATATCCCACAGCAGAGAAGGTACATTTTTCCTGGTTCCTTCCTCCCTTCTCTCTCCTTCTCTTACCTTCAGGTTCTAGTTCCTTAACCAGAAGAGAGATACATTCTAAGATGCAGGCCTGCTCTCCTTTTCCCTAGCCCACCACTCCTGAGAAGTTCACGCTTTCTCACGATGTATTTATTTTGCAGGTTCTTTAGAAGCAATGTCGGGTCCCCATGGGTCCAAGGATGATCAAGCTGCCCCGTGACTATAAAGAGGAAGGTGATGGGAGTACTAGAGGCATGAATCACATATAAATTATTTTATTATTTCACACTTACTCCAAGATCTAAAGGACACCAGCACTCCTCCGGATCTAGGAGTAAGCTGCCAGGATGAGAGACTCTTTCCCATATGGGCAGCCACTCTGGAAATACAGCCTGCTCCTCCCACCCACTCACCGTCAAAGGAAGGGGGAGTCTGGAGGGCAAGGGCAAGGGCAAGGAAAATGACAAAGTGGAGAGGCCCTTGCTACTTTGCATTAAAATTATTTTCTGGCCAACAGTCTAATTTATTTTAAGGTCTGTGCTCTCATGCAGGTTTATTAATGGTGCTCTAGCAGCTGTGATATCTCCTTTCCTGGACAAGCACAGATCCAAGCTTCTGCCCCTGTAGAGAGCTCTCTGAGCAACCTGTGAGGTAGACTGAACATTCTGTCAGGTCTGCCTCAGTTCCTCTGGATTATTAAGGAGGAATGAGGTCCTGAGGGACTAATTACTTCAAGAGAGGAGAGAGAAAGGGAGCTGTAAACTCTCTAGGTGCACACACCTACAGAACCTAGAGAATGAGAACATGAGAGGCATAATGCATTCTGACTAGGGAAGCCCAGTGGGGAGAGCTGAGTAATAGGAGGGCAGATGTCCTCTGCCTGCCCCAGGGCAGACATGCCTCACTTTGGTCCTAGCTATGGGAATAACACTGGGGAGGTCTGGAACAGGGATACGTTTGTGACTTCATAAGCCAAAACCCACCCCCTTTACCCTGTACAGCTATAATCTTTGTGTCCTAGAAAGTGAATAAAGGATGACAAACCCTCTAAAGTCTTTTAAAGGGAAGGAGGAAAAGCAGTTACCAATTTTCTTAGAACTCTCCACCGTGAAACTGGTTTGGAAATTAATTTTGGCTGGGGGACATTCAGTGAGAGAGTCACCTGCATGTGTCTACACAGAGCGGTTAATTTTATAAATACATGCTAGTTGGCAGTCCAGATTACAAGATTACCCATTCTGAACAATGTGCGACAATACGCCATTTGCTTCTGGATCTAGACGCTGTGAGGTGAGATGAGAGAGAAAGCCTGGAAAAAGCTTCACCCTCTCTGTTCTGTTGCAACTATTTAAGCAGACTGAAGAAACCTACTGGGTTCTAACATCTTCTAGGACAAGGCTTGAAATTGAGTCACTTCTATAGTTCCAGTTTGGTACATGGTGTCCAGCACATCGAAGAAGGTCATAAAAACTGGCTCTCAACGGCAGGAAATGTGGTCACAGGCTGAACTTTGCAGCTGGGCAAAATCACTCCCCAGCTCCCAGACTGTTTTCTTACTTTTAAAGCAAGGTGGCTGGACTACTTGGCTTTCATTACCTTTTCTGGTCCTTTTTTTTTTTTTTAAATGATTTTATTTATTTATTTGAAAGAGAGGAGAGAATGAGAGAGAGAGAGTGGATGAGAGGTGGAAGGTGAGAGAGAGAGGCAGACCCCTTGCTGAGCAGGGGACCCGATGTGAGACTTGATCAAGGGACTCCAGGATCATGACCTGAGCTGAGGGCAGTTGCTCAACCAACTGAGCCACACAGGCGCCCCTTTTCTGGTTCTTATATTCTGTAGTTCTATAAACTTTAGATGTAAGAAAAAATGAACACCATCTTTTGAGTAGAGATCACTCTGGGTGGAAGCCAGAGACAAGTCTTAGGTAAGTCTGACAAGCCTATATTCTCCAGACTTAAGATTTCCCTGTGTCTTTTTTTTTTTCTTTTTAAAATTTATTTGACAGAGATATAGAGGGCACAAGTAGGCAGAGAGCGAGGGAGAAGGAAAAGCAGGCTTCCCACTGAGCAGGGAGCCCGATGCGGGGTTAGGTCCCAGGACCCTGGGATCATGACTAGAGCTGAAGGCAGCCACTTAACTGACTGAGCAACCCAGGTGCCCAAGATTTCCCTGTCTTAAGGGACGAATGACCCTTATCTGGCCCTTGGTAGGCACTTGGTAGGTAAAGTGGAAGAGCAAATGTGGAGACACGTGGGAAGCAAAAGTACTAGTTGGCAATCGCAGCAGACAATGTGGAGTATCACCACCCAGGTCCCACTTCAAGATCAACGCAAGTTTCCTCAGCTGTTAAAGAGTGCTGGCTGCTAAAATTGAAAAAAAAAGAGGAGCATTGGCTGCTGAGGGCTCACAGCTGCTTGATGACTGATTGATGGAGGTGGGATAAAGACCTCGAACTCTTGTCTCGATTTCCCCAACTCTGTCCCATCCCACTTCCCTTACCCCTCACAGCTCTTGTTCCCAGGAGCATTCACCAATAAACCTTCAGCATGCAAATATCCAAGTCTCAGAGTCTATTTCCAACCTATGACAGCAATGCTACAGCATTTTTTTAAATGCTATTTATTTATTTGAGAGAAAGAGTGCAAGCACGAGTGGGGTGGAGGGGCAGAGGGAAAGGGAGAAGCTGGATCCCAGGACCCTGGGATCATGACCTGAACCAAAGGCAAATGCTTAACCGTCTGAGCCACCCAGGTGCCCCTAAAATACTACAACATTTTAAAAAATAACTCAGATATATTTATTTAAGCCACACTGCAAAAAATGCATGACTTCCTAACCAGTTCCAGCACACACAAAAATCTATCATTGGGATAGAACTCTCCAGGTGACATAACAATGTCTACAAATACTGGATTCTGTTCGAAGTGTTCTTGTTATTCTGGCTGCCATGGGCACTTCAATCGGCTGCTAATCATACTGGACTAATTAGGTCAAAAACATGAGGTTTGCTCTAGATAACCCAGTTGATGTCTCCATTCTAAGGCCACAAGCATCCCCCTGACTCTGGACAATGTCCTGCAGATATGAGCTATTAGTCATAAGGTATTTATATGTGGGGGAAAGTGTATGAACTGGTATGACTATGAGACTGGATGGCTTTTACCCAGAAACCAACATTGCAGTTCTTCAGTAGCAATGTTGATTTTCCTGTTGTTAAATAGCTCTCTTTTGAGAAGGGGTCAAGGATGAATTCACTTAATTCTCTAGGAAACTGCATTAGAAGGAGTTCTGCTAGAGGACCCTACTATTTATGCAAATACAAAAACCCACCTCTGACAGGAAATCCAAGTGCAGCCTCTGCAGCCCCTGCAACTTCCCTGAGACAGTATCTCTTTTTCTTGATGTCTAGACAACAGGATGGTGGCCATTTACATGACAGCTTCCTCCTTATTTTAACACAGGTGGAGGGGTGGGGTAGTTACTATAGAATGTCCTTCTTTTGCTTCTTCCCCTATCTTATGGGAGGCTAACCAACAACCCAGCTCAGGCACACAGGCCCAGTTGGACAGAAGAACATTTACTGAGTACCTTTCTTCCAGGGATAGATGGGGCAGCATCTCAATCATATAGGGCACAAGGCAAACCTCAGGATGACTAACAAAAATTCACTACAGTTCAACAAATATTTCTAAAAGTAGGGAAAACTGATGGAAATCTGAGGCCAGCTCTCAGTAAAATGGTTTAGTAGATGAAGGATCATTGCAGGCCCCTTGGCCTAGAACATGCACATCATTTCCTAAAGTCAGGCTAGTACTAATCAATTCTGTTTGAATCTGTTGAAAAACATTGTGTGGCTCTGCTCAACAGTCTCCTTCTGAATTTGTAGATGTCCTTTATCACCTCTTTGAACTTCTTTCTACACCTACCTCCTTCTCCTTGAGATCCCAAGTTCTCTTCCCTTATTTCCTTCCCAGTTGCTTCCTGACCCCTCCTGCTGGTTATTTTCCCCAGGCACCTCCGTCCTGAACCTTCTGAGACCACAGCTACCTCTTTTACTGAACACAGAGACTGTGTTTCACAGTCGGGATTATTTTGTTTAGTGGTTGGTGTGCTTAACCCAAAACTGGCACAGAAGTGTTCTAAATGTTGAGGTTTGGAGTTCTAAGTTAGTCCTAGTGCTAGAGTCATAGAAATGTTCATCTAGGGCGCCTGGGTGGCTCAGTGGGTTAAGCCGCTGCCTTCGGCTCAGGTCATGATCTCAGGGTCCTGGGATCAAGTCCCACATCGGGCTCTCTGCTCAGCAGGGGCCTGCTTCCCTTCCCCTCTCTCTGCCTGCCTCTCTGCCTACTGTGATCTCTCTCTGTCAAATAAATAAACAAAATCTTAAAAAAAAAAGAAAAAGAAATGTTCATCTAGTAGTGTTAATTGAGGTCTAAATGAGCTAAAGGTTACATTTGCTGGCATATCTGACAAGGTTGCCATGCTGAGCCATTTTTTACTGACCTAGGAGGAAATGAGTCTTCTAGAAAAAAAGTGGAGAGTGAGGTTTCAGAGGACAATGAAAAAAATTGTTGAGGTCCCAGACATTTCCAAAAGTCGGCAGCTTCCTAAATCTTGTCCAGCATTCTTGAACCTCGAATTTACTCCTAAGTAGCCCCATAATTCATAGTAGCTCTTCTCAATCCAGTTTCTCCCTACAGTGCTCTAACCCGCCCTCCTTGCCATTCTCAACCAGATAGTTCTCACTTCCCAGCCCTCTGACAGCTTTGAGTACCTCCAGACCTTAGCCCTGTGCCCCTAGACCCTAAGGCATACCTCACCTTCCCTTGTCCATATTTTAAAGCAGTCTGTCCAGTTTCCCAAAACCAAATAAACTTCCTTCTTATGTTTAATCACCTAATGTATATCCCTGATCAGGTCCCTTGTCTGCAAAGCACAGGTGGCTTCTTTAGGACCCAGCCTTCTGTGAGCACATTGGCGCTCACATCCTAGGGCCCCTCCTGACTGCAGGGTAGACCTGCTAGACTGGAAGATTCTACCCTATCAATTGTGTCTCTGGCTAATCATCTCCCAATCCCACCCCCAAATGCCTAAATAGCTGCTGCTTGGTTTCACAGTTGGCATACTGATGTGGTCTTCCTGGGTAAGAGCTCAATGAATTCTAAGTAATTTTTTTGTCTTGAAATGATTGATCATTTCTCACTTTTGAAACCTGATCTTTAGCCATCCCAATTCACCTGCAGGCACAAGTCAGGACACCATGAGAATTGCTTTTTTTCTTTGTTAGGCTCCATGAAGACCTGAGTGGGAAAACGCAGGCATATTTTACTTCCTTTTTACTAATTTCATAGGGCCTTCAGAAAACAAGGGAATGGGTCATGGAAACGAGTGGGGTGGAACAGAAAAGTCTCAGACGTGCCCTCAAGTAGGATGGGATGGATGAAGAATAAAGAACAGCAAAGATAGGGACTTTAATGCCAGCTCAAACGCCTGCCCCTTTCTTCTTTATCTCTGAAGACTTGAAGTCCCTCTAACGAAGCTGTGCCAGAGTAAAGGCACGAAGAGGGCATACTCAGACTGCCCTCTAACTACATAAATCTATCTCGTTTTTCTGTTTTCTTGGTTCTTAAAGTTTTGGTTCCCAAAACCCGTCTCTCAATCTCCAGGACCTAACATACGCTTTACACAGAACGGGCATTAGCATATATTTTTAAAAGGACACCCTTGAGATGAATAGTCACACTGTGACCCTCTAAACTTAGTTCGCAAAACCTTTCCCATGCAGGATCTCATCGTGCCTCCCTGAATGCCCCTAGTGTTAGGTGAGGCCGTAGCCACTATCCCCATTCTACAGTTGAGGAAAAGTGTGGTTGGCAGTCGCCCAGCAGTCAACCAACAGCAACACACCTCCACAGACCTCGCTTCTAAGGGTCGAGCCCCAGAGGCAGCTTTAACTCTCACCGCCCCTCGCGCAGAGCCTGCCGGGAGTTGTAGTCCAATGTCCCGCAGCTCCTGTGAGTTGGACTACAATGACCAGCATGCCCCGCGCTTCTTGCCCGGTCCCTTTCAGCCTCGGGCGCTGGGGAGGCTCCGCAGACCTGCCGATTGATTGGGAACGGATATGGCAGCGACTCTAGGCAGCGGAGAGCGCTGGACCGAAGGTACCAGGTCGTTGCCGGAGGGTGGGACAGGGCAGAGTTGGGGGAGGGATGGGGCTCCTTGAGATTACTGAGGGCTGAGATCCTGGGCCTGAGGTGAAGGATGGAGGCCTATGAAGAGATGCTGAGCCTGAGTAGGTTTCCGAATTAGGTGGGAGACCGGCAGGACAGGGGCCGTGATCTGGAAATCAGGAGCGCTGGCTCAAGCTAAGGAACCGGCGAGGAGCCCAGAGTCACCCGTTTTGACTTTTTTGCCTCCGGCCCCCAGCCCCGCTCCGTCTCTGCCCTTGCGGAGCTTAGGGCCCGCGGTGCTCAGGCTCCTCCTGTGCCAGGGTGGCTGGGTCAGCAGAGTGATGCGGATTCCTGCAGTTTGCTTTCCCAGCCCCTATGCTCGCTCCTCCCAACTAGGCCACTGACTCTAGGTCTCTCTTTGGTGCTGTTCCTGCAGCCTGCACCAAGACCAATAGGCCGGTCTTTGCCATCCTGCAGTCAAGCAAAGAGTATTGATTCAATTCCTATTATGTACCCTGCATTATGCTGATCATGCAGCAGGCATCTGACAGACATGGTCCCCTGAGATCACAAAACTCTCAGTCCATTGAGGGAGTTCGACAGGTAAACAGACAATTACGAAACAGAGCCACTAAGTCCTGAGCTACACAGCAGGGTCTTAGGTTTGGGAAGCACACTGACAGCCTGGGTGTCAGAGGAGGCATCTGGAAGAAAGTGTGACATATGAAGAGAAGAAGGATGCCTTGGAGTTAGGCTGACTTAGAGGAAGAGCATTGCAAGCAGAGGGAACAGCATGTGCAAAGGCACAGAGAAAAGAGAAAGCATGGCGGATTGAAAGGCATTTGGTGTGGCTAGAGCATAGGCTGCAAAAGAGCTTGTGGTGAGAGAGGATGCTGCAGAGGCAGATGGGCCTATGATAAGAAATTTGGACAAGAAGCAGTGGGTAGGGGCACCTGGATAGCTCAGTCAGTTAAGCGGCTGTCTTCTGCTCTGGTCACGATCCCAGGGTCCTAGGATCGAGACCCGCATCAGGCTCCCTGCTTAGGGGGGAGCCTGCTTCTCCCTCTCCCTCTGCCTGCCACTCTGCTGCCTACTTGTGCTCTCTCTCCATCTCTCTATCAAATAAATAAATAAGTAAAATCTTTAAAAAAATAAAAAGAAGCAGCAGCAGTCGGTAGTCACTAGGTATTTTAGGCAGGAGAGAGACATTTCTAAAGACTTTCCCAGATCCTCCCGACAGGACCTGAGTCCTCTGCCTTCTTTGACTGGATTGCTATGGCCTTATTAACATTCTCCACGTGTTATGATGAATTGAATCTTCTCCCTTTAAACTATAACCTCATTGTGGTCAGAAGTAGGTCTTATCCATACATTTCATTGCTCCATCTAGCCAAGTGTCTTGCTCTATAACTGCTAATTTAAAAGAACCCCCCCTACTTTAAACCTTAGGTGGGAGGCATGGAAACAAAAACAACAAATTATTTTATGAGCCATGTCACTTCTGACTGTGATCACAGAAAAATAGGCTTTCCCCTGTACTGCGCTAAAGGTAGATGCCTCTTGAAAGGCAAGGTTTGGGGGCCTCTTAAGCCCCTTTTCTGGCTCTGATTCAGAATTATTTGCTGAATGACCATTGTAGATATGGTGTAAATTATTATGCTTTGCGCTTCTAGCATTATAAATTTTCATGGTTGCCTCCGTATTTACTACATTGTTTTCTCAAGGGAGATGTTCGTTCAGTTTTATGTGGATGCTTAAAAGTCAGGATGATGTCAGTAGTTTGGCCCTCACACTCTTGGCCCCAAGCAGCCTCCCTGATAGCGAGGGCGGATAGCAAAGTTGTTGTAGATCAGACGGAGGCCTAATGGGGGGCTGTTGCTTTGCAGCTTACATTGATGCAGTTAGAAGAAACAAATACCCAGAAGATAGACCTCCTGAAAGTCATGACCCTTGTGGGTGCTGTAACTGCATGAAAGTGCAAAAGGAAAAGAAGTCTGAGCATGAGTGGAATCCAACCCGACAGGGTGAGGGGAGTGCCACTTACACTGAGGAACAGCTGCTTGGGGTACAAAGGTGAGTCTGTGGTGGGATTCAGTGAGTGATTTTAACGTAGAGTTCCTAGCAGAATGTGTTACATAAGCATTGACTGCTACTATACTTTTATTATTATTATGGAAGCACAACAGCTTCTTGGCTGCAGAGGCAAGCCTCCCTCGGTGGAAGTGGAGTCTCGGGGTATAATCTGAGGTAACTTCCCTGCTTCTGTGTAGAAGAGGCAGGGAAAACCAACTAGATGAAACAGACATCTATACAACAGTCTAGCCAACAACAGCAGAGTACACATCTTCTCAAATATACACGAAGTGTTTTACAGGGTAGATCAGATGTCAGGCCGCAAAAGAAGTGTCAATAAATTTAAAAGGATTAAAATCATACAGTGTGTGTCCTCTGATATCAACAACAGAAGCAAATTTAGGAAATTCACAAATATGTGAAAATTAAACATTATATTCCTAAAATAACAAATAGGTCATAGAAGAAATCTTAAGCAAAATTACAAAATACTTTGAGATGACTGAAAATGAAAACACAACATAGAAAAATGTGTAGGATATAGCTAAAGCAAAGCTTAGAAGGACATCTATAGCTATAAATGTTATATATATTTTGTTTGTTTGTTTTGTTTTAAATCTCAGATCAGTAACCCAATCTTCCACCTTCACGAACTAGAAAAAGAAGAGCAAAAAGAGTACACTAAATCCAAGCAAGCAGAATGAAGGAAAGACTATAGAGTGGAAATAAATGAAATAGAGGTTAGAAAAACAAGACAAAATCAACAAAAGCAAAAATTGGCTTTTTGAAAATGTCGACAAAATTAACAAACCTTTAACTAGGCTAACCAAGAAAGAGAGAACACTCAAATAACTAAAATCAGGAATAAAAGAGGGACATCACTACCAATCTTACGATGATAATAAAGATTTTAAAAGGATACTATGAACAATTGTACACTAACAAATTAGATAACCTAGATGAAACAGACAAATTTGTAGAAAGGTATAAACTAGGAAATCATATGGACCTACTACAAATACAGAGATTGAATTCATAATAAAAAAAATTTCACCCTGTGACCCAGCAATTGCACTACTAGGTATTTACCCAGAGGATACAAACGTAGTGATCTGAAGGGGAACGTGCACCCTAATGTTTATAGCAGCAATGTCCACAATAACAAAACTATGGAAAGAGTGCAGATGTTCATCGAGAGATGAACAGATAAAGATGATGTGATGGGGGCGCCTGGGTGGCTCAGTGGGTTAAGCCGCTGCCTTCGGCTCAGGTCATGATCTCAGGGTCCTGGGATCGAGTCCCGCATCGGGCTCTCTGCTCGGCAGGGAGCCTGCTTCCTCCTCTCTCTCTCTGCCTGCCTCTCTGCCTACTTGTGATCTGTCTCTGTCAAATAAATAAATAAAATCTTTAAAAAAAAAAAAAAGATGATGTGATGGTAATACCTACACACGATGGGATATAACTCAGACATTAAAAAAATGATATCTTGCCATTTACAATGATGTGGATGGAACTAGAGGGTATTATGCTAAGGAAAGTAAGTCAGAGAAAGACAATTATCATACGATTTCATTCACATGTGGAATTAAGAAACAAAACAGAGGGTCATAGGGGAAGGGAGGGAAAAATAAAATAAGACAAAATCAGAGAGGGAGACAAACCATAAAAGACTTTTAACTGTAGGAAGCAAACTGAGGGTTACTGGAGGAGTGGGGTGGGCATTAAGGAGGGTACATGATGTAATGAGTACTGGGTGTTATATACAAATGATAAGTCATTGACCTCTACCTCTGAAACTAGTAATACGCTGTATGTTAATTAACTGAATTTAAATAAAATAAAAATTTTATTTTTTTAATAAAATAGTTTTTAAAAATTTTTTCATAAAAAAAACATAGGCCCAGAAACCTTCACTGGTAAATTCTACCAAACATTTGAAGAATTAACTAATCCTTCATAAACTCTTACAAAACATGCAAGAGAGGGGAGCACTTCCCAACTCATTCTATGGGGCCAACATTACCCTGTGACTAAAAACATAAGAAAACTAAACTATCAATCAATATCCCTTAGGGATATAGATTCTAGCAACATGTAAAAACATATAAAAAGGATTCTATACCTTGGAGCACCTGGATGGCTCAGTTGGTTAAGCATCTGAGTCTTGGTTTCCGCTAAGGTCATGAACTTGGGTCCATGAGATGGGGCCCTGCATCTGGCTCTGTGCTCACTGGGGAGTCTGCTCCTCTCCCTCTCCCTCTGTCACTGCCCCCAATTATGTACCCTCTTTCTCTTTCTCTCTCTCTCTCTCAAATAAATAAATAAATAAATAAATCTTTTTTAAAAAGATCATATACCAAGTGGTATTTATCCCAGGAATGCAAGGTTATTTAACACATGACAATTAATCAGTGTGATACACCATATTAATAGAATAAAGGACAAGACCACATGATCATTTAAATAGGTGCAGAAAAAGCATTTGACAAAATCAACACTTTCATGATAACAATACTCAACAGAGGGCGTCTGGGTGGCTCAGTGGGTTAAGCCGCTGCCTTCAGCTCGGGTCATGAGCCTGCTTCCCTCTCTCTCTCTCTCTCTGCCTGCCTCTCCATCTACTTGTGATTTCTCTCTGTCAAATAAATAAATAAAATCTTAAAAAAAAAATACTCAACAGAATAGGAATAGAAGAGAACCTCAACTGATAAAGGCTATCTATTTAAAAGCCCACAGCTAATGTCGTCATACTTAATGGTGAACAACTGGATGCTTTCCAAGATCAAGAATAAGACAAGTATGTTCACTCTAGCCACTTCTATTTACCATTGTACTACAGGTTCAAGCCAGGGCATTTAGGCAAGAAAAAGAAATACAGAAGTCATCCAGATTGGGGGCACCTGGGTGAGTCAGTCAGTTGAGCTTCAGACTCTTGGTTTCAGCTCAGGTTGTGATCTCAGGTCTTGAGATTAGCTCCACATTCTGGCTCTGCACTCAGCAGGGAGTCTGCCTGAGATTCTCTCCCTCTCTTTCTGTCCCTCCCCATGCTTGTGTGTGTGCACATGCTCTCTCTGTCTCTAAAATAAATAAGTAAATCCTTTAAAAAAAGAGGAAAAAATTTTAAAGAAGTCATTCAGATTGGAAAGAAGTAAAACGGTATTCATAGATGATATGATATAATATAAAAAATCCTAAAGAATAGAGATGCCTGGGTGGCTCAGTGGGTTAAGTGTCTGCCTTCTGCTTGGGTTGTTATCCCCCAGTCCTGGGATCAAGCCCCAGGACAGGCTCCCTGCTCAGCAGGGAGTCTGCTTCTCCATCTGTCTGCCGCTCCCCCCGGACTTGTGCCCTCTCTTTCTCAAATAAATAAATAAAATCTTTATTTAAAAAAAAAAAAGAAAATTCTAAGGAAGATACCCACACTGTTAGAATTAATAAATGAGGGGCACCTGGTGGCTCAGTTGGTTGGGCATCTGCCTTCAGCTCAGGTCATGATCCCAGGGTCTGGAATCAAGCCCCCACATCACGCTCTCTGCTCAGCAGCGGGTCTGCTTCTCCCTCAGCCTATTGCCACTTGTGCTCATTCTCTCTCTCTCTCTCAAATGAATAAATAAAATCTTAAACAACAACAAAAAAAGAACTGATAAATGACCTCAACAATGTTGTAAAATATAAGATCAGTATACAAAAATCACTGTTTTTCTGTACCCTAGCAAAGAACAGTCCAAAAATGGAAACGAAAACAATTTTAATTTATAACATCATCAAAAAAGTATAAAATGCCTGAGAATACATTTATCAAGAGAAGTGTAAGATGTACACTGAAACTATAAAACTTCATTTAAGGAAATTAAAGGTCTAAATAAATGAGAGGGTTGCCTATGTTCATGGAGCTAAATATTGGAAAGGATTATTTTATTAAGGCTTAATATTGGAAATGGTGGTAATATTACTCAAATCGATCAATAGATTTCACATATCCCTATCAAATCCCTCACTGCCTTTTTTGCAGAAACTGACAAGCCGATCCTAAAATTCATATAGTAATACAAGGGACTCAGAATAGCCAGAACAGTCTTGAAAAAGAACAAAGTTGGAGGACTCACATTTCCAATTTGAAAGCTTATTACAAAGCTACCTTATGAAGACAGTGTGGACTGGTATAGGATAGACATGTAGATCAATGAAATAGACTTGAGAGTCCACAAGTAAGCCTTTATATTTACGGTCAATTGATTTTTTTTTTTTTAAGTTAAAGTGGGATTCAAATCCTGTTTTTTTTTTTTAAGATTTTTGTTTATTTATTTGACAGAGATCACAAGTAGGCAGAGAGGCAGGCAGAGAGAAAAGAAGGGAAGCGGGCTCCCCACTGAGCAGAAAGCCAGATGTGGGGCTCAATCCCAGGACCCTGGGATCATGACCTGAGCCGAAGGCAGAGGCTTTAAACCACTGAGCCACTCAGGCGCCCCTCAATTTATTTTTTTTTTAAGATTATTTATTTATTTATTTGACAGAGATCACAAGTAGGCAGAGAAGCAGGCAGAGAGAGAGGAGGAAGCAGGCTACCTGCTGAGCAGAGAGCCCAATGCAGGGCTCAATCCCAGGATCCTGGGATCATGACCTGAGCCGAAGGCAGAGGCTTTAAACAGCCACCCAGGCGCCCCTCAATTAATTTTTTTTTATTTTATTTCTTTCTTTATTTATTTATTTTAAAGATTTTATTTATTTATTTGACAGAGAGAGATCACAAGCAGGCAGAGAGGCAGGCAGAGAGAGAGAGAAGGAAACAGGCTCCCGGCTGAGCAGAGAGCCCGACGCGGGGCTCGATCCCAGGACCCTTGATCATGACCCCAGCCGAAGGCAGCGGCCCAACCCACTGAGCCACCCAGGCGCCCCCAATTAATTTTTTTTTAATGTAGGCTCCACACCCAGCATGGAGCCCAACCTGGGGCTCGAACTCATGACCCTAAGATCATGACCTGAGCCAAAACTAAGAGTCAGGCACTTAACAGACTGAGCCACCCATGTGTCCCAGGTGTCTGACTCTTGATCTTGGCTAGGTCTTGATCTCAGGGTCCTGAGATCAAGCCTGGCTTTGGCTCCACACTCAGTATGGAGTCTGTTTCTCTTCCTCTCTCTCTCTCCCCATCCCTCTCTGCTGTCCCTCCCCCACCTCAAATAAATAAAATCTAAAAAAAATAAAATAAAAATAAAAAGAGTCAGATATCCACCAACCAAGTCAGCCAGACACCCTCAGTCAACTGATTTTTCTTTTACAAGAGTGCCAAGGCTGGGGTGCCTACCTGGCTCAGTTGTTGGACCACGCAACTCTTTATCTCAGGGTCATGAGTTCAAGTCCTACATTGGGTGTAGAGTTTACTTTGAAAGAAAAAAAAAAAGAGTGCCAAGATGATTTAATAAGGGAAAGAATTGCCTTTTTTTTAAAAGATTTTATTTATTTATTTGACAGAGATCACAAGTAGGCAGAGAGGCAGGCAGAGAGAGAGGAAGGGAAGCAGGCTCCCTGCCGAACAGAGAGCCTGATGTGGGGCTCAATCCGGGGACCCTGGGCTCATGACCTGAGCCGAAGGCAGAGGCTTTAACCCACTGAGCCACTCAGGCGCCGCCCCCTTTTTTAAAGATTTTATTTATTAAGAATTGTCTTTAATAAATTTTGGGACAACTGGATATCCACATGCAAAACAATGCAGTTGGACTCCTTTCTCACACAAACACAAAAGTTAACTCAAAGACCTAATGTAAGGCCTAAAGAGCTACAACTATAAAACTCTTAGAAGAGGGACGCCTGGGTGGCGCAGTTGGTTAAACGACTGCCTCCGGCTCAGGGCGTGATCCTGGAGTCCTGGGATCGAGTCCCACATCGGGCTCCCAGCTTCATGGGGAGTCTGCTTCTCCCTCTGACCTTCTCCTCGCTCATGCTCTCTCTCACTGTCTCTCTCTCTCAAATAAATAAAATAAAATCTTAAAAAAAATAAAAATAAAAACAATAATAAAAAAAAACTCTTAGAAGAAAACATAAATCTACATCTTCATGACATGACACCCAAAGTACAAATGACAAAAGAAAAAAATAGGTCATTTGGATTTTGTGAAAATGTAAAGCTTTTGTACTCAAAAGATACCATCAAGAAAGTGAAAAATCAACCCATAGTACAGGAGAAAATGTTTTTAAATTATGTATCTGATAAGGGACTTATATCTAGAACATATAAAGTACTCTTACAACTCAACAATAAAAAGACAAATAACCCAATTGAGCAATGGGCAAAGGATCTGATAGGCATTCCTCCAAAGAATATATACAAATGGCTCTTAAAAAAAAAAAAAAAAGATCTACAAATGGCCAATAAACACATGAAAAGTTGCTCAGTATCATGAGTCATTAGGGAAATACAAACTAAAGCCACAATGAGATACCACACCACCTCACACCCACTAGGATGGCAATTAAAAAAAAAATGGACAATAGCAAGTGTTAGTAAGAATATAGAGAAATGGAACCCTTATATATTGCTTATAGGAATGGAAAACAGTGTGGCCAGTTTGGAAAATAGAAGGCCAGCTCCTCAGAAGGTTAAACATAGCACATGACATAGCAATCCACTCCCAGGTATATAACCAAGAGAACATACTTCCACACAAAGACCTGTCTATGAATGTTCGTACAGAATTATCCATAATAACTCCCAAATGGAAACATCCTGCATGTCCATGAACTGTTGAATGGATAAACAAAATGGGGAATATCCATACAATGAATACTTCTTGGTAATAAAAGGAATGAAGTACTGGGCACCTGGGTGGCTCAGTGGGTTAAGCCTCTGCCTTTGGCTCAGATCATGATCTCAGGGTCCTGGGATCGAGTCCCGCATTGGGTTCTCTGCTCAGCGGGGAGCCTGCTTCCCTCTCTCTCTCTCTGCCTGCCTCTCTGTCTGCTTGTGATCTCTCTCTGTCAAATAAATAAAATAAATAAAAATCTTAAAAAAAAAAGGAATGAAGTACTGATACGTGCTATAACATGAATGAACCTTGAATATTATGCTAGTCAAAGAAGCCAGACACAAAAGTGACATATTCTATAATTCCTTTTATGTGAAATGTCCAGAATGGCAAATTTATAGAGACAGAAATTACATTATTAGTTGCCAGCGGTTGGGAAGTAAAATGAGGAATGACTGCCAATAAGTAGGGGTTTCTTTCTGGGGTAATGAGGATGTTCTGGAATTAGATAGTGATGATGGTGTACAAATCTGAATATACTTTTTAAAAAATCAATGCATTGTGCATTTTAAGAGTGAACTTTGTGAATTGTAGCTCAAAAAAACTGTTATTCAACAAATAACAAATTTATACAAAAGAGAGAAAGAGGCAGAGGAGTATCTGCCATGGAAGCAGGGATTGGAAACTGGACTGAGGATCCAAAGGATACCCATGAGCAGCTCTTGGGGAAGGACCATGACTGACATTCCAGACCCTGCTTTATAGTCCAGCCTGTGTTGCTGAACTTTTTTTTTTTTTTGACAGAGAGAAATCACAAGTAGATGGAGAGGCAGGCAGAGAGAGAGAGGGAAGCAGGCTCCCCACTGAGCAGAGAGCCCGATGCGGGACTCGATCCCAGGACCCTGAGATCATGACCCGATCCGAAGGCAGCAGCTCAACCCACTGAGCCACCCAGGTGCCCCTGTTACTGAACTCTTCTTGAGCAAGATGCTGGGCCTCCCTCTCTCTGACTGGATTGCATAGTTGCAAAAGACTGAAGATAATCTCTAAGTGCCTATCAGTAGAGGATAGATATAATCCATAAAATGCAATAAGTGTAATCCATAAAGCAGTGCAGCTTTTGAAAAGAATGACATAGATATGTAATAGCCAGTATTTATGGGCTGTCAAGTGCTATCAAGTACCTTGATGAATACTTCATTTAAATGATAACAGCTTGTGAAATATAGTTGAAATTGTTATCCCATTTCAGAAGATAACATTAAGTCACAGAGCTAAAGTACACAGCAAGATAAGATCCCAGCCAAGGCATTTTGACCCCAGAGTTCATGCTCTAGTACATTTCTCAGAGTGTAGCTTAGGAACCCCAAAAACCTTGGGAGTCTGTGAGTTTAAAACAATTTTGATAATAGTACAAACACATTATTTGCCTTTTTCACTCTCATTCTCTCATGATTGTACAGTGGAATTTTTTTTTTAAGATTTTATTTATTTATTTATTTGTCAGAGAGACATCACAAGTAGGCAGAGAGGCAGGCAGAGAGAGAGAGAGGAGGAAGCAGCTCCCCGCTGAGCAGAGAGCCCAACGCGGGACTCGATCCCAGGACCCTGAAATCATGACCTGAGCCGAAGGCAGTGGCTTAACCCACTGAGCCACCCAGGCGCCCCTGTACAGTGGAATTTTTGAGAGGCTACCTGATATGTAGTTATATCGTCACTCTGTTTTAAAATTTCTTGTTTTCCTTTCTAGTATGGTAAATATTGATAGATATAATTCACATGAACAAAACTCTTCTGGAGACTCAAGTAATTTTTAAGAGTATAAGAAACTTATGACATCACAAAGTCCAGAACTGCCATTCTAGTCTAAACTATTGTCCCAACTCGTCTCTGTATGTTACCGATCCATCTCTAAGAAATACTTTTGGTTTAAAAAAGGGATGGGGGCGGGGGCGCCTGGGTGGCTCAGTGGGTTAAAGCCTCTGCCTCCCACTCAGGTCATGATCCCCCACATCAGGCTCTCTGCTCAGTGGGGAACTTTTTAAAACAAAGTTTTGAGGGGCACCTGGGTGGCTCAGTGGGTTAAAGCCTCTGCCGTCAGCTCAGGTCATGATCCTGGGGTCCTGGGATAGAGCCCCACATTGGGCTCTCTGTTCCATGGGGAGCCTGCTTCCTCCCCTCTCTCTCTGTCAGATAAAGGAATAAAAAAATCCTTAAAAAAATTTTTAAAAAGGGGCACCTGGGTGGCTCAGAGGGTTAATCCTCTGCCTTTGGCTCAGGTCATGATCTCAGGGTCCGGGGATCGAGCCCCACATCGTGCTCTCTGCTTGGCAGGGGGCCTGCTTCCTCCTCTGCCTGTGTCTCTGCCTACTTGTGATCTCTGTCTGTCAAATAAATAGGTAAAATCTTAAAAAAAAAAAATTAAAAAAAAAAACATACACACACAAAGTTTTGATAGGTAGCTATAAGGAAAATGAGAGAGAAATCACTAGGGTGAGTAGTTATTTCTTCTGACCTTGCCGTCCTGTGGTTGAACGCTCAGGGGCTTAGCCTGCACCTTCATGTAAGGATCTACCCACTTGCAGGGATACAAGAAGAATAAAATATCAGATGTAAAAATACTTTGATTTTAAAGTTTTTACATCTTTTTTTCGGATTTACCCCAAACCGCTTCCCCACCCCCCAGTAAAAATACTTTGAAAGGCATTAAGCTCTTGGTGTGAGGAGGACCTTGTTAATCAATTTGAAAGTGTTATGAATGTGTTCACCACTTTTCTTTTAGGTTTGCTTTGGGGCTAACAGATTGGAGGACCAGATGTAAATGTAAAATGTAAACATACTATTTTATAGTTAATTGTACAAAAGGGGTCTTCGTAGACATACATGTTTCTGATGTGTGTTTTTAGGATCAAGAAATGCAGAAATTACTATGAAATTCTGGGAGTTTCTCGAAATGCCAGTGATGAAGAGCTTAAGAAAGCTTACCGAAAACTCGCCCTGAAATTTCACCCTGATAAGAATTGTGCTCCTGGAGCAACTGATGCTTTCAAAGGTCTGATCATGAATTCCTGTTTAATTCTGCCACAAGATGTTTCACCCTACCCTGTCATTATTTTATAAGGCCACAAGCAGGGCCTTTTTTTCCTGCCATGCCTCTTAAATAGTGATTATCAGCATAGCTCCCTCCTGTCTTCGTTCACTTTCTTTAATTTCTTTTGGGGATAAAAAAATATTTGATTTATCTGTAATGGTATCTTTTTAGATCTGAGACATAAATAAAAATCTTACTTAAGACCTTCACCCCCAGTGAAGCTGTTGATTCAGGCATGAATTATCAATGGATGCTAAAACTGCCGGGTGACAGCTTTTTGTTGAATAGAATGTTACATGATGTCAGAGCATCATTCCCCAGAATACCTACTGATTACAAAGGGGAAAATTTGCTTTATAATGGAGATATCTAGCTGTCACCACTTTAACCCAGTGATCCAGCTTATCATCACCAATACTGGACCCGCCTCACTTTATATGATATGGCACCTGTGTGGTATTCTTCCCAGAATGTTCCACCTGAACCTAATAGTGAGGAAACCATCAAAATATAGGACATTCTACAAGGAACACTGTCCTGCTCTCCAAAATAGTCAATATAATGAAAAGCAGAAAAGGTGGGGAGACTGTTTTAGAGGACAAGAAACTAAAGGAGTATAAGAGCAAATACAATGCATGAACTTTGGATGAATTGCATAGATTGATGTTCATTTTCTTAGCTATGATAATGGTATTGTGATCATGTAGGAGACTCTTCTAGGAGGTAGTGGCTGAAATATTGAGGGGTGACGTGCCATTATACCTGCAGCCTACTTTCAGATGGTTCAGCAAAAGAAATCTGTACATACTACGTGTACATATGTATTTATGTAGGTATGGAGTAATGAGAGAAGCAATGTGGCAAAGTACTAACAGTTGATGAACCAAATAGAGGGTATACATGTGTTTATTTACTCTTTTCAACTTTTCTGTAGATTTAGAATTTTTCTAAAGAAAAGGTTAAAAAATTATAGCTCTCAGAAATTTAAAAGTCAACATTTACCTCAAAGGACAATCTCCCTTTGTTGGGGTGCCATTGTGAATCTTGTTCTCCCCACAGTTTCTACAAAGAAACAACTAGATAACCCACATTCTCTTTACACCTTCACATGAAGTATCTCACAGACTAATGCCATTTATATGAGAAATTGGCCAGATTTCAAGGGATGTGATATTGAAGCAACTATTTAGCCTTTTTTATTTGTTTTTCTCTATTTAGCTGTTTTATTGCTGTAAACATCTAATATAATTTCCCCCTAGAAGAATCATAAATGCTCTTCCTAACTGTGTTTCTGATAGTGTTGGCTGAATTAGAGGTAGGGGATGGGATGTTTTAAGGGTTTTTTTAATAAAAAAATAAAATAATAAAATAAAGATTTTTTTTCAATGTTTCTTTGATTACTGGCAGTGATTGTGTGTTTAAATTAATTTTAATTCGACAGTGTTTGCATATTTGTGCATAGAGAGGAGAGGTGATGGTAAGCATGTGTAATCTTTCCAGTCTTTGTCTGTCATTGAGGCATTGGAGATAGGTTTCCTAATTTCCAAAGCCTGCTTCTAAAGTAGGCTGAAACGTGACTCTGATTAGTGAGGACTTTGCTTTTAGCCAAGCAATTGATTTTACTGATTATTTTATTTAGGAGATTGTTTCTGACTTGAAGTTAGAATACCATTGCTTATGTATGAACTGTTTCCAACTATAAAGTAATTCTTCTCAAGGAAAATACGGACAAATTTTCGATGAATAAAAGCAGTAGTTCTTAGTTCGTCTTGAGTCCCATATTGTTTCTGGCTTATCGAACTAGATCATGGAAAATGGCAAGGGTGAGAACTCTGGTGAATTTTCTAGGCCCAAACACCTTTCCTTAGCTCCCACAACATCATGCAGCAGCCTACAACTCAGGGCTCTTCATTGCTGCTTCCTGTGTTACCCCTCAGCTACACCAAAGACTGTACTCAGGTACTTTTTGGTTTTGGTTGCAGCAATAGGAAATGCCTTTGCAGTCCTGAGCAATCCTGACAAGCGACTACGCTATGATGAATATGGAGACGAACAGGTGACTTTTACTGCCCCTCGAGGCAGACCTTATAATTATTACAGGGACTTTGAAGCCGACATCACTCCAGAAGAGCTATTCAATGTCTTCTTCGGAGGACATTTTCCTACAGGTGAGTATTTCAAAATTATAGCTGGAAAATTTCTCTCTCTCTTTCTCTCTCTCTCTCTTTCTGTATCTCAGCTAACTCCTCTTCGAGGATCTGAATAGAGGGACCATGGTATGGTGGAAACAGCAAGAATTTGGAATCAGATAAGCTAGGGTTTGAGGCAAGTCTCCAGCCAACTGTGCACGACTTTAACCAGATCCCTTGGTCTCTCTGATTCTGTTTCCTCACCTGAGAAATGGGGCTGATAACATACACCTCACAGGGCTGCTGTGAGGATTAAATATTTTTAAGTGCTTAAAAATAAGTAGGTAGATGCCTATTATCATTATTGCAAAATAGCAGCTATATAAAGATAAAAGTTAGAAAAATACCCTGAGGGAATTGGCCGTTGGTATAATTAAATACCCAGGAAGTAAACTGAATTTTATGAATTGCTTTTAAAGATACTAGTGTTGTTGGGGTGCCAGTCAGTTGGGCATCCAACTCCTGATCTCAGTTCAGGTCTTGATCTCAGGGTTCTGAATTTGGGCCCCATGTTGGACTCCATGATGGGTGTGGAGCTTATTTATAAATAAATAAATAACCTACTTATTTATAAACAAGCAAAGCTACTAATAACATAATCTGATATTGGACAAGGAAGCAGACAAGAGCATGTCAGACAGGATTCATGGCCCAAATGCTCTTTCTTTACTAGCCTTTTAGGGTTCTCTCACTCACTAGTCACAAAGGACTATTTAAATAAAAGCAGGAGAGCACATTCCATTTGCACCTGGTTCACTTGGCTTACCTACTGTTGTATTTTTCTACTGAATAAAATGGGACAATACTCTGCGATCAGAGAACCTAGCTGGGAACAAGGACCTTGGGAAAAGCAAGGAAGGAATGTTTGCCGTATCCTATACTAGGTTTTTCTCTCCTTCCCAGGAAACATTCATATGTTTTCAAATGCGACAGATGATAGCCACTATTACCGCCGGCGTCACCGACATGAGCGGATGCAGACACAGAAGGAAGAAGAAGAAGAGAAGCCTCAGGTACCAAGAGAGGACAGCCGAACTGCTGCTCATCCACACTTGTACTGAGCTGACTTTTACAGTGTCTGTGATCAGGTTTTGGAAGTTCAACTTATGTTATTAGAACATGTTACAGGAAAACAGAGGCAGTGGCGGGAAGGGGTGGGTCGTTGGTCCAAATGGGCCAGGATGGTACCTCCTTCCCCACTCGTTCTTTGGTGGCTGTCCTAGGAAATCAGTTCCCCTGTGGGGCTGTCTTGATCAAGGTTTTCTTCACTGCAGAAAATAGGAATCCCCTTCAGAATATTCAGAATTAAAGGGAGTTGAAAGTAAGGGATCTAGGGAGTCTTCTGAAGCTCAAGGGCAGGAAGCACAGGACAGATGGGAACCAGAAACCAAGTACAGACAGGCACCCGTGCAGCTATCTGTCCATGACTCTTTGTGGCCAGATTGTGTCCACCTTTCCCACCTTTCTCTGCATCTGCTTTATTCTCTTTAAGCAACCCAGCTTGTTCTGCTTTTGCCTACAAATAACCAGTCCACACTGCCCAAGAGTACATGTCCTTTATTCAGGTGACTTCGCAGCAGTGCACAGTGATGAGTCTCAGTTCCACGTTTCTGGGAGGGAGAAGTGATTATCCCTGCTAGGGTTAGATGTCTCCCAGTCCATTCAGCAACACAGCTGCATAATACTAACCCCACCCCGTGAAAGTCACAGTCTAAGCAGACTCACCCAGAGGTGTCTGCTTCATGGGCCTTAGAAAAGGGGACTGCATGAGAATAACTGGGTGTCAATACAGGTTGTGGGTGGGTCTCCTTCAGTCTTCTCCGCAGAGAGAACAGACTTCTCAGAAAAGCTCTGGGCTTTGTGCAGTACATTGCAGTAATTCGTATTTTCTTTGGGAAAACTATTCTTATTTTCTGTAAGCTTTACATTGATGAAGAACACTTACACCCAATATTGTTTTTCTTTTTCAGACTACATATTCTGCATTTATTCAGTTACTTCCAGTTCTTGTGATTGTGATTATATCTGTCATTACTCAGCTGCTAGCTGCTAACCCCCCATATAGTCTATTCTATAAATCGTAAGTCAAATATTTATCAATCTTTCTTAACAATTTGGAGGGTAAAAGACTTGAATATTTCGCTGGTACTGCTAACATTTCATTTCGCCTTTGTAGAAAACACTGGTTTTTTTGTTCAAAGGAACAGCTGGATAGTAATAGTGCAGAGACTGAAAAATACTGGAGGCAGTTTCCTGTGGGCTCAGGACATGGATTATTTTGTTCTACAGCGACATCATCTGATCAGCTGCAGAATAGCAGCAGCTGGTTTCTGAGAGATGAATAGACTCCAGCTTCAGATTAAATCCTTATCATATCATGTTAGCTTTAGAATGGACCCTACTGAGCTTGTGGTTGGATCTCTGGACCCCTCTGGGTCGGGAACATAGTATCTGAGATCCAGTGATTATTTTCAATTTAAGTAATTGCAAGAATGGGACATTTATTCATGATGAGTCTATATAGTCAAACCATAGTAGGATATTATTTTGCTTTTGCAGAAAAATGCATGAAAACTATGAGCTATGATAGGTACTTCTTTATTTCTTCAGTTAGTTATTTCAGCTAATCAGTTTTCATCTTTGAGTCCCCAGCATCAACATCAACTGGCAACATGTTAGAAAGGCATACTTGTAAGCCTCACTCCATACATATTGAATCAGAAACTCAGAGGATGAAAACTAGCAATCTGAGTTTTTTTTTTAATTAATTAATTTATTTATTTGACACAAAGAGAGAAAAATCACAAGTAGGCAGAGAGGCAGGCCGAGAGAGAGGGGGAAGCAGGCTCCCTGCTGAGCAGAGAGCCCAACGAGGGACTCGACCCCAGGATGCTGAGATCACGACTCAAGCCAAAGGCAGAGGCTTAACCCACTGAGCCACCCAGGCGCCCAGCAATCTGAGTTTTAATAAGCTCTCCAAATAACTCTGGTTCATTGTCTGAGGATCACTGGATTAATTTTTTTTTTTTAAGTAGACTCCACACCCAGCTTGGAGCCCAACATGGAACTTGAACTCACCACCCTGAGATCCAGACCTGAGCTGAAATCAAGAGTCAAACACTTAACCAACTAAGCCACCCAGGCACCCCACTGAATTAATTATTTTAAGTTAGATGAGAAGAGAGTCGTTACTCATTATGGTTTAAGAGGCAAAAACCTTACAAAATGGGGGGACCTGGCTGGCCCAGTGCATAGAGCACACAACTCTTAATCATGGGGTTGTGAGTTCAAGCCCCACATTGGGTATAGAGGTTACTTAAAAATAAAATCTTGTAAAATAATTTAAAAACCTTACAAAATGTGGAACCCAAGGGGTAGTATATAACAGGAAGAGTCCTTGCTGGTGATCACTGTAGACTGAAAACTATATTCTACATCAGTATTTCATTTTACGAAAAGGAAAACTGAGTCTCAGAGAGGAATTACTGCTGCCAGATCACCCTGGCCTGATTCCCTCTATTTCCCGACTTCCCATGTTTCTCCATTTGCTATTTCTCCCTCCTTTCTTACCCACCCAGTGGGGCGGAGAGGAACTTGCCCGGCTAACACATTCCCAGATGGAGGTGGGAGCAGTCATGGCCTGAACCCTTAGATATCCAGGAAGATGCTTAAATACAGAAATCAAAGGAGAAAGCTGGGAAAATATTAACTCAGTCAAAATAGAATTTGTCAAGTTTGAATAAAACTAGCCTGGATTTTGCACGTTGCTACCACATTGTTTTAACTAGAATTTGAGCTTCTTTTTGTACTTCCTTACGGTTAGTATTTAGTTAACCCAGAACTACTGATGTTTCTGAGCACCACATACTATTGGATATATTAGACCCACAAAGAGTACAGAAGCATCACTGAAATCTTTTGTCTGATATTTTTGCTGTTCTCACTTAGCAGCTGTGTGTGAAGTACTTTCTCTCCTGTCCTAAAAATTGGTGCTAGGTTGGTGTATGCTATCTGGTTATTTGTGAATAGTTTACTGTAACAATCAATTCATTTGCCCGACATTTACCAAAAACCTGCTCTGTGCCAGGTACCATGCCGGGTCCTACACAGCGTACAACATATTTTAAGCATTCAGCATTCAACTTTTAGCCCAGAAACCAATATAAGAGAGGGGATCCTCGAAGAGACTAAAGTAATTATACTGGGGCTGAATTCACAACATGAATACACTCACATAATGATGACATTACAGTTACTGTTTTGCTGGGGAAATTATAAATGTTAGTTGTATTCGAAAGTGGTGCTTGCATCTGCCCTAAGAAGAGGGGATTATGGTCATGATATCTGTGCAGCTGGAGTTAAGAGTGAGATTGCCATATATAACTGGCTTACCTGAGCCTCATCTCCTTGTCTCAGGACCTTGGGCTACACCATCTCCAGAGAAACGCAGAACCTGCAGGTGCCTTATTTTGTGGACAAAAACTTTGAGAAGGCCTACAGAGGAGCATCTCTCCGTGACCTGGAGAAGACGATAGAGAAGGATTACATTGATTACGTCCAGACGAGTTGTTGGAAGGAGAAACAACAAAGTAAGATGTTGTAAAAGGGACTTTTCACTGGTCGTCATGCTTCCAACCTGAGGCATGCCCAGCTTCCCAGTCCCTCCTCTCTCCTTGTTTGAGTGGCACATGTTTATGGGATCGGAGGGCCCACTGGGGGGACAGAAGCCCATTTGGGACACCACCAAAAAAAGTGAAATTCATTGAGAGGACACATGTGGCCAGAATTTGGAAACTTTGGAACTTAGGCAGCAGCACTAGTTGCCTATCTGTCTGTCTGTCTACTTCTCTCTGCTCATCTGCCCCACTCTCCTCTCTGCCAACTGCCTTCCTTTGCTTCCTCAAGCTTTCCTCCTTCACAACCTGGTTTTGCCCTGGTTGGTTTTGGTTGCTACCCTCCTCATCACTCCCAGCTTCTGCAAGCCCACTAGTTACTGGCCTCTTTCTACATCACAAGCTTCCACTGTAAGTGCGCAGTGCTAGCTGAATTGGTCCAATTTCCTAATCCCACATTCCCTACAAGAAAATCTGATTGATCCAGCCTAATTGTTTGAGCCAGACCAAAAGTTGGCTCTAGCCAGCTGGGGCCACCTAAATCAAAAGTGACCCTACCTGGGTCTGCCCCTTCAGTAAGTGTGGGTTTGAGCAGGCCTTCCATTCTGCTCCTTCTCTGAAAACAATGGGGGTGTCAGTGTCCACCAGTTAATTTAGGGAGTGCTGGTAGCAAGGGTAGCCATGCCTCTCAGCCAACAGGTTCATTTTTCATCCCACTTGAATTCCACACATACACACATCTATGTACACCTGTGCAGGCAGTGCGGGGGGGGGACATATACACACACACTTAATAACTGTATCATATAAAATGTGGCTTTACTTTTTAAAAAGCAAGTGTACTCATTTTTTAAATGGTATAACTGGATATTATTAAACGTCTAACCGTGTCTGATAAAATTAGCTCTTTAGTCACAGTGCCACTAAGCCCTCGCTGACCCATCATGCAGCCCAGCTCCACCCCCAAGTTAATCTGTCCTTCCTCCGTGTTCTTAAAATGCTTTGTCCGTGCTGCTAGCACAGCACTACTCTCAGCGTTAGCGCCCTGTAGGTACGTGTCGGCCTCCCTGCTGGACTGCGGGCCCCCTGACAATAAGAGCCACATGTCTTACCAATCTCGTGTCCCAGGCCCCTGGCGCCATGCTTGCTTCAGAACAGGTGCTCAACAAATGTCCTTGGAAGAGAGGATTCCCAGGCCTGGAAAATAATGAAAATGTTTGCAGATTAAGAATCACAGAGCAGGGTTAGTGTCCTTACCCTAGCCCTTAGGTACTTGGTCTCTGCCCTCTACTCCTCTAGAGAAGAGCCCACCTCCACTCTCAGGTGCATTAGGAGCTTGATAGGCAATGGTTCTGAGACATAAGGGGAAATAAAGCTGGATAAAGTTGCTTTTTAAAATTTATTGAAAAATAAATACTGAAAAAAACAAGGAGGTCAGGAAGTACCCTATCTCATGTTAAACTAGTTGCAAGTTTCAAAAATCAGAAAAGAATTTTAGAGCAAGAAAGCTTTGGACAGAAAGGCATCTGATACATGGATCTAAATCAGGTAAAGGCCACAATGTGTGTCCTAAAAGTCCCCATTGTATTCACCCCTGGGAGGGTTTTGAATTTGTTGCTTTCTGCAAGAACTGGATGAAAATCTGCATTTCACATTCTTCAAACACACACCCACCCACATACACTCCCCAGCTGGAACTATACACAGAGCTCACGGTAAGGATTACATCTAAAATGGCTTTTAGGCTTCTTCTCCCCATCTGCCTGAGGCCTAGTTTCAGGACTTTGGTACCCTCTAGATATAAATAAAAATCCAGTGGGTAAGCATGATGCATGTACCCACAAGTTCCAAAGAGGGGGTTATCAGCACACACCCCTTAAAAATCTATTTCTGGCATTTAAGGACGGTGGCTGTCCAGACTCTCTGCACAACCCAAATGCCATTTGAGAATGAGCAGCATCTGCCCTCCCGATCCAGCAGCAAGTGTAGCCAACAAGGTTAAATTTAGCACTTGGAGGTTGTAAAAATAAATCCACTTGAGAACGAAGTTCACTCTTGGCAAAATACCTAATGGAAACTGTTTTTAGCAAAGTTAGCCATTGTCTTTTTTCATCTTTTGTTCATTTCTCTTCTCTGTTTTCTCTTAGAATATTTAATCTGAGTGAACTTCTGTGAGTAATTCTCTACTCTGAACACTGATGGCCCTGTTTACTCCTCCACAGCTGCATCTAATCAACCCAATGCCAGGGGAAGTGGCCATTGCCACCAGGCTGGGATGGACAAAAGTAACAGGCAAGATCTGCCTCCCAGCCTGGCAGAGCTGAGCTGAGACCCTGGCCCTGCCTGGCCAAGGAGCACTTCTTTCTGTGACCCGGAGCAGGGCAGCACCGTGGGTAGAAGCTCAGGCTTTGCGATGGGGATAAAATGCTCTTCCTCCTAGAGACGCTGTCTGGGTTATAGAAGATGATATGGGTATGCTTAGCCTGATGTCTGGCGCATATTAAGCTCCCGGTTCCTGGTGGAGTCCATGCCTTGCATGGTCTTGCGAGAATGGATGCAGTACTGTCCCAGGGAGCTGGATCCTGAGGGTTGGCTGGGATCCGTGTGACCTTCCAGACCACAGGAGTGCAGAGGGTTCTTTGGAGGGGCTCTGGGACTTGCAGCAATTTGACTGAGTCAGTTTGCCTGGAAGGCTCACTGCTCTGTCCATCTATCACACAGGAGTTCGGGGCAAGGGACATTTGTTAAGGAAGAAAAGCTGTTCTCTTGATACCCCTTCCAAGAATTTTTTTTTTTTAGAAGTCACTGAGTATGAACAGTCAAAATATGTCAAAAGTAATGTATTGAGTTGACCCTTTTACTCATGGAAGGGCAAAAGCATTCGCTGGCTATTTGGAGAGAAGTTTCTCCAAGCATGGTGGTGGGAAGTTGGGATGTGGTTCCTTGAAACACTGACATTGTTGCAAAGTCATTGATCTGGAACAGGGGGTTTCAAGCCGTGGAGCATTGAAACCTGGTTTTAATGAACTTTATGAAAAGCTGTGTGATATTTTGAGAAAATCATCCATCTAAGTGCAGTTACCCTTCACCAGCTTGTTAGAATGGACTCCAATGTAGAAAATAGTAAGATTCACTAACCCTTAATTCTTTCTAGAATGAGATGTCAGGTAGTGAGGCACTGAGATAAGCTCAGCAAACAAAACACCTAAGGAAATCACTGAAGGAAAAGTTAAGCCACAGAATCTGTTCCATATCCCGGCATACCAATGACTCCAGAGGACCAAAGGCGTAGAGGCCTGAACAGGTTTCCCACATGCCAGAGAAGCCAGGGAAATGGAGTTGGTGAGGTGGGCAGGCCCGGGCCGGTGGGGGGCTTTCATTTGGGCGTGGCACATGGGGCTCCAGGAAGCGCTATCGCCCACAACGATGAGGTCGCCAAGGCACGCCCTGGCTGGCAGGCACTGTAGGCAACTGCACCAGCAGCTAAAAGCACATTGTTCAGGGGCCCCGGGGACAGGCCGCCTGCCAAGCCACTAGGGCCCCGGGCTCAGAGCCTCCATTGTAGAGGGAGGGTTTTCGTGCATGGCCGCCCCTCACCCTGGAGTCTTGCACTTAATCTGCACTTTGGGCCTTCCTTGGTGTAAATAGAATCATTGTGAGCAGAAATGCCAGTGTTTTGTGTTGATAGAAACTTACTCAGAAACCAATGCCCATTGTTCCCCCTGGCAAAGTATTAATTCATGTTTCCAGTCAGTTTGCTGATTAATCAGACAGGTGTCTCTCGTTCCAGCAAGAAAAACAAAATCTGTTTGCAGGATGATTAAGAATGGATAGACATATTTCAAAATGATTAAAATAGCATTTTCACAAGTATGGTCCTTTAAACACCGAGTAGCTGCCTGCTGTCGGAGGCTTTCAAAAGCCACACAGCCCATCCAAGCGTGCCATCCTGTTAATACACAACACGTCTCTGGGGGAGAGGGGTGCTTTTCAGGCTTTCCTTCCTAAGAATGTCTCTGAAACCTGACAAAAGAATGAAAAATAGAGGCCGCCAAACTGCCGTTGCGTTGGGAAAGAACGGAGATTATATTCTGGTTAAAAATAGAATGACCTTCTCCACCATGAAGAGAAAATGAAATTCATTTAGTCAAGGAGACAAAGGTCACCGGATCCAGATGATTTCACTTTTAAAAGAGCCCAGCTGCCTTTGGCCTTTGAGTTAGGGACCCCACATGTGGTGAGGGAATGAAAAAAGCTGCCAGCAGCCTGGCCTTCTATAGAAGGCATACCCACCGGAGGGAGGCTCTGTGTCAGTTAGCATGTCTGAGTTATGATCCAGCCATGCAGGGGACAGAATGGAGCAGCTGTCTTTGTTTCAGATGACAGGAACAGGCGATTGGACTCCATTCTCTCCCAACTGCCATCTGAATGCCATTCGTAGAGAGGCTGTGAAACGGAGTCTCCTCTTACTGCACACGTGCACGTTTCCTAAGTCTGGTGCCAAATGTTCTATTGATAAGAACTAAGTCCAGTGCTTTTATAATAGAGCACGGATACTGTAAGACTCCAGGACCACAGGTGGCCTTTAATCCTTGGCACCTGGTGTAGCCGAGCTACCGGACTTGAGTTTCTCGAATAAATGAGTAAGCATTTCTCAAATTTAATTGAAAGAAAAAGCATGAAAATAAAAGGAGCTGTGTTTCCAGAAATACTGAAACAAAACAAAGGAGCTCAACTCTCTTGATGAATTGGTTACCTCTTTTATCTTTCAGAGTCGGAATTGACAAATTTGGCAGGATTATACAGAGATGAACGACTGAAGCAGAAGGCAGAGTCGCTGAAACTTGAAAACTGTGAAAAACTTTCCAAACTCATTGGCCTGCGCAGAGGTGGCTGAAAGGATGCTAGTCCTGCACTGGGTTGGGGTTTTGCTACTTGTTACTATTTATGTTCCTAATTCCATTTTATAATACAAAATTAGGAAATGACGAACATTTTACAACTTGCTAACTTTCGTGGGCAGAGTTGAAGGCACTTGAGCATGGAGCCAGACTTGCCATCACAGAATCCTTCCTGGGGATTGGCTCCAGGGGCCACTAACAGTTCACCTGAATTGAATTAAAGGCAAAGTGTTCGATGCAGCCCCCCCTGCTCCATGCCTATCCTGCCACTAGGACTGCAGTTCAGGCATCCCAGGGCAGGTCCACGTTTTCTTCCTCCTTCCCTTCTTCGGTTAAGTCTTGATATCCTGTCGTTCCTAGGCATAGCCAAAGCAGCTTCGCATTAGTTGTTTACAGTGTACACGGAGAATGATAACTCTCCCTTCCTGTGAGTCCTCATGGCCCCTAGCATTCAGCTCTTGGAACAGGTGCCCACCCAACTTTGCATTTTCTAAGGGAAATGAGAGATGTTAACTATTACAGTCAATAGTTTTCCATTGCCTATCTCTGTTCAGAGTTACTAGCATTAGCAAACTGCCTGATTTGAGTTTCTTTTACTTCCTTAACCCTCTCTCTTGTTAGAGGGTCCAGAAAGTAAAAGCCACTGGGTAAAAGAAACAGTTCCATGGACAGCCCAGCAGCAGAAAGCAGGGACCTAGGGATGAAGGTAAAACAAGTGCCTAAGTCTCAGCTTCTCAGTGCAGGTTCCCGAGGCCATCACAGAATCTGGAGAATATGAGTGGTTTTTTGCCATTTCCTCTTGCAGCATCACACTTGACCGGAGTTCCTACACCCCACACAAGTACAGTGGTCAGACCTAAGAGCAGGCATTGCTGGCCAACCAGACTGGTTGCTCAAGCCTAGAGCTGGAGGGGAGAGTCCCTCTTTCCATTGCTTCGGAGGTCAGTGTTGGTCCCAGCCATCCCGGTCTTTAACCCAGGGCCCCATCGCTTGTGATATGAGATGCCTTTTCACATAATCAACATTTATTGAGTGTCTAGCGTGAAACCGGAGCTCTCACATATATTTTCTTACTTTAGCCTCCTCACAACTCCGTGAAGGAGACATGTTATCCCTTTGTTTATGAAAGAGAACATTGGCCCAGAGAGGATGAATGGTTGACCCAGTCACAAAACTGGTAATGGCAGAGCTAGGTTATCAAGTAGAAAATGCCATTTCTTTGGCAGTTCTAGCCAGATTGGTAAGGCATAATCTTTCCCAAGGATGCCCCAGTACCCCCTGACCATGTGACCCTGTGACCGTATATCCTTTTTATGGTGTTCACTCCGGACCTTCCTCTCTTGCCTTGAGGAAACAAGACCCTCTCTATAACAACTCTGTATACAAAACAAGAGGTCCTCAAAGGCAGGCAGCCGTTCCCACTGGTGACAAGGAAGAGGTTAGTTACTACCTAGGCCTGATCGTTCTGGGCCCTCTCTTCTAAGTGAACTACCAGGACTGAGCTGCCTAGATCATCATGAATCAGAACCTGGAAGATCAATAGGTGACTGTAGTCTACATTCAATGTTTTCTTCAGGAGGGAAGGAAAGTTCCTATATCAAAACTATTTCCAAAGAAGAGTTTGTCCTTTCAGAGGCATAGCCATGATTTAGGCAGACGTGTCTAGCATGGTTCAACATGGACATTCCACAGGGTCAAGAGATGGGTCCTGAGGTGAAGAGTAGATCTTTGGTGGCTGGAAGGGGACACCTGCTCAGCTGTGGGAAGGGGAGCAGCTCCAGAGAAGCCAGATTTTGCTGCTCAGCTAGGTCTATCTTCCTGGTCTGGGGGGATTTCCTTGATCCTTTCTGAGTAATTGAGGGGATTTATACTATAAAATATGCCTGTGAGCCAAACAGGCTTATGGAAAGATTCCCTATTCACACAAAAATCAAAGCTCTCCCCTCCCCAACTCCAGTCTCTTCTAGAAAAAAAGGGACCATGATTAAACTGACTTGACATGGATTTCATGGCAAAGATGCGTTGCCTGTGATGATACAAAACAGAGGTAAAACTAACTCCATTAAACATCAGGTCTCTTGTCTGTTTTCATAGCACTGATGGCACTGTTGTATTTATTACCTAAGAGACTACAACACATCTGGCTTTCCTCTCAGTAGAATGGTATTTGCCTTTGTTAAAGAATAGTTTCATCTGTTTGGTACAGTCCAGAATATAGCTGCACTCTAATTTCCTGGGTTCTGTTTTAGATGGGTTGTCTGCATGGTGGTAAAATAAGCATCTTCCTCTTGCCTACATCTTCTGGAAGTTTTCCTGATTATGTATAAACTCCTTAGGTAAGGCTTTTTCTTGCTGTTTTGCTGCGTAATTCTCTACGTTAACATGAACATTCACTCCGAATGGAGAGGGGTGAAATGGGAGTGGGGCTGAGGAGGCCTAGCGGCTCGAGCAGAAGGTGAAGCTACCACTCATCAGAGTGAAAGGGCTCTCTGCACCGGCTGATCAGCAGTGAGGAGGAGAGGGCGAAAACCCTTCTCACACAGAGGACACCAGAGCCTCAAGGAATCCGTGTCCCCACATTAACAACCCTGGGGCTCATCTGTTCAAACCAGAAAACTTCTGAACTTCCTGGATCAGCTCCAGGCCTCACAGCTTGGGACAAGTGTCCCAAGACTTGGGACACTTGGGACAAGTGACCAGTAAGAAAGTGCCATTGCTATGCTTTCTGTTGGAAACTTTTAGAAGTCACACTGAACTCCAAACCCCACTGGAACATGGGATCCAGAAGCCCGGCCAAGCCTTGTGCTGTTCTCATTTTCATCCTTCACGCTCAGGACTGGCTTTGTGAGGAGGCACTGTTGGGATTCCAGAAGTTTTCTGTTACAACTGGCCACACTTGCTAGCTCATTGTCTCTGCATGCTCTGTTCCTCACAGAAGCTAGCTCTTAATTAGTATTTATTTTGGACTCATTTATGATATAAGCTTGGTGTTCTAATATATTAATTTTTGGAAAGGGCCCAGTTACTCTACATCATATTTTTTGAGCCTGCGTTGCTGATCCCTCGTGCAGTGACCACCAAGTAACTATATATCCATGTGTTCGATATTGATTACATCATTTGCCTCACACTCAGTATTTAGAATTAATGATGTGAATGTTCTGTGACCAGAGCTGGGTTTGACACCAATGGAATCTGCTCCTGGGGCAATACGAATCCTGAAAACTCTGGTCACCTGATCCACTGCATCTGGATTGAGTGTATTTTAACAGAGAAAGAAATTAAATGATTTTATACAAAAAGAATGGGTCTATATTTTCCCTTTGTTCTTTTCCTCTTGCTCATGTCACCCCTGGGCACCACGTCCTTCCTCACTGCCTTGGAGCCACCTGGGACTAGAGGCCTACTCTCCTCTGCTCCAGCCTTCCCGAATCCATCACTGGAACTGTTGGTGTTAAGAACAACAGAGAACTGGTGGCATCACCAATTCCATAGCCTCTTCTATCAGGTAACAAGAGCAGCCACAGCATATCACAGCCAACGCACAGAGCTAAACCACTTAGCTTCCGAAAACCAAGTGTTATCCCAGTTCCTTAATGGCCTTGTTCCCGATGACCCATGTTTCAGGAAGTCTTGGTTGAAATATACAGAACATAGGGAACTCCTGCCTGACTCAGAACAACATGTGACTTTTGATCTCAGGGTCATGAGCTCGAGCCTCAGGTTGGGTGGAGAGAGAACTAAAAAATAAATAAATAAAAGACTTTAATAATACAGTACATGGTTCCTAATAATACCTTTCGTTTGGAAAAAGATGGTGATGAAATTCAATTCATCAAAGATGGAGGACTTACTGTGTTGGGTGGGCTGAGTGTGGGGGTGGGGAACAAGTGAGACCCAGCACCATGGCTTCCCCCTCGGGACTGAGGGGGAAGCCAACTTTAGACCGTGCTTCCCAGCAGGATGAATGTCAGAGGGGAAATCAAGGAAACCTTGGGGATCTATAACAGGAATTCAATCCAGTGTGAGCCTTCAGTGCAAGCAACTCTAAGGAAGAGAGACTTGAAACATAATCACCCTTCTTACAGAATGCAGTCATTTTTTTTTTTTTTTTTAAACAGAAGAGGGAAGCAACACTCAGTGCTTCCAGTTCCATGCATAGCACCACCCTCTGACCAAGGGTGAAAGTTAGAAAGCTAGGAAATGTCGTATAGTAGACTGCATTTGGTAACCCCTAAAGGACCACATGTAATATTTGTGCTCTTGTGTAGTCTCCTTTCTAATCTGGGCTGGCCTTTGATCTTTCACCAATAGAATGTGGCAAAATCAGCAGCTTCCAATTTTGCACTTAGGGAAAGCCAGCTGCCATATCAGTCCAACCACCCTGCAAACTCTAAGCTAACCCCATGGAGAAGAGAAGCACCAAACAACCGAGCGAGCCCAAGAACTGAGAACCCAGACATAAAATCTAAGCCCAGCTGTGTAGGCCACCCAAGCCGACGGGCAGGACATAAATGAACTGTCCCATCAAGCCCTGTTCAAACAGCAGAATCACGAGCAAATGATAATATGGTTATTGTTTTTTAAGTCATGACATTTTGTGGTAGTTTCTTTGCAGCATAGACAACGAGAACACCTTGGCTCCCTTTTTCCCCATATCCCCTCCTTCCTTAAGTCCTATCAGTTTGACCTCCTGAATAGTCCAAATCCAACTGCTCTCTTCTTCTCCTCTGACACCATCTGACTCTAAAACTACCAGCCCGTTTTTGTGATGAAAACTGCAATAGCTTTGGGGTGCCTGGGGGGCACAGTTGGTTGAACATCAGACCCTTGTTTTCGGCTCTGGTCCGATCTCAGGGTTGTGAGACTGCATTGGGCTCTGCAGTCAACCGTGAGTCTGCTTATGTTTCTCTCTCCCTCTGCCCCTGCCCCCCTGCTCACTCGTTCTCTCAAATAAATAAATCTTTTTAAAAAATGCAATAGCAGGGCCCCTGGGTGGCTCAGTGGGTTAAGCCTCTGCCTTCGGCTCAGGTCATGATCCCAGGGTCCTGGGATCAAGACCCGCATTGGGCTCTCTGCTCGGCCGGGAGCCTGCTTCCCCTTCTCTCTGCCTGCCTCTCTGCCTACTTGTGATCTCTCTCTCACTCTCTGTGTCAAATAAATAAATATATATATTTTTAAATGCAATAGCTTTTTTTTTTTTACCTTTATTTAAGCAATCTCTACACCCAACATGGGGCTAAAACTCACAACCCTGAGATCAAGAGCTGCCATGTGCTCCAAAAACTGTAATAGCTGCTTAAGTACAAGTAGTATCTATGCATCTACTCAGGACCATGTCCAATCTGTACACTTCACTGCAACCAGAGAGATCTTTTCAGGACATAAATTATGTCACACTTTTTTTTTTAAGATTTTTATTTATTTATTTGATAGAGAGAGATCACAAGTAGGCGGAGAGGCAGGCAGAGAGAGGGGAAGGGAAGCAGGCTCCCTGCTGAGCAGAGAGCCCGATGTGGGACTCGATCTCAGGACCCTGAGATCACGACCTGAGCCGAAGACAGAAGCTTATACCACTGAGCCACCCAGGCGCCCCTATGTCACACTCTTGCCCAAAGTATTTGAGCAGCTTTCTTTTGCCCCCAGAATAAAAAACATCAAAGTTCTTAACACAGCCTAACACTGAACAAGGTTCTACCCAGTTTCTGGCCACTGACCCTTCTTGCCCTTGTACAACCTTTTCTTTTCTGCCATACTAACTTTTTAATTATTATAATCTGCCAACTCCTTTTGCCCCAGGGACCTTATAAATACTGTTCCTTCTTTCTGGAACTCTTCCCAACTCACCTGCCCCTACCTGTTTTGTTAAGTGCCTCCTTGTAATCTTAATAGGTTTTAACACAAACATCCCACTTCCTCACAAAAGGCTTCCCGGACACCCCAAACTGGGCAGAATCTCCCTTTAAAATACTCTTATGCAGGGCAACAGGCTGGCTCAGCAAGTAAGCATGTGACCCTTAATTGCAGGGTCATCAGTTCAACCCTACCTTGGGCATGAAGACTACGTAAAAAACAAAACAAGACAAAACAAAACGCAGTCCTTTCTTAACACCTGTCATAGATATGTTATTTATTTGGATAATGACTCAATTTGGGATTTAAGTGTGTGTTTATTTGATGCTTGTCTCCCCACTAGACTAAGTTTCATTCTGATTTTATCTGATGTGAACCTTGAAAAAATGACATGTCATCTGCCGGGATGTCCACTGGAAGTGCAGCCCGAATTCTTTGAAACTACTCCTACAATAGATAGGATGTGTTCCCTCTCCTTGCATCTGAACTCTGAGGCTCCCTGGAAAATAGAATATAGCAGAATTTACACTGTGCCAGTTTTCAGGCCCAAGCCTTAAGAAAATGGTCATCTTCCTTTTCCTATCACCTTGGATGCTTTCTCTTAAACCTAATCACCATGCTATAAGAAGGCCCAAACAGCCCATGGAGGGGAACAAGAACCTTGGTCAGCCTCAAATGAGCTCCCAGCTGATAACTCCAACTTGGCCAGTTATGTAAGTGAGCTATCTTGGAAATAGAATTTCTAGCCTCTTTCCCTCTCCTCCCTCACTCCCTCCACCCAAAATCCCAGCTGATATAACATGGAGCAGAGATGAGTTTTCACTATTGAATCCTGCCCAAATTGGAGTTTCCTGAGTGAAATGACTTCTTTTTTTTAAACTGTAAATTTTGAATGCTTCATTATACAGCAATAGGTAATAGGAACCTCAACCAGAATAACCCTGTGCAGAAAGGAAACACTTCCTGGGTTAGGATCACAGAGCTGTTTGTCATGTTATGTCATCCCGACCCTCACTGAGCCCTGACTGAGGCCAGGAGCCTGTAGTATTTGTTGGCATACAGATGGGAGTCTGTGGCAGTCCCCCAACCAGGACCATCCTTCATGTCCATGCTGGTATGCAGACATGGACCCAGGCTTCTCTCTTGCTCATAATCTCCTATCCCTAGGGAAGTGGCTGGTGAGGACTACTGAACTCCAGAGTTTTGCCCTCGACATTTCCAGTGCTGAACAACTAGCTACATGTGGCTAGTGGCTGCGGTACCGAACAGTGCAAATGTAGACTACGGCCATCACATAAGTTTCATTGGACTATACTGCTCTAGGCTTTTTAAGATTGGTCAACAGAAATGGCCTTGCTCTCTTGGGGCCCTGGGTGGCATAGTTGGCTGAGGGTCTGACTCTTGGTTTAAGCTGGGGTTGTGATCTCTGGGTTGCAGGATCCAGCCCTCAGTGGGCTCTGCACCCCACCTGGGGCTCCAAACTCATCATGGAGTCTGCTGGAGTTTCTTTCTCCTTCTCCCTCTGCCCCTCACCATACTTGTGCTGTCTGTCTCTCCCCTCACCCTGTCTCTCTCTGTCTCTCTCTCAATAGATGGATAGAGAAAGAAAGAAAGATGAAGGTAGGAAGGAAGGAGGGAAGGAAGGAAGGGAGAAAGAAAGAAAGAGGGGGAGGGAGGGAGGAAGAAGGAAGGGAGAGAGAAAGGAAGAAAGGAAGAAATGGCCTTGCTCTCCAGGATGTGAGAATAGACATAAGAAACACTGAAAAATCAAACAAGGGCTACCACTGGGAAATCCACAGAAATGGTCACATTGATCAGGCCACAAATTTCAACCCCAAAAGAGGCCCCTAGGGAGCCTTCTGGAGCAGCCTAAGTGGCCTACCTGAACTTTCAGCTCCTCTTCCTGGTTACTGATAATACTTTCTCCAAACTACTTAATAGAGTCATTTCCTGCTTAGGAGGATTAAATTCCACAATTTCAGTACCCATTATTTCAACAAAAATCTAACACAGCATCATGGTTAAGAACATAGATTCTGGGTGGCTCAGTGGGTTAAGCCACTGCCTTCAGCTCAGGTCATGATCTCAGGGTCCTGGGATCAAGCCCTGCATCGGGCTCTCTGCTCAGCAGGGAGCCTGCTTCCTTTCCTCTCTTTCTGCCTGCCTCTCTGCCTACTTGTGATCTCTCTATCACTCTGTCAAATAAATAAATAAAATCTTTAAAAAAAAAAAAAAGAACATGGATTCTGGAGGGGTGCCTGGGTGGCTCAGTGGGTTAAGCCTTTGCCTTTAGCTCTGGTTGTGATCTCGGGGTCCTGGGGGGTCCTGGGATTGAGCCCAACATCAGGCTCCCCTTTCTCTCTGCTGGCCTCTCTGCCTACTTGTGATCTCTCTTTTTCTCTGTTAAATAAATAAATAAAATCTTCAAAAAAAAAAAAAAAAAGAACATGGACTCTGGAATCAAACCTCCCATGTTAAAACACTGTTCCAAAGCTTCTTAGCTTGGGTGACCTTGGCAAGTTACTCATCCTCATAGAACCTGCATTTCATCTGTAAAAGATTAAAATCTTCTTCCCAAGATTATTGTGAAGATCACATGAAATAGTACTATAAAGGCATAATGGTGCCACAAAATAGTAAATACTCAGTAAATTTTAGCTCTGATTTTTCCTCAGCTTATTTGATCTTATTTGGGTTTCCAAAAAGCCCTTAAAGGGGATTTGGTGAGGATGTGTGGTCACTTTAGGATCATTTTATCCTTCTGCACATCTACAGGAGGAGATGGAGAACCTCTGTTCTCCATCACTTCGATGCCCCTCTTTAGTTCTCCTTATCTCTTCAGTACCTTGACACAGTTGAACACGGGTCCACTGTGGCTGCCAAAACCTGGTACCTGCGTAGGAGGACTCTTATCTTGGGTGAGGCCACTTTCCTTTCCTGTTCCTGGGCTTCCCTTCATTGCCTGGTTGGACCACTTAAGTAGAGAGTATTCATACGTGGAAGAGAGATCAGAAGAGGCTGGAGTCCCATACTCTGGGGGAAATCTAGAGATTAGGGCGCGAGAAAAAAGCCTGTGAAGCTAAAGATGCAGGGGTTGCCTTAGTTAGCTCTTGCTTCACAGGTCTAGCAGTTTAACAGGCCCTGGGAGAAGGCTGAGAGAGCCGTTCTCTGAGCGAGGCCTGTTCACTTCCCTAAGGAAGAATAAGCCGGACCCCGACTGCTCCTTCGGTCTGCGTTACAAATACAAGACGAAACAGGTGTGCAGATAAACTATGAACTTAAATTCCTAAAGGTTGTTAGAGATTTCCCCCACCCCAGGAGGCACCTTTCAGAGAGCGGCTCCTTTAAGAGGCGGGCCCCATCCCTGCTAACAAAGGAAGTCCCCGCCCCCAGTTGCCAGGATGCTCTGTGGCGTCGCATTCTCATTGGTGGGCGACGGTGGGTGAGGCGCACAGAGACAGCCATTTCCAACGAGCTGGCGTGGGCGAAAGATGGCGACGCCCCTCGGGTGGTCGCAGGGGGGCTCTGGATCAGTGTGTCTCGCCTTCGATCAACTGCGGGACGTGATCGAATCTCAGGAGGAACTGATCCATCAGCTAAGGAACGTGGTACGCAGCCAGAAAACCTCGGGGAGAGGCCGACCGCAACACCTAAATGAGGGGGCGGGGCCAGACCCTATCCCGAAGCCAGTGGCGAGCTTAGAGCACATTGCCAATGGCGTCATCAGGAGGAGGCGGGGCCCAGATGTCTTATAGCTAGTAGGAGTGGAGACAAAATGATGCAAGGTCTTCATGAATGTCTACCATGGAATTTAAATCAAAGTCAAGTTCATTTCTACTTCCTGTTTGGTTGTATAAGTCCGGGTAGTTATGTCCCAGTCTATTCACCGAGCCTCATTTTGCCCATTTCTAGTTGGAGAGTACTTCATTGGCTTCCCAGGGCGCTCAGGTGCAGGCACTGAAGCTATAACATCTTTTCTTTTATGGGCATCCCCTCCCTGGTGTCTAGTGCAGCGCCATGCTGAGGGCAGTAAGCACTGATTTGTCCCTTACACATGTGAACTTAAGGGGTTCCGACCTCTTTATGCCCCTTTGCTTTGCCTTCTAGTCAAACCCTCGTTCCTGAGTTCAAAACATTGGAACCACAGGTTACCTGGACAGGCATGGTAAAATCCTGGCCGGTTGGGAGTTCATGGTTTCTCTCTCTTTCTCTCTCTCTTTTCTATCTTGATTAGAAGGTCGTGAGATAGCTCCATCTCAGAAACAAAACTGACTTAACATCTATTTCTCACTCTTAATAGGTGTGTGCAGCTCTAGGCACTGAATTACCTACAATTCCCTAAGGGTACCTGGCTCTTTTTCTTCACAGCTGGTATCTGCTGGCATTTGCATGTGTGTTCTTACCATCTGAAACACTTTTCTGTTCCACCACCTCTTCTGGCCCGCCCCTGTTCAGTAGTCAGATGCCCTGTCTGATGATCTTTCTTTGGAAGGAATTCTGATCTTTCCCCAGGCCAGAGGCCTCCCCTGAGCACCACAGCCCTTTGTGGTTCTCCATCATACTCCCATACCGTTTTAGAAGTGCTGGCTGCAAGCTGTCTCCTATATCAAACTGGTTACTCCTTAAGGGTACGTAGGACCTAGAGCTGAGCCTCTGTGAATCTTATGGAACCACATTCTCCCTTCTCAGATCTCAAGTCTCATGCTAGGTGCCCTGGGTATCATTCCACTGTCTGACCTTGGTCCTGATCCCTAGAGAGCACTCCTCCCACTCCAGCCCCAGACCCTCCCTGAGCCAGGCTCTGTTGCAGATGGTTCTCCAGGATGAAAATTTTGTCAGTAAAGAAGAGTTCCAGGCAATGGAGAAGAAGCTGGTGGTAAGTAATGGCCTCTGCAGGCTCCTAATCTTTTCCCATTTCCTGGGATTCCTGTGGATGGGCACAGTTATTGAAGTCTCTGAGAGCCTCCAGCCCTACCTGTGAGGACAAAATCTTCCTGGGTCCTGGCTTCCATGTGCCTCTCTGAGAAAGGGAGCTGGTTAAGGGGATCTAGGAAACCAGGGTGGCTTGGGGGTAATGAGGTCACTGCTGCTGCCCCTGCAGGAAGAGAAAGCTGCCCATGCCAAGACCAAGGTCCTCCTGGCCAAGGAAGAGGAGAAGTTGCAGTTTGCCCTCGGGGAAGTAGAGGTGCTATCTAAACAGCTGGAGCAAGAGAAGCTGGCTTTTGAAAAGGCGTGAGTGGGCCTTGGTAGGAGGGGAAGGGTTGGGGGTCCAGTCTGCCTGTCAGCCTTCCCACCCTTTCTTTTATTCTCCACCCAGGCTCTCCAGTGTCAAGAGCAGAGCCCTGCAGGAATCCAGCAAGAAGGACCAGCTCATCACCAAGTGCAATGGTAGGCGGGAGGCCCGTGCCCCCCCCCATGCTTACATGCATGGGTTCTTCCCTAACAGCCCAGTGCCCATGTCCAGGGCAGGGTTTCACCCCAACTTCTGCCCCCGGCTGAGGATACAGGCAGGCCCAGGCGGGCCACACCTTCGCAAAGGCCTTCAGGGACCAGGCAGGCCACGGAAATGAGGGAAGCAGTTGGTGTACAATATTCTTCATGGCCATAAAAGAACGGGCTCGCTCCCATTTTTCTTGAAACCTACGACCTTCTTAGTCCACCTTTTGTTTTCCCACTTTTGATGGGTATTAGAAATAGCGTATTTTACTCATAACTATTACAAGAGGGACAACAAGGCAAGCTCAGTCCCATTTGGGAGCTGACCCCTAGTGTCAGGGTTGGGGACCCAACAGGGAGGAGTGGGGACCATGGTGATGGGAAGAGCCATGCCACTTCTCAAGGGCTTAATGTCTCTGCCATGGGAATGGGGACCCAGTATTGTCAGATCTTTAAAAAAGAAACTGGAAGCCAGGTTTTAGCGGAAACTTTTCTGACTTTTTAGTGTTGGCAACTGATTTCAAAATTTTAAAACTATTGTATGGGCCAAGTAAAATATGTCTGTAGGCCATTAATTTTCATCTCTGCTCTGTGCCAGATGGCTGTGATCACTTCTTGGCTCAGCTGGTGCTAAGTTTGGGGGCACTTTTTGTTAGCCATCCAGTGTCCCTAGATCTCAGGAACCCCTTTTTGGTTTCCCAGAACACTAAATTCCCTTTACCTAGTCATTTCTATTAAGAAATAGATATGAATTCCATATGCAATTTTGAGTAGGCCAGAGACCAGAGCCCAAGTCCAAAAGATATTCAGGGTCCCTCCTGATGGGCTGTCATCTGGAATCTTGGGCACCCCATACCCACCAATCCAGCCCTCACTCCCCCTTGGTGAGTACTCTCACTGGTAAGATACCAGCAGGCTGATGTCTTAGTCTTGCTAGGTGGGCTGACAGGCCTCATGGCTGTTTGATCAAGGCCTCCCACTGGGGCCCCCTGGGGCCCAACAGGCAGTCACTGCCTCCATACCCAAGGCCACTGGACCGCAGTTCTTCCTCCCTCTCTACCTATCCCCCCACTTCCCGAAAAGGAACCTAGAGGTCTTTCCTGGTGGTGCCAAGGCATTTCCTAGAGATCAGTCAAGGCCACAGTGCTCCCGTCTGCTTGTGCAAGGTGTGTGTGTATATGTGATGGGGATGGAACTTGGCTGCCTCTCCCCAGAATGTCCCAAACCCCTTTAGTGGGACACAAACCCTCACCTGAGCAAATCTCATGACCTAAGCCTTCCCCTGGCCTGTGCCCTCCCTACCCTCTAACCTCCCTTTATGTGGGTTTAGTTTGATTTTTACACTTACATAGTTTCTTATTTTTCTCAAAGGGATTTTCTAACCATTTTCTCATTAGGTGCTATTTATCTTAAATTCATCTCTCATTTATTTTAAAAGATTCATATAAATTTCTGATGCCTTTTTCCAAAAGATCTTCACAATCAGTCTGGGTGACCTTGAACCAACAGTCCTGGTTCTGTGACCCACAGAGCTCGTTTTCATTCTCTTCCTTCCCCTATGTCTTTGTCTGTGTCCTCTTTTCTATGCTGTGCCTTAACTTTTTACCAAATCTTTTCTTTGAAACCTTAAATGCTTTAGCATTTCTGCATTTTTAGAGTTTGTGTTCTAGTTAATGTTCATCCAGTCTTTAAAGGCAATGGAATTTTCTTCCTATGAGGATCAGAATTTTCCAGGGCTGCCCAAGGAACAGTTCATATAAATGAAGCGCCCTCCAGAACCCTACAGCCTCTTTCAATTTTGATGCAAGACACAAAAATCATCTTTGCATCTAATGAGCACTTAATGTGGGGGTAAGCTTTGCCACCACTCTCTCCCTGGGTGCTCCCCATGCCCTTGTGGAACAGGAGCTGTCCCTGTCCCCATTACAGATGAGGAAACGGCTCTAGAAAAGGAGGCAACTTGCCCAAAGTGGTAATGCTGTCTCATCAATATTAACACTGTTGAAACATTGCCTTGTTCTGTTCTCTCATCAGTTCCTGAGTCTTAACTCTCAGGAGCTGCTCCTTGAGAGTAGGGACCCTATCTTCTCCTCTGGAGCCCTAGCACAGGGCTGGGCATCCAGCTGGCCCTCAGTAGGTCTGCTGGGATTGAGATGACTGAACTAAGTAATATTTCTAAGTCCTAAACCCCCAGAGGATATCCTGTTCATTCATTCCACAAATAAATTTATTGTGCACCTTCTATGTGCCAGGTACTCTTTCAGACCTTAGGGTTAAAACAGTAAATTTAAAAAATATTTATCCTTGTGGATTTTGTGCATAGAAATCCCAGTAGGGAAGACAACAAGTGAGTAAAATATATGGTATGTTAGCTATGGGGGCTAAGAAGAAAAAGAAAGCAGGCAAAAGGGATAGGAACTATTGAGAGGAGTTGTACTTTTAGACTGGGAAGGATCTTGCCAAGGAAGTCATATCTGTAAAGATTGGCAGGAGTTAAGGAAAGGAACCATTCATCCTCAAGCCTATGGGCAGCGCTGTCCACCTCTCTGCAAGGGCCTCCACCTGCCCTCATGTCGCTCACCTGGTCCAGAAATAGAGTTGTGAAGTCACTGACACGTTCATCAAACATTGTGCCCCTCAGCCACCATCCTGTCAAAACTCCCTAATAAACTCATTCTTACTAAGGTGTTAGCAGCTACTTGTGGAGAACCCCTGGGTGGGGGGATCCAAGTTCTTAAAAAACCTGTAACGGAATGAATGCCTATCTCAGGAAGGAGCCCGTGGGATGGGAACCACCCCTCCTCCCTGCCTCTCTCCCCCACAGAGATTGAGTCTCACATTACAAAGCAAGAAGATATACTTAATGGCAAAGAGAATGAGATTAAGGAGTTGCAGCAAGTTATCAGCCAGCAGAAACAGATCTTCAGGTGAGGGGGCTGGGCCAGGCTGGGGGTTGTTGATGGAAGTGGGGAACCAGGTCTCTGGCCCCTACCGTAGACTGCCCCCAGCCCATGCCCAGCCGGCTCCGTTGCAGGAATCACATGTCTGACTACCGGATCCAGAAGCAGCAGGAGAACTACATGGCCCAAGTACTGGACCAGAAGCATAAGAAAGCCTCAGGGACGCTTCAGGCCCGGAGCCACCAGCGCCCCAGGGAAAAATAAAATGGTCGTCGCCTTCCTGTTCTTTGGCTGTAATGCCCGACCTCTGCCTTCTCTGCTGTGGGGGTCCCCATCCCTATCCTTCCTATCCCTGTGGGTCCTGGCCCTTGCCACCACCAGCCTCACCAGGGGCCTGATTCCCAGGGAAGAGACAGGGGAAGAAGCGAAAGGTGCTTTTTTTCCCCTTCCTGCTTGCCTTCTGGAGGACCTTTGTGACAGAGGGAAAATCAAGTTACCAGGGACTTGGAGGGGGACAGGGCTTGGACCACCGCCTTGTAGGCCACTCCCGAGTTTAGAAAAGGATGCTGCCCAGGTCTCCAGCCCCTGCCACTTCCCTCCCTCTTAGGTAGTAGGGAGAGGGGAAGTGGGGAGTTGTAGTCTAGGGGAGGACTACTTTGTTGTCTAATAGTCACTGTCCTTCCTACTCTTGGTACTTAATCCCTCCCTGTGTAAACAGCTCTGGTTACCCCTGGTTACCTGTAAACACCCCACCCCACTCCCAGCGCCCTGGTATATTTAACTCTCCCAACTTGGCTATAGAGCAGGAAGGGCTGTATGTGTGTCTGTGTGTGTGTGTATGACAGAGACAGAGAGAGAAGCCCTGACCAGAGACATCAAAGACAGTGGGTTCCAAGACCACAATGAATTTGGGAAATCCATTTCCATCATATAACAAGACTGTTACACTTGTGAATCATACTTGTACCCTCTTACACTTCCCCCAAACTGAGGCTCAACTCTAAACAAGGGGAAGGAAGGGAAAAGGACAATGCTATGTCTATTTTTAAGATGTGGAAACAGTCTCTGAAGGGGCTATGACTTGCTAAAGTTGCATATGCAGGCTAGAAGAGGGGCAGCATTGATCCTGTCAAAAGGCATCATTGATGGCTAGGTGAGCAGGGTGACATCCAGGCAGGGGACCCACTGGGATGCTGGGTCAGATTTATCAAGTCTAGCGGAACCTGGGTCAGTGTGAGGGTGAGTGCTTGGGAGAGGGGGAGGTGCTGGTGCTTTTGCTCCGAGGCCAGCTAGGGCCTGAATCATAGCACCACTGAAGCCAGAAGTTTCAAGGCAAATGGTGCCCATTGTCATTATCGCAGGACAATGACAGGTGGTAGCTGCTTCCCCACCAGTTCCTGTCCCCAGGGTGGATCCTTAGGTGGTGGGGGCTGGAGTGAGGGCCTTGCAAGTGCCTGGGGGACCATAGAACTCTTTCTGCCTCAGAGGGGCTTTACATAGGGGCCCCAGCTACCCCCAAAGATTCCTAAGAGACTCCACATCAGCATCTAGCCCTTGTTCTTGGTGCCAAGGCCATCTGTGAAAGCTAGAGCTATCCACTCCAGCCCCTTCAGTATGTTCCCACTAAAGGCAATGGGTCTGGTCAGGGATTACACCTTCCAGAGGCAATAGCACAACTTTTGGATTTAGGGGAGCCCTCCAAGCATTGCTCCTCCATCAAAGATTGTGGGGTGATGGGTCAAGGAAAGTGGTGAGTGCACCCTTATGAACTCTAACTGGGACAACTGATGAGCGGGCCAAGGAGAAGAGGAGCACTGGAGTGAGAGGAAACCTGGGGCTAAGAGGAAGATGAAATTGCTCAGAAGACCTCAGTCGCCTGACTCAAAGTCTGGTCCCAGTACCCTGGCTCACATTCTGATCCACAGCCCTGGTCCACACGCTTGACCTCAGGCAGGTCCCTGCTCAGCCTCCCTCTGAGCCGGTGAGGAGCAGTCAGGCCTAGCTCCTGGCTTCCAACCGGGCACCCACTGGTCCCTCACCGTCCTGTCAGCCCGAGGCTGGATAGGCATCATAGGCCTCTGGCCCGCACCAGAGGAGAAATGTTAGAAAAGTGAAGCCCAGAGGCCAAGGCTGTTCCGTTGGCGACGCCACTGATTCGAGAGGGGACGCGGCCGCTTTAAGGCGCGGTGACCCCACGACATCTGCGGGCGGGGCGGGGACAGTGCGGGCGTCCGTGGCACCAGCGGAGGAGAACGTGAGGGAGGTAGTGCGCGGCGTCCAGCCCCACCATGCTGACCGCTCTCGCCCGGCCAGCCCTGCCTGGGCTCCCAGGGCAGCTGCCCGCGGCCCCCGCGCGGCGTCAGGATTCCTCCGGCTCGTCAGGCTCCTACCACACGGCTCCGGGTTCTCCAGAGCCCCCGGACGCTGGGCCGGACGCAGGGTGCCGGGCGAACTGGCCCGGGGGGGCCCCTGCGCTGGGGGCGGGCGCACAGCCTCGCCTGTCCGTCAGCGCCCAGAATAGCCGCCAGCAGCTCAGGCCCGGCTCGGGTTTCCCGCGAGGTCCGGGCTCCGGCCCGCCGCCACCCCAGCCCCAGCTGCGCATGCTGCCGTCGGGGGAGATGGAAGTCATCTTCGGCGCCGGGGCATTGTTCGGCCGCTCCGACGCGGCGGATAGCGAGGTGCAACAACTCACCGCGCGGGCTTTCCGCAGCCTCTCTCCGCCCGGGCCTGCGACTCCGGCTCCCGCCGCACCGACGCCTCAGGCCCCCGACGGCGGCTCCCGCTGGGCCACTTACCTGGAGCTGCGGCCCCGCGGGCCGAGTCCCGGGACCCCAGCGCAGTTCGAGTGTGTGGAGGTGGCGCTGGAGGAGCGCGACGCGCCCGCCAGGACCCGGACGGTGCCCAAGCGTCAGATCGAGCTGCGCCCCCGGCCCCGGAGTCCCCCGCGGGAGGCGGGAGCGCCGCGCCCCCGACTGCTTCTGCGCACTGGCTCGCTGGATGAGTCGCTGGGTCGCCTGCAGGCAGCCGCCGGCCTAGTGCAGACAGCACTGGCCAGAAAACTGAGCCCTGCGGCACCTGTCCCGAGCAGCGCCACCTTCGGGCCCACGGGGCGGCCAGAGTGTGCGACCCGGGAAACGGACCGCATTGCCCGAAGAGTCCTGGAGGAGGCCAGGTCTCGGCCACCCCGCGTGCACTATAGTTCAGCCCCCACTAGGGCACCACGGCCGTGGCCCAGCCTCCGAGAGCGCGCGATTCGGCGCGACAAACCCGCGCCGGGGACCGAGCCGCTGGGTCCGGTTAGTTCCAGCATCTTCCTGCAGTCAGGGGAGAAGACTCAAGAGGCGCACCGTCAGGAACTCAAGACTCGGTTTCCTCGAGAGTCTCCGGATCGAACCGTCCTGCGAGCACAGAGTCCTCCTTTCGAGTCTACAGCCCCCCAGGAAGTTCCGAGTAAGGCTGGCAGGCCAAGGAGCTCGTCCCCGCTGTGGCAGGCTCCAAATGGAACCTTACGGGGCCCACTCTGCCCGTCTCCCCAGAATCTGCTCCCATGGAATCGGGCTCTTCGGAGGGTAAGTAGCCCGTCGTTCCCTGAGGCATCCTCTGCATGGGGAAATCAGGATCCCGCTGTCGAGGAAACGGTCAGCAGAAGCCCTTCCCCACCTACCCTTTCCCAGTGGAATCACGGTGTTGCCAGGACAAGAAGCCCATCCCCCAAAGCTTCCCTCTCGGAGGTTCCGGAACCGACAGTTAGTTATACGGCAGAGGGCTGTAGAAACCCGTCCCCGCCGGCCCTGTCCTCATGGAAGGCTCCAGATCGTATTAATGGAACGTGGAATCCAGCTCCCCAAGAGACGTGGGATCGCACACTGCAGGGCTCATCGATGGTATCTACGTCAGAAGCTCTGAACGGAGTAGGACAGGAGGAGCTGGAGCTGCCTAGGCCATCCGCACCCGGGACTCCCGAGCTCACAGAGGCGCTAAGTCCTTCCACGCGGGAGATGCGGGATCTTGCCTTCCAAGGCAGTCAGCAGTCGCCAGAAGCGGCCGCACCTGAGCTGCCCCTCAGTCGCCCGGTGGGCACCCTGGAGGCCGATGTGCGCCAGGAAGCCGTGGGCCCTGGAGAAGCCGCCTCGGGTCGGCCGCGCGTGGCCATCCCACGGCCCCGAGACGTGCGCAAGATGGTGAAGACCACGTACGCGCCCAGCTTCCCCGCAGGAACCCCGGCTTTGGGGTTGCCTGCGCCTCCTACGGAACCCCGCGGGGAGGAGGGCGGCGCATCCAAGACACAGGAGTTCCAGGCGCTGGGGTCCCCAGGCCCAGCTCACTACACTTCTGTGTATCTCAAGGACTTTCTTCCGGTCGTGACGCACCCCTACGAGCCCCCAGAGCCGCCTACTGACACAGTGCCCCGGGACGCTTCGCAGCCCAACGGGGTCCTGAGGCGGAGAGCAGAGAACAGCACAGCAAAACCCTTCGCGCGCACTGAGATCCGCCTGCCCGGTGCACTGGTTTTGGGCCTCCGGCCCGAGGGAACCGGGGGAGTTCTGGTGCGCGGTGCTGGCAAACAGAACCGCGATGCTGAAGCCCAGCGCCTCGTCCCCGACGGCGAGGGGCGGACCAGCCCTCTAGGCGGCGCTCGCGCCTCACCCCAGCAGTCGCCCTTAGGGCCAGCCGGGCCCCAACCACCCCGACCACCCTGCCCCGACTCCCCGCAGGCGCACCCTAGCTCGAGCCCTGGGATCGCACCCAAACTGGAGGCGCGCCCTGGAGCCCCCGAGCCTGCGACTGCCGTCCAGTCGGCTCTCCCGCGGGAACCCCAGGTGTCGGCTGGCAGGACAGCCCCGCCCCAGCCCCGTGCTGCCTCGGCGCCTCCAATGGACCGGTCCCCGGAGGGCCCCTTCCAGGGGGCCCGCAGGCCACCGGGGACCGCGTACGCGGGGAAGGTCCTGGTGGACCCCGAGAGCGGCCGCTACTACTTTGTGGAGGCGCCGCGGCAGCCTCGGCTGCGGCTGCTCTTCGACCCCGAAAGCGGGCAATATGTAGAGGTGCTGCTGCCACCGTCGCCCCCGGGACCACCCCGCCGCGTCTACACCCCGCTGGCCCTGGGTTCTGGCCTCTACCCGCCTGCCTATGGGCCTCTCTCGGGACTCTCAGTCCCGCCTTCCCCTGGCCCACCGGCCTTCAGCGGCCCCCAAGTACCCTGGATTTCCGAGGCGGGGCCCCTGGATGGGATGTACTACCTGCCCGTGAGTGGAACCCCCAGCCCTGCACCTCCTCTGCTACTCTGTGCTCCGCCCAACAGTTCAGGTTCAGCCGAACCCGGCAAGGGATCCTTGTTCCCCGTGTGAAGCCCCAGGGCCTGATCCCCATGGTGTTGGGGCCTGTTTGATGGCCTTGGAAGTTCCAGCATCCAGTGCCCTACCCACCGTTCCTTCTATCACCTCCCTCTTTTACCCTTCCCGGCCCATCTTCACACTGGAAGTTACCTTCAGAGAATGTATCAGACTTTGGGACTGATGGAGCTGGGACTCAGAAAGTGGTTGCCTACTTCCTCCTCCAACAAAAGGGTATCCTCTTTTCCCAGGCATTCCCAGAGTGCGGCGGTGTGTTTGTGTGTGTGTGTGTGTGTGTGTGTGTGTGTGTGTGTGTGAGAGAGAGAGAGAGAAAGTGAGGTGTCTTAGGAGTTGTTCCTAGGAGCTGACTTGAGGGCATGTTGGGAGTTCACTGAGGGCAACAAGAAGGAGGCTCCGCAGAGGATGGGACTGCTCATGGAGGTGGTAAGCTGTCTGTCCCTCCCTGAAGGTGGACCCAGCTGAGGAGGAACAGGCTAGTGAGCGCTGGTGGGATGGAGGGAGGACTGTGACTAGCAACTCTGTTACTGTTTGGAAGAGGCTCTGAGCCTTGGCCTGGGAGGCTGTGTGGGAAAGTGGCCAGTACAGCTGCCAGGCCAGGCTGGATCTGAGAAAGGGAGCTTCAGGGACGGCAAGTGGAGATGGAGCAGGAATGTCATATGGAAGGGGCTATAGAGGGTCAGCCTGGGGACGGGGCTTGAGTGGGGAGGCAGTGGTAGTCTCCAGCTGGGAGCCCCACTTCTAATCCTCCCCTCAACCTCAGCATCTGACTTGGCCTCTCTAAGCCCTCAGAGCTGAGCAGGCACATCCTGGGGCCAAGAGTGGAGGCTTAAGCCATTCCTACCCAGGGTGGGGGACAGATGAAGTGAATTATCAGGAAGGACTTACAAGCAGGAAGGATGGTTAAGCCTCTTGACCCCTCTGGGTGTAGTGGAGGGTGGGTTAGGGCTAGGGCAACAGAAAGGATGCCATGGGGGTGGGGAGCAGGGCAGAGAGACTTGGAGCCCTCAGCTGGTTCTACTCTCTTGGTAACAGATGTGGCAACTGTGCCCAGAGAAGGCCTGGCTTGGGAGGCTGGTCACAGCAAGGAAGGAACAGAACCCAGAGCCTATGTTCTAATTGCATTGAGATTGCTGGAGCCTCTGAGGAGTGCTGAGAGAGATGCATGGGGTAGGGGGTGCTCTGCGGGTGGGGTGGGGGGGGGTCTGTGTGTAGTTCTGAGCTTGAAGTGGTGGGGCCTTGTTGAACTGATATGTGATGTGATGAATTTGGGGAAGAACAGTTCCCATTAGAAGCAGTTGTTAGGGATGGAGATTGATGCCTTACCTAAGTTCTAGGCCTCTGGGCGGTCTTGGTCCCAGGAAGTTCCGCCTCCCTGCCTGGGGCTGGAAGCTGACTGGGAGAGCTGTGAATCAGAATAAACCTGAACAACTTCTCATGGCCAGAGATGTTGGTTCTGATGGCACGGAGGGCTAGGGGTCCCTCCTGCTCCCCTCCCCTCATCCTGTGTGCAATAAATCAATGAGCCATGATCCTTGGAACAGCTGGTGTAAGTTGTCTGATTTCTGACTTCCTGCTGCGACCTCCGACACCCCCTGTGACACTCTTCCATGCCTGGGTATGGCCTGGGTGGAGGGGGCCCTAGGGCCCAGGAAAGGGGCCCTGTATGTCTTTCGTGCATCATGGCATCTTCGTGTCTGCAAACTTGCCTCCCAGGAGAGAGACCTAGGCTGGCAGCCACGCCTGAGATCTCATTCTCCCTGGTGGCTGGGTGGCCAGTGGGCTTTGGGGTCAGTCAGGCTCAGGTTCTAACTTCAGTATGGCCCTTCTAAGCTGTGTGATCTTGGGTTCATCACTTCTCTCTGAGCCTCCATGTGCTCATGAAATTGACACTAACACACCACCTCTCCCCTGGGTACTCAGTACAGCGCCCACCGAGTGGCCAGATCCCAGGACATGGGAGGGGTCACTCCCCATGCGTCCTGGCCCAGGCCCAGCTGCCCTCCTTATGTCACCGGAAAGTGGAGCTGACTTGGTGGCCGCGGGGATCCCAGTAGAGGAGGTGTACACGTGGCATCTCTAGGGCCCTGGGGGAAGGAAGAGGCGGGAAGGGTGAGGTGTTGGTTCCTCATTGGTCTGGGTTAGGCTTTCCGGGGTGGCCCCCACTGCACACAGGCACACACACACCTGCGCCCCAACCGCAGCCCAGGCTCACTGAGCCAGCTCCGCTGACCATGACGCTGTCTCTGCCGCTGTTACTGCTGCTGGGAGCCTGGGCCATCCCAGGGGGCTTTGGGGACAGGGCCTCACTCACAGCCACGGCCCCACAGCTAGACGATGAGGAGAAGTACTCAGCTCACATGCCTGCTCACCTGCGCTGTGATGCCTGCAGGGCAGTGGTCTACCAGGTGAGTACCTATCCCCTGCAGTTCCCTGGCCCCTGTCCAGGTCCCTCCTGAAGCCAGGCCCCTCCATCTACCTCTGATCCTACCACTGGCCTTTGATTTCCAAACCCCTACCCTGGGCCCTGAGTTGGCTCAGCTTTCCATGACATTGCCAACTGCACGTCACCCAAATCTCCATGCCTCAGTTTACCTATCTCTCAGCCCAACGGAGAGCAAATAATCTGGGACATCCCCCAGTATCTTGAGACCCCAGGAGTCACTCGCTTGTCCTCTCTGACTCCTCCCTTTCCGGGCTTATCTTGGGTCTAGACCCCTTCCCTGACTGGAGAGCACGTGTGTGTTTGTACACGTGTGCACATGGTTTGAGCGCATGAATACATGCATGAGTATGTCTTGAGTTCAGAAAGAAACCCATCAAGCATGCCTGAATACCTCTGTTGGGGAGGGAAGCCTATGAGTACACGTGACATTGAAGACTGGTGTCTGGTTTTCTGGCTTGGTTTTTTTTTTCCCTTTCCTTGTTCTTACGGTTTAAAATAGCATGACGGATGGGCAGGTGTGCCCTGGAAGGAGCCCCAGCGCTTAGGCCTAACTTCCCACCGCAGCATTTCTTACCCACCCACCCCATCTCAGGGAAGTGGGTCCTGCTTTAGCAGACCCAGTCCCAACTTTCAGAATCTAGGGGAGGAGCCAAAACTCTCCCTTGCCACCTCACTCTCTCCTGGAGACACAAGCTCCTGTCTGACCCTCCCCCACCATTGAGCAATCCTGGAGCCTTGGCTCTCAGCCCCTCCTTGTTCTAGATGTGGCATTATTTGGCAAAGGCAGAGGCCAAGCTTCACACCCCAGACTCAGGGGGGCAGCGGCAGGAGCTGAGCGAGTCTGTATACACAGACGTCCTGGACCAGAGCTGCACCCAGACCTGGCAGGGGTGAGTCAAGAATCTGGCCCCTACCATCCTCCTCTAGGGGTAGAGCTGATGGGTAGAGGTTCCCACTCTCCCATTCACACCAGACACACACTCCACTAAGGCTTTATAAAGTCCAGGGTAGGGGGCTGGCTGGGATGAAGTCTGAGGTCTGGAGCTGAAGGCAAGTAGAATGCTACGTGGCCAGGGGACAATGTTGCTGTGGGACCTTGCGCCAGGGACTTTCTCTGGTTCTCAGTTTTCCCTCAGGGAGGATCAGAATCTGGGCTCTGAATTCAGCAAATGTCCCATGTGCCCAGCTTCATGTGGAGTTGTATCCCTTGCTGGCAGGGCTCCACTAACACTGTATCCCTCTCCTTCCGGCTGCTTCCAGCTATGGGATCCGAGAAGTGAACCAGGTGAAACGTCTCGCAGGCCCAGGACTCAGCAAGGGCCCAGAGCCAACCATCAGTGTGATGATCACAGGGGGCCCCTGGCCCACCAGGTAATGATAGGAGTGTGGGGGTAGGATGGAGACCTTGGAGCCTTGATCATCCCCCTGAGGGGCAGGCAGGGTCTGAGGCTCCTGTCGGGCTTCCCTAGGCTCTCCACGACATGTTTGCACTACCTGGGGGAGTTTGGAGAAGACCAGATCTATGAAGCCCACCAACAAGGCCGAGGGGCTCTGGAGACATTGCTGTGTGGAGGACCCGGAGGGGCCTGCTCGGAAGAGGCGACTATCACAAGGACAGAGCTCTAGTCTGACTCCTTCCCCTTCCTGGTCAGCCCCTGAAGACAGCTGGGGCATCCTCTAGATCTGCCCCACTCTTTTCAGCAGGCTGCCTTGGAGGGCAGGAAGGCCATGCTTTTCTGTGCTGCCATGGCCCCTCCCTCTTCCAGCTTCAGGACACGGGGGCCATGTGTGTGTGTCGGGGGTGGGGTGGGGAAAGGCCTTCCCCTCTGGACTCTAATAAAACCCAGTGACCTTGATGTCTTGATTTCTTCTCTCTGCAACAGATGCTTGTTGGGGGTGGTGCCTGGGTGGCTCAGCAGGTTGAAGCCTCTACCTTCAGCTCAGGTCATCATCCCAGGGTCCTGAGATCGAGTCCTGCATCGGGCTCTCTGCTCAGCAGGGAGCCTGCTTCCCCCTCTCTCTCTGCCTGCCTCTCTGCCTACTTGTCTCTGTCTACTACTACTCTGTCTGTTGAATAAATAAACAAAATCCTAAAAGAAAAAAAAAAAAGGTGCTTGTGGAGCTGGGAAGACAGACATTGGCTTTTCTGCTGATGTTGTACCTAGAGAGGGTCAAATATACTTCCCCACAATCTCCCAGAGGTAGGTGAGATGTGTCATGGCTGGAAATGGGAGCGAGCTGTCAAAGGCATATGGGACTAATTACATAAATGGTGAAATCCCAAATCCATCAAGAAAGAAAAGAAAAGGGGCGCCTGGGTGGCTCAGTGGGTTAAGCCGCTGCCTTCGGCTCAGGTCATGATCTCAGGGTCCTGGGATCGAGTCCCGCATCGGGCTCTCTGCTCAGCGGGGAGCCTGCTTCCCTCTCTCTCTCTCTGCCTGCCTCTCCATCTACTTGTAATATATCTCTCTGTCAAATAAAAAAAAAAAAAAAAAAAAAAAAGAAAGAAAAGAAAAACCAAGGCTACCTTGTAGACATGCCTACTCAGCCACTACATGCTCTCTGGGCCCCTCCCTGAACACTAGTCTAACTGGGTCTATTCCCAGCAGCCGCTCAATTCCCCAGCTGGCAGGGTTAGGCCCTAGGTGTCTGCCTGGGACTGGGCATGGCAGGGTTCCTGAAAGGAGCTAGATTCAGTATCTTGGCTCTCAGTTCTGCTCTCCCCAGAAATTCTTTTGACCTGGGACCTTTCCTTAGCAATGGAGGAAAGCGCCCCACCTGGGCCCTGCCGGAGAATGGGAAGCTGTGGGCAGGCCACGCTGTAACTTGTCGCTTCCTTATTGTCTCCCTGATCTGCTGAAGCCCTGGCAGGTGGACAGAGCAGACACTCTAATCCTCAGCTGACAGACACTGAAACTGAGGCTTAGAAAATGAAAGCGGGGGAGCCTGGGTGGCTCCGTCAGTTAAGCACCCGACTCTTGATCTAGGCTCAGGTCATGATCTCGGGGTTGTGAGATTGAGCCCCAAGACAGACTCGGCGCTGAGGTTGGAGTCTGCTTAAGATTCTCTCCCCCTCCGTCTCCCTCTTCCTCCCCCAAAACTTGCGAATGTGTGAGCTCTCTCTCTCTCTCAAAGAAAAAAGAAAAGAGGCACTCGGGCCAAGTCCTAGCCTGAGTAGTGGCAGGGCTGAGAGGGGATTCAGATTCTGGGGTAGAGGCAGATCATTGCTAGAGAAATAGGGGTGCTCCAGGCAGGCCCTAACCCCTCCAATGTCTGTGAGCTGTAGGGCAGCCTGGCCTCCTTCATTCCATTACCTGCTCCCTCTCTGCTGGAGGCCCCGCCTCCCTGACCTTCACCCCAGGAGAGAACCTCTTGTCATCAGGAAGAGAGCCAGGGCCCAAGGAGCCCACTGAGCTGTCAGTAGTATCCGGTGTGGAGATGGGAGCCTGTGACACGGACCAGTGTGACTCTGTGTTATATGGAGGGATTTAGACACACTCTGTAGGTCAGTCTGGGTGCTGTGGTCCATTTGTTTGTGTATCTGAAACCATGTGCAGTGTAGCTGCCTCGTCTCTATGTGGATGGCATGGGGCTTCAGTTGAATTGAATGTCCATGGGACTGTGCTCTTAAGTGTAAGGGGTGGGGCTCTGCCTCCACAGCCCCCTGGGGAGTACTGGGGTGGAGAGAGGTGGAGAGGAAATGCTAAGGAGCAGTTTCAAAGCTTCGAACTGGTCAGACAACTTTGGGACAGCTGGGAGCAGGAACCAAGGAAGCAGAGCAGGAGCTAAGCAGACGCTAGGCAGCAGGAGCTAGGGGAAGAGTTGGAGGCTGGACAGGCGGACGGATCCACAGCTGTAGCATGAAGCTGCTGCCCAGCTGGAGAGCCCGGCTGCCTGAGGGCCTATGGAGCAGGGCCTGGCCGTGGGCGCAACAACCCAGAAGTAGGTGGGCCTGGGGGGCGGGACCTGGGGCAGCACAGTGGGGAGCAGAACCAGGAAACTTAGGCCCAATCCTCACCAGCTAAGGAGCTCCAGCTCCTCAGACCCTCCCCAAGTCCCTTCAGCCAGCTCCAGCCCTCATGGCCAGGCCAGTGGGCCTGCCAGAAGGACAAGACAGGCTGAGTCCAGGGCAGGCTTCAGTGGCTGTGGGACAGGCACTCACATGGGGCCCAGTGCTTAGACAGGTTTGGTTTGATTTGGTTTAATACTCTGCTGTATCAAAATTCATAATACTAAAAAAAAAATAAAATTCGTAGTACTTTTTGAATGGGGGCCCCAAATTTTCTTTTTGCACTGGGTCCTGTAGGTTAGGCAGCCAGTCCTGACTTGGGAGGGCGGGGAGGGAATCGTCCTGACACAGGGAACAGACAAGGCTGGGCCACCCTGGGCAGCTTCTCCTCCAGTGGCCCATCTGTTTTGTGCCTCTGTGACACTGAGGGGTATGTGGCCATATATATGGGAAAGGCAGCCCTTTACTGAATCCAATGGCTGATTTATAGCATGAACTCAGGAGTTCAGGTTAACCTGAGTTTTAGGAATGATGTTCTAAAGTCTTGCTACTTACGTGACCTCGGTCAGATCACATCTCTGAGATCTGTTTCCTCAGCAGTTAAAGAGGTTAATGTCGCCAGTGCCTGGAGTTCAACCCGGGAATACATTTGGCAGGCAATCATTCATCATTAAGAAACGAGATTTTTTTTTTTTAATATTTTATTTATTTGACAGAGAGAGATCACAAGTAGGCAGAGAGGCAGGCAGAGAGGCAGGCAGAGAGGGGGAAGCAGGCTCTCTGCTGAGCAGAGAGCTCGATGTGGGGCTCAATCCCAGGACCCTGAGATCATGACCTGAGCCGAAGGCAGAGGCTTTAACCCACTGAGCCACCCAGGCGCCCCAAGAAACGTGATTTTGATGATGATAATCATTAACTTGTTATTAAAAAGTGGGGAAGAGTCTCATTCAGAGTGTGACTTATTAAGGTTACGACCATTCTCTTCCCTGTCACCTGGGGCTTGGTGAACTGTCCGCTCCTCATCTGCACCCTGGCCCCCTCTTGGAAACAACAGGTCCCACACCCAGGCTCAGGCGCTGGCAGGGAAGGGCGCATGCTCAGGAGAGAAATGTGACCGAGGCTTGGGTGGCCTTTACCACTAGGGCTGGAGTTAATACTTTATCTCTGCTCAGGTCTGCCTTTCGCAATCAGAGCTGGGAATCTGGTTACAGATTTACTTCGAACAATGTCTGATGTGTGGACTAAAGTCCTCCTTGGCCTTTGTAAAACCATCCCCTCTTTTTCTCAGGAACTGCTCACAGCTGTGCCCCAAAGATGAGGGCCCAGGAGAACCTGGAGGGCCAGACACAGGTGCTGGGGAACGGGTGGGAGCTGGGTGGGGGCAGGGTTGGGTGGGGGCTAGAGGGCAGGCTCATGCCTTCCGGGGAAGGCAGAGACACAGGTTCTGATGAACTTGATTGAGAGTGACTATCCCAAGCTGAAAGTAGTAGTTGGGGGATGGGGTGGGGGGGTGCAGTGAAGGTGTAGGAGTCATCAGCTTTGGGACGGGCTGACTCCAGCTTGAGGGCCAGCAGGGACCACCCACCCCACACCCAGGGCAACCCCAAAGACCTTCCAGTGGCAAGGGTGGGACCTGTTCACGGACTTCAGCCCTCTTGCCCCCTCTCCTTTTGACTGTTGGGGCCTGCGGACTTAGGGGCCCATCCCCTTGGCTGGAATGCTCTGGTCCCAAGGACTCCAGGAGCCAGCACAGAGGACTTATCCCTGCACAAAGGAATGTGAGGAGGGAGCCAGGGGTAGTCAGGCTGAGAGACAGCTGGGTGGATGAACCATGAGGGAGGGTGGGGCTCAAACGCCCTACTGAGCATCTGACAGGCCGCTCAGGCCATCTGATTGATTCTGGGGCAGCATGAACCTGGCTGGCCCCTGTCACTCCACCCTGAATTACTTCTCTCTGCTGCCCTAGCATGAGTCCCTGGGCTCTGCAGGGAACTCCGAGAGGGATCTCACGGAGTCCCTGCCCAGAGAGCCCAAGTTTGACATGTTGTACAAGATCGAGGATGTGCCACCCTGGTACCTGTGTATTCTGCTGGGCTTCCAGGTGGGTTTCCCCACAGGGCCTCCCCACTCCCATTCTGCATGTTCCCCAGGATCCCAGCCCGCTTCCTGGACAAGTTTATCTTGGGTAACAGAAAGAGAAACTTAAGGTCAACAGCTGTGACAGTCCCAAGCTGGCATGGGGAAGGGGTTTCTGATGGGGCCTGAGAGATCTTCCCTGGGAATATGTGTCACCTGACAGGCAGAATGTCAGTCACAGGGGAGAGGACCCACTCCACAGAAGCCACAGGAATATTTGAGGGTGAATTAGTACCCCAAAGAGAGAGGTGAACGGTAGCTCTCTGGGAATCATTGTATGAGTCTTAGGCCCGGGTGAGCACCTTGCCAGGGGCAGTGTGGGTTCAGGCCCCCTGAGGCAGGTGTGAGGATCTCTGGGGTCTCCCTGGTTCCCAGGGAGCTGCCTCACGCACTCTCCCTGCACCTAGCATTACTTGACATGCTTCAGTGGCACCATTGCTGTGCCCTTCCTCCTGGCGGAGGCGCTGTGTGTGGGCCGGGACCAGCACATGGTCAGCCAGCTCATCGGGACGATCTTCACCTGCGTGGGCATCACCACCCTCATCCAGACCACACTGGGAATCCGGTGAGCTGCCCTGCCCCCGCCCCACACCCCACTGTGAAAACACACACAGCAGGAACAGGTGGTTTCTCTTGAGGGCTCTTTTGGGGGCGGGGTGGGGGGGCGAGAAAGCTGCTAAGTGCCCCCACCTGCTCCTCCTACTCCCAAGCCACCCTTAGAGCGAGGCAGCTGGGATCCTACCTTGGGGCCCTAAGCTCCCCAAAGGCAAAGAGTTGGTGGGTTTAAAGGAATGTACCCTTAGCTGGGCTCTCCCTCATCACCTACTTTGGTACTGAGGACCACCCACTCCCAGCTTTTAGGTTCTTTGTAGGCCTCTTCAACAGCCCATCCTCCTGGGGGCCCCCTGTCCCCGAGCGCACAGCTCAAGGCCTGGGTGGCCAAAAGATGGTTGTGTGGTGGGAGGACAGAGGAAGTTTGTGAGTGGAACTTGGGCGCAAGAGCTGAGCTGTCTACTTCCTTGCACGTGGCTCCTCACAGTGCAGAATGCTGAGAAGGAAAGGGGGAAGGAAGCTTGTGGACCAGGGACTCCCATTTGTTTTCTTCCTTGGGCCCCCAGAATTAATAGTCCTGCCTGGGGCTGCAGTGACTTCTCTCAGGTCTGCCCTGTCCCTTGTCCATCTGTGTCTCTGCTTCTGGGTGTGATTCTGTCTCCTCCTCTTGGCACCACTCTTTCCCCATCTCTCCTGTCTCTGTGTCCTTGCCCACCCCTGACCCCATCCCTGCCGCTCTTGCCTCTCTGTCCAGGCTGCCGTTGTTCCAGGCCAGCGCCTTTGCATTTCTGGTCCCAGCCAAAGCCATCCTGGCCCTGGAGAGATGGAAATGCCCCCCGGAAGGTGGGCACACTTCTGGGGGCTGTGTTGGAAAGGAGAGGCCCAGGAGCACTGAGGTGCATTCATGGCAGCACCTTCTCTTTCTCTCTCTGTTCCCTGGCCATGTGTGTGTTCCTGTCTCTGCTCCCAGAGGATATCTACGGTAACTGGAGTCTTCCCCTGAATACCTCTCATATCTGGCACCCACGGATACGAGAGGTGGGTTTACACCTGGGGTAGAAGAGACCTGGACCTGAGGAGGGGGCTAGATGGGAGAGGAGCCACTGCTGATTTGGAGGATTCAAGGTGGTGGTCCAGGAGCTTTCTTTTTTTTATAATGTAGAGGTGATAGCCTCTATGTTATAGCTGGTCTTTGCTTTTCTAGGTCCAGGGTGCAATCATGGTGTCCAGCACGGTGGAGGTGGTGATCGGGCTGATGGGGCTGCCTGGGGCCCTGCTCAGCTACATAGGACCTCTCACGGTCACCCCCACTGTCTCCCTCATTGGCCTGTCTGTCTTCCAAGCTGCTGGTGACAGAGCTGGTTCCCACTGGGGCATCTCAGCTTGGTGAGCAGACACCAGGCCTGATCCTTGTCCAGCCTTAGCCCTTTCACCCCCTTCACGTCCTGTCCCTAGCCCAGCCTACCAGCCATCTTTCCTTTGTGCTTCTGCCCCCAGTTCCATTCTCCTGATCATCCTCTTCTCCCAGTACCTGCGTAACCTCACCTTCCTGCTGCCTATCTATCGCTGGGGCAAGGGCCTGACTCTCTTCCGCATCCAGATCTTCAAGATGTTTCCAGTGAGTGAGGAGATGACAGGCGGCTTGGGGCTGGGACTAGGGCAGGGGCTGGACTTGTGTCCGGGTCAAAGGTTGGGAGGCAGGTCCAGGACAGCAAAGGAGCTAGAGCCAGAGCACAGACGAGGTCCCCAGTCAGGGGCCAGAGCAGGGATGGGGGCCCAGGCCTGAGCTAGGGCAAGGGCAGAGGCTAGGGTTGAGGTAGGGGCTGGTTACCCCTGGACCAAGACCTCCCAGACCCTCAGTGCTCCTCTCACCCCACCCCACTTCAGATTGTGCTGGCCATCATGACCGTGTGGCTGCTCTGCTACATCCTGACCCTGACAAACGTGCTGCCCTCAGACCCCACAGCTTACGGCTTCCAGGCACGGACAGATGCACGAGGGGACATCATGGCTATTGCACCCTGGATCCGCATTCCCTACCCCTGTGAGCCACCCCATCTGGCCCCCTCTGCCTCCAGCTGAGACCATCTAAGGGGCCCCGGATGACACCAATCCAACTGACAACATAATGAGCATTAGGTGCACATTTCTAGTGTGCCAGAGTGTTTTCCTCAAAGCTTCACTCCAGCTTCACGACTCTGAGGGATCCCAAATGAGCTCTTAGGACTCTAGCCCCCACCCCAGCTCGAGGTCCCTTCACCCCCTCATAACCCCCTACATACTGCCCAGTCCCCTCCCTGGCCCACCCAGTGGCACTGCATCCCCCGCTCCTATCTCCTCCTGATCCAGGTCAGTGGGGCCTGCCCACAGTGACTGCGGCTGCTGTCCTGGGAATGTTCAGTGCCACACTGGCAGGCATCATCGAGTCCATCGGAGATTATTATGCTTGTGCCCGCCTGGCGGGTGCCCCACCCCCTCCTGTACATGCCATCAACAGGTATGGCCACCTGCCCTCTCCCACATCTGATCTTCTCAGGGGCCACTCGGGAAGCAAATGGAGGGACATGGTGGAGACCCAAAAGTGTGGACTTCGTCAAGTACTAATACTTTCAAGATCTTGTTCTCCATACTTACGAAATGGGGATGCTCTCATCATTCAGAGTGCTTTGAGTCACTGAGGTACTGAAGCCTAAGGGAAACTATTTGACAATCTTCAACGTGGCTGGCCCTTCATGTGCATTTTCCTATGCAGTCTACTAACTATTCTGAGACAGGTACCCTTATTATCCCCATTTTACAGACGAGGAAACAGAAGCCCAGAGTTGCCTAAGGGAGTAAGTGCTAGGGCACTGGGACTAGTGCTTGGATGTGGGCTCTTGGCTCCCAGACCTACTTCTGGCCTATAGTGGGGAGTACTACAGATAGTTGCAGCTTGTACTGTCCCCAAGAAGGCATGCAGGCTGCTCAGGGCGAGGGGAGGACACAAGCCAGGGCAGGCTGGACCAAGCCCCCAACTCGCCCTTTCCTTACAGGGGTATCTTCACCGAAGGCATCTGCTGCATTATCGCAGGGCTGCTGGGCACAGGCAATGGGTCCACGTCGTCCAGCCCCAACATTGGTGTTCTGGGGATTACCAAGGTGCCTCAAGCCAGAGCCACACAAAGTGCCCCCGTCATTCCTTGTACTGCAGCCCCACCCGACCTATGAACCATCCAACCCCACAATGAGCCTGGGGCCCTTTCGTGCTCGCTTTTGTGACAGGTCCTGCCTGCCTTCCCTCTGCAAGCTCAGCCACCCAGGTCCATTCCAGGGCCTAACCCTACCCCCGGCTCCCATGCAGGTAGGCAGCCGGCGTGTGGTGCAGTACGGTGCGGGAATCATGCTCGTCCTGGGCACAGTTGGCAAGTTCACCGCCCTTTTTGCTTCACTCCCTGACCCCATACTGGGGGGTATGTTCTGCACCCTTTTTGGTGAGTGGTGTGTAGCCAGTGGGTGAGGGTGGGAGGCGCTCCGCGGTGGAGGAGCCCACCCTGCTTGTGGGGCAGCTCCAGCAGTTATCCTGCGCCCTCAGGCATGATTACGGCTGTGGGGCTATCCAACTTGCAGTTTGTGGACATGAACTCCTCCCGCAACCTGTTCGTGCTCGGATTTTCTATGTTCTTTGGGCTCACGCTGCCCAATTACCTGGAGTCCAACCCTGGCACCATAAACACAGGTACCCCCACTAGTCAGAATGTCTGGGGGTGGGGGAGGTGTAGTGGGCTCTGGGCATGGGTCTTTCCCTCAAAGGCACCCTGCGACAGAGCCACAAATCCTGCCCAACCCTGGATGTGAAGCAGAAGCTGAGAAGTAAATGAGCAGGTGTCCTTTACTGAGACACTTTCTATGGACAGGCATGGAGCTTTACCTGTGCTCATTTAATATGTACAACAGTTCCTCAAGACAGATACTACTGTCCTCTCCACCTAACAGAGGAGGAAAGTGAGGCTCAGAGAAGTTAAATGATCTGTCCCAAGACAACAAACCTGGGATTATAGGTGTGAACGTTGGGATTTGTACCCTTTCATCTCCATGCCTGCTCAAAGAAGTCAACAAGCTGCACAACTGGGAGCAAAGTCCCTGAGCTCTGTCCCCAGAAGCCAAGATGCCCACTGGCCCTTGGCCTATTCCACAGGCATTCCTGAAGTGGACCAGATTCTGACTGTGCTGCTGACCACAGAGATGTTCGTGGGTGGGTGCCTCGCTTTCATACTGGACAACACAGTGCCAGGTATGGGTCAGCCCTGGGAGGGACACAGAAGACTAGGCTGGGCTCATCTGCACTCCAGCAGATGGCCCCACAACTACAAGTGTGGCCAGGACCCAGGCAATGAGGGCCCTGCAAGGAGAAGCAGGGCCACTTGGGCTGAAGAAACCACTGGCTGGACAGAGGCACAGACATGCTCTACAGGTCTTGAAGAGGGTGGGTCTAGGGGAGTCATTCCCCAGCCCTGTGAGTTGTTTCCTCTCCATTTCTTTCTTTCTTTCTTTTTTTTAGAGATTTTATTTATTTATTTGACAGAGATCACAAGTAGGCAGAGTGTCAGACAGAGAGAGAGGAGGAAGCAGGCTCCCTGCTGAGCAGAGAGCCCGATGCAGGACTCGATCCCAGGGTCCTGGGATCATGACCTGAGCCGAAGGCAGAGGCTTTAACCCACTAAGCCACCCAGGCGCCCCATCCTCTCCATTTCTTGATAGCCACCAGGGGAAGGGTGCCTTTGGGAGCCTTTGCTTTCTTCCATTAGGCCAGATACAAATGAAACATCAATCTCAGTGCCAAAACCCACTCCAAATATGCCAGCAACCCATCACGCCTGACTACTAGGAGAGCCCCAAACATTCTCTTTGGTATCAGGGTTTTCACAGGGATTGTGGAGGAAGGATACTTAGCGTGGGCCCCTGAGAACCTTCCGGCCAATGTTTAGATGTCCTGTAAAATATAAAAACCAAATGCCACCAATTGTATTAATAAGTAATGAATTTTCCGTGTTCTAATGAGTAACAAGCATAGTTAACATTTACCAAACATTTACTATGGGTCAGGCATGAAACTATGTCTCGCTTCATTCTCAAAAACCATCCTGTTAGGCAGAAACTATCAACACCATTTCGCAAGGAAACAGAATCACAGATGTTAAGTGACTCACCAACATTCACAATGTTTGCAGATTTAAAAGGTCGCAAATCTGAGATTCTAACAAAGTCCACTGGATGCAGTCTATGGCTTGTGTCCCAGCCACTGCACCATACTGCCTCTGTAGAAGGGTTTCAGGGGACCCGGAAGACCAGAGAAAGCTGTGGAGGCAGAGGTTCAAGACTGCATCATCAGTCCAGGGAGATGAGGCATGGGAGCAGCAGGATGATGGTCCTCCATCCCCTACCACTTACTGGCCTAAACACAGCTGCAGGGTTGAAGCATGGGCAGGAAGGGCCTAGGTGCCATGGCCCTTTTAGGGATTTTAGCATCAGATGATGTGGTAACTCTTGGTAGCAGCTACCCCAAGGACTAATGGGAGGTACCTGCCCCTCCCCATTGAGAGAAAGCCAGGCTGCAGACCAGAGGTAAAGAAGTGGCAGCCTCAATGCCCAAGGAATATGGGGAGATGGAAGGCCTCAGGTGGACAGCTGTATACAAAGGGGCTTGTGATCTGGATAGCTGGATTAAGCTATCCAGATGTTAACAGCCTCAGACTGCCTGAGCTCCTCACATCCCCATCCTTCAACCCAATTGCCTATCAGCAACCATCTCTTGCAAGGATCATTATACATGTTGTGCTACATAATCCTCAGTAGTCCTTCAATGTGCATTGATGAAATCTGAAGCCCCGAGTGGTCAAATCACTTGCCTAAGGTCACGCAACCTGAATTCACACCCAGGTCTGGCTAAATCAGAATTCCTTAATTATGGAATCACATACTTTCTGCTATGTGATGGCATTTTGCTGATGGGCCGCTTTGCATTTGCTCCTTCCCCATCTATAGCCCAAACTTAGAAGAGCAAATTAGTTCAGCAAATGCTAGTGGGGCTAGTAGAACCCCCCTTCCTCTAGATTTACACTGCATCATTCTTCTTCCACCCCAGCCCTCTTGTGAAAACCTGAGACCTCAGGCACCCCTCCCCTACCTCCTGAGGGAGCATTCCCCTAGATGTAAATAATCATTTGTGTATCCATACTACCAACAAAGATTTTCTTGGCTTGACTCTGAGGTTTGTATTATAAAAATGAGTTTATTTTCCAAATATGGATATTGAATATTAATACTGATTATAGTGTTTCTCAATAGCCCTCCTTGACCCCAAAGCAGGCTGGGCACTATTGGTCCTCATCAGCTTAGCACATACTAGCCCCATACTAGAGATGTTAAGTTGCCAAATAACCTTTCTGCCTGTTTCTTCATAAAAATATGTATAGTAGTGCCTATATACCTTCCACAGTTATGTTCTGAAGAAATGAGATGATGAAACTGAAGCACTTAGCACAGAGCCTGGCACACTACGGATACACAATAGATACTAATTAGAATCAGTATTACCTTTAGGGTTTCCTAGAGTTCTGGCCAAGTTAAGAACTGAGAAATCATGGATTCAGTAACCTTCCAGTCCCAGAAAATACTTGAGAATGAAGACAATGGATTCCAGAAATCTGTCTCAGGACTAAGTTATGGAGGTATGGAGCGGAGGTAGTGGAGGGCTGCTGACCCTGACAACCTCACTGTTCCATTTCAGGGAGCCCAGAAGAGCGAGGTCTGATACAATGGAAAGCTGGGGCCCATGCCAACAGTGAGATGTCCACCAGCCTCAAGAGCTATGACTTCCCCATTGGGATGAACATTGTAAAAAGAATTGCCTTTCTGAAATACATTCCTATCTGCCCAGTCTTCAAAGGATTTTCTTCAAGGTCGAAAACGCAGCCTCCAGTTCCAGAAGACACTCCAGAAAATATACAAACTGGATCTGCATGCACCAAAGTCTGAAGAATTACTCCTAGTAAAGGTAGGATGTGTGTTAAGACTATCTTTTGTAAGAGGGTTTAAAAAAAAAAAAAATCACAGTATTTTTATACTTTAACCAAAGAAAAACAAAACTACTCAGCTTCTGTTTTTGTGACTTATTTGACTATCTTTAAGGGAAAGGTACACTGTGTAGAACATCAATATACAGATTTTGAGTGCAATTCCTTAACCATTTCATAATGAGAGTAGAACTTTCCAACTGGTGTGGGTCACTAAAAGGTTACAAGTATGCTGACATATTGACCCTTTAGCTTTCTGGGTGTCTATGCAGGAAATGAGTCAACTTCAGCCCTAAACTCAGCCATAAACTCTAGCCACAGGTAGCCCCATCTGTGTACTCCAATATGCTAAAAACAAAATAGAACCCAAAAGCCCACAACACTTTATGACATGAAATAGGTTGAGAAATACTACACAAAACCAGGAAACTTCCTCTCATATATGCTGCCTTGTTTCAGTAGTGATAACATAAAAATCCCTAAAATCGTAACAGGATGACTTCCATTACCCTAAAACTATGCCACATGGGCGTGATGGGATGATCTGTCCAAAGTGCTTCAAAATGGAATAGCTGAAGCTCTCAAACTTTCCATCTCTACCTGTAATGCAGATGCCTGACTCTCCAGTTAAACAGCTAAGTAGTTTTAATGTGCAGTTTCCCTAAAAAATCAAGAAAAGTTCCAACAGGGCGCCTGGGTGGCTCAGTGGGTTAAGCCCCTGCCTTTTTTTTTTTTTTTTTTTTTAAAGATTTTATTTATTTTATTTGACAGGCAGAGATTACAAGTAGGAAGAGAGGCAGGCAGAGAGAGAGGAGGAACCAGGCTCCCTGCTGAGCAGGACCCTGGGATCATGACCAGAGCCGAAGGCAGAGGCTTTAACCCACTGAGCCACCCAGGCGCCCCAAGCCCCTGCCTTTGGCTCAGTTCATGATCTCAGGGTCCTGGGATCGAGCCCCACATCGGGTTCTCTGCTCAGCAGGATACCTGCTTCCCCACCCCCGCCTGCCTGTCTGCCTACTTGTGATCTCTGTCAAATAAATAAATAAAATCTTTTTTTTTTTTTTAAAGATTTTATTTATTTATTTGACAGGCAGAGAGGCAGGCAGAGAGAGAGGAGGAAGCAGGCTCCCTGCTGAGCAGAGAGCCCGATGTGGGGCTCGATCATGACCTGAGCCGAAGGCAGTGGCTTTAACCCACTGAGCCACCCAGGCACCCCAAATAAATAAAATCTTAAAAAAAAAAAAATTAAAAAAAAGAGTAGTTCCAACAAAACGAAAGCTAAGCCTACAACATAGCTTTCTTGTAAAAATAATCACTTAGGGGCACCTGGGTGGCTCAGGTAGTGATCCCAGGGTCCTGGGATCGAGTCCCGCGCATCGGGCTCTCTGCTCGGTGGGAAGCCTGCTTCCCCCCATCTCTCTGCCTACTTGTGATCTGTCAAATACAAAAATAAATGAATCTTAAAAAAAAAAAAAATCACTTAAACAGAACTTTCTATGTACCAGACACTCTCGTTAAGTGCTTAATTAACTACAGAATCCTGAGACAGACACTGTTATTACCGCCATTTTATTTTTAAATTTCATTTTTTCAATAATTTTTTAAAAAAGATTTTAGGGGTGCCTGGGTGGTTCAGGTTAACCCTCTGGTTAACCCTCTGTTTTCGCCTCAGGTCATAATCTCAGGGTCCTGGGATCGAGCCCCACATCAGGCTCTCTGCTCAGTGGGGGAGCCTGCTCTCCCCCCAACCCACTGCCTGCTTCTCTGCCTACTTGTGACCTCTGTCAAAGAAATAGGTAGTCTTAAAAAAAAATAAATAAAGTTAAAAAAAAAAAAAGATTTTATTTGGGAGAGAGAGTACAAGTAGGAGGAGGGGCAGAGAGAGAAACGGACTCCTCACTGGGCAGGGAGCCTGATTCGAGGCTCAATTCCAGGACCCCAAGATCATGACCTGAGCCAAAAAACAGATAACCAACCAAGCCACCCAGATGCCTCTTTATTTTTTTTTAGTAATATCCACACCCAGCATGGAGCTCAAACTCACAACCCTGAGATCAAGAGTCATGTGCTCTTCCAACTGAGCCAGCCAGGTGCCCCTGTTAATACAACCATTTTAAAACGGTGGAAACTAAGGCATAGACAGGTTAAGTGACTTGTCCATGATCACTGGATTCACATCCAGAAGTCTGGCTAGTCTGTGCTCTTAACCATTAGGTTACAATGCCTCTCTAATTTAGGTTCTGAATCTCCAATTACACTACACTATGGCAATTTGGCACTGTGTTTAAATGAACTTATTTGCCCCCGCCTGAGCTTAGAGAGAAAGAATCTGTAAGCCTTATACATTTGGCAGCCGGCTGTGTCACTTGTGGTACTTAGCTATTAAAGACAGAGGGGACTGGCTGTATCATGGCTCCAAAAACTTTGTTTCAGAGTTTCTTAAAGACCTACCTATTTTGGGGTGCCTGGCTGGCTCTGTCAGAACATGTAACTCTTTGATCTCAGGGTTGTCAGTTTGAGCCCATGGGGATCAAGAATCTCATACTCTACTGAACCAGACAGGCACCCCAAAATTACTAAAAACAACAACAAAAAACCTACCTGTTTATTTCTTTTAAGGGAGCTACTAAAAAACACTAGGGCACCTGGAAAACCAAAGGACCACCCCCCCACCCTTCCCTGGAGAATGTGAGTCAGAACAGACTACATGGCCTTTTTAATTTTGGGCCCAACAAACTCAAGAAAAGCACAGAGGGCATTATCAACAAATAAGTAGGACCATGAAGCAGAATTGTATGGCAGAACCAGACAACTGCTAGATGGCTGACAGCCTATCCCAAAATAAAGATTAGCCACAAACATTATAAATAAGCTTGTGAGGGGAAAACAGGGATGGTCCAGGTAATCAAAATAGCAAACCAATCCAATCAGACCAGCAATGGCTTGTGACGGGCAGAAGCCAAAGGTGATTATACTAGAGTAAGGTTACTATTATACTGGTCAGTCAAAAAGTTTCTTAACATAGGTAGCTACAACTGCCCTGACACTGACTGCAGCCCAAAGCAATCAAGGTGGGTTACAGAAGGGGATGCAGGCTTTATTTTACTACTGTATTTTGGACAGATACACGCATAAGGACACACCTGACACTCTGGAATCGAATAAAGCCTGCTCTCAGCAAATCTTGCCCAGCAGGGTTGTCCTGAAGTACTGAGCCCACACTAAAGTGAGTATCAATCACCACAGGAGAGTCTGCATTCCAGTACCAAGAAACACAAGCATCAGCTCAGTTCTACTATTATTTATTTTTTTAAATATTTTTGAAAAAATATAATTTTTTTACAATATTTTCAACTTAAACACTATTCACACTGAACACGTATGGCAGCTTAACCTACCCAAGTATGAAGTTTAAGAAGCCAAAACTGTTCTAGCTTTGTTAAAAGAAAAGTTGTGCTGTAGACTATTGTAGTGATGGTTAACAAAGCAAGGAAAAGCACCACTCAAATCATGTTACTATTACTTTGTTCAGGGGATTATGATGGGTCAAATGTTTGCACTTCACATAGGCATAGCTATGATGCAGTGACTCCTCAGAAGATGCAGTTCTCAAATTACATACTTCCTCAGATGTAACATTAGAAGAACTACTTCTTATGTGACAAAATATCATCGAAGCCAGGACTAGTTATCATCTGATTACTACCCTTGTAACCTCAGTAACCAAAGACATACTTGTCTATAAAGAATTATTTCAAATTAACTAACAAGGCCTTCTTCAGAAAAAGGAGATCCTTTTTGATAGTTACAAATGCAAACTGAAGTCTCAACTTAGAAATATACCTAACAACTAGAACTTAATTTAAATGTACTCATTTTTAAAAAGTTTAGACATCAACAAGCATTCGCTAACCCTAAGGGACTAGTTTAGCCTCAAAAAAGACAATTCACTAAGATTTAGAGGTCATTTTAATTTGGTGCTTTGTCACAACTTGACTGGTGCTTCTTTCCTCGCTGTCTTCACATCAAGCCATGGGGCCAATCCTATTTTCAGTAAATGTTTGACAGCTTATTACTTAATAACAGTCTCAGCACTTTTATTAAGCATGCAAGACTAACAAAACTTTGGCAATGCATAAGTGTAACACAGTGACAAGAGAGAGCTTTTACAATTAAGTCTTCTAATACTGCCTTCACAGTGTGGAAATTGTGCTACATCCACCAAAAGAGGGCCCCGTCTACTCAAATATTTTAGTACTTCACCCCAGGAACAAACTCCTTTGCATTTGGATTCAGATTGCTCTTGACCTGGAAAATAAGTACATAAAAAAAAAAAAAAAAGGCAAATTCATTAACAGATGGCTTCAGATATTTAGAAGCATTCAACCCAGATCCACATGCAAAAATATCCTCCAAAAAATAGAAAACAAAAGAACTCAGATTGTAAGGTTAAATTTAACCCCCAAAAATCTATCTACAGCAGGGAAAGAAAGAACCAGAGATAAACTACGTATTTATATGAAAATTTATCACCTTCTAAAATGAAAGTAGGAACTGAAATTAAATTTGCTAAAGTGTAACCAGAAACCCACTAACTTCACACAAACTGAAAAGGTGTCACAGAATGAGGAATTCTGTTCATTTAACTATGATACTTGATTTTAACCATTTCGTACTACGCAAAAATATTAAACAAGGGTTGAAATGATGATTAAAGTAGATTGGAGAATTGTTTATGGATTAATTTTGCTCATGATCCTCACTAATAACATGGAGTTATCTTTCTAAAATTGCTGTATTCTAATTCCCACAGGAAGCAAGGTTTGTAACAGGAAAAGAACACTACATGGGGAATCAGAAGACCAAAGATGGAATTTCATCACTGTTCCTAACTAGCTTCCTATGAAAGGCTGGATAAGTCACTTCCTCTGGGACTCTTAAGAATGGGCCAAAAAGTCTCTAAGGGCCACCATTCCATACCTCTAAATCTTTATTTTCCTAGACAGACATGTCAGTATATTGAGAATAGCTGGAAATTTGCCTCCACCACAGTTGACAAAAGATGAAAAGAAGTCAAGATGTATTCCAGGCCCTGAAATGTAGGAATGCTGAGGCTTTTTTAGAGGGAATCTGAACCCCCTATATCACTTACTTCAAGACCAAAGCATATTAAGTAACATGTTGGAGCAATAATTTAATTTTAGTTTCTTAATTATACACAACCATTCCTTGGATAGGACATACATAGTCTCACTTCTCGCAAGTGAATTATTTCTAAACTTTAAAGTGTGAGGTTTAAATAAAAAAGCAGTATTCTTCAATGTGTCATCTTTTGGCAGCTATAAAAGAATGAGAAGGAATTAACATAATTTCAAATAAACCAAGTCGAGTCGAACAAACCAGTTTCTAGGCAATTATAATGGGTCCACATTAAAGTTATACATTATGGGGTGCCTGGGTGGCTCAGTGGGTTAAGCCTCTGCCTTCAGCTCAGGTCATGATCTCAGTCCTGGGATAGAGCCCTGCATTGGGCTCTCTGCTCAGCAGGGAGCCTGCTTCCCCTCTCTCTCTGCCTACCTGTGATCTCTCTGTCAAATAAACAAAATCTTTGAAAAATTAAAAAAAAAAAAGGTTCTACATTATGACCAGCAAAGGACTTTACTCATCAGAGTAACCAGGATTATTTGTGGAATAACTAATGCAGGCATAAGCAAGCATATCTCAATGGACTATTCATATCACATATCTGCTCAACCGACTGTCATTTACTGCAACAGGTCTATCCTACAATGTAAATTTCTATGTTTTTCAAATAGCTCTTTAGAAGAATGGTTCCCGGGGCGCCTGGGTGGCTCAGTGGGTTGAGCCGCTGCCTTCGGCTCAGGTCATGATCTCAGGGTCCTGGGATCGAGTCCCGCATCGGGCTCTCTGCTTGGCAGGGAGCCTGCTTCCTCCTCTCTCTCTCTGCCTACTTGTAATCTTTCTCTGTCAAATAAATAAATAAAATCTTAAAAAAAAAAAAAAAAGAAGAAGAAGAAGAAGAAGAAGAATGGTTCCCAAATGCCTGATGGGGCAGGCGGGCAGTATGCACTAGGAGGGCTTTTTAAAACTCAGCATGCCTAGACAACTGATTCTACAAGTCTGGGATGTAGCTGAGGGACTTATTTTTCTTTTTAATGTTTCACAGGTAATTATGATGTATTGCCAGGGTAGGAAATCACTGCACAGTGAAAAGACAACAACTGCAAAAAATATTTCAGAGTCTAGGAGTAAATTCCAAAGAACTATCTTGTAAAAGCAATTAGAGATTGTCAATATGATCAGAAAGGTCAACATTAGGACTTCAAATCATTTTATCTTAATTTTAGCAAATAACTCTTCAGGTTCTACCCTTGTACTAATGTTTATTTGTCGTAATTCCTAAAAATACCTTTTACTGCAAATATACTATCCCCAGCAACAAAACATGGAAAATAGATAAAAATGCGAATAGGTTTGTGTTCCTACAAGTTCCAAGAGCTTGTAAAAGTCCCTATTAAATCCCAGTTCTAAATGGGAGTTAGTGTAACTCAATGAAAATCTTAGGTCGGGATAAAAAAAATCCAAATTTTCACCTTTCAGATAAAATTTTGAAAATTTCGCCAAATGTTTAAGGCAAAATTTAAAAGAGCAAAACCTCTTTATCAAGCTACTTTTGTATAGGCAAGTCACATGGACATACTGTATACTTTTTTTGGATTAATGCTTTAAGATATTTACATATCCCAGGGCAACATAGTTATTAAAACTAAAAGCAACTGCAAGAAGTTTGTTAGTCTGCAAGAAGTTTGTTAGTCTGAGACTAGCCCCAGAGTGTCGTCAGAAGTCACTCCATGTCATAAGTGAGGAGACCAGGAGGCTCCTGCTTCCACAGTAAGAAGCAGTACAATTTCCGAAGGGGAAGAAACTTGTAGAACTCTTCTTAAACAGATGAATGCTGGCTTTTCCACTTAGGGGAACGATGAGCTAGTTTTTAAAAAGATGAAAAATAACTTTACCACAAGATCTTCCAGAGAAGAGCCATCACTGATAACAAGGTCATTAAATTGGTCTTGGATTTGGTCCATAGTTTGTGGGAGATCTCGAGCTGGAATAAACCACTCATGTTCTTCTTCTTCCTCCAGCATTTCTTGGAAGCAGCGTTCAATAAATTCTTCTTCCCATAACTCCTCTTCTATCTGGATTTATAATATATAAAGGGTAATTTATAGAACATTTGATAAGACATCACTAGGAACAGCTTAAAATATCTTGAATTAAAGCACTTAAAACCACAATATTGTAACCTTCTCCTCTGCTTCTGTGCCAAGAAAAAGAAAAATTTACCACAAGAGTAGGAAAGACCTATTTAGGAGTTTGTGGTCTTTGTCTTAGCAGAATATTCTTTTTTCCAGCAGAATATTCTTTTTTCCACTTAGAGTGATGGGGAAGTAATAAATAAAGGAGTGTTTTCACTGAGGAATTTGTCAGAATTACCTGTGATACTTTAAAACTACACAAACCCTAACCCGACCCAAAAATGACTAAAATTCTATAGAGGCTACGTAGGGTTGGGGTATGGGTAATTAAAAACAAACCAAAAACAGATTTATGGTAAAATCAAACTGGCTACTGATTACCAAAGCCACAATCAGGGACGAACTAGACACAAGATGGAAATAGATGCCAGAAATATATGGGAATAAAAGACAACATTATCAATGTAAGAGCACGATCTAAAGGTGAAAGTGGTGTCAGGTTTTTAGCTTATCAAATTAAGAACCTCAAGTGAAAAAAATTGCACAATTCTGTATGTTAGTACCTATGCCTGTCTGCTCCTGATTTATATTCTCTTAAGAGCAATCTGGCTGATGCAAGCAGTAGTTTCCAAACCTAACTGCACAATGGAACCATCTGGGAGTTTTTTTTGTTTTTGTTTTTTTTAGTTTTTTTTTTTATTAATCTCTACATCCAACATGGGGCTTGAACTCACAAACCTGAGATCAAGAATCCCATACGACTGAACCAGGCAGGTGTCCCCGGATCTGGGAGCTTTTAAAAAACAAGTTTTCCAGGCTCTACCCTAGCACTCCTGAATGAGAATATCTGGTGTGGGACCCTGCAAAAAGCTCCCTAAGTTATTTCAGTGAGCAGATAAACCTGGTAGTAATCAGCATTCAAATAAAATAGGAGTGGTGGCATATAAATCCATATATTTCATATATAAGGGACCAGATGAAAAGCAAATTACAGGGACAAGTACATCCAAATTGAGGGCTGTCATGGGCTATGAGAAAGATCATGTTTGTACACAAAACTAACTTGTCTGTTGAATTCCTCTTCATTTTCCATCCACATGTACTCTGCAAATGGATTGTCATCTTCATGAGAATGACCATTAATAATCACATCTTCATTGATGATGCTTGGGCTAGTACTGCTGCGACTTGGATCTTTCATGGCTGGCGTTAGTTGTCGTTTTTAACCTTCAAAGAAGAATAGTTAATTTTGTCAGTCATTCTTTCAGGTTTTTTTTTTTTTTTAAAGATTTTATTTATTTATTTGACAGAGAGAGATGACATGCAGGCAGAGAGGCAGGCGGAGAGAGAGAAGTAAGCAGGCTCCCTGCTGAGCAGAGAGCCCAACGCAGGGCTCGATCCCAGGACCCTGAGATCATGACCTGAGCCGAAGGCAGCGGCTTAACCCACTGAGCCACCCAGATGCCCCCATTCTTTCAGTTCTTAACTAACGTCTATCACCACCAGGCATCACAGTTAGGTACCAAATGCACGTGATATATCATGCAACTGGAAAGCTTCAGTATTTATCTCAAATGATCTTAATGTTTAAGAAATAGCTGCAAACAGCCTAGATTCATCTATTATTTTCTGGTAACCATCGACAGTAATCAACTCTTTGAACGTAACTCCCAAATCATCTGATTTTTAAAAATATTAGATATGCCTTGCTTTATAAAATAAGCATGATGTGGAAGACTTAAGTCACTAAAAGTTACTTTATGAAAAGCAAATTCAACTTTTAAAAACTGGTATTAAAAAGCCCAGACAGAGACTGCAAATGAAAACAGACTTTAAAAAAAAAAAAAAAAAAAAAAAAGGGACGCCTGGGTGGCTCAGTTGGTTAAGCAGCTGCCTTCGGCTCAGGTCATGATCCCAGCGTCCTGGGATCGAGTCCCACATCGGGCTCCTTGCTCTGCAGGGAGCCTGCTTCTCCCGCTGCCTCTGCCTGCCATTCTGTCTGCCTGTGCTCGCTCTCTCCCTCTCTCTCTCTGATAAATAAATAAAATCTTAAAAAAAAAAAAAAAAAGATTTTATTTATTTATTTGACAGAGAGAGAACAAGAGAGGGAACACAAGCAGGAGGAGAGGGAGAGGGAGAAGGGAGAGGCTTCCCCCCGAGCAAGGAGCTCAACGCAGGGCTCAATCGCAGGACTCTGGGATCATGACCCAAACCAAAGGCAGACACTTAATGACTGAGCCAGCTAAGCGCACTGAAAACAGATTTTAATAACCTCTTGGTTCCTCAGTTTCAAGGAACAGAGTGCTCTGGATCTTTTATCCTCTTTTTTTTTTTTTTTAAAGATTTATTTATTTGAGAGAGAGAGAGAGAAAGAGAGGGAAAGAATCTCAAGCAGAATCTGTGCTGAATGTGGAACCTGGGCTCAATCTCACAACCCTGAGATCATGACCTGAGTTGAAACTAAGAGTCGGAGGCTTAATCAACTGAGCCATTGTTTTACTATTCTGGATCTTTTGACTTCATAGCATACTCTCTATTTGCTTTATCTCTGTCAAGTCCCTCCATGTCTGGATTTGTCCACTGTACAGTGTCAAGCATCTAATCTATGCAATATGCATGGTTTTAAATAAGATATTATCTACAGACTTTTTCTCTTTAAAGATTCTGAGAAAGCGAGTGTGAGAGAGATCATGGGCAGGGGAGGGGTAGAGGGAGAAGCAGACTGACCACTGAAGAGGAAGCCCAATGCAGGACACCATCCCAGGACTCTGGGATCATGACCTGAGCCAAAGGCAAAACACTTAACCAACTAAGCCACTCAGGCGCCCCTACAGACTGCCTTTTAAACTCTTTTGTTACTTTTATAGTATGTAATAAATATCTTTCCATGAAAGTTGATGAAACTCCCCTGCTGACAGAAAAACTTCCAGACTAAGTAAAAATGAATTTTCCAGAAGAAAAAGGACGGAACATCCCCAAGTTCACAGTAAAGGGTACATCAAGAAAATGCAACTTTGGGAAGCAGAGAGTTTATTATTATTAACCTCAGCATTCAAGGCATAAAGCAAAACTCATTATGACGGGCTCAGTGAGGGAGATCCCCTATAACAATGTGAAAGCTATACCTCAAATGAAGTTCCCTAATTTTCCTCCTTGGTTCTCTCTCATCTCCTCCATGAACCATTCCATCAGCATCTCCATCTATCATGTCAAGGTTACTGATAAGCCTACTGGACATATCCTCTCTAACAACATTGTTGGGGGGGCCAACCCACTCTAATACTTTCTCCAGGTGCCCACCTCCGAAAGTGTGGGCTTCTTCTTCATTCCACACTGCTCTCCTCCTTTGCATTCCTGGAGGACACTTTCCATCTTGAGATTGTTTTTCTGCTTCCTCTTTCTGCAGGGATCAGAAGCAGTCTTCCTAGTTTAGCCCTGAAATCTGCTGCACCAATGGACCTAAAGACCTGCTACCGATCAGGGTCAGCTTCTGCGACTTCCTCCTTCCATGGGCTACAGGCTCATCAGTCTTCAAGACAATACCAAACCCCCACAGAGCCACAAACGATGAACGGACTCCAACTAGCTCAAGCATCCAATCTCTTTTTATGTGAGTAAAAGCAGAGCAGTTTCTTATACACTACTCAATAGGTGATAACATAACCTAACCCAGCTGATATATTGGTGGCTCAAAGTCTGAAGCAGGGGTGCCTGGGTGGCTCAGTCTTGGGCATCTCCCTTTGACTCAGGTAATGATCCCAGGGTCCTAGGATTGAGCTCTGCATTGGGCTCCCTGCTCCATGGGAAGCCTGCTTCTCCCTCTCCCATTCCCTGATTGTGTTCCCTCTCTCACTGTCTCTTTCTCTGTCAGATAAATAAATAAAATCTTTAAAAAATAAAAATAAAAATAAAACAAAAGTTTGAAGCGTTAAGTTTCAGATTCTAATTGTAGAAATAAAATGGCTAAACCTGGGTTTACATTTAACAAGAGTCATTTGCACATAAAATCAAACAGCAGTGTGACTGGCACCAAAGGGAGGAATCCGCATACCTAGCATGAAGAAAGAGTTTTAAAAATCTTAAGGCTGGGGCACCTGGGTGGCTCAGTGGATTGAGCCGCTGCCTTTGGCTCAGGTCGTGACCTCACTGTCCTGGGATCGAGACCCACATCAGGCTCTTTGCTCAGTGGGGAGCCTGCTCCTCTCTCTCTCTCTGCCTGACTCTCTGCCTACTTGTGACCTCTCTCTATGTCAAATAAATAAATAAAAATCTTAAAAAAAAAAAAAATCTTAAGGCCTGGGGAATCTGCATGGCTCAGTCAGTTAAGCATTCAACTCTTGATCTGGGCTCTGGTAGTGATCTCAGGGTTGTGATATCGAGCCCCAAGTCAAACTCACAACCCTGATATCAAGGATCACATACCCTACTGACTGAGCCAGCCAGGTGCCCCTTCTTTAGATTCATTTCATGGACTTATCCTTAAGACTGTGTTAGTATAATAAAAACTCGTATCATTCATATGACATGAATTTAGTCTCTTAAGCTGAGGGGGGGCGGTTTCCTAGTCTGACACACACAAGTATATTCTGAAATACTGACTACTACTTACAATACCATCATGGTAGTGACATTTTTAGTTAAGAGGTCTTCAACTAAAAATTAGTAAGATATTCTGCCCTAGTTATATTGTATATATATGAAAGAAAGGCAGAGACAGACTAAGATTTAAGTGCTAGAGTATGCGTAGAATGAAAACATGATCTGGGGGGGTGGGGGTGTCTGGGTGGCTCAGTGGGTTAAGCCTCTGCCTTCGGCTCAGGTCATGATCTCAGGGTCCTGGGATCGAACCCCGCATTGGGCTCTGCTCAGCGGGGAGCCTGCTTCCTCCTCTTTCTCTGCCTGCCTCTCTGCCTACTTGTGATCTCTGCCTGTCAAATAAATAAATAAAATCTTAAAAAAAAAAAAAAAGAATTAACGGCCCCCTGGGGTGCTTGGTTGGCTCAGTTGGTGATCTCAGGATTGTGGATTCAAGCCACATAAGAGGTGTAGAGGCTCTTAAAAATAAAATCGTAGGGGCACCTGGGTGGTTCAATCTTGGGTGGTGACCTCAAAGTTGTGTGATAGAGCCCTGCATTGGGCTTCTCACTGAACATAAAGTCTGCTTCATATTCTCTCTCCCACTCTCTCAATAAACAAACTTTAAAAAAAATTAAAATAAAATCTTAAAAAACCCAATAGCCCCAAACTCCTCAAATGTGATGAAATCCATGTTACTCGACATATCCAAAACGTTCAACAAACTCTTAACTCAAACTTATCCACATCAAGACACATTATAATCAAATTACTAAAAGACAAAGAGAAGAAATAATCTCCAAAATAAGTAACCCTACATACAACAGATCCTCAAAGTAAGATTAACAGTTGATTTCACATCAGAATCCACAGAGGGCTCCTGGCTCAGTTGGTTAAGTATCTGCCTTGGGCTCAGGTCATGATCCTGGGGTCCTGGGCTCCTTGTTCAGTGGAGAGCCTGCTTCTCTCTGCCTGTTGCTCCCCTGCTCATGCTTTCTCTAAGAAATAAATAAAATCTAAAAAAAAGAAAGAAAGAAAGGAAAGAAGGAAGGAAAAGAAAAAAGAGAAAAGAAAACCATAGGGACCAGAAAACATATTCAAAGGGCTGAAAGAAAAAACGAAACTATAATTCAAAATTAAGGAGAGGGATGCCTGGGTGGCTCAGTTTGTTAAGCGTTTGCCTTCAGCTTAGGTCATGATCCCGGGGTCCAGGGATTGAGTCCTGCTTGGGCTCCGTGCTCAGTGGTCAGTCTGCTTCTCCCTTTGCCTGATGCTCCCCCTGCTTGTGCTGACAAATAAATCAAACTCTTTAAAAATTTTTAAGGAGAAATTAAGACATTCCCAGGTACGTAAAAAAAAATGAGAGGGGCACCTGGGTGGCTCAGTGTGATAAGTGTCTGCCTTCGGCTCAGGTCATGGTGTCAGGGTCCTAGGATCCAGTCCCATGTGGGCTCCCTGCTCAGCAGGGAGTCTGCTTCTCCCTCTCCCTTTGCCCCCAACCCTCACCACCCATACACGATCATGTTCTCTCTCTCAAATAAATACCTAATCCTGGGGCACCTGGGGGCTCAGTGGTTAAAGCCTCTGCCTTCAGCTCAGGTTATGTCAGGGTCCTGGGACTGAGCCCCACATTGGGCTTTCTGCTCAATAGTGAGCCTGCTTCCTCCTCTCTCCCTCTCTGCCTACTTGTGATCTCTGTCTGTCAAATAAATAAAATCTTTTAAAAATAAATAAATAAATAAATAAATACCTAATCTTAAAAAAAGAGAGAGAGAACATGCATCACCAGTAGACCTGTCCTATAAGAAAAGCTAAAGTGAGTCCTTCAGGCTGAAACAAGTATACTACACACTAACTTGAATTCACCTGAAGAAATAAAGAACACTGGTAAAAGTAACTACACAAATATGGAAATCAGTAATAATGTACTTTTGGCTTTTAACTCCCTTTTCTCTATGTGATTTAAAAGACAAATACACAGAACAATAATTAGGTATCTATGTTAATGGACACACAATGTATAAAGATATATTTTGTGACAATAACATAAGGCAGCGGGAGGAGGATACAGTGCTACATGAAAAGAAGTTTTTGTGTACTCTTGAAACTAAGCTGATACTAGTTCAAACTTGATGTCAACAAACTAAGGTGACGACTAGGAAAATAACTTTAAAAATATAAACAGTATGGGGCGCGCCTGGGTGGCTCAGTGGGTTAAAGCCTCCACCTTCAGCTTAGGTCATGATCCCAGAGTCCTGGGATCGCTCAAGCCCTGGAGCCCCGCATCGGGCTCTCTGCTCAGCAGGGAGCCTACCTCCCCACCCCGCAGCCTGCCTCTCTGCCTACTTGTGATCTCTGCCTGTCAAATAAATAAATAAAATCTTAAAAATACATTTTTTTAAATACAAAGAGTATACAGCTGTCAAATATCATCATCCCATCTGAAGGCAGCCAGAAACATTTTTAAGACTCCAAAGAGTCCATGAGTTCCAAGCTCCTCTAGCTAAGAAAAAGCTTTTCTCCAAAACCAGAAACCTAAGAAAGCTGGAACACAAAAGTACCTAATTTGCTTGAGTGATGTCTCAGGACACAAAGTAGATAATGACTTGACAAATACAGTAAAGAAACAACTGGAAACAAAACCATACCAATCTGTTGCTATCTTGTTTTTGCTCATGCTTCAATCTATTTAAAACTGGCAGAAATGGGGCACCTAGCTGGCTCAGTCAACAGCCCACCAGACTCTCAATCTTGGGGTCATGAACTGAAGCCCCACTTCGGGTACACATAAAACCTTAGGTGTGCCCGGGTGGCTCAGTCAGTTAAGCATCAGACTCTTGGTTTCAGCTCAGGTCACAATTTCATGAGAAGTGGTATGGAGCCCCAGGCTCAGCAGGGAGTATGCTTGAAGATTCTGTCCCTCTGCCCCTTCTCTCAGAAGTGCACTGTGGTTCCTTCTCAAGTAAGTAAATAAATAAATCTTAATAAAAATTTTAAAAAAATTTTTTGGGGGAAGATTTTATTTATTTGACACAGAGAGACATGAGAGAGGGAACACAAGCACGGTAGTGGGAGAGGGAGAAGCTGGCTTCCCACTAAAAAGGGGGCCCCATGTGGGGCTCGATCCCAGGACCCTGGGATCATGACCTGAGATGAAGGCACACGTTCATCCAACTGACCAATTTTTAAAGTAACATACCCAGGTGTCTGGGTGGCTCAGTCGGTTAAGTGTCAGACTCTTGTTTTCAGCTCAGGTCACGGTCCATGCTCAGTGGTGTGTCTGCTTAAGGATTCTCTCTCTCCCTCTGCCTCTGCCCTCCCCTGGCTCATCCTTTCTCACTCTCTAAAATAATCGTTAAAAAAAAAAAAAAGAAAGAAAGAAAAGGGGCGACTGGGTGGCTCAGTGGGTTAAAGCCTCTGCTTTCAGCTCAGGTCATGATCCTAGGGTCCTAGGATCAAGCCCTGCATCCGGCTCTCTGCTCAGCGGGGAGCCGCTTCCTCTTCTCTCTCTCTGCCTGCCTCTCCCCCTACTTGAGATCTCTGTCAAATAAAAAAAAACTTAAAAATAAAAATTTCTTAAGAAAAAAAAAAAGGAAAAAAGAACACAGTAGTACTAACTCAGAACAAGTAGCTTAATATATCTATTGGTTAAAATATTTGTATATCTGTAATATATATTTATAATAAGATTTCCCTAAATGAAAACCACGAAATAGTAAAAACAGTAATGTATCACCTTATGATTGCTTTGTTTTCAATCATCATTTAACAGTTTCTGGATAGCAGATGTTTGTACACAGGAAATTTTGTTGGGAAAGGAAGCATCGAAGTGAAAGAAATATATATACAAGTACACACTACTTAGAAAAGAAGCAAAATACAGGTTAGATGTACAAAACAGGCCTAACACCAGGTGCCTGGGTGGCTCAGCTGGTTAAGTGCCCAACTCTTGATTTCAGCTCAGGTCTTGATCTCAGGGTCCTGAGTTCAAGCCTTGTGTTGGGTTCTACCCTAGGTGTGGAGTCTACTTAAAAAAAATGAAAAACAAAACCAAAAAACAAAATACCCAGGTCTAACATATATACATTTTTTCCTGTCCATCTCCATTCCTACCCACAGGTAATCAGTGTTAAGTGCTTAGTGTGTATCCTTTCATATTTTCTTGCTTATAAAAACACACAGAGAGGATTTATGTATTTTAATAAAATCATACTAAATAAATTACATTAAAGATCCATACCAGTGGGTACCTGGGTGGCTCAGTGGGTTAAAGCCTCTGCCTTCAGCTCAGGTCGTGATCCCAGGGTCCTGGAATTGAGCCCTGCATTGGACTCTGCTCAGCGGGCAGACTGCTTCCCTTCCTCTCTCTCTGCCTGCCTCTCTGCCTATTTGTGATCTCTCTCTGGCAAATAAACAAATAAAGTCTTAAAAAAAAAAAAAGATCCATACTAGTCAAGGTGTACAGGTGTATCTCGCCTTAAAGAAAAAAAAAAAAAAAGATTTTATTTATTTGTATTTATTTGACAGAGAAAGCGAGAGAGCACAAGCAGGCAGTGCAGCAGAGGGAGAGGCAGGCTCCCCACCGAGCAGGGAGCCCAACGTGGGGCTCGATCCCAGGACCCTGAGATCATGACCTGAGCCGAAGGCAGATGCTTAACGAGTGAGCCACCTATTATGTCCTTCTTAATGGATGGAGCAGCACCAATTACTCAACTACTTCTGCCTCTGATGTGTATCCACATTCCCAGGGGTTTTTTTGCTACAAACAATCCTGCTTCAATCACCGTATCACACATATCCTTTTCTAGGTATGCTATCAGTGTTCTACATTTTCTTAAGTGGGAATAACCAAGTCAAAAGTCAAAAGCCACCTGCCTCTGTAACTTTTAGATTGGGGGGGGTACCAAATTATTTGCCACAAATGTGGTAATGGACCTGTAATATACTGAGTGCTCCCATTTCTTTATCTTCCACAGTTCTGGACATAATATATTTTAGTTCTGCAATTAGACTCAAGTAGAATCTCACTGTTTTCCTTTACACCTTCTGGGATATGCTTATCTTGCTTAAGAAGCCTTTTCCTACCATGCGGTTTTCCTTTCTACATTTTCTCTATTGTTATGGTGTCACTTTTTTTACAGATGAATCTTTAATTCACATGAGACCCTAAGTATGATGTTAAGGATCTGTATTTCCCCCATATGAATAGATCACACATCACTAACCAAATAACCAATAACCAAAGCTTATTTATTTCCCAAGCTTACCATAATTAAATTCCCACTTATACTTTGTTTCTAGAATACTTATTCTGTAATTGTATAATGTATATAGTTTCATCTTCAACTATTTTGAAAAATTTTAAACCTATAGGAAAGTTTTAGAATAATACAGTGAACACTTTCTACCTTTCATCTACATTCACCAAGTTTTAAGATTGTGCCATGGTCGGGCGCCTGGGTGGCTCAGTGGGTTAAGCTGCTGCCTTCGGCTCAGGTCATGATCTCAGAGTCCTGGGATCGAGTCCCACATCGGGCTCTCTGCTCAGCAGGGAGCCTGCTTCCCTCTCTCTCTCTCTGCCTGCCTCTCTGCCTACTTGTGATTTCTCTCTGTCAAATAAATAAATAAAATCTTAAAAAAAAAAAAAAAAAAAAAAGATTGTGCCATGGTCATTTTCTCTGTATCTTTTTTTTTGCTTAGGTGCGTATGGGTGGTTCAGCTGGATAAATGTCTGCCTTTGGCTCTGGTCCTGATCCCAGGGTCCTGGGATCAAACCTCACACTGGGCTCCGTACTCAGCAAGGAATCTGCTTCCCCTTTGCCCCTCCCCACACTCAGGCACTCTCTCTCTGAAATAATTAATCTAGAAAATAAAAATTAAAAAGAAGTGCTGCCATGACATATTTTTTAAAAAACTTTTATTTTTTTTTAAAGGTTTTATTTATTTATTTGACAGACAGAGATCACAAGTAGGCAGAGAGAGAGGGGGGAAGCAGGCTCCCCGCTAAGCAGAGAGCCCAATGTGGGGCTCGATCCCAGGACCCTGGGATCATGACCGGAGCTGAAGGCAGAGGTTTTAACCCACTGAGCCACCCAAGTGCCCCTTAAAAAAACTTTTAAAAGCACTGAAGTGTTGGGGTACCAGGGTGGTTCAGTTGGTTAGGCATTTGCCTTTGGCTCAGGTCATGATTCCAGGGTCCTGGGATCGAGTCCTGCTTCGGCCTCCCTGCTCAGTGGGGAGACCCTGCTTCTCTCTCTCCCTCTGCTAATCCCCCTACTTATGCTCTCTTGCTCACTCTTCCTCTCTCAAATAAATAAAATCTTAAAAAAAAAAAAAAATGCCCTGGGGCGCCTGGGTGGCTCAGTGGGTTAAGCCTCTGCCTTTGGCTCAGGTCGTGATCCTAGGGTCCTGGGATGGAGCCCCACATTGGGCTCTCTGCTCAGCAGGGAGCCTGCTTCCTCCCTCACTCTGCCTGCCTCTCTGCCTACTTGTGATCTCTGTCTGTCAAATAAATAAAATCTTAAAAAAAAAAAAATAAAGTGTTAACATGAAAGTAAAATAGAAATTCCTAGAGTGAAGTAGAACTTTAAAAGATTTGAGAGAATGTGTAAACATGCTCTCTAAATCTAAAAAATCTTTTAAAAAGAACATACAAATGGCCAATAAATACATGAAAAGATGCTCAGTATCACTGACAATGGGGGAAATGCAACTCAAAATCACAAGATACCACTTTACACTAAAACGGCTATAATAAAAAAGATATGAACAAGTACTGGTGAAAATGAGAAGAAAATGGAACATTTACTGCTGATGGGAATGTTAAAATGATGCAGCTGCTTTGAAAAAGTCTGGCAGTGCCTCAAAAGATTAAACATGGAACCCAGCAATTATACTCCTAAATATATACCCAAGAAAAATGAAAATACATGCCTACACAAAACTTGTACACAAATGTTCACAGCAGTATTATTCATAATAGTCAAAAAGTGAATAAAACTCAATAGTCCACCAACTTATAAATACCATATGGTATGTCCATACAACAGAGTATTATTCAATAATAAAAACAAATGAAATACTTAATACATGCTATAACATAGATGAACACTGAAAACATTATGCTAGGGGTGCTTGGGTGGCTCAATTGTGATGGGGTTCTGGAATGGAGCTCTGAGTCAGGCTCCCAGCTCAGCAGGGAGTCTGCATCCCCCCCCCTTTCCCTCTGCCCCCCCTTCTTGTGAGCTGTAGCACACTCTCTCTCAAATAACATCTTTAAAAAAAAAGAAAACATTATGCCAAAGCTAAAGAAATCTGTCACAAAGCACTACATGTTATATGAAAGCTAAGGGGTAACAAGGTTTCTAAAATTGATTGTGGTGATGGATTTACAACTCTGTGACTATCTTAAAAATCACTCTGCTGTGTACATTAAATGAGTTAAGTGCAGTGAATTCTAGCTCAATAAGAACTATACTACTCATTGCCTACTGGGATAATGAGGTGGCAAGAGATATTTTGTTACATCTTTTGAGTCTTGAATGGATGACTTATTAAAAATTCAACTTCCAATAAACAAAACCTCTAATTTCACTTATTTTTCCTACTTACTTTATTATTTTTTTTTCACTTTATTTTCCCTCCCTTCCTCTCTACTTAATTTCAACCAATCTGTTACTGTTTTTCAAGGTGACAAACATGCTTATTTTCAACTTTTCATTTAATAAAAATTGTTCCTAAATTTCCCATGTACACAGAATTTATTTCTTATCAGTCTTAGGTAATTACAAATTATTTAATTTGTAAATAGCCAGAGATTATTTGGAAGAATATTTTTTAAATTTCCAAGTGGTTAAGGTTCTATACTTTGGTATCCTGATTTCTAGTTTAATTTCATTATGTTATAAAATGCAGCCAGAAAAACCTTCACTTTTTGGGATTTGTTATATATAGTTTTGTTTGCAGACAAATGCAGACATTGCAAAATGTCCCTTGGGCATAAACAGAAAAATGTGTGATTTCTATTTCTAAGGTACAGTTGTACACACACACGCGCGCGCACGCATGCACATACTATCTTTTTTACTTCATCTGTTAAATTCTTCAAGTGGTATATTCAAGTTCTCTACTATAGTTAGATTACTTGACCCAGCTCATAGAAATTTATCATTTTGAGGGACACACAGCTCAGTTGGTTAGGCATCTGCCTTCAGCTCAGGATTCCAGAGTCCTGGGACGCATGCACATACTATCTTTTTTACTTCATCTGTTAAATTCTTCAAGTGGTATATTCAAGTTCTCTACTATAAAGAGTTAGATTACTTGACCCAGCTCATAGAAATTTATCATTTTGAGGGACACACAGCTCAGTTGGTTAGGGATCTGCCTTCAGCTCAGGACTCCAGAGTCCTGGGATTGAGTCCCACATCTGGCTCCCTGGTTCAGCAGGAGTGTGCTTCTCCCTCTGCCTGCTTTTGTGCATGCGTGCTCTCTCTTTCAAATTAAAAAAAAAAAAAAAAAATCTTGGGGTGGTTGGGTGGCTCAGTCGTTAAGCTTTTGCCTTCAGCTCAGGTCATGATCCCAGTGTCCCAGGACTGAGTCCCATATCGGGGTCCCTGCTCAGGGGGAAACCTGCTTCTCCCTCTCCCTCTGCTGCTCTGCCTGCTTATGCACTCTTGCTCTGTTAAATAAAGAAATAAAATCTTAAAAAAAGGGGGGGGTTACCCGAAAATATTTTTCTTTTTTTATTTTAAAAGATTTTATTTATTTGAGGGAGATACAGTGAGAGAGAGCATGAGAGGGGAGAAGGTCAGAGGGAGAAGGAGACTCCCCACGGACCTGAGCCAAAGGCAGCTGCTTAACCAACTGAGCCACCCGGGCACCTGAAGATACTTATTTCTCAGCTACTACAGGTCTGAAAGTATCTTTTGCTTTTGTATTTGAATAAAATTATTAAAGGGGGGTAGATTTACACCTGTCTTTTCTATTTTCTGCAAATATTCCAGCTTTCACTGTTTTATTCTTTCTTTTGTAAAGATCCTGTTTATTTTTTTTAATTTTTTTTATTTTTAAACTTTTTTTTTAAAGATTTCTTATTTATTTATTTGACAGAGAGAGATCACAAGTAGGTGGAGAGGCAGGCAGAGAGAGAGAGGAGGAAGCAGGCTCCCTGCTGAGCAGAGAGCCCGATGTGGAACTCGATCCCAGGACCCCCGAGATCATGACCTGAGCCGAAGGCAGCGGCTTAACCCACTGAGCCACCCAGGTGCCCTGTAAAGATCCTGTTTAGGTGGGAGTCTAATATGAGAGCCTAACACTAAAACTCAGAGATTTCATCAGATTCTGATTAGGTGAGAGCAGGTTTTTTTCCTATTAATGCTGTCTAGTGCTTTCAATCCACAAGCTCACATATTCAGCTGTTTCTTTTCTTCCAAAATGCCTCTTCCACATAATGGTTTCTATAAAATTTTAAAATGTGGATATCCTTTCAGTCTTTTTTTTAATCATTTCAGTTTTAGAAACTTTCTTAGTTTCATCTCTTAAGAATTTTCATTGAAATTCAAACAGAGGGGTGCGCCTGGGTGGTTCAGTCGATTAAGGGCCCAAGTCTTAATTTTGGCTCAGGTCAGGATCTCCGGGTCCTGGGATCAAGCCCTGATTTAGGCTCAACACTCAGCAGGGAGTCTGCTTGTCCCTCTCCCTCTACCCCTCCTCCTGCTCATTCTCTCTCTCTCTCTCAAATAAATAAAATCTTAAAAAAAAATTGATTTTCTTAAAAAAAAAAAGCTGATTCCACACCTTTTCTTATCCTACGTACTCTATTTTGAACTACTGTTATTCCTTAACATTATTTGCATACACATTATTATCATAATTAGTTGTCTCTCCAAAAGTTAGAGAGGATAAAGAAACTTCTGCTTCAGCTTGTTTTCCATTTAAATTTGTAAGCAGTACTAAATTTTCTGTTTTAAAGTTTGGCAGTATACATTAATGATTAAAAGCAGGGGCTCTGGAACCCAAAGACAAGTTTTAACCCCTCTCTGTCTCAGATTCCCTATCAGTGGAAAATAATAATAGTATCTAGGTACAGAGCCTGGCACACGACACTATTACCTATTTTGGTGCTTATTAAACATTTCGAGCAATTAAAGGTTGCTGGAGCAAGGTAGAAGGTTAAAAAAAAAAACCACATGTTAAAAAACCTGTAGAAGTGAAACAACAATACAGAATGAGGACTTTAATCCTAATCTCAACTAGTGTAATGAAGGTGATCTGGTGAGAGTAAGGATGGCTCAAGCACTGCCTATCATCACTGCTGATAAAAGCTCAAAGCACATCAGAAATACCATCCCTATTTATAAAAAGTGATATAAAATATAAGCAGATGGGGCTGGATAGCTCAGTTGGTTAAGCATCTGACTCTTTGATTTTGGCTCAAGTCATGATCCCAGGGTCATGAGCGCCAGCCCTACCTGGGCTCTGCAGCTGGGTGTGAAGCCTGCTTAAGATACTCCTTTCCCAAGGCGCCTGGATGGCTCAGATGGTTGTGTCTGCCTTCTGCTCAAGTCATGATCTCTGAGTCCTGGAATCAAGCCCCGAGTCGGGGTCCCTACTCAGCGAAGTCTGCTTCTCCTCTGCTTGTTCTCTCTCTTTCTCTCAAATGAATAAATAAAACCTTAAAAAAAAAAATTCTCTGGGCGCCTGGGTGGCTCAGTGGGTTAAGCCGCTGCCTTCGGCTCAGGTCATGATCTCAGGGTCCTGGGATCGAGGCCCGCATCAAGCTCTCTGCTCAGCAGGGAGCCTGCTTCCTCCTCTCTCTCTCTGCCTGCCTCTCTGCCTGCTTGTGATCTCTCTCTGTCAAATAAATAAATAAAATCTTTTAAAAAAATAAATAAATAAATAAAATAATAAAAAAATTAAAAAAAAAACAAATAAATAAAATTTAAAAAAAAATTCTCTTTCCCTTTCCCCCTCCTCTTGACTGACCCCGCTCCACCCCCTGCTCTCTCTCAAAAAAAGTCAACCCCCCCCAAAAACACAAAGAATCAATAAATGTAAAAACGCAAAAATCAAAGTTAACAAAAAAAAAAGCAGAAACAATTCAAACCTCTGCACCCGCACTATTCAATATGTGGCCAATAGCTACATATGGCTACTTAAATCTAAACCAATTAGAATTGAGTAAAATAAAAAATTTAGTTCTTTAGTTGCACCTGCCACATTTCAAGCGCTCAATGGACATATGTGCCATTAGCAGTTATCTAATTGGGACAACACTGCTCTAAACATTAAGGAAATTTAGAACGAAAGAAAGGAAAAATGTTACTAAAACTGAACCTCAGTCTGCATCAAATGCAAATTACTAATGCAACAGGGTGGTCCAGATCGCAAAGGGATCACTTGGATAACTTTAATCTTGGACTGGGTCCTAATCTATGATACGCCACAAACCACCTAGAGGATCCTGAGTATGTCACTAAACCACAAGCAGGACGGTAAAATGGTTAAGAGCACATATCTCTAGACTACTTGGGTCTGAATTCCAGTTCTTACCAACTGTGTTAACAGTGGACAAGTTAATTCACACCTATTACCTGTTATCTTTATTTTACAATAGTACTTACCACCAAAAGAAGGTGAAGATTAAATACCTGTAAAAGCACTTAGAACAATGACCAGTATTACTAAGTGCTACAGAAATATGTGCCTAATAAAATAATCTTTCAATCTTTCAATCAAATAATCTTTCAATACTCTATTTCCTCAATTTCAAAATGGGCAAGATAAAATTTCCTCTACCTATTCCATAGGTTATAATGAATAAGGTTATAAATTACAAGAACATGTAAGAGCACAAAAGGAAGGAGGCGGAATACTTATTTTCTACTTTCTTTCAATGCTCACAATGTCCATGAAATTGCTATGCTAACAGATTTTTATGTTTACACTTTCTATTGAAACTGGAGCATTACTCTCTAGAGTTATAAAGGGGTAGACCTAAATAAGGTGTACCGTGCCTACTTAAGGAAAAGCCTACTACAAACTTACTCTGTTCTTAAGAGATTAGGGATCATCTACCTCAATTGGAGCTCCTTAACAGCAACATGCAATATATTGTAATAAAATCCTCCCAGCTCTCAAGCTTTTAACCATCACCGGAGTTTCCATTGCCTAACACCCATCCCTTAAAGAAAGAGATAAATAGGCTGTCATTTTTGGAAGTCACCTATCTTTATTTGTCGTAGACACTTTTTCGTGAGAGAAGATTAAGTTTTGTACAAATTCACAATTAACAAGTAGCATAAACAAGCTAATTTGCTCCAAATATCCTTTCACATACTGGAATCAGAAGTACAAACCAACACCAGGAATTACATTAAAAATCCATAGACCCGGGGCGCCTGGGTGGCTCAGTGGGTTAAAGCCTCTGCCTTCGGCTCAGGTCATGACCCCAGGGTCCTGGGATGGAGCCCCACATCGAGCTCTCTGCTAAGCAGGGAGCCTGCTTCCTCCTCTCTCTCTCTCTGCCTGCCTCTCTGCCTACTTGTGATCTCTACCTATTAAATAAATAAAATCTTTAAAAAACATAAATCCATAGACTCTTTTCTTATTTCCAAACATAACCTGCAGCCGTTGAAATGTCAAAGGCTATTTTTAAGAAAATGCAGACCAACACCCGCTCAACTGCAATCTGTGAAAAATCATGCCACGAGACTACAATATTAGCCAGCACACGAAAACGTGTCTTCTGTTGAAATAAATGTCAAAAGCTGTCAGCTGTTAAGACTTTTTTCCCACGGCAAATTAGAAGCCAAATTTCTTCTAGAGTTTGAGGTTTCGGTGAGGTGACGGGGCTGCAAAATTAGGGAAAGCGAGACAACTAAACAAGCAGAAAAGGTCCCTTTCTGAGTCACCAGAAAATCAAACTGCTGGCTGCTTCAACAAATATTTTTGAAAAAACAAAGTTCACCACAAGCCACGTAATTTTTGTGGTAGTGGGGAGTAAGCACATAGTGGAAGGGAAATTAAGAGAAGCAGAATCCAAGAATACGAACTGGATGGGCCCTTAAAGTTATCTAGCTCACAACCCTCCCCGAGCAGGAGTCCGGCCCCCCTATCCTGAGCATGAGAAACAATATAACTAAAATAAGGAGTAAGTGACGGTGAAGAAACGGAAGAAAATCGATCAGAAAGGTACTGGCCCGTGGACGGTCGCATAACGCTCCTAGGACGCTCGCCAGCCCGCCAGTCCCTTTGCCCCTTTCTCTTCCCCCACCCAAGCTTCGGGAGCAGCGCGCAAGCGCAGCAACTAGGAGCTGCGCGTGGCGACGCGCAGGCGTAAACTGGGGAGAAACAATGAGCTTTGTTGCCGAAGCGGCAGTGGGGGGCAGGGGAAAAGGGGACCAGGGAGGAGGTGAAGAAAGTGGGGGGGGGCATGAGAAAGTGCTATCCCGGCAACCCTCGCGCGCCACCGAAGACCCGGATAGAGTGCTGCGAGATCCAAATCATAAATAATAATGACAATGAGAAAAAAAGCGACGGCCATTTCTCAAAGAAGAAAGAGTCTAAGTCGGTCCCAGCTCATCCCTCGACGCTACTAAAGGTGCAAGGAATAAAGGAAGCCATATGAGGCTTGGTGGCGAACAACCCGGGGCCCCTCCAGGCCCCTTAACCGTTGCCGAGGTGCTGTCCCTCGACCGCTGGGGTCGCCGCACCCTTCTGGCCGCTCTGCCCGAGGGAACCCCTCACCCAGTGCACGGCAGCGGGGACGGCAGCCAACGAATCCGGTCGGCCTCCGCGGATCTCCACAGGCAGCGCCGCTCCCCCGCTCGACGCGCGCTTCGCCCGCCGCCTCCCTTCTCCAGTCCAAACAAACACCCCAGCCCGGAAGTGACCTCACTTCCGCCGTGTCGGCTCCGCCCCCTCGTTCTGGCAGCGCTGCCCTCTGAGGCCACTAGAGAGCGCGCAAGAGAACGCGCGAGCCCCAGGTTTTCTTCGCATCCCAGGCTGCACGCTTGTGCGTGCGCAAAGGCTCCTGCGTGCCTGGCGGGTGCGGGGTATACTGGAAGTCCTGCTGCGTTCTCTCTGGAGACTGGTGTCGGGCGAGCTTGTGCCCCGACACCCACCCATCCTTCAAAAAATGTTGGCATGTAGTGAGTGAAGGAGCTGGGGGTTGAAGAATACGGATCGCAACGTTATCTAAAATACATTAACACCAAACAGGAACGTCTGGATAAGGACAGCGCATTTACACGCACATCCCCCCCAAACATGGTATATAGTGTCAAACAAACAGTGACACGCACCCAGTGACATCCAGAGACCCTGACAAAGACACATAACAATAAGACATTCACAGGATATGATCTATACACTACCTGCATTCAGACACGTTCAGGAACACATTTTCTGAAGCTAGATCTGTACACACAGTCACAAATTATGAATATTTGGTTCCCAGGCAGCCTATGGAAGCTTCTTTGTGGGTAAGGAAAGAAATATCCTGTCCAGAGATAGTATGGACGGGTGGGACTGCAGGGTCCAGGAGCTTCCTAGTTCATGATCCTGAATGCATTGCCCCCCCATGCATTACTTTAATCCTTGCAATCATCATTGGCAAGACTCAATATATGTATTTTACTGATAATAATCAAAGTATGGTATATACTGTGTGCAAGAAGATTTGGATATTTGAGTATATATACACTATATTTGAAAGAGGACACACAAAAAGTCATTTTTTGCCTTTGGGGAAGGAAAATGAGGGAGTGAGATTTACCTTTTTACTCTGGTAAAATTGAATATTAAAAAGCACATAAGGGGCACCTGGCTGGGTCAATTGGTAGAGCTTGCAACTCTTGATCCTGGGGTCGTGAGTTCAAGCCCCACACTGGATGTAGAGCTTACTTTAAAAAAACAACAAACGTGCTTTTAGTATCTACTGAAACTAAGGAAAGTGGTTCTCTCCATGGGAAGGAATCCAGAAGAGGGCTACTCATCTTTAGATCCATTTCATTCATTGAAAGTCTGCTTTAAAAAAAAAAAAATCTGCTTTATTTAGGTTTTCCAAAGGCCCAAAGAAGTGAGAACACATTTGTTCTGCCATAGCCCCTGAGTGAACCTCTTTGGCCACATTTTCAGATCTGTAGCCTAAACTGGGAGGAAGGGTTTGGCTTTGTTGCTTGCTGAGCAAAAGTTCTGGGAGGAAGGAGATGGTGCTGTTTTACAGGTCTGCACAGTATGATACATCCTAGGAACCTGAAAGATTAACTATCAACCTGAGGCTGGAAAAGGCATAAACAGGAGGAGAGAGGAAAACAAAATCAAAATGGATGTTCATATTATCTGTAGTTGGCCCAGTAACTAATCATGAAAAGAGTAGAATTTGTGACTTGGGAAACTACTTGATTACATTGAAAAAAATCTTTGATAAATTCTGGTGTTTGTTTTTGAGACTTATTTATTAGAGAGCATGCACATGTGCAGGGTAAGGGCAGAGGAAGAGAATCTTCAAGCAGATTCCCTACTGAGTGTGGAGCCCAACTCAGAGTTGATCCCATGACCCATGAGACAGGACCTGAGCCAAAACCAAGAGTCAGATGCCCAACTGACAGAGCCACCCAGGCGCCCCATTCCTGTTTTTTTTGTTCTGTTTTTGTATTTTTTTAAGATTTTATTTATTTGTTAGAGAGAGCAGGAGCAGGGGCAGAGGGAGAAGCAGACTCCCTGCTGAGCAGAAAGACAAATGTGGGGCTCGAGCCCAGGACCTTGGGATCATGACCTGAGCCAAAGGCAGGCAGACAGTTAACTGAGCAACCCAGGAGCCCCCTTGGTTTGCTTTTATCTGAACTATTCAAAGGCTTGCACTAATTTTCTCAAAGGGGTTAAGATCCCAATTTCTATGATGCCTGACGGGCTCAACTGGTAGAATATGAAACTCCTGGTCTTGGGTTGTGAGTTCAAGCTCCACCTTAGGGACAGAACTTAAAGGAAAAAAAATCGGTATATAGTTCAAATGTCATTCCCAGATCACAGAGTTCACCATTGTGGTTGAGAAAGCTTGATGGGCCCCAGAGTACTTCCTTGGTATCCTCTGGCTATCCTTCCTTCCAAGAACCCTCCGCTCATTTGCAAAATGGAGTTCATAATGTTCATGCTATATGTGGACAGTGGTGGTAGTGATGGTCTGTGAACGGAAAGTGCTGTTAGAGCAGAGGACAAACACTTCAATAAGACCATTAGAGATCTAGTTTAGAGACACTCCAAAAATCCTTGTTTGGTTCAGTTAGCAAAATGAATCCTAACTTGAGATGGAAGTTGAAGTAGGAATCAGAAGAGAGAGGATAGTATTGAAGGCCCAGGATGGTTGTGAATAAGCTCCCAGTCTAAACTACCAACTTCTTGCAGACTTTTTAATCTTTTAAGTAGGAACCTTGCCCAATGTGGGCCTTGAACTCAGGACCCTAAGATTAGGAGTCCCATGCTCTACCAACTGAGCCAGCCAGGTACCCCATTCCTGCAGACTTTTTATCAAAATGTAAAATGGGCAGATCTTCTGACTCCGACACTCCATGTATAGGAATTTGATGTAGGGACGTGTAAGGCTTTCATAGAAACAAATAGCTGGGACGCCTGGGTGGCTCAGTGGATTAAGCCTCTCTGCCTTTGGCTCGGTAGTGATCTCAGGGTCCTGGAATCGAGTTCCGCATTGGGCTCTCTGCTTGGCGGGGAGCCTGCTTCCTCCTGTCTGTCTCTCTGCCTGCCTCTCTGCCTGCTTGTGATCTCTGTCAAATAAATAAATAAAATCATTTAAAAAATAGCCTATCAATACAGAATTGGTCTGATTAATTATGGTGTAACAGAATAAAACATTAGTTATTTAAAAGATACATATATATCCCAGTTGCCGGAGTGGCTCAGGTCATGATTCCAGGGTCCTTGGGATCCAGTCCCACATGGGGCTCCCTCCTCATTTGGGAGTCTGCTTTTTCTTCTTCTCTTCCTCCTCAGTTCATGCGCTCTCAAATAAATAAAATCTTAAAAAAAAAATGTATATCCTGGGCGCCTGGGTGGCTCAATGGGTTAAAGCCTCTGCCTTCAGCTCAGGTCCCAATCCCAGGGTCCTGGGATCGAGCCCCACATCAGGCTCGCTGCTCAGCAGGGAGCCTGCTTGCCTTCCTCTCTCTCTGCCTGCCTCTCTGCCTACTTGTGATCTCTGTCAAATAAGTAAATAAAAAATCTTTTTGAAAAAATGTATATCCCTTGATAGGTTTTTATTTTTTTCCCTAAGCTGCAAGGGACACCTGGGTGGCTCAGTCAGTTGAGCATCCAACTCTTGGTTTTTGCTGGGATCATGATCTCATGGGTTGAGAGATCTATTTTGGATTGCGACACAGCCCCACATCAGGCTCTATGCTCAGCAGAGTTTGCATTCTCTCCCTCTGACCCTCCCCTCACTCTCTCTCAAAAAAATCTTAAAAAAATAAAAAAGGCTACAAAATAGCACATATAATCTTCTAAAATTATGTAAAAATAAATGCAAATATGATTGAATCCATTATTTATAATAGCAGGCTACATTTCAAAACAGAATAAACAGTATCTCAGGTTTTTTTTAAAAGATTTTATTTATTTATTTGACACAGAGAGAGAGGGATCACAAGTAGGCAGAGCAGCAGGCAGAGAGAATGGGGAAAGCAGGCTCTCTGCCAAGCAGAGAGCCCGATGTGGGGCTCAATCCCAGGACCCTGAGATCATGACCTGAGCTGAAGGCAGAGGCTTAACCCACAGAGCCACCCAGGCGCCCCTGTATCTCAGATTTTGAAAGATTTGTGTTTTTTTTTTAAGATTTTATTTGTTTATTTGACAGAGATCACAAGTAGACAGAGAGGCAGGCAGAGAGAGAGAGAGAGAGAGAGAGAGAGGGAAGCAGGCTCCCTGCTGAGCAGAGAGCCCGATGCGGCACTCGATCCCAGAACCCTGAGATCACGACCTGAGCCGAAGGCAGCGGCTTAACCCACTGAGCCACCCAGGCGCCCTTTTTTAAGATTTTATTTGACAGATCACAAGTAGGCAGAGAGGCAGGCAGAGAGAGAGGAGGAAGCAGGCTCCCTGCTGAGCAGAGAGCCCCATGCGGGGCTCGATCCCAGGACCCTGACTGAGATCATGACCTGAGCCGAAGGCAGAAGCTTAACCCACTGAGCCACCCAGGCGCCCCAGATTTGTCTTTTGTATATTTTTTATAGTCTAAATTCTCAATTGCAGTTATAAACAGGAAGAAAAAAATCATACCTCAAATAAAACTACCTTATATGCTTCTATAGCAGTTTGGGTATGGTCTTGTCCCTATGCTCATTTGTATCATGTGGAAGCTGGGAAGAGTATGTACCCCAGCATTACTTCATATTTAGTAAGGACCTAGTACTGTAGGGGTAAGCAATGGATCCTGCTCTGAGTATTTACAATTCAGATGAGGATACAAAAGCATCATGCAACAAATTTTGAATGTCTGCCATGTGCCAGCATGGTCCTGAACACTGATACACAAGGCAGTAATTGGCATGATCTTTTTCTAGAAAAGTTGATACCACTTCACACCCATTAGGATAGCTACTATCAAGTAAGGAAAAGTTAACAAGTTTTGGTGAGAATGTAGAGAAACTGGAAACTTCCTGCATTTGTTGGAAGTGTAATATGGTATAGCTGCTGTGGAAAACAGTATGGAGGTTCCTCAAAAATTTTTAAAATAACATTACCATATGATCCAGCAATACAACTACAGGGTATATGTCCAAAAGATCTGAAAGCAGGATCTCTAAGACGTATTTGTACATCCATGCTCATAGCAAGCATTACTAACAGGCAAAATGTGGAAGCAACCCATGTCTAGCAATAGATGAATGAATAAGCAAAATATGGGATATATATACAATGAAGTATTAGCCTCTAAGGAGGAAATTCTGCAATATGCTATATCATCTATGAAACTTGTGTACATTGTGACAAAAAGATACTGTAGGATTCCACTTCTGAGATAGACAAAATCATAAAAACAAATTGTAATGATGGTTTTGAGGGGCCAGGAGGAGTAAGTGGAGAGTTATTACTTAACAGGTAGTTTCAGTTTTATAAGATGAAGAGTTATGGGGATGGATAATGGTTGCAGAACAATGTGAATGCAATACCACTGAACTGTGTGCTTAAGAATGGTTAAGATGGGGACACCTGGGTGGTTCAGTGGGTTAAAGCCTCTGCCTTCAGCTCGGGTCATGATCCTGGGGTCCTGGAATCAAGCTGAGCATCAGGCTCTCTCCGTGTTAGGGAGCCTGCTCCCCCCCCCACGCTCCCCTCCCCCGCCTCTCTGCCTGCTTGTGATCTCTGTCAAATAAATAAAAAAAACTTTTTAAAAAAATGGTTAAGATGGTGAAGTGTTATGTGTATTTAACCAAAAGAATTCCAGAAACAACCAACCATCCTAAGTTAAAAGGAGGATCAAATTTGCATAAGCTGAGTAGGCAGGATGAACAGAATTTAGAGACTAATGTGTAGATGTGTGTAGACGTAGGTAAAGGTTTTTGCAAAAGGGTGATGTGCGCCTACACATTGCAGAATATAGGAAGGGCAGAGGGAATTCCTCCAGGTTGGGCCAAGCCCTTCCCAGCTGAGATGTGTCAGTGGGCACCTGGGTGGTTCAGTCGGTTGAGTCTGACTTTGACTCAGGTCATGATCTCACAGTCCTGATAGAGCCCCTGAGCTCAGTGGGGAGTCTCCTTCTCCCCCTCCTCTCCCTTTGCCCCTCCCCTGCTTGTGCTCTTGTTGTCTCTCAAATAAAATCTAAAAAAAAAAAAAAAAAAAGTCAACCTCTGATGCTTGTGAGTAGCAGCCACAATCTGGAACATGAAAGGAGGTACCACTACAGCATCACCATCACACTAATAATAAACTGCCACACCTTCCCCCACAGGCCCTCATGACACCACAAAAACTATAGAACTCACACAGTGGAGTAGTAAGAAAAAGGAACTCTATATAGACTTGTGATTGCCAAGAAAATAGCCAGAATTCGATTGCTGATGCCTTTTGATGTTCACAGCCAACTTCTTTTAAGATTTTGAAATAATCTTTACACCCAACGTGAAGCTCCAACTTAGAAAGAACCCCAATATCAAGAGGTGCATGCTCTACTGACCCAGCCACCCAGGGACCTCTTAAAAGTGAAGGGGGAGAAAAAGGTCATTTTTTTTTTTTTAAAGATTTTATTTATTTATTTGACAGAGAGAGATCACAAGTAGGCAGAGAGGCAGGCAGAGAGAGAGAGAGGAGGAAGCAGGCTCCCTGCTGAGCAGAGAGCCCGATGCGGGACTCGATCCCAGGACCCTGAGATCATGACCTGAGCCGAAGGCAGCGGCTTAACCCACTGAGCCACCCAGGCGCCCCGAGAAAAAGGTCATTTAAATCTCAAGAGTCAAATAGCCAACAAGAAACCACTTCTGAGTTAACCTTGGCAGAGTTGAGCACCTAAGAATTAGTATTGCTTTACAACAGGCAAGTGCAATGATTTAAACTTGGGTACTGTACTAATCAAAGGTGGGACATCCCTGATACTCTCGGCATATCCCATTTACATGTCTTTAGAACCAATACTTCATCAATGCTACCATGCATGAAGCACAAGAACATCATGGATCAGAGGTCATTAAATTTGTACTTAATGCCGTTCTCACTCCAAGTTTACATATGTTATGGGGGGGGCAAAAATGTCCATTTTTTGGTCTACTAGATCCAATATAGTTGCCTTTCCCTTTCATTGTTTTCATATTTCCTATTGTACATCTTCACCGAGTTCTTAAATTGGCAATTATAAATCTTTTAAATCTAGAGCTTTAAGTTCACAGAAGAGCCAAGGCTAAAAATCTGAACATAAGGGGCACCTGGGTGGCTCAGCGGGTTCAAGCCTCTGCCTTCGGCTCAGGTCATGATCCCAGGATCCTGGGATCGAGCCCCACATCAGGCTCTCTGCTCCGCAAGGAGCCTGCTTCCTCCTCTCTCTCTGCCTGCCTCTCTGCCTACTTGTGAACTCTGGCAAATAAAAAGATTAAAAAAAAAAATCTGAACACAGTCATAAAAATTAATTGTATATTACCTTCCAATAGTCCTCACCTGTACTTTGCCTAATCTCTGTAATTTAAGTTTTATCTTTTACCTAATTAACTAGTACTTTAGTTGAGCTCCACTCAGTACCAACTATAGTATACCAAGTTAGATGTACTTGAGTGATGAGGTAGCCATTTCCATTTTCCCATTCACTTGAAACTTCAATTATAACTAAGCTGTTTCATTAGTTCCTATGTTAAGTGATACAGTGGGAAAAGAAAGTAAACATTTAACTAGGCAAAATAGTGAATTCCTGAGACTTCATGTTTCTGCCCCAGTAACTTTCCTTAAATGTCTGATTGTGCCCAGTTCCCAGAAAATTACAAGACTTTAATGTTCTGAGCAAAAGAGAAAAGGCACACCTGGAAAATCAATACCTACAGCTCTGAAATGGGGTATCTTTCATTGGTGGTTTTTTTGTTTTTTTTTTTTTTTTAAAGATTTTATTTATTTATTTGACAGAGAGAAATCACAAGTAGACGGAGAGGCAGGCAGAGAGAGAGAGAGGGAAGCAGGCTCCCTGCTGAGCAGAGAGCCCGATGCGGGACTCGATCCCAGGATCCTGAGATCATGACCTGAGCCGAAGGCAGCGGCTTAACCCACTGAGCCACCCAGGTGCCCTCATTGGTGGTTTTAAAAAAAGTTTTTATTTTATAAAGAGCACTAGTGGGAATGTGAGGGGGGAACTCTCTCAGGACCATGAGATCATGACATGAGCTGAAAACCGAGTCAGACATTCAACTGAATTGCTCCACGCACCAGCCCCCCCCTTTTTTAATGCTTTGCACAAACTTCAAATGGTGATTATTTTCTAGCATCCCCCCCACCCCCAGTTCAAGGTTTGGAACAGTAGCCAAAGCAGTAGTGCGTGGTGGGGAGGGGGGGAGGCAAGAGTACCCAAAGTAGGCATGATTACAACCTCTAGCCAAAATACTTCTTTAGCTACAAGTAAAACTGTCATTCTAAAAAGTGTGGCTTCTCGAATTGATACCATCATCACCTGGTGACTTGTTAAAAATGCAAATTATTGGGGCACCTGGGGGGCTCAGAGGGTTAAGCCTCTGTCTTCTGCTCAAGTCCTGATCCCAGGGTCCTGGGATGGAGCCCCACATTGGGCTCTCTGCTCAGCGGCGAGCCTGCTTCCCTGTCTCTCTGCCTACTTGTGATCTCTGTCAAATAAATAAGATCTTAAAAAACTGCAAATTATCAAGACCCACCCAAAACCCAGCAAAGCAGAAATTCTAGTGGACCCCATCCATATTCTAACAAAGCCTTCGGGTAATTCTGATGCATGCTAACATTTGAGAACCACTGAAGAAAAACAGTTCAGTAACTTGGGTTGTGTACTATTGCTGACCCTAAGAATCTTGGCCTTACCCTAAACTGACTTGCATCAAAGTTGAAGGGTATTTTTTAAAAACATGAGTCTTTGAACCGTATCTCAGGCTATCATAATTTTTTAAGATTTGAGAGAATGAGAGTGAAGGAAAAAGAGCCCATGAACTGGAGACAGGGAGGCAAAATCAGGCTCCCTGCTGAGCAGGGAACCTGATTCGGGGCTCGATCCCACGACCCTGGGTATTCCGTATTTTAAGAGATCTTATTCTGGGGGTGCCCGGAAGGCTTCCTCGGGTTAAATGTCCACCTCTTGATGTTGGCTCCAGTCAAGATCACAGGATTTTGAGACTGAGCCTTACTTCAGATCTAATCCTGCTTCGGGTCTCTCCCTGTGCCCGCCCTTCCCCCACCAGTTTGGGCTCTCTCTTCAAAGCCAGTCAGGAGCCCTGGAAAGGGCATTTTAAGACTTTTTGAAATTTTTAAAAAATTTATTTCATAGAGATCACAAGTAGGCAGAGAGGAACACAGAGAGAGACAGGAAGGGAAGCAGGCTCCCTGCTGAGCAGAGAGCCGGATGCGGGGCTCCATCCCAGAACCCTGGGATCATGACCTGAGCCAAAGGCAGAGGCTTTAACCCACTGAGCCACCCAGGTGCCCCTGGAAAGGGCATTTTATTTTCATTTATTTATTTATTTGACAGAGAGATCACAAGTAGACAGAGAGGCAGGCGGGGGGTGGCGCAGAGTGGAGAAGCAGGCTCCCCACTGAGCGAAGAGCCCAACGCAGGGCTCGATCCCAGGACCCCGGGATCACAACCCCAGCCAAAGGCAGAGGCTCAACCCACTGAGCCACCCAGGTGCCCCGAAAGGGCATTTTAAACAGTAGATCAACAAACAGCTCAGAGCTGCCAGGGAATACCCAATCCTAAACACATTACCACCCAATACTTGAGCTTTCAACTAGACTAAACCATATTCTATAATGGAGACCAACAAGAGCTGCTTCTAGACATAATGCAAATTATCTTAAACCTACACACACTGGATCAAACACTTTACTATTTTTTTTTTTTTAAAGATTCTATTTTTGGGCGCCTGGGTGGCTCAGTGGGTTGGGCCGCTGCCTTCGGCTCAGGTCATGATCTCAGGTCCTGGGATCGAGTCCCGCATCGGGCTCTCTGCTCAGTGGGGAGCCTGCTTCCCTCTCTCTCTCTCTCTGCCTGCCTCTCCATCTACTTGTGATTTCTCTCTGTCAAATAAATAAATAAAATCTTTAAAAAAAAATAAAAGATTTTATTTTTTAGGGGCACCTGGGTGACTCAGTCATTAAGCATCTGCCTTCAGCTCAGGTCATGATTCCCAGAGTCTGGGATCGAGCCCCGTACCGGGCTCCCTGAGCTTGCTTCTCCCTCTCCAGCTCCCCTGCGCTTTGTGTTCCCTCTCTTGATCTCTCATAAATTATTTTAAAGATTATACATTCAACTTGGGTCTCAAAGTCACAATCCCAAGATTGGGTTTATATGTTTCACACTGACTGAGCCAGCCAGGCACCCCATGAATGTTCTGGTTTTTAAAAAATTGTTCTACTACAGTGTACCTGCAGATTTCCACTACATCGGCCTCTTTATAAGATTATTTGAGAGAGCTTGAGAGTAGGGGGAGAAGGAGAGTGAATCCCAACCATACTCCACGAAGAGTGCAACGCAATTGCTCACGGCCCTGTGATCACACCAGAGCCTAAACCAAGAGCCATGTGCTTAAATTTACTGCACCACCCAGGCGCCTCCACCACCAGCCTGTTTTTGTCACAATATTACTCAGGGTAATATTACTGAAAATCCACCGTGAACAAAGCTAGGCAAAAAATAATGGATTTTCCCCTATAACTCCCTGCCATTAACACTTAACAGGGTGTATTTTGTGTTCCATATCACTGGGGGAGGAAAGCTATCCCCTTAAAAGGAAATCAGAGAACAGATATGACCTTAAAAATTTCCTCAAAATTATATTATTTAGACTATACAGAAGTTAGTGCACTGTGACCAGAAATTCACATTCCTCATCAGTAAATTTTCAAAATTAACCCTTTACAGTATAGTCAACTCAAGCCTTTTTTGGAGTCACACTCAAATCTCAAATATACCAGCAATAGGTTTAAAAAAAATAATACATACTCAAGGTGCTTTTAAAGGTTTCCTCACAGAGGATCAACCTAAGATTAAACTAAAGGCTAAAATGATAGTGGTAAAAATGTTCAACTTTATACCAGGTTTAAGTGAAAACATTCCTATGAAAAAAAGTTTGCCATAATATGGAAAATACTAATAGCTTACTTATGAAAATTTTTGCTTTCTAAATGTTATTAAATGAAGATACTGAACTTTTTTTTTTATAGCTTGGTAGAGCCAACAAAGTCGGGCCTATGAAAAAATGCTACCATTGACAGGAAACAATTAGGGATTCCAATGCATACTTGATACTTCGTGTTGCTTGCTGTTAGTTAACAGTTGGAATAAACAAAAGTGGGTAATTAGTAAAGGCCAAAATTAAACTGCAGAAATAAACTGGCGAGGATTTTTTGTGCATGTCACATTAAAAAGTTAACTGCCTTTCAGAGATACACCACAAAATTCTGATATATCCCTTAAACACATTCAGACCTAAGAATTCCAAAGAGAATTCTTATTAAGTTCTTCTATTTTTTTAACATTAAAAATTTGCTTTTGACAATAGGTAAATCCCTTACACCAAGAACCCAAAAAAATTTTGAAAGGCTGGTAGAACTAATTCTTGATACTCCTTGTTATTTCCAACTTTATTGTTTCACACTTAAGACAGGTTTAAACATGAGCTTTTGCCATTTCTCACTCTTATCATTTTAACCTCCAAAGGTTTTTAAAGACCACGAATAGCCCCATTTTTATGTAACAGGAACAAGAAATCCACCAGCACCAAAAACTTCAAAACTCAGATCTTTAGTAGCAGTCTTTAGAACACTCTAGATTAAAAATGTAATAATTTGTTAAAGCATGCAAAGAAGTGTAACAGTGAATAAAAACCACAACTGACAAAAATATTGGTTAACATTCCAAACATGTATAACCAATGAACATGGCCTAAGTTTTTTTTTTTATTGGTATTCACTTCAGAAACTTGAATCCACAGATATAAGCAGTATATTACCAGAAAGTTACAAGTAAACACAGATTATACATGCAAATTTCTGTTCACAAAGGTCACATGTGCAGGTATGTGAATTAGAAGCGTGCGTCTAGATTATGGCCAAACTGTTTTAAAATGCAGAAATGTAAAATTACATTTTGAAATATGAAGAGATGGTCTACACACTTCAAAAATCAAATGTTGCTTATACCAGATGTATGACAGCTACAGGATTCAAGTGACAAGCAATAAGATCTCAAGAAATTAATACTGCTCAAAGAGAACGGGAGTATTTTTTACATTTCACTGAAAATACATTGACTACTAGAATACGAAATCTAGCAGGAACTTAGGGGAAAAAAATTACAAAAATCTAAAGCCAATTACTTAGTATTTCTTATTACCTAAACAACAACATGACATTAAAAGGAAACTGCACCTGCTTTTTAATTGCCAATCTCTTATCATGAAGATCTCCAAAGAAAAAGCAACCAAAAAGCTTCAAACTCCAAATGAAAGGCTCAGATTAAAATGTGGAATGTTTCAGATGAAAGTAATAAAAATACAATTGGTTTTGTTCTTTATTGAATGGAATCAAAAGTTTTGACATTTCTTTGAAGCCTGGAACTAAATTTCATTTCTCTGAATGATTCTACATCCTTTTTTCTTAGTGGTGCAAGTTGTCTTAAGTAGCTTACATACGAGTCAGTCTCTACAAAGTACTTCGGTCTTTTACCATTCTGATAAAACAAAAACAATTCTTCATTAACTTAACCGTGTATGTATTTTTGCTCTAACACTTAACACATGAACAGACATCTATTATTTTTCCACTAAAACAAAAGAGTACAATAGTTTTCTTCTAACTATCAGTATTGTATTTAAAAAAGGTTAACATTAAAAACAAAGAACCATTATTTTCTTTGAAATTGTTAAGCTTCTTGCACATTTTAAGCTTCCTTCTTCTGCCTGCGTTCTTCTGCCAATTTATTCAGAAATTTCTGAAAAGAAAAAAAAATTACAAGGATTAAGTCACCTAAGAAAACCTAAAAGGATGAACTTCAAAATAAAATACTCTACCCAACTTTTTGAATTTCATTGTAATTTAACTGTAACACTATCAGTTATTTTAAAGATTTGGTATTCTTGTTAAGTCAGTGTACAAAACTAAACTAGATTATAGTACATAAAAACGTGGAAAAAAATAGTAAAATGTGGAAAAAAGAGTATTCCAATTTACAGTTAACATTAACTTATAGAGATAAGAAAACAAAGATCATACTTGCAAAGAAGAACTGCCACTATTCCAAGAACATACAGTTAAAATAACGTGCATTTATTCAAATAGTGCACCTTCCATTAAAGTGTGAAAACATTTTCTTAAAGGTAGTAAATATTTTCTTTGTGGGCTATTCTTTATTTCAACTCCTCAATTCTTTTACAGCAATAAAGCCAGCCATACCAATACTTAAATGAATGACTGTGGGTATATTCCACACCCCCCCAAAACCCCACCTTATCTACAAAAGCAGTGACCCCTGTATTGCACCTGTAATTTCTAGAGTTCTTAGGCATATTAAGACATTAATAAGTAACCCTCCCTGCCAAATGTAAAATACCCATTTTTTCTTTACTTCTGGGAAGAATTTCTCAACTCTATAGTTACTTCCAACTGATGAGAGGGTTAAAAGCCATTGGAAAAAACACTCAGGAAAGTATCAAGTCATTTATCATTAGCAAAATCTTATATTGCATAATAAATTTTAGTGAAGTCAACAGTTTCTTTAAAATTGAATAATAGAGGGCGCCTGGGTGGCTCAGTGGGTTAAGCCGCTGCTTTCGGCTCAGGTCATGATCTCAGGGTCCTGGGATCGAGTCCCGCATCGGGCTCTCTGCTCAGCAGGGAGCCTGCCTCCCTCTCTCTCTCTAAGCCTGCCTCTCCGTCTACTTGTGCTATCTCTCTGTCAAAAAAAAAAAAAAAAAAAAAAAACTTTAGAAAAAAAATTAAAAAAAAAAAAAAAATTGAATAACAGAGGGCGCCTGGGTGGCTCAGTTGGTTAAGCAATTGCCTTCAGCTCAGGTCATGATCCTGGTGTCCCAGGATCGAGTCCCGCATTGGGCTCTCAACTCCAGTGGGGGAGTCTGCTTCTCCCTCTAACCTCTCCCCTCTCATGCTCCAATAAATAAATAAAATCTTAAAAAAAATTTAAAACAAAACAAAAACAAAAAAACCACATTATAAAGTCACCTCCAATAAACAAATGAAAATTAGAATAGCTAGGAAATATTAGAAAGCATATCACTTATCAAGTATCAGGCACTGAGACAACTTTTGTATTTCAACACTGTTCTATGTAATACACAACTTCTGCTACTAATGCAATTAAACCAACATTCTTTTTTCATATGCTAAATGTAAGACACAGGTAGCAAAGAATACCTTCATTTCAAACTAGTGCACAGCCAAGAAATGGCATTATTTCCTAAATTCAAGGCCATCCCCTCGCCCCCCTCCAAAATCAAGGCTATCTTTATCCATATAAATCAACACACAGAACATGTATGATAACGGAATACTCCAGTAGCTCTCTACTACAAAGCAGTGCAAAAATCAGGTTATTTGTACTTACTGAGTTAAAAGCCTTTCAAGTTTTTCCCTTGAATACTCAGTCCTTAAAGCAATCACTAAAAATACCAAATTTCAAAATATCGAAATAGGAATTTGTTATGCTTCATTAATGTTTTATTTTTTTAATCCATTTATTATAGAATATCATTATTATCAAATAATTTAACAACAATGTAAAAATCATTAAGTATGAAGGGACATGGCACATCATAAAAGCTGAAAAAGCTTTTATTATTCCACTTGGCATTCAGGCCTCCAGAATCTTCCAAATTAGAGAAATTACAGTCTAATACTCACTTGGGAAGAAATAACTTTAGTTATAAGAGAATCTGTAACAGCTAAAAAATTATTCAGTAATTTAATTAGAATGTACTATAGAAAAAGGCTCAATAGATGTTCCTAGAATTCATTAGACTGCTTAAGGCCCATCAACAAAGAAATAAAAGTGTCATCTCTAGGATAAGGCATTGTGATTGGTCTACAGAAGGTACCATACACATTTTACTTTGTATAACTTTATATGATTTTTAAAAAAATATTTTATTTATTTATTTGACAGAGATCACAAGTAGGCAGAGAGGCAGGCAGAGAGAGAGGAAGGGAAGCAGGCTCCCTGCTGAGCAGAGAGCCCTGCGGAGCTAGATCCCAGGGCCCTCGGACATCTGAGCTGAAGGCAGAGGCTTTAACCCACTAAGCCACCCAGGCGCCCCTACATGGTTTGTTTTTATAAAAGAACTCTACTCTTTTAGATTCAGTCTTACCTTTAATTTCTGATAATGAGGAAGGCTGCTGCAATGAGTATTCTTTGCAACTTCTTCATTTGTATAAAAGAGTGAACACAGCTTACAGTAAAACCCTGTTTTAGGTATCACATAGTCTATACCTAGAACACAAACATACATTCTTACAAATTTAGTAAATCAGAAGTTTTAATTAGTGTTCTCAAATCTTTTTTCCATCATTATTTGAATGAGGTATTTGTGAAGTCCATTATAGCCTAAGCTAAAACAAAACAAAAACCATAGAATCATTAGTTAATTGTACTTAATTGATGTTTAAGGTCCACCTAACTGTACTCTTAAAAAAAGGCAGAAATATAAAAAAGATAAAGAAAAAGCAATGTGAAATTCTCAGAAACCTTTATGCGGAGAAAGAACATATTGTGAAATGGTAACAAAAGATAATACAAAATGAGGAGAGTTGGTTAAGTGGAGAAGAATATACCGATTAAGATTTACAAATCATTCTGCAGAGAAATAAATTTAAAATGGTATCAGTTTATGTAAGACCAATTTAAAAATTATTTAGTAATAAACTTGGAAGGGGTGAGAGGGGAAGAACAAAGCCTTATATCTCACCAACAGGAACATTGGGCTGATATGGTCCAATTCTATACTCATCTGGGATTGTATAGTCCTCCTTGTTTTCATCACTTTGGCCATCTGCATTTTCACTTGTATCTTTGTTGGGATCATCAGCATTCTCAGCAGATTCAGCGCCTGGTTCTGTATTTTCCTCATTTTTAATTCCATTTTCCAACGCTGCTTCATTTTCTTGATCAAGTTCCTCGATCTTGTCCACCTTAATTTCAACCAAACCATCATCATTTTTGTCACCAGATTTAAATGCCATGCCCGATTTACGAAGTTTCTGAAGTTCCGAATCTTCCTCATCACCAACCTCATCTAGAGTGACAAAACCTTCCATACTCCCTGGGAAACGACGCTGTTAAGAAAGACAAATTTACTCTGCAACAATTATCCTGCAGCATCCCTTCCATTTGCTTTACTTGAAGGGAAAGGGATAGCGTCTTTGTCCTTAGTCATTCTTTCAAAATACTGACTTGTTCCTTTGTCCCCCAAAATCACTGTTGTTTTTTAAAACAACTTTGTTTTAAAACTATATAATTAAAAGCTTGCCTCACATGAAGAGCAGAAAATAAATGAGGTAAGGACATTATATTCTACACTTCTTAAAACTATTAGGCTGCAAGGGACTGTATCAAAATGTGCTTTGATAAAAGTAGTTCAATGTTATCCTCTGGAAGACAGTATCTTAGGATACAACTGTTATTTAGAGAACACTAAGTCTCGAAAGTGGTTAAAAAAGGAAAAAAAAAATCAAGCTCTGGAGCATGACTGCCTATGTTTAAATTCTGACTGCCACTTAACAAGCAGTATGACCAAGGACAATTTATTGAACTTCTCTATGCCTAAATTTTCTCATTCATAAAACCAGGTTAATAAAGGTATTTTATCTGCTGCTTATAGTTACTGTGAGGATTAAGTTTATTAGCATACACAAAGAGCTGAGAAAAATTTATAGCATGTAATAAGTATCAGCTCTTAAGAGTGCAAATATAAAGTTCTGGGGCACCTGCATGGCTCAGTGGGTTAAGTGTCTGCCTCCCGCTCAGGTCCTGGGATCAAGCCCCGCACTGGGCTCTCTGCTCATTTGGGAGCCTGCTTCCCCTCTCTCTCTGCCTGCTGCTCTGCCTACTTGTGATCTCTCTCTGTCAAATTTAAAAAAAAAAAAAAAAAAAAAAAAAAAAAAAAAGAAAAGAAAAGAGTGCAAACATATCATGCAACAATCATCCACTTCAGCCAGAAACTAAGTTGTGTGACTAGGCACCTGAGTGACTCAGTAGCTGAAATGTCAGCTTTTTGCTCAGGTCACCAAAGGCCACAATCCCAGGGTCCTCAGGTCCAATCCTCTGTCAGGCTTCCTGGTCAGCAGGAAGCAGGAAGAGTCACACTCTCATTCTGCCCCTCTCCCCTGCTCCTGCTGGCTTGCTCTCTTTCAAATAAATAAAATCTTTAAAAAAACGCAAACAACAAAAAAAGCAAAACAATGTTATGTGACCAAACCAACAAAATCTGCCTTCCAATGGCTGAATGTTGCTTACAAGGAACCAATGCACCAGGAAAGGACCTCTCTCACTGAAAGAACCATTTAATATAAGGGGCTTCAAAGGCATCTTAGTGCTCTAATCCTTAATGCAGATAATCAGTAGATCATGGTCTTTTGTTTTACTATTCTTTATGCTTTGTATATATTTTTATATTTGTATTCACTTTATATGCTTATCAGTGACGTGTATTCTAAGCAAAATGTCTTAAAAGTTACTGTATTATCTGATCAAGCTTACGTTTCTCAAATACGAGAATTCTTCAAGCTTAACAAAATAAGATCTTATTTTTAAGTAATCTCTATGCCCAACCTAGGGCCTGAACCCACAACCCCAAAAGATCAAGAGTTGCATGCTCCACTAAGCTAGCCAGATGCCCCAAGTTTAACAGTTTTTAAATGAATGGCAAATGTTTTACTATCTTAGGCCAATTAACTTATTATAAACTCCTGTCCCATCTTTTAAAAAATAAGCTGTACTAAAAGGCTGCTTACCAGTACTTACACACTACAATACACAAACATATCTAGATTTAGGACTTCCTCCTACCTGACTAAAAACTTCGTTCTGTTAGTTGACACTTTTAAACAACTACTATAAAAAGTCTTACTTAACCTATTTATTGCAGAGTTTACTTTTAAATATTTATTCTATAAATGGCTCATACCTGATTTTTTTCTAATGTAAGTGACTAATTCCCTTTAAGCTGATGCTGCTAATGTAAATAATAAGAAACATTTATCTGATCTAGTTTTCTGTCAACACAGGTCAACATACAATCTTCCTTTACCTTTTTCAGCTTTTTCTTTGCAGCTGCCGAAGCGCTGGCATTTCCATCTTTCTTCACAGCTTTGTCTGAAGGTTCCTTTTTCCCATCAGAAGCAACGTCACCTAAATTAGCAAGATCTGTCTCATCTCCCACCGAACTGCCACTCTCTAGCAGTGCTGCTGCTTCTTCTTCATCCACGAGTAGCTCATCTTCAGATTCAAGAAGCATGTTAGGTTCTTGCTCGGCTTGGTCATCCTTTGTATCTTTTTCACCATCTTCACCTGATTTCTCTTCTTGTTCTTTACCTTCAGTTGTACTTTCAGTTTTCTGGGAGCCATCAATCTTGGATTTCTTATCGCTTGGAGATTCTTTGCCATCTGGAGAATAAGATCTTTTCCTGAAATCAAAAGGATACCCCCTCAATTAATTCTCCTGAGTTGGAAAACAAAAGCTTAATATACCGGTGTATATACACACATAAAATGAAATTACCGAGATTTATCTTTTTTCAGTAAGTCAATGCCTCTGTTGGGAATCTAAAAGACAAAATTTTTTATCAGTTAATTAAATGAATTAAAATACATTCATTTGCAGGGCGCCTGGGTGGCTCAGTGGGTTAAGCCGCTGCCTTCGGCTCAGGTCATGATCTCAGGGTCCTGGGATCGAGTCCCGCATCGGGCTCTCTGCTCAGCAGGGAGCCTGCTTCCTCCTCTCTCTCTCTCTGCCTGCCTCTCTGCGTATTTGTGATCTCTCTCTGTCAAATTGATAAATAAAATCTTTAAAAAAAAAAAAAATACATTCATTTGCAGATTATATAATTACTCAATTAACTAACAGTTAAGGAACATCCTTCATATCATCAACTAAGCTTATTCAATCCCAGTGACCATACCTAAGAATGTAAGCTGCCTCGAGTAAGCAATTCATTACAATCAACATTTCGACAGAGCACAGAGCAGTGGAAAATAAATATTTTGGTAGAACTCAAGTTCAAATAAAATCTTAAATAGATAAAACCAATGAAGGCATTTTTAACATAACACCATTAAAAAAACAACAAACTTCTACTGAAGAACACCAAGGGAAAAAACATTGTTATCTTTAAATAACCAAATCCTGTATTCTTAGCAAATAAAAATGTTTATAAGCATGCTGTGCTTGAAATATATGAAACAAGTTTTATAAGGATGACAAATTCAGTACTACATACCCTCAGTACCAATTTTTTATATTTTTCAGACAAGTCAACTTTCACACATCTCCCCTGAAACCAAAGGGCCTTTTTCAAACAGTGGTCGACCATTGCCATTGCATCTTCTCTGGTCTCCATCTCAATAAAGGCCTTAAACAAAAAAAGGAAAAGGGGGGTAAAAAAAAAAGCAATCAGCTTATAAGAGATCAATGGTACAGTCCCAAAACCTCTAAATATCCCATCAACTCAGGAAGTTAGAATTTTTTTTTTACAGTTTACTCAAAGGAATCATATATAAAGTGGAAAGCAACACTGTAATGTAATACCAATGGGGCAAGAAAGAAACAGTATACCTATATACACACAGGGAGATTTTTCTAGATGCACACTTGGAAGCAAAGTGTTACCATGTTTACTTTTCCACTTTATAGCTTCTCAGTATTTACTGTTTTACACACTGAGAATCCACTGTGACTTTAAAAAAAAAAAATCACCACTTATTAAGCAAAGAAAATTTAAAATTTATGAGAAGATAATTATTCTCCCTTTATTAAAAGTGAAGATACAGAAATAAACCTTAGAGTACTAATTATCTTAAAATTTTTTAAAAAGTTATTTAGGGGACCACCTGGGTGGCTCAGTGGGTTAAGCCTCTGCCTTTGGCTCAGGTCATGATCTCAGGGTCCTGGGATCCCCGCACTGTGCTCCCTGCTCAATGGGGAGCCTGCTTCCCCTCTCTTTCTGCCTGCCTCTCTGCCTACTTGTAATCTCTGTCAAATAAATAAAAAAATCTTTAAAAAGTTATTTAAGTTCAATTAACATAGGGTGTATTATTAGTTCAGAGGTAAAGTTCAGTGATTTTTCAGTTGCATCTAACACTTAGTGCTCATTACATCTTGTGCCCTCCTTAATGCCCATTACCCTGTTACCCCTGCCCTCTCACCAGCAACCCTCAGTTTGTTTCCTATAGTTAAAAGTCCCTTATGTGTGTCTCCCTCTCTGATACTATCTTATTTCCCCTTCCCTCTCCCCATGATCCTCCTTAAAAGCTTCTATGTTTGGGATTACCTGACTTTTCATCCTCATCAGTATGTAATTTTTTATTTTTCCATAAGGCTCAGCAAGCTTGAGAACTGCACTGTCAGAATAGCCAGAATGAGGTAAATTGCTGAGATGTATCACACGTCCAAGCTCTTGCTTTTGATCAAACTTCTGGTCTGGCTTCCCCTCAGGTTTCTAAATAACAAGCAAACAGGCAAGTCAAATGCGGTAGGTATCCTATAATTATTTGTTAATAGTTAAGGTAATTCTAGTTACTAGCAACAACTTAAAGTAGCTCAAGTTAATAAATATTAAAACGATGTATTAAATGGTTGGTGGTACAAATCTGGAAGTAATTGGTAATTACCTTTATTCTTTTATACTTCTGTGATAAATGAACTCTCACTGGCTTGCCAAATACTAATGCTGGTGTGGTTGTATAATAATCCACTGCAGCTTGAGCATCCTCTGTAGTTGCCATTTCAATAAATGCCTAAAATTGGGACAAAATTATTATTTCCAAAATAAAATAAGACTGCCCAAGTCTTTCTAGATATATTAAATCATTAGGAAGCATTTTTAAGAGTCTAAAAACAGAATCAACACAGTTAATTTGCTGTTTTGTAAAAGGTCATCTCAGAATTTACTACCTTCATGCTACTCAAGTTTCATTTACTATGTCTACTGTACTTCAAATAATAATTTGCATCCATTTTGATAAAAGTTTGGAATGGCTTCTCAAAGAATTATCATCCTTTTATAGCCCTTACAGTAATATAATGACAATTTTACTGCTTAAGGACAATTAATAATCCATTAGGCCTAGAAATTAATGTTATTGACATACTTCAACTATTTGCTTTTTTCTCTATTAACATTCCATATTAATGATTCAAGATCACACTGAGGGCTTTTTCTAATATAAAATCATATAATTCCTTTAGGAACTATATTAGTAATGAATAAATACTACACTTATTTCAACTCATACCTCATTAATTTTATTTAGAATCAGATGATTTGAAATGACTCCAAATGGTTCCACCAGCTGTAACAGTTGGTATCTCAAGTTTTTCCCTCGTTGAAAATCCATGATGTGAACAACTCGGCTTGTTTCCTATACATCAGGAAAAAATCAAGTCAAGAAGTCTCTTTAGAATCAAGATGAAAACATGTTACATATTACAAGTTTCACAGTCTAAAGTTAACCAGAACAGATTAAGTATTTAAAACAACTCACAACATTCTAGAGAATTTTAAAAGTACATAGGAAATCAGATTCACTGGGGTATATCTCAAAGTTTCAGAAAGCCTCTGCAGGTTTTTTTTTGTTTTTAAGATTTCATTTATTCATTTGAGAGTGTGTGAGAGAGAGAGCATGAGAGGGGAGGTCAGCAGGAGAAGCAGACTCCCGATGAGCTGGGAGCCTGATGCGGGACTCGATCCCAGGACTCCCGGGCCATGACCTGAGCCGAAGGCAGTCACTTAACCAAGTGAGCCACCCAGGCACCCTATGAAGTTACAGTTATTTTTAAATAGGATACTGTAGACATAAATGGACAGCAATATCTCAATTTTTTTTTTTTGGACAGACAGAGACCACAAGTAGGCAGAGGGGCAAGCAGGCTTCGAGCTCAATGCGAGGATCCCAGGACCCTGAGATTATGACCTGAGCCAAAGGCAGAGGCTTAACCCACTGAGCCACCCAGGCGCCCCTGCAGTAAAATTTCTTACACTCAAGATGAGTTCTCTACACTATGGGTATATGAAAATTAAACTTTTAACTCTAAGTCATATAGAAGCCTGATAGTTTTCAAACAATATAGCAGCCTTTCTATAATAAAGGACAACAATACAAACTCAATTTACAGGATCTCAAAGTTAAATTACACTTTCCCCAAAAATAAAGTAAGAGTTGTATTACTGACCACTCTGCCTTTCTGCATGTGTCTTGGTCCTTGCAGGTTCCCATTTCCAGCACCTTTATGGACAAAAAGTGATTTTTAAAAAATCTTGTAATAAATATACTTGTTATAACATAATGGGACATCATTAAAAAAAAAAAAATCTGAGAGAGCAAGAAAGAGCAGAGAAGGGCACAGGGTGGGGGGGGGGGAGGAAAAAGAGAAGCAGACTCTCTGCCGAGCCTAGAGTCTTACAAGGGCTTCCATCTCAGGACCCGGAGATCAGGAACTGAGCAGAAACCAGGAACAGGGACACTTAACCAACTTAACCACACATGCACCCCCCCCCCACTTTTTAAAGCAGGCTCTATATCCAGCTAGGAGCCCAATGCAGGGCCAGAACTCACAACCCTGAGATCAAAACCTGAGCTGAGATCAAGAGTCGGATGCTTAACCGACTGAGCCACCCAGGCGCCTCAGGAAAACAGGACATCTTTCAAACACAAATCAGAGGTTACTACAAGTATAATAAGAACCATGTCTTCTCATGAGATATGATGTTATTTTGATTAATTTTTCAACAAGCCTTCTTTTACTTCTAATCACTGCATTTCATTTTTAGTAAAAGCTCTCAGAGAAAGGTAACAAATTTTATAATCACCCAGATTTCCTCTTGGTCCAACCGCTGGTCCCCCAAGATGAAATGAGGGAGGTGGAGGTCCCAGAATTCCTGGTGCTGGGTTTGTAGACTGCTGCAGCATGAATGGATCACCCCTAGTAATGAGAGACATAAAATGTAATGAATACAAAATGTTTCATCAAAAATAATTAAGATTTATTGTTAAAATACCCCTTTAATGATTATAATTCCAATCTCTGCAGGCATTTATGTGTGAAGTAACTAGGGGAAAAGCTGTAATAACAATAACATAATAATCACTATCATAAAAATTAGAATTCTAAAGATTCTTTCACCCACAGTGACTTATACCAAACTCTCATATTTAATGAAGATACTCAGAAAATATTTGCTTATAAATTTTGAAAGTTTAACCTGAATTCCTTACAATGATCTCCTTTATTAACAAGAGCTTAAAAATTTTAACTTACATTGTGTGTCCTGTATCATTGTCAGGATTCCATTCTGGGTAGCTTTAAAGAGACCAGAAAATTAACTTTAAAATAAAACTGTCCTTTTCATAAAATAGCCTTGTTTGGCCTTTAAAACAGAGTTTATTTATTAGTGAAGTTACAGGAGAGTCTAAGTGTTAGAAATACTATAATTTAAAACATATCATGTGAATATTTAAAAAAAAAAAAAAAAAACCTCCAGAATTTCAAAATAATCCAAATGAACAAGAACAAACGTGTTCTATAATAAAACTTTAGATAATATACATTTAAGTTTAATTTTATATTTATTTGGTAAGTCATACGGAGGAAAAAGTGCTGCATGGCGAATTGGAAATGTGGATATATACAGAAATAAGGACCAACCGCAGGTCTACTTTACTAGAAAGTAAATAAAGCCCCAACGGAGCTAGACATATGTGAAAACTGTCAATCTAGTGAACAACGGGTATGTGTGTTTCGGCAGGGAGATTCTTTATGAATTCCATTCCATTCCAGCAGCTTAAAATCAGAACCAAAGGTCACTCAAAAGCAAAAAGTGTATCTTGATGGATACACTTCTAATTCCTAATGACTCTTCTATCTGCTATATTTTTAGAGTATGTATTAATTGTTACTGAAAATGCCTGAGTTTATTCTATGTATCAAAGGCCATCTTTAAGTGTATTAAAAATTCTTGCAATTTGCAGAGAGACAGCCCATTTATTTGCCCTACAAATAATATTAAATAAAAAACACCACTAACACTGAACCTAATATTCTGAAATGAGATTCCAGATCTAAACATTTTGTTTGTAATTGATAAGGCCTGGTCAGTATCAACTACGCAGTGTTGAACAATGTGGATATTACAAGTAAGTGATGAACTCCCCAAAACCAATCAATGGCTGTTTCTGATTCACGGTATGGATGCTTTAAAGGTATTTCAAACTCCTACATTTCAAGAAGAAGCTGGCATCGACGACTGTGACTTGCTCCATTGATATGTTGACTCCACTCCTGCAGCAAAGTAAATTAGTAGAATTAACAAAAATAAAGCTAAAATATTTTTCATCTGAACCATTCAAACTCTAGGAAGTTAATTTGTATGCAGTATAACATATGCTTTTCAAGCATGACAGACTGTAGAAAACACCTGACCATTCAATAGTCACAACGAATTAATTTAAAACCATTTCTCTGAATCCTTGTAGCATGATCCTGCCCTCAAATACGCCATGCACATTCTTGGAAAAACTGGATTAACTTGGTTAACATACTAATAGACCTGACAGGGAAAAGAGAGTTAATAAAGATCAAGAATAACAACTGACCTTGAGATCACCTAGACATACTAATCTCTACTGTGGACCAAACTGGATTATATATATTGTATCATTAGAACTGCCTTTATAAAACTCTATGATAAAATATCCATGCTTCTATCTACTTTTCTAGAAATGTTATGTGACTAGTTAATTTTATCCAGCTTTAAGGCGTGTTCCAAGTGTACTACAGCCATGAAAAGCTAAGATTCAACAGGAATGGTTTTTCTAGAAAATGGTCCCCATTTATCAAAAAACTAAGCTCCCATTCTACTTCCCATAAGTAAAGAAGCAAATTTCAGAAATGTCTGTTTCCCTTTAGGAAGGGAAACATTCATCAGTATTTGTGCTCCTCTGTGGTTATTTTTTTAAATTAATTTAAGGGATTAACTTCTTTCCTATTTTATGCAAATAAGCTTTCCTTTCTTTAGTTAAAAAAAAAATCCACATATAAATGATCAATGTTTTAGACAACTGAAGAAAGAGGAGTTAGGAAAAACAGGCTTTGCTGTCAGACTGACTAGGTTCCATTCCCAAGGTGCCACTTAATAGACATGAATCCTTGGTACCTATCAGTACCTATTACTGAAATTTACTATGATTCAATACTTTCCTAGGATTTTATGTAAAGTGAATGACTAAAGGTAAACTGCTTATCAGAACATTGCCAGGCACGTAAGTGCCCAAAAAAGAAAAAAATTAACTGTTATTACATTGCTTATAAAGCTATCTCGTTTTACAATTCCTGCTTTACAAGTACGGTTTCACAAATTCCCACAAAATGAGGCAACTTCCGTCACATCCACACTACCTAATACATTATATTTGGAATATAAAACACGGTCAGGCAATGTTTTTAAAATGGAGACTCACTTAGAGCTAAACTAAAATAAGAAACCAAACTGCAAGAGCTACCTTCTTGAAAAGCTTCAGAATGGTGTTTTATAAACCCAATTTTAAAAAATGGATTTATATTACAAAAGCTTACATACTTCCTCTCCCCTAAAAGAATTAATTAACATCCTGTGAAAGAACTATGGAAGCTGTACCTCAAAGCTAGATTATCTTTTTAAAAATAATGGCTAATAGCTAAGGAACCTAAAGAAATCTCTTCGGGACGCCTGGGTGGCGCAGTTGGTTAAACGACTGCCTCTGGCTCAGGGCGTGATCCTGGAGTCCCGGGATCGAGTCCCACATCAGGCTCCCAGCTCCATGGAGAGTCTGCTTCTCCCTCTGACCTTCTCCTCGCTCATGCTCTCTCTCACTGTCTCTCTCTCTCAAATAAATAAAATAAAATCTAAAAAAAAAAAAAAAAGAAATCTCTTCAACTGGCTCCACAACCAGTTTATTTGGGATATAAAAAGTTTGTACTTGCAAAGCAACAGACCACTGACTTATTGGAGGACACTTTTAAAATGGCTATAAGAAGAGGTGCCATAGGTCAAGTTCACAGAATTCCTAAGAGGGACTAAACAAATACCTTAACTTAGAATTTTCTGAAATAAAAATATTCAGATTTTATTTAAAACGCCCTTGAGAAGCAGTGTGTTGGGAGAGGAGTAAAGTTACCCTATTATGCACATTTCTAATTCACAGGAGATGGAAAGGTATCTAGTTGAACAGAAAACTATTTATATCCAATCCTCTATGCTTTTTAAAGGTTCAAACTTAAGGTAAAAATGTAGCTGGTCTTTCAAAGTACTAGAAGGAAGGCCAAGATCAAAGAATTATTATGTATCTCCCAAACCCACCCACATTCCTAATCTGCACTACCCCATCGGCATCTTTGGTTTAAGGCGAGGATTAAGAGTCAAAAGGGTTTTTAAAAAACCTATATTCTTGATTCTAAATTGAGGTAGCTTTCACATCAGATTAATAAGGTAAAAGGATTCACATTTTGAATGTAGAAGTTCTGCAGGAAAACTATATTCACCTTAACAGTCTTTGAGATACCTAAATTATATAAAGAAAGGATAATTTGGGAGAAGCACTTCTGGAATGGCAGAATAAAGACTTTAAGGGCTTTTAGAATAATACTAAAAGGAAAACTATGAGCTCAAGTGACAAGACGGTGAAAAGGCTGTAGTGGGCACTCTAAGTGAAAAGAATTTGAGGGAAGTCTGAGGTTGTGGAGAAAAGTAATTTGACATTCTAAAATGACCTAGGAAGAAATAAAAGCAACACCATCACTGAAAGTCACTTAAAATATCAAATAATGATGATAAATTAGATCATGTTTTTCACCTAAAAGTTCTTTATTTCATGGTAAGATGAAGTTTTGATCATGTAAATTATTTAACACTACCACTAAGTGAAAAGAACAGATTTTCCAAGTTATGCAGCAATACCAGAGAGCAGGATTAAATGTTTAAAAATTTTCATTATCTACTTTCACCACAGGAATTTTCTCTCAAGTCATTGTTTCTGTATCAGCTATTAAATGAGAAAGGACCACAACTAAAGGTAAATAGTTATTTTTTTCAATAATGCAGATACTCAGAAAACATGAGCTATGTTAAGGAAACTGGAATACATTAAGACAACCCGAGTGCTTAAAATTCTTAGAATTGGCCCAATTTACAAATATAAATTTTGCAAATCAATCAGTCAATCAATGGACCTCGAGTATTTCTTAAATGTTCACAATACTGTGGCACAGTACCAAAACCAGCTAGGGCCTAAGCATTTTGAAAGGTATAAAATACCTCTTGCACTAGGGCAAGGTATCTTACTCTTGAATCCAAAGTTTCATCAGATATTTAAAAACTTTTTTTCCATTAATTTAGATCCATTTAACTATAGTGTTTTACTAATATTATTGTTCAGGAACTAATAGCAAAATTTGGAGAGAAAAGATTAATCACATATAATAACCGAAACTTTTCTCTGATTAAAGCCCTCTTGGGGTTTCCTTTTATGGTCCTTTAGTGTTTTTCTATGTGCAAGCAACAAGGGTAAATACTGCTCAAAGTCAGAATAATAAGATTTCCAGCAATAGCTCTTGATGTATGAGGACTCCATTAGCAAAGATTTTAAGTCCCTTAGAATCACCTTCATTTGAGACACTGTAACTAGCTATTTTCCTTGGAATTTAGAGACCCTATCTGAGAACACTGATAATATTGCCCATTCTGCAAAAGGCAAGAAGTAACAGAAAAAACTGAGTCACCAAAGTTTTGTGGACCTTTTCATTCAATCAACTCCCACCAGAGCTAAAACTTTATCCAATATATTTGGAAAAAGACAACACTAAAGACACCTAGCAAATAAAATTCCCTAACTTTTAGGAGTTTGGGGTCACATCTTCAATAAAAATTAATTTAGGAATTTAAATTTAGCATTTGATGTTAGTTTAGTTTATTTGGATTAAAGATTAAAATATTCTTTGTGCTGTACTTAATCTATTATACAATAATTCAAAAGATTTTTGTGCTACAGAAATAAATTTAGCTAAGAATTAACTTCCTAAAGACATTTTTCAAAGTATTCTGTAAATTCAAATGAAAAGTCTATTCTCTTAATTACCTGAGGCAAAAATACTGAGAGCCAAACACAGAAAAGGGAGTGGCTGGTAATACTTTTAAATAGAATATTAAAAACAAAATCACTCATGATCTATGATTTACTCAAAAAAATCAAGTCACTAAAAATTGCATTTTAAAGGGAAAGATATGAAAAAGAAATGATCATTCCAGATGTTACTGTAAAGAAAAAATCCTGAATAGTAATCATCAAATCCAATTTCATGGCAGCAACATGTTAAGTAGAATAACTGTACAGCACATCAGGAAATATGGACGGTCAGAGATCATAATTAAGCTATTAAGAGTGCTATTTATGTTGACTTTTAAGTCAACTGCACTGTGTATCAAAAAAAATATTCAGTGAGAATAAGTAACATTGAAAATGTTGGAAGAGAAAGGACAACTTATTTATAAGGGCATTTTGAAAAAGCTCCCATTTTGCTAGATGTGATAATTAAAGCAAAGGAGAATTAGATATATATATATATTTTTTTTCTTTTTCCTTTTGCTCAAATGACTATACCAGAAGTCTAAACCTAGTCAGAAAAAGAACATGGCTTATGAGGAACATAGAGCGGGATACTGCAGTAGTTGATTTTTCCAAGTCTCTAAAGGGACAGATGCAATATGGGATAATAAAAAGTGAGTTTTGAAGTATGTTTAAGAAAGTTGTGGAAAAGGAGAAAAAAAATGATGAAAAATTTCAGTCATAGTATGAGAGTTTGTGTCAAAGGGAAATTAAAAAAGAAGAATGAACTAATCTAAAATATGAAACATACTGAAACAAACACCAGGGCTCTACATTAACTCTTTCCCTGTAGCCACAGATAAGGAAAAAAAGAGAATTGTTCAAGAATACATCTTTACTACATACAAATCAGCAATCAAGACAGATGGAGAGCTGAAATCTAGCATCCTGAATGGCAGAGCACATTGACTGCAAAAAAAAAAAAATACTTAAAACAATTCAACAAAGCAGACAAAAAAACCTGCTTAAATATATGATTAAGAAGAACATATTGATGCCAAAAACCAACAAGATAATCCCAGTGGATGACAGCTTTGTGGCCAGAAGTAATCTAGGCAGATTGTATTAATGTAAAGCCCTGGTTTAATGCTCAAAAACAATTACCTTCCAAATAAAGTGTTCTCAAAAGCATAAAAATTCTCGATCAACTCAGTGTCACCAGACTACAGAATTAGAGTAAAAGATATAGGTAAATACAGAATAGGCACTACAATGTAAAAGAAATTAGAAGTATCTGTTGCATTAACTCACCTTATTAGAATGAACTGGCAAATCACATATAGAGCACAGATGGGGATAACCCTTCGGTAAGAGTCCATGGAAGTCTTCAATATTGCTACTTGGAGGAGCGCCCCTCTTTTTCTCAAAGAGAGATCTCTCTTGTAAGGGGCCAGGACCACGTCCCATTCTCTCATACTCACTGTCAAATTTATGATAGTTATGCGAGGTCTCACCAAAAAAAGAATCATCCCTACACCTTTCTCCATCTCTTAATCTGTCATCTTCATAATCCATTCTGTCATAATAACCAGATTCTTGAGAACGACTTCCATGGTCATAATCAAGCACTGGGTTGAGACTAGGACCACGATCATCAAAACTATCTCTTCTAAAGTGCCTTTTTTCTTCCCAATCATCCCTAGGTACTCTGTATGGTGGTTCCCGTGTAGCAGATCTGCCATCTCTACCATAACTCAATGTAGGGCCTTCTTCAGTTCTCCTCCTTTTAAGCTGTAGAAGGATTTGGGGCAAATTCTCAGGAGTAATCTTGTCCTCTGGATAACGACTCAGTTCATCTAAGTCTCTAGCAGACAGACCAAAGCTGGCCAAAATGTTACTGGCCTGGTCTGCATCTCCACGGTGTTGAGAAGACAAAGGGAGTGGACCTCTACTTCCAATGTTAAATATAGACTGCAAATTATGGGAAGAAGTACTAGCAGAAGACAGTGCACTATGAGCTCCTTGTTGATTCAATGAAGAACTCATTCCAAGATTCATTAAACTAGCAAGGCGTGCAGTACCCTGGTTCATCCTTCCAAGAGATGCTGGCATACTTAAAGACTGGGTAGCAGCAGCAAGAAGGCCTATTCCTGCTGCAGACAGGTCACGCCCATGACCCTGCGAGTCCCTACCGAGAGATGACTGCTGGAATGACTTGGACATTGTAGAACTATCTCTTGTCTAGTTTATAGACTTAAAAAAATTTTTTTAAAAGAAGGCCAAAAAGAAAGCTCAAGCTAGCAAACTAGGTTAACTTTGCTTCAAAAAATGGTAACGCCAAGAAAAAGGATCAATAAGGACTGTAGAATCTTCTTCAAGCTGAGAACCAGCAGACAACTCTGTAGAAAAATAAGCAATTTTAGTCATAAATCCCTTTAAGTAGATGCTGTTTTTTTTAGAAAAAAAACTTATGCATCATGTTGACTAAAAAAAAAAAAAACATATAAGATCTCAAACTTACAAGGAATTTATTACATATCTTAAACAGATTCCAGATGTATGCAGAGCCTGCATATAGATATTTAAAAAGTAGTCTTTCATGCCAAAGTTTATTAAAGGGAATTTCATACTGAATTTAAAAACATTTCAATTGAAGGATTAGATGTCTTGAGTACATCAAAATTTCAATAAAAATATAGATGGGTCTCTTCTTTTGGAAGAATAAAAATACACCCTATAGTATGATGTTTAAGTTCCAGGAGAAGACTAAAAACAAACAAAAAATCAAGGTCAGCAAGTCAAAGATGAATCAGTTGTACTCTGCTTTAGAAAATGAGACCTATTATTACTATCAGAAAGAACCAAGTAAAATCACAAGTAAATGAAGCTTAGGAGTCAAGTACCTAGTATAAGATCTAAGACCAAACACAATAGTTGAGACCTTTATGCAGCAAAATCAATTTGAGGTAAAGACAGATGTGAAGAAAAACAAGTGACTTCCTAGTTTAAGGATTTCTGCACAAATTTAAGCCATATGACTAACTGCCTTCTTACTGTCTATCCTGTATCAGGCAGTGCTTATTTCATTTCTAATTTTAAAAAGTAAGGAGAACTAAATATGGTCAATATAGAAATAGGAGAACTCCCAAGAAAAAACCCAGGTACAGGAAGTATAGGTGATTTAAAGAAGTGAAACTCCCCTCTAAGTTAGCATCCATCAAAGCTCAGTTAATACTCTGGGCTACAGAACCTCTAGAGCTCAAAACTGGTAAAAATGAAAATGATATTGTGCTTATACAGATTTCTGTAAACTTTTCACAAGATTAGCCCATTCACTTGGAAATTTTAAATTCTGAACACAATCCCCCAAGATATGTTTCTGGATGAAATTACTTTCATTATCTTCCTTATTATTTCATCTCAAATTGTTACAGAGGAATTTGCAAAGCATTTACATACGATTCTCATGAAATATCAAATGACACACATAACAAATGTTCTTGATGAAATATTTTTTTATAATCATAACTATATACCAAGGTTAAGTCTAAAATTGTTTGCTATATAATTCAATTAAGAAGCATTGCTCGGTTAAGTTTCATACATTTGATCACCCATTCACCTATGCACTGGTGGTTTAATATTATTAAATTTTATTACATTACAAACTGGGAAATATTCAAGTTACAAGTCTATTATGGGACCAATTCCACCAATGATCGAATAAAGCAAGGAAACACTGGACATACAGTGGTAGAGAAGTATAAAAAAAAGTTGCAGGCAAGACTTAGTTAGATTTTACAAAAAGATGTAACAAAGTTAAAAAGACACAGAAATGCTATCAGAGGTGACTGGAATTACAGAAGATGTTTTTGCACACCAAGAGAGATGAAACTGAGAAAAGATACTAAAGAAACTAGTTTTAGATGAGATATACTATATATAAACTACTTACGCTTTAAGAATAATAAAGACAAGAGTAAGTGGACTTTTCTGGATGAGTTTCCTTGGTATGTCTCACAGAAAATGCCATACAGAATGGCAGCTGAAATACTGTGCAAACATTATGAGGACCCTCTAAATTTCCAGGTATACTTTATTTTAAAAGATCAAAACGTTTTAGAGGGTTCTAAAACCAGCATATCAAAGTAACCATATTACTGTTAATGGCAGTTTTGCCCTTCATGGTACAGACAAAGCTGTGTAATACAGAAAAGCCAGTTGTTTTTCTTCTTTTAAGGATTATTCCTTTCCCTTAGGGAAATTATATAATAGTATTATGACCATGTAAAAAATTTTAACTGATCATACTTTAAGGCAGTGACTGTTGGATTAGAGATCTTAATTACTTTTCTTTGTAGCACATATGAAAAGGGTGGATCTGTAAAAGGAAAGATTAAGAGAAGAGAAAAGATAACCTTAAGACAAAACAGAAAATGGATGTCAGAAAAACTCAGAAAAAGAGCAAGACAAACGACAATGTAAATCCCATGACAACTTGTAATCTCTTAAGACTAACCATAATGTTTTTAAGACTCACAGTTTCAATTTAAATGCAGCCCCACACAAGGACACAAGAACATTATTACTGAAAAGTGACGTAGTCAGACTTTTGACCGGAGCACAAATAATCAAAGTCTTAATTTTTTCATTAAAACAAAGAAATTGAGAGAAATCAGGGGCCTGGGTGGCTCAGTGAAGGTTAAGTGACTGCCCTGAGCTCAGCTCATGATCCCAGGGTCCTCGGATTGAGTCCACGTCTGGCTCCTTGCTCATCGACAGGGAATCTGCTTCTCCCTCTCCCTCTGCCCCCCCACCCCGCTCATTCTCTCTCTTTCCCTCTCAAATAAAATCTTAAATATTTAAAAAAAAAAAAAAAAAAGGAAACTGAGAAATCAGACATGCCAGCATTGTTCAAAGAGCACTTACGAAAATAGTTCCTTTAGTATCTTGGGTCAGTGATAAAATAATAATAATAATAATAATAATGACAAGCCATTCTAAAAGGCTCATTTAAGCAAGACCTACTGCCTATATTAAGGCTAGCACAACACTGAGGTGTTTACTAAATTACTTTTTAAAAGAGAATGGCTTATTGTACTGTTTTCCCCCGTATTATAAAATTGCCTTCCCACAGTTACCCTATACTACAGGTTAAGAAAGTTCAAAAGTAGTTCCTCTAAAATAACTAATCTAGAATGTAATTAAAAATTCAATTTCCCCATTAAAATCTTAATGCCCATCAAAGCAAAAAAACCCCTTTCACTTAAAAAAAAAAAAAAAAAAAAAAAAAAAGCAGTACCTTCACCCTAAAAACACGAGACAATTCTAAATGACTAACCCAAGACAACTCTAAATAACTAACCCGGAGCTTAAACCTAGTTCATGACAGAAGTACAAATTACACTAAATATGTTAACTTCATTGTCAACATCTGAATAATTGTATGTATGGTTAAGAATTAAGTTTCTCTTAGTAACATTCAATTCTTCCCATTCCATCAATAGCTTTATTGGATTTACTTTCTTCAAAGAAGTGGAATACTAAAATATTACAGAACATAATTACAGGTTAACATATCCATAAAGTTCATGGTAAAGAGAAGTAAATGGTCATTCCACATCTAGACTTCCTATATAAAATAACACTTTATTTGTCCCATTATTCATTCTTCCAGTGGATTATTTAGCAGGATTACTAAAATGAGCGTAAGAGGGCTTTAATTTCTATAACATTATAGAAAAAAATTCATTAAAAAAAAAAAAAAAAGATTTTATTTATTTATTTATTTGACAGACAGAGATCACAAGTAGGCACAGAGCCCTATGCGGGGCTCCATCCCAGGACCCCGGGTTCATAACCTGAGCAGAAGGCAGAAGCTTTAACCCTCTGAGCCACCCAGGTGCCCCCAAAATTCACCTTTTAAATTCAGAATTTTAAAATGCTACTTCTTAAAGTTATCTACCACTACACTGAACTTTAGTTATGTTCTCAATTATGTGAAATAACTGCATCGTAGAAACAACTATTTTTAAAACATGTATAATCATAAAAGCTTGTAGAGATGCTTAGGAAAAGTATCTTTATGTTGACATGATTTTAACCCTTTAATCTTACAAAAACTTAAAAGCAAGAGCTAGAAAACTGTAGCTTCTTATAGTATTTTTCTCTTTCTGAAATAAAAACCCAGGAAGATGTTAAGAATTTTCAGATTTCCCGAATGTTCTATTAAGCCAAATACCCTTGTGATGTATTAAATTATTCGTGTGAAAATATGCCAAATATGTTTAAGGTAAGAATCAACATACCAATATAGCAAAAAAAAAAAAAAAAAAAAAATCCAATCATCTCAACAATAGCACGGAAAGTTCACAATTAGTAATTTCAAAGAAGCATCATTTCGGAAGGTAGATGCTTAATTTTTTGTCATCAATCACACAAAAGCAAAGATTCCTATAGTCAGAAGCACTTGATTCATTTCCAACTATAGTAAAGGGTAGTTTAATTATTCCTTAAAGTTTCACACTTTTAATTAATTTTATAATGGTCTCACAATTTACCAACATAGTTTCCAGCTTAAAGTTAGTAAATTTTTATTTTAATGTTAGTTTACATCACTATCTCTTCTTAACAGATCTTCCAACTTGTATCTCATCTTAAGGATTTCATTTTAAAAAATGGATTTCCTATCTGAGCAATCTTTTTTTTTAATCTATCTTTTATATAGCGAGCTTAAACTGGGATTTTTGGGTGCTTTTTTTTTTTTTTTGGAGCGCTTAAACCTTGTACTTTAATCTGTGGTTCTTCAGTGTCATAATCTAATTTTAGTATGGCATACCTTTGAGTGACAGAAAAGGTTTTTTCATGATAAAAGGAACTACTAATAGTTCATAAACTTCTTAGGAAATAAAGTCCCAGCTCTATTCATTTCAGTTTTGTTTAAAGCAATATGCACTCCAACAAGCAACAGGAGAAACAAAACACTAAAATGTAGTGCTGAGAAAGCTGAAAAAACCAGTGTAAGTTTTTAAAAAGTCCTTTACGATTATCATTCTTAATCCATTTTACAGACCTGGATTCAACTTCTAGCCCACTTCTTGATCCTTAGGCTAATGATATTAGAGTGTTTGTTGAAAAGTGCCTTCAGCTGCTAAAACAGAAAACATGTTAATCAGAAGGGATTCCTATTCAGGCTCGGAATATTTTTCTTCTTCCTACACTTACAGCAACTTTCAATTAGACATTAAAAATTTTTGGATTAAAGCAATACAGGATAGAAAGTTAATCCATTTACCAGAAATTTGTGACTCCATCTGATTTTGATACTAGCTTGTCTTCCTTTCCTCTCTACTTAGATTTAGTGAGCTTTCCTCAAGGTGCTATTTTGCATCATTAAGACATTTCCACTTCCTTTTCAACTCTCAGTTTCCACAAACATTTGTACAGCTCTTTCATTCGGTATATATGGAGATTTTTACCAAATACCTTGATGTGAATGCTAGTTCTACTACAAAATAACTGACTGAGAAAATCACTTAACATTTGTTTTTTCATTTGCAAAATGGGAAAGAAAATATCCATTCCATAAGGCCGTAAACATTTAATAAATCAGTTCACAAAGAACACTTAGAATGGTTACTGACACATGGTCAGGACTGTAGTAATCATCTACTTTTACACAGTACACAGTAAACAACCAATGACCGTAACAACCAATGAGAAAAACCTCAGATGCAAAACGAGAAACATACACTTCACTTGCACTGTACTCCCCATTTCATATGGCAACTTTAGTGTCTCATTCATTTCTATTCAAGGCTGGAATTCATATTTGAATTTTGCTACTGAACCACAAGTAAGCTTTAAGATACCAGATTTAAAGGCTGGCAATAACTTAGATAACACTGAGGAAAAGAAGCAGAGGTGAAGGGATCTGAACAAATTAAACCTCTTCCTTTATTCTCCATTACTAACCTACCTTAAAATTATCTTCTCATCCTTCAAAGGAAGTCCTTACCTCCCTGCCATAATCTTACTACCTTTCAGCTGGCCTCTTTGCATCTTTGTTTACAGCTTCCAATACAAACCTCCTAAAACATCACTATTTTGTATACACCCCTGCTAAAAAACACATTATTCCCTAACTACTTACCACATGAAAAGCACATCATTGTTCTATTGCCTTTCGTGTTCTAGTTGCATCTTACGTCTGGAAACACATTTTCCACCATAAGCCAACACCTTATGCAAAAGATTTTAGAAGCAGTTATAGGTCTGCTCAGTACTTACATAAATATATTTGCTGGACTATCTCCCCTTCTTCATTTTGTACTAATAATTCTCTTAAGGCCCAGCACTGCACCCCACTTTATATACAAACCACAGTGTATACAAACACACAAGTTTAGAAAGGGAATGTTAACATCTTAGATACCTTCTACCTACCAATTTCCAATGCCATCATCTTCCCTTTCTGCAGTCCTGTATTTTTAAGTTTTATCACTTAATAGATACATCCTAAAAAATGTGTTTATTTTGTATTTATGACTTTTATGCACAAAATAACTTCTAATATGTACAGACTGTTTTTATCTACTTGTAAAAAACTGACTTATACATGAATTAAACCTCCATGTCACTGCAATACACATAACCACATGGCACATACACGATTTATTCTGCAGATGATGAACATTCAGGCTGTTTCCAGTTTCCGGCCATTACCAAGAATGTTGGTATGAGTATTTCTTGGTGTCTCCTGAAGCTTCAGCTTTAACCTCCCTCCTCTGTGGTGCTTTTCCAGAACTATATAGCCCATACAAGGATACTCAGTTAAGCACTGTATCCTGCTGTTCCACATTTTCTTACATCAAGAATTTTAAAGTACAAATGCTTTAATTCCTTGATACTACTTTTCCTTTTTCAAACAATTTTAAATAGTCACACATGGAATAGGTTCTTATAAAAGTTACCGTACCATAGGTAAATATTTAATATCCTAGTAATTTCTACAAAGGGGAAAAAAACCATACAAATCATCCTGAAAGATCAGAAAGTTATCTTCATTAGCATCCAATGATACTGCAAATCAAAGATCCAATTTAAACTCTAGTATCAACTGAGTACTTTCCATATTAGCTGCATTTACTGCTGCCCAGAAAGACATCTACCATAGGTATCACGCTTTGCTCTTATTCAGCAGCAGTAGCTGGGATGAGTTACCTCACCCTCCCTTCATTCACTTTTTTTATTTTCCTACGAACTTGTTTGTATTTTAAGATAGGCACCAACATCCACAAGCTACTGGGACTGCCAATCAAAGAGAAATGTCAGATCTGCCATTTTAAAAACTTCCCAGAAAAAAGCAAACTCTTTTTATCAACTAACCTTTAACTTTGGAAAAGCTTTTTAAACCAAACAAAAAAATTTTTAAAAATTTAACCTTCAAATTTCATTGCTACTTCATGCAAATCATGTTTAATTGCAAAGTCTTGAGCCTTATAAATGCAGAGAACATTAAAGTTTGATACACAGCTGGAAATTATATGGAAGTGCATCATATCAAAGGAACTCCATCTACTCATACCTGCCACATTAATTATATTTGTCAGGCAAGATAACATAGCACTTTATCATGTATCTCCTATTGTATTACAAGTTTGTACTTAACCTTATGATAGACACAGGCTGCAATAACTCAAAAACTAAACTAGCAAACTTTAAAAACCACTTACAGGGGCACCTGGGTGGCTCAGTGGGTTAAAGCCTCTGCCTTCAGCTCAGGTCATGATCCCAGGGTCCTGGGATGGAGATCCCCCTCAGGCTCCCTGCTCAGCAGTGAGCCTGCTTCCCCCCCCACCCCCCGCCAGCCTACTTGTGATCTCTGTCAAATAAATAAATAAAATCTTAAAAAACAAAAACAAAAAGAAAAAACAAAACCCACTTACAAACATCTTTTAACCGCTACACATATACAATTCTCTCAAACCATTCCCTTTCCTCTCTGCTCCAGTTTTTAACTATCCAGTAAAATTTTATGTAAACTTTTTTTTAAATCAATAATTTCAGAGCTCTCAATGATCCAATGAGAAGGCCCAATACAGAGCTAAGAATTATGAATTACAGAGCTTCATTTCCTTGAACACTGTTATCCTTGGAATAAACACACATAACTGTGAAACTACAATGTCTATAACCCTTCCACCCACCCTCAAAGAACTCCGTATTGTCCAACCCAAAGTCAAGTCCACTCAGAACCTGTTGCCACCAAGTGTGGGGCAGTTTTAATGCAACTTTAAGTTAAAAAATGTATTTTTAAAAAAAGTATGTATTTTTTAAAAAGTACCTTTAACTAAAAGATGAGCTACGAATAACACTTTAATAAGCCATTACCCCATTCTTTGATTTTGATCATCATTAAAATAGTTAAAAAGCTGCACTTCACATTGTAACTTAATTACCATCAGTCCCCGTAATGGTAAATTAAATATTCTTACATAAGGATGCCTTCGGATTCCTCTATTTGTCTACATGTAATAACCAGGGTATCTTACATAATAAACACTACTTTCTGTCACTTCCAAATACTCTGCACTTTAGATTTAAAGAAACTAGCTCACTTCTATCCCAATTAATCTCAAAAATACACGAGGTCCTAAAGAAACAAAACACGAGATACTGTTTTTTTAAGCAGTCTAGCATGTATAAAAATGTCTCATCACTCTCCCCCTACAAAGATAAATGCAATTTCTTGAGGAAATGTCAGAAAAACACAAGGAAAGAAATATAATATCATCCATAATGCCAATGCCAACATCCAGAGCTAACAATTTTTGGTACATCTCTATTTTTATGCTTATTCACAAGTTCCTTTAAAAACCAACAAAAGAGGAACTGAATTTGGGATCACCAGAGTTTTATTATTTTCTTTCCAAGTAATACTATATTCCATTATTCTCCCATCATAACTCTCCTCTTAAAACATTGCTTTAAAAAGCTACACAGATTTCTATCAGATGGCCACACTATTATTAGCACATCTGTAAGTGTTAAATCTTTCAGATTTTTAGCAAGCTTGGTAACTGAGATTACATTTATGTACACAAATCTTTTGTACACTGCTCCCTTAGGATAAATTCCTTTAAGTATATTCCTTCCATTTTTAAACCTATTTATTATAAAATGAGTCTGAATCAAGTACCCAAACAACACACAAGTGTTATAGAACACACCCGCAGCACTGCTACTGTTTATATTGCCACCACCTCCTTGGGCTTTAATCTTTTCTTCTATGAAACTAGGAATTTGAATTACATTTTCTGAAGTCATGTAAGACAATTTACTGGCTTTCCTCATGCCAGTATTTGTTTACCTATCACTAGCTCATCTGTAATATTATTTAGCATTTACAATACCCTGAGCATTAATGAATATGTTAAGTTTAAAGACTCCTTTAACATGCATAGTGATCAAATCAAGAGTAGTTAAATCCTTTCTAATTAGTTCAAAATGTTATGTAAAGTCAACTTCACTTAAAAATAGCTGAGAAGGGAGTTGTGCAAAAACTTCCTTTCTGGGTAAAATGTACGTTAATGTTAGAACCATATAAATATTAAGTGCAAGGGGAAAAAATTGTAAACTTAAAGCACTTCACCACAAACATCTTCTGGCTAAAGATCTCTGTTCCCAGTCTTACATAACAAACCAGAACAATCCTCATTTAGTACTTAAATTGTGTTCAATTTCAAGTTTGCAAAAACATTCCGGTTAAGTGCAAAAGACATACAAAGCGTTTTTGCAACAAAAATCATTGTCCACCTTCCATTTCTAAAACATTACTGCTGAAAAATTATGACGACAGACTGCGCAGACGACTGAGCCACTGAGTTTTCAAAAGGAAATTCTCAACCTTTATGAAAATAGCCTAAAACAGAATTTTTGCCCGCCGAGTACAACTGTTTAAATTTATCTGGGAGAAAACTGTTTTATCGACTACTCCAAAATCTTAAACCAAGCTCTATTCAACAGAACGCAGCATCAAGACAACAATCTCATGACTAAGAGCTGGGAAATAACGACTCTCGCTTTATTCCAGCGCGCTTCAAAGACTAGAAATTTCGGAATCGCCATAAGCATTCTAGAAATATCTGTCTGGAAAACTGTAACTGATCCAACAGGAATATTCCACAGTATAAGGCCACAGAGCAGGAAAAACATCTAGGAGAATTCTTCCACGGCAAACGATAAAAGTCCCTGTAAAACACCGAACATGGCACAAGGCTAGCAATGAAAAGGACAACGATGCACCGGCTACACCACGGTACTCCAAAGCCTTTGTCTGGAAACCGGAAGGTCCCACAACACACGATCCTCTTTAGAGGAACGCAGACTGATAATATCTCAATAAAGAGAAAAGGAATAGGAGGTGACTCTCTAAGCAAGTCTCTTGGCTCGCAGCCTACTGCAGAAGGCTTTCTCCACGACGCAATACGAAAAACAAGCGTTAACGTTTCATTTTTCGGCCATTTTTACGCGATGGGGGTGGGGAGGAATTGTTTCTGAGGTCCAGCTAAAACCCCGCGCGGATGTGTGTGGGCGGGGGACAGGAGAGTCTTAGGGGGCGCTATGAAACTATGGGCCAAAAACAGAGCGAAGGCCGTGACACCAAGAGAAGAAAGAAACGCTGCTCAAACGGCTAAGCTTTTCAGAGTCTGCGAAATCCTCCATTTTGCGGCATGTTTTAAAGGGGCAAAGGGGGGGGCGCACACACCTATCTAGGGCTGGCGCTATTCCAAGACTTCGCTGCTTAACTATTCTCCCCAAACGGCAGGCCCCCTATGGACAGCCAGTCCCTCAGGCCTCGAGCGCTCCTCCCTTCGCCTCAGAGCTGCAGCCCGCGTGTAACGGGCTTGTCGTCCCGCCCCCGCCCACAGCAAGCCCAAGACGCGGGAAGTTCGGCCGATCAGCTGCCCTCGGCGCCCCCCGACTCTCCCGCCGCACCCCCGGCCCTTGGCTGGCCGCGTGTCTCCCTCCGGGACCGCTCACCTCCGCCGCCCGAGGAGGCTGGTTGCGCCGCCACTGCGCTCCTAACATGGCGGCCGCCGATCAGGCGGCTCACATACGCAGCGAGGAGGGAGGCAGAGCGGGCGAGCGGGAGCGAGCAAGAAAGGCGCGCCGCCGGCTCCCCGCGGCCCCTGTCACCGTCGCTGCCTCCTCCCGGCGGACGCGGAGAGCCCCCGGCCACCCCACCCCGATTCTTACCCGCTTCACGCCTACCTTAAGGAAAGGGAGAGGGAAAAGGAGAGGTACCTCTCTCCCAGCGAGCGGGACGCGGAGGCTCCCACAATCCCCCGCAGCAACGGCGCTGGTAAGAGGTGGCAGCGGCGGCTGCAGCCCAAGAACAAACCCGCTCTCGCGAGAGAGTACACCCACCCCCACCCCCTCGCGGGTCCAGTTTCTGTGCGCGCCAGGCCCCTCCCCCTACTCAGGGCGCGCACACCACCGCGCCTTCGCCGGCGGTCGTTGTTCTCTAACCCTGGAGCCCGCCTGTGGCGGGAAACGTATTAGGGAGCTACAGTTGATGAGTTCGAGTCCCATCCCCTAAAAAGATTTTCCCGAACCCTTAAACTTCATGGTGTAAAATTTAAATAGGGTATGCTGCAGAAGGAGTCGCGGGAGTCAGTGTTTAGACCTGATTTCTTCTGATTATTCTCTCAGGATTTGCCGAGCAGTGATAGCAAGGGCCAGACGCCGGAACCCATACCATTTTGGCTGGTTTTTAATCTCAGTAATTCTGTGGAGGGTCATGGAGGCAGAAGACAGAGAACCCAGCCCACTTAAAGACCACCACCGCCACTTTGAATTTGAATGAATGTAAAACACCGACTGATACAGGTTCCTGAAATGCACCCCGAGGTCGACTTTGAGATACTGCCTTAATAAGTGAATACAAATACTAGTAACACTCAAATATTTAAAATCTTTACTATGCTGAATCAGATTCGCATCTTTGAAAAATCATTCAGGGTCCTCTGTGAAGATAGTGGAGAGGGCAAAGATGGAATACCACAGACCAATAGAAAATTGAAGAGATCGTCTAGTTCAGAACTCAGCTCATGTTCATTTCACTACTGAAGAGGAGGAAGGGGAGGGTCATGGATGAATGACAACTCCATGGTTAGCAGTGCTGTTAAGTGGCACCAGCGGAGTACCAGGAGACTATAAGGCAAGATGTTTGGCATCAATTTTAAAGTAAGGAGTGGTATTTATGGGTCTTGAGCTCAGGGGTAAAAGATGTGGGTTAGTGGCACATTTGAGTTAATGACATAAATGAAGCGATGGGATTTGGAAGTTAAGCTAGAGACAGTACTGTGAAAAGAGGTATTAGGACCTTGAGAAGCAAATCAGGTAGAGCTGAATGGCAAAGGAGACCAAGTGAACACAGAGGTAGTGGGGAAAAAGCAAAAAGTTTTGGGAAGAGCAGGGAGGCACACATTGTACTGCCTTGAGAGCCAAAATAGAGGTCAAAGTGATCAACAGGGTCAGATGCTATCAAAAGTGAAGAATAGGACTAAAAACATCTACAAGACTTAACAACACGGACATCATCCTTATTATGGACTTGCTCCAGTAAAGTGAGAGTGGAAGTCAGACTGGAGGTGTATCAAAACAGGAGGATGGAAACTACCCAATGCAGGAAAGGTTTGGCTATGAAGACTGGAGAAAGCAGGGTGAGTTTTCCAATTTGCTAAAGTTTCGTGGGTTTAAAAAAAAAAAGAGTCTACTTTATTCTACAGAGAGCAGAAGCAGGAGGAGCAGAGGGAGAGAGTCTCAAGTGGACTCCACACTGGGCAGAGCCCAAGGCAAGGCTCTATCCCAGGACCCCAAGATCATGACCGGAGTCCCACGGTCAACTGCCTGTGCCACCCAGGTGCCCCTTACCACGGGAGTTTTGAGCACAATGAAAATGTTGGTAGGAAGAGTATTTTAGTAAAGTATTGGTTAAAGAAAAACAAGTTAGAGGGATGATTTGTAACAGACACTGAAATAGGATCCAGAGAAAGGAGACATGCCTTTAACAGGAGGCAAAGAGGAGATGTGGAATTTTCATTAGGTTTGGTTGAAGCCTTGGGAATTGAAGGTGACTTAAATTTTGCGACTAAGACGTCATTGAGGGCTAGAGTTGAATAAGGGACAATTAAAAAAAAAAGATTTTATTTATTCATGAGAGACAGAGAGAGGGAGGCAGAGGCAAAAACAGGCTCCCTATGGAGCAGAGAGCCCGACATGGGACTTGCACCCTGGGATCAGGACCCGCGCTAAGGTAGATGCTTAATTGACTGAGCCACCCAGGAACCCCAAGGGACAATTTTTATTTTTTTATTTAAAGATTTTATTTATTTGACAGAGAGAGATCACAAGTAGGCAGAAAGGCAGGCAGAGAGAGAGGAAGGGAAGCAGGCCCCCTGCTGAGCAGAGAGCCTGACTCGGGACTTGATCCCAGGACCCGGAGATCATGACCTGAGCCGAAGGCAGTGGCTCAACCCACTGAGCCACCCAGGCACCCCCCAAGGGACAATTTTTAAATAGCCATGGTGAAAAGAGTGTTACTGCAATCCCACATCTGCATTTACGTTGTATAACCATTAAGAACTGAGGCTCCTCCAAATTAAGTGATGTTTAAAGCCTACTGGGGTTAGCTCTGGAATGAAATTTTGGGGAATCCAAATTCCTCATTGAGTCTTGCGTCGTCCATTCAAAACCGTATCTGCCTTCCACTTGGTGAGACTTTTGACTCCAAGTAATCTTGGCTAAAACTTCCCTTTATGTTGTTTCGAGATCTTAGATGAAAGAAGAGGCTCTGCTCCTTTTGAAGAAACATGAATGCATTTTAGAACTAAGATATGCACTTACCCATGCTTTTGTATAAGGCTGTAATGCCATCTGGTGATCATACAAAGAAGGAAAGTCAAACTTTATCATTGAGTAATTATTTATTGAGGATCTGCTTAGTGGCTCATCAGCAAAAAGACACATTGGAAACCAAACTTAATACAAGATTTCAGTCATCAAATGCCTATTTCATGAAGGACACAGTACAAGGGTAGGGATTCAATGACCAATTGCCAACTCTTGAGGATCGTAGTCTGATGGCGAATGGACAAGGAGTCTGGCCTCAAGGTGGGTCTGGCTGTGAGTAGAGATGAATCAAGAGCTCTATACTATTTTGGGTGACTTGGGAGTAGGTGAGTTGTGCACCAGGGATGGTGAAGAATGTGACTATAAAGCAAGAATTTCTGCTAAGACTTTGGAAGGTCTAAGTGACAGCTTGGTACAGCTAAGTTATATAAGACTTTAAACACCAGGAAAGAGTTTGGATTTGAGCTGATAATGAAGACCTTTTACAGTTTTGCACAGGAGACATATTGAGGACATATATTCTGATACCACACAATCATTAGGCAGCTGATAATGCTTTCTAATTATTATCAAATTTTGAGGATAGGTACCATTATTCCTGTTTTATGTAAGAGATTAAGAAGCTTGCAGGTGATGCAGCTAAACAGTGACAAAAGCCAGAATCTGAACCCAGTTCTATATCAGTCCAAACACAGAGCTTTTGAGCATTTTGATACTGCCTTCACCAGAGCTGTAGTCTCAGAATCTCTTGACAGTCCACCATCTACTTATTTTTTTTAACAGATTTAATGCCCTGAAACCAGGTCATCCCTCTAATTTAAGCTATTTAAAAAGAGAGAACTGTTAACCAATGGCTCTTTTAGTAATGGCATGGCAGGGAGGGCAGGCAAGAGGGGGTTTAGGAAGGAATTTTTGAGTAGATAATACAAGTTTTCCCCAACTTAAAGGTAACCCACTTACCAATCATTTCTTTTGTATTCTAAGGATTTTCTATAAAGAAACTTTGTGTATATGTATATGCTTGTGGTTTACTAAAGATGGCCACAAATTCTTTGCCACGCTTCTCATAGTGGAATCAATTTCCACTCTGCCTGCATCTGGAAGGGCCCTACAAATGGCTTTGACCAATAGAACGCAGAAGTGACTTTTTTTTTCCACAGAAGAGAAGAGATAAAAATTTTAAGATTTTTTTTCACCCACTTGGAACCCAGTTGCCATGTGAGATACCCAACCACTATAAAGAGGTCACACTGAAAGAACCAAAGTACGTCAAATCTATAGCTCCTACTTTATGAAGACTCCCAACAGCCAGAGCTCTAGCTGAGTCCATGTAGAACACAACCACCCAGCTGAGCCCTATCAACTGGAAGAATTTTAATACTTGTTTGAACCACTAAGTTTTAAGGTGGTTTGTTACATAGTGATACACTAAATGAAGATTTATTTACTTTTTTAATACTTTAATAGTAATCTCTGGGGCGCCTGGGTGGCTCAGTGGGTTAAAGCCTCTGCTTTCGGCTCAGGTCATGATCCCAGGGTCCTGGGATCGAGCCCCACATCGGGCTCTCTGCTCAGCGGGGAGCCTGCTTCCTCCTCTCTCTCTGCCTGCCTCTCTGCCTGCTTGTGATCTCTGTCTATCAAAGAAATAAATAAAATATTTAAAAAAAAAAAAAGTAATCTCTATGCCCAGTGTGGGGCTTGAACTCATGAGCCTGAAACCAAGTTGTGTGCTCTGCTGACGGAGCCAGCCAGGTGCCCTTCCATACAGAAGTTTGAAAATCTAGTCACATAGGGGTGCCTGGGTGGCTCAGTGGGTTAAAGCCTCTGCCTTCGGCTCAGGTCATGATCCCAGGGTCCTGGGATCGAGCCCCGCATCGGGCTCTCGGCTCAGCAGGGAGCCTGCTTCCCCCGCTCTCTCTGCCTACTTGTGATCTGTCTGTCAAATAAATAAATAAAATCTTAAAAAAAAAAAAATCTAGTCACATAACTCCTTCCTTTTAAGTACTCCTCATTTTTTTTTTTTTTAAACTTGGAAGGCAAAGGTACTATATTACACAATTAAAAGATAAACCATGCTTTCTTATTGTACTTTTTAAACATTGTTCAGAGTCCATTTCTGGACTTCCTTTTATCTGTTCTATTCATTGAGTAAGCTATTCAGTTGCCAGTATCAACATTTTACTCTTTTTGTAACGTTTTAACATCTGGTAGGGCTAGTTATCCTTTATGATTCTAATTTCTCACAATATTATGATTATTCTTATTTTTCCATGTGAATGTTATAATCATCTTATGTAGTTACAAAATTCATCCTGTTACTTTTATTGGAATTTTTATAAACTTACAGTTTTCTTTAGGAGATTTATCTTTATGTTGAAATTTCTTGGACATGGTATGATTTACACTGAGGGTCTCATTTGTGTCTGTCAGTATTTTAATATTTTCTTCATCTGTAACCTCTGTACATCTATCTAATTATTCCTATCTTTATTTTCCTTCCAAGTTATCTTCAAACCTATTATTTGTTACTTCAATGGACCACTTTCAGTTGATACCCATAGATATATTTCCAAGTAAACTTACCATCTATGAGTCATTTTCTCTAACTACCTTTGGTAGTAACTTTGAACAAAGCTCTTTTCTTTTTCTTTCTTTCTTTTTTTTTTTTAAAAAGATTTTATGTATTTATTGGACAGAGAGACACAAGCAGGGCGAGTGGGAGAAGGAGAAGCAGGCTCCTCCCAGGACCCTGGGATCATGACCTGAGCCAAAGGCAGTTGATTAAAAACTGAACCACCCAGGTGCCCCTCTTTTCTCTTTTTTTAATGGGATCATTTCTAGGGTTTCTTCATTAAGCATCACACAGCCTTTTGGGTAAGACACTTTTAATAGGTTAGGAATGTTGATCCTCAGCAATTTTAACAAATGCTATTTTAGCATGTAGGGAGATTATACTTGATATATTGTTGAAATAATCTTGGAATAACTTTTCCGTGTTGTATTATTTGTAACAAGGTTTATAATATGTATCTATAAAGTCTTTATGCCCTTAATTTAGCAGTTGTACTACTATGCATGTAAAATTAAAATGGGAACCCTACTCTACCCCAACCTTAAAAAAGTAATCTTTGGAGCACCTGGTTGGATCATTAGGTGGTTGAAGGTCCAACTCTTCATTCAGGTCATGATCTCAGGCTGGTGACATGGAGTCCAACATCGGGATCTGCAGAGGCCTGGAGCCTGCTTAAGATTCTCTCTCTCCCGCTTCCCACCACATTCTTTCTCTTAAAAAAAAAAAAAAAAAAAAAAAAAAGGCAAATATTTCAGGAATGTTTTACGGTCTCAGAATTCTTATTCTGACCCTCACTGAACCCATAGTTTAGTAGGGCCAGCACTGAAAAATTTTAATAAAATGTGACAAACACTATCATAGGGCAAGTCTGGGTGTGGGAATGTGACCCACTGAGGCCTTCCAGAGGGGCATTTTTAAAAAACCTGAGATTCAGAGGCGGTATGACAGGAGGAATGAAGTAGATGGATGCTAAAAGCAAGGCTAACGGTTTGTCTCTATATGTTCTTTGTATGCTAAGAACAAAAGGAAGCCTCCTCACGCTTCAGCAATAGTGGCCAAGATGCTGATAGACTGAAAGAAGGTCTTTGGCATTTGGAATGGTTTTAAGAAACTAGAAGAAACTGGCACTTAAGTAGTTCATCAAAGATATTAATCCTTAATCTGAATGAGTTTGATGATTGAAAAAGTCAGCAGATATTCATTAGAATTAGTTGGAAAGACCTGTAGGCACCGTACTTAAAAGTTCCAAATCAAACACTAGCTTTGGAACTAGATTAAATTAACACCACAGTAGTTCCGACCCACTGTGTGACCTTGGGCAAATAACAGCAGTACCTTGCAGGCCTGATGAGAGGATTAAGATATGTAGAATGAGTTTACAATTCTGGCACATCACCAACACGCAGTAAATGTTGTCAGTGTTGCAAAGCACCACATGTCCTGCAGTTTACTTACAGGAATATCCTAAAATGACAAAATGCATAGATTCACAGGTTATTTACTTTTATAGAGCCCCAGAGTAAACATGTTAACATTATCCACTTAAGTCTGGTTATAACCTACATTTTATTTTTTTTTTTTTTAAAGATTTTATTTATTTATTTGACAGAGAGAGAGATCACAAGTAGGCAGAGAGAGAGAGGAGGAAGCCGGCTCCCTGCTGAGCAGAGAGCCTGATGCGGGACTCGATCCCAGGACCCTGAGATCATGACCTGAGCCGAAGGCAGCGGCTTAACCCACTGAGCCACTGAGCCACCTATAACCTACATTTTAATCTGTCACCTACTTGTCAGCACATGACCACTAGTTAGAGAAGTTTTCTAGTTGTAATTTACACACAAAGCTGTTTCACAGCTTTTAACTATAAAGACATAGATTACTAAAAACAGTAACAAAAGGCCACACATATATTTTAGTTAACAGATGTCTCAAATTGGAACAGATCTGCAAATCTATTATTTTCATTCAATACTTTCTGAAGTTAAATTTAGTCTTAAATAGTTGTGCACTAAATTACATCTTTACAGTCCAAGAGCAAATGCTTTGGAAATCAGATGCCATTGTTTTCATAATTTTTTTCTTTCAAACGGTTAAACAAAACCAGCACTGTTGATACCCTCACTTACTGTGGTAATCTTAAAAAGGAGGATATGCCAAAGGCATTACTCTATTTTGGATACATTTTGACACAAAGATATTCATATTTATCAGCAGAAGGTCTTTAGTCAGCTGTCAGCTGAATTGAGGCTGCTTGGCTGTATGGGAAGTGAGGAAACCTTGAGAAGCTGGTGAATAATACCTTTCAAAGGACTCTTAAACACGGCATCTGCAGATTCTGATTAGCTAGCTCTGTGGGAAGCCATGGTGCAAAGATACTTGGAACAGGTATTCAGACACTCAGGCAAGGTGGCTTCTCTGCAGAAGGGCTGTCTGAGCTAAGATCTCAAAGGAGACAAAGTGGAGAAGATGGAACCAGAAAGAAAAACAACATGTGCAGAGACCTAAGAAAACGCTTATCAAGGACCGAAAGAAACCAGTGTGGCCAGAAGTGAATCTGAGGGTAGTAAAGATGAGGAGATGAGAGCGCTAAGGGGTATACTGTATAAGGTCTGACAGGCCATGTTAAGGTAAGCAGGGACTATTTATTGTCTATTACTCACCCTCAATGTCTAGCAGAGTTCATTTAATAAAGGCTATAAACCCATTAAAAGTGTGAAATAAATGACAGCCTTTGATAAGATATGTAATTAGCATAGGTCATTGTCTTCCTCTAACTCAGTACTGGAGATTACAGAAACAAGTAAGTTAAAGATACAAAGAGACGTTGGAGGAACTAACTGATCAGGACTGCCTACTACAGAGGGGCAAGAAATGGAAGCCTAGCAGAGATAAGGGCAGAGTGCCAAGAGAGTAGGGGTAGTGCAGGCTGGGACAGAATTTTTCTATTCTGCGTTTTCTCCTCCTGCTCATTGCGTCACATCTTTCACTGGCAGGGTGGCCAGCACCTTGCAACCCTACTTAGCCCCTGGAGTTCTCCTACAGAGTACTCAACTGAGGAGGAGAGAAAGTTCTGCTAGCAGCTACTCTGGTAAAGCCCAGATTCCAAGGCAGAGGCTTTGTGCCTCGAGGGATTCTCTACCCTCCAACCCATTCCGGCACCAAAGCCTGAGCTTAGGTCCTCCTTTTTACTGTGAGCTCCGAGTAAAAAAAGAGTAAAAAGAATCAACTATCACATCCGCTAGAAAAGCAAACAAAGCCAACCAGTATGCTAGATGAGACAAAATAAATGACTATAGAGGGGCACCTGGGTGGCTCAGTGGGTTAAAGCCTCTGCCTTTGGCTCAGGTCGTGATCCCAGGGTCCTGGGATTAAGCCCTGCATCGGGTTCTCTGTCAGGCAGGGAGCATGCTTCCTCCTCTCTCCTGTCAGCCTCTCTATCTACTTGTGATCTCTGTCTGTCAAATAAATAAATAAAATCTTTTTTAAAAAAAAAATGACTATAGAATAAAAGGTGATGAATATTAAAAATGGAATATTTATAAAATATGGGTAACAGTGAATTAAGGATCCTGGTTATACAGTTCATTGTTCTACCAGCAGACAAGAGCCTAGGAAGCAACAGCACCTTAGTATCAAGAGCATACCTAGTGCCCAAATCTTGTTCCTTAATGCCATTTACCAATAAAGGAAGCAGGGGTCCCTCGACAAATGCTTGACACTGAGACAGGAAAGATACAAGATAAACACGGAGCATCTTAATAGTGCCATAAAGTGAGAAGCACTTAAAAACCAAAACCCCACAATGATGGAGGTATACTGAAGGGATACAGTGGCCAAACAAAGCTCCCAAACGTCAAAGCTGGAACACAACAAAATAAAGTATTATTGGACTACTTTCCAAAGCATAACAGAAATATCCATGAGTTCATAGTGGTATAAATAAATTGAATGAGAGATCAATTTATTTCTTAAGAATTCCAAGTAACCAGGCACCTGGGTGGCTCAGTCATTAAGCATCTGCCTTTGGCTCAAGACCCGATCCCAGAGTCCTGGGATCAAGCCCAACATTGGGCTCCCTGCTCAGCGGGAAGCCTTCTTCTCCCTCTTCCACTCCCCCTGCTTGTGTTCCTTCTCTGCCTGTGTCTGTCAAATAAATAAATAAAATCTAAAAAATAATTTTAAAAAATCCAATTAACCTATCTAGATATTATTCCACCTTCAAAAGAGAGTACAACCCTTGTCTTTTAAGTGTTTGTTGCACATGTGATTTCATTCCAAAGCACACAGAATTGGGTCAGGGGGAGTAACTCTACAGTGGAGAAATTTGGCAAGACAGATCTCACCCAGCTGATCAAGGTAACAGCAACACTAATAAGTCATCCTGATAGAAATAGAATGGAAATTTACCTCTATGGTCTTCCTCTCAAAATCTCTTAAGCCCAGCTTATTCATGAGAAAAACTCAATCCTAATTGAGGGACTTTCTACAAAACACCTTACTCAAATTCAAGGTAATCAAAAACAAGCAAGTCTAAGAAGCTGTCATAGCTAAAAGGAACCTAAGGAGGGGCACCTAGCTGGCTCAGTTGGTAAAGCGTGACACTTTATCTCAGGGGTGTAAGTTCAAGCCACACGCTGGGCATAGAAGTAACTTCAGTACAAAATTTTTAAAAAATTAATAAATTGGGGTGACTGGGTGCCTCAGTGGGTTAAAGCCTCTCCCTTTGGCTCAGGTCATGATCCCAGGGTCCTGGGATGGAGCCCTGCGTAGGGCTCTGCTCAGCGGGGAGCCTGCTTCCCCTTCTCTGCTGGGCTCTCTGTCTACTTGTGATCTGTCTGTCAAATGAATAAAATCTTAAATAATAATAAATAAATAAATAAATAATTTTTAAAAAGGAGCCCAAGGAGGTATAATAACTAAATGTAATATCCTCAAAGAGATCTTGGAACAAAGGACATTAAGTAAAAACTAAGGAGGGGCATATCATGGCTTAGTGGGTTAAGCCTCTGCCTTCAGCCCAGGTCCTGAGTTCAGCCTGCTGCTCTGCCTACTTGTGATCTCTCCCTCTCTGTCAAATAAATAAATGAAATCTTAAAAAACAAAACAAGTGAACAAAAAAAACTAAGGAAATGTGAATAACTAAGGAAATGTATAGACTTAGGTAATAGTAACGTATCTATATTAGCCCCCTATTTTGTGATAAATGAACTACACTAGTGTAAAATGTTATTAGAGGAAACTGGGTGTAAGGTACATGGGAATTCTTTGTACTAATCTTCACAGCCTTTCTGTACATCTACAATTATTCTAAAATAAAATAAATTTCAAGGTCCATTTTATTAGCCTTTTCTAAGGCAGTAAAGTCACCCTTAACAAGTAGTACAAAATGTTCTAATATTCCAAAGAGCCTTGGAGAACAGGGAGGGCCAAAGTAACAGGCTTCTTTGAGCCAGACCTTAGGATATATGACCCAGCAAGCTGGCTTATTGTTTTTAAATAGCAATAAAGAGAAAGAATTGCTAAGCAGACATTCTAAGTATTACAGTTGATTTGTTAATTCAGTGAAATTGTTTTCCAAGAGAATATTGACAGGTCCATTAACTGGAGCTGTTCAAAAAGCCCTAATTAAGCAACAAGATTCAAGGAGTCACTGTCACTCTTTTAAGTACTTAATTAGTTGCTCTTATGGGATTGTTTTCTTTTGTGTGAATTCCTAGGCAGTGATCCACCTTGCTGTGTCCTTTGGGGCCTGCACAATTTATTTCTCTGGGGTTCTATTTACCTGATAACAATTTGAGACGTAATCCACAATTGTATTTATTTATTTTAAGATTTTATTTATTTATTTGACAGAGAGATCACAAGCAAGCAGAGGCAGGTCGAGAGAGAGGAAGGGAAGCAGGCTCCATCCCAGGACCCTGGTATCATGACCTGAGTAGGGGCTTTAACCCACTGAGCCACCTAGGTGCCCCAAAATCCACAATTTTAATGTGAAAGTCCACTGACAGCAATTTCAACCCTGAAGGAAGGGAAGTAAATTACAGATAGGCACCAAGGATGGTCTACTCAATACTTGCGGCTCCCTTATCCCCCTGCCTTAGTTTTTCCTCTTAGTATGGCATAGGACTGAGCCTTGAAACTTGAGCAGGACAATTAAGAGGGTCACTGTGTCTCCTAATTGCTACCTACAACAGGAGGTGGCAGCTTGGAGTTAAAGAGTTACTTTGAAATGTTTTACTTCATCATCTTTTATTTCCTCACCAGGAAATTAAAAAAAAAAAAATCAAGTCAACAGGGAATAGTAGGTGACTAATTAACTTCACTTATCAAGTAGGAAATCCCATTACATTATTTTAATGTGCATGATTAAGCCACTGAAATCTCTTGGGATATTGAATACAGGCACAGATATCAGTGAATCATCCTTTTCAAGTGGCAACAACGACGCATCCTCCGTCCACCTGGGTAGCCTTAACAGTGGTCAGGAAGATGATCTGGATGCTCAGAGGAGCTTACCATCCCAGATTTTAAACCCTGACATCATGACAAAAGTCATCCTCCTTCCTTAGGGACTATTTCTATTTCACTACCTAGGACTGAAGCTGTGATCAGGCTCTGCTGGAAATGAAAACTGCTGTTTTTTCTTAGAACCTCTCCTTTGGGAATATATTAAAAATGAAGAGAATCACTACAACAAAAGCAAGCTGTGCAAAGAGTATATACAACAAACTCCAAACACAAGAATTGAGGACTAATCTACTGCTGGATTACTAAAGTCCTCTAAAAGAGGTAGAGTTCAAGGGCAGAGTGCTAAAGGCTTGCTGTAAGGCAAAGGTATTGATAACCTGGAATTTTTCAGAGACGTGTTGGTACTGGGCCTGAACCTGTCACTGATGAGCTGGCAATCTTTAAGGCCTGAATTTCATTTTCTATAACAGGGATTGGTAAACTCTAGCTCACAGGCCAATTTTGGCCTGCCAATCTGTTTTTGAAAACCTCTGAAGCACAGAGTGAAGGGGGGAAATTTTTAGTTATAACCCTGAAAACTTTACAAAATTCCAATTTCAGTGTCCATTAATAAAGTTTTATTGGAACACAGCAATGCTCACTAGTTGACACACTGTCTATGCCTATGGCTGCTCTCTTATTCCAAGTGCAGAACTGAGCAGTTACCAGAGACTATGGTGCTCAAGTCTAAAATATTGTCTGGCCTTTTACAGCAAGTTTGCCAACCCCTGCTCCAGAACAGCGGTGTATAACAAAACTTTCCACATTGGTGGAAATGTTCTTGGAGCTGTCCAAGATGGTAGTCACTAAATACTGAGATGGAAAAGCAGACTTAGTTTTTGTCAGTTGAACAGTCTTATGTATTGCATAGCACAGCTCTAGAAAATGAGACTTTAGTTTAAGCCTTGGACTTCAGATCAAGTATTCTCTAATATTCTCGTACTCTACATAATTTTTTAGAACTCATATACAGTTTTTAATCATATACATTTTTTCCACCTGTAAAGAAAACCTGTTCTTAAAAAAATTTTCTTTCTTTTAATGTAAGCTTTACAAACAATGTGGGGCTTGAACTCCGGATCCTGAGATGAAGAGTCGCATGCTCTTAAAAAAAAAAAAAAAAAAAATCACATGCTCTACGATGCTCTACAGACTGAGCCAGCCAGGAGCCCAAGAACACTTCACTTTATATTTTAACTTTACCCTCACACTACTACCACACTCTCACCATTTCTGATACCAGATGTGTGTGTGGGTTTTTCCCCACACCAAGCAAATCTGTGTCACCAGCTGGGTGTCCTACAGTTTCACTCAATTCTGACACTCTATATACCTGGAGTATCATCAGACCTCACAGGTTAAGGGCACAGTTTAACAAGACTGCCCCTCCCTCACTTCAAATGCCAATCACAAGTTCAAGTTGTTACCAGTGAACAAGTTTTGACCAGTCTCTGATATAAATCAATCAGAGGTTCCCATAAACTACCCCTTCAGGTTTGATTAATTTGCTAGAGTAGTCTCAGAACTCAGGAAAATGGCTTCCTTACTGTTTACCAGTTTATTTTAAAGGGATGAGAAAGGCTCTAGATAAACATCTAGATGGGAGATGAACAGGGCAAGGCTATGTGGAAAGGGGCAATGAGCTTCCATGCCTTCTCTGGTATACTAATCTCCCAGCCCCTCCAAGTGTTCACCAACCTGCAAGTTCCCTAAACCCCACACTAGTAGGATTTTTATGGAGGCTTCATCATGTGGGAATGATCAATTATTACTCCCATTTCCAGCCCCTTTCCCCTTTCTGAAGAACGCAGGTGGGGCTGAAACTTCCAAGCTTCTAATCATTGCTTGGCCTTTCTCGTGACCAGCCTTATTAGAACAGGACATTCCTTCCAATCACCCACGAAATTTCTGGATTTAGGAGCTCAGTGTCAGGAATCAGAGTCAAAGACCAAATGATAGAACAAAAGATGCTCCTAGTGTTCTTATCATTTAGGGAACTTTGGGTTTTGGGACTTCTGAGGCCCCTGGGTGGCTCAGTTGGTTGGGCATCTGCCTTCGGCTCAGTTCATGACCCCAGGGTCCTGGGATCAAGCACCACATCGGGCTCCCTGCTCAGCAGGAAGCCTGCTTCTCCCCCTCCAATAAATAAATAAAATCTTTTAAAAAAAAAAAAAGTTTTGGGAATTATGTGCCCAGAATGGGAGCAGAGGCCAATACAGATATTTTTTGTTATTACACACCACCCATCTGAGCTGAAACAAGTTTATGAGAACCTACCCAACAAAAGGGACTATATTACCTATCCTGGTGTCACATAGGGCTGTCAGACATCTGAGGTCCTGATGGAGGCAGATTTCTCTCTCAGGTAAAGGCATCTAGGATTCAAAGAGGAAAGGAATGACAAACTATCCCTAAGATAGGGTCCTCTCCTCAAAGAAAAAACAAAAAACTGTTTGCACCCAGACTAGGACCAACTCCACAGAAGGAGTTACTCCACTCTCAGAGGTGCAAAACGCTGCCCGGGAGTACTTAGCCAAAACACCAAAACAGTGCTTGGAGCCAGACCTCAATAAAGCAGCGTTTGCTCTTCCAACAGTGTAACACCATCCAAGGTACCACATTAGCCTGGATAGCTGACAACCACTGGGTGACTCCCAAAGCAGCTACCCAGTCACTCATGTAGAAGATGGATACAGGTATCCTCAAGAATTTAATGTTGACTGCAAACCACAAGCCTGGAAGCAGTGATGGCAGACTTTGCTGCCAAGCCCTTTAAACAAATAGGAAACAGGAACCCCTTTCCCATGCCTTCGGTCATTCTGTCCACCATTCACAGAATTTCTGCTATGTGCCAGGCACTATGACTGGGATCTAGCAGTGAATACCCAAGATACACCATCCTTTCTTTTTTTAAAAGATTTTATTTATTTATTTGACAGACAGATTTCATAAGTAGGCAGAGAGACAGGCTGAGAGATGGGGAAGCAGGCTCCCCGCTGAGCAGAGAGCCCAATACGGGGTTCGATCCCAAAACCCTGGGATCATGACCTGAGCCCAAGGCAGAGGCTTTAACCCACTGAGCCACCCAGGTGCCACCACACTGTTCTTTCTTTCCTGGACTTTATAATCTCCTTATACATTCTACAGATGTAATGGTACAGATAATCTCAGAGATCCTAAATGCCTTCAGACCATAACCACCAATATCCCACTTAGCCTTTCACTGCTTAGAGGCTGAACTTGTTAGAGGGCAAATATTGGTGATGTTGCTTTCTGATGGATACCAACTAGCAAACAGGACTGTCACACAGGAAGCAGTCACTGAATAGGGAGGGACATTTACCTGAGAATGCCATACCGACACTTCACCAGCCACTAATTTCCTCTCTTCAGGAGGGCCAATGATGCCCTACTTTCAAGTCATCCTAAAAAAGAAAAAGATTTCACGGTTCAACACCCTATACTAAAACAGCAGCTCCTGAAGCTGCTTTTCTGTAGAAATGGAAACAATGCTGTCTGCCATTTATGATTTACCCTATTTTCAATACCTTTCAGAATTACTTCCCATCATCTTTTTATTGCCTAGAATTACCATTAAAGCTAACCGTTCCCCCAAACCCTCTAGGTATCTCCACTCCTAAGACCCCATTTGTATGAACATCTGAGGTATTCACACAAAGCAATCAACATTAAGCTAAAGGAACCCTTTTTAGGGAAAGGCAATTGATAGAACAAAGCTACCTTTTATAGGGGCGCCTGGGTGGCTGAGTGGGTTAAAGCCTCAGCCTTCCGCTCAGATCATGAGCCCAGGGTCTTGGGATCAAGCCCTGCACCGGGCTCTCTGCCTGCCTCTCTACTTGTGATTTCTGTCCGTCAAATAAATAAATAAAATCTTAAAAAAAAAAAAAAAAAAAAGCTAGCTTTTATAAATAACTCCCCTGCCTCCTAACATCCTCACCAGTTCCGCAGTGGAATCCAGGATGTCACTTTCCACAGAAGCAGCAACTAAGTCAGCCTTATTGGATAATCCCCAGCATCACCCTGAGTGGTAAGTATTTGCCTAGAACCGAGAAGCATCTCTTCTCAGAAAATTAGTGATCCAAAACAAAATCACTACAAAAAGGGACACAGTATTTACTGCTCCAAAGGACTCTGTTCATTCCTGAAAATCAGTAAGAAACTCACAAAAATATATTATCAGCCTAAAGAAGAAATTAGTATGGTTGTAGCTAGGCCTACTGCCTAGAGCCTCTCAGTCTACTGGTATTTTTCTCTTTTATTAAAGAGCCAGAGAAAAATGCCCATAATTTTAAAGCAACTTCACACCAAAATTTCCCTAATCAGGCATTCCTATAGGTAACTACATCTATGAAACCCCCCACAAAGGGATCAGCATGACTAGCTCTGTATGGTACAGGAGTGGGGACCAGGCACTTTGATTTGCAACTGAAAAATTGCAAAAATCCCATTAACTTTTTTCCCTGTACACCCCCCCCACCCTGCTCTGGAGCATCTGGCAGGCACTCAAACAATAACAAGGGGACTTTCTCCCTCAACTTCTACATTACTCATGGCTTGTTTACCTTTGTTCCCATTTCCAAGCAATGCTTCAAGTAACTTCATACTAGCCAAACCTGTTGAACAAGAACCACTCAAAAAAAAAAAAAAAAAAAAAAAAAACCAAACCACCACTCAAAAAGATTTGGATTTTTAGGTGTCCCCCTGCAAAATCATTCCCTTACAGATTTAACCTTTGTGAATAAGCAATTATGCTGGCATCCCGGTATAGTTAATAACAGAGTTGGCATGAACCAGGCCCAGAATGCCAACCAGCTGTCGGCTGCTTCTCTCCCAGCAGTGTAACACTTACCTAGGTACAGGTCAACCTAGGCAGCTGCCTACCGCTGGGGCAGAAGGCAGGTGAATGAAGTTGCACTCACCTGGTGCTGCCTCTGTCCAAAGCCCATGCCTGTCCCCCTCTGCAATTGAAGCATGCCAGGTTAGAGTTAGCCAACAGTAGTGAACACTTATGTGAAGTTCAAGACCTCTGCCCGCAAACTGTAGAACTTATTTCTGAGTCACAGAAATAGGCAATAAAACAAAAACCTTTTCCTTGGTTAGCTTTATTTTCTCACATCATTTGTTACCCATGTGCCACAGCAACTAAACAGGGGGATTTTTTTTAACATTCTATTTTTAAGTTATTTTCACTCAACATGTGGCTTGCACTTAACAACCCTGAGATCAAGAGTTGTATCCTCTAGCGACTAAGCCAGCTGGGGCCCCTCAACAGCAGCATATTAAGGGTCTAGTCAACAAGTAGAAGGAACCTTGGCTCTATCACTTAACAGCTAACAATGAACAAGTCATTTAATCTCTTCACACCTCCCAGTCTCATTCGTAAAATGGGAATGTTATCAATAATACTCTGTACACAAGCTGGTTGTTAGATCTAAAAAGAATATAAATTAAGCCTAAGAATATCTGGTATAGAATATGTGGTCAATAAACACTTGCTGTTATCAAAAGCTACATTCCAGGAAAGGAGATGAGGAATTAGGGGGGAATAGAAGTGGAAAAATTATTCTGGGAGAGCAATGGGCAGTGAAAATCGTGAAGGATGGTTAGAACTAGACTGGAGAGGATGTGGATTATGAGACCTTTTGAGGAACAATAAAAGCAGTACTTTATAAAAACCGGATGTGATAATGGGTATGGAAGGAACTGGAAACAAGCTGCCATTCCTGCTAATGACCTCAACTACTGGTTGAAAGCAGCAACCAAAACGTTTGCAAGAATGTTAATAAATATTCTTAACCCACTCACCATAGTAATTTACCTTATTTACATAAGATTAGGGTTTCTAAGACAATACCTTTTTCCAACCAAGCTTTAATTTCACTCTTAACCAACTCCAAACAATTGAGAGAAAAGGTAAAATAGAGGGGGCTTATCTTTCAGGTCTAAAAATGAATCTTGAAACAGTCTGCCCCTTTCAGGGGCTTGGGTTGAACGACCTGACCGAGCTCCACCCGGACACGTGCTCATCACAAATGTTCCCCAGCCCCTGGCCCTAGCGCCAGGCGGTCCGGGAAGCGAGGCTCTCAGACCGGATCTAGGTGACTCTCCAAGGACAAGAAGGATGGTAGAAAACAGGGGGCGACTCTAGGGCTACATTTTCCCAGCGACTCTTCGAGATGCCCTCCAAACCTAGGGTCATGGTGGAACGAACCCCAATTTCATTCCGAGTCCAAGAAGAAGCCTCCCCACCGCTGCCTCTCGCCCCGAACTGGTAAACCTCTAGGGCTTCTCCCCGCTCGGCCCTTAACTCACCCGCACGTGTCTGGGAGCTCGGCCGGGGTACTCCCGCCAGAGCAGAGGCCGCAGGGGAAAGGACAGCACGAAGCGGAGGGAAGCCCCGCCTCGGGGCGGATACTGAGCAGGCCCTCAGTGGGCGGGGCCCGGAAGCCCCGCCTAGGAAAGTCCGGGTTAGAAAAATGCGGGAGCGGTGGCGGAGGTGAGCTAACTCCTTAGAGTAGCTAGCACCTCACAATAAAAGGGGCAGGAATCTGCACGAGGGCTACCTTTATTTGACTCCCATCCCGTTTGTTACTTACGGATGGGAGGGAGCATTAGGTTTGGACGTGCTAAAGACTAAACTTGGGGTGTCCGAAGGGAGGCCGTGCTTCTACCTGCACACAGCGAGTGCCCGTGGGACGCCTGTTCCTCTCGCTCGTGTGGTGCCTTTGAGTTCCTGCGGGAGCAGCTCACGCTTTTTCCACCTTCCGCTCAGATCTATCAGGCTTTCTCCAGTAGCTTTGTCCCTCGGCTGATGGTTCGTTCACCTGCATAGGTCACCTCAGTTTTCAGGTTCTCTCCAGAAGATTTTCCAGTAGATGATGCCTGGCACCCCTCCAGCCTAACCCTGTGGGGCAGCATCCCTGGTGCCCTGTAGTGGGATCCTTAGGTGAGTTGCAGTCGTTCAAGAGCACTGGCTTTCTCTGTCAGAGTTGCCTTGCACCGTGGCAGTCTGCCACAGATGCCACATTTGGAGTTGAGACATATTGCCCACCAGGTTATCAGTATTTCTTTCCAACACTAAAACTTCCTTCTCCCATTAGCTGGAGTCAGTACGATTCTGTCCTGCTGAACAGTTGGTAAAGCTGGAGCCCCTCTCTTTCCTAGCCCCATGAAAGCCTATCGGGTCTGCTCATCTATCACACCTGGCACCTTTGCCAGGCAAACCTATGGGAATCAGCCACTGCCCTTGGCATCTGCTAACATGTTTTATCTTCCCTCAGCTGTCATAATGAAAGCAAATGTGCTTCCTGTGCACCCCAATCCTCACAGACCTCTGCTGAGAAAGGCCAGAGTGAAAAATTGATTCCAGCTACAGACACCAGGCTCTAAGGCCAGAGGAACACAGGGGAAGTGGTAAGCAACAAACCCTCCAGTTTTGATGGAGTTGGACACAGGCTCTGATTGGAAAAAGGCTTACATAAATACGATAATTAAAAAAGTCACATGAGCAATGCTGAGCGGGTAGGCAGGAGCTCTGCTTTGCAGTTAAATAGGAATGTGGCTCAAGACTGCCGCAATAATCAGTGCCTGCATCCGGCTGTCATAGTGTGTTCATAAAGGAGGGTTATGAGAGCTATAAAACCCTGCAGATTGGGTGGGTAATTGTCCTGTGGAGCTCTGCTAAAGAAGAAATTACATTGATATCTCATATATTTTGCTTTCTTTTCTTCCAAACACACAAAATGCAAGAGCTGCCCTGAGGATTCAGGAAAAGGAAAAATGAGGTTTGTGTGAATATGTGCATGTGTGCTTTCAGACAAGAGACAGGAAGTAATTGAGGCTAGTGATGGAGAGAAAGCCCAATGACCTGGGGACTACTGGATTCGTAGATTAGTCAAGTACGAGGCAGGATTTTTGTGGAAGGCAGGCCAGCCACTATGAGTAAGGGTGAGTGGTGGGCCATGTTGTCTTGTCATTGACAATGTAGTCACCTTTTTTTTTAGGTATAGGGCATTCAGTGTCCTAACAAGGAAAACCTTGATTATGATTTCTGTATTTCCTAGTTAAAAAATTCTTCATAGTCAACCTTCTTAGCCTCTAACCTTTTAAATTCTAAGTTCATTTTGGTGAGCTGATTGATGTGGTCTTTTGTTTCTTATTCTTTTTTTTCCTTCCACATTTTAATTTAATGTTTCTTATTCTTGCAAAGACAAAATTGTTAGGAACAATAACAAAAAAGAAAAGGAAAAATTTCTAGGAAAAAAAATGCAATGAGATGAAAGGCAAAGGATTAAGGTAGCTCCATTAGCTCTGAGTTTCACCCCATAATCCTATCTAGCCCTAAGGGGCGCTAGGTCCCCAAACTTCTTATGTGCCTTTCCCTTTCTCCTCCATCTAAATTGTCCTTGCTTCCCTTCTTGAAGCCTTTTCCCTTGAGACTGATCCCTTTCCTCTCCTGCCTAGACAGGAACCACCAGTAGAGAAATGTTCAATCACATATTCAGTCAGCCAGCCAGCCAGCATTTACTGAGCATCTACCACTTGCCAGACCCTGTTCAGGTGCAGCAGATAAAGTCAGACCAATAGAGATCTCTGCTTACCTAAAGCTTACAATCTAGTGGGGGAAAAAGACAAAAAAGTATAGATATTCTTGGGCAGATGTCAGAGTCAGGGGGAGTACTAGAGATGGCAACATTTCCCCTGGATGATCCTAAGAGCTTAAAGAGGGATCCCTCCTTCATCCCTGTGTACTCTACTTCTCCTGCTGCTTCTCTGTAATAGCTATCCAGATTAGAGTGGGGTCCTGTAGTTGTCCTTGTTATTTCTCAAAAGCATAGTTGGATTGGTAAGGATATACAGAAATTGGAATCCTCATACACTTCTGGAGGGGATGTAAATTGGTGCAATTTCTTTGAAAAACAGTCTGGCAGTTCTTCAAATGATTATACATAGAGTTACTTTATGATTCAGCAATTCCACTCCTAGATATATACCCCAGAAAATGAAAATACATGTCTATACAAAACCTGTACATAGATTTTCATAGCAGCAGTATTCATTATTCACAGATTTTCATAGCAGCATTATATCAAAGGTTGAAATAACCCAAATGTCCATTAACTGACAAACAGATAAATAAAATGTGGGATATCCATACAATTGAATATCATTTGGCTATAAAAAGGAATTAACTCGTAAAAAGTACTAATTCATGCTATAACATGAATGAACCTTGAAAATATTACATTAAATTAAAGAAGCCAGACCATATATTATTTGATTCCATTCATACAAAAGTCCAAAATACTAAAAGCTATAGAGACAGAAAATAGATTAAGGGCTGCTTAGGTCTGAAGGGAAGGGAGTGGAAAAGTCAAGGTTCTAGGTTTCTTTTTGAGGTAATGATGAAATATTCTAAAATTGTGATGGTTGTGCACATCTGTGAATATAATAAAAACCACTGAATTCTATACTTAATATTGGTGAATTGTATAGTATGTGACTTATATACCAAAAAAGCTATTAAAACAACAATGAAAAATATACTAGGAGACATGAAAGATATGCAGTTCTGATTAAAATTGTGGTTTGCGTGGTCATTGCCGATTTTTAGAGAGGACTTTTTTATCCTGGGTCCTATAGCCCCTCAGAGTTCCTTCCTCAGTATAGAGAGAAGTTAATACATTTGAGTGGGCAGCGTGAACAGATGTAAAGGAGCAGACTGTGCATTCCCATCCTTGCACGCCCTAGCTTCCCTTCCTCATAATGATTTGGTTCAACATTTATGGTATTCCTACTGCATTCAAGACTTATGGACCTGAAAGAGACAGTCTCTTTGTTCCTTCCAGTGGCAGAAGTTAAATCATTAATACAATGCTATTTATATAAACAACTAAAGCTCTTTTGGAGATAGGCAGTGTGACAGAAAGAATTGTTGCGAGGCATCTTGGGACTCTGGACTCTGGACTTTTTCTATAGCATGTAGGGAAACATTTGTAATGACATCAGTTCCCAGTCCTTCTTGATGTTGAGCAAGTTCCAAGAGTTGGCTCCCTCCTCACATGCCTCCAATCACCTCTTCATTTGGTTTCTAGACTCAATTAGTCTATTTCCATACCCTTCATTTTCTCAACAACTCCACCCCCACAATGTCCAAATTGGCCCTCCAATGCTGAAGCCATTTGCCAGAAATTCATTAAGCTGAACACATGGGAAATTACAGAGGAGATTTCACTTGTCACTTAGGCTCAAATATAGAAAGTAATTTTAAAAGGACAGTGGCAAGAGGCTATTTTTATCTTGCTTGTTTGTGCTGAGTTTTCTTATCTTGCTGTCTCTCAGTCTCTTCCTAGCTACCTCTCTTCTCCTTCTTTAAATTAAATGTTGGCCTTTTAAATCTTTTTCTCAGATTCTCTTACCTTGTTTTATGGTCTTCTCTTTCTGGTGGTAAGGACTAGGAGAGATGGAGTGATGAAGAAGACAAACATGGTCCTTACCATTATGGAGATTACAGTCTGATGAGGCAGGCGGACATCAGGTGGAGTGAGTTCAGATTTGGTCACAGGAAAGACTTGAGGGAATTACTTACACTTTTTTGATGTTAAGTGTACCCTCCAGTAAATGGACATGTGATAATTGCCAGAATCCCAGCATGTTAGAGAATAAACCTAATATATCACAAACAATGGAAAGAAACCAATGGTCCAGGTTTCTGTGTGACATAGTCAAGCCCCCTGGGTAAAGAGAACATGTATTTGGGAGTCGGATGTTGGTGAGATTCTAACTCCACCACTTTGCATGTCAGCTGTTTGACCTCTGGACATCAGTACCTTTGCCTATAAAATGGGAATTATAATCTCTACATTTTCGGTGGTTGTGAAGATGGAATGAGATGTCGTATATAAGGGACCAGGCAGGTGCTTATCCTATGTTACTTCCTTTCTCATGACTTTCCTATTCCCACTTTGAATCACACAGTTGAAAAAAAAGAAGAAGAAGAAGAAGAGCCCAGTCTTCCAGTTGATAGGAAATGGGGTTCCTCGAATAATATTCATCAATCATATGCACAGAGAGATGGGTTATAACCATATTAATTAGTTTAAGTTGCTCTGTGTATGCAACTTAGGACAGGCAAATCGCTCCCTTCTTCTGGGGTAAAGGAAAGGCAGTAAAAAATGAAGTTATAGGTTAAAGACTGAAATGAGATGTAACAAAGGACTTCCTAGCCATGAGGGCTGAAAGTGTGAGGGGATACCAGAGAGAGATGCATCCTTTTCTGTTAGTGTGTGGACTGGCCTGGGGCAGGCCTATCTGGAGCTCAAGAATAAACACGCCCACCTCTTCCTCTCCCGCTTAGCGCTTAGCGTTGGGAGTCTTGGGGGAGAAACCACAGCTCCCCTCCCCTTTCCAAGCCAGGAATGCTAGGGAGAGATGAATGCAGCCAGGAAGGCTATTGCTCAGGAGGAAAGGAAAAATGGCAACTGTCATTTCAGGCACTTAAAAAGTACACTAAATTGAGAAGCTGCTGATTTGGTTTACTTGATTCCTCTCTGATACAGAAGAAATCTCTACAATCAGAGGTTTCTAGAAGCTGAAAAGGAAGCCTGAGCTCCAACTGCGGAAACTGGCAGAGGCGATGCTCAAAGGAATAAGCTGGGCTCTGTGGGCAGCATCAGGATTCTTGGACTCCTCCCCCACCCTCCAGCCCTGGGAAATTTCAGGTTGTCTTTTTCTGTAGAGATCTTTTCAACAGGGAGGAGTTTAGTTGTCCTTTTCTCCCTTCACCACCATTTTTCTTTCTTCTTCCTTTCCTTTGTTCTCCCTTTCCCTCCCTCCTCCTTTTTCTTGTTCTCCTCCTCCTTCCTCCTCCTAATCTCCATTTCAGCTGTTGATTCTCATTGCCTAGTCCACGAGGATTTCTGTTTCAGAAACTTTAGACTTCCTTCCTGCAATACCATCTTGACAACCCAGGGCGATGCTCTGTGTGTATTTGTAGAGATCAAGACCAAGTTTAGTCAGGTGCTTTAGGAAAAGAGCTATCCTAGGGGATTTTCAGAGCCTTTCATATGCCAAAGGTTGTGAATGTCCAAGAGGAGTCATTTATTGATATACTGGAACCCAACTTTCCCAAACCTCTTTGACCTTTTAATCTTACCCAGCCCCAAAGAGTATATCCTGAGACACATGACATGGCCTTAGGAAAACATTTCAGAAACATATATATTAGATTTAAAAGAATACTGTAACATTCGTTATTTGATTTCTACACCTACACTATAGGTAGGACAGGGAGGTTATAATAATCTCACTTTACAGATCAGTAAAACTGAGGCTCAGAGAGTGATATGTGCCTCTCTTACAGTAACGTAGCTAGCCAGTAAGTAACAAAGCTAGGTCTTGTTATTTATAGCTCTAGACTCTCTGCACTACCTTTTACTGCATTTAAATACAATATACCAGGATGCCTGGGTGGCTCAGTGGGTTAAAGCTTCTGCCTTTGGCTCAGGTCATTATCCCAGGGTCCTGGGATCCAGCCTCACAGGAGGTTCACCCCCATAGTGGGCTCTGTGCTCGATGGGGAGCCTGCTTCCCCCCGCCCCCGCCTGCCTCTATGCCTACTTGTGATCTCTGTCTGTCAAATCAATAAATAAAAATCTTTAAAAATATATATATATAATATACATGTGACATCATAGTGTGGCATGTGATATATGGTATGGCATCTAGGAGATACATATGCTATAATTGATGAATTATGACATTTTCCCCCCATTCAACTGAATATGTCACGCACATTTTTTACGTATATCACTAATCACTAGTCCAGGTGCTAGGGCTAGAGCAGTGACCAAAATAGACAAAAACACAAATGATGGCCTTCATGGAGCTTATGTACAAGGGGAGAGATAGAAATTATAAAATAGGGCACCAGGGTGTCTCAGTTGGTTAAGCGTCTGCTTTCAGCTCAGGTCATGATCTTGGGTCCTGGGGTCGAGCCCAGGAACTCCATTTCTCCCTCTCCTTCTGCCTCTCCCCCTGCTTGTGCTCTCGCTCTCTCTCAAATAAATACATAAAATCTTTTAAAAAAGAAATTATAAGATAAATATGTAAAACATATCTTATTATCTGTGTTATATAATCATAAAGCTAAGGATAAAAATGGGAAAAAGAATAGGTACATGTGGGAGCTGCAGTTCAGGTGTGCAGAGGGTCAAGGAAAGCTACACTGAAAAGGCTGCATATAAATACAGACCTCAAGGAGATAGGGGAGTGACCGAGAGTGACTGAGACCTTCCAGAGATTTAGGGGTAGCTGACTGGGGGCTCCAGAGAGAAGAGCAAATTCGATGGGCTGGAGTGAAGCACAAGTGAGCCTTGGGTGAGGCTGAGTGGGGGGGAGGGTTGGGTAGAAGGAGATGAATTTAAAAGGGGGTAGGGCCCACATATTAAATATTATAAGGAAATTAAGTGATATAATGCAGATGATATGCCATGATATTATAACAATAATACCAGATGACAGATTTATTATGTGGCAACATAACAAGTTACCCCCAACTTTGAACATTTATCTCAGTTTCTGAGGGTAAAGAAATGGGAGTAATTCAGCTGAGCTGGCTCAGGGTCACTCATGAGTTTGTAGGCAGCCTTCCTGCCAGGACTGAAGTCATCTGAAGTCTTCCTAAGAGGATCTGCTTGAGTCTCACTCATGTGGCTGTTGACAGAAAGCCTTAGTTTCTTACCACAGGAGCCTCTTCATAGGGCTGCTCACAACATGGCAACTGGCCTCCTTCAGAGTAAGTGATGAGGGAGCTAGGCAGAGGCAGAGACAGAGGGAGGGAGAGAGGGACATGAAGAAGGGAGCCACAGATTCTTTTATAATCTAATCTTGGAAATTACATACCATTACTTCTGTCATACTATATTGGCCACCGAGCTTAACCCTTGTACTTTGTGGGAGGGGGACTAAAAGAGGGTGAATTTCAAGAGATGGGGATCACCTCAGAGGTTGGCCCCCTCAGCTGGTTTGCAGGAAATTTCCTCAAACTAACCCTTAGTTGAACAAATATCAAAAATATGTGCCTGGCATTCATGTAGGTCCTGTAACACTGGAGCTCACAACCCTACCTGGGTTGAGGCCTGAAAAGGGACAAAACATCAGGAACGTCAGAAACCCACTGAGAGTCTGAAGGTTTTATTTCAATTCAGTGTGAATGTGCTTATTTCTTCAAAGCCCCACTTTCTTTAGTCCTGGCCTCATTATTTCATTTACCCAATTAATATAACTTGGAATAATCTTTTTTTTTTTAAGATTTTATTTATTTATTTGACAGAGAGAGATCACAAGTAGGCAGAGAGGCAGGTGGGTGCGGGGAGTGGGGAGAAGCAGGCTCCCTGTGGAGGAGAGAGTCTGATGCAGGGCTTGATCCCAGGACCCTGGGATCATGACCTGAGCTGAAGGCAGAGGCTTTAACCCACTGAGCCACCCAGGTACCCCAACTTGGAATAATCTTACTTAAACCTGCAAAGAAACAAACAGGGGCACCTGGGTGGCTCAGTGGGTTAAGCCGCTGCCTTCGGCTCAGGTCATGATCTCAGGGTCCTGGGATCGAGTCCCGCATCGGGCTCTCTGCTCAGCAGGGAGCCTGCTTCCCTCTCTCTGCCTGCCTCTCCGTCTACTTGTGATTTCTCTCTGTCGAGTAAAGAAATAAAATCTTAAAACAAACAAACAAACAAAAAGAAACTATTTTGAGGAGAGCTGTGGAATTTCAAAGGCAGGCTGGGACCCCTCTGGGCAATTTCATCTGGAAACAACACTGGACTTTGGTGAAGGACAGAGCCAACCTACCCATCCCTCCAGAACTCTGAGGTACCTTCCTGTAAAAGAGAGGCATTCGGCCTGTCTTTGGAGAATGACGACAGGGAACAGAGCATTTGTTCTGTCTCTGATGCCCAGTACTGGGTCTGTCCTCTGAGACAAAGACATAGCTCTTCTGAGACCCAGGTGGGCCCTCTTCCCCACTCCTGCCCTGATCGGCCTGGGCTGTGCAGTCAGAGTCAGCCAGTTTCCTAAATTGAGCAGCAGATGGCATCACAGCCTCAGTAGCGAGCCGCTGAGGCTGCTGGCAAGAACAGGGCACGATTAGCAACTCCGGCTCGTGCTTGGCATCTGGGGGCTCCTGGGAGTGGGGGCTGCTTCCCCAGCTCCCAGCTCAGAGGAGTTTCTGTGCTGTGCCTGTAGATTGGAATATTGTTAGGCCAGTATCTCAGAGAACAGAGGCTGGAGTCTCCAGTTAGGAAACAGATGGTGAACACGGGGACTTTTCTGTGATCTTTTTTGAAAAAGATGAAAACCAGGGACTGCTGTTCCAGAGCAGTTGCGTTTTTCCATCACTGCCTGTCCCTACTCATGAGGGTCGCATGAAGTATATCCTGGCTTGGGGGCTGGCAGGTCCCTGGCAGAAGCCTCCCGGGTCAGATGGGGCCAGAGATAATTTGAGGGATCATCTAAGGAATCCCAAGAGGTCAAAACTGAATCTTTTCCAGCACCTTCCTCTCCACCCCCAATGACCCAAATGATAGGGGCAGGGTTAGTTAGTCCTTTAGGATTTCTGTATCTGCCTCTGTCTCCTTCCCTGTCCATATGTTTCTGACTCCTCTTCTGACTCTGTGTTCCACTTTCCCTCTCTTTCCTTTCTCCTCAGTCATTTCTATCCATTTATGCCTTTCCCCCTGTGGATGTCTTTGCTTCTTGATTTCAGGGTAAAGAAAAAAGCCAGTTGCCAACCTTGCTGGGTAAAGTGGTTTTAGGCACTGGGCTACAACACCATTGTCCACTCTCCTCCCTCCCTCCTGCTTCCCGTTGCTGCTGGATAGCTAGTACCATGGAGACCTGGATGGAGGGAGGTCCAGGGGTCCCCAGAGGCTGTGCTCCTTGCTTGGTAGTTGTAGACAGGAAAGCCTTCAGGGGCTTCCCAATAGAACTGAGATTTACTGAACCTCCTGTTCACTAGGCACCCATATATATCAATAGAACATAAGCTTGAGGGACGCCTGGGTGGCTCAGTGGGTTAAGCCGCTGCCTTCGGCTCAGGTCATGATCTCAGGGTCTTGGGATCGAGTCCCGCATCGGGCTCTCTGCTCGGTAGGGAGCCTGCTTCCCTCTCTCTCTCTCTGCCTGCCTCTCCATCTGCTTGTGATTTCTGTCAAATAAATAAATAAAATCTTTTTTAAAAAAAAAAGAACATGAGCTTGAAGGCAGTGTGTCAGCTACCTTGCTCACTGCTGTATCCAAAGTATCTAGTATATAGTAGTTATTCAATAAAATTTTGTTACAAATAAGAACAAATAGAAGATGGATGGAAGGTGAATGTTGACCTCTCCATTAGGCACTGAAGTACATTCAAGGTGCCATCCCCATCCATCAGGAGAGAGAGTACATAGGGAAGCAATCACCCATAATCTAGAAAAGTAACCATGAGGTGGTGGTGGCAGAAATGACAGTGGGTACCTAAGTCCACACTGTAAAGATAGTGAAGGCTTTGTTCACTCCCCAACGGTTGTTCATGGAGGGCCTGGTAGTACTATGGGAAGAAGGAAGGCTCCCAGGTGGTTGTGGGAAACATATGAGCAGACAGATAGGTAGTAATAAACCAGATAGATGCTGTCCTAGGGGAAATCATGGGCAGTGGGGGCAGAAAGCTGAGGCATCTTGCTTCATTATCAGGGGGGTCCTGGAAGGCTCAGTGTTGAAGGGAGTCCAAGCTGAGAACTACCTGAAAGGTTAGTAGAAGTCAGCCAAGGCAGAAGGAGGGAAAAAAGTTCCATCCAAGGGAACATTATGTAGTGAAGAGAGAACAGACAGTTTTCAAAGAACTGAGCAGAAGTGTCAGGAAATCTGCCTTGAGTACCAGTAGGATGGTGGGCAGGGCTGGAAGACATGAAGCAAGACAAGTGGGTGGGAGCAGGGTGGAAAAAGCACCCAAACCATGTTGAGTTATAAGTTTACCTTCAGGGCCTGGGAAACCATTTGCAGGTTTTAAGAAGGGAAGTGATAAGATCAAGTTTGGATTTTAGAGAGGTTACTCGGGGTGCAATGCGGGCACTGGGTGGCTTAGGGCTAGAGTGAGGCAACAGTCCAGACAAGAAATGATAACCTGAGTGATGACATCCCTGGGGATGGAGATCATGTTTGAGCCAAGTCTGAGGATAACTGGGAGTTTCCTTGCAGAAAAACTTGGGGTGGAAAGGATGCAGGCATTCCAGAGAGTGAAAAAGCACGTGGGAAGATTTTAAAAATTTGGCATGAAGTAAAAAGGAGCTAACCTTTGCTGAAGAGTCTTGAAAGCCCAGGGTCAAGCCAGACACTTTTATTAGAGTTGGGGAGGACAAGGTGGGTATCCTCTCCAGACACTTGAGTTATCTGCAGAAGTTCCAGAGGGTTCTGGTCCATCCAGGCATTTTCAGAACAAATGTAGCACCCAGAACCTGAAAGATGAGGGCAAACTGTATATAAAAAGGTGAAGGAGAGTATGGGAACTGGAGTAAGCAAGTGGATCAAGACAGAGCATAGGGAGAATAGGGGACTTCCTGCCAAGCAGAGAAGAAAAAGGCTGCATGAGCTAGGTCCCTTCAGAACCTGGAAATTCCAGTTCCAGAATAGTCTGGTTCTGCACTTGCTCCTCTGAGTTCTATCTCCTGACCCCAAAAGACCTCCTTACAGGCATCTCCCCCAAAGAAGACATTTCCCCCAAAGAAGAGATTTGCAAAAAGTCAGAGAGCAGAGACCAATTAGTGTAATGATTAAGAAATTGGGCTGTGCTTTCTTCTTAGTTTCCAACAGGGCAAATCACTCACTGGAGTCAGTTTGCTTACTTGAAGTGGGGACAATAACACCTACCTCATCAGTGCTGAAAGGTGGAAATGAGATAATGTGAACAGGAAACTTACGTAGTATAGGCTCTCAATAAACCTTTGCTTTTATGAATATTCTGGTAGAAAACAAATGGGATGGGGTGGGAGGGCATAGAAAGATAGGGAGGGATGTAAGTAAGGAGGGCTGAGTGGAAGGGGAGTGAGTTCCAATCTGTGCAAAATTCTTCAGTGGCTTCCATGGATTATGGGACAAAATCTGTCACAAAGGCTGATTCCTGCCTACCTTTCCTGCCTCTTCTCTCGTGGCTCCCAACCTCACTTTATAGACTGAACGGGATCCTACCTCTTGTGATTCCCGGAGCAGAGCAAATTCTTCAAGACCGTCCATGAACTGTAGTGGAGGGAAAAAAAAAAAAACAACCCTCAAACCTGTCTTCATACCAAATATTAGGAAGTGTGAGCTTCCTGGAACAGCTGTTGGGAAGGAACCCAGGATGTGTATATCATGGGGAAGGGGTAGAGGAGTAAGGGAGGGAGGAGCAGGGGAAAGTTAATATGGCTCACATAAATGGCATTTGGCCTCCTATTTAGGTAAGGCAGAGGGCAGGCAGGCTGATGTGCATGCTTCTCTTGGTGGTGAAGCCAAGACTGGAGGAGAGGAGAGAAAGGGCAGAGGCTTGAGGGAGTCCCAGCATATGTCTGGTCTTCCACCCCCTTCCCTGTTTTCTCTTTCCTTCCTTCTTTTAGGGTCTTGATTCCCTAGGAGGGAATTGCAAGCCCGAGAGTAGTGACCTGGGACTGACTGACTCCTTTTAGGAGCTAAGACCCCAGGTTTAAAAAGGTTCAATTATAATTCAGTGTGGGAACTGTGTTATGAAGACTTGTCCTAAGGCCTATGGGAGCCTGTGGGCCTTGCAGAGACAGGGAGCTGGGCTTTGGCAAAGGAATAGATTAGTAGATGGGAAAGGGTTTCCAGGAGGTGAGAACAGCATGAAGGTAGGCAGATTCTGCCTGGTCCCTGTGAGGATGAAACATATTCTTCACTCCTTCTCATTTCCTCCATCTCCGCAATTGAGTTCCTGTACCTCCTCCCAGGCCACCTTTAGAATCATCAGCTGTTAGACCTGAAAGGAATCTTGGTGATCTTGCTGGTCCTCCCAGTCTTTTGAATTTTATATTTAGAGAAACAGAGACCCAGATGGAGGAAGAAACACTTGTGTGAGGTCTCTCAGTGGATGAAGAACTCAGTCAGATCTCAGAGTTTCTGATTCATCTCTACTTGCATTTCCTAGTTCTACATTGCCTCAACGTCAACCACTTTGGCCCCCATCCTTCAGGGCTGGATTTTGTTTTGCTTTGTTTTTCTGTCGGGGTGAGGGTACGAAAGGGATTTTTACCTAACTCCCTGTTATCGAAAAATAATAATTCCAACTATCCCTTATCAATCATTTACTATGTGTCAGGCACAGTTCTAGGTGTAAGGGACATGCACTAAACAAAGTTTCTCCTTCATGTGGCTCACATTCTCTGGTGGCGGGGGGCGGGGGTGCAGGACAGAAGTTAAACGAACATGGCATGTGGTGTCATGATGGGATCTATGAAGAAAGTTGAGGTTGGAAAGGGGGTTGAGCGTGACTATAAGGAGGCTATTTTATATAGTTCACTCCAAAACTCAGAGGTCCCAAACAGTCATAAATTATCATCTCACAGTTTCTGAGGGTCAGGAATTCATAAGTGGCTTAGCTGGCTCATTCAGGCTCAGGGTCTTTCTTGATGTTGCGGTCAAAATGTCAGACAGGACTGCAGTTGCCTGAAACCTTGACTGGGGCTGGAGGATTCTCTTCCAGGGTGGTTCATTCTCATGGCTGTTGGCTGGACACCTCAGTTGCTCATCATGAAGAGTAGCCCTCCCCACAGGGCTGTTTGAGTATCCTCATGATATAGCAGCATGTGCATGGTCTGAGAAAGAAAGAAAGAAACAAGGAAGACACAATGCCTTTTTAATTTTTTTTAAGAGTTTATTTATTTATTTGACAGGCAGAGATTACAAGTAGGCAGAGAGGCAGGCAGAGAGAGAGAGGGAAGCAGGCTCTCTGCTGAGCAGAGAACCCGATATGGGGCTCGATCTCAGGACCCCGGGACCATGACCTGAGCTGAAGGCAGAGGCTTTAACCCACTGAGCCACTCAGGCACCCCACAATGCTTTAAAAAAAAACTTTTTATTTATGAATAATATTAGATTTACAGACAACTTACAAAGATAGTACAGAGTTCCCTTACATACTTCACTCAGCTTCCTCTAACGTTAATATCTTATATAACTGTGGTGGATTTCTCAAAGTCAAGAGATGAACATCAATACATTACTGTTAACTAAACTGCAGACTTTATTTAGATTTCCCTGCTTTTTCCACTAATGTCTTTTCTGTTCCAGAATCCTGTTCAAGAGATCACATTGTGGGGGTGCCTGGGTGGATCAGTGGGTTAAAGCCTCTGCCATGATCGGCTCAGGTCATGATCCGGGGGTACTGGGATGGAGCCCCGCGTCCGGCTCTCTGTTCCGCAGGGAGCCTGCTTCCTCCCCCCTCTCTCTCTGCCTGCCTCTCTGCCTACTTGTGATTTCTCTTTCTCTGTCAGATAAATAAAATATTTATTTTTATTTTTTTTAATTTATTTTTTAAAAAAGATTTTATTTATTTATTTGACAGACAGAGATCACAAGTAGGCAGAGAAGCAGGCAGAGGGAGAGGAGGAAGCAGGCTCCCTGCTGAGCAGAGAGCCTGATGCTGGGCTCGATCCCAGGACCCTGGGATCATGACCCGAGCCGAAGGCAGAGGCTTTAACCCACTGAGCCACCCAGGCGCCCCAGATAAATAAAATACTTAAAAAAAAAGAAAAAAGAGAGAGAGAGAGAGATCACGTTGTGTTTAGTCATCATGTTTCCTTAGTCTCCTTTTTTTTTTTTAATTTTTCATACTTAATGAATATTTATTTATTTTTTTCCAATTTATTTATTTTCAGAAAAACAGTATTCATTATTTTTTCACCACACCCAGTGCTCCATGCAAGCTGTGCCCTCTATAATACCCACCACCTGGTACCCCAACCTCCCACCCCCCCACCACTTCAAACCCCTCAGATTGTTTTTCAGAGTCCATAGTCTCTCATGGTTCATTCCTTAGTCTCCTTTGATCAACAATAGTTTCCTACTCTTTCTTTGTTTTTCATAATCTTTTTTTTTTAGGTTTTTATTGTAATTCCAGTTAGTTAACATACAGTGTAATCTTAGTCTCAGGTGTACAGTACGGTGATTCAACAATTCTGTACATCACCCAGTGCTCATTATGACAAGTGCGCTCCTTAATCTCCCCATCACCTATTTTACCCATCCCCTACCCACCTCCCCTCTGGTGACCATCAGTTTGTTCTCTAGAATAAAGAGTCTGTTTTTTGGTTTGTATGTGTCTCTCTTTTTTCCCCTTTGCTTGTTTTTTTGTTTGTTTGTCTCTAAATTCCACATTTGAGTGAAATCATATGGTATTTCTCTTTATCTGATGGACTTATTTCACATAGCATTATACTCTCCAGCTCTGTCCCCATTGTTGCAAATGGGAAGATTTCATTGGTTTTTTTATGGCTGGGTAATATTCCAGCCATATATATTGATATATACCACATCTTCTTTATCCCTTCATCAGATGATGTGCACTGCTTCCATAATTTGAGTATTATAAATAATGCTGCTATGCATATGGGGGTGCATGTATCCTTTTGAATAGGTGTCTTTGTTTTCTTTGGGTTAATACCCAGTAATGAGATTGCTGGATCCTAAGGTAGTTCTGTTTTTAACTTTTTGAGGAACCTCTATCCTGTTTTCCTGAGTGGTTGCACCAGTTTGCGTTCCTAACTGAAAGAGGGTTCTCCTTTCTCCACATCCTTGCCAACACGCGTTGTGTCTTGTGTTGTTGACTTTAGTCATTTTGACAGGTGTGAAGTGGTATCTCATAGTTTTGATTTGCATTTCCCTGTTGGTAAAAACACGGAACCCTTTGTGAATTTGCGTGTCCTCCTTGTGGAGCAGCCACGCTAATCTTCTCTGTATCGTTCCAATTTTAGTATGTGTGCTGCTGAAGCAGGCAATATTTTTCATAATCTTGACAATTTTGAAGTGTACTGATCAGGTATTTTGTAGAGTGCCCCTTAATTTGCATCTTTCTGATGTTTTCTCATTAGCAGACTAAGGCAATCACAAAGCCTCTTATGACCTTGTCTTAGAAGTCACATGCTGTTACTTTTACCATATTCTGTTATTTAGGAAGTAGACACTAAGTCAAGCCAAAACTCAAGGGGGTGGGGAGAACTGAGTTCTACCTACTGAAGGGAGGATTATCAGATTTTGTGGGCATATTTTAAAATCACCGGGGGAGTCAAGGAAGGCCTCCCTGATATAGTGACACTTGAACAAAACTTGAAATAAGCAAGGGAACAAGCTATGGAGACGTCAAGATAAAGCTTTGTAGGCACAGGGACACCCAGGAAGGGCCTGAAGCAGGAGTATACACAGCAATGTTTGAGAAGTATGTCAGGAAGCCAGAGTGGCTTACCAGAGACAGCAAGGTGGAGAATGGTAGGGCATGAGGTCATTAAATTTTCGGGCTGGGGGTTAGGGAGATAATGTAGGGCATTGTAGAACGTAGTAAGGGTTTGGATTTTATGCTGAGTGAAATGGGGAGCCATTGAAGAATTCTGAGCAGAACAGACATGATTTTAAAAGGATCATTCTGGCTGCTGTGTGCATACCCTATAGATCAGAAGGGCAGAAGTTGGGTATCAGATGAGGAAGAACTCAGTGTTCTCCCAGAAAGAGGCTCTTTTCCCTAATCCAGGTGAGAGATAATGCTTGGCATGCAGTAGGTGCTAAACATATCAAAGTCTGAAGGAATAGCAGTACCTTGAGGAAGAAAATGAGTGCCTTCCAATGTCTGGAAGAACATGAAGGTCTATACAATGCCCTTCTTTTATGTCCAGCATGTGGCCTGGCTGTAGGGATACAAAGAAAGAACTGAGTTCTTGACCTTGAGGAGCTCAGTCTGGTGGTTTGGACATTGTTGCAAGAAATAATCCCAACTTGACTGGCCAAGTGCTGTAACTGATTTGGTAAGGGAAGCTCTGGTGGGCCTCGGAGGAAAGCCTGATTTGGAGAAAGTACCAAAGGCCTCATTTGACACCCAACTTCCATACTTGCCAGCTGTAATCTACTCATACAGAAGCCAGATGCCAAACTCAAAGTTATCTGACTCTTGAGGCCCACAATCCCAGCCACTCTGATACTCTACCAACCCTGTGGAGACATGGTCTTTGTACACTTATCCCATGGTCTTGCCATTTATACCTTCAGTAGAGGGACTGCTATTTAATGGATTGAAGGGTTTTCAATACCCTAAAGACAGAAGGAAAGTGAGGCTTATTATCCTCTGATTTGTATTTACTGCAATTGCATTAAATAGCGTATACCATGGGAGAAGAAATAGCTCTCTGTTGGGTAGTGGATGCCGATGGTCTCAAGGCTTTGGCAAGACTCTGTGGATCAGGATGGGGGAAGGTCAGTGCTGTGGTTCTGAGACCCCTCCCTCATAGGCTCACCAGCACTGGTCCAAAAAACCCTGTAAAAAACTCTGTCCATTTTGTAGGTGGAGAGAAATGCCCTCTGCAGGGAGGCGGCTTTGGTACAAGACTGGGCTTCCAACAGGGGAAGTTGGCCTCTGAAATCACCAGTTGCAAGTTAGTCGGATGAGCTCTCTCTCAAGAGAGGCATGGGAAAGAGAAGCAAGCAGGGAAGCAAAGAGAGCAAGAATGAGAGTGAGACAGAACTCGAAGATATGATTAGCATATGCACATTGAGAGGACAGGAAGGGACACAAGATCTGAGGTTAAAAAAAAAAAAAAAGAAAAGAGCTGATAAGGATGGAGGAGATAATGGGTTCCTTCCATCAGCTGATAATAGTTCCCTCTGTGTCTGTGGAGAGAGAGAGAGAGAGAGAGAGAAAGAGCACCTCCAGAACCTGCCTTCCATCCATCCTCCCCTCACATCACCCTGGGTGGGAGGCAGGGTGGGGCTCACTCCCCAGTAGCTTCTCATCCCTTCGTCCCTTCAACAAGTATTCTTTTTTTAAAAAAAGATTTTATTTATTTATTTGACAGGCAGAAATCACAAGTAGGCAGAGAGGCAGGCACAGAGAGAGGGGGAGGCAGGCCTTCCGCCGAGCAGAGAGCCTGGGCTCTATCCCAGGGCCTGGGACCACGACCTGAACTGAAGGCAGAGGCTTTTACCCACTGAGCCACCCAGGCGCCCCTCAACAAGTATTCTTATTAAGAACCTACTTCAGGTCGGAAACTGCTCCAAGTGCCGGGGATATAGCTGTGAACAAGGCAGTGAGCACATAAATGAGTTAAGAAGCCCGTTGTAGATAGTGGCTAAATAAAACGGGTATAACAGGATGGGGTGTTGTCATTTGTACAATGGTGATATAACAGGACTGTCCTCACTGGGTTGCTGTGATTAGCAGAACTAATCCAGGGAAATGCTTAGCACAGTGCTTGGCACAGAGTTTCGTTGCTATTATCCTTCCTTCCTTTCATCCTTTCATCCTTCCAACCTTCCATCGTTCTAACGCTTTGCCTAAAGCTCTACCTTTCTCCCTGTGTCTTTCTCTCTCATTCATCCCCTCTTTCCAGCTCTCTCATCTTCCTCCCTCCCTTTCTCCTTTCTCTCCTTTCCACCCTCCCTTCATATGGCAATAGCCTTGCTCTTTCCTCCCTAAATTGAAGGGCAGGGGTGTAGTAAAACAAATTGCTGTCAACAAAGTACATTTCCACTGTATTCATCCCCATGCAGAGAAGATTTATCAGGGTCTCTCACCCTGCACTGTTATGTAAATATGGTAATCCAGTGGAAATATGATATCTGAGGAGTCTGAGGGTAAAGACACCATAAAAACTATCAATTACCCACAGGAGCTTGGGTTTGGTTAACTCACTCACTGCCTTGCATGTCTTCTGCCTTTCCCCTATAGGGGAAAACTTAACAGGTGGTGACAGCTTATAAAAGATGCTTTCTTCCTCCTTGGGTCCTAGGAGGTCATCTGGAGGATCAAACATTTGTAAAGCGCCTGAGAAATTTTAAAGTGCTACATAATTCAAGGGTATTATTATTTCTATTGTCATGTGGGCCATCTCTGTGCCTCTTACGTGTGACAGATGTCTGCTTTGTCTGCAAGGTAGGGCTGACCCCAAGCTTGGGTTTGCTGTAATCTCCTTTTGCTGCCTGAACCTATAAGCAATGCTCGCTCTTTCTTTCTTTTTATTAACTATTTTTTAATTTTTAAAAATTTTTAATTTTTTATTAACATATAATGCATTATTAGCCCCAGGGGTACAGGTCTATGAATCACCAGGTTTGCACACTTCACAGCACTCACCATACATAGCACATACCCTCCCCAATGTCCATAACCACCCTCTCCCCAGCCCCCTCTGTCCAGCAACCCTCAGTTTGTTTTGTGAGATTAAGAGTCTCTTATGGTTTGTCTCTCTCCTGATCCCATCCTGTTTCATTTTTTTTCCCTCCTAACCCCCAAACCCCCACATAGCCTCTCACATTCTTCATATCAGGGAGATTATATGATAATTCTCTTTCTCTGATTGAGTTATTTCACTCAGCATAATAGCATCTAGTTCCATCCACGTCGTTCCAAAAGGCAAGATTTCATTTCTTTTGATGGCTGCATAGTATTCCATTGTGTATATATACCACATTTTCTTTATCCATTCTTCTGTTGGTGGACATCTGGGCCCTTTCCATAGTTTAGCTATTGTGGACATTGCTGCTAGAAACATTTGGGTGCATGTGCCCCTTTGGATCACTACATTTGTATCTTTAGTGTAAATATCCAGTAGTGCGATTGCTGGGTCATAAGGTAGCTCTATTTTCAACTTTGTGAGGAACCTCCATGCTGTTTTCCAGAGTGGCTGCACCAGCTTGCATTCCCACCAACAGTATAGGAGGGTTCCCCTTTCTCCGCATCCTCACCAGCATCTGTCATTTCCTGAGTTGTTAATTTTAGCCATTCTGACTGGTGTGAGGTGATATCTCATTGTGGTTTTGATTTGTGTCTCCCTGATGCTGAGTGTTGTGGAGCACTTTTTCATGTGTCTGTTGGCCATCTGGATGTCTTCTTTGCAGAACTGTCTGTTCATGTCCTCTGCCCATTTCTCGATTGGATTATTTGTTCTTTGGGTATTGAGTTTGATAAGTTCTTTATAGATTTTGGATACTAGCCCTTTATCTGATATGTCATTTGCAAATATTTTCTCCCATTCTGTCAGTTGTCTTTTGGTTTTGTTGACTGTTTCCTTTGCTGTGCAAAAGCTTTTTTTTTTTTTTTTAAGATTTTATTTATTTATTTATTTGACAGAGATCACAAGTAGGCAGAGAGGCAGGCAGAGAGAGAGGAGGAAGCAGGCTCCCTGCTGAGCAGAGAGCCTGATGTGGGGCTCGATCTCAGGACCCTGGGATCATGACCTGAGCCAAAGGCAGAGGCCTTAACCCACTGAGCCCCATAGGCGCCCCTGTGCAAAAGCTTTTGATCTTGATGAAGCAAATTGCCCTTGCTTCCCTTGCCTTTGGTAATGTTTCTAGGAAGAAGTTGCTGCTGCTGAGGTCAAAGAGGTTACTGCCTATGTTCTCCTCAAAGATTTTTTTTTTAAAGATTTTTTTTAAAAGTTTATTTGACAGACAGAGATCACAAGGAGGCAGAGAGGCAGGTAGAGAGAGAGGGAGAAGCAGGCTTCCGCTGAGCAGAGAGCCTAATGCGGGGCTCGATCCCAGGACCCTGAGATCATGACCCGAGCCGAAGGCAGAGGCTTTAACCCACTGAGCCACCCAGGCGCCCCTCTCCTCAATGATTTTGATGGGTTCCTTTTTTACATTGAGGTCCTTCATCCATTTGGAGTCTATTTTTGTGTGTGGTGTAAGGAAATGGTCCTTTTCTGCATGTGGCTGTCCAGTTTTCCCAACACCATTTGTTGAAGAGACTGTCTTTTTTCCACTGGACACTTTTTCCTGCTTTGTCGAAGTTTAGTTGACCATAGAGTTGAGGGTCTATTTCTGGGCTCTCTATTCTGTTCCATTGATCTATGTGTCTGTTTTTGTGCCGGTACCATACTGTCTTGATGATGACAGCTTTGTAATAAAGCTTGTTGTCTGGAATTGTGATGCCACCAACTTTGGCTTTCTTTTTCAACTTTCCTCTGGCTATTCAAGGTCTTTTCTGGTTCCATATAAATTTTAGGATTATTTGTTCCATTTCTTTGAAAAAAAATTGTTTGTATTTTGATAGGGATTGCAAGTAATGCTCCTTCTTTTCTCTCTTTCTATGTACCTCCTGGGCACCCCAGAATCACATTGATGTTTGCCCTGAGTTTAATAGGAAGTTAAGCTCTCAAAAGGAATGAAAATCCTATGAATAGCCCACCACATTCCCACCACAGGAGTAAAGAGTGTGGCAGGTCCATAAGAGCCATGGGCAACTAGGAGGGAAGCTAGGGTCAAAGCCCTCAGCCCCCAAGACCTTAGGACATCTGTACTGAGAGCCTCAGGGATGCCCATGCTACCCTAGATGGTGCAGGGACTATGCTCAGAGAGGCCTACACTGTCCTCTGTCCCCAAAGAGGCAGGCAGAAGAGCCTGGTGGTTCAAATCTCAATATCTGAGTCCTGGGTTTGATCCCCATTCTACTACTTCCCAAATGATTTCTCTCTTACTTTTCTCAATTGCCAAATGGCAGTGATAATAGAGTCTTTTCATCTAGTTGTCATGAGGAATAAATGAAACAAAGCTTGTGAAGCGCTTAGCATGTAGTAAAATAATTTTGTTGTTGTTTTAAGTGTTGCTTAGAATGCTTTCTACATCATAGGCCCTGTTCCTCAAAGGCCTGGCCATAGGGATACAGACCTTGCCTGAGTACTTCCCCCAGGAAAGGGTCCCTAGGTTTAGGTTGTACCCGCTTCTCTTTGAAACCCAGCAGCCCCATGGGGGCTGGAGTTGGGGGACCAGAATAGGCAATAGGAAGGCATGAGGAGTTTTGGGGGAGGTGGGTGTTTCTTAAGCAGAAATGTCAAGAGTCAGAGCTGGAAATGGGGGAGGTGGCGGGGGTGGGGGGAGGAGGGAAAAAGATAGGATGTCTCTAAGCTGCCAAAATCCGGATGGGGATGCAACTCTGGGGTTCTGGCACTTCCTGCCACCCCCAGTCTTGGGAATGAGTCACTAGAGGGAGGAGTGATGGAGGTGTCACGCTCTGCCCACAGATCATCGGGCTGTTCTCCAAAAGAGGGCTGATGGGAGGGAAAAGGAGAAAATCTCGAGACTTAAGGGTGGAGAGGAGCTAGGAATAAGGGGACAGAGGAGGAGCTCTTAAGGTTCAGCTTACCTATTGGAAGGCCAGGGAGGCAGGCCCTAACCTCCACCTCATGGCCCATCCTGGCCATAAATAATAAATCCACAACTGCTCTTTTGACTTCTGCCTCTGCCTGAGCTGGGCTGGCTCTCTCCAGTTTCCCCACAGTTGGGTGCTTCACATCTTTTTGCTAACCTACAGTGGAGAAGGGGACAAGGATCCATTTGTCCCTTTTCCATCTGGCCAACTCTTAAAGTCTCCTCCCCCTTGAAGGCCTTTGTCTCTGACCCTGCTATAACTGTGTCATAGCACCTGGCTCATTTCATTGTGATTATTTTTCTTTAGGAATGCTGATCCCTTAGCCTTACAGCTCCTCAAATTCAGGGACTTCTTTATGTCCCTAGAGCCAAAGGTTAGACATAAATGTAGGGATGTGGCCTTGGCCCACAAACACTATTTTTTTCTCCTTCTCTCACTCTCTAGTTATTGCTATTCCCAACTCTTCGTATTATCCATTTACTGAGTACTTACTATGCGGCAGATATTTTTACATGTTAATTTATTTAATCCTCACAACGATCTGCCCTAGATGAGAAAACTTTTACAGATGAGAAAACTGAGCTTGGTGAAATTTAGTAACTTGTCCAAGGTCACAGTGTCTTAGGTGCTAGAACTGAAATTTGCCAGCAAAGCTCTCCGAATTTTTTGTTTTGCGAGTCTTTTATTATTATTTTTTAAATACAAAAATGAGGGGGCTCCTGAATGACTCAGCCAGTTAAACGTCTGACTTCAGATCAAGTCATGATCCCAGGGTCCTGGAATAGAGTTCCACATGGAGCTCCTTGCTCAGCAGATTGTCTGCTTCTCTCTCTGCTTGCTGCTCCTCCCCCTGCTTATGCTCTCTCTCACTCACTCTCTGACAAATAAATGAATGAAATATTTTTAAAAAAAGGAAGGAAAGAAAAGAAAATACAAAAAGAGACCTCTTAGCTGTAATTATTTCATATAGAATTTTCAATTTTTCTGGGTATCTTTTTAAATTTAAATTTTACATAAGTATATTATTAGTTTGAGAGGTAGAGTTTAGTGATTCATCAGTTGCATATAAAACTCAGTGCTTATTACATCATGTGCCCTTCTTAATGCCCATCACTCAGTTACCCCATCCCTCCACCCATCTCCCCTCCAGCAACCCTCAGTTGGTTTCCTATAGTTAAGAGTCTCTTATAGTTTGTTTCCCTCTCTGATTTCATCAGATTTTAGTTAATTTTTGAGTTTCCTGTTGCTTTTCTTCATGTGTGTGTGTGTGTGTGTGTATACATCTTTATTGAGATGTAATTTATATTCCATACAATTCACCCATTCAAGGTGCATAATTCACTGGTTTTTGGTATATTTACAGAGTCATGCAACCATTAGCACAATTAATCCATGAACATTTTCATCACTGGAAGAAGAAAACCCATACCATTTGGAGTTACTATCCATGTCCTTTTGACATCCTCAGCCCTAGGCAACTGTAAGTCTATTTTCTGTCTCTTTAGATTTGCTTACTTTGGGGATTCCCTATAAATGGAAGCATATAATATGTGGCCTTTGTGACTGACTTCTTTCACTTAGCATAATGTTAAATTTTATCCATGTTGAAGCATTTATCAGTACTTCATTTTTTCATTGCCAAATAATATTCCATTAACATCAATGAAATAGAATAATAGTATTCCATTGTGTGGATATTGTATGGAAATACCCTGCAGGACCATGTTGTATTACCCATTTATCGATTGGCAAAAATTTGGATTGCTTCCCCTTTTTAGCTGTTATGAATAATGTTGCTATGAACATTCATGTACACATTTTTGTATGAACACCTGTTTTCTGTTCCCTTGGGTATATATCTAGGAGTGGAATTGCTGGACCATATGGTAACTCTATGTTCAACCTTTTGAGGAAATGCCAGACTGTTTTCCAAAGCAGCTGTAGCGTATTATAATCCCACCAGAGGTGCATCAGAGTTCTAATTTCTCCACATCCGTCCAACATTGTTGTTATCTTTTTTATTATAGCCATTCTAGTGGCGTGAAGTAGTATTTCACTGTGGTTTTGTTTTTCATTTCTCTGATGACTAAGGATGTTGAACATCTTTTTATGTGCTTGTTGCCTATCTTCTTTGCCCATTTGAAAATTGGGTTATTTTTGTTTTTGTTACTGAATTATAGATTTCTTTTTTTTATTAATTATTTTCATTAACATATAATGTATTATTTGCCCCAGGGGTACAGGTCTGTGAATCATCAGGCTTATACATTTCACAGCACTCACCATAGCACATACCCTCCCCGATGTCCATAACTCAGTCACCCTCTCCCTACCCCCCTCCCCCCAGCAACCCTCAGTTTGTTTTGTACGATTAAGAGTCTCTTATGTAAAATTAAGAGTCTCTTGGGGCGCCTGGGTGGCTCAGTGGGTTAAAGCCTCTGCCTTCGGCTCAGGTCATGGTCCCAGGGTCCCAGGATCAAGCCCCGCATCGGGCTCTCTGCTTGGCAGAGAGCCTGCTTCCTCCTCTCTCTCTGCCTGCCTCTCTGCCTACTTGTGATCTTTGTCTGTCAAATAAATAAATAAAAAATCTTTAAAAAAATAAAGAGACTCTTAAGAGTCTCTTTATTTTTTTAAACGATTTTATTTAGGGACGCCTGGGTGGCTCAGTTGGTTAAGCAGCTGCCTTCGGCTCAGGTCATGATCCCAGCGTCCTGGGATCGAGTCCCACATTGGGCTCCTTGCTCGGCAGGGAGCCTGCTTCTCCCTCTGCCTCTGCCTCTGCCTGCCATTCTGTCTTCCTGTGCTCCCTCTCTCCCTCTCTCTCTCTGATAAATAAATAAAATCTTAAAAAAAAGATTTTATTTAATGTATTTATTTCAGAGAGAGAGAGAGCAGGAGCATGGGGGAAGAGCAGAGGGAGAGGGAGAAGCAGATTCCCCACTGAGCAGGGTGCCCGATGTGGGGCTCTATGCCAGGATCTGGAGATCATGACCTGAGCTCAAGGCAGACACTTAACCAACTGAGCCACCCAGGCACCCCATGGAATTCTTTATATATTCTAGATTCAAGCTCCTTACCAGATTTATAATTTTCAGATATATAGTCTCTCCCATTCTGTGTTTTTCCTTCCACTTTCTTTTTTTTTTTTTAAAGATTTTATTTATTTATTTGACAGAGAGAGATCACAAGTAGATGGAGAGGCAGGCAGAGAGAGAGAGAGAGGGAAGCAGGCTCCCTGCCGAGCAGAGAGCCCGATGTGGGACTCGATCCCAGGACCCTGAGATCACGACCTGAGCCGAAGGCAGCGGCTTAACCCACTGAGCCACCCAGGCGCCCCTTTCCTTCCACTTTCTTGAAGGAATCCCTTGAAGCACAAAGTCCAGCTTAGCTTTTTTCCCCCCATCACTTGTGCTTTTATTGTCATACCTAAGATGGCTTTCCATAACCCAAAGTCAGAAAGATTTACTCCTAATTTCTTTTGGGAGTTTTATAGTTTTAGCTGTGTAAGTCTATGATCCATTTTATGTATGGTATAAGGAAAAGAATCCAAGTTCATTCTTTTCCATGTGGATATGTAGTTGTCCCAGCATCATTTGTTGAAAAGATTATCCTTTCATTATTTATTTCACCTTTGTTGAAAAGATTTCACCTTTCACCTATCAAATTGTCTTGATATAAAATCAGCTGACTATAAATGTGAGGGTTTACTCTGAAGTCTCCAGTCTATGCCATTGGTCTACATGTCTTTCCTTATGCCAGGACCACACTATCTTGATTATTATACATTTGGGTAAATTTTCAGTTCAGATAGTGTGGGTCTTCCCAAATTTGTTCTCTTTTTTTTTTTCGGGATTGCTGTGGGTATTCTGGGTCCCTTGCATTTTTATGTGATTTTTAGGATTAGCTTGTAAATTTATACAAGAAAGACAGCTGTTTTCCAAACATTGGAATTCACAACATACAGACTGTGTTGAATCTGTAGATCAATTTGGAGAGAAAGCCCTCGCTCCTAGTAGGAATACCACACTATCATTTACAATGCAAGAGGAGAGAGGAAAATCATTACAAGAGGAGAAAGAGAAAGAAAGAGGGAGGGAGAGCAGAAAAGGAGAGAGGGAGATGGAGGCAGAGAGAGAGAAGAGAGGAAGAAAGGAAGAGAATTAAGGAAGATGAGTGGTCAACCATATGGAACAAGCAAAACTAATCTACATGTGAGGAGACCCCAGGTCAATCAAAAGGCAGAATCTTGGGAACACTGAATTCTTCCTCACCAGACACATCTTCCATTAACCCGATTTCAGTTCGTATGTTGGTAATAGTACAGATTCTTCCTTCCCCAAATCATTATTTTTTTCCCTAAGGTCTCTTCCAAATAACTGGAAGTTATGGGGATGGCTGATATGCCTTCATTTGTGGGATTTAACGGAAGTTTCGGCTGAAAAACCCCAAGTTTCAATAATGGAAAGAAATGAATCTCATCCTCCCTCCCTTTTCTGCAGTTAGAAGTGCTGCAGCCCATTCTTGGTGAGTAGTAGGGAAATTAGCCTGCCCTGGGACCTCAGTTCTGGGGACACTGATGTATGAAAGGTGTGCCTGGGTCTCCGTGGGTGCTTTGGGGCATGCATGACTGGAAATGGGTTGTAACTCTCTTATAACCTCATCATTGGTGAACTTAGCTGGACCCAAAGTGTCTTGCTACAATCTGTACCTCCTGCATCTCAAACAGACCATCCTTCTTACTAAGAGCTGGTAAGGGAATGAGGATATGGGAGGTGGGGATACAGACTGGAGAAGTGAGCTTAATTCCCTCCTAGTGGATGGAGAAGGGATGATTGAAATTGCTCATTTAGCAAAGATTTAGCCTGCTGTAGAAAATCCTATTAAATCACAATTCTTATCTCAGTCCCTGGCTCCTGGGAAGAGCAGCTCTGGGCTTTGTGAAGACCAGGGCACAGTCTTTTCTGAATCCAGCCGAACAATCATCACCACTAAGAAGCTAAAATCCAGAGGCAGGGAAACGTCACCAGGTTTCCCTGTCTCTTCTCACCCCTTCACCCTACTTCCTTGTATCATCCGTCAATTATCTGGTTAGTTGAGCCTTTTCTCTGCCCTTTGTAATATAAATAGCAAGCATTTTATGGGTCCCCATTAAGCAATGTGATCAGCATCAATTACCTAATGAGACTCTGGAAAGTCATGATTTAAAATCCTGTCCTCAATTGTGACTTGGCTTTGTCTGCAGCCAACATGATAATTGCAGTGACATCCAAACTAATGGCACTCCAGATGTGGGGCCTCTGCTCTCAGCCTGGGTTTGGCCCTGGGGAAAATTCACCCTGTGCCAAAGGTTCTGATCTCTTTACTTTATTTGGAAAGGGAGAGTTTATTTGTCCTACCAGGGCTCAGGGAGTGATGGCACAGATCAGGGAACAGCTCTGCCCTATGGTTTCATAGCCTCTGGGCACAGAAGACTAGAGGAAAGTGCAAGGACACAACTCCCAAGGATGGGCAGTTTTGTCTGTTTTGTTCTCTGCTGTTTCCATAGAGCCTAGACTACCTGGCACATAGTAGGGCCTCTATAAATACTTGATGAATGAAGAAATGAAATCCTGGGATGGTCCTTCAGCCAGCTAGCCCTTCTCTTTGCAAGCTTAGGTGTACTTCCCTGGAAGACACGTAGAGATTTTTGTGTTTAGTGATAATCTTTCCAGCATGAAGATTTAGTAATTGGTCCATTTGGGCTAGTGTCAGTAGATACAAGTATTCGATGTTGGCAACCTTAAGTTTTCATCTTTCTTTGGAAGCATTCTTATCCCCCATTCCCAGACAGCCTGGTTTAGGATTATATTCCAGCTGGTCTCCACCTCCCCACACCCAGAGCAACGCAAGTGGTTCTTTTCTTCCTCACTTTTTTTAAAATGTACTCTCAACACCCAACTTGGGGCTTGAACTTACAACCCTGAGATCAAGAATTACATGCTCTACCTACAAGCTAGTCAGGTGCCCCTTCTTCCTCACTTTTCTTAGCTCCTCCCTTGGTTAAGAAGCCATTTGCCAAATTCATTTGTCAGTTTTCAGTAGTCATTTATTCTGTGTCTCAGCAGCATTTGACCTACTTGGTCCCACCCTTCCATTTGAAACACTTTCTCCACTTGGCTTCCATGGCACTAACACTTTCAAGTGTCAGTTTTTATTTTAGGATACTTTTAGATTTATGGAAAAGCTGCAAAGCCACTACCGAATTGCCCTATGCCACACACCCAGTCCCCCTCCTGCCCCCGTCTCTCCCCCCCCAGCATCTTACTTTAGTATGGTGCATTTGTCATGCCTGTTGAGCCAAATTCTAATATATTATTATTAATGAAATACCATATTTGATTCAGATTTTCACCTAATGTTCTTTTTTTGTTCAGAATGCCACATTTTATTTAGTTGTCATGTCTCCTTAGGCTCCTCTTAACTCTGACACAATTTCTCGGACTTTCCTTATTGTTGTTGTTGTTGTTTTTTATTTTGTTTATCCACTTGATACAGAGAGAGAGAGAGAGAGATCACAAGGAGGCAGAGAGGCAGGCAGAGAGAGAGAGGAGGAAGCAGGCTCCCTGCTGAGCAGAGAGCCTGATGTGGGTCTTGATCCCAGGATCCTAAGATCATGGGCTGAGCCGAAGGCAGAGGCTTAACTCACTGAGCCAGGTGCCCAACTTTCCTTGAACTTGACACTTTGGAAGATTACTGGCCAGGTATTTTGTAGAATGTCTCTCAACTGGGATTTGTCTGGGTTTTTCCTATGATTAGATTTCCTCTTCCCTTTTCTATGGGAGGAAGACTATAGAAGTGCCATTCTCACTCTATCCTATCAATTGACATGCCTTATCACTATTGATGTTAACCCTGATCACCCGGTTGAGTTTAAGTTTGCCAGGTTTCTCCACGATAAAGTTACTCTTCCACCATCCCTTCCCTACTTTTATATTGTATTCTTTGTAATGAAGTCACTACGTACAGCCCACATTTAAGAAATCCTTGGAGATGGAGTATTTACATAAATTTACATAATTTATTTGGAATCCTATGAAGGGGACTTGTCTCTTTCTCCACTTATTTGTTTACTTAGTCAATTAATTTATATCACTATGGGCTCATAATTACTTATTTTGCACTTCGGGTTACAATCCAGTAAACTTTATTTTGTTGATCAAATATTTCCACTTATGGTTTTTTTTTTTTTCCACTTATGGTTATTGGGAGCTCTTCCACTTAGCTATGTCCCTTTAATAGACTTCCATTACTGGGTTGTTGTTGGAGACCTTACTTTCTTTATGAGACTGGAAGATGCTCCAGGCATCTTCTTGCCCCAGCTCTAGAATCAGCCATTTCTCGAAGGAGCTCTGTTTTTTTTTTTTCCACAACAAAAGAGTTTCACTCCCTGAAATTACATTATTTCCTTGCATTCTATCGGTATCTCCCACTAGAACATTAGGTCCTTAACAGGACCTTTTTGCTTATTCACTGCTGAATCGTGATTACCTAGAATAGTATCTGGCACACAGGAGGATATCAATAAAAATGTAGTGAATGAATGACTAAATGAATAAGGCCAAGTATTATGCCTTTTATATACATATATTCTTTTTTTTTAATTCAAGTATAATTAACATATAGTGTTATATTAGTTTCAGGTGTACAATGTAATGATTCAATAGTTCTATACACTGTTCTGTGTCCATCATGACTAGTGTACTCTTAATCCCATTCATCTATTTCACCAATCCCCACACCCTCTTCCCCTTTGACAACCGTCAGTATGTTCTTTGTGTTTAAGAGTCTTATTTTTTTGTTTGTCTCTTTGTGTTCTTTGTTCATGTGTTTTGTTTCTTAAATTCCACATATGAGTAAAATCTTATGGTGTTTGTCTGTCTCTGACTTATTTCACTTAGCATTATACCCTCTAAATCCATCCATGTGGGGCGCCTGGTTGGCTCAGGTCATGATCTCATCGATCCTGGGATGGAGCCCTGTATTGGGCTCTCTGCTCAGCAGGGAGCCTGCTTCCTCCTCTCTCTGCCTGCCTCTCTGCCTACTTGTGATCTCTGTCTGTCAAATAAATAAATAAAATCTTTAAAAATAAATAAATAAATCCATCCATGTTGTTGCAAATAGCAAGACCTCACTCTTTTTTTAATGTTTGAGTAATATTCTACTGTGTGTATATATCTATATTTATATCTACATCTATATCTATCTATCTATCTATCTACCTATCTCACATCTTCTTTATCCGCTCATCTGTAGATAAACACTTGGGTTGCTTCCATATGTTGGTTATTGTAAATAATACTACAGTAAACAGAGGGGTGCATATATCTTTCCAAATTGGTGTTTTCATTTTCTTTGGGTAAATACCCAGTAGTGGAATTCCTGGATCATATATTTACAGGCATTCCTCAAGATGCTTTGACACTTACGAGAATTTGATCAAGGCTAGATATAGAGATGGGTGGACATATGGATATATGAATCAAAAAATGGATGAATGAATAACCAAAGGGATGGATAGATTATTAGATGTATGAATGAATTGAGAAAAGGATGGAAGATGGTATTACCACTTTGCACTCCAGTTGTTCATGAGAGAAAGTGAATGGTGAGGGGCCTCATTCTTGATTCCTTCCACACTTTCTTCTTCCACATTCAATCAACTGCTAAGTCAATTTTACATCTCAAATACTTCTTAAATCCATTTCCTGTTTTTCATTTCAACTGCTCATTGCCCTAGTGCACACTCTCTTCATCTCTTGCCTGGATGCTGTTACAGCCTCCTAACTCATCTCTGCCTTCAGCCTTGTCTCTGCCCTAGTGCACTCTCTCTTCATCTCTTGCCTGGATGCTGTTACAGCCTCCTAACTCATCTCTGCCTTCAGCCTTGTCTCTCCCCTCCCCCCACCACTCCGCCCCACCATCCACATTCCAGAGGGATCATTCTAAAATAGAACTATGCAGGGGCGCCTGGGTGGCTCAGTGGTTAAGCCGCTGCCTTCGGCTCAGGTCATGATCTCAGGGTCCTGGGATCGAGTCCCGCATCGGGCTCTCTGCTCAGCAGGGAGCCTGCTTCCCTCTCTCTCTCTGCCTGCCTCTCCATCTACTTGTGATTTCTCTCTGTCAAATAAATAAATAAAATCTTTAAAAAAATAAAATAAAATAAAATAAAATAGAACTATGCAGTGTTACTCCACTGCTTAAACCCTTAGGGTAAAGTCTAAACTCCTTAGCAAGATATAAAGCACCTTTGATGACCTGGATCTTGGCCATCTCTTTAGCCTCTCTTCTGCCATTCTCTACCTTGCACTGATTTGTATGCCTCAAAAATACCAAACTGCTTAGAGTTTCCACCAGGGATCATGCCGTTTTCCTGCTTTGTCCTTTGCTTATAGTGGCCTCCCTGCCTGGAATGCCCTTTCCTCACATCCATGGTTTAGAATTCTTACCTGTTTCAAGTTGAGAAACAGTTACAAAGCATGTAACTTTGCAGTTGTGATTATGCTTCATAATAGGCCAGGACTAGGGTTCCAAGTTTAAAGACAGTTGAGGGTGCCTGGGTGGCTCAGTGGGTTGAGGCCTCTGCCTTCGGCTCAGGTCATGATCCCAGGGTCCTGGGATTGAGCCCCACGTCGGGCTCTCTGCTCAGTGGGGAGTCTGCTTCCTCCTCTCTCTCTCTTTGCCTGCCTCTCTGCCTGCTTGTGATCTTTAAAAAAAATTTTTTTTAAAGAGAGTTGTACAGGTGACAATGAACACACCCTTCACTTTTGTGTCCTTGATAACTCACTTGACTCACCCTAGTCCTGGTCCTGGTCTTTTCTAGACTGGAAGTTTGCTGAGGGTGAGAATTTTTTCTCTTATTCCTATAATCCCTGGTTCAAGGACTGGTGTCTGGCAGGTGCTCAGTATCTGTGGGAGGGAGGGAGGAAGGATGAACTGGAGGTCCACGATCCAGGCCTTAAGTCCAGACTCTGCATCTTACTAGCTATAGAAAACTGAATAAGTTTCTCTCTGTTCCTCAGTTTCCTCATCTGTGGAAAAGTAATGATAATAATGAATATATCTATTAGAAGATTGTTTTTCCATTTTAAGGGAGATTATCCATTTGGCCAAAAATTTAGGATTTATCAACCATAGCCAATTTTCATTTCTAAATAGCTCCGTTTTGATTTATTTTTTTTTTTGTCCCATGAATTTAGAAGTGTTTCCAAATGCATGGGGGGCTTGTTATCTTTCTGTTGTTAAGTTCTATTTCGATTAGAGAAAGTAGTCTATTGATTTTTTTTTTTTTTTAATCTGATGAGATGAGCTCTCCGGTCTAGTGTGTGATCAGTGCTTTAGATGTTACATGCGTGCTTGAAAGAATAATCGTTGGCTGTCTCATGGGATTACTATGAAGACAAATATTAGATAAAACCTATACAGCACTTAAAACAGCACTTAGCACTTAGTAACATCTCAAGAAGCAGTGACTCTCATTGTTGTTTTGTTATTATTGTTGGTGGATGACGATCTTAGTCGGTCCTCTGTGTGTTACCAGGAGCTCTGGGAATTAGGGAAATTGAGCCCTTTCCTGCAAGTCAGTGCTCTATGGTTTAACATCTGTACTGGCTACAAGGTCAGTTAATCTTTGACACAGAGAATACCACTCATCTCATTATGGGGAATAGAGCTCAGAGTTTGAATCAGACTGACCTAGGCTGGGGCCCTAGTGTGGCCCTTCACTAGTCATGTGACACTTCCCTTCCTCCAAATTCTACTTTCCTTACTGGGGTTTGAACTTGGACTTGCAGGGTTTTTAAGAAGATTAAAGTGAAAGCCTTCAACATAGGACTGGACACAAAGTAGACCTCTGGTAATATTGCTTTCTTTTCCTTTCCTTCCACTGAGGAGCAGAGAGGAAGGAAGACAGAGCTGTAATATTGTAACCATCTCTCCTCTCCTCTGCTAGACTTCTCTCCTTCAAAAGCCTCCTTCTCATCCCTGCAAGGCTGCATTTCTTTGATGGTCCTCATCATGGAGCAGCTTGAAACTAGCCATGAGAGAGGGAGCAGAGGGGGGAAGAAAGGGGATGTTGACATATGCAAATCATTACCCAGCCTCCTGCCAGATTAGTGTGACACCTACTTGGACAGAATTTCCTTTTCATTTCCCATGTGGAAGAGCCCAATTAATTTTTCAGGCTGCCAGTCACCATATCCCATAGATGACAGCTTCTCAGACCTTCAGTGAGAGCAGTGTCATCCTCCCTGGAAGCCACTCAAAGTTGGGATTTGTCTCTACTCATTCTGGGGTCTTTAGGTGGACTGCATGTCTTTGGCACCTTTGCTTTGCCCTGGGGCTGATGCTGAGCTTCCCTCAACACTGACTTCAACCTCTCCTACTTTCCTTTAACCCTCAGTCCCAGTGTGAAAAATGGGTTGGTTGATTTTCTTATCTTTGAAGAAGAGGTATGAAACACATAGAGGCAGAGCTAAAGGTGACAGAGTTAGGGAAGCTCTGGAGAGGGATATTTCAAATGCAATTTCAAAGATATACTTTGACCTCATTCTTACTGTTCCTTTTAGTTCCATTGTCTCCTGTCATTTTGTCTCCCACCATAATTCCCACACAGGTCAGACAAATTTCATTTTCTCTGCTTCTGCCTCAAGGCTGCTAGAGAAAACCACAGAACCATGCTCACTGGCTCCAATGTCTGATTTCCAGGTGTGGTGAGGTGTTCAGTGCCCCTTGATAATTTCTTTTATCCCCAGTCCATGATTTTTTTTCATTCTCCTGTTATGGGCATTTGGGCTTATTACCAGTTTCAGTTATCATTAATAAAGTTGCTATGGATATTCTCATACACATCTTTTTGTGAACATATGTTTTTCTTTTTCTTGGGTAAATAACAAGGAGTGGAATTGTGGGGGCACTGGGTGGCTCAGTTGGTTAAGTGTCTGACTCTTGATTTCGGCTCAGGTCATGATATCACTGTTGTGGGATCAACCCCCTCATCAGCTTCTGCACTCAATATGGAGTCTGCATCAGTTTCTCTCTCCCACTTCCTCTCTGCCCCTCCCCCTGCTTTATTTATTTTTAAATAAAATCTTAAAAAAATAAAGGAGTGGAATTGTAGATTATTTATAAGAAAGTACCAACAATTTTCCAAAATGTTGTACCATTTGGTGCCCTTATTACAAAGAAATATCCCTGGGCTCCATGCTAGATTTACTGAATCAGAATATTCTAGGAATAAAGGCCAGAAAGCTGTATTTTTAATTAATTAATCAAGTAGCTGCACACTCAACATGGGGCTTGAACTTATGACCCTGAGATCCATCCTCTACTGACTGAGCCAGCCAGATGCCCCCAGGAAACTGTATTTTTAAAGAAATCTCCCCATGTAATTTTACATGCATTAATTTTAATGCAGCTAGTTCATTAATTGGCGTGTGGAAACCACTTGGAGAATACTTAAAAATCTTTGCTTTCAGGTTTTATACCCCCTTCTGAATAGATGCACGTCTGTTTTCCCTGTCCACCACATATCATGATTGCAAATAATGAAATAGTTGACTAACAGTGATTTAAGGAGTAAGGACATTTGTTTATCTCGCATAACAAGAAACAGAGGTTAGTAGCTTCACATTTGGTTAATTTGGCCATTCGACAGTGTCATCAAGGATGTAGGTTTTCTCATTTGCTATCCACAGGGTATTTATTCCATTATAGGGCTTGTCCACTTATGGTCCTAAATTGGCTGCTACAGCCCTCAACAGCATGAACTTGCATGATGACTTCCAAGGAGGGAAAGAAGGGGGTTGAAGAAGATACTGATTGAAATGAGTAGGAAAATGTTTTCCAGAAGCTTCCAGACTTCCAGGTTCATTGTCCAGAACCAGGTTACTTGTCTATCTTTAGGTTTAAAAGGGTGGGGGAAGAGGTTTTGAGACCGTATCTGGCATTTTTAAAAAAAGATATTATTTATTTATTTGAGAGAGAGAGACAGTGAGAGAGAGCATGAGAGGCGAGAAGGTCAGAGGGAGAAGCAGACTCCCCATGGAGCTGGGAGACCGATGCGGGACTCGATTCCGGGACTCCGGGACTGTGACCTGAGCCGAAGGCAGTTGCTCAACCAACTGAGCCACTCAGGTGCCCTAGTATCTGGCATTTTTGAGGCCCTGTAGCAGGGGGCAAGGAAAAAGGGTAGGAAAATAGCTTTTGGGGAAGTAACCAATGGTATCTTCCTCAAGACCTCTTTAAAACTCCTCTTAGAAGGTCACCTTATTACTAGATCCAATGACTTCTCTCCAGCTATCCTTGTACTTGAATTCTCTGTGATGTTTTATGTTGCCAGTTCTCTCTCAAAACTCTTTTCTTGTTTTTTGTTTTTTTTTTGCTATACATTCTCTCTACCTCTCTGATCACTTCTGCTTGGGCTTCCCTCCACTATCCTTCTCTACTTTATAGACTAGTGTTACCATGGGTTTTTAACCAGACCCTGTCTTAGCATCTCTGAGCATCTGAACCAAGCAGTTCATCCTAACATGTGACCAAGACCTAATGAGAGCTGTTTGTGGTCTACCCCTTGAGACTTTATATCTGGCCATGTGCTTCCTTTCCCCACTACAATCCTGATACTCTCTCTGCCATGACTCTTTGTCTTCTCTGCATTATAGCAGTATTGCTCTTGAAAAGATCCTTACCAGCTCTCTCTTAAGGATGGACTTAAAAAAATGTTGCTTATTGTTATGCCCCCAAAATGGGTCCATGATTAAAAGAGCAAGACTGATATAAAGCGAAGGTCAAGCAAAGCTTAATTTCATGCCAAGCATCAAGAATCAAACTGACTGGGCTGCCTGGGTGGCTCAGTGGGTTAAACCTCTGCCTTCAGCTCAGGTCACGATTTCAGGGTCCTGGGATCGAGTCCCGCATCAGGCTCTCTGCTAGGCAGGGAGCCTACTTCCTCCTTCCTGTCTCTCTCTCTCTCTCTACTTGCCTCTACTTGTGATCTCTCTCTGTCAAATAAATAAAATCTTAAAAAAAGAAAAAAGAAAATAAAAGAATCAAACTGACCTGCCAGGGCTGCACCTCTTACAAAGAGGGCGACCTTTCACTGTTTCACAGACTAGCTTTGAAGGGCAAAGGCCATGCAGTCGGGCCTGGCCACGCACTGGTGGCCAGTGAGATTGTAACACACAGAGAAAGGGGCACAGTGATGCTAGGTGACCAATCAAATTGCAGTTTACTCTATAATAGACATTTGACCTAGCCTATCGCACCTTGGTCAGAATTGGCATCCAAAAGGTGCCCAAAGGACAGGGCCCATACTCCTTGGTAACTAGGGAGTTACTGATCAGATATCTTCACCTGGCCTGACCCACCCTTCTATCTGGGCTTTGTTACCTGGAGCTGGTTTCGGGGACTTGTTTTTAAGTAAGTTCCCTGGGGGAAGAGGAGCTTGGATAGTTTAAGGGTTAAACAACGTTAGTGTTTTAACCCTGATGGAAGCCTCTAGCTAAGTAGGTCCTTACACTTATAACCTCTCAGAGGGATAGATGCTGGAACTGAAGGACACTTTGTTTTTCCACACTCCCTAGGATTTCAGAAAAGCAGCTGTATTGCTCTACAAAATAAAGAAGTGATGAGTTTGGAGTTCCAGAGATTAAAAGATCAAGAAGAGAGAGAGACTAGAGTCAGTTGAGAACTGGGTGGTAGAAGAGTTGAGAAGCACCTACTGCTTATGGCTACATGAGAGAATATGAATAGACACATCTACAGCTGAGTTTTTAAGTGAAACAATGTGTGTTATGACCCCTCTCTGTGATGTATAAATTTTTATTGAATACTTCTGAAGCCACCATATATGTCATATGACTTGATTTCAGACAGACAGCAGTGAGGGGCCATCGGTTTAGGAAGCTGGCAGTATGGACATGCCCAAATCTCACACCCAGGCTATGAAAGCCTCTCTTTGATCTCTGTCCTCAAGCAACTTCCAGCCCACCCTCCATGTAGCTGTGCCTATATTAAGACACAAACCCGGTCATTTCCCTGCTTTAATCTTTTACTGACTGCCCAGTTGTTTCTTCTGATACCTGGGGTTCTTCATGGAGCATCGTCAGGGGTCTTCAGTACCCATGAGAACATTTGTTATTTAGTTTCAGGATTAATTTTTTAAATAACTTTAAAAAAAGATTTTGTTTATTTATTTGACAGAGAGATATAGAGAGAGCACAAGTAAGCAGAGTGGCTTGAGCCTGCTGAGCAGGGAGCCTGATGTGGGGCTCTATCCCAGGACCCTGGAATCATGACCTGAGCTGAAGGCAGCCGCTTAACCAACTGAGCCACCCAGGCGCCCCATCAAGATTAATTTTTTTAAAAACTTATGTATAGTCCATAATACCCAGATGACTACCTTATAACCAAGTACTTTGAGGAGATATTAGTATTAGTCTCTACTCATATTTATTGATCAGACTGGTGCCAAGTAATATGAAATGATGGCATTTAACTTTTAATGTTGTAATTATTTTTAAGCTCATAGTTGACACATATATCCTCAGCACCTAGAACAGTACCTGGCACATCGTAGGTGTTCCATAAAGATTTGCTGAATGAATGAATGAATGAATGAATGAAATATCTCAAAGTTCTGAGTTCTGATATTCTTGGGGACTCTCTATAGTTTGAGATCTCCTCAGCGTAGCATGTGAGGCTCTTCACAATCAAGCTAGGAATACTCAACTAGTAATTTTATCAGACAGTCTGGGCAGGATGTGGAGGCGTAGTCCTTTTTAGAAAATAAAAAAAAATGAAAGTAGAAAGGATTTATGTACATTTTGACAGGGAAGCCATGATATGCAAATGACTTGCAAATATAATGCAAATGACATGCAACTTCTCATGCAAATGAGCATCCTGTCTTTGGAATCAGCTGCCAGAGTATTCACTAATTTGTCTGTGGCACTGGCAGTAAATCTTTCAAGGGCTTAGGATGCAAGTTTCCTTGATGGGAATGCGTGTGTATTGGGAGGAGGAGGTGGTGGAAAGGGGTCACTCAAGGAAGAGTCAGTATGATGCTACGAGCTTGCTTCTTGTATGAAACTTGGTACAGTATGCAGCTTAATATGAAGTTATTCTGCCACGATACTCCAAAGGGTGGCCTTTTGGAATTGGCAGAAAGTGTGGGTGCAACATGCAACCTCATATTTTCTGTCCACCCGTCTCCTATCATTCAGGCTGTGGACTACAAGAGCAGAGACAGGGGAATCAGAGATCCCTCACCATGAGGACCACAGATGAGCCGGAGACAAGGGCTCTTGTAAATCACAACTGAAGGAGATTAAGAGCCTGATGTGGGGTTCTGCATTTCCTAATCTCATGACAAGAAGAATTTAGCTGAATTTTTACTAGACCTCTTAGAAAAAGGTGGGTGGTTACAAGAAACATGGGGGCTTTCTGAGAAATATATCTGCTTAATCTCAATACCAATGATGTGGTCTGACAAAATTGGAAGCTTACTTAGAAATCTAAAGGAATGGGCGCCTGGGTGGCTCAATGGGTTGAAGCCTCTGCCTTCGGCTCAGATCCTGATCCCAGGGTCCTGGGATAGAGCCCCACATCGGGCTCTCTGTTCCACAGGGAGCCTGCTTCCTCCTCTCTCTCTCTGCCTGCCTCTCTGCCTACTTGTGATCTCTGTCTGTCAAATAAAAAAATAAAATCTTAAAAAAAAAAAAAGAAATCTAAAGGAAATAAAGGTCAGCTGTGATTTTTTTTTTCATTATAAAAACTTATTCTTCCCTGTCCATGACATGAAAGGAAATTTTTGGTTACACAGACTCTTCTTCTCCAATGATTATAAAAGTACTGGGAAGGGGTGCCTGGGTGGCTCAGTTGGCTGAGCATTGAACTTGATTTCTGCTCAGGTTGTGATCTCAGGATCCTGAGGTTAAGCCCCACTCAGTAGGGAGTCTGCTTGAGGATTTCTCTCCCTCTGCCCTTCCCCCTGGCCGTGCATGCATGTTCTCTCCTTCTAAAATACATAGATTAATCTTTTTTTAAAAATTATTTTATCTTATTTTTTATTTATTTTAATATTTATTTATTTATTTTTAAAAGATTTTATTTATTTATTGGACAGACAGAGTTCACAAGTAGGCAGAGAGGCAGGCAGAGAGAGAGGAGGAAGCAGGCTCCCTGCTGAGCAGAGAGCCCGATGTGGGGCTCAAACCCAAGACCCTGGGATCATGACCCGAGCTGAAGGCAGAGGCTTTAACCCACTGAGCCACCCAGGTGCCCCAATCTTTTTTTTTTTTAAAGTACTGGGAAGGGGCACTTGGGTGACTCAGTCTGTTAGGCACCTCTCTTTGGCTCAGGTCATGATCCCAGGGTCCTGGGGTTGAGCCCAGTGGTGAGCTCCCTGCTCAGCAGGGAGTCTGCTTCTCCCTCTGCCTCTCTCTGCCATCTTGTGCTCTCTCTCTTTGGCTCACTCTTTCTCATATAAATAAATAAAATCTTAAAAAAAAGTATTGGAAAAATAAAATAAAAGAGCCTCTATTAGATATATTTTGACATAGCTCAGAATCTGTGGGGCACCTGGATGGGTCAGTCAATTAAGCATCTGACTCTAGGTTTTGGCTCTGGTCTTGATCTCAGGGTCATGAGTTCAAGCCTCACATTAGGCTCCATGCTGGGCATGGAGCCTACTTAAAAGAGAAAATTAGGCAACATGGCTCAGAATCTTTTTTTTCCCTGACACTTTGCTTCACAGTTAGACTTTGATTCAAATTCCCATCTCCCAACTATACAGATTCAGGCACTTTACACAATTTTTCTGAACTTAGTTTTCTCATCTGTAAAATAGGGATAAGAGAATCCTTGGGAGATTGCTGTGAAGATTAAATGAGATAGTGGATATACTTGGTGATGTAGAAATGTTGGGGTTCAGAGAAAATGGTAAGAAAGAATTCTTAAGACTTCTTTGGTGCAAAAAGGTTGTTTTATTAAAGCATGGGGACAAGACCCATGGGCAAAAAGAACTGCACTGGGGTTGTGATGGGTGACTGATTACATACTTTCAAGTTAGGAGGGACTGAGAGATAGTGTAAGTCTCTAAGGAATTTTGGAAGCAAGGTTTCCAGGACCTTGAGGGGGCTAGCTATTGTTAGGAGAGGTCATTTATTACTGTTCAGTAAAACCTTAGTCATGACCCTTCAGATGTGTATCAGTGGTCCATATGCTTGGAGGATGATTGCTAACATGTATCTTGGGGATAGAAATAAAGGAAGTCTCCAAAAGAATTTTATAAGTTAAAGCAGACTTAAAGGATCGGGGAGGGGGCTGTCAGGACAATATTAAGCTAAGATTGCCTTTTGCTCTTAGTAAAGTGTCAACATTGAGATAGTTGAGTTCCTAGAGGAAGGTTGCCCATTTCAAGAAATTATCAATAGGCTGTGAGTACCAAGGAAATTTAATTTTCTGTTTTGCCTTTGTTTCCCACATCACTTAGCCCCGTGTCTGCCTCACAGTAAGCATTCAATAAATGTAGCTATTTGCAGTGATCATTTGTGGATTTGCTGCTTCAAGTCCATTCACTCTCTGTCTGGTAAATGTACATCATTGCCTTCTGAGGAACCATCATTCTCTCCTCAGTCCATGTAGTTCTAGTGAAACAGACTCCACTCTGAGCACCAGGAATAGAGCATGTGACTTAGGTTTAAAACAACTGAACCATTCTATCCTCTAACCCATAGTTATTGATTTAAAAAATGGTGGCATAAAAAAAGTTACCTCATGCTCTCGAAACTCCATTCCTCAATATTCAAGACAATTGAAAACAGGTGTACAAATAACAACTTGTATGTGAATGTTCATAGCAGTGGTATTTATAACAGCTAAAAAATGGAAATAATCTAAATGTCCATTGTCTGATGAACAGATAAAGAAAATGTTGTTGTAGGGTGCCTGGGTGGCTTGGTCATTAAGCATCTGCCTTCAGCTCAAGTCATGATCCCAGGGTTCTAGGACGAGCCCTACATTGAGTTCCCTGCTCAGCGGGAAGCCTGATTCTCCCTCTCCCACTCCCCATGCTTGTGTTCCCTCTCTCACTGTCTCTCTCTCTCTGTCAAATAAAGAAATAAAGTCTTTAAAAAAAAAAGAAAAGAAAATTTTGTTGTATCCATAGAATAAGAACCTTTTTTTTTTAAAGATTTTATTTATTTATTTGACAGAGATCACAAGTAGGCAGAGAGGCAGGCAGAGAGAGAGGAGGAAGTAGGCTCCCTGCTGAGCAGAGAGCCCGATGCAGGGCTCGATCCCAGGACCCTGAGATCATGACCTGAGCTGAAGGCAGAGGCTGAACCCTCTGAGCCACCAAGGTGCCCCATAGAATAAGAACCTTAAAAACATTATGCTAGGGGCGCCTGGGTGGCTCAGTGGTTTAAGCCTCTGCCTTCAGCTCAGGTCATGATCTCAGGGTCCTGGGATTGAGCTCCACATCGGGCTCTCTGCTTAGCAGGGAGCCTGCTTCCCCCTCTCTCTCTGCCTGCCTCTCTGCCTACTTGTGATCTCTCTCTGTCTATCAAATAAATAAATAAAAATCTTTAAAAAACAACAACAACAAAAAAACCATTATGCTAAGTGGGAAAAAAATTCCCCAAAAGACCTATGTATGATTTCATTTATATGAAATATCCAGACTAGGCAAATCTGTGGAGATAGAGAAAGTAGCTTAGTGGTTGTTAGGGACCAGAAAGAAGGGAGAGGGGAGTGATGCTAATGGGTATGGGGTTCCTCTATAAGTTTCAGCCTAAATGTCGCCTTTTGGGGGAGACCTTTCTTAAAACCCTCAGTGACATTAGATCCCATTGCACCTGGCCCATCTCCTCTATGTGGTTATTTGATTAATTATTATTCTTTTGTTTTATGTCTGTCTTATTTGCAGTTTTTAGCCTCTTGCAAAAAGGACTATTCTGGTTAGCTGTTTCTAGGTAACTAACTACCTCAGATCTTAGTGCTTAAAACAGTGTTTCGCAAAGTAGGGACCATGGGCCAGATCTAGCCCACAGCCTGTTTTTGTATAACTAGAAAACTGTGCCTGTGTGTGTGTTTACATTTTTAAGAGGTTATTTTAAAAACCCAGAACAAGAACACTATGTGACAGAGACAGTACAATGGTCATCAAGGCCTAAAATATTTACTATCTAGCCCTTTACAGAGAAACTTTGCCTACTTGTGGATTCAAACAACAGCCAGTTTGTTACAGCTCATGGTTTTGTATGCCAGGAATTTAGGAAGGGTTTGGTTGGATGATTCTTCTGCTCTCTGTGATGTTGACTATGACCTCTCAGTGGCACTCAGCGGGAGGCTGGTCTGTCTGAAATGCCCATGAAGGCTTCACTCAAAGTCTTGTACCTTGGTGGGATGGGTGGAAGGCTGGGCTCAGCTGGGCCCCTCTCCCTGTCCGTGCTGTCTCACTATCAGAGTGGATGGACTTACTGCAGAATGGCTCAGGGCTCTAAGAGACCAACGTGGAAGCTTTTAAGGCTTAAAACTGGATAACATTGGCGTGCCTGAGTGGGTTAAAGCCTCTGCCTTTGGCTCAGGTCATGATCATGTCCAGCTCTCTGCTCAGCAGGGAGCCTACTTCCTCTACTCTCTCTCTCTCTGCCTGCCTCTCTGCCTACTTGTGATCTGTCTGTCAAATAAATAAATAAAATCTTAAAAAAAAACCTGGATAACATCACTTCTTCTGTATTCTATCAGTCAAAGCCATCTAGAGTCACAGGGATGGGATATATATTCCACCTCTCGATCATGGGAGTGCAAAGAATTTGACACTACTTCAAGACTAAGTGTGCTCACTCACCATTAAATCCCCAGTTCTTAGCACAGGACCTGCACATGAACTCAATAAATTTATCAAGTCATGGACACACTGTGGTAGGTGGAATCTGACCTATTTGTAATATTAAAGTATTAGATTTGGAGCTAGAACAAAGCGTCTCCTTGGGCCATTAGGAACATTCCGTCCCACGTGTTCCATTTGGAGACTACCATGGTCCCAGCACTGTGCTACATCACTCAGAGATGTAGAACTTCAAGATGTAGTTTGAACTTCAGTTTCCTTTTTGGTTAATGAGGGAGAGTAACACCTGCATTTCTCAGGCTATCCGTGAGAATTATATGGCGTACATAAGAAGGCTTTCTGAACTGTGAAGTTCTGCTTCATGTTGTTATTATTCTCATTCTCATTGTTGCTCAGGGTGGGTAGCTGATGAGGTCAGAGTCCCTAGATCCCCTGACCTGGAGAAGGACCCCTCAACCTTACCAGGCTCTCCATCTCTTACTCCTGCCAGTCACTGAGGAGCAGGCATTAGGAGAATGAAGTAGGGTTCCTGTGGCTATGCAGTCAAGTTCTAGCCAGGTAAGATTTATTTCCCCACAGGGGTTCTAGTGATGGTTTGTTTGGTCTCATAATTCCATAACGATCTTGATGCCAGTGCCTCCCACTCTGGGTGTCTCTGCAGAGGCCGTGGGGAAATGGGAAGCCACACTAGCTAAACAAATAAGAATGATGTGTTGCATGTGGCCAGCCCCTTGCCGCCTGAGCTGGCCTATTGTGTGCTCCAGTGTATGCAGTAATAAAGATGCCACGAGAAAAACCACATTCAACTTGTCATCCTCACCCAGCCCAGAAAATGCAGTATGCCTTCTCCAGAAGAGCTCCCAAGACCTTCTGTTCCAGAGATGCTCCCATACCTTTCATTTTATGTGTGCCTCATTTTTGACCAGAAGAAGGCTTTGTCTGCTTGAGTAATATCTCTTTTTCCAACCTTTTCACAAGTCCATATACAGCCTGGGCATGATGTATAATGTGTGTGTGGAAAGTGCAGATCTGCCAGTGGAATAATTAGTTCAAATGTTAAGTGGGAATATAAAGCAGGATATCCTGTGTGAGCTTTTAGGTATCTGTACATGTATTGTGTACATGTACCACATCTTTTAGTGCCACATCTGTGTAACCAAAAGGCCTGGAAAAGAATAGTACTAGTAACCAAGATCAATTCAGCACTTACTGTGCCAGGCACTGGGCTGAGTACTTTGCATATGTCATCTCATTTAGTCACCATACAGTTGTTGAAGGGAATACTAGTATTATCTCCAGGTTACAGGGAAACAGCCCTGGAAGGTAGGTTAGGGTTAGAACAACTTGCTTAACTATTGAGGGGCTGTCAGGATTTGAGCCATCTGTCTGATTCTAAAGCCATTTAAAAACTGTTCCACAGTCCCAAATCCAGTCTCCCCTGCTAACAATGATGCTGGATTTGATGACCTAATATTCTGAGACATGCCACAGAGTCAGCAGAGTTAGCCTTATTCTCCATATGTGATCTCCCAAAGCTTGCGTGCTTGGGAACCTTTATGAGAGACAGTGTCAGAGGAGGGAAATGTTCTCCCCTCATTGACTTACTGACCCAGGACCATGCTAGCATGTGCAGGCATGGTCAGTCACTGTGCCTGTCACACCCGGGAGTCCCCTACAGCAGACAGCATCCCATCTGCAGCTCTCTGCTTGGAGAAGCAGCCCTGGCCCTTGTATGGGGGAGGCACGGATTGGACTGGGAGAGGGCCCACACAGGCTGCCCTACAACAGCCCTGCAGTGGCCTTGTTCTTAGCGATCTTCCAGGTGTGGGTGGGTGGGTTGAGATTGCAAAGAAGTGTTCCAGTCAACTTGGTTTAGCCCAAATTAGGAATGTAGGGTTAAACCGTCTTGGTCAGTCAGACATCTTGGTGTGATACAGAAGACAAGAGCAAGAGGACAGGTGGTCCATGAGAAGGAGAGATGAGAGCGTAGGCTGTCTTTAGACCCCCTTGCTTCCAGCTCCAGTCCTTGCCTGTCTGTATTTACATAAGCCCTTTCTAATGGATCTGGGCAAACTTGTACTTCTCTGTATGGTAAAGGAGTGAAGAATTTGGAGGCTTGAGGAAGAATCCAGGAGGAGACAGAGATGTGAGCTGGCTAACTGGGTACTATCCAAGGGAAAGAAAAGGTAAAAATGATTCACAGAGTGATGGAAGTGAGACAGGGACTTGGGAGGAAAGAACTGCTCAAGTAGGCTTCCAGGTTGTCTGCTGCGGGGTATGTGGGATTAACATTCTCCTCCATCACGCCTCTGACACCTGCAATAAGTTCTGCATTTCACACTGATGGCTGTGTAGCCATGGGTTCTTGGTGGGGAAATGGAGCAGGGTGAGGGGACAACTCACATCTAGATTATACTCCATCTGCTCCCAATCTGGTTTTCTTAGGGTCTCGGTTTGATGTTCAAGGTTGTTCTCTAGTGTATGCCTTCATGTTTCCCTAAACACTTCTAACTGTGTAATTATGTAAGAAATATATATGTGACAAAAGGCATAGCATTAGGTGACATGTTCGTATATGTGAATGCAGGCTGTTTTCATTTATGTACAGGTGTAAACACATCTGTGCACTCTGTATGACTCTGGATGTGTAAGCTGTGTGCATGACTGTGGGTGTCAGTGACAGGGTGTGGGGCTCGTGGCTATTCTCCAGAGATGGCTGCTGTGATACATCCCCTCCCACATGTTCTCCTTACCATATGATGTCAACTTCTTTCAGAGAGAGAGAGTTTCTCCTTCCTTTTCCTTCCATGTAGACACCTCTATGACTCCCTCAACCAACAGAACATGGCAGAAAAGATGCTATGTGACTTCTGAAGCTAGATCATAAAAACCCCACGCACTTTTATGTTTTGTTCCCTTGGGATGCTCATTGTTAGAAACCAGCTATTAAACTGTGAGGAGGCCAAGCAGCTATTGGGAGAGGCCACTCGTCATGTCCTGGATGACAGTAACCAGTAGAGGTCCCAACTGACATACAGCATCAGTTGCCGGCCATGTGTTGAGCCTCTTGCCTTCACTGAACCATGCCAGCTGACAGTACACAGAGTAGAGTTGGTTCTTCCCTGCCAAGCCCTACCCAAATTGCTAAGTAAATGATTATTTTGGGATGCTTGGTTATGCAGCAGTGGCTAACAGGAACAGGGATGTAGCGGTGACTGCCCTAACTGTGTGTGTGTGTTCCTGTGGTTGACTGTCTTTGTGGGTGCCTGAATTTGTGTCAGATGTCTGTGTCCCTGAGTAGGTTTTGTGGATGAAGTTGTTTCTGGAGACAGAATTGTGGTTCTTGGGGTTTTGCTTTGGCCTCAGTGGGAGCTGATTAGTGAGAACCCTTTGAAATCTTGTCTGTCTTATAGGTCTCTTCTTTTGAGTGCTTTTCCTTTGAACTAGAGAAACCTGTTTAGCTGAGGGCAAATGCAGCTTAAATTTACTGACTTTTCTGGTCAAAGTCCCCTGGAGCTGCCAAGGCCTTCTAGCAGGTGACAGCAGGTGACATGTGAGGTCTCACATCTCTTTCACAGGATGTGAAAGGGATTGTTATTTTTCCTTTTCTGCTAATGAGGCCTTCAGAGATGAACCTGAGACAGAGGAAAACACAGTCATTGGCATCCTTGATATTTTCTGGAGTCGAGATACCTAGAATTCCTGAGTTCCACCAAGGAAGCTGCTTATGTGGGCTCAGATGTGCCCAGGTTTCAGTGTAGAGATCATCTGGTTTCTACCATGCCTTGGCTGCTGCCACCCATGCCATCTGTGTGCAGCCCAGGAAGTGGAGGACCCTGCTTTCGAAGACCAGTTCCTCTTGGTCTCCTTGGAAGTGCCCCTCAGCTTCTTGCTTGTTCTATGTTGGCAGACCTACTCAGCTTTTCTGGAAACACTGAGAGCTCTGACTCCATACTCCTGTCCTTGCACTGTCTCTCAGGACCTCTAAAGTGCTATTGTTCAATAGAGCTTTCTGTGATGACAGAAATGTTCTATTATCTGTGCTGTATGGTATGGTAGACATTAGCCACATATGGCTCTTGAGCACTTGAAATGAGGCTACTATGACTACTGAGTTTTAAATTTTCTTTCATTTTAATTAATTTAAATCTAAACACTACATGTGGCTGTTGGCTACCATATTGGACAACATAGATCTGATGAGTTCAAGGAGTTTTGCTTTATCTGCAAAATGGGAATAAAATCTGCCCCATCTGCCTCACAGGGAGCAAACAAGATGATGAATGGAGAAAAGAGGTACTCACATAAGGGATTTGGAAAGAAAACAGCAGTGTGAATCGAGTGGGGTTCTTCTTATAGCTCTGTTTATATTTCTGTTTTATAGTCCTTGTTGGACAGTGTTGTTTTGATCTGTTTATATTTCTGTGTCTCTTATCTGACCCTGAGCTCTTTGAGGGTAAGAACCCAGTGAGACTATTTCTGCCCAATTCCAAGAGTAATTCAAGGAAACAGAAAGGAGACTTCTGTGATCCCATCACCCATTCTGTTCCCTAGAATTAAAACTTCCCACTTTTACAGTGGTCCTCCTTGTTTGCTGGCCATGAAAGTAGGGGCTGTCTGCTTAGGCCTAGCCCTGCACACTGGTTTTAGCAGCCAAGGCGGCTTGAGGTCAGAGCTGGTTCTCCTGGGAAAGTGGTCCTCAGGTCCTTTCAAGGTTTGGGGGACTTGTGGGGCTCAGAATTTCCCTTCCCCATACACTTTACCCAGTTAGCTCTGTCCCAAGAAAGAAGCCAAGCTCCGGAGTACTGGCATCTCTGTGTCCAGCTGGACTCTTCTCTTGGCCATGCATTTATTTATTCATTCTAACATTTGAACTTATTTATTTATTTATTTATTTATAAAGGTTTTATTTACTTATTTGACAGACAGAGACCACAAGTAGGCAGAGAAGCAGGCAGAGAGAGAGGAGGAAGCAGGCTCTCTGCCGAGCAGAGAGCCCGACTTGGGGCTTGATTCCAGGACCCTGAGACCATGACCTGAGCCAAAGACAGAGCCTTTAACTCACTGAGCCACCCAGGCGCCCGGCTTATTCTATTTATAAGCATATTACTCTGGTAGCACTTTGTTACTGTCTTTTTATAACTTGCTTCAGGCACGATTGTAATTTATATATTCATTCTGTGAATTACCATTGTGCACTTTTGAACATTTATTATTTATCTTCATGGTACTAGGCAGTGACACAAGCTAGAATTATTCCTGGGCTACCCTTGCTAGCCTCACGGGTGTTCCATGGAAAAAGTGAGCTGATAGCTGTCCTTTCCCACTTAGTCCCAGCAAAGTGTTCTATGCAGACTTTTCTGGGAAAGAAAGAGAGAGAGAAAGAAAGGAAGGAAGGATCCCCCCCCCCCAAAAAAAAACCCACCCCTGTCACTTCCCACTCAACTATTGCCCAAAGTCTTGTTCTCCTTCCCCAGGCTACTAACCAAAGTTTGCTCACAGCTGCAAAGTCAATTTCCCATCTGTTTGAAGTAAACATAATCAAGAAAGTAGATCAACTGCTAGAAACCCAAACCAGAGACCGGTTGATTGTTTCTTCTTGGAAAAAACCTGCTATTTGGGGGAACTTGCAGCTTGTTTGGATAGTCGTTTTCTCCACTTCTGAATGTCCAGGAGTCACTATGTCTGGACTCTCAGGTCCTGAGGGAGCAAGAACTCCATTTGACTTGTCAGATTAAATGCCTCTGGTCAAGGGGAAGGTCTTATCATGGAAAGAGAAGGGGACTTTGGGAGTCACCCAAATCTGGCTTATATTCTCAGTTTTATTACTTCCTGCGACTTTGTACAAGTTCAACTTCTTTGACCCTTAGCTTCCCCATCTATAAAAAGGACGGGGCAGTTCTGATCTTCAGAAGTTATTATTAGTAAATACATATGCAACACATGGCCCATAAGATATTCAGGGGTAGAGCAGAATTTGAACTGTGGATGACTATAACTTTGAAAATGATTGGTTGTGTCAGTTCACGCAGTACGTAAATATAAAAACTAAATGACTTCCTAGTGACCTATCTGCATGAATTTTCAAAGGACTATTTTTACTGCTTGAGACTCGGGTGTATCCCACACTGGCAACAGTTTGATTTCTCTTTACGCCTCACGTCCTCTGGTTTCCTTCCGTTGTTCTTTCCACTAGAAAGAAATTAAACTGTTGGGAAATCAGAGATGAAACTTCAAAATCAGGCCCGTGGGGATCTCCTTCAGACGTGTCTCACTCAGGCGGAGGGATACAGGGTAAAAGGTCTCCTTCACACGTGCGTTAGAAGAGGGGGGACTTAGCAGAAGCAGGGGAGAGAGGCGGGGTTTAACAAGCTCGCTAGCAGGAAGAGGAGGGAGGAGGCCGCACGTCTTTTCTGGAAGGCGGCAATTGGGCGAGACGGCCAGTGACGCAATAACTGCGCGCTCAAAGCTTCAGAGGGTCGCCGCCGCGTCTGCGCATGGGGAGCTGGTTGCCGCTGCAGCCGCCTGGAATTGTGGGGGTTGTGTCTAACCCCTCGGCTGCCGGGCAGGAAGCCGAAGGTAGGGGCGAGGGGGGCCGCCCGGCCCTGGAGCTGGGCGGGAGTCTCGGACCGGTGTCCTAGCCTCTTCCCACAATTGTTCCGGGGTCCCCACACAGGACACCTGCCCCCCTCAACCCATACATCGCCTTCTTCCAAAGCGGGACGCCCAAGCGAGACCTGGCCTCAGCCCAGGAGTCGCCTCACTTATCTTTTTTGTTCACAGCGTCTCCCGTAACTTTTTTTTAAAGTGCCAGGGTATGAGGCGGTGGGAATTCCGAGACTAGCTTCTGATTCTCTGTTTCAGCTTCCTTTTCTGTTTCTTTCTTTAACCCTGTTTCTGCATCTAACCGCTCCTTTGCTGACATTCTGGTTCTTGGCCGAGGCCTCGATGTCTCTTCACCATATGGAATTGACCATATGCCTTCGTCGTATTTCCACGCCTGACTTGTGTTGTCCTTTTTCCTGGTAGATGGAAGACTTGTCTTTGAAGTGCGGATTTTACACTTTGGTGTTTTTCAAATCACCTAGGAGGTTGTGTACATCCCTGGCCTGTACTCAGGGATATTTAAAGTAGAGTATGGGCACCTGCAGTGCTTCCCAGGTGATTCTGTTAAGATTTTATTTATTTGTTTATTTGACAGATCACAAGTAGACAGAGAGGCAGGCAGAGAGAGAGAGAGAGAGAGAGGGAAGCAGACTCCCTGCTGAGGAGAGAGCCCGATGCGGGACTCGATCCCAGGACCCTGAGATCATGACCTGAGCTGAAGGCAGCGGCTTAACCCACTGAGCCACCCAGGCGCCCGGTCCTGAAATTCTTGCTTTGAGAGTCTCTCCTATAGAAGACTGGAGGAATCTGTTGCCATAGGAGCCCCTGAAATGGGCCTCTAGGTGGGAAAGAATACCTAGCACCTGAGAGGCCATTGGGGGTTTCTTTGCATTCTAGAAGGTAGAGGTATTAAAAAAAAAAATTGCCCCCCCCCGCATATGTATTGTCAGTTTTCTACTGAAAACTTTAATATCTGGCATTGACTTCAGTTTGTGTGGTTTTCTGACCTCAGTAAAACAAAACCAACCACAAACTTCTTTGGGGGGATTGAAGGGGTTAGATTAACCCGGAGGAGGTAGGCAGGAGGAGAATGAATCTTCCATGTCTGCTAAGAAAAGAAACTGATGTGTTTATAAACATTAACAGTGTTTGTTTTGACAGTGTAAAAGTTTTGTTTTATATCTTTGTGTCTTTTTAGCTCCCACCTGACCCAAGCTTTTTTTTGTTGTCTGATAGAAATATAGCCAGATTTGGGGTTTGGATAGGATTTTGATGGGAGCCAGTGTATGAGGATGTTAGGATTGATGTATAACGTGGATTTTAAGTTGATGTGTGGTTTCAGTTGAGAATATGGCCCTTGGGGTTTTTTTTTTGTTTGTTTGTTTTTTAAGATTTGACAGAGAGCAACACTGCGAGAGAGGGGAACACAAGCAGGGGGAGTGGGGGAGGGAGAAGCAGGCTTTCTGCCAAGCTGGGAGCTGGATGTGGGGCTTGATCCCAGGACCCTGGGATCATGACCTGAGCTGAAGGCAGACGCCCAACAACTGAGCCACCCGAGAATGTGGCTCTTAGGTTTTTAAGAAAGTGTTGCCACACTAGATTTATGTTTTTCTTTTGGTTGTTTAATGAATTTAATCTGATAATTATGAGGTGTTCTGAAATGAAATTGGCTACAGAAAAGACTTATTTCCCCCATTTTACAGAGAGTAGGAATGGGGAATATGTTAGTAAGGCGGTGGTGATCCAGGAATGAAAAGTTGCCCTGTTCTTGGATTCCTGCTTTCTTGACCTTCCCTGATGTCTTTGGAGACCAGTTATTCTCTGCAGAGGCCAACTTTGACCCTTGGTGTGTTTCACTGACCCAATAAAAGGCTAGTGAAGTGAAACCGAAAAATTAACAACTTGAGTTTTAAAGTAAACATGCTAGAACTTCTTCATTGAGTGCTGTTCTCCTTTAGAGTGGTATGCGTAGGTGTGAGTGGTGGGAGTGTGGCCTTACTTAAGTGAACTGTCATTGTCTGAAGCAATTTTGAAAATCTACCTCTGAAATTGTCTTCAGAGACATTTTTGAGCCATATTAGTGATCAGTTTCATTAATACGTAATGCCATACTGTTGGTTTTTTTTTTAACCCCAAGTGGCATGGTTAAAGCCACTTTCACCTGACTTGTCTTCAGATGAGTAAAAAGTTCTTTTGAAGTGGACTTAGTAGATTTTTGGTGTGTGGTGAACATGTTTTGAATCTATCACTTACTAGCCATATGACCTTGCACAAGTCACCTCTCAGGCTCGGTTTTCCAATGCATAAAAATGGGACTACTGGAGCACCTGAACCTGGCTCAGTTGGTGGAGCATGTCTCTTGATCTTGGGGTTCTAAATTCGAGCCCTATCTTGGGTGTAGAGATTACTTTAAAATTCTCAAAAAAAAAAAAAAAAAGAGAGTGCTTACTTGGAAGAGTGGTTAAATGAGGAGGAACCCATTAATGGACATAGGAATGCCGTAACTTTCTACCCTCAAAGAATGAAGATTTACTATTAATGAGAATAGTTTTTGAAAAATGAGTCTTTTTTTTTTTTAAGATTTTATTTATTCACTTGACAGAGATCACAGGTAGAGAGGCAGGCAGAGAGAGGAGGAAGCAGGCTCCCCTCTGAGCAGAGAGCTGATGCGGGGCTGATGCGGGGCTGATGCGGGGCTGATGCGGGGCTGATGCGGGGCTGATGCGGGGCTGATGCGGGGCTGGATCCCACAACCCTGAGATCATGATCTGAGCAGAAGGCAGAGGCTTAATCCACTGAGCCACCCAGGCTCCCCTGAAAAATGAGCCTTTTTTAAAAAAAAATATTTATTTGACAGAGATAGAGATCATAGGCAGGCAGAGAGGCAGGCAGAGAGAGACGGGGGTGAAGCAGGCTCCCTGCTAAGCAGAGAGCCCAATGTGGGGCTCTATCCCAGGACCCTGAGATCGTGACCTGAGCTGAAGGCAGAAGCTTAACCCACTGAGCTGGGGCTCGATTCCAGGATCCTGAGATCCTGACCTGAACCGAAGGCAGAGGCTTAACCCACTGAGCCACCCAGGTGCCCTAAATAATGCGTCTTTAAAGGTAAGTTGTATCTTTTTCCAAATAGGTAGATGCCTTTCTCTGTTTATTATCTTTGTCAATTCATGCTCTGACCTCATCCTACCTCTCCCTCCCACCCTCTACTTATTTTCTATCCTTTCCTCAGTGAAGCTGTGTTGCAGAGGCTGTCTGCCATCTCTTGGAGTAAGCCTCTTTTCAGGAGAGCTAATCTGAACATTCTTAAAATGCTAGCTCCTTGGTCATGTATTCCTGGGGATTTTTCTTTGGGGCCTCAGATGGTGCTTAGCTCACGCTCTGTAGCACAGGCATCTCTAACTCCTGGATTTGATGTCAATTTGGAGACCTGTCCTTGTGAGGCTAATCTTTTCTCTTTTTGAACAAGGATGAATACTTTATCCTTCTCTGAGTCAGTCTTAAGCTGCAGGCCTTAGTTTTTCACAGCACAGAACTTCTTATTTTAATTATATGTAGTCTGAAGGGGCAGTATCCTGCCCTTTTCTTCATGTTCTTTCACCAAGGGCTTCACTGCTGAGTAGGGGAGGAAGAGGATAGCCCCTTGCCATTCAGATGGGGCTTTGGGTAACCCCTGATTCCTAGCATCAACAGTAATTGAGTTTGACTTTGGTACAAGAACCTTGTAAAAGATAGAACCTGCTCAGGACACATGTGAAGAATTCTCCCAGAGTTTTCCTGACTTGGGAAGGGTTTACACTCTGCATCTTTCCTTCTTCTATTTTCCACCAGAATCCAGGAGCAACAGAATTATGTTCCACACAGACTTATAGTTCCTTCAGATTAAACCAGGTAGCACATAGTTAAAGGTGTGGTTGTGTTGGCTGGCCATATCTGCTTTCATTCTCGTAACAGTGCCCTTGGCTTTAGTGTTTTAGGCATTGAGATGTATCTAAGTTGGTTGTGGGCTGCTGTAATAGAATAGTTTAGAATGGGTGGCTTAAGTAGCAAACAATTATTTCTCGATATTGAATCTTGTAAAGGTTTTAGAGTTTGGAAGTGTGAGATCAGAGTGCCATCGTGGTCAGGTTTTTAAAAGTAGGCGCCTGGGTGGCTCAGTGGGTTAAGCCGCTGCCTTCGGCTCAGGTCATGATCTCGGGGTCCTGGGATTGAGTCCCGCATTGGGCTCTCTGCTCAGCGGGGAGCCTGCTTCCTCCCTCTCTCTTTGCCTGCCTCTCTGCCTGCTTGTGGTCTCTCTCTGTCAAAAAAAAAAAAAAAAAAATCTTTAAAGGTAGTGGGTCAGCTCTTGAGACCTCTCATCAAGTGTTTTTCGACCTTTTGTTCACTATCCCCTTTTGAGTCCCCCTCCCCCACAATTGTCCCTTCCCCATGGAATTTTTTTTTTTAAATTTATTTGACAGATGGAGATCACAAGTAGGCAGAGAGGCAGGCAGAGAGAGAGAGAGAGAGAGAGAGGAAGAGGAGGAAGCAGGCTCCCTGCTGAGCAGAAAGCCCAATGCGGAGCTCCATCCCAGGACCCTGAGATCATGACCTGGGTGGAAGGCCGAGGCTTTAACCCACTGAGCCACCCAGGCACCCCTCCCCATGGAATTTTAATACCAAAGATATACCATGTATCTATTTATGTACTGTGACCCTTTGGAGGAGTATAAACTTAAAATAGCTAAGATTTTTATTCCTGAAGAATCATTCCCTGCGGTGCTTGTGGGCAATACTGCCCTCACTGAGACTGCATGGTCTTACCTATATACTGTCTCCAATACAGCCATCAAGGCATATTTTATATCTATAAGATTAGTTAGGACACTAACACCAGACTAGTAAAGGTGGGAGAACATTATTTCATTCAATCTTCCTTTTAACCTTATAAAATAGTTGGTATTACCCCATTTTACAGATGAAAAAAAATAGGCTCATTGAGGTTAAGTGACTTGACCAAGGTCAAAAGGTTTGTTGTAGTCAAGTTTTAAACCCAGTTCTGACTCCACAGTGATTTCTTTTGCACTGTACTACCCTCCTCCTCTCACCATGAGCCTGCTCACATCAGCAGAATATTTGACCATTCACTTTATTTTCTTAAGGCTCTCATAGGTGCCAGGCCTAATGGAAGATGAGATGTTGAGGACACTAAAGTGAGAAAGAGTTCCTGGTTTTGAAGAGCTCACTTAGTTTTCCTAGGGTGGGGTGTCTTAGGGATAGTACCCTTGGTACCCATCCTGTTTGACTTCTCCTGTGATAGCTGGCAATAGCTAAGGGCTGTCATGCAAAGATTTGAGGTAGTTGGTCTTTACAAGATTCAAAGCTGTGAATATGTCCCTCATAGTTTGATTTGCCAACCAGCTGAGCTGTTTCCAATCGCTGAGCCTGTTGCCTAAAGTGTGTTGTAGGCCCAGGAAACTCCTTGGCCATTGCATGTTTATAAACATGGGGATTAGTAAGATGCCATTTCTTTCTCTCTCTCTCTCTCTCTTTCTTTCTTATTAAAGATTTTATTTATTTGTCAGAAAGAAAGAGTAAAAGTAGGCAGAGTGGCAGGTAGAGGGAGAGAGAGAAGCAAGCTCCCCGCTGAGCAAGGAGCTCGATGCAGGACTCGATCCCAGGACCCCGGGATCATGACCTGAGCCGAAGGCAGAGGCTTTAACCCACTGAGCCACCCAGGCGCCCCACCATTTCTGCTTTTTTAAGTGATATTCCTAATTCAGAGCAGACGTTTTGTCCCTTTCTGATGTTACTCCATATTCCTGGCTTCAAAACCTAATGCTATTAAGAGAGTTGGAGAAGAAATGGAGTATGTTTGGAGGTAGAGGTGGGAGAGATAATTTTTACCTGCACTTCTCCAAAGGGTTGAATTGAGTTTAGCCTTTGATATATATTTTTTTCCTTCCAAATCTTGGACTTTTTAAAACATTTTTTTTAAGAGAGAGAGAGGGGGATAGAGAAGGAGGTTAGGGACAGAGGGAGACAGGGACTTTTAAAGCAGGCTTCATGCCCAGTGCAGAGCCTAACTCCAGGCTCAGTCTCATTACCCTGAGATCATGACCCTTGCCAAAATCAAGAGTTGGACACTTAAACGACTGAGCCACCCAGGCACTCCCCAGATCTTGGCCTTCCGAAGTGTTCTGTTTACCATCTGTTTCTCTGATGCCTCCTTGGCCTTACTTTTTCATAGCTGAGCCTGCTGTGTTGGCTCAGGTGTTCCTGGAAGTTGGAGCCTTTGGGTAGTTTCTGATGCCCATGTCCACATGTCCTATCCACAGAGAAATGGGAAGCGGTATGTTTCTTTTGACTGAGGGGGAGGGTGTTGTGCTTTTTAATTACCACTTATCATTCCAGGCAGAAGAATATCACAGCAGTCAGTGAACTGATCCATGTCTAGCTACTGCCTTTTCTATCTTATGAAGGGGAGGAGTTCTAGAAACTGAAAGAAGAATCACAGATACATCTCATAGGTCAGGTGAGGGAAGGTTGATACCAATGGACTTATAAAAGGGCATTTCTTCATGTCTGGAAATAGTTTCATGCTTTTGCCTCTCATTTCTGTGAGGCTCCCATGGGGTTAGCAGGCATCTGACCAAACTTGAGAAAACTAGCAGGCTTCAGTTCAGTGGAAGTAACATAAAATGGGACAATCGATACAGACAACATTGATTGGTCACACTTTGAATTCAGTTGGTATTAGAGTTGGAAGCTTAAGGGGCAAAATCCTAAGGAAGGTATTTAAGGTTGATTTTTGTGACTCTCCCCACTGCTGGTCATGGGGAATTGGGTTTGATTGTATTCATGAAGCAAAGTCTCCATTTTGGCCCAACTGCTAAAGTCTGAAATCATGGTGTTTATGGGCTGGAAAACATCATCCTAGGGGTCTTTATATCAATTTTATTGGAAACATCAGTGCTGGGTCTGGTTCAGATCCAAGGAATGGCTGTTGGTGGTTTCTTTGGTGAGTGAAGAGTCAGGAGGTTCCCTAGTAGTTTTTCACTTTTCAGTGCTTGAGTTTTGTATTCAGTGGTTCTTATTTTATTGATGACAAAACTGAGTTCCGGAGAAGTGAAATGGGCTGTATACCTTTTTTAGGGCCATCAGCATATTACTTGCAGAGCTGAGACTCAAGCCAGAGGGCTCACAGAGGGTGGCCATAGAAGTTGTTAAAATTATTTAAAGCCTTATAAAGATGCAAGATGCCATTGCAGTTAAAAATCTCCAGGGAGGGAGAAGGGCCCCTCCTCCACTGACTGCCTTACTCATTATCTTAAAACCTTCACTGGTGAGGTTTTTTGCTGTCATGCTGATTTCTTTCCTCCTGTTGAGGTATGTTTCCTCTTGATCTTACCCTGGAGAAAATAGATTTGAAGCTTTCCTCTATTTTAGAAACAAAGAACAAGTGCTCAGACCAGGCTGCTCTCAGGGTATTCTGTAAGGAATGGGGCCAGTGCACCAGTGGACCTTATCTGGTGACCTGGTAAACCCGTGATATATCGCGAGGGAGAAAAAGAGCGAGGGAATGAAGGGCGTGTCAGAGTGGTTTAAAAACCTTCTGGAGGGGCGCCTGGGTTACTCAGTCTGTTTTGTGTCTGTGTTTGGCTCAGTTCATGATCCCAGGGTCTGGGGTTGAGCTTTGCATCAGGCTTCTTGCTCGGTGGGAAAGTCTGCTTCTCTTCTCCCTCTGTCTGCTGCTGTTTCTGCCTGTGCGCGCTCTCTCTCTCTCTCTCTCTCTCTCTCTCTCTGTCAAATAAATAAAATCGTAAAAAGAATAAATAAAAACATTCTGGAGTCAACTTACTTGGTTTCATATTTTGCTATTTACCTACTAGCTGTCAGGTCATGGATAAGTTACTCATTTTCTCTTAGCCTTAATTTCATGATCTGTAGAATGGGATTAGTAATAGTTCCTCTTGGAACTGTCTTGAGAATTACTTGAGAGAATGCATATGGAAAGTGGCTCCTCCGGCACAGTATAAGTGCTCTGTGTGACCAGTCATGTCAACAACAGTAGTTTCTAATTCCTGACCCAAGACTTGGTTACAGGATAAGTTATGCTGACTAAGCAAGCCAGTGTTACCTTCACCATCGCATCATTGTCAGTCTTCTTTGTTGTTTGATTATTCATATCAGTGGTCACAGCTGGCTCATGCTGAATAAAAGTCATGAAGAGCAAGGAACTTTGAAGTTTCTCTGCCATCTTCTTCCTTACTTAGCTTACTTCTCACCTCTCTGGGGCTGCCTTTGACTGGCTTTCCCAGCCAGTGGGCCCTGTGTCCTGGACAGTGGCTGACATGGGGATGTTATTGGAGCAGGGCTGGCTGTCCAGAGTCTGCCTGGGGCCCTCTGACAGAGTGTTCTCCCTGTCTCCTGCTATCTGCTCTTCAGCCAGACATGAAGCAATTAGCTCGTTATGGGAACTTTGACTTCTGTCACGGCTTTCTTCTGATTTGTATGCCCATTTCTCGTCCTTGTCCAAGGTCAGGGAAGTGCAGTCAAATACACTGACCCAGATTTTGTGTTTAAGTTGACTCTTTCTTTTTGAGATTTACAACTGGTTCTGTGTAGCAGTGGGGGTGGGAGTAGGGAAAAGCTCCTGAAGCTACTACCTCTCATACTGATCTCAAGCTGAGTTTCTAAAAAACCCCGAGCACTGTAATTATAGCCTGTGCCTTACTTCTCTGAATGAAACAAATAGGCCAAAACCTTAACATTGCGGGGATCGGGGGGTGGCATTGTGGAAGACAGTCTCAACTGGTTTAAAAAAAAGAAAAATTGAAAAAAAAAGAAAAATTGAAGAGTCAATGCTGTTGTCTTCAGTTGTTTCACAAGCCTCTACAGTATCTTACCTAGTCTTAATGCTTCCCCTATTTTCTGTAACTGCTCCTGAGTTATTATGGGAGCCTCCTCCTTTAGTTTCCTCTAGGACACTGTGTACCACTGCCCCTTGGGGTCTTCCTAAATATGGTGGTGATTGGAGAACAATCATGCTTAGAAGCCTTCAGTGGCACCCCCTGGCTGCTGCTGAATGCGTTCTAAATGTATCATTTGTCTGTCATTTGTCCAGGTGTTGTATCCTCTGCCGTTACCCACATGTATCCTTTGCTCTTGGTAAACTGGTCTGTGTGGCCCTCTAAACATGCCTCATGTTTGTGATTTGGCCAGTTCTTTTGCCCAGAGTCCCCTCTCCTTTGTTTCCTATTTAAGCTGCACAGCTGCCTTCTTCAGTGAGCCTTGCCTGATACCTTCTCATCTGTATCCCCATAGCAACACTTTGATTCTAAATTCTAGAATTTAGCATACTTTATCCTGGTTAGTTATTTTGTCTCTTATTATGTGAGCTTCTCAAGGACATGGGCTATGCTTTATTTTGTGTCTCCAGCATTTTGCTGATTATAACATGGACACCATTAAATGCTTGTTGAATGAAGAAGTATGTGAAAACCTGAGAAATGATAACAGTCCTGGTCAATTTCCAGTTCTTTCCTGAAGCATTCCTTGAACCCCAGTCACAGTGAGTCTGGCACTCTCAACTCCTAGAGCTCTTGGTGTCTGAAGTAGTCTGATTCCATAGAGTAAGTCTTCTTTTCCCAAATGGGTTAGTAATTCCTGGTGGGCCGAAAGTGCATCCCTCATTCCTGTTTGTGTCCCCAGCTCCCAGCGCAGTCCTTGACACACAGAGGGTGTTTAATAAGTGCTTATGAATGTCAGAGTCCTGCTTTTTGCCAGCTGATGTGCCTGCCTCAGCCGCTTCTGTCACTCACTGGCCAGGAGTCTCCCAACTCCCAAGATGTTTTCAGGGTCAGGTAGGGAACAGTGTCAGCCACAGGGAATGGTAGACCTGTGCTAAACTGAAGGGCTTATGTGTTCCATGAAGTACAGCTGCTACTCAGCTATAGTCATGAGTGAGTGTGGCTCTAGTGTCCTTATCTTACATTACAAGAGAAGCCAGAAATCCAGATTTTTATGTGAAATCCCCAGGGACTACCAAAGTACATCTGTGGTCCAGATTTGGCATCGAGGCTACCCATCTGTGATCTTTGGATAGAGCCTGAAATTTCACATATTTAAGTTCCTTACGGAGGAAGAAAGGGAGTGGAGGACATAACCTGAAAGCTTTAAAGGGAATTTTGTTGAAAGCCTAGGTTTGCTTGGGTGTCCTGTTATTTTCTGTGGGGGGGTGACATAGTCTCTTGAGCCAAGTCCTGCAGAGACCTCCTGTTTTGCTTCATCCTTCCTTGTATTCTGTCCCTGGAAAAATGGTGACCCAGGGACTTAGATGATTTTTACCCTTTGGCCCAGCCTTTGCTGAGGCAGGTGTAATGGTGGTTCTTGCTTCTGTCTGTTTCTTAGGGCCTGGTGGTCAGTCTGGTTACAGGCTGAGGTCCTAGGAATCATTCCTGTTGATGGCTTCTCTGAGAAGGAGTTCTGAATGACCCAGCACAAGTGCAAGGGAGGTATATTGTACAAAATTATTGCCTAAATGTGGTAGTCAAGGGGTCAAGCAGTATAATAGCCAGGAGGAAATCTGTACCTCTATGGAGGCTTTTGCAGGGCAGTATATTACCCTCTGATTGTCCTGTTCTTTTCATAGTCCCTAGGAGCCTCTGGCAGAGTTTACTTGGCATTACCTTTTAGGTCCGAAGGTGTTACTACCATTGATACCTCCATCTGAGGCAGAAAAACTGATTGGATTTTCTCTGGAAGACTGCATGAGAAACTGAAAAGAATGATGTCTTTGGTGAGGGGCCCTAGGTGGTTGGGCAGTGAGGAAGAAGAGAGCCTTAATTTTCATTGCATACCTTTGTGTGCTTTTTCAAATTTGAGCTGTGTGTGTATATCGCTAATATTTTATTTATTTATTTATTTATTTATATTGCTAATATTTTAAAAAATATCCCTGGGCAGGGGAACCTGGGTGGCTCAGGTCATGATCCCAAGGTTCTGGGATTGAGCCCTGCGTAGGGCTCCTGCTCACCAGGAAGCCTGCTTCTCCCTCTCCTATTCCCCCTGCTTCTGTTCCCTCTCTTATTCTCTGTCAAATAAATAAATAAAATCTTTAAAAAAACAAAGTATCCCTGGGCAGACCCAAGTGTGGTCTCCTCTTCAACTTCCACTCTGTCCTCCCTTTATTCTGTAACTGTGGATTCTCTGTAAACATCTAGAACCAGTTATTGTAGTTTGTCCCTTGGAGGTGACAAACTTGTTTTTCTGTTCCTCAGAAGTGTCTTAGGTTTTCTCAGCCACAGGTCTTCAGAATAACTGTCAGGCCTAAAATATGCTTAACATTTTACTGTTTATAAAAGGGCTTTCATGGGGTGCCCGGGTGACTCAGTTGGTATCCCAGGGTCCTGGGATCAAGTCTTGTGTTGGGCTCTCTGATAAATGGGGAGCCCGTTTCTCCCCCTGCCGTCCCCCCACTCATGCTCTCTCTCTCTCTCTCTCAAATAAGTAAAATCTCTCTCTCTCTCTATTTATTTTTATTAACATATTATGTATTATTTGCCCCAGGACTACAGGTCTGTGAATCATCGGTTTACACATTTCACAGCACTCACCATAGCACATACCCTCCCCAATGTCCATAGCCCAGCCATCTTATCCATACCCTCCACCCCCCAGCAACCCTCAGTTTGTTTCGTGAGATTAAGAGTCTCTTTTGGTTTGTTTCCCTTCCAATCCCATCGTGTTTCATTTTTTCCTTCCCTACCCCCACAACCCCCTGGCCTGCCTCTCATATTCCTCATATCGGAGAGATCATTTGATAATTATCTTCCTCTGACTGACTTATTTTGCTCAGCGTAATACCCTCTAGTTCCATCCACGTTGTTGCAAATGGCAAGATTCCATTTCTTTTGATGGCTGCATAGTATTCCTTAGTGTATATATACCACATTTTCTTTATCCATTTTTCTGTTGGTGGACATCTGGGCCCTTTCCATAGTTTGGCTGTTGTGGACATTGCCGCTATAAACATTGGGGTGCACATGACCCTTCAGATCACTACATTTGTATCTTTAGTGTAAATACCTGGTAGTGTGATTGCTGGGTCATAGGGTAGCTCTATTTTCAACTTTGTGAGGAACCTCCATGCTGTTTTCCAGAGTGGCTGCACCAGCTTGCATTCCCACCAATAGTGTAGGAGGGTTCCCCTTTTTCCTCATCCTTGCAAGCATCTGTCATTTCCTGACTGGTTAGTTTTAGCCATTCTGACTGGCCTGAGGTGGTATCTCATTGTCGTTTTGATTTCTATTTCCCTGGTGCTGAGTGATGGTGAGCATTTTTTTGTGTGTCTATTGGCCTTCTGGATGTCTTCTTTGCAGAAATGTCTGTTCATGTCTTCTGTCCATTTCTCGATTGGATTATTTGTTCTTTGGGTGTTGAGCTTGATAAGTTCTTTAAAGATTTTGGATGCTAGCCCTTTATCTGATATGACATCAAATAAAATCTTTAAAAAAGGCTTTCAAATAACAGATCCTTAGAACATCCCCATTTCATAGAGATGAGAAATTGAGGCTTGGAGAGCCTGAATTACTTAAACTTACTGAAGGTTGTACAGTTAGGGCAGGGCCGTGACTAAGCCAGGTAGCCTTACGTCATATTTCTGGTCCTTGCTCTTAGTGCTTATGTCAGTGAGGTAGTCTTCCCTTTTTGGAATTCTCTTACAGGTTTCCAGAGCTGTTTCAGTTGGGGGCAAGAATAGAGCTGTGGTGTTGTGCTTTTTTTTTTTTTTTTTTTTTTTTTTTGGTTTTAGCCTTCACCTCTTCAGAACTCTCAGTGACATCGGCCTGACTTCTCTAGAAAAAAGTGGTCAGTAGTAGGTTTCTCCAGTTTCTACTTAGAAACTAGTTCTGCCTCCATTGGAGCAGTATCTTTTAGGGAAGCTTGAATTAACAGTTTTCTTTTTTCTTTTCTTTGCTGAGTATTATTGCTGCTGTTAGGCAAAGGGCTTTGTTTCCAGGTTACAAATCTTTTTAGCAAAGAAGTAAGTGCAGACTAGAACTGGAAGGACTTGTGTTGTTCTTGGATATAATTTAATGCTCCACATCCCAGAGAGCATAAACATTGTAAAGTGCGCAAGATGGATTTGGATTAATATCCTGACAACATATGGCTTGGCATGTAGGGCACTCCTGGGAGACCCTTCTCACCATACCTAGACCGATTTTGCCGGGTGGCCCCTTCCCACATGTCTTCCCAGCAGCTGTTGTGCACCTGGGTGAATCATCAGCTTTCCTAAGCTTTGGGGTGGGGGGGGTACCAGTGTTAACTATTGAAAGCCCTCATGTGGGAGGTGAAATAAACAGACAACCCTGGGAGACTGTGTTTTAGTACTACTTAGCTTCCCCTGAGTTTGTCCAGAGTGTTCATTTCCGTTAGAAATACAGGCTGATCCTCACCACTGGTCTCTTCAGAATACAACCCTGAAAATCATCTTGCCCTTTCTACTTTCCTGCCCCTGGCATCATGGGTGTAGGAGGTCTCTGAAAGCTCTAGAGAGGTGTTGGGCAACATGGAGGGAAGACTCAGTTGCTTCTAAAGACCAAGCAGAAGTCCTTCATTTTTTTTTTAAACTTTTCTATTTCTACCTTAAATCAAAATTAGGTTATTGTCAAAGAGAGTTCTGTGCATTACTGAAAGAGCTCAAGAGTGGGAGAGGCTCTTGGTACCTCCTTTGTAATTTCTGAAGAAAGCTTGTTGGGGGCATGTAGAGATCATGCCCGGGTTGTCTTTTCCTCCCCCAGCCCTGACCTGCACTGTGCCAAGAGAGTTGCCCCAGCTGATGGCTTAGTCACTGGCTGGAAGCTTTGTGGGTCTGGAAACTCAGCCAGTTCACCCAGGTTTAAGTTCCTGTGGGCCCTCTCAAGCACATGGAATTCATGAGCCCATTCAGCTATAATTCCGGTTAACTAATTAACTCTAAGAAACATGCCTAGCAAGTTGACTTGTGTGGACAGGAGGGAGCATTTTCTCCTCTATGGATAAGATGAGCAGGAAGCCAGCTCACCTCTAGAGGAAGTCAGGGTGAAGTAGGGTGGAAAGCTCCTGGCTGTAGCATTAGATAGATCCAGATTTAACCATGTACTAGCTGTTAGACTAAGGAGAGTTATGTAACTTGTCCCTTATTGCTTCATCTGTAAAAGTCCCTGGGCTTTTCAGATACACACACAATATGCATTCAGTATATCTTTTGTCCCATTTATTCCCTTTTTCCCTCTCTCCCCTCACAGCATTGTATTTTAAGGGCTATCTCTCTACTCTGACCAAAGTATACCTGTTACTCTCTTGGGGCACCAGAAGTGTCAGAGAGACTGAATTTAATTCTCTGGGTACCTCTTGGTGTGTTTTTCACAGAACACAGCCCTTCTTTTACCACAAGTTATAGTAGGAACAACTAGATTCTAGCTCTCATCAGTTGGTTCCAACCTAAGGAGTCTTTGTGGTTATCATTCGAGCTATAGTTCTTGGTAAAGACCTCTGTACGTGTCAGGTACTGCTTGGCCATGGTAATTTAGTGATGAGGAAGACAGGGTCTTCGCCCTAAGTAATACCTTTCTAATACCATCCTCAGTTGGGTTACTTCTTTGGGTACCTAGTCTTTTTTTTTTTTTTTTTTTTTTTTAAGATTTTATTTATTTATTTGAGAGAGAGACAGTGAGAGAGAGCATGAGCTAGGAGAATGTCAGAGGGAGAAGCAGACTCCCCATGGAGCTGGGAGCCCGATGCGGGACTCGATCCCCGGACGCTGGGATCATGACCTGAGCCGAAGGCAGTCGTCCAACCAACTGAGCCACCCAGGCGTCCCTGGGTGCCTAGTCTTATTCGTTCTTTGTTGATTCATACTGACTTGCTTCTGAGAGAGTAATCCTCTCCCTAGACCCTAGGGGACAGTGCCCCTTTGTGCAGCCTGGGCCTTGCCTGCTGGCTTGCCTGCTCTCAAACAGTGAGAGCAGAGTGCTGAGGCTGGAGGAAAAAGCCCCGCAGGCTACTACTGCCTCGGCCACACATGTCCCGAGAGCCTGTGCTTGGCACTCTTGAATGTTCTTTTCTCCTTGCACATAGATTATAGTGTTCCCTGGTAATTTAAATTCAAAAACCTTCCGCCTCCCTCTCTGCCTTGGGGAAAAAAAAAAAAAGGCTCTGTGTATTACAGGGTGGAGAACAAAGCAGGCCAGCCCTGATTTCCTGGTGGGGTTTGTTTGATCACGTGTATTTTTTAATGTAGCCTCGGTGTGGGTTACCTGTAATAAGGCTACCGTGTAATTCAGGCATATTGATATTCTGCAGTCATAGAATCTCACATCTTGTTCTACCTTGTTTGTCATAAATAGTGTGGTGGGTAGATTTAGGGGCTTTGGCCGACAGGAAGTTGTACTTCTCTGCTTTGTATTTCAGACTGCATTTTGGCCCCTAGTGGGCTCTGTATGTAGAAGGCCCAGCAGCCAGGTTGATAGATTTCTCAGTTTCAAAATAGGGGCCTGAAGATAGTCCTCTGCTCTATCCTTCTCTCTCTCTTGCCAGTTTTCCTGGCAGTTGGCAGGAAGTGTGTGTGGGGAAGCAGGCAGAATTGCTCTCTGAGAACCATTTATCTGAACTCCCAGTAGAGAATTGCATTTGCCTCTCCTCCTTCACTTTCTGTGGTATGCGGTCCTGTGATTTGGTACTGCTTGTCTCTGTGCAGTACGGAGGTCTGAGTTTGACTCCTCTAGCCCTATTGGGGTTTTTATCAGTAAATTACTTGCTGGTTGGTCTTTCCCCTGAATTCCATTACTTTTCCAGGAGCAGGGGAGGGTGTAAACATTTGGAGACCTATTTGAGCCTCTCTTTCTAGCACCGTGGCCACTGAAACAATGATAGCTGAGTCCAGATGAGCCATGTTTCCCACTGGGCATTGGCTATAGCTGGATATAGCTTTAACAGTCACACTAGAGGCTTGGTTGGAAAGAAAAGAGCACTGCATAATTATTGCTTATGTATCAGTTAAACCTATCAGCCAACAGATGTCAAGTGCAGGAAAAAAAAGTGCAATAATGTTATTATAATGGCATAATAGTTATTATTATAATAATCAGTTGGCATAGCTTTTGATAAGAGGCAGATCCTGAAAGGAGTGCAGGGGGAAGGGTTAACCTTGAACTATAGCACAGTGAAGGGATGCTTCACCTTGTAGGAGATGGTGTGTGAATGTATATGATTCAGGTATGGGGTTGATACCCTTTCTGCATGGCTTGAGGTTGTATGGAGACTTCTGCTGGGTACTGTCTTTCTCATGGTGCCAGGGAACAGCTGCCATCCTCTGGTTTAAGGTGCCTTGGGTTGCAGGATTATGTTTCCAAGCACCTAGCACCAGTGGGTTCTCAAAAGGGCAGAGATTTCATCCCTATAGCTCCATTTGGAATTTTCAGAAAATCTAGCCTCATCCCTGTGCTACAAATGATGAACTCCCCTCTCTTCAGCACACTGCACTCTGTCCCTATGGTGTGGCAGTGTATCTCAGCTATGTACATGCTTATTGTGGTGGAATGTGCTCATGGTAGACAGCCTTTCCTTACCCAGGGAGCTCTCAGAATGTTCCCATTCTGGTAAGGAGGTGGTGATGGGTAGGGAGCAGAACTGAGCTCATGGGCGACCCATAAAGGCAGCTGGAGGGTAGGAGAAGAGTCTGGATTCAGGCAGACTTGGGTTGTCTCCTGACCTCACTATTCACTAGCGGTTACACAACCTTGCTGAGCCTCAGCTGCCCCTCCGTGTATGTGTTCATTTATTTCTCACTGTTTGTCACTACCATCCCTGTCTCTGAAGTACCTGCCACTAGGTAGTTTTCAGTAATTGGTGCTGCTTCTACTATACCACCCTGCCCATCTACCCTAAAGAATAGAAGGGCTAGGACAAGACCCTCCTGCTTCCATAGGGAATTGAGGCTTTAATCTGAGCTTCATGTGAGCTTTTTCAGGCTCTGGTGTTGTTGTTCAGAGTCCTACTAGGATTCCTCTGAAGCTGCCTCATTGTGGGAGACTTTGATATTTAATGTTTGGGCAAATCTCTGCCTTATCCAAGGAGTGAATGGTGGTATTTAAAATCCCATTCAGGGATTTTCTGCTTTAGCCCCTTGCAGTCTTTATCCCCTCCCCATTTTTCCTTTGGGTGGGTCACTTGGGGGTCACTGCCTCCTTTGAGGAGCATTTGTTTTTTGAAGATGCTGTTAGTTGTTTGGCTTAGTCTCTTTACGGAGTAGAGATGTTTGTGTTTCCATCTGCCTAGGCCTTTGCTCTGGACTTTTATTTTGGAAGTCTGGAGCATTCAGACAAGGTGATATCTTTTTAGACTATTTTTGGCTGTAGGCCAGCTTATCACTATGGCTACCACCTGCCTGAAGAATGGCAGGGCATAAACAGTCACTTTTATCAGAAATTTAGGAAGGAGAAAGGGCAAAGGGGAAAGAATAGTTTGGCTTAAGTTCACAAGGGAAGGACTGCTTCTCTAAGCAGAACCTTTTGATTTGGATAGAACTTCATTTCCCTTCTCTGGAATTTTGTTCGTTCTGTCAACATACATAGACAGAATATCCTTTACACTCCAGATACTATGCTAAGTGCTGACTTATGACCAAGTCATATGTATTTCCTCCTTAGGGTGTATTAATGAATATGGACATTAATACAATTAAAATCACACATATAAATGTAAAATTACAATTGTATTAAGTGTGTTGGAAGAAAGGAATGTGATACCATGAGAAATAGGACAGATTTGACTTGTTCCTACGATTGAGAGGGTATCAGGGAAGGCTTGCTAGAGAAAGTGATCTTTGGTTTAAATTGTTAAGAACAAACAGGTGTTTATGAAACAACTCAATGTGAGGTTGAAGAGTGTTTTAGGCTCAGGGCCCAGCTCTTACAAAGCCTCTGGAGTGGGGTTGGGGGCAAAGAGGTGGCTTCTGTGAAGTGCTGAATAAGTGTGGTTGGAGTGCAGAAAATGAGAGGAAATGGATGTACAATGAGGCTGGAAGGATTGGCAAGGGCAGGCCTGGTCAGCTGCGGCAAGGCGTTTTTGTATTTACCTGGAGAACGTGGAAGCCTTTCTTAGTCATGGTGGTGAGATGATTGGATCTGCAGTATGAACAGATCACTCTGTCAGATGGTACACTGGATGGATTTTGATGAGGGAGTGAGAATGAAGATCAGAAAAAGAGCATTGCTGTGATAGGTGACTTGTTTTCCTTTAGTCAGCTAAATGGTAATTTTGAGACCGCCCCCCCCTCCCCGAAGTGTTGATAGTCAGTGTGTTGTTGGGGCCAGCTGGCCACTCAGCAGACATGGTGGCTCAGGGTGCTGGCATTTGGCATCTTTCCACCTTCCCGGAAAAAGGCCTGGAGGTTTCAGGCCTGTCACTTGTTAACATCTGACAGGTACAGAGCCCTTTGTTAACCTGTTTTCTTGCTGTCCCTCTGTTGGCTGTCACTACTGGGCAAGAGCTACCCCTTTCACTTTGGACCACTTAAGCCACTGACATGGGCAACTACCTGAAATGTGATGTGCCAAGTTAGCAAAGCCAACACCTGCGGTTTATGTAACATTCAGTTCTGGTTGATGTAGGTGTGCACATGTTCTCTCTTGGCAGTAGCCAATGTCTGGAGGGCTGGAAATGGGCTGTGATTGCTCTTGCTACTGTGTAGCTAGGAAGACTGAGGTACAGGAGAGACCTGGGGTGTAAAGAAGCCCGGGTCAGAGTCACATGCTGTCAGACCAAGTGTTAAATGCATGGTGGGTGGTTTCAGACCATGGACTAGAGTCTTTCCTCAGTGGGACAGTAGCCTTGCCCACTGTTCCTTCACGTACTCAGTTGGAAGGCTGTGTAGCACAGTGGGTAGGAGTATGGCCCTTGAACTTGGGCAGACTTCAGGTAGAATCTTAGCCTTACCACTTGCAAGCTGTGTGACTTTAGACAAGTTATTTCACTTCCCTGATTGGTAGTTTTCTTAGCCCTAACTGGGAAATAATAGTACATCTACCTAACAGGGTTAATTGTGAAGTATTAATGAGAATATATGAAAGGTGCTTAGGTTTGTTCACAGGGTAAACACTGAATTAAAAGTGGTAATACTTTTAGTTAAGGTTTATTTGTCTAATTTTTGTTTGTTTTATTATCTGTCTACTATGTGCTGGGCCCCGTGCCGATGGTGGAATGAAGATGTGATCTTGGGGCGCCTGGGTGGCTCAGTTGGTTGAGCAGCTGCCTTCGGCTCAGGTCATGATCCCGGACTTTCAGGATCGAGTCCCGCATCGGGCTTCCAGCTCCTTGGGGAGTCTGCTTCTCCCTCTGACCTTCTCCTCTCTCATGCTCTCTCTCACTCATTCTCCCTCAAATAAATAAATAAAATATTTAAAAAAATTTAAAAAAAGAAAAAAAAGATGTGATCTTGGCCTTGATGTGCTCAGTCTTATGCTCATCGTTGCTGCTTTTGGTTTTGTTCTGTGTGGTCATGGTTCAGCAAAGCAAGGAGGTCTCCTATGGGGTTTCTTTTTATTTTTTTCTTTTCAATAATCACATTAAGTTTATTTAAAAAAAATTTTTTATTAACATATAATGTATTGTTTGCTTTAGGGGTACAGATATGTGAATCATCAGTCTTACACAATTCACAGCACCCACCACACCACATACCCTCTCCAGTATCCATAACCCAGCCACCCTATCCCTCCCCTCCCCAACCCCCAGCAACCTCAGTTTGTTTCCTGAGATTAAGAGTCGCTATGATTTGTCTCCCTCCCCATTTACATCTTGTTTCATTTTTTCCCTCCCTACCCACCAACGATCTCCTGCCCTGGCTCTCAAATTCCTCATATCAGAGAGATCATATGATAATTGTCTTTCTCTGATTGATTATTCTTAGCATAATACCCTGTAGTTCCATCCACATTGCTGCAAATGGCAATATATATATATATATATATATATATTTTTATGACTACATGGTAGTATTCCATTGTGTGTGTGTGTGTGTATCACATCTTCTTTATTCATTTGTTGATGGACATCTGGGTTCTTTCCATAGTTACCTATTGTTCTCATAGAGAGTTTCTTAAAGGGGATCCAGATCAGATGTCCACTTGGTGTTGCTGTCTTCTCCTCTGGGCCTCTCTTCTATGGCCCCGATTCCAGTTTGTTTGCTGCTTAGCTGTAGAGGGTGCTCAGCTTCGGTGTTTTTGTGGGGGGAAGAGTACCCCTACTTCCTGCTTGGACTGCACCATCTGAAACAGCGTTCTGTTTTTCTGCCTTATGAGTACCCATTTCTACTAGTGAACATCCCTGTAATCTTTGGTTTGTTCTTTAAAACATTTAATTGCTGCTCTTTCTTTTCTTTGGTAAAATACTGTGTAAGATGGTTGACCTAAAAGAGACCATGAAAAATAAGCTGGATTGTATTTTTGTAAGGGTTTGTTTATAGTACTGAGTTACTGAAATAGAATACTCCCCAGTGGTCTCAGGGGGGAGGTGACCTTTGTGATGTGATTGTTTTTTTGTGAAGGTGTTGGGGAAGGTTAATTTGATTCATCTGATTTCTTTGGTGGTGGTGGGTAAGGTGGGTGAATGGGAGAGAAAGGACAAAACCTTTAACAGTCTCCGAATTAGAGCCTATATTGGCTGAGAAGAGGAGAGGATGTATTTATCCCGAGTGTCTAGAGCTGCGTGTATAGGCCCTGACCTTTGCCCATGCTTTCTTCCTCATTCATGGTGGTAGAGACTGCCATGATGAGTTTATTTGTCCCTTCACTGACTCACCATTTATGTGTACTGTATACTGTAGAAGGGAATGATTTCCACTTCTGTTAAATGATACCTTTTTGACCATTCCTGGTACTTCAATGACTCAGCTTTCGCATCTGAATGAGAGTGTACTGGTACTCACCTCCTGGGGCAGTTAGGATGAAAGGAGATAATACACTGCAGGTTTCTGGCACATGGTGGATACCTCAGAATGGTAAGGATTATAATGCCTTCAAAGAAGTCAGACCCCATCTGCGAGAAAAGCCACAGATGGGACCATAGGTGCTGAGAAAGGCTGGCGAAGGCCTAGAATTGTGAGACTGGATTTGGCTTGTTAGGGAAGGTTGCTATGTAGCATATTTGGGGTCAGGCCCCAGTCTGTGACCCTCACTGGGTAAGGTGAGTGACTGCTTCAATTAGAGCAGAAAGCAGTAGGCAGAAGTCTTGAGTGGTAAACCAGAAGTGTTGTCTCTCTTCCTCCTGTCAGGGAAGAGGGTAGAGTCAGTTCAACAAAGTGTCTGGGAAACCTTTCTCTTCTGAGCCAGACCAACCTGGGTTCCAGCTCTGGCTCTTCCATATACATGCTTTGTGGCCTCAGAGAAGTTAACTTCCCTTCCTCTCTTTTAGCTTCGGAGTCCTCATCTATAAAATGGAAATGATAATATCTACTTGGGAGTGTTGGGTGAGGGAGGTTTAAATAAAACAACATGCAGTGTCTCACATAGTACATATTCATAGTACAGATAATATTCTGCCATAGCACTGATAGATTACAAAGCAATTAAGCATTTTTCTTAGGAAATTACAGTCTTCTAATTTTTGTGGCTAGATTAATTTTTTGAAAAGTCAGTCTCTGCTTGGATTCAACAATCAACTCAGTAAGTTCTTAGGGAGTCTGTCACTCCCCTGCCTCACACCCTCTGCAGGTTTACAGTCCTGTACTTAGAATAAAGTCCAAACTCTTTACTTTGATTGCAGGCCATTCATGAACAGATCCTGGCCTGCCTTGGAAGCCATGTGTCCTAACTCTGCCCCTTGCCTCATATGTTTTCATCACAGTGACCTTGTACAGAGGGCCTTTGCTCTCACTGTACCCTCTGCCTGGAATACTCTGCCATTATGTTCACTTGATGGGCTCCTTGTCATTCATATCTCAGTTCTGCTGTTACTTAGGAAAAAGGGGCCTGCCCTTCCTCTGTTATAAAGTAACTGCTTATGTCACTGTTAACATAGGCATCTGATATTCTTCTTGTTTGTTTGCTTCTTGTTGATTCTCTGTTTTTCCTTCTGCCAGAATTAAGTTCCATGAGAATAGGGACCATGTCTGTCATGTTCACAGCTGTATTCACAGTGCTAGGAACAGTGCCTGGCACATAGTAGATGATCATACGTTTGTTGAATGAGCTTGTGAATGACAAAGGATTCTGTTATTACTCAATCTGGTTACACAGGTGTTCATATTCATATTGCTTTGTTTTGTAAATAAGTGAAACTAAGATGACTTAATTTCTTGTTCATTACTTATTAAGTGTCTCCCCCCTTCCCCCATTAATTGGAACCTTCTGAGGAGAGGCAGTTTTCCCTGACTTTAGTTTATGTGGCTCTCTTTCTTCTTGGCATTTTGTTATTAGAAAGGGGAGTTTGTGGTTGCTGGACTTTGTGCATTGATTTTTAGGTGTTCTCAGGAAGCAAGCTTTAGTGCATTTGCTTGGAATAAAACAAACAAGAAAGCTCACCAGGACATGGCAAATTTATCTCACTCTGATTTTCTACCAACACTTTCTGCAATACTGCGTAAGTTCTTAGACAAGGACATTAGAGAAGAATTGACAAATTGACACCGGCCAGATAGAAACAAATTCACAAAATGTGAGTGAGTAACAAAGTAAGACGTGGAGAGGTAAGAGAGGATAGTGCTGCTTTATGGCAGTGGCCTGGTTTTTCATGGGTAATAGTAACGGTATGAGTGAGAGATCCTGGACCAGTTAGTTAACTGTTCCTTTGGCAGAGGGCCTTTTATTCTGGGGAACTATACGTGGAGGTGCTCAGGAGTAAGTGGGACTCCAGCCACCTTTGTAAATGTTTGGGTCCTAAATCTGATTAGTCCTCAAAGACTTGGTCTTGAATTGAGAGAATAAAGTCCCAGGCATGGATATGAGCAGGAGAAGGGTATCTGGAGCAAGGTGAGCAGCAGGGGTGGGCTTATATTGCTTTAAAGGTTTTGTATGCTTCAAGAACCATATCTCTGTAGGTACTAGGCTCCACTCATTTCCAAAGCTCCCTTTCTTCTACCCAAAGCTTCCTCTAAGCATGGGTTATCTTAATCTGCCTTAGGTATTGTTGACTTTTCCTATTGATAAAGCTCTCCCTTATTGATAAAGACTGCAACAGCCTCCTTGTCAGTTATGTCCTTGCTCATTTTCCTCCTTTGAAGGACTTAGCCTTGTGGTTAACTCAGGGTATTTGGTCACTCTGGCAACCACCTTTTTTGTTGTTGTTGTTGTTAAAGATTTTATTTTTAAGTAATCTCTACACCCAACATGGGGCTGGAGCTCACGACCCCAAGGTCAGTAGTCATACTCTGTACCATGGAATCAGTGTCTTACTGTGCTATAGTTACTGACTATCCTCTATCCATTTGGGATAATCTTTAATTTATGTTTAAACTTACTTACAAGTCCACTTTTGGTGAAGCTCCCAACCCCCCTTATAGCAGGAATTTTAGCTATAAGCCAGCAGGGTAGGTTTTTGAAGATTCTGGTACAAGAAGGTGGCAGAAGGTGGTAGAACAGTGGCTCTCGGGACCAGCTTTTTCTGGGCTCAAAAATTATTGAGACTTTTCTTAATTCTTTCACCTCCTCTCTTCAGTCCTTTCTCGGCTAATTGATAATCCCTATTCCTTTCTTCTGTGCTCTGTTTCTTTGCCTTGGAGGTGTTTCTGCAATTCTTACTCAGAAGAGCGTTTGCTTTCAGAATCTTTCACAGCTTTCTTATGGCCAGAGTTGTAGGTAGCATGCTAAGCTCCATCTCTTCCACCTGCTAGGCTAAAACATGTCTTCTGTGATTGTAGAAGTTTGGTTGGGGTGGGCAAAATGCTTTTTATACTCTTATACCCCGTTGTGATTGTCCTCCATAATTTGGTATCATTTAAAGGTGGATTAGCCAGTGAGTCCCCGAATCAAAGATGCTCCTGACATTCATGGGTGTTGATGGCCTCAATTTCTCCGCGTAATCAGGCTGTTTAACTAATTAATTAATTAACTTACTTTTGGTTAAAAAGTAAACAAACTCGCATCCCTTTATTTTGGTTTGCATTGATTTTTCTCTCCTTTCTAAATCCTGAATGAGAACTTCTTCAAAATGAATTGTCAATCTTTATGTATTCACAAGGATTTGGAGGATGAGACCTTGCAGCCTTGCCCCAATATTCTTTACCTGTGCATCCCATAGAATGATAGACTGCTCTAGACCTATAAATACAGAAAACAAACTGATGGTTGCTGGAAGGAGAGAGGGGTAGGGTAGGGGGAGTGGGCAAAATGGGTGAGGAGGAATGGAAGATACAGGCTTCCATTTATGGAATGATTGAGTCCTGGGTGTCCCAGGCACAGCATAGGGAGTAGAGTCAATGACACTGTAAAAGCCATGGTATGGTGACAGTTGGTAGCTACACTTGCTGCATCTCTATACTGTACACCTGGAAGTAATATAACCTGGTGTGTAAGCTATACTCAGATAACAATAACAAAAATAATGGACCGCTATGGAAATAGCTCTCAAATGTTTCTGTTCTCTTAGACACACGTGTGTACACACGTGAACACATTCATTTTCTGAAGAATGGATGGTCCTCTAGGAGGAATTCATCCTGTTTCATGTAAACGCCTTCCATTACAGTGACACTCTGGAGACTTTGTGAAAGGTAGAAACAGGGAGGTTTTCCTTTTTTTCTTTCCCAAAAGGCCTCAAAGCTCTTAAAATAAACCTTAAAGAACCTGCTATACTGAGCTTTAGCTCTGAAAGCAGACACATTGCAAACCTGGTGCAATAAGACTCCTCTTCTCTGATCTTTTTTCCTTTTTCTCTCTCAACTTATTTTAACATCCCCTTTCATGGTCTTACCTTTCTAGAAGGTTGATTCAGTCTTTCCTTGCCAGCTCTTGGCAGGAGAAGCGTCAGGACTTCCAGCCCTAATTTATGGTTTATATTCCTTCTCCATTCCCTCCCTTTGCCGTTATGGAACCTAATCTCGTGGCATCCTGCTGAGCTCCCCCCTGTCAGAAGGGACAGTGTTACCGCCAGTGACAGGTAGCTTTGGAATTTGATGTCGGTACTAGTGATTTGGGCAGAATTTGGGAGCCTGTTTTGTGCGTGTGCTGCTGCCTGAGAAAATGGGGCTTTTCTCGCTTTGGGTACCATCTTTCCCACTGCCTGTCTAGCCCCAGTGAGTCCTGTTGCCAGGGGAGATGAAATGGAGAACTCTTTACCATGATAAATTCTGGGATTTTATCCTATGAGGTAACAAAGTAGCCTTTCAGAACAGGATGTAAGGGAGTCTCCTTGCAGTTCCCATGGAACAAGTTAACCTTTCAGTTACATTTTTCTACATCTTTGGGGGCCCATTTGACGGGAGCTAAAGCAGTAATTACTCTAGGCAAAGAAAACTTATTTGGAGCCAGAATATTTTAATAAGAAGCTTAAAAAACCAGAACCTGCTGATACATGATAAATAGAAATTGGAGCTTTGTTCTCTTCTTATGTAATCCTTCCCTTTTTGCATTATTATGGTTTTTGGTTTTCTTCCCGAAATGTGAGGACTCTCCATTATTCCTCTGGTAGTGGAATGAAGATGTTGGTGTTGACTGCCTGCCTGCTGAGTAAACAGGTAGAGAGAGCAGAGGTGAGTTGCCTTCAGGTACTGCTAAACCTTGGGGTTTTCATTCACCTGGGAAAGGGGTAAGCTTGGGATAAGCTTGCTTTCATGTTCAAGTTGATTCATATTACCCCAAGGATTCCTTGGGACTGACTGTTTTTTCCAGATGATTCTGGGAAATGAGCAGTGAAGGGAATTTTGTGGAAGATTTTAAGAACATATTTGCCAATCTTTCTGAGCACTCAGAAGCTTAGGCAAAAATAGGTAGATTTGTCTCTTTAAGGTCTTCTCTAGGTGACAGTGGTAAGGCTATCAATTCATCTGAGGAATTGATGTCATATGAGTCTGATGTTAAGAGCTTGACTTTGGCGTTAGATGTGTTTTGTAATTCTGGCTCTGCCACTGTTTAGCTCTCTGACCTTGAAAAGTGATTTAATCCCCGTGAGTCGCAGCATCCTCATCTCTAAGAGGGGACTAATGGCATAGGGTTGTTGGTGCCCTATGCCTATGGCATAGGGTTGTGGGTGCCCAACATAGAGTGAGTAAATACCCCCTGAATATTAGATATGGTTGTTATTTTGAGATACTGATGGAAAATCAGATGGAACCTTCTTGGCAAGAGACAAGAAGGTAGGACGTTGCTCAGAAAACCTTGAAGGTAAGGGGTTGAGGGAGAGGAGAAAAAAGCATCTAGCAAAAACAAGTGTGGGAGAATTCTGGGTCCTCAAATGAGTTACCTATTGTTTCACTGCCTATAAGTCCCAAGTCTTCTCCTTTGGTAATCCACCAAGTTGATTGTTTTCCCAGAAATCCTATCTGTGTGTTGACTCCTCAGCAAAGACTGAATAGCCACATCAGCCACAAATGTCCTGCGTTAGCAAGACATCATTATTTTTACAGAGCACACTGCTGTGTTTTACCACCTGCACTTTGAAGTGTTAAAAATAATTAAAGCTGAACCATATTTGTCAGAATAGGTTCAAAAAGTGCATTTTGGGATGCTGTACCTTTGTTCTGACAATGTGTTCTTATTAGTTTGCTTGTTAATTCCAGGATTGGTTAACTTGAGGCACCTCTGGGCCAGCCTGCTCACACCAGTATTTACCCCAAGGGCTTAGAGAGAGGAGTTCAGTATAACTCACTCCTTTCCTCTGTGTTCCTGGGAAGTCATCAGGTGGTGAGCAGAGGATAGAGGGGCACTGAGCTATTTGGAGCTGATAACTCCTTCCTAGATGTGTCTTTGAGGGGAAAGAAATTGTAGACTGGATGGAGCAGAGCAACAGAGGTTAGGAGCTTTGCGGTGTTGCGCAAAACAGTTAAGTGCAAACAGATTAGATGAAAGCCTTTATTAGAAGGTTTGGTGTGGGGACGCCTGGGTGGCTCAGTTGGTTGGACGACTGCCTTCGGCTCAGGGCGTGATCCTGGAGTCCCGGGATCGAGTCCCACATCAGGCTCCCAGCTCCATGGGGAGTCTGCTTCGCTCTCTGACCTTCTCCTCGCTCATGCTCTCTCTCACTGTCTCTCTCTCTCAAATAAATAAATAAAATCTTTAAAAAAAAAAAAAAAGAAGGTTTGGTGTGTTTTCTCATCAGGATTTTTTGGAATATGGGCTGTTTCACTGCTTACATGATAGTTAAAATACTAAGATAATGGCTGGGCCTCTGATAAGCCTTTCCTGTGATATGGGAAAAGGAAAGAGACTTGTTTGGGGGCCTGTAGCAGAGGAGTTGTCACTGCTAAGTACTTCAAGTCTTGGTGGGGTCACCCATCAGACAGAGCATGGGTTTGGCTTGGTGAGGCTTTGTGCAGAAAAGGAGCAAAGCACAGGGCTTGAGAGTGTAGGCCTTGAGTCACCAGGTCCCAGGTTTGGACCCTGACTTTGCTCTCCTAACTGGGTATATTCGTTTCCTGTAGCTGTTGTAACAAGTTAGCACAGATATGGTAGCTTAAAACAGCAGAGGTGTATTCTCTCCTAGTTCTGGAGGCCAGAAGTCTAAAGTCAATACCCCAGGGCTGAAATCAAGGTGTTGGCAGGGCTGTACTGCCTCCAGAGGCTTTAGGGCAGAGTCTTTCCTTGCTTCTTCCAGCTGCTGGTGGCTGCTTGCATTCCTTGGATTGTGTTCATATACTCTCAACTTCAAGTTCAGTATCTTCAAATCTCTGTGTGTCTTTACATCACCTTCTTTTCTGTGACTGTGTCAAATCTCCCTCTGCCTATGTCATATAAGGACACTGTGATTGTATTTAGGGCCTTTCTGATAATCCAGGATAATCGGTTTAAGATCCTTAACTTAATCATATCTGCAAATACGTTTTTTTCCTTAAAAGGTAAAATTTACAGGTTCTTCTGGGCCTTAGAACCTGATCTCTTTGAAGGTCTGCCTGCCATACTGGGTGACCTTGGTAAGTGACTTTGACCAATGTAAGTTTGTTTCTTTATCTGTAATATAAAAATGGTAATTGTATATTCTGTGCCTCATTTCCATGAGACTTAAATGAAACCCTGCATGCCAAATACTTGGCACTTAGTACCTACTATTATTTATGTCCACGTTTGTTACTCATTACTGTTAAACATTACTATTATTGTTATTTAGCTATCTTCTGTGAAAGAGAGAGGACTAGTTTCTTAAGAGTTTATTTGACTTGGGGCTGCCCCCTGCCCCTACCCTAACACTCAGCTTGGCCCTCATAGCTCTAGGATCTTTGGCCATTATCCCCCCCTACCCCCATAGTCAGCTGGTGTATCCCCAGGCCACTTTTGTTTTTTTACCCAGTCCTCCATTTTTCCTCAAGGCCACTCTCTTAGCTACTCCTCCATTTTCCTTTTTCAGTGAATGAGCTGGTGTGTGGCAATAGGTCTCACACTTCAGGGGGTGTTCATGTCTCCTCAAAAGCCTATGTTGAAATTGTAACTCCTAGTGTGGTAGTATTTGGAGTAAGGAAGTAATGTTAAATCAGGTCACAAAGGTGGGGCTCTGATAGAATTTATGTCCTCAGAGGAAGAAACACCAGAGAGCTCTTTTCTCCTCCGTGCCATGTGAGGGCCTAGGGAGAAGGTGCTTGTGTTTAAGGCAGGAAGAGAACTCTAAGTAGAAACCAAACGGGCTTGATACTGGATTTCTAGCCTCTGGAACTGTGAGAAAATATACACTTCTGTTGTTCAGGCTATCTAGTCTATGGTGTTTCATTGTAGTAGCCCTAGCAGACTAAGTAGAGGGGAGTATATAACCCGACTCTTAGACCTACTTGTGCCAGACACTTGTGTAGAAGCTTGGACTCTGGAATTATTCCAGTTACCATTCAGTGTAGTTTGCTGGATTACTGTTTTCCCATGGATAATTCTAGCTCCATAATGAAGCATGGAAGAATATTATTTTTACAGTGGTATTTAGTATCTGATAGCTATTAGCCAAAAGGTACATGTCCCCAGTGAGGTACTGTAAATACATTTTATCTCTTCTATTACCTGCTGTTTCATGAACACATCCCTGAAGCATTTTAATCTTGTTTTTCATACTTGTCTTCAAGTGAGGAATTGTTCTGATTTGCAACTTCAGGGCATAATTACTATGTTCATTAATTTCTGTTCTTTTCTTCCCCTCCATTTATTACTGGTTTCTTGAGAAAATTTTTCCCTAAATCTACACTAACTGGAGACAAGTCACTTGATTAAAAGGGTGTTTTACAACACGGGTTTCTCTGGCTCTCTAGGCGCATTGATAGGAGGGCTGTGTCAGCATCTTCTTAGCTGGGGTGAGGGTCTCCCTAGTCTGGGCTTAAATGAGTAAGAGACTTTTTTGCCGGAGGGGTGGGGTGGGAGGGCTGAGCTCTCTCACTGCAGGCTGTAGGGCAGAATATTTTTTGCACTGGGGTATTCCTGGGGAAGGGGTGGGAGAAACTCACCTTTTTTTTTTTTTTTTTTTTTCTTTTCAGAGATTCACTGATAGACATTAATTGAGCATGTGCTACATATGAGGCATTGTGCACAACACTATGAGTAACGTGGTTTTTGGCTCATAGGGATGCTCAGTGCATGTTGATTTAAGTGAACGTGTGGCTAAATAGAGTGACCTTAGTATGCACAGAGACTGAATGCAAGCCCAGAGGCTCGTGGATTAAGGGTGCTATAACCTCCCTGGAAAGGTAACACGATTGGTCGCATCCTCATGAAGGCCATGATGCCCTAGCACTTGGATGTGCAAGAGGAAACGGTACAAGAAGAAGGCTGTGTTGAGGATGGTTTAATTTTTTCTGGTATTTTGGCCTTGTGAGTCCCCTTTTCTTTTCATTGTAGACAGGGATTGTTAAGTATGTTCGTGTAAGTGCAGATGTTTCATAAAAGTCAAGTGATCACCCAAGGCAGCTGAGGGAGGAGATGGAAAAATAGTGGTTTCGACAAGTTGGTTCAGGTTAGGGCAGAGGCAGGGATGTATGTGACTGACATGCTGGGGGAAAAGAACTGAAGAAGATGAGAAAGCAGAAGCCAAAAGGATTTGAATTAATCTGGAGCTAAACGGAAGCCCAGCTTAGAGAATACTGATCTGGGCTAGGTATTCAGGGAAAGAGTGCTGGAGAGATTTCTGTGAGAATGAGGAGAGATAGAGAGTAGTTAGTCTGGAACATGGCTCGGGAGGGGAGGGAACAGTGGGTAGAATGGCTGAAATCTTTCCTCCACTGCCCCCACCCCATGTTTCTCTGCATTATGATACTTGTCATACCGTGTGGCAATTTTTTGTTTATATGCCTTTTCTTCTAGAAGGGAGGAGAAGTGGCTTGGTCATCTCTATCTTGGTTACTTGACACTGTATGCAGCACATAGCATGTGCTGCCTACATGACTGATTGAACATGTGTGAGGTTAAGGCCTTGGGTGAGCTATCCATTAATGACCGAAATGTGAGAGGTTGAGGTTGGGGTGTAGGGGAGATGAGCACATAACTGGCTGGGGTATAGGGGGGTGAATTAGGATAGAACTGAGAAGTGAGCCTGACATAGAATCTAAATCATCCTTTAAGAATTTACTGAACATTTCTCCTGTGTCAAGTGCCAAGAGAGCTGTGCAAAGTGAACATGGTCCCTGTTCTTAAGATGCTTGGGACAACCATATTATAAGTGTAGTAAATGGTGTCATCCAGTGGGGTATGCATGCTGTTGCAGCACACATTCTGTCCAATGGAGAGGGTCAGTGGCAATGCCCTGGAGGAAGTGTCTTTGAGGGTGAGGAGGAAATTTTTTAGGATGGTAGGAATTTGCCACATAAAGATGAGGGGTAACAGAATTCTGAGCAGAGGGAACGAGATGTCTTAGAGCCCTGGAAACAAGTTTCATAAAGCCAACAGTAGATAGGGAGAGGAAAGAGACAAAGCTGGAGTTACTGATCTTGGCTTGATGGTGGACAGCCTGCGTGTGAAATTTGGCCTTGATCCTCAGGGCCCTGGAAAACTGTTGGATGGTTTCAAGCAGATGGGGGTATAAAATCGTGTTCATGTTCTGGTTATAGAATAATTCATCTGGCATTTAATCAAGGTGTGTACTTGTAATGTGCTGACATTTTACCCCACGATCCTTTGACATTGCAACAAAGTCTGCCCATTTGCTTGAAATCCCTGAGTTCTGGATCCTGAAGTGGGGTGGAGAGGTAGTTCCGCCTGCTGTAGGCCTGAGTCTCTAGTGTTTGATCTCAGGCTCAGACGGCTCCAGCTCTGTTGCTGACTGAGTGTTGGGAAGGACTGCAGCTCCCACGGCTTCTGCAGCTGTTCCTGCTCTCACCTCAGCCCCTTCACAGCAGCTGGCAATTCCTCAGCCACCACACATTCCTCTGCTCTGTGCTGTCAACAAATGGAAAATTTTTATGACAATGTCAAATAATGGGATAGGTTTTGAATAGTAGAAGTGAAAAATAAAGACCTCCTTGCCCTTTCTCCCTGTAAGGGAATTTGAAAAATGGAGAAATTCTAAGTTGTATGTTAAATATCCTTGGGGTTTCCTTTCCTTTCCTTTTGAATATTTTTATATTAACCAAAAATCTGGTAGAGACACTTGTGGGAAGATAATTCCTTTTGGCTGGAGCTTAAGCTCCACATCGTGAGCTTTTTAATTGTCTTTCATTGGAGGTGGGTTGGGACCCAACTGTGCAGTCGCCAGCACTCATCACAGTCCTGTTGCTGTGCGAATTAGCTCTGTGAATCTGTATGTTTTCCCCTTGTACCTACCTAATGAAAGCCAAATTAAATCAATTTTTAATCAAGGAGATGAATGACAGGTTCTTCCTCAGAAAAGAAACCACAAGGCCCCAAAGTACTGGATATAATAAAAAGTGAAGTTTTTATTTGCTTATGTGCTGTTAGGCATGGCTTTAATGTCAGGAAAACAGGAGGTGCCATTAAAATAGTATTCAGAAATATGCCATCCCAGAGAGATGAAGGAGAGTGCTTTTCTCCCTGCCCCGTTTCTCTTTCTTAGGTCGCGCATGCCTGTGTGTTCAAAGCATTCTGCCCAGGTACAGAGTACCTAGTAGGTGCTTTGAGACAGAATGAGTGAACATTTGATTTTGAGCAGGTCCTTCATGCTGCTCCCACCCTCCACCTCCTCAGCCTATTTCTTCCTTCCATTTTCCATTTGTTCATTCATTCAACATACATTTTTCCTTCTTGACAGGTGGGAAGGTCATTGGTAGGGAATGTAGTGAAGGGAAGTTTCCGTTGAGGCTGAGAGACATGGCTGGATCTCTTCTTTAATACCTGTTTTGTCTTTTATTTTGGGGAATTGATTTCTAGGCTACTATGGGCACCCACATTATCCTCCCAAAAATTGCTTTCTTCCATCTGCTTGCTTTGGTGGAAGGAAATGGCTTCCCTTGTGGTGAGGGAGGATGGTAGAGCCAGTAGGGGTGAAGACTCTTGAATTCAGTGGCTGTCCCCATAGCTTGTCTCTTTGTACAGTGTGTGGGGGGGCATTGTGCAGAGCTCAGCTTGCCTCCACTGTGATTTGATTCCCATAATCATGGGTCTGGCTTTGGCCTCTGGGCTCCCAATGCATTGGCATCTCCAGAGGATTCAGGCAAGGCACCAAATCCTTCCTGCAGCCCATGTTGCAGCTTGTTACTGTGATTGAATGGGCTCCCTGAGTGTGACTCCTCATCTGAGGAAGAAAGTGGCTTTTATTGAGAGCCTTTGCAAAGGAGGAACTCAGGAGACTGGATTTTGGGTACTCCACAAACCTTGGGCTGAGCAAATAAGAGATTAAGTAAAGCTGTGTTGCTTCTGCTTCCTTATTGTGCTGACTGGCTTGGTTCTGGCTTCACCGAAAGCCTGCTTGGGTGGCCCTCACCTGAGAGGTGGGCGGTGGCTATAGCAATTTGGTCAGATGAGCAGAAGGGAAATAGTAGATGAAATTGACTGTGTTTGGTGTTGGATGGGCAGAGCGGTGGGGGTGGGAGGAAGGAGACGGAGGTATTGTGGAGAGCTTCCTGGGTTTCTGGCTTTTGCAGTAGGGCTAGGCAACCTTAAAGGATCAGGAACGTTGGGGGAAGAGCATGAGTTGAGATATGAACTTGCTGAATGTGAAGCATACAAGGAGAGTGGAAAGCAGGCATATCCTTCAGGGAGATGTGGCACAAACACTGCCTAGATTCTCAAGCTGCTTTCCTGTTTAAGTTATCTGCTGGGGTTTTAGGCCACTGTGGGGAGTAATACAGCCCAAATCCAGATTCTGTTGACTGGCTCTTTCTATTAATAGATACTGAGAATTTGCAAGAGCTAACAAACCACTGAACTGCAAGGCAAAGGAATGAGTTCATAAGCAGAGTTCACAAACAATGGTGACCTTCTTATCTTATCTTAGCAGGCACATAGCAGGTCTCCTTTTCCCCTTCCTAATCTCCCTTTCACTGTGGGCAGTTCTTCAGATGCCAGAGGTTGGCCACGACAGTGCAAAGAGCTATGTGTTTGAAGCTCATCTGACCTGTCTGGCAAAGAGAGTTCTTGTATGTCTTGATGCCACCTGCCATAAGTCCTTTGCTCCTGCTATTGTTGAAATAAATGCATGTTCCTAGTTTCGTGCCTCCAGGTCTTCAAAAATCCCTCTTGCCTCTGCTTGGGATGCCTTTGTCATTGTTTGGCTGATTCCTTTTACTCTTTTCATCTTTAAAACTCACCTATTCCAGGAAGTCCTTTCTGACCCCCTCTGTCTCGATGAAGGTTCTCTCCTTCTCAGAGCCATCTGGCCACATCTGTGTGGGCTCTTTCAAACCAGTGCTTACTATAATGACTGAGGGACTCCTCCATCTCCATTGGCCATTTTGAGGACTCCTAGAGATCAGGACCTTGATTTACTTAGCCTTTGTATCTCTAGCACTTGGCCTAGGCTGGCTTGCAGTGGGTCTCAATACATAGGTATTGAAGGACGAATAATCCGCCTGTTGAATGTTTTGGAAGTGGTGGCAACTGGACATATGTTTCTTAGTAGATGGTAAGGATTCCTTCATCTTTTCTGTTCTCTAAAGAACAGAAATTTTGTTCTTTATAGCTCTCCTATATGGGAGAATGGACAAGGTCTTGTAAAATATTTTTCTGGGGGCGCCTGGGTGGCTCAGTGAGTTAAAGCCTCTGCCTTCGGCTCAGGTCATGATCTCAGGATCCTGGGATCGAGCCCCACATCGGGCTCTCTGCTCAGCGGGGGGCCCGCTTCCCCTCTTTCTCTGCCTGCCTCTCTGCCTACTTGTGATCTCTCTCTGTGTGTCAAATAAATAAATAAAAATCTTAAAAAAATTTTTTTTCTGAATTGGTGGGACTATTAACTTCTTATTTGAGGTTGTAATGGATTTGGCGTGGGTGAGGCACTGCAGGTAGTAAGTGAACATCATGTCTGGGCTGTGTGGGCTTAGTGCTTTTCTGTTTCTCTGGATGCTCTCCATGTTTTTGTGAGTGGCAACCCAAACATCTGGCTTCTCTGAACCCAGGGCTTGTTGCCTAGTTGTTTACTATTCTTTTTTTTTTTTTTTTTTTATTTGAGAGAGAGAGATAGTGAGAGAGAGAATGAGCGAGGAGAAGGTCAGAGAGCGAAGCAGACTCCCCATGGAGCTGGGAGCCTGATGTGGGACTCGATCCCGGGACTCCAGGATCACGCCCTGAGCCGGAGGCAGTCGTTTAATCAACTGCGCCACCCAGGCGTCCCAATGTTGCCTAGTTGTTTATGGGAGTGGTTGCCTTTCAGGGTTAAGAGGCTGTAATATTAACGAAGCTTTTTCTACAGTGTTTTCTGTTGGCATTACCAGGGGCCGTAGTGGCTGTTTTAAGGAGAGCTGCCATAAGAGGAATCCCTGAACACTGAGAGACAGGATGAACTAATTGGAAAGAATTGCCTCCTACTCTGTGGCAAGGCACACTCTTCAGGCAAAATAGAAGGTGTAGGGAAAGTCCTGAGTAACAGAGACAAAAAAGTAAGGCTAACCTGGAGGTGAGGTGGTAGTTTTGTAGGAAACTAGGAAAACTAGGACCTCTGCAGTAAGGGTGGGGCAGGGAAGGGCTAACTTGGCGTCACTCACACCTTTGATGCTCTTCAAAGATACTGTCTTATCTCGTGAAATTGGGTTCAGAGCTGCCCACAAGGTGGGCTCCAAATGCTTACTGATCCTTGACCAAATGTGCTCTGCGTGAGGCCTATTGTGAGACTGACTGTTTCTAGGATATGTTTACCGGGGTGGGTGGCTGGCATGTCACCCCTTTCAACAAACCTGGTGCTATGATAAGGCTAGCTGGCAAGTTGTCCCTGTGGAGCCTGTTGTGGCAAGGGAGACTTCCTGCGGTCCCTTTGGCATCCCCATCACAAGCTCATTCACTGGAACCTAGAGTCCCCTTGCAGGCTCCAGTCTAGGATGCTGCTCTGGCTGAGTGTGCCCCTGTCAGTTGCAGGCGGATGACTCCTGGCAGGCTGGGATTTGGTTGGTGGCATCTTGCAGGGCCCCCTGACCCTACCTGCTGTCACAAATCCTGTTATATCCCCTTTGTATACTTTCTTGAATATCTTCTGATGCACCACTCTTCAGAAGAGCAGATACCAGATGGGAGAAGTGTCTCTCTTGGGTTTATGGATGTGTGTGTGTGTGTGTATATATATATATATTTTTTAAATACACTAAAAAATAAATTGTGTCCTGGTTTGACTGTTTCCCATGCTCAGAATGTGTTTGTCATGTTCTTGATCCCCTGTGGAGACCAGTGGAGCTGTGAAAAGAAGCCACCTCATTAGGAGACTCTAGAAGGAAACTGGGCTCTTCTGGCACTGCTTCCCCAGGGTATGGGCTCCTCCTCTTCCACAGCCTGCCAAGGCCAAGGCCTGGGAATAGCTCCCCCAGGCAGTGTGCTCTGTGCCAGTGTCCAAGGATTTTAAAGAATTTAATTAAATAACTAATAGACTAGATGTTTAAGGTGTGATTTTGTTGACATTAAACATAGTATTTAAATATCAGTTAATTAGTGCTTTTTAATATTGCTTCTTGAACTCAAGTTTGGTTACTGTAGTTGACGTAGATACTTGACAAACCCAGGTTCAGTGTGGAGGCGTGGGGCACAGTTGAGCACGGACTTGGAGGAGGAGAGGAAAAGAGAACACATAATTTACAGCTGCTGAAATAATTCAGCTGTTTCCCTTGCTGATTGCTCTCCTCCTCTGTGCTGCTGATGCAGTGAATTGTTAATGGGATGGGCTTTTGCTTTTCCAATCAGGGCTGGGATGAGGCCATTTTGATTGTTGGGAATAAACTCTGAGATTGGGAGGAACACTTCTAAGCTTGACTCCAATACCGAATTCCTCCTTAATCTCAGCACAGGATCTAAGCTTTGGGGTGTGCTTTGATATGATGAGGGCTGGATCCTGTTGGGTGAAAGCAGGCACTGAACTTCGGAATGTTGTTCACTGGGTAATGAGGGAAAATGGGGAGACAAGAATCTAGGGCTGGGGTTCAGCTTACAGGGCTGCAAACTGTGCTGCCCATAGAGAAGACGGCTCTGTGGAGTGGTTGGTGAGTGCCTGCGAGGTCTCCCTGCCAGAAAAATCTGCTCTGTACATCTCCTTGAGTGGGAGTCAGTATTCTGGATTAAGATGTTCATCTGCTCACCTGTTCGTCTCTCCACATATTCTTTCATTTATTAATTAATCAGCCATACTTTTATCAGGGGCTTGCTGTAGCCTAGATCTTAGACTAGCTAGGGATGGAACAGTGGATGAGGAAGGAGTCTGCCCTCAGGGAGTCCATATTTCCAGTACAGTTTGGTGGGTCTTAGGGCAGCTGCACAGAGAGTCAGGGGGGAAAACGGAGGACCAGCAAAATATGGCAAATCAGACCCAGTAGGATATAAAAATGACCATCTGACTAAGTATGCAAGGGTGGTTTCACATTAGGAGATCTTTACACAAAATTTGCTATAATAACAGATTAAAGGGAAAAACACTGTGTGATCATCTTAGTAGATGTAAAAAAACACACATGGTAAAATATGACATCCATTCATGATAAAAAAACAGCTATTTAAAAATAGAAGGGGGCTTCTTTATCTTGACCAAAAATACTTAATAGAAAAAGTACAGAAAACGCCATTTTTGCTTCTTAAATTTTTGTGTAATGAGCATACCCATGTGCTCATTGTCCCATATTTGACAGTTCCCAATTTGTGAGCAGTCTTAAATTCTTTCTCAGTGTGGTAAAATATATATCACATGAAATTTGCCATTTTAACCATTTTTTAAGCATATAATTCAGTAGCATTAATTGCATTCACAGTGCAGTACAACCATTACCACTATCTATTTCAAAAGCTTTTTTTTTAAATCCTCCGAGACAGAAGCTCTGAACCCACTAAGCAGTAACTTCCCATTTCCTATCTCCTCCCCCCAGTTCCAGTGACCTCTGACTCTCAGACTTTCTTGTCTGAATTTGCCTATTGTAGGTACTTCATATTAGTGGAATTACATAATATCTTTTTTGTGTGTCTGGCTTATTTCACTTAGCATAATATTTTTAATGCTCATCCATATTGTAGGATGCTTCAGAACTTCATTCTGTGACTGAAGAATCCATTGTATGCATATACCACATTAAAAAAAAATCTGCTAAAATATCTACCCATCTCCTGGTGAGTACTTAGGTTATTTCCACTTTTTGGCAACAGTGACGTGCAAATATCTTTTGAGTCACTATTTTCAGATATTTGGGTATATACCTAGGAGTGGAATTGCTGGGTCATAGAATTCTCTGTGTAGCTTTTTGAAAAACTGCCAAAGTTTTCCACAGTAGCTGCACCATTTAACATGCCCTCTGGCAATATACCACTTTTCCTTATCTTTGTCAGTGGTGGTTTTCCTTTTTTTTTTCCTTTCCTTTTAATCATTGCCATTCTAATAGGTGTCGAATGATATTTCTTGTGATTTTGATTTGCCTTTCGGTACCCACAACTGATAATAAGCACAATTTCATGAGCTTATTGGCCACTTATGTATCTTCTTTAGAGAAGTAACCTTCTTTCTATATTGTCTTCACCAGCTTTCATTTTATTTATTTGTTTGTTTGTTTGTTTGTTTGACAGACAGAGATCACAAGTAGGCTGAGAGGCAGGCAGAGAGAGAGGAGGAAGCCGGCTCCCTGCTCAGCAGAGAGCCCGATGCGCGGCTCTATCCCAGGACCCTGGGATGATGACCTGAGCCGGAGGCAGAGGCTTTAACCCACTGAGCCACCCAGGTGCCCCTCCTTCACCAGTTTTCAAATTGGGTTGCTTGTCTTTTTGTTTTTGAGTTGTAGGAGTTGTTTCTATATTGTGGAAAATTAAAAAAAAAGAATTTATTTATTTGCGAGAGGATAAGAGAGAGAGTGAGCGCACAAGTAGGGGAGAGGTGGCAGAAGGAGAGGGAGAAGCAGGCAACCCATGTGGGGTCCTGGGATCATGACCTGAGCCAAATGCAGAGGCTTTACCAACTGAGCCACCCAGGTGCCCCTATATTGTGGAAATTAAACCCTTATCAGATATGTAATTTGCAAATATTTGCTCCCATTCTATGGATTTTCTTTTTATTGCTAGTGTTGAGGCACAAAAATTTTTTAAATTTGATGGAATTTAGTTTATATGTTTTCTCTTTTATTGTTTGTGGTTTTAGTGTTATATTTAAGAAGTTTTTGCCCAATCCAGGATCACAAAGGTTTGCCCTTATGTTTTATAATTTTACTGTTAAATGTAGGACTTTAATCCATTCTTAGTCACTGACACCCTTGTTAAAAATCACTGACTGTGGGGCGCCTGGTGGCTCAAAAATCACTGACTGTAGATGGGAGAGTATGTGTTTACCTTTATGTCAGTACCATGTTGTTTTGTTTGTTAACTTTGTGGTCCAGTTTCGAAGTCAGCATATGTGAATCCTCCCACTTGGTTCTTCCTTTTAAAGATTCCATAAGAATTTTAGGATCGCTTTTTCCATTTCCTCGAAAAATGCTGTGGGGATTTTGACAGATATTGCATTGAATCTGTAGATCGTTTTGGGTAGTATTTTCATTTTGACAATATTACGTCTTCCAATCCACCCAGAACATCTTTGCATTTATTTAGGCAGTCTTTAATTTCTTTTAGCAGTTTTGTAGTTTCCAGTGTACAAGTTTTTTCATTTGGTTAAAGTATTTCTTCTTTGGTTAAATTTATTCCTATTTATTTACTTAAGAGAGAGAGAAAGTGAGAGCGCAGAGAAGGAGAGTATGAGGGTAAAGCAGAAACCCCGCTGCATGGAGAGCCCAACGTAGGGCTCCATCTCAGGACCCTGAGATCATGACCTGAGCTGAGGGCAGACACTTAACCACCAAGCCACCCAGGCACCCTAGATTTTTTTAAATGTTATTTTTATTTTTATATTTTTTAAAGATTTTATTTATTTATTTGACAGAGATCACAAGTAGGCAGAGAGGCAGGCAGAGAGAGAGAGATGGGGAAGCAGGCTCCACCGAGCAGAGAGCCCGATGTGGGGCTCTATCCCAGCACCCTGGGATCATGACCTGAGCCGAAGGCAGAAGCTTTAACCCACTGAGCCACCCAGGTGCCCCTTTAATGTTATTTTAAATGGAATTGTTTTCTTAATTTCCCTTTTGGAATCTCTTTTGCTAAAGTATAGAAACACAACTGATTATTGAGTATTGATTTTTGTCCCTGCAGCTTCGCTTATTAGCTCCAACAGGTTTCTTGTAGATTCTTCAAGGTTCTTCACATATAAGTTTATGTCATCTGTGAATAGAGATAGTTTTGTTTCTTCCTTTCCAATATGGGTATGTTTTATTTTTCTTGCCTACTTGTTCTGGCTAGAACTTTCAATATTAATGTCACATATAACTGTCGTAAGCAGACATCCTTACATTATTCCTAATCTTGGAAAAAACTTTCAACTTTTCATCATTCATGTTAGCTGTGGGTTCTCCATACATGATCATCTTCATATATGTCCTATATCATGGTAAAGCTCTCTTCCTGGTTTGAATGTTTATGGAAGAATGTTGGATTTTGTTAAATGCTTTCTGGGGATCAGTTGAGATGATCATGGTTTTGGGTCCCCCCCTTATTCTATCAGCATGTAGTAGTAAATGGATTAAATTTTATTTGCTTAACCACCCTTTTATTCCTGGGATAAATGCCACTCAATCATGTTATACAATCCTTTTTAATAGGGTGCTCAGTTTGGCTTGCTAGTAATCTTTTGAGGATATTTGCATGTATATTCATATTGTTCTATAGTTTTCTTGTAGTGTCCTTTTCTTGCTTTGGTGTCATGATCTAGACTCAGAGGACTCAGTGTTCCCTTTTCTTGTTTGTTTGTTTGTTTTTGATATTTGGAAAGATTGGTATACTGTTACCTCTCTGAACAGTCACTGCTGGCTTAGAAGGCCCTGGGCTGTGTGGCATGATGGTCCTTATTTGAAACTCTGGCCTTAAAGCTGGGCCAGGTCATCTTTTACATACTCTTTTGTCTTAACACCTCATCTTGACCACCTGTCTAGTGAGCCATTCACACTGATGATGCACACTGGCAGGTACTCTGGCAAATAGGGTGAAGTTGATAAGTTGGACTTGAAGATTGCAGCTTTGCCCTTGTACTTTTTCTTTGGGCTGATGAATGGATGATCTGTTCTTTGGCTTGCCAGACAAGAGCAAGGCCTCTGAGCCATCCCAAGGACCAGATCAAGTCAACAGACAAGGGAATGGGTTCCATGTTGAAGATAATATTTATTTATTTATTTTTAAAAAGATTTTATTTATTTATTTGACAGACAGAGATCACAAGTAGGCAGAGAGACAGGGAGAGATGGGGTGGGGGGGGAAGCAGGCTCCCCGCTGAGCAGAGAGCCTGATGCGGGGCTTGATCCCAGGACCCTGGGATCATGACCTGAGCCGAAGGCAGAGGCTTTAACCCACTGCGCCACCCAGGTATCCCTATTTTTTTAAAGATTTACTGATTTGAGAGAGAGAGAGAGAGAGAGAACACACACACGCGCACACACACGCGCAAGTCGGGGGAGGGACAGAGGGAGAGAATCTTCAAGCAGACTGCCTGCTTAGTGTGGAGCTGGATGTCAGGCTCAGTTTCACAACGCATGAGATCCCGGCCTGAGCTGATACTTAACCAACTGAGCCACCCAGGCTCCCCGAAAATAGTATTTATTTTAAATGTTTTCTCACATAGCTAACGTTTCAGGAAGAAAGACTCCATTGAGCATAGCTTCTCGTAATTCTAATTTCATATCCGATCTTAGAGGTGGTCACACATACTATTTTTCAAAGTAATATTTCATACACCTGTGTTGTTATGTTCTGCTTCTGCTTAAAAATATGTATCTGTTTTCCTGTATCATCACTGTCCACACGTTAACCTATTTAAAATTTTTTTCATCTGTTTTAATGATAACACTGTTTTCCATTGTGCTGTTCCAGATGACCTCCCCCCCTTTTTAAGATTTTACTTATTTGACACAGAGAGAGAGAGAGCAAGAGAGAGAGGAAGTGTGTACCAGCTGAGGGAAAAGGACGAGCAACTCCTCGCTGAGCAGGGAGCTGGATGCAGGGCTCCATTCCAGCACCCTGAGATGATGACTTGAGCCAAAGTCACATGTGTAACCAACTGAGCCACCCAGGCGACCCAGATGACCCCTTTTAAATTAAAAAAAAAAAAAAAAAATTTATTTATTTGAGGGGGGAGAGAGAAAAAGAGCAAGACCAAGTGAAAGCATAAGGGCTGGGGGAGGGAGAAGCAGACTCCTCTTTGAGCAGGGAGCCCAATATGGGGCTGGATCCCAGGATGCTGGGATCACAGCCTGAGCCAAAGGCAGCCGCCTAACCAACTGAGCCACCTGGGTGCCCCCAGATGACCCCTTTTTAGATTGTTGATTTTATTCCATCAACAGGTACTTTTGAGTGCCAGGCACAGTGTTGGGCAGTGGAGATACAGCAGTGGATAATTATTCCTTCCTTATGGAGCTCCTAATCTGGTAGGGTCTAGTTATTAAAGGCCCATGAAATGGAATTTCATTGGGATGTAACAGCCTTAGAGAGGATGACAAGGTTGTGTAGTCCCCAGCTCCGGCTCCTATCATTGCTTTCTAAAAACCAAGTGAGACCTTGGCAGGACAGGGGCATTTCTGCTCGTGAAGCCCAGGATGGGGAGCCCTGGGAAAATGGCAGAGTCGACTCTGAAATGGGGCTGTCGCAGCGGGGAAGACTGCTGTTTCCTAGGCAATACTCTGCTTAATATTTTTAGTGCGTGGTCACAGCAGAACTAAATGTGGTTTCTGATCCCAAATTGGTAATAAATGTAGACATATTTAGAGTCAGAAACAATGCATTTAAAATCCTCTGCTCCTTAATGGTCCTGCCAAGTGCTGAGTTTAGGTTTCTTTGTTTCTTGGCTACCTACCCAGCCTCCCACCATCTCTTGGAGAAGGCGCCCGGTTTTTCTTTGGGTGTTAGGTGGGATTGTGAAAGCCGTGAGTTATGGCTCCCAGAGCTGTATTGAGAGGCTTCTGATTTTTGTGTTTCTGCCCACGTATGTAAATGTGTACATTTTAAAATTCATCCCTCTTTCAAGTTTTTAAGGATCTGGGATTATAAATAGTCTTGGACTCTAAGGCATGTTAAAAATAAAATATGATGTTTCAGTTGCCGATTTACCTGGAAGACCGAGTCATTGCCAACATGGTAGTAGTGAGTTCCATGCTTGGTGACCTGTCCTCATGCTGCACTAATTTTTTCTGTAAGTTAATGCTGTTTTCTTCGGGCTCCTGAATTAGCTTAAGGAAGAACCTAATTGTTGCTCCTCTCATCATTTTGAAGTTGTAATTGTGTCTCAAGTTGCCTAGAACAGTATACATTTTCTTGTTCCATATTTCTTAAGAGGGCTTTCTTTTTGATGATTGTACCATCTGAAACTCATTTGTGGAAGGGTTATGTTACCCACTAATGGTGAATGGGGTACCAACTACCTGAGGACAGTGGTGGTTCTGTAGTATGGTGCTCAGTGTTCTGTTCCTGTAGTATGTTGTTCTGTTCTATAGTATGTCCAGTTCTGTGATATGGTGCTCAGTGTTTTCTGGAGACTGAGGATAATGGTAAAATATCTTTGTGAGGTACCTGTTTCTAGAGTGGAGTGCTGAATGCCTATAATCCAAAGTGCCAGAATGGCTAGCATAGAATAAGGGTTGGTATACTTACAGATTTGCAGATGGTCCTGTTAGAGTTATGGACAGGGAGTTGTACCTTCCTTCCCCTTATCATTTCATGAAGAAGACTTGACCTTCTCTGGAAGCTTGGAGGCAGCAGGGAAAGGAAAGATGAACTCCAATTCTGCCTCAGGTTGTATATGGATGAGTGTGTGAAAGTCCCTGGTTTTCTTTGAGAGCAGGCTATAGAGAAAACCCATTGTGCTTACTATCAGGAGATCCATTTATTATTTTAAAGGAGAGGGAAGAAGGAGGACCTGGTGCCTTACTCTCTGGATGCCAGCTGACCCTATCTAGGGTGGTCCAAATAGTCTAGGTCTGCTGAATTTGGCCTGGCTGTTCCTGTCTTCTCTATTGTCCCCTTAGAAGTATTGGAGTTTGGAGACAGGACTGAGTCACCAGGAAGTGACCTTTTTTTTTTTTTTTTTTAAGATTTTATTTATTTATTTGACAGCACAAGCAAAGGGGAGCGGTAGGCAGAGGAAGAGGGAAAAGGAGGCTCCCTGCTTGATGTGGGGCTCAGTCCCAGGACCCTGGGATTATGACCTGAGCTGAAGGCAGTCACTTAACCACCTGAGCTACCCAGGAGCCCCTGAAATGGCCATTCTCAGTCATTTCTTTAGTGGACACTGATGCAGATCCAGCCAGCAATGCTGAGATTTCCATGGAAGTGCCTATGTAGACACCTAGAGTGTAGTCCAGATGGCTCAGGGAAACTGAATTCCAAGGAGAGACTTGGCTGTTAGAACACAAGACAATTCTGTAAGAGAATGAAGCTCTCACTGCTTTTGTTTATCCTATCCTTGGCTTGGAATTTTCTCTCAGAATAGTTGTTAATGAGAGCTACAAGCTTCTTGAGCCCTTACTTAGTGTCAGGCACTGTGCTCTATGCTTCTTCATAACATCTCACTTAATACTGACAGCCATTCTACAAAGTAAAGTGGTTACTATCAAGTCCTTTAGTAGATGATTCAGGAGTTGAAACCTGGAGAGGTTAAGCAGCTAGTTCAAAGTCCTGCGACAAGTCCAAGAGACCTGGGTCAAAATCCAGAGCCCACATTCTTTTCATTGCATCAGAGTGGAGATGGGGTAGAGTAGAGCTTCTAGTACCCCTTGCTTTTATCAGACACAGGCCCATCACTCTTAGGACCTCAAGCAGGGTTAGGGAGCAAGTATAAGGAGTAGGTCTTCTTGCCCACTCTTTGCTGGGAGTTTGTCATCTAGGGCCTAGGGGAAGTATAATCAGCTGGTCTGGGATAGTTCTCTAACTCACCTGGTCACTTACTGGTATGCTTAGGCAAATGACAGTCACCTTTTTGGGCTCCATTTTCTTCTGCCATGAAGAGGTGATCCTGTCCTGTGTTCCCTACATGCAGAATGGGGATGTCATGATCACAGAGTAGATGGAAATGAGCTTGGATATCATCTTGGCCAATATAGTTGCCCCTCCCCTCTAACGAGTTCTTGGCAGACTGTTGGGTATACATGAAGGGAGTGTGTGGGGTTGGAGAGCAACAATATTTGTCCTTCCTGTTCTGTTGGGAACCCTACATAATGGGAGTTTAAGAGGTCAGACCACACAGAGTGCCAGTGATCTGGTTGCAACATGAGTTAAGGGTGTTCTTCCTCTTGAATGTCTGTGCCTCATATGTTGGCTGCTCTGTGCCAAGGGCATTCACCAATCAAAACATACTGTGTGTGTTTGTGTGTGTGTGTGTGTGTGAGAGAGAGAGAGAGAGAGAGAGAGAAGCTTGGACATGGTAGAGGTGGGTCTTTCCACAAGAGGGCCCCAGTAAGCTCATTTAAAATTTTTTCTCCTAACACAAAATGTGTGCCTTTGTATTAACACTGTTGTAGAATAAGTAATATGAGTCCAATTTCTGTGGCTGATTCATAGGCCACTGGAAAGGCAGTGTGGCCTGTGGAAAGAGGATGGGTTCTGGGCCAACTGGCTTTGATTCTTTACTATTCTCTGGCTTCATGATCTTGGGCAAATATTTAACCTTTCTGAATTTTAGTCCCTTCATGGGCAGACTGAAAAGCATATTAGAACCCTATCAGAGAGTTGTTGAGAAGAGTGAATGAGCTTAGAACTTTGCTTGGAATATGGCAAGTGCTTTATAAACACTGACTGATTACTGTGAGACAGAATTTATTTCCCTGTGGGCGGCCCAGATAGTGCATTTGAATCCTAGGGGATTTGGTGTCATTGAGGTATTTCTCTCCATCCCATATTACAAAATACCAGGACTAAAGCTTCTGAGCAGTCTGAGGCATGGCCGAGAGCTAAGAGAAGGTGGAGTTCTGTCTAATGGGAGTTTGTTCTTGATGGTTTGCTTCCCTGCCCCCTTCTTTTGCCGGTGTGACTGTCCCTGTCATTATCCTGAGAATTTGTGTGTTAGAGAAGATAGTTCTACACCACCGTAAGAACCTTTCTATGGCATTAGAGGATCCATCTGTAGGATCTGACCATTGGAGTCGATTTTTTCTCTGTTATCATTAAGACTTGAGTGATAATATTGAAAAAATTGGATTTACAGAAGTGGCCCCAAGTCTCCAAACTTAAGTGTACTCACTCAAGCTTTCAGAGGATTCTACTTATGTGCCTCTATTTCTTCTCACGTGTGCCCTCTTTTGCAGGGCCCTCTGGCTGACTCATTGCCAAATCCAGTGGTCTTTTATATCCTCATTCTGATATCTTTTTTTTTTTAAGATTTTATTTATTTTTTTGACAAAGAGAGATCACAAGTAGATGGAGAGGCAGGCAGAGAGAGAGAGAGAAGCAGGCTCCCTGCTGAGCAGAGAGCCCCATGCAGGACTCGATCCCAGGACCCTGAGATCATGACCCCAGCCAAAGGCAGCGGCTTAACCCACTGAGCCACCCAGGCGCCCTCTCATTCTGATCTCTTGACATTGTTGCCTATAACTTGAATTTCTCAGGGTTCTCTCCTCTGTTGATCTGTTTGATTCTGCACTATTGTTTTTGTTCCTTGTTTGATAACGTTGCTTGCTTTGCTTTCTTCTTAAACTCCAGCCATCATGTGAAGATTATTCTTGCTCATTGTTCCTATTCCTCCAGTTTCTCTCTAAGACAGGGACTCTATTCTTGTTGCTTTGCTTATTATCTCTGTGGTTGTGGCACGAAGTTCTGACCCTGCCCTGGCCTTTTGTACCTCTTTGTCTTTGGTAGGTGTGAAGTTGCCAGAGCAGAGCTTTCCTGGATTTACTGACAATCTTCAGGCCTAAAGGCATTGAACCCTGGTTATCCTTTTTTTTAAAAGACTGTTTTTGTCAGAGAGGGAGAGCATGCACACAAGGAGGGGGAATGGCAGGCAGAGGGAGAAGCAGGTTTCATGAAGAGCAAGGAGCCTGATGTTGGGACTGGATCCCAAGATCCTGGGATCATGACCTGAGCCGAAGGCAGACACTTAACCAACTGAGCCACCCAAGAGTCCCCTGGTTATTCTTCATGTAGTGAGTGCCTGCTATGTCTACTAGGTCTTCAGCAGATCTAATGAAGATTGAATCTTAAATTCCCTTCTAGCATTCAGATTTATTGAAGGCTGTGGTTGAGTGGCATAGGTCTGGAGAGGGTTAGGCTCGGCTTCTCTTTGCTTTGTCCCTTTTGGGTTTGCTCTCTTTTTTGTTTGTCACTTGATTTCTTTCAGCTGATGTCATAGTCTTTTGTCTGTGAGATTGCAGTCTTTTGCTAATATGCTTAGCTACCCTCTTGAAGATCTGTTTTCTCCCCTACTGGAATAGGAATGGGATTGGTCATGTTCCTCAGCTTTTGGAGTACAGAGTATTGAGATGGGGTCAGGAATGCTTTCGTCCTATTTCATCCTATTCCATGTTGCTCTAGTTCCTGCTGGGCTTCTGGAGTCCTTCTTGGTTCCATGTACTCTCTGGTGGGGCCAGTACCTGTCCTTACATTGCTACTGGAAAGGGCTCTCCTGGGTTCTTTTTTGAAGGCTGCATGAATGGATTTTGGCTTTGTAGCATTCTGTTGAGGCAGAAGCTTATTAGGTCTCTTGTGAACCTCCTTCCTCCAATAGCCTCCTCCAATCACTTTTTTTCTTGGGTACCTTGGGTCTGTTGAGAGCAATCTCTGCTTGGCCCTAGGCATGACTTCAATATTGGGGACAGATATTTTCCCCATTTACGCAAACGGTCGGTGGTTAAGGATATTCCCTGTCCAGCCTCCCAGCCAGTTACCTGGGCTGGCCTGGGATTGGAAGCCACTTTTCTTTTGCTGTCCAAAGGCTCTTTGGATTTAATTGCTGTTTACCTCCTGACTTTCTATTTAGTTTATGTCTTAGGGGGAAAGAGGCTGTTAGCTTGACTATTCCAGACTTACTTCTCCTGTCCTTTAAATTTTTCTTTAAAAACCCGTTTCTTTTCCTAAGCTTTTGCACATTGTTTTCTCTTGTCAGGGCTGTCCTTTCAGTGTCCTTTTTGCTTTGTTTCCTCAGCTTCATATTTGCTCAAATTAGGCAGCAAGTTTCTGTTTGTGTAGAGGTGAGTGACTCTGTGTGTGTGTGTGTGTGTGTGTGTGAGTTTGTGCAGCCCATAAATAGAAATAAATGTGTGTCTGTAGGAAGAGCTCATCCTCTAACCTTCAGTCTGGAAAGCAGAAGGTTGTTTCACAGCTGTTCCTGCAGCCAGCAGTTCTATGTGAAGGTGGCCTGGCTCTCTGGACACTTGTATGCTGGGAAGAGTACTGAGTGCTCTGGGTCTGCTTAGGGACTCAGAAAACTGGCTTTCATCTCTCCATTTTCAGAGGGGGGTGGGGAGGAGGAGGGGGGGTTGTCCTATAACATCTGTTTCTTTCACCTTCTGGGAGTAGATACCCAAAAAAGGCTTTGGTCCTGAAGTTTGAGGTATAGGGTCAGCTAAAGGATGTGTAGGTCCTGCAGAAGGCTGAGTTCTGGAGAGTGGTTCCAGGGTGCCTGGCCTGGCCCTGATGTGTAGGTCCAAGAGCTAGTCATCATCCCTACTCTAATGGTAAGTAGGTACCAGATACTTTATTAAGCACTTTCCATATATTTATTTAATCCTCTATAATATGGGCTCTTATTATGCCCATTTTACAGATTAAGAAACTGAGGCCTGAAAAAAAAAAAAAGAAACTGAGGCCTGGTATAGTTGTGTTCAAGATCACATAGCTAGGAACTGACAGAGTTAAGAACTGGCCTTAGGTCATTCTGCCTTTAAATTCATGTATTATACTTTCTATCCAGTGTTTTTATCTCTTTCCTTCAGTTTCCTTCTTTTAAGATGGAAGTGGGAATTCTCGTCTTTTCTCTTCTAGATTTGGGGAAACAAATACATGGATATACACTGTAGGTTAAGACTATGAGCTTTTCTGAGATGGGGTTCAGAGTTCTCCCAGGTAGCTTGCTGAGGTGGTTCTGTCTGTCCAGGACATTTTTGACCTTTTCCTGTTCTTGTGCTCTATCCCTGAGATGAGAGCAGCCACTGTCCGTGGGGCCAACCAGCCATGTAAGACACTTTCAGAGATCCAGCAGTCCCACTTCACCTTCCTCTGTTGGCTCTTTGCCATCCTTATCACATTCTTTTGTTTTCTTGCTTTTGGAGAAGATAAAAGTTGTAGGATAATGGTTGGTTTTTTTAAACTTTTATTTTCTTTAGGTGGCTGGTTAGCTCGGTTAGAGCATGGTGCTAATAAAATTTTTATTTTCTTTTTATCCAGTGCCTAGTCCTTTCCCCCAGTTCTGTCTGAATGGAATAAAGGACATGAGGCACCAAGAGAGGCAAGGGCTGGTGAGTCCAAAGGCTTCCTCCCACCCGTGCCCTAAGCATCTGCTTCCGTAAGCTGTACAGTACAGTCAGCTGAAAATACAGATTGCTGAGAGCATCCAACCTCTATTAAAGTAGAGTTGCAGCCTACAGATGGCCAGTTTTGATAGGAAAAAAAATGGGCATTTCAAGTCCTAATTATCTTTTTTATCCCAAAGCCCAAGGATACCTAAGGAAAGAGTTATTGGTAGAACATTGAAATGTGTTTCCTTTCCCAGATCGAGTGGTGGTGGTTTAAATCAGAAGAAGATTGTAAATGTAAAGATGTTGGTCTATGCTCCAGTGAGAGCCAAGGATGATGGGAAGATTTGTTTTACAGTATGTGCAGGGATAGCTGATCAGGCAAATACAGGGTTAGTGGGTTTTGGGAAGGTTTGGAAAGGGCACTAACTGCAGGCCAGGTGTGCCTACTATGCCTCAAAGGGGCGCCATGACTTTGGCTTTACTTACATCAGTGTACTGAGGTGTTCCCTTGCTGCTGCTGCTGTTGCTGCCCAAATCCCTGGTTGTGTTGTGAGCTGTCCTGGTAAAACATAGCTGTGTGCCACTTCCTCTTTCCTTCTTTCCACCCACCCATCACCCCTCTGCACTCTGAGCATAAAGCTCAGAGAAAACTGTGCCTGCATGTTCTCCACCTGCTGCTACTTGAATAAGGCCCAAGCCCAGGTTGACAGGGCTATAGGCCAGGCCTCAGCAGGATGCAGGACACCATTCCCCATGCCTCTGTGTTGCACTTGCTCTTAGGGTATCCCTGCAAAGCCTGGGAAGCTGTCTCATTCCTTTCTCCTAGCCTCACTTCTCCTAGCTCTGTCTCCTGGCACCTCCTCCCTGCAACATGTTCTCTCTCTCCCTGTGTTTCATGGAGAAATATATGGAGGCAATAAATAGGTCAGGTGTGCAGTCCTTGTGGAATTATTGGCGGGGGGAGATGAAGGATCTATTTGCAAATCGATTGCTCATCCTTAGTATTGGCATAAAATGCATCTGAGGGCGTTAGTTTCTGTGCCGGAGACGGAGGCGGCTGAGAGCCCTGTGGGAGCTGCCATTTCTCTTGCTGCCCCCCCACGCCCCCTCCTCCGACTCCAGGAGGTAGGGAAGCTGCTATGTGTGTATCAGCTGCCCCCAACCTCTTTTGCCTCAGTCTCTTCTGTATTTCCTCCTGCTGCTCATTTGTCTTCTTTGCCCTTGACTAATTCATTCTCATTTATCTCTTCCTCTTCATCTTTTCCCCCAACATCAATTCCAGTATTTATCCCTGGCTGTGAGAAGGGAGTGTTTAACTGTGTGTGTGTCCATTCATGTACAGATGAACACTACTCTTCATGCAGGGAGGGAGATCTGTGGCTTTGGGGATAGTCTTTGTTTTCTCTTATGGCATATTTCCCAGTAATGCACCCTGTTCCCGTTTTTGATTCTCCTTTTCCCCACAGGCAAGCCTGTGGATTAAGAAAGGTATGGGGCATAGAGGAATCTCTAGGGAACATTGTGTGTTCTCAGGACCCTTCTCCCTGGGCCTTTCCAGCCTTTTCAGTCCTGATGTGGAAGCCTCTGCTGCTTGTTCATCCTCACCCAGGCTGCCCCCCGCCCCGAGATCTCCCCCAACCCAGGCACGGTCAGGTACCTATCCAGAACCTAATGCTGTGTTGTGAACTCACTCCCTGTCTTTCAGTGTGATTGGTGCCCCAGGGAACCAGGTTGCTGGGGAAAGCTCATGTGGCACTCCGCCGTTCCATTTTGTCGACGAAAAAAGAGGGGAAAAGCTGGCAGAAAGCAAAGGCTTTTGCTGCTGGGTGAGTGTAGCAGCTATTTTTAGTGCCCAAGCCTTTGCTTTTCCATTTGGCTATGCTTTTTTAGCACAGTGCCAGTCCAGCAGGGCTGTTTTCCTTTACGGCTCCAGATGTCCTTAGGGAAAGTTTCCGTCTGTGGCTGAGAAGGTGTGGGCTAAGCAAGGGGTAATAACTGCTGAGAACGGGTTCAGACAGGGCTTTGGGTCCCACTGCAATCCTGTTATAGGACCAATTTCCTGAGGTGGAATGTAGAGTATGGCAGGAATAGCAAGGAGAAAAGGTAAACACCATACTCTTCAGAGATGTTCCCCTATAATGAACACAGTTAAGCCTCTGTTGAGTAAACAGCCTAATAAGGTGTATTAGGGCTGAGTGACCAACATGCAAACCTTTTAAAAGGGTCTGGACTAATGCTGTCATGTTCTGACTTTTTCTAAGTCTTCTTAAAAAATCTTAGCTTGTTTTATTTTTTTCTTTTTGCCCTTCTTTCCTAGATCATTTGCCATTTTTTTTTTAAAGTACATGGGTTTCTCTTCATTTTTTTCCATGTTTTATTTAAATTCCAGTTAGTGAATATACAGTAATATTAGCTTTGGGTATATAGTATATATAGTGATTCAGCAATTTGGATTAAGTTCTCTTGACTGCCACTCTAGTATACTGACCAAAATTGTTTCACTGAGAAACCCATTAAGCAGTAACTCCCCTGGTAACCCGTAATCTACTTTCTGTCTCTCTGAATTTGCGTGTTGAAGAGAATTCATTTAAGTAGATTCATAACAATATCTTTTCTTTTGTGTCTAACTTACTTCACTTGGCATATAATTTTTTTCAAGTTTGATTCATGTTGAGGCATGTATCAGAATTTCATTCTTCTTATGACCTAATAATATTCCATAAGTGTGTATATACAATATTTTAAAAACTCCATCTGTTGATGGATATTGGGATTGTTTCCACCTTTGGGCTATTGTGAATAATGCTGCTATGAACATTCACTTAGGAGTATCCGAGTCACTGTTTTCAGATCTGTTGGGTGGAATAAATACCTCGGGGTGGAATTACTGGGTCATAAGGTAATTCTGTGTTTTACTTTTTGAGGGACCACCAAACTTTGTCCCACAGCATTTTGCATTCCCACCAGCAATGTATAAGAGTTCCAGTTTGTCTGCATCCTTGTTAATATAGGTTATTTTCCCTTTTTTTTAAAAAAAATACAGGGCACCTGGGTGGCTCAATGGGTTGGGCCTCTGCCTTTGGCTCAGGTCATGATCTCAGGGTCCTGGGATCGAGCCCCACATCGGGCTCTCTGCTCAGTGGGGATCCTGCTTCCCCCTCTCTCTCTCTGCCTGCCTCTCTGCCTGCTTGTGATCTCTCTCTGTGTCAAATAAATAAAATCTTAAAAAAAAAAAAATACAGCCACCATAGTGGATTTGAACTAGTAAATATGTGGTTTTGGTTTGCATTTCCTTAATATTTAATGATGTTGAAAATATTTTCATGTCTCTATTGGCATTTGTATATCTTCTTTAGAGAAATGTCTTTTCAAGTCCTTTGGCTATTTTTAATTTGGGTTGCTTGGTTGTTTTTGTTGTTGTTGTTGTTGTTGAATTGTAGGACTTGTTGATATATTCTGGTTAGTAAACCCTATCAGATGATTTGCAAGTGTTTTCTCCCCTTTTCTTGGCTGTCTTTTTACTCTCTTGATAATGTCTTTTTTTAATTTAATGTTTATATATTTTATGTCATTTATTTATTTGTATTTTTAAATTTTTTTATTAACATATAATGTATTATTAGCCCCAGGGGTACAGGTCTGCAAATCACCTGGTTTACACACTTCATAGCACTCACCATAGCACATACCTCCCCTAATGTCCATAACTCAACCACCATCTCCCTACACCCTCCCCAAACCTCAGTTTGTTTTATGAGATTAAGAGTCTCTTATGGTTTGTCTCCCTCCCGATCCCATCTTGTTTCATTTTTTCCTTCCCTACCTCTCAACACGCTCCCCCCCCACTTTGCCTCTCAACTTCCTCATATCAGGGAGTCTTGATAATGTCTTTTGAGGCATATACGTTTTTAAATATTTCTGGTGTTCAATTTACTATTTTTTTAATCACCTTTGGTTTGGGTGTCCTTTTCAAGAAATTACTGCCAAATCTAAGGTTATGAAGATTTTCTATATGTTTTCTTCTAAAAGTTTAGCTCTTAAATTTAGTCTTTGATCCATTTTGAGTTAAGTTTTGTATGTGGTGTAAGGGAAGAATCCATCCCACCTTTTGCCTGTGGCTATTTACTTGTCTTAGTACTGTTTGTTGAAGAGACTCTTTTTTCCCCATGGAGTGGTATTGGCACCCTTATTGAAAATAAGTTGACCATACATGATTATTTCTGGGTCCTCAGTTCTATTCCATTGGTCTTTATGTTCTGTCCTTATTGGGCTGTACCATACTGTTGTGATAACTGTAGATTTGTAGTAAGTTTTGAAATCAGGAAATATGTGTCTTCCAAATTTATTCTTTTTTTTTTTTTTTAAGATTTTTATTTTTATTTATTTGACAGAGAGAGATCACAAGTAGGCAGAGAGAGAGGGAAGCAGGCTCCCTGATGAGCAGAGAGCCCAATGTGGGACTCGATCCCAGGACCCTGAGATCATGACCTGAGCCAAAGGCAGCGGCTTAACCCACTGAGCCACCCAGGCGCCCCTGTTCTTTTTTTTTTCCAAGACCTTTTTGGTTGTTCTGGGTCCCTTGAGAGTCCATATGTATGGACTCTCATATGTAATCCATCTTTAGGATGGATTTCTCTATTCTGTAACCACTTTGGTATTTTGATAGATATTACATTGAATCTGCATATTGCTTTGGGTAGTATTGTTATCTTAACAATATTAAGTCTCTAATCATGAATATGAGATACCCTTTTATCCTTTTGTTTTAATTTTCATAGCTACTAGAGCCTGGGCTTCAGGCCTTCCCTTGGCCTCCCAAAATTGTTTGGCCATTTGAAAAGCAATGTGTAAGGCTTTGTGGCTTGGGAATATTGAATTGCTGGTTGATGGGATACTGATGGCATTTTTCTTCAGGTATAACAGTGAGCATGGTTTAGAAGTGAATGATTATGAAGGCTTAGGAGAATTTGGGCCCAGGTGTGTTCACACACAAAAAAATTGGTTAGTTTCTTTCTCTCACTGTTATAGCCAATACTACCCTCTACAACCTGACAACAAGTTGATAATGAGGAAGGAAGGAACCATACCTTTGTATCTCCTGTAAGAGTCCTGCTTGGTTCTATGCTTCCAACTAAGGCATGTCTGCCCATGAGTGGCTGAACTCGTTATGGGAGATGGAGGCTTCCTTTAGATCTTATCCTGTGGTAGAAGACCTTTGATAACTCTATGCAGAAAATGTATGTTATCCTTTGAACAAGTGACATCTTGGGAATCACATTGCTGGGGGACCAGGCACCAGCTTCCTGTTGACCTTCTGGTTTTTTTTTGTTTGTTTGTTTTTTGTTTTTAATATTCCCCAGGGCCTGCCCCCTTCCAAGATGGCTCTTCTGGGAATGCTGCTTGGGCTGCTGATGGCTTCCTGTTTCACCTTCTGCCTCAGTCATCAGAACCCGGTAAATATCTTAACATAAACAGAAGAATCCTATAAGGTCCAGGAAAGCCTCCATGCCACAAAGGCTTCTGTGGGAGTAGAGTGAGCTTATTTTTCTTGCAAGAATGTGGGCAGCACTGGATCAAGGATTATGTGTACTTCTCCCCCCAACCCCCGACCTTACTCCTCTGGCCTCTGTTAAAGCTCATAGCATAGTTTCCTTTGGAGAAAATATGATGATGATGGTGATACAATAATAATATCAATAATGATAATGAGTTTATCATGTATCAAGCAGTTTATTAAGTGCTTTATGTGTATTCTCACTTAATCCTCTTAACTACCCTATGAAGTAGACAACTATGAAGTAGATCCTTCATTTTGAGAAGGATCCCAAGGCTCAGAGACATTAAGTAACTTGGCTAGATCATTCAACCAGTTTGTGGCAGAATTGGGAAGGTCAGGATTTTCCCCAAGAGAGCTGGTTGCTTGTGTGGTGAGCACCAAGTAAGACTCTGCTTCTTCCTCTACTCCTGTCTTCCTTGTGCTTTCTCTGTCTGTCTCTTTTTCTCTTTCTCTATCCTTCTGTCCTTTTCTCCCTATTCTTTCTAGGCCTCTCTTCATTAACCTAGACCTGACTGCTCAGGGTTTCTGTCACTGCTACAGGCAGGAGTAGAGTGACTGAGAAGCCTCTGAGCTTGGCCTGGCTGCAGCATGCCAAGGCTTCTGGCCCTGTTTCACTGGCTGGCCCTAGGAACAGGCTGCCCTTGACCAGCTCCCATTGCCCCCTCTTTCCTCTCCCCTGAGAAGCCTTGACTGTCAGCTTTCTGACAGTTTTGCCCTCCCCTGGCCGCCTTCCCCAACCCCAGGGGCTCCTACTAAATGTTGGGTAAGTGCTGCAGGCTTTGGAGCAGGAGGGCCTTGAAGTGCAAATGACAATTGTGATGAATTTAATAACAATCCAGCTCAGCTGAGTTTCACCTCTGGCTCATGGCAAGCTTCCACCTTCTCTCTAAAGTCATTTGTTTTCTCTCTGCCTTTCTCCCTACTTCGTGGAGCAGAAGAGATAGTGCAGTTAGGAGTCACGAATTCTTTTGAGCTTTTAATGTTACCTAAGATCTTACTGCTGCCTTTTTTTTTTTTTTTTTTTTTTTGCCTTTTCCTCAAGGATAATGAGGATGAGATCCCTTTGGCCCCCGAGGGTGGCACTGGTCACAGCATGAGTTAGGGGCTGTCCTTGTCATAGCCTTGGCCAGAAAAGCACACAAGTGTCTCAAGGGATCTGGGCTGTGTCCCACTTCCCCCCAACCCCCCACCCCAACCTGCCACTCATGAGGATCCAGTGGTCCCCCTCATGAGCTTTAGCAGATGCACAATTAACAAAAACGTGCTGATGGATTTGCTTAAGGACTGCGTTAGTAAGTCCCTTTTGGATAATAGTCCAACCAAATAGATGAGCTTTCAGAGCCATAATTATTCTGGCCCATTTATATTAGCTCTATTGAGTCTAGTCTCAGAAAAATGTTAATACGACTTTCATCAACAGAAGCTACTTTTATCCTTATGTCTGTTCCTAAGCTGTATCCATTTGTCATAATCTTTCATCATGTGCTAAGCACAAGTAGGAATTGAAGCATCTTTTCTCTCATACCATAAAAATTGCTGCCCTGTTGGCATTTAAAATCCAAATTCTGCAGCCAGCCATCACAACAGTGAAAATGGGTGGTGGAGGAGGAGGGGGTAGTTATGATCCTTTCTTCAGAGCCCGGAGTCCAGGCAAGAGCTCCTCGTGGCCTGGAATTGTTCTCCCCAAGGGCATTTCTGCAGGTTAATGGCCACCCAGGAAGGGTTGTTTGTGTGTATCAGGGTATGGTGTGGAACCAACCACTTCTCCTGGCTTCTATCATCCTACCTCTTTGGGATGCCACAGCTTAGGAGCAGTGTGGATGCTGAAGTAGTGTGGCTGTATGGTATCCTGGACTTCAAGAAGGTAGTGAGTGATGTGGAAGGTAGTGGAACCAGTGGAAGGAGCAGAGACCCTTGGGAAGTTCCGTTTTACCACCTATGTTGGCAGTTGGGCCATTTCTGAGCTTTGTTTCCTCATCCAGAAAATAGGCTTGATACCTCTGTTAAGATTTCAGTGTAGATGATATGTGATTACATATACAGAGCACCTAGCATTGGGATTGGCAGAGTATGGTCAATAAATGTCAGCTATTATTTTTAGTAAGCACGTGGCTGCTTTTATGACTTAATGTAGAGCTCTGGCAGATAGGGGTCCTGTCCCAGAATGTTGCCCTGGCAGTCTGTCTCTGTCACAGCGTCTGTCAACTTACCATTAGAGATTCATTCATTCTCCTGGATCATGAAGGCTTTGGTCTTTAAGAATCTCTTATTCAGATATAAGTGCAAGGAAGTGAGACATGGTAAGCTGTTGTCAGCTAACACCTTAGCTGGAATGTCTTGCCAGTCAGTTGAGAAGAAATTGGTATTTGGAGTGATGGTAGCAGGGAAAAGAGAGTGCTGAGGTTTCAGCGTGGAACAGAGACCCAAGAAGCCAACTGAGAGGACACCAGACATGGGGTTTACTTGAGAGTTAACCAAGGGCTGGCTGACTTCTGTCACCTCTTGGTCTTTTTCTCCTGTTGAGGATACTTCCTAAGCACAGAGAAGCTAGTCTTGCTTGTCCTTTCTCGGGGCTTTTCACTTGGTCCATGGAAGTCTGCGCTTTCCCCTGGGAGGCCGGGGATGTGCTGGTAGATATGCAAAGGTGATCCCATTGCCCTTCCCGCCAATTCCCTCAGCATTTAGGGCACAGCCTTTAGGACACATGACTAAGAACAGAAACACTGAAGGGAGTCAAAATTCCTGCATGGCCTTTGGAGCCAGGCAGGCCTAACTTAAATCTCTGCTCTGCTTTTTTCAGCAGTGTGATTTTTGCACAGGCCCCATACCTGTCCTCATCTGTAAAATGGGAATGAAAGTGTGTGCTTCACAGATGAAACTTGGATGAGTTGTGCGGCATGGAAGGCACTTTATAGCCTGGAGCTACGGATGGTAGCTGCGGTTACCATGGCAGCCTCATCCCTGTGATCTGCTTTTTCTCAAAACCTTTTCTGGAATGCCCTTTTTGAACTGACTGACGTCCTCAGTGTTTGTCAGATGGGATTTGGGCAAACAGTCCCAAGTCACTCAGAGTTAGATTTGGTGAATAGGGTGAGCTGATCAGAGGAGCTCCAATTTGTATCACCTGCACTAAAGATGGATTTGTACTGTAAAATAATGGCAGGGTGTGTGTGTGTGTGTGTCTTAAAATCTGGTTCAGAAGTGACACCAAGAGGAAGCTCAAAAAACATTTGGAGCAGTGGTGGGATTTTTAGCTCCTTTAGGGCTTGGGGCATGTGGCTTAGTGGTTCATCATTCTCCTTCCTGAATTTACTTTATTAACCTTAAAAGGAATCTAGTAAAAGAGGCTTTCCCAGCCTCTAGTCAAGAGAATGAACACGGACCAGCCTAGAGTTTGAAGGGATTTCTGCCATGTTTCGTCATCCCCATTCCTGTTGCCTCTTTCTGCTTCTGGAGATGAGAGTTTGGTTGCTTGTTTACAGCCACACCTGCCAGGAGTTACCTGGCTAATAGACTAAAGCAAGAACTGCAGTTTATAGCTTAGAGATGTTTAGTTTGGTCCTCTTAGTGTTCTAAAATAAGAAGAGTTGAGATAAAAATCTGTTTTTCTGTTTTTCTCTTTTTCATGGCAGTGGTGGACCAGCTGAGTAGCAGCTGTGTTCCTTAGTCAAGGCAGGAGGACTCCAGTTTTCACAACACAAGCACTCCCCATTGTTGGACACCCGGCCCTCCTTGGCCCCTTAAGGCATTTGACCCTCACACTTTGGGGGTACATTTTATTAACATTCTCCTAGGCCCATGGTCTAGTGTATGGTGCTTTTGGCAGAGGCTGACCAGCATGGATGGGCCCTAGATTATAGGCTTCGGGTACTTTGTGGACAAGGTAGTCTTTGTTCTGGAACGTGGGGCTACTCCCTGGGTTCTAGCAGGTGAGGCTACTTTGGACTTGCCTCACTCCAAGGCATCCAGAACATGTACCTGCCTGTGGGAGAGGGTTGTTCCTTTATTCCTTTGTTCTTGGATGATGGTAAATTAAGAACTGTGCTGGGCATGGGGGTACAGTGGTGAAAGAGACGGACACAAAGCCTGCTCTTAGGAAATATGGCTTTTGGCCAGTGTCTCCTGCCATTCTGTCTTTATTTTAGTCTCACAAGCATGGCTGCTCTTTTGCTCCTAGTTTTCTTTTGAGCTCAGATCTGTGCAACTCCATGTTGAAGGGATACGAGAGGTTTGATGGGCCAGGCAACTCAGGTGTCCACAACCCAAACTTGACCTGAGTCATGTCATTGTGTAGTCATAGCACAGGCTCATCCAGCCTGTACTCTATTGTTGTCTTTACAAGTGGTAATACTAATGGCTACCCCGTACGCAGAGCTAGTGGTTTACAAGTTGGTGCCTTGTCTCATGTATGAGCTAGACGTTGCTATTACTTTTGCTTTAGAAATGTGAAAACAGGTTTAGAAAATTGAGTACATTTCTGGGAATCACAAGAAACTAGGATTCGAACTTCTGGTTATGTGATATGGAGCTTGAGTTCTTAACCACTGTGCTGTAGTCTTTGCCTCTCTTTACTTGTGACATGATTTGAGGGCTTCTTCTTGTCCAAGATCTCTTCCTTATAAGTCCTGAACAAGATCTGAAGTCCTGCCATCTGAATTCCATGCCTTTTTTTCTTGTTAAAATGTAAAAGTCTTTGGAGGGGCTTTCCGTTATCATTACCATTAACTAAACACCTTGCCTTTGACAGTTACTGAAAGGTCAGACTCTCAGGTGCTGGGTAGGTGGGGATACCGATCTGAAGCTGGGGTGCTGCTTGGAAGAGATGCATTGCTACCTCCCATTCAAGGTTAGGCTTGTTGGGAAACCAAAATGAGATGTGTGTAAAGGTCCTAGCTCAGGATTGGGTTCATAGGAATTCACAAAATATGCTCACTGTTATTACAGGAAGGCTCTGGAGGTGTGAAGTCTGAAATAACCTCCCAGTGTGCTAGTGGGGGTTCCTCCTTGCTATCCAGAGCTCTGGAACCCTCTGGTTCCAGTTTCCTGAGGCCCTACTGCTTTTATGCAAGAAAGGTTTAAAAATGGGACAAGAAGGGCGCGTGGGTGGCTCAGTTGGTTGAGCAACTGCCTTCGGCTCAGGTCATAGTCCTGGAGTCCCGGGATCGAGTCCCACTTCGGGCTCCCAGCTCCATGGGGAGTCTGCTTCTCCCTCTGACCTTCTCACCTCTCATGCTCTCTCTCACTGTCTCTCTCTCAAATAAATGAACAAAATCTTTAAAAAAAATAAAATAAATAAAAATAAAAATGGGACAGGAAGAATGGGTGGCCTGGAAGAAGCAAAATGAATAATACTTGGTATTTATCTTGCATCTCTGTTTCCTGAGCTCAAAGTGCTCCACAGACATCATCTCATTAATCCTCCATGCTCTCCATGGGGTGGAAGGAAACAGGTTTTAGGAATTAGTTTTCAGCTTGGCTTCTTCCCCCTTCACCTCAGCTGGACTTCCAGCTTCCCACTTGCTGTCCTTTCACCCTGGGTTGTTATGTCCCAAGGGGTCATTTATGCCCTGTAGTCACCCCGGAGAGTTGCCAGGCCCTGCTGGGCCCTGTCGGTATCAGTTGGGCCTCAGCTGGCAGGTTTTTTCTGTCTGGGGTGGTCATTTGAGGTCTTATTCTCCCATTCATGTGTGCATTTCTTCTTTTATTTATTTATTTATTTATTTTTAAAGATTTTATTTATTTATTTGACAGATCACAAGTAGGCAGAGAGGCAGGCAGAGAGAGGAGGAAGCAGGCTCCCCACTGAGCCGAGAGCCTGATGCGGGGTTCGATTCCAGGACCCTGAGATCATGACCTGAGCTGAAGACAAAGGCTTTAACCCACTGAGCCACCCAGGCACCCCAACATTTCTTCTTTTAAATACATCTTTTTTATTTGTAAGAGCAATTTTAGGTGAGAGTTTCAAATGTCACACAGTATAGTAACAGGGCAAGTAAAAAGCAAAGAGCTCTTACTGTCTTCTTCTGCCGACCCCTCTCCCTAGGTTGTTCCCTTAACCCCCTTGAGATAATAATGAACTGGGGCACCTGGGTGACTCATTTGGTTAAACATCTGCTTTGGGCTCAGGTCATGACCCCAGGGTCCTGGAATCAAGCCTCATTTCATCTTCTCCTCCCTGCTTGTGTACATTCTCTCTCTGTCAAATAAGTAAATAAAATAAAATTTGAAAAGTGATAGTAATGAACTTTGTGGAGTTTTTCCCTACTCATATACACATAACACCTGCTGTGTTGATGTAACTGTATCACCTCACTCATTCTTGTTATGAGGCTAACCTCACAACATTGTTGTGAAGGGTCCAGACAAGGCTGGGGAGGAGAGGAGGACGGAGGAGAAAGGTATACCACCCAGGCCATGTTCTTTGTTTACCTGGTACCTTGCTATGGTGGGTCATGCCTGTGTTTTCCTTTCTCTGAAGGAGTTTGCGCTCACCAGCCCAGAGAAGAGCAGGACCAAAGAAGCAGACAGAAAGGAAACCACAGCAGAAGAGGAGCTGGACTCTGAGGTCCTTGAGGTGTTTCACCCGACCCATGAGTGGCAGGCCCTTCGGCCAGGTACCAAGCCCAGCCCTCTTCCTGTGAAACACACTCTGAATTCTAAGTGCATATGTCCTTCGTCCCCACAGGGCTGTTTGGAAGAGCAGTCACTCTGTGGCCCACTGGAGGGGAACAGTGTGGTCCTTCCAAGTGGCGACTGCTGCTGTGGGGCTTAGGGACCTCCGTTTTCCAACAGAGCAGAGATTTTGGCATGTTATTGCCATGAAAGGAAGGCAGGTGGTGGGTGGCCGAGCATTCTGAGCAAGTGATTGAAAACTTTCTTTCCTTGTGCTTCTGAAACACAGGAGAAGCAGTGACATGTGCCTCACTCTGCAAATGCTATTTTAGGCTCTGCTGCTCGGCTCAGTGCAGCTGAAATATTGTTCACGGGAGAGTACTGAGCACCGGTGCGGGGCAGGAGTGTTCTGTTGCTAAAAGAACCTGTGCCAAGAAACAGGGGCTGATCCTGGCCTGGTTTCTAAATGGGGCATCCTCAGAAAGAACAACTTTCTAGCCCTTTTATGAACCTGGGCCCATAGCTTAGAAAGTAATGAGTATTTGTGGAGAGTTCACCATATTCAGGTACTGTGTTAGGTGCTGAGTGTGCATAATTTCATTCAAACTTCACAACTGTAGGGACTGTTACTGTCTGGGTTTTCCTGTGAAAACACTGAGGCTCATTGACCTGTGTCATTCAGCTGACGTGTCCTAGGTCACTGACCACGGAGCCTCGACCCACTTTCCTTCCCACTGTCCTTCTCGTTCCAACTTTACTGACTATAGCCCCACTACAGAGACACTTGGGTCTGTTCTCCAGAGCGGGCTGTTAGCACTGTGTGCTGTGGCAAGGTGGATGGCCAGCCCTGGCAGCTGCCACTGTGGTTTGGTCTGCTCTGAACCAGTATTCATCACTGTGTCCTCACTGTCCCCGTTGCTTCTGTGCCGGCAGGGGCAGCGTTCACTGTGCCAGCCAACTTTCTGGTAGCGATAGCGCTCCTGCTGGGCTTGCATACAGGTCGCTGATGCCACCGAAGAGTGATGAAGCACCAAGGAAGTGAAGTGGGAGCCAGGGGGAGGTTTTAGGAAAACCCCTATCACTGGGGAAATGTCCTGCCCTCCCTGTTGTGAGGATTCTTGACATTAAGATATCACTCAGTACATTCAGTTCTGATTTTAATTGGTAAATTCTCCATTTGTGCTATCCCTTGAACTTGATTGTGGAATTGGATGCCAGTAAGGGTGCATGAGTGTATAGGCTTCCTGTCCTCTTTGGTCTTTGATGGGGAAGGACACTTATGGTGAGGTGGAGAGACTTCTGTGCCCCTAAAGTGCCCACCCCCCTAGAGATTTTGATGAGAGAGCACAAAGTGTTAGCACAGTTTTTTCTGCATGGAAGTCAGGGATGTGGCACAAGGAGGATGATGGAATATCTTTTGGGGACTTTTCAGAAAATGGCTAGTTTTTGTTGACGGGTATTATCCCCAGTTCAGTAACTTTTGTCCCCTCAGGTGTCTGAAGGAAGAACCTCAGCTCTGTTGTCCTCAGGCCTCCAGGGAGGGCACCCGGGGATACATGGTCTGGCTCATAGGAAGGTAGCTTTCCAGGCTGCGTGCTGTGGTCTGTAACACCACGGGACCTACCTATGACTTCATGGGCCTTCCCACCAGGCCAGGTGGGAATTGGGCCCCAGCCTTTCAGCCCTGGAGCAGCTGCAGGTCATCCTCCTGAAATCGACCCGCCTCTGTTATTACTGTCAGCATCCTCACTGTGAGCCGCTTGTTCCTGGAAGTGATTTTCCTGTCTCTCTCTATCTTCTGGTTTATTTTGGGATCTGTCTCACCTTACGGAGGCACAGCAAGCATTTGAGTGTGGATTCAGCATCAGCTGTTCACAAGCAAGCAGAGGAAAGCTGTTTGCTGGCAGGTCCTATGGGTTCTGGGCAGGAAATTCAGGTATTTGTCTTGGGGTGGAAGACCCCTGAGACCTAGGACTTTGTGCCTGTGTACTTGTTACTACAGAAAGCCGGTCATCGCTTCTTGGCCTTTCGGCTAAGATCAAGTGTACAGAAAGCCAGTAACAGCCAAATGTGGTGAAGTCTCTGCTCCCTGGGCATTTGTGAGATTCTGCTTTGTGCCAGGCACTGTACTGGTTGCCAGAGATACAGATAATATGTCACATTTACTGAGTATCGATGGTGCCAGTGCTATAACTACCCTCACTTTTATAGACAAAACTGAGTCTTAGAAGTGACTTAGTCAAATGACCAGTTTTAAACTGTAGAGTCACAGTTTAAAACAAGCTTTGTCTGGCCCCAAGCCTGAACTCCTCACCACTGGGCCATACTGTCTTTTTGAGTAGCAAATGAGACATGATTCCTACCCGCTAGTAGCATATAGTCTCAGGATACAGTGACAGAAAAAGGCACTAGAGTGTTTTGGATGTTCTGGTGGAAGTGTCCTGTGCTTATTGAGAGCACAAAGGAGGGTATGGGAAGGCTGGGGCCTTCTCTCTGTATTGTTGAGATCTCAGTGGAATGGTGAGTCAAATTTTATGCTGCTGAGCCTTCAACCCCATGAAAGTTCTCTTTTTGAGCTGTGTTCTTCGCCAGGTTGATGAGAATCTTTGAACCTTAGTTTCCTCATCTGAAAATATCTGCTTCCCAGAGATGATGTGAGACTAAAACAAGATTAACATATGTAGAATGTTTCACACAGGACTTGGGATATAGGAAATAGTAAGTGGCTATAGTTGTCATTAAAAAAATATATATACCTCTGTTGCCTTCCTTTTCTTGGGACCTGAAGGAGAAGTGGAGGTTGACAAGGCAGCCTGAGCAAAGAGCCTTGTCCTGCCCGTCATCCAGTGCTGCTTGTTGGCCCCATGTGGGCTTGGGAAACCTCAAACCTGGGGCACCCTATTGACCTGAATTTACCTCTGAGGCTGTTAGAACCTCAGAAATATTGACATCAGCACAAAGAGCCCACTTAATGGGAGCACGCAGAAAGCCTATGCAGGAACACATTCCTGTGAGGGGGTTAAAAAAAAAAGGGAAAAGAAAAAAAATCCAAATCATCAACAACTGATGAGAGCAATCCAAGAATTATAGAACACCAGCCATCTGGTCAGATCATTTCAGATCTGCACGAGCAATAGGAGGGAATTGAATTTTAAAAACCTCATTTATAGTAGACCAACTACTCTGTTTCAAGTATTTAAGAGAGGAGTCTGATTTCCTGCAGGCCCTGGACAGCTGTCTGAGGGAGCACTTGACTCTGATCCAGGTGACTCTGTGGACTTGTCTGGGAGGCCTTTGACCCCTTGCAGCTTGGAAGGGGCTGTGTGATTCTTTAGTCCTCAGATACCACCTGCGTGTCCAGCAGTTCAATTCTGATACCACATTCCTGGAGGTAGTGTCAGATCCCTAAGTTAAAGGTCTCAGTGACACCGCATCTACTTAAGATCACCCCGTATTTATGACCAGCTATAAATTGGAAATTCCCACAACCCTCTCTTCAGTTTCAATAATTTCCTAGAACAACTCCTAGCTCAGGGAACTTAGGAACACACTTGGGTTTGTTGGCTTATTGTAAAAGGTCCAACTCAGGAACAGCCAAATGGAAGAGAAGCAGAGGGCAAGGTATGGTATACAGGGAGAGGTGCAGAACCTCCCAGCCCTTTCTGGGCACACCACCCTCCTAGAACTTCTGTATGTTGACCAGATTGGAAGCTCTCAAATTGCTTGTTCAGGGGTTTTATGGAGGTTGAATTTGATATACATGATTGAGTTTAATCACTGATGTCCAATCACTTAATCAGTCTCTAGCCCTCTCTCCTCTTCTTGGAGGTCAGCAGATGGGGCTAAAAGTTCCAACTATATGATTATGACTTTTTCTGATGACCTGTCCCCATCTTGAAGTTATCTAAAGCTGCCTTCTCTCCTTCCTCTACCCCTCAAGAGTCATCTCATCAGCATAAACTCTGGAATAACTCTGGAATTTACGGTCACTCGGTAAATTTCAAAGGTTTTAGGAGCTCTATGCCAGTAACCAAAGATAAAGACCAGATTTTTTTGAATATCCTACAGGATGAATTGTGTTGGGACTCAGGAGCAAAGCTCCCTGTGCCTTCTGCCACCTCCCCAGCTGTGTGGCTGGGAGGCAGGTGATCCTCCCTTCTTCCCCTGGTGTGGAGAGATCCTCCTTATGGGTGATCTTGTTCCCAGGATGGTCCACAAGTGTATGACCTGCTTCTGTCCCACCCTTCCCATGCAGGCCTGTGCGTGCGTGCGCGCGCGCACACACGTCTAAACCCATGAGCCGTGGGTGTCTATGGGAGTATTGGTTAAAGGCAGTTTATAAGTTAACTCCTGTGTCTTATCAGAGTGGTGCAGTGGGACTTGTCTGCCAGCAAAAGGTCATGCCCTGAGGGAGGTCTCAGTAGCAATAGGTCTCTGCTCATCTTTTCCTGGCTCAAGTGCAGCACTGGAAAGGTGTAACAAGGACCAAATAGAGGAAACAGGGTGGTTTTTGTGTAGCTTTCGGATAGTCTGTCTCCTCTCTTGAACACAAGTTGCTATCTCCAGCAACTTTAAAGGATAAGATGTTCAACAGAGCTTCTCTCTGGTGCTCCTTCTTTCTGCACAGTGCCTTCCCCCCACCCCTCTCCATTTCAAAGCCTTTTGAGTCTTCTGGGGATTCCCTGAGAGCTTTATTTGTTCTTTCCTACCTATACTTCTGGCCCATCTCCATCACTACAACCACCTATGAAGCCTTTGTTAAGCATTCTGTGCTCTGAGCATCTCTTTTGTACCTTGGTAATAAGAATTTGTCAGGATAACTGCTTGGGGCATAGCAGGATGCCAGGTCTTTTGAGGCCTATAAGAGCATTTTCTGAGGCTCCAAATTACCTTGTCCTTGGGGAGAAAAGGAGGGTGGGTTGGAATACATGAAGGTCCCAGAAGGTTCCATGAATACAGTTTAGATCTCTTCATTTCAGTGAGCCCTCATTTTCCATTTGTGGTGTTCTCCCAGAATGGCTGACCACTGCTCCTCAGCAGCCAAATCCCACACCTCCTGGGGGAACAGGTGGAGGCCAGGGCAGAAAAGCCTGTGAACTCCATAGCAGTGACTGCCAAGGCTGAGGCCACTTTGAGACTAGCTGGCTGAGCTCTGCACTGGCACAGAGCATTGTTGCCCGGGGTTTGGCCTTCATTACCTGGATGGGGTAGGCCAGGGTCCAGTTTGCAATCTGTGGACTTGGGTGGTGATGGAGAGCAGCTGTTGACTGTCCACTTTCTAACAAGCATTTGTATGCTTAATGCTTACCCTAGGCTCTTACCCTTGCCTTTCTCTGCTTCCTCTGTCCACCTGTTCTCTCTGAGGTTTAATAAAGACTACTTAGCAGAAGGGCATAGTCTCAGCTCTCAAAAGTCAGGATACCCAAACTGGCTGAAATGAAAAACTTAAACTGGAGTAGAGATGATGGAAAACTAGCTGCCAAAACAAGTCCCAGCCCTCATGCCTAGGGCTTGGCTTTAGCTCAGACAATCTGTGTAGCTGTGACTTCCCTTTTTTCTCTCATATTGGCCTTATGCTGCTGGCTTAAACTGACCAGGCCATCTCCAAGGTTGGGACTCATCAGGGCTGGGAGTATCTCTCAAGGGCTGCCTTGGAGCTGGAATGAGAGGTCCTTTTCCAGAACCTGTTCCATTCTTGGTTTTGTGATAGCTTTAGAGGTAGTAATTGATTGGTAACTTAAGAGGAGGTAATACTTGTCTAGGTAGAGAAGAGGACAGGTAGGAAGCATGAGTGGACGGGAAGGGGATGACATGAACAGAGACCTCAGAGTGAGAGTACAACTCCCTGGCTGGAGAGACAGGAATGTATAGGGAATAATGGGAAGATGGTGGTGGGCAGAGTCCCATCTGTCAGATAGGGGACGGTGGAGAGAGGGTGGGAGGAGAGATGAGGAGGAGAGCTAACAAGGCAGTAGAACTAATGATGTAAGTAAGTGTAAACTATTAGTGTGTAGTTGAGTCCAGTCAGGGGCTGTGTTGTGAATGGGAGATGAGGAAACGAAGAAAGATGATAGAAACTCCTAGGTTTGAGGTGTTTAAGAGTAAGTGGAAGAAGAGAACTAAAACAGTAATTTTGGTGATAGTGACATCAAAAAACTTGTCTATGTTATGTTACATTTGTTGTATGTTATAGTGATGTATAGTTGATTCCATCAAGATGGAATGCTTGATGCTAGAGATAATGTGGTGGGCATTGAATGCCTGCCTAGGCTTATGGTGTAGGAGGACCCCCAGACAGGGTAATATGGTTAGGTAAGAAGACAGAGGAGGGGCCCTGAAGGGAAGACTTCCCAGAGGCAGGGTCACTGAAACTGAGTTGAGAGACCTTTGTATATAAGGCAGAAGAGAAAGGAATCAGTGTTGACAGATTTGAAATCCCAGAGAGGAGACCATTGATGAGATAAAATTGTATAGGTGCCAGATGGAAAGTCTTGGCCTATTGAATATGATGCGCCTTGGAAATGAGAAGCAGAAGCTAGGAGACAACAAAGATCAATGGGAAGGAGGTAGAGGGAAACTGATGAAACTTCACTTAGATGTTTTCTAAGTTTCCTGAGCCAGGCTGAGGGTGGGGCTTCTACCTTGGATAATGCGAGAGAAGGACTTGATTGGTTACTTGGGAAATGGAGGGATGAGGAAGAACCTCTGTGGGGAAGATGCTGAGACCATCAAGAGGTCAGAACCAAGTGGTGTCCAGTGTCAGGAAGGGCCTAGTTGGGCTCCATTCTGGGCACGGTGCCTACTTTAAAAAAGCGGGGTGGGGGGGCATTGGCATTTGACAGCCTAGCCTGCCTTTGTTGGGGGCCAGAAACATTGGATTTGGTGCAGTCTGAGCCTTAGATTGGGATAGCTGGCAGGCACATCATTAAGGGGACTGTTGGAATGTCCTCCTTAGTAAGGAGGCCTTTGGCCTATAGGGCAAGTTGGAGAGCTTTACCAGAAGTTCCTCTGAAATTGCTCCAACCTTGTCTCTTCTGAACCAGGGACTCTCAAGATTTTTTTAGGTCCCTGGCAGTGTCCAAATTCAGAAATGGAGTGCACCTGATCTTCTTAAATAGGCCTGAAAAGAACCTGAATGAAGTAGAACTAGTGTGCAGGGGGCTCTGTGAGCCTTTTGGTGCTTGTGCTGAATCAGGCTGATTGTATTTTTGGTCCTGTGGGGGTTTTGTTTTGATACTGTTCATAAACTAATAGGTTGTGGTCTTGCCTTATTTCCCATAATATGTTGATTTGGGCAAACAAAGATTGAGTTGTATTTTAATTTATTTAATTAGAGAACAGTCTGTTTGGGGTTTGTATAAGCAGTTATTTGAATGGAAAGAAACATTTCTTGGATTAAAAGTTTTCAGATTTGATTATCTGTAGACATCATTAGTTTATCTGGGTAGAGGTGAGTTTTCAGGCAATACTAATATGGTCTATTTATAATTTTTTTTTTTTTTTGCCTAGGGAGAAAAAAGAAAACTACCTTTATACCCCCATCCCAGCAACCCTCTACATGTTGTATAAACATCATCTTGTTAATCTCCATTCTGTCATCCTGGTTTGCCAAGTCAGGCTTTTGGACAGAGGGTGAGGAGGTTGTCTAGTCTATCATGGCCAAGAATGACTGAGGCAGAAGAGGACCCAGGAACTTTAGTCTAGCTGTTGGGGAAGGAGGAAAACTAACATTTTTTTGGAAAATGCCCTTGTCCCTGGTGCATTGTATACATTATTTAAGGGAGATCTCAAGGTGCTGCACCAAGGAGTGATTACCTCTTCTCTTGGTCTCTTCTGGAGCCCATGGTCTGTCAGTGAAGGATCCCAAATCCCATTGCTTTTCCCAGGATTTCAGTCTGCAAGATCATTGTTTGAAAGCAGTGCTATTTGAGGCCTATGTGGAAACAAAGTAATGTGAATTTTAGAGGCTGCTGACATTGGGAGGGGGAAATTATTCAAGAGGATGCAGAATTATTCAAGCTTTGTTTTCTAGATTAAATCTTAGGGATCTTAGCAGTAGATCCAGATGTCCCTAAACACAGTGGATTAAGTAGCCCTGTTTTATGTCTGATTTAAGAGCTCTTAGTTGGCTTTAGATTCTCCCTAGGTTAGACTGCAGAAGGGGAAGCTGGAGGAATTGTTCCCTAAATACCATTAGCATTTCAAATTCTAGTATTTGATCAGAGTACCCAGCTGAAGATACCTTGGAGTTCGGTACCAGTGGTAGATTGCAAAGGGGAGGGACTCTTGCGTAAAGTCAGCAGTAATAGGGGCGGCCACTTGCAATGTCAGTTTTACACAAGTCCATCTTAGTGATGGAGTTGGCAGGGACACTTGGGGAGCTGAAAGGCAGTGGGGAGAAGGAAGAGACAGATCAGAAGAAGGCTGTCTTTTCACCTATTTGCTGGCATCATCTGGCCCTGCTTATGCATGTCAGGAAAAGTCTGGGTTCTGTAGTGACTCGCTTTGAACAAAGTGTTCTCTCTCCCTTCCTCATTTTCATGCCCTGAGTCCTTCTCCCTTCCACCCTCCCTTGCTGCCTGCCCTCCCTGCCTCCTTTCCTTCTTTACTGTAATGGCCTTTACCTGCAGCTGAATGGCAGGTGGCAGGGATGGATAGATGTGGGGGTGTGTAGCTGGGGGAATATTTTCTCAGTTTTCCAGCATCAAAGAAATTACTTCGAAGGCAGTCCTTCCAGCCATGCATTTCGCTGATCAGTCAGAATAAGAGGAAAAACATATTAGCATTGCCAGAGAGGCTATTTGAGAAAAATCAAGTCTGTGCAACTGAGTTATCTAAAGTTACAAGCATTAAAAACAAATCCTGGTGCGCAGCTGGAATGCTTCCCACCCTGTCTCCCATAGCCCTGTCCCTTGACACCACCACCTCCCCATCCCCACCCCCCCCCCCCACCCGCTCCTGTGCTACATGAATGGGTTGTGCTTCAGCATTCCCAGAGAGCCTAATTTGAAAGAGGAAGTGCCTGGTTGTGTTGGACTTCTCTGGGCCTGACATGGAAAAGCAGTCTAAGAAGTTTCTGGTTTGGTTTTGCTTTTTGTTTGTTTGTTGTTTTTAAATCCTGTGACTGCAGTGTCTCCATAGCCTTGGAGAGGCCATTAGAAGGGGGTCCTTTTGAGTGGAGCACACCTACACACTCATTTATTTTCTCTCTGCCTGGTGCTAGTCTGGAGTGAGGTCTCAGGACAGTGGCCTCCTCTTTATCCTTAGGCCAGGGAGGTACTTCTTGTAAAGGGAAGGAAATTTCTGGTTGTTTGGGCAGAACTTAGAAGTTAAAGTGGGTTTGTTTGTCTCCTTTGGAAAAAATGACAAAAGCTAGAATGCCCTTTCTTCAGAGGGTAGCATCCCAGCTGTATTGTGGCATCTAGCCGAGTTTGGCTGGCAGTAGAGTGTTGTAGAATCAGTCTCCCCATGCTCATACCTCAGCTCTCCCTTTTACAGCTGGGGAGTCTTGGGCACATTACCTAATTTTACTAAGGTTTAATGAAGTATCATTTGCAAAATAGGGATAGTAAGTAATACCTGCTTCAGAGGGTTGTCTTAAGTAGTACATGAGGTGAACATATTAATTGTTCACTGTAGTGCCAGGTTCATAGCAACAGCTCTTGTAGTAAAAATGAGTAGACATCGGGACGCCTGGGTGGCTCAGTTGGTTGGACGACTGCCTTCGGCTCAGGGCGTGATCCTGGAGTCCCGGGATCGAGTCCCACATCAGGCTCCCAGCTCCATGGGGAGTCTGCTTTGCTCTCTGACCTTCTCCCCTCTCATGCTCTCTCTCACTGTATCTCTCTCTCAAATAAATAAATAAAATCTTTAAAAAAAAAAAATGAGTAGACATCAAACAAACCCACAGTCAGGCATAATCTAGAAAAAAAGCTGGCCATTACTCTGCAAGTACATCCAGGTCAAGAAAGAAATACTGAGGAGATGTCAAAGATCGGAGGAGACAGCAGCTATGTGTAGTGTGGTTTCCTAGATGAGAGTCTGGTACAGAAAAAAAAGTGATTAGAGGAAAAACGGGTACAGTCCAAATAAAGTCTCGAGTTAGTACTATTGTACCAATGTTAATTTCGCAGTTCTGTTAGTTTTATGGTTTTGTAAGATGTTAGTATCAGGGGAAGTTGGGTGAGGGGTTTATGGGATCTCTACTTCTTTTTCTTCTTCCTTTTTTTTTTTTTTTTTTTGCAACTTTTCTCCAAGTCTAAAATCATTTCAGAATAAAAAATTAAAACCAAGGAAGTTAATGTCCAAGTGATGTGTTAGATAAAAAGAGAAACTGACCAGAGTAGAGCCACGCACAGCAGATCTCACCTGACTCTGTCTCACCTCCTGTGTCTGAGAAGGCGAGCTCTTACTAAGGGGCCCCAATGCCCCCTTCTGTAGCCCCCGTGTACCTGGGGCATCCTTTGGGGAGGTTCCACTGTAGGCCAATAATTGGTCAACAGTGGAGACACACACCCCACGTCTGATCCTGGATGGTGCTCTACAGCGGTTGGGAAGGAGACTACTCATTTAGCATTAGGACTCTCTGTGGGGCTGAATGATCAGGGCACTTGTCTCTGTTCCTTGGAATATAAATGAAGTTCTGCCTGTTTTATCTTTCTGTCTCAGCACCAGTCACTATGGCAATATGTTTGCAGATTGCGATGCCTACCCCTACGCTAACACTCAGTGTTTGATCATCCAGAAAAGAAAAATAAGTTCAGACCCAGCTCTGCAATAATTTATTATTTTGTTTCCTGTTTTAAGTGCCTTGCTCTTGCACAAAGCAAGCATTTTGCTTGCTCTTCTTGGGTGCAGAATATACGTGTGCTTTTCTTATGACTGATGTGGTCATCTCTGCCATGCTAATGGCAGGGTGTGTAGAAGAAAGCCATTATTGTAATTGGGAAAATGTGAATCTTGGGGTTTTTCTTTTTCCACTGAAATTGGCTGTCGGGGGGTGGTTCTAGAAAGGATAAATTCTTCCATTCTGGCATACAACTCCTTCACAAGTATTTGCTGTCAGAAATTCATATTTTCTAAGTTTAAAAAAAAAAGGTTAATGCTAAAAAATGTTTTTTGTGTTTTACCTTAGTGGCTAAGGTGTACTGCTTTTTGCTATTGATTTACAGATTTTATTGTCTGACCCTTGGGATGCATGTGGATTACTCAATAGTGTGACAAATGGCTGGGCTCTGAATTATGTATTGTATTACAGGGGAGTTCATAAACCATATTTCTCTGTAGGTTATTTTAGGCATAAGACTAGTGAACTGTCGTTTCTCTTTTGGTCACATGTGACTAAAAAAAAGGTGGGGGTTGGTGGTGGGAAGAAGTGTCTGGCTCAAAATCCAACAGAGCACCGGGAAAGGTTTTGAGTGTAGATGCTGGATGTAGACCGACTTCGGGTGTGGACTGGGAGGACTGGGAACACCTGGAATAGAGAAGAGTGGCTTTGCTGCACCTTTGCTGAGGCTAGAGCCCCTTCAGGAAAACTTCTGGCTTCCACTCCCCTGGGGCTTCTGTTCCAGTCAAGTAACAAATGGCCTGAGGCCAGAGAGTCCTGCACCCCAAGTAGACCTACCACACTCCTGCTCCCCTCCCCCCACATAGCCACTTGTGCTGATGGATGTGCAAACCCTTTACAGACGGTTTGGCACTGCTCGGCTTGCAGAGATCATCTGTCTCTTTTGAATGAGCAACTTGATGTTTGTGGCTCCTTTTTCCTGCACAGAGAGAAATTGCTTCTGCCTTCTGATGGAAATGTTTACCTTCCCTGGGGAAAGGTACTATTCTTTAGGGGTAATGTTTGCTGGTGCTCTCCACCCCTTGTGGGAGCATCAGTCTGTGCTTCAGGGTGGACAGGAGGAGGCGGCCATTGGAGCATGCAGAATTGCCACTGGGGCAGCCATCTGCCAGTGTCGTGGCTCACAGCCTGCCTCTGAGCAGGCCGCGGGGAGGGAGTGTCTATACTCTGGTGCCTGCATGCATTATGCACAGCCTCTTCCCTAAATGAGCTTTCTGAATGTATATAACTCCTTTCTACCCTTTTCTTGTATGGTCTGCCTCGGGGCACCATTCAGAATCTCCCCTAATTATACTGGAGCTCAGCTTCTACTGTCTCGCGTTTGGAGTTTCTGGTAATAGCTGATTTTTTTGGGGAGGGGGGAGTGGGGAATAGATTTCTAAAATTGCATTGAGGGATTGATTTATAGTTATAGGAAAAAAATGCTTTTTACAAGCAAATTATCAAGACTGCAATGATAAGAGTTTCCCATCAGTGGTGTTGAGACTATCCAAAGCCGGGTTAGCTTCCATGTCTTTTCTAGAATGGACTCTGTAATTTGAGGAGGCTGCTCTAGTATTAAAATGAAATCTGTGCTTCTGATTGCAGACCACCACCTTACCCATATATTGCCCCCATGTCCACCTTCCTTTCCTGAGATGGAGGAGTTTTTGCACATGCTGCTTAGAAAAAGAAGATTTATATCATGACTCAATCCTCACCCACAGATCTAGGATTCCTGCCATCCAGTAAATTTTGGCAGGCAGGTCCTGTGTATGGAGAACATGTCCTGCCTCCCTATCCCTGTACTGCTCCCCTTATTGCGTTTGTGTCTTGGGTGGAGTCTGGGATGTCTAGCTTCCCATCTTTCCTGCTTTGCCTCCCAAGCAACTTTTGCATCTCCTATAAGGCTATACCTTAATATCTGTGAGGTACAGGGTTTGGTCTCTCACATCCCAGGGACTTGATAGAAAGACCTATAAAGCCTGTAATTATAGTGTTGACCCCTTAAAGCCATTGAGGCTTCCAGGTGAGTGCTGGTGAGGCCATGATGCTGTTGAGAGTGTCTTACTGGTGACACTGGGTCCTCCTTTGTACTCTGGTAGGGGAGAGAAGGGGGGGGAAAGGCACTGGGTTTTAGAAAATGCTTGGCTATGAAGACTTGGTTGAACGTCTTCTCCTCCCCATCCCTAGGTAATTCAAAAGAATTTAAGATAAAAGAGCGCAGGGCAGAATAGGACTTTGGGGGCCAAAGACAAAGAGAGAGGTGTGGTGGGGAGAAAGAGGGTGTGCTGCTGGCTTACCTATGTCTTAGAACAGGACCTTCTTGGTCTGGCAGCCATGGACCAGCGTGGGCTGAGCCCACTGTTGGCATGTGTACGAGGGAGCGGTGAGCACCTCAGGGACTGTTCCCTAGGGATAGGATATTGCTGCTGCCTCTGAGGCTTCTGCTTCCCTCTTCACCGGGCCACTGGAAAGCAAAGGGTCCTCAGCTGCTTGGCTCCTGCAGTGAGGAGACTGGCCACACGGGGAGAGACTTAGGCCAAGTCTGGACCACATTAGATGTTGCTCCCTCTGTAGCCGAGCCAGTAGGAAGCTCTTGTTGGAAAAGCCTCCCTGTCCCCTGGGCCTGTGTAGATGTGACTGGACCTGAACCTTTCCCTTCCAGACTGACTATTTTGGGCTTTTCTCCCCATTTCTGGCCTCAGAACTAACCTGATGGCAGCTTCTGGAGTGTCTCCAGGCCTACAGCATATAGGGCTTAGCAATTACAAGATGAGTTGTAGGGCGGCACTTTTACTGGATGTCCTTTGAAATTGACTTTCCGATAGTCCTTAAGTGCCCCATGGGGGCCTCTTCAGGCGCCCTGGTTTCCCTTGAACTTAGTGTTAGTGCTGACTCCTACACACATTCCTGTGTGGGTTTTTTTTCTTTTTTTTTTTTTTTTTCATCTTAACCATGATTGGTGATGAATTGGGGGAAGGGAGCAAGGATTTGCTTTCCTCTGCACCAGAAGTGCAGAGCTGCTAATTTCATTCTCCACGCTGTCTCTTAGATGAGCAGGGTCCTCTGCGCCCATGTTTAGTACTGCTGTGTTGCTGGACTCTCCTGGCAAAAATTAGGCTAATGTCTCCAACGACTGCATTAGCCACTGAAATGAGGTTCTAAATTGAAGGTACTATACCAAGTCTGTCTCCAAGGTATTGCCTTGTTCTAGCTTTTATTATTCAAATTCATTCTCTCAGTGATTCTCTGCAGACTGACTGGCACAGGGTTCAGCATGGAACTGAAAGGCAAGTTAGCTGAAAGGCAGGCTCACCTTTAAAGAGAAGGGAGAAAGGAAAGGAAAAAACAGAAAAAACCCCAAAAAGATGAATGTTGTGGTACAAATAGTCAGTCATTTGTCTGTTCCAAGAGCTCCTTGGCTAGTCTGAGCAATGCGTAGAGATAGGAGAGTAAGGGACCAGACCTGGGACAGAGCGGAGGCGGTAGCATGAGGATAGAGAGACTTGTCGGTGCTTTAGTGACATCTGTGCCTTGTAAGTTTACCGTACTTCCTTCTTCCCTTTCATGTTTACTGAGCAGCCAAATATATGTCTTACAGGGTGTTGAGAACTCCAGGGTAGAAAACCAAAGATCAACAAAACAGGATCTTCTCTTTACAAAGCTGTTAGTCTTACAGTTTCACTGCGTTTTCTCTATCTTGGGTGTGTGGGTAGGGGTGAGGGGGATGAGGATTGGAGCTATGATTCTTATATTTTACATCAGAAGTAGGAGCCTTCTAACAGTCATATGCTTAGAGAGTTGAGAATTTGGCTCTTACATGTTTGTTTTTAAAATAGATTTTTTTTTTGCCTGCTGACAAAGTAATATGTTTTCCAAGCAGAAAACTTGGAAAACACAGAAAAGCACAAAGGGAAACACCACCACCACCCGTATTCCACTATCCACTTGTAAAGATAACATTATAGCTTACGTTCTTCCAGTTGTTTCTACACAAGTGCTGTCGTTCTGTACGTAGTATTTGGAGGCTGATACTTTCCTTTTAGCAACTGGGAGTTAAATTTTGCAGAGTTTTGAAAGGTAGAGCCTCTAGCACATAACTAGGCACACAGTGAACATTATCTAGGTGCTGGTCTTTATCAATTATATGAATATACCAACTTTTGCCTAATTGGTTCTTATTATTGTACATTTAGGTGGTTTACAGCTTTCCATTCTGAGTAATTCTACAATGAAAAGTTGTGTGTGTGTGTGTGTATAAATCTCCTTTTGTCTGTTTTTCTGTACCCTCTGACTATGTTCTTAGAAGAGATTCACCAAAGTTGAAGCGCTCGTCTTTTCTGATTCTTCTGCCGTGCGTCTCAGCTGGGACAACCTGATGTCTGGGCTGTTAGAACAGCACTGTGGTTTGAGTATCTCTCATCCCTTTAGCACCGTGGTTTGAGTATCTCTCATCCCTTTTCTGTATCACATGTCAGATGCCCTAGGATTTCTTTTCCCTGTGGTCGCTGGGTGCTTCTCTCTTGACCAGGAAATAGCTGGCTTCAGGGAAGACAGGGCAGCAAGCACAGAACACCTGTTCCCATTGTTTTGCGCCAAGATGGTAGTATCCCTGGAGACAGGGACATGGTCATCAACCTCTTTAATAATAAGCACATACTGAGTGCCTGCCCACCTGTGTCCTGCCCAGTGCCAGATAAGGCAGAGATAAAAAAAAATGGGCCTCTACCTTCCAGCTACTTGCCTACTGATTGGATAATGGAATTGACACAAAATAATTCACACACGTTTATTGAGCATTTGCTATATGGTAGATACTTGTGCCAGGCTACTGTTGGGAGAACCAAAAAGGCTGAGATGCCATTCTCCTTCTTAAAGGATGCTGCAATACATATAAATAAGAGCTATTTATAGGTAAAGTTAACTAGCCACACAGGTCAGTAAGTGATAAATATCTAGTCAGGGGGACAACAAGTATTAGAGACTGGCTGCTTTGGAGAAGAGGGTCATTCATTATGAGTCAGAGTAGTTAGATTTCGGAGAGAAGGCAGGACACTTGCTGGGGCCCAAGAAAGAGTTGGCATTTGGTGAGGTAGAAAGGGAAGGGTTTTCTAGGTGAGAGGAGCAGCTTGCAAGAGATGGTGACAATACTGATTGAGTTAAGGTGTAGAGCTGTTGCCAGGAAATACAGGAGCAGGCTAAGGGTGGGGAATTGCAGAAAGGCAGGTTTGGGTCAAGGCTGCATATCGAGATACCTGAGCATGGTGGGCTCCAGATCACTATTTGGTACACAGTAGATGAAAACAGTTTGGTAAAATTGTCTCTGATTAAAGGACAGGTAAGAAGGTCTTATTTCTCTCAGTGCCAGAGGGCCCCCAGGCTCAGTCCTTGGGTCTCCACTCTTCTTTGTCTACACTAAAGTTCTGGGTGATCACATCTAGCCTAGCAGCTTAAATTTCATGTATATGCTGGTCATTGCCAGATTTTTTTTTTAAAGTCTCCAGCACATACTTTTCTGAACTCCAGACTCCTCTATCCATCTGCTTACTAGATATCTGTATGTGGATGTTTAATAGGCATCTCAACCTTAACATGTTTAAAACTGAGCTCATGTAACCTTCCCCACTTCAGTGAATGGCAGCTCTGTTCTTTGACTTATTCAGATCAGAATCCTCTTAGGTATTCTTGACTCCTTTCTCTCACATACACCTTTTCCCAATGCGGGGCTTGAACTCAGAGCCCTGAGATCAAGACCTAAGCTGAGATCAAGAGTAAGTTGCTTAACCAACTGAGCCACCCAGCCACGCCTAAAGATTTTATTTTTAAGTAATCTGTACACCATACTTGGGGGTCAAACTCAAAGCCCCAAGATCAAGTCACATTCTCAAATGACTAATCTAGCAGGTGCCCCCCTCACACTCATATTCTGACAGCACAGCCTGCAGTAGCTCTCTCTCCAAAATATATCTAAAATCTGACCACTTCTCATTACTCTTGACCACCATGATCTCTCACCTGGATTATTGTAGCTGGCTCCTAACAGGCCTTCTTCATCCTTCTGCCTTTATCACCCACACTTCTTTCTCAATACAGCAGCTAGAGTGATTCTTTATGTCTGTCTGTGCTCAGAAATATCTTTTGGTCTTCCTTCTCATATAAAGTAAGAGTCAGAGTCCTTTCCAAGACCTATACATCCCAACATTACCTTTGTCGATTTATCTCCTACTGCCCTCCCTAAAGTTCCCTCTCCTCTAGCCATCTTGGCCTTCCTCATGTTCCCTGAACACATCAGGTGCATCACACCTTGGGACTTAGAATACTCCTCTCCTAGACAGGTTTGTGGGCAACTCCCTCACTTTTCTTAGGTCTTTAATCAGAAGCGAACTTGTTTTCTGATGGCCAAAGCTAGAATGATTTAAGTAATGTAATGTAGTATCAGATTATAGCCCGAAGTATAAAATAAATATATAACAATTTGAACTGGTATAAACAAATGATTGAATGAATGAATGAATAAATGGGAGAAATAAGATAAAATATCTCTTACAGAAGAATTTCAGTAGTTTATAGGTGCTTTCACCTCTAGGAGGAGGAGCTTAAATCTTTTGAGTGTGATCTGGACTTAGTGATTTACTTCTAAAGAACCATTTTTGAAAAGAGAAAAATAGTAACATTATGGTAAAGAAACCCAGTAAGTATTACCTGTCATCAAGAGGGACCTCACGAGTGCTGTCGTATGGATATGAGGGACCCCCTGACAGGATGTGAGAACATAGGCTCTTTGCCTGTGTGGTGTTCTTCCTTGCAACCAGTAAGCCCAGAGTAATCATGAGAAAAGTGTCAAACAGATTTAAATTGAGGAATAGTCTACATAATATGTGGTCAGTACTCCTCAAACTGCCATGGTAATGATAAGGAAAGACCAAGAAGCTATCACAGGGATGTCTGGCTGGCTCAGTCAGTAGAGCACACAGACTCTTGATCTCAGGATCATAAGTTCAAGCCCCACGTTAGATGTGGAGCCTACTTAAAAGAAACAAAAAACCCCCTCATAGAGCAGAGAAGACATGACACCTAAATTCCTAAATTCTGATTTGTATACTAGAACTGAAAGAGGACATTAATGGAAAAACCAGTGAGACATGAAGAGTCTGGAGTTTAGTTACTATTAATGTAGCAATGTTGGTTTCTTAATATTGATAAATATACCACAGTAGTGTAAGATGGTAATATTAGGGGACAGCTGGGTGGCTCAGTCAGTTAAGCTGCTGCCTTCGGCTCAGGTCAGGATCCCAGAGTCCTGGGATTGAGTCCCGCATTGGGCTCCTTCCTCAGTAGGGAGCCTGCCTCTCTGTCTCTTTCTGCCACTCTGCCTGCTTGTGCGTGCGCTCTCTCTCTCTCTGCGACAAATAAATAAATAAATAAATCTTAAAAAAAAAACCTGATACTATTAGGGGAACTGAAACTGGGTTAGAGTTATGCAGGAATTTTTGGAACTCTGTATTATCATTAAAGTTTTCTGTAAATCTAAAATTATTCCAAAAATGAAAAAAGTAACCTTCTCAAACAAGGCCTTCCCTGACCACCATCTGAAGAAAGTTTTTTCCCTCCTTACACTTCAAATCCCTTTCTCTGCATTGGTTTGCTCGTTAGTACTTACTGTCTCATAGCATATATTTTACTCATGTTTGTTTCCATGCTACAAGAAAGAATAGGGGTTTTGGTCTTAGTCTTGTTCACTTATGGCTCTTCAAGGCGCAGCCCTATGCTTAGCTCATAGCAGCCATTCAATAAATACTTGTTCATGACCGAAAGAATGAATTCTTAGATCACCCTTTTGTCCTTAAGCAGCATGAGGATTTTGTGTTTGGGCCTGCCTTTCTCTTTCGAGATTACTAGTAGTTAATAACCATTCCAGTGCGGGAAATGACACCTGTTGTTGGCTTTTCTTCTTTAGCTCACGTAGAAATGAAAGTCATGTCAGAATATGCTTCTAATGTATTCACCCACCAGCAGGCAGAAGAAGAAGAAAATTTCATTATTTATTCTTTCTTGCAGACATTATTCCCCTTCTTAAGGTGGGGGCTGGTTTATGAGAGACCCCCTTCTTCCCTTACCTGTTCCCCTGTTGAAACCGACTGGCTGGTTTAGCATGACAGATGTGAAGTGTGAAATCGCTTCTTGGCCTTCTGGCTAAGGTCAAGTGAAGTGTGTATGGATGTGAGGACAGTGAGCGCGGGACTCTTGGATCTGGAAGAGTAAAATTAGTCAAGGAAAATGCATTTAATCCTGAATATATATTGAGCTTTTCTTTGCCCAGCCCTGAAACTTGAAGTATGAAGATCATGGGGATATGAACTGGTTCAGCAAATCCTGGTCCCTAGAAACTGACAGACATGCTTGACTTCCAGGGGACTAAATCTAGAACAAACTAGAGAAAACACACAACCAGTAGTAAATGCATAGTTAGGTGTGGATTCACAAATGCCTTAGGAAAGTGTGCGGATGGTAGTAGTGCTGTGGGCAAGGGATGTAAAAGAGAGTTTTGAGGACCTCCATTGATGACGATGGAGAAAGAACAGTGTTTTGCACGCTCAGCGCATGTGCCAGGAGGGTCCTGCAGGTTCCTCTGATACTTTGAGGGAGGTGACGTTGGGTGGAGAATTATATTGTCAGGACCTTTTCATGTGTAGGAAGTGGGGAAATGTTGGAAGAGAAATGGGTCCGAGTGATCTCTAGAGGATTGCACACAGTGTTGACTCAGTAGCATAAGTTTTCTCCTGTGTTGGGACTTGATTTATGTCGTCATTTATTTCAAAGCCTCCATGGAACATACCTATCAAAGAATGGAGTCACACTGATTTGATGCCTGAGCAAAGCCATCAGGAACAACAAAACTAGAAGATAAAAAGATTATTTCCCTTGTAACTGACACTCTCAGTCTCCTGTTGTTTTCAGGTTCTCCTTTTCCTGAGCCCAAAGGTGGAGCATTTTTGCTTTGTTTTTGGTGCAGTGCCCAACACACTTGTGGTGCTCTCTGAACAAAGGCCTGCTCCCTGCTGGGCACAAGAATTGAGCCTGTGCCTGGGGCAAGATTCCTTTCAGAAACAAATAAGCAGGGCATCTTGCAACCCCCTCCATTTTGCCTGTCTTAAGGAAGAGGCCAAGGTTCCACTCCCTTTGCAAGTAGAGCAGAATGTACTTTCTTAAAACTATTCAAATATCACAGTTGGGTTCAATTATCTGCCAAAATAGATTTATATAAAAGGAAAACTTACAAAGGAGAAATTTGTACCAAATAACAGTCTACATTTTTGTTAAATTTTCTTTTTCTTTTTTAAGGCCATCCAGTTGAAAGTCTGAGTGTCCAGGAAAGAAGGGGGTGGGGGAGGGGAATTAAAAAGGAAGAAGAAAGGGAACAGAAAAAGAACCCTAAGTATTTAAGATTTTAAAAGTGTAAACCTGAGGTCATGGCTCCTCACCAGCCATGCGGCCTGTCAGGGCCTTCCCCTCCATCACCTTCTGCCTTACATTTCATGTCTGTGTTGGAGGGTCAGGCAAGGAAAGCTGGCCCCTAGAACCTTAGCTGTTCTAAGCTCCTAGCTCTGCCTGCCTGCTTCTCCAGCCGAGCTAGATGGCTTAAGGTCCCATCTGACTGACTTCTCACACCTCTAGGTCTTGATGTGAACCCTTTCTCCCATCTGCAGGGTCATATTACAATATGTAATAGTACATATTACAGCTGTGCAATAAATTACTACAAACTTGGTGGTGTAGTGGCCTAGCTCACAGTGTAGGTAGGTCAGAAATCTGGGTGGTGGTTAGCTGGGTCTTCAGCACAGGGTCTCATAGGCTGATAGCAGTGTGTCATGCAGGCTGTCTTACTTTCTGGTGGCTCTGGAGACCATCTGGCTTCCAAGATCATTCAGGTTACTGCTGATGTATCTTTGGAAACCCTTCCTGGAAGTTACATTTCTGTTTTAAGGGTTAAATGCAGTTGAAAAATTTTTTTTTCCAATTTATTTATTTTCAGAAAAACAGTATTCATTATTTTTTCACCACACCCAGTGCTCCATGCAAGCCGTGCCCTCTATAATACCCACCACCTGGTACCCCAACCTCCCACCCCCCCGCAGTTGAAATTTTTATTAGACATTGTCAAAATGGCTTCCATAGGGGTTGTACCATTTGCATTTCCATGAACATTGTTTTTGTAACTGCCCCTTTCAGTATAATCTTCCCTGGGATAGGTACTGGCCAGTCTCAAGGTGAGAAATGGTTTTATTCCTATGATGTAGAAGGCCTTCTGTGGTTTTATTTAACTTTTCTTGTATTCTGAGCAAAGTTGAACATCTTTTTTAGTTAGATGGCATTGTATTTCTTTTTCTGTGAACTGCCTTTTTTCCTATAGGGTTATGGGTCTTCTGTATTTTTAAAAGTGCTTTATGGATTAGTAATATTAACACTTTGTCTATATTAAGTTGCAGATTTTCTTCCCAGTTTGTCATTTGTCTTTTACTTGTGATATTTCCCATGGATCTAAAATTTTTATGAAGTTATTTTTGCATCATCAAATTTATTAATATTTTTGTTATTGCCTCTGCATTTTGGATCATAAATAGGAAACTTATTCTCTATTCCGAGGTTATAGAGGAATTCACCTATGTTTTCCTCTGGTACTTATATAGTTTCATTTTTTACATTTAAATATAATTTGTTTGGAATTTATCCTGATATATACACATAAGGATGGAGTTAATTTTATCTTTTTCCATATGTCTGTTAAATTATCCCAAAGATGCTTATTAAAAAAGTCTTCTTTCCCCACAGATTTGAGATGCTACCCTTATATTAGATTTTCATATGCAGTGGGTCTATTTTTCAATTTTCTTCACTGTTCCATTGCTAATTCTTTTTTTTTATGTATTCTTTTTTTTCCTCCAATGTATTTATTTTCAGAAAAACAGTATTCATCCATTGCTAATTCTATCCATGTGCCAGTTACCAGACCTTTTTAGTTATATAGACTTTGCAATATATTTTGTTTTATTACTTAGTAGATCCTTCTAGTTTATTTCTATGCATTCCTGTGTGTGTATGTTTGTTTGTGTGTGTGTGTGTGTGTGTGTGAGTGAGAGAGAGAGAGAGAGAGAGAGAGAGAGAAATGTCCCGGAAGAGAGACAAGCACTCATTTCTGGAAAATTTTAACTCTTCAAGGTAGGAAGAAGAAGATAAGCTGGCAGAGTAACCTGGGGAAGGGGAGACTTTAGAGGCAGGAGGTAACTGGAGGTTTGCAGTCTCACATCAGGGCAGAGTACTTTTGGACAGAGATCTTGATCTCTGTGTCAGGTGCTGCCACAGAATCTCAAGACGTGAGGAGTAAGAAGCATCAGTGGTTATCACTGGATAGGAGTAGAGTGGAGTAAGCTATGGAATGAGGGGGAGGTGAGGAGGTACATTCAAGTGTAGACAACCATTGTGAAGTTTCTCAGTATAAGTGAAAAGAAAGGAAATAAGGAACGGTAATACCTAGAAAGAGAGTAGGGGAGTTTTCTTTGCTTAAAATTTACATAATATAAAGTTAACCATTTTATTTATTTATTTTTTAAAGATTTTATTTATTTGTCAGAGAGAGAGCAAGAATAAGCAGGGGGAGTGGCAGGCAGAAGGAGAAGCAGGCTCCCCACTGAGTAAGGAGACCGTTGGGAAACTTGATGCCAGAACCTTGGGCTCATGACCTGAGCTAAAGGTTGACGCTTAAGCGACTGAACTACCCAGGTGTCCCTCATGTTAACTATTTTAAAGTGAGCACTTTGGTGGTGTTCAGTACATGTAAAAAATAATCACATCTACCTGGTTCTAAAGTGTTATCACCCCAAAGGGAGACCTCTTACCTATTAAGAAGTTACTCTCCTTTCCCTAGCCCTTGGCAGCCACCAGCCTCCTTTCTGTCTTTATGAATTTACCTCTTCTGGGTATTTCTTACAAGTAGAGTCATATAATATGTGAGTTTTGTATCTGTTTTTCTTCCATGTAGCATAATGTTTCACAGTTCTTCCATGTGGAAGAAACTAGCTACTATATAAAAAATGCTGCTGGAAGAACTCTAGGACACAGAGACAGGTGGGTAAGAGGTCACGTCCTTGAAAAGGTGAGTTCCATTCATTTGGAAGTGGGAAGGTGGGGAGAACCCATCTGATAGCTTTCATGTAGTCTGTGATGTAGAAGTCCAGACCTCCATCACGAGATGGGAGTCAGAAGTTCCAGGGAGTGTAGATGGTGTGAACCAGTGATCAAATAGAGGGGTAGATGCACTAACTAGAGAAATGCAGTTATGATTGGTGGGTGATACTAGATACTTTGAATCTGTTTATTTCAGTTCATACAAGGTCTTTTGTGGGGGGAGGGCCCTCCAAATGTTGCCTAGTCACAGGAGGAATATTTACGTGCTAAGGCAGTATTCTAACTGTATCAGCACTCGGGGTCCAACCACAAGTAAGACCTACAGGGTGTCCCACCTTCACAAGTTTAAAAAGGTTTGGGTTGGGCTTTCCTGAAGCAGACGTTGTGATGGAAGCCAGGAAACAGTATATTTATTCCAACACTAGTGCAAGGAAAGTGCAAGCCCATGAAGCCATGGCCATCCTAGCAGGGAGTTCTGGAATGAGTAGTCTTTTAGATGGTCCTGTATTAGGCAAAATTGGTGAGGTTTTTGTAACCATACTTGGCTCAGTCATCAGTTACAGGCTGCTTAAAAGCTCATGAGCTTGACCAAAGTAGCTCTTTGCATAGGAGACAGACCCTGAAGGAGCTGACACTGTAGTTTTCCTTGGGACCAAGCAAGTCTTTACTAGAGTCGATTTGGGCATATCTGCCTCAGGATAGGGAGTCTTGCTGGACTCCCAGCTAGAACACCTTAGATCTGAGGCACGTGGGAAGTAAACTTTTTCTGAACAACTCTTCCAGTCATTGCCCCGGAAATTTTTCTTAAAAAAAAAAATTTTTTTTTTAAAAGATTTTATTTATTTATTTGACAGACAGAGACCACAAGTAGGCAGAGAGGCAGGCAGAGAGAGAGAGGATGAAGCAGGCTCCCTGCGGAGCAGAGAGCCCAATGTGGGGCTCCATCCCAGGATCCTGGGATCATGACCTGAGCCAAAGGCAGAGGCTTAACCCACTGAGCCACCCAAGCACCCCTTAAAATTTTTTTAAGAAAAATTTTTTAAGAAAATTTTTCTTAAAATCTGAGTGTGTGGATAGGAGCTTGGTGGGCTGGTGGAGTTGGCACCAGAAGTTACACTCTGCTTCTCAGGTAGAATGAGCTCAGCCCTCCCATTTGAGAACATAGGCATGTGTTCCCATGGGTAGTGAAATCTTGCTTATGAGAAAGGCTTGATTCTCAGTCAATCAAGTGACCAGGAGTGGTGTGGATTTTGAAAATGTCTCATATGTTTTTGACTTCACTATTCTTTGTCAGAGAAATGACAAAAAGGAAAGTGCACCTAGTCAGCAGTCCGCAAATATTTGCTAAACAAGCGAATGAAAGAACCATTGTGAGCAGAGCAGCAGCAGGAAGGAAGCAGGGGGTCAGATTTCCCTGTCGTCTTTTCAGAGGAGACTGTGCTCCAGAGGTAGCAGCTTGATGGGCTTAATAACAGCTCAACATGGAAAGCGAGGATGAAGGATAGAGCCTGGAGCAGAGGCACAGTGGTCCAGGGTCTGGCTAGGGAGGTTCCTGAGTATGGTAGACATGGGTAGACTGCCTCAGCAGGCTTGTAGGAAGAGAGTGTGGGCACCTGGAAGTGGATGGATGGCTGGAGACTTGCCATATGTAGCTTTGGGACATGGAGGGATGGTCTGGTAACATTTCCCCTGGGGAGGCTTTTCCCCTCCACATTGTTAGAGAACTTTGTGGCCCTCCCCTACTTCCAGCAGCTTCCTCCTCTAGCCTTTGAACTCCATCAGCTTTATCATTCCCCACCCCCAGAACTTAATATGACTGTTCCCCCCACCCAGTCCATCGATTGACCCCCCAGCTCAGGCCTGTGGCCCATCAGCCCCTTCTTGGTTCTCAGAGTCTCTCAGTGTGTTTTGGCCTCACCCTTTATCACCCGGCATGAATCTCATGCCACCTGTCATTTGTAAGACACTGTTGATTGCCATTCCCCTTGATTCCCTCACCTTCTAGTTGTATAGGGAAAGAGTTAGAACTGGGCAGGATGCTGGATTATAAATGAAGAAATGGCTGTGGGGTACAAGTTAGAGTCCTGGGGTTTGGGCTGCTGTTGTGGTCTGGTTCCTAGCCCTAGGAGTGGAGCTGCAGCTGGGCAAAGAAGGGAAGGAAAGAAGCCAATAAATATAATAATTTATTATTTTAATGACTCATTTATGTAGAAGTTAAATTTGGCAAATTGTTTCTACATCTTTTATTTCACTGGAGTCCATTCTTCTGTCCTCTTTTTCTCCCTCCTGTTTTTCAGATGTAGCCATTTTTCAAAGCGGTCATAAATACTTTGTCTGCTCTCTTTGGTTTCTGCCTCAGATTTCTGGCTTCAGCCCTCATTGCTATGCATATGACTCCCAAGCCTGTGTTTCTAGCCTCAGCCTCACCCCCTGAGCCCCCATCTCATATGTTCAGCTGATTAATATATATCCACTTGTCTCACTGGTGTACACACACTTTTAAACCAAACTCATGATAATTTCCTCCCAAATTCCTTCTTCCTACTTAATCATGACACCGTTATCTTTCCAGTTACCTTACCTTTCAACTTTACAATCTCCCTCCCTCCCCAGCTCCCACTAGTTTACTCTTTTTTTTTTTTAAAAGATTTATTTATTTATTTATTTATTTGAGAGAGAACATGAGTGAGGAGAAGGTCAGAGAGAGAAGCAGACTCCCCGTGGAGCTGGGAGCCCGATGCGGGACTCGATTCTGGGACTCCGGGATCATGACCTGAGTCAAAGGCAGTCGTCCAACCAACTGAGCCACCCAGGCGTCCCCCACTAGTTTATTCTTAACAGTTGTCTTGCTCTGCCTGGGCCCATCACTTTGTTTCCATTCCCAGTGCTCTCTCTTGTTCCTACCATATGACTTTTTACTACGCTATGGCTCCTTGTCCAGTCTTCCCAGCCACAGGTGTGTTTGCCTCCAGGTGCATCCTGTACACATCAGCCACTGTTCTTGTTACATGATTTTTTCCCCCAAAGAAATGATTCCCCTATTGCTTGCTAGAGCCAAGGTCCAACTTCTCACATGGATTATGAGGGTCCACAACCTCTTTCTTTCCTTCTTGTCTCCTACAATGACCCTTCTCACACTCACCTCATTTTCTTTCCCCTTTTTAAAAAAAAGATTGATTTATTTATTTGATAGAGATCACAAGTAGGCAGAGAGGCAGGCAGAGAGAGGGGGCGGGAAGAAGTCTCCCTGCTAAGCAGAGAGCCCTATCTCCCAGGATCCTGGGATTATGACCTGATCAGAAGGGAGGGGCTTAATCCACTGAGCCACCCAGGCACCCTCTCACCTCATTTGCTAGCCATGGGACTGCTTCCATTTCTCTGACTATCCTGGACTTGACTTCTTCCTTGTCTTTGTTCAAGTTATTTTTTTGTTCTGAAGTTTCTTTTGCACTTCTTTCTTTCTCGGCTCCCTTGACCTGTAGCCTACATAATTTCTACCTGTTAAATCATACTGATTTATGTCCATTGTAATGGAATACTGTGACACCATTGAGAGATGAGGTAGGGTAGATGCACATGCACTGACATGGAATAATACTGAAAGTGCACTGCTAGATGAGAGAAAACATCTCATATGATAATACGTATGGTGTCATTCCATTCTTGAAAAAATTATTAGTAATAAATGTATACAAATATACATATATACATATATAGAAATTTTTAAAAATTGTGCCCTATTAGTAATTGTTATTTGGGGGAGTCCTTCTGGGTGGCTCAGTCAGTTAAGTGGCCCACTCTTGGTTTCTGCTCAGGTCATGATCTAAGGGTTCTGAGATTGAGCCCTGTGTTTGTCTCCTTCTTCGCTCAGCATGGAGTCTGCCCCTCTTTCTCCCTCTGTCGTCTTGCGCATGTGTGCACTCTCTCTCTCTCAAAATCTTTTAAAAAAGTAATATTTTTTAAGAGAGCGTGAGTGGGGTGGGGATGTGGGGGTATGAGTAGAGGGTGAAGGAGTAGAAGGGGGAAAGAATCCCAGGCTGGCTCCTTACTGAGCCCTGAGCCTGTCGCAGGGTCTGATCTCACTACCCCAAAAACCAAGAGTTGGTTGTATAACCTACTGGGCCACCTAGGCACCCCAATAATTATTCTTGAAGAAAAATGATGATTATAGGTATTATAGGATGGTTATATATTCCTGTAATGTTTAATTTTTTCAAGTATAATGATTGTATATTTCTGTAGTAATCAAAAAATGTAAAGGAAAGGAAAGTGGGGAAAAAAGTTGTCCTTCCTCCCCCCACTTCGGGGTTCTTCAGAATTTTCTGTTAATTGCTCCCAGTAGTCTTACTTATATTCCTACTGCCTACCACACCCTCTTGCTTGAAGCTCACATAAAGCCTTCTATTATAGTAATATATGGATTTGCTCTATACCCCCTTCTTGTTCCTGAGCTAAAACCAGTTGGTATCATTTGCATCCTTGAATGCCTGTAGGGCCTGGCCTGGTGCCTGTGCTTGGTGGTGCTCCAGCAATGTTGGCTGAGCTGGGATGCCGTGTCCCAGGCATTTCTGGGTATCCCAGGACCTTAGTGCTACTTTGGTTTGGGAGGAACTGAAGCCCTGTTTTTACCACAGCAAGAGCTATGTGTCTGATGAGGCTGATTGATTGGCCTTTAATTCATTACCAGCTTCCTGAGTAGGGTCCTAATGATGATGATTGATAAAGTTGTGATTGGAAATCTGATCTGTGTTTTTACTGATCCTTAGAGGAATCTATTCCCACATGGCAACCTAGGCCCTTACCTTGCATTAGATAAATTCAATTCAGCAATCCATCAAGACATAAAGTAATTGAAGTGTGCCTGCCAAGAGTGGCAAGAAGAAATGATGGAAGAGTTTTTGGCTAAAGGGCTGAGTTGTCCAGCCCTTAGGGAATCTATTATTCTACCAGCCCACCAATCCCTCTGTTGAGCCTTAACAATGTCTGCTTTGTTCTCAGGCCCCAGATCAGCACAGATTCTGGTCTTTGTATTAAGGTTGGCTTGTAGCACGTAGTGAGAGACTCTTCTCTTTGACCCCAGTCTGTTTTCTTGGAGGTGAATAGCAGAGGTATTGGCAGTTGGGATTCATTTGTTCCTGAAGTGCTTTCAGGCTCAGGACATCCTCAGCAGAGCTCAGATACTGGGGGAAGCAGTGTCTGGTGGTGGAACGAGAACTGCTTTTGAAGTTAGGCAGACCTGGGTGGGAGACCTTGTTCTCTTACTAGCTTGAAGGCTACTCTAAGCAGAAACTTCTGTGCGTTGCAGTACCCTAGGTGGCTGGTCATTTGGGAAAATATTTGTTGAGTTGGACTATGGGTAGAATCAAAGTATTCTCATCTGTAAGATGGAATACCTATCTCACAGGATTGTTGTGAATATGAAATAAGGTGTGTTAATAGCAACTCTAGTGCCTAGCACCAAGAGGTGATTGTTAACTGCTGGTTTTCTCTTTTCTGTGCCCTTCCCCCTTAAACTCTTAAAGGTTAGAAATCCTAAGAGCTACTATATACATACTTACTAGGCTGCAATGACAATGGCTTGAGCTGATGTCATTTTTTAGCAGGTGTGGCCTCTCTCCCCATCTGTTGTCCTCATACCTATCTACATGGTCTCTGAAGACTCTCTTAACAGCAGTGGCTCATGGCACAGCAGTGTCGTACAGTGGAGAGAACCAAGGACTGGGACAAGTTACTTGAGCTCTTTGCCATCTGTCTTCCTATCTGTAAAAAAGTAATATTTTCCCTGTGTAGAATTTATATTGCAGCCCAAATCTACTTGTATTTGAGAGGACATTCCCTTACCCCACTGTTTTCATGAAGGATGCTGTGTGCTGTTGTATACCTCTCTTCCCACTGCCCTGCCTACATGCACTTAGCTTCTCCTGAATGCCTGTCTTAGGATGGGAACTTACCAGTGAACTATTATTGACACCATATTGTGATAACAGTGGTTAATGCTGTGCTCATGGTGTGGTAGTGCACTTTTTTATTAGGCTGCCTGCTAATTAAAAGGATTTTAAGTAGTTGTTAGTAAAAGAATATATACAGAAGACTGTTTAAAATATAAATTTAAAATAATTTAAACTCTGTGGTTGTGAGGCTGGAGAAAACAAGTATAGTAATCACTTAAGTAATTACAGGACCTAAACATTAAATATAGTTCTGAATGACCTGGCAGCCGAGAGAAAAAGGTAAATATGATGAAATACACAATTATCATGTAATAAAATTGCCAGTATTTATATTGGTTTTCTGCTGAGAAACAAGCTTTTACTTGGTACTAGTAAGAACTGATCTAAAAGAATCTTTTTTTTTTTTAATGTATTTTTCTTTTCAAGTTTTTATTTAAAATTCTAGTTAGGTAACATTGTTAACAAGTGCAATATTGGTTTCATGAGTAGAAGTCAGTGATTCCTCACTTAAATACAATACTCAGTGCTCATGATAACAAGTGCCCTCCTTAATACCCATCCCCCATTTAGCCCATCCCCCCATCCCTGACATCCCTCAGTTTGTTCTGTCATTAAGAGTCTTTTTTTTTTTTTTAAGATTTTATTTATTTATTTGAGAGAGAGACAGTGAGAGAGAACATGAGCGAGGAGAAGGTCAGAGGGAGAAGCAGACTTCCCATGGAGCTGGGAGCCCAATGTGGGACTCGATCCCAGGACTCCAGGATCATGACCTGAGCCCAAGGCAGATGCTTAACTATCTGAGCCACTCAGGCATCCCCCACAGGTTGCCTTTTAGTTTCATTGACTGTATCCTTTGCTGTACAGAAGCTTTTTATCTTGTTGAAGTCCCAGTAGCTCATTTTTGCTTTTGTTTCCCTTGCCTGTGGTGACATGTGTAGTAAGAAGTTGCTGCGACCAAAGTCAAACAGGTTGCTGCTGCCTGTGTTCTCCTCTAGGATTTTGATGGTTTCCTGTCTCACATTTAGGCGTCTCATCCATTTTGAATTTATTTTTGTTTATGGTGTAAGAAACTGGTCCACCTTCATTCTTCTGGATGTTGCTGTCCAGTTTTCCCCATACCGTTTGTTGAAGAGACTGTCTTTTTTTCCATTGGATATTCTTTCTTGCTTTGTTGAAGATTAGTGGACCATTTCTGGGTTCTCTATTCTGTTCTATAGATCTCTGTGTCTGTTTTTGTGCCATACTGCCTTGATGACTATGGCTTTATAATGCAGCTTAAAGTCTGGAATTGTGATGCCTCCAGTTTTGTTTTTCTTTTTCAGGATTGCTTTGGCTATATGGGGTCTTTTCTGGTTCCATTTGGGGTCTTTTCTGTTTATTCTAGCTCTGTGGAAAATGCTGCTGGAATTTTGAAAGGGATTGCTTTAAATGTGTAGTTTACTTTGGGTAGTACAGACTTTTTATTTATTTATTATTTATTTATTTATTTATTTATTTGAGAGAGAGAGAGAGACAGTGAGAAAGAGCATGAGCGAGGAGAAGGTTAGAGGGAGAAGCAGACTCCCCATGGAGCTGGGAGCCTGATGCGGGTCTCGATCCCGGGACTCCGGGATCATGACCTGAGCCGAAGGCAGTCGTCCAACCAACTGAGCCACCCAGGCGTCCCAGTACAGACATTTTAACAATATTTGTTCTTCCAGTCCATGAGCATTAGACTGCTTTTCCATTTCTTAATGTCCTCCTCAGTTTCTTTTATTAGTAGTCTATAGTTTTTAGTACAGATCCTTCACTTATTTGGTTAGGTTTATTCCTAGATACCTTGTTGTTTGTATGTATTAAAAACATTTTTTTAATAGATTTTACACCATGTACTGGATAGGGTCTTTAATGAAATTTCTTCAAAAAAAGCAGAAGTCTTCCCCCTCCCCCTGTCTGTTTCTTCTAGAGAAAATTTGAGGGCTTATAAGAAGTCAGGGTTCATTGAATTTGTAATGTAGGGGACAAATCCAGTGCACATTATTCTGTTTTACCTAGGATACAATATGGAATCCCCTTAGCAGAATGGACAAGGAGCCTGTCCTTTAGATTATCTTCCTCGAATATGTGCTCTGTTAAGCTGGTTTTTAGCAGAGACTTGAATGATAGTCAGATGAAGATTAAAACTCTGGTCAACACTTGGCACAATGTTTCATCTTTAAGATATCTTTAGCCCATAACTCTTTTTTTTTTCTGTTTTTTGAGGATTTTATTTATTTATTTAACAGAGATCACAAGTAGGCAGAGATGCAGGCAGAGAAAGAGGGGAGGAAGCAGGCTCCCCACGGAGCAGAGAGCCTGATGCAGGGCTCATTCGCAGGACCCTGAGATCATGACCTGAGCCGAAGGCAGGGGCTTAAACCACTGAGTCATTCAGGTGCTCCTAGCCCATAACTCTATCAGGAATGATCTGTATGTGTTGATATTGTATGCATTTTGGTAATATGAAAAATGAATGGATACATATCAACTATTAAACAAACAAAAACTATGAATTGTTTAACTTTTCATGAGTGTGTCCAGTGGACGGTAAAATCTGCATTTTGTGTTTATGTATAGCTTTATTTGAAGAAAAATACATCATACACAGTCTATTGCCAAGTGCAATAACATACATGAACTCCCTTTCCCCAATCCCACACTGAAGATGGTAGCCTTTGTTACATAAGAAATTCTTTTGTCAGAGATCAGAAGTATAAATACAGGTCTAGGAGACTTACTGAGAGGTGTTATCTGTGGTTATGTTAGAGAACGTGGAAATCCTAGGTTTTCCTGTCTTTTTCCTTTGCTTTTTCTCCTGTTGGGACTTTGAGTGTTGGTTTGGGGAAGAAGAATGTCATTGGAAAATGTAGAAGTTGCTCTTTTGCTAATATGGAAGATTCCTTCAGAATTCGGAAAGGGGGGCAAACTGGAAAGCTGTATATGGATAAGGTTATTATGAAGTGATTTTCTTACTTTGTGAAACCTTTTGATTGTAATTATTCTCAGAAGACGCTATCACTAGAGTTTAATTTTCCAATTAGTTCTTTCTGCCATCTCCTGAACTGAAGAAATCCAGGGCAGTTATTATCCCTTTGGCACTCATTAGTGGGTTGTTTTCTGTCCCCTTCCCCTCCATCTCTGAAAGGGTTTTCTGTATTGTTTGGGAAGGCAGGGTGTTCTCTACTTGTATATATCCATTATTTATGTTTTTTTTTTTTTAAGATTTTATTTATTTATTTGACAGAGAGAAATCACAAGCAGGCAGAGAGGCAGGCAGAGAGAGAGAGAGGGAAGCAGGCTCCCTGCTGAGCAGAGAGCCCGATGCGGGACTCGATTCCAGGACTCCGAGATCATGACCCGAGCCGAAGGCAGCGGCTTAACCCACTGAGCCACCCAGGCGCCCCACCATTATTTATGTTTGCAGTCAATTATACTCAGCCTTCCTTTCAATTATGGAGATGGCTCTTGAGCATTTTTGTTTCAAGGAATAGGTATCTGTTATAACAGTTAGCTCTGGAGAGAGGGGAATTACCCATAATTCTTGTCCTCAGAAGACATGTGGTACTAATGGATCCCTGGCCTCCTATCTGACTCCTCTGGAGAGTCACTGCTCTTATTTACTCCTTAACTCGGGGTCTTCTGAATTGGAACTGGCAGAAGGAAGGTACTCAGTGTTGTAAACCAGTTTTGAGTCCCTGAGAGGTGCCTGTGCTACAAAGATTCCAGGATTCCAACTTGAGTTTGTGCTGGTCGTCATGCCCTTCAGAGCCCTTTTCTATCTAGTATTTGACTAAGCCCTCAAAATACTCCAGGGATACTCCATATGTGAAATAAAGATCTACCTCTGCAATGTTTAACATGGTAGTCACTAGCCAGTTGTGACAAATTAAATTAAAACTAATTAAATAAAATTTAATATTCAGTTCCTCAGTTTTATTAGTCACTTTTCCATTGCTCAGTATCCATGTGTGACTGGGGTCTGTTGTAATGGACAGTATGGATTTATAACATTTATATTGTCACAGAAAGTTCTGTTGGATAGCCCTGGTCTACAGAGTGAATGGCTGATGCTAGTCTCCCTTACTTGACTGCTGATGTGGAAACACAACCTCCTCTCCTACACTATACCTTTTTTTTCTTTTTTTAAAGATTTTATTTTTGAGTAAGCTCTATACCCAGTGTGGGGCTCGACTCACAACCATGAGATCAGGTGTTGCATGCTTTACCAACTGAGCCAGCCAGACACTCCTCCTACACTAAATCTTAAATAGCTGCTTAATGATTATTATTATTTTGCTGCTTTATTAATATAACTCATCAAATGAAAATGGCTAGATACTGCTACCTAAAGGCATTGGCAGCAGCGCTTGGTTCTCGACCTCTTGTTGTCTGGCATTTTATATTTGTGTCATGTGGCAGGAGTTTTCCATCTGCTGGGGAGGATGAGTTCACATGCAGGTTGTGAAACTAAGCTTCTCCGTAGAGAAGCCACACCTTAACATGCGGGTGGCCTCTGCAGGTTGATTCTTGACTTGCTGCTCTTTCTTTCTTTCTTTCTTTTTTAAAAACAGGGAGGCCTGGAAAATGTAGATCTGGTGAAATCTGGAGGCTGAGGTGGGAAGATGCTTGGCTTTTAGGACCTGTAATGTGCAAATCAGGTCCAAAGGGTTGTGGAAGAATTCAGATGGTTGTAGAAATAAAGATTTCTTTGTTCCCTAGAGACCATAATGAGAGATTGGGAAGCTTTTTTGTCAATTACAATGTTGTCCCCTGTAATTCTTCATAATTTTTTTTTCAGGCAGGATGGGGTTAGCTAGATATTAGAGCTATAAAGAGTATATGTAACCAAAATGATTTGTAGTGTACCCAGAAATGTGAATGTGAGATTTTACATGGAAAAATAGAGCCACATTGCCCAAGTGACCCTGGAAGGACATATTTGCTACACTGAGAGTGCCTGGACCCATGTGAAATCTTCCCAGATGCCAGATCTAGATACGTGCTTCCTTGTTCAGTGCTTTAGTTTGTCTGCGGTGTGTTAGGGGGAATGAGGACAATGGAAAGCACATTCATATACATGCCTCCTCCTACCCTGCCATCCCCTTATCCTAAAGTGCATTGAAACATGTGATTTGTCCTAAGATAAACTGAAGATAAGATCTCAAGAGATGACAGTCTTACAATGGGATTTGATTAGTAGGATTTGGGAATGACTTTTGGCATTGCACTGACTCCCTCTTAGCTCTCCAGTCCCGGCATATCAACAATTGTTTGGGTGCCTCTTGTGTAGAACTGTGTCCACTGCTGTGCCCTTTCAGGCCAAGTGCAGGTATTTGGGAGAGGAGGCATTGGGGAAAGTTCCTTATGATGTGGTGGCAAAGCCTCGGTTACTGGGCTCAGGAGGTATAATGATAGCTGTTAGGAAAAGTCAAGGGAGATGAAACAGCAAATTCCCAGAGAGAATTAAAAAGATTGTTAGATTGGGATCACAATTTTAGACAAGAATACTTTGGGGAAGATGGACTTTTTTTTTTTTTAAGATTTTATTTATTTATTTGACAGAGAGAGAGAGTGATCACAAGTAGGCAGAGAGGCAGGCAGAGAGAGAGGGGGAAGCAGGCTCCCCGCTGAGCAGAGAGCCCAATGTGGGGCTCGATCCCAGGACCCCGAGATCATGACCGGAGCTGAAGGCAGAGGCTTAACCCACTGAGCTACCCAGGTGCCCCGGAAGATGGACTTTCATTGTAGTTTGGGACTCTGGCCTCCTATTCCTGGATTAGGACCTGTTAAAATTTCAGTTATGGAAGCTGTTGAGAGATCAGAGAAACACCAGTCCCTTTTGATGGATGGTACTTCAGGTGATTGTTTTTGTTTTGTCCCCCCGCCCCCCAAACCTTGGCATCTCTCTGTAAGTCAAAGAAGGCTTCCTCCATTCCACTGAGCCTGCAGTCAGCTGCTTTTCTTTTTGGAGACATGCTACTGTGCTGCGAACTCTACAGAAATTCAAGTTAAAAAAATCACTGTCCCTGGCCACCGTGAGCTTGTAATTGAGAGGCATGGAGAATATTTAACTGATGCCTATGACCAGATAATTAAGCTATCTAAAAATGTGAAATTATGAGGAAGTCTTGAGTATTGGATAATACAAAATTGAGGGGAAGTTGAGATATATGTCACTTGTATACTTTTTGTAGCTTTGAAGTAATTTATTTATTTTGGAAACGGAGAAGGACTTTACTTTTTGTTCATAAAGGTATCGTGTATTTAGCAACATGAATTCCTGAAAAACTTGATTTTAGATTGTGGAAGAGAGGATGGTTGAAGAATCAGACTTGAGAGGGGAATAGCTTTTTGATCTCTCTCTGGAGGCTCTTTTATTGCTCATTTTGGGTCACAATGGTCTTTGAATAAGAGTGACCATTAGCTTTACCAGTTGAAGGGAAATTGGTTTCTTAGTCACTGTGCTGGTTAAAAAAGGGGATGGTTGTAATTCTGACCTTTTTGACATCATGTCCTCAGTTTTCAAATGTCCATCCACCTGTCACAAGCCCTAGGAATAATCATTTATTCTTTTAAATGGAGACGCTCTGAACCCAGAGATTGATCTCAGGATGGGACAGTGTGCAAATAACTCTATCAATACCAAGCTTTTGCTGTTCCCAAGATCTATATATTCAGCCATTTTAGTGGCTTTCCATGTAATGCATTTGACTTTTAGTTTCTGTTGCTAAAGTAATGGTAACATATTCCGTTTTCCATTTGTTTATTTATGGTCTTGTTTTCTACCCTTACAAAACTTGATATAGGTACAAAGCCTCAGAAATATACATATACCAGAGTAATAGATAACTCTGATTTGGTTACAAGGCAATAATTTAAGTTGACAGGTTTAGCTGATAACATAAAACACAAGAGAGAAATAGAATCAGTTTATAAATGTCAGCAGAACCCCTGAGAGTGAGTTGCTGCCTTGGAGCTGGCTCTGGTACTATTGTTTTGTCTAATATATTATAAAGCAAAATAAACTGATGTCTGTGAAAATCTGGCTGACCAAGATTAAAAGAATAGTGTTGTAAATTAGCTGCTTCCTTTATGTCACTTTTAAGCAATTTTCAGAAAGGACTAAATGACAAGACGTGAGGGTCCTTGCAAAGATCTAGGGTCCAGCTTCTCTGGAATGCCAAGAGACCAAGAGCATTGGATGAGCCTCCCTGTGACAAGTCCTACTGGGAATCACAACTTGCCAGTTCTCCGTGCCCCGCTATGCCTCTTTCATGGGAAAATGACATCTTAGAATAGAGGAGACTGTGAAGTCCCATATGTTTAAAAACTGGACCTTGTTGAAGGTCATTATAGGTTCTGTCACTGTGACAGCCATAGCCATCCAAAGTAATGATGTGAAATATTTTAGTAATTTGTAAAAACAAAAATCAATACAGCATAATGAGGTGATGACACACAAGATCACCATCTCCCTCACGGAAAATAAATATTCCTGCTTTACCTTGACATTTATTCCCCATAAATGCACTAGCGTTTATGTGGTGTTATCTTATGGTTGTGTTTTATTCCCTGTGATGTTCTCTTTTATTGATGTCTGCAGAGCCAGGGAAGGTGGTAGGGATTGCTTAGGGCATCTAGGAGTAATTGGTTTTTAGGGAACTAGTTTCAGTTTTGTGTAGTTAGTAGGACTGGACATTAAAAACCAAGCACATGCCTCTGTGGCTTCCATACACTCAGAAGAGTCCTTGGAGTATTGTTTTTACTCTGTAGAGCAGCTTAGTCTCATGTCCTTGTTTTGAGATATCTCCTGCTGCAAAGGAAAATGAAAGTTTAAGGCATAGAAATTTTTTAAAAGTCCTATTTCTTTCAATCTGTCTCAAGGCAGAGCTGCCCTGAATCCTGTCTAGAAACCACTTTGAGAGGTTTTTGTGGATGTAGCTCACAAACTCTGATTGTTGATTTGTGCTTTTCGGTCATTATGGGCATTTAACATTGTCTTAGTCTGTTTGGGCTTTTATAACAAAATACCACTGGGTGGCTTATGAACAACAGAAATTTATTTCTCAAAAAAAAAAAAAAAGGAATTTACTTCTCACAATTTTGGAGGCTAAGAAGTCCAAGTTCAAGGCACCAGCAGATTCAGTGTCTGGTGAGAGCTGGCTTCCAGTTCATAGATCACTGTCTTCTTGTTGTGGCCTCATGTGGTAGACAGGGCAAAGGAGCTCTCTGAGGTTTCTTCTACACAGGCACTAATCCCATTCAGGAAGGCCCCACCCTCTCCATGACCTCTTGACCTCCCAAAGGCCCTGTCTCCAAATACCACTGTGTTGGGAATTAGGTTTCAAGATATGAATTGGAGGATGGGGGACCATGGGACATGAACATTCAATCCATAGTAAGCATTAAATATAACCCAGAGATGCTTAGCTCTAAAGGCAAGAGGGGATGAAGGGAAATGAGTCCTGTTTTAAGAACTCTTTAATTCTCTCTACTCTTAACTCACCCACCACTGCCAGTACATCTATAAATCCTCCTGAAGTGCCCATCCTCTCCCACTCTTTGGTTTCCCCTCTTCAACCTAGAGGACAGATTGGTTGGTTGGCTAAGGGCTCTGTTAAAGATCATTTGAGGATAAAGACACTGAGGTCAAACCCAGCATCTTAATTTATGTTTAAACAAGGCCGTTCCTGTTCCCAGCCCTGTGGACCACATTCTTGTGAAGCTATAACCTTATCAAAATACCTGTTAGGGGGCGCCTGGGTGGCTCAGTGGGTTAAGCCGCTGCCTTCGGCTCAGGTCATGATCTCAGGGTCCTGGGATCGAGTCCCGCATCGGGCTCTCTGCTCTGCAGGGAGCCTGCTTCCTCCTCTCACTCTCTCTGCCTGCCTCTCTGTCTGCTTGTGATCTCTGTCAAATAATAAATAAAATCTTCAAAAAAAAAATACCTGTTAGGTACTCCATAGCAAATATGTAATTTACATTTGATTTGGATTATGTCTACTTAGCAGAATGTGTTAGAATGTGTCAGTACTGTATATTGATTATGACGATAGGGTATTCTACATCATTCTTATTTTAGAAAGTGCGTGTGTTGTAGGTATATAATTTATAGATAGATCCCAATTATACCTGTATACTTAAAGGGATCCCAGATGAACTCATCCTATAGGAAAGACATGAAATGGTTGGTTGGTTTATTCTTTCCAGTTCCCCTCATTTTTTCTTTTTAAAATATGCCTTTATTTAATTTTCTAATACATGCTCACTACTTCAAAAGTCATAATTACAGAAACATATAACAAAGGCAGTAAAAGTCCTTTTAAGTCCACAGTTTCTTCACCTGAGATAACATATACTAGTGTATATTCTTCTCAAAGCCCTTTTTATTATAAAAATTAAATACAGATACAGAAAACCGAAAGTATACAGCTTTATTATTAGAAGGTGAACACTCTTGAAATCCTACCCAAGTCAAGAAATAGAACTGGGCCAAGTACATCAGAAGCCCCTCCCATGCCCCATCCCAACTACAACATCTCCCTCCCATCAGATGTAATTGTTAGCTTGAGTTTTACAGTAATTGCATCTTTACATTTTACAATACTGTGTTACCCAAGTGTGTACCCTAGGCCCTTCAGTGTTTAACATTAAAGAAAAGGTTATATCCTTCAAGTTTCTTTGAATCTACAGGTTATTCCTCCATTTCTTTTTTTCCTTTATAATTTGTCTGTTGAGCTCAGGTCAATTCCCACATTGAATTTTGCTGATTTCATACTTAGGATGCAGTTCAACATGTTCCTCAGATCTCAGAATTTCTTACAAATTGTCAGCTGGGTCCAGAGGCTCAATCAGATTCAGGTTCTGTCCCTGTTGCAAAACTATAAATAGTTTTGGGTTCTTGTATTAGGAAGTACATAATGTCTGATTGCCTCTCTTTTTCTCATAGGATTGCAGGATGGTGATATTGAAATTTATCATTTTCTTTTTATTTTCAGATGAATTACTGTTACAGAGACATTTCACTTCGTACACTATTATGTTACCCAGTAGTAGAGTTCATAAAGGAAAGACGGAATAAATGTTTGGTTCTTTTTCCTAGCTTATCAGTTTTCAAGATGTGTTTCTAGTCATCCTCTGAGGGTGGTTCCTAGTCATCCTAGGATGAGGATGAGGGTGATTAAAGCCCCCCCCTTTTATGGAACTCATGGATTTAAATGTATTTGGTATATTTTAATCCCTTGCAATCATCACTTTTACTGAAACTGAAATTGTCCCATCTTTGGTCAGTTGAAGGTTTTCAAGTAAGCTCTTTTGGTATTACCCTAGTAGCATTGATAGGTTTTTTACTTTTGGTGTGATAAGCTATTCTAGGCTCACCTTGTAATTCCTGCTCAGGACTAAAATCAGGCATTGCAATTGGGAAGCCCTGGATTCGTTTAATAGGAGGTGATATCTTAAGACTGCAGTCTGACCATTAGGGTTGCTCATTGCCACTGTGTTGATCGTTGTTTCTAGGCCTTTTCTGTTGACAATAGCATGTTGTCATATATGTCATATATGTTGAAATATATATAGGTAATACACCTCATGCAGTCAAGTGGATATTCATATTTAGGGGAACAGGATTTTTGTTAAACCTCTTAGGTATTAAATCCATATCTCTTCTTCCACACTAAGAATTCTGGTTTTAGGATACAGGGGAGTATACAATTAAAATATCTGATAATTACTCATTTGCTCTGTGTCATTTTGCACATATAACAGTTTAAGATTAACGGTATTACCACCCCTGATGTAGTAACTGAAAAGAATTTAAAAAATCAATGCATGTGTATGTGCACTCATTGTTCTTAAACTGCTGTACTGTATTTATGTTGTCAGAGCATATAGCCATTATATAATTTCTTCTTTTTAACTCTTATTTTGTCTTATTTCTATACCCAGCTATATATTTGATACTACCAGTCCTTAAGACAATGTCTGTCTAGTGATTTTGGTTGTCTGAAATGTGTTTTCTAGTAGATTCTTCAGGAAGAGCTCATTGAAACAATCGTTCTCTGAGATCTTGTGTGCTAATAAGTTTGTCTGTGGTCTTTATACCAAAAGTCTCTTTGATAGGTACAAAGTCCTTGGCTTACGTTTTCTTTCTTGGACTATCTTAAATGTGTTATTTCATTTTCTGCTGGCAGTAGGCTTTGCTGTCAAAAACACTGCTGACAATCTAATTTTTAAAATTGTATTAGTCATTTGCTGTTTTTGTTGGAATTTTGTTGGAATCCAACAATTTTCCTAGAATATGTCTTGATGTTGAATAATCCTGGCTATTACTCTCAGATACACAATGTGTTCTTTCGATATGTAGTTCGAAAAAAAAAATTTTTTTTAATTTTAGGGAATTTGTCTTGGAGTTTTTGGTATTCTTTTTGCTTGTTTGGGCTTTGTTCTTTATGTTGGATCTTCTTTATCTTCACTGTTTATCAGCTACTGACAAATTTTACTTTTTTCCTTCATTTCCTTCAGGTTTTTACGTTTTCTTCCTTTCACCTTCTATTTATCTTAAGGTATTTTCTGTTGTGATTATTCTTTTACTTATAATTCTGCTTTGAGTTTTGATACATTGTTTCCAGTTGTTGTTCTTGAAAATCTTATATCATTAAGAAAATGTATTTAGCTCGTTTTGAAATAGCAAGCTCAAGTTTTGATCTGTTTGTGGCCAAGTCTTTCTGGCTTGCTTGGATTGTCTGTAAGCATGTTACTCTTGTATACAATCTTTTTTTACTGTCTTCTAATAATTTTACTGTATAGGATTTGACCTCAGTGCTTTTCTGTTGCTTATTCTTAGGTGAAATAAGATTTCTTGAACTGTTAGAAAGAAACATGGTTTTAATTACCTTTTCTAAATTCATAGTGCTCCCTCTTCTGTTGTTTTCATGTAGTGTTCACAAACATGGCAGCTTCCTACATGAGATCTGGCTCTGTTTTCTTCTCCAACTTTTACCTGGACCTCCTCTTTCCTTTATTTCTGTTTCAGTTTTGCTCACTTTTAATTCCACTTCTGAAAGTGTCTTATTATGGGACCGTGTGCTGTTAGAGGGTGCTGGTTTATTGAACTGAGAGTTCACCGGAGCTCCACTGGTCCAGCCCCTTGAGAATTTACCACGAGTTTCTTGGACTTGCCCACTATTAAACCTGGAAAAATCTCTCCTAGGTTCGACTGCTCTTCTCCTATTCAACCACTGTGTTTCTTTAGTGAATACCTATTGACTACATTGGCGTTGTCCTTTCTAAAGTCTAGAAGATACCTCAGTGCTTCCTCAATCCTCACATACTGATACCATTCAGATCTGTGTTGTTTGGTGATTTGTCTTCATTTGCTTCTGTTTTGGGATCCATAGATACTTTTGCACTTAGTTTTCATATAAATGTTGCTTATGGGCTTGGTTTTGCTATCTAGTCACTGTGTCTGTTTTTGTGTGGGGATTTGGATAGATTAGGAAACTATGCTGCTGCGACATTAACATTATATGTTCTTTAAAAAGAAAGATGAAATCATATATTTGCAATTTTTTCTCTTTGCTTGGTCTTAGTCATCTTTTTATGTCAGTACAAATCTCCCTCTTCCTTGTATTCCATTGAAGGGATATGCTGTGTTAGGCTGCAAATCCCATGTGATGGATATATGTATTGTTTGTCGTCATTCACAATTATCAAAAGTTCAGAAATAGGTAAATACAATACTAGTTAGTAAACCTTTATTGTGCACACACCAAATAGTTTGCAAACTGGGAATACTCAAACTAAAACAACAAGTGAAGAGGCTTAGGGTATATTTCTATAATGCAGCTTATACAGTGAGAGACTACCAACTGCTTATTCTTCACGGGGTTAGGTTATAGTATTAGAATTTCCTGATCAGGGAAATGGTCAGTGGTCACCTCCCGTCAACCTTGGGACACAGATTCAGGTTTTGCTTATCATGTTCAGAGGCATAAGCAAGAAATGACCTAAGTCAAGTTAGTGTTGCAAAATAAGTTAAATTATGTTGTGTTTGTATGATGAAGTGGTTTTGTCTGCCCAGAGAATGTTCATGGCTGGTCTCCATTTGTTGCTGGTTTTAACACAGTTTATAAAATGCTATAATGAACTTTCTATCCATATATCATTGTGCACTTATGTGAATGTCTCCATTGGAGACATTTGAAGTGGAATCTGCTGGGTCAAATGAAATGAAGTTACAATTTTAATAGATGTTGCCACATGCCCAAAGGTATTTTGAATTAATTTGTATCTTTAACGTACAGTGTATTAGAATGCTTTTTGCTGAGTGGCCTTGCCAGTATTGGCATAAAGGCTCTCCAAGGTATGCATGTTGATATGTGCATTTGGAGAGTAATGTATACACCTCTTTGAGAAATTGATGAAGGCTGTAGACCTCTTCAGAAATACATAATTGTGTACTTACAGACTACACATACAATTTCAGTCTTCAAAGCTGGTCTCAGGTGACATTGTTCTTGTTGCCTTCCTAACCACCAGCTCTATCTTGCTTCTGTTGGTTTACTTGGGAACACTTGCAGGGTTAAGGTTAAAGAGCAGTTATAGAGCTGTGACCAGTAGTTCATTGACTAAAGCTTATCATTAGAGGTGATAATATTCAGAAGTCCGCAGTGAAGTCTGATGCATGTGTTTAACCGTTAAGAACTAAACCATGATTCCCTCCTATTCTCTTTCAATCTCTTGCTCTCTGTTTTTGTCTGTGTAATTCTTAGTCTTTGTACCTCTCTTTCATTTTTTTTCTGGGTCGAGCAGTGATACTGTGGAAATAAAACACATTTAAAAATACATTTAAATTAAGTTTTATTTTCCCCTGGTCCCAAATTGAAGACTGTCTTTTCAGCAATACATCCTTCAGCCCTGTGTTTCAGAAAGATGAAATTGTTTGTTTTTCTTCCCATAAAGCTCATTCAGTCATTTTTTGTTGTGGAACATATACACAGTGGACATTTACTACATACCAAGCACTCCATTTAGCAGTATAAGGAATATAAAGATGTCCTGACTTCAAGAGGAATACAGCCTACAGGAGAAAATTTGACAGGTATTACAATTTTATGGATTTGTTTCCCTCACTAGACCAGTGATTGCCTTAATTACAGAGAGGCCATGTCTCAGCTTTGATTTCCCTAAGACCTGGCATATTGTAAGTGGCCAGCAAATGTCTGTTTAATGAGTAACAAGAACCCAAATGACTAAGAGAAAATAAATAGAATGCCATTAGGTGAGAATAAGCAAGATACTCTGGAGATTGAAAGAAAGGGAGAACAGTAGATAAAACCAGGTGGAGTTGTTCAAGCTAGGTCATTAAAAAATGGATTCAAATTAGGCTAAAAGCAAGGAAAGAGGTGTATCAAGGACAAAGGAAAGCATTGGGTGTGTTTGGCTAGAGTGTAGGGTACCTGTGGTTGACGGGAGATGGGCAGAGAAGATCAGACAGGCACATTAGTGGATTAGGTAGGCCTTGGACACCTAAGACACCAGCTGACACGTAAGAGGGTGTCAGCTGGGGTATTGGTACTTGGGAGGACAGCAGAGAACCACTGAAGGTGTTTCAAAAGGAAAGTGCGAAAAGAATTGTCCTTGGGTGATGCTTGCTTTGCCTATGTGCAATGGCAGGGGGCATGGCACAAGGAGAGACCATTTATCTTTTCGGTGGAGATTAGCTCTCATGATCTCCTAATGTTGCTTCTAGCTCACGTTACTGGCATCCCCGGAGTTTTGAGGGATTTGCCATCTCCCTTATAAATTTGAAATGGGAGATGAAAAGAGGGTGTCAGAGGGTGTCTTAGAGATGGCTTTTTGGGAGATGATTTCTATCACAAGGGATCCAGTCCAGAAATAATCACTTAGTAGCAAATGAATCCAGTTATGAGTGGGAGAGAGTACCAAGGCCAGAACTTTGAAGCACAGCCTGAGTGTATGGTGGGTAGAGTGTATGTAATCAAATGATGGTTGCAAAGTTCACATTAGGTGCTTAGGATTGGGAGTAACTTGGGGAGATTAAGCCAGGGCCAGCACCAGCTGTTTTGATGTTGGGGTGGAGGTGTGGAATGGGCTGCTTGTTGGAAGTATACACAAGCGCCAACCTTGTGCTCAGTGGCCCAAAACATTCCAGCCTCCTGGCCCATACTTAAGTGGTACCTGCCAGCATAGTCCCCTGAGGAGCCAGAAGCAAGGCAGCTGCTTTTATCAGCTTTGTGGTGCATTGTTGCAAAACTGGCTTAAGCTTGTGATTGAGTTAAGTTTATCAGGACTCCTGAAACCCTTCTCCCCTATTACTGGTTGGCAGTTCTCATTTAAATCCTCCCCATGTTTGCCTAAGTTATGTTTCTGGATATAACCTCTTTGATTTCTGTTTTGATGTCTTGGGAAGTGGGACAGAGCCTTCTGCATCTTAAATTGGATTTGGTTGGCCTGCTGGTCGCCCCAGTCAAGGAAAGCTGTAGTGGGTATTTTCAGTGTGGTACAGACCTGGTTTAACAGGCTCATTTGCTACCCTCTCAGTTTGAATGCCCTGAAGCCTTTATTGTTACTGAACTTTTTATAGCCTTAATGAGGCAGTTTGATGTGAAAATTCTATAAAAATCATGTACTTGTCTCTTTCTACAGAACTCAATCATGTATGTACTAAGAGCCTGTTAACACTCAGTGTGACCATCTATCATGGCACTACTACCGGTCTCATAGCTGGAAAAATGGAACAAGTCACAGAGGGGCAAGAGGCACGAAACACCATTACTGAGGGCTCTGGGTACTCAACCCTAAGCTTCCCACGTGTATTATCTCTTAATCCTCACAGTGAACTATATAGAGAAGGTACTCTGAGCCCCTTCTGTCCATGGGTCACAGAGGTTATTTTCCCAAATTGTAGGAGGTTCTAAGAGGTGGAACTGGAACTAAAACCTGGGTCTTCCTTACTCTTTGCCCTCTACCACTAGACTGGACCACGGTCCATGCCCCCCAGATGTCAGGGGCTGTAGCTCCTGGTGAAGTTGGCAGTACAAGTGATTAAAGCAAAGCACAACACCATTAAGTAGGTCTCAGTACTGATGATCTCAAATTTTAAGGTAAGATGCAACAAATTGGGATTGTCATCACACTTGGATAGGTGAAAGAAGGCGCAAGTAACCTCATGTTATTCAAGTTGCCTCTATTTAAGGGAGGTCTCCTTCAAATGGTGGGAGAAGGTCTTGGGACCAGTTCTTTCTTTGACTACCTTCTCTGCACTGTATCTGTTTCCCCATCTGCCTCTAGTCCCACTCTGATTTGCATGTGACCTCCCCACCCCCAAAAGGGGAGAGATTTAAGTGCTCCATCCCTTAGAGCTGATCTAGAGAGAAATTCTGTCCTAGGAATTTTGTTCCAATCCTTCCTATGGATTTTCCCTCTTTCCACTGCAGGGAGCATCCAAGCTGGGGGGCTACTTCAGCAGGCCCTGGGGAAATTGTGGAGGTTGGGAGCCACTAATACTGTTTTGGAATAATTCATAGAGCCATGTTTGGCCCTTGAGGTAACAGGTGCTGTAAGAGAGAACAAAAAGAGCCAATTATGATGTCAGGAGCCCTGGGGATTGATGGGGTGGGGAAAGAAAAGGATTAAAAATTGGAGTACAATATCTTTGCACTTTGCCTTTTTTAGCCCCTTATTAAATTATGACTTCTGTTTGCAGAAAATAAATGAGAACAAAGGGTATGTTTAGAATACAATCTTTGTGTTTTAAATTTGACTAATGAGTGGTTTTAGCACTTTCATTTGGTTCTCAGTCAACCTGTGTTCAAAGTGTCAATTAACAAATAAATATTATGAAAAACAAGAGTCAGGAATGGTTGCCACTCCTGCTAATGAGCTGCTAATGAAATTGTGCCTGGGTGGGAAATGCAGGCACTCTGGAATCCCCAAGAGTCTCCTCCAGAAAATGAGCAGTAGTGGAGCCAAGGCCCCTGACCCTTGGGAAATGGGCACAGTTAACTCCTTCACTTCCAAGCTGTCATATCCCCCCTCATTATTAAGTGAAGCTCATTGCTAGTCTCTCATGGTTAATATCAATTACATGGAGTCTTTTACAGATCCAGTTTTATTTGACTTAAAATTACTAGGTGGGTTTAGAGAGCTGGAAAAACTGTAGGGATATGCCTTGGTTTATTTCTAACTGTGTAGCCTTTGGTGTCTCAGTGATTCCCTACCTCTTTGAATTTTCTTGTCAAATATATATATTTGATGTTTCATTTATTTACTCTAGAGAGAGAGAAAGAAAGAGGATGCTCCAGGGAAGGGACAAAGGGTAAAGAAAAGGGAGAGAATCTCAAGCAGAGTCTTCTCTGAGCCCAGAGCCTGACATGGAGCTCAATCCATGACCCCCGGATCACAACCTGAGCTGAAACCAAGAGTCCGTCACTTAACCAACTAAGCCACCCAGGCGCCCTGGGGAGTATATTTTTAAAATGAAAGAAATGGCAGGAATTAGTAGACCATAACAGTCAACAGAGTTATTGAAAAACAGCTTTCCAGCATGGATGCAACATCCCAAGTGCCCTGATTAAGAGGCTGTGCTGTATATACTAGTCTTACTTCCTGGGTTGTCTTCTAAGCTAAAGAGGAACATGGTACACATTGAGGATAGCTGGAAGGGAACAGAGGCAATCAGGAGGCTAGGAAACAGACATGGAATTCCCAATCTGTGAGTAAAAGTAACCCCTCTGCCCATTACCTCTGTTGTCATTTATTCCACCCATTGTCTTTCTTAAATTTGGGGGGTTCTGACAGGTACTCGGGGCTAGTGGGAGAACTACTGCTTATGCATAAAGATCTGGTGCTTTTGAGGGAAGAAAGATTGATGGCCATGAGAGGATTCCTAGTTTGTCTGGTTAAGATGTGATCATTCCTTACTACTATCTCATTCTACCCATTCCCCTGGTTCAGACTTTATTACATGTGATTAGGACAAGTATAATAGCTTTTCAACTAGCCTCCTTGCTTCTTGTATCCCTGTTTTATATGCTGAGCTCCGAATGCTTCAAAGGGTGTTACTTCTAAATATGTTCATTTCTTCGCTTGCTTTCTGAAAGCCATTCTCTGGACTTGGAACTCCAAATGTTACTACCATTCTCCTTTATTTACTTCCTACCCCTCCATGGCAGCAATTGGTCTTGTTCACGTGGTATTCTTCCTAGTGGCCAACACAGCAAGTGGCCCTCAGTGGGTGTGCAGTAAGCTGTGGTAGAAAGGATGCCTGGAGAAGAGCAGGTTTTTACCTAACCCTCAGTAAATTCTTGTTGAAAAGCCAGTAGGAAAAGAGGCTCACTGTGTCCTACATATGGTTACTTTAAGCCTTTGTCCTGTACCTCTCCGACTCTAACACAGGAAGTTTTCGAAGTAGCATTGCTAGTCCTTGTCTTCGAAGAACACTGCTCCTGTGATTTCTGTGTGAAGAGGTTGGTGACCACCTGTTTGTCCTCCTTGAGGACAGGGAAAGAGACATTGCATAGGTCACAACAGATGAGATTTTTGGAGCATAGTGCTGGAGGGTGGTGGGAGCTGTCTGGGTAGCTGTTCGCTGAGGAAAATGGTGGTCTCTTGTTCTGAGGAGCTTTAGTGGTGTTAAGGTGATTTTCACCCTGGGAAGAAGCCATGCCAGTTAACTCTCCTGTGGCCCCACCTGGAGTCTTTGACTCTGTAACTCAGAGTGAAAAATCAGTTTGGAGATTATTTTCGTGTTTTTCTCATTTTGTCATTGTTGAGTACTTTTAAAAAATGTATAAATATAACTGCAGTCAAGACTGGTTCGCTGAATGTTTCACTGTTTAAAAAAAAAAAGAAAAAAAAGGTCTCTGTTGGTGTTACCCTTCAAAATATAATAACATAAAGCATTGGTTCAGGGTTCAGCACACTAGAGAGGTTTCTGCACATTTTTTTTGTTAGTGGTTCAGTTCAAGTTTTGCCTGAGAGACAGGATAGATGCTCATTTGTGTGAGGCAGGGATCTTGCCAGGACTTGTTTGGGGATTTTGAATAAAAAAGCAGGAGGAGAGGGCTGTGGTAGTCATGGCAACCAGGCCTGTAAAGTCTCTGCTCTGACCAGCCCTGGTTAGGGGCTTGGAGGCTGGAGTGAGGTGAGTGGCACCTCTTCCTGTTCCATAATCCTCCTATTCCTTAGGCTCTGGGGGAGGTAGGGGCAGGGGGCTGGCATTGAAGCTGACCTTTCTGGAGGCCTACTTTGTGGCTGGCATTGAGCCTGAGCTGTAGACACAGGTAATTGGTTCAGAAATATAGCATAATCGGGATTTTTTTTTTACTCTTGTTGACACGTACCTATAGGACTTGATAAGTAAGATGTCATTGTTTCATCCTGGTTGACATTTACCTTTTGGGGGCTCTGTTTCCTGAAGCACTTTTAACTTATTTAGAACACTGGCACAGTATTTTCTCATTTGTTCTTCACAACAATCTAACACATGAGGGAATACAGACATAGTAGATTCTTTTCATTTGGCACATAAGGGCATGAATTTCCAGAAAGAAAAGGAATTTGGCTAAATTCACCCAGCCTTGAAAGGCAGAGCTGAGTGGGTCACAGAGTTGGAGAGCTCATGGTTGCATGGTCAGCTTTCATCTGAGGAGGCTGTCAGCCTAACCCTGGATTTCCTGACACTGCACCTGGGGATGACCTGAAAGAGCCTAGAAATCCCTGGAAGGGGAGTTTTCCAGGCAAGAGCCTGCAAGGGACAGGCCATACTTGGCACCACTCCCAAAGCCATGTAACTGCTGGGGCATCTGATGGCAAGGCGAGAATGAGCACCATGGCATCCATCTGAGCTGGCCCTGGGTCTGCTGAAGCTGCATAGCCAGGCTGCAGGGTATCCTTACTGTGGGCACGCCCCATGGGGGACCCTACTGGGGTGAGTCCAGGCAGGGCAAATGTCCAATCACTAGAAACTAGGAGGAGTTGGGTCCAACACTAGGTGAAATACCTTTTACAGCAGTCACAAACTGGCTGGAGGACAAATTCCATTTATAGATCTATTTTGTTTGGCTTTTGTATTTTTAAATTTGTTGCTTTTAGAGTGGACATTTTTTTTCAGCCTTCACCACTCAATATTGTCTTAGAGATGGCCCATCTCACTGGTCTCTCTTAACTTGCCGGCCTCCTGTGGGCATTTCTGTTGGCTCCTCCCTCTTGGATCACTGTTTCTTACCTGCCCTTCTGGTAGGGTTCCTCTTGCCCACATGCTTCAAGGCCTCAGGCTTTCTTGGGTCCATTTTCTTCTCCATACCATACCTACAACTATCCTGGGGCTATGTAAGCTCTGTGCTTAGTGCTCTGTCCAGGCCCCTGGAAATACGTGGTGTCACCTTGGACTGTATCAGATACACTAATTGCTGTTCTGGGATTTGAATGGAGAAGGTAATGCTTTATCCAAGAAATGTATTTTTTAAACAGTTTTATTGAGATATAGTTTATATGGCATAAAATGCCCTCACTTAAATTGTACAATGAGAATAATTCTCAAACATCCTGGAGAATGTTGGTAGAATATATGGGGGGAGTTTCCTGATTGTGGTGTTTGATGGGTAAGAAAAAGTTGAAAAGCAAATTTTGGGGACTAAAGGCCAACTTCTATACTTTGCTGAGTTAAGAGTCTTAACATCGAAACAACCCACCATCATCCATCATTGTCATTTGCTCATTTCATAAAGGAACATTTTAACACTAAAAAGATAAGAACTACATAATTTCAGAAAAAAGAACTGTTCTTTATATTGGATACTTTTAAATTCCTTGTTTCAGGACCACTGGAGTGAATTACCACAATAAACACAGCACCTCCAAATTTAAAAACCACAGTAATTTCTTTTTGTATAGTTCTGTCTTAGAACTCCAGAAATAGTTCACATACCCTTGAGATGCCCCCCAAACAGACAGTTAAACCAGCCAGCATGTGGAGGAGCGGGAACCACAAAATGGAATACAGACACTAACAAATGAACTAAGGATTACACATTAACAACATAATCATACGACATGGGGGATAAGGAAGAAAAAAACTAACCTAAGTGACTTTGTGGAAAGATAATCCTGATAAGATATTGTGAAGTCAGAGACAAAAGAATTGCACGTAAATGCTGCAATCTAGTTTGGTAGCATTTCTCATAGGGGTATGGGTTACCAATTTTGAAAATATATTCGTGCTAGAATTGAACAATAAAAAAGTACATTGCAGAAAATAAGAGCCAAGTCTCTCTCTGCTGGAGAAAGAAGTTATAAGTAAGGGAAAGGGAAAGACAAATGAATTCTGTGGTGTTAGATTGAAATCTGATATAAAGTTGTAGTTTTTACAAGTATAAACCTGTAGTTTTTAATAAATATAAAAATAGATACCAAAATAGAGATGTGTATATGAGCATATATATAAATTTATACATGTACATAAATTTCTTAGCTCTGTCTGGCAGGGGCTAAAAGCCATGGTACTCTAGTAGTAATAAGCATACCTAGCACCCAGATCTTGGTTTCTTTTTTTTCCCTGATTTCTTTTTTTTTTTTTTATTTCTTATTTTTTATTAACATATAATGTATTATTAGCCCCAGGGGTACAGGTCTGTGAATTGCCAGGTTTATACACTTCACAGTACTCACCATAGCACATACCCTCCCCAATGTCCATAACCCAACCACCCTCTCCCTACTCCCTCTCCACAGCAACCTTCAGTTTGTTTTGTGAGATTAAGAGTCTTTTATGGTTTGTCTCCCTCCCAATCCCATCTTGTTTTATTTTTTCCTTCCCACCCCCTAGCCCCCCACATTGCCTCTCAAATTCCTCATTTCAGGGAGATCATATGATAATTGTCTTTCTCTGACTTGTGTCACTCAGCATAACCGTCTAGTTCCATCCATCTCATCCCAAATGGCAAGATTTCATTTCTTTTGATGGCTGCATGATATTCCATTGTATATATATACCACATCTTCCTTATCCATTCATCCGTTGATGGACATCTAGATTCTTTCCATAGTTTGGCTATTGTGGACATTGCTGCTAGAAACATTCAGTTGCACATGCCCCTTTGGATCACTACATTTGTATCTTTAGTGTAAATACCCAGTAGTGCGATTGCTGGGTAGTAGGGTAGCTCTATTTTCAACTTTGTGAGGAACCTTCATGCTGTTTTCCAGAGTGGCTGCACCAGCTTGCATTCCCACCAACAGTGTAGGAGGGTTCCCCTTTCTCCACGTCCTCGCCAGCATCCGTTTCCGGACTTGTTGATTTTAGCAATTCTGACTGGTATGAAGTGGTATATCATTGTGGTTTTGATTTGTGTTTCCCTGATGCAGAGTGTTGTGGAGCACTTTTTCATGTGTCTGTTGGCCATCTGGATGTCTTTGCAGAAATGTCTGTTCATGTCCTCTTCCCATTTCTTGATTGGATTATTTGTTCTTTGGGTGTTGAGTTTGGTGAGTTCTTTATAGATTTTGGATACTAGCCCTTTATCTGATATGTCGTTTGCAAATATCTTCTCCCATTCTGTCAGTTGTCTTTTGGTTTTGTTGACTATTTCCTTTGTTGTGCAAAAGCTTTTGATCTTGATGAAGTCCCAATAGTTCATTTTTGTCCTTGCTTCCATTGCCTTTGGTGATGTTCCTAGGAAGAAGTTGCTGTGGCTGAGGCCAAAGAGGTTGCTGCCTGTGTTCTCCTCAAGGATTTTGATGGATTCCTTTCTCACATTGAGCTCCTTCATCCATTTGGAGTCTGTTTTTGTGTGTGGTGTAAGGAAATGGTTCATTTCATTTTTCTGCATGTGGCTGTCCAGTTATCCCAACACCATTTGTTGAAGAGACTGTCTTTTTTCCATTGGACATTCTTTCCTGCTTTGTCAAAGATTAGTTGATCGTAGAGTTGAGGGTCTATTTCTGGGCTCTCTATTCTGTTCCATTGATCTATGTGTCTGTTTTTGTGCCAGCACCATACTGTCTTGATGATGACAGCTTTGTAATAGAGCTTGAAGTCTGGAATTGTGATGCCACCAACTTTGGCTTTCTTTTTCAACATTCTTCTGGCTATTCGAGGTCTTTTCTCATTCCATATAAATTTTAAGATTATTTGTTCCATTTCTTTTAAAAAAATGGATGGTATTTTGATAGGGATTGCATTAAACGTGTAGATTGCTTTAGGTAGCATAGACATTTTCACAATATGTTTTCTTCCAATCCATGAGCATGGAACATTTTTCCGTTTCTTTGTGTCTTCCTCAATTTCTTTCATGAGTACTTTATAGTTTTCTGAGTACAGATTCTTTGCCTCTTTGGTTAGTTTTGTTCCTAGGTACCGTAAGGTTTTGGGTGCCATTGTAAATGGGATTGACTCCTTAATTTCTCTTTCTTCTGTCTTGTTGGTGTATAGAAATGCAATTTATTTCTGTGCATTGATTTTATATCCTGACACTTTACTGAATTCCTGTACAAGTTCTAGCAGATTTAGAGTGGGGTCTTTTGGGTTTTCCACATAAAGTATCATATCTTCTGCAAAGAGTGATAGTTTGACTTCTTCTTTGCTGATTGGATGCATTTAATTTCTTTTTATTGTCTGATTGCTGAGGCTAGGACTTCTAGTACTCTGTTGAATAGCAGTGGTGATGATGGACATCCCTGCCGTGTTCCTGACCTTAGTGGAAAAGCTCTCAGTTTTTCTCCATTGAGAATGATATTCGCTGTGTGTTTTTCATAGATGGCTTTGATGATATTGACATATGTGCCCTCTGTCCCTACACTTTGAAGAGTTCTGATCAAGAAAGGATGCTGCACTTTGTCAAATGCTTTTTTAGCATCTATTGAGAGTATCATATGGTTCTCGTTCTTTCTTTTATTAATGTATTGTATCATATTGATTAATTTGCAGATGTTGAACCAACCTTGCAGCCCTGGAATAAATCCCACTTGGTTGTGGTGAATAATCCTTTTAATGTACTGTTGGATCCTATTGGCTAGTATTTTGGTGAGCATTTTTGCATCTGTGTTCATCAAAGATATTCATCTGCAGTTTTCTTTTTTGAAAGAATTCTGGCCTCATGAAATGAGTTTGGAAGTTTTCCTTCCATTTCTGTTTTTTGGAACAGTTTCCAGAGAATAGGAATTAATTCTTCTTTAAATGCTTGGTAGAATTCCCCTGGGAAACCATCTGGCCCTGGGCTCTTGTTTGTTGGGAGATTTTTGGTTATTGCTTCAATTTCATTACTGGTTCTGGGTCTGTTCAGGTTTTCTGTTTCTTCCTGGTTCAGTTTTGGTAGTTTATACCTCTCTAGGAATGCATCCATTTCTTCCAGATTGTCAAATTTGCTGGCATATAGTTGCTCGTAATATGTTCTTATAATTGTTTGTATTTCTTTGGTTTGGTTGTGATCTCTCCTCTTTCATTTATGATTTTGTTTATTTGGGTCCTTTCTTTTTTCTTTTTGATAAGTCTGGCCAAGGGTTTATTGATGTTATTAATTCTTTCAAAGAAACAGCTCCTAGTTTCATTGATTTTTTTCTTTTCTTTTTTTTTTTTAAATTTCTATTTCATTGATTTCTGCTCTGATCTTTATGATTTCTCTTCTCCTGCTGGATTTAGGCTTTCTTTGCTGTTCTTTTTCCAGCTCCTTTAGGTGTAGGGTTAGGTTGTGTATTTGAGACCTTTCTTGTTTCTTGAGAAAGGCTTGTATTGCTATATATTTTCCTTCTCAGGACTGCCTTTGCTGTGTCCCACAGATTTTGAACAGTTGTGTTTTCATTTTCATTTGTTTCCATGAATTTTTTCAATTCTTCTTTAATTTCCTGGTTGACCCATTCATTCTTTAGTAGGATGCTCTATAGTCTCTCTGTATTTGGGTTCTTTCCAGATTTCCTCTTGTGATTGACTTCTAGCTTCAGAGCATTGTAGTCTGAAAATATGCAGGGAATGATCCCAATCTTTTGGTGCTGGTTGAGACCTGATTTGTGACCCAGGATGTGATCTATTCTGGAGAATATTCCATGTGCAATAGAGAAGAATGTGTATTCTGTTGCTTTGGGATGGAATGTTCTGAATAGATCTGTGATGTCCATCTGGTCCAGTGTGTCATTTAAGGCCTTTATTTCCTTGTTGATCTTTTGTTTGGATGATCTGTCCATTTCAGTGAGGGGGCTGTTAAAGTCCCCTACTGTTATTGTACTCTTGTCAATGTGTTTCTTTGATTTTGTTATTAATTGGTTTATGTAGTTGGCTGCTCCCATGTTAGGGGCATAGATATTTAAAATTGTTAGATCTTGTTGGACAGATACTTTGAGTATAATATAGTGCCCTTCCTCACATTTTATTATAGTCTTTGGCTTAAAATCTGATTTGTCTGATAAAAAGATTGCCACCCCAGCTTTCTTTTGATGTCCATTAACATGGTAAATTGTTTTTCACCCCCTCATTTTAAATCCGGAGGTGTCTTTGGGTCTAAATAAATAAGTTTCTTGTAGACAGCATATTGATGGCTTTTGTTTTTTTATCCATTCTGATGTGCTGTGTCTTTTAGATTGGGGCATTTAGCTCATTTACATTCAGGGTAACTATTGAGAGATATGAATTTAGTGCCATTGTATTGCCTCTTCTTTGTAGCAAATTTTCTTTATTTTTTTTGAGAGGTGCATATGGAAATATTTAGAACTGACATATTATGTTTCTGTTTGTAACATTTTGTGTATTATGTTTCTGTTTGTAACATTGCTTCTGTGAAGCAGTTCTGACAAAAAAGCAACAGTTACGTGATGTAGGTGTCTGTATTCATTGTGCCCTGCCTCTTCCTGTGCTTGAAATTTCAATTAACATATTAGAAAGGAAGGAAGTAGAAAATCACCATTAGACCACCAACACGGTGGTAGTTGTTGCAGAAGAATTTGTCTAATGGTGCGGTTTGAGAAGAAAAGGGATTTCTATAACCTCAAAGAATTTTCCTTGTAATTTTTTTTAACAATTCCCCGGCTTTTGGTATATGCACAGTACTGTACAACAATTAGCACGGTCTAATGCCAGAACATTTTCATCAGCCCCGAAAGAAACTCCATCCTAATTAGCAGTCACATCCCATTTCTTCCTCTCCCTAGCTCCTGACAACCCCCCATGTACTGTTGTTTGATTTGCCTCTTTTGGAATTTCATTTAAAAGGAACTGTCTGATATGTGACTTTTCTTACCTGTCTTCTTTCACTGAACATAATGTATCCAAGGTTCATCTACATTGTATTTGTCAGTATTTCATTTTTTTTAATGGTTGAATAGTATTCTACCATATGTATATACCACTTTTTCTTCATTTATTGGTTGATGGACATTAGGGTGGTTTCTGCATTTTAGCTATTATAAATGATGCTACAGTGAGCATTCATGTACACGTTTTTGGTGAACACATTTTAAAAAAAATTTTGGGGTATACACCTAGGTGTGGAGTTGCTGGCTTCATACGTTAACTTTTAAGTTGTTGAGAAGTGGCCAAGCTGTTCTTTTCAGTTTGGTAGTCTGCTCTGATTTTTGTTTACTACAGTATAAAAAGCTCACTAGGTACTACTTTTTATTAGTTAATCAAGTCCGATATCACTAGTCATAAGATTATTAACACCACAAACTTTGCAATATAATGCACCAAGAATAACACCGTGTCCTGTACTTGGTCATTCTGTCAAGGATGCATGACCTCAGTTTAATCATGAGAAGACATCAAACAGTCCTGAAAAACTGATCAGTATTCCTTGATGATGTCAGGATTATAAAAGACAAGGGAAGGCTGAGGGATTCTTGCATACTACAGGAAACGGGGGAGAAATAACAACCAAAGGTGATACGGAATCCTGGAACAAAAAAGGGCATGGTGGAAACACTGAGGCTTAAAAAAGGATCTTTATAATTTGGTTAGCATTATTGTTAATTTCCCAGTTGGGATAGTTACCTATGACTATGTTATTATGTTAAATTAATGCTATTAACATTGGGAAAGGCTGTGTGAGCAATATATGGAAATCGTATTATTTTTGCAGTTTTTATGTAAGTTTAAAGGTAGTTCAGAGTAATAAGTTATAAAAGAAGTCCAATCTTTTATTCTTGCTCATGTGTCTGTAGATCAGCTAGACCTGGTTTACCATGGCTAGGCTCAGCTGGGCTTAGCTCTGTTCTGCAGTTGGGGTCCACATTTGCTCCATGGATCTCATCCTTCTCAGACCAGAATGCTGGCAAACATTTCTCATGGTGATGATAGAATTCCAAAAGACTAGCAAAACATATAAGCACATTTCAAATTGCTATGGCATGTTTGCTGACATCCCACTGGCTGAAGCACATCATAAACAAAGTCCAGAGTCAAGGGGTAGGAATGGTAGGAGGTGCTGCAAGGTCCTGACAAAGGGTGTGGATACAGGCAAAGTGGGGGACAGTTGGTGACAATAATGCAGTCCACCACAGATTTTCCCCCATGGAAAAGCAAGAGTTATTACCTGGGTCTTGGACTATGATTGAAGTCAGTGACAGATTCTCAGTGGGCATCAAAATTCAAGTATGATGTGGCCTTACTTAATTTGGACAGTGTTTCCTTTTGTCAGAGACTGTTTATTCATGCCATGGTTTGTCCCCAGAGGGCCAGTAGTAGGAACATTGTCACAGTAGGCTTTGCAGGCCTGTTTGAGGGGCCTTTCTGGATCCCTGTCATATTTTCTGCCTTCCCCCTTGCCCTCCACCTTTCAATTGCTGACTCTTGACCTGGATGTACCTTGTGACTTTTTGTATCCATTCTGCTCTTTGAGTGTCCCTGTCCCTTCATAGAGGCTCTAGAAGGATGCAGGTCAAGTTGCATGCTAAATTGGCCTTCTTCCCAGTGGGGTGGAAACATTTAAAATATTCTGTTTTCTGCTGCCTCTGTTGCTGCCATTGCTGGTTTTGTGTATCTTAAATGAGCGTAACCTGTATTTTAAGTTAATGCTATTGTGGTTGCTCTTGCCCCCTGTGGTGGCTTATGTGAAGGGAGTAATTTTGGAATTTTCCCCAAATAAGTGGATTCACATAAGATTCTAGTCTGTTCCTTGGCCACTTTGGCATATTATATAACCTGTTATGTTTTGAAACTGTTAGTCACGTACTTTTTTTTCACCTTGTCCATTTCTAATTTTGATCAAAAGTCTGAAATTTCAAAGTGCTACTCTTGTTTGTATTACTAGTAGTAATATTACTATAAAAGAAACTATTAACATGACTAATTATTTTGAATCCTCTTGAGCTAGTAAAAATCCTTTTTGGCCTTTCCACACACCTCTAGATGAGCTAGGATTTCTTCTTTTTCATTTTTAATCTTTACTCAGCAAATAATTATTGAGGATTTATTGTGTACTAGACCATAGGATAGGCCCTGGGGATAAAATGGTGACCATTTCTTTTTAACAGATGAATAAAAAAGCTAAACTGTAACCACTGATTTTGGTCCGTGGTGCTGCGAATGAATGTAGGGAGCAGGATCAGCCGGGTCTGGTCTGAGAAAATAGAAGCTACCACTCAGAGGAAGTAACTGTTAGCTGGGATTGGGAAGTTGAGAAGATAGGGAGGCTGGGGTTGGAAAGAGCCTTCTGGGCAAAGTGAACAGCAAGTGGAATGGCCCCATGGTAGGAATAAACAAGCTTCTTTCATGGAATGGAAAAAGGAGAATAGGGAGTGGACAAGGCTGAAAAGGCAGGCAGGGGCTAGATACTAATGGGCCTCATTGACCACCATGAGGACTTTCAACTTTATTTTGAGAGAAGTCAGAAGCCCTTAAAAGGTTTGAAACAAGGTAATGACATAGTCAGATTTGTATTTAAATAGAAAGCCTGAACAGACCCATAACCAGTAAGGAGATTGAAACAGTCATTAAAAATCTCCAAACAAACAAAAGCCCAGGGCCAGATGGCTTCCCGGGGGAATTCTACCAAACATTTAAAGAGGAACTAATTCCTATTCTCCTGAAACTGTTCCAAAAAATAGAAATGGAAGGAAAACTCCCAAACTCATTTTATGAGGCCAGCATCACCTTGATCCCAAAACCAGACAAGGATCCCATCAAAAAAGAGAGCTATAGACCAATATCCTTGATGAACACAGATGCAAAAATTCTCACCAAAATACTAGCCAATAGGATTCAACAGTACATTAAAAGGATTATTCACCATGACCAAGTGGGATTTATTCCAGGGCTGCAAGGTTGGTTCAAAATCCGCAAATCAGTCAATGTGATACAACACATCAATAAAAGAAAGAACAAGAACCATATGATACTCTCAATAGATGCTGAAAAAGCATTTGACAAAGTACAGCATCCCTTCCTGATCAAAACCCTTCAAAGTGTAGGGATAGAGGGCACATACCTCAATATCATCAAAGCCATCTATGAAAAACCCACTGCAAATATCATTCTCAATGGAGAAAAACTGAAAGCTTTTCCACTAAGGTCAGGAACACGGCAGGGATGTCCATTATCACCACTGCTATTCAACATAGTACTAGAAGTCCTAGCCTCAGCAATCAGACAACAAAAGGAAATTAAAGGCATCCAAATCGGCAAAGAAGAAGTCAAATTATCACTCTTCGCAGATGATATGATACTCTATGTGGAAAACCCAAAAGACTCCACTCCAAAACTGCTAGAACTTATACAGGAATTCAGTAAAGTGTCAGGATATAAGATCAATGCACAGAAATCAGTTGCACTTCTCTACACCAACAACAAGACAGAAGAAAGAGAAATTAAGGAGTCAATCCCATTTACAATTGCACCCCAAACCATAAGATACCTAGGAATAAACCTAACCAGAGAGGCACAGAATCTATACTCAGAAAACTATAAAGTACTCATGAAAGAAATTGAGGAAGACACAAAGAAATGGAAAAATGTTCCATGCTCCTGGATTGGAAGAATAAATATTGTGAAAATGTCTATGCTACCTAAAGCAATCTACACATTTAATGCAATTCCTATCAAAGTACCATCCATCTTTTTCAAAGAAATGGAACAAATAATTTTAAAATGTATTTAAAAAAACAAACCACCACCACCAACAATAACAACAACAAAAAAACCCTCAAACTGTTGTTTGTAAAGAACATTGGATCAGGAGCTAAGAATAGATTAAGGAGTCCCCTGAAAGGCTGTGGCACTGTCCAGAAGAAACATGGTGATGGTCTGGACAAGAGCAGTGGTGAGGAGGACAGAATGAATTCAAGAGATGTTGTAACAGGAAAAATCACTAGGTTTTAGAGATGCATTGGGTATGGGGGATGGTGAGGTAAAGGGAATATCAAGGATGGCCTGCTTATTAGCCTTTAGGCTAGAAAGGTACTCTGTTGTTTTGTCAGTTTGGGATCTCTCCAGGTGAGACAACCTCTTGCCTTCACTCATGGAGAGATTAATGCTGAAGAAGATACCTCTTCCCCCATGATTCTGGGAAAAGCATAGAAGTTGCCAGTTCCTTGTTCTTGCCACCAGTTGGCCTCATCTTGTCCTCAGCTGCCTCCCGTCTTTCCAGTTCTCCCTGATTCGTTTGCTCCTGGCTGCCTGAAGGTAGCCTGTCAGTTTGTGTGTCTGAGTCTTTGCACGCACAGCTCTATTTTGGATTCCCTATTTTCCCAGCCTTTTTGCCTCATTCAACCACTAGTTTAACCTTATCCAGGAAGCCTCTCCAGAGAAAGTTTTCCCCACTCTACTTTGGGCATGTATTTTTTTTAACCTTGAAGCATTTTGGTTGATTTTGAGGTTAGAAGAAGATAGTTATGTACATATACTCATGTACTTAAGTGCCCATTAATTTTTTTAGCCAAAGATACAGAAACTCCCTACTGAAGTGGGGGCAACAGGAACCGAACAGTTTGTCTTAGCATGGTATTTCCCTGGCTCTTTTTAGTTCTCTGGTAGAGACACAGTGGTCAGTAGAACTTGGAGTTCACTGTGGTTCTGCCAGAATTGAGAAAACTTGAAATCTTGCTACCTCATTACCTTTTTATACTTAAGGTTTACCTGGTCTAAGTTCCGAGAGAACTCATGCTATATGCTTCCCTTAAAGGAATTTTTAAAATATTGTCATCCTTTTTTGATCCTTAAATCAAATTCAGCATCAGCAAGGCCATGCCATCCTCTGGCAGGAAAAAGCACAGAGCAGGATTTCATCTAGATTTCTAATATCTTGAACCCTTTCCCTAAAATTTTCTATCCCTGTGGCCATTAACATTCCTCTTTGTATTCTTAGAACCTGCCACAGTAGCTGGTATATAGTAGTTTCTGGGTAACAATCTGTTTGTAGTATGTGATCTTGCACACTTGCTTTTTAAACAATGTTTTAAAAAATTCTTCTCTATTTCCAGTATAGTTAACATATGGTATTATATTAGTTTTAGGTGTACAATATAGTGATGTCTCTATATTACACAGTGCTCATCATGATGGGTATACTCTTCATCCCCTTTACCTGTTTTGCCTACATCCCCACCCACATCCCCTCTAGTAACTGTGAGTGTGTTGTCTATATTTAAGAGTCTAGTGTTTTGTCTCTTGTTTGTTTTGTTTGTTAAATACCACATGAGTTGAAATCGTACGGTATTTGTCTTTCTCCGATTGACTTATTTCACTTAGCATTATGTCCTCTAGATTCATGTTGTTGTAAATGGCAAGATTTCATTCTTCTCTATATCTGAGTAACATGCCATTGTATATACATATACCACATCTTTCTTATCCATTTATCTGTTGATGGACACTTGGGTTATGTCCATATTTTGGCCATTGTAAATAATTCTGTGGTAAACATAAGGGTGCATATATCTTTTCAAATTAGTGTTTTTGTATTCTTTGTGTAAATACTCAATAGTGGAATTACTGGATTGCATGGTAATTCTATTTTTAATTTTTGAGAAACCTCTGTACTGTTTCCTAATGGCACTGTGGCTGCAGCAGTTTGCATTCCCACCACTAGTGCAAAGCTTTCTGCCCATTTTTCAAATGGATTATTTGTTTTCTTTTGGTGTTGAGTTGTGTAAATTCTTCATATGTATTTTGGATACTAACCTCTTAGCGGGTATATCACTTGCAATATCTTCTGTTCAGTAGGTTGTCATCTTGTTTTGTTGCTTCTTTTGCTATGGAGAAGCTTTTTATTTTGATCTAATCCCTGTAGTTTACTTTTGGTTTTGTTTCCCTTTGCTTAGGAGACATAGCTGGAAAAATGTTCTTACAGCCAGAAATCACTGCCTGTGCTCTGCTCTAGGATTTTTATGGTTTCAGTTCTCACATTTAGGTTCTTAATTTATTTTATGTTTATTTTTGTGCATAGGGTAAGAAGGGGGTCCAGTTTTCCCAACGCCATTTGTTGAAGAGACTGTCTTTTTGCCACTGTATATTTTTGCCTCCTTTGTCATACATTACTTGACCATATAATTGTGGGTTTATCTGGACACTATTCTATTAATCTCTGTGTCCATTTTTATGCTAGTACCATACTGTTTTAATTACTGCAGCTTTGTAGTATATCTTCAAATCTGGTATTGTTATACTTCCAGTTTACTTCTTTTTCATAATTGCTTTGGGTATTCTGGGTCTTTGTGTTGCCACACAAATTTTAGGATTATTTGCTCTAGCTCTGTGAAAAATGCTTTTGGTGTTTTGTTAGGGATTACATTAAATATGTAGATTTCTTTGAGTAGTATGGACATTGTAACAATATTTCTTCTTCCAATCCATGAGCATGGAATAAATAGCTTTCCATTTGTTTATGTCTTATCTATCTATCTATCCATCTGTCTGTCTGTCAGAGAGAGAGAGAAAGAGAGAGTGCACAAATGGGGAGCAGCAGGCAGAGGGAGAAGCTGGCTCCCTGCAAAGCAGAGTCTGTTGTGGGCCTTGATCCCAGGACCCTGGGATCATGACCTGAGTCAAAAGCAGACGCTTAACCGACTGAACCACCCAAGGGTCCCTTCTTTGACATCTTTCATCAGTATTACAGTTTTCAGAGTATGAGTCTTTCATCTGTTTGTTTAGTTATATTCTTAAGTATCTTATTATTTTTGGTACAATCATAAATGAGATTGTTTTCTTAATTTCTCTTTCTGACCTTCATTATTAGTGTATAGAAATGCATCAGATTTCTGTATATTGATTTTGTATCCTGTGACTTGACTAAACTCATTTATCAGGTCTAGTAATTTTTTAGTGTGGTCTTAAATTTTCTACATATAGTATCATGTCATCTGCAAATTGTGGAAGTTTTACTTCTTCTTTACTGATTTGGATGCCTTTTATTTCTTCTTCTTGTCTGATTGCTGTGGCTAGGACTTCCAGTACTCTGTTGAATGAAAGTGGCAGCAGTGGATGTTCTTGTCTTGTTTCTGATCTTAGGGGGCAAGCTCTCAGTTTTTTCGCATTGAAGATGATATTACCTGTGGGTTTTTCATAGATGGGCTTTATTATCTTAAGGTATGTTTCCTCTAGATCTGATTTGTTGAGGGTTTTTATCGTAAATGAGTATTGTATTTTGTCATATACTTTTTCTGCATCTCTTGAAATGAGTTTTTATGCTTTCGCTTGTCCATGTGACCTGTCACGTTCATTGATATGCAAATATTGAACCATCTGTGCACCCAAGGAGTAAATCTCACTGGATCATGGTAAAGGTTTTCTTAATGTATTGTTGGATTTAGTTCACTAACATTTTGTGGACAATCTTTGCATCTGAGTTCATCAGAGATACCGGCCTGTAGTTCTTTTTTTGTAGTGTCTTTACCTGCTTTTCAGCTGTCTTTGAGTAATTTTGTACACTGTGTATGAATAGCCCATCCATTCACCTTACTTGTTTTTTCAGTTAGTAGATTGTCTCTTCTGAGATGGTTGGGCATAGATTTTTAGTTTCTAGTTTCTGTTGATTCCATTCCCTGACTCCTTGGCTTGCTCTATCCTCTTACCTTCCAATCACACCCTGGTCTGGGGGCTTGGGAAATAAAATAGGAAAAGATATAGTCCCTGTGCTCATCAGGGAGAGAGCCTCACAGAAGGAGCCTGATGATGAATAGAAGGTGGTGAGGTCTAAGCTTGGTGGAATGGCAAGCTTGCTGGGGTTGTCTGGGATTGTTGGGGAGGGGCAAGAAGCATGTCATGAAGGATGCAGGGATGTAGCCACGTCCTTAAGGGTAAGTAGTATTTACTATTCACCTGCACATTAACAGAAAGGCTTATTATAGCTCAGTTTAAAGAAAACAGAATAGCTTAAAGATGCAGGTTCTAACTGGAGTTATTGGTCTCTTGATTGAAGTGCAGATTCCCTTGCCCATCTGCCTCATTCCCTTAATTTGATGTGTATTAGCAAAAGGAGAAAATATGTGTGAGGTATGTGTGTGTGTTAGAGAGATGGATGGAGTCAGGCAGTGGAACACAAAATCTGGTCTTCACGAGTTAATAAATTCTGTTGGCTTGTTAGCCAAACATTCCATTGTACTGTCCCTTTGAGGACTGTCTGCCTCATGAGCCCTCTTTCTTCTTGGCTTTTAGGGCAGGCTGTCCCTGCAGGATCCCATGTGCGGCTGAATCTCCAGACTGGGGCAAGAGAAGTGAAACTTCAAGAAGAGGACAAGTTCCAAAGTAATTTGAAAGGGTTGAAAAAAGGCAGAAGGTACAGTGATGACCCTAGGGACTGGGAGGTTGACAATATTGATTTTGTAATACTGAAAGTAATGAAAATATAATGTTTCTTACCCAAATTCCTGTGGCTTTTTCAAAAATTTGAAGTTTAGTAGTCTAGAATTTGTGATAAATCTGTCAAGGTTTTGTGGAAGTTTAGTTGTAGAATCTATGGAAAGAATTGGTTTGCAAAGCAAATTGATACTTTAGAAAGGGCTGTAGGGGGAATGCTTAACCTGCTTTAAAAATGAAGCTATTTTTCCCAGTACTTTAAGAGCACCCATTTGAATCCCAACAATTAATGTGCTGATTACAGATGAGTCATCTATTCATTAAAACAGGCCTGTTAGGCCTTCTGCTTTGCAGTAATACTTCCTTGGTGAACAATAAAATTGCATTTTAAAGTCTTTAATTCAGACTAACTTTTCCTCTTGTTAGTCCATATTAAACAGGCTTTCTTGCAGGATAAAAATTCTCCAATGGTAAGAGATTGCTTTATTTTTTAATAACCAGTTTAGAGTATTTGATTTTGGGCAATTTGTCTATTTTTCTGTTCTTTGTCTTGAATTAGTAAGTACTACTTGCAAGTTCTTTTTTATGTGAGGGAGGAAGAGACATGGGGTTTGCAGGGGCTGCTAGATTTGGGTAATTTTAAAGGTTGTAAATACCAATCATGAGGTTTCTAACACAGGGACCAGCAAATTATGGGCTGTGGGCCATACTGGGACTGCTGCTTGTTTTTGTGCAGCCCACAGCTAAGTTGTTTTTAACATTTTTTAATGGTTGGAAAATAGCAAAAGAATGATACTTCATAGCTCTTAGAGATTTCAGTGTCCATAAATAAAGTTTTATTGGAACACAGTTATGCTCATTCATTTATGTATGGTTTGTGTCCACTTTCCTATTAGCTGGCAGAGTTGAGTTAGTTGGGATGATTACCATAAGGCCCATAAAACCTAAAATATTATGTGGTCATAACAAAGAGTTGATGCCCCTGTTCTAAATGCATGCAAGTATTGACAGTCAATAATGGATTGAGCTGGGTTAGTGTTACTCAGTCCTTGAATTTTTGTTATTTCAACCATATTCTGCAGTTAAATAAGAGCCAGAAGTTAAAGGAGAGACCCAATTCTTACCTGAGTCATTTCTTTGATGTACTCAACAAAAGCTTATTTAGCCTGTCCATATGTACCTTCAGTCCCATGGTACCCACAACCCCACAGAGCAACCTGCTCAGATGTGGGTGTTTTTTACTGTTAGAAAATTTGATTATATATTGTGATAAGGATATTTGTCCTCCACACAGTCACTCCCAACTGGGGAGGATCTTTATCTTCCCCATCTCTCTTGACAGGTTTATACCTGGAGGCCATACGATGATTAATTTCTCACAACCATCGAAGAAAGAATAAAATTTCATTGTTGTAACCCCTGCCAAGCTCCCTCCATCCCTAGCACACACATATATGCACACATATATCAGTGTCTCAGAGTACGTCAGGAGGTCTTTTATCACCTCTGTGCCAAGTCCTATTTTCTAAATAAAAAGCTTATTTTATTCCTGGTTTAAGAATATTGAATTAGGAACTTGATTAACTTGGAATTTGTTGATTTTAGTACTGTGGAAAGTTCTTTTTCCAGTACCTTACCATAGATCTTCAGTAAGATTGCTAAATGCTTTGTCAGTTGCTTTTATCTTTTTAGGCTAGAAATCAAAATTATTCGTGTGGTCTGTAATAGGCACACCATAAGAGAAAGATATCTGTTTTATTTCTGCCTCTTTACTTTTCTCCTTCAGAATGTTTCTGAGGGTTCTGGTCTGGAATAGCCTCCAGGGTGTATTGGACATATCCTCTTCCTTCTCTGCATTTATTAGTAGTGGCAAACCTGTCTAAACAGCAACCAGAATCATGGACAAAGTGGTGTGGGTTTCACTGCTGTAAACTCAGTGAATCTCTGGCCACCTCTGATGGTGACTTCTTCCTTCTGCTGTGGACCTCATCTTGGGCTCCTCCAGTTCTGCTTAAAATTGTCTTCCTGGCTCTTCAGTACCAGAATGGTAACAGTGGCCAAAGGGCAGGGCTCATTTCCACAATTTTTAGAGTAGTTTGCTTATCTGCTCATTCTGTTCAGGGGACAAGAAGACAAGGCCCACAGCTTTCCATCAGATTGTCAAAGAGGTTGATGATCACTGAGTTTAGAACCACTGGTTAAGGAGAGATGGGTACGGTCCATTTAGCATGCAATGGCAGCCTGTCCATTTAGCATCCATGGCAGCCTGTCCACTAGTTCTGCTGGATATATGACTGGCCACATTGCTAACTAGAGCTGTAATGACTCTGGGCTCTAACATCTGCGATAAGGCATCTGACTCTGACTTGTTTCAGAGGCCTCTCCTGGCACGGCCTTCAGTGTATATTTGGTTCCTAGCAGTTGGGTTTTCTCTTGCTATTTATGTCCTAGGCATTGTCATCTCCACTGGTTTTAGTTCATATCCCTGTCAACATCCCAACATTGTATCGGTCTTTTTTGCCCTGGAACAACCATCTTCTTTGAATCACTGTCTTAGGTTCAGAGGGATGAAGGACGGTGTACAATCAAGTTTTCCCATCTTGAGTTGAGCATTTAACATGGTAGAATACAACATTGTGATTAAGGGAGTGGGCCAAAGACAGAGCCATTTCCTTGCTCCATTCATTAATTTCATAAAAGACCTATTGAGTGCATATGTGCCATGTACTGGAGATACAGTAGTAAATGAAACAGGATGCTAGTGTTAGAGAGGCTGGCAGGCAGAAAAACAGAAAAATAAAAATGCAAGAGGGACGCCTGGGTGGCTCAGTTGGTTGGACGACTGCCTTCGGCTCAGGGCGTGATCCTGGAGTCCCGGGATCGAGTCCCACATCAGGCTCCCAGCTCCATGGGGAGTCTGCTTCGCTCTCTGACCTTCTCCCCCTCATGCTCTCTCTCACTGTCTCTCTCTCTCAAATAAATAAATAAATAAATAAATCTTAAAAAAAAATGCAAGAGAAATAATTACAGATAGTGGTAGAAAGTAGGGAAGAAATAAGATAATTAGTCCCTAGGGAAGTCCAGTTTAAATAGGATGGTTTTGGAAGGCCTCATTAAGGTGATATTTAAAACAAGACCTGAAAAATGACTGGGATTTAGTCATGCAAAGAGTTAATTTTACAGAGTTAAGGTTAGAGCATCTCAGGCAGAGAGAAAAAGGAGAATCTCCAGCTTTGTCAAGGAAGAGACTCCATCAAGTTTGGGAAATAGGAAAATGACCAGAGTGACTAGAGAGTAGAAGAAAGAAGCATAATAGATGGTTTTGGAGAGTGGCCTCATGAGGGGCCAGATCATGTGAAGTTTGGAGGTGCATGTTGAGCTGTCTTCATTTAAGGAGAATTGTAATGGAAATCCAGTGGAGGATTTGGGGTGGGAGAATAGTCAAATATGATGTAGTTTAGCAAATTCAGTCTAGTTACTGTGTGTATGGAGAGTAGATTGAGGATGGACAAAAGAAGAAGCACAGAGAAACAATTAGGGTGTCATTTCAGTAGATCAGGTAAGTTATAATGGTGGCTTAGTCTAGATAGTGACATGATGGAGAGTGGTTGGGTGTGGAGATTTAATTTGGAGGTGGTGCCAGGGGGACTTGCTTATAAAGATTTAGGGGTTGAAGGAAGGCAGTGGGGAGGTATTTGAGATAAAGCCTCATTTGGGGATTTAACACAGATAGGTTCTTAGAAGTACCATTTATTGAAATAGAAAAGATTGAGAAAGGAGCAGATTGATGGGGAGAAACATCAAGACCTATGTTTTACATGTAGTAAATTTGAGGTGCCTGATGTATATCTGAGATCCATGATACATCAGGTAGTTGTACCACAGTCTGGCTGGTACTCCGGGGAGAGATTGGTCAAAGATATAACTTTGGACATCATTGCCTGACAGATACTTTATTTTATCTTAATTAATTTTTTAAAAAGATTTTATTTTTTGAGAGAGAGTATGAGCAGTGGGTTGAGGAGGGGCAGAGGAAGAGGGAGAAGCAGACTCCCTGCTGAGCAGGGACCCTGACATGGGGTTTGATCTCAGGACCCTGAGATCATGACCTGAGTTCAAGGCAGATGCTTAACCAACTGAGCCATCCAGGTGCCCAGTCTGACAGGTATTTTAAAAGAACTAGTGGAGAATGTGGAAATAGAGATGGTTGTTCAGGATTGAACTCCAAAGCAATCAAGTATATAGGGTTCAGTAGGAGATGAGGAACCAAGAAAAGAGTCAGAGAAGGAGGAAGGAAGGGGAAGCAGCAGTAGAATGTAGTAACAAGAAGCTAGGAAGGAGGGTATTTCAACAAGGTGGGGGTGAACTTTGTAAATGCCACATAGTGGTTGAGGAGGTTGACATGAGTAAAGAGTCCATGGGACCTGGTCGTCAATTACTTTAGTAATTTTGATGTGAAGTTTTAGTAGGCTGTGGGAACTAAATCCGGATTAGAGCAAATGGCAGTGTAGGTAGAAGTCATGAAGATGAGAATAGTGAGTGAAGACAATGTGTTATAAAGTTTTACTCTGAGGAGGAGAAGGGGAATGGCATGATAATTAGAGACCCTGGAGTCAAAAGAGTGTTGGTATATTCAAAGGAATAATCCAACCAGAGAGAGAAAATGAAGATGCAGACAAGAGGGAGAAGTATAATTATGGGAGTTAAAACTTTTGAAAAGAGAAGTGGAATCTGAAACATAAGTTTAATAGGAGCAGGGACATTGTTACCCTTCGCTGTAGAGGGGAAAGCAGACAGTGTATATTTGGTGCAGGTTGGTGTATAGAGGTGATGAGTGGAATATGAAGATGTTCTTGATGATAGCATCTATTTTTCCGAGCGAAGAATGAAGTGGGCATACCAGCTGAAGATGATTTGATGTCTGTGTGTGCAGTCACACATGCGCACACTTGTATGTGTGTGTAGGTTGGGCTGAGAATGGATGATGGCAAGTGGACTGGATGAGCGGCACTTAAGGCAGTGAATAGAGGTATTAGCATGATGGGATTTGTTCTGACCAAGTCTTAGAGGAGGGAGGGGGTAATCCATTCAGGCTGTGCCCCCAAATACTTGCCTCTGTCTTAGGGATAAGGGGCAGGACAGTGGCTTCCTCATGCTACTGTCAGTGGGTGATGCTCTTCTGAAAGAGGGGTCATCTTCCCTACCTCGTAGGATTGTAGTAATCAGTTGAATGAAATAATACTTTTAAAGGATTAAAACAGTGACTGACACATGGTTAAGTGTTCAATAAATGGGAGTGATTAGCTATTATTAATTAGTTTATGAAGATTGAGGTTTAGAGAAGACAAGCATTTTTCTCAGGGCTCTAAGGGGTTTCTAGGATGAATCAAAGACTAAATGAGCAAAGCCCTAAGAGCATGTGCCTCTCATAGGCACTAAGGCCTGCCGACATCTTGACTTTTAGACTGATATGCTTATCTTGCCCAGAGCAGCCTGTTAGCCCCTTCCTTCCCCACCTGTATATATCTCCTGGGCTATCCTTAAACCACCCCACCACCCCCTTCCCCTGCCCAGAGCTGGATAGTGTTGTCAAGCACAGACCACATTCCATACTTCCTTTGTCTATGTTACTCTTAGTCTTACCTCTCTGTTCACTGATCAGAAGTCACCATTGGTGGCAAAACCCACCCCATCCCATGAATGCCTTCTCTCAAGAAGAACAGTCATTGCTTGGATCAGCTCCAGGGGGCTTTGAGAAGATGCCACTTGAGTTTTCGCCAAGATCTTGAAATGACATCCACATTTGTTTCTTTCCTCCCTCTCCTCAGAGGCTGACTTTGGAAGATGGTTGGCTTTGTGTCTAGTCCTCAGTATCTCAGACTTATTCCTTGGTCAGATTGACACATACCTCCTGCGTTTTTTCTGTGCCCAGGAGTTGGTTTCTTTTTTTTTTTTTTTTAATTTTTATTTTTTGAAAGATTTATTTATTTATTTATTTGACAGAGAGATCACAGGTAGGCAGAGGCAGGCAGAGAGAGGAGGAAGCAGGCTTCCTGCTGAGCAGAGAACCCGATACGGGGCTTGATCCCAGGACTCTGGGATCATGACCTGAGCCAAAAGCAGAGTCTTTAACCCATTGAGCCACACAGGCGTCCCTAGGAATTGGTTTTAAAGGTGTGATTTTATCCAGCCTTTTTTTGTGAAGAAAGATTGCCTTGTGAAATCAGGCCAGGCCCATATAGGGGGATGTTCAGGTCCCCTTTTACTAGAAGAATATAAATAAGGTGCTTGTTATACCCTTTGTGCCCACTATCTCCAGGAGGTTCTCCTGTCACATGCTGCCAGAACAGCATCACACTGACATTCCAGACATACTTCTGCCTGTGTAGCTGGCTGAGAGCTCTCTCTCCATGGTAGGCCTCTGTCTGCCCCATGGCATTTCCTCCTCTTTCATGAAATGACCCCATCTTCAACTGTGTATTTTCTCCTCTAGCTTCAAGGTAAGACTACCTGTTTGCTTGTGGCTGACCAAAGTCAAAGTTAGAGTGGTGCACTCTGAGTTAGAGCTGGCCTGGCTTACCTTGTTTTGGAGTGCCAGCCCCTGTGGTGGTGGGGGGTGTTTTTTCTTTGAAAAGATGGTGCCTCCTTCCTGACTCTCAACTTCTTTTTGGACAGGCTGGACATCAACACTAACACCTACACATCTCAGGACCTCAAGAGTGCTCTGGCAAAATTCAAGGAGGGGGCAGAAGTGGAGAGTTCAAAGGAAGACAAGGTGTGTGATACTCTTTCCAGGGAGTTAGTAAGCCTACTGGACAGCCTTGAAAGGAATCATTTCTGCCTGCAGCTGTTAAAATATACATGGGGTTATGATAATAATACTGTAAAATAATTCAAAGGGTAGTTAATGCCAAATAAGTAATCCTTTATAGACAAGTTTAAAAAAAATAAACCAATGCTGGGAGCATTTCATTGTTTAGGTTCTAACTTTGCATTTTATGTTTGGGGAAATGGAGGCACAAAGAAGAGATAATCATACTCTTCATTTTTACAGACAAGAGTGAGGGAAGTAGAGATTAAAACACAAATCTCCTCACTTTCACTTGGATTAGACACAAGCTTAAAGAACAGAGGAGCTAAGCTGGGAAGGAGGCCTTGATCCTTGTCCATGTCCTTTGAACATGTAGCAAATGTATTCCCTGTTCCAGGGTTCATGTTCCTAAATGTACAGCACAGGGGTGGAACAAGAGGATGGCTGAGGTTTCCTCCAGTTCTAAATTTGTGTACAAACTAAGGGAATGAGAAGGAGAAAAAGGAAGAAATGCATCCCAATCTTAAACTTGAGATGGATCATGAACTCATATGATAGCCGGAGAAATGTCCCACATCATTAAAAAAAGTGTGTGTGTGTGTGTGTGTATTATTTTTAATTTGGCAGAGAGAGAGGACAAGCAAGGGGAGAAGCAGGCTTTTTGCTGAGTAGGGAGCCCGATGTGGGACTTGAGCCCCGGACCCTGGGATTACGACCTGAGCCCAAGGCAGATGCTTAACTGACTGAACAACCCAAGCTCTGCTCCCATATCATTTTTTTACACTTGCATTTGAGGTCTGTCCTTGAAAGAAGCTCCTCTGATGGCTACTTTAGAGGGCTCTCTAGGTTCTCCCTCTTATCCTCCTCACAGTCCTCTTTTGCTTTGTCTCTCTACTGGTGCCCCAGAATCCAGGCAGTATCTTGGAGGGGCAGCATCAGGTTCTTGACAGCTTGTATGTTAAGTGGAAGGAGCCTTAGGTCCCTCAGATCGTTTAGAGCTAAGCATTTCTGAGACAAATGAGCCTTTTGTTGTTTTGTTTTTTGGTTTTGGTGTCGAGGAGGACCTAATTAGGATGTGTTAATATGCAGACCATGTCCTACATGTCTTTCCTCATCTTAGTGAAGTCACGTCTCCCAGTATGGAGAGTGTATATGGTATGAGAAGATGAGTAGGATGCAGGAAGGCAGTGGTAGCAGCAGTGGTTGTAGGAAGGTGAAAGATAAAATTTCATCATACCACTGGTTAGGAGGGTAGGAAACATCAAATCCTCTTACCTGATGAAGCAGAGGTCAGCAGAAGAGAGAGGTGTGTGCCTAGGTGCTTAGAACAGAGATTGATGTTCCTATGGCCAGGGGTTGGACTCGTTCTCACTTATCATCCCCTCCGGGCTTCATGTGGGCCTGATGGGAACATAGCAGTGAGCCTGATTCATGTCTTCTCTGTGGATGATAGACCCACTCTACCCCATCTCTTCTTTTTGTTCTCTTTTAGTGGTGTTCTTTCCCATAGTTAAGTTCATATAGAAAAGTATGAATATTAAGGGAATATTTTTTAACCTCACAGCTGTCAGAATGGCTAAAATTAACAACTTGGGAAACAAATGTTGCTGAGGATGCAGAGAAAGGGGAACCCTCTTAAACTGTTAATGGAAATGCAAAGTGCAGCCAGTCTGGAAAACAGTATGGAGGTTTCTCAAAAAGTTAAAAATAGAACTACCTTATGATCCAGGCATTGCACTACTAGGTATTTACTGAAAGGATACAAAAATACTGATTTGAAGGGATACATGCCCGCCCCCCCAGTGTTTAAGAAGCGTTATTAACAATAGTCAAGTTATTGGAAAGAGGCCAAATGTCCTTTGACTGATGAATGGTTAGAGATGTGGATCAGGGGCTCGTTGCTATGTTCTTTTTGACAATATCTGTCCTAGTTTAGCCAGAGATGATGGAAATCTCCCACCCCACACTTGTACCAGTAGAAGTTGAATGGGAAACTTGGATTTCCACCTCCTACTTGGTGGTAGCAGGCTGCACTCTCATTCCTACACCAAAGTGGTGTCACCAGAAGCCAGGTGGGTAGGCTGAACTTCTACCGCCTATGAATGGCAATGATAGGATACGATGCAGTATTCTGCTGCCTTAACCAAGGTGGCATCAGTGAGCCTTGAACAGGGAGCTGGAATTTCTACCCTCTGCCCAATGGTAGGAGACTATTCTCTGTTTCCTCTGCTGGTGTGGTACCAGTAGACACCAAGTGCAGAGCCTGGTTTTCTACCCTCTACATGGGGGTAGCAGGCTGCTTCACCTGCTGGGGTGGTATCGGTAGAGGCCAAATAGGATATTTGAATGTCTTCCCCTGCCTTACACTACCAAGGTGATTTTTCACTTGGAGCAGAGGTGATGCCATTGTGTGTGTTGGTGGGAGTTGGGGGCGAATGGGTGATGGTGAATGGAGAATCTATATTCTTAACTTCTACTTGGCACTGAGATAGTGTGAAGCATCATTTTGCTTCCCACTTTGGGATGTTGTCAGTGAGGGTAAGTGAGGAGCCTGAACTTCCACCCTCATACTAGCATCAGTGAAGCAGTGTTTCAGTTTCCCCAGCAGGGTGGTAAAGAGGCCAAGGAGGATTTCTGTCCCAATGTAGAGTGTCCAGAGGTGGCAGGTGATGTTCTTCCTCCTAACTAGAGAATGGTGGTAGGATTTTGGAGACCGGGAGCTGGAGAAAGGGATTTCACAAATGAAGCCTTGGCCATATTCTCTGGTGACCCACGTGAGAAACTGACCAGAATTAACAGAGCAGAAGATTTGATAACTGAAACACAGTGTGGAATACTCACAGGTTTCTAGATGTGCTTTTGGCAGGTTATAAAGGAAACAGACCAAAATAACGCTGCAGAGGGTCCGGAAACTAAATTGTCTTAGAGTCACAGCCATATAAGAAGGACAGAACCAGCGTATTAAATGTAAATATTAAAAAAATTTTTTTTTAATTGTATTTATTTATTTGACAGGGACACACTGAGAGAGAGAACACAGCACGGGGAGTGGGAGAAGGAGAAGCAGGCTTCCCGCTGAGCAGGGAGCCCAATGCAGGGCTCCATCCCAGGACTCTGGGATCTTGACCTGAGCCGAAGGTAGCCGCTTAACCAACTGAGCCACCCAGGTGCCCCAAATATAAACATTTTAACTGCTTGCTTGAAAGGAAGATTCAGTAAGTTAGAGAAATCTTAAAACTAATACCCAAAATGTCCAGAATACAAAAAAAAAAAAATCAAACCTTGAACCAGCAAAACAGTTAATAGATGCCAACAGTGGGATGACACAGAAGTTTGAATTTCCTAAAAAGGATTTTAAAGCAGTTACAAAAATCATTCAACAAATGATTCTGAACACTTTTGAAACAAATGACAACCTTAGGAAAGAAGCAGATGATAGAAAAAAGAACCAAATGAAATTTTTAGAACTGAAAAAATACAACTGAAAATGTTCAAAAATCACCGACTAGGACTCAGTAGCAGAATAGGAAAGAGAAGAACCAATAAACTTGAAGACAGAAATGATTAAAAATAGGAAAAAAACAAATGAACAGAGACTTAGGGACCTGTGTGATTACAAGGAAGGATCTAACATTTCTGTGTTTGGAAAGGAGAGAGTACTGAAAAATAATGAAAAAATAAACTAAGAAATAAAGATGGAAAAATCCCCAAATATGATGAAGAGCATAAACAAATAGATTGATGAAATTGAATTTTCAGTAGGATAAACTCAGAGAACTCTGACTCTTCACAGTCAACCTCCTGAAAATTAAATACAGAAAAAATATTGAAAACAGATAGTCAGAAAAAAAAAAAAAATACTAGCTTACGGTATAATGATTGACAGTGCATTTTTCATTTGAAACTACCAAGACCAGAGTAAGTAGCACAATATTTTCAAGTCCTGAAAAAACTGTTCACTCAGAATTCTATAGCCAATGAAAATATCTTTCACGGGTGAAAGAGAAATCAAGACATTCTTTTTTTTTTTCTTAAGATTTTATTTAATTATTTGACAGATCACAAGTAGGAAGAGAGGCAGGCAGAAAGAGAAAGGGAAGCAGGCTCCCTGCTGAGCAGAGAGCTGGATGTGGGGCTCAATCCCAGGACCCTGAGATCATGACCTGAGCCGAAGGAGGAGGCTTAACCCACTGAGCCACCCAGGCACCCCGAAATCAAGACATTCTTACACAAAAGAAAACTGAAAAAATTTGTCACTAGCCGATGTACCTAGAAGAAAGACTAAAGAATATTCTCCAAATAAAAATGAAATAACAGTAGAACAAACCTTGGAATCATCAGGAAGAAGAAAAGAACAATAAAATGAATGAAAATAAGGGGGGAAAGAATAGATTGTCATTCTCTTACGTTTGAAAAATAATGTTTGGGGGCACCTGGGTGGCAGTCATTAAGCGTCTGTCTTCGGCTCAGGTCATGATCCCAGGGTCCTGGAATCGAGCCCTGCATGGGGCTCCCTGCTCCGTGGGAAGCCTGTTCTTCCCCTCTCCTACTCCCCTTGCTTGTGTTCCCTCTATCGCTGTCTCTCTCTCTCTCAAAAAAATACATAAAATCTTAAAAAATGAAAAAGAAAAAGACTGATAGTTGAAGCAAAAATTGTCGCCTCTTCTGTAGCTCCATATACATTCCATATGAGTTTCACTTTCAGAGTTACCACTGTTAGTTTCTTTGTTGCATTTCTTTCTTGGCTACTTCTTTCTTTTGCATACCCATTTTTATGAAATGTTATGTGGGTTTGTCATTGGAGGATGAGGAAGTCCTACAACTACAACTACAACTACACTATACCTCTGTGTATGAACTAATTTGCAGTGGCCTGTCAAAGTTAGAAAAAAGTGCTCATCATCGGCAGCATTTATGTTACATTAGTGAGTTGTGGACTGAAGAGCCAGCAACAGAGTTTGTACTTCATGCAATTACAGTTAAATGTAATTTATGGTAACTGAAATTTGTGTAGTGTTGGGAGTATGGTGTTATTGAAACTATAGTATTTCAACTTGATATAAGGTCTGTGCAAAGTAAAGACTGTATCTGATTAAAGACTTGAATCTAGAATATAAAGAACTCTGAAAGCTCAACAGTAAAAACTGACAACAAATTTAGAGAATAGGGTAAGGAAATGAACAAATGGATAATTCACCAAAAATGATTTGTGAATGGCAGATCAGCTCAAGAAAAGATGTTTAATGTCTGTAGCCTTTGGAGAAATGCAAACTAAGTCCACAATGAGCTATCACTGTACATCTATTAAAATACCTAAAACAAAAGTGGTGATAATGCTAAATACTAGTGAGGATATGGAGAAATTGGGTGTTTCATACACCGTTAGTGAGTATGTAAAATGTAAGTCACCATGGAAAATAGGCGGTTTCTTATAAAACCAAACGTGTATCGTATGACCCAGCAGTCATACTTGTGGGCATTTATCCCAAAGAAATAAGAACTTGAATTTATATAAAAACCCTTATACAAATATTTATGTGATTTTGTTCATAATAGTCAACACCTGGAAACAACTCAAATATTCAACAGGTGAATGGTTAAGCAAACTGTACATCTATATAATGTAGTACTACTCAGCATTAAAAATAAATGAACCATTGATGTGTGTGGTAACTTGGATAGATCTCAAGTGCTTTATGTTCATATAAAAATACCATCTCCAAAGATTACAGACTTTGTGATTCCATCTTTATAGTATTGTCTAAATGCCAGAATTAGAGAGATGGAGAACAAAGTAGTGATTGCCAGGGCACAGGGTTGGGAGGGAGGGTGACATGTAGCTATAGAGGGGGTAGCACAGTGGAGTTGTTTGGTGGTGCTGGAGTAGCTTGGTAGCCTGATTGTTCTGGCAGATGCAAGAATTTTATATATATATGTGTGTGTGTGTGTGTGTGTGTGTGTGAGATAAAATTGTATAGAATAATATACATGCATATACGTGCACATGTGCGCATGTAAAAGCTGATAAAATCTGAGTAAGGTTTATAGTCTGTTTAACAGTATTATACTTTGTCATTTTCTTGGTTTTGTTAGTGTACTTTTATGTAAGATGCTGCCATTGAGGAAAGCTGAACCAAGGGTACATGGTACTCACTTTATTATTTTTGTAACTTTCTGGGAGTTTATAATTATTGCAAAATAAAAAGGTTTTGTGATTTTTTTTTTTCTTAAAAGAGGCCCTCTTCCTGAGGGCCACGTATACATCACTTAGGTGAGATGGAGGTGCTCACTTCCCTGTCATCCCACAATGCGAGGCAGTGACTCAACTTCCCCAGACCTTTTTGCCCTGCCTTTGGCAGCCATCCAGAGTCCTTTAGCTGGATGTAGGGGGAGCATTTCACTGTTGTTTTCTGAAGAAGCAGGATGTGACATCCCATAGATGTGATTACTCTGCTAGGAGCTTGGTCTTTTTTAAGAAAGGCTGATTCATTTCAGTACTTGTAACTAGGGAGAAAATCCATAGGTAATAGATGAGCAGTTTGGAGCTGACAGCTGCTCATCATTCTACTTTTTATAAATATTCGTGCCTTTTAATTTTTCTGGGAAGATAGAGACATAAACCACTGTGATCTTCTGGACTCTATTTATAAGCACTGTCCTCTAAAATTGGGAAGAACATGGAAGTGTCACATGTATAAAATATCTAATTAAAGTCTTTTATTCACCTCCAGCATAATTTCATTTTTTAAATTTTTGTATGTGTGTGGGGTGGGGAAGGATTGAGAGAAAATTGAGACTTGAGTATAGTACATACAGTAATTTAGCCACTTCAAACAGTTGAACAAATTGTACACCTGTAGTTAGATCGACAGTAATGACAGTGATTTAATTTTCATCAGCAAATTGCTCCCACTCTGACAACTCTTTACCCGCAGTTGCCTACATCCAGGTTTCCCTAAAATGTTGCTGGATTGGGCAGGGCAGAGCAAAGATATTAAATGATTGTTGGAGATACAGAACCAAGGTGCCGATTACTCCACCTTAGCCCTCAGCCTTTTCAACTGGGGTTAGGGGTTGAAGGTGAGCTTGCATTACTTCCCCTGACCTCAGTGATGGCAGCAAGAAGACTTTCCATTCTTCTTGAACGTTAGAAGTGAGACTAGAATAAGTGAACCTTGGAAAATCTTGAGTGTGTTTCTTCTGTGGGCATCTTAGAAGGTATGGGTGTGCCTTGAGTATGGGTTTGGTTCTAGACCACTGCAATAAATCAAGTCAGATTAATTTTTTGGTTTCAGTGCATGTACGAGTTATGGTGACTCCGTACCATGGTCTACTAAATGTGCAATAGCATTATGTCTAAAAAACAATATGTGTGCCTTAATTCAAGAAGTACTTTATTGCTAAGTCAGTCAGAGAAAGATAATTATCATATGATCTCTCTGATACAAGGAATTTGAGAGTCAGGGTGGGGGTTTTGGGGGAGAAGGGAAGGAAAAATGAAACAATGGAACCAGGGAGGGAGACACACCATAAAAGACTCTTAATCTTAGGAAACAAACTGAGGGCTATGGAGGGGTGGATGAGGAGGGACAGGGTAGCTGGGTGATGGACATTGGGTCGAGTATGTGCTATGGTAAGTGCTGTGAATTGTGTAAGACTGATGATTCACAGACCTGTGCCCCTGAAACAAATAATACATTGTATGTCAATTTTTAAAAAGTACTTTATTGCTAAAAAATGCTAAACACCTTGAGCTTATAAGTGAGTTGTAATCCTTCTGCTTGTGGAGGGTCTTGTGTCAATGCTGATGGCATTGACTGATGAGGGTGGTGGCCGCTGAACATTAGTGTAGCTGTGGTGATTTCTTAAAATAAGACAGCAGTGACTTTTGCCACATCGAACAATTTCCTGAACAGTTTCTCTGTAGCATGTGATGCGGTTTGATAATATTATCCCACTGTAGAACTTCCCTTAAAATAGGAGTCAGCTCTCTCAAACCCATTAACTGCTTTATCAACTGAGTTTCTTTAGTATTTTAAATCCTTTGTTGTCATTTCAGCAGTCTTCACAGCATGTTCAGCAAGAGTAGATTCCATTTCAGGAAACTACTTTCTTTGCTCATCCATAAGAAGCAACTTTTCATTCATTAAAGTTTTATCATGTTGCAACAGTTCAGTCACATCCTAAGGCTCCACTTCTAATTTTCTTGATATTTCTATCACATCTGCACTTATTTCCCCCACTGAAGACTTGAACTTGTCAAGTCATCCATGAGTGCTAGAATCAACTTCTACTAAACTCCTGTTCATGTTGACAGTTTGACTTCTTCCTGTTATGTTCTTAATGGGATCTAGAATGGGGAATACTTTCCAACAGGTTTTCAGTTTACTTGGCCCAAATCTATTAAAGGAAACACTATCTGTGGCAACTGTAGCCTTATAAAATACATTTTCTTATTATTATAATTAAGACTTGAAAGTCTAAATAACTCCTTGATCCATGGGCTGCAGAATAGATGTTACATTAGTAAGCATAAAAACAATATTAATCTCGGCTTACATTTCCCTCAGAGCTCTTGGGTGACCAGATGCCATACCATGTATGTAAGAAGTAATAATTTTGAAAGGAGGTTTTTTCTTGTTTTTTTTTTTCCTGCCAGGTCTCAATGTTGGTCTTAACATACTCAGTAAAGCATGTTGTAAATAGACAAGCTGTCATCCAGGCTTTGTTGTTCCATTTATAGAGGACGGGCCAAGTAGATTTAGCTTAATTCTTATGGGCCCTAGGATTTTTAGAGTAGTAAATAAACATTGATTTCAACCCAAAGTCAGCAGTTGCATTAGCCCCTACCAAGAAAATCACCGTGTGCTTTGAAGCCGGGCATTGACTTCTCTGTAGCTATGTAGGACCTAGATGGCATCTTCCTCCAATAGAAGGGTACTTTGTCTTCATTGAAAGCCTATTGCTGGGGCGCCTGGGTGGCTCAGTGGGTTAAGCCGCTGCCTTCGGCTCAGGTCATGATCTCAGGGTCCTGGGATCGAGCCCCGCATCAGACTCTCTGCTCAGCGGGGAGCCTGCTTCCTTCTCTCTTTCTCTGCCTGCCTCTCTGCCTGCTTGTGATCTCTCTCTGTCAAATAAATAAATAAAATCTTTAAAAAAAAAGAAAAGAAAAGAAAAAGAAAACCTATTGCTGAGTCTAGCCACCCTCATGGATTAGCTCGACCTTCCAGATAACTTGCTGCATCTTCTGTATCAGCACGTGCTGCTTCAACTAGCACTTTTCTGTTATAGAGATGGCTTGTTTTCTGAAACCTTATGAACCAACCTCTGCTAGCTTCAGACGTTCTTCTGCAAGCTCCTCACCTCTTTCTGCTTTCATAGAATTAACAAGATTTTTAAGATCTCTGGATTAGGCTTTAGTTTAAGGAGTTGTTGTGGCTGGTTTGATCCTCTATCCAGACCACTAAAACTTTCTCCATGTCAGCAATACTATTGTATTGCTTTCTTACAATTTGTGTGTCCATTGGAATAATTTTTCAGTTTCCATCAGGAATTCTTTGCATTCACAACTTGGCTAACTGTTTGGCACAAGAGGCCTGTCTTTTGGTTATCTCAGCTTTTGATATGCCATCCCCACTAAGACTAGTCATTTCTTAGCTTTTGATTTAAAATGAGACACGAGACTCTTTTTTTTTTTTTTAAAGATTTTCACTTATTTATTTGACAGACAGAGATCACAAGACAGAGAGGCAGGCAGAGAGAGAGGAAGGGAAGCAAGCTTCCTGCTGAGCAGAGAGCCCGATGTGGGGCTCGATCCCAGAACCCTGGGATCATGACCTGAGCCAAAGGCAGAGGCCTTAACCCACTGAGCCACCCAGGTGCCCCGAGACTCTTCTTTCACTTGAATACTTAAGAGGCCATTATGGGGTTATTAATTGGCCTAATTTCAAAATCACTGTGTCTTAGGAAATAGACCAGGCCCAAGAAGAAGGAGAGCAATGGGGGAATTGCCTACCAATGAGCAGTCAGAATACACAAAACATTTATCAGTTAAGTTCAGTGTCTTATATGGGTGTGGTTTGTGGCACCCAAAACAACTACAACAGTAATATCAAATACCACCAATCATAGATCACCATAACAAATATAATAATGAGGGGCATTTGGGTGGCTCAGTCAGTTGGGGTCTGCCTTCAGCTCAGGTCATGATCCCAGGGTTCTAGGATCGGGTCTAATGTCAGGCTCTCTGCTCAGCAGGAGTCTCTTCTCCTTCTCTCTCTCCTTCTGTGCTCTCTTGCACTCTCTCTCAACAAATAAAAAAAAATCCTTAAATAAAGCACAAATATAATAATGAAAATGTTTGAATATTGCAAGAATTACCAAGTGTGACACAGACACACAGAGTGAGCAAATGCTGTTGGAAAAAATGATCCTGATAGAGTAGCTAAATGCAGGTTGCCACAACCTAACAATTCTAAGTGTGGCAAAGTGAAGTTCAGTAAAATGAGGTATTTCTGTGGGAGGATTTTTTGATAGTACAGATGAAAGAAGGTTTTGAATCCGGGAGCAGCGGTCCTTTGAGAATGGACATCCATGGTAGATAGCAACTGTCTCGGGGAGATGTCCCCAGTTGATCTACTTAACCCCTTTGCTTCAATTTTTTTCTTAGGCAAGGCAGGCCAAAGTTAAACGACTCTTTCGCCCCATCGAGGAGCTGAAGAGGGACTTTGAGGAGCTGAATGTTATCATTGAGACTGACATGCAGATCATGGTACGGCTAATCAACAAGTTCAATAGTTCCAGCTCCAGCTTAGAAGAGAAGATTGCTGCACTCTTTGATCTTGAATATTATGTCCATCAGGTATCGTATTTCTCTGTCTATAAATCTGACTTTTTTTTTTTTAAAGATTTTATTTATTTATTTGACAGAGAGAGATCACAAGTAGGCAGAGACGCAGGCAGAGAGAGAGAGAGAGGAGGAAGCAGGCTCCCTGCCAAGCAGAGAGCCCGACACGGAACTCGATCCCAGGACCCTGAGATCATGACCTGAGCCGAAGGCAGTGGCTTAACCCACTGAGCCACCCAGGCGCCCCCAAAAATCTGACTTTTAAGTAACATCTTCAACAGCAAACCTCCCTGCCCTAAATCCTAAGAAAATAGCACCAGCATCTTTACTCCTCTCTTAGGGCATCTAGTATTTTTAACCTAGGCCAATAGCTACTGTAGTAAGATCCATTCTAGAAGAAAGGACCAACCTCTTTTTTCATTTGCTGTGTTACGTCCATTATTTTTTCAGTACCTGTTACACAGCAGGGGTGAAACAGCCATGGTCCCTGTTTTATGTAACTTACAGTCTGGAAGAGGGAACAATGAAATCATGAACAACTAAACAATGAACAATTAACAATAAATTTAAACTTAAGATTGTGATAAAGGCTCCAGAGAGTAGTGTGGGAGTTTATAACAGGGGAACTTAGCCTAGTCAGAGGTGTTGAAGAAGGCTTTTGTAGATAAAGTTTTACTGGGACACAGCCACATCTATTTCTTTATGTATTGTTCTGTTGTTTTGGGTTGTTTCTATGCTACAGTGAAGAGTTGAAGGGTTGTGACAGAAACCCCGTGGTTCACAAAGCCACAAATCATTGCTGTCAGACCCTTTGGAAGACGTTTGCCAGCCCTTGAATCAGAGTACCACAGGCAGAGGAACAGCATATGCAAAGATTTTGAGGTTGAGAATCATTGAGAAGATATGATAGCATAGATAAAGTGGGAAGGTTAGAGAGTCAGAGAGGTGGAATTGGGAGTATTGTGCTCTTTATGATTTTATCCTTGATTTTAAGACCTATTGGAGAGTTTGTGGCGGGGAAAGGACTGATCACACTTGTGCCATAATTATAATAGTTAATATTTATTGAGCGCTGTTATAGAGAGGGCACTTATTCCAGTGTTTTGTATAAACCAATTTATTGACTTCCACAGCTGCCTTATGAGTGGGTGCTGTTACTAGTTCCATTTTATCACTGAGGCAAATAAGACACAGGTCACACCTGATATTGCCCAAGGTCATCCAGTTAGTGAGTGGTAGAGCTGGGATTTGCAAGAGGGTCTGTCTGACCCTAACCAGTGCTCTTAAACTTTTGATCACTCTGTCTCTCCTAGGATACTGGAATCATTTGAATGAAGCTCAAAAAGATCTATTAGGTAGATCTAAGGAAAAGGAATAAAAGAAGTCATTTATTTAAGTAAATCAATTTATTGCATCCCTGTTAAGTTCCAAGAGCTATTCCAGGCACTTAAAATACATCTGTGAACAAAATTGTGGAGCTTAGCTTCTAGTGGTGACAGGTAGTTAATAAACATAACTAATAAGTAAATTATGGGTGTTGTGTTTAAAGTTGATAAATACTATGGGCAAATAAAAAGTAGTTAATGGTAAGGATTGGCAGTATTGGAAAGGAGCTTCTTAGGAGATGAGAGAAGGACATAGATGAAACTCAGATAATGAGGGAAGATCATGGTCTGCCTTGTCAACCATGGAAACGAATATGAAACTGGACGTTCTTAAAGGCTGTTGAGCAAAAAAACAACTTGCTCTGACTAAATTTTAAAGGATCCCTCTGCCTGCTTTGTTGAGAATTAGACTGGAGGCAGGGAGTGTGGGCACAGAAACCAGATAGAAAGCTATTGCCATAATTCAGACTAGGGACGATGGTGGCCCAGGAAGACTGTGTAATCATAATCAAAAGCTTGTTTGAGATCCTCATCAAGACACAGATCTTCAACATCCTCCCACTCATGACTGCGTCCTTGTTCTCTATAAACTAGGCTAAAAGACATTCTTTCTTTCTTTAGGATTTTGCCAGCCTTTGTGGTGAGAGAGGATGAGTGTATACTGTATCTGCAGGAATTATGATGCGGCCTCTTCATCTTCTTCCTTTGCTCCTAACTGTTTCTCAGGACTCAAATAGCAGGTCTATGATCCTCTTAGAGAAAAAGTGGGCCTGAGTTCTCTTTCCTCTTTCCTGTGTTTCTCTTCAGGGTGAAAAACAAGAATTCCAACAGCTTTTCTGTTACAGATATTTAAAGGATTAAGGATCTTAGGGGTTATTGGCCAACTTAGTCCTGCTCTGATCTTGGCAGCTTTTATTTTTTTCTCATTTAACATACTTGGGCGGATCTTTAGGTATCAGGTTTCTACAGACTCTTCCTGTAGCTGAGCATGAAAGGCCAAATGACTAGAGAGCTGATTATACCTAGAGGGGAATGAGTATACAGGAGGCCAGCAGGGCCCTGACAAAATGGTTTTTTTCATGCAAGTTTGGTGGTTATCTGGCAGTGTTACCTCTAGGGTGACATCCTATTCTGCTTTCATGGATTATGAAGTGGGGTAAACAGTTTCTTCAACATCACCTGAATCAGTCCTAGGTCAGACCAAGAACCAGTTCTCTGGTGAGGCTTAACTTGCTCTCTTCAGAGGCTCCTGCCATATTGGAATTATTAAACAGGGTTTATGAAAAAGCATACTGTGTGTTTAGAAAATGGTTGTGAGTTGCTTATGAGGTGCAGCTTCTGTCTGTCCAACATACCATAGGGCAGTGTGTTTGCCTTTCCTCAATGTCTCCGTTTCTCTATTTACTGTTGTCTGATTGTCTGGCCAGTGCTCTGGTTCTCTCTTTTCTTCTGGAGTGTTGGCACAGTTCCTACTGTGTCCTTCCTCATACACTCCCTCCCTCTACCTTGAGTTTCTATCCACCTGTCTCACCCCGTCCTGAAGGCAGCCTGGGGAAACCTGTGGCCTTAGACCTAGATGTGGAGCTGCAGACCTGGGCCCTGATCATGACTTCTGTGTGATACTGAGCAGGGCCCAGATTTTGGAGCTTGATCTTCTGTGTATACAGTGGGCAGAATGACTCTTTTCTTCCTCGTTTTCAGTGAAATAACAAGTGAGAAAATGTATTGAAAAGGTTGAGAGGTGTATATAAATGTTAGAATTTATAATCCCCTGAATTGTCTTTGTAGTAATGAAGATAAACTACATCTGCAACAGAACCTCTGTGACTGTGTTGCTTTGGGACTGTCAGACTGGCAGCCATTCCATTAGGAGATCCTACCAGCATCAACAAGTAGCCACCCCAGGCATTTCATGACAGGACTCTGAGCCATGGCTTTGTTATCCAGAAAACTTGGGGGGAGGAAATCAAAAAGAGGCAGTGAGATTTTAGATTTTAAAACTGTGAGAAAGGAAGGCTCATGAGGTATTATTGTACTTACCTCAGCAAACACCCAGCTCGGAGTCTCCCCATTTGGCTGGCCTATGGTCCAGTAATAACTCTTCATAAGGACAGATTGAGATGGAAAAATCCCAGCCCTGACTTGGGGGCCCTGATAGCAGAGCAGACTCCAAAGTTCAGGACCCTGGATTGGCTATCTCTTCGGTTTCTGATACCAAGGACCCATCCATTTTGTTGGCACAGATACCCCAGGTTGCCTTTTTACTCACTTAAGTATATTATTGAGCACCTAAGTATATGCTCAGCACTGTTCTAATCACTGGGCCTATAACAGTTGACAGGCAGACAAAACCCCTGTTCTTGTGGAGATTATATCAGAATATATAAAAATGATCTTATAAGTGATGAAAACAGTCTAGGTCTACCCAGAAACAGACAGAGTCAAAGTCCTTCAAACTCAATTTCTCTGTTACAGTCTTTGTCTAGTTTGGAAGGGCCCAGTCAGGTAGGAAACGGAGGCATCTGGAGGAAAAGGTGGATAGCAGTCACGGTGTTGGGCTAGCTTTCTACATTTTCCTGATGATTCGTAGAGTGGGATCAGACTGTGGGCAAGAGGCAGTCTTTGTAGCAACAGAGGTGTTTCCAAGGGAGACTGTAGTGCTACATGAAGAAAATAGGATCCAGTGACCTTTCTGAACAAGTTAAGTTTTCTTGTTCCAGGATACTAACTAAGAAAGCCTGGGGAGTGAGATACCCTATAGAATAAAAGGGTAATACTTTAGACTGTCCTTGGAGCTTTGGACCTGAAAGGGTAGCCTAGATCAGTGCCATTTGATAGAATTTTATTTGATTATGGGAATGTTATGCACTCTTCAATAATAGCCACTAGCCAGCAACTCAGGCCTAGAGAACCACCTTTGAGAGAGAGAATTCATGCAGATTTTATCATGAATGTCCACAGAGTCAGTCAGCCTTAGACTGTATGAAGTGAGGAAGAGAGAGGACTTCTTTTTTTTTAAATGTTTGCTGCTTCCATTCCCCGCACTAGGACTGGACATGAACCGGAAGCATGACACCATTTAGAAGTCCTGATGATGCCAGATCTTTGTGTTAGCAGCTTGTTAGGAGCAAGCTTTGTGATTCATGATGGTTGTAGAATTTTTCCAGGACATGTTTGGCATAAGCAAAAGCTAGGTGCCATTTCAGCCATTTCCCATGCAGGTGCTCATCAATCATGTTAGATGAATTTGGAAGTCTCAAATTTAAGAATATAATTTGTTACTACAGATCTTTTCTAGCTGGTCAGAATGGCCACCATTACTTTTTACTTGACTTTTTAGGGGTTTTTTGAATACTCACCAAAAGAAAGGCAGTAAATAAGAAGGGCTTTTCTTTGCTTGATGGCTGTATATACTAAGCTGTGCTTTTGTTGCAGATGGATAATGCACAGGACCTGCTTTCCTTTGGTGGCCTTCAAGTGGTGATCAATGGGCTGAACAGCACAGAGCCCCTGGTGAAGGAGTATGCTGCATTTGTGCTAGGAGCTGCCTTTTCCAGGTGAGCAGCACGGACGGACATCCCATTGGCCAGGATTGTTAGGGCCCTTCAGGTGACGTCTAGCTTTACTTTTGGCCTGATTGGCCTGGAGAAAGGTTACACTTGAAGTCTTGCATATCCCTATCCACATTTCATTGTAATCCTAATGAAACTAGGGTAAGAATTTGATTCTGTCCTTACTCCAAGTAGATAAGCATTTTCACCATGTTGTTACCGTGTGTGACTCTGTGTTCCCTCTCATCTTATGGACATACAATAATGAATTTTAGGTCACATTCTCTGTTGCATTCAGAGCTAAAAAAAAGTTAGACTACCCATAGCTGGTTGAGTGGAAGGGAATGAACTCTAAGAGTTGATCCTTTTGCAATCTACATCTAGTAGATGTATCTAGAAGCTACATCTAGTGATGAATAAATGTTGAACCTGACCCAGAAGAGCTTTGTGGGGGAATATATGCCTTCTCCTTATCATGTGGTACCAATCAACATGCAGTCAGGTATTTTTACTCTTTGGGTTGGGATTTGTTTAAATTTTAGTTAGTTCGGCTTATGCTAGAAGAGTGATAAGGCAAGAGAAATGGGGATACGGCATCACTTAAGACTGGATACAGAAACCACATCATAATACTAAAAAAGTCAAGATGTCTTCAAGCTGTAGTTGGTCCATGGAGCCATAGTTCCTTTAATTTTTGAAAATCTGCTCTTAGGACTATTTGTGCTTCTAAAATAGGAACCAGTCAGTATTCTGATTCTTGGTGTAAGGGCATGGGTAGTAGCTATGAGGGGATGCTCTGCTAGGGTGCAGGGATTATGATGTTGCGGGAGAAAGGCTATTGTAAACAGTTTTGCCGTTGTAGGCTTTTTTTTTTTTTTTTTTTTTTTTTTTTAATTTTTGAAGATTTTATTTATTTATTTGACAGAGATCACAAGTAGGCAGAAAGCCTGGCAGAGAGAGGGGGGGAGGCAGGCTCTCCACTGAGCAGAGAGCCTGATGTGGGGCTCAATCCCAGGACCTTGAGATCATGACCTGAGCCAAAGGCAGTGGCTTAACCCACTGAGCCATCTAGGTGCCCCTGTATGCTTTGTTTTGAAAAGATTTTCTTTGTCTTTCATCCATGCTTATTGTTACTTAATTAGAATCTCAGACTGGTGCCTCCTCACCGTGAAAGGCTGCTGGGTTTTTTCTCAGTAAATTGAGGGGCAGAGCTGGTAAGGCTGGAAGAATCTTTCCATGGGGAGGCTGAGGACTCTGCAGGCCTTCATGGCCCTTATCACTAACCTGCTTGGATCTTCAAGCCCTGGTTATCCTGTGGTTATGTTCTTGACAGTGTAGGCTGTGGCTTCCAGGGCACTCTGCCTCCCTTGGTCTCACCTACCACACCCAGACAGTCTCTCAGGAAGCCCAAGGAGATGTTTGCCTGTACATCTACTGGAAGAAGGAGAATCTGTAAGGTTATCATAGGTCTCTGTGATTTCAGCCCTAGACTGAAGTCCAGGGTCTTATCCTTATGGCTTCAGAGGCTTGAGAACTTACGGAAGCTCACTTTTTATTTCTCAAGTCATGAAATAACTAAATCAAACATTATTAACCTCTCTCCCCAGACTCTTTTCGAAATTCTTTCCTCTAATCCCAAGTACCTTCTTTCCATTTTCAAGATGAGCAAATTATCCTACATGTCCCTTGCCATTGCTTCTGGAAACACATTTCTTGGGGGAAACAGTAACATTTTGATGTTACATCTTATTTAAAGGAGACTAACCAAGTGACTTGAGAAGCATGCATTAGGCCTGCTTAGCAGGCCATAACTCACCCAGGGGTGTGCCAGTATGCAGTGTTATTAAGACTTATCCATGATTGTATTAGCATAAGACCATGTTAACATTTATGTGGCATCACTAAAATTTAAATAGAGATAAATATAAAATACTGCAACTTAGTGTTTTGGTGACAAGCGAGCTGCTATACTCAAAACATTCTAGCTGGGCTTTTGATGGCCCACTGGAGGGCAGTTACAGTGACAGCATGGTATGGCGCCAGAGCTTTTGGAAGCCAAAAGCAGGCTCCCTAAACATGAAAATGTCAGTGTTTTATGCACAGAGGAAGTTGGTACAAGGTAACTCTTTCTATGCAGAGAAGCAGGCTTCCGTGCTCTAGTCTCATATTCATTATTGACTCCTAATGTCCTAAGGGTTGGCTTTATAGCTCCCTACCTGTCCCGAGCATACAGTGTGTGTGTGTGCACACGCATGCATGTCTGATTGGATGAAGTTGCTCGTTGTCAAAAAGGCATTCAAGGGATAGTGAGCATGGAACCATGGAGTTCCAGGGTTTGGGGGTGTTATTTAGATAGCATTCCTTCTAGTTTTCTGCTAATGGGTAGGAATACTGCTCATTCAGTCCAGATGTTTGAGTATATGGGAGAACCAGGCAGACCACTGCACCAAGAGTCAGAAAATCCAGGTTCAAGTCTATTGTCTGTTATTTACTGACCATTTATGCATGGACAAGTGATTTCACTGAGCCTCACCTTTTCATCTGTTAACTAAAGGCAGTGATAGCCATTCTCTGTATTTGGTAAGGTTGAGTGAACATGAAGTAACATACAGGTCCCATGAAAAAGCTTATAGAGCTCCTGTCAGTGATGAGTGGTATTACATCATTGTATTCACCATGTGTTCTTTTTACTATGAGTTTTCACTATAAGGCAATTTTTACTTCTTATGTTTTCACAGTACGAACCTTTATCTTCCTGATTTTCTTTTCGGCTTGTGTTCTACCGCATATATTTCTCGGAGCTAATTTTGATGCATCATGAGGGTGTTTACTTGCTTACTTGGGTTAATTGCTTAATAAAGCCTCCACACACAATTCTGTGGATAAAGAGATATCTTGCCTCGTGTTAACCATGAAGCAATTATTCCAAGATCAAGAAGAAAGAGTTGACATAAATGTAATTGGCATGGCCACTGAATGTTACATGGCTCCTGAAATAGTCTGTTCCCTTATTTAAATATTACTCACACTAATTTAGGGGTCACAGACTCATTTTCTGCTGTTTGTTGCCTTTGTGTAAGGCAGGTCATGCTCTTGCATAAGAAGATATGCAGAGATAAGGAGAATGGGGTCTGATGCCTTTGACAGCTTCATCTTTTCATCGTTTCTTTCCTTTCTTCCCTGCTTCCCCATCTCACTGCCCCTTCCCCCCACTCTCCATGTCCCTCCTCTTGCCTTCTCTCTCTCAATTCCCTCTCCTTTCTTCTTTAAGTCACTTATTTTCATTGGCCTTTCCCTGACCTGAAAACATCTCATGAGGGCACCTGTGTGTTCTATCTACAGTCTGACATACCAGGAATCTTGGAGTCCCGGACAAGTCATTGTGCTTCTATTTGTGAGAAGTCTCACAAAGGTCTTGTGAATTTCAGAGGGCCTGCAGCCTTCTGTAATCTGGTTTTGGTTTTATTTCTCAAAGTAAGTACTTTGGCTTCTCAGCCAAACTACCAGCTGCCTATTCTTATCTCTTATCTCCCTATATGTAGCCTTTACCATTTAAATGTCAGGAGTTAAATTATCAAGAAACTGGTGTGCTTGCCCCAGGGAGCCCTGGCTTTTGCTCTCATGCCCCTGTCTCCATCATTTCTCATGTTCTATATCCATCTTTAGTAACTCACATTCTCATCTACATATGTATGCATTATTATGCAATTAAATGGGATTGTAGGTTCTCACTGAATGCAGTACTTTTGTTTGAACTGTCCACAGTTTGCAGGGGTCATGGACCTGTGCCTGGTGCAAAAAAGGATGTACATGTGCCATCAGTCACACTGCAGTTATGTTCTGTTATGATGGATCTCCAGAATAGGATTCTGTTCTAGCCACTCTTCTTGGCATCTGCCTTGGAACCTCCTTAGCAGATTCTGTGTTAGTTACATCTCTTTATAAAATGAATGTCTCCCCGACTCCCGACCCTGCACCCCCTTTTCCCACGCTTTGTTGGCTCTCTAGTTTCCTGTTATACTCTTCCCACTAAAGTTTTACCAATTCATTTTTTAACAAAGATTTTATTTATTTATTTGACAGACAGCACAAGTAGAGGGAATGACAGGCAGAGGGAGAGGAACTGAGCAGGGAGCCTGATGTGGGTCTTGATCTGTGGACCCCAGATCATGACCTGAGCTGAAATCAGGCACTTAACTGACTGAGCCCCCCATGTGCCCCTTACCAATTCATTTTTTTTTACAAAGATTTTATTTATTTATTTGACAGAGAGAGAAATCAAGCAGGCAGAGAGGCAGGCAGAGGGGGTGGGGGGAAGCGGGCTCCCTGCTGAGCAGAGAGCCCAATGCGGGACTCGATCCCAGGACTCTGGGATCATGACCTGAGCCGAAGGCAGCGGCTTAACCCACTGAGCCACCCAGGCGCCCTACCAATTCATTTTTAACCATTGGGCCAGTGTCCTTTCACCAATTCCCATTTCCAGCTATTGACCTTCAACTTCGAGATTTAGTGGTGTCCTTAGTAAATTTTAGTGCTCTCCTTCTTGATGGCTTTTGTGAGTTTGCTGGGCATTAACGCTCTCAACTGTATTGACCTTTATTTTTACTTCTTTTATGTGCTAGATATCTTGAAATTCATTATCCATTTATGTCAACATCTCATGTTCACTGACCACCTCCATATTCATATTTTCATCTCTCCTGTTGAATCTAGTTTTTAGCCTTATCATGACCTTTAGCCTCTGCACATTTTCCTGTTTTCCCATTCCATTAGTGCTTCTCACCCTTTTCCCTCTTTCTAGGCTCCTTCTTCTTTGTCCACAATGTTCCCAGTTACCCACTGACCCCTTCCCACCACTACCTTAACATTGCCTCCAACATGACAACCTATATTTTCCTTCCCTTCCAACGTCCTCGAAAGAATAGGCAAAAAGGGATTCAAGTAAGTGCACATGACCATTATATTCCTACTGTTCCTTGAATTTTTCAGGAGTATTTTGGAATCATTAACATCTGTGTAGCAGTCGGCAATGTCAACCAGTATATTCCTTTGAAAAATTTACTTCTTGGGGTGCCTGACTGGCTCAGTCAGTGCAGTATGGAACTCTTGATCTTAGGGTTACGGGTTTGAGGGCCACTTCTAGAGATTACTTACAAGCTTTTAAAAAAGAAGAAGAAACTTTACTCCTTGACTGCCATGTGATTATGGTCCCTTGGTTCTTGTATCTCTGGAATTAATTATTCTCTCTTCCTTACCTTTTATGGCAACTTCATCATCTTACTGTCTCCTAATTACAGCTGTTCACCAAGATTTTTTTTCTGGCATTTTCCCTTTTCTCTCCCAGTGGTTCTGTCTATTCCTGTGTTTCAAATCCTGCCTCATTGTGGATGATTGCAATATCTATGTTGAAGTCCAGCTTTTCCTCTCAAGTTGTATTCTCCATTTCTACCAGACTGTCTGACTGTACCTCAAACCCAAGGAGAAGAAAGTGGAATTAATTTTTGTCTCTCTAACAAACTAGGTTCTCCCTCCCACGATCTCTTATCTATTTTTGGCAGTATGATTGTCGTAGTTACCCAGGCTGAAAACTTTTGAGGGATATTTGAGTCGTCTTTGTCCCATTTTAGTTGTTTAGTTGGTGAATGAATCTTTGGATTTTTATTTTCACTATTGTGTCTACTAAAAACTATTTGCCTTTTTTAAAATCTGTTTTAAGGAACCTTGATATTGTAAGGATAGCAACATGTTCAGGGAGGGGGTTCCCTCTCCCAGTGCTAGGAAATGAATAATCTGAACCAAAAACAGTAATCTCATTCTTTGTGAGTGTAGATTGATTTAGCGATGGGCATGTGACCTGGTTCTGACCAAAGAGATGTAAAGAGATGTTTCTTGAGAAGGCTTCTGGAAAGCTTTTTTTGCTTTCTTATAAAAAGAGAGATAGTAAGGAGACCCTGCCTACTCCTTCATGCCTTGACTGCATTTGTCTTAGAGCCTCAGCAGCTGGCTTAGACCCGTGAGGTGAGAAGCACAAGGACAAAAAGCCAACATGCTGAGGAATATAAACAATAGAGGGGAGAAGACAAGGGAGACTAGGTCCATTATGATATGGTTTAGCCACTATACGTATTTAGGAGCCAGCTATTTCCAGACTTCTGTTGTGAGAGATAAACATCTTTGTTTTTAAGAAATCACTGGTAGTTTTTGTTTTGTTATTTGTAATTAAACATATTCATATTAATAAAATTTCTGAACTGTGGCATAAATTCTTCACAGCATTCATCTCAATTTCCAATTACATCTTTGTTTGATTACCTGTTTATTTTTATTTATTTATTTAATTTTCTGGGAGGTTGGGGAGAGGCAGAGGAAGAGAGAGAATCTCAAGCAGGCTCCAAGTCCAGCATGAGCCTCATGCAGGGCTTGATCTCAAAACCTCAGGATCGTGACTTGAGCTGAAATCAGGGATCAGATGCTTAACCAACTGAGCCACCCAGGCACCCCTACCAGTTTATTGTTGATGACCTTAGACTATATGAGAAGAATAGGATTTGTTCTCTATCTTCATCTTGTTGTCTCCCTACTATATAGTACAGAACCTTGAACTGAAAGCTAGGAAATAATGAATGATGAAATAAAAGAGTAAACTTGTACCTAGGAAATGAAATGTTTCTCCAGCTAGCATATGAGGGCTGAGTGGTAGTGCCATTATGATTAATGATGCAGTAGTGGATGATTCAGATAGCATTGCTTGACCCTTTAAGATCTAAAGTTGTGGAAATAAGTATGTGCCCCCCCCACCCATGGCTGAAGGTCCAGAAAATTGAAGGTTAGAGATTGGGATGAGGTCAGGCACTGGAGATGCCAACATTTGATAGAAATCCAGGTCTGACCCCCTAGGACTAGTTCTGACCTCTTGACTCCAGGAGCTAACTGTTCACACTCCTCCTGTGACAGGGAGGTGTTCAAACCATTTTATATCTGATAAATTGATGAGTATATTAGCCAAAATTGACCCAGGGAGGTTGGATAGCCATCGCTCTTAAAGCTGCATTCAAAGTCTCATACCTTTTCTCAAATGGCAATTAATGACAAATAGAAAATGAGCTCTAAGCCTGACCAGCCACCCGGACAACTGCAGAAACCAAGACTTCATTCTGGTGAGGGAGGCACCACTTTGCTTAATGAACTTGTCCTTTCAGTGTTTCTTTTGAATCTATCTCCGTGATGTGCTCCTGACTCCTCCACATCCTCTGTGTGGCTGCCTTCAAATATTTTCATTTATTGACTACCTCCTTCTTAATTTGTTCCTTGTGTAACTCCAGCCCACAAAGTTCTAACTTTTCACTTTATTATTGTTTGTTGTCTGGACTTCTTTTTTTTTTTTTTAATTTTTAATTATTTATTTATTTAATTGACAGACAGAGATCACAAGTAGGCAGAGAGGCAAGCAGAGAGAGAGAGGAGGAAGCAGGCTCCCCACTGTGCAGAGAGCCCAATGCGGGGCTCGATCCCAGGACCCTGGGATCATGACCTGAGCCAAAGGCAGAGGCTTTAACCCACTGAGCCACCCAGGCGCCCCTGTTGTCTGGACTTCTAAACTGATTCTTAAATACCTCTAATTCTCTGTGTATGCCAGTTCTTTCCTTTTCCCTAATAGAACTGAAAGCTTCTTGAGATTGGAAACTGGTTCCCAATTCTATGGGACCCACAGAACTTTATAGAGGGTATGTTTTAGAACATTTCGTGGTACAAACTAAATGATCAACATGAAAGCTGAAACCACCAAAAGTTGGTGGGAGCAATCAAGCTCCTAACAGCAGGGAAGCTTTTTCTTTTCTTTTCTGTTTTGTTACATTTTTTGTTCCAATGAATTTATATTATATTTATAATTAAAATTTAAGTGATAAGTAACAAAACAGAACTGGAGAACTTCTGTATCTAAAGAGTGGTGGTTTATATTTTCCAAGGAGCATTCTTGGTTCAGAATACTGGAAGATGGGGTGCCTGGGTGGCTCAGTGGGTTAAGCCTCAGTCTTTGGCTCAGGTCATGATCTCAGGGTCCTGGGGTGGAGCCCCACATCAGGTTCTCTGCTCAACAGGGAGCCTGTTTCCTCCTCTCTCTGTCTCTGCCTACTTGTGATCTCTCTCTCTCCATCAAGTAAATAAATAAAATCTTTAAAAAAAAAAAAAGAAGAAGAAGAAGAAGAAGATTGGAAGATGCTGGATTGAATATTTAAACCTTTCAGGGTGCCTGGGTGGCTCACTTGTTAAGCATCTGCCTTCAGCTCAGGTCATGATCCCAGGGTCCTGGGATAGGGCCCTGCATCAGGTTCCCTGCTTGGTGGGAAGCCTGCTTCTCCCTCTTCCACTCCTCCCGCTTGTGTTCCCTCTCTCGCTGTGCCTCTCTCTGTCAAATAAATAAACAAAATCTTAAAAAAATTTTTTTCGGGCGCCTGGGTGGCTCAGTGGGTTAAGCCGCTGCCTTCGGCTCGGGTCATGATCTCGGGGTCCTGGGATCGAGTCCCGCGTCGGGCTCTCTGCTCAGCAGGGAGCCTGCTTCCCTCTCTCTCTCTCTGCCTGCCTCTCCATCTACTTGTGGTTTCTCTCTGTCAAATAAATAAATAAATAAAAATCTTTAAAAAAAAAAATTTTTTTTTCAATCTTTCCTTAAATACTCAGTTGATCTAACAAACTATAGGACCACTGTTTTGTATAACTAAAGGGGGAAATTAATAACATCATAGTATATGTGGTGTGGTGGCCCTGCAAGAAAATGAGAGGAGTCTGAAGACAAATAAAATGGAAAACACAAATCCCAAAAGATACAGAAAAGTGAAACTTAGAACTCTCCTGGGGATGCTGCCATTCCCTAGTGGCCAAGAGTTTTGATTTCATGGCTCACTAAGCTGGGGGACAGGAGACAAAGGCTACAGTCCATGAAAAGAAGAATCCGAAAAATGAAAATTTCTTTTTTTTTTAAAGATTTTATTTATTTATTTGCCAGAGAGAGAGAGAGGTGAGCACAGGCAGGCAGAGTGGCAGCAGAGGCAGAAGGAGAAGCAGGCTCCCCCCCGAACAAGGAGCCTGATGTGGGACTCGATTCCAGGACGCTGGGATCATGACTTGAGCCGAAGGCAGCCGCTTAACCAACTGAGCCACCCAGGCGTCCCAGAAAAATGAAAATTTCTACCCAAAAGGAGATACTAAGACAATTTGTCTTTGAAGAGAAGGGAGAAAAATTTCTCAGAAAATTCTTCACTCAAGCCAGCCCTACAGTGCCTTTAGGCTGGAACTCCTATTCCTTGTATGGCCTGAAAATAGTCAAGCTATGAATTTAGTCTAAAATGGTTTCAGTATGGGGCGCCTGGGTGGCTCAGTGGTTTAAGCCTCTGCCTTCGGCTCAGGTCATGATCTCAGGGTCCTGGGATCGAGCCCCGCATCGGGCTCTCTGCTCAGCAGGGAGGCTGCTTCCCCCTGTGCCTACTTGTGATCTCTATAAAAAAAAAATAATAATAAAATCTTAAAAAAATTTTAATAAAGTGGTCTCAATAAATAATGAACTAGAAAAAATGTTTGCAACTTATAAAGCATTAATACTTGTAATATTTATAAAGAGCACCTAAAAATAGAGAATAAACACAATTAATAACCCTATAGAAAATGAGTTAGACACACACAGTTCACAGAATTTAAAAAATGTAAATGGCTTAGCCACGTGGAAAAAATATGCATAAACAGAAAAACACGACCAATTAAAACTACACCAAGATATTGTTTGTCACCTATCAGATTGACAGAAATCCAAAAATTGATAGCATACATTTTATGTGAAGTTGTCAGGAAATAGGCTCTCTTAAGCATTGCTGGTGGAATTCCACCAAAATGGTACAGTCCTTATCGAAGGAAACTGGACAGTACTTAGCAAAATTGTATATATTTTCTTCCCCTGAAATGATACTTCTATTCCCAGAATTCTGCCTTGAGAATACATTGGTTAAAATATAAAAAGATACGTGTTTTGAAGGTTAGTCATCATAGTACTGTTTGTAAAAGCAAAAGGTGGCAATGTCCATCAGTAGGAAACTGACGAATGAACTGTATAACTTATTTCATGGAGTACTACATGGTCGTAGAAAAGATCGAAGAATATTTCTATATAATACATAATTTCTACTGTTACATGTTCTAGGATATATTAAATGACAAAAAGCAGGTCAAGTATGAATAACTGCCATTAATTGTGATATGCTTATATTTAGAAAAATGAAGAATAGAAGGTTTATAGGGAGAGGGACTTTCTAATTATGCTCTATTTTATATAGTCTTAAACTCAGAATGTAAAAATCAAGAGCTAAATGAAATGTTTGGATCTATTTATAGAATTGGTGGCATAAGCCCACAGGGAGAACTATTTTGTATGATTTTACAACCTAATAATTTGTTATGTCTCTGTTTGGATATATCCTAAAGACTAAAAAAGCCTGCAAAACTTCAGACATCTTACTGTTGATGGAAGTGTTGGTGTTGTTATTCTGAGACTGAATTGTGGGATAAAGTAGATGAATAATTATGCTGGTTTCTCTGAGAAGCAGGATTTTCAACACAACAGAAGGGAAATACTAATGTAAAATTGGAGATTGTATAAAATCCCCCTTACTCCTGACTTTGAATTGGAAGTACTAGTTAGTAAGAACTCACAATGAATTTTTTCCTTAAAAGTGTATTTGTGGGGATGGGGAGCTCTGTCCTCTGAAAGGATCTAGGTAAAAAAATAAACCCAATACCAATGAGCAACTCTTACTCTACATTGTATTTTCTAAATACCATTTCTGTCTAAAATTGCATTTGCCACTAAAAGGAACTATGATTTTTTGGAGAAATTGCTGATGTCAAGTCTGTAGTAAGATGTGTACAAAATGATAGTGAATATCTTATCATGACAGAAAGCAAGGAAGCTCTCAAAGGCTGGTAGGATCTTGTGTGAAGGACTCACAAGAGTCATTGTGAAATAGTTTCCATTGACTATAGATGGGATATTTTGAGTTTTAAGAAATATAAAACAACTGCAATAAATTGCAGCAAATCAAATATATTTAAATCCCCAAGTTCATCATGATTCTTAAAAAAAAAGTTAGGGCACCTGGGTGGCTCAGTGGGTTAAGCCTCTGCCTTCGGCTCTTGTCATAATCTCAGGGTTCTGAGATTGAGTCCCCCGTCCGGCTCTCTGCTTAGCGGGGAGCCTGCTTCCCCTCTCTCTCTGCCTGTCTCTTGGCCTACTTGTGATCTCTTTCTCTCTCTGTCAAATAAATAAATACTTTTCTTTAAAAAATTCCTTAAAAAAAAAAAAAGTTAAACCCATCTCATTAGTCTTTAGAGAGTACCGTAGGAAACCAATAATGAAGAGTACCAAATAAATAGAAACAGTGAAGCATTTATCCTACCCTTCCATATGAACTAAACCTCAGTGTACTCAAATAGTTGATGAGGGGAAGTTTATAGAGAAATTCTAGCTAAAAAAGGAAGAATGATGCAATTAGAATATCATCATTTAGAACCTTTTTAAAAATATATTTTATTTATTTATTTGACAGAGAGAGAGAGAGCAGAAGCAGGGGGAGCAGCAGGCAGAGGGAGAGGAAGAAACAGGCTTGCCATGAGCAGAGAGCCCAATGTGGAGCTGTAGCCCAGGACGCTGGGATCATGACCTGAGCCTAAGTCAGACATCTAACCAACTGAGCCACCCAGGCACCCCGCTGACTTCATAATTTAAAAGCTGAGTTATGGGTCTAGGGAAGATTATTATACTGTTCATTCTCTACTTGAGTGTATATGAAAGTTTATGTAAGAAAAAGTTTCTTTCATTTTTTTTTTTTTTTTTTTTTTAAGAATAGAGATAGATAGCACAAGCAGGCAGAGGGAGAGGGAGAAGTAGGCTCTCCGCGAAGCAGGGAGCCCAATGCAGGACTGGATCCCAGGACTCTGGATCATGACCTGAGCCAAAGGCAGCCACTCAACCGACTGAGCCACCCAGGTACCCCATAAAAAAAAGTTTCTAAAGAATGTTCCAAGTTGGCAGAATTTATAGGTTACTAGTAGAATCATATATAAATCCTCTTTTGAGGAACAAATCTTAAATCCAAGCCTGAAAGCATCTCCACAAAGAAAAGAACTCCAACGATGATGAGCTCATAATCAAAATATCACAGAACAGTCCAAAAAATAAGACATCAGCTGTGAAAGACAACAAAAGCAATGTAATCAGAACAGAGAAACTATAGATAGTAAAATTCTGAAAGTACAGAACATAAAATAGTTCTTTTAATATGTTCAGAGAGATAAAAGATTTTATCAGAAGTATGAGTAAAGACGAGCACCTGGGTGACTCAGTCAGTCAAGTGTCTGCCTTCAGCTCAGGTCATGATCCCAGAGTCCTGTGACTCCCTCACCCTCTGCTGCTCCCCCTGCTTGTGCTCTCTCTTTCTGTCAAATAAAATCATTAAAAAAAAAAAAAGTATAAGTAAATAATAGTACACTATCAAAAATGGCAATGTCCAGGAAGATTTGGAAAAGAAGTAGAAGATAAAATAATTGCAGTTAAAAATTCAGTATTGCTAAGGCAAACAACTGGTCAGACATAGCTGAGGAGTGGTTAAGCAAACTGGAATAAAGAATTGAAGAAATCGGGTGCCTGGGTGGCTCAGTGGGTTAAACCTCTGCCTTTGGCTCAGGTCATGATCTTAGGGTCCTGGGATCGAGGCCCGTATCGGGCTCTCTGCTCAGCGGGGAGCCTGCTTCCTCCTCTCTCTGCCTGCCTCTCTGCCTACTTATGACCTCTCTCTCTCTTTGTCAAATAAATAAATAAAATCTTAAAAAAAAAAAAAGAATTGATGAAATCACCCAAGGTGCAGGATGGAGAGACAGAAATGGAAAAAAGGAAAAAGAGGTTAAGAGATATGAAGAGTAGAACTAAAAGTTTAATGTGAGTTCCAGAAGGATAAAGAGAATGGGGGAGAGGCTATATTAAAAGAGTTTTGGTTGATACTTCTCCAAAATTGCCAAAAGACATGAATTCTAATTCAAGAAGCCTACTGAATCTCAAGCCAGGATGATTAAGAAAACAATGTTTTCTGGCAACATAGTGAAACTATGGAAATGTGGGGTTATGAAAGCTGCTGGAAAAAAGACAGATTTGCTGAAAAGTACTAGGAGTGGCTCTTGGCAAAAAGGAATATTCTTAGCCTAGTTGCCTGGACTGAAAGTTAGGCTCTAATGTTCTTTTCATCAGCTAGCTGTATGCAGTAGTTGCCACCATGATTCCATTGCCTTTGACATTCCTTTCTTGGTTCTATATGCATTCCATTAGCATCTGGATTTAAGGAAGATTCCACCAGGCTCCCAAAAGTTAGGGGTACTTAAGGTCTGCCACATTTCTCATTAAGTGTTTGTTGATAGGCTGAGATTATTGAAAAGAGGATAATTCAGCTTTTTGAGGAGAGAAAAGAGTGGAGCTACAGTCTGGTAGAGAGGCAGCCAGCATGGGATTTAAAAATTATTTCATTCCGGGGGCACCTGGGTGGCTAAGTGGGTTAAAGCCTCTGCTTTCGGCTCAGGTCATGGTCCCAGGGTTCTGGGATCGAGCCCCGCATCGGGTTCTCTGCTCAGCAGGGAGCCTGCTTCCCTTCCTCTCTCTGCCTGCCTCTCTGCCTACTTGTGATCTATCTGTCAAATAAATAAATAAAATATTTTTAAAAAAATTATTTCATTCCGAGGTGCCTGGGTGGCTCAGTCAGTTAAGTGTCTTCCTTTGGCTCAGGTCATGATCCCAAGGTCCAGGGATCGAGCCCCACGTTGGGCTCCTGGCTCAGCGGGGCGTCTGCTTCTTCCTCTCCCCCTGCCTGCTGCTCCCCCTGCTTATGTTCTCTCTCTGTGTCAAATAAATAAATAAAATCCTTTAAAAAATCTATTTCATTCCTACTTATTTATCAGACCTCAGTTTCTTTCTCTTTTTTCATTTTTTCTGTTTTTATTTTTTTTTAAGATTTTACTTATTTATTTGATAGAGAGGTCACAAGTAGGCAGAGAGGCAGAAAGAGAGAGGGGGGGAAGCAGGCTCCCTGCCAAGCAGAGAGCCCAATGTGGGGCTCGATCCCAGGACCCTAAGATCATGACCTGAGCCCAAGGCAGAGGCTTTAACCCACTGAGCTGCCCAGGCGCCCCTGTTTTTATTTTTTTTAAGAGTTGCTGGTTTTGTAGAAAATATACTTGCTTGTTGAAAATATATAAATTGGGGCACCTGGGTAGCTCAGTGGGTTAAAGCCTCTGCCTTGGGCTCAGGTCATGATCTTAGGGTCCTGGGATCAAGCCCCACATCGGGCTCTCTGTTCAGTGGGGAACCTGCTTCTCTCTTTCTGCCAGCCTCTCTGCCTACTTGTGATCTCTCTGTGTCAAATAAATAAAAATCTTAACTTATACATTTTTTTTTATGTGGGAGAGATTGATTTCTACCATTATAGTAGGAGGTTTGCTGACCCACTCCCCAGTGAAACTGGTGAAAATTCCTTAAAAAAAAATTTTTTTTTTAAGTCTTTGGAAATGGTCCTAAGGGCAGACAGGAAAAAAAAAAAAAAAGAAAAGAAAAGAAACTTTTACTCAAGTAAATCTATGTAAATTCACTAAGAAAGTAGAGAATTTGTATTGTTTGAAACAGGGCATCTCTATTCGTCCCCACTTGGCTACTCTAAACCACTGTGGTTTAGAACCCAGGACTTGCTCTACCCTCAGATCCCAGTTGGCCTTTCTTCCTAGAAGGAGCAGAACTTGATCCTGTCCTGAGCTTTTTGTTGCTGAAGCTAAGCTGTGGAAGAGTACATTTTCCCCTCCCATCCCCAGTTATGGAATCGAGGTGCTAACATGGTTGTGAAGCACAGAGGAGCACTAGGACTGCCATTCCCCTCACCCTGGTTCATGAGGTGGTGGTACCCTGCTTGGAGGAGCAAGCCAGGGAGACCTCAGGCTGTTGTCCCCTCAACTCACTAAGCACTCAACTTCTAGGGAGGGGGTGTCACTTGAAGCTTGTCATTGTCACCACTTGTAGTTCCAGAGCCCTGGTTCAGTGATTTTGCCTGGGAAGAAGCCTTAAAAGAGATAGCAGCCATCAAAAGAAATGAAATCTTGCCATTTGCAACAACGTGGATGGAACTAGATGGTATTATGTGGAGTGAAATAAGTCAATCAGAGAAAGACAGTTATCATATGATCTCTCTGATATGAGGAATTTGAGAGGCAGGGCAGCAAGTTTTGGGGGGTAGGGAAGGAAAAAATGAAACAAGATGGGATCAGGAGGGAGACAAACCATAAAAGACTCTTAATCTCACAAAAACAGAGGGTTGCTGGGGGTGTGGGGGCTAGGGAAAGAGTGGTTGGGTTATAGACATTGGGGAGGGTATGTGCTATGGTGAGTGCTGTGAAATGAATAAGCCTGATTTTTCACAGACCTGTACCCCTGGCGCAAATAATACATTGTATGTTATTAAAAATAATTTTAAAAAGAGAGAGAGATAGCTCCCAAACCCTTCCCAGTGGAACTGACTTCATTTGCAAGATTGTGCAGAAGTTCAAACAGGACAATCTCATGAACATGGAAGGTTGTAGTAGAAGGCAACTAGGAGGAGATTGATGGAATTAGCAAAGCTACAGCCTAGACTATAGGCTGGCTAGTTTTCAGGAGGGAGTACAACATTTGGGAAGTAGCCTTCCTGGGATCAGAGCTAACCTCACACAGGGACCTCAGAAACTATTCCTTCAACTGGGCTGTAAACTGATTGGATTAGTTTGTATAACAACTCATGCAGTAGCATGTGTTCAAATAATAGAGGTCTTTACATTTTAGATATTAACCTTTTTGTGTTAAAAATACTCTTTTCTAAGTTTGTCATTTTTCTTTTAGCCTTATTTGGTACTTTTCTATATGGAAGTTAAAAATGTCTACTTAGACAAAATTGTTAACTATTTCATGGTTTCTGTTTTTAATGACACACTAAAGCCTTTACTAACCAAGAGTATATAAATTTTTTTTCTTCATATTATTTTAAAAATATGAGCTATTTTATAAAGAGGAGTTCAGAGCATCTTACACTCATTACCCAGATTTAATAAACTAAAAGTTGGTTTGTTATTAGCCTCAGATTTTTTAAAGAATAAAATATTAAATACAGTATAAAGCCATTTCACAATTCTTTCTAATTATATTTCCCTTTCTTCTTCCCCAGAGGTGGCTATTGTGCTGAATTTTATATGTATCATATCCATTTGTCATGCTTTATCATATATCTGTCCTCATAGTGTGTGTATATATTTATATTAGTTTTGGGCAATCTAGTGAGTGTGAATTGGTGTTTTGTTCTTAATTCATTCTTTCCTGACTACTATAGAGGTTGAGTACTTTTTCCTCCCATAATTGGAATCATACTGTACACACTGCTTAGAAATGTCTTTGCTTCTTCCCTCCCTCACTTTTCTTGGTTCAGTACATTTTTTTGCTATGTTTTTGTCTTTCAGGACTGCCACATTTTTAAATTGCTTCTTCCTTTGCCCATTTTGCCATTGGGTCTTTTGTTTATTGCTTAGTATTTTAAAATATTTTCATATACTCCAAATACTTTTTTTTTTCATATACTCCAAATACTTGTATACTCCAAATACAGTATACTTTGTATACTCCAGATACTTAAGTATGTGTATTTTCATTATAGGATTAGTCTGGATACAAATCTTTTGCCTACCGTATGCATAACAAATATTTTCTAGTATGTGGCTGGTTGTTTAACATTGCTCTGTATTGCCTTTTGGTATGGATGTTTAAAATACTTTTGTAAAGTCAGAATTATCACTTTTTATATACAGTCAGTTCTGCTTATGTTTTAAGAAACTCTTCCTTGGTTTGAGGCAATAAAGACATTCTTTATTATATTATAATCTCAGAGTATAAAGTATTGACACTTAGTTTTTATTCTAAAATTTACTTTTTGACCCTATGATACATAGATTTAATTTTAATTTTTACCATGTGGCCAGCTAGTTGTTATGGCACCATGTAGTGAATAGTCCAGGGAATTATAAAGGGTTTTCTACCATGTATCAAGTTCCCTTATTTGTCTGAGTTTGTGTTCTGTTCCACTGGTCTCTTTTTCTGTCCTTGAGAAATTCTCCCGGTATTTCAATTATAATAGCTTTATATGCCTCTGTATCAAGTAAAACAAATCTTTTTTTTCTTTTAAGATTTTATTTATTTATTTGACAGACAGATCACAAGTAGGCAAAGAGACAGGCAGAGAGAGAAGAAGGGAAGCAGGCAGAGAGCCCGATGCGGGGCTCGATGAGGGGCTCAATCCCAGGACCCTGAGATCATGACCTGAGCCGAAGGCAGAGGCTTTAACCCACTGAACCACCCAGGCACCCCCAAACAAATCTTTTTTTCATATTCTTTACAATTGCCTTGGATATTTTTGGCCCTTTACTCTTCCGTGTGGATTTTAGGCACATTTCATCCAGATCAACAAAAACTGTATTTCCGTCAGAGTTGTAGTACATTAATAGGTTTACTTGTGAGAATTAATATACTTTAAAAATTGTCTTCCCCCCCAAAAATTGTTTTCCCATCTTTGAATATGTCATATCTTTCTACTTAGATGTTTTTAAATCTTTTAACCAAGCTTCATGATTTTTCCCTATGTAGTTTTTAAATCTCTTTTGTTATTCTCAAGTACCTTACAGCATTTGTTATTGCAAATAGGGTCATTTCAAGTTTTCATCTTCTGATTTGTTGTTGCTGGTATATGTTTTTCTATTTAATGAACTTACTGAAGTCTTATTACTTTTAATAATTGGTGTTTTTTCTTGGATGTACTTAGTAGATGATCGTATTATCTAAAAATAAGAAATTTGTTTCTTTCTCTTCTTTATCTGTCATTTGTCCTTATTGTGTTGTTTAGCACCTTTAATATAACATTCATTGAAATACTAATAATAGATTTTCCTGTCCTGTTTCTGCCTTCAAAGGGAATGATTCTCATATTTTACCAATAAATATTATCATAGGTTTTTAGTAGGCTAAAAACTCTCTTCTGGAGCTTCTGGGTGGCTCAGTTGGTTAAGCATCTGACTCAGTTTTGGCTCAGGTCATGATCTCAGGGTTGTGAGATAGAGCCCCTTTACAGACTCTGTGCTGAGTACAGAGTCTGCTGAAGTTTCTCTCTCCCTCTGCCCCTCCTCATCTCACTCTCTGTCTCTGTCAAATACATAAATCTTTAAAATAAAATTCTCAGTTTGCTGAGTTTTTATAAAAACCATGAATTGGTATTAGATTTTACTGATGATTTTTTGTATCTGTAGAGGAGATTATATGATTTTGCTCTTGTTAATTTGCTGATGTGATTAATTGCATTAGGAGATTTTCTAGTGTTCTACTTGGCTGTGATATTTCTTTAATATTTTGTTGGATTTAGTTAATGTTTTAGAATTTTTTAGTCTGATTATAAGTGATATATGCCATTTCATTTTTTTTTTATTTGTCATACTATTCTTGTTTGGTTTTGTGTAAAGATTATAGTGGTGTCGTAAAATAATTTGGAGTGCTTTCCTTCTCTTTATAAGGTCTGCAACATTTTCTATAAAATGGGATTGTCAGTTCCATAAAGGCTAGATGAAGCTCAACTATAAAACCATCCGTACTTGGCACTTTTTTGGTGGGTAGATTTAAAATCTTTCTTTTATTCAGTTTTATTAATATTTAAGTGTCTTTAGATTTTGTATCTCTACTTGAGTCAGTTTTGGTAATCTTTCATCTCTAAAGTATTTTTTCATTTAATTTTTCAAATTTATTCACATAAAGTTGTGTGAAGTATTATCTCAGATTTTTAAATTTTCTTCTGTACTGTTATGTATATTTATGTCCCCCTTTTCATTCCTAATATTATTTGTCTGTGCTTATCTCCTGTTTTACTTGGCCAGCCTAGCAAGAGGTTTATCTTCTATTAGTCTTTGGATTCAACTTATCTTTTCCCCCTTTTCTTCTCGATTTAATTTATTTCTGTCAGTAACTATTATTTTAATTTGTATGTTCTCTTTGGAGTCATTCTTTTTTTTTTTTTTTAATTTTCAAGTTGTTTTTGTATTTGAAAATAAATATAAGGACTTAGGGGCGCCTGGGTGGCTCAGTGAGTTAAAGCCTCTTGCCTTCGGCTAAGGTCATGATCCCGGGGTCCTGGGATCGAGCCCCACATCGGGCTCTCTGCTCAGCAGGGAGCCTGCTTCCTCCTCTCTCTCTGCCTGCCTCTCTGCCTACTTGTGATCTGTGTCAAATAAATAAATAAAATCTTTAAAAATATATATATAAGGACTTAGTTTCCTATGAGAACATTTTAGTTCAATTTTCCATAATTTTTATCATAATTGAGAGGGTTTTTTAAAAATCCATGATTTATTTATTTAAAGATTTTATTTATTTGATAGAGAGAGATCACAAGTAGGAAGAGAGGCAGGCAGAGAGAGAGGAAGGGAAACAGGCTCTCTGCTGAACAGAGAGCCTGATGCGGGGCTCAATCCCAGGACTCTGGGATCACGACCTGAGCCGAAGGCAGAGGCTTTAACCCACTGAGCCACCCAGACGCCCCGATCCATGATTTATTTAGAAATGTAGTTTCAGCTTCCCAAATACAGTGTCTCCTTTCTGTACATATGCATGTATGTATGTATCTATGCATTTTGCTTTGTAGGCAAAGAATATGGGCCATATGATAACAATTCTTTAGTATTTGCTTAAAATTCCTTTTTTGCTTGTCAGGTGGTTAGGTTTGGTGAATGCCCTGTAAGTGTTTCTGAAGAACGAGTGTTTTTTATTTGCTGGGTACATGGATGGATATAGATAGAGATAAAGGTACTGCTTTATATATTTGTGTATGTATGTGAATTCAGTTTTTTATAAGGTATTCATGCCTCTTATTTTCTTACTAATTTGTGGCCAGCCTTGCTTTCTTTTCCAAGATATTAGTAATCTTTCTACGATTATGTATTTCCGTGTCTTCTTGTAATTGTTCAATTTTTGCTTTATTTTGAGTTATGGTTGTTAAATTTATATAGATCGAGGATTCTTATAACCTCCTGGTTAATTGTGCCTTACATTCTCTAGTTATAATCATCTTGACCCCCAAGAAGTCTTTTTTGCCTTTAAGTTTATTTTGTCTGATATTAATAAATCTATCAGCTTTCTTTCTATTAGCGGTTTTTTGGTATATCTTTTTTTTTCAGTTCTTGCTTTTGATCTTTCTCCCATTCTATTTTGAGTATTTCTTTTCTTCATACAACATATAGCTTGATATTGTTTTATTACTCCAATTAAATATCTTTGTTTCTTATTGGGTGAATTTAATCCAACCCCTTCTACTGTGATTTTTTAACATATTTGGATTAATTTCTGCCATCTGTTTCAGTAATTACCTTGAAGTTTTTAACATGCTTGATTGGGCTGCTAAGGTGGAAAGTCTTCTACCTCCTCTCAAGTAATATGAGAGTTCTAAGAGTGCTTTAAGTCCAATTTCTCTAGTTTTCATTTTCCATGATATTGTTGGCTAATATTTTGTTTCCAACTTGTTTTTAACTGACTTCATAAATTAGTCATTATTATAGTAATCTTTGCTAATATTTTACAGTTCATGCTTTTTCCTTTGTACCTATATGTCTACTGATTTTTTTGCCTACATTTCCCTCCTGGGGCTCAAGTCTTTTTTTCTCTCTTTTTTTTTTTTTTTTTTTTTTTAAGATTTCATTTATTTAATTGACAGAGAGCACAAGAAGGTAGAGTGGCAGGCAGAAACAGGCTTCCAGCTGAGGAGAGAGCCCAAGGTGGGTCTTGATCCCAGGACCCCGGGCTCATGACCTGAACTGAAGGTAGATGCTTAACTGACTGAGCCACCCAGGTGCTCTGGGGTTCAGCTCTTTAATCAGTTCTCTCGGACTGGTAAACTTTTTAATTTTCTTTCATACTATCGTCATTGTGCTTTTCTTGTAGAATGATACTATATCTAGTTACCCTTCTGTTATCTGTTACTATTGATGAAAATATCTTTTATGAATCTAATAGTATTTCCTTCTGTAGTTTTCCCCTGATTTTTTTAAGGTTTTTCAGTTTTATTTGATTATCAGCAAGGTTTACCATTATATATCTAAGTATGATTTATTTTCATTTATCCTGTTTGATAAATGAAAATCAATTTTGAAAATTTTCTGGTTCATTACTATTATCTGGTTCATTGGCTCTCCCTCATATTCTCTCTTCTCTTCTCCCTAAACTTCCTTCAGAATTACATTGGACCAGGTGTTTATAATACCTTTTAACTACTATTTCATATTTTTCATCTCTTTCTCTCTTCTGATTATTTGTGGATGATTTCTTCCACTTTATTTTCAAATCTACTGTTTTTTTTTTTTCCCTCAGTAGTGTTTAATGTGTTTATTATATCCATAAAGCTGGGATTTAAAGGGCTAAACACTTGACCCTTGAATTGCTTGGTAGTTAGGGGTTCTGACCCACCATGCATTTGAAAATCTACATTTAACTTTTGATTCTCCAAAAACTTAACTACCAGTACTTAAGTATATAACTAATTTCATTGTTGACTGCAAGTCTTACTGTTAAATAGTTGACTAATACGGGTACCTGGGTGGCTCAGTGGGTTAAGCTGCTGTCTTCTGCTCAGGTCATGATCCCAGGGTCCTCAGATTGAGTCCCACATCCCAGGCTCTCTGCTCAGCGGAGAGCCTGCTTCTCCCTCTCGCTCTGCCTACTTGTACTCTCTCTCTCTCCATCAAATAAATAAATAAACTCTTTAAAAAAAAAAAACAGTTGACTAATACATATTTGGTATGTTATATATGACATGTTATATGTGTGTATATATTATACATAAAAAGTGTTATTAAGAAATTCATAAGGAGGGTGCCTGGGTGGCTCAGTGGGTTAAAGCCTCTGCCTTCAGCTCAGGTCATGATCCCAGAGTCCTGGGATCGAGCCCCGCATCGGGCTCTCTGCTCGCTGGGGAGCCTGCTTCCTCCTCTCTCTCTCTGCCTGCCTCTCTGCCTACTTGTGATCTCTGTCTGTCAAATAAATAAATAAAATCTTTAAAAAAAATTCATAAGGAAAGTACATTTCTAGAACTGGACTATAAAAAATCTGTTTATTCCACCAAAAAAACTGCTGGAGCTGATAAATGAATTCAATAGTTGCAGGAAACAAAATCAATGTACAGAAATCTTGCATTTCTATATACCAATAATGATACAGTGGAAAGAAAAATTAAGAAAACAATCATATTTACAATTGTACTTCCAACAGTAAGATTGCTAGGAATAAACCTAACCAAAGAGGTGAAAGACAAGTATTCTGAAAACTATAAAACACTGATGAAGGAAATTGAAGATAGAAATGGAAAAGCATTACATGCTTGTGGATTGTAAAACTAAGTGTGAAAATATCTATACTACCCGAAGAAATATACACATGTAGGGCAATCTCTGTCAAAATACCAACAGCATTTTTCACAGAATTAGAGCAATCAGTCCTAGTATTTGTGTAGAACCAAATAGCCAAAATAATCTTGAAAAAGAAACACAAAACTGGAGGCATCCAATCCCAGATTTTACCTTACACTACAAAGCTGCAGTGATCAACACAGTATTGAGCTGGCAGAAAGATAGACACATAGAGCAATGCAGTAGAACAGAAGAAACCCAGAAAGAAAAGCCACAACTATATGTTCATATAATCTTTGAGAAAGCAGAAAAGACTCTCCAGTGGGAAAAGGACAGTCTCTTCAAATGGTTTTGGGAAAACTGGATAGCAACATGCAAAAGAAAGAAACTGGACCACTTTATTACACCATACACAAAAATAAATTCAAAATGGATGAAAGACCTAAATGTGAGACAGGAAACCATCAAAATCCTAGAAGAGAACACAGCCGGTAACCTTTTTGACATCACCTGTGCAACTTTTTTCTAGATATGTCTCCTGGGACAAGGGAAACAAAGGAAAACTATTGGGACTACATCAAAATAATAAACTTTTGCAAAAGCAAAGGAAATTAGTAACAAAGCTAAATGATATCCTAGTATACAGGAGAAGATACCTATAAGTGGAATATCTAATAAAAGTTAATATCTGAAGGGCGCCTGAGGTTAAGACTCTGCCTTCGGCTCAGGTTATGGTCTCAGGGTCCTGAGATCGAGCCCTGCATCGGGCTCTCTGCTCAGCAGGGAGCCTGCTTCCCTTCCTCTCTCTCTCTGCCTGCCTCTCTGCCTACTTGTGATCTCTGTCTGTCAAATAAATAAAATCTTTTAAAAAAAAAAGTTAATATCTGAAATCTATAAAGAACTACAACACTCAACACTCAAAAAAACAAATAATCCAGTTCATAAATGGGAAGAAGACATGAATAGACAATTCTTCAAAGAAGACATACAGATAGGCAGCTGACACATGTAAAGATGTTCATTATCACCATCAGATAAATGCAAATCAAAACTACAGTGAGGGGGCACCTGGGTGGCTCAATGGGTTAAAGCCCCTGCCTTCGGCTCAGGTCACAGTCTCAGGGTCCTGGGATCAAGCCTCGCATCCGGCTCCCTGCCAAGCAGAGAACCTGCTTCCCTCCCACTCTCTGCCTCCCTCTCTGCCTACTTGTGATCTGTCAGTCAAATAAATAAATAAAATATTAAAAAAAAAAACCTACAGTGAGGTATACCACACACTAGTCAGGATGGCTAAAATCAACAACACAAGAAACAACAGGTGTTGGCAAGGATGTGGAGAAAAAGAAAGATTAGTGCACCATTGGTGGGAATGCAAACTGGTACAGCCACTGTGGAGAACATTATGGAGGTTCCTCAGAAAGCCTGTAGTTCAGCAACCACAAGACTGGGTATTTACGTAAAGAATACAAAAACACTGATTCAGAGGGATACATGCTCCCCTCTATTTATAGCAGCATTGTTTACAATAGGCAAATTATGGAAGGTCCAACTGATGAACGGATGAAGAGGGTGTGTGGCACACACACACACACACACACACGTACATGTGCATGTGTGCACTAGAATATTACTCAGATCTAAAAAAGAATGAAATCTTGCCATTTATAACAACATGGATGGAGCGAGAGTGCATTATGCTTAGTAAAATAAGTCAGAGAAGGAGAAATACCATCTAATTTCATTCATATGTTCAAGAAAAAAGCAAATGAGCCAAGGGAGAAAAAAGAGACCAACCAGAAACAGATTCTTAAGTATAGAGAACAAGCTGATGATTACCAGAGTGCATCCAAAAGTTTTGAAACATAGTATTTTAAGCATTATTCATTCACAGTATTTTTTAAAATTTCATTTATGATTTTTTGATTCATTATGTTTGTGTTTTCTTATTTTCCAAATATAAGAAGGTTCTAGTTTTATTTTTGTTACAGACCTGTAGCTTGTAGTCAGAGAAACACTTGTATTATTTCAGTCATTTGGAAATAGTTGAGACTTTATCTTTGTTTAGTATATGATCAGTTTATTTTATTTATTTGGCGGGGGAGAGGCAGAGGGAGAGAGACAATCCCAAGCAGGCTTCATACTCAGAAAGGAGCCTGACATGGGGCTCAGTCTCACAACCCTGAGATCACGACCTTAGCTGAAATCAAGAGTTGGACGCTTAACCAACTGAGCCGCCCAGGCACCTCATCATATGATCAGTTTTTATAAATATTCCACTTGTGCCTGAATAAATGTGTATTCTGTACTTTGACCATGAGGTAGCCTCCCTGCCTTTCTTTTCTCTCCCTTACCTTCCTCTCTCTACTACTCTCATCTATGATGACATTTGTTTTCTTTTTGCAACTTAAATACATCATTTCATTCCACATCCTGTTGATGTGGAGAAAAGTTAGCTATCAGTCACTTCTTGAAAAAGTCTTTTTTTTTTTTTAACCCCTGTCTACTTTTAAGATTTTCTCTGATTTTGGGCGCCTGGGTGGCTCAGTGGGTTAAGCTGCTGCCTTCGGCTCAGGTCATGATCTCGGGGTCCTGGGATCGAGTCCCACATTGGGCTCTCTGCTCAGCAGGGAGCCTGCTTCCTCCTCCTTCTCTCTCTACCTGCCTCTCTGCCTACTTGTAATCTCTCTCTGTCAAATAAATAAATAAAATCTTAAAAAAAAGAAAAAATCTTAAAAAAAAAAAAGATTTTCTCTGATTTTCTGTACTTTTTCTAGATGATGTGTTTATGGGGCATGTATGTGTTTAATTTCATGCTTGGAGTTTGCTGGATTTATTCAATCTGGATTATGTCTTTCATCTGTTCTTTAATATTTTCAGCCATTATCTCTTCAGACATTCTCTGCCTCTTTTTCTTTGCTATATTTTTGAGATTTCAATTAAATATATGTTAGACCTTCTTATTCAGGTTTTCCTGTTTCTTTACCTATTTTCCATATTTCCTCTCTACATGTCACATCTCTGTTGAGGTCTAGATCATTTTGTGTAACTTATCTTCCAGTTTACTCATTTTCCCTTATGCTGTGTCTAATCTGCTTTGGATCTGTCTATTGAATGCTTAATTATGGATTTGCAGTTACTTGGAGAAGTTTTATTTGTATCTTTCCAAGTCTGATGTGTCCCCCCCCCTTTTTTAGTTGATTTTGCACTACAGATATTATAAAGGATATCTTTTATTTATTTAATCATTGTAAATGTAATTGTAATTCCAGGTCTGTTTCTGCCAGTCATGTACTATGCCTTGTTTCCTTATGTGCCTGGTTATTTTTTACTCTACTACTCATTGATTTTTAGTATTTGGGGCCTACAGAGAAGGTGTATTTTTCCAGAGAGGCTTTGGATTTTCTTCTGCCAGGTGCCTGGAGGTAACTAACTGTCTGGAACCATCTCAAGTCAGGTTTACAGCTTGAGGCTTTCCAGTGTGCCCAAAGGAGGTGAACCCAGATTGTAAAACCATATGTAGGCTACATTTTTGTTCTCAAAGAGTGGGTTGGTCTGAATAACCTAACTCTCCATTATTGGAAATGAGAGATGGGTATTCATTTTTTTAAAAAATACTGTGATGTGCCTTAGTTAAACCATATTTCTGTTTTCAACAGCTTTTCATTTTATTCTGTGTCTGTTTTTGACAGTATTCTTCTTGGTATTTTATGATTTTGCATGATGTTGGCATTTGGTGTGTATGTGTTTGTGTTTTATCTATCTGTGTTTATCTGTTTGTGTATATTAGATAGCTGTATGTAAGTATGATATTAAGTAAATATACAGCAATTTCATTTTCACCAAGATGAGTCTAAGAGCAATTTGTGGTGAATTGTATGCATTTTGACATCTATTAAGATGACCATGTGATAAACCTCTACTGTGGCTTCTCTTTCCGTGAATTGTATTTATATATTACTTAGTGGTGAATCATTCTTACAAATCTGTAATGAATTGTCTTGGTTGTTGTATTAATTATTTATTGCTGCAAAACAGATTACCACAGATTCAGCTGTTCAAAGCAATGTACAATTATTATATAATTTTCTATGTATCAGAAGTCCAGCCATGACTTAGTGGTCATATGCATTGCTTAGTAGCTGGGGTCCAATCTGAGGGTTGACTAGGGAAACTCATGAGTAAACTTATGTGGCTGTTGACAGAATTCAATTTTGTTCAGGTTATTGTCAGATTACAGGCCTGTTTCTTGCTGGCTGGAGCTTGCCCTCAGTTCCTTGCCACGTGGCCATTTCCATAAACAGCTTACAACATGGCAGCTTGCTTCTCCAAGGCCAGCAAAGGGGAGAGTTCTCAGCAAAGTAGGCATTTGAGTGTTGCATAGTTGATCACATACACATAATCACATATGTCCTGTCACCTTTGCTGTATTGTTTAGAAGGAAGTCATACACTCCCACTTAAGATGAGGGAATTACTCAATGTTGTGTCTGATTTTGGTCTAGACCTTATGAATTGGCTGCAAGTGATAGAAAATGGCACAGATAAGGTAGACGTTTATTTGTCTCTTGTCTAAACATCATCTTCCAGGTCAGCAACCTACGTCTGGTGTGGTGGCCTTCTTCCAGGTACACCCAGGATTCTTAATTTTTTTTTTCCACTCACATTAGGATGCCATCCTTCAGGTGTAACCTTTTCCTTATCATCCAAGATAGCCAGGTATGCATTCCAGAGAGCAGAGTGAAAGAAGGAACCTAAAAGAGGAACCAAATGATGCTTAAAGGGTTTGTTTTTGTTTTTGTTTTTGTTTGGAGGATCCTAAAAGCTGTCAAGTGGTGCTTCTGCTTATATTCTACTGCCCAAAATGTAGTCTTTATACTTTATTTGCCTAGAAAAAAATTTTGCTGCTATATAAGAATGGGAGAACAGATCATGAGGGACCACTACCAATTTCTGCCACAGTTAGCTTTAAGCTAAAAAACAAAAACAAAAACAAAAAAACCCACAAACATCCCCCCAAAACTAGTTTTGTTTTTTTTTTTTGTCCTGGAATCATTAAGCATATAGTATTTTTTAGATAATCTGAGAAAATACCAATGACTTAGTTTCTCTTTTGTAGAAAGAGCAGGAGTTGAAGAGTTCATTATACCAGAGGGGATTGGACTGACCAGGAGCAGCTCAAGTGTAGATATGAGAGGGGTGGTTGTGGAAAAGGAGCCTGCCAGGGGGAGGGGCTTTACATATACCATCTCATTTCATCCTGTAGTAGTTCTTACTGTAATAGTATTCTGGCTTTAGAGAAAAAGGTACTTGCCCAAGGATACTTAGATAATTGATGGGAAGGCTGTAAATTTTGTTGAAGCGCTAACACAAAAAACGCCATCTCTCTAAGGGTCTTAAATGGGAATCCTAGTCTTTTTATTCATCAGTCACACAAGCTTTTGACTTTAATATTTTGAGGTTGCAGGAAATGAGATAGGGAGGGAACAGATGGGATTTATGGAAAGTCCTCCATACTCAGGCTAGTTCCCATAAACAGTCTGAGTGGTGGTCAAGATGTAACTTGATAAAAGTCTGGTCTGCATCCTCCTTCCCTTCCATCATTCAATTGTACATTAGCAAGTATCCAGTGGACATTAACTGGATTGATCCTTATTAGGGATTCCATGCCCACAGGCTCCTGCCCATTGCTAACAAACTCTGAAAACAGCTCTGTCCTTTCCAGAAATAGGCCTGGTCAGACTAGACAAGCATGTTTCAATCTCTACTGCTCTAGTTCATTTTTCAGAACAGTCAGGCCCCTTCTCAGTGGTCTCTGTAGGAGATTTGAGTCTCAAGGTCATCGATGGGGAGCCTTCTCCCATCGTACTTCATCTCTTTTCTCCCTCCCATCAAGTACTTCTGAGTGTTTATTAAATTCTGATTAGTTAGGAGTTTCCACTCCCGTCTTTCTTCTGCTGGAAATAGTAGTCCATTCCTGAAAGAGGAGACTTCATAAAGGGGAGGGGGAGGGGGAGGGCAATAACTGAAAGATGGCAGGAAACAGCAACCCTGTCCCCCATTGATGACAGCCATGCCTTGCAGCCAGTGCTATACAGGTAGAAGACTGGTGGGGGAGTCTCAGGGCCTTTTCTGAGGATGTTGGCTACATCCCATTATCTCTGAATGTGTTCAAAGCATTTAACGAACAACACTGAGTAAGAAGCTGTCATGTGGCTGTGGAACAGAAGGATTTCTTCGTTTTGGGCAATCCATAATCCCTTTGTTTCAGGGAAATCTCTAAGATTGACTTTCCAGTCTGCCTCCCAGCCCCCACTGCATTTCATTTGTGTGCACAACCTTAGGTTTAAAGCTAATTTATTTCTATCTCATTTTCTTTCAGCTTTTATACTGCGTTTAATCAGTTGCTTTGGTCCCACTGCCACTTCAGCCAGACTTGCCGGGAAAGGATTATAGCTGGGCCCTGATGCTCCGGCCTCATCCAGAGCTTTTGGCCAATATGCCAGAACCCAGAATGTCTCCTAGGCTTCCTGCTCTCTTTGAGTGGCACATGCAGGGTAATTTAGGGAGCCTTCTCTTTGCAGAGCACCCCAAAAATGGGAAGGCTGAAAGGTGCTGAAGGGTCTTTTTAAAAAAGCCAGATGGAAAAATGTGTGAAACATTAAATGCAAGCCACCTCCCTCTTCCCAAGAGTTTCCCTCATTTTACTATTTGTGGTTATGTCATTTAGGTTCTCATGGCAAATAGGTGAAGGGTAAAGCAGGGTTTTTGCCCCAGTAGGGTTTCTGTTTGGGATTAGACTGGGAGTTCTGGGGGCATCCTTCGGTCATAGCCACTGCGGTGGTACCTTCCCTCTGACCAAATGTCTTTTTACGATCCTCATTGTCTCGGTGAAAAACCTTCTGGGTAAGTTTATGCCCACCTTGTAGCGTATGCTAAAATTCAGAAAAGAAGCAAAGGCCAAGGAGATATTGGGCCCAGAAGTAAACTTGTTGGGTAGCACTCAGCTAGGAAGAGCAGACAGGAATAGGCAAGTCCTGATGCATACCTGTGGCATTTAACATGAGAACCCTGATGCACACATGTTCTTGCCAAGGAGCTTTGGATGGTGATCAGTGGCTGAATGCAGGAGCCTCAGAACCACCTCACTGCCTCTATTGAAGTGATTTGTGCAAGACCACATGGCCATCTGGCAGCCAGAATGAAAAGATGAGTCAGAACCTTGGAGTTTTCAGGCTAAGATAAGACCTTCAGGTAGCCTTTCCTGCCCAGTTGGAGAATTCCTGGGATCTGGGACAATGTGTTCCTAAAAGTTTCAGATAAAGGTCCCCTCTCCAGCTCTGTAACTCACAAAGAACTTGGCCTTAACAAGCTGTTTTGCAAAGGTGAGAAACAGTTGGGGGCTTCTCAAGCTAGATGGTGCCTCATGGGGCAATGTGTGTCTCATACAAAATTGTCCAGCCTGCCCACCCGCCCGCCCTCCCTCTCTTCTTCTCCTCTTCCCTCCTTTACTACTACAGCCTAGTTTCAGATATTCAATGGTAACCACTTAGGTCTCCATATCTGACTTGCTGTGGCTCAACTTGGCCGTTTTCTTGAAGTCTCTACCCAAAGGTTCCATAAAACTGTTTGGCAAAGAGATGCACAATACTTGTTTTCTCTATGGAATGTAATTAGACATTTCTAATATTTTGGTAAAGGTTCAGGTAAGTGTCTTTAAGGTGATTCACTTAAATTTAAATTTTATATCTTCATCTCTGATTTAGTAATATATTCACATGGTTCAGAATTCAAAGGGCACAAAGAGGCATGGTGAAAAACGCTTTGTCCAACCCTCTCTTTCCTGTCCAGCACCCCTTCCTCAACGCAACCAGTGTTGCCAGTTTCTTCTAGAGATATTTATGCATATTAAAGCAAACAGACCTATACAGTGTTTTTTCCCTGTTTTTACACAAACAGTATGTTACAATATAGACATCATTCTACAATTTGGTTTTTCCACTTAACAGTGTATCTTGGACATGATTCTTTATCTGTACATAAAACACATCATAGGAGGTGGATTTTGTTTTTAAATAAATGTAGAATGACTCTGGTGGAAGCTTTTGGGAAAATGCATGCATTGACCCGTGTTTAAAAATGACAGTGGTCCAATTAATTAGACTTACTACTTGGCAAAATTCACTGTTTAAACAAAGGATGTATTTGATTGTTGTGTCTAAGAAGTGATTACCGATGACTTTTTAGAGTTAGTATGACTCACCAGGCATCTTTTTTTTTTTTTTTTTAAAGATTTTATTTATTTATTTGTCATAGAGAGAGAAGCGAGAGCAAGCATAGGCAGACAGAGTGGCAGGCAGAGGCAGAGGGAGAAGCAGGCTCCCTGCCAAGCAAGGAGCCCGATGTGGGACTCGATCCCAGGACGCTGGGATCATGACCTGAGCCGAAGGCAGCCGCTTAACCAACTGAGCCACCCAGGCGTCCCACCAGGCATCTTTGATGATAAGTTTGGAATGACTGTGTCATTAGTTCTGATTGGGAGTTTGTGCAATTCAGAATTTTAGTTTAAAATATGTTAAGGCAATAAAGCAGCCATGTGCTGGATCTCTTTGATTACACTCTGTCCCCTCTATTATGTTGGGACAGCTTTCCAACAGTCAGGTGCAGGAGGCTGTGGTACATACACCATGACCACTAGATACTTTGGACTCTGGTGATGCCCTGATGCTTTATCCTAGCAACTGTGAAAAGTAAAAATAAAAAGCTTAGCTATTTGCATTTTCTCTACTGAAAGCTGCTGACAAGTTGGGAATGCTTCCAGACCCATGTGGTCGTGGGAAGTGGTCCTTTCCTGATGTTCTTGTGATAAAGAGACCATCCCCACAGGGATTGGGGTTTGGGGTGGGTGGGTAGGAGGGCTCCATCCTGAGTGTTTGCGAGGAAAGCCACTTCAGTGCTGCCAGGAGAGCCAGGCTATTTACAGAAGACAAAAGCCATAGTTCTTGCCCTCTTGGGGGTTGTGAGGGCTTAGAAGTCTCAGGACCAGCTTAAGCTATCAAGAGGTCCTAAACACTGAACACCCACGGCCTCTCCTCTTCTCTCCACAAATAAGGAACTCAATATAAAAATAATTCCAAATTTTAAATAAGGTCTACCACCCCAGGATGGATGACTAGTTACATTTTTTTAAAATAACGTATTAAATACCAGTTGACTTAATTTTTGCCCTCAGGTTTTTCGGGTACCTATGCCTTGCAGATGCCCAAGAACAGATTGAGTATCTGTTTCATGATCCAATGCTGAGAGTTTCTAGTTCTTCTGAGGAGCTGCCCTTTTCTGGGATTTGGGGGGCAGGAATTATTTTACAATGTCAAGAATTTTGAAGTTTTAAAAAATGTTCTTTTGTTGGGCGCCTGGGTGGCTCGGTGGGTTAAGCCGCTGCCTTCGGCTCAGGTCATGATCTCAGGGTCCTGAGATCGAGTCCCGCATCAGGCTCTCTGCTCAGCAGGGAGCCTGCTTCCTCCTCTCTCTCTCTCTGTGCCTGCCTCTCCATCTACTTGTGATTTCTCTCTGTCAAATAAATAAATAAAATCTTTAAAAAAAATGTTCTTTTGTTTATTTAGTAATATCTTTACCCCAACTGAACACTGAAATAGCTCTGAATTTTTTCTCCAAGAAATGCATTTTCTTCTTGAGTGCTCCATGATGAAATCAGTCTTAATTTCAGTTCAACTAGTGTGTAAAAACACACAGTGAGTGATTATTAGTCCCCAAAGGAGGCAAGACAGATGGAGCCGAGAATGGAATTGGCTTTATGATTAATTGAATCCTTGAAGAGTTGAATAGAGTTAGAGCTGATTCGGCCCAATCAGCGCCTTGAGACGGCTGGTGCTGTCCCAAGCCTGAGAGAGGAAAGGGTCACAATAACCCAGATTTATCCTCTATTAAAATGGATTGGATGTATGCACCAGACGGTTCACATTTTTAAACCATTGATGCAGGATAATTGGAATGGAAACAAACAAGATTAGAACTAGATTACAGGTATTTGTGCAAGTTGCCTCCTAAATCAATCAGAGTCGATGATTTATTCTGAGGGTGCATTATCATTAGAGTGAATCATTGAAACTCTGCAACACATCTGGAGCTGTCCAGCCAGAAGAAGAGGGAGGAGGGGGCGCAGAGCACTGCTTGGGGTTGGGAACTAGGAACAACTGTACGTTGCTTTTCTGGCCCTTTGGGGCAGGCATTTTCCGGAGAGAATTTTCATTCAATTTTGCTCTTTTTCTTTCTAGCAAGGTGGTGTAGTGTTTGGGTTTGAAATGACTGCCTCTACTCCACAGTGAATAGATAGATGTGCTCTTTCATAATGTTTGGATCCACTGGTCACCCAGGGCAGCTGCTGCCTGTGGGAACTCTGCAGTTCAGGGAGGCAGAAGGGAGAAGGCCTAGTGCTGTGGGGAAATGCAGCCACATTAACCACCAAGTCCATTAGGATGATGGGTGGGTGCCCCTGTGCCTTGCCAGGGGGCCTGCTGGTGCAGACCATCATCTGTGGAGCTGGGAAGCTTGGGTTTGCCCTCATGGACAGGCTACCTTTCCTGGGCCAGGACCTGAGGGAAGAAGCCCAAGTCCTCTCCCAGCCCTCTTCCACCACAAAGTCTAGCCATCGCCATAGGATGGTGTATGGGGTCATGGTCCTGAGGATGACTGATCTAATCCTGAACTCGGGAGTCTGGACACAGGTCACAGTCTCATGTCTACAGCCAGCTAACTGACATTTAAGCACTCATTTTGCTTAGAAAAACAAAAACAGGAGGACTAGATATCCAAGGTTCCTTCCGTGTAGAGAAGTGTGGCCCTGTGCCTTTCCTTCTTGAATTGTCTTCCAGGCACCGGTGCCCATACCAAGTCCCTGGCACCATGCTGGGTTAAGTGTGGCCCTGTGCCTTTCCTTCTTGAATTGTCTTCCAGGCACCGGTGCCCATACCAAGTCCCTGGCACCATGCTGGGTTAACCTCATAGAGGCCCCATCTGATAGTGAAGCCTCACCCTTACCTTCAAACTGTGCCTTTTTTTTCTTTTTTTTTTTCTTTTCCTTTTCCTTTTCTTTTTCCATTTTGAGCTCCTGTGAGTCAGGCTGCAGGCAGCTCATTTACATGGGAGTCAGCCAGAAGGAAAGCGGCTTGAAGTCTACTTTCATTTTGCCGTGGGAGGTGTTTTCCTGTTGAATTGCTAACCAGGCAGGTCAGAGGGAATCATAAAGGATCTCAGTCATCCTTAGATGGAAACAAGTATAGCAAAGTACCTCAGAAGCAGGTGAAAAAAATCTTCCTTGATGGCATTTCTCAGCTCTGGCATTCTCCAAATTGAACATACCTAAAAGACACTGTCCCCAAGGGAAGGAGGGGGCGGTTTCTTAGTCCCAGATCAGGGAAGGTAAAAACCAAGGCCCATGCCACACCCTCAGGCCACTGTAGAGCTAAGAACTGAAGCCCTGCTTCTCTTCTCTCTCTTTTCCCACTTCCATGTCCTGCTGTTACCTTGGTCCTGCTAGCTGCTTTGGCTGTGGCTTCCACCGTTGCCATTGTGTTAGGCACAAAGACCTTTAATTTGCTTATTTTGTTGGAGTCCCCTTTGTGTGGAATAGCGCCTGAAAAGTATGTAATCCCCTTGTGTCCGTTACAGCTTTTGTTCTTGTCAGAGGCATGTCCTCCCTTTCCAGCTCAGCCTCAGCTGGACATTTTGCCCTGCCCTCGCCTGGCCCCCAAGAGCAAGCAGTGCTCAGCAGATTTTCCTTCCTTGCTTTGGGGTGGGGATGGGAGCGAGGAGTGGCTTTCCTGGTTACGGGGCGGCATGCCTGATTCCGTGGACCTGAAAGGCCTCAAGTATGTACAAGAAAGAGGAATTGGTGATACAATGTCAGTCTTGCCTGGGACTGCCTGTCTTTCCTGTTATCCTTGGCGTCTGAGGTCTAAGGAGTGTGTTCCACTTTTTGGGCTTGAGTCTGCTTTATTCCTCCCATCTGTCTAGGGTGTTACTTGTCCTGGAGTCCTGAAAATGCAGCTGCTCTGTTCAGTGACGAGAGGACAGGCTAGACACTTAACCCTGCTGGTTACGTAAGATGGGAGAACTCAGCAGTGTCTTTCTTAGCCTTTGATTCTTTAGACTATTTAGTTGGAACCTGTCCTCTGGGGTTTGGAAATATTCTAGCCACCTTTGCTAATTCCCCAGTGAAGCCCAGTGTGACACGAAGCTCTTATTTTTGCCTTGAGCATGACACATGGTACTTCTTCCTATCATGTCCCATCTGTCAAATGCCCGGTGCTGTGGGTGGGGTACATATCACAGAGATGGTTGAGTGAGAGCTGTTCACAGCAGAGGAAACTCTTGTCTGAGAGTCGTTAGGATCCATTTCTTGGGGGAGGGAAGCCAGCTAGGCTTGTGTCTCACAGAGACTTTGTTTTTCTGCTTAGACATCAGCGTAGTTCCCATTCATAGTTTCTGCCAGGCCTCCCTGTCCCTCCTCTTCTCTTAGAGCCAGCATTTTCTGTTCTCACTGGGTGGGTGGACAAGCCCTGTTGGGAAGGACTGGAACATGGGAGGTCCATTAGGGTGGAATGGGTGGCGGTAAGACAGACGTGCTTGGATACATACCTCCTATATGTCTCACGCAGCGTGAAAGGGCCTGTCCTCATCTCCAGCCCCTCTCTCTCTGACACGCCCACTTCTGGACTGCTAGGCAAATGGGACACTGGATGACAAGCTGGAAGGGGAGAACTAAGCCAGGAAGCACTCATGGCTAAGGGCTTCCCACCAGGAGCAATGCTTTTTGGAATAGTGCCTAATGCCATTCCTCCTCCCCCTCCCCCCTTCCGCCATTGGCATGTTCTTAAAAGGTGACTTTGTCCATTAAACATTCCAGAGATACCGCGCTGGGGAAGTACTACAGGGACCAGAGTGGCCATCCAGAGATGCAGAGGAATCCATAGGGCAGGATCCCTAGGGTCCCATTGATGGGCACAGAGACCTTGACCAAAGCCCTTATCCTCTCTGTGCTCTTACCTGGAAGTACAGACTGTTCTCCTATACCTCCTGGAGAAAAATGAGATTATCCCTATAAAATGCTCTGATTGTCTTGGAAGAAAGATACTGTATCTATGCCAGTTATTGTTACAAATAGTGACACTTGAAAATCGATAGGGCGACACTCTGAGGAGCTGCAAATACTACCCATGCACGTTTGTTTTCCATTTTATTTTCACCTTTCCCTAATGAAGGGGAGGGGCCGAAGCTGTCAGCCCTGCACACCTCACTCATGGTTGCGAGGATTAGCCTCAAGGTAATGAGAAAAACCAGGGCCATGAATGGGCAGAGACATTTGGCTGCCATGCTCGTTGCCCATTTGACAAATGTTTACTGCATTTCAACTCTGTTAACACTCTAAGAGAATAGAAGGATGCATTTGGCATACTTACTAACCCAGAATATTTAGAGTCTAGACCAGGGCATGAAGAATGTTTAGAAATAACTGTAGTACTTACAGTATTCCACACTCTGAGCTGAGCGGTTTATATACATTTTCACATTGAATCTCAGTAAGTGCTGTTATGAATAAGTATAGTTACTTCCATTTTACCTAGGAGGACCTGAGACCTAGAGAGGTCACGTACTTCCCTAGGGTCACATGGCTGGACTGTATTCGGCCTAAAACATGAGCCTAGTGTGACACGAAAGCCAAAGCTCTTAACCACTGTGTTGTGCTCATGATAATAAATCCTGAGAAACAGACAGTGAGAGGCAGAGAGAAACAGAGAGAAGGAAGGAGGCAGAGGAGTGAAGGAAGGGGGGTAAGGCAGAAGGGAGGGAGGAGGGGAGCATGGGAATGGGAAGACAGGCTGAAGGGGCTTGGAGAGAGAGAGGTGGGTAGATATCTGGGTTCCTTTTGTTTTCTCTGCCTGTGAGTGATAACCAGCCTTATTCTTCGCTTTTATTTCTGACCTTTCTGACCTCTTCTTTTATTTCTAGGATATGCCATAGGTCAGATCTAACCCCTAGAGCAAACTCAGGGTCTATATCAGGTATGGGCTCTAGATAGGAAACTCGATTTGGGTGGCTCATCAGTCCCATGAAATGACCTTCACCAAACACTCTGTCTTGAGGTGGACTCTGATTGTTCCCTGGGGAAGGTTGTTGGGGGTTCTTCCCTCCTTTCTTGATAAATACTGGGTTCTGGTGCCTCTGTAGTTGAATGGTACTCCCTTCAACCCCAGTCAGCCTGTCTTCCTGAATGGTAACCCTCACTTCACTAGGGGCTCTTTCTGGAATTATTGAGAGCTTGAATGCTATTTTCAGCATTTGGCCCTGGGCCTAGGATGCTTCTCAGAAGAAATTTGTCTCCTTACTACTAGAGACAGGGAACCCAGGGTGAACCTCTGATACAAACGGGAGGTGGCCATGATAGTGTTGAACTCACCACACTGGGAGGGAAATTTGTCTGTTGTCATCAGGCACTAGACAGGGACCCTGCCTTTGGGGAGAGGGTCAAGCATGGTATTTTTAGCAAGCAATCCTTTATCATTTATTCAGCCACTTTAAAAATAGATACCACTCTTTCTTTCTAATTGGCACCATTTGTCATCCTCTGTCCTTGCTTTTCACATGCTGAATTGTTCATGAATATTTATTTACCCTCCTGGAGGCAACTCCGTGTGTGTGTGTGTGTGTGTGTGTGTGCGCGCGCGCGTGTGTGCATGTGTCGCTCAAAACGCATTCTACCCCTTTTTGCTTTTTTGTCATAAATGATGACATAGTGGAAGGCAGGGAATGAAAAGCTGGGGCCCTTGTCTTTGAACCCCTGTCTTTGATGGTGCAACTGGTGAGTCCTTGTAGCTCTGTCACATTCCTCCATGTCCATGAGGTGACCGCTCCTGGTTGCCCAGAGTGTTGCCTTTTTTTTTTTTTTTTTTTTAAAGAACTAATTCAACCTTAGGCTCCCATACCATACCTCCACCCTCTCAGCCTGGCTGGTGAAATGCTTCCTCTTGGCAGTCAGATCCAGGATCCCTGAGATTCTTTGATTGGAGTACCGTGGCTTAGACATTCAAATATTCAGATTTGGTGGTGTTGGCAAAAACTACCTGAGAGAAGGAGCCGGGTTTCACCTTTTTTTCCGCAGTCAAATCTCTGCTTCTCAGCCATACTGATACCAAGCCCTAGCAGTTCTGAACAACAGAGGAGCCTAGAGCTTACCCCAAGGATATTGTGCATAGCTGAGCCCTCTGGAGAGAATCTCCCCTTTGTGGCTGGGCCTCTCTGCCTGATATGTCCCCATTCCTGAGCCATTGTTTTGTCTTTTGACTCTCCAGAGTGGCTGAAAAGACAGGGTGACAGCCTGAGCAGACTCCTGGCTCAGTCTGGAGCTTGATGTGGGGCTCACTCTCAAGACCCATGAGATCATGACTGAGCTGAAACCAAGAGTCTGACATTTTAGACTGAGCCACCTAGGCGCCCCTGATTTGCATTTTTTAACTGATCCCTCTGGTTGCCCTGTGGGAAGGAATTTTTCCTATTTTCATAATGTAGAGCCTCCTATCTTACTGTTTTATTGTTTTGTCTTATACCTCCCATGATAGGAAGGCCTTCTTGGTATCTCCTTCAAGTCATCCCTTCTCATGAGGATTCTGGAAGGTAAATCTCATGACCTACCCTGGAGGTAGACCTCATGACAAGATTGTTGCTCTCCAGGGCACCTGGGTGGCTCAGTGGGTTAAAGCCTCTGTCTTTGGCTCAGGTCGTGATCCCAGGGTCCTGGGATGGAGTCCCGACTCAGGCTCTCTGCTCAGCAGGGAGCCCGCTTCTCCATCTCTCTCTGCCTGCCTCTCTGCCTACTTGTGATCTCTGTTTGTCAAATAAGTAAATAAAATCTTTTAAATCTGGGGGAAAAAAAAAAGAAAGATTGTTGCTCTCCAGATTAGAACATGGAGTCAGAAAGCTTCACATCTCTGCATGGATGTCGGTACTTTGGTTGTGAGGTTTTGACTTTCTGGGCTTAGGACCGTGGTGTCTGCTTAGTTTTCCAGTGCTGGGGTTGGCTCTGACCCTGGTACCCTGGGACAAGATAATTAGGGCCATCCTTTTTCCTCCACCAGCTAATAGCATACCCACTTCCTTCCCCTGAGTTAAAGGGTAGTCTTAAGAGGAAGCAGTGCAGGGTGCTGTGTTGATGTCCCACAACCCGGTGGCAGGGTTGGAATGAACTTTTTTATGGCTCCAAGAAACTCTTTTTTTTTTTTTTTTTTTTAAAGTGCTTGTTTTTTGTTTTTTGTTTTTTGTTTTTTTAAATTTATTTATTTATTTATTTATTTGAGAGAGAGAGAGACAGTGAGAGAGAGCACGAGCGAGGAGAAGGTCAGAGAGCGAAGCAGACTCCCCATGGAGCTGGGAGCCTGATGCGGGACTTGATCCCGGGACTCCAGGATCACGCCCTGAGCCGAAGGCAGTTGTCCAACCAACTGAGCCACCCAGGCGTCCCTGGCTCCAAGAAACTCTTGAGATGCTGGTAGTACAGTGAATTAGAACAAAGGACAGGAGCTCTGTGGCCGGGATTGGATGTTAGCTACATGTTAGCTGTCTAAACTTGGGCAAATTATTAATCTCCTCAGCAGTTTCCTCCTCTGTAAAATGGGAATAATAACACCTATCTCAGGCTCGTTATTGTGGGGGATTAAATGTGTTAATACACATGAAACAGTAAGAAGAATGCCTAGCAGGGATGCCTGGGTGGCTCAGTTAAGTGGCTGTCTTCTGGTAAGATCATGATTTCAGAGTCCTGGGATTGAGCCCCACATGGGGCTCCCTGCCCAGTGGGGCGTCTGCTTCTTCCTCTGCCCCTCACGGCTTGTGTTTTCTCTCTCTCCCGCATATGAATAAATAAATAAAATCTTTAAAAAAAAAAAAAAAAAGGAAAGAATGCCTAACAGGTAGTGCTCAGAGTGTTAACCTCTTTCATTATCTTCTCTTTATTTCCCCACAAGATATCACAGAGTTAGCTCTGGATGGAGGTGTACTTCTCCGGGCAAGGCAGTGGTTGCCCGGAGCCATTAGAGCTTTGCTTGCTGTGCAAATACTCTTTTTAAATTTCATGTGTGTTATTTCTTCTGATTCCAAAAGTAATAAACACTCAGAATAAGCTTTCCAAACATTAAAGTAATAATATATAATGTAGAAAGTTGAAATTATATCGAAAGGATGTAACTGCCTAATGGTAGTTAATTTGCTCATGTAGCAAATATTTCTTGAGTGTCAATTATGTGCAGAGGTATGGGCATTGTATTTTCTGTAAGCTTTTTCTTGACTGGAGGGCTGGGGCATCTGGGCAGTGAAGGTCTTTGTTTTCTCCTGTATAGTGTTCTGGACCTTAAGGGCTTAATCTGATCTTTTTGGTGGCCTGTGGCCCTGACATCAGACCCAGTTCTTTCATTGTAACATCATATGCAGGAAACAGAACACTGTAAAACCTCTCTATCCTTTCCTTCTTACCATTTATTAATTTTTTATTGCTTTTTAGCAAATTGCTTCCAAACTGACTGACTTAAAGCAACAGTAATCATTTTATAGTTCAGTTTTTATGAGTCAGGAATTTGGAAGTATAACCAAGATGTTGGCTACGACTGGGGTTGTGGGATCTGTTTCCAACTTGTATGTCTCACAAGCTGATGTGGGCTGTTGGTGAGAGGCCTCAGTTCCTTTTTTTTTTTTTTTTAAAGATTTTATTTATTTATTTGACAGAGAGAGATCACAAGTAGGCAGAGAGGCAGGCAGAGAGAGAGAGAGGAGGAAGCAGGCTCCCTGCTGAGCAGAGAGCCCGATGCGGGACTCGATCCCAGGACCCTGAGATCATGACCTGAGCCAAAGGCAGCGGCTTAACCCACTGAGCCACCCAGGCGCCCCCCTCAGTTCCTTTTTAAGTGAGCCTCTCCACAGGGCCATTCAGGTATCCCTGTGTCTCCCTTCAGAGGGAGCAGTGTAAGAAGGGCATAAGTGTCGATGCCTTTTATGACATAGCCTCAGAAGTCAATACCATCACCTCTTCTGTATTATTTTGGTCACATGATTCAGTGTGAGAGGGAACGATACAAAGGCATAATACCAGAAGGCAAGGCATTGGTGGCCATTTTGGAAACAAGCAACCATACCCTGTATCCAAAGACCTTTTCCTAGACACTGTGGAAGGGGACCCCAGGCATCCAGGGCCTGGCCCAGTCACTCTGGAGATAGTCATCTCTGAGGTAGGCAGTGCTCACTGTGGCTTGCAGAGCCTATACCCCTCCCCCATGCTCTGGCCTCAGAGTTCTACACTGCCCCTCTGCTGAAGTAGTGCATGTCAGAAGGACAGTGGTTTCATTTTTCAGGCTTTGGCCATGATGGTAGATGGAATGATAAAAGACTCTGTACTCCTCTAAGTCTGCCAGTGGCTTGGGCATCCAGACTCTGCATTTTTCGAAGTGTACTAACCGGCCTCTTTCTACAGGCTTCTTGGTTTCAGAGGCGGGGGTAGGGGGGGCACAGTTTTGGTATTTTGAAATCCGCTCATTTCAAGATGAGGGTGGATGATATTATACTTGTAAAAATTCGTTTTCATTCCGTATAGTTTCATGCGTTCTATATAGAAAAATCTCACTTACAAGGTGGTAGAGTTATGAGCTGGTCGGCAAAGTAAGTTCCCAGGTAAGAGACTCACCTCCAGACAGACAGCTTGACAGTCTTTATATGGAGCAAGTTACTTAATCTATCTGAGGCTCAGCTTCCTCAACTTGTTAAGGGAGAAGACAGTGCTTCATAGACTGACTGTGAGGAATAAATGAGATAATGTATGTATAGTATAACTAAGTAAACTGCTGGCCCAGAGCACAGCACATGGTAAAGAAATAAGAGCTGTCACTAAAAACATTATTAATGTCTGTTTAATCACTATTACCATCATCATACTCGTTGACCCTAAGTAGCATGGAGAGTAGGGCCGTGACTTAAACAAAGCAGAGGCAATCTGGGCCTGAGAACAAGGTCTCCTTCCCTCTTCTTGCTTTCATACTTCCCATCTTGAATGTTCTTCCACGTGATGCCTGAACCACAAATAGAAGTTTGGGCAACTCCCAATTATCCCTAGTGTGAATAATTCACTCTGAGATAATCTGTGCGACTGGCTAGCTTCCCAAATCAGCTGAGTGGATTATTCTCCTCTTTCAATTATTCAACAGTACAAGTAATTGGGAGCTGGCGTTAGCATATGAAGGCTGTGAGGTCATCTCCTGTTGTTCTCAGTTGCTCAGCCCTGCCAGGGTTGATGTTTCAGAGGAGCATGGAAGCTGTAGAGCAGGGCCCAAGGGGAGAGGACAGAGGTGGTGACAGGCATGAGGGTGAAGGACAACAGCCCTAGAATGACCTGGTGGGCTAGGTGAAGCTGCCAACTACGGAGCAGGAGAGCCAGACAGAACGGTTTACAAAGGCTACCTTCTCTCTCTGGGCCAGAGGAGGGGCCCTGTTGGAGGCAGGGGTGTGCTTCCTTCTGGAGCTCTTGGATTTAAAGTTGACTCTGGAACGTTAGATGTTACTGGAGTCTTCTAAAATAGGATTGGCCACCCTCCTCCCTTCTATTTGCTGTTCTCTTTGGCTTTGGGGTATGGCACTAGGAGACTCGAGGAGCCTCTCCTTTCTGTGAATAGGGTCTTGACATATAAATAACATACAGTGATGATGCATTCCTCTACAAAGTAAGTGAGTAAAAATTTATGTGTACATTTGTAGTACATGTGTATTTTTAAATATGTAATGCAAAAACTGGCTCTGAGGGTGGGAGGAATGAGGTTATGAGAAAAGGATTTTTCCTTTGTGTTCTGTACTCTCTATACTATGTGCATTTTTTTTTAACCATGAGCTTGCATTTGTTTCTAATTAATGGTATAATGAAAGTAAGACATAGAAGAGGAGCTGCTGTTGGGTTTTGCAGCAGTAGCGCTTCAAGCCATCACTGTCTATAACCTTGAATTGGCTTGAGTTTGGGGTGGACCCAGCACCTTGAGCAAGGTGGCAGTGGAGGCATTGTGCGTGAATACAATGACCCAGGCTCTCTCTGAGTCTTGTTCTCCTTGTGGGACTGAACAAGCATGTGTCTGCCCCTAGTCGTCAGTGCCTTGGCCCCGAGGCGGTCATCCTCCTTCCTGTTCTTATTATTCCTCTCTCTTCTCCTTCCCTGAGGACCCAGACACCATTTGCCCTGGATCTGCTGGACTCAGGGTTACCAGCACGGTCTCCTCTTTGCCTCTGGGCAGGAGAATAAACTTCTTGATTCATACACTATTTTGATGTATGTGCATTGTCCCAAGTTCAGTAGTTTGGAAGAGAGAAGAAGGTTAGTTTCCTTTTGAACTGTTTCTCTAGGTTAAAAAATTTATTTCATTTAGTTGGTGGCTCAAGAAAAATTGTTTGAGGGGCACCAGGGTGGCTCAGTTGGTTAAGCGTCTGCCTTTGGCTCAGGTCATAATCCCAGAGTCCTGCGATTGAGTTCCACATTGGGCTTCCTCCTCTGTGGGGAGCCTGCTTCTCCCTCTCCCTCTGCTGCTCCCCCTGCTTGTGCTTGCTCTCTCTCTCTCTCTGTCAGATAAATAAGTAAAACCTTTAAAATATTAAAAAAAAAAAAAAAGAGAGAGAGAGAGAGAGAGGGAAAAAAAAGTTGTTTGAGCTCAGTTTGGGGTTTATAGTTACTGAGGTTAACTCCAGGTTTTGGCTGATGATTGGTTCCAGTGTGTGCTTAGGAAGGTCAGGGGCAAAGTGAGAGGTGGGAACTTTTTTGTCTCTGGGGCTCTCAATAGCAGCAGTAAATTGTGATGTGTGTGGAACAGGAGCAGAGCCAGCTCAAAGAGCTCTGGGCCAGAGGGCCCATCCATGGGCAGGCTGCTTTTCAGCCTGGTGGAGGTTCTTACATCTGGGCCCAGCATGACTACACTGAACCAGACCTTCAAAAGTGGCTCTGGAGTACCAAGCATAGCTAGAGCATTTAGCTACTCCACATGGGAGCCAAGCTTCATTTTCCTCCCTTTCTAGAAAAGGCCTCAGTGGCAGAAAGAACTTGGTAGCCACATGTTGGCCCGCATCACTGATAAGAGTAGGCCCCAGGTCAGTGGTGAAGTTGACAGAATCACATGAATGTACAGAGTTTGAGAGCTGAAGCCTAGACGTGAATCTACTGCATCTGGCTCCTGAGGTTCCCTATGATCTCTTTTCCTTAGCTTGTCTTGGAACAAAGAGACCTCCTGGATATGTTTCAGCTCTGTGTGGCCTGGCAGGGGTCTGAGTTTCCAGAGTCCCTTGAGAAGGGAAGCTGCTTTGATAAAAAGCCAGAGAGACAACTGGGGTGTTCACTGGAATCTAATTAAGGAGGGAGTTTGAGGAGGGTGCAGGAGTGAGCCCTGCAGGTGAGGGAGGCCAGGGTCCTCTCTTCCTTCAGGCCACATTAGGGAGAGAGCCCCACTGTAAGCCCTTTGTGCTAGATGCTGAACAAGTGGTGGCTTTGGTGGCAGTGAGGATGTGGTAGGTTTTCTATTTCTGTACTCGAATACCTGATTCCCTTCTGCAGGAGGTAAGAGGATCTTGGAATAGAGAAACCACCCTCTGGAATCATTGGTGCGAATGGGAGTGGCACTGGGCTGAGCCTTATTCCCATCCTTTGGTCCCTACCAAAGGTGCTGAGCTGAGATTTCCCGGTTGAGAGGAGTTTATTCTCTTTGGTTTGTGCTGTGGGAAGAAAAGATTCAAGTTAGCAGGTGCAAAAAGCTTCCCAGGAGTTGGCTACCCGGGAACTTGATGCTTTGGCACTATGTGAGTTTCCTAAATATGGAGCTCTCTGGTGTCCACATGGCCCTGTGCTTGGTTACATCTTGGGGAGAGTCTGCAAAGATGGACTGCTGTTAAAGGGACAAGCAGCAGGGCCTTGAGAATGTTCACAGTTGATAGGGTCAGACTGGATCTCTGCAAACAGAGCCCTGGTCAGACGGCGACAGACCTGGCCTGCCTCCCATTCAAGCCCTTAATAACCAGTTATTACTGAGCATCATAGCTTGAGGTGGTATAAAGCAGGGTGGTGAGCTGTGAAGGCTCCTGCCTGAAGTTGTTTTTGGCCCCTTAACTCATTCTTCTATCCTCCACCTTTGGAAAATACTTCCTTTCTTTTGGGACTCTCTTTAGCTGAACCATGTGGTCAGGTAAGGGTGTTCATCTTTCTTTGCCACCTTTTTCAATCCTGGTTGAGGCTGTATGACCTCAACCAGCCACTTGTTTTGCCTCTGCCATCTGTGCAGTGATTGGTCCAGGAGCAGGCATGTGACACAAACAAAGCCAGTGGAAGTGCTGCCCTGAAAGTCTGAACTACTTGAGGGGGAGAATGCTTAAGCTGGGATTGATGTATTTAGGAGCTGCCAGTGGACACCAGGTTCATCCCTGCCTGGAGCAAGCAGCCTCATCTAGAGAGGGAAGCAGAGCCTAGAAATGCAACTTGGGAGAAGACCCTTGCATATTGCTTGAGCCTATGGTCCCAGTTTGGCTTTGACTTTTGTCATCCTTCTTCATGACGGAACCCAACAAACCAATCTTTTTCACTTAAATAACTTGGAATTCCATTTTAGTTCCTTAAGTATTAAGTCCTAACTAATACAAAGCAGCTTCTAGCTGATCAGACTATTTGCTTCCAAATAGCTTAAGTCATGTCTGGGGAAGCTTCTCTTCCATGGTGGAGCCCTGTGCCCCACACTGTGCCTTCACACACATTGGAGCTCTGTTTCTTAGGAGGGCACATGCACCCTCATCCTCTGCCCCAGCCTTTGGGAAGAGAGTGTAGAGTCCTGAGCCTGGGTTTCCCAGCTTGCCTCTTGGTGTCAGCAAATCTTATCTTGGATGCCTGCATTCTTCATCTCCTTCCTCTGCCCGTGCAGAGAAAAATATGGTCTGTCAGTCTTGCTTTCACAGGGGCCTTGCCAAATATGCCAGTGGTGGGGAGTTTATGGGTGTACGGCAGGTGGCTATCTTCCAGACGGAGACAGGGGATCATACTCGCACGGCACAGCACGGTTCACAGCTGTGGGCCTGACCATCTCTCTTTGAAATCACTCCTCTAGTGCCCAACTTGAGTTGGTGCTGACTGTATTGTGTCTGCAACATCAGGGCAGTATTAGACGTTCCTTGCCCACTGCTTTTTTCCCCAGACTGCTTGTGCCAGCTGCAGGGCCCTTGTGAGGCTGTTAGGTGTCTCTCTGTGGCAGATTCATTGTTCCATATTTTTATTTAATTACTTACTTTTACAGCTCTTAGAATAAATCTAATTATCCATCTGTTATGCTACATTATGTCACTGCGGCTCATGCAATAATTTTGCATTGTATGATATTTGTCAACTTGACCTTGCCCTCTTCCAGTGTTTGTGTTCCTCTCTGTGGCTCTGTGCCATCTCCTCAGTGGATTCCCAGCATGTCAGTCTGTCAGGGCCCCCAGGCAGAGCTGACTGCAAATGGCTTTTAGGTGGAGTAATGGTTGGTGTTCCTTGGCGTAGTGCGGAAGAGGAGAATGGCCAAGGACTCATCTCTGATACTATGCTGACCTGACCAAGGTCTAGAAAGTTGGATTGGTGTTAGAGTTCCAGAAAAGAAAGCAGGATTTCTAGCTTTAGGGTTTCTGAGCTTTTGCCAGAGGGCTGTTGTCAAGGAGAACAGCCAGGAAAGGTCAGGCTAAAAGGAGATGACCACCTGTAGATAGGTCTGTGACAGTCCCACCATGGCTGTCAGGTGGCACCTAACATTAGGAATGAGTTAGGGCTGATCTTAGACATTGCAGAGGTAAATGTTACCTACTAGAGGTTGATTTCGGAAACCATGTAGAGGATCCCAACTTTCAAATTCTTTTATTCCCCTGTTACTGCCTAAAATTCTATTATTACCATTAGAAATTAATTTCTTGGTTTTTTTTTAAATGCATCTTTGTGAACAAATGTAGATACTCCCCATAGGGTTACCCCCAGGGGTCACTGAACAGCTCTGCTGTATTCCTTTTCACAAGCAGGCAGGGGATGTGTGGCAGTGGACACAGATGAGGGAATTGTTGAGGGAATCAAACGAGAGGGGGTGGGAAAGAGAATGCAAAACTTAGAACATTGGCTGGCGTCTGCCCTCTCTGGGCTCTTGGAATAAGATGCTCAGAAAGGGAGGAAGATCATATGCCCTATCCACCCCCACACCCAGGTGTGGGGCTGGGCAGTCTCAGCATGGCACTGAGCCAGCCTTGTCCCTTCAGGCAGCTCCTGCCTAACTGAGTATGGGCTTTGGGCTAGACCATGGAAGGTGAGGTTACTGGTGAAGAGACAATAAGGCACAATCTATGTCCTTGAGAGAGTTGACAGTTTAGCAGGGAAAACAGACTCACAAATCTGTTGAGTGTGATGAAGAAGAAAGAGGGCCTCAGGAATGCATAGCTGGGGCCTTAATGCGGGCCAGGTGGTGAATGAAGGCTTCTCAGAGGCAGTGTTTGGAGTGAGACTTGAAGGTGTAGGCTAGTCTGATGAAGATAGGGACAGAAATGAGGAAGGTAGGGAAAGGGCACTCCAGGCAGAAGCAGTAGAGAGCATAGCACATCTGAGTAGAGGAATTCATTTGGGAAGAGGAGGCCCACTTTTGGTCCTGACATAGGGTCAGTTCCAGCAGATTCTTGGGTGGAAGCATTGAGGCAGCTGTTACTGCTTGCAAAGCATGCACCCACCAAGGACCAAAGGAAGGCCCATATGTGGCCCATAGGCGTTCTCTGGTGGAGGCCCTTGGGTTAGAGGCTCTGTGTTCTACTACCTCCCATACCTAGGGCAGGGTCTGCTATACTCCTCCTCCTTCCCACCACCCCTGCCTTCAACCCTGCCTCTGGCTCAAGCCCACATTAAAGGCTTTCCAACTTGGATGTGGGCCCAGGTTGGAGCTCATTACAGCCCTGTGGCCAGGCCCTCCATTTTCTCTTCCAGGTTAAGACTTGGCAGGCATCAAAGACTGCCAGGAACACCCCACAGGCCTTCTCCCTTAATGATCTCTCTCCGTTCCTCGGTCTGCATGGCCTCCCTAGCCAAGCTTTGCTCACCAGAGCCTCTGGTGACTTTTCGCAAGCTTTTCTCCATTCCAGCAAGCAGAATTCAGTGACTAATTGCTGGTATTTTTTTTTCCCCTCAAGACTCTATTTATATAGGCTGTCATGTTGGGGGTGGGGAAGAGCAGGCTTTAGTCTTGGGAGGACTGCTGTTTCCTGCTACTGCCATCATTAGACGGAGGCCCATGTGGCATTGATGTCCACACTTTGTCTTTATTCTTGTATTTTTTTTTTGTCGTTTCGACATTTTGTTCTTTGAACATCTAACATCCCTTTTATGCTTCTCATCTCCCACGGAAGATTGTTGTATTTTGTCTCCCACCGAAGCTGAGTTTTCCTTTTGTCAGATTTCTCACTTTCTTCTTTAATGTATTTTGATCAGTGCGGCCATGTAGGTCTGGGTTTTATTGGGAGCTTTTCATCTTGGCAGTGGCCCTCCGGGCTTGGGTCTTCTTGCAAAAACCCAACTCTGCTTCAGGCCCCTGAAGCAGGCCTTTCCTGGCCACGGCTCCAGAGAGCCCAGCCATTCACCTGTCCAGGGACATGCTCTAGCCAACAATTCTCAAACTTAAGCATGCATGAGAAGCAACAGGATTTAACTGGGATCTGTTAAAATACAGATTGCCAGGCCCCTCCCCTAAAGCTTTTCATTCAGTAGGTCTGGGTTGGGGCCTGAGAATTTTTATTGCACATTATTTCCCAGGTGATGCTGGTACTGCTACTCCAGAGACCACGTTGTAAAAACAAAAACAAAAACAAAAACCCCTGTTTTAGTGTAATTTTTCTTTTATCTTATGCCAGAGTGTCAAAGGCCCTAGAGAGGGGAGAATAGCTGAGGACCAGGTTCTCTTTTCCCCGTACTGGGCCCAGCTCTCCAAAATTAGATGATGACAGCTGTTGGCAGTGGCATCGTGATATTTAAACATTTTTACAGTGATTTCACTTGTCCTAAGTCATTTGATACAGCAGATCCTTTGGTTAACTAACGAGTTTTTTCAGTTGAGAAGGTCAGATAAGAGCTCTTTCTTGGCCTTCCAGCTAAGAGTTTGTGGTGTTCCCCCAGCTGAATCCAGGTCTCTTAGCTCCTATTCTTGAGCTTTTGGTACTCTGCCACTTACTACATCTGTGTGATGTGACCTACTATGGTCACATCATTATCTACTATGTGACACTATCAACTGTGTCACTATCTACTATGTGACCTTGGGGAAAAAGTACTTAACTCTCTCTGACTTAGTTTACTGATTAGTAAAATGGGGGTAAAAATACCTGCCTCATAGAGTTGTCATGAGGATAGTGTGACTTAACATTTTTTTTTTTATTAGAAAGATTGTAACTCTTTCTGTGGGGTAGAGGGGGAAAGGGAGATGCAAACTCTCCATGGGCATGGAGCCCAACTCAGGTCTTGATCCCAGGTCTCTGGATCATGATGTGAGCCGAAGGCAGATGCTTAACATACTGAGCTACCCAGGAGCCACTTGACTTAACATTTGAAAAATATATGACAGCTATGAAAGGACAGCACTCCAGAATTCATTCTCCTCTTGACTGTTAGGGACTGCCCTTAGTTTGGCGTTTCTGTTATTACAGGAGCCCCAGAAGAACGTCCCACCACTCACCAGGCAATATTCCTGGCCGTTAGGACAGGGCTCCATCACTTTGGAAGGGCCCTTCTCTCCATGGCCTGCTATGAGGGAACTGGAGCATAGCAAGCCGGTGGATGCCCTTGGCCTCCAGGAGTTGAAGATGAGGCTGTTGCTGATAGGCTGGGTTGGTGTGAGAAGTTTAAGACCAAAGGGGAGCCCCTAGGAGAGCAGCCCATGTCACCTTATGCTCTCCTGGGGAGCTGCTGCCATTGAGGCTCTGCTGCTGTCTAGGCCCTGCAGCACTCAGTGTTGAAACAGCCCTTGGTGCTTCATTTGGAGGGAAGAGAAGTCAGGCCTGCCCTTTTGGGGTTTTCTCTTTTCCTGTTTCTCTTCTACCTTCTGATGGGGGCATTCATAGAAGTAGCTGTGGTTTTACATAAAAGGCTGGCCCTGGTAATGTTGTTATTATTGAACCTATTGAGCTTAATGTCTCAGGAACGTTTATTTTCGATATTTCATTTAACCCTTACAACAGCCTTCTGAAATTATCTTCATTTTACAGATGGAGGAGGCTTGGGCAAAGACAGGTTAGTTAAGCTGGTCTAGCTCCAGAAGCCATGGTCTTTACCAGTGCGATGCTGCCTCCTAGGACCCTGCCCCAATATTTCCCTCCGTGGTGCCCTTGTTTCCCTCCCATGGATTCCTGGCCTTATCCTGTTCCCAGGATCCTTTGCCCCTCAGCTCGCTCCCTAGAATCCAGGCCTGTGCAAAGTCTTTATTTACCTTTGTACCTTTCATAGAACTTGACACAAAGCCTTATACAGAGGTTGACCATATGCTCCATTTATACTTCTTGTCCTAGTGCAGTAATTAATAGTACCTCCTTTCACTCTTTTTAGAGTGTCTCATTTAGACAATAAATTATGTGGTCACTTTACTTACACATGACCGATTCTCCCAATCCAGGGACAGTGGCATTTTAATAGAGGAACCTGAAAGACAGAATTATCGTTAAGACTCAAAGAAATAAATCACAGATGGTAAAAATTTAAGCACTTTTACAGCCCAGCAGGCAAGAGGATTTGGACAGAGGTTCTGCTCAGCACCCCACAAACCTACCACATAGAACTATTCCCAAGTCCAAACTCGAGGCCTGTGAAGGTCACCAGGCTGGTCTCAGATTTCACAGGGCCAGAGTCCTACTGGGTAGCTTCGTGGAAGTGCCTGACAAGCAAGGCCAGAAAACAGGAAGGAGTGCCCAAAGCATTTGCTTTTCCACCTCTTTTGGGCAGAAGGCAGCCTTGCCTAGAAGCTGACTATCCTTAGCACCTGAGGCTTCTTGCAGAAGACAGCCGTAAGCAGCGGTTGGTGGGGAGGGGGGACTGGCCCTTTCCAGTGCTGAACTCAAGCTTAGTGGGAGCCTAGACTTGGGGTCCCAGTGCTGGGGGTTCTGTTTACCACAGGCTCTACCCCATACCGTAGACATGGAACCATAGCCACCCCTCAGCCTTGGGGTGTGCAAGTCACATTCTAGGCTGTGTCCTTGGCCCATTTGTAGGCAGCTGGAAACTGCTGTGCATATGTCGGTTCACACTTGAACTGGTTTAATGTTTTTTCTTTTAAGCTGCAATCTAAAATTCAGCCAGACAGGCTTTAACGAGCACTAAATCGTCAAGCCTTTTGTTTCCCTTGCTATTCAAGCCATAGAGATTTTTATTTGATTCAGCAACAATTGCTGTATCTTAAACAAACCATTTACATTTTGACATTAACTATTTTATGAGCGTAACTTTTTTGTTGGCATCAGAATGGTTCCAGCAGAAGGCCTTTTAACGATTTATTAAAAAGAGTTTAAAGGGTCTGTGGAAGGTGATTCTTAACATTTTCTTTGGGGACAAGAAAGACTTTCATCTGAATTCATGCGGGTAATACATACAGACGTGTAACCTTTTTCCTCCTATCTTAGTGACGTGATCTCAGGTCATTCTTCTAGGGCACTTTCCTGGTCAAGCCGTCCATTTTTCAGATTACACCTAACACTGGACTCTTGCACAGGGACTTGTCTAATAAACTCCTCTCTGCGTGTCCTTGTTGGCTGCTAATTTTGTTTACTAGGGGCAGAGACTGTTTTCATTCTTTGCTCCGGCTCCAAGCTGCTTAGCTGAGGACCCTGTGCACACTGGGCCCAATCAGGATTGGTCAACCAGCCACTGGGATGAAGAGCCTCAGTCAGATAAATTACATGCTCACAGTGGAAGCATCCATCATTCTGTCTGCAGAAACTGAGAGTAACTGGAGCTTTTTTCTAGTTCTTATACCATCACAGAGTAGGAAGTCTTCTCTTTCCTCCCAGGCCCCCATTCCAGTGCCTGGTGACTCAGGCTTAAGGGCCTCAGGCAAGGCAGGCCTTCTAGTTCGGTTCCTACATTAGGGGAAGCTCTGTGTCCTTCTTCACCTGGAATCTTAAGCCTGACTAGGGAGTCAGGAGACCCACTCCATCCAGTTTTCTCCTCTCTTACAGTGTGACAGAAGTGGCTAGGGGCAGGGAACCCATGCTTACCTGAGCCAGGGGAAGAACCACACAAACCTTCCCTAGCTGGGGAGGCCCTGTTGATCCACCCCCACAGAGAACCAGGAACCTGGGTACTGCAATTCCTTCTCAGAGCTATAACTAATTGTTCATAAAGATCTTTCCGAATACCAATGATGCAAAATATTTGAATGGTTTACCATATTGTTCACCATATTTAAACTGTCAGAAACCTTAAATATCTGAGCAGAACCTCAGCAAACAAAGGATATTTTGGGGACTTGTTATGTATGTTGTACAGCAGAGAGATTTGTAGTCTATATGACTTCCAAATCCTGTAAACGAAGCATTTCAGTGTTGTCATTTTCAGCTATAGACCATCCCACGATTGTTGCTTTTTCTTTTGCTATTAAGAGATGGCTCTGTAAGTCAATTATTTCTCAATAAAACTGGGGGGTAAGGGGAGAAGAATGACTCATTCATTAACATTTCTGCAGTTTGTGGCAAAAGCCAAATAGGCCCTGCTTGATTCCATTGGCTCTGATAAAGGGGAGGAGGACGTTGGAAGGAAGGGTGAGTGATTGCCCAGCACACACCTCTGAGCCCTTGAGAGCGAGATCTGGGTGGGTAAGGGAATTCCTTCCTGAGCCACCAAGGGCCTACCGAGAAGTTGTATAGCCTTCAGTTGGGAACAAAGACTAGCTAGGTGATTTCCCTGCAGCCCTCTCACCCTGTGGATCTGGCCTGCTCTGGTCCCCCACCCAGCGTCTTGGGTGACGGAGATAAACCACCAGCTGGTATAGATGACCTCAAGTAACATCCTCTCTGTGTTCTCTAATAAACTTGATAAATCTGACTGTGTGAAAAATCTCCCATATGCTTTAGTCTAAATTTTCTTCTGCTTAACCTTGTTACTCCTACCTTGCCTCCCTCAGACTGCCTGAGACAATTACTGGGAGGCATTTGTTGAATAATTATAGGCCACAGATAATTTCTCTTTAGCTCTCAGTCTTGCATGTTACCCACCCTGTGGCCTCCCTTTAGCCAGCTCTAATTAGCTTCTTTGATCCCTTCCTCCCAATTTCTCCCTCTAGCTTGTTAATTACCTTTCTCCCCCATGAATTCTTTCTGCCCTGCCTTTGTCCATGTAGCCAGAGGAGCTGAGAATGACAACCTAGGGCCACTCAGTGGGAGGTGGTACTTCTTTGTCTCCAACCACAGGTAACCCCTCCTACTTCTGAGAAGCCTGAAAACCCAGGCTGTCCTTAGCAGAAAAGTAAAAATAGTGATTTTCATTAAATAATATAAATACTTTATGATAAAACAACTATGAATAGAATGCTTAGTATTTGCCAGGAGTTGTGCTAATCTCCTTCTATATTATCATAGTTCATCCCCATAACAGTCCCAAAGGATAAATACTACTAAGCCCTGTTTACAGATGTGGAAACCAAAGTCCAAAGAGGTTTTGAGTAAGTTGTTCAAGTCATACAACTTGAAAACACCGGAAAGTCGGACTTGAACCCATTTCTCTCTGGTGCCAGAGCAACTTTTATTCACTAGTTTGCTCACTGAGTTTGGGCTTTTGGTAAAATAAAAGTTGAGCGCATTGGCTCTTGGCCTACCCCAAAACACACAGACTAACCATGGGATAAGATGTCAGCTAGTTACCGTCAGTGTAGAAGAGGCTCTCTGAATTGAGAGGCTAAAGCTGGTGCCGAAGCAAGCCGATGTGACACTTCGGGTCTCTGTGTATCTGAGCAGCTAGAAGTCTCCTTCAGTAGAAAACAAGACCCTGATAAATTCTTGATTTGCTCTAATTCTTTTTTTTTTTTTAATTTGCTCTAATTCTTAACTCACTTTCCTGACAGTCTCCTCTCTCAGATGATTAAGGGAACCATAAGGAAAAGGGCCTCACTGAAATTATATTCTGAGCAACAGAAAGGATATGTTCAGTGAAGTGGCAGTGTTGGGGACCTTAGCAGGAAGGGCCCATGTTTGGAGAAGCCAAGGGAAATTCAGAACTCTCTGGATTTGGAGGAAAGCAGATCGTAGAAGGTCCAGGAGCAGGTAGATAGGATGTTTGGGCAAGAGCTTCAAAAGGAGGATGACTCAGTGTGAGAAGTGAAATGTGCTCAATGCAGTCATAGGTGCTTGTTGCAGGGAACAAGGCAGGAGACGCCTAGAGGTCAACGTGGCCACACAGCGAGCAGTTAGAGTGGAGTTTTTTTGGTAAGAGATGAAAAAAGGTGAACAGAGAGGGTGTGAAGCTCTGACAACACTGTCAGGAATATCAGGAGGGTGTGACCTGGGATGCTAAGAACGAAGGGACCTCCCCAAGCAACGTTAAGAGTGAGAGCATGGCTGGGGGGCATCAACCCATTGCTTTGGCAGATAAGTCATTGCAGCAGGTGAGGGCATCCCCATCCTCCTTCTTAGGTTTGTTTTGCTTCTCACCTCTCTTTTAAGGAGAATGGTCTTCCTGGGACAGCTGGGTGGCCCAGTCTTCTAAGTGTCCTACCCTTGGTTTTAGTTGAGGTCATGATCTTGAGGTCATGAGATCGAGCCCCGTGTTGGGTACAGAGATTACTTAAATATATAAAACTTAAGAAAGGGGGGAGACCTTAAAAAAGGAGGGGAAAAAAGTGAACACACACACACACATGCAACTACAACCCAGGTCAAGCAACAGAACTTTGTCAGCACCCCAGAGAGGACTCTCTCATGCTCCCTCCCAGTTAGAACTTCCTTTTCAGAAAGATTTGCCATCCTGGGAGCTTAGGTGAGTGTTACGGACATAGAAGGGCTGTGCATTTCAGGAAAGCATTCAGCAGAATCTGATGATTATCTAATAGGTTAGATAGAGAAATGATGATAAAGATGTGGACTTGTAGCTACTTGAACAGTCAGACCTAATAGATGTTTGTTTACAAATGGTCCGGTGTCTATAATAGAGTCTTGACTGGGTTGTTGTTCTGAAAATCTCATGTCAGACTCAGTCCTGTCCAGGCTGCATTCAGATTCTTATATAAGGACCTGGGGGCAGATGACACAGATCAGAGAGGGCTTAACCACCATGTTGGGCACATGACAGAATGAGGATCACATAGTGACATGCTAAGGGGGAGGTCTTAGGTAACAAAGTGGTATTTTAAATCTTGTTATTCTTAATTTTATAAAAACCCATATTTGTTGTTTAAAAAAAGAAATCCGGGAGAAGGGGGGTGGGGTTATGGACACTGGGGAGGGTATGTGCTTTGGTGAGTGCTGTGAAGTGTGTAAACCTGGCGATTCACAGACCTGTACCCCTGGGGATAAAAATATATTATATGTTTATTAAAAAATTAAAAATTTTTTAAAAATTAAAAATAAAAAAAGAAATCCTACTGCCCAGAGACAAATACATGATGTCATACTACCCATATCCTTTGGTAACTTGGTTTTTGCCTTCTGTACTTCGGTTCAGGGCAATGTTGGAAATCCTTTGCTTATCATGTGAACAGCTTTTAGGGATTGGATCTAGGCAAGCCTAGTGTGAATCAGTTCTGCAGTACCTCTGCCAAAAACCTATATGTGACCTGAGGCATTAGTCACAGCATGATCCTGGGCCAGAGGCAGCTAGGCCCCCTGGACTAGAGGGGTTGGCCAGGCAGGAGCCCTGCAGGTAGGTTTGCCAGATTTTGAGGGGAGCTTTCTTTAGTCAGTTGGCTGCCCCTAAGCTTCAGAAGGGGTAACCTGTCAGGACAGTCAAATGACCTTCTCCACATTGAGAGGGCAGACTTGGGACCAGTGGGTATAAATAAGCTTCATGAAAGCAGATTTCAGTCCTTATCAGAAGACATTTTTCAAGCAATTAGATGAGTTTAAAACTCAAGGCAGCAGAAATCGTTTGAGGAGCCCCCTACTGCTCTAGTCTTCAAATACTGGGCTGTCAATTATCAGAGGTGCTATACCAGGTAAGAGGTTGGTGATTGGGTCTAGTTATCCTAAATGTTGGTCCTCACATCAGTGCCAGGTGTATTGGTAAGGATCAGGTGGAACGTTTATGAAAAATCAGGTTTTTGAGCCCCATCTCCTGAGGCTTTGATTCAGTATGTGTAAGATAATGGTTAGACTCTGTTAGAATTTTGAAACACTGCCCCAAGTGCTCCTTGGTGAAATGGCTGATTCTACAGCTGGTACAGCTAAAGTACAGTATCTTGTGCAAGAACGTCTTAGGCCAGAAAGTCAGGAACTGCTTAGAGAATGATAAAAGTAAGTAGAAAAGGCACAGAAGCCGGTATGAAAAAGGCTCTGGTGGCTAAATAAGGGGGTAATTTGAGCATCAAAATAAATAATGATAGAAAAGGATTATAACCCATTATAGATTAATGAAGAATCCATGAATCCATATTGATAGAAATGAGTAAGTGAGAACATAGGAAAGCCTTTCCTTTCCCGTAGACTGCCAGCACAGACGGGTAGAAGCAGTGATCAAGTTTGAATATCATTTGACAAACATCATGGTAATGATAATTTTAAGGAAGGATGATCAATGAACACCAGAACTAGTGGGTGAAAGTTTGCTGAGGAACAGGCTATTTTCATATTTCAGAGTGTGTCTCTCCACAAAATATGTATTAATTTCAAAGGGACAGATAGCGTCTTCATAATGGAGAAATCTGGTGGACACCACTGTGACCAGTAATCCAAATAAACATGGCCCATTGTGGGCCTTCCTGACAATCATGTGCCTCCCGACAAGATGCACTGAGAAAGACACGACATTGCTTTTTACGGTGTTCCTACAAACGTGCACAACCTCAGTCTAAGCATGGGAAACCGTCAGACTCCGGAATATTCTACAACTGGCCTGTGCTCTTCAAAACTGTCTGTGTCGTGAAAGACAAAGACAGGCTAAGGAGGAAGTGTCAGGAGTAGAGGACTTGAGACATGCTGCTGAGTTCATTGTGCCAAGTCCTGGATTGGACAGAAACCAAAATCACTTTATAAAAAGGATAGTTTGGGGACAGTGGATAAAATCTGAATATCTGTAGATCATAGATTGATATTAATTTCTTCATTTTGATAACTGTCCTGTGGTTCTTAAGACATACACTTGATACATTTAGAGGTAAAGAGGTAACTTACTCTCAAATGTTTCAGGAGAGAAAATAATACGTCTAAACATACATATATAGAGAGAGAAAGAAAATTAAAAAGCAGATGTGGTAAACTGTTAATAATTGATGAATCTTAATGGAAGTCCTTTTACTCTTGTAACTTTTCTGTAAGTTATCTGTATAATTTTCCTGTAATTTTTAAAGTGCCCAGTCTGAAATTGTTTGAGGGGGAATACAAATCAGTGTCCCTGGTGACTGTGAAGCAGTTATGTATGGAGCTAGCAGATGTCTGTTAAGATTCCTTGGGACTACCTTCTCTGAGGCCCCGTTTCTTTTTCCAGAGCTGGGCATTTGATCTCTGTGCATGTGTGCAGAGGACCTCTTAGAGATACTCTTGTGAGCCCTATCATTGTGGTGAAGTGTGCGTGCCCCACATTTGCTTACACAACTGGCTTCTGGTTGCGAATTGTTTATGAATGGGTCCAGTGATGCTCCTACCCTTCCCCTGTCCTGATGGAACCTCTGAAGTGGCCCAGTGTGGTTCCCATCATCCCAGTTGTGGTATGAGCCTCATGTTATAGGCTGGTTGTTTTGGTTCTCCTGGGGGCTTCACTTTGATGTGGAAGAGTTGTATGTGGTATTTATTCTTTACCTGTTCTGTTGTTATTCAAGTTGGTAATTGTCCATCTCTTGATTGACTAATTGATTGCTTACCCCCACTTAATCCCTAGATGGCAGGCTAGTATAGATCCCCAGTGAACTGCCGATTTCAAGATTACACATCCTGCAAATCCTTGTGTTCCACAGATGATCAAGGCCACACGCTAGGTCACGGGCAAGGAGAGGCCCGCAGAGAAGGAATCTTTCTCTCTGGGCAAGAAGGTGAACAGTTAACCACCACTTCATCAGGCAGGATTGCAGATGATGAAGCCTGACCATGTCCTCCCCCTGAGATATGCCCCCTTTCCACACTGTGTAGATTTTTCTCAGGGAGTATTTCACAACAATGGCAGTTTTTTCCCCTCTGTTTTTAAGAGAATGAAAAAAAGAATCATTATCCTACGTAGAAATATGGTGAGGACTCCCGAGAGAGCTCATACCCCGATGTGTGGATAAGCCTTGAGTCTAGGTTGGGACTGGGACGCGAGCAGACGTGAGCTCTGCTTTGGAGGGTTTCCCCTTGGTATCTACTCACCCCCATGTAATGAGTCAACCTGATCCTTATTTTCCAATCCAGAAGTCTCTGCCTTTTCCAGTTTTTTTCCTTTTCCAGTTACTCAGATTCCCTTTTCCATCCTTGTTGTTCCACTTCACCTCAAACAGGATCTCTATGTTTCCTGTTTCCATGCATATGGCCCCTGATGCCAGCAGCACCTGCTTTGTGGCTCTGTGACCCTGTAGTTGCAGGGACCCTGCCCTGAAGTGGGCCTGTGCTTGGTTTAATGCTCTGCCTGCCCTTTCCATCTTGAAGTTTCTAGTTCCTAATAGTTTTTGAACACGGGCCCCACGTTTCCATTTTGCACTGGCGCTGAAAATTACATAGCTCATCCCGAGTGGCAGAGAGGGAGAAGGGCAACTCGTGGGCGGCACTCTCATGGGGCCTGTGGTGGGGCTTGGCTGTATACCCTGGGATCAGCTGAACCACCCAGACTGCCCCCTAACACTTGCTCAGCTTTGCTTAGCTGAAATATGATCTCTGACCCTTGGCAAATTGCCTACATCAGTCACCCTGACCCAAACTGTTTGGTTTCTGCACATGCAATCATTTCCATTTCTGTGATCTACCCCTCCCCCAGCCCCACCCAAGATTTGCAAAGTAGCAGCTGCTGCCATCCCTCTGCACACAGACAGCTGACTTGCCTGCTGATTGTGAACATCCCAGTAATCCAAGTGCTAATGGTATTTATTCAGTCCAGCCGGCTTAGCCCTGAACAAGGTTTAGTCTCATTTATCTCATCAGAGACAAGCTACGTCCTTAATATCCTTCTGTTGACTTTGAGCACACCAGCTCCACGGATGTCGCTGAGAGGCAAGCCAGGCCCCTGCCCTTTTAACGCACTCAAATCCCCAGCTGTCAGGCTCCGCACCTTTCCGCCCCGCCCCCTGCATGGGCCACAGCTCCCGTCCTGAGCCTGTAGGCTGGGAGGGAGATGAAGCCAGCATATATGTGCCCTGGACATCTGTGTTCCCAGGACAGCTGTGTTCTCGAGGATATGGTCTGGGCTCTTTGTAGCAAACCCACCGTAATTGTAATGTTTCCATCACATTGCATTGGCTGCATTTTGGTACTCGATACTTGTTGTATCTTTAACACAAGGTAGTATTAGCCCTGCCTCACAGGTAAGGAAACAGAAATGAAGGGACTTGCCCAAGGTCATCAACCCTTGTTCACAGGATTCCCACTAAGTGTCCTTCAGGCGCTGGCCCTTGTACATCCCCTAAACTCACTCAGCTTTCTGGGGCATTTCATCCCCCAAAGCACAGAGTAATGAACATTCAGAGCCCAAGGCTAAGCTGCCAGGGGAGGGAGAGGTTCTGAGAGCATGTTGGTACCTGCCCCTCCACAGTGGATTGCCTGAATGCCCAGCTTACCTGTTCCCGCCTGGCTGGACTGAGTGTCATTTGGAAACTCTACCTTCATTGGAAGAACACACCTCTGCTGTGTTCCTTAACCCCTTGATTGGGCAGGACTAAAAGACTGTTTCCAGAAGGTATTGTATGGAACCCCTGAAGCGTGCATGGTGCCCCTCAACTCGGGAGTAGGGCCCACAGTTAAATGGGCACCTTAACTTCATTTAAGTTAGGAGAAAAGGCCCAGGGCTGTTGAGGCCACACTTGGCCACAGGCCCATGTTTAGCTGATGGTCCTGCGCTCCTCACCCAGGTTCTTTAG